>NC_059148.1:5000000-7500000 GCF_020740605.2 Lemur catta
TTAGGGTTAGCATCAGTTCAAGGATAGTTTTAGGGTTAGCGTTAGGGTTAGCATCAGCCCTAGGATAGTGTTAGGGTTAGGGTTAGGGTTAGCATCACCCTAGGATAGTGTTAGGGTTAGGGTTAGCATCAGCCCTAGGATAGTGTTAGGGTTAGGGTTAGGGTTATCATCAGGCCTAGGATAGTGTTAGGGTTAGGGTTAGCATCAGCCCTAGGATAGTGTTAGGGTTAGGGTTAGGGTTAGCATCAGCCCGAGGATAGTGTTACGGTTAGGGTTAGCATCAGCCCTAGGATAGTGTTTCGGTTAGGGTTAGGGTTAGCATCAGGCCTAGGATAGTGTTAAGGTTAGGGTTAGCATCAGCCCTAGGATAGTGTTAGGATTAGGGTTAGGGTTATCATCAGTCCTATGATAGTGTTAGGGTTAGGGTTAGCATCAGCGCTAGGATAGTGTTAGGGTTAGGGTTAGGGTTAGCATCAGCCCTAGGATAGTGTTAGTGTTAGGGTGAGCATCAGCCCTAGGATAGTGTTAGTGTTAGGGTTAGGGTAAGCATCAGGCCTAGGATAGTGTTAGCGTTAGGGTTAGCATTAGCCCTAGGATAGTGTTAGGGTTAGGGTTAGGGTTATCATCAGGCCTAGGATAGTGTTAGGGTTAGGGTTAGCATCAGCCCTAGGATAGTGTTAGGGTTAGGGTTAGGGTTAGCATCAGCCTTAGGATAGTGTTAGGGTTAGGGTTAGTGTTAGCATCAGCCCTAGGATATTATTAGGGTTAGTGTTAGCATCAGCCCTAGGATAGTGTTTGGGTTAGAGTTTGGGTTAGCACCAGGCTTAGGATAGTGTTAGTGTTAGGGTTACCATCAGCCTTAGGATAGTGTTAGGGTTAGGGTTAGGGTTAGCATCAGCCCTAGGATAGTGTTAGGGGTAGGGATAGGGTTAGCATCAGCCCTAGGATAGTGTTAGTTTTAGGGTTAGCATCAGCCCTAGTATAGTGTTAGGGTTAGGGTTAGGGTTAGCATCAGCCCTAGGATAGTATTAGGGTTAGGGTTAGGGTTACGATTAGGGTTAGCATCAGCTCTAGGATAGTGTTAGGGTTAGGGTTAGGGTTAGCATCAGCCCTAGGATAGTGTTAGGGTTAGGGTTAGGGTTAGCATCAGCCCTAGGATAGTGTTAGGGTTAGGGTTAGCATCAGCCCTGGGATAATGTTAGGGTTAGGGTTAGGGTTAGCATCAGCCCTAGGATAGTGTTAGGGTTAGGGTTAGCATCAGCCTAGGATAGTGTTAGGGTTAGGGTTAGCATCAGCCTTGGATAGTGTTAGGGTTACGGTTAGGGTTAGCATCAGCCCTAGGATAGTGTTAGGGTTAGGGTTAGGGTTAGCATCAGCCATAGGATAGTGTTAGGGTTAGGGTTAGCATCAGCCCTAGGATAGTGTTAGGGTTAGGGTTAGGGTTAGCATCAGCCCTAGGATAGTGTTAGGGTTAGGGTTAGCATCAGCCCTAGGATAGTGTTAGGGTTACGGTTAGGGTTAGCATCAGCCCTAGGATAGTGTTAGGGTTAGGGTTAGCATCAGCCCTAGGATAGTGTTAGGGTTACGGTTAGGGTTAGCATCAGCCCTAGGATAGTGTTAGGGTTAGGGTTAGCATCAGCCCTAGGATAGTGTTAGGGTTAGGGTTAGGGTTAGCATCAGCCCTAGGATAGTGTTAGGGTTAGGGTTAGCATCAACCCTAGGATAGTGTTAGGGTTAGGGTTAGGGTTAGCATCAGCCCTAGGATAGTGTTAGGGTTAGGGTTAGCATCAGCCCTATAATAGTGTTAGTGTTAGGGTTAGCATCAGCCCTAGGATAGTGTTAGGGTTAGGGTTAGCATCAATCCTAGGATAGTGTTAGCGTTAGGGTTAGGGTTAGCATCAGCCCTTGGAGAGTGTTAGGGTTAGGGTTAGGGTTAGCATCAGCCCTAGGATAGTGTTAGTGTTAGGGTTAGCATCAGCCCTAGGATAGTGTTAGGGTTAGGGTTAGGGTTAGCATCCGCCCTAGGATAGTGTTAGGTTTAGGTTTAGGGTTAGCATCTGCCCTAGGATAGTGTTAGGGTTAGGGTTAACATAAACCCTAGGATAGTGTTAGGGTTAGGGTTAGGGTTATCATCAGGCCTAGGATAGTTTTAGGGTTAGGGTTAGGGTTAGCATCAGTTCAAGGATAGTGTTAGGGTTAGCGTTAGGGTTAGCATCAGCCCTAGGATAGTGTTAGAGTTAGGGTTAGGGTTAGCATCAGGCCTAGGATAGTGTTAGGGTTAGGGTTAGCATCAGCCCTAGGATAGTGTTAGGGTTAAGGTTAGGGTTAGCATCAGCCGTAGGATAGTGTTAGCGTTAGGGTTAGCCTCAGCCCTAAGATAGTGTTAGAGTTAGGGTTAGGGTTAGCATCAGCCCTAGGATAGTGTTAGGGTTAGGGTTAGGGTTCGCATCAGCCCTAGGATAGTGTTAGGGTTAGGGTTAGCATCAGCCATAGGATAGTGTTAGGGTTAGGGTTAGGGTTAGCATCAGCCCTAGGATAGTGTTAGGGTTAGGGTTAACATAAACCCTAGGATAGTGTTAGGGTTAGGGTTACGGTTATCATCAGGCCAAGGATAGTGTTAGGGTTAGGGTTAGGGTTAGCATTAGTTCAAGGATAGTGTTAGGGTTAGGGTTAGGGTTAGCATCAGCCCTAGGATAGTGTTAGGGTTAGGGTTAGGGTTAGCATCAGCCCTAGGATAGTGTTAGGGCTAGGGTTAGGGTTAGCATCAGGCCCAGGATAGTGGTAGGGTTAGGGTTAGCATCAGCCCTAGGATAGTGTTAGGGTTAGGGTTAACATAAACCCTAGGATAGTTTTAGGGTTAGGGTTAGCATCAGCCCTAGGATAGTGTTAGGGTTAGGGTTAGGGTTAGCATCAGCCCTAGGATAGTGTTAGGGTTAGGGTTAGCATCAGCCCTAGGATAGTGTTAGGGTTACGGTTAGGGTTAGCATCAGCCCTAGGATAGTGTTAGGGTTAGGGTTAGCATCAGCCCTAGGATAGTGTTAGGGTTAGGGTTAGGGTTAGCATCAGCCCTAGGATAGTGTTAGGGTTAGGGTTAGCATCAGCCCTAGGATAGTGTTAGGGTTAGGGTTAGGGTTAGCATCAGCCCTAGGATAGTGTTAGGGTTAGGGTTAGCATCAACCCAAGGATAGTGTTAGGGTTAGGGTTAGGGTTAGCATCAGCCCTAGGATAGTGTTAGGGTTAGGGTTAGCATCAGCCCTAGGATAGTGTTAGGGTTAGGGTTAGCATCAACCCTAGGATAGTGTTAGGGTTAGGGTTAGGGTTAGCATCAGCCCTAGGATAGTGTTAGGGTTAGGGTTAGCATCAGCCCTAGGATAGTGTTAGGGTTAGGGTTAGGGTTAGCATCAGCCCTAGGATAGTGTTAGGGTTAGGGTTAGCATCAGCCCTAGGATAGTGTTAGGGTTACGGTTAGGGTTAGCATCAGCCCTAGGATAGTGTTAGGGTTAGGGTTAGCATCAGCCCTAGGATAGTGTTAGGGTTACGGTTAGGGTTAGCATCAGCCCTAGGATAGTGTTAGGGTTAGGGTTAGCATCAGCCCTAGGATAGTGTTAGGGTTAGGGTTAGGGTTAGCATCAGCCCTAGGATAGTGTTAGGGTTAGGGTTAGCATCAACCCTAGGATAGTGTTAGGGTTAGGGTTAGGGTTAGCATCAGCCCTAGGATAGTGTTAGGGTTAGGGTTAGCATCAGCCCTATAATAGTGTTAGTGTTAGGGTTAGCATCAGCCCTAGGATAGTGTTAGGGTTAGGGTTAGCATCAATCCTAGGATAGTGTTAGCGTTAGGGTTAGGGTTAGCATCAGCCCTTGGAGAGTGTTAGGGTTAGGGTTAGGGTTAGCATCAGCCCTAGGATAGTGTTAGTGTTAGGGTTAGCATCAGCCCTAGGATAGTGTTAGGGTTAGGGTTAGGGTTAGCATCCGCCCTAGGATAGTGTTAGGTTTAGGTTTAGGGTTAGCATCTGCCCTAGGATAGTGTTAGGGTTAGGGTTAACATAAACCCTAGGATAGTGTTAGGGTTAGGGTTAGGGTTATCATCAGGCCTAGGATAGTTTTAGGGTTAGGGTTAGGGTTAGCATCAGTTCAAGGATAGTGTTAGGGTTAGCGTTAGGGTTAGCATCAGCCCTAGGATAGTGTTAGAGTTAGGGTTAGGGTTAGCATCAGGCCTAGGATAGTGTTAGGGTTAGGGTTAGCATCAGCCCTAGGATAGTGTTAGGGTTAAGGTTAGGGTTAGCATCAGCCGTAGGATAGTGTTAGCGTTAGGGTTAGCCTCAGCCCTAAGATAGTGTTAGAGTTAGGGTTAGGGTTAGCATCAGCCCTAGGATAGTGTTAGGGTTAGGGTTAGGGTTCGCATCAGCCCTAGGATAGTGTTAGGGTTAGGGTTAGCATCAGCCATAGGATAGTGTTAGGGTTAGGGTTAGGGTTAGCATCAGCCCTAGGATAGTGTTAGGGTTAGGGTTAACATAAACCCTAGGATAGTGTTAGGGTTAGGGTTACGGTTATCATCAGGCCAAGGATAGTGTTAGGGTTAGGGTTAGGGTTAGCATTAGTTCAAGGATAGTGTTAGGGTTAGGGTTAGGGTTAGCATCAGCCCTAGGATAGTGTTAGGGTTAGGGTTAGGGTTAGCATCAGCCCTAGGATAGTGTTAGGGCTAGGGTTAGGGTTAGCATCAGGCCCAGGATAGTGGTAGGGTTAGGGTTAGCATCAGCCCTAGGATAGTGTTAGGGTTAGGGTTAACATAAACCCTAGGATAGTTTTAGGGTTAGGGTTAGCATCAGCCCTAGGATAGTGTTAGGGTTAGGGTTAGGGTTAGCATCAGCCCTAGGATAGTGTTAGGGTTAGGGTTAGCATCAGCCCTAGGATAGTGTTAGGGTTACGGTTAGGGTTAGCATCAGCCCTAGGATAGTGTTAGGGTTAGGGTTAGCATCAGCCCTAGGATAGTGTTAGGGTTAGGGTTAGGGTTAGCATCAGCCCTAGGATAGTGTTAGGGTTAGGGTTAGCATCAGCCCTAGGATAGTGTTAGGGTTAGGGTTAGGGTTAGCATCAGCCCTAGGATAGTGTTAGGGTTAGGGTTAGCATCAACCCTAGGATAGTGTTAGGGTTAGGGTTAGGGTTAGCATCAGCCCTAGGATAGTGTTAGGGTTAGGGTTAGCATCAGCCCTAGGATAGTGTTAGGGTTAGCGTTAGCTTTAGGGTTAGCATCAGCCCTTGGAGAGTGTTAGGGTTAGGGTTAGGGTTAGCATCAGCCCTAGGATAGTGTTAGTGTTAGGGTTAGCATCAGCCCTAGGATAGTGTTAGGGTTAGGGTTAGGGTTAGCATCCGCCCTAGGATAGTGTTAGGTTTAGGTTTAGGGTTAGCATCTGCCCTAGGATAGTGTTAGGGTTAGGGTTAACATAAACCCTAGGATAGTGTTAGGGTTAGGGTTAGGGTTATCATCAGGCCTAGGATAGTTTTAGGGTTAGGGTTAGGGTTAGCATCAGTTCAAGGATAGTGTTAGGGTTAGCGTTAGGGTTAGCATCAGCCCTAGGATAGTGTTAGAGTTAGGGTTAGGGTTAGCATCAGGCCTAGGATAGTGTTAGGGTTAGGGTTAGCATCAGCCCTAGGATAGTGTTAGGGTTAAGGTTAGGGTTAGCATCAGCCGTAGGATAGTGTTAGCGTTAGGGTTAGCCTCAGCCCTAAGATAGTGTTAGAGTCAGGGTTAGGGTTAGCATCAGCCCTAGGATAGTGTTAGGGTTAGGGTTAGGGTTCGCATCAGCCCTAGGATAGTGTTAGGGTTAGGGTTAGCATCAGCCCTAGGATAGTGTTAGGGTTAGGGTTAGGGTTAGCATCAGCCATAGGATAGTGTTAGGGTTAGGGTTAGCATCAGCCCTAGGATAGTGTTAGGGTTAGGGTTAGGGTTAGCATCAGCCCTAGGATAGTGTTAGGGTTAGGGTTAGCATCAGCCCTAGGATAGTGTTAGGGTTACGGTTAGGGTTAGCATCAGCCCTAGGATAGTGTTAGGGTTAGGGTTAGCATCAGCCCTAGGATAGTGTTAGGGTTAGGGTTAGGGTTAGCATCAGCCCTAGGATAGTGTTAGGGTTAGGGTTAGCATCAACCCTAGGATAGTGTTAGGGTTAGGGTTAGGGTTAGCATCAGCCCTAGGATAGTTTTAGGGTTAGGGTTAGCATCAGCCCTAGGATAGTGTTAGGGTTAGCGTTAGGGTTAGGGTTAGCATCAGCCCTTGGAGAGTGTTAGGGTTAGGGTTAGGGTTAGCATCAGCCCTAGGATAGTGTTAGTGTTAGGGTTAGCATCAGCCCTAGGATAGTGTTAGGGTTGGGGTTAGGGTTAGCATCCGCCCTAGGATAGTGTTAGGTTTAGGTTTAGGGTTAGCATCAGCCCTAGGATAGTGTTAGGGTTAGGGTTAACATAAACCCTAGGATAGTGTTAGGGTTAGGGTTAGGGTTAGCATCAGCCCTAGGATAGTTTTAGGGTTAGGGTTAGGGTTAGCATTAGTTCAAGGATTGTGTTAGGGTTAGCGTTAGGGTTAGCATCAGCCCTAGGATAGTGTTAGGGTTAGGGTTAGGGTTAGCATCAGCCCTAGGATAGTGTTAGGGTTAGGGTTAGCATCAGCCCTATGATAGTGTTAGTGTTAGGGTTAGGGTTAGCATGAGGCCCAGGATAGTGGTAGGGTTAGAGTTAGCATCAGCCCTAGTATAGTGTTAGGGTTAGGGTTAACATAAACCCTAGGATAGTGTTAGGGTTAGGGTTAGGGTTATCATCAGGCCTAGGGTAGTGTTAGGGTTAGTGTTAGGGTTAGCATCAGTTCAAGGATAGTTTTAGGGTTAGCGTTAGGGTTAGCATCAGCCCTAGGATAGTGTTAGGGTTAGGGTTAGGGTTAGCATCACCCTAGGATAGTGTTAGGGTTAGGGTTAGCATCAGCCCTAGGATAGTGTTAGGGTTAGGGTTAGGGTTAGCATCAGCCCTAGGATAGTGTTAGGGTTAGGGTTAGGGTTAGCATCAGCCCTAGGATAGTGTTACGGTTAGGGTTAGCATCAGCCCTAGGATAGTGTTTCGGTTAGGGTTAGGGTTAGCATCAGGCCTAGGATAGTGTTAGGGTTAGGGTTAGCATCAGCCCTAGGATAGTGTTAGGATTAGGGTTAGGGTTATCATCAGGCCTATGATAGTGTTAGGCTTAGGGTTAGCATCAGCGCTAGGATAGTGTTAGGGTTAGGGTTAGGGTTAGCATCAGCCCTAGGATAGTGTTAGGGTTAGGGTGAGCATCAGCCCTAGGATAGTGTTAGTGTTAGGGTTAGGGTTAGCATCAGGCCTAGGATAGTGTTAGGGTTAGGGTTAGCATTAGCCCTAGGATAGTGTTAGGGTTAGGGTTAGGGTTATCATCAGGCCTAGGATAGTGTTAGGGTTAGGGTTAGCATCAGCCCTAGGATAGTGTTAGGGTTAGGGTTAGGGTTAGCATCAGCCTTAGGATAGTGTTAGGGTTAGGGTTAGTGTTAGCATCAGCCCTAGGATATTATTAGGGTTAGGGTTAGCATCAGCCCTAGGATAGTGTTTGGGTTAGAGTTAGGGTTAGCACCAGGCTTAGGATAGTGTTAGTGTTAGGGTTACTATCAGCCTTAGGATAGTGTTAGGGTTAGGGTTAGGGTTAGCATCAGCCCTAGGATAGTGTTAGGGGTATGGATAGGGTTAGCATCAGCCCTAGGATAGTGTTAGTGTTAGGGTTAGCATCAGCCCTAGTATAGTGTTAGGGTTAGGGTTAGGGTTAGCATCAGCCCTAGGATAGTATTAGGGTTAGGGTTAGGGTTACGATTAGGGTTAGCATCAGCTCTAGGATAGTGTTAGGGTTAGGGTTAGGGTTAGCATCAGCCCTAGGATAGTGTTAGGGTTAGGGTTAGGGTTAGCATCAGCCCTAGGATAGTGTTAGGGTTAGGGTTAGCATCAGCCCTGGGATAATGTTAGGGTTAGGGTTAGGGTTAGCATCAGCCCTAGGATAGTGTTAGGGTTAGGGTTAGCATCAGCCTAGGATAGTGTTAGGGTTAGGGTTAGCATCAGCCTTGGATAGTGTTAGGGTTACGGTTAGGGGTAGCATCAGCCCTAGGATAGTGTTAGGGTTAGGGTTAGGGTTAGCATCAGCCATAGGATAGTGTTAGGGTTAGGGTTAGCATCAGCCCTAGGATAGTGTTAGGGTTAGGGTTAGGGTTAGCATCAGCCCTAGGATAGTGTTAGGGTTAGGGTTAGCATCAGCCCTAGGATAGTGTTAGGGTTACGGTTAGGGTTAGCATCAGCCCTAGGATAGTGTTAGGGTTAGGGTTAGCATCAGCCCTAGGATAGTGTTAGGGTTACGGTTAGGGTTAGCATCAGCCCTAGGATAGTGTTAGGGTTAGGGTTAGCATCAGCCCTAGGATAGTGTTAGGGTTAGGGTTAGGGTTAGCATCAGCCCTAGGATAGTGTTAGGGTTAGGGTTAGCATCAACCCTAGGATAGTGTTAGGGTTAGGGTTAGGGTTAGCATCAGCCCTAGGATAGTGTTAGGGTTAGGGTTAGCATCAGCCCTATAATAGTGTTAGTGTTAGGGTTAGCATCAGCCCTAGGATAGTGTTAGGGTTAGGGTTAGCATCAATCCTAGGATAGTGTTAGCGTTAGGGTTAGGGTTAGCATCAGCCCTTGGAGAGTGTTAGGGTTAGGGTTAGGGTTAGCATCAGCCCTAGGATAGTGTTAGTGTTAGGGTTAGCATCAGCCCTAGGATAGTGTTAGGGTTAGGGTTAACATAAACCCTAGGATAGTGTTAGGGTTAGGGTTAGGGTTATCATCAGGCCTAGGATAGTTTTAGGGTTAGGGTTAGGGTTAGCATCAGTTCAAGGATAGTGTTAGGGTTAGCGTTAGGGTTAGCATCAGCCCTAGGATAGTGTTAGAGTTAGGGTTAGGGTTAGCATCAGGCCTAGGATAGTGTTAGGGTTAGGGTTAGCATCAGCCCTAGGATAGTGTTAGGGTTAAGGTTAGGGTTAGCATCAGTCGTAGGATAGTGTTAGCGTTAGGGTTAGCCTCAGCCCTAAGATAGTGTTAGAGTTAGGGTTAGGGTTAGCATCAGCCCTAGGATAGTGTTAGGGTTAGGGTTAGGGTTCGCATCAGCCCTAGGATAGTGTTAGGGTTAGGGTTAGCATCAGCCATAGGATAGTGTTAGGGTTAGGGTTAGGGTTAGCATCAGCCCTAGGATAGTGTTAGGGTTAGGGTTAACATAAACCCTAGGATAGTGTTAGGGTTAGGGTTACGGTTATCATCAGGCCAAGGATAGTGTTAGGGTTAGGGTTAGGGTTAGCATTAGTTCAAGGATAGTGTTAGGGTTAGGGTTAGGGTTAGCATCAGCCCTAGGATAGTGTTAGGGTTAGGGATAGGGTTAGCATCAGCCCTAGGATAGTGTTAGGGTTAGGGTTAGGGTTAGCATCAGGCCCAGGATAGTGGTAGGGTTAGGGTTAGCATCAGCCCTAGGATAGTGTTAGGGTTAGGGTTAACATAAACCCTAGGATAGTTTTAGGGTTAGGGTTAGGGTTATCATCAGGCCTAGGATAGTGTTAGGGTTAGCGTTAGGTTTAGCATCAGTTCAAGGATAGTGTTAGGGTTAGCGTTAGGGTTAGCATCAGCCCTAGGATAGTGTTATGGTTAGGGTTAGGGTTATCATCAGGCCTAGGATAGTGTTAGGGTTAGGGTTAGCATCAGCCCTAGGATAGTGTTAGGGTTAGGGTTAGGGTTAGCATCAGCCCTAGGATAGTGTTAGGGTTAGGGTTAGGGTTATCATCAGGCCTAGGATAGTGTAAGGGTTAGGGTTAGCATCAGCCCTAGGATAGTGTTATTGTTAGGGTTAGGGTTAGCATCAGCCCTAGGTTAGTGTTAGGGTTAGGGTTAGGGTTAGCATCAGCCCTAGGATAGTGTTAGGGTTAGGATTAGCATGAGCCCTAGGATAGTGTTAGGGTTAGGGTTAGGGTTAGCATCAGCCCTAGGATAGTGTTAGGGTTAGGGTTAGCATCAGCCCTAGGATAGTGTTAGGGTTAGGGTTAGGGTTAGCATCAGCCCTAGGATAGTGTTAGGATTAGGGTTAGGGTTATCATCAGGCCTATGATAGTGTTAGGGTTAGGGTTAGCATCAGCCCTAGGATAGTGTTAGGGTTAGGGTTAGGGTTAGCATCAGCCCTAGGATAGTGTTAGGGTTAGGGTTAGCATCAGCCCTAGGATAGTGTTAGGGTTAGGGTTAGGGTTAGCATCAGGCCTAGGATAGTTTTAGGGTTAGGGTTAGCATCAGCCCTGGGATAATGTTAGGGTTAGGGTTAGGGTTAGCATCAGCCCTAGGATAGTGTTAGGGTTAGGGTTAGCATCAGCCCTAGGATAGTGTTAGGGTTACAGTTAGGGTTAGCATCAGCCCTAGGATAATGTTAGGGTTAGGGTTAGCATCAGCCATAGGATAGTGTTAGGGTTAGGGTTAGGGTTAGCATCAGCCCTAGGATAGTGTTAGGGTTAGGGTTAGCATCAGCCCTAGGATAGTGTTAGGGTTAGGGTTAGGGTTAGCATCAGCCCCAGGATAGTGTTAGGGTTAGGGTTAGCATCAGCCCTAGGATAGTGTTAGGGTTAGGGTTAGGGTTAGCATCAGCCCTAGGATAGTGTTAGGGTTAGGGTTAGCATCAGCCCTAGGATAGTGTTAGGGTTAGGGTTAGGGTTAGCATCAGCCCTAGGATAGTGTTAGGGTTAGAGTTAGCATCAGCCCTAGGACAGTGTGAGGGTTAGGGTTAGGGTTAGCATCAGCCCTAGGATAGTGTTAGGGTTAGGGTTAGCATCAACCCTTGGATAGTGTTAGGGTTAGGGTTAGGGTTAGCATCAGCCCTAGGATAGTGTTAGGGTTAGGGTTAGCATCAGCCCTAGGTTAGTGTTAGGGTTAGCGTTAGGGTTAGGGTTAGCATCAGCCCTTGGAGAGTGTTAGGGTTAGGGTTAGGGTTAGCATCAGCCCTAGGATAGTGTTAGTGTTAGGGTTAGCATCACCCCTAGGATAGTGTTAGGGTTAGGGTTAGGGTTAGCATCCGCCCTAGGAGAGTGTTAGGTTTAGGTTTAGGGTTAGCATCAGCCCTAGGATAGTGTTAGGGTTAGGGTTAACATAAACCCTAGGATAGTGTTAGGGTTAGTGTTAGGGTTATCATCAGGCCTAGGATAGTTTGAGGGTTAGGGTTAGGGTTACCATCAGTTCAAGGATAGTGTTAGGGTGAGCGTTAGGGTTAGCATCAGCCCTAGGATAGTGTTAGGGTTAGGGTTAGAGTTAGCATCAGGCCTAGGATAGTGTTAGGGTTAGGGTTAGCATCAGCCCTATGATAGTGTTAGGGTTAAGGTTAGGGTTAGCATCAGCCGTAGGATAGTGTTAGCGTTAGGGTTAGCCTCAGCCCTAAGATAGTGTTAGAGTTAGGGTTAGGGTTAGCATCAGCCCTAGGATAGTGTTAGGGTTAGGGTTAGGGTTCGCATCAGCCCTAGGATAGTGTTAGGGTTAGGGTTAGCATCAGCCATAGGATAGTGTTAGGGTTAGGGTTAGGGTTAGCATCAGCCCTAGGATAGTGTTAGGGTTAGGGTTAACATAAACCCTAGGATAGTGTTAGGGTTAGGGTTAGGGTTATCATCAGGCCAAGGATAGTGTTAGGGTTAGGGTTAGGGTTAGCATTAGTTCAAGGATAGTGTTAGGGTTAGCGTTAGGGTTAGCATCAGCCCTAGGATAGTGTTAGGGTTAGGGTTAGGGTTAGCATCAGCCCTAGGATAGTGTTAGGGTTAGGGTTAGCATCAGCCCTAGGATAGTGTTAGTGTTAGGGTTAGGGTTAGCATCAGGCCCAGGATGGTGGTAGGCTTAGGGATAGCATCAGCCCTAGGATAGTGTTAGGGTTAGGGTTAACATAAACCCTAGGATAGTTTTAGGGTTAGGGTTAGGGTTATCATCAGGCCTAGGATAGTGTTAGGGTTAGCGTTAGGTTTAGCATCAGTTCAAGGATAGTTTTAGGGTTAGCGTTAGGGTTAGCATCAGCCCTAGGTTAGTGTTATGGTTAGGGTTAGGGTTAGCATCAGCCCTAGGATAGTGTTAGGGTTAGGGTTAGCATCAGCCCTAGGATAGTGTTAGGGTTAGGGTTGGGTTATCATCAGGCCTAGGATAGTGTAAGGGTTAGGGTTAGCATCAGCCCTAGGATAGTGTTAGGGTTAGGGTTAGGGTTAGCATCAGCCCTAGGATAGTGTTAGGGTTAGGGTTAGGGTTAGCATCAGCCCTAGGATAGTGTTAGGGTTAGGGTTAGCATGACCCCTAGGATAGTGTTAGGGTTAGGGTTAGGGTTAGCATCAGCCCTAGGATAGTGTTAGGGTTAGGGTTAGCATCAGCCCTAGGATAGTGTTAGAGTTAGGGTTAGGGTTAGCATCAGCCCTAGGATAGTGTTAGGGTTAGGGTTAGCATCAGCCCTAGGATAGTGTTAGGGTTAGGGTTAGGGTTAGCATCAGCCCTAGGATAGTGTTAGGGTTAGGGTTAGCATCAGCCCTAGGATAGTGTGAGGGTTAGGGTTAGGGTTAGCATCAGCCCTACGATAGTGTTATGGTTGGGGTTAGCATCAACCCTAGGATAGTGTTAGGGTTAGGGTTAGGGTTAGCATCAGCCCTAGGATAGTGTTAGGGTTAGGGTTAGCATCAGCCCTAGGATAGTGTTAGGGTTAGCGTTAGGGTTAGGGTTAGCATCAGCCCTTGGAGAGTGTTAGGGTTAGGGTTAGGGTTAGCATCAGCCCTAGGATAGTGTTAGTGTTAGGGTTAGCATCAGCCCTAGCATAGTGTTAGGGTTAGGGTTAGGGTTAGCATCCGCCCTAGGATAGTGTTAGGTTTAGGTTTAGGGTTAGCATCAGCCCTAGGATAGTGTTAGGGTTAGGGTTAACATAAACCCTAGGATAGTGTTAGGGTTAGGGTTAGGCTTAGATAGTTTTAGGGTTAGGGTTAGGGTTAGCATCAGTTCAAGGATAGTGTTAGGGTTAGCGTTAGGGTTAGCATCAGCCCTAGGATAGTGTTAGGGTTAGGGTTAGGGTTATCATCAGGCCTAGGATAGTGTTAGGGTTAGGGTTAGGGTTAGCATCAGCCCTAGGATAGTGTTAGGGTTAGGGTTAGCATCAGCCCTAGGATAGTGTTAGTGTTAGGGTTAGGGTTAGCATCAGGCCCAGGATAGTGGTAGGGTTAGGGTTAGCATCAGCCCTAGGATAGTGTTAGGGTTAGGGTTAACATAAACCCTAGGATAGTTTTAGGGTTAGGCTTAGGGTTATCATCAGGCCTAGGATAGTGTTAGGGATAGCGTTAGGTTTAGCATCAGTTCAAGGATAGATTTAGGGTTAGCGTTAGGGTTAGCATCAGCCCTAGGATAGTGTTAGGGTTAGGGTTAGGGTTAGCATCAGCCCTAGGATAGTGTTAGGGTTAGGGTTAGCATCAGCCCTAGGATAGTGTTAGGGTTAGGGTTAGGGTTATCATCAGGCCTAGGATAGTGTAAGGGTTAGGGTTAGCATCAGCCCTAGGATAGTGTTAGGGTTAGGGTTAGGGTTAGCATCAGCCCTAGGATAGTGTTATGGTTGGGGTTAGCATCAACCCTAGGATAGTGTTAGGGTTAGGGTTAGGGTTAGCATCAGCCCTAGGATAGTGTTAGGGTTAGGGTTAGCATCAGCCCTAGGATAGTGTTAGGGTTAGCGTTAGGGTTAGGGTTAGCATCAGCCCTTGGAGAGTGTTAGGGTTAGGGTTAGGGTTAGCATCAGCCCTAGGATAGTGTTAGTGTTAGGGTTAGCATCAGGCCTAGCATAGTGTTACTGTTAGGGTTAGGGTTTGCATCCGCCCTAGGATAGTGTTAGGTTTAGATTTAGGGTTAGCATCAGCCCTAGGATAGTGTTAGCGTTAGGGTTAACATAAACCCTAGGATAGTGTTAGGGTTAGGGTTAGGGTTATCATCAGGCCTAGGATAGTTTTAGGGTTAGGGTTAGGGTTAGCATCAGTTCAAGGATAGTGTTAGGGTTAGCGTTAGGGTTAGCATCAGCCCTAGGATTGTGTTAGGGTTAGGGTTAGGGTTGTCATCAGGCCTAGGATAGTGTTAGGGTTAGGGTTAGGGTTAGCATCAGCCCTAGGATAGTGTTAGGGTTAGGGTTAGCATCAGCCCTAGGATAGTGTTAGGGTTAGGGTTAGGGTTAGCATCAGGCCTAGGATAGTGTTAGGGATAGGGTTAGCATCAGCCCTAGGATAGTGTTAGGATTAGGGTTAGGGTTATCATCAGGCCTATGATAGTGGTAGGGTTAGGGTTAGCATCAGCCCTAGGATAGTGTTAGGGTTAGGGTTAGGGTTAGCATCAGCCCTAGGATAGTGTTAGGGTTAGGGTTAGCATCAGCCCTAGGATAGTGTTAGGGTTAGGGTTAGGGTTAGCATCAGGCCTAGGATAGTGTTAGGGTTAGGGTTAGCATTAGCCCTAGGATAGTGTTAGGGTTAGGGTTAGGGTTATCATCAGGCCTAGAATAGTGTTAGGGTTAGGGTTAGCATCAGCCCTAGGATAGTGTTAGGGTTAGGGTTAGGGTTAGCATCAGCCTTAGGATAGTGTTAGGGTTACGGTTAGTGTTAGCATCAGCCCTAGGATATTATTAGGGTTAGGTTTAGCATCAGCCCTAGGATAGTGTTAGGGTTAGAGTTAGGGTTAGCACCAGGCTTAGGATAGTGTTAGTGTTAGGGTTACCATCAGCCTTAGGATAGTGTTATGGTTAGGGTTAGGGTTAGCATCAGCCGTAGGATAGTGTTAGGGTTAGGGTTAGCCTCAGCCCTAGGATAGTGTTAGCGTTAGGGTTAGGGTTAGCATCAGCCCTTAGGATAGTGTTAGGGGTAGGGTTAGTGTTAGCATCAGCCCTAGGATAGTGTTAGTGTTAGGGTTAGCATCAGCCCTGGGATAGTGTTAGGGTTAGGGCTAGGGTTAGCATCAGCCCTAGGATAGTATTAGGGTTAGGGTTAGGGTTACGGTTAGGGTTAGCATCAGCTCTAGGATAGTGTTAGGGTTAGGGTTAGGGTTAGCATCAGCCCTAGGATAGTGTTAGGGTTAGGGTTAGGGTTAGCATCAGCCCTAGGATAGTGTTAGGGTTAGGGTTAGCATCAGCACTGGGATAATGTTAGGGTTAGGGTTAGGGTTAGCATCAGCCCTAGGATAGTGTTAGGGTTAGGGTTAGCATCAGCCCTAGGATAGTGTTAGGGTTAGGGTTAGGGTTAGCATCAGCCCTAGGATAGTGTTAGGGTTAGGGTTAGCATCAGCCCTAGGATAGTGTGAGGGTTAGGGTTAGGGTTAGCATCAGCCCTACGATAGTGTTATGGTTGGGGTTAGCATCAACCCTAGGATAGTGTTAGGGTTAGGGTTAGGGTTAGCATCAGCCCTAGGATAGTGTTAGGGTTAGGGTTAGCATCAGCCCTAGGATAGTGTTAGGGTTAGCGTTAGGGTTAGGGTTAGCATCAGCCCTTGGAGAGTGTTAGGGTTAGGGTTAGGGTTAGCATCAGCCCTAGGATAGTGTTAGTGTTAGGGTTAGCATCAGCCCTAGCATAGTGTTAGGGTTAGGGTTAGGGTTAGCATCCGCCCTAGGATAGTGTTAGGTTTAGGTTTAGGGTTAGCATCAGCCCTAGGATAGTGTTAGGGTTAGGGTTAACATAAACCCTAGGATAGTGTTAGGGTTAGGGTTAGGCTTAGATAGTTTTAGGGTTAGGGTTAGGGTTAGCATCAGTTCAAGGATAGTGTTAGGGTTAGCGTTAGGGTTAGCATCAGCCCTAGGATAGTGTTAGGGTTAGGGTTAGGGTTATCATCAGGCCTAGGATAGTGTTAGGGTTAGGGTTAGGGTTAGCATCAGCCCTAGGATAGTGTTAGGGTTAGGGTTAGCATCAGCCCTAGGATAGTGTTAGTGTTAGGGTTAGGGTTAGCATCAGGCCCAGGATAGTGGTAGGGTTAGGGTTAGCATCAGCCCTAGGATAGTGTTAGGGTTAGGGTTAACATAAACCCTAGGATAGTTTTAGGGTTAGGCTTAGGGTTATCATCAGGCCTAGGATAGTGTTAGGGATAGCGTTAGGTTTAGCATCAGTTCAAGGATAGATTTAGGGTTAGCGTTAGGGTTAGCATCAGCCCTAGGATAGTGTTAGGGTTAGGGTTAGGGTTAGCATCAGCCCTAGGATAGTGTTAGGGTTAGGGTTAGCATCAGCCCTAGGATAGTGTTAGGGTTAGGGTTAGGGTTATCATCAGGCCTAGGATAGTGTAAGGGTTAGGGTTAGCATCAGCCCTAGGATAGTGTTAGGGTTAGGGTTAGGGTTAGCATCAGCCCTAGGATAGTGTTATGGTTGGGGTTAGCATCAACCCTAGGATAGTGTTAGGGTTAGGGTTAGGGTTAGCATCAGCCCTAGGATAGTGTTAGGGTTAGGGTTAGCATCAGCCCTAGGATAGTGTTAGGGTTAGCGTTAGGGTTAGGGTTAGCATCAGCCCTTGGAGAGTGTTAGGGTTAGGGTTAGGGTTAGCATCAGCCCTAGGATAGTGTTAGTGTTAGGGTTAGCATCAGGCCTAGCATAGTGTTACTGTTAGGGTTAGGGTTTGCATCCGCCCTAGGATAGTGTTAGGTTTAGATTTAGGGTTAGCATCAGCCCTAGGATAGTGTTAGCGTTAGGGTTAACATAAACCCTAGGATAGTGTTAGGGTTAGGGTTAGGGTTATCATCAGGCCTAGGATAGTTTTAGGGTTAGGGTTAGGGTTAGCATCAGTTCAAGGATAGTGTTAGGGTTAGCGTTAGGGTTAGCATCAGCCCTAGGATTGTGTTAGGGTTAGGGTTAGGGTTGTCATCAGGCCTAGGATAGTGTTAGGGTTAGGGTTAGGGTTAGCATCAGCCCTAGGATAGTGTTAGGGTTAGGGTTAGCATCAGCCCTAGGATAGTGTTAGGGTTAGGGTTAGGGTTAGCATCAGGCCTAGGATAGTGTTAGGGATAGGGTTAGCATCAGCCCTAGGATAGTGTTAGGATTAGGGTTAGGGTTATCATCAGGCCTATGATAGTGGTAGGGTTAGGGTTAGCATCAGCCCTAGGATAGTGTTAGGGTTAGGGTTAGGGTTAGCATCAGCCCTAGGATAGTGTTAGGGTTAGGGTTAGCATCAGCCCTAGGATAGTGTTAGGGTTAGGGTTAGGGTTAGCATCAGGCCTAGGATAGTGTTAGGGTTAGGGTTAGCATTAGCCCTAGGATAGTGTTAGGGTTAGGGTTAGGGTTATCATCAGGCCTAGAATAGTGTTAGGGTTAGGGTTAGCATCAGCCCTAGGATAGTGTTAGGGTTAGGGTTAGGGTTAGCATCAGCCTTAGGATAGTGTTAGGGTTACGGTTAGTGTTAGCATCAGCCCTAGGATATTATTAGGGTTAGGTTTAGCATCAGCCCTAGGATAGTGTTAGGGTTAGAGTTAGGGTTAGCACCAGGCTTAGGATAGTGTTAGTGTTAGGGTTACCATCAGCCTTAGGATAGTGTTATGGTTAGGGTTAGGGTTAGCATCAGCCGTAGGATAGTGTTAGGGTTAGGGTTAGCCTCAGCCCTAGGATAGTGTTAGCGTTAGGGTTAGGGTTAGCATCAGCCCTTAGGATAGTGTTAGGGGTAGGGTTAGTGTTAGCATCAGCCCTAGGATAGTGTTAGTGTTAGGGTTAGCATCAGCCCTGGGATAGTGTTAGGGTTAGGGCTAGGGTTAGCATCAGCCCTAGGATAGTATTAGGGTTAGGGTTAGGGTTACGGTTAGGGTTAGCATCAGCTCTAGGATAGTGTTAGGGTTAGGGTTAGGGTTAGCATCAGCCCTAGGATAGTGTTAGGGTTAGGGTTAGGGTTAGCATCAGCCCTAGGATAGTGTTAGGGTTAGGGTTAGCATCAGCACTGGGATAATGTTAGGGTTAGGGTTAGGGTTAGCATCAGCCCTAGGATAGTGTTAGGGTTAGGGTTAGCATCAGCCCTAGGATAGTGTTAGGGTTACGGTTAGGGTTAGCATCAGCCCTAGGATAGTGTTAGGGTTAGGGTTAGCATCAGCCATAGGATAGTGTTAGGGTTAGGGTTAGGGTTAGCATCAGCCCTAGGATACTGTTAGGGTTTGGGTTAGCATCAGCCCTAGGATAGTGTTAGGGTTAGGATTAGGGTTAGCATCAGCCCTAGGATAGTGTTAGGGTTAGGGTTAGCATCAGCCCTAGGATAGTGTTAGGGTTAGGGTTAGGGTTAGCATCAGCCCTAGGATAGTGTTAGGGTTAGGGTTAGCATCAGCCCTAGGATAGTGTTAGGGTTAGGGTTAGGGTTAGCATCAGCCCTAGGATAGTGTTAGGGTTAGGGTTAGCATCAGCCGTAGGATAGTGTGAGGCTTAGGGTTAGGGTTAGCATCAGCCCTAGGATAGTGTTAGGGTTAGGGTTAGCATCAACCCTAGGATAGTGTTAGGGTTAGGGTTAGGCTTAGCATCAGCCCTAGGATAGTGTTAGGGTTAGGGTTAGCATCAGCCCTAGGATAGTGTTAGGGTTAGCGTTAGGGTTAGGGTTAGCATCAGCCCTTGGAGAGTGTTAGGGTTAGGGTTAGGGTTAGCATCAGCCCTAGGATAGTGTTAGTGTTAGGGTTAGCATCAGCCCTAGGATAGTGTTAGGGTTAGGGGTAGGGTTAGCATCGGCCCTAGGATAGTGTTAGGTTTAGGTTTAGGGTTAGCATCAGCCCTAGGATAGTGTTAGGGTTAGGGTTAACATAAACCCTAGGATAGTGTTAGGGTTAGGGTTAGGGTTATCATCAGGCCTAGGATAGTTTTAGGGTTAGGGATAGGGTTAGCATCAGTTCAAGGATAGTGTTAGGGTTAGCCTTAGGGTTAGCATCAGCCCTAGGATAGTGTTAGGGTTAGGGTTAGGGTTAGCATCAGGCCTAGGATAGTGTTAGGGTTAGGGTTAGCATCAGCCCTAGGATAGTGTTAGGGTTAGGGTTGGGTTATCATCAGGCCTAGGATAGTGTAAGGGTTAGGGTTAGCATCAGCCCTAGGATAGTGTTAGGGTTAGGGTTAGGGTTAGCATCAGCCCTAGGATAGTGTTAGGGTTAGGGTTAGGGTTAGCATCAGCCCTAGGATAGTGTTAGGGTTAGGGTTAGCATGATCCCTAGGATAGTGTTAGGGTTAGGGTTAGGGTTAGCATCAGCCCTAGGATAGTGTTAGGGTTAGGGTTAGCATCAGCCCTAGGATAGTGTTAGGGTTAGGGTTAGGGTTAGCATCAGCCCTAGGATAGTGTTAGGGTTAGGGTTAGCATCAGCCCTAGGATAGTGTTAGGGTTAGGGTTAGGGTTAGCATCAGCCCTAGGATAGTGTTAGGGTTAGGGTTAGCATCAGCCCTACGATAGTGTGAGGGTTAGGGTTAAGGTTAGCATCAGCCCTAGGATAGTGTTAGGGTTAGGGTTAGCATCAGCCCTAGGATAGTGTTAGTGTTAGGGTTAGGGTTAGCATCAGGCCCAGGATAGTGGTAGGGTTAGGGTTAGCATCAGCCCTAGGATAGTGTTAGGGTTAGGGTTAACATAAACCCTAGGATAGTTTTAGGGTTAGGGTTAGGGTTATCATCAGGCCTAGGATAGTGTTAGGGTTAGCGTTAGGTTTAGCATCAGTTCAAGGATAGTTTTAGGGTTAGCGTTAGGTTTAGCATCAGCCCTAGGATAGTGTTAGGGTTAGGGTTAGGGTTAGTATCAGCCCTAGGATAGTGTTAGGGTTAGGGTTAGCATCAGCCCTAGGATAGTGTTAGGGTTAGGGTTAGGGTTATCATCAGGCCTAGGATAGTGTAAGGGTTAGGGTTAGCATCAGCCCTAGGATAGTGTTAGGGTTACGGTTAGGGTTAGCATCAGCCCTAGGATAGTGTTAGGGTTAGGGTTAGCATCAGCCATAGGATAGTGTTAGGGTTAGGGTTAGGGTTAGCATCAGCCCTAGGATACTGTTAGGGTTTGGGTTAGCATCAGCCCTAGGATAGTGTTAGGGTTAGGATTAGGGTTAGCATCAGCCCTAGGATAGTGTTAGGGTTAGGGTTAGCATCAGCCCTAGGATAGTGTTAGGGTTAGGGTTAGGGTTAGCATCAGCCCTAGGATAGTGTTAGGGTTAGGGTTAGCATCAGCCCTAGGATAGTGTTAGGGTTAGGGTTAGGGTTAGCATCAGCCCTAGGATAGTGTTAGGGTTAGGGTTAGCATCAGCCGTAGGATAGTGTGAGGCTTAGGGTTAGGGTTAGCATCAGCCCTAGGATAGTGTTAGGGTTAGGGTTAGCATCAACCCTAGGATAGTGTTAGGGTTAGGGTTAGGCTTAGCATCAGCCCTAGGATAGTGTTAGGGTTAGGGTTAGCATCAGCCCTAGGATAGTGTTAGGGTTAGCGTTAGGGTTAGGGTTAGCATCAGCCCTTGGAGAGTGTTAGGGTTAGGGTTAGGGTTAGCATCAGCCCTAGGATAGTGTTAGTGTTAGGGTTAGCATCAGCCCTAGGATAGTGTTAGGGTTAGGGGTAGGGTTAGCATCGGCCCTAGGATAGTGTTAGGTTTAGGTTTAGGGTTAGCATCAGCCCTAGGATAGTGTTAGGGTTAGGGTTAACATAAACCCTAGGATAGTGTTAGGGTTAGGGTTAGGGTTATCATCAGGCCTAGGATAGTTTTAGGGTTAGGGATAGGGTTAGCATCAGTTCAAGGATAGTGTTAGGGTTAGCCTTAGGGTTAGCATCAGCCCTAGGATAGTGTTAGGGTTAGGGTTAGGGTTAGCATCAGGCCTAGGATAGTGTTAGGGTTATGGTTAGCATCAGCCCTAGGATAGTGTTAGGGTTAGGGTTGGGTTATCATCAGGCCTAGGATAGTGTAAGGGTTAGGGTTAGCATCAGCCCTAGGATAGTGTTAGGGTTAGGGTTAGGGTTAGCATCAGCCCTAGGATAGTGTTAGGGTTAGGGTTAGGGTTAGCATCAGCCCTAGGATAGTGTTAGGGTTAGGGTTAGCATGATCCCTAGGATAGTGTTAGGGTTAGGGTTAGGGTTAGCATCAGCCCTAGGATAGTGTTAGGGTTAGGGTTAGCATCAGCCCTAGGATAGTGTTAGGGTTAGGGTTAGGGTTAGCATCAGCCCTAGGATAGTGTTAGGGTTAGGGTTAGCATCAGCCCTAGGATAGTGTTAGGGTTAGGGTTAGGGTTAGCATCAGCCCTAGGATAGTGTTAGGGTTAGGGTTAGCATCAGCCCTACGATAGTGTGAGGGTTAGGGTTAAGGTTAGCATCAGCCCTAGGATAGTGTTAGGGTTAGGGTTAGCATCAGCCCTAGGATAGTGTTAGTGTTAGGGTTAGGGTTAGCATCAGGCCCAGGATAGTGGTAGGGTTAGGGTTAGCATCAGCCCTAGGATAGTGTTAGGGTTAGGGTTAACATAAACCCTAGGATAGTTTTAGGGTTAGGGTTAGGGTTATCATCAGGCCTAGGATAGTGTTAGGGTTAGCGTTAGGTTTAGCATCAGTTCAAGGATAGTTTTAGGGTTAGCGTTAGGTTTAGCATCAGCCCTAGGATAGTGTTAGGGTTAGGGTTAGGGTTAGTATCAGCCCTAGGATAGTGTTAGGGTTAGGGTTAGCATCAGCCCTAGGATAGTGTTAGGGTTAGGGTTAGGGTTATCATCAGGCCTAGGATAGTGTAAGGGTTAGGGTTAGCATCAGCCCTAGGATAGTGTTAGGGTTAGGGTTAGGGTTAGCATCAGCCCTAGGATAGTGTTATGGTTGGGGTTAGCATCAACCCTAGGATAGTGTTAGGGTTAGGGTTAGGGTTAGCATCAGCCCTAGGATAGTGTTAGGGTTAGGGTTAGCATCAGCCCTAGGATAGTGTTAGGGTTAGCGTTAGGGTTAGGGTTAGCATCAGCCCTTGGAGAGTGTTAGGGTTAGGGTTAGGGTTAGCATCAGCCCTAGGATAGTGTTAGTGTTAAGGTTAGCATCAGCCCTAGCATAGTGTTAGGGTTAGGGTTAGGGTTTGCATCCGCCCTAGGATAGTGTTAGGTTTAGGTTTAGGGTTAGCATCAGCCCTAGGATAGTGTTAGCGTTAGGGTTAACATAAACCCTAGGATAGTGTTAGGGTTAGGGTTAGGGTTATCATCAGGCCTAGGATAGTTTTAGGGTTAGGGTTAGGGTTAGCATCAGTTCAAGGATAGTGTTAGGGTTAGCGTTACGGTTAGCATCAGCCCTAGGATAGTGTAAGGGTTAGGGTTAGGGTTATCATCAGGCCTAGGATAGTGTTAGGGTTATTGTTAGCATCAGCCTTAGGATAGTGTTAGGGTTAGGGTTAGGGTTAGCATCAGCCCTACGATAGTGTTAGGGTTAGGGTTAGCATCAGCCCTAGGATAGTGTTAGGGTTAGGGTTAGGGTTAGCATCAGGCCTAGGATAGTGTTAGGGATAGGGTTAGCATCAGCCCTAGGATAGTGTTAGGATTAGGGTTAGGGTTATCATCAGGCCTATGATAGTGGTAGGGTTAGGGTTAGCATCAGCCCTAGGATAGTGTTAGGGTTAGGGTTAGGGTTAGCATCAGCCTTAGCATAGTGTTAGGGTTAGGGTTAGTGTTAGCATCAGCCCTAGGATATTATTAGGGTTAGGTTTAGCATCAGCCCTAGGATAGTGTTAGGGTTAGAGTTAGGGTTAGCACCAGGCTTAGCATAGTGTTAGTGTTACGGTTACCATCAGCCTTAGGATAGTGTTAGGGTTAGGGTTAGGGTTAGCATCAGCCCTAGGATAGTGTTAGGGTTGGGGTTAGCATCAACCCTAGGATAGTGTTAGCGTTAGGGTTAGGGTTAGCATCAGCCCTAGGATAGTGTTAGGGGTAGGGTTAGGGTTAGCATCAGCCCTAGGATAGTGTTAGTGTTAGGGTTAGCATCAGCCCTAGGATAGTGTTAGGGTTAGGGCTAGGGTTAGCATCAGCCCTAGGATAGTATTAGGGTTAGGGTTAGGGTTACGGTTAGGGTTAGCATCAGCTCTAGGATAGTGTTAGGGTTAGGGTTAGGGTTAGCATCAGCCCTAGGATAGTGTTAGGGTTAGGGTTAGGGTTAGCATCAGCCCTAGGATAGTGTTAGGGTTAGGGGTAGGGTTAGCATCCGCCCTAGGATAGTGTTAGGTTTAGGTTTAGGGTTAGCATCAGCCCTAGGATAGTGTTAGGGTTAGGGTTAACATAAACCCTAGGATAGTGTTAGGGTTAGGGTTAGGGTTATCATCAGGCCTAGGATAGTTTTAGGGTTAGGGTTAGGGTTAGCATCAGCCCTAGGATAGTGTTAGGGTTAGGGTTAGGGTTAGCATCAGCCCTAGGATAGTGTTAGGGTTAGGGTTAGCATCAGCACTGGGATAATGTTAGGGTTAGGGTTAGGGTTAGCATCAGCCCTAGGATAGTGTTAGGGTTAGGGTTAGCATCAGCCCTAGGATAGTGTTAGGGTTACGGTTAGGGTTAGCATCAGCCCTAGGATAGTGTTAGGGTTAGGGTTAGCATCAGCCATAGGATAGTGTTAGGGTTAGGGTTAGGGTTAGCATCAGCCCTAGGATACTGTTAGGGTTTGGGTTAGCATCAGCCCTAGGATAGTGTTAGGGTTAGGATTAGGGTTAGCATCAGCCCTAGGATAGTGTTAGGGTTAGGGTTAGCATCAGCCCTAGGATAGTGTTAGGGTTAGGGTTAGGGTTAGCATCAGCCCTAGGATAGTGTTAGGGTTAGGGTTAGCATCAGCCCTAGGATAGTGTTAGGGTTAGGGTTAGGGTTAGCATCAGCCCTAGGATAGTGTTAGGGTTAGGGTTAGCATCAGCCGTAGGATAGTGTGAGGGTTAGGGTTAGGGTTAGCATCAGCCCTAGGATAGTGTTAGGGTTAGGGTTAGCATCAACCCTAGGATAGTGTTAGGGTTAGGGTTAGGCTTAGCATCAGCCCTAGGATAGTGTTAGGGTTAGGGTTAGCATCAGCCCTAGGATAGTGTTAGGGTTAGCGTTAGGGTTAGGGTTAGCATCAGCCCTTGGAGAGTGTTAGGGTTAGGGTTAGGGTTAGCATCAGCCCTAGGATAGTGTTAGTGTTAGGGTTAGCATCAGCCCTAGGATAGTGTTAGGGTTAGGGGTAGGGTTAGCATCGGCCCTAGGATAGTGTTAGGTTTAGGATTAGGGTTAGCATCAGCCCTAGGATAGTGTTAGGGTTAGGGTTAACATAAACCCTAGGATAGTGTTAGGGTTAGGGTTAGGGTTATCATCAGGCCTAGGATAGTTTTAGGGTTAGGGTTAGGGTTAGCATCAGTTCAAGGATAGTGTTAGGGTTAGCCTTAGGGTTAGCATCAGCCCTAGGATAGTGTTAGGGTTAGGGTTAGGGTTAGCATCAGGCCTAGGATAGTGTTAGGGTTAGGGTTAGCATCAGCCCTAGGATAGTGTTAGGGTTAGGGTTGGGTTATCATCAGGCCTAGGATAGTGTAAGGGTTAGGGTTAGCATCAGCCCTAGGATAGTGTTAGGGTTAGGGTTAGGGTTAGCATCAGCCCTAGGATAGTGTTAGGGTTAGGGTTAGGGTTAGCATCAGCCCTAGGATAGTGTTAGGGTTAGGGTTAGCATGATCCCTAGGATAGTGTTAGGGTTAGGGTTAGGGTTAGCATCAGCCCTAGGATAGTGTTAGGGTTAGGGTTAGCATCAGCCCTAGGATAGTGTTAGGATTAGGGTTAGGGTTAGCATCAGCCCTAGGATAGTGTTAGGGTTAGGGTTAGCATCAGCCCTAGGATAGTGTTAGGGTTAGGGTTAGGGTTAGCATCAGCCCTAGGATAGTGTTAGGGTTAGGGTTAGCATCAGCCCTACGATAGTGTGAGGGTTAGGGTTAAGGTTAGCATCAGCCCTAGGACAGTGTTAGGGTTAGGGTTAGCATCAGCCCTAGGATAGTGTTAGTGTTAGGGTTAGGGTTAGCATCAGGCCCAGGATAGTGGTAGGGTTAGGGTTAGCATCAGCCCTAGGATAGTGTTAGGGTTAGGGTTAACATAAACCCTAGGATAGTTTTAGGGTTAGGGTTAGGGTTATCATCAGGCCTAGGATAGTGTTAGGGTTAGCGTTAGGTTTAGCATCAGTTCAAGGATAGTTTTAGGGTTAGCGTTAGGGTTAGCATCAGCCCTAGGATAGTGTTAGGGTTAGGGTTAGGGTTAGTATCAGCCCTAGGATAGTGTTAGGGTTAGGGTTAGCATCAGCCCTAGGATAGTGTTAGGGTTAGGGTTAGGGTTATCATCAGGCCTAGGATAGTGTAAGGGTTAGGGTTAGCATCAGCCCTAGGATAGTGTTAGGGTTAGGGTTAGGGTTAGCATCAGCCCTAGGATAGTGTTATGGTTGGGGTTAGCATCAACCCTAGGATAGTGTTAGGGTTAGGGTTAGGGTTAGCATCAGCCCTAGGATAGTGTTAGGGTTAGGGTTAGCATCAGCCCTAGGATAGTGTTAGGGTTAGCGTTAGGGTTAGGGTTAGCATCAGCCCTTGGAGAGTGTTAGGGTTAGGGTTAGGGTTAGCATCAGCCCTAGGATAGTGTTAGTGTTAAGTTTAGCATCAGCCCTAGCATAGTGTTAGGGTTAGGGTTAGGGTTTGCATCCGCCCTAGGATAGTGTTAGGTTTAGGTTTAGGTTAGCATCAGCCCTAGGATAGTGTTAGCATTAGGGTTAACATAAACCCTAGGATAGTGTTAGGGTTAGGATTAGGGTTATCATCAGGCCTAGGATAGTTTTAGGGTTAGGGTAAGGGTTAGCATCAGTTCAAGGATAGTGTTAGGGTTAGCGTTAGGGTTAGCATCAGCCCTAGGATAGTGTTAGGGTTAGGGTTAGGGTTATCATCAGGCCTAGGATAGTGTTAGGGTTATTGTTAGCATCAGCCTTAGGATAGTGTTAGGGTTAGGGTTAGGGTTAGCATCAGCCCTACGATAGTGTTAGGGTTAGGGTTAGCATCAGCCCTAGGATAGTGTTAGGGTTAGGGTTAGGGTTAGCATCAGGCCTAGGATAGTGTTAGGGATAGGGTTAGCATCAGCCCTAGGATAGTGTTAGGATTAGGGTTAGGGTTATCATCAGGCCTATGATAGTGGTAGGGTTAGGGTTAGCATCAGCCCTAGGATAGTGTTAGGGTTAGGGTTAGGGTTAGCATCAGCCTTAGCATAGTGTTAGGGTTAGGGTTAGTGTTAGCATCAGCCCTAGGATATTATTAGGGTTAGGTTTAGCATCAGCCCTAGGATAGTGTTAGGGTTAGAGTTAGGGTTAGCACCAGGCTTAGCATAGTGTTAGTGTTACGGTTACCATCAGCCTTAGGATAGTGTTAGGGTTAGGGTTAGGGTTAGCATCAGCCCTAGGATAGTGTTAGGGTTGGGGTTAGCATCAACCCTAGGATAGTGTTAGCGTTAGGGTTAGGGTTAGCATCAGCCCTAGGATAGTGTTAGGGGTAGGGTTAGGGTTAGCATCAGCCCTAGGATAGTGTTAGTGTTAGGGTTAGCATCAGCCCTAGGATAGTGTTAGGGTTAGGGCTAGGGTTAGCATCAGCCCTAGGATAGTATTAGGGTTAGGGTTAGGGTTACGGTTAGGGTTAGCATCAGCTCTAGGATAGTGTTAGGGTTAGGGTTAGGGTTAGCATCAGCCCTAGGATAGTGTTAGGGTTAGGGTTAGGGTTAGCATCAGCCCTAGGATAGTGTTAGGGTTAGGGGTAGGGTTAGCATCCGCCCTAGGATAGTGTTAGGTTTAGGTTTAGGGTTAGCATCAGCCCTAGGATAGTGTTAGGGTTAGGGTTAACATAAACCCTAGGATAGTGTTAGGGTTAGGGTTAGGGTTATCATCAGGCCTAGGATAGTTTTAGGGTTAGGGTTAGGGTTAGCATCAGTTCAAGGATAGTGTTAGGGTTAGCGTTAGGGTTAGCATCAGCCCTAGGATAGTGTTAGGGTTAGGGTTAGGGTTAGCATCAGGCCTAGGATAGTGTTAGGGTTAGGGTTAGCATCAGCCCTAGGATAGTGTTAGGGTTAAGGTTAGGGTTAGCATCAGCCATAGGATAGTGTTAGCATTAGGGTTAGCCTCAGCCCTAAGATAGTGTTAGAGTTAGGGTTAGGGTTAGCATCAGCCCTAGGATAGTGTTAGGGTTAGGGTTAGGGTTCGCATCAGCCCTAGGATAGTGTTAGGGTTAGGGTTAGCATCAGCCATAGGATAGTGTTAGGGTTAGGGTTAGGGTTAGCGTCAGCCCTAGGATAGTGTTAGGGTTAGGGTTAACATAAACCCTAGGATAGTGTTAGGGTTAGGGTTAGGGTTATCATCAGGCCAAGGATAGTGTTAGGGTTAGGGTTAGGGTTAGCATTAGTTCAAGGATAGTGTTAGGGTTAGCGTTAGGGTTAACTTCAGCCCTAGGATAGTGTTAGGGTTAGGGTTAGGGTTAGCATCAGCCCTAGGATAGTGTTAGGGTTAGGGTTAGCATCAGCCATAGGATAGTGTTAGTGTTAGGGTTAGGGTTAGCATCAGGCCCAGGATAGTGGTAGGGTTAGGGTTAGCATCAGCCCTAGGATAGTGTTAGGGTTAGGGTTAACATAAACCCTAGGATAGTTTTAGGGTTAGGGTTAGGGTTATCATCAGGCCTAGGATAGTGTTAGGGTTGGCGTTAGGTTTAGCATCAGTTCAAGGATAGTTTTAGGGTTAGCGTTAGGGTTAGCATCAGCCCTAGGATAGTGTTAGGGTTAGGGTTAGGGTTAGCATCAGCCCTAGGATAGTGTTAGGGTTAGGGTTAACATCAGCCCTAGGATAGTGTTAGGGTTAGGGTTAGGGTTATCATCAGGCCTAGGATAGTGTAAGGGTTAGGGTTAGCATCAGCCCTAGGATAGTGTTAGGGTTACCATCAGCCCTACGATAGTGTTAGGGTTAGGGTTAGGGATAGCATCAGCCCTAGGATAGTGTTAGGGTTAGGATTAGCATGAGCCCTAGGATAGTGTTAGGGTTAGGGATAGGGTTAGCATCAGCCCTAGGATAGTGTTAGGGTTAGGGTTAGCATCAGCCCTAGGATAGTGTTAGGGTTAGTGTTAGGGTTAGCATCAGGCCTAGGATAGTGTTAGGGTTAGGGTTAGCATCAGCCCTAGGATAGTGTTAGGGTTAGGGTTAGGGTTAGCATCAGCCCTAGGATATTATTAGGGTTAGGGTTAGCATCAGCCCTAGGATAGTGTTAGGGTTAGAGTTAGGGTTAGCACCAGGCTTAGGATAGTTTTAGTGTTAGGGTTAGCATCAGCCTTAGGATAGTGTTAGGGTTAGGGTTAGGGTTAGCTTCAGCCGTAGGATAGTGTTAGGGTTAGGGTTAGCCTCAGCCCTAGGATAGTGTTAGCGTTAGAGTTAGGGTTAGCATCAGCCCTAGGATACTGTTAGGGGTAGGGTTAGGGTTAGCATCAGCCCTAGGATAGTGTTAGGGTTAGGGTTAGCATCAGCCCTGGGATAATGTTATGGTAAGGGTTAGGGTTAGCATCAGCCCTAGGATAGTGTTAGGGTTAGGGTTAGCATCAGCCCTAGGATAGTGTTAGGGTTACGGTTAGGGTTAGCATCAGCCCTAGGATAGTGTTAGGGTTAGGGTTAGCATCAGCCATAGGATAGTGTTAGGGTTAGGGTTAGGGTTAGCATCAGCCCTAGGATAGTGTTAGGGTTAGGGTTAGCATCAGCCCTAGGATAGTGTTAGGGTTAGGGTTAGGGTTAGCATCAGCCCTAGTATAGTGTTAGGGTTAGGGTTAGCATCAGCCCTAGGATAGTGTTAGGGTTAGGGTTAGGGTTAGCATCAGCCCTAGGATAGTGTTAAGGTTAGGGTTAGCATCAGCCCTAGGATAGTGTGAGGGTTAGGGTTAGGGTTAGCATCAGCCCTAGGATAGTGTTAGGGTTAGGGATAGCATCAAACCTAGGATAGTGTTAGGGTTAGGGTTAGGGTTAGCATCAGCCCTAGGATAGTGTTAGGGTTACGGTTAGCATCAGCCCTAGGATAGTGTTAGGGTTAGCGTTAGGGTTAGCATCCGCCCTAGGATAGTGTTAGGTTTAGGTTTAGGGTTAGCATCAGCCCTAGGATAGTGTTAGGGTTAGGGTTAACATAAACCCTAGGATACTGTTAGGGTTAGGGTTAGGGTTATCATCAGGCCTAGGATAGTTTTAGGGTTAGGTTTAGGGTTTGCATCAGTTCAAGGATAGTGTTAGGGTTAGCGTTAGGGTTAGCATCAGCCCTAGGATAGTGTTAGGGTTAGGGTTAGGGTTAGCATCAGGCCTAGGATAGTGTTAGGGTTAGGGTTAGCATCAGCCCTAGGATAGTGTTAGGGTTAAGGTTAGGGTTAGCATCAGCCGTAGGATAGTGTTAGCGTTAGGGTTAGCCTCAGCCCTAAGATAGTGTTAGAGTTAGGGTTAGGGTTAGCATCAGCCCTAGGATAGTGTTAGGGTTAGGGTTAGGGTTCGCATCAGCCCTAGGATAGTGTTAGGGTTAGGGTTAGCATTAGCCATAGGATAGTGTTAGGGTTAGGGTTAGGGTTAGCATCAGCCCTAGGATAGTGTTAGGGTTAGGGTTAACATAAACCCTAGGATAGTGTTAGGGTTAGGGTTAGGGTTATCATCAGTCCAAGGATAGTGTTAGGGTTAGGGTTAGGGTTAGCATTAGTTCAAGGATAGTGTTAGGGTTAGCGTTAGGGTTAGCATCAGCCCTAGGATAGTGTTAGGGTTAGGGTTAGGGTTAGCATCAGGCCCAGGATAGTGGTAGGGTTAGGGTTAGCATCAGCCCTAGGATAGTGTTAGGGTTAGGGTTAACATAAACCCTAGGATAGTTTTAGGGTTAGGGTTAGGGTTATCATCAGGCCTAGGATAGTGTTAGGGTTAGCGTTAGGTTTAGCATCAGTTCAAGGATAGTTTTAGGGTTTGCGTTAGGGTTAGCGTCAGCCCTAGGATAGTGTTAGGGTTAGGGTTAGGGTTATCATCAGGCCTAGGATAGTGTAAGGGTTAGGGTTAGCATCAGCCCTAGGATAGTGTTAGGGTTAGTGTTAGGGTTAGCATCAGCCCTAGGATAGTGTTAGGGTTAGGGTTAGGGTTAGCATCAACCCTAGGATAGTGTTAGGGTTAGGATTAGCATGAGCCCTAGGATAGTGTTAGGGTTATGGTTAGGGTTAGCATCAGCCCTAGGATAGTGTTAGGGTTAGGGTTAGCATCAGCCCTAGGATAGTGTTAGGGTTAGGGTTAGGGTTAGCATCAGCCCTAGGATAGTGTTAGGGTTAGGGTTAGCATCAGCCCTAGGATAGTGTTAGGGTTAGGGTTAGGGTTAGCATCAGCCCTAGGATAGTGTTAGGGTTAGGGTTAGCATCAGCCCTAGGATAGTGTGAGGGTTAGGGTTAGGGTTAGCATCAGCCCTAGGATAGTGTTAGGGTTGGGGTTAGCATCAACCCTAGGATAGTGTTAGGGTTAGGGTTAGGGTTAGCATCAGCCCTAGGATAGTGTTAGGGTTAGGGTTAGCATCAGCCCTAGGATAGTGTTAGGGTTAGCGTTAGGGTTAGGGTTAGCATCAGCCCTTGGAGAGTGTTAGGGTTAGGGTTAGGTTTAGCATCAGCCCTAGGATAGTGTTAGTGTTAGGGTTAGCATAAGCCCTAGGATAGTGTTAGGGTTAGGGTTAGGGTTAGCATCCGCCCTAGGATAGTGTTAGGTTTAGGTTTAGGGTTAGCATCAGCCCTAGGATAGTGTTAGGGTTAGGGTTAACATAAACCCTAGGATAGTGTTAGGGTTAGGGTTAGGGTTATCATCAGCCCTAGGATAGTTTTAGGGTTAGGGTTAGGGTTAGCATCAGTTCAAGGATAGTGTCAGGGTTAGCGTTAGGGTTAGCATCAGCCCTAGGATAGTGTTAGGGTTAGGGTTAGGGTTAGCATCAGGCCTAGGATAGTGTTAGGGTTAGGGTTAGCATCAGCCCTAGGATAGTGTTAGGATTAAGGTTAGGGTTAGCATCAGCCGTAGGATAGTGTTAGCGTTAGGGTTAGCCTCAGCCCTAAGATAGTGTTAGAGTTAGGGTTAGGGTTAGCATCAGCCCTAGGATAGTGTTAGGGTTAGGGTTAGGGTTCGCATCAGCCCTAGGATAGTGTTAGGGTTAGGGTTAGCATCAGCCATAGGATAGTGTTAGGCTTAGGGTTAGGGTTAGCATCAGCCCTAGGATAGTGTTAGGGTTAGGGTTAACATAAACCCTAGGATAGTGTTAGGGTTAGGGTTAGGGTTATCATCAGGCCAAGGATAGTGTTAGGGTTAGGGTTAGGGTTAGCATTAGTTCAAGGATAGTGTTAGGGTTAGCGTTAGGGTTAGCATCAGCCCTAGGATAGTGTTAGGGTTAGGGTTAGGGTTAGCATCAGCCCTAGGATAGTGTTAGGGTTAGGGTTAGCATCAGCCCTAGGATAGTTTTAGTGTTAGGGTTAGGGTTAGCATCAGGCCCAGGATAGTGGTAGGGTTAGGGTTAGCATCAGCCCTAGGATAGTGCCAGGGTTAGGGTTAACATAAACCCTAGGATAGTTTTAGGGTTAGGGTTAGGTTTATCATCAGGCCTAGGATAGTGTTAGGGTTAGCGTTATGTTTAGCATCAGTTCAAGGATAGTTTTAGGGTTAGCGTTAGGTTAAGCGTCAGCCCTAGGATAGTGTTAGGGTTAGGGTTAGGGTTAGCATCAGCCCTAGGATAGTGTTAGGGTTAGGGTTAGCATCAGCCCTAGGATAGTGTTAGGGTTAGGGTTAGGGTTATCATCTGGCCTAGGATAGTGTAAGGGTTAGGGTTAGCATCAGCCCTAGGATAGTGTTAGGGTTAGGATTAGCATCAGCCCTAGGATAGTGTTAGTGTTAGGGTTAGGGTTAGCATCAGGCCTAGGATAGTGTTAGGGTAAGGGTTAGCATCAGGCCTAGGATAGTGTTAGGGTTAGGGTTAACATAAACCCTAGGATAGTTTTAGGGTTAGGGTTAGGGTTATCATCAGGCCTAGGATAGTGTTCGGGTTAGCGTTAGGTTTAGCATCAGTTCAAGGATAGTTTTAGGGTTAGCGTTAGGGTTAGCATCAGCCCTAGGATAGTGTTAGGGTTAGGGTTAGGGTTAGCATCAGCCCTAGGATAGTGTTAGCGTTAGGGTTAGCATCAGCCCTAGGATAGTGTTAGGGTTAGGGTTAGGGTTATCATCAGGCCTAGGATAGTGTAAGGGTTAGGGTTAGCATCAGCCCTAGGATAGTGTTAGGGTTAGGGTTAGGGTTAGCATCAGCCCTAGGATAGTGTTAGGGTTAGGGTTAGGGTTAGCATCAGCCCTAGGATAGTGTTAGGGTTAGGATTACCATGAGCCCTAGGATAGTGTTAGGGTTAGGGTTAGGGTTAGCATCAGCCCTAGGATAGTGTTAGGGTTAGGGTTAGCATCAGCCCTAGGATAGTGTTAGGGTTAGGGTTAGGGTTAGCATCACACCTAGGATAGTGTTAGGGTTAGGGTTAGCATCAGCCCTAGGATAGTGTTAGGGTTAGGGTTAGGGTTAGCATCAGCCCTAGGATAGTGTTAGGGTTAGGGTTAGCATCAGCCCTAGGATAGTGTGAGGGTTAGGGTTAGGGTTAGCATCAGCCCTAGGATAGTGTTAGGGTAGGGGTTAGCATCAACCCTAGGATAGTGTTAGGGTTAGTGTTAGGGTTAGCATCAGCCCTAGGATAGTGTTAGGGTTAGGGTTAGCATCAGCCCTAGGATAGTGTTAGGGTTAGCGTTAGGGTTAGGGTTAGCATCAGCCCTTGGAGAGTGTTAGGGTTAGGGTTAGGGTTAGCATCAGCCCTAGGATAGTGTTAGTGTTAGGGTTAGCATCAGCCCTAGGATAGTGTTAGGGTTAGGGTTAGGGTTAGCATCCGCCCTAGGATAGTGTTAGGTTTAGGTTTAGGGTTAGCATCAGCCCTAGGATAGTGTTAGGGTTAGGGTTAACATAAACCCTAGGATAGTGTTAGGGTTAGGGTTAGGGTTATCATCAGCCCTAGGATAGTATTAGGGTTAGGGTTAGGGTTAGCATCAGTTCAAGGATAGTGTTAGGGTTAGCGTTAGGGTTAGCATCAGCCCTAGGATAGTGTTAGGGTTAGGGTTAGGGTTAGCATCAGGCCTAGGATAGTGTTAGGGTTAGGGTTAGCATCAGCCCTAGGATAGTGTTAGGGTTAAGGTTAGGGTTATCATCAGGCCTAGGATATTGTTAGGGTTAGGGTTAGCATCAGCCCTAGGATAGTGTTAGGGTTAGGGTTAGGGTTAGCATCAGGCCTAGGATAGTGTTAGGGTTAGGGTTAGCATTAGCCCTAGGATAGTGTTAGGGTTAGGGTTATGGTTATCATCAGGCCTAGGATATTGTTAGGGTTAGGGTTAGCATCAGCCCTAGGATAGTGTTAGGGTTAGGGTTAGGGTTAGCATCAGCCTTAGGATAGTGTTAGGGTTAGGGTTAGTGTTAGCATCATCCCTAGGATATTATTAGGGTTAGGTTTAGCATCAGCCCTAGGATAGTGTTAGGGTTAGAGTTAGGGTTAGCACCAGGCTTAGCATAGTGTTAGTGTTACGGTTACCATCAGCCTTAGGATAGTGTTAGGGTTAGGGTTAGGGTTAGCATCAGCCCTAGGATAGTGTTAGGGTTGGGGTTAGCATCAACCCTAGGATAGTGTTAGCGTTAGGGTTAGGGTTAGCATCAGCCCAAGGATAGTGTTAGGGGTAGGGTTAGGGTTAGCATCAGCCCTAGGATAGTGTTAGTGTTAGGGTTAGCATCAGCCCTAGGATAGTGTTAGGGTTAGGGCTAGGGTTAGCATCAGCCCTACGATAGTATTAGGGTTAGGGTTAGGGTTACGGTTAGGGTTAGCATCAGCTCTAGGATAGTGTTAGGGTTAGGGTTAGGGTTAGCATCAGCCCTAGGATAGTGTTAGGGTTAGGGTTAGGGTTAGCATCAGCCCTAGGATAGTGTTAGGGTTAGGGGTAGGGTTAGCATCCGCCCTAGGATAGTGTTAGGTTTAGGTTTAGGGTTACCATCAGCCCTAGGATAGTGTTAGGGTTAGGGTTAACATAAACCCTAGGATAGTGTTAGGGTTAGGGTTAGGGTTATCATCAGGCCTAGGATAGTTTTAGGGTTAGGGTTAGGGTTAGCATCAGTTCAAGGATAGTGTTAGGGTTAGCGTTAGGGTTAGCATCAGCCCTAGGATAGTGTTAGGGTTAGGGTTAGGGTTAGCATCAGGCCTAGGATAGTGTTAGGGTTAGGGTTAGCATCAGCCCTAGGATAGTGTTAGGGTTAAGGTTAGGGTTAGCATCAGCCATAGGATAGTGTTAGCATTAGGGTTAGCCTCAGCCCTAAGATAGTGTTAGAGTTAGGGTTAGGGTTAGCATCAGCCCTAGGATAGTGTTAGGGTTAGGGTTAGGGTTCGCATCAGCCCTAGGATAGTGTTAGGGTTAGGGTTAGCATCAGCCATAGGATAGTGTTAGGGTTAGGGTTAGGGTTAGCATCAGCCCTAGGATAGTGTTAAGGTTAGGGTTAGCATCAGCCCTAGGATAGTGTGAGGGTTAGGGTTAGGGTTAGCATCAGCCCTAGGATAGTGTTAGGGTTAGGGATAGCATCAACCCTAGGATAGTGTTAGGGTTAGGGTTAGGGTTAGCATCAGCCCTAGGATAGTGTTAGGGTTAAGGTTAGGGTTAGCATCAGCCATAGGATAGTGTTAGCATTAGGGTTAGCCTCAGCCCTAAGATAGTGTTAGAGTTAGGGTTAGGGTTAGCATCAGCCCTAGGATAGTGTTAGGGTTAGGGTTAGGGTTCGCATCAGCCCTAGGATAGTGTTAGGGTTAGGGTTAGCATCAGCCATAGGATAGTGTTAGAGTTAGGGTTAGGGTTAGCATCAGCCCTAGGATAGTGTTAAGGTTAGGGTTAGCATCAGCCCTAGGATAGTGTGAGGGTTAGGGTTAGGGTTAGCATCAGCCCTAGGATAGTGTTAGGGTTAGGGATAGCATCAACCCTAGGATAGTGTTAGGGTTAGGGTTAGGGTTAGCATCAGCCCTAGGATAGTGTTAGGGTTAGGGTTAGCATCAGCCCTAGGATAGTGTTAGGGTTAGCGTTAGGGTTAGCATCCGCCCTAGGATAGTGTTAGGTTTAGGTTTAGGGTTAGCATCAGCCCTAGGATAGTGTTAGGGTTAGGGTTAACATAAACCCTAGGATAGTGTTAGGGTTAGGGTTAACATAAACCCTAGGATAGTTTTAGGGTTAGGGTTAGGGTTATCATCAGGCCTAGGATAGTGTTAGGGTTAGGGTTAGGGTTAGCATTAGTTCAAGGATAGTGTTAGGGTTAGCGTTAGGGTTAGCATCAGCCCTAGGATAGTGTTAGGGTTAGGGTTAGGGTTAGCATCAGGCCCAGGATAGTGGTAGGGTTAGGGTTAGCATCAGCCCTAGGATAGTGTTAGGGTTAGGGTTAACATAAACCCTAGGATAGTTTTAGGGTTAGGGTTAGGGTTATCATCAGGCCTAGGATAGTGTTAGGGTTAGCGTTAGGTTTAGCATCAGTTCAAGGATAGTTTTAGGGTTTGCGTTAGGGTTAGCGTCAGCCCTAGGATAGTGTTAGGGTTAGGGTTAGGGTTATCATCAGGCCTAGGATAGTGTAAGGGTTAGGGTTAGCATCAGCCCTAGGATAGTGTTAGGGTTAGTGTTAGGGTTAGCATCAGCCCTAGGATAGTGTTAGGGTTAGGGTTAGGGTTAGCATCAACCCTAGGATAGTGTTAGGGTTAGGATTAGCATGAGCCCTAGGATAGTGTTAGGGTTATGGTTAGGGTTAGCATCAGCCCTAGGATAGTGTTAGGGTTAGGGTTAGCATCAGCCCTAGGATAGTGTTAGGGTTAGGGTTAGGGTTAGCATCAGCCCTAGGATAGTGTTAGGGTTAGGGTTAGCATCAGCCCTAGGATAGTGTTAGGGTTAGGGTTAGGGTTAGCATCAGCCCTAGGATAGTGTTAGGGTTAGGGTTAGCATCAGCCCTAGGATAGTGTGAGGGTTAGGGTTAGGGTTAGCATCAGCCCTAGGATAGTGTTAGGGTTGGGGTTAGCATCAACCCTAGGATAGTGTTAGGGTTAGGGTTAGGGTTAGCATCATCCCTAGGATAGTGTTAGGGTTAGGGTTAGCATCAGCCCTAGGATAGTGTTAGGGTTAGCGTTAGGGTTAGGGTTAGCATCAGCCCTTGGAGAGTGTTAGGGTTAGGGTTAGGTTTAGCATCAGCCCTAGGATAGTGTTAGTGTTAGGGTTAGCATCAGCCCTAGGATAGTGTTAGGGTTAGGGTTAGGGTTAGCATCCGCCCTAGGATAGTGTTAGGTTTAGGTTTAGGGTTAGCATCAGCCCTAGGATAGTGTTAGGGTTAGGGTTAACATAAACCCTAGGATAGTGTTAGGGTTAGGGTTAGGGTTATCATCAGCCCTAGGATAGTTTTAGGGTTAGGGTTAGGGTTAGCATCAGTTCAAGGATAGTGTCAGGGTTAGCGTTAGGGTTAGCATCAGCCCTAGGATAGTGTTAGGGTTAGGGTTAGGGTTAGCATCAGGCCTAGGATAGTGTTAGGGTTAGGGTTAGCATCAGCCCTAGGACAGTGTTAGGATTAAGGTTAGGGTTAGCATCAGCCGTAGGATAGTGTTAGCGTTAGGGTTAGCCTCAGCCCTAAGATAGTGTTAGAGTTAGGGTTAGGGTTAGCATCAGCCCTAGGATAGTGTTAGGGTTAGGGTTAGGGTTCGCATCAGCCCTAGGATAGTGTTAGGGTTAGGGTTAGCATCAGCCATAGGATAGTGTTAGTGTTAGGGTTAGGGTTAGCATCAGCCCTAGGATAGTGTTAGGGTTAGGGTTAACATAAACCCTAGGATAGTGTTAGGGTTAGGGTTAGGGTTATCATCAGGCCAAGGATAGTGTTAGGGTTAGGGTTAGGGTTAGCATTAGTTCAAGGATAGTGTTAGGGTTAGCGTTAGGGTTAGCATCAGCCCTAGGATAGTGTTAGGGTTAGGGTTAGGGTTAGCATCAGCCCTAGGATAGTGTTAGGGTTAGGGTTAGCATCAGCCCTAGGATAGTGTTAGTGTTAGGGTTAGGGTTAGCATCAGGCCCAGGATAGTGGTAGGGTTAGGGTTAGCATCAGCCCTAGGATAGTGTTAGGGTTAGGGTTAACATAAACCCTAGGATAGTTTTAGGGTTAGGGTTAGGTTTATCATCAGGCCTAGGATAGTGTTAGGGTTAGCGTTAGGTTTAGCATCAGTTCAAGGATAGTTTTAGGGTTAGCGTTAGGTTAAGCATCAGCCCTAGGATAGTGTTAGGGTTAGGGTTAGGGTTAGCATCAGCCCTAGGATAGTGTTAGGGTTAGGGTTAGCATCAGCCCTAGGATAGTGTTAGGGTTAGGGTTAGGGTTATCATCAGGCCTAGGATAGTGTAAGGGTTAGGGTTAGCATCAGCCCTAGGATAGTGTTAGGGTTAGGATTAGCATCAGCCCTAGGATAGTGTTAGTGTTAGGGTTAGGGTTAGCATCAGGCCTAGGATAGTGTTAGGGTAAGGGTTAGCATCAGCCCTAGGATAGTGTTAGGGGTAGGGTTAGGGTTAGCATCAGCCCTAGGATAGTGTTAGGGTTAGGGTTAGCATCAGCCCTAGGATAGTGTTAGTGTTAGGGTTAGGGTTAGCATCAGGCCCAGGATAGTGGTAGGGTTAGGGTTAGCATCAGGCCTAGGATAGTGTTAGGGTTAGGGTTAACATAAACCCTAGGATAGTTTTAGGGTTAGGGTTAGGGTTATCATCAGGCCTAGGATAGTGTTCGGGTTAGCGTTAGGTTTAGCATCAGTTCAAGGATAGTTTTAGGGTTAGCGTTAGGGTTAGCATCAGCCCTAGGATAGTGTTAGGGTTAGGGTTAGGGTTAGCATCAGCCCTAGGATAGTGTTAGCGTTAGGGTTAGCATCAGCCCTAGGATAGTGTTAGGGTTAGGGTTAGGGTTATCATCAGGCCTAGGATAGTGTAAGGGTTAGGGTTAGCATCAGCCCTAGGATAGTGTTAGGGTTAGGGTTAGGGTTAGCATCAGCCCTAGGATAGTGTTAGGGTTAGGGTTAGGGTTAGCATCAGCCCTAGGATAGTGTTAGGGTTAGGATTACCATGAGCCCTAGGATAGTGTTAGGGTTAGGGTTAGGGTTAGCATCAGCCCTAGGATAGTGTTAGGGTTAGGGTTAGCATCAGCCCTTGGATACTGTTAGGGTTAGGGTTAGGGTTAGCATCAGACCTAGGATAGTGTTAGGGTTAGGGTTAGCATCAGCCCTAGGATAGTGTTAGGGTTAGGGTTAGGGTTAGCATCAGCCCTAGGATAGTGTTAGGGTTAGGGTTAGCATCAGCCCTAGGATAGTGTGAGGGTTAGGGTTAGGGTTAGCATCAGCCCTAGGATAGTGTTAGGGTTGGGGTTAGCATCAACCCTAGGATAGTGTTAGGGTTAGGGTTAGGGTTAGCATCAGCCCTAGGATAGTGTTAGGGTTAGGGTTAGCATCAGCCCTAGGATAGTGTTAGTGTTAGCGTTAGGGTTAGGGTTAGCATCAGCCCTTGGAGAGTGTTAGGGTTAGGGTTAGGGTTAGCATCAGCCCTAGGATAGTGTTAGTGTTAGGGTTAGCATCAGCCCTAGGATAGTGTTAGGGTTAGGGTTAGGGTTAGCATCCGCCCTAGGATAGTGTTAGGTTTAGGTTTAGGGTTAGCATCATCCCTAGGATAGTGTTAGGGTTAGGGTTAACATAAACCCTAGGATAGTGTTAGGGTTAGGGTTAGGGTTATCATCAGCCCTAGGATAGTATTAGGGGTAGGGTTAGGGTTAGCATCAGTTCAAGGATAGTGTTAGGGTTAGCGTTAGGGTTAGCATCAGCCCTAGGATAGTGTTAGGGTTAGGGTTAGGGTTAGCATCAGGCCTAGGATAGTGTTAGGGTTAGGGTTAGCATCAGCCCTAGGATAGTGTTAGGGTTAAGGTTAGGGTTAGCATCAGCCGTAGGATAGTGTTAGCGTTAGGGTTAGCCTCAGCCCTAAGATAGTGTTAGAGTTAGGGTTAGGGTTAGCATCAGCCCTAGGATAGTGTTAGGGTTAGGGTTAGGGTTAGCATCAGCCCTAGGATAGTGTTAGGGTTAGGGTTAGCATCAGCACTGGGATAATGTTAGGGTTAGGGTTAGGGTTAGCATCAGCCCTAGGATAGTGTTAGGGTTAGGGTTAGCATCAGCCCTAGGATAGTGTTAGGGTTACGGTTAGGGTTAGCATCAGCCCTAGGATAGTGTTAGTGTTAGGGTTAGCATCAGCCATAGGATAGTGTTAGGGTTAGGGTTAGGGTTAGCATCAGCCCTAGGATAGTGTTAGGGTTTGGGTTAGCATCAGACCTAGGATAGTGTTAGGGTTAGGGTTAGGGTTAGCATCAGCCCTAGGGTAGTGTTAGGGTTAGGGTTAGCATCAGCCCTAGGATAGTGTTAGGGTTAGGGTTAGGGTTAGCATCAGCCCTAGGGTAGTGTTAGGGTTAGGGTTAGCATCAGCCCTAGGATAGTGTTAGGGTTAGGGTTAGGGTTAGCATCAGCCCTAGGATAGTGTTAGGGTTAGGGTTAGCATCAGCCCTAGGATAGTGTCAGGGTTAGGTTTAGGGTTAGCATCAGCCCTAGGATAGTGTTAGGGTTAGGGTTAGCATCAGCCCTAGGATAGTGTTAGGGTTAGGGTTAGGGTTAGCATCAGCCCTAGGATAGTGTTAGGGTTAGGGTTAGCATCAACCCTAGGATAGTGTTAGGGTTAGGGTTAGGGTTAGCATCAGCCCTAGGATAGTGTTAGGGTTAGGGTTAGCATCAGCCCTAGGATAGTGTTAGGGTTAGCGTTAGGGTTAGGGTTAGCATCAGCCCTTGGAGAGTGTTAGGGTTAGGGTTAGGGTTAGCATCAGCCCTAGGATAGTGTTAGTGTTAGGGTTAGCATCAGCCCTAGGATAGTGTTAGGGTTAGGGGTAGGGTTAGCATCCGCCCTAGGATAGTGTTAGGTTTAGGTTTAGGGTTAGCATCAGCCCTAGGATAGTGTTAGGGTTAGGGTTAACATAAACCCTGGGATAGTGTTAGGGTTAGGGTTAGGGTTATCATCAGGCCTAGGATAGTTTTAGGGTTAGGGTTAGGGTTAGCATCAGTTCAAGGATAGTGTTAGGGTTAGCGTTAGGGTTAGCATCATCCCTAGGATAGTGTTAGTGTTAGGGTTAGGGTTAGCATCAGGCCTAGGATAGTGTTAGGGTTAGGGTTAGCATCAGCCCTAGGGTAGTGTTAGGGTTAGTGTTAGGGTTAGCATCAGCCCTAGGATAGTGTTAGGGTTAGGGTTAGGGTTATCATCAGGCCCAGGATAGTGTAAGGGTTAGGGTTAGCATCAGCCCTAGGATAGTGTTAGGGTTAGGGTTAGGGTTAGCATCAGCCCTAGGATAGTGTTAGGGTTAGGGTTAGGGTTAGCATCAGCCCCAGGATAGTGTTAGGGTTAGGATTAGCATGAGCCCTAGGATAGTGTTAGGGTTAGGGTTAGGGTTAGCATCAGCCCTAGGATAGTGTTAGGGTTAGGGTTAGCATCAGCCCTAGGATAGTGTTAGGGTTAGTGTTAGGGTTAGCATCAGCCCTAGGATAGTGTTAGGGTTAGGGTTAGCATCAGCCCTAGGATAGTGTTAGGGTTAGGGTTAGGGTTAGCATCAGCCCTAGGATAGTGTTAGGGTTAGGGTTCTCATCAGCCCTAGGATAGTGTGAGGGTTAGGGTTAGGGTTAGCATCAGCCCTAGGATAGTGTTAGGGTTGGGGTTAGCATCAACCCTAGGATAGTGTTAGGGTTAGGGTTAGGGTTAGCATCAGCCCTAGGAGAGTGTTAGGGTTGGGGTTAGCATCAACCCTAGGATAGTGTTAGGGTTAGGGTTAGGGTTAGCATCAGCCTTAGGAAAGTGTTAGGGTTAGGGTTAGTGTTAGCATCAGCCCTAGGATATTATTAGGGTTAGGGTTAGCATCAGCCCTAGGATAGTGTTAGGGTTAGAGTTAGGGTTAGCACCAGGCTTAGGATAGTGTTAGTGTTAGGGTTACCATCAGCCTTAGGATAGTGTTAGGGTTAGGGTTAGGGTTAGCATCAGCCGTAGGATAGTGTTAGGGTTAGGGTTAACCTCAGCCCTAGGATAGTGTTAGCGCTAGGGTTAGGGTTAGCATCAGCCCTAGGATAGTGTTAGGGGTAGGGTTAGGGTTAGCATCAGCCCTAGGATAGTGTTAGGGTTAGGGTTAGCATCAGCCCTGGGATAATGCTATGGTTAGGGTTAGGGTTAGCATCAGCCCTAGGATAGTGTTACGGTTAGGGTTAGCATCAGCCCTAGGTTAGTGTTAGGGTTACGGTTAGGGTTAGCATCAGCCCTAGGATAGTGTTAGGGTTAGGGTTAGCATCAGCCATAGCATAGTGTTAGGGTTAGGGTTAGGGTTAGCATCAGCCCTAGGATAGTGTTAGGGTTAGGGTTAGCATGAGCCCTAGGATAGTGTTAGGGTTAGGGTTAGGGTTAGCATCAGCCCTAGGATAGTGTTAGGGTTAGGGTTAGCAGCAGCCCTAGGATAGTGTTAGGGTTAGGGTTAGGGTTAGCATCAGCCCTAGGATAGTGTTAGGGTTAGGGTTAGCATCAGCCCTAGGATAGTGTTAGGGTTAGGGTTAGGGTTAGCATCAGCCCTAGGATAGTGTTAGGGTTAGGGTTAGCATGAGCCCTAGGATAGTGTGAGGGTTAGGTTTAGGGTTAGCATCAACCCTAGGATAGTGTTAGTGTTAGGGATAGCATCAACCCTAGGATAGTGTTACGGTTAGGGTTAGGGTTAGCATCAGCCCTAGGATAGTGTTAGGGTTAGGGTTAGCATCAGCCCTAGGATAGTGTTAGGGTTAGCGTTAGGGTTAGGGTTAGCAGCAGCCCTTGGAGAGTGTTAGGGTTAGGGTTAGGGTTAGCATCAGCCCTAGGATAGTGTTAGTGTTAGGGTTAGCATCAGCCCTAGGATAGTGTTAGGGTTAGGGGTAGGGTTAGCATCCGCCCTAGGATAGTGTTAGGTTTAGGTTTAGGGTTAGCATCAGCCCTAGGATAGTGTTAGGGTTAGGGTTAACATAAACCCTAGGATAGTGTTAGGGTTAGGGTTAGGGTTATCATCAGGCCTAGGATAGTTTTAGGGTTAGGGTTAGGGTTAGCATCAGTTCAAGGATAGTGTTAGGGTTAGCGTTAGGGTTAGCATTAGCCCTAGGATAGTGTTAGGGTTAGGGTTAGGGTTAGCATCAGGCCTAGGATAGTGTTAGGGTTAGGGTTAGCATCAGCCCTAGGATAGTGTTAGGGTTAAGGTTAGGGTTAGCATCAGCCGTAGGATAGTGTTAGCGTTAGGGTTAGCCTCAGCCCTAAGATAGTGTTAGAGTTAGGGTTAGGGTTAGCATCAGCCCTAGGATAGTGTTAGGGTTAGGGTTAGGGTTCGCATCAGCTCTAGGATAGTGTTAGGGTTAGGGTTAGCATCAGCCATAGGATAGTGTTAGGGTTAGGGTTAGGGTTAGCATCAGCCCTAGGATAGTGTTAGGGTTAGGGTTAACATAAACCCTAGGATAGTGTTAGGGTTAGGGTTAGGGTTATCATCAGGCCAAGGATAGTGTTAGGGTTAGGGTTAGGGTTAGCATTAGTTCAAAGATAGTGTTAGGGTTAGCGTTAGGGTTAGCATCAGCCCTAGGATAGTGTTAGGGTTAGGGTTAGGGTTAGCATCAGGCCCAGGATAGTGTTAGGGTTAGGGTTAGGGTTAGCATCAGCCCTAGGATAGTGTTAGGGTTAGGGTTAGCATCAGCCCTAGGATAGTGTTAGTGTTAGGGTTAGGGTTAGCATCAGGCCCAGGATAGTGGTAGGGTTAGGGTTAGCATCAGCCCTAGGATAGTGTTAGGGTTAGGGTTAACATAAACCCTAGGATAGTTTTAGGGTTAGGGTTAGGTTTATCATCAGGCCTAGGATAGTGTTAGGGTTAGCGTTAGGTTTAGCATCAGTTCAAGGATAGTTTTAGGGTTAGCGTTAGGTTAAGCATCAGCCCTAGGATAGTGTTAGGGTTAGGGTTAGGGTTAGCATCAGCCCTAGGATAGTGTTAGGGTTAGGGTTAGCATCAGCCCTAGGATAGTGTTAGGGTTAGGGTTAGGGTTATCATCAGGCCTAGGATAGTGTAAGGGTTAGGGTTAGCATCAGCCCTAGGATAGTGTTAGGGTTAGGATTAGCATCAGCCCTAGGATAGTGTTAGTGTTAGGGTTAGGGTTAGCATCAGGCCTAGGATAGTGTTAGGGTAAGGGTTAGCATCAGCCCTAGGATAGTGTTAGGGGTAGGGTTAGGGTTAGCATCAGCCCTAGGATAGTGTTAGGGTTAGGGTTAGCATCAGCCCTAGGATAGTGTTAGTGTTAGGGTTAGGGTTAGCATCAGGCCCAGGATAGTGGTAGGGTTAGGGTTAGCATCAGGCCTAGGATAGTGTTAGGGTTAGGGTTAACATAAACCCTAGGATAGTTTTAGGGTTAGGGTTAGGGTTATCATCAGGCCTAGGATAGTGTTCGGGTTAGCGTTAGGTTTAGCATCAGTTCAAGGATAGTTTTAGGGTTAGCGTTAGGGTTAGCATCAGCCCTAGGATAGTGTTAGGGTTAGGGTTAGGGTTAGCATCAGCCCTAGGATAGTGTTAGCGTTAGGGTTAGCATCAGCCCTAGGATAGTGTTAGGGTTAGGGTTAGGGTTATCATCAGGCCTAGGATAGTGTAAGGGTTAGGGTTAGCATCAGCCCTAGGATAGTGTTAGGGTTAGGGTTAGGGTTAGCATCAGCCCTAGGATAGTGTTAGGGTTAGGGTTAGGGTTAGCATCAGCCCTAGGATAGTGTTAGGGTTAGGATTAGCATGAGCCCTAGGATAGTGTTAGGGTTATGGTTAGGGTTAGCATCAGCCCTAGGATAGTGTTAGGGTTAGGGTTAGCATCAGCCCTAGGATAGTGTTAGGGTTAGGGTTAGCATCAGCCCTAGGATAGTGTTACGGTTAGGGTTAGCATCAGCCCTAGGTTAGTGTTAGGGTTACGGTTAGGGTTAGCATCAGCCCTAGGATAGTGTTAGGGTTAGGGTTAGCATCAGCCATAGCATAGTGTTAGGGTTAGGGTTAGGGTTAGCATCAGCCCTAGGATAGTGTTAGGGTTAGGGTTAGCATGAGCCCTAGGATAGTGTTAGGGTTAGGGTTAGGGTTAGCATCAGCCCTAGGATAGTGTTAGGGTTAGGGTTAGCAGCAGCCCTAGGATAGTGTTAGGGTTAGGGTTAGGGTTAGCATCAGCCCTAGGATAGTGTTAGGGTTAGGGTTAGCATCAGCCCTAGGATAGTGTTAGGGTTAGGGTTAGGGTTAGCATCAGCCCTAGGATAGTGTTAGGGTTAGGGTTAGCATGAGCCCTAGGATAGTGTGAGGGTTAGGTTTAGGGTTAGCATCAACCCTAGGATAGTGTTAGGGTTAGGGATAGCATCAACCCTAGGATAGTGTTACGGTTAGGGTTAGGGTTAGCATCAGCCCTAGGATAGTGTTAGGGTTAGGGTTAGCATCAGCCCTAGGATAGTGTTAGGGTTAGCGTTAGGGTTAGGGTTAGCAGCAGCCCTTGGAGAGTGTTAGGGTTAGGGTTAGGGTTAGCATCAGCCCTAGGATAGTGTTAGTGTTAGGGTTAGCATCAGCCCTAGGATAGTGTTAGGGTTAGGGGTAGGGTTAGCATCCGCCCTAGGATAGTGTTAGGTTTAGGTTTAGGGTTAGCATCAGCCCTAGGATAGTGTTAGGGTTAGGGTTAACATAAACCCTAGGATAGTGTTAGGGTTAGGGTTAGGGTTATCATCAGGCCTAGGATAGTTTTAGGGTTAGGGTTAGGGTTAGCATCAGTTCAAGGATAGTGTTAGGGTTAGCGTTAGGGTTAGCATCAGGCCTAGGATAGTGTTAGGGTTAGGGTTAGCATCAGCCCTAGGATAGTGTTAGGGTTAAGGTTAGGGTTAGCATCAGCCGTAGGATAGTGTTAGGGTTAGGGTTAGGGTTCGCATCAGCTCTAGGATAGTGTTAGGGTTAGGGTTAGCATCAGCCATAGGATAGTGTTAGGGTTAGGGTTAGGGTTAGCATCAGCCCTAGGATAGTGTTAGGGTTAGGGTTAACATAAACCCTAGGATAGTGTTAGGGTTAGGGTTAGGGTTATCATCAGGCCAAGGATAGTGTTAGGGTTAGGGTTAGGGTTAGCATTAGTTCAAAGATAGTGTTAGGGTTAGCGTTAGGGTTAGCATCAGCCCTAGGATAGTGTTAGGGTTAGGGTTAGGGTTAGCATCAGGCCCAGGATAGTGGTAGGGTTAGGGTTAGCATCAGCCCTAGGATAGTGTTAGGGTTAGGGTTAACATAAACCCTAGGATAGTTTTAGGGTTAGGGTTAGGGTTATCATCAGGCCTAGGATAGTGTTAGGGTTAGCGTTAGGTTTAGCATCAGTTCAAGGATAGTTTTAGGGTTTGCGTTAGGGTTAGCATCAGCCCTAGCATAGTGTTAGGGTTAGGGTTACGGTTATCATCAGGCCTAGGATAGTGTAAGGGTTAGGGTTAGCATCAGCCCTAGGATAGTGTTAGGGTTAGTGTTAGGGTTAGCATCAGCCCTAGGATAGTGTTAGGGTTAGGGTTAGGGTTAGCATCAGCCCTAGGATAGTGTTAGGGTTAGGATTAGCATGAGCCCTAGGATAGTGTTACGGTTATGGTTAGGGTTAGCATCAGCCCTAGGATAGTGTTAGGGTTAGGGTTAGCATCAGCCCTAGGATAGTGTTAGGGTTAGGGTTAGGGTTAGCATCAGCCCTAGGATAGTGTTAGGGTTAGGGTTAGCATCAGCCCTAGGATAGTGTTAGGGTTAGGGTTAGGGTTAGCATCAGCCCTAGGATAGTGTTAGGGTTAGGGTTAGCATCAGCCCTAGGATAGTGTGAGGGTTAGGGTTAGGGTTAGCAGCAGCCCTAGGATAGTGTTAGGGTTGGGGTTAGCATCAACCCTAGGATAGTGTTAGGGTTAGGGTTAGGGTTAGCATCAGCCCTAGGATAGTGTTAGGGTTAGGGTTAGCATCAGCCCTAGGATAGTGTTAGGGTTAGCGTTAGGGTTAGGGTTAGCATCAGCCCTTGGAGAGTGTTAGGGTTAGGGTTAGGTTTAGCATCAGCCCTAGGATAGTGTTAGTGTTAGGGTTAGCATCAGCCCTAGGATAGTGTTAGGGTTAGGGTTAGGGTTAGCATCCGCCCTAGGATAGTGTTAGGTTTAGGTTTAGGGTTAGCATCAGCCCTAGGATAGTGTTAGGGTTAGGGTTAACATAAACCCTAGGATAGTGTTAGGGTTAGGGTTAGGGTTATCATCAGCCCTAGGATAGTTTTAGGGTTAGGGTTAGGGTTAGCATCAGTTCAAGGATAGTGTCAGGGTTAGCGTTAGGGTTAGCATCAGCCCTAGGATAGTGTTAGGGTTAGGGTTAGGGTTAGCATCAGGCCTAGGATAGTGTTAGGGTTAGGGTTAGCATCAGCCCTAGGATAGTGTTAGGATTAATGTTAGGGTTAGCATCAGCCCTAGGATAGTGTTAGGGTTAGGGTTAGCATGAGCCCTAGGATAGTGTGAGGGTTAGGTTTAGGGTTAGCATCAACCCTAGGATAGTGTTAGGGTTAGGGATAGCATCAACCCTAGGATAGTGTTACGGTTAGGGTTAGGGTTAGCATCAGCCCTAGGATAGTGTTAGGGTTAGGGTTAGCATCAGCCCTAGGATAGTGTTAGGGTTAGCGTTAGGGTTAGGGTTAGCAGCAGCCCTTGGAGAGTGTTAGGGTTAGGGTTAGGGTTAGCATCAGCCCTAGAATAGTGTTAGTGTTAGGGTTAGCATCAGCCCTAGGATAGTGTTAGGGTTAGGGGTAGGGTTAGCATCCGCCCTAGGATAGTGTTAGGTTTAGGTTTAGGGTTAGCATCAGCCCTAGGATAGTGTTAGGGTTAGGGTTAACATAAACCCTAGGATAGTGTTAGGGTTAGGGTTAGGGTTATCATCAGGCCTAGGATAGTTTTAGGGTTAGGGTTAGGGTTAGCATCAGTTCAAGGATAGTGTTAGGGTTAGCGTTAGGGTTAGCATCAGCCCTAGGATAGTGTTAGGGTTAGGGTTAGGGTTAGCATCGGGCCTAGGATAGTGTTAGGGTTAGGGTTAGCATCAGCCCTAGGATAGTGTTAGGGTTAAGGTTAGGGTTAGCATCAGCCGTAGGATAGTGTTAGCGTTAGGGTTAGCCTCAGCCCTAAGATAGTGTTAGAGTTAGGGTTAGGGTTAGCATCAGCCCTAGGATAGTGTTAGGGTTAGGGTTAGGGTTCGCATCAGCTCTAGGATAGTGTTAGGGTTAGGGTTAGCATCAGCCATAGGATAGTGTTAGGGTTAGGGTTAGGGTTAGCATCAGCCCTAGGATAGTGTTAGGGTTAGGGTTAACATAAACCCTAGGATAGTGTTAGGGTTAGGGTTAGGGTTATCATCAGGCCAAGGATAGTGTTAGGGTTAGGGTTAGGGTTAGCATTAGTTCAAAGATAGTGTTAGGGTTAGCGTTAGGGTTAGCATCAGCCCTAGGATAGTGTTCGGGTTAGGGTTAGGGTTAGCATCAGGCCCAGGATAGTGGTAGGGTTAGGGTTAGCATCAGCCCTAGGATAGTGTTAGGGTTAGGGTTAACATAAACCCTAGGATAGTTTTAGGGTTAGGGTTAGGGTTGTCATCAGGCCTAGGATAGTGTTAGGGTTAGCGTTAGGTTTAGCATCAGTTCAAGGATAGTTTTAGGGTTTGCGTTAGGGTTAGCATCAGCCCTAGCATAGTGTTAGGGTTAGGGTTAGGGTTATCATCAGGCCTAGGATAGTGTAAGGGTTAGGGTTAGCATCAGCCCTAGGATAGTGTTAGGGTTAGTGTTAGGGTTAGCATCAGCCCTAGGATAGTGTTAGGGTTAGGGTTAGCATCAGCCCTAGGATAGTGTTAGGGTTAGGGTTAGGGTTAGCATCAGCCCTAGGATATTGTTAGGGTTAGGGTTAGCATCAGCCCTAGGATAGTGTTAGGGTTAGGGTTAGGGTTAGCATCAGCCCTAGGATAGTGTTAGGGTTAGGGTTAGCATCAGCCCTAGGATAGTGTGAGGGTTAGGGTTAGGGTTAGCAGCAGCCCTAGGATAGTGTTAGGGTTGGGGTTAGCATCAACCCTAGGATAGTGTTAGGGTTAGGGTTAGGGTTAGCATCAGCCCTAGGATAGTGTTAGGGTTAGGGTTAGCATCAGCCCTAGGATAGTGTTAGGGTTAGCGTTAGGGTTAGGGTTAGCATCAGCCCTTGGAGAGTGTTAGGGTTAGGGTTAGGTTTAGCATCAGCCCTAGGATAGTGTTAGTGTTAGGGTTAGCATCAGCCCTAGGATAGTGTTAGGGTTAGGGTTAGGGTTAGCATCCGCCCTAGGATAGTGTTAGGTTTAGGTTTAGGGTTAGCATCAGCCCTAGGATAGTGTTAGGGTTAGGGTTAACATAATCCCTAGGATAGTGTTAGGGTTAGGGTTAGGGTTATCATCAGCCCTAGGATAGTTTTAGGGTTAGGGTTAGGGTTAGCATCAGTTCAAGGATAGTGTCAGGGTTAGCGTTAGGGTTAGCATCAGCCCTAGGATAGTGTTAGGGTTAGGGTTAGGGTTAGCATCAGGCCTAGGATAGTGTTAGGGTTAGGGTTAGCATCAGCCCTAGGATAGTGTTAGGATTAAGGTTAGGGTTAGCATCAGCCGTAGGATAGTGTTAGCGTTAGGGTTAGCCTCAGCCCTAAGATAGTGTTAGAGTTAGGGTTAGGGTTAGCATCAGCCCTAGGATAGTGTTAGGGTTAGGGTTAGGGTTCGCATCAGCCCTAGGATAGTGTTAGGGTTAGGGTTAGCATCAGCCATAGGATAGTGTTAGGGTTAGGGTTAGGGTTAGCATCAGCCCTAGGATAGTGTTAGGGTTAGGGTTAACATAAACCCTAGGATAGTGTTAGGGTTAGGGTTAGGGTTAGCATCAGGCCCAGGATAGTGGTAGGGTTAGGGTTAGCATCAGCCCTAGGATAGTGTTAGGGTTAGGGTTAACATAAACCCTAGGATAGTTTTAGGGTTAGGGTTAGGTTTATCATCAGGCCTAGGATAGTGTTAGTGTTAGCGTTAGGTTTAGCATCAGTTCAAGGATAGTTTTAGGGTTAGCGTTAGGTTAAGCATCAGCCCTAGGATAGTGTTAGGGTTAGGGTTAGGGTTAGCATCAGCCCTAGGATAGTGTTAGGGTTAGGGTTAGCATCAGCCCTAGGATAGTGTTAGGGTTAGGGTTAGGGTTATCATCAGGCCTAGGATAGTGTAAGGGTTAGGGTTAGCATCAGCCCTAGGATAGTGTTAGGGTTAGGATTAGCATCAGCCCTAGGATAGTGTTAGTGTTAGGGTTAGGGTTAGCATCAGGCCTAGGATAGTGTTAGGGTAAGGGTTAGCATCAGCCCTAGGATAGTGTTAGGGGTAGGGTTAGGGTTAGCATCAGCCCTAGGATAGTGTTAGGGTTAGGGTTAGCATCACCCCTAGGATAGTGTTAGTGTTAGGGTTAGGGTTAGCATCAGGCCCAGGATAGTGGTAGGGTTAGGGTTAGCATCAGGCCTAGGATAGTGTTAGGGTTAGGGTTAACATAAACCCTAGGATAGTTTTAGGGTTAGGGTTAGGGTTATCATCAGGCCTAGGATAGTGTTCGGGTTAGCGTTAGGTTTAGCATCAGTTCAAGGATAGTTTTAGGGTTAGCGTTAGGGTTAGCATCAGCCCTAGGATAGTGTTAGGGTTAGGGTTAGGGTTAGCATCAGCCCTAGGATAGTGTTAGCGTTAGGGTTAGCATCAGCCCTAGGATAGTGTTAGGGTTAGGGTTAGGGTTATCATCAGGCCTAGGATAGTGTAAGGGTTAGGGTTAGCATCAGCCCTAGGATAGTGTTAGGGTTAGGGTTAGGGTTAGCATCAGCCCTAGGATAGTGTTAGGGTTAGGGTTAGGGTTAGCATCAGCCCTAGGATAGTGTTAGGGTTAGGATTACCATGAGCCCTAGGATAGTGTTAGGGTTAGGGTTAGCATCAGCCCTAGGATAGTGTTAGGGTTAGGGTTAGGGTTAGCATCAGACCTAGGATAGTGTTAGGGTTAGGGTTAGCATCAGCACTAGGATAGTGTTAGGGTTAGGGTTAGGGTTAGCATCAGCCCTAGGATAGTGTTAGGGTTAGGGTTAGCATCAGCCCTAGGATAGTGTGAGGGTTAGGGATAGGGTTAGCATCAGCCCTAGGATAGTGTTAGGGTTGGGGTTAGCATCAACCCTAGGATAGTGTTAGGGTTAGGGTTAGGGTTAGCATCAGCCCTAGGATAGTGTTAGGGTTAGGGTTAGCATCAGCCCTAGGATAGTGTTAGGGTTAGCGTTAGGGTTAGGGTTAGCATCAGCCCTTGGAGAGTGTTAGGGTTAGGGTTAGGGTTAGCATCAGCCCTAGGATAGTGTTAGTGTTAGGGTTAGCATCAGCCCTAGGATAGTGTTAGCGTTAGGGTTAGGGTTAGCATCCGCCCTAGGATAGTGTTAGGTTTAGGTTTAGGGTTAGCATCAGCCCTAGGATAGTGTTAGGGTTAGGGTTAACATAAACCCTAGGATAGTGTTAGGGTTAGGGTTAGGGTTATCATCAGCCCTAGGATAGTATTAGGGTTAGGGTTAGGGTTAGCATCAGTTCAAGGATAGTGTTAGGGTTAGCGTTAGGGTTAGCATCAGCCCTAGGATAGTGTTAGGGTTAGGGTTAGGGTTAGCATCAGGCATAGGATAGTGTTAGGGTTAGGGTTAGCATCAGCCCTAGGATAGTGTTAGGGTTAAGGTTAGGGTTAGCATCAGCCGTATGATAGTGTTAGGGTTAGGGTTAGCATCAGCACTGGGATAATGTTAGGGTTAGGGTTAGGGTTAGCATCAGCCCTAGGATAGTGTTAGGGTTAGGGTTAGCATCAGCCCTAGGATAGTGTTAGGGTTACGGTTAGGGTTAGCATCAGCCCTAGGATAGTGTTAGGGTTAGGGTTAGCATCAGCCATAGGATAGTGTTAGGGTTAGGGTTAGGGTTAGCATCAGCCCTAGGATAGTGTTAGGGTTTGGGTTAGCATCAGACCTAGGATAGTGTTAGGGTTAGGGTTAGGGTTAGCATCAGCCCTAGGGTAGTGTTAGGGTTAGGGTTAACATAAACCCTAGGATAGTGTTAGGGTTAGGGTTAGGGTTATCATCAGGCCTAGGATAGTTTTAGGGTTAGGGTTAGGGTTAGCATCAGTTCAAGGATAGTGTTAGGGTTAGCGTTAGGGTTAGCATCAGCCCTAGGATAGTGTTAGGGTTAGGGTTAGGGTTAGCATCAGGCCTAGGATAGTGTTAGGGTTAGGGTTAGCATCAGCCCTAGGATAGTGTTAGGGTTAAGGTTAGGGTTAGCATCAGCCGTAGGATAGTGTTAGCGTTAGGGTTAGCCTCAGCCCTAAGATAGTGTTAGAGTTAGGGTTAGGGTTAGCATCAGCCCTAGGATAGTGTTAGGGTTAGGGTTAGGGTTAGCATCAGCCCTAGGATAGTGTTAGGGTTAGGGTTAACATAAACCCTAGGATAGTGTTAGGGTTAGGGTTAGGGTTATCATCAGGCCAAGGATAGTGTTAGGGTTAGGGTTAGGGTTAGCATTAGTTCAAGGATAGTGTTAGGGTTAGCGTTAGGGTTAGCATCAGCCCTAGGATAGTGTTAGGGTTAGGGTTAGGGTTAGCATCAGCCCTAGGATAGTCTTAGGGTTAGGGTTAGCATCAGCCATAGGATAGTGTTAGTGTTAGGGTTAGGGTTAGGATCAGGCCCAGGATAGTGGTAGGGTTAGGGTTAGCATCAGCCCTAGGATAGTGTTAGGGTTAGGGTTAACATAAACCCTAGGATAGTTTTAGGGTTAGGGTTAGGGTTATCATCAGGCCTAGGATAGTGTTAGTGTTGGCGTTAAGTTTAGCATCAGTTCAAGGATAGTTTTAGGGTTAGCGTTAGGGTTAGCATCAGCCCTAGGATAGTGTTAGGGTTAGTGTTAGGGTTAGCATCAGCCCTAGGATAGTGTTAGGGTTAGGGTTAGCATCAGCCCTAGGATAGTGTTAGGGTTAGGGTTAGGGTTATCATCAGGCCCAGGATAGTTTAAGGGTTAGGGTTAGCATCAGCCCTAGGATAGTGTTAGGGTTAGGGTTAGGGTTAGCATCAGCCCTAGGATAGTGTTAGGGTTAGGGTTAGGGTTAGCATCAGCCCCAGGATAGTGTTAGGGTTAGGATTAGCATGAGCCCTAGGATAGTGTTAGGGTTAGGGTTAGGGTTAGCATCAGCCCTAGGATAGTGTTAGGGTTAGGGTTAGCATCAGCCCTAGGATAGTGTTAGGGTTAGTGTTAGGGTTATCATCAGCCCTAGGATAGTGTTAGGGTTAGGGTTAGCATCAGCCCTAGGATAGTGTTAGGGTTAGGGTTAGGGTTAGCATCAGCCCTAGGATAGTGTTAGGGTTAGGGTTATCATCAGCCCTAGGATAGTGTGAGGGTTAGGGTTAGGGTTAGCATCAGCCCTAGGATAGTGTTAGGGTTGGGGTTAGCATCAACCCTAGGATAGTGTTAGGGTTAGGGTTAGGGTTAGCATCAGCCCTAGGAGAGTGTTAGGGTTGGGGTTAGCATCAACCCTAGGATAGTGTTAGGGTTAGGGTTAGGGTTAGCATCAGCCATAGGAAAGTGTTAGGGTTTGGGTTAGTGTTAGCATCAGCCCTAGGATATTATTAGGGTTAGGGTTAGCATCAGCCCTAGGATAGTGTTAGGGTTAGAGTTAGGGTTAGCACCAGGCTTAGGATAGTGTTAGTGTTAGGGTTACCATCAGCCTTAGGATAGTGTTAGGGTTAGGGTTAGGGTTAGCATCAGCCGTAGGATAGTGTTAGGGTTAGGGTTAGCCTCAGCCCTAGGATAGTGTTAGCGTTAGGGTTAGGGTTAGCATCAGCCCTAGGATAGTGTTAGGGGTAGGGTTAGGGTTAGCATCAGCCCTAGGATAGTGTTAGGGTTAGGGTTAGCATCAGCCCTGGGATAATGTTATGGTTAGGGTTAGGGTTAGCATCAGCCCTAGGATAGTGTTAGGGTTAGGGTTAGCATCAGCCCTAGGATAGTGTTAGGGTTACGGTTAGGGTTAGCATCAGCCCTAGGATAGTGTTAGGGTTAGGGTTAGCATCAGCCATAGCATAGTGTTAGGGTTAGGGTTAGGGTTAGCATCAGCCCTAGGATAGTGTTAGGTTTAGGGTTAGCATGAGCCCTAGGATAGTGTTAGGGTTAGGGTTAGGGTTAGCATCAGCCCTAGGATAGTGTTAGGGTTAGGGTTAGCAGCAGCCCTAGGATAGTGTTAGGGTTAGTGTTAGGGTTAGCATCAGCCCTAGGATAGTGTTAGGGTTAGGGTTAGCATCAGCCCTAGGATAGTGTTAGGGTTAGGGTTAGGGTTAGCATCAGCCCTAGGATAGTGTTAGGGTTAGGGTTAGCATGAGCCCTAGGATAGTGTGAGGGTTAGGTTTAGGGTTAGCATCAACCCTAGGATAGTGTTAGGGTTAGGGATAGCATCAACCCTAGGATAGTGTTAGGGTTAGGGTTAGGGTTAGCATCAGCCCTAGGATAGTGTTAGGGTTAGGGTTAGCATCAGCCCTAGGATAGTGTTAGGGTTAGCGTTAGGGTTAGGGTTAGCAGCAGCCCTTGGAGAGTGTTAGGGTTAGGGTTAGGGTTAGCATCAGCCCTAGGATAGTGTTAGTGTTAGGGTTAGCATCAGCCCTAGGATAGTGTTAGGGTTAGGGGTAGGGTTAGCATCCGCCCTAGGATAGTGTTAGGTTTAGGTTTAGGGTTTGCATCAGCCCTAGGATAGTGTTAGGGTTAGGGTTAACATAAACCCTAGGATAGTGTTAGGGTTAGGGTTAGGGTTATCATCAGGCCTAGGATAGTTTTAGGGTTAGGGTTAGGGTTAGCATCAGTTCAAGGATAGTGTTAGGGTTAGCGTTAGGGTTAGCATCAGCCCTAGGATAGTGTTAGGGTTAGGGTTAGGGTTAGCATCAGGCCTAGGATAGTGTTAGGGTTAGGGTTAGCATCAGCCCTAGGATAGTGTTAGGGTTAAGGTTAGGGTTAGCATCAGCCGTAGGATAGTGTTAGCGTTAGGGTTAGCCTCAGCCCTAAGATAGTGTTAGAGTTAGGGTTAGGGTTAGCATCAGCCCTAGGATAGTTTTAGGGTTAGCGTTAGGGTTCGCATCAGATCTAGGATAGTGTTAGGGTTAGGGTTAGCATCAGCCATAGGATAGTGTTAAGGTTAGGGTTACGGTTAGCATCAGCCCTAGGATAGTGTTAGGGTTAGGGTTAACATAAACCCTAGGATAGTGTTAGGGTTAGGGTTAGGGTTATCATCAGGCCAAGGATAGTGTTAGGGTTAGGGTTAGGGTTAGCATTAGTTCAAGGATAGTGTTAGGGTTAGCTTTAGGGTTAGCATCAGCCCTAGGATAGTGTTAGGGTTAGGGTTAGGGTTAGCATCAGCCCTAGGATAGTCTTAGGGTTAGGGTTAGCATCAGCCATAGGATAGTGTTAGTGTTAGGGTTAGGGTTAGCATCAGGCCCAGGATAGTGGTAGGGTTAGGGTTAGCATCAGCCCTAGGATAGTGTTAGGGTTAGGGTTAACATAAACCCTAGGATAGTTTTAGGGTTAGGGTTAGGGTTATCATCAGGCCTAGGATAGTGTTAGTGTTGGCGTTAGGTTTAGCATCAGTTCAAGGATAGTTTTAGGGTTAGCGTTAGGGTTAGCATCAGCCCTAGGATAGTGTGAGGGTTAGGGTTAGGGTTAGCATCAGCCCTAGGATAGTGTTAGGGTTAGGGTTAGCATCAACCCTAGGATAGTGTTAGGGTTAGGGTTAGGGTTAGCATCAGCCCTAGGATAGTGTTAGGGTTAGGGTTAGCATCAGCCCTAGGATAGTGTTAGGGTTAGCGTTAGGGTTAGGGTTAGCATCAGCCCTTGGAGAGTGTTAGGGTTAGGGTTAGGGTTAGCATCAGCCCTAGGATAGTGTTAGTGTTAGGGTTAGCATCAGCCCTAGGATAGTGTTAGGGTTAGGGGTAGGGTTAACATCCGCCCTAGGATAGTGTTAGGTTTAGGCTTAGGGTTAGCATCAGCCCTAGGATAGTGTTAGGGTTAGGGTTAACATAAACCCTAGGATAGTTTTAGGGTTAGGGTTAGGGTTGTCATCAGGCCTAGGATAGTGTTAGGGTTAGCGTTAGGTTTAGCATCAGTTCAAGGATAGTTTTAGGGTTTTGCGTTAGGGTTAGCATCAGCCCTAGCATAGTGTTAGGGTTAGGGTTAGGGTTATCATCAGGCCTAGGATAGTGTAAGGGTTAGGGTTAGCATCAGCCCTAGGATAGTGTTAGGGTTAGTGTTAGGGTTAGCATCAGCCCTAGGATAGTGTTAGGGTTAGGGTTAGCATCAGCCCTAGGATAGTGTTAGGGTTAGGGTTAGGGTTAGCATCAGCCCTAGGATATTGTTAGGGTTAGGGTTAGCATCAGCCCTAGGATAGTGTTAGGGTTAGGGTTAGGGTTAGCATCAGCCCTAGGATAGTGTTAGGGTTAGGGTTAGCATCAGCCCTAGGATAGTGTGAGGGTTAGGGTTAGGGTTAGCAGCAGCCCTAGGATAGTGTTAGGGTTGGGGTTAGCATCAACCCTAGGATAGTGTTAGGGTTAGGGTTAGGGTTAGCATCAGCCCTAGGATAGTGTTAGGGTTAGGGTTAGCATCAGCCCTAGGATAGTGTTAGGGTTAGCGTTAGGGTTAGGGTTAGCATCAGCCCTTGGAGAGTGTTAGGGTTAGGGTTAGGTTTAGCATCAGCCCTAGGATAGTGTTAGTGTTAGGGTTAGCATCAGCCCTAGGATAGTGTTAGGGTTAGGGTTAGGGTTAGCATCCGCCCTAGGATAGTGTTAGGTTTAGGTTTAGGGTTAGCATCAGCCCTAGGATAGTGTTAGGGTTAGGGTTAACATAATCCCTAGGATAGTGTTAGGGTTAGGGTTAGGGTTATCATCAGCCCTAGGATAGTTTTAGGGTTAGGGTTAGGGTTAGCATCAGTTCAAGGATAGTGTCAGGGTTAGCGTTAGGGTTAGCATCAGCCCTAGGATAGTGTTAGGGTTAGGGTTAGGGTTAGCATCAGGCCTAGGATAGTGTTAGGGTTAGGGTTAGCATCAGCCCTAGGATAGTGTTAGGATTAAGGTTAGGGTTAGCATCAGCCGTAGGATAGTGTTAGCGTTAGGGTTAGCCTCAGCCCTAAGATAGTGTTAGAGTTAGGGTTAGGGTTAGCATCAGCCCTAGGATAGTGTTAGGGTTAGGGTTAGGGTTCGCATCAGCCCTAGGATAGTGTTAGGGTTAGGGTTAGCATCAGCCATAGGATAGTGTTAGGGTTAGGGTTAGGGTTAGCATCAGCCCTAGGATAGTGTTAGGGTTAGGGTTAACATAAACCCTAGGATAGTGTTAGGGTTAGGGTTAGGGTTAGCATCAGGCCCAGGATAGTGGTAGGGTTAGGGTTAGCATCAGCCCTAGGATAGTGTTAGGGTTAGGGTTAACATAAACCCTAGGATAGTTTTAGGGTTAGGGTTAGGTTTATCATCAGGCCTAGGATAGTGTTAGGGTTAGCGTTAGGTTTAGCATCAGTTCAAGGATAGTTTTAGGGTTAGCGTTAGGTTAAGCATCAGCCCTAGGATAGTGTTAGGGTTAGGGTTAGGGTTAGCATCAGCCCTAGGATAGTGTTAGGGTTAGGGTTAGCATCAGCCCTAGGATAGTGTTAGGGTTAGGGTTAGGGTTATCATCAGGCCTAGGATAGTGTAAGGGTTAGGGTTAGCATCAGCCCTAGGATAGTGTTAGGGTTAGGATTAGCATCAGCCCTTGGATAGTGTTAGTGTTAGGGTTAGGGTTAGCATCAGGCCTAGGATAGTGTTAGGGTAAGGGTTAGCATCAGCCCTAGGATAGTGTTAGGGGTAGGGTTAGGGTTAGCATCAGCCCTAGGATAGTGTTAGGGTTAGGGTTAGCATCAGCCCTAGGATAGTGTTAGTGTTAGGGTTAGGGTTAGCATCAGGCCCAGGATAGTGGTAGGGTTAGGGTTAGCATCAGGCCTAGGATAGTGTTAGGGTTAGGGTTAACATAAACCCTAGGATAGTTTTAGGGTTAGGGTTAGGGTTATCATCAGGCCTAGGATAGTGTTCGGGTTAGCGTTAGGTTTAGCATCAGTTCAAGGATAGTTTTAGGGTTAGCGTTAGGGTTAGCATCAGCCCTAGGATAGTGTTAGGGTTAGGGTTAGGGTTAGCATCAGCCCTAGGATAGTGTTAGCGTTAGGGTTAGCATCAGCCCTAGGATAGTGTTAGGGTTAGGGTTAGGGTTATCATCAGGCCTAGGATAGTGTAAGGGTTAGGGTTAGCATCAGCCCTAGGATAGTGTTAGGGTTAGGGTTAGGGTTAGCATCAGCCCTAGGATAGTGTTAGGGTTAGGATTACCATGAGCCCTAGGATAGTGTTAGGGTTAGGGTTAGCATCAGCCCTAGGATAGTGTTAGGGTTAGGGTTAGGGTTAGCATCAGACCTAGGATAGTGTTAGGGTTAGGGTTAGCATCAGCCCTAGGATAGTGTTAGGGTTAGGGTTAGGGTTAGCATCAGCCCTAGGATAGTGTTAGGGTTAGGGTTAGCATCAGCCCTAGGATAGTGTGAGGGTTAGGGTTAGGGTTAGCATCAGCCCTAGGATAGTGTTAGGGTTGGGGTTAGCATCAACCCTAGGATAGTGTTAGGGTTAGGGTTAGGGTTAGCATCAGCCCTAGGATAGTGTTAGGGTTAGGGTTAGCATCAGCCCTAGGATAGTGTTAGGGTTAGCGTTAGGGTTAGGGTTAGCATCAGCCCTTGGAGAGTGTTAGGGTTAGGGTTAGGGTTAGCATCAGCCCTAGGATAGTGTTAGTGTTAGGGTTAGCATCAGCCCTAGGATAGTGTTAGGGTTAGGGTTAGGGTTAGCATCCGCCCTAGGATAGTGTTAGGTTTAGGTTTAGGGTTAGCATCAGCCCTAGGATAGTGTTAGGGTTAGGGTTAACATAAACCCTAGGATAGTGTTAGGGTTAGGGTTAGGGTTATCATCAGCCCTAGGATAGTATTAGGGTTAGGGTTAGGGTTAGCATCAGTTCAAGGATAGTGTTAGGGTTAGCGTTAGGGTTAGCATCAGCCCTAGGATAGTGTTAGGGTTAGGGTTAGGGTTAGCATCAGGCATAGGATAGTGTTAGGGTTAGGGTTAGCATCAGCCCTAGGATAGTGTTAGGGTTAGGGTTAGGGTTATCATCAGGCCCAGGATAGTTTAAGGGTTAGGGTTAGCATCAGCCCTAGGATAGTGTTAGGGTTAGGGTTAGGGTTAGCATCAGCCCTAGGATAGTGTTAGGGTTAGGGTTAGGGTTAGCATCAGCCCCAGGATAGTGTTAGGGTTAGGATTAGCATGAGCCCTAGGATAGTGTTAGGGTTAGGGTTAGGGTTAGCATCAGCCCTAGGATAGTGTTAGGGTTAGGGTTAGCATCAGCCCTAGGATAGTGTTAGGGTTAGTGTTAGGGTTATCATCAGCCCTAGGATAGTGTTAGGGTTAGGGTTAGCATCAGCCCTAGGATAGTGTTAGGGTTAGGGTTAGGGTTAGCATCAGCCCTAGGATAGTGTTAGGGTTAGGGTTATCATCAGCCCTAGGATAGTGTGAGGGTTAGGGTTAGGGTTAGCATCAGCCCTAGGATAGTGTTAGGGTTGGGGTTAGCATCAACCCTAGGATAGTGTTAGGGTTAGGGTTAGGGTTAGCATCAGCCCTAGGAGAGTGTTAGGGTTGGGGTTAGCATCAACCCTAGGATAGTGTTAGGGTTAGGGTTAGGGTTAGCATCAGCCTTAGGAAAGTGTTAGGGTTTGGGTTAGTGTTAGCATCAGCCCTAGGATATTATTAGGGTTAGGGTTAGCATCAGCCCTAGGATAGTGTTAGGGTTAGAGTTAGGGTTAGCACCAGGCTTAGGATAGTGTTAGTGTTAGGGTTACCATCAGCCTTAGGATAGTGTTAGGGTTAGGGTTAGGGTTAGCATCAGCCGTAGGATAGTGTTAGGGTTAGGGTTAGCCTCAGCCCTAGGATAGTGTTAGCGTTAGGGTTAGGGTTAGCATCAGCCCTAGGATAGTGTTAGGGGTAGGGTTAGGGTTAGCATCAGCCCTAGGATAGTGTTAGGGTTAGGGTTAGCATCAGCCCTGGGATAATGTTATGGTTAGGGTTAGGGTTAGCATCAGCCCTAGGATAGTGTTAGGGTTAGGGTTAGCATCAGCCCTAGGATAGTGTTAGGGTTACGGTTAGGGTTAGCATCAGCCCTAGGATAGTGTTAGGGTTAGGGTTAGCATCAGCCATAGCATAGTGTTAGGGTTAGGGTTAGGGTTAGCATCAGCCCTAGGATAGTGTTAGGTTTAGGGTTAGCATGAGCCCTAGGATAGTGTTAGGGTTAGGGTTAGGGTTAGCATCAGCCCTAGGATAGTGTTAGGGTTAGGGTTAGCAGCAGCCCTAGGATAGTGTTAGGGTTAGTGTTAGGGTTAGCATCAGCCCTAGGATAGTGTTAGGGTTAGGGTTAGCATCAGCCCTAGGATAGTGTTAGGGTTAGGGTTAGGGTTAGCATCAGCCCTAGGATAGTGTTAGGGTTAGGGTTAGCATGAGCCCTAGGATAGTGTGAGGGTTAGGTTTAGGGTTAGCATCAACCCTAGGATAGTGTTAGGGTTAGGGATAGCATCAACCCTAGGATAGTGTTAGGGTTAGGGTTAGGGTTAGCATCAGCCCTAGGATAGTGTTAGGGTTAGGGTTAGCATCAGCCCTAGGATAGTGTTAGGGTTAGCGTTAGGGTTAGGGTTAGCAGCAGCCCTTGGAGAGTGTTAGGGTTAGGGTTAGGGTTAGCATCAGCCCTAGGATAGTGTTAGTGTTAGGGTTAGCATCAGCCCTAGGATAGTGTTAGGGTTAGGGGTAGGGTTAGCATCCGCCCTAGGATAGTGTTAGGTTTAGGTTTAGGGTTTGCATCAGCCCTAGGATAGTGTTAGGGTTAGGGTTAACATAAACCCTAGGATAGTGTTAGGGTTAGGGTTAGGGTTATCATCAGGCCTAGGATAGTTTTAGGGTTAGGGTTAGGGTTAGCATCAGTTCAAGGATAGTGTTAGGGTTAGCGTTAGGGTTAGCATCAGCCCTAGGATAGTGTTAGGGTTAGGGTTAGGGTTAGCATCAGGCCTAGGATAGTGTTAGGGTTAGGGTTAGCATCAGCCCTAGGATAGTGTTAGGGTTAAGGTTAGGGTTAGCATCAGCCGTAGGATAGTGTTAGCGTTAGGGTTAGCCTCAGCCCTAAGATAGTGTTAGAGTTAGGGTTAGGGTTAGCATCAGCCCTAGGATAGTTTTAGGGTTAGCGTTAGGGTTCGCATCAGATCTAGGATAGTGTTAGGGTTAGGGTTAGCATCAGCCATAGGATAGTGTTAAGGTTAGGGTTACGGTTAGCATCAGCCCTAGGATAGTGTTAGGGTTAGGGTTAACATAAACCCTAGGATAGTGTTAGGGTTAGGGTTAGGGTTATCATCAGGCCAAGGATAGTGTTAGGGTTAGGGTTAGGGTTAGCATCAGCCCTAGGATAGTCTTAGGGTTAGGGTTAGCATCAGCCATAGGATAGTGTTAGTGTTAGGGTTAGGGTTAGCATCAGGCCCAGGATAGTGGTAGGGTTAGGGTTAGCATCAGCCCTAGGATAGTGTTAGGGTTAGGGTTAACATAAACCCTAGGATAGTTTTAGGGTTAGGGTTAGGGTTAGCATCAGCCCTAGGATAGTGTTAGGGTTGGGGTTAGCATCAACCCTAGGATAGTGTTAGGGTTAGGGTTAGGGTTAGCATCAGCCCTAGGATAGTGTTAGGGTTAGGGTTAGCATCAGCCCTAGGATAGTGTTAGGGTTAGCGTTAGGGTTAGGGTTAGCATCAGCCCTTGGAGAGTGTTAGGGTTAGGGTTAGGTTTAGCATCAGCCCTAGGATAGTGTTAGTGTTAGGGTTAGCATCAGCCCTAGGATAGTGTTAGGGTTAGGGTTAGGGTTAGCATCCGCCCTAGGATAGTGTTAGGTTTAGGTTTAGGGTTAGCATCAGCCCTAGGATAGTGTTAGGGTTAGGGTTAACATAATCCCTAGGATAGTGTTAGGGTTAGGGTTAGGGTTATCATCAGCCCTAGGATAGTTTTAGGGTTAGGGTTAGGGTTAGCATCAGTTCAAGGATAGTGTCAGGGTTAGCGTTAGGGTTAGCATCAGCCCTAGGATAGTGTTAGGGTTAGGGTTAGGGTTAGCATCAGGCCTAGGATAGTGTTAGGGTTAGGGTTAGCATCAGCCCTAGGATAGTGTTAGGATTAAGGTTAGGGTTAGCATCAGCCGTAGGATAGTGTTAGCGTTAGGGTTAGCCTCAGCCCTAAGATAGTGTTAGAGTTAGGGTTAGGGTTAGCATCAGCCCTAGGATAGTGTTAGGGTTAGGGTTAGGGTTCGCATCAGCCCTAGGATAGTGTTAGGGTTAGGGTTAGCATCAGCCATAGGATAGTGTTAGGGTTAGGGTTAGGGTTAGCATCAGCCCTAGGATAGTGTTAGGGTTAGGGTTAACATAAACCCTAGGATAGTGTTAGGGTTAGGGTTAGGGTTAGCATCAGGCCCAGGATAGTGGTAGGGTTAGGGTTAGCATCAGCCCTAGGATAGTGTTAGGGTTAGGGTTAACATAAACCCTAGGATAGTTTTAGGGTTAGGGTTAGGTTTATCATCAGGCCTAGGATAGTGTTAGGGTTAGCGTTAGGTTTAGCATCAGTTCAAGGATAGTTTTAGGGTTAGCGTTAGGTTAAGCATCAGCCCTAGGATAGTGTTAGGGTTAGGGTTAGGGTTAGCATCAGCCCTAGGATAGTGTTAGGGTTAGGGTTAGCATCAGCCCTAGGATAGTGTTAGGGTTAGGGTTAGGGTTATCATCAGGCCTAGGATAGTGTAAGGGTTAGGGTTAGCATCAGCCCTAGGATAGTGTTAGGGTTAGGATTAGCATCAGCCCTTGGATAGTGTTAGTGTTAGGGTTAGGGTTAGCATCAGGCCTAGGATAGTGTTAGGGTAAGGGTTAGCATCAGCCCTAGGATAGTGTTAGGGGTAGGGTTAGGGTTAGCATCAGCCCTAGGATAGTGTTAGGGTTAGGGTTAGCATCAGCCCTAGGATAGTGTTAGTGTTAGGGTTAGGGTTAGCATCAGGCCCAGGATAGTGGTAGGGTTAGGGTTAGCATCAGGCCTAGGATAGTGTTAGGGTTAGGGTTAACATAAACCCTAGGATAGTTTTAGGGTTAGGGTTAGGGTTATCATCAGGCCTAGGATAGTGTTCGGGTTAGCGTTAGGTTTAGCATCAGTTCAAGGATAGTTTTAGGGTTAGCGTTAGGGTTAGCATCAGCCCTAGGATAGTGTTAGGGTTAGGGTTAGGGTTAGCATCAGCCCTAGGATAGTGTTAGCGTTAGGGTTAGCATCAGCCCTAGGATAGTGTTAGGGTTAGGGTTAGGGTTATCATCAGGCCTAGGATAGTGTAAGGGTTAGGGTTAGCATCAGCCCTAGGATAGTGTTAGGGTTAGGGTTAGGGTTAGCATCAGCCCTAGGATAGTGTTAGGGTTAGGATTACCATGAGCCCTAGGATAGTGTTAGGGTTAGGGTTAGCATCAGCCCTAGGATAGTGTTAGGGTTAGGGTTAGGGTTAGCATCAGACCTAGGATAGTGTTAGGGTTAGGGTTAGCATCAGCCCTAGGATAGTGTTAGGGTTAGGGTTAGGGTTAGCATCAGCCCTAGGATAGTGTTAGGGTTAGGGTTAGCATCAGCCCTAGGATAGTGTGAGGGTTAGGGTTAGGGTTAGCATCAGCCCTAGGATAGTGTTAGGGTTGGGGTTAGCATCAACCCTAGGATAGTGTTAGGGTTAGGGTTAGGGTTAGCATCAGCCCTAGGATAGTGTTAGGGTTAGGGTTAGCATCAGCCCTAGGATAGTGTTAGGGTTAGCGTTAGTGTTAGGGTTAGCATCAGCCCTTGGAGAGTGTTAGGGTTAGGGTTAGGGTTAGCATCAGCCCTAGGATAGTGTTAGTGTTAGGGTTAGCATCAGCCCTAGGATAGTGTTAGGGTTAGGGTTAGGGTTAGCATCCGCCCTAGGATAGTGTTAGGTTTAGGTTTAGGGTTAGCATCAGCCCTAGGATAGTGTTAGGGTTAGGGTTAACATAAACCCTAGGATAGTGTTAGGGTTAGGGTTAGGGTTATCATCAGCCCTAGGATAGTATTAGGGTTAGGGTTAGGGTTAGCATCAGTTCAAGGATAGTGTTAGGGTTAGCGTTAGGGTTAGCATCAGCCCTAGGATAGTGTTAGGGTTAGGGTTAGGGTTAGCATCAGGCATAGGATAGTGTTAGGGTTAGGGTTAGCATCAGCCCTAGGATAGTGTTAGGGTTAAGGTTAGGGTTAGCATCAGCCGTATGATAGTGTTAGCGTTAGGGTTAGCCTCAGCCCTAAGATAGTGTTAGAGTTAGGGTTAGGGTTAGCATCAGCCCTAGGATAGTGTTAGGGTTAGGGTTAGGGTTAGCCTCAGCCCTAGGATAGTGTTAGGGTTAGGGTTAGCATCAGCACTGGGATAATGTTAGGGTTAGGGTTAGGGTTAGCATCAGCCCTAGGATAGTGTTAGGGTTAGGGTTAGCATCAGCCCTAGGATAGTGTTAGGGTTACGGTTAGGGTTAGCATCAGCCCTAGGATAGTGTTAGGGTTAGGGTTAGCATCAGCCATAGGATAGTGTTAGGGTTAGGGTTAGGGTTAGCATCAGCCCTAGGATAGTGTTAGGGTTTGGGTTAGCATCAGACCTAGGATAGTGTTAGGGTTAGGGTTAGGGTTAGCATCAGCCCTAGGGTAGTGTTAGGGTTAGGGTTAACATAAACCCTAGGATAGTGTTAGGGTTAGGGTTAGGGTTATCATCAGGCCTAGGATAGTTTTAGGGTTAGGGTTAGGGTTAGCATCAGTTCAAGGATAGTGTTAGGGTTAGCGTTAGGGTTAGCATCAGCCCTAGGATAGTGTTAGGGTTAGGGTTAGGGTTAGCATCAGGCCTAGGATAGTGTTAGGGTTAGGGTTAGCATCAGCCCTAGGATAGTGTTAGGGTTAAGGTTAGGGTTAGCATCAGCCGTAGGATAGTGTTAGCGTTAGGGTTAGCCTCAGCCCTAAGATAGTGTTAGAGTTAGGGTTAGGGTTAGCATCAGCCCTAGGATAGTGTTAGGGTTAGGGTTAGGGTTAGCATCAGCCCTAGGATAGTGTTAGGGTTAGGGTTAACATAAACCCTAGGATAGTGTTAGGGTTAGGGTTAGGGTTATCATCAGGCCAAGGATAGTGTTAGGGTTAGGGTTAGGGTTAGCATTAGTTCAAGGATAGTGTTAGGGTTAGCGTTAGGGTTAGCATCAGCCCTAGGATAGTGTTAGGGTTAGGGTTAGGGTTAGCATCAGCCCTAGGATAGTCTTAGGGTTAGGGTTAGCATCAGCCATAGGATAGTGTTAGTGTTAGGGTTAGGGTTAGCATCAGGCCCAGGATAGTGGTAGGGTTAGGGTTAGCATCAGCCCTAGGATAGTGTTAGGGTTAGGGTTAACATAAACCCTAGGATAGTTTTAGGGTTAGGGTTAGGGTTATCATCAGGCCTAGGATAGTGTTAGTGTTGGCGTTAAGTTTAGCATCAGTTCAAGGATAGTTTTAGGGTTAGCGTTAGGGTTAGCATCAGCCCTAGGATAGTGTTAGGGTTAGGGTTAGCATCAGCCCTAGGATAGTGTTAGGGTTACGGTTAGGGTTAGCATCAGCCCTAGGATAGTGTTAGGGTTAGGGTTAGCATCAGCCATAGCATAGTGTTAGGGTTAGGGTTAGGGTTAGCATCAGCCCTAGGATAGTGTTAGGTTTAGGGTTAGCATGAGCCCTAGGATAGTGTTAGGGTTAGGGTTAGGGTTAGCATCAGCCCTAGGATAGTGTTAGGGTTAGGGTTAGCAGCAGCCCTAGGATAGTGTTAGGGTTAGTGTTAGGGTTAGCATCAGCCCTAGGATAGTGTTAGGGTTAGGGTTAGCATCAGCCCTAGGATAGTGTTAGGGTTAGGGTTAGGGTTAGCATCAGCCCTAGGATAGTGTTAGGGTTAGGGTTAGCATGAGCCCTAGGATAGTGTGAGGGTTAGGTTTAGGGTTAGCATCAACCCTAGGATAGTGTTAGGGTTAGGGATAGCATCAACCCTAGGATAGTGTTAGGGTTAGGGTTAGGGTTAGCATCAGCCCTAGGATAGTGTTAGGGTTAGGGTTAGCATCAGCCCTAGGATAGTGTTAGGGTTAGCGTTAGGGTTAGGGTTAGCAGCAGCCCTTGGAGAGTGTTAGGGTTAGGGTTAGGGTTAGCATCAGCCCTAGGATAGTGTTAGTGTTAGGGTTAGCATCAGCCCTAGGATAGTGTTAGGGTTAGGGGTAGGGTTAGCATCCGCCCTAGGATAGTGTTAGGTTTAGGTTTAGGGTTTGCATCAGCCCTAGGATAGTGTTAGGGTTAGGGTTAACATAAACCCTAGGATAGTGTTAGGGTTAGGGTTAGGGTTATCATCAGGCCTAGGATAGTTTTAGGGTTAGGGTTAGGGTTAGCATCAGTTCAAGGATAGTGTTAGGGTTAGCGTTAGGGTTAGCATCAGCCCTAGGATAGTGTTAGGGTTAGGGTTAGGGTTAGCATCAGGCCTAGGATAGTGTTAGGGTTAGGGTTAGCATCAGCCCTAGGATAGTGTTAGGGTTAAGGTTAGGGTTAGCATCAGCCGTAGGATAGTGTTAGCGTTAGGGTTAGCCTCAGCCCTAAGATAGTGTTAGAGTTAGGGTTAGGGTTAGCATCAGCCCTAGGATAGTTTTAGGGTTAGCGTTAGGGTTCGCATCAGCTCTAGGATAGTGTTAGGGTTAGGGTTAGCATCAGCCATAGGATAGTGTTAAGGTTAGGGTTACGGTTAGCATCAGCCCTAGGATAGTGTTAGGGTTAGGGTTAACATAAACCCTAGGATAGTGTTAGGGTTAGGGTTAGGGTTATCATCAGGCCAAGGATAGTGTTAGGGTTAGGGTTAGGGTTAGCATTAGTTCAAGGATAGTGTTAGGGTTAGCTTTAGGGTTAGCATCAGCCCTAGGATAGTGTTAGGGTTAGGGTTAGGGTTAGCATCAGCCCTAGGATAGTCTTAGGGTTAGGGTTAGCATCAGCCATAGGATAGTGTTAGTGTTAGGGTTAGGGTTAGCATCAGGCCCAGGATAGTGGTAGGGTTAGGGTTAGCATCAGCCCTAGGATAGTGTTAGGGTTAGGGTTAACATAAACCCTAGGATAGTTTTAGGGTTAGGGTTAGGGTTATCATCAGGCCTAGGATAGTGTTAGTGTTGGCGTTAGGTTTAGCATCAGTTCAAGGATAGTTTTAGGGTTAGCGTTAGGGTTAGCATCAGCCCTAGGATAGTGTGAGGGTTAGGGTTAGGGTTAGCATCAGCCCTAGGATAGTGTTAGGGTTAGGGTTAGCATCAACCCTAGGATAGTGTTAGGGTTAGGGTTAGGGTTAGCATCAGCCCTAGGATAGTGTTAGGGTTAGGGTTAGCATCAGCCCTAGGATAGTGTTAGGGTTAGCGTTAGGGTTAGGGTTAGCATCAGCCCTTGGAGAGTGTTAGGGTTAGGGTTAGGGTTAGCATCAGCCCTAGGATAGTGTTAGTGTTAGGGTTAGCATCAGCCCTAGGATAGTGTTAGGGTTAGGGGTAGGGTTAACATCCGCCCTAGGATAGTGTTAGGTTTAGGCTTAGGGTTAGCATCAGCCCTAGGATAGTGTTAGGGTTAGGGTTAACATAAATCTTAGGATAGTGTTAGGGTTAGGGTTAGGGTTATCATCAGGCCTAGGATAGTTTTAGGGTTAGGGTTAGGGTTAGCATCAGTTCAAGGATAGTGTTAGGGTTAGCGTTAGGGTTAGCATCAGCCCTAGGATAGTGTTAGGGTTAGGGTTAGGGTTAGCATCAGGCCCAGGATAGTTTTAGGGTTAGGGTTAGCATCAGCCCTAGGATAGTGTTAGGGTTAAGGTTAGGGTTAGCATCAGCCGTAGGATAGTGTTAGCGTTAGGGTTAGCCTCAGCCCTAAGATAGTGTTAGAGTTAGGGTTAGGGTTAGCATCAGCCCTAGGATAGTGTTAGGGTTAGGGTTAGGGTTCGTATCAGCTCTAGGATAGTGTTAGGGTTAGGGTTAGCATCAGCCATAGGATAGTGTTAGGGTTAGGGTTAGGGTTAGCATCAGCCCTAGGATAGTGTTAGGGTTAGGGTTAACATAAACCCTAGGATAGTGTTAGGGTTAGGGTTAGGGTTATCATCAGGCCAAGGATAGTGTTAGGGTTAGGGTTAGCATTAGTTCAAGGACAGTGTTAGGGTTAGCGTTAGGGTTAGCATCATCCCTAGGATAGTGTTTGGGTTAGGGTTAGGGTTAGCATCAGCCCTAGGATAGTCTTAGGGTTAGGGTTAGCATCAGCCATAGGATAGTGTTAGTGTTAGTGTTAGGGTTAGCATCAGTCCCAGGATAGTGGTAGGGTTAGGGTTAGCATCACCCTTGGATAGTGTTAGGGTTAGGGTTAACATAAACCCTAGGACAGTTTTAGGGTTAGGGTTAGGGTTATCATCAGGCCTAGGATAGTGTTAGTGTTGGCGTTAGGTTTAGCATCAGTTCAAGGATAGTTTTAGGGTTAGCGTGAGGGTTAGCATCAGCCCTAGGATAGTGTTAGGGTTAGTGTTAGGGTTAGCATCAGCCCTAGGATAGTGTTAGGGTTAGGGTTAGCATCAGCCCTAGGATGGTGTTAGGGTTAGGGTTAGGGTTATCATCAGGCCTAGGATAGTTAAGGGTTAGGGTTAGCATCAGCCCTAGGATAGTGTTAGGGTTAGGGTTAGGGTTAGCATCAGCCCTAGGATAGTGTTAGGGTTAGGGTTAGGGTTAGCATCAGCCCTAGGATAGTGTTAGGGTTAGGATTAGCATGAGCCCTAGGATAGTGTTAGGGTTAGGGTTAGGGTTAGCATCAGCCCTAGGATAGTGTTAGGGTTAGGGTTAGCATCAGCCCTAGGATAGTGTTAGGGTTAGTGTTAGGGTTAGCATCAGCCCTAGGATAGTGTTAGGGTTAGGGTTAGCATCAGCCCTAGGATAGTGTTAGGGTTAGGGTTAGGGTTAGCATCAGCCCTAGGATAGTGTTAGGGTTAGGGTTATCATCAGCCCTAGGATAGTGTGAGGGTTAGGGTTAGGGTTAGCATCAGCCCTAGTATAGTGTTAGGGTTGGGGTTAGCATCAACCCTAGGATAGTGTTAGGGTTAGGGTTAGGGTTAGCATCAGCCCTAGGATAGTGTTAGGGTTGGGGTTAGCATCAACCCTAGGATAGTGTTAGTGTTAGGGTTAGGGTTAGCATCAGCCTTAGGAAAGTGTTAGGGTTAGGGTTAGTGTTAGCATCAGCCCTAGGATATTATTAGGGTTAGGGTTAGCATCAGCCCTAGGATAGTGTTAGGGTTAGAGTTAGGGTTAGCACCAGGCTTAGGATAGTGTTAGTGGTAGGGTTACCATCAGCCTTAGGATAGTGTTAGGGTTAGGGTTAGGGTTAGCATCAGCCGTAGGATAGTGTTAGGGTTAGGGTTAGCCTCAGCCCGAGGATAGTGTTAGCGTTAGGGTTAGGGTTAGCATCAGCCCTAGGATAGTGTTAGGGGTAGGGTTAGGGTTAGCATCAGCCCTAGGATAGTGTTAGGGTTAGGGTTAGCATCAGCCCTGGGATAATGTTATGGTTAGGGTTAGGGTTAGCATCAGCCCTAGGATAGTGTTAGGGTTAGGGTTAGCATCAGCCCTAGGATAGTGTTAGGGTTACGGTTAGGGTTAGCATCAGCCCTAGGATAGTGTTAGGGTTAGGGTTAGCATCAGCCATAGGATAGTGTTAGGGTTAGGGTTAGGGTTAGCATCAGCCCTAGGATAGTGTTAGGGTTAGGGTTAGCATGAGCCCTAGGATAGTGTTAGGGTTAGGGTTAGGGTTAGCATCAGCCCTAGGATAGTGTTAGGGTTAGGGTTAGCATCAGCCCTGGGATAGTGTTAGGGTTAGGGTTAGGGTTAGCATCAGCCCTAGGATAGTGTTAGGGTTAGGGTTAGCATCAGCCCTGGGATAGTGTTAGGGTTAGGGTTAGGGTTAGCATCAGCCCTAGGATAGTGTTAGGGTTAGGGTTAGCATCAGCCCTAGGATAGTGTTAGGGTTACGGTTAGGGTTAGCATCAGCCCTAGGATAGTGTTAGTGTTAGGGTTAGCATCAGCCCTAGGATAGTGTTAGGGTTAGGGTTAGGGTTAGCATCCGCCCTAGGATAGTGTTAGGTTTAGGTTTAGGGTTAGCATCAGCCCTAGGATAGTGTTAGGGTTAGGGTTAACATAAACCCTAGGATAGTGTTAGGGTTAGGGTTAGGGTTATCATCAGCCCTAGGATAGTATTAGGGTTAGGGTTAGGGTTAGCATCAGTTCAAGGATAGTGTTAGGGTTAGCGTTAGGGTTAGCATCAGCCCTAGGATAGTGTTAGGGTTAGGGTTAGGGTTAGCATCAGGCATAGGATAGTGTTAGGGTTAGGGTTAGCATCAGCCCTAGGATAGTGTTAGGGTTAAGGTTAGGGTTAGCATCAGCCGTATGATAGTGTTAGCGTTAGGGTTAGCCTCAGCCCTAAGATAGTGTTAGAGTTAGGGTTAGGGTTAGCATCAGCCCTAGGATAGTGTTAGGGTTAGGGTTAGGGTTAGCCTCAGCCCTAGGATAGTGTTAGGGTTAGGGTTAGCATCAGCACTGGGATAATGTTAGGGTTAGGGTTAGGGTTAGCATCAGCCCTAGGATAGTGTTAGGGTTAGGGTTAGCATCAGCCCTAGGATAGTGTTAGGGTTACGGTTAGGGTTAGCATCAGCCCTAGGATAGTGTTAGGGTTAGGGTTAGCATCAGCCATAGGATAGTGTTAGGGTTAGGGTTAGGGTTAGCATCAGCCCTAGGATAGTGTTAGGGTTTGGGTTAGCATCAGACCTAGGATAGTGTTAGGGTTAGGGTTAGGGTTAGCATCAGCCCTAGGGTAGTGTTAGGGTTAGGGTTAACATAAACCCTAGGATAGTGTTAGGGTTAGGGTTAGGGTTATCATCAGGCCTAGGATAGTTTTAGGGTTAGGGTTAGGGTTAGCATCAGTTCAAGGATAGTGTTAGGGTTAGCGTTAGGGTTAGCATCAGCCCTAGGATAGTGTTAGGGTTAGGGTTAGGGTTAGCATCAGGCCTAGGATAGTGTTAGGGTTAGGGTTAGCATCAGCCCTAGGATAGTGTTAGGGTTAAGGTTAGGGTTAGCATCAGCCGTAGGATAGTGTTAGCGTTAGGGTTAGCCTCAGCCCTAAGATAGTGTTAGAGTTAGGGTTAGGGTTAGCATCAGCCCTAGGATAGTGTTAGGGTTAGGGTTAGGGTTAGCATCAGCCCTAGGATAGTGTTAGGTTTAGGGTTAACATAAACCCTAGGATAGTGTTAGGGTTAGGGTTAGGGTTATCATCAGGCCAAGGATAGTTTTAGGGTTAGGGTTAGGGTTAGCATTAGTTCAAGGATAGTGTTAGGGTTAGCGTTAGGGTTAGCATCAGCCCTAGGATAGTGTTAGGGTTAGGGTTAGGGTTAGCATCAGCCCTAGGATAGTCTTAGGGTTAGGGTTAGCATCAGCCATAGGATAGTGTTAGTGTTAGGGTTAGGGTTAGCATCAGGCCCAGGATAGTGGTAGGGTTAGGGTTAGCATCAGCCCTAGGATAGTGTTAGGGTTAGGGTTAACATAAACCCTAGGATAGTTTTAGGGTTAGGGTTAGGGTTATCATCAGGCCTAGGATAGTGTTAGTGTTGGCGTTAAGTTTAGCATCAGTTCAAGGATAGTTTTAGGGTTAGCGTTAGGGTTAGCATCAGCCCTAGGATAGTGTTAGGGTTAGTGTTAGGGTTAGCATCAGCCCTAGGATAGTGTTAGGGTTAGGGTTAGCATCAGCCCTAGGATAGTGTTAGGGTTAGGGTTAGGGTTATCATCAGGCCCAGGATAGTTTAAGGGTTAGGGTTAGCATCAGCCCTAGGATAGTGTTAGGGTTAGGGTTAGGGTTAGCATCAGCCCTAGGATAGTGTTAGGGTTAGGGTTAGGGTTAGCATCAGCCCCAGGATAGTGTTAGGGTTAGGATTAGCATGAGCCCTAGGATAGTGTTAGGGTTAGGGTTAGGGTTAGCATCAGCCCTAGGATAGTGTTATGGTTAGGGTTAGCATCAGCCCTAGGATAGTGTTAGGGTTAGTGTTAGGGTTATCATCAGCCCTAGGATAGTGTTAGGGTTAGGGTTAGCATCAGCCCTAGGATAGTGTTAGGGTTAGGGTTAGGGTTAGCATCAGCCCTAGGATAGTGTTAGGGTTAGGGTTATCATCAGCCCTAGGATAGTGTGAGGGTTAGGGTTAGGGTTAGCATCAGCCCTAGGATAGTGTTAGGGTTGGGGTTAGCATCAACCCTAGGATAGTGTTAGGGTTAGGGTTAGGGTTAGCATCAGCCCTAGGAGAGTGTTAGGGTTGGGGTTAGCATCAACCCTAGGATAGTGTTAGGGTTAGGGTTAGGGTTAGCATCAGCCTTAGGAAAGTGTTAGGGTTTGGGTTAGTGTTAGCATCAGCCCTAGGATATTATTAGGGTTAGGGTTAGCATCAGCCCTAGGATAGTGTTAGGGTTAGAGTTAGGGTTAGCACCAGGCTTAGGATAGTGTTAGTGTTAGGGTTACCATCAGCCTTAGGATAGTGTTAGGGTTAGGGTTAGGGTTAGCATCAGCCGTAGGATAGTGTTAGGGTTAGGGTTAGCCTCAGCCCTAGGATAGTGTTAGCGTCAGGGTTAGGGTTAGCATCAGCCCTAGGATAGTGTTAGGGGTAGGGTTAGGGTTAGCATCAGCCCTAGGATAGTGTTAGGGTTAGGGTTAGCATCAGCCCTGGGATAATGTTATGGTTAGGGTTAGGGTTAGCATCAGCCCTAGGATAGTGTTAGGGTTAGGGTTAGCATCAGCCCTAGGATAGTGTTAGGGTTACGGTTAGGGTTAGCATCAGCCCTAGGATAGTGTTAGGGTTAGGGTTAGCATCAGCCATAGCATAGTGTTAGGGTTAGGGTTAGGGTTAGCATCAGCCCTAGGATAGTGTTAGGTTTAGGGTTAGCATGAGCCCTAGGATAGTGTTAGGGTTAGGGTTAGGGTTAGCATCAGCCCTAGGATAGTGTTAGGGTTAGGGTTAGCAGCAGCCCTAGGATAGTGTTAGGGTTAGTGTTAGGGTTAGCATCAGCCCTAGGATAGTGTTAGGGTTAGGGTTAGCATCAGCCCTAGGATAGTGTTAGGGTTAGGGTTAGGGTTAGCATCAGCCCTAGGATAGTGTTAGGGTTAGGGTTAGCATGAGCCCTAGGATAGTGTGAGGGTTAGGTTTAGGGTTAGCATCAACCCTAGGATAGTGTTAGGGTTAGGGATAGCATCAACCCTAGGATAGTGTTAGGGTTAGGGTTAGGGTTAGCATCAGCCCTAGGATAGTGTTAGGGTTAGGGTTAGCATCAGCCCTAGGATAGTGTTAGGGTTAGCGTTAGGGTTAGGGTTAGCAGCAGCCCTTGGAGAGTGTTAGGGTTAGGGTTAGGGTTAGCATCAGCCCTAGGATAGTGTTAGTGTTAGGGTTAGCATCAGCCCTAGGATAGTGTTAGGGTTAGGGGTAGGGTTAGCATCCGCCCTAGGATAGTGTTAGGTTTAGGTTTAGGGTTTGCATCAGCCCTATGATAGTGTTAGGGTTAGGGTTAACATAAACCCTAGGATAGTGTTAGGGTTAGGGTTAGGGTTATCATCAGGCCTAGGATAGTTTTAGGGTTAGGGTTAGGGTTAGCATCAGTTCAAGGATAGTGTTAGGGTTAGCGTTAGGGTTAGCATCAGCCCTAGGATAGTGTTAGGGTTAGGGTTAGGGTTAGCATCAGGCCTAGGATAGTGTTAGGGTTAGGGTTAGCATCAGCCCTAGGATAGTGTTAGGGTTAAGGTTAGGGTTAGCATCAGCCGTAGGATAGTGTTAGCGTTAGGGTTAGCCTCAGCCCTAAGATAGTGTTAGAGTTAGGGTTAGGGTTAGCATCAGCCCTAGGATAGTTTTAGGGTTAGCGTTAGGGTTCGCATCAGCTCTAGGATAGTGTTAGGGTTAGGGTTAGCATCAGCCATAGGATAGTGTTAAGGTTAGGGTTACGGTTAGCATCAGCCCTAGGATAGTGTTAGGGTTAGGGTTAACATAAACCCTAGGATAGTGTTAGGGTTAGGGTTAGGGTTATCATCAGGCCAAGGATAGTGTTAGGGTTAGGGTTAGGGTTAGCATTAGTTCAAGGATAGTGTTAGGGTTAGCTTTAGGGTTAGCATCAGCCCTAGGATAGTGTTAGGGTTAGGGTTAGGGTTAGCATCAGCCCTAGGATAGTCTTAGGGTTAGGGTTAGCATCAGCCATAGGATAGTGTTAGTGTTAGGGTTAGGGTTAGCATCAGGCCCAGGATAGTGGTAGGGTTAGGGTTAGCATCAGCCCTAGGATAGTGTTAGGGTTAGGGTTAACATAAACCCTAGGATAGTTTTAGGGTTAGGGTTAGGGTTATCATCAGGCCTAGGATAGTGTTAGTGTTGGCGTTAGGTTTAGCATCAGTTCAAGGATAGTTTTAGGGTTAGCGTTAGGGTTAGCATCAGCCCTAGGATAGTGTGAGGGTTAGGGTTAGGGTTAGCATCAGCCCTAGGATAGTGTTAGGGTTAGGGTTAGCATCAACCCTAGGATAGTGTTAGGGTTAGGGTTAGGGTTAGCATCAGCCCTAGGATAGTGTTAGGGTTAGGGTTAGCATCAGCCCTAGGATAGTGTTAGGGTTAGCGTTAGGGTTAGGGTTAGCATCAGCCCTTGGAGAGTGTTAGGGTTAGGGTTAGGGTTAGCATCATCCCTAGGATAGTGTTAGTGTTAGGGTTAGCATCAGCCCTAGGATAGTGTTAGGGTTAGGGGTAGGGTTAACATCCGCCCTAGGATAGTGTTAGGTTTAGGCTTAGGGTTAGCATCAGCCCTAGGATAGTGTTAGGGTTAGGGTTAACATAAATCTTAGGATAGTGTTAGGGTTAGGGTTAGGGTTATCATCAGGCCTAGGATAGTTTTAGGGTTAGGGTTAGGGTTAGCATCAGTTCAAGGATAGTGTTAGGGTTAGCGTTAGGGTTAGCATCAGCCCTAGGATAGTGTTAGGGTTAGGGTTAGGGTTAGCATCAGGCCCAGGATAGTTTTAGGGTTAGGGTTAGCATCAGCCCTAGGATAGTGTTAGGGTTAAGGTTAGGGTTAGCATCAGCCGTAGGATAGTGTTAGCGTTAGGGTTAGCCTCAGCCCTAAGATAGTGTTAGAGTTAGGGTTAGGGTTAGCATCAGCCCTAGGATAGTGTTAGGGTTAGGGTTAGGGTTCGTATCAGCTCTAGGATAGTGTTAGGGTTAGGGTTAGCATCAGCCATAGGATAGTGTTAGGGTTAGGGTTAGGGTTAGCATCAGCCCTAGGATAGTGTTAGGGTTAGGGTTAACATAAACCCTAGGATAGTGTTAGGGTTAGGGTTAGGGTTATCATCAGGCCAAGGATAGTGTTAGGGTTAGGGTTAGCATTAGTTCAAGGACAGTGTTAGGGTTAGCGTTAGGGTTAGCATCAGCCCTAGGATAGTGTTTGGGTTAGGGTTAGGGTTAGCATCAGCCCTAGGATAGTCTTAGGGTTAGGGTTAGCATCAGCCATAGGATAGTGTTAGTGTTAGGGTTAGGGTTAGCATCAGTCCCAGGATAGTGGTAGGGTTAGGGTTAGCATCACCCTTGGATAGTGTTAGGGTTAGGGTTAACATAAACCCTAGGACAGTTTTAGGGTTAGGGTTAGGGTTATCATCAGGCCTAGGATAGTGTTAGTGTTGGCGTTAGGTTTAGCATCAGTTCAAGGATAGTTTTAGGGTTAGCGTGAGGGTTAGCATCAGCCCTAGGATAGTGTTAGGGTTAGTGTTAGGGTTAGCATCAGCCCTAGGATAGTGTTAGGGTTAGGGTTAGCATCAGCCCTAGGATAGTGTTAGGGTTAGGGTTAGGGTTATCATCAGGCCTAGGATAGTTAAGGGTTAGGGTTAGCATCAGCCCTAGGATAGTGTTAGGGTTAGGGTTAGGGTTAGCATCAGCCCTAGGATAGTGTTAGGGTTAGGGTTAGGGTTAGCATCAGCCCTAGGATAGTGTTAGGGTTAGGATTAGCATGAGCCCTAGGATAGTGTTAGGGTTAGGGTTAGGGTTAGCATCAGCCCTAGGATAGTGTTAGGGTTAGGGTTAGCATCAGCCCTAGAATAGTGTTAGGGTTAGTGTTAGGGTTAGCATCAGCCCTAGGATAGTGTTAGGGTTAGGGTTAGCATCAGCCCTAGGATAGTGTTAGGGTTAGGGTTAGGGTTAGCATCAGCCCTAGGATAGTGTTAGGGTTAGGGTTATCATCAGCCCTAGGATAGTGTGAGGGTTAGGGTTAGGGTTAGCATCAGCCCTAGTATAGTGTTAGGGTTGGGGTTAGCATCAACCCTAGGATAGTGTTAGGGTTAGGGTTAGGGTTAGCATCAGCCCTAGGATAGTGTTAGGGTTGGGGTTAGCATCAACCCTAGGATAGTGTTAGGGTTAGGGTTAGGGTTAGCATCAGCCTTAGGAAAGTGTTAGGGTTAGGGTTAGTGTTAGCATCAGCCCTAGGATATTATTAGGGTTAGGGTTAGCATCAGCCCTAGGATAGTGTTAGGGTTAGAGTTAGGGTTAGCACCAGGCTTAGGATAGTGTTAGTGGTAGGGTTACCATCAGCCTTAGGATAGTGTTAGGGTTAGGGTTAGGGTTAGCATCAGCCGTAGGATAGTGTTAGGGTTAGGGTTAGCCTCAGCCCGAGGATAGTGTTAGCGTTAGGGTTAGGGTTAGCATCAGCCCTAGGATAGTGTTAGGGGTAGGGTTAGGGTTAGCATCAGCCCTAGGATAGTGTTAGGGTTAGGGTTAGCATCAGCCCTGGGATAATGTTATGGTTAGGGTTAGGGTTAGCATCAGCCCTAGGATAGTGTTAGGGTTAGGGTTAGCATCAGCCCTAGGATAGTGTTAGGGTTACGGTTAGGGTTAGCATCAGCCCTAGGATAGTGTTAGGGTTAGGGTTAGCATCAGCCATAGGATAGTGTTAGGGTTAGGGTTAGGGTTAGCATCAGCCCTAGGATAGGGTTAGGGTTAGGGTTAGCATGAGCCCTAGGATAGTGTTAGGGTTAGGGTTAGGGTTAGCATCAGCCCTAGGATAGTGTTAGGGTTAGGGTTAGCATCAGCCCTGGGATAGTGTTAGGGTTAGGGTTAGGGTTAGCATCAGCCCTAGGATAGTGTTAGGGTTAGGGTTAGCATCAGCCCTGGGATAGTGTTAGGGTTAGGGTTAGGGTTAGCATCAGCCCTAGGATAGTGTTAGGGTTAGGGTTAGCATCAGCCCTGGGATAGTGTGAGGGTTAGGGTTAGGGTTAGCATCAGCCCTAGGATAGTGTTAGGGTTAGGGATAGCATCAACCCTAGGATAGTGTTAGGGTTAGGGTTAGGGTTAGCATCAGCCCTAGGATAGTGTTAGGGTTAGGGATAGCATCAACCCTAGGATAGTGTTAGGGTTAGGGTTAGGGTTAGCATCAGCCCTAGGATAGTGTTAGGGTTAGGGTTAGCATCAGCCCTAGGATAGTGTTAGGGTTAACGTTAGGGTTAGGGTTAGCATCAGCCCTTGGAGAGTGTTAGGGTTAGGGTTAACATAAACCCTAGGATAGTGTTAGGGTTAGGGTTAGGGTTAGCATCAGCCCTAGGATAGTGTTAGGGTTAGGGTTAGGGTTAGCATCAGCCCTAGGATAGTGTTAGGGTTAGGGTTAGCATCAGCCCTAGGATAGTGTTAGGGTTAGGGTTAGGGTTAGCATCAGCCCTAGGATAGTGTTAGGGTTAGGGTTAGCATCAGCCCTAGGATAGTGTCAGGGTTAGGTTTAGGGTTAGCATCAGCCCTAGGATAGTGTTAGGGTTAGGGTTAGCATCAGCCCTAGGATAGTGTGAGGGTTAGGGTTAGGGTTAGCATCAGCCCTAGGATAGTGTTAGGGTTAGGGTTAGCATCAGCCCTAGGATAGTGTTAGGGTTAGGGTTAGGGTTAGCATCAGCCCTAGGATAGTGTTAGGGTTAGGGTTAGCATCAGCCCTAGGATAGTGTTAGGGTTAGCGTTAGGGTTAGGGTTAGCATCAGCCCTTGGAGAGTGTTAGGGTTAGGGTTAGGGTTAGCATCAGCCCTAGGATAGTGTTAGTGTTAGGGTTAGCATCAGCCCTAGGATAGTGTTAGGGTTAGGGGTAGGGTTAGCATCCGCCCTAGGATACTGTTAGGTTTAGGTTTAGGGTTAGCAACAGCCCTAGGATAGTGTTAGGGTTAGGGTTAACATAAACCCTAGGATAGTGTTAGGGTTAGGGTTAGGGTTATCATCAGACCTAGGATAGTTTTAGGGTTAGGGTTAGGGTTAGCATCAGTTCAAGGATAGTGTTAGGGTTAGCGTTAGGGTTAGCATCAGCCCTAGGATAGTGTTAGGGTTAGGGTTAGGGTTAGCATCAGGCCTAGGATAGTGTTAGGTTTAGGGTTAGCATCAGCCCTAGGATAGTGTTAGGGTTAAGGTTAGGGTTAGCATCAGCCGTAGGATAGTGTTAGCGTTAGGGTTAGCCTCAGCCCTAAGATAGTGTTAGAGTTAGGGTTAGGGTTAGCATCAGCCCTAGGATAGTGTTAGGGTTAGGGTTAGGGTTCTCATCAGCTCTAGGATAGTGTTAGGGTTAGGGTTAGCATCAGCCATAGGATAGTGTTAGGGTTAGGGTTAGGGTTAGCATCAGGCCCAGGATAGTGGTAGGGTTAGGGTTAGCATCAGCCCTAGGATAGTGTTAGGGTTAGGGTTAACATAAACCCTAGGATAGTTTTAGGGTTAGGGTTAGGGTTATCATCAGGCCTAGGATAGTGTTAGTGTTGGCGTTAGGTTTAGCATCAGTTCAAGGATAGTTTTAGGGTTAGCGTTAGGGTTAGCATCAGCCCTAGGATAGTGTTAGGGTTAGTGTTAGGGTTAGCATCAGCCCTAGGATAGTGTTAGGGTTAGGGTTAGCATCAGCCCTAGGATAGTGTTAGGGTTAGGGTTAGGGTTATCATCAGGCCTAGGATAGTGTAAGGGTTAGGGTTAGCATCAGCCCTAGGATAGTGTTAGGGTTAGGGTTAGGGTTAGCATCAGCCCTAGGATAGTGTTAGGGTTAGGGTTAGGGTTAGCATCAGCCCTAGGATAGTGTTAGGGTTAGGATTAGCATGAGCCCTAGGATAGTGTTAGGGTTAGGGTTAGGGTTAGCATCAGCCCTAGGATAGTGTTAGGGTTAGGGTTAGCATCAGCCCTAGGATAGTGTTAGGGTTAGTGTTAGGGTTAGCATCAGCCCTAGGATAGTGTTAGGGTTAGGGTTAGCATCAGCCCTAGGATAGTGTTAGGGTTAGGGTTAGGGTTAGCATCAGCCCTAGGATAGTGTTAGGGTTAGGGTTATCATCAGCCCTAGGATAGTGTGAGGGTTAGGGTTAGGGTTAGCATCAGCCCTAGGAGAGTGTTAGGGTTGGGGTTAGCATCAACCCTAGGATAGTGTTAGGGTTAGGGTTAGGGTTAGCATCAGCCTTAGGAAAGTGTTAGGGTTAGAGTTAGTGTTAGCATCAGCCCTAGGATATTATTAGGGTTAGGATTAGCATCAGCCCTAGGATAGTGTTAGGGTTAGAGTTAGGGTTAGCACCAGGCTTAGGATAGTGTTAGTGTTAGGGTTACCATCAGCCTTAGGATAGTGTTAGTGTTAGGGTTAGGGTTAGCATCAGCCGTAGGATAGTGTTAGGGTTAGGGTTAGCCTCAGCCCTAGGATAGTGTTAGCGTTAGGGTTAGGGTTAGCATCAGCCCTAGGATAGTGTTAGGGGTAGGGTTAGGGTTAGCATCAGCCCTAGGATAGTGTTAGGGTTAGGGTTAGCATCAGCCCTGGGATAATGTTATTATTAGGGTTAGGGTTAGCATCAGCCCTAGGATAGTGTTAGGGTTAGGGTTAGCATCAGCCCTAGGATAGTGTTAGGGTTAAGGTTAGGGTTAGCATCAGCCCTAGGATAGTGTTAGGGTTAGGGTTAGCATCAGCCATAGGATAGTGTTAGGGTTAGGGTTAGGGTTAGCATCAGCCCTAGGATAGTGTTAGGGTTAGGGTTAGCATGAGCCCTAGGATAGTGTTAGGGTTAGGGTTAGGGTTAGCATCAGCCCTAGGATAGTGTTACGGTTAGGGTTAGCAGCAGCCCTAGGATAGTGTTAGGGTTAGGGTTAGCATCAGCCCTAGGATAGTGTTAGGGTTAGCGTTAGGGTTAGGGTTAGCATCAGCCCTTGGAGAGTGTTAGGGTTAGGGTTAGGGTTAGCATCAGCCCTAGGATAGTGTTAGTGTTAGGGATAGCATCAGCCCTAGGATAGAGTTAGGGTTAGGGTTAGGGTTAGCATCAGCCCTAGGATAGTGTGAGGGTTAGGGTTAGGGTTAGCATCAGCCCTAGGATAGTGTTAGGGTTAGGGTTAGCATCAACCCTAGGATAGTGTTAGGGTTACGGATAGGGTTAGCATCAGCCCTAGGATAGTGTTAGGGTTAGGGTTAGCATCAGCCCTAGGATAGTGTTAGGGTTAGCGTTAGGGTTAGGGTTAGCATCAGCCCTTGGAGAGTGTTAGGGTTAGGGTTAGGGTTAGCATCAGCCCTAGGATAGTGTTAGTGTTAGGGTTAGCATCAGCCCTAGGATAGTGTTAGGGTTAGGGGTAGGGTTAGCATCCGCCCTAGGATAGTGTTAGGTTTAGGTTTAGGGTTAGCATCAGCCCTAGGATAGTGTTAGTGTTAGGGTTAACATAAACCCTAGGATAGTGTTAGGGTTAGGTTTAGGGTTATCATCAGGCCTAGGATAGTTTTAGGGTTAGGGTTAGGGTTAGCATCAGTTCAAGGATAGTGTTAGGGTTAGCGTTAGCGTTAGCATCAGCCCTAGGATAGTGTTAGGGTTAGGGTTAGGGTTAGCATCAGGCCTAGGATAGTGTTAGGGTTAGGGTTAGCATCAGCCCTAGGATAGTGTTAGGGTTAAGGTTAGGGTTAGCATCAGCCGTAGGATAGTGTTAGCATTAGGGTTAGCCTCAGCCCTAAGATAGTGTTAGAGTTAGGGTTAGGGTTAGCATCAGCCCTAGGATAGTGTTAGGATTAGGGTTAGGGTTCGCATCAGCTCTAGGATAGTGTTAGGGTTAGGGTTAGCATCAGCCATAGGATAGTGTTAGGGTTAGGGTTAGGGTTAGCATCAGCCCTAGGATAGTGTTAGGGTTAGGGTTAACATAAACCCTAGGATAGTGTTAGGGTTAGGGTTAGGGTTATCATCAGGCCAAGGATAGTGTTAGGGTTAGGGTTAGTGTTAGCATTAGTTCAAGGATAGTGTTAGGGTTAGCGTTAGGGTTAGCATCAGCCCTAGGATAGTGTTAGGGTTAGGGTTAGGGTTAGCATCAGCCCTAGGATAATCTTAGGGTTAGGGTTAGCATCAGCCATAGGATAGTGTTTGTGTTAGGGTTAGGGTTAGCATCCGGCCCAGGATAGTGGTAGGGTTAGGGTTAGCATCAGCCCTAGGATAGTGTTAGGGTTAGGGTTAACATAAACCCTAGGATAGTTTTAGGGTTAGGGTTAGGGTTATCATCAGGCCTAGGATAGTGTTAGTGTTGGCGTTAGGTTTAGCATCAGTTCAAGGATAGTTTTAGGGTTAGCGTTAGGGTTAGCATCAGCCCTAGGATAGTGTGAGGGTTAGGGTTAGGGTTAGCATCAGCCCTAGGATAGTGTTAGGGTTAGGGTTAGCATCAACCCTAGGATAGTGTTAGGGTTAGGGTTAGGGTTAGCATCAGCCCTAGGATAGTGTTAGGGTTAGGGTTAGCATCAGCCCTAGGATAGTGTTAGGGTTAGCGTTAGGGTTAGGGTTAGCATCAGCCCTTGGAGAGTGTTAGGGTTAGGGTTAGGGTTAGCATCAGCCCTAGGATAGTGTTAGTGTTAGGGTTAGCATCAGCCCTAGGATAGTGTTAAGGTTAGGGGTAGGGTTAGCATCCGCCCTAGGATAGTGTTAGGTTTAGGTTTAGGGTTATCATCAGCCCTAGGATAGTGTTAGGGTTGGGGTTAACATAAACCCTGGGATAGTGTTAGGGTAGGGTTAGGGTTATCATCAGGCCTAGGATAGTTTTAGGGTTAGGGTTAGGGTTAGCATCAGTTCAAGGATAGTGTTAGGGTTAGCGTTAGGGTTAGCATCAGCCCTAGGATAGTGTTAGGGTTAGGGTTAGGGTTAGCATCAGGCCTAGGATAGTGTAAGGGTTAGGGTTAGCATCAGCCCTAGGATAGTGTTAGGGTTAGGGTTAGGGTTAGCATCAGCCCTAGGATAGTGTTAGGGTTAGGGTTAGGGTTAGCATCAGCCCTAGGATAGTGTTAGGGTTAGGATTAGCATGAGCCCTAGGATAGTGTTAGGGTTAGGGTTAGGGTTAGCATCAGCCCTAGGATAGTGTTAGGGTTAGGGTTAGCATCAGCCCTAGGATAGTGTTAGGGTTAGTGTTAGGGTTAGCATCAGCCCTAGGATAGTGTTAGGGTTAGGGTTAGCATGAGCCCTAGGATAGTGTTAGGGTTAGGGTTAGGGTTAGCATCAGCCCTAGGATAGTGTTAGGGTTAGGGTTACCATCAGCCCTAGGATAGTGTGAGGGTTAGGGTTAGGGTTAGCATCAGCCCTAGGAGAGTGTTAGGGTTGGGGTTAGCATCAACCCTAGGATAGTGTTAGGGTTAGGGTTAGGGTTAGCATCAGCCTTAGGAAAGTGTTAGGGTTAGAGTTAGTGTTAGCATCAGCCCTAGGATATTATTAGGGTTAGGATTAGCATCAGCCCTAGGATAGTGTTAGGGTTAGAGTTAGGGTTAGCACCAGGCTTAGGATAGTGTTAGTGTTAGGGTTACCATCAGCCTTAGGATAGTGTTAGTGTTAGGGTTAGGGTTAGCATCAGCCGTAGGATAGTGTTAGGGTTAGGGTTAGCCTCAGCCCTAGGATAGTGTTAGCGTTAGGGTTAGGGTTAGCATCAGCCCTAGGATAGTGTTAGGGGTAGGGTTAGGGTTAGCATCAGCCCTAGGATAGTGTTAGGGTTAGGGTTAGCATCAGCCCTGGGATAATGTTATGATTAGGGTTAGGGTTAGCATCAGCCCTAGGATAGTGTTAGGGTTAGGGTTAGCATCAGCCCTAGGATAGTGTTAGGGTTAAGGTTAGGGTTAGCATCAGCCCTAGGATAGTGTTAGGGTTAGGGTTAGCATCAGCCATAGGATAGTGTTAGGGTTAGGGTTAGGGTTAGCATCAGCCCTAGGATAGTGTTAGGGTTAGGGTTAGCATGAGCCCTAGGATAGTGTTAGGGTTAGGGTTAGGGTTAGCATCAGCCCTAGGATAGTCTTAGGGTTAGGGTTAGCAGCAGCCCTAGGATAGTGTTAGGGTTAGGGTTAGCATCAGCCCTAGGATAGTGTTAGGGTTAGCGTTAGGGTTAGGGTTAGCATCAGCCCTTGGAGAGTGTTAGGGTTAGGGTTAGGGTTAGCATCAGCCCTAGGATAGTGTTAGTGTTAGGGTTAGCATCAGCCCTAGGATAGAGTTAGGGTTAGGGTTAGGGTTAGCATCAGCCCTAGGATAGTGTGAGGGTTAGGGTTAGGGTTAGCATCAGCCCTAGGATAGTGTTAGGGTTAGGGTTAGCATCAACCCTAGGATAGTGTTAGGGTTAGGGTTAGGGTTAGCATCAGCCCTAGGATAGTGTTAGGGTTAGGGTTAGCATCAGCCCTAGGATAGTGTTAGGGTTAGCGTTAGGGTTAGGGTTAGCATCAGCCCTTGGAGAGTGTTAGGGTTAGGGTTAGGGTTAGCATCAGCCCTAGGATAGTGTTAGTGTTAGGGTTAGCATCAGCCCTAGGATAGTGTTAGGGTTAGGGGTAGGGTTAGCATCCGCCCTAGGATAGTGTTAGGTTTAGGTTTAGTGTTAGCATCTGCCCTAGGATAGTGTTAGGGTTAGGGTTAACATAAACCCTAGGATAGTGTTAGGGTTAGGTTTAGGGTTATCATCAGGCCTAGGATAGTTTTAGGGTTAGGGTTAGGGTTAGCATCAGTTCAAGGATAGTGTTAGGGCTAGCGTTAGGGTTAGCATCAGCCCTAGGATAGTGTTAGGGTTAGGGTTAGGGTTAGCATCAGGCCTAGGATAGTGTTAGGGTTAGGGTTAGCATCAGCCCTAGGATAGTGTTAGGGTTAAGGTTAGGGTTAGCATCAGCCGTAGGATAGTGTTAGCATTAGGGTTAGCCTCAGCCCTAAGATAGTGTTAGAGTTAGGGTTAGGGTTAGCATCAGCCCTAGGATAGTGTTAGGGTTAGGGTTAGGGTTCGCATCAGCTCTAGGATAGTGTTAGGGTTAGGGTTAGCATCAGCCCTAGGATAGTGTTAGGGTTAGCGTTAGGGTTCGCATCAGCTCTAGGATAGTGTTAGGGTTAGGGTTAGCATCAGCCATAGGATAGTGTTAGGGTTAGGGTTAGGGTTAGCATCAGGCCCAGGATAGTGGTAGGGTTAGGGTTAGCATCAGCCCTAGGATAGTGTTAGGGTTAGGGTTAACATAAACCCTAGGATAGTTTTAGGGTTAGGGTTAGGGTTATCATCAGGCCTAGGATAGTGTTAGTGTTGGCGTTAGGTTTAGCATCAGTTCAAGGATAGTTTTAGGGTTAGCGTTAGGGTTAGCATCAGCCCTAGGATAGTGTTAGGGTTAGTGTTAGGGTTAGCATCAGCCCTAGGATAGTGTTAGGGTTAGGGTTAGCATCAGCCCTAGGATAGTGTTAGGGTTAGGGTTAGGGTTATCATCAGGCCTAGGATAGTGTAAGGGTTAGGGTTAGCATCAGCCCTAGGATAGTGTTAGGGTTAGGGTTAGGGTTAGCATCAGCCCTAGGATAGTGTTAGGGTTAGGGTTAGGGTTAGCATCAGCCCTAGGATAGTGTTAGGGTTAGGGTTAGCATCAGCCCTAGGATAGTGTTAGGGTTAGGGTTAGGGTTAGCATCAGCCCTAGGATAGTGTTAGGGTTAGGGTTATCATCAGCCCTAGGATAGTGTGAGGGTTAGGGTTAGGGTTAGCATCAGCCCTAGGAGAGTGTTAGGGTTGGGGTTAGCATCAACCCTAGGATAGTGTTAGGGTTAGGGTTAGGGTTAGCATCAGCCTTAGGAAAGTGTTAGGGTTAGAGTTAGTGTTAGCATCAGCCCTAGGATATTATTAGGGTTAGGATTAGCATCAGCCCTAGGATAGTGTTAGGGTTAGAGTTAGGGTTAGCACCAGGCTTAGGATAGTGTTAGTGTTAGGGTTACCATCAGCCTTAGGATAGTGTTAGTGTTAGGGTTAGGGTTAGCATCAGCCGTAGGATAGTGTTAGGGTTAGGGTTATCCTCAGCCCTAGGATAGTGTTAGCGTTAGGGTTAGGGTTAGCATCAGCCCTAGGATAGTGTTAGGGGTAGGGTTAGGGTTAGCATCAGCCCTAGGATAGTGTTAGGGTTAGGGTTAGCATCAGCCCTGGGATAATGTTATTATTAGGGTTAGGGTTAGCATCAGCCCTAGGATAGTGTTAGGGTTAGGGTTAGCATCAGCCTTAGGATAGTGTTAGGGTTAAGGTTAGGGTTAGCATCAGCCCTAGGATAGTGTTAGGGTTAGGGTTAGCATCAGCCATAGGATAGTGTTAGGGTTAGGGTTAGGGTTAGCATCAGCCCTAGGATAGTGTTAGGGTTAGGGTTAGCATGAGCCCTAGGATAGTGTTAGGGTTAGGGTTAGGGTTAGCATCAGCCCTAGGATAGTGTTGGGGTTAGGGTTAGCAGCAGCCCTAGGATAGTGTTAGGGTTAGGGTTAGCATCAGCCCTAGGATAGTGTTAGGGTTAGCGTTAGGGTTAGGGTTAGCATCAGCCCTTGGAGAGTGTTAGGGTTAGGGTTAGGGTTAGCATCAGCCCTAGGATAGTGTTAGTGTTAGGGTTAGCATCAGCCCTAGGATAGAGTTAGGGTTAGGGTTAGGGTTAGCATCAGCCCTAGGATAGTGTGAGTGTTAGGGTTAGGGTTAGCATCAGCCCTAGGATAGTGTTAGGGTTAGGGTTAGCATCAACCCTAGGATAGTGTTAGGGTTAGGGATAGGGTTAGCATCAGCCCTAGGATAGTGTTAGGGTTAGGGTTAGCATCAGCCCTAGGATAGTGTTAGGGTTAGCGTTAGGGTTAGGGTTAGCATCAGCCCTTGGAGAGTGTTAGGGTTAGGGTTAGGGTTAGCATCAGCCCTAGGATAGTGTTAGTGTTAGGGTTAGCATCAGCCCTAGGATAGTGTTAGGGTTAGGGGTAGGGTTAGCATCCGCCCTAGGATAGTGTTAGGTTTAGGTTTAGGGTTAGCATCAGCCCTAGGATAGTGTTAGGGTTAGGGTTAACATAAACCCTAGGATAGTGTTAGGGTTAGGTTTAGGGTTATCATCAGGCCTAGGATAGTTTTAGGGTTAGGGTTAGGGTTAGCATCAGTTCAAGGATAGTGTTAGGGTTAGCGTTAGGGTTAGCATCAGCCCTAGGATAGTGTTAGGGTTAGGGTTAGGGTTAGCATCAGGCCTAGGATAGTGTTAGGGTTAGGGTTAGCATCAGCCCTAGGATAGTGTTAGGGTTAAGGTTAGGGTTAGTATCAGCCGTAGGATAGTGTTAGCATTAGGGTTAGCCTCAGCCCTAAGATAGTGTTAGAGTTAGGGTTAGGGTTAGCATCAGCCCTAGGATAGTGTTAGGGTTAGGGTTAGGATTCGCATCAGCTCTAGGATAGTGTTAGGGTTAGGGTTAGCATCAGCCATAGGATAGTGTTAGGGTTAGGGTTAGGGTTAGCATCAGCCCTAGGATAGTGTTAGGGTTAGGGTTAACATAAACCCTAGGATAGTGTTAGGGTTAGGGTTAGGGTTATCATCAGGCCAAGGATAGTGTTAGGGTTAGGGTTAGTGTTAGCATTAGTTCAAGGATAGTGTTAGGGTTAGCGTTAGGGTTAGCATCAGCCCTAGGATAGTGTTAGGGTTAGGGTTAGGGTTAGCATCAGCCCTAGGATAATCTTAGGGTTAGGGTTAGCATCAGCCATAGGATAGTGTTTGTGTTAGGGTTAGGGTTAGCATCAGGCCCAGGATAGTGGTAGGGTTAGGGTTAGCATCAGCCCTAGGATAGTGTTAGGGTTAGGGTTAACATAAACCCTAGGATAGTTTTAGGGTTAGGGTTAGGGTTATCATCAGGCCTAGGATAGTGTTAGTGTTGGCGTTAGGTTTAGCATCAGTTCAAGGATAGTTTTAGGGTTAGCGTTAGGGTTAGCATCAGCCCTAGGATAGTGTGAGGGTTAGGGTTAGGGTTAGCATCAGCCCTAGGATAGTGTTAGGGTTAGGGTTAGCATCAACCCTAGGATAGTGTTAGGGTTAGGGTTAGGGTTAGCATCAGCCCTAGGATAGTGTTAGGGTTAGGGTTAGCATCAGCCCTAGGATAGTGTTAGGGTTAGGGTTAGCATCAGCCCTGGGATAATGTTATGATTAGGGTTAGGGTTAGCATCAGCCCTAGGATAGTGTTAGGGTTAGGGTTAGCATCAGCCCTAGGATAGTGTTAGGGTTAAGGTTAGGGTTAGCATCAGCCCTAGGATAGTGTTAGGGTTAGGGTTAGCATCAGCCATAGGATAGTGTTAGGGTTAGGGTTAGGGTTAGCATCAGCCCTAGGATAGTTTTAGGGTTAGGGTTAGCATGAGCCCTAGGATAGTGTTAGGGTTATGGTTAGGGTTAGCATCAGCCCTAGGATAGTCTTAGGGTTAGGGTTAGCAGCAGCCCTAGGATAGTGTTAGGGTTAGGGTTAGCATCAGCCCTAGGATAGTGTTAGGGTTAGCGTTAGGGTTAGGGTTAGCATCAGCCCTTGGAGAGTGTTAGGGTTAGGGTTAGGGTTAGCATCAGCCCTAGGATAGTGTTAGTGTTAGGGTTAGCATCAGCCCTAGGATAGAGTTAGGGTTAGGGTTAGGGTTAGCATCAGCCCTAGGATAGTGTGAGGGTTAGGGTTAGGGTTAGCATCAGCCCTAGGATAGTGTTAGGGTTAGGGTTAGCATCAACCCTAGGATAGTGTTAGGGTTAGGGTTAGGGTTAGCATCAGCCCTAGGATAGTGTTAGGGTTAGGGTTAGCATCAGCCCTAGGATAGTGTTAGGGTTAGCGTTAGGGTTAGGGTTAGCATCAGCCCTTGGAGAGTGTTAGGGTTAGGGTTAGGGTTAGCATCAGCCCTAGGATAGTGTTAGTGTTAGGGTTAGCATCAGCCCTAGGATAGTGTTAGGGTTAGGGGTAGGGTTAGCATCCGCCCTAGGATAGTGTTAGGTTTAGGTTTAGTGTTAGCATCTGCCCTAGGATAGTGTTAGGGTTAGGGTTAACATAAACCCTAGGATAGTGTTAGGGTTAGGTTTAGGGTTATCATCAGGCCTAGGATAGTTTTAGGGTTAGGGTTAGGGTTAGCATCAGTTCAAGGATAGTGTTAGGGCTAGCGTTAGGGTTAGCATCAGCCCTAGGATAGTGTTAGGGTTAGGGTTAGGGTTAGCATCAGGCCTAGGATAGTGTTAGGGTTAGGGTTAGCATCAGCCCTAGGATAGTGTTAGGGTTAAGGTTAGGGTTAGCATCAGCCGTAGGATAGTGTTAGCATTAGGGTTAGCCTCAGCCCTAAGATAGTGTTAGAGTTAGGGTTAGGGTTAGCATCAGCCCTAGGATAGTGTTAGGGTTAGGGTTAGGGTTCGCATCAGCTCTAGGATAGTGTTAGGGTTAGGGTTAGCATCAGCCCTAGGATAGTGTTAGGGTTAGGGTTAGGGTTCGCATCAGCTCTAGGATAGTGTTAGGGTTAGGGTTAGCATCAGCCATAGGATAGTGTTAGGGTTAGGGTTAGGGTTAGCATCAGGCCCAGGATAGTGGTAGGGTTAGGGTTAGCATCAGCCCTAGGATAGTGTTAGGGTTAGGGTTAACATAAACCCTAGGATAGTTTTAGGGTTAGGGTTAGGGTTATCATCAGGCCTAGGATAGTGTTAGTGTTGGCGTTAGGTTTAGCATCAGTTCAAGGATAGTTTTAGGGTTAGCGTTAGGGTTAGCATCAGCCCTAGGATAGTGTTAGGGTTAGTGTTAGGGTTAGCATCAGCCCTAGGATAGTGTTAGGGTTAGGGTTAGCATCAGCCCTAGGATAGTGTTAGGGTTAGGGTTAGGGTTATCATCAGGCCTAGGATAGTGTAAGGGTTAGGTTAGCATCAGCCCTAGGATAGTGTTAGGGTTAGGGTTAGGGTTAGCATCAGCCCTAGGATAGTGTTAGGGTTAGGGTTAGGGTTAGCATCAGCCCTAGGATAGTGTTAGGGTTAGGGTTAGCATCAGCCCTAGGATAGTGTTAGGGTTAGGGTTAGGGTTAGCATCAGCCCTAGGATAGTGTTAGGGTTAGGGTTATCATCAGCCCTAGGATAGTGTGAGGGTTAGGGTTAGGGTTAGCATCAGCCCTAGGAGAGTGTTAGGGTTGGGGTTAGCATCAACCCTAGGATAGTGTTAGGGTTAGGGTTAGGGTTAGCATCAGCCTTAGGAAAGTGTTAGGGTTAGAGTTAGTGTTAGCATCAGCCCTAGGATATTATTAGGGTTAGGATTAGCATCAGCCCTAGGATAGTGTTAGGGTTAGAGTTAGGGTTAGCACCAGGCTTAGGATAGTGTTAGTGTTAGGGTTACCATCAGCCTTAGGATAGTGTTAGTGTTAGGGTTAGGGTTAGCATCAGCCGTAGGATAGTGTTAGGGTTAGGGTTATCCTCAGCCCTAGGATAGTGTTAGCGTTAGGGTTAGGGTTAGCATCAGCCCTAGGATAGTGTTAGGGGTAGGGTTAGGGTTAGCATCAGCCCTAGGATAGTGTTAGGGTTAGGGTTAGCATCAGCCCTGTGATAATGTTATTATTAGGGTTAGGGTTAGCATCAGCCCTAGGATAGTGTTAGGGTTAGGGTTAGCATCAGCCCTAGGATAGTGTTAGGGTTAAGGTTAGGGTTAGCATCAGCCCTAGGATAGTGTTAGGGTTAGGGTTAGCATCAGCCATAGGATAGTGTTAGGGTTAGGGTTAGGGTTAGCATCAGCCCTAGGATAGTGTTAGGGTTAGGGTTAGCATGAGCCCTAGGATAGTGTTAGGGTTAGGGTTAGGGTTAGCATCAGCCCTAGGATAGTGTTAGGGTTAGGGTTAGCAGCAGCCCTAGGATAGTGTTAGGGTTAGGGTTAGCATCAGCCCTAGGATAGTGTTAGGGTTAGCGTTAGGGTTAGGGTTAGCATCAGCCCTTGGAGAGTGTTAGGGTTAGGGTTAGGGTTAGCATCAGCCCTAGGATAGTGTTAGTGTTAGGGTTAGCATCAGCCCTAGGATAGAGTTAGGGTTAGGGTTAGGGTTAGCATCAGCCCTAGGATAGTGTGAGGGTTAGGGTTAGGGTTAGCATCAGCCCTAGGATAGTGTTAGGGTTAGGGTTAGCATCAACCCTAGGATAGTGTTAGGGTTAGGGATAGGGTTAGCATCAGCCCTAGGATAGTGTTAGGGTTAGGGTTAGCATCAGCCCTAGGATAGTGTTAGGGTTAGCGTTAGGGTTAGGGTTAGCATCAGCCCTTGGAGAGTGTTAGGGTTAGGGTTAGGGTTAGCATCAGCCCTAGGATAGTGTTAGTGTTAGGGTTAGCATCAGCCCTAGGATAGTGTTAGGGTTAGGGGTAGGGTTAGCATCCGCCCTAGGATAGTGTTAGGTTTAGGTTTAGGGTTAGCATCAGCCCTAGGATAGTGTTAGGGTTAGGGTTAACATAAACCCTAGGATAGTGTTAGGGTTAGGTTTAGGGTTATCATCAGGCCTAGGATAGTTTTAGGGTTAGGGTTAGGGTTAGCATCAGTTCAAGGATAGTGTTAGGGTTAGCGTTAGGGTTAGCATCAGCCCTAGGATAGTGTTAGGGTTAGGGTTAGGGTTAGCATCAGGCCTAGGATAGTGTTAGGGTTAGGGTTAGCATCAGCCCTAGGATAGTGTTAGGGTTAAGGTTAGGGTTAGTATCAGCCGTAGGATAGTGTTAGCATTAGGGTTAGCCTCAGCCCTAAGATAGTGTTAGAGTTAGGGTTAGGGTTAGCATCAGCCCTAGGATAGTGTTAGGGTTAGGGTTAGGATTCGCATCAGCTCTAGGATAGTGTTAGGGTTAGGGTTAGCATCAGCCATAGGATAGTGTTAGGGTTAGGGTTAGGGTTAGCATCAGCCCTAGGATAGTGTTAGGGTTAGGGTTAACATAAACCCTAGGATAGTGTTAGGGTTAGGGTTAGGGTTATCATCAGGCCAAGGATAGTGTTACGGTTAGGGTTAGTGTTAGCATTAGTTCAAGGATAGTGTTAGGGTTAGCGTTAGGGTTAGCATCAGCCCTAGGATAGTGTTAGGGTTAGGGTTAGGGTTAGCATCAGCCCTAGGATAATCTTAGGGTTAGGGTTAGCATCAGCCATAGGATAGTGTTTGTGTTAGGGTTAGGGTTAGCATCAGGCCCAGGATAGTGGTAGGGTTAGGGTTAGCATCAGCCCTAGGATAGTGTTAGGGTTAGGGTTAACATAAACCCTAGGATAGTTTTAGGGTTAGGGTTAGGGTTATCATCAGGCCTAGGATAGTGTTAGTGTTGGCGTTAGGTTTAGCATCAGTTCAAGGATAGTTTTAGGGTTAGCGTTAGGGTTAGCATCAGCCCTAGGATAGTGTGAGGGTTAGGGTTAGGGTTAGCATCAGCCCTAGGATAGTGTTAGGGTTAGGGTTAGCATCAACCCTAGGATAGTGTTAGGGTTAGGGTTAGGGTTAGCATCAGCCCTAGGATAGTGTTAGGGTTAGGGTTAGCATCAGCCCTAGGATAGTGTTAGGGTTAGCGTTAGGGCTAGGGTTAGCATCAGCCCTTGGAGAGTGTTAGGGTTAGGATTAGGGTTAGCATCAGCCCTAGGATAGTGTTAGTGTTAGGGTTAGCATCAGCCCTAGGATAGTGTTAAGGTTAGGGGTAGGGTTAGCATCCGCCCTAGGATAGTGTTAGGTTTACGTTTAGGGTTAGCATCAGCCCTAGGATAGTGTTAGCGTTGGGGTTAACATAAACCCTAGGATAGTGTTAGGGTAGGGTTAGGGTTATCATCAGGCCTAGGATAGCTTTAGGGTTAGGGTTAGGGTTAGCATCAGTTCAAGGATAGTGTTAGGGTTAGCGTTAGGGTTAGCATCAGCCCTAGGATAGTGTTAGGGTTAGGGTTAGGGTTAGCATCAGGCCTAGGATAGTGTAAGGGTTAGGGTTAGCATCAGCCCTAGGATAGTGTTAGGGTTAGGGTTAGGGTTAGCATCAGCCCTAGGATAGTGTTAGGGTTAGGGTTAGGGTTAGCATCAGCCCTAGGATAGTGTTAGGGTTAGGATTAGCATGAGCCCTAGGATAGTGTTAGGGTTAGGGTTAGGGTTAGCATCAGCCCTAGGATAGTGTTAGGGTTAGGGTTAGCATCAGCCCTAGGATAGTGTTAGGGTTAGTGTTAGGGTTAGCATCAGCCCTAGGATAGTGTTAGGGTTAGGGTTAGCATCAGCCCTAGGATAGTGTTAGGGTTAGGGTTAGGGTTAGCATCAGCCCTAGGATAGTGTTAGGGTTAGGGTTATCATCAGCCCTAGGATAGTGTGAGGGTTAGGGTTAGGGTTAGCATCAGCCCTAGGAGAGTGTTAGGGTTGGGGTTAGCATCAACCCTAGGATAGTGTTAGGGTTAGGGTTAGGGTTAGCATCAGCCTTAGGAAAGTGTTAGGGTTAGAGTTAGTGTTAGCATCAGCCCAAGGATATTATTAGGGTTAGGATTAGCATCAGCCCTAGGATAGTGTTAGGGTTAGAGTTAGGGTTAGCACCAGGCTTAGGATAGTGTTAGTGTTAGGGTTACCATCAGCCTTAGGATAGTGTTAGTGTTAGGGTTATCCTCAGCCCTAGGATAGTGTTAGCGTTAGGGTTAGGGTTAGCATCAGCCCTAGGATAGTGTTAGGGTTAGGGTTAGGGTTAGCATCAGCCCTAGGATAGTGTTAGGGTTAGGGTAAGCATCAGCCCTGGGATAATGTTATGATTAGGGTTAGGGTTAGCATCAGCCCTAGGATAGTGTTAGGGTTAGGGTTAGCATCAGCCCTAGGATAGTGTTAGGGTTAAGGTTAGGGTTAGCATCAGCCCTAGGATAGTGTTAGGGTTAGGGTTAGCATCAGCCATAGGATAGTGTTAGGGTTAGGGTTAGGGTTAGCATCAGCCCTAGGATAGTGTTAGGGTTAGGGTTAGCATGAGCCCTAGGATAGTGTTAGGGTTAGGGTTAGGGTTAGCATCAGCCCTAGGATAGTGTTAGGGTTAGGGTTAGCAGCAGCCCTAGGATAGTGTTAGGGTTAGGGTTAGCATCAGCCCTAGGATAGTGTTAGGGTTAGCGTTAGGGTTAGCGTTAGCATCAGCCCTTGGAGAGTGTTAGGGTTAGGGTTAGGGTTAGCATCAGCCCTAGGATAGTGTTAGTGTTAGGGTTAGCATCAGCCCTAGGATAGAGTTAGGGTTAGGGTTAGGGTTAGCATCAGCCCTAGGATAGTGTGAGGGTTAGGGTTAGGGTTAGCATCAGCCCTAGGATAGTGTTAGGGTTAGGGTTAGCATCAACCCTAGGATAGTGTTAGGGTTAGGGTTAGGGTTAGCATCAGCCCTAGGATAGTGTTAGGGTTAGGGTTAGCATCAGCCCTAGGATAGTGTTAGGGTTAGCGTTAGGGTTAGGGTTAGCATCAGCCCTTGGAGAGTGTTAGGGTTAGGGTTACGGTTAGCATCAGCCCTAGGATAGTGTTAGTGTTAGGGTTAGCATCAGCCCTAGGATAGTGTTAGGGTTAGGGGTAGGGTTAGCATCCGCCCTAGGATAGTGTTAGGTTTAGGTTTAGGGTTAGCATCAGCCCTAGGATAGTGTTAGGGTTAGGGTTAACATAAACCCTAGGATAGTGTTAGGGTTAGGTTTAGGGTTATCATCAGGCCTAGGATAGTTTTAGGGTTAGGGTTAGGGTTAGCATCAGTTCAAGGATAGTGTTAGGGTTAGCGTTAGGGTTAGCATCAGCCCTAGGATAGTGTTAGGGTTATGGTTAGGGTTAGCATCAGGCCTAGGATAGTGTTAGGGTTAGGGTTAGCATCAGCCCTCGGATAGTGTTAGGGTTAAGGTTAGGGTTAGCATCAGCCGTAGGATAGTGTTAGCATTAGGGTTAGCCTCAGCCCTAAGATAGTGTTAGAGTTAGGGTTAGGGTTAGCATCAGCCCTAGGATAGTGTTAGGGTTAGGGTTAGGGTTCGCATCAGCTCTAGGATAGTGTTAGGGTTAGGGTTAGCATCAGCCATAGGATAGTGTTAGGGTGAGGGTTAGGGTTAGCATCAGCCCTAGGATAGTGTTAGGGTTAGGGTTAACATAAACCCTAGGATAGTGTTAGGGTTAGGGTTAGGGTTATCATCAGGCCAAGGATAGTGTTAGGGTTAGGGTTAGGGTTAGCATTAGTTCAAGGATAGTGTTAGGGTTAGCGTTAGGGTTAGCATCAGCCCTAGGATAGTGTTAGGGTTAGGGTTAGGGTTAGCATCAGCCCTAGGATAGTCTTAGGGTTAGGGTTAGCATCAGCCATAGGATAGTGTTTGTGTTAGGGTTAGGGTTAGCATCAGGCCCAGGATAGTGGTAGGGTTAGGGTTAGCATCAGCCCTAGGATAGTGTTAGGGTTAGGGTTAACATAAACCCTAGGATAGTTTTAGGGTTAGGGTTAGGGTTATCATCAGGCCTAGGATAGTGTTAGTGTTGGCGTTAGGTTTAGCATCAGTTCAAGGATAGTTTTAGGGTTAGCGTTAGGGTTAGCATCAGCCCTAGGATAGTGTGAGGGTTAGGGTTAGGGTTAGCATCAGCCCTAGGATAGTGTTAGGGTTAGGGTTAGCATCAACCCTAGGATAGTGTTAGGGTTAGGGTTAGGGTTAGCATCAGCCCTAGGATAGTGTTAGGGTTAGGGTTAGCATCAGCCCTAGGATAGTGTTAGGGTTAGCGTTAGGGTTAGGGTTAGCATCAGCCCTTGGAGAGTGTTAGGGTTAGGGTTAGGGTTAGCATCAGCCCTAGGATAGTGTTAGTGTTAGGGTTAGCATCAGCCCTAGGATAGTGTTAAGGTTAGGGGTAGGGTTAGCATCCGCCCTAGGATAGTGTTAGGTTTAGGTTTAGGGTTAGCATCAGCCCTAGGATAGTGTTAGGGTTGGGGTTAACATAAACCCTAGGATAGTGTTAGGGTTTGGTTAGGGTTATCATCAGGCCTAGGATAGTTTTAGGGTTAGGGTTAGGGTTAGCATCAGTTCAAGGATAGTGTTAGGGTTAGCGTTAGGGTTAGCATCAGCCCTAGGATAGTGTTAGGGTTAGGGTTAGGGTTAGCATCAGGCCTAGGATAGTTTTAGGGTTAGGGTTAGCATCAGCCCTAGGATAGTGTTAGGGTTAAGGTTAGGGTTAGCATCAGCCGTAGGATAGTGTTAGCGTTAGGGTTAGCCTCAGCCCTAAGATAGTTTTAGAGTTAGGGTTAGGGTTAGCATCAGCCCTAGGATAGTGTTAGGGTTAGGGTTAGGGTTCGCATCAGCTCTAGGATAGTGTTAGGGTTAGGGTTAGCATCAGCCATAGGATAGTGTTAGGGTTAGGGTTAGGGTTAGCATCAGCCCTAGGATAGTGTTAGGGTTAGGGTTAACATAAACCCTAGGATAGTGTTAGGGTTAGGGTTAGGGTTATCATCAGGCCAAGGATAGTGTTAGGGTTAGGGTTAGGGTTAGCATTAGTTCAAGGATAGTGTTAGGGTTAGCGTTAGGGTTAGCTTCAGCCATAGGATAGTGTTAGGGTTAGGGTTAGGATTCGCATCAGCTCTAGGATAGTGTTAGGGTTAGGGTTAGCATCAGCCATAGGATAGTGTTAGGGTTAGGGTTAGGGTTAGCATCAGCCCTAGGATAGTGTTAGGGTTAGGGTTAACATAAACCCTAGGATAGTGTTAGGGTTAGGGTTAGGGTTATCATCAGGCCAAGGATAGTGTTAGGGTTAGGGTTAGGGTTAGCATTAGTTCAAGGATAGTGTTAGGGTTAGCGTTAGGGTTAGCATCAGCCCTAGGATAGTGTTAGGGTTAGGGTTAGGGTTAGCATCAGCCCTAGGATAGTCTTAGGGTTAGGGTTAGCATCAGCCATAGGATAGTGTTAGTGTTAGGGTTAGGGTTAGCATCAGGCCCAGGATAGTGGTAGGGTTAGGGTTAGCATCAGCCCTAGGATAGTGTTAGGGTTAGGGTTAACATAAACCCTAGGATAGTTTTAGGGTTAGGGTTAGGGTTATCATCAGGCCTAGGATAGTGTTAGTGTTGGCGTTAGGTTTAGCATCAGTTCAAGGATAGTTTTAGGGTTAGCGTTAGGGTTAGCATCAGCCCTAGGATAGTGTGAGGGTTAGGGTTAGGGTTAGCATCAGCCCTAGGATAGTGTTAGGGTTAGGGTTAGCATCAACCCTAGGATAGTGTTAGGGTTAGGGTTAGGGTTAGCATCAGCCCTAGGATAGTGTTAGGGTTAGGGTTAGCATCAGCCCAAGGATAGTGTTAGGGTTAGCGTTAGGGTTAGGGTTAGCATCAGCCCTTGGAGAGTGTTAGGGTTAGGGTTAGGGTTAGCATCAGCCCTAGGATAGTGTTAGTGTTAGGGTTAGCATCAGCCCTAGGATAGTGTTAAGGTTAGGGGTAGGGTTAGCATCCCCCCTAGGATAGTGTTAGGTTTAGGTTTAGGGTTAGCATCAGCCCTAGGATAGTGTTAGGGTTAGGGTTAACATAAACCCTAGGATAGTGTTAGGGTTAGGGTTAGGGTTATCATCAGGCCTAGGATAGTTTTAGGGTTAGGGTTAGGGTTGGCATCAGTTCAAGGATAGTGTAAGGGTTAGCGTTAGGGTTAGCATCAGCCCTAGGATAGTGTTAGGGTTAGGGTTAGGGTTAGCATCAGGCCTAGGATAGTTTTAGGGTTAGGGTTAGCATCAGCCCTAGGATAGTGTTAGGGTTAAGGTTAGGGTTAGCATCAGCCGTAGGACAGTGTTAGCGTTAGGGTTAGCCTCAGCCCTAAGATAGTGTTAGAGTTAGGGTTAGGGTTAGCATCAGCCCTAGGATAGTGTTAGGGTTAGGGTTAGGGTTCGCATCAGCTCTAGGATAGTGTTAGGGTTAGGGTTAGCATCAGCCATAGGATAGTGTTATGGTTAGGGTTAGGGTTAGCATCAGCCCTAGGATAGTGTTAGGGTTAGGGTTAACATAAACCCTAGGATAGTGTTAGGGTTAGGGTTAGGGTTATCATCAGGCCAAGGATAGTGTTAGGGTTAGGGTTAGGGTTAGAATTAGTTCAAGGATAGTGTAGGGTTAGCGTTAGGGTTAGCATCAGCCCTAGGATAGTGTTAGGGTTAGGGTTAGGGTTAGCATCAGCCCTAGGATAGTCTTAGGGTTAGGGTTAGCATCAGCCATAGGATAGTGTTAGTGTTAGGGTTAGGGTTAGCATCAGGCCCAGGATAGTGGTAGGGTTAGGGTTAGCATCAGCCCTAGGATAGTGTTAGGGTTAGGGTTAGCATCAGCCCTAGGATAGTGTTAGGGTTAGCGTTAGGTTTAGGGTTAGCATCAGCCCTTGGAGAGTGTTAGGGTTAGGGTTAGGGTTAGCATCAGCCCTAGGATAGTGTTAGTGTTAGGGTTAGCATCAGCCCTAGGATAGTGTTAGGGTTAGGGGTAGGGTTAGCATCCGCCCTAGGATAGTGTTAGGTTTAGGTTTAGGGTTAGCATCAGCCCTAGGATAGTGTTAGGGTTAGGGTTAACATAAACCCTAGGATAGTGTTAGGGTTAGGTTTAGGGTTATCATCAGGCCTAGGATAGTTTTAGGGTTAGGGTTAGGGTTAGCATCAGTTCAAGGATAGTGTTAGGGTTAGCGTTAGGGTTAGCATCAGCCCTAGGATAGTGTTAGGGTTAGGGTTAGGGTTAGCATCAGGCCTAGGATAGTGTTAGGGTTAGGGTTAGCATCAGCCCTAGGATAGTGTTAGGGTTAAGGTTAGGGTTAGCATCAGCCGTAGGATAGTGTTAGCGTTAGGGTTAGCCTCAGCCCTAAGATAGTGTTAGAGTTAGGGTTAGGGTTAGCATCAGCCCTAGGATAGTGTTAGGGTTAGGGTTAGGGTTCGCATCAGCTCTAGGATAGTGTTAGGGTTAGGGTTAGCATCAGCCATAGGATAGTGTTAGGGTTAGGGTTAGGGTTAGCATCAGCCCTAGGATAGTGTTAGGGTTAGGGTTAACATAAACCCTAGGATAGTGTTAGGGTTAGGGTTAGGGTTATCATCAGGCCAAGGATAGTGTTAGGGTTAGGGTTAGGGTTAGCATTAGTTCAAGGATAGTGTTAGGGTTAGCGTTAGGGTTAGCATCAGCCCTAGGATAGTGTTAGGGTTAGGGTTACGGTTAGCATCAGCCCTAGGATAGTCTTAGGGTTAGGGTTAGCATCAGCCATAGGATAGTGTTAGTGTTAGGGTTAGGGTTAGCATCATGCCCAGGATAGTGGTAGGGTTAGGGTTAGCATCAGCCCTAGGATAGTGTTAGGGTTAGGGTTAACATAAACCCTAGGATAGTTTTAGGGTTAGGGTTAGGGTTATCATCAGGCCTAGGATAGTGTTAGTGTTGGCGTTAGGTTTAGCATCAGTTCAAGGATAGTTTTAGGGTTAGCGTTAGGGTTATCATCAGCCCTAGGATAGTGTGAGGGTTAGGGTTAGGGTTAGCATCAGCCCTAGGATAGTGTTAGGGTTAGGGTTAGCATCAACCCTAGGATAGTGTTAGGGTTAGGGTTAGGGTTAGCATCAGCCCTAGGATAGTGTTAGGGTTAGGGTTAGCATCAGCCCTAGGATAGTGTTAGGGTTAGCGTTAGGGTTAGGGTTAGCATCAGCCCTTGGAGAGTGTTAGGGTTAGGGTTAGGGTTAGCATCAGCCCTAGGATAGTGTTAGTGTTAGGGTTAGCATCAGCCCTAGGATAGTGTTAGGGTTAGGGGTAGCGTTAGCATCCGCCCTAGGATAGTGTTAGGTTTAGGTTTAGGGTTAGCATCAGCCCTAGGATAGTGTTAGGGTTAGGGTTAACATAAACCCTAGGATAGTGTTAGGGTTAGGTTTAGGGTTATCATCAGGCCTAGGATAGTTTTAGGGTTAGGGTTAGGGTTAGCATCAGTTCAAGGATAGTGTTAGGGTTAGCGTTAGGGTTAGCATCAACCCTAGGATAGTGTTAGGGTTAGGGTTAGGGTTAGCATCAGCCCTAGGATAGTGTTAGGGTTAGGGTTAGCATCAGCCCTAGGATAGTGTTAGGGTTAAGGTTAGGGTTAGCATCAGCCGTAGGATAGTGTTAGCATTAGGGTTAGCCTCAGCCCTAAGATAGTGTTAGAGTTAGGGTTAGGGTTAGCATCAGCCCTAGGATAGTGCTGGGTTAGGGTTAGGGTTCGCATCAGCTCTAGGACAGTGTTAGGGTTAGGGTTAGCATCAGCCATAGGATAGTGTTATGGTTAGGGTTAGGGTTAGCATCAGCCCTAGGATAGTGTTAGGGTTAGGGTTAACATAAACCCTAGGATAGTGTTAGGGTTAGGGTTAGGGTTATCATCAGGCCAAGGATAGTGTTAGGGTTAGGGTTAGGGTTAGCATTAGTTCAAGGATAGTGTTAGGGTTAGCGTTAGGGTTAGCATCAGCCCTAGGATAGTGTTAGGGTTAGGGTTAGGGTTAGCATCAGCCCTAGGATAGTCTTAGGGTTAGGGTTAGCATCAGCCATAGGATAGTGTTAGTGTTAGGGTTAGGGTTAGCATCAGGCCCAGGATAGTGGTAGGGTTAGGGTTAGCATCAGCCCTAGGATAGTGTTAGGGTTAGGGTTAACATAAACCCTAGGATAGTTTTAGGGTTAGGGTTAGGGTTATCATCAGGCCTAGGATAGTGTTAGTGTTGGCGTTAGGTTTAGCATCAGTTCAAGGATAGTTTTGGGGTTAGCGTTAGGGTTAGCATCAGCCCTAGGATAGTGTGAGGGTTAGGGTTAGGGTTAGCATCAGCCCTAGGATAGTGTTAGGGTTAGGGTTAGCATCAACCCTAGGATAGTTTTAGGGTTAGGGTTAGGGTTAGCATCAGCCCTAGGATAGTGTTAGGGTTAGGGTTAGCATCAGCCCTAGGATAGTGTTAGGGTTAGCGTTAGGGTTAGGGTTAGCATCAGCCCTTGGAGAGTGTTAGGGTTAGGGTTAGGGTTAGCATCAGCCCTAGGATAGTGTTAGTGTTAGGGTTAGCATCAGCCCTAGGATAGTGTTAAGGTTAGGGGTAGGGTTAGCATCCGCCCTAGGATAGTGTTAGGTTTAGGTTTAGGGTTAGCATCAGCCCTAGGATAGTGTTAGGGTTGGGGTTAGCATCAGCCCTAGGATAGTGTTAGGGTTAAGGTTAGGGTTAACATCAGCCGTAGGATAGTGTTAGCGTTAGGGTTAGCCTCAGCCCTAAGATAGTTTTAGAGTTAGGGTTAGGGTTAGCATCAGCCCTAGGATAGTGTTAGGGTTCGCATCAGCTCTAGGATAGTGTTAGGGTTAGGGTTAGCATCAGCCATAGGATAGTGTTAGGGTTAGGGTTAGGGTTAGCATCAGCCCTAGGATAGTGTTAGGGTTAGGGTTAACATAAACCCTAGGATAGTGTTAGGGTTAGGGTTAGGGTTATCATCAGGCCAAGGATAGTGTTAGGGTTAGGGTTAGGGTTAGCATTAGTTCAAGGATAGTGTTAGGGTTAGCGTTAGGGTTAGCTTCAGCCATAGGATAGTGTTAGGGTTAGGGTTAGGATTCGCATCAGCTCTAGGATAGTGTTAGGGTTAGGGTTAGCATCAGCCATAGGATAGTGTTAGGGTTAGGGTTAGGGTTAGCATCAGCCCTAGGATAGTGTTAGGGTTAGGGTTAACATAAACCCTAGGATAGTGTTAGGGTTAGGGTTAGGGTTATCATCAGGCCAAGGATAGTGTTAGGGATAGGGTTAGGGTTAGCATTAGTTCAAGGATAGTGTTAGGGTTAGCGTTAGGGTTAGCATCAGCCCTAGGATAGTGTTAGGGTTAGGGTTAGGGTTAGCATCAGCCCTAGGATAGTCTTAGGGTTAGGGTTAGCATCAGCCATAGGATAGTGTTAGTGTTAGGGTTAGGGTTAGCATCAGGCCCAGGATAGTGGTAGGGTTAGGGTTAGCATCAGCCCTAGGATAGTGTTAGGGTTAGGGTTAACATAAACCCTAGGATAGTTTTAGGGTTAGGGTTAGGGTTATCATCAGGCCTAGGATAGTGTTAGTGTTGGCGTTAGGTTTAGCATCAGTTCAAGGATAGTTTTAGGGTTAGCGTTAGGGTTAGCATCAGCCCTAGGATAGTGTGAGGGTTAGGGTTAGGGTTAGCATCAGCCCTAGGATAGTGTTAGGGTTAGGGTTAGCATCAACCCTAGGATAGTGTTAGGGTTAGGGTTAGGGTTAGCATCAGCCCTAGGATAGTGTTAGGGTTAGGGTTAGCATCAGCCCAAGGATAGTGTTAGGGTTAGCGTTAGGGTTAGGGTTAGCATCAGCCCTTGGAGAGTGTTAGGGTTAGGGTTAGGGTTAGCATCAGCCCTAGGATAGTGTTAGTGTTAGGGTTAGCATCAGCCCTAGGATAGTGTTAAGGTTAGGGGTAGGGTTAGCATCCCCCCTAGGATAGTGTTAGGTTTAGGTTTAGGGTTAGCATCAGCCCTAGGATAGTGTTAGGGTTAGGGTTAACATAAACCCTAGGATAGTGTTAGGGTTAGGGTTAGGGTTATCATCAGGCCTAGGATAGTTTTAGGGTTAGGGTTAGGGTTGGCATCAGTTCAAGGATAGTGTAAGGGTTAGCGTTAGGGTTAGCATCAGCCCTAGGATAGTGTTAGGGTTAGGGTTAGGGTTAGCATCAGGCCTAGGATAGTTTTAGGGTTAGGGTTAGCATCAGCCCTAGGATAGTGTTAGGGTTAAGGTTAGGGTTAGCATCAGCCGTAGGACAGTGTTAGCGTTAGGGTTAGCCTCAGCCCTAAGATAGTGTTAGAGTTAGGGTTAGGGTTAGCATCAGCCCTAGGATAGTGTTAGGGTTAGGGTTAGGGTTCGCATCAGCTCTAGGATAGTGTTAGGGTTAGGGTTAGCATCAGCCATAGGATAGTGTTATGGTTAGGGTTAGGGTTAGCATCAGCCCTAGGATAGTGTTAGGGTTAGGGTTAACATAAACCCTAGGATAGTGTTAGGGTTAGGGTTAGGGTTATCATCAGGCCAAGGATAGTGTTAGGGTTAGGGTTAGGGTTAGCATTAGTTCAAGGATAGTGTTAGGGTTAGCGTTAGGGTTAGCATCAGCCCTAGGATAGTGTTAGGGTTAGGGTTAGGGTTAGCATCAGCCCTAGGATAGTCTTAGGGTTAGGGTTAGCATCAGCCATAGGATAGTGTTAGTGTTAGGGTTAGGGTTAGCATCAGGCCCAGGATAGTGGTAGGGTTAGGGTTAGCATCAGCCCTAGGATAGTGTTAGGGTTAGGGTTAGCATCAGCCCTAGGATAGTGTTAGGGTTAGCGTTAGGGTTAGGGTTAGCATCAGCCCTTGGAGAGTGTTAGGGTTAGGGTTAGGGTTAGCATCAGCCCTAGGATAGTGTTAGTGTTAGGGTTAGCATCAGCCCTAGGATAGTGTTAGGGTTAGGGGTAGGGTTAGCATCCGCCCTAGGATAGTGTTAGGTTTAGGTTTAGGGTTAGCATCAGCCCTAGGATAGTGTTAGGGTTAGGGTTAACATAAACCCTAGGATAGTGTTAGAGTTAGGTTTAGGGTTATCATCAGGCCTAGGATAGTTTTAGGGTTAGGGTTAGGGTTAGCATCAGTTCAAGGATAGTGTTAGGGTTAGCGTTAGGGTTAGCATCAGCCCTAGGATAGTGTTAGGGTTAGGGTTAGGGTTAGCATCAGGCCTAGGATAGTGTTAGGGTTAGGGTTAGCATCAGCCCTAGGATAGTGTTAGGGTTAAGGTTAGGGTTAGCATCAGCCGTAGGATAGTGTTAGCGTTAGGGTTAGCCTCAGCCCTAAGATAGTGTTAGAGTTAGGGTTAGGGTTAGCATCAGCCCTAGGATAGTGTTAGGGTTAGGGTTAGGGTTCGCATCAGCTCTAGGATAGTGTTAGGGTTAGGGTTAGCATCAGCCATAGGATAGTGTTAGGGTTAGGGTTAGGGTTAGCATCAGCCCTAGGATAGTGTTAGGGTTAGGGTTAACATAAACCCTAGGATAGTGTTAGGGTTAGGGTTAGGGTTATCATCAGGCCAAGGATAGTGTTAGGGATAGGGTTAGGGTTAGCATTAGTTCAAGGATAGTGTTAGGGTTAGCGTTAGGGTTAGCATCAGCCCTAGGATAGTGTTAGGGTTAGGGTTAGGGTTAGCATCAGCCCTAGGATAGTCTTAGGGTTAGGGTTAGCATCAGCCATAGGATAGTGTTAGTGTTAGGGTTAGGGTTAGCATCAGGCCCAGGATAGTGGTAGGGTTAGGGTTAGCATCAGCCCTAGGATAGTGTTAGGGTTAGGGTTAACATAAACCCTAGGATAGTTTTAGGGTTAGGGTTAGGGTTATCATCAGGCCTAGGATAGTGTTAGTGTTGGCGTTAGGTTTAGCATCAGTTCAAGGATAGTTTTAGGGTTAGCGTTAGGGTTAGCATCAGCCCTAGGATAGTGTGAGGGTTAGGGTTAGGGTTAGCATCAGCCCTAGGATAGTGTTAGGGTTAGGGTTAGCATCAACCCTAGGATAGTGTTAGGGTTAGGGTTAGGGTTAGCATCAGCCCTAGGATAGTGTTAGGGTTAGGGTTAGCATCAGCCCAAGGATAGTGTTAGGGTTAGCGTTAGGGTTAGGGTTAGCATCAGCCCTTGGAGAGTGTTAGGGTTAGGGTTAGGGTTAGCATCAGCCCTAGGATAGTGTTAGTGTTAGGGTTAGCATCAGCCCTAGGATAGTGTTAAGGTTAGGGGTAGGGTTAGCATCCCCCCTAGGATAGTGTTAGGTTTAGGTTTAGGGTTAGCATCAGCCCTAGGATAGTGTTAGGGTTAGGGTTAACATAAACCCTAGGATAGTGTTAGGGTTAGGGTTAGGGTTATCATCAGGCCTAGGATAGTTTTAGGGTTAGGGTTAGGGTTGGCATCAGTTCAAGGATAGTGTAAGGGTTAGCGTTAGGGTTAGCATCAGCCCTAGGATAGTGTTAGGGTTAGGGTTAGGGTTAGCATCAGGCCTAGGATAGTTTTAGGGTTAGGGTTAGCATCAACCCTAGGATAGTGTTAGGGTTAAGGTTAGGGTTAGCATCAGCCGTAGGACAGTGTTAGCGTTAGGGTTAGCCTCAGCCCTAAGATAGTGTTAGAGTTAGGGTTAGGGTTAGCATCAGCCCTAGGATAGTGTTAGGGTTAGGGTTAGGGTTCGCATCAGCTCTAGGATAGTGTTAGGGTTAGGGTTAGCATCAGCCATAGGATAGTGTTATGGTTAGGGTTAGGGTTAGCATCAGCCCTAGGATAGTGTTAGGGTTAGGGTTAACATAAACCCTAGGATAGTGTTAGGGTTAGGGTTAGGGTTATCATCAGGCCAAGGATAGTGTTAGGGTTAGGGTTAGGGTTAGCATTAGTTCAAGGATAGTGTTAGGGTTAGCGTTAGGGTTAGCATCAGCCCTAGGATAGTGTTAGGGTTAGGGTTAGGGTTAGCATCAGCCCTAGGATAGTCTTAGGGTTAGGGTTAGCATCAGCCATAGGATAGTGTTAGTGTTAGGGTTAGGGTTAGCATCAGGCCCAGGATAGTGGTAGGGTTAGGGTTAGCATCAGCCCTAGGATAGTGTTAGGGTTAGGGTTAGCATCAGCCCTAGGATAGTGTTAGGGTTAGCGTTAGGGTTAGGGTTAGCATCAGCCCTTGGAGAGTGTTAGGGTTAGGGTTAGGGTTAGCATCAGCCCTAGGATAGTGTTAGTGTTAGGGTTAGCATCAGCCCTAGGATAGTGTTAGGGTTAGGGGTAGGGTTAGCATCCGCCCTAGGATAGTGTTAGGTTTAGGTTTAGGGTTAGCATCAGCCCTAGGATAGTGTTAGGGTTAGGGTTAACATAAACCCTAGGATAGTGTTAGGGTTAGGTTTAGGGTTATCATCAGGCCTAGGATAGTTTTAGGGTTAGGGTTAGGGTTAGCATCAGTTCAAGGATAGTGTTAGGGTTAGCGTTAGGGTTAGCATCAGCCCTAGGATAGTGTTAGGGTTAGGGTTAGGGTTAGCATCAGGCCTAGGATAGTGTTAGGGTTAGGGTTAGCATCAGCCCTAGGATAGTGTTAGGGTTAAGGTTAGGGTTAGCATCAGCCGTAGGATAGTGTTAGCATTAGGGTTAGCCTCAGCCCTAAGATAGTGTTAGAGTTAGGGTTAGGGTTAGCATCAGCCCTAGGATAGTGTTAGGGTTAGGGTTAGGGTTCGCATCAGCTCTAGGACAGTGTTAGGGTTAGGGTTAGCATCAGCCATAGGATAGTGTTATGGTTAGGGTTAGGGTTAGCATCAGCCCTAGGATAGTGTTAGGGTTAGGGTTAACATAAACCCTAGGATAGTGTTAGGGTTAGGGTTAGGGTTATCATCAGGCCAAGGATAGTGTTAGGGTTAGGGTTAGGGTTAGCATTAGTTCAAGGATAGTGTTAGGGTTAGCGTTAGGGTTAGCATCAGCCCTAGGATAGTGTTAGGGTTAGGGTTAGGGTTAGCATCAGCCCTAGGATAGTCTTAGGGTTAGGGTTAGCATCAGCCATAGGATAGTGTTAGTGTTAGGGTTAGGGTTAGCATCAGGCTCAGGATAGTGGTAGGGTTAGGGTTAGCATCGGCCCTAGGATAGTGTTAGGGTTAGGGTTAACATAAACCCTAGGATAGTTTTAGGGTTAGGGTTAGGGTTATCATCAGGCCTAGGATAGTGTTAGTGTTGGCGTTAGGTTTAGCATCAGTTCAAGGATAGTTTTAGGGTTAGCGTTAGGGTTAGCATCAGCCCTAGGATAGTGTCAGGGTTAGGGTTAGGGTTAGCATCAGCCCTAGGATAGTGTTAGGGTTAGGGTTAGCATCAACCCTAGGATAGTTTTAGGGTTAGGGTTAGGGTTAGCATCAGCCCTAGGATAGTGTTAGGGTTAGGGTTAGCATCAGCCCTAGGATAGTGTTAGGGTTAGCGTTAGGGTTAGGGTTAGCATCAGCCCTTGGAGAGTGTTAGGGTTAGGGTTAGGGTTAGCATCAGCCCTAGGATAGTGTTAGTGTTAGGGTTAGCATCAGCCCTAGGATAGTGTTAAGGTTAGGGGTAGGGTTAGCATCCGCCCTAGGATAGTGTTAGGTTTAGGTTTACGGTTAGCATCAGCCCTAGGATAGTGTTAGGGTTGGGGTTAACATAAACCCTAGGATAGTGTTAGGGTAGGGTTAGGGTTATCATCAGGCCTAGGATAGTTTTAGGGTTAGGGTTAGGGTTAGCATCAGGCCTAGGATAGTTTTAGGGTTAGGGTTAGCATCAGCCCTAGGATAGTGTTAGGGTTAAGGTTAGGGTTAACATCAGCCGTAGGATAGTGTTAGCGTTAGGGTTAGCCTCAGCCCTAAGATAGTTTTAGAGTTAGGGTTAGGGTTAGCATCAGCCCTAGGATAGTGTTAGGGTTAGGGTTAGGGTTCGCATCAGCTCTAGGATAGTGTTAGGGTTAGGGTTAGCATCAGCCATAGGATAGTGTTAGGGTTAGGGTTAGGGTTAGCATCAGCCCTAGGATAGTGTTAGGGTTAGGGTTAACAGAAACCCTAGGATAGTGTTAGGGTTAGGGTTAGGGTTATCATCAGGCCAAGGATAGTGTTAGGGTTAGGGTTAGGGTTAGCATTAGTTCAAGGATAGTGTTAGGGTTAGCGTTAGGGTTAGCTTCAGCCATAGGATAGTGTTAGGGTTAGGGTTAGGGTTCGCATCAGCTCTAGGATAGTGTTAGGGTTAGGGTTAGCATCAGCCATAGGATAGTGTTAGGGTTAGGGTTAGGGTTAGCATCAGCCCTAGGATAGTGTTAGGGTTAGGGTTAACATAAACCCTAGGATAGTGTTAGGGTTAGGGTTAGGGTTATCATCAGGCCAAGGATAGTGTTAGGGTTAGGGTGAGGGTTAGCATTAGTTCAAGGATAGTGTTAGGGTTAGCGTTAGGGTTAGCATCAGCCCTAGGATAGTGTTAGGGTTAGGGTTAGGGTTAGCATCAGCCCTAGGATAGTCTTAGGGTTAGGGTTAGCATCAGCCATAGAATAGTGTTAGTGTTAGGGTTAGGGTTAGCATCAGGCCCAGGATAGTGGTAGGGTTAGGGTTAGCATCAGCCCTAGGATAGTGTTAGGGTTAGGGTTAACATAAACCCTAGGATAGTTTTAGGGTTAGGGTTAGGGTTATCATCAGGCCTAGGATAGTGTTAGTGTTGGCGTTAGGTTTAGCATCAGTTCAAGGATAGTTTTAGGGTTAGCGTTAGGGTTAGCATCAGCCCTAGGATAGTGTGAGGGTTAGGGTTAGGGTTAGCATCAGCCCTAGGATAGTGTTAGGGTTAGGGTTAGCATCAACACTAGGATAGTGTTAGGGTTAGGGTTAGGGTTAGCATCAGCCCTAGGATAGTGTTAGGGTTAGGGTTAGCATCAGCCCAAGGATAGTGTTAGGGTTAGCGTTAGGGTTAGGGTTAGCATCAGCCCTTGGAGAGTGTTAGGGTTAGGGTTAGGGTTAGCATCAGCCCTAGGATAGTGTTAGTGTTAGGGTTAGCATCAGCCCTAGGATAGTGTTAAGGTTAGGGGTAGGGTTAGCATCCCCCCTAGGATAGTGTTAGGTTTAGGTTTAGGGTTAGCATCAGCCCTAGGATAGTGTTAGGGTTAGGGTTAACATAAACCCTAGGATAGTGTTAGGGTTAGGGTTAGGGTTATCATCAGGCCTAGGATAGTTTTAGGGTTAGGGTTAGGGTTGGCATCAGTTCAAGGATAGTGTTAGGGTTAGCGTTAGGGTTAGCATCAGCCCTAGGATAGTGTTAGGGTTAGGGTTAGGGTTAGCATCAGGCCTAGGATAGTTTTAGGGTTAGGGTTAGCATCAGCCCTAGGATAGTGTTAGGGTTAAGGTTAGGGTTAGCATCAGCCGTAGGACAGTGTTAGCGTTAGGGTTAGCCTCAGCCCTAAGATAGTGTTAGAGTTAGGGTTAGGGTTAGCATCAGCCCTAGGATAGTGTTAGGGTTAGGGTTAGGGTTCGCATCAGCTCTAGGATAGTGTTAGGGTTAGGGTTAGCATCAGCCATAGGATAGTGTTAGGGTTAGGGTTAGGGTTAGCATCAGCCCTAGGATAGTGTTAGGGTTAGGGTTAACATAAACCCTAGGATAGTGTTAGGGTTAGGGTTAGGGTTATCATCAGGCCAAGGATAGTGTTAGGGTTAGGGTTAGGGTTAGCATTAGTTCAAGGATAGTGTTAGGGTTAGCGTTAGGGTTAGCTTCAGCCATAGGATAGTGTTAGGGTTAGGGTTAGGGTTCGCATCACCTCTAGGATAGTGTTAGTGTTAGGGTTAGCATCAGCCATAGGATAGTGTTAGGGTTAGGGTTAGGGTTAGCATCAGCCCAAGGATAGTGTTAGTGTTAGGGTTAACATAAACCCTAGGATAGTGTTAGGGTTAGGGTTAGTGTTATCATCAGGCCAAGGATAGTGTTAGGGTTAGGGTTAGGGTTAGCATTAGTTCAAGGATAGTGTTAGGGTTAGCGTTAGGGTTCGCATCAGCCCTAGGATAGTGTTAGGGTTAGGGTTAGGGTTAGCATCAGCCCTAGGATAGTCTTAGGGTTAGGGTTAGCATCAGCCATAGGATAGTGTTAGTGTTAGGGTTAGGGTTAGCATCAGGCCCAGGATAGTGGTAGGGTTAGGGTTAGCATCAGCCCTAGGATAGTGTTAGGGTTAGGGTTAACATAAACCCTAGGATAGTTTTAGGGTTAGGGTTAGGGTTATCATCAGGCCTAGGATAGTGTTAGTGTTGGCGTTAGGTTTAGCATCAGTTCAAGGATAGTTTTAGGGTTAGCGTTAGGGTTAGCATCAGCCCTAGGATAGTGTGAGGGTTAGGGTTAGGGTTAGCATCAGCCCTAGGATAGTGTTAGGGTTAGGGTTAGCATCAACCCTAGGATAGTGTTAGGGTTAGGGTTAGGGTTAGCATCAGCCCTAGGATAGTGTTAGGGTTAGGGTTAGCATCAGCCCAAGGATAGTGTTAGGGTTAGCGTTAGGGTTAGGGGTAGCATCAGCCCTTGGAGAGTGTTAGGGTTAGGGTTAGGGTTAGCATCAGCCCTAGGATAGTGTTAGTGTTAGGGTTAGCATCAGCCCTAGGATAGTGTTAAGGTTAGGGGTAGGGTTAGCATCCCCCTAGGATAGTGTTAGGTTTAGGTTTAGGGTTAGCATCAGCCCTAGGATAGTGTTAGGGTTAGGGTTAACATAAACCCTAGGATAGTGTTAGGGTAAGGGTTAGGGTTATCATCAGGCCTAGGATAGTTTTAGGGTTAGGGTTAGGGTTAGCATCAGTTCAAGGATAGTGTTAGGGTTAGCGTTAGGGTTAGCATCAGCCCTAGGATAGTGTTAGGGTTAGGGTTAGGGTTAGCATCAGGCCTAGGATAGTTTTAGGGTTAGGGTTAGCATCAGCCCTAGGATAGTGTTAGGGTTAAGGTTAGGGTTAGCATCAGCCGTAGGATAGTGTTAGCGTTAGGGTTAGCCTCAGCCCTAAGATAGTGTTAGAGTTAGGGTTAGGGTTAGCATCAGCCCTAGGATAGTGTTAGGGTTAGGGTTAGGGTTCGCATCAGCTCTAGGATAGTGTTAGGGTTAGGGTTAGCATCAGCCATAGGATAGTGTTATGGTTAGGGTTAGGGTTAGCATCAGCCCTAGGATAGTGTTAGGGTTAGGGTTAACATAAACCCTAGGATAGTGTTAGGGTTAGGGTTAGGGTTATCATCAGGCCAAGGATAGTGTTAGGGTTAGGGTTAGGGTTAGCATTAGTTCAAGGATAGTGTTAGGGTTAGCGTTAGGGTTCGCAGCAGCCCTAGGATAGTGTTAGGGTTAGGGTTAGGGTTAGCATCAGCCCTAGGATAGTCTTAGGGTTAGGGTTAGCATCAGCCATAGGATAGTGTTAGTGTTAGGGTTAGGGTTAGCATCAGGCCCAGGATAGTGGTAGGGTTAGGGTTAGCATCAGCCCTAGGATAGTGTTAGGGTTAGGGTTAACATAAACCCTAGGATAGTTTTAGGGTTAGGGTTAGGGTTATCATCAGGCCTAGGATAGTGTTAGTGTTGGCGTTAGGTTTAGCATCAGTTCAAGGATAGTTTTAGGGTTAGCGTTAGGGTTAGCATCAGCCCTAGGATAGTGTGAGGGTTAGGGTTATGGTTAGCATCAGCCCTAGGATAGTGTTAGGGTTAGGGTTAGCATCAACCCTAGGATAGTGTTAGGGTTAGGGTTAGGGTTAGCATCAGCCCTAGGATAGTGTTAGGGTTAGGGTTAGCATCAGCCCAAGGATAGTGTTAGGGTTAGCGTTAGGGTTAGGGTTAGCATCAGCCCTTGGAGAGTGTTAGGGTTAGGGTTAGGGTTAGCATCAGCCCTAGGATAGTGTTAGTGTTAGGGTTAGCATCAGCCCTAGGATAGTGTTAAGGTTAGGGGTAGGGTTAGCATCCCCCCTAGGATAGTGTTAGGTTTAGGTTTAGGGTTAGCATCAGCCCTAGGATAGTGTTAGGGTTAGGGTTAACATAAACCCTAGGATAGTGTTAGGGTTAGGGTTAGGGTTATCATCAGGCCTAGGATAGTTTTAGGGTTAGGGTTAGGGTTAGCATCAGTTCAAGGATAGTGTTAGGGTTAGCGTTAGGGTTAGCATCAGTCCTAGGATAGTGTTAGGGTTAGGGTTAGGGTTAGCATCAGGCCTAGGATAGTTTTAGGGTTAGGGTTAGCATCAGCCCTAGGATAGTGTTAGGGTTAAGGTTAGGGTTAGCATCAGCCGTAGGATAGTGTTAGCGTTAGGGTTAGCCTCAGCCCTAAGATAGTGTTAGAGTTAGGGTTAGGGTTAGCATCAGCCCTAGGATAGTGTTAGGGTTAGGGTTAGGGTTCGCATCAGCTCTAGGATAGTGTTACGGTTAGGGTTAGCATCAGCCATAGGATAGTGTTATGGTTAGGGTTAGGGTTAGCATCAGCCCTAGGATAGTGTTAGGGTTAGGGTTAACATAAACCCTAGGATAGTGTTAGGGTTAGGGTTAGTGTTATCATCAGGCCAAGGATAGTGTTAGGGTTAGGGTTAGGGTTAGCATTAGTTCAAGGATAGTGTTAGGGTTAGCGTTAGGGTTAGCATCAGCCCTAGGATAGTGTTAGGGTTAGGGTTAGGGTTAGCATCAGCCCTAGGATAGTCTTAGGGTTAGGGTTAGCATCAGCCATAGGATAGTGTTAGTGTTAGGGTTAGGGTTAGCATCAGGCCCAGGATAGTGGTAGGGTAGGGTTAGCATCAGCCCTAGGATAGTGTTAGGGTTAGGGTTAACATAAACCCTAGGATAGTTTTAGGGTTAGGGTTAGGGTTATCATCAGGCCTAGGATAGTGTTAGGGTTAGGGTTAGCATCAGCCCTAGGATAGTGTTAGGGTTAGGGTTAGGGTTATCATCAGGCCTAGGATAGTGTAAGGGTTAGGGTTAGCATCAGCCCTAGGATAGTGTTAGGGTTAGGGTTAACATAAACCCTAGGATAGTTTTAGGGTTAGTGTTAGGGTTAGCATCAGCCCTAGGATAGTGTTAGGGTTAGGGTTAGCATCAGCCCTAGGATAGTGTTAGGGTTAGGGTTAGGGTTATCATCAGGCCTAGGATAGTGTAAGGGTTAGGGTTAGCATCAGCCCTAGGATAGTGTTAGAGTTAGGGTTAGGGTTAGCATCAGCCCTAGGATAGTGTTAGGGTTAGGGTTAGGGTTAGCATCAGCCCTAGGATAGTGTTAGGGTTAGGATTAGCATGAGCCCTAGGATAGTGTTAGGGTTAGGGTTAAGGTTAGCATCAGCCCTAGGATAGTGTTAGGGTTAGGGTTAGCATCAGCCCTAGGATAGTGTTAGGGTTAGTGTTAGGGTTAGCATCAGCCCTAGGATAGTGTTAGGGTTAGGGTTAGCATCAGCCCTAGGATAGTGTTAGGGTTAGGGTTAGGGTTAGCATCAGCCCTAGGATAGTGTTAGGGTTAGGGTTATCATCAGCCCTAGGATAGTGTGAGTGTTAGGGTTAGGGTTAGCATCAGCCCTAGGATAGTGTTAGGGTTGGGGTTAGCATCAACCCTAGGATAGTGTTAGGGTTAGGGTTAGGGTTAGCATCAGCCCTAGGATAGTGTTAGGGTTGGGGTTAGCATCAACCCTAGGATAGTGTTAGGGTTAGGGTTAGGGTTAGCATCAGCCTTAGGAAAGTGTTAGGGTTAGGGTTAGTGTTAGCATCAGCCCTAGGATATTATTAGGGTTAGGGTTAGCATCAGCCCTAGGATAGTGTTAGGGTTAGAGTTAGGGTTAACACCAGGCTTAGGATATTGTTAGTGTTAGGGTTACCATCAGCCTTAGGATAGTGTTAGGGTTAGGGTTAGGGTTAGCATCAGCCGTAGGATAGTGTTAGGGTTAGGGTTAGCCTCAGCCCTAGGATAGTGTTAGCGTTAGGGTTAGGGTTAGCATCAGCCCTAGGGTAGTGTTAGGGGTAGGGTTAGGGTTAGCATCAGCCCTAGGATAGTGTTAGGGTTAGGGTTAGCATCAGCCCTGGGATAATGTTATGGTTAGGGTTAGGGTTAGCATCAGCCCTAGGATAGTGTTAGGGTTAGGGTTAGCATCAGCCCTAGGATAGTGTTAGGGTTACGGTTAGGGTTAGCATCAGCCCTAGGATAGTGTTAGTGTTAGGGTTAGCATCAGCCATAGGATCGTGTTAGGGTTAGGGTTAGGGTTAGCATCAGCCCTAGGATAGTGTTAGGGTTAGGGTTAGCATGAGCCCTAGGATAGTGTTAGGGTTAGGGTTAGGGTTAGCATCAGCCCTAGGATAGTGTTAGGGTTAGGGTTAGCATCAGCCCTAGGATAGTGTTAGGGTTAGGGTTAGGGTTAGCATCAGCCCTAGGATAGTGTTAGGGTTAGGGTTAGCATCAGCCCTAGGATAGTGTTAGGGTTAGGGATAGCATCAACCCTAGGATAGTGTTAGGGTTAGGGTTAGGGTTAGCATCAGCCCTAGGATAGTGTTAGGGTTAGGGTTAGCATCAGCCCTAGGATAGTGTTAGGGTTAGCGTTAGGGTTAGGGTTAGCATCAGCCCTTGGAGAGTGTTAGGGTTAGGGTTAGGGTTAGCATCAGCCCTAGGATAGTGTTAATGTTAAGGTTAGCATCAGCCCTAGGATAGAGTTAGGGTTAGGGTTAGGGTTAGCATCCGCCCAAGGATAGTGTTAGGTTTAGGTTTAGGGTTAGCATCAGCCCTAGGATAGTGTTAGGGTTAGGGTTAACATAAACCCTAGGATAGTGTTAGGGTTAGGGTTAGGGTTATCATCAGGCCTAGGATAGTTTTAGGGTTAGGTTTAGGGTTAGCATCAGTTCAAGGATAGTGTTAGGGTTAGCGTTAGGGTTAGCATCAGCCCTAGGATAGTGTTAGGGTTAGGGTTAGGCTTAGCATCAGGCATAGGATAGTGTTAGGGTTAGGGTTAGCATCAGCCGTAGGATAGTGTTAGCGTTAGGGTTAGCCTCAGCCCTAAGATAGTGTTAGAGTTAGGGTTAGGGTTAGCATCAGCCCTAGGATAGTGTTAGGGTTAGGGTTAGGGTTCGCATCAGCCCTAGGATAGTGTTAGGGTTAGGGTTAGCATCAGCCATAGGATAGTGTTAGGTTTAGGGTTAGGGTTAGCATCAGCCCTAGGATAGTGTTAGGGTTAGGGTTAACATAAACCCTAGGATAGTGTTAGGATTAAGTTTAGGGTTAGCATCAGCCGTAGGATAGTGTTAGCGTTAGGGTTAGCCTCAGCCCTAAGATAGTGTTAGAGTTAGGGTTAGGGTTAGCATCAGCCCTAGGATAGTGTTAGGGTTAGGGTTAGGGTTCGCATCAGCCCTAGGATAGTGTTAGGGTTAGGATTAGCATCAGCCCTAGGATAGTGTTAGGGTTAGGGTTAGGGTTAGCATCAGCCCTAGGATAGTGTTAGGTTTAGGGTTAGCATCAGCCCTAGGATAGTGTGAGGGTTAGGGTTAGGGTTAGCATCAGCCCTAGGATAGTGTTAGGGTTGGGGTTAGCATCAACCCTAGGATAGTGTTAGGGTTAGGGTTAGGGTTAGCATCAGCCCTAGGATAGTGTTAGGGTTAGGGTTAGCATCAGCCCTAGGATAGTGTTAGGATTAAGGTTAGGGTTAGCATCAGCCGTAGGATAGTGTTAGCGTTAGGGTTAGCCTCAGCCCTAAGATAGTGTTAGAGTTAGGGTTAGGGTTAGCATCAGCCCTAGGATAGTGTTAGGGTTAGGGTTAGGGTTCGCATCAGCCCTAGGATAGTGTTAGGGTCAGGGTTAGCATCAGCCATAGGATAGTGTTAGGGTTAGGGTTAGGGTTAGCATCAGCCCTAGGATAGTGTTAGGGTTAGGGTTAACATAAACCCTAGGATAGTGTTAGGGTTAGGGTTAGGGTTATCATCAGGCCAAGGATAGTGTTAGGGTTAGGGTTAGGGTTAGCATTAGTTCAAGGATAGTGTTAGGGTTAGCGTTAGGGTTAGCATCAGCCCTAGGATAGTGTTAGGGTTAGGGTTAGGGTTAGCATCAGCCCTAGGATAGTGTTAGGGTTAGGGTTAGCATCAGCCCTAGGATAGTGTTAGGGTTAGGGTTACGGTTAGCATCAGCCCTAGGATAGTGTTATGGTTAGGGTTAGCATCAGCCCTAGGATAGTGTTAGGGTTAGCGTTAGGGTTAGGTTTAGCATCAGCCCTTGGAGAGTGTTAGGGTTAGGGTTAGGGTTAGCATCAGCCCTAGGATAGTGTTAGTGTTAGGGTTAGCATCAGCCCTAGGATAGTGTTAGGGTTAGGGTTAGGGTTAGCATCCGCCCTAGGATAGTGTTAGGTTTAGGTTTAGGGTTAGCATCAGCCCTAGGATAGTGTTAGGGTTAGGGTTAACATAATCCCTAGGATAGTGTTAGGGTTAGGGTTAGGGTTATCATCACCCCTAGGATAGTTTTAGGGTTAGGGTTAGGGTTAGCATCAGTTCAAGGATAGTGTTAGGGTTAGCGTTAGGGTTAGCATCAGCCCTAGGATAGTGTTAGGGTTAGGGTTAGGGTTAGCATCAGCCCTAGGATAGTGTTAGGGTTAGGGTTAGCATCAGCCCTAGGATAGTGAGAGGGTTAGGGTTAGGGTTAGCATCAGCCCTAGGATAGTGTTAGGGTTAGGGATAGCATCAACCCTAGGATAGTGTTAGGGTTAGGGTTAGGGTTAGCATCAGCCCTAGGATAGTGTTAGGGTTAGGGTTAGCATCAGCCCTAGGATATTGTTAGGGTTAGCGTTAGGGTTAGGGTTAGCATCAGCCCTTGGAGAGTGTTAGGGTTAGGGTTAGGGTTAGCATCAGCCCTAGGATAGTGTTAGTGTTAGAGTTAGCATCAGCCCTAGGATAGAGTTAGGGTTAGGGTTAGGGTTAGCATCCGCCCTAGGATAGTGTTAGGCTTAGGTTTAGGGTTAGCATCAGCCCTAGGATAGTGTTAGGTTTAGGGTTAACATAAACCCTAGGATAGTGTTAGGGTTAGGGTTAGGGTTATCATCAGGCCTAGGATAGTTTTAGGGTTTGGTTTAGGGTTAGCATGAGTTCAAGGATAGTTTTAGGGTTAGCGTTAGGGTTAGCATCAGCCCTAGGATAGTGTTAGGGTTAGGGTTAGGGTTAGCATCAGGCCTAGGATAGTGTTAGGGTTAGGGTTAGCATCAGCCCTAGGATAGTGTTAGGGTTAAGGTTAGGGTTAGCATCAGCCGTAGGATAGTGTTAGCGTTAGGGTTAGCCTCAGCCCTAAGCTAGTGTTAGAGTTAGTGTTAGGGTTAGCATCAGCCCTAGGATAGTGTTAGGGTTAGGGTTAGGGTTCGCATCAGCCCTAGGATAGTGTTAGGGTTAGGGTTAGCATCAGCCATAGGATAGTGTTAGGGTTAGGGTTAGGGTTAGCATCAGCCCTAGGATAGTGTTAGGGTTAGGGTTAACATAAACCCTAGGATAGTGTTAGGATTAAGGTTAGGGTTAGCATCAGCCGTAGGATAGTGTTAGCGTTAGGGTTAGCCTCAGCCCTAAGATAGTGTTAGAGTTAGGGTTAGGGTTAGCATCAGCCCTAGGATAGTGTTAGGGTTAGGGTTAGGGTTCGCATCAGCCCTAGGATAGTGTTAGGGTTAGGATTAGCATCAACCCTAGGATAGTGTTAGGGTTAGGTTTAGGGTTAGCATCAGCCCTAGGATAGTGTTAGGTTTAGGGTTAGCATCAGCCCTAGGATAGTGTGAGGGTTAGGGTTAGGGTTAGCATCAGCCCTAGGATAGTGTTAGGGTTGGGGTTAGCATCAACCCTAGGATAGTGTTAGGGTTAGGGTTAGGGTTAGCATCAGCCCTAGGATAGTGTTAGGGTTAGGGTTAGCATCAGCCCTAGGATAGTGTTAGGGTTAGCGTTAGGGTTAGGGTTAACATCAGCCCTTGGAGAGTGTTAGGGTTAGGGTTAGGGTTAGCATCAGCCCTAGGATAGTGTTAGTGTTAGGGTTAGCATCAGCCCTAGGATAGTGTTAGGGTTAGGGTTAGGGTTAGCATCCTCCCTAGGATAGTGTTAGGTTTAGGTTTAGGGTTAGCATCAGCCCTAGGATAGTGTTATTGTTAGGGTTAACATAAACCCTAGGATAGTGTTAGGGTTAGGGTTAGGGTTATCATCAGCCCTAGGATAGTTTTAGGGTTAGGGTTAGGGTTAGCATCAGTTCAAGGATAGTGTTAGGGTTAGCGTTAGGGTTAGCATCAGCCCTAGGATAGTGTTAGGGTTAGGGTTAGGGTTTGCATCAGCCCTAGGATAGTGTTAGGGTTAGGGTTAGCATCAGCCCTAGGATAGTGTTAGGATTAAGGTTAGGGTTAGCATCAGCCGTAGGATAGTGTTAGCGTTAGGGTTAGCCTCAGCCCTAAGATAGTGTTAGAGTTAGGGTTAGGGTTAGCATCAGCCCTAGGATAGTGTTAGGGTTAGGGTTAGGGTTCGCATCAGCCCTAGGATAGTGTTAGGGTTAGGGTTAGCATCAGCCATAGGATAGTGTTAGGGTTAGGGTTAGGGTTAGCATCAGCCCTAGGATAGTGTTAGGGTTAGGGTTAACATAAACCCTAGGATAGTGTTAGGGTTAGGGTTAGGGTTATCATCAGGCCAAGGATAGTGTTAGGGTTAGTGTTAGGGTTAGCATTAGTTCAAGGATAGTGTTAGGGTTAGCGTTAGGGTTAGCATCAGCCCTAGGATAGTGTTAGGGTTAGGGTTAGGGTTAGCATCAGCCCTAGGATAGTGTTAGGGTTAGGGTTAGCATCAGCCCTAGGATAGTGTTAGTGTTAGGGTTAGGCTTAGCATCAGGCCCAGGATAGTGGTAGGGTTAGGGTTAGCATCAGCCCTAGGATAGTGTTAGGGTTAGGGTTAGCATCAGCCCTAGGATAGTGTTAGGGTTAGGGTTAGGGTTTGCATCAGCCCTAGGATAGTGTTAGGGTTAGGGTTAGCATCAGCCCTAGGATAGTGTTAGTGTTAGGGTTAGGGTTAGCATCAGGCCCAGGATAGTGGTAGGGTTAGGGTTAGCATCAGCCCTAGGATAGTGTTAGGGTTAGGGTTAACATAAACCCTAGGATAGTTTTAGGGTTAGGGTTAGGGTTATCATCAGGCCTAGGATAGTGTTCGGGTTAGCGTTAGGTTTAGCATCAGTTCAAGGATAGTTTTAGGGTTAGCGTTAGGGTTAGCATCAGCCCTAGGATAGTGTTAGGGTTAGGGTTAGGGTTAGCATCAGCCCTAGGATAGTGTTAGGGTTAGGGTTAGCATCAGCCCTAGGATAGTGTTAGGGTTAGGGTTAGGGTTATCATCAGGCCTAGGATAGTGTAAGGGTTAGGGTTAGCATCAGCCCTAGGATAGTGTTAGGGTTAGGGTTAGGGTTAGCATCAGCCCTAGGATAGTGTTAGGGTTAGGGTTAGGGTTAGCATCAGCCCTAGGATAGTGTTAGGGTTTTGATTAGCATGAGCCGTAGGATAGTGTTAGGGTTAGGGTTAGGGTTAGCATCAGCCCTAGGATAGTGTGAGGGTTAGGGTTAGGGTTAGCATCAGCCCTAGGATAGTGTTAGGGTTGGGGTTAGCATCAACCCTAGGATAGTGTTAGGGTTAGGGTTAGGGTTAGCATCAGCCCTAGGATAGTGTTAGGGTTAGGGTTAGCATCAGCCCTAGGATAGTGTTAGGGTTAGCGTTAGGGTTAGGGTTAGCATCAGCCCTTGGAGAGTGTTAGGGTTAGGGTTAGGGTTAGCATCAGCCCTAGGATAGTGTTAGTGTTAGGGTTAGCATCAGCCCTAGGATAGTGTTAGGGTTAGGTTTAGGGTTAGCATCCGCCCTAGGATAGTGTTAGGTTTAGGTTTAGGGTTAGCATCAGCCCTAGGATAGTGTTAGGGTTAGGGTTAACATAAACCCTAGGATAGTGTTACGGTTAGGGTTAGGGTTATCATCAGCCCTAGGATAGTTTTAGGGTTAGGGTTAGGGTTAGCATCAGTTCAAGGATAGTGTTAGGGTTAGCGTTAGGGTTAGCATCAGCCCTAGGATAGTGTTAGGGTTAGGGTTAGGGTTAGCATCAGCCCTAGGATAGTGTTAGGGTTAGGGTTAGCATCAGCCCTAGGATAGTGTGAGGGTTAGGGTTAGGGTTAGCATCAGCCCTAGGATAGTGTTAGGGTTAGGGATAGCATCAACCCTAGGATAGTGTTAGGGTTAGGGTTAGGGTTAGCATCAGCCCTAGGATAGTGTTAGGGTTAGCGTTAGCATCAGCCCTAGGATATTGTTAGGGTTAGCGTTAGGGTTAGGGTTAGCATCAGCCCTTGGAGAGTGTTAGGGTTAGGGTTAGGGTTAGCATCCGCCCTAGGATAGTGTTAGGTTTAGGTTTAGGGTTAGCATCAGCCCTAGGATAGTGTTAGTGTTAGGGTTAGCATCAGCCCTAGGATAGAGTTAGGGTTAGGGTTAGGGTTAGCATCCGCCCTAGGATAGTGTTAGATTTAGGTTTAGGGTTAGCATCAGCCCTAGGATAGTGTTAGGGTTAGGGTTAACATAAACCCTAGGATAGTGTTAGGGTTAGGGTTAGGGTTATCATCAGGCCTAGGATAGTTTTAGGGTTAGGTTTAGGGTTAGCATCAGTTCAAGGATAGTGTTAGGGTTAGCGTTAGGGTTAGCATCAGCCCTAGGACAGTGTTAGGGTTAGGGTTAGGGTTAGCATCAGGCCTAGGATAGTGTTAGGGTTAGGGTTAGCATCAGCCCTAGGATAGTGTTAGGGTTAAGGTTAGGGTTAGCATCAGCCGTAGGATAGTGTTAGCGTTAGGGTTAGCCTCAGCCCTAAGATAGTGTTAGAGTTAGGGTTAGGGTTAGCATCAGCCCTAGGATAGTGTTAGGGTTAGGGTTAGTGTTCGCATCAGCCCTAGGATAGTGTTAGGGTTAGGGTTAGCATCAGCCATAGGATAGTGTTAGGGTTAGGGTTAGGGTTAGCATCAGCCCTAGGATAGTGTTAGGGTTAGGGTTAACATAAACCCTAGGATAGTGTTAGGATTAAGGTTAGGGTTAGCATCAGCCGTAGGATAGTGTTAGCGTTAGGGTTAGCCTCAGCCCTAAGATAGTGTTAGAGTTAGGGTTAGGGTTAGCATCAGCCCTAGGATAGTGTTAGGGTTAGGGTTAGGGTTCGCATCAGCCCTAGGATAGTGTTAGGGTTAGGATTAGCATCAGCCCTAGGATAGTGTTAGGGTTAGGGTTAGGGTTAGCATCAGCCCTAGGATAGTGTTAGGTTTAGGGTTAGCATCAGCCCTAGGATAGTGTGAGGGTTAGGGTTAGGGTTAGCATCAGCCCTAGGATAGTGTTAGGGTTGGGGTTAGCATCAACCCTAGGATAGTGTTAGGGTTAGGGTTAGGGTTAGCATCAGCCCTAGGATAGTGTTAGGGTTAGGGTTAGCATCAGCCCTAGGATAGTGTTAGGGTTAGGGTTAGGGTTAGCATCAGCCCTAGGATAGTGTTAGTGTTAGGGTTAGCATCAGCCCTAGGATAGTGTTAGGGTTAGGGTTAGGGTTAGCATCCGCCCTAGGATAGTGTTAGGTTTAGGATTAGGGTTAGCATCAGCCCTAGGATAGTGTTATTGTTAGGGTTAACATAAACCCTAGGATAGTGTTAGGGTTAGGGTTAGGGTTATCATCAGCCCTAGGATAGTTTTAGGGTTAGGGTTAGGGTTAGCATCAGTTCAAGGATAGTGTTAGGGTTAGCGTTAGGGTTAGCATCAGCCCTAGGATAGTGTTAGGGTTAGGGTTAGGGTTTGCATCAGCCCTAGGATAGTGTTAGGGTTAGGGTTAGCATCAGCCCTAGGATAGTGTTAGGATTAAGGTTAGGGTTAGCATCAGCCGTAGGATAGTGTTAGCGTTAGGGTTAGCCTCAGCCCTAAGATAGTGTTAGAGTTAGGGTTAGGGTTAGCCTCAGCCCTAGGATAGTGTTAGGGTTAGGGTTAGGGTTCGCATCAGCCCTAGGATAGTGTTAGGGTTAGGGTTAGCATCAGCCATAGGATAGTGTTAGGGTTAGGGTTAGGGTTAGCATCAGCCCTAGGATAGTGTTAGGGTTAGGGTTAACATAAACCCTAGGATAGTGTTAGGGTTAGGGTTAGGGTTATCATCAGGCCAAGGATAGTGTTAGGGTTAGTGTTAGGGTCAGCATTAGTTCAAGGATAGTGTTAGGGTTAGCGTTAGGTTTAGCATCAGCCCTAGGATAGTGTTAGGGTTAGGGTTAGGGTTAGCATCAGCCCCAGGATAGTCTTAGGGTTAGGGTTAGCATCAGCCCTAGGATAGTGTTAGTGTTAGGGTTAGGGTTAGCATCAGGCCCAGGATAGTGGTAGGGTTAGGGTTAGCATCAGCCCTAGGATAGTGTTAGGGTTAGGGTTAAAATAAACCCTAGGACAGTTTTAGGGTTAGGGTTAGGTTTATCATCAGGCCTAGGATAGTGTTAGGGTTAGCGTTAGGTTTAGCATCAGTTCAAGGATAGTTTTAGGGTTAGCGTTAGGTTAAGCATCAGCCCTAGGATAGTGTTAGGGTTAGGGTTAGGGTTAGCATCAGCCCTAGGATAGTGTTAGGGTTAGGGTTAGCATCAGCCCTAGGATAGTGTTAGGGTTAAGGTTAGGGTTAGCATCAGGCCTAGGATAGTGTAAGGGTTAGGGTTAGCATCAGCCCTAGGATAGTGTTAGGGTTAGGATTAGAATCAGCCCTAGGATAGTGTTAGTGTTAGGGTTAGGGTTAGCATCAGGCCTAGGATAGTGTTAGGGTTAGGGTTAGCATCAGCCCTAGGATAGTGTTAGGGTTAGGGTTAGGGTTAGCATCAGCCCTAGGATAGTGTTAGGGTTAGGGTTAGCATCAGCCCTAGGATAGTGTTAGTGTTAGGGTTAGGGTTAGCATCAGGCCCAGGATAGTGGTAGGGTTAGGGTTAGCATCAGCCCTAGGATAGTGTTAGGGTTAGGGTTAACATAAACCCTAGGATAGTTTTAGGGTTAGGGTTAGGGTTATCATCAGGCCTAGGATAGTGTTCGGGTTAGCGTTAGGTTTAGCATCAGTTCAAGGATAGTTTTAGGGTTAGCGTTAGGGTTAGCATCAGCCCTAGGATAGTGTTAGGGTTAGGGTTAGGGTTAGCATCAGCCCTAGGATAGTGTTAGGGTTAGGGTTAGCATCAGCCCTTGGATAGTGTTAGGGTTAGGGTTAGGGTTATCATCAGGCCTAGGATAGTGTAACTGTTAGGGTTAGCATCAGCCCTAGGATAGTGTTAGGGTTAGGGTTAGGGTTAGCATCAGCCCTAGGATAGTGTTAGGGTTAGGGTTAGGGTTAGCATCAGCCCTAGGATAGTGTTAGGGTTAGGATTAGCATGAGCCGTAGGATAGTGTTAGGGTTAGGGTTAGGGTTAGCATCAGCCCTAGGATAGTGTGAGGGTTAGGGTTAGGGTTAGCATCAGCCCTAGGATAGTGTTAGGGTTGGGGTTAGCATGAACCCTAGGATAGTGTTAGGGTTAGGGTTAGGGTTAGCATCAACCCTAGGATAGTGTTAGGGTTAGGGTTAGCATCAGCCCTAGGATAGTGTTAGGATTAGCGTTAAGGTTAGGGTTAGCATCAGCCCTTGGAGAGTGTTAGGGATAGGGTTAGGGTTAGCATCAGCCCTAGGATAGTGTTAGTGTTAGGGTTAGCATCAGCCCTAGGATAGTGTTAGGGTTAGGGTTAGGGTTAGCATCCGCCCTAGGATAGTGTTAGGTTTAGGTTTAGGGTTAGCATCAGCCCTAGGATAGTGTTAGGGTTAGGGTTAACATAAACCCTAGGATAGTGTTAGGGTTAGGGTTAGGGTTATCATCAGCCCTAGGATAGTTTTAGGGTTAGGGTTAGGGTTAGCATCAGTTCAAGGATAGTGTTAGGGTTAGCGTTAGGGTTAGCCTCAGCCCTAAGATAGTGTTAGAGTTAGGGTTAGGGTTAGCATCAGCCCTAGGATAGTGTTAGGGTTAGGGTTAGGGTTCGGATCAGCCCTAGGATAGTGTTAGGGTTAGGGTTAGCATCAGCCATAGGATAGTGTTAGGGTTAGGGTTAGGGTTAGCATCAGCCCTAGGATAGTGTTAGGGTTAGGGTTAACATAAACCCTAGGATAGTGTTAGGGTTAGGGTTAGGGTTATCATCAGTCCAAGGATAGTGTTAGGGTTAGGGTTAGGGTTAGCATTAGTTCAAGGATAGTGTTAGGGTTAGCGTTAGGGTTAGCATCAGTCCTAGGATAGTGTTAGGGTTAGGGTTAGAGTTAGCATCAGCCCTAGGATAATGTTAGGGTTAGGGTTAGCATCAGCCCTAGGATAGTGTTAGTGTTAGGGTTAGGGTTAGCATCAGGCCCAGGATATTGGTAGGGTTAGGGTTAGCATCAGCCCTAGGATAGTGTTAGGGTTAGGGTTAACATAAACCCTAGGATAGTTTTAGGGTTAGGGTTAGGTTTATCATCAGGCCTAGGATAGTGTTAGGGTTAGCGTTAGGTTTAGCATCAGTTCAAGGATAGTTTTAGGGTTAGCGTTAGGGTTAGCATCAGCCCTAGGATAGTGTTAGGGTTAGGGTTAGGGTTAGCATCAGCCCTAGGATAGTGTTAGGGTTAGGGTTAGGGTTAGGGTTAGCATCAGCCCTAGGATAGTGTTAGGGTTAGCGTTAGGGTTAGGGTTAGCATCAGCCCTTGGAGAGTGTTAGGGTTAGGGTTAGGGTCAGCATCAGCCCTAGGATAGTGTTAGTGTTCGGGTTAGCATCAGCCCTAGGATAGTGTTAGGGTTAGGGTTAGGGTTAGCATCCGCCCTAGGATAGTGTTAGGTTTAGGTTTAGGGTTAGCATCAGCCCTAGGATAGTGTTAGGGTTAGGGTTAACATAAACCCTAGGATAGTGTTAGGGTTAGGGTTAGGGTTATCATCAGCCCTAGGATACTTTTAGGGTTAGGGTTAGGGTTAGCATCTGTTCAAGGATAGTGTTAGGGTTAGCGTTAGGGTTAGCATCAGCCCTAGGATAGTGTTAGGGTTAGGGTTAGGGTTCGCATCAGCCCTAGGATAGTGTTAGGGTTAGGATTAGCATCAGCCCTAGGATAGTGTTAGGGTTAGGGTTAGGGTTAGCATCAGCCCTAGGATAGTGTTAGGTTTAGGGTTAGCATCAGCCCTAGGATAGTGTGAGGGTTAGGGTTAGGGTTAGCATCAGCCCTAGGATAGTGTTAGGGTTGGGGTTAGCATCAACCCTAGGATAGTGTTAGGGTTAGGGTTAGGGTTAGCATCAGCCCTAGGATAGTGTTAGGGTTAGGGTTAGCATCAGCCCTAGGATAGTGTTAGGGTTAGCGTTAGGGTTAGGGTTAACATCAGCCCTTGGAGAGTGTTAGGGTTAGGGTTAGGGTTAGCATCAGCCCTAGGATAGTGTTAGTGTTAGGGTTAGCATCAGCCCTAGGATAGTGTTAGGGTTAGGGTTAGGGTTAGCATCCGCCCTAGGATAGTGTTAGGTTTAGGTTTAGGGTTAGCATCAGCCCTAGGATAGTGTTATTGTTAGGGTTAACATAAACCCTAGGATAGTGTTAGGGTTAGGGTTAGGGTTATCATCAGCCCTAGGATAGTTTTAGGGTTAGGGTTAGGGTTAGCATCAGTTCAAGGATAGTGTTAGGGTTAGCGTTAGGGTTAGCATCAGCCCTAGGATAGTGTTAGGGTTAGGGTTAGGGTTTGCATCAGCCCTAGGATAGTGTTAGGGTTAGGGTTAGCATCAGCCCTAGGATAGTGTTAGGATTAAGGTTAGGGTTAGCATCAGCCGTAGGATAGTGTTAGCGTTAGGGTTAGCCTCAGCCCTAAGATAGTGTTAGAGTTAGGGTTAGGGTTAGCATCAGCCCTAGGATAGTGTTAGGGTTAGGGTTAGGGTTCGCATCAGCCCTAGGATAGTGTTAGGGTTAGGGTTAGCATCAGCCATAGGATAGTGTTAGGGTTAGGGTTAGGGTTAGCATCAGCCCTAGGATAGTGTTAGGGTTAGGGTTAACATAAACCCTAGGATAGTGTTAGGGTTAGGGTTAGGGTTATCATCAGGCCAAGGATAGTGTTAGGGTTAGTGTTAGGGTCAGCATTAGTTCAAGGATAGTGTTAGGGTTAGCGTTAGGTTTAGCATCAGCCCTAGGATAGTGTTAGGGTTAGGGTTAGGGTTAGCATCAGCCCCAGGATAGTCTTAGGGTTAGGGTTAGCATCCGCCCTAGGATAGTGTTAGTGTTAGGGTTAGGGTTAGCATCAGGCCCAGGATAGTGGTAGGGTTAGGGTTAGCATCAGCCCTAGGATAGTGTTAGGGTTAGGGTTAAAATAAACCCTAGGACAGTTTTAGGGTTAGGGTTAGGTTTATCATCAGGCCTAGGATAGTGTTAGGGTTAGCGTTAGGTTTAGCATCAGTTCAAGGATAGTTTTAGGGTTAGCGTTAGGTTAAGCATCAGCCCTAGGATAGTGTTAGGGTTAGGGTTAGGGTTAGCATCAGCCCTAGGATAGTGTTAGGGTTAGGGTTAGCATCAGCCCTAGGATAGTGTTAGGGTTAAGGTTAGGGTTAGCATCAGGCCTAGGATAGTGTAAGGGTTAGGGTTAGCATCAGCCCTAGGATAGTGTTAGGGTTAGGATTAGAATCAGCCCTAGGATAGTGTTAGTGTTAGGGTTAGGGTTAGCATCAGGCCTAGGATAGTGTTAGGGTTAGGGTTAGCATCAGCCCTAGGATAGTGTTAGGGTTAGGGTTAGGGTTAGCATCAGCCCTAGGATAGTGTTAGGGTTAGGGTTAGCATCAGCCCTAGGATAGTGTTAGTGTTAGGGTTAGGGTTAGCATCAGGCCCAGGATAGTGGTAGGGTTAGGGTTAGCATCAGCCCTAGGATAGTGTTAGGGTTAGGGTTAACATAAACCCTAGGATAGTTTTAGGGTTAGGGTTAGGGTTATCATCAGGCCTAGGATAGTGTTCGGGTTAGCGTTAGGTTTAGCATCAGTTCAAGGATAGTTTTAGGGTTAGCGTTAGGGTTAGCATCAGCCCTAGGATAGTGTTAGGGTTAGGGTTAGGGTTAGCATCAGCCCTAGGATAGTGTTAGGGTTAGGGTTAGCATCAGCCCTTGGATAGTGTTAGGGTTAGGGTTAGGGTTATCATCAGGCCTAGGATAGTGTAACTGTTAGGGTTAGCATCAGCCCTAGGATAGTGTTAGGGTTAGGGTTAGGGTTAGCATCAGCCCTAGGATAGTGTTAGGGTTAGGGTTAGGGTTAGCATCAGCCCTAGGATAGTGTTAGGGTTAGGATTAGCATGAGCCGTAGGATAGTGTTAGGGTTAGGGTTAGGGTTAGCATCAGCCCTAGGATAGTGTGAGGGTTAGGGTTAGGGTTAGCATCAGCCCTAGGATAGTGTTAGGGTTGGGGTTAGCATGAACCCTAGGATAGTGTTAGGGTTAGGGTTAGGGTTAGCATCAACCCTAGGATAGTGTTAGGGTTAGGGTTAGCATCAGCCCTAGGATAGTGTTAGGATTAGCGTTAAGGTTAGGGTTAGCATCAGCCCTTGGAGAGTGTTAGGGATAGGGTTAGGGTTAGCATCAGCCCTAGGATAGTGTTAGTGTTAGGGTTAGCATCAGCCCTAGGATAGTGTTAGGGTTAGGGTTAGGGTTAGCATCCGCCCTAGGATAGTGTTAGGTTTAGGTTTAGGGTTAGCATCAGCCCTAGGATAGTGTTAGGGTTAGGGTTAACATAAACCCTAGGATAGTGTTAGGGTTAGGGTTAGGGTTATCATCAGCCCTAGGATAGTTTTAGGGTTAGGGTTAGGGTTAGCATCAGTTCAAGGATAGTGTTAGGGTTAGCGTTAGGGTTAGCCTCAGCCCTAAGATAGTGTTAGAGTTAGGGTTAGGGTTAGCATCAGCCCTAGGATAGTGTTAGGGTTAGGGTTAGGGTTCGGATCAGCCCTAGGATAGTGTTAGGGTTAGGGTTAGCATCAGCCATAGGATAGTGTTAGGGTTAGGGTTAGGGTTAGCATCAGCCCTAGGATAGTGTTAGGGTTAGGGTTAACATAAACCCTAGGATAGTGTTAGGGTTAGGGTTAGGGTTATCATCAGTCCAAGGATAGTGTTAGGGTTAGGGTTAGGGTTAGCATTAGTTCAAGGATAGTGTTAGGGTTAGCGTTAGGGTTAGCATCAGTCCTAGGATAGTGTTAGGGTTAGGGTTAGAGTTAGCATCAGCCCTAGGATAGTGTTAGGGTTAGGGTTAGCATCAGCCCTAGGATAGTGTTAGTGTTAGGGTTAGGGTTAGCATCAGGCCCAGGATATTGGTAGGGTTAGGGTTAGCATCAGCCCTAGGATAGTGTTAGGGTTAGGGTTAACATAAACCCTAGGATAGTTTTAGGGTTAGGGTTAGGTTTATCATCAGGCCTAGGATAGTGTTAGGGTTAGCGTTAGGTTTAGCATCAGTTCAAGGATAGTTTTAGGGTTAGCGTTAGGGTTAGCATCAGCCCTAGGATAGTGTTAGGGTTAGGGTTAGGGTTAGCATCAGCCCTAGGATAGTGTTAGGGTTAGGGTTAGCATCAGCCCTAGGATAGTGTTAGGGTTAGCGTTAGGGTTAGGGTTAGCATCAGCCCTTGGAGAGTGTTAGGGTTAGGGTTAGGGTCAGCATCAGCCCTAGGATAGTGTTAGTGTTCGGGTTAGCATCAGCCCTAGGATAGTGTTAGGGTTAGGGTTAGGGTTAGCATCCGCCCTAGGATAGTGTTAGGTTTAGGTTTAGGGTTAGCATCAGCCCTAGGATAGTGTTAGGGTTAGGGTTAACATAAACCCTAGGATAGTGTTAGGGTTAGGGTTAGGGTTATCATCAGCCCTAGGATACTTTTAGGGTTAGGGTTAGGGTTAGCATCAGTTCAAGGATAGTGTTAGGGTTAGCGTTAGGGTTAGCATCAGCCCTAGGATAGTGTTAGGGTTAGGGTTAGGGTTCGCATCAGCCCTAGGATAGTGTTAGGGTTAGGATTAGCATCAGCCCTAGGATAGTGTTAGGGTTAGGGTTAGGGTTAGCATCAGCCCTAGGATAGTGTTAGGTTTAGGGTTAGCATCAGCCCTAGGATAGTGTGAGGGTTAGGGTTAGGGTTAGCATCAGCCCTAGGATAGTGTTAGGGTTGGGGTTAGCATCAACCCTAGGATAGTGTTAGGGTTAGGGTTAGGGTTAGCATCAGCCCTAGGATAGTGTTAGGGTTAGGGTTAGCATCAGCCCTAGGATAGTGTTAGGGTTAGCGTTAGGGTTAGGGTTAACATCAGCCCTTGGAGAGTGTTAGGGTTAGGGTTAGGGTTAGCATCAGCCCTAGGATAGTGTTAGTGTTAGGGTTAGCATCAGCCCTAGGATAGTGTTAGGGTTAGGGTTAGGGTTAGCATCCGCCCTAGGATAGTGTTAGGTTTAGGTTTAGGGTTAGCATCAGCCCTAGGATAGTGTTATTGTTAGGGTTAACATAAACCCTAGGATAGTGTTAGGGTTAGGGTTAGGGTTATCATCAGCCCTAGGATAGTTTTAGGGTTAGGGTTAGGGTTAGCATCAGTTCAAGGATAGTGTTAGGGTTAGCGTTAGGGTTAGCATCAGCCCTAGGATAGTGTTAGGGTTAGGGTTAGGGTTTGCATCAGCCCTAGGATAGTGTTAGGGTTAGGGTTAGCATCAGCCCTAGGATAGTGTTAGGATTAAGGTTAGGGTTAGCATCAGCCGTAGGATAGTGTTAGCGTTAGGGTTAGCCTCAGCCCTAAGATAGTGTTAGAGTTAGGGTTAGGGTTAGCATCAGCCCTAGGATAGTGTTAGGGTTAGGGTTAGGGTTCGCATCAGCCCTAGGATAGTGTTAGGGTTAGGGTTAGCATCAGCCATAGGATAGTGTTAGGGTTAGGGTTAGGGTTAGCATCAGCCCTAGGATAGTGTTAGGGTTAGGGTTAACATAAACCCTAGGATAGTGTTAGGGTTAGGGTTAGGGTTATCATCAGGCCAAGGATAGTGTTAGGGTTAGTGTTAGGGTTAGCATTAGTTCAAGGATAGTGTTAGGGTTAGCGTTAGGGTTAGCATCAGCCCTAGGATAGTGTTAGGGTTAGGGTTAGGGTTAGCATCAGCCCTACGATAGTGTTAGGGTTAGGGTTAGCATCAGCTCTAGGATAGTGTTAGTGTTAGGGTTAGGGTTAGCATCAGGCCCAGGATAGTGGTAGGGTTAGGGTTAGCATCAGCCCTAGGATAGTGTTAGGGTTAGGGTTAAAATAAACCCTAGGACAGTTTTAGGGTTAGGGTTAGGTTTATCATCAGGCCTAGGATAGTGTTAGGGTTAGCGTTAGGTTTAGCATCAGTTCAAGGATAGTTTTAGGGTTAGCGTTAGGTTAAGCATCAGCCCTAGGATAGTGTTAGGGTTAGGGTTAGGGTTAGCATCAGCCCTAGGATAGTGTTAGGGTTAGGGTTAGCATCAGCCCTAGGATAGTGTTAGGGTTAAGGTTAGGGTTAGCATCAGGCCTAGGATAGTGTAAGGGTTAGGGTTAGCATCAGCCCTAGGATAGTGTTAGGGTTAGGATTAGCATCAGCCCTAGGATAGTGTTAGTGTTAGGGTTAGGGTTAGCATCAGGCCTAGGATAGTGTTAGGGTTAGGGTTAGCATCAGCCCTAGGATAGTGTTAGGGTTAGGGTTAGGGTTAGCATCAGCCCTAGGATAGTGTTAGGGTTAGGGTTAGCATCAGCCCTAGGATAGTGTTAGTGTTAGTGTTAGGGTTAGCATCAGGCCCAGGATAGTAGTAGGGTTAGGGTTAGCATCAGCCCTAGGATAGTGTTAGGGATAGGGTTAACATAAACCCTAGGATAGTTTTAGGGTTAGGGTTAGGGTTATCATCAGGCCTAGGATAGTGTTCGGGTTAGCGTTAGGTTTAGCATCAGTTCAAGGATAGTTTTAGGGTTAGCGTTAGGGTTAGCATCACCCTAGGATAGTGTTAGGGTTACGGTTAGGGTTAGCATCAGCCCTAGGATAGTGTTAGGGTTAGGGTTAGCATCAGCCCTAGGATAGTGTTAGGGTTAGGGTTAGGGTTATCATCAGGCCTAGGATAGTGTAAGGGTTAGGGTTAGCATCAGCCCTAGGATAGTGTTAGGGTTAGGGTTAGGGTTAGCATCAGCCCTAGGATAGTGTTAGGGTTAGGGTTAGGGTTAGCATCAGCCCTACGATAGTGTTAGGGTTAGGATTAGCATGAGCCGTAGGATAGTGTTAGGGTTAGGGTTAGGGTTAGCATCAGCCCTAGGATAGTGTTAGGGTTGGGGTTAGCATCAACCCTAGGATAGTGTTAGGGTTAGGGTTAGGGTTAGCATCAGCCCTAGGATAGTGTTAGGGTTAGGGTTAGCATCAGCCCTAGGATAGTGTTAGGGTTAGCGTTAGGGTTAGGGTTAGCATCAGCCCTTGGAGAGTGTTAGGGTTAGGGTTAGGGTTAGCATCAGCCCTAGGATAGTGTTAGGGTTAGGGTTAGGGTTAGCATCAGCCCTAGGATAGTGTTAGGGTTAGGATTAGCATCAGCCCTAGGATAGTGTTAGGGTTAGGGTTAGGGTTAGCATCAGGCCTAGGATAGTGTTAGGGTTAGGGTTAGCATCAGCCCTAGGATAGTGTTAGGGTTAGGGTTAGGGTTATCATCAGGCCTATGATAGTGTTAGGGTTAGGGTTAGCATCAGCCCTAGGATAGTGTTAGGGTTAGGGTTAGGGTTAACATCAGCCCTAGGATAGTGTTAGGTTTAGGGTTAGCATCAGCCCTAGGATAGTGTTAGGGTTAGGGTTAGGGTTAGCATCAGCCCTAGGATAGTGTTAGGGGTAGAGTTAGCATCAGCCCTACGATAGAGTTAGGGTTAGGATTAGGGTTAGCATCAGCTATAGGATAGTGTTAGGGTTAGGGTTAGTGTTAGCATCAGCCCTAGGATATTATTAGGGTTAGGGTTAGCATCAGCCCTAGGATAGTGTTAGGGTTAGATTTAGGGTTAGTACCAGGCTTAGGATAGTGTTAATCTTAGGGTTACCATCAGCGTTAGGATAGTGTTAGGGTTAGGGTTAGGGTTAGCATCAGCCGTAGGATAGTGTTAGGGTTAGGGTTAGCCTCAGCCCTAGGATAGTGTTAGCGTTAGGGTTAGGGTTAGCATCAGCCGTAGGATAGTGTTAGGGTTAGGGTTAGCCTCCGCCCTAGGATAGTGTTAGCGTTAGGGTTAGGGTTAGCATCAGCCGTAGGATAGTGTTAGGGTTAGGGTTAGCCTCAGCCCTAGGATAGTGTTAGCGTTATGGTTAGGGTTAGCATCAGCCCTAGGATAGTGTTAGGGTTAGGGTTAGCATCAGCCCTAGGATAGTGTTAGGGTTAGGGTTAGGGTTATCATCAGGCCTAGGATAGTGTAAGGGTTAGGGTTAGCATCAGCCCTAGGATAGTGTTAGGGTTAGGGTTAGGCTTAGCATCAGGCATAGGATAGTGTTAGGGTTAGGGTTAGCATCAGCCCTAGGATAGTGTTAGGGTTAAGGTTAGGGTTAGCATCAGCCGTAGGATAGTGTTAGCGTTAGGGTTAGCCTCAGCCCTAAGATAGTGTTAGAGTTAGGGTTAGGGTTAGCATCAGCCCTAGGATAGTGTTAGGGTTAGGGTTAGGGTTCGCATCAGCCCTAGGATAGTGTTAGGGTTAGGGTTAGCATCAGCCATAGGATAGTGTTAGGTTTAGGGTTAGGGTTAGCATCAGCCCTAGGATAGTGTTAGGGTTAGGGTTAGGGTTAGCATCAGCCCTAGGATAGTGTTAGGGTTAGGGTTAGCATCAGCCCTAGGATAGTGTGAGGGTTAGGGTTAGGGTTAGCATCAGCCCCAGGATAGTGTTAGGGTTAGGGATAGCATCAACCCTAGGATAGTGTTAGGGTTAGGGTTAGGGTTAGCATCAGCCCTAGGACAGTGTTAGGGTTAGGGTTAGCATCAGCCCTAGGATAGTGTTAGGGTTAGCGTTAGGGTTAGGGTTAGCATCAGCCCTTGGAGAGTGTTAGGGTTAGGGTTAGGGTTAGCATCAGCCCTAGGATAGTGTTAGTGTTAGGGTTAGCATCAGCCCTAGGATAGAGTTAGGGTTAGGGTTAGGGTTAGCATCCGCCCTAGGATAGTGTTAGGTTTAGGTTTAGGGTTAGCATCAGCCCTAGGATAGTGTTAGGGTTAGGGTTAACATAAACCCTAGGATAGTGTTAGGGTTAGGGTTAGGGTTATCATCAGGCCTAGGATAGTTTTAGGGTTAGGTTTAGGGTTAGCATCAGTTCAAGGATAGTGTTAGGGTTAGCGTTAGGGTTTGCATCAGCCCTAGGATAGTGTTAGGGTTAGGGTTAGGGTTAGCATCAGGCCTAGGATAGTGTTATGGTTAGGGTTAGCATCAGCCCTAGGATAGTGTTAGGGTTAAGGTTAGGGTTAGCATCAGCCGTAGGATAGTGTTAGCGTTAGGGTTAGCCTCTGCCCTAAGATAGTGTTAGAGTAAGGGTTAGGGTTAGCATCAGCCCTAGGATAGTGTTAGGGTTAGGGTTAGGGTTCGCATCAGCCCTAGGATAGTGTTAGGGTTAGGGTTAGCATCAGCCATAGGATAGTGTTAGGGTTAGGGTTAGGGTTAGCATCAGCCCTAGGATAGTGTTAGGGTTAGGGTTAACATAAACCCTAGGATAGTGTTAGGATTAAGGTTAGGGTTAGCATCAGCCGTAGGATAGTGTTAGCGTTAGGGTTAGCCTCAGCCCTAAGATAGTGTTAGAGTTAGGGTTAGGGTTAGCATCAGCCCTAGGATAGTGTTAGGGTTAGGGTTAGGGTTCGCATCAGCCCTAGGATAGTGTTAGGGTTAGGATTAGCATCAGCCCTAGGATAGTGTTAGGGTTAGGGTTAGGGTTAGCATCAGCCCTAGGATAGTGTTAGGTTTAGGGTTAGCATCAGCCCTAGGATAGTGTGAGGGTTAGGGTTAGGGTTAGCATCAGCCCTAGGATAGTGTTAGGGTTGGGGTTAGCATCAACCCTAGGATAGTGTTAGGGTTAGGGTTAGGGTTAGCATCAGCCCTAGGATAGTGTTAGGGTTAGGGTTAGCATCAGCCCTAGGATAGTGTTAGGATTAAGGTTAGGGTTAGCATCAGCCGTAGGATAGTGTTAGCGTTAGGGTTAGCCTCAGCCCTAAGATAGTGTTAGAGTTAGGGTTAGGGTTAGCATCAGCCCTAGGATAGTGTTAGGGTTAGGGTTAGGGTTAGCATCAGCCCTAGGATAGTGTTATTGTTAGGGTTAACATAAACCCTAGGATAGTGTTAGGGTTAGGGTTAGGGTTAGCATCAGCCCTAGGATAGTGGTAGGGTTAGGGTTAACATAAACCCTAGGATAGTGTTAGGGTTAGGGTTAGGGTTATCATCAGGCCAAGGATAGTGTTAGGGTTAGGGTTAGGGTTAGCATTAGTTCAAGGATAGTGTTATTGTTAGCGTTAGGGTTAGCATCAGCCCTAGGATAGTGTTAGGGTTAGGGTTAGGGTTAGCATCAGCCCTAGGATAGTGTTAGGGTTAGGGTTAGCATCAGCCCTAGGATAGTGTTAGGGTTAGGGTTAGGGTTAGCATCAGCCCTAGGATAGTGTTAGGGTTAGGGTTAGCATCAGCCCTAGGATAGTGTTAGGGTTAGCGTTAGGGTTAGGGTTAGCATCAGCCCTTGGAGAGTGTTAGGGTTAGGGTTAGGGTTAGCATCAGCCCTAGGATAGTGTTAGTGTTAGGGTTAGCATCAGCCCTAGGATAGTGTTAGGGTTAGGGTTAGGGTTAGCATCCGCCCTAGGATAGTGTTAGGTTTAGGTTTAGGGTTAGCATCAGCCCTAGGATAGTGTTAGGGTTAGGGTTAACATAAACCCTAGGATAGTGTTAGGGTTAGCGTTAGGGTTATCATCACCCCTAGGATAGTTTTAGGGTTAGGGTTAGGGTTAGCATCAGTTCAAGGATAGTGTTAGGGTTAGCGTTAGGGTTAGCATCAGCCCTAGTATAGTGTTAGGGTTAGGGTTAGGGTTAGCATCAGCCCTAGGATAGTGTTAGGGTTAGGGTTAGCATCAGCCCTAGCATAGTGTGAGGGTTAGGGTTAGGGTTAGCATCAGCCCTAGGATAGTGTTAGGGTTAGGGATAGCATCAACCCTAGGATAGTGTTAGGGTTAGGGTTAGGGTTAGCATCAGCCCTAGGATAGTGTTAGGGTTAGGGTTAGCATCAGCCCTAGGATAGTGTTAGGGTTAGCGTTAGGGTTAGGGTTAGCATCAGCCCTTGGAGAGTGTTAGGGTTAGGGTTAGGGTTAGCATCAGCCCTAAGATAGTGTTAGTGTTAGGGTTAGCATCAGCCCTAGGATAGAGTTAGGGTTAGGGTTAGGGTTAGCATCCCCCCTAGGATAGTGTTAGGTTTAGGTTTAGGGTTAGCATCAGCCCTAGGATAGTGTTAGGTTTAGGGTTAACATAAACCCTAGGATAGTGTTAGGGTTAGGCTTAGGGTTATCATCAGGCCTAGGATAGTTTTAGGGTTAGGTTTAGGGTTAGCATCAGTTCAAGGATAGTGTTAGGGTTAGCGTTAGGGTTAGCATCAGCCCTAGGATAGTGTTAGGGTTAGGGTTAGGGTTAGCATCAGGCCTAGGATAGTGTTAGGGTTAGGGTTAGCATCAGCCCTAGGATAGTGTTAGGGTTAAGGTTAGGGTTAGCATCAGCCGTAGGATAGTGTTAGCGTTAGGGTTAGCCTCAGCCCTAAGATAGTGTTAGAGTTAGGGTTAGGGTTAGCATCAGCCCTAGGATAGTGTTAGGGTTAGGGTTAGGGTTCGCATCAGCCCTAGGATAGTGTTAGGGTTAGGGTTAGCATCAGCCATAGGATAGTGTTAGGGTTAGGGTTAGGGTTAGCATCAGCCCTAGGATAGTGTTAGGGTTAGGGTTAACATAAACCCTAGGATAGTGTTAGGATTAAGGTTAGGGTTAGCATCAGCCGTAGGATAGTGTTAGCGTTAGGGTTAGCCTCAGCCCTAAGATAGTGTTAGAGTTAGGGTTAGGGTTAGCATCAGCCCTAGGATAGTGTTAGGGTTAGGGTTAGGGTTCGCATCAGCCCTAGGATAGTGTTAGGGTTAGGATTAGCATCAGCCCTAGGATAGTGTTAGGGTTAGGGTTAGGGTTAGCATCAGCCCTAGGATAGTGTTAGGTTTAGGGTTAGCATCAGCCCTAGGATAGTGTGAGGGTTAGGGTTAGGGTTAGCATCAGCCCTAGGATAGTGTTAGGGTTGGGGTTAGCATCAACCCTAGGATAGTGTTAGGGTTAGGGTTAGGGTTAGCATCAGCCCTGGGATAGTGTTAGGGTTAGGGTTAGCATCAGCCCTAGGATAGTGTTAGGGTTAGCGTTAGGGTTAGGGTTAACATCAGCCCTTGGAGAGTGTTAGGGTTAGGGTTAGGGTTAGCATCAGCCCTAGGATAGTGTTAGTGTTAGGGTTAGCATCAGCCCTAGGATAGTGTTAGGGTTAGGGTTAGGGTTAGCATCCGCCCTAGGATAGTGTTAGGTTTAGTTTTAGGGTTAGCATCAGCCCTAGGATAGTGTTATTGTTAGGGTTAACATAAACCCTAGGATAGTGTTAGGGTTAGGGTTAGGGTTATCATCAGCCCTAGGATAGTTTTAGGGTTAGGGTTAGGGTTAGCATCAGTTCAAGGATAGTGTTAGGGTTAGCGTTAGGGTTAGCATCAGCCCTAGGATAGTGTTAGGGTTAGGGTTAGGGTTTGCATCAGCCCTAGGATAGTGTTAGGGTTAGGGTTAGCATCAGCCCTAGGATAGTGTTAGGATTAAGGTTAGGGTTAGCATCAGCCGTAGGATAGTGTTAGCGTTAGGGTTAGCCTCAGCCCTAAGATAGTGTTAGAGTTAGGGTTAGGGTTAGCATCAGCCCTAGGATAGTGTTAGGGTTAGGGTTAGGGTTCGCATCAGCCCTAGGATAGTGTTAGGGTTAGGGTTAGCATCAGCCATAGGATAGTGTTAGGGTTAGGGTTAGGGTTAGCATCAGCCCTAGGATAGTGTTAGGGTTAGGGTTAACATAAACCCTAGGATAGTGTTAGGGTTAGGGTTAGGGTTATCATCAGGCCAAGGATAGTGTTAGGGTTAGTGTTAGGGTTAGCATTAGTTCAAGGATAGTGTTAGGGTTAGCGTTAGGGTTAGCATCAGCCCTAGGATAGTGTTAGGGTTAGGGTTAGGGTTAGCATCAGCCCTACGATAGTGTTAGGGTTAGGGTTAGCATCAGCCCTAGGATAGTGTTAGGGTTAAGGTTAGGGTTAGCATCAGGCCTAGGATAGTGTAAGGGTTAGGGTTAGCATCAGCCCTAGGATAGTGTTAGGGTTAGGATTAGCATCAGCCCTAGGATAGTGTTAGTGTTAGGGTTAGGGTTAGCATCAGGCCTAGGATAGTGTTAGGGTTAGGGTTAGCATCAACCCTAGGATAGTGTTAGGGTTAGGGTTAGGGTTAGCATCAGCCCTAGGATAGTGTTAGGGTTAGGGTTAGCATCAACCCTAGGATAGTGTTAGTGTTAGTGTTAGGGTTAGCATCAGGCCCAGGATAGTGGTAGGGTTAGGGTTAGCATCAGCCCTAGGATAGTGTTAGGGATAGGGTTAACATAAACCCTAGGATAGTTTTAGGGTTAGGGTTAGGGTTATCATCAGGCCTAGGATAGTGTTCGGGTTAGCGTTAGGTTTAGCATCAGTTCAAGGATAGTTTTAGGGTTAGCGTTAGGGTTAGCATCACCCTAGGATAGTGTTAGGGTTACGGTTAGGGTTAGCATCAGCCCTAGGATAGTGTTAGGGTTAGGGTTAGCATCAGCCCTAGGATAGTGTTAGGGTTAGGGTTAGGGTTATCATCAGGCCTAGGATAGTGTAAGGGTTAGGGTTAGCATCAGCCCTAGGATAGTGTTAGGGTTAGGGTTAGGGTTAGCATCAGCCCTAGGATAGTGTTAGTGTTAGGGTTAGGGTTAGCATCAGCCCTACGATAGTGTTAGGGTTAGGATTAGCATGAGCCGTAGGATAGTGTTAGGGTTAGGGTTAGGTTTAGCATCAGCCCTAGGATAGTGTTAGGATTGGGGTTAGCATCAACCCTAGGATAGTGTTAGGGTTAGGGTTAGGGTTAGCATCAGCCCTAGGATAGTGTTAGGGTTAGGGTTAGCATCAGCCCTAGGATAGTGTTAGGGTTAGCGTTAGGGTTAGGGTTAGCATCAGCCCTTGGAGAGTGTTAGGGTTAGGGTTAGGGTTAGCATCAGCCCTAGGATAGTGTTAGGGTTAGGGTTAGGGTTAGCATCAGCCCTAGGATAGTGTTAGGGTTAGGATTAGCATCAGCCCTAGGATAGTGTTAGGGTTAGGGTTAGGGTTAGCATCAGGCCTAGGATAGTGTTAGGGTTAGGGTTAGCATCAGCCCTAGGATAATGTTAGGGTTAGGGTTAGGGTTATCATCAGGCCTATGATAGTGTTAGGGTTAGGGTTAGCATCAGCCCTAGGATAGTGTTAGGGTTAGGGTTAGGGTTAACATCAGCCCTAGGATAGTGTTAGGGTTAGGGTTAGCATCAGCCCTAGGATAGTGTTAGGGTTAGGGTTAGGGTTAGCATCAGCCCTAGGATAGTGTTAGGGGTAGAGTTAGCATCAGCCCTACGATAGAGTTAGGGTTAGGATTAGGGTTAGCATCAGCTATAGGATAGTGTTAGGGTTAGGGTTAGTGTTAGCATCAGCCCTAGGATATTATTAGGGTTAGGGTTAGCATCAGCCCTAGGATAGTGTTAGGGTTAGATTTAGGGTTAGTACCAGGCTTAGGATAGTGTTAATCTTAGGGTTACCATCAGCGTTAGGATAGTGTTAGGGTTAGGGTTAGGGTTAGCATCAGCCGTAGGATAGTGTTAGGGTTAGGGTTAGCCTCAGCCCTAGGATAGTGTTATTTTAGGGTTAGGGTTAGCATCAGCCGTAGGATAGTGTTAGGGTTAGGGTTAGCCTCCGCCCTAGGATAGTGTTAGCGTTAGGGTTAGGGTTAGCATCAGCCGTAGGATAGTGTTAGGGTTAGGGTTAGCCTCAGCCCTAGGATAGTGTTAGCGTTATGGTTAGGGTTAGCATCAGCCCTAGGATAGTGTTAGGGTTAGGGTTAGCATCAGCCCTAGGATAGTGTTAGGGTTAGGGTTAGGGTTATCATCAGGCCTAGGATAGTGTAAGGGTTAGGGTTAGCATCAGCCCTAGGATAGTGTTAGGGTTAGGGTTAGGCTTAGCATCAGGCATAGGATAGTGTTAGGGTTAGGGTTAGCATCAGCCCTAGGATAGTGTTAGGGTTAAGGTTAGGGTTAGCATCAGCCGTAGGATAGTGTTAGCGTTAGGGTTAGCCTCAGCCCTAAGATAGTGTTAGAGTTAGGGTTAGGGTTAGCATCAGCCCTAGGATAGTGTTAGGGTTAGGGTTAGGGTTCGCATCAGCCCTAGGATAGTGTTAGGGTTAGGATTAGCATCAGCCCTAGGATAGTGTTAGGGTTAGGGTTAGGGTTAGCATCAGCCCTAGGATAGTGTTAGGTTTAGGGTTAGCATCAGCCCTAGGATAGTGTGAGGGTTAGGGTTAGGGTTAGCATCAGCCCTAGGATAGTGTTAGGGTTGGGGTTAGCATCAACCCTAGGATAGTGTTAGGGTTAGGGTTAGGGTTAGCATCAGCCCTAGGATAGTGTTAGGGTTAGGGTTAGCATCAGCCCTAGGATAGTGTTAGGGTTAGCGTTAGGGTTAGGGTTAACATCAGCCCTTGGAGAGTGTTAGGGTTAGGGTTAGGGTTAGCATCAGCCCTAGGATAGTGTTAGTGTTAGGGTTAGCATCAGCCCTAGGATAGTGTTAGGGTTAGGGTTAGGGTTAGCATCCGCCCTAGGATAGTGTTAGGTTTAGTTTTAGGGTTAGCATCAGCCCTAGGATAGTGTTATTGTTAGGGTTAACATAAACCCTAGGATAGTGTTAGGGTTAGGGTTAGGGTTATCATCAGCCCTAGGATAGTTTTAGGTTTAGGGTTAGGGTTAGCATCAGTTCAAGGATAGTGTTAGGGTTAGCGTTAGGGTTAGCATCAGCCCTAGGATAGTGTTAGGGTTAGGGTTAGGGTTTGCATCAGCCCTAGGATAGTGTTAGGGTTAGGGTTAGCATCAGCCCTAGGATAGTGTTAGGATTAAGGTTAGGGTTAGCATCAGCCGTAGGATAGTGTTAGCGTTAGGGTTAGCCTCAGCCCTAAGATAGTGTTAGAGTTAGGGTTAGGGTTAGCATCAGCCCTAGGATAGTGTTAGGGTTAGGGTTAGGGTTCGCATCAGCCCTAGGATAGTGTTAGGGTTAGGGTTAGCATCAGCCATAGGATAGTGTTAGGGTTAGGGTTAGGGTTAGCATCAGCCCTAGGATAGTGTTAGGGTTAGGGTTAACATAAACCCTAGGATAGTGTTAGGGTTAGGGTTAGGGTTATCATCAGGCCAAGGATAGTGTTAGGGTTAGTGTTAGGGTTAGCATTAGTTCAAGGATAGTGTTAGGGTTAGCGTTAGGGTTAGCATCAGCCCTAGGATAGTGTTAGGGTTAGGGTTAGGGTTAGCATCAGCCCTACGATAGTGTTAGGGTTAGGGTTAGCATCAGCCCTAGGATAGTGTTAGGGTTAAGGTTAGGGTTAGCATCAGGCCTAGGATAGTGTAAGGGTTAGGGTTAGCATCAGCCCTAGGATAGTGTTAGGGTTAGGATTAGCATCAGCCCTAGGATAGTGTTAGTGTTAGGGTTAGGGTTAGCATCAGGCCTAGGATAGTGTTAGGGTTAGGGTTAGCATCAACCCTAGGATAGTGTTAGGGTTAGGGTTAGGGTTAGCATCAGCCCTAGGATAGTGTTAGGGTTAGGGTTAGCATCAACCCTAGGATAGTGTTAGTGTTAGTGTTAGGGTTAGCATCAGGCCCAGGATAGTGGTAGGGTTAGGGTTAGCATCAGCCCTAGGATAGTGTTAGGGATAGGGTTAACATAAACCCTAGGATAGTTTTAGGGTTAGGGTTAGGGTTATCATCAGGCCTAGGATAGTGTTCGGGTTAGCGTTAGGTTTAGCATCAGTTCAAGGATAGTTTTAGGGTTAGCGTTAGGGTTAGCATCACCCTAGGATAGTGTTAGGGTTACGGTTAGGGTTAGCATCAGCCCTAGGATAGTGTTAGGGTTAGGGTTAGCATCAGCCCTAGGATAGTGTTAGGGTTAGGGTTAGGGTTATCATCAGGCCTAGGATAGTGTAAGGGTTAGGGTTAGCATCAGCCCTAGGATAGTGTTAGGGTTAGGGTTAGGGTTAGCATCAGCCCTAGGATAGTGTTAGTGTTAGGGTTAGGGTTAGCATCAGCCCTACGATAGTGTTAGGGTTAGGATTAGCATGAGCCGTAGGATAGTGTTAGGGTTAGGGTTAGGTTTAGCATCAGCCCTAGGATAGTGTTAGGATTGGGGTTAGCATCAACCCTAGGATAGTGTTAGGGTTAGGGTTAGTGTTAGCATCAGCCCTAGGATAGTGTTAGGGTTAGGGTTAGCATCAGCCCTAGGATAGTGTTAGGGTTAGCGTTAGGGTTAGGGTTAGCATCAGCCCTTGGAGAGTGTTAGGGTTAGGGTTAGGGTTAGCATCAGCCCTAGGATAGTGTTAGGGTTAGGGTTAGGGTTAGCATCAGCCCTAGGATAGTGTTAGGGTTAGGATTAGCATCAGCCCTAGGATAGTGTTAGGGTTAGGGTTAGGGTTAGCATCAGGCCTAGGATAGTGTTAGGGTTAGGGTTAGCATCAGCCCTAGGATAGTGTTAGGGTTAGGGTTAGGGTTATCATCAGGCCTATGATAGTGTTAGGGTTAGGGTTAGCATCAGCCCTAGGATAGTGTTAGGGTTAGGGTTAGGGTTAACATCAGCCCTAGGATAGTGTTAGGGTTAGGGTTAGCATCAGCCCTAGGATAGTGTTAGGGTTAGGGTTAGGGTTAGCATCAGCCCTAGGATAGTGTTAGGGGTAGAGTTAGCATCAGCCCTACGATAGAGTTAGGGTTAGGATTAGGGTTAGCATCAGCTATAGGATAGTGTTAGGGTTAGGGTTAGTGTTAGCATCAGCCCTAGGATATTATTAGGGTTAGGGTTAGCATCAGCCCTAGGATAGTGTTAGGGTTAGATTTAGGGTTAGTACCAGGCTTAGGATAGTGTTAATCTTAGGGTTACCATCAGCGTTAGGATAGTGTTAGGGTTAGGGTTAGGGTTAGCATCAGCCGTAGGATAGTGTTAGGGTTAGGGTTAGCCTCAGCCCTAGGATAGTGTTAGCGTTAGGGTTAGGGTTAGCATCAGCCGTAGGATAGTGTTAGGGTTAGGGTTAGCCTCCGCCCTAGGATAGTGTTAGCGTTAGGGTTAGGGTTAGCATCAGCCGTAGGATAGTGTTAGGGTTAGGGTTAGCCTCAGCCCTAGGATAGTGTTAGCGTTATGGTTAGGGTTAGCATCAGCCCTAGGATAGTGTTAGGGTTAGGGTTAGCATCAGCCCTAGGATAGTGTTAGGGTTAGGGTTAGGGTTATCATCAGGCCTAGGATAGTGTAAGGGTTAGGGTTAGCATCAGCCCTAGGATAGTGTTAGGGTTAGGGTTAGGCTTAGCATCAGGCATAGGATAGTGTTAGGGTTAGGGTTAGCATCAGCCCTAGGATAGTGTTAGGGTTAAGGTTAGGGTTAGCATCAGCCGTAGGATAGTGTTAGCGTTAGGGTTAGCCTCAGCCCTAAGATAGTGTTAGAGTTAGGGTTAGGGTTAGCATCAGCCCTAGGATAGTGTTAGGGTTAGGGTTAGGGTTCGCATCAGCCCTAGGATAGTGTTAGGGTTAGGATTAGCATCAGCCCTAGGATAGTGTTAGGGTTAGGGTTAGGGTTAGCATCAGCCCTAGGATAGTGTTAGGTTTAGGGTTAGCATCAGCCCTAGGATAGTGTGAGGGTTAGGGTTAGGGTTAGCATCAGCCCTAGGATAGTGTTAGGGTTGGGGTTAGCATCAACCCTAGGATAGTGTTAGGGTTAGGGTTAGGGTTAGCATCAGCCCTAGGATAGTGTTAGGGTTAGGGTTAGCATCAGCCCTAGGATAGTGTTAGGGTTAGCGTTAGGGTTAGGGTTAACATCAGCCCTTGGAGAGTGTTAGGGTTAGGGTTAGGGTTAGCATCAGCCCTAGGATAGTGTTAGTGTTAGGGTTAGCATCAGCCCTAGGATAGTGTTAGGGTTAGGGTTAGGGTTAGCATCCGCCCTAGGATAGTGTTAGGTTTAGTTTTAGGGTTAGCATCAGCCCTAGGATAGTGTTATTGTTAGGGTTAACATAAACCCTAGGATAGTGTTAGGGTTAGGGTTAGGGTTATCATCAGCCCTAGGATAGTTTTAGGGTTAGGGTTAGGGTTAGCATCAGTTCAAGGATAGTGTTAGGGTTAGCGTTAGGGTTAGCATCAGCCCTAGGATAGTGTTAGGGTTAGGGTTAGGGTTTGCATCAGCCCTAGGATAGTGTTAGGGTTAGGGTTAGCATCAGCCCTAGGATAGTGTTAGGATTAAGGTTAGGGTTAGCATCAGCCGTAGGATAGTGTTAGCGTTAGGGTTAGCCTCAGCCCTAAGATAGTGTTAGAGTTAGGGTTAGGGTTAGCATCAGCCCTAGGATAGTGTTAGGGTTAGGGTTAGGGTTCGCATCAGCCCTAGGATAGTGTTAGGGTTAGGGTTAGCATCAGCCATAGGATAGTGTTAGGGTTAGGGTTAGGGTTAGCATCAGCCCTAGGATAGTGTTAGGGTTAGGGTTAACATAAACCCTAGGATAGTGTTAGGGTTAGGGTTAGGGTTATCATCAGGCCAAGGATAGTGTTAGGGTTAGTGTTAGGGTTAGCATTAGTTCAAGGATAGTGTTAGGGTTAGCGTTAGGGTTAGCATCAGCCCTAGGATAGTGTTAGGGTTAGGGTTAGGGTTAGCATCAGCCCTACGATAGTGTTAGGGTTAGGGTTAGCATCAGCCCTAGGATAGTGTTAGGGTTAAGGTTAGGGTTAGCATCAGGCCTAGGATAGTGTAAGGGTTAGGGTTAGCATCAGCCCTAGGATAGTGTTAGGGTTAGGATTAGCATCAGCCCTAGGATAGTGTTAGTGTTAGGGTTAGGGTTAGCATCAGGCCTAGGATAGTGTTAGGGTTAGGGTTAGCATCAGCCCTAGGATAGTGTTAGGGTTAGGGTTAGGGTTAGCATCAGCCCTAGGATAGTGTTAGGGTTAGGGTTAGCATCAACCCTAGGATAGTGTTAGTGTTAGTGTTAGGGTTAGCATCAGGCCCAGGATAGTGGTAGGGTTAGGGTTAGCATCAGCCCTAGGATAGTGTTAGGGATAGGGTTAACATAAACCCTAGGATAGTTTTAGGGTTAGGGTTAGGGTTATCATCAGGCCTAGGATAGTGTTCGGGTTAGCGTTAGGTTTAGCATCAGTTCAAGGATAGTTTTAGGGTTAGCGTTAGGGTTAGCATCACCCTAGGATAGTGTTAGGGTTACGGTTAGGGTTAGCATCAGCCCTAGGATAGTGTTAGGGTTAGGGTTAGCATCAGCCCTAGGATAGTGTTAGGGTTAGGGTTAGGGTTATCATCAGGCCTAGGATAGTGTAAGGGTTAGGGTTAGCATCAGCCCTAGGATAGTGTTAGGGTTAGGGTTAGGGTTAGCATCAGCCCTAGGATAGTGTTAGTGTTAGGGTTAGGGTTAGCATCAGCCCTACGATAGTGTTAGGGTTAGGATTAGCATGAGCCGTAGGATAGTGTTAGGGTTAGGGTTAGGTTTAGCATCAGCCCTAGGATAGTGTTAGGATTGGGGTTAGCATCAACCCTAGGATAGTGTTAGGGTTAGGGTTAGGGTTAGCATCAGCCCTAGGATAGTGTTAGGGTTAGGGTTAGCATCAGCCCTAGGATAGTGTTAGGGTTAGCGTTAGGGTTAGGGTTAGCATCAGCCCTTGGAGAGTGTTAGGGTTAGGGTTAGGGTTAGCATCAGCCCTAGGATAGTGTTAGGGTTAGGGTTAGGGTTAGCATCAGCCCTAGGATAGTGTTAGGGTTAGGATTAGCATCAGCCCTAGGATAGTGTTAGGGTTAGGGTTAGGGTTAGCATCAGGCCTAGGATAGTGTTAGGGTTAGGGTTAGCATCAGCCCTAGGATAGTGTTAGGGTTAGGGTTAGGGTTATCATCAGGCCTATGATAGTGTTAGGGTTAGGGTTAGCATCAGCCCTAGGATAGTGTTAGGGTTAGGGTTAGGGTTAACATCAGCCCTAGGATAGTGTTAGGGTTAGGGTTAGCATCAGCCCTAGGATAGTGTTAGGGTTAGGGTTAGGGTTAGCATCAGCCCTAGGATAGTGTTAGGGGTAGAGTTAGCATCAGCCCTACGATAGAGTTAGGGTTAGGATTAGGGTTAGCATCAGCTATAGGATAGTGTTAGGGTTAGGGTTAGTGTTAGCATCAGCCCTAGGATATTATTAGGGTTAGGGTTAGCATCAGCCCTAGGATAGTGTTAGGGTTAGATTTAGGGTTAGTACCAGGCTTAGGATAGTGTTAATCTTAGGGTTACCATCAGCGTTAGGATAGTGTTAGGGTTAGGGTTAGGGTTAGCATCAGCCGTAGGATAGTGTTAGGGTTAGGGTTAGCCTCAGCCCTAGGATAGTGTTAGCGTTAGGGTTAGGGTTAGCATCAGCCGTAGGATAGTGTTAGGGTTAGGGTTAGCCTCCGCCCTAGGATAGTGTTAGCGTTAGGGTTAGGGTTAGCATCAGCCGTAGGATAGTGTTAGGGTTAGGGTTAGCCTCAGCCCTAGGATAGTGTTAGCGTTATGGTTAGGGTTAGCATCAGCCCTAGGATAGTGTTAGGGTTAGGGTTAGCATCAGCCCTAGGATAGTGTTAGGGTTAGGGTTAGGGTTATCATCAGGCCTAGGATAGTGTAAGGGTTAGGGTTAGCATCAGCCCTAGGATAGTGTTAGGGTTAGGGTTAGGCTTAGCATCAGGCATAGGATAGTGTTAGGGTTAGGGTTAGCATCAGCCCTAGGATAGTGTTAGGGTTAAGGTTAGGGTTAGCATCAGCCGTAGGATAGTGTTAGCGTTAGGGTTAGCCTCAGCCCTAAGATAGTGTTAGAGTTAGGGTTAGGGTTAGCATCAGCCCTAGGATAGTGTTAGGGTTAGGGTTAGGGTTCGCATCAGCCCTAGGATAGTGTTAGGGTTAGGGTTAGCATCAGCCATAGGATAGTGTTAGGTTTAGGGTTAGGGTTAGCATCAGCCCTAGGATAGTGTTAGGGTTAGGGTTAGGGTTCGCATCAGCCCTAGGATAGTGTTAGGGTTAGGGTTAGCATCAGCCCTAGGATAGTGTGAGGGTTAGGGTTAGGGTTAGCATCAGCCCTAGGATAGTGATAGGGTTAGGGATAGCATCAACCCTAGGATAGTGTTAGGGTTAGGGTTAGGGTTAGCATCAGCCCTAGGATAGTGTTAGGGTTAGGGTTAGCATCAGCCCTAGGATAGTGTTAGGGTTAGCGTTAGGGTTAGGGTTAGCATCAGCCCTTGGAGAGTGTTAGGGTTAGGGTTAGGGTTAGCATCAGCCCTAGGATAGTGTTAGTGTTAGGGTTAGCATCAGCCCTAGGATAGAGTTAGGGTTAGGGTTAGGGTTAGCATCCGCCCTAGGATAGTGTTAGGTTTAGGTTTAGGGTTAGCATCAGCCCTAGGATAGTGTTAGGGTTAGGGTTAACATAAACCCTAGGATAGTGTTAGGGTTAGGGTTAGGGTTATCATCAGGCCTAGGATAGTTTTAGGGTTAGGTTTAGGGTTAGCATCAGTTCAAGGATAGTGTTAGGGTTAGCGTTAGGGTTAGCATCAGCCCTAGGATAGTGTTAGGGTTAGGGTTAGGGTTAGCATCAGGCCTAGGATAGTGTTAGGGTTAGGGTTAGCATCAGCCCTAGGATAGTGTTAGGGTTAAGGTTAGGGTTAGCATCAGCCGTAGGATAGTGTTAGCGTTAGGGTTAGCCTCTGCCCTAAGATAGTGTTAGAGTTAGGGTTAGGGTTAGCATCAGCCCTAGGATAGTGTTAGGGTTAGGGTTAGGGTTCGCATCAGCCCTAGGATAGTGTTAGGGTTAGGGTTAGCATCAGCCATAGGATAGTGTTAGGGTTAGGGTTAGGGTTAGCATCAGCCCTAGGATAGTGTTAGGGTTAGGGTTAACATAAACCCTAGGATAGTGTTAGGATTAAGGTTAGGGTTAGCATCAGCCGTAGGATAGTGTTAGCGTTAGGGTTAGCCTCAGCCCTAAGATAGTGTTAGAGTTAGGGTTAGGGTTAGCATCAGCCCTAGGATAGTGTTAGGGTTAGGGTTAGGGTTCGCATCAGCCCTAGGATAGTGTTAGGGTTAGGATTAGCATCAGCCCTAGGATAGTGTTAGGGTTAGGGTTAGGGTTAGCATCAGCCCTAGGATAGTGTTAGGTTTAGGGTTAGCATCAGCCCTAGGATAGTGTGAGGGTTAGGGTTAGGGTTAGCATCAGCCCTAGGATAGTGTTAGGGTTGGGGTTAGCATCAACCCTAGGATAGTGTTAGGGTTAGGGTTAGGGTTAGCATCAGCCCTAGGATAGTGTTAGGGTTAGGGTTAGCATCAGCCCTAGGATAGTGTTAGGATTAAGGTTAGGGTTAGCATCAGCCGTAGGATAGTGTTAGCATTAGGGTTAGCCTCAGCCCTAAGATAGTGTTAGAGTTAGGGTTAGGGTTAGCATCAGCCCTAGGATAGTGTTAGGGTTAGGGTTAGGGTTCGCATCAGCCCTAGGATAGTGTTAGGGTCAGGGTTAGCATCAGCCATAGGATAGTTTTAGGGTTAGAGTTAGGGTTAGCATCAGCCCTAGGATAGTGTTAGGGTTAGGGTTAACATAAACCCTAGGATAGTGTTAGGGTTAGGGTTAGGGTTATCATCAGGCCAAGGATAGTGTTAGGGTTAGGGTTAGGGTTAGCATTAGTTCAAGGATAGTGTTATTGTTAGCGTTAGGGTTAGCATCAGCCCTAGGATAGTGTTAGGGTTAGGGTTAGGGTTAGCATCAGCCCTAGGATAGTGTTAGGTTTAGGGTTAGCATCAGCCCTAGGATAGTGTTAGGGTTAGGGTTAGGGTTAGCATCAGCCCTAGGATAGTGTTAGGGTTAGGGTTAGCATCAGCCCTAGGATAGTGTTAGGGTTAGCGTTAGGGTTAGGGTTAGCATCAGCCCTTGGAGAGTGTTAGGGTTAGGGTTAGGGTTAGCATCAGCCCTAGGATAGTGTTAGTGTTAGGGTTAGCATCAGCCCTAGGATAGTGTTAGGGTTAGGGTTAGGGTTAGCATCCGCCCTAGGATAGTGTTAGGTTTAGGTTTAGGGTTAGCATCAGCCCTAGGATAGTGTTAGGGTTAGGGTTAACATAAACCCTAGGATAGTGTTAGGGTTAGGGTTAGGGTTATCATCACCCCTAGGATAGTTTTAGGGTTAGGGTTAGGGTTAGCATCAGTTCAAGGATAGTGTTAGGGTTAGCGTTACGGTTAGCATCAGCCCCAGTATAGTGTTAGGGTTAGGGTTAGGGTTAGCATCAGCCCTAGGATAGTGTTAGGGTTAGGGTTAGCATCAGCCCTAGCATAGTGTGAGGGTTAGGGTTAGGGTTAGCATCAGCCCTAGGATAGTGTTAGGGTTAGGGATAGCATCAACCCTAGGATAGTGTTAGGGTTAGGGTTAGGGTTAGCATCAGCCCTAGGATAGTGTTAGGGTTAGGGTTAGCATCAGCCCTAGGATAGTGTTAGGGTTAGCGTTAGGGTTAGGGTTAGCATCAGCCCTTGGAGAGTGTTAGGGTTAGGGTTAGGGTTAGCATCAGCCCTAGGATAGTGTTAGTGTTAGGGTTAGCATCAGCCCTAGGATAGAGTTAGGGTTAGGGTTAGGGTTAGCATCCCCCCTAGGATAGTGTTAGGTTTAGGTTTAGGGTTAGCATCAGCCCTAGGATAGTGTTAGGTTTAGGGTTAACATAAACCCTAGGATAGTGTTAGGGTTAGGGTTAGGGTTATCATCAGGCCTAGGATAGTTTTAGGGTTAGGTTTATGGTTAGCATCAGTTCAAGGATAGTGTTAGGGTTAGCGTTAGGGTTAGCATCAGCCCTAGGATAGTGTTAGGGTTAGGGTTAGGGTTAGCATCAGGCCTAGGATAGTGTTAGGGTTAGGGTTAGCATCAGCCCTAGGATAGTGTTAGGGTTAAGGTTAGGGTTAGCATCAGCCGTAGGATAGTGTTAGCGTTAGGGTTAGCCTCAGCCCTAAGATAGTGTTAGAGTTAGGGTTAGGGTTAGCATCAGCCCTAGGATACTGTTAGGGTTAGGGTTAGGGTTCGCATCAGCCCTAGGATAGTGTTAGGGTTAGGGTTAGCATCAGCCATAGGATAGTGTTAGGGTTAGGGTTAGGGTTTGCATCAGCCCTAGGATAGTGTTAGGGTTAGGGTTAGCATCAGCCATAGGATAGTGTTAGGGTTAGGGTTAGGGTTAGCATCAGCCCTAGGATAGTGTTAGGGTTAGGGTTAACATAAACCCTAGGATAGTGTTAGGATTAAGGTTAGGGTTAGCATCAGCCGTAGGATAGTGTTAGCGTTAGGGTTAGCCTCAGCCCTAAGATAGTGTTAGAGTTAGGGTTAGGGTTAGCATCAGCCCTAGGATAGTGTTAGGGTTAGGGTTAGGGTTCGCATCAGCCCTAGGATAGTGTTAGGGTTAGGATTAGCATCAGCCCTAGGATAGTGTTAGGGTTAGGGTTAGGGTTAGCATCAGCCCTAGGATAGTGTTAGGTTTAGGGTTAGCATCAGCCCTAGGATAGTGTGAGGGTTAGGGTTAGGGTTAGCATCAGCCCTAGGATAGTGTTAGGGTTGGGGTTAGCATCAACCCTAGGATAGTGTTAGGGTTAGGGTTAGGGTTAGCATCAGCCCTAGGATAGTGTTAGGGTTAGGGTTAGCATCAGCCCTAGGATAGTGTTAGGGTTAGCGTTAGGGTTAGGGTTAACATCAGCCCTTGGAGAGTGTTAGGGTTAGGGTTAGGGTTAGCATCAGCCCTAGGATAGTGTTAGTGTTAGGGTTAGCATCAGCCCTAGGATAGTGTTAGGGTTAGGGTTAGGGTTAGCATCCGCCCTAGGATAGTGTTAGGTTTAGGTTTAGGGTTAGCATCAGCCCTAGGATAGTGTTATTGTTAGGGTTAACATAAACCCTAGGATAGTGTTAGGGTTAGGGTTAGGGTTATCATCAGGCCTAGGATAGTTTTAGGGTTAGGTTTAGGGTTAGCATCAGTTCAAGGATAGTGTTAGGGTTAGCGTTAGGGTTAGCATCAGCCCTAGGATAGTGTTAGGGTTAGGGTTAGGGTTAGCATCAGGCCTAGGATAGTGTTAGGGTTAGGGTTAGCATCAGCCCTAGGATAGTGTTAGGGTTAAGGTTAGGGTTAGCATCAGCCGTAGGATAGTGTTAGCGTTAGGGTTAGCCTCTGCCCTAAGATAGTGTTAGAGTTAGGGTTAGGGTTAGCATCAGCCCTAGGATAGTGTTAGGGTTAGGGTTAGGGTTCGCATCAGCCCTAGGATAGTGTTAGGGTTAGGGTTAGCATCAGCCATAGGATAGTGTTAGGGTTAGGGTTAGGGGTAGCATCAGCCCTAGGATAGTGTTAGGGTTAGGGTTAACATAAACCCTAGGATAGTGTTAGGATTAAGGTTAGGGTTAGCATCAGCCGTAGGATAGTGTTAGCGTTAGGGTTAGCCTCAGCCCTAAGATAGTGTTAGAGTTAGGGTTAGGGTTAGCATCAGCCCTAGGATAGTGTTAGGGTTAGGGTTAGGGTTCGCATCAGCCCTAGGATAGTGTTAGGGTTAGGATTAGCATCAGCCCTAGGATAGTGTTAGGGTTAGGGTTAGGGTTAGCATCAGCCCTAGGATAGTGTTAGGTTTAGGGTTAGCATCAGCCCTAGGATAGTGTGAGGGTTAGGGTTAGGGTTAGCATCAGCCCTAGGATAGTGTTAGGGTTGGGGTTAGCATCAACCCTAGGATAGTGTTAGGGTTAGGGTTAGGGTTAGCATCAGCCCTAGGATAGTGTTAGGGTTAGGGTTAGCATCAGCCCTAGGATAGTGTTAGGATTAAGGTTAGGGTTAGCATCAGCCGTAGGATAGTGTTAGCGTTAGGGTTAGCCTCAGCCCTAAGATAGTGTTAGAGTTAGGGTTAGGGTTAGCATCAGCCCTAGGATAGTGTTAGGGTTAGGGTTAGGGTTCGCATCAGCCCTAGGATAGTGTTAGGGTCAGGGTTAGCATCAGCCATAGGATAGTGTTAGGGTTAGAGTTAGGGTTAGCATCAGCCCTAGGATAGTGTTAGGGTTAGGGTTAACATAAACCCTAGGATAGTGTTAGGGTTAGGGTTAGGGTTATCATCAGGCCAAGGATAGTGTTAGGGTTAGGGTTAGGGTTAGCATTAGTTCAAGGATAGTGTTATTGTTAGCGTTAGGGTTAGCATCAGCCCTAGGATAGTGTTAGGGTTAGGGTTAGGGTTAGCATCAGCCCTAGGATAGTGTTAGGTTTAGGGTTAGCATCAGCCCTAGGATAGTGTTAGGGTTAGGGTTAGGGTTAGCATCAGCCCTAGGATAGTGTTAGGGTTAGGGTTAGCATCAGCCCTAGGATAGTGTTAGGGTTAGCGTTAGGGTTAGGGTTAGCATCAGCCCTTGGAGAGTGTTAGGGTTAGGGTTAGGGTTAGCATCAGCCCTAGGATAGTGTTAGTGTTAGGGTTAGCATCAGCCCTAGGATAGTGTTAGGGTTAGGGTTAGGGTTAGCATCCGCCCTAGGATAGTGTTAGGTTTAGGTTTAGGGTTAGCATCAGCCTTAGGATAGTGTTAGGGTTAGGGTTAACATAAACCCTAGGATAGTGTTAGGGTTAGGGTTAGGGTTATCATCACCCCTAGGATAGTTTTAGGGTTAGGGTTAGGGTTAGCATCAGTTCAAGGATAGTGTTAGGGTTAGCGTTACGGTTAGCATCAGCCCCAGTATAGTGTTAGGGTTAGGGTTAGGGTTAGCAACAGCCCTAGGATAGTGTTAGGGTTAGGGTTAGCATCAGCCCTAGCATAGTGTGAGGGTTAGGGTTAGGGTTAGCATCAGCCCTAGGATAGTGTTAGGGTTAGGGATAGCATCAACCCTAGGATAGTGTTAGGGTTAGGGTTAGGGTTAGCATCAGCCCTAGGATAGTGTTAGGGTTAGGGTTAGCATCAGCCCTAGGATAGTGTTAGGGTTAGCGTTAGGGTTAGGGTTAGCATCAGCCCTTGGAGAGTGTTAGGGTTAGGGTTAGGGTTAGCATCAGCCCTAGGATAGAGTTAGGGTTAGGGTTAGGGTTAGCATCCCCCCTAGGATAGTGTTAGGTTTAGGTTTAGGGTTAGCATCAGCCCTAGGATAGTGTTAGGTTTAGGGTTAACATAAACCCTAGGATAGTGTTAGGGTTAGGGTTAGGGTTATCATCAGGCCTAGGATAGTTTTAGGGTTAGGTTTAGGGTTAGCATCAGTTCAAGGATAGTGTTAGGGTTAGCGTTAGGGTTAGCATCAGCCCTAGGATAGTGTTAGGGTTAGGGTTAGGGTTAGCATCAGGCCTAGGATAGTGTTAGGGTTAGGGTTAGCATCAGCCCTAGGATAGTGTTAGGGTTAAGGTTAGGGTTAGCATCAGCCGTAGGATAGTGTTAGCGTTAGGGTTAGCCTCAGCCCTAAGATAGTGTTAGAGTTAGGGTTAGGGTTAGCATCAGCCCTAGGATACTGTTAGGGTTAGGGTTAGGGTTCGCATCAGCCCTAGGATAGTGTTAGGGTTAGGGTTAGCATCAGCCATAGGATAGTGTTAGGGTTAGGGTTAGGGTTAGCATCAGCCCTAGGATAGTGTTAGGGTTAGGGTTAGCATCAGCCATAGGATAGTGTTAGGGTTAGGGTTAGGGTTAGCATCAGCCCTAGGATAGTGTTAGGGTTAGGGTTAACATAAACCCTAGGATAGTGTTAGGATTAAGGTTAGGGTTAGCATCAGCCGTAGGATAGTGTTAGCGTTAGGGTTAGCCTCAGCCCTAAGATAGTGTTAGAGTTAGGGTTAGGGTTAGCATCAGCCCTAGGATAGTGTTAGGGTTAGGGTTAGGGTTCGCATCAGCCCTAGGATAGTGTTAGGGTTAGGATTAGCATCAGCCCTAGGATAGTGTTAGGGTTAGGGTTAGGGTTAGCATCAGCCCTAGGATAGTGTTAGGTTTAGGGTTAGCATCAGCCCTAGGATAGTGTGAGGGTTAGGGTTAGGGTTAGCATCAGCCCTAGGATAGTGTTAGGGTTGGGGTTAGCATCAACCCTAGGATAGTGTTAGGGTTAGGGTTAGGGTTAGCATCAGCCCTAGGATAGTGTTAGGGTTAGGGTTAGCATCAGCCCTAGGATAGTGTTAGGGTTAGCGTTAGGGTTAGGGTTAACATCAGCCCTTGGAGAGTGTTAGGGTTAGGGTTAGGGTTAGCATCAGCCCTAGGATAGTGTTAGTGTTAGGGTTAGCATCAGCCCTAGGATAGTGTTAGGGTTAGGGTTAGGGTTAGCATCCGCCCTAGGATAGTGTTAGGTTTAGGTTTAGGGTTAGCATCAGCCCTAGGATAGTGTTATTGTTAGGGTTAACATAAACCCTAGGATAGTGTTAGGGTTAGGGTTAGGGTTATCATCAGCCCTAGGATAGTTTTAGGGTTAGGGTTAGGGTTAGCATCAGTTCAAGGATAGTGTTAGGGTTAGCGTTAGGGTTAGCATCAGCCCTAGGATAGTGTTAGTGTTAGGGTTAGGGTTTGCATCAGCCCTAGGATAGTGTTAGGGTTAGGGTTAGCATCAGCGCTAGGATAGTGTTAGGATTAAGGTTAGGGTTAGCATCAGCCGTAGGATAGTGTTAGCGATAGGGTTAGCCTCAGCCCTAAGATAGTGTTAGAGTTAGGGTTAGGGTTAGCATCAGCCCTAGGATAGTGTTAGGGTTAGGGTTAGGGTTCGCATCAGCCCTAGGATAGTGTTAGGGTTAGGGTTAGCATCAGCCATAGGATAGTGTTAGGGTTAGGGTTAGGGTTAGCATCAGCCCTAGGATAGTGTTAGGGTTAGGGTTAACATAAACCCTAGGATAGTGTTAGGGTTAGGGTTAGGGTTATCATCAGGCCAAGGATAGTGTTAGGGTTAGTGTTAGGGTTAGCATTAGTTCAAGGATAGTGTTAGGGTTAGCGTTAGGGTTAGCATCAGCCCTAGGATAGTGTTAGGGTTAGGGTTAGGGTTAGCATCAGCCCTAGGATAGTGTTAGGGTTAGGGTTAGCATCAGCCCTAGGATAGTGTTAGTGTTAGGGTTAGGGTTAGCATCAGGCCCAGGATAGTGGTAGGGTTAGGGTTAGCATCAGCCCTAGGATAGTGTTAGGGTTAGGGTTAAAATAAACCCTAGGACAGTTTTAGGGTTAGGGTTAGGTTTATCATCAGGCCTAGGATAGTGTTAGGGTTAGCGTTAGGTTTAGCATCAGTTCAAGGATAGTTTTAGGGTTAGCGTTAGGTTAAGCATCAGCCCTAGGATAGTGTTAGGGTTAGGGTTAGGGTTAGCATCAGGCCTAGGATAGTGTTAGGGTTAGGGTTAGCATCAGCCCTAGGATAGTGTAAGGGTTAGGGTTAGCATCAGCCCTAGGATAGTGTTAGTGTTTGGGTTAGGGTTAGCATCAGGCCTAGGATAGTGTTAGGGTTAGGGTTAGCATCAGCCCTAGGATAGTGTTAGGGTTAGGGTTAGGGTTTGCATCAGCCCTAGGATAGTGTTAGGGTTAGGGTTAGCATCAGCCCTAGGATAGTGTTAGTGTTAGGGTTAGGGTTAGCATCAGGCCCAGGATAATGGTAGGGTTAGGGTTAGCATCAGCCCTAGGATAGTGTTAGGGTTAGGGTTAACATAAACCCTAGGATAGTTTTAGGGTTAGGGTTAGGGTTATCATCAGGCCTAGGATAGTGTTCGGGTTAGCGTTAGGTTTAGCATCAGTTCAAGGATAGTTTTAGGGTTAGCGTTAGGGTTAGCATCAGCCCTAGGATAGTGTTAGGGTTAGGGTTAGGGTTAGCATCAGCCCTAGGATAGTGTTAGGGTTAGGGTTAGCATCAGCCCTAGGATAGTGTTAGGGTTAGGGTTAGGGTTATCATCAGGCCTAGGATAGTGTAAGGGTTAGGGTTAGCATCAGTCCTAGGATAGTGTTAGGGTTAGGGTTAGGGTTAGCATCAGCCCTAGGATAGTGTTAGGGTTAGGGTTAGGGTTAGCATCAGCCCTAGGATAGTGTTAGGGTTAGGATTAGCATGAGCCGTAGGATAGTGTTAGGGTTAGGGTTAGGGTTTGCATCAGCCCTAGGATAGTGTGAGGGTTAGGGTTAGGGTTAGCATCAGCCCTAGGATAGTGTTAGGGTTGGGGTTAGCATCAACCCTAGGATAGTGTTAGGGTTAGGGTTAGGGTTAGCATCAGCCCTAGGATAGTGTTAGGGTTAGGGTTAGCATCAGCCCTAGGATAGTGTTAGGGTTAGCGTTAGGGTTAGGGTTAGCATCAGCCCTTGGAGAGTGTTAGGGTTAGGGTTAGGGTTAGCATCAGCCCTAGGATAGTGTTAGTGTTAGGGTTAGCATCAGCCCTAGGATAGTGTTAGGGTTAGGGTTAGGGGTAGCATCCGCCCTAGGATAGTGTTAGGTTTAGGTTTAGGGTTAGCATCAGCCCTAGGATAGTGTTAGGGTTAGGGTTAACATAAACCCTAGGATAGTGTTAGGGTTAGGGTTAGGGTTATCATCAGCCCTAGGATAGTTTTAGGGTTAGGGTTACGGTTAGCATCAGTTCAAGGATAGTGTTAGGGTTAGCGTTAGGGTTAGCATCAGCCCTAGGATAGTGTTAGGGTTAGGGTTAGGGTTAGCATCAGCCCTAGGATAGTGTTAGGGTTAGGGTTAGCATCAGCCCTAGGATAGTGTGAGGGTTAGGGTTAGGGTTAGCATCAGCCCTAGGATAGTGTTAGGGTTAGGGATAGCATCAACCCTAGGATAGTGTTAGGGTTAGGGTTAGGGTTAGCATCAGCCCTAGGATAGTGTTAGGGTTAGGGTTAGCATCAGCCCTAGGATAGTGATAGGGTTAGCGTTAGGGTTAGGGTTAGCATCAGTCCTTGGAGAGTGTTAGGGTTAGGGTTAGGGTTAGCATCCGCCCTAGGATAGTGTTAGGTTTAGGTTTAGGGTTAGCATCAGCCCTAGGATAGTGTTAGTGTTAGGGTTAGCATCAGCCCTAGGATAGAGTTAGGGTTAGGGTTAGGGTTAGCATCCGCCCTAGGATAGTGTTAGGTTTAGGTTTAGGGTTAGCATCAGCCCTAGGAGAGTGTTAGGGTTAGGGTTAACATAAACCCTAGGATAGTGTTAGGGTTAGGGTTAGGGTTATCATCACCCCTAGGATAGTTTTAGGGTTAGGGTTAGGGTTAGCATCAGTTCAAGGATAGTGTTAGGGTTAGCGTTAGGGTTAGCATCAGCCCTAGGATAGTGTTAGGGTTAGGGTTAGGGTTAGCATCAGCCCTAGGATAGTGTTAGGGTTAGGGTTAGCATCAGCCCTAGGATAGTGTGAGGGTTAGGGTTAGGGTTAGCATCAGCCCTAGGATAGTGTTAGGGTTAGGGATAGCATCAACCCTAGGATAGTGTTAGGGTTAGGGTTAGGGTTAGCATCAGCCCTAGGATAGTGTTAGGGTTAGGGTTAGCATCAGCCCTAGGATAGTGTTAGGGTTAGCGTTAGGGTTAGGGTTAGCATCAGCCCTTGGAGAGTGTTAGGGTTAGGGTTAGGGTTAGCATCAGCCCTAGGATAGTGTTAGTGTTAGGGTTAGCATCAGCCCTAGGGTAGAGTTAGGGTTAGGGTTAAGGTTAGCATCCGCCCTAGGATAGTGTTAGGTTTAGGTTTAGGGTTAGCATCAGCCCTAGGATAGTGTTAGGTTTAGGGTTAACATAAACCCTAGGATAGTGTTAGGGTTAGGGTTAGGGTTATCATCAGGCCTAGGATAGTTTTAGGGTTAGGTTTAGGGTTAGCATCAGTTCAAGGATAGTGTTAGGGTTAGCGTTAGGGTTAGCATCAGCCCTAGGATAGTGTTAGGGTTAGGGTTAGGGTTAGCATCAGGCCTAGGATAGTGTTAGGGTTAGGGTTAGCATCAGCCCTAGGATAGTGTTAGGGTTAAGGTTAGGGTTAGCATCAGCCGTAGGATAGTGTTAGCGTTAGGGTTAGCCTCAGCCCTAAGATAGTGTTAGAGTTAGGGTTAGGGTTAGCATCAGCCCTAGGATAGTGTTAGGGTTAGGGTTAGGGTTCGCATCAGCCCTAGGATAGTGTTAGGGTTAGGGTTAGCATCAGCCATAGGATAGTGTTAGGGTTAGGGTTAGGGTTAGCATCAGCCCTAGGATAGTGTTAGGGTTAGGGTTAACATAAACCCTAGGATAGTGTTAGGATTAAGGTTAGGGTTAGCATCAGCCGTAGGATAGTGTTAGCGTTAGGGTTAGCCTCAGCCCTAAGATAGTGTTAGAGTTAGGGTTAGGGTTAGCCTCAGCCCTAGGATAGTGTTAGGGTTAGGGTTAGGGTTCGCATCAGCCCTAGTATAGTGTTAGGGTTAGGATTAGCATCAGCCCTAGGATAGTGTTAGGGTTAGGGTTAGGGTTAGCATCAGCCCTAGGATAGTGTTAGGTTTAGGGTTAGCATCAGCCCTAGGATAGTGTGAGGGTTAGGGTTAGTGTTAGCATCAGCCCTAGGATAGTGTTAGGGTTGGGGTTAGCATCAACCCTAGGATAGTGTTAGGGTTAGGGTTAGGGTTAGCATCAGCCCTAGGATAGTGTTAGGGTTAGGGTTAGCATCAGCCCTAGGATAGTGTTAGGGTTAGCGTTAGGGTTAGGGTTAACATCAGCCCTTGGAGAGTGTTAGGGTTAGGGTTAGGGTTAGCATCAGCCCTAGGATAGTGTTAGTGTTAGGGTTAGCATCAGCCCTAGGATAGTGTTAGGGTTAGGGTTAGGGTTAGCATCCGCCCTAGGATAGTGTTAGGTTTAGGTTTAGGGTTAGCATCAGCCCTAGGATAGTGTTATTGTTAGGGTTAACATAAACCCTAGGATAGTGTTAGGGTTAGGGTTAGGGTTATCATCAGCCCTAGGATAGTTTTAGGGTTAGGGTTAGGGTTAGCATCAGTTCAAGGATAGTGTTAGGGTTAGCGTTAGGGTTAGCATCAGCCCTAGGATAGTGTTAGTGTTAGGGTTAGGGTTTGCATCAGCCCTAGGATAGTGTTAGGGTTAGGGTTAGCATCAGCGCTAGGATAGTGTTAGGATTAAGGTTAGGGTTAGCATCAGCCGTAGGATAGTGTTAGCGTTAGGGTTAGCCTCAGCCCTAAGATAGTGTTAGAGTTAGGGTTAGGGTTAGCATCAGCCCTAGGATAGTGTTAGGGTTAGGGTTAGGGTTCGCATCAGCCCTAGGATAGTGTTAGGGTTAGGGTTAGCATCAGCCATAGGATAGTGTTAGGGTTAGGGTTAGGGTTAGCATCAGCCCTAGGATAGTGTTAGGGTTAGGGTTAACATAAACCCTAGGATAGTGTTAGGGTTAGGGTTAGGGTTATCATCAGGCCAAGGATAGTGTTAGGGTTAGGGTTAGGGTTAGCATTAGTTCAAGGATAGTGTTAGGGTTAGCGTTAGGGTTAGCATCAGCCCTAGGATAGTGTTAGGGTTAGGGTTAGGGTTAGCATCAGCCCTAGGATAGTGTTAGGGTTAGGGTTAGCATCAGCCCTAGGATAGTGTTAGTGTTAGGGTTAGGGTTAGCATCAGGCCCAGGATAGTGGTAGGGTTAGGGTTAGCATCAGCCCTAGGATAGTGTTAGGGTTAGGGTTAAAATAAACCCTAGGACAGTTTTAGGGTTAGGGTTAGGTTTATCATCAGGCCTAGGATAGTGTTAGGGTTAGCGTTAGGTTTAGCATCAGTTCAAGGATAGTATTAGGGTTAGCGTTAGGTTAAGCATCAGCCCTAGGATAGTGTTAGGGTTAGGGTTAGGGTTAGCATCAGGCCTAGGATAGTGTTAGGGTTAGGGTTAGCATCAGCCCTAGGATAGTGTAAGGGTTAGGGTTAGCATCAGCCCTAGGATAGTGTTAGGGTTAGGATTAGCATCAGCCCTAGGATAGTGTTAGTGTTAGGGTTAGGGTTAGCATCAGGCCTAGGATAGTGTTAGGGTTAGGGTTAGCATCAGCCCTAGGATAGTGTTAGGGTTAGGGTTAGGGTTTGCATCAGCCCTAGGATAGTGTTAGGGTTAGGGTTAGGGTTATCATCAGGCCTAGGATAGTGTAAGGGTTAGGGTTAGCATCAGTCCTAGGATAGTGTTAGGGTTAGGGTTAGGGTTAGCATCAGCCCTAGGATAGTGTTAGGGTTAGGGTTAGGGTTAGCATCAGCCCTAGGATAGTGTTAGGGTTAGGATTAGCATGAGCCGTAGGATAGTGTTAGGGTTAGGGTTAGGGTTTGCATCAGCCCTAGGATAGTGTGAGGGTTAGGGTTAGGGTTAGCATCAGCCCTAGGATAGTGTTAGGGTTGGGGTTAGCATCAACCCTAGGATAGTGTTAGGGTTAGGGTTAGGGTTAGCATCAGCCCTAGGATAGTGTTAGGGTTAGGGTTAGCATCAGCCCTAGGATAGTGTTAGGGTTAGCGTTAGGGTTAGGGTTAGCATCAGCCCTTGGAGAGTGTTAGGGTTAGGGTTAGGGTTAGCATCAGCCCTAGGATAGTGTTAGTGTTAGGGTTAGCATCAGCCCTAGGATAGTGTTAGGGTTAGGGTTAGGGGTAGCATCCGCCCTAGGATAGTGTTAGGTTTAGGTTTTGGGTTAGCATCAGCCCTAGGATAGTGTTAGGGTTAGGGTTAACATAAACCCTAGGATAGTGTTAGGGTTAGGGTTAGGGTTATCATCAGCCCTAGGATAGTTTTAGGGTTAGGGTTACGGTTAGCATCAGTTCAAGGATAGTGTTAGGGTTAGCGTTAGGGTTAGCATCAGCCCTAGGATAGTGTTAGGGTTAGGGTTAGGGTTACCATCAGCCCTAGGATAGTGTTAGGGTTAGGGTTAGCATCAGCCCTAGGATAGTGTGAGGGTTAGGGTTAGGGTTAGCATCAGCCCTAGGATAGTGTTAGGGTTAGGGATAGCATCAACCCTAGGATAGTGTTAGGGTTAGGGTTAGGGTTAGCATCAGCCCTAGGATAGTGTTAGGGTTAGGGTTAGCATCAGCCCTAGGATAGTGATAGGGTTAGCGTTAGGGTTAGGGTTAGCATCAGTCCTTGGAGAGTGTTAGGGTTAGGGTTAGGGTTAGCATCCGCCCTAGGATAGTGTTAGGTTTAGGTTTAGGGTTAGCATCAGCCCTAGGATAGTGTTAGTGTTAGGGTTAGCATCAGCCCCAGGATAGAGTTAGGGTTAGGGTTAGGGTTAGCATCCGCCCTAGGATAGTGTTAGGTTTAGGTTTAGGGTTAGCATCAGCCCTAGGAGAGTGTTAGGGTTAGGGTTAACATAAACCCTAGGATAGTGTTAGGGTTACGGTTAGGGTTATCATCAGGCCTAGGATAGTTTTAGGGTTAGGTTTAGGGTTAGCATCAGTTCAAGGATAGTGTTAGGGTTAGCGTTAGGGTTAGCATCAGCCCTAGGATAGTGTTAGGGTTAGGGTTATGGTTAGCATCAGGCCTAGGATAGTGTTAGGGTTAGGGTTAGCATCAGCCCTAGGATAGTGTTAGGGTTAAGGTTAGGGTTAGCATCAGCCGTAGGATAGTGTTAGCGTTAGGGTTAGCCTCAGCCCTAAGATAGTGTTAGAGTTAGGGTTAGGGTTAGCATCAGCCCTAGGATAGTGTTAGGGTTAGGGTTAGGGTTCGCATCAGCCCTAGGATAGTGTTAGGGTTAGGGTTAGCATCAGCCATAGGATAGTGTTAGGGTTAGGGTTAGGGTTAGCATCAGCCCTAGGATAGTGTTAGGGTTAGGGTTAACATAAACCCTAGGATAGTGTTAGGATTAACGTTAGGGTTAGCATCAGCCGTAGGATAGTGTTAGCGTTAGGGTTAGCCTCAGCCCTAAGATAGTGTTAGAGTTAGGGTTAGGGTTAGCATCAGCCCTAGGATAGTGTTAGGGTTAGGGTTAGGGTTCGCATCAGCCCTAGGATAGTGTTAGGGTTAGGATTAGCATCAGCCCTAGGATAGTGTTAGGGTTAGGGTTAGGGTTAGCATCAGCCCTAGGATAGTGTTAGGTTTAGGGTTAGCATCAGCCCTAGGATAGTGTGAGGGCTGGGTTAGGGTTAGCATCAGCCCTAGGATAGTGTTAGGGTTGGGGTTAGCATCAACCCTAGGATAGTGTTAGGGTTAGGGTTAGGGTTAGCATCAGCCCTAGGATAGTGTTAGGGTTAGGGTTAGCATCAGCCATAGGATAGTGTTAGGGTTAGCGTTAGGGTTAGGGTTAACATCAGCCCTTGGAGAGTGTTAGGGTTAGGGTTAGGGTTAGCATCAGCCCTAGGATAGTGTTAGTGTTAGGGTTAGCATCCGCCCTAGGATAGTGTTAGGGTTAGGGTTAGGGTTAGCATCCGCCCTAGGATAGTGTTAGGTTTAGGTTTAGGGTTAGCATCAGCCCTAGGATAGTGTTATTGTTAGGGTTAACATAAACCCTAGGATAGTTTTAGGGTTAGGGTTAGGGTTATCATCAGCCCTAGGATAGTTTTAGGGTTAGGGTTAGGGTTAGCATCAGTTCAAGGATAGTGTTAGGGTTAGCATCAGCCCTAGGATAGTGTTAGGGTTAGGGTTAGGGTTTGCATCAGCCCTAGGATAGTGTTAGGGTTAGGGTTAGCATCAGCCCTAGGATAGTGTTAGGATTAAGGTTAGGGTTAGCATCAGCCGTAGGATAGTGTTAGCGTTAGGGTTAGCCTCAGCCCTAAGATAGTGTTAGAGTTAGGGTTAGGGTTAGCATCAGCCCTAGGATAGGGTTAGGGTTAGGGTTAGGGTTCGCATCAGCCCTAGGATAGTGTTAGGGTTAGGGTTAGCATCAGCCATAGGATAGTGTTAGGGTTAGGGTTAGGGTTAGCATCAGCCCTAGGATAGTGTTAGGGTTAGGGTTAACATAAACCCTAGGATAGTGTTAGGGTTAGGGTTAGGGTTATCATCAGGCCAAGGATAGTGTTAGGGTTAGTGTTAGGGTCAGCATTAGTTCAAGGATAGTGTTACGGTTAGCGTTAGGGTTAGCATCAGCCCTAGGATAGTGTTAGGGTTAGGGTTAGGGTTAGCATCAGCCCTAGGATAGTGTTAGGGTTAGGGTTAGCATCAGCCCTAGGATAGTGTTAGTGTTAGGGTTAGGGTTAGCATCAGGCCCAGGATAGTGGTAGGGTTAGGGTTAGCATCAGCCCTAGGATAGTGTTAGGGTTAGGGTTAAAATAAACCCTAGGACAGTTTTAGGGTTAGGGTTAGGTTTATCATCAGGCCTAGGATAGTGTTAGGGTTAGCGTTAGGTTTAGCATCAGTTCAAGGATAGTTTTAGGGTTAGCGTTAGGTTAAGCATCAGCCCTAGGATAGTGTTAGGGTTAGGGTTAGGGTTAGCATCAGCCCTAGGATAGTGTTAGGGTTAGGGTTAGCATCAGCCCTAGGATAGTGTTAGGGTTAAGGTTAGGGTTAGCATCAGGCCTAGGATAGTGTAAGGGTTAGGGTTAGCATCAGCCCTAGGATAGTGTTAGGGTTAGGATTAGAATCAGCCCTAGCATAGTGTTAGTGTTAGGGTTAGGGTTAGCATCAGGCCTAGGATAGTGTTAAGGTTAGGGTTAGCATCAGCCCTAGGATAGTGTTAGGGTTAGGGTTAGGGTTAGCATCAGCCCTAGGATAGTGTTAGGGTTAGGGTTAGCATCAGCCCTAGGATAGTGTTAGTGTTAGGGTTAGGGTTAGCATCAGGCCCAGGATAGTGGTAGGGTTAGGGTTAGCATCAGCCCTAGGATAGTGTTAGGGTTAGGGTTAACATAAACCCTAGGATAGTTTTAGGGTTAGGGTTAGGGTTATCATCAGGCCTAGGATAGTGTTCGGGTTAGCGTTAGGTTTAGCATCAGTTCAAGGATAGTTTTAGGGTTAGCGTTAGGGTTAGCATCAGCCCTAGGATAGTGTTAGGGTTAGGGTTAGGGTTAGCATCAGCCCTAGGATAGTGTTAGGGTTAGGGTTAGCATCAGCCCTTGGATAGTGTTAGGGTTAGGGTTAGGGTTATCATCAGGCCTAGGATAGTGTAACTGTTAGGGTTAGCATCAGCCCTAGGATAGTGTTATGGTTAGGGTTAGGGTTAGCATCAGCCCTAGGATAGTGTTAGGGTTAGGGTTAGGGTTAGCATCAGCCCTAGGATAGTGTTAGGGTTGGGGTTAGCATGAACCCTAGGATAGTGTTAGGGTTAGGGTTAGGGTTAGCATCAGCCCTCGGATAGTGTTAGGGTTAGGGTTAGCATCAGCCCTAGGATAGTGTTAGGATTAGCGTTAGGGTTAGGGTTAGCATCAGCCCTTGGAGAGTGTTAGGGTTAGGGTTAGGGTTAGCATCAGCCCTAGGATAGTGTTAGTGTTAGGGTTAGCATCAGCCCTAGGATAGTGTTAGGGTTAGGGTTAGGGTTAGCATCCGCCCTAGGATAGTGTTAGGTTTAGGTTTAGGGTTAGCATCAGCCCTAGGATAGTGTTAGGGTTAGGGTTAACATAAACCCTAGGATAGTGTTAGGGTTAGGGTTAGGGTTATCATCAGCCCTAGGATAGTTTTAGGGTTAGGGTTAGGGTTAGCATCAGTTCAAGGATAGTGTTAGGGTTAGCGTTAGGGTTAGCATCAGCCCTAGGATAGTGTTAGGGTTAGGGTTAGGGTTAGCATCAGGCCTAGGATAGTGTTAGGGTTAAGGTTAGGGTTAGCATCAGCCGTAGGATAGTGTTAGCGTTAGGGTTAGCCTCAGCCCTAAGATAGTGTTAGAGTTAGGGTTAGGGTTAGCATCAGCCCTAGGATAGTGTTAGGGTTAGGGTTAGGGTTCGGATCAGCCCTAGGATAGTGTTAGGGTTAGGGTTAGCATCAGCCATAGGATAGTGTTAGGGTTAGGGTTAGGGTTAGCATCAGCCCTAGGATAGTGTTAGGGTTAGGGTTAACATAAACCCTAGGATAGTGTTAGGGTTAGGGTTAGGGTTATCATCAGTCCAAGGATAGTGTTAGGGTTAGGGTTAGGGTTAGCATTAGTTCAAGGATAGTGTTAGGGTTAGCGTTAGGGTTAGCATCAGTCCTAGGATAGTGTTAGGGTTAGGGTTAGGGTTAGCATCAGCCCTAGGATAGTGTTAGGGTTAGGGTTAGCATCAGCCCTAGGATAGTGTTAGTGTTAGGGTTAGGGTTAGCATCAGGCCCAGGATATTGGTAGGGTTAGGGTTAGCATCAGCCCTAGGATAGTGTTAGGGTTAGGGTTAACATAAACCCCAGGATAGTTTTAGGGTTAGGGTTAGGTTTATCATCAGGCCTAGGATAGTGTTAGGGTTAGCGTTAGGTTTAGCATCAGTTCAAGGATAGTTTTAGGGTTAGCGTTAGGGTTAGCATCAGCCCTAGGATAGTGTTAGGGTTAGGGTTAGGGTTAGCATCAGCCCTAGGATAGTGTTAGGGTTAGGGTTAGCATCAGCCCTAGGATAGTGTTAGGGTTAGCGTTAGGGTTAGGGTTAGCATCAGCCCTTGGAGAGTGTTAGGGTTAGGGTTAGGGTTAGCATCAGCCCTAGGATAGTGTTAGTGTTCGGGTTAGCATCAGCCCTAGGATAGTGTTAGGGTTAGGGTTAGGGTTAGCATCCGCCCTAGGATAGTGTTAGGTTTAGGTTTAGGGTTAGCATCAGCCCTAGGATAGTGTTAGGGTTAGGGTTAACATAAACCCTAGGATAGTGTTAGGGTTAGGGTTAGGGTTATCATCAGCCCTAGGATACTTTTAGGGTTAGGGTTAGGGTTAGCATCAGTTCAAGGATAGTGTTAGGGTTAGCGTTAGGGTTAGCATCAGCCCTAGGATAGTGTTAGGGTTAGGGTTAGGGTTCGCATCAGCCCTAGGATAGTGTTAGGGTTAGGGTTAGCATCAGCCCTAGGATAGTGTTAGGGTTAGGGTTAGGGTTAGCATCAGCCCTAGGATAGTGTTAGGTTTAGGGTTAGCATCAGCCCTAGGATAGTGTGAGGGTTAGGGTTAGGGTTAGCATCAGCCCTAGGATAGTGTTAGGGTTGGGGTTAGCATCAACCCTAGGATAGTGTTAGGGTTAGGGTTAGGGTTAGCATCAGCCCTAGGATAGTGTTAGGGTTAGGGTTAGCATCAGCCCTAGGATAGTGTTAGGGTTAGCGTTAGGGTTAGGGTTAACATCAGCCCTTGGAGAGTGTTAGGGTTAGGGTTAGGTTTAGCATCAGCCCTAGGATAGTGTTAGTGTTAGGGTTAGCATCAGCCCTAGGATAGTGTTAGTGTTAGGGTTAGCATCAGCCCTAGGATAGTGTTAGGGTTAGGGTTAGGGTTAGCATCAGCCCTAGGATAGTGTTAGGGTTAGGGTTAACATAAACCCTAGGATAGTGTTAGGGTTAGGGTTAGGGTTATCATCAGTCCAAGGATAGTGTTAGGGTTAGGGTTAGGGTTAGCATTAGTTCAAGGATAGTGTTAGGGTTAGCGTTAGGCTTAGCATCAGTCCTAGGATAGTGTTAGGGTTAGGGTTAGGGTTAGCATCAGCCCTAGGATAGTGTTAGGGTTAGGGTTAGCATCAGCCCTAGGATAGTGTTAGTGTTAGGGTTAGGGTTAGCATCAGGCCCAGGATATTGGTAGGGTTAGGGTTAGCATCAGCCCTAGGATAGTGTTAGGGTTAGGGTTAACATAAACCCTAGGATAGTTTTAGGGTTAGGGTTAGGTTTATCATCAGGCCTAGGATAGTGTTAGGGTTAGCGTTAGGTTTAGCATCAGTTCAAGGATAGTTTTAGGGTTAGCGTTAGGGTTAGCATCAGCCCTAGGATAGTGTTAGGGTTAGGGTTAGGGTTAGCATCAGCCCTAGGATAGTGTTAGGGTTAGGGTTAGCATCAGCCCTAGGATAGTGTTAGGGTTAGCGTTAGGGTTAGGGTTAGCATCAGCCCTTGGAGAGTGTTAGGGTTAGGGTTAGGGTTAGCATCAGCCCTAGGATAGTGTTAGTGTTCGGGTTAGCATCAGCCCTAGGATAGTGTTAGGGTTAGGGTTAGGGTTAGCATCCGCCCTAGGATAGTGTTAGGTTTAGGTTTAGGGTTAGCATCAGCCCTAGGATAGTGTTAGGGTTAGGGTTAACATAAACCCTAGGATAGTGTTAGGGTTAGGGTTAGGGTTATCATCAGCCCTAGGATACTTTTAGGGTTAGGGTTAGGGTTAGCATCAGTTCAAGGATAGTGTTAGGGTTAGCGTTAGGGTTAGCATCAGCCCTAGGATAGTGTTAGGGTTAGGGTTAGGGTTCGCATCAGCCCTAGGATAGTGTTAGGGTTAGGGTTAGCATCAGCCCTAGGATAGTGTTAGGGTTAGGGTTAGGGTTAGCATCAGCCCTAGGATAGTGTTAGGTTTAGGGTTAGCATCAGCCCTAGGATAGTGTGAGGGTTAGGGTTAGGGTTAGCATCAGCCCTAGGATAGTGTTAGGGTTGGGGTTAGCATCAACCCTAGGATAGTGTTAGGGTTAGGGTTAGGGTTAGCATCAGCCCTAGGATAGTGTTAGGGTTAGGGTTAGCATCAGCCCTAGGATAGTGTTAGGGTTAGCATTAGGGTTAGGGTTAACATCAGCCCTTGGAGAGTGTTAGGGTTAGGGTTAGGGTTAGCATCAGCCCTAGGATAGTGTTAGTGTTAGGGTTAGCATCAGCCCTAGGATAGTGTTAGGGTTAGGGTTAGGGTTAGCATCCGCCCTAGGATAGTGTTAGGTTTAGGTTTAGGGTTAGCATCAGCCCTAGGATAGTGTTATTGTTAGGGTTAACATAAACCCTAGGATAGTGTTAGGGTTAGGGTTAGGGTTATCATCAGCCCTAGGATAGTTTTAGGGTTAGGGTTAGGGTTAGCATCAGTTCAAGGATAGTGTTAGGGTTAGCGTTAGGGTTAGCATCAGCCCTAGGATAGTGTTAGGGTTAGGGTTAGGGTTTGCATCAGCCCTAGGATAGTGTTAGGGTTAGGGTTAGCATCAGCCCTAGGATAGTGTTAGGATTAAGGTTAGGGTTAGCATCAGCCGTAGGATAGTGTTAGCGTTAGGGTTAGCCTCAGCCCTAAGATAGTGTTAGAGTTAGGGTTAGCGTTAGCATCAGCCCTAGGATAGTGTTAGGGTTAGGGTTAGGGTTCGCATCAGCCCTAGGATAGTGTTAGGGTTAGGGTTAGCATCAGCAATAGGATAGTATTAGGGTTAGGGTTAGGGTTAGCATCAGCCCTAGAATAGTGTTAGGGTTAGGGTTAACATAAACCCTAGGAGAGTGTTAGGGTTAGGGTTAGGTTTATCATCAGGCCTAGGATAGTGTTAGGGTTAGCGTTAGGTTTAGCATCAGTTCAAGGATAGTTTTAGGGTTAGCGTTAGGGTTAGCATCAGCCCTAGGATAGTGTTAGGGTTAGGGTTAGGGTTAGCATCAGCCCTAGGATAGTGTTAGGGTTAGGGTTAGCATCAGCCCTAGGATAGTGTTAGGGTTAGCGTTAGGGTTAGGGTTAGCATCAGCCCTTGGAGAGTGTTAGGGTTAGGGTTAGGGTTAGCATCAGCCCTAGGATAGTGTTAGTGTTCGGGTTAGCATCAGCCCTAGGATAGTGTTAGGGTTAGGGTTAGGGTTAGCATCCGCCCTAGGATAGTGTTAGGTTTAGGTTTAGGGTTAGCATCAGCCCTAGGATAGTGTTAGGGTTAGGGTTAACATAAACCCTAGGATAGTGTTAGGGTTAGGGTTAGGGTTATCATCAGCCCTAGGATACTTTTAGGGTTAGGGTTAGGGTTAGCATCAGTTCAAGGATAGTGTTAGGGTTAGCGTTAGGGTTAGCATCAGCCCTAGGATAGTGTTAGGGTTAGGGTTAGGGTTCGCATCAGCCCTAGGATAGTGTTAGGGTTAGGGTTAGCATCAGCCCTAGGATAGTGTTAGGGTTAGGGTTAGGGTTAGCATCAGCCCTAGGATAGTGTTAGGTTTAGGGTTAGCATCAGCCCTAGGATAGTGTGAGGGTTAGGGTTAGGGTTAGCATCAGCCCTAGGATAGTGTTAGGGTTGGGGTTAGCATCAACCCTAGGATAGTGTTAGGGTTAGGGTTAGGGTTAGCATCAGCCCTAGGATAGTGTTAGGGTTAGGGTTAGCATCAGCCCTAGGATAGTGTTAGGGTTAGCATTAGGGTTAGGGTTAACATCAGCCCTTGGAGAGTGTTAGGGTTAGGGTTAGGGTTAGCATCAGCCCTAGGATAGTGTTAGTGTTAGGGTTAGCATCAGCCCTAGGATAGTGTTAGGGTTAGGGTTAGGGTTAGCATCCGCCCTAGGATAGTGTTAGGTTTAGGTTTAGGGTTAGCATCAGCCCTAGGATAGTGTTATTGTTAGGGTTAACATAAACCCTAGGATAGTGTTAGGGTTAGGGTTAGGGTTATCATCAGCCCTAGGATAGTTTTAGGGTTAGGGTTAGGGTTAGCATCAGTTCAAGGATAGTGTTAGGGTTAGCGTTAGGGTTAGCATCAGCCCTAGGATAGTGTTAGGGTTAGGGTTAGGGTTTGCATCAGCCCTAGGATAGTGTTAGGGTTAGGGTTAGCATCAGCCCTAGGATAGTGTTAGGATTAAGGTTAGGGTTAGCATCAGCCGTAGGATAGTGTTAGCGTTAGGGTTAGCCTCAGCCCTAAGATAGTGTTAGAGTTAGGGTTAGCGTTAGCATCAGCCCTAGGATAGTGTTAGGGTTAGGGTTAGGGTTCGCATCAGCCCTAGGATAGTGTTAGGGTTAGGGTTAGCATCAGCAATAGGATAGTATTAGGGTTAGGGTTAGGGTTAGCATCAGCCCTAGAATAGTGTTAGGGTTAGGGTTAACATAAACCCTAGGAGAGTGTTAGGGTTAGGGTTAGGGTTATCATCAGGCCAAGGATAGTGTTAGGGTTAGTGTTAGGGTTAGCATTAGTTCAAGGATAGTGTTAGGGTTAGCGTTAGGGTTAGCATAAGCCCTAGGATAGTGTTAGGGTTAGGGTTAGGGTTAGCATCAGCCCTAGGATAGTGTTAGAGTTAGGGTTAGCATCAGCCCTAGGATAGTGTTAGTGTTAGGGTTAGGGTTAGCATCAGGCCCAGGATAGTGGTAGGGTTAGGGTTAGCATCAGCCCTAGGATAGTGTTAGGGTTAGGGTTAAAATAAACCCTAGGACAGTTTTAGGGTTAGGGTTAGGTTTATCATCAGGCCTAGGATAGTGTTAGGGTTAGCGTTAGGTTTAGCATCAGTTCAAGGATAATTTTAGGGTTAGCGTTAGGTTAAGCATCAGCCCTAGGATAGTGTTAGGGTTAGGGTTAGGGTTAGCATCAGCCCTAGGATAGTGTTAGGGTTAGGGTTAGCATCAGCCCTAGGATAGTGTTAGGGTTAAGGTTAGGGTTAGCATCAGGCCTAGGATAGTGTAAGTGTTAGGGTTAGCATCAGCCCTAGGATAGTGTTAGGGTTAGGATTAGCATCAGCCCTAGGATAGTGTTAGTGTTAGGGTTAGGGTTAGCATCAGGCCTAGGATAGTGTTAGGGTTAGGGTTAGCATCAGCCCTAGGATAGTGTGAGGGTTAGGGTTAGGGTTAGCATCAGCCCTAGGATAGTGTTAGGGTTAGGGTTAGCATCAGCCCTAGGATAGTGTTAGTGTTAGTGTTAGGGTTAGCATCAGGCCCAGGATAGTGGTAGGGTTAGGGTTAGCATCAGCCCTAGGATAGTGTTAGGGTTAGGGTTAACATAAACCCTAGGATAGTTTTAGGGTTAGGGTTAGGGTTATCATCAGGCCTAGGATAGTGTTCGGGTTAGCGTTAGGTTTAGCATCAGTTCAAGGATAGTTTTAGGGTTAGCGTTAGGGTTAGCATCAGCCCTAGGATAGTGTTAGGGTTAGGGTTAGGGTTAGCATCAGCCCTAGGATAGTGTTAGGGTTAGGGTTAGCATCAGCCCTAGGATAGTGTTAGGGTTAGGGTTAGGGTTATCATCAGGCCTAGGATAGTGTAAGGGTTAGGGTTAGCATCAGCCCTAGGATAGTGTTAGGGTTAGGGTTAGGGTTAGCATCAGCCCTAGGATAGTGTTAGGGTTAGGGTTAGGGTTAGCATCAGCCCTACGATAGTGTTAGGGTTAGGATTAGCATGAGCCGTAGGATAGTGTTAGGGTTAGGGTTAGGGTTAGCATCAGCCCTAGGATAGTGTGAGGGTTAGGGTTAGGGTTAGCATCAGCCCTAGGATAGTGTTAGGGTTAGGGTTAGCATCAGCCCTAGGATAGTGTTAGGGTTAGCGTTAGGGTTAGGGTTAGCATCAGCCCTTGGAGAGTGTTAGGGTTAGGGTTAGGGTTAGCATCAGCCCTAGGATAGTGTTAGGGTTAGGGTTAGGGTTAGCATCAGCCCTAGGATAGTGTTAGGGTTAGGATTAGCATCAGCCCTAGGATAGTGTTAGGGTTAGGGTTAGGGTTAGCATCAGGCCTAGGATAGTGTTAGGGTTAGGGTTAGCATCAGCCCTAGGATAGTGTTAGGGTTAGGGTTAGGGTTATCTTCAGGCCTATGATAGTGTTAGGGTTAGGGTTAGCATCAGACCTAGGATAGTGTTAGGGTTAGGGTTAGGGTTAACATCAGCCCTAGGATAGTGTTAGGGTTAGGGTTAGCATCAGCCCTAGGATAGTGTTAGGGTTAGGGTTAGGGTTAGCATCAGCCCTAGGATAGTGTTAGGGGTAGAGTTAGCATCAGCCCTAGGATAGTGTTAGGGGTAGGGTTAGGGTTATCATCAGGCCTAGGATAGTGTTAGGGTTAGGGTTAGCATCAGCCCTACGATAGAGTTAGGGTTAGGATTAGGGTTAGCATCAGCCCTAGGATAGTGTTAGGTTTAGGGTTAGTGTTAGCATCAGCCCTAGGATATTATTAGGGTTAGGGTTAGCATCAGCCCTAGGATAGTGTTAGGGTTAGATTTAGGGTTAGTACCAGGCTTAGGATAGTGTTAATCTTAGGGTTACCATCAGCGTTAGGATAGTGTTAGGTTTAGGGTTAGGGTTAGCATCAGCCGTAGGATAGTGTTAGGGTTAGGGTTAGCCTCAGCCCTAGGATAGTGTTAGCGTTAGGGTTAGGGTTAGCATCAGCCGTAGGATAGTGTTAGGGTTAGGGTTAGCCTCAGCCCTAGGATAGTGTTAGCGTTAGGGTTAGGGTTAGCATCAGCCGTAGGATAGTGTTAGGGTTAGGGTTAGCCTCAGCCCTAGGATAGTGTTAGCGTTATGGTTAGGGTTAACATCAGCCCTAGGATAGTGTTAGGGTTAGGGTTAGCATCAGCCCTAGGATAGTGTTAGGGTTAGGGTTAGGGTTAGTATCAGCCCTAGGATAGTGTTATGGTTAGAGATAGCATCAGACCTAGGATAGTGTTAGGGTTAGGGTTAGCATCAGCCCTAGGATAGTGTTAGGGTTAGCGTTAGGGTTAGGGTTAGCATCAGCCCTAGGATAGTGTTTGGGTTAGGGTTAGGGTTAGCATCAGCCCTAGGATAGTGTTAGGGGTAGAGTTAGCATCAGCCCTAGGATAGTGTTAGGGGTAGGGTTAGGGTTATCATCAGGCCTAGGATAGTGTTAGGGTTAGGGTTAGCATCAGCCCTAGCATAGTGTTAGGGTTAGGGTTAGGGTTAGCATCAGCCCTAGGATAGTGTTAGGGTTAGGGTTAGCATCAGCCCTAGGATAGTGTTAGGGTTAGGGTTAGCATCAGCCCTAGGATAGTGTGAGGGTTAGGGTTAGGGTTAGCATCAGCCCTAGGATAGTGTTAGGGTTAGGGTTAGCATCAGCCCTAGGATAGTGTGAGGGTTAGGGTTAGGGTTAGCATCAGCCCTAGGATAGTGTTAGGGTTAGGGTTAGCATCAGCCCTAGGATAGTGTTAGGGTTAGGGTTAGGGTTAGCATCAGGCCTAGGATAGTGTTAGGGTTAGAGTTAGCATCAGCCCTAGGATAGTGTTAGGGGTAGTGTTAGGGTTATCATCAGGCCTAGGATAGTGTTAGGTTTAGGGTTAGCATCAGCCCTAGGATAGTGTTAGGGTTAGGGTTAGGGTTAGCATCAGCCCTAGGATAGTGTTAGGGTTAGGGTTAGTGTTAGCATCAGCCCTAGGATATTATTAGGGTTAGGGTTAGCATCAGCCCTATGATAGTGTTAGGGTTAGATTTAGGGTTAGCACCAGGCTTAGGATAGTGTTAATGTTAGGGTTACCATCAGCCTTAGGATAGTGTTAGGGTTAGGGTTAGGGTTAGCATCAGCCGTAGGATAGTGTTAGGGTTAGGGTTAGCCTCAGCCTTAGGATAGTGTTAGCGTTAGGGTTAGGGTTAGCATCAGCCGTAGGATAGTGTTAGAGTTAGGGTTAGCCTCAGCCCTAGGATAGTGTTAGCGTTAGGGTTAGGGTTAGCATCAGCCCTAGGATAGTGTTAGGGTAGGGTTAGGGTTAGCATGAGCACTAGGATAGTGTTAGGGTTAGGGTTAGCATCAGCCCTAGGATAGTGTTAGGGTTAGGGTTAGGGTTAGCATCAGCCCTAGGATAGTGTTAGGGTTAGGGTTAGCATCAGCCCTAGCATAGTGTGAGGGTTAGGGTTAGGGTTAGCATCAGCCCTAGGATAGTGTTAGGGTTAGGGATAGCATCAACCCTAGGATAGTGTTAGGGTTAGGGTTAGGGTTAGCATCAGCCCTAGGATAGTGTTAGGGTTAGGGTTAGCATCAGCCCTAGGATAGTGTTAGGGTTAGCGTTAGGGTTAGGGTTAGCATCAGCCCTTGGAGAGTGTTAGGGTTAGGGTTAGGGTTAGCATCAGCCCTAGGATAGTGTTAGTGTTAGGGTTAGCATCAGCCCTAGGATAGAGTTAGGGTTAGGGTTAGGGTTAGCATCCCCCCTAGGATAGTGTTAGGTTTAGGTTTAGGGTTAGCATCAGCCCTAGGATAGTGTTAGGTTTAGGGTTAACATAAACCCTAGGATAGTGTTAGGGTTAGGGTTAGGGTTATCATCAGGCCTAGGATAGTTTTAGGGTTAGGTTTAGGGTTAGCATCAGTTCAAGGATAGTGTTAGGGTTAGCGTTAGGGTTAGCATCAGCCCTAGGATAGTGTTAGGGTTAGGGTTAGGGTTAGCATCAGGCCTAGGATAGTGTTAGGGTTAGGGTTAGCATCAGCCCTAGGATAGTGTTAGGGTTAAGGTTAGGGTTAGCATCAGCCGTAGGATAGTGTTAGCGTTAGGGTTAGCCTCAGCCCTAAGATAGTGTTAGAGTTAGGGTTAGGGTTAGCATCAGCCCTAGGATACTGTTAGGGTTAGGGTTAGGGTTCGCATCAGCCCTAGGATAGTGTTAGGGTTAGGGTTAGCATCAGCCATAGGATAGTGTTAGGGTTAGGGTTAGGGTTAGCATCAGCCCTAGGATAGTGTTAGGGTTAGGGTTAGCATCAGCCATAGGATAGTGTTAGGGTTAGGGTTAGGGTTAGCATCAGCCCTAGGATAGTGTTAGGGTTAGGGTTAACATAAACCCTAGGATAGTGTTAGGATTAAGGTTAGGGTTAGCATCAGCCGTAGGATAGTGTTAGCGTTAGGGTTAGCCTCAGCCCTAAGATAGTGTTAGAGTTAGGGTTAGGGTTAGCATCAGCCCTAGGATAGTGTTAGGGTTAGGGTTAGGGTTCGCATCAGCCCTAGGATAGTGTTAGGGTTAGGATTAGCATCAGCCCTAGGATAGTGTTAGGGTTAGGGTTAGGGTTAGCATCAGCCCTAGGATAGTGTTAGGTTTAGGGTTAGCATCAGCCCTAGGATAGTGTGAGGGTTAGGGTTAGGGTTAGCATCAGCCCTAGGATAGTGTTAGGGTTGGGGTTAGCATCAACCCTAGGATAGTGTTAGGGTTAGGGTTAGGGTTAGCATCAGCCCTAGGATAGTGTTAGGGTTAGGGTTAGCATCAGCCCTAGGATAGTGTTAGGGTTAGCGTTAGGGTTAGGGTTAACATCAGCCCTTGGAGAGTGTTAGGGTTAGGGTTAGGGTTAGCATCAGCCCTAGGATAGTGTTAGTGTTAGGGTTAGCATCAGCCCTAGGATAGTGTTAGGGTTAGGGTTAGGGTTAGCATCCGCCCTAGGATAGTGTTAGGTTTAGGTTTAGGGTTAGCATCAGCCCTAGGATAGTGTTATTGTTAGGGTTAACATAAACCCTAGGATAGTGTTAGGGTTAGGGTTAGGGTTATCATCAGGCCTAGGATAGTTTTAGGGTTAGGTTTAGGGTTAGCATCAGTTCAAGGATAGTGTTAGGGTTAGCGTTAGGGTTAGCATCAGCCCTAGGATAGTGTTAGGGTTAGGGTTAGGGTTAGCATCAGGCCTAGGATAGTGTTAGGGTTAGGGTTAGCATCAGCCCTAGGATAGTGTTAGGGTTAAGGTTAGGGTTAGCATCAGCCGTAGGATAGTGTTAGCGTTAGGGTTAGCCTCTGCCCTAAGATAGTGTTAGAGTTAGGGTTAGGGTTAGCATCAGCCCTAGGATAGTGTTAGGGTTAGGGTTAGGGTTCGCATCAGCCCTAGGATAGTGTTAGGGTTAGGGTTAGCATCAGCCATAGGATAGTGTTAGGGTTAGGGTTAGGGTTAGCATCAGCCCTAGGATAGTGTTAGGGTTAGGGTTAACATAAACCCTAGGATAGTGTTAGGATTAAGGTTAGGGTTAGCATCAGCCGTAGGATAGTGTTAGCGTTAGGGTTAGCCTCAGCCCTAAGATAGTGTTAGAGTTAGGGTTAGGGTTAGCATCAGCCCTAGGATAGTGTTAGGGTTAGGGTTAGGGTTCGCATCAGCCCTAGGATAGTGTTAGGGTTAGGATTAGCATCAGCCCTAGGATAGTGTTAGCGTTAGGGTTAGGGTTAGCATCAGCCCTAGGATAGTGTTAGGTTTAGGGTTAGCATCAGCCCTAGGATAGTGTGAGGGTTAGGGTTAGGGTTAGCATCAGCCCTAGGATAGTGTTAGGGTTGGGGTTAGCATCAACCCTAGGATAGTGTTAGGGTTAGGGTTAGGGTTAGCATCAGCCCTAGGATAGTGTTAGGGTTAGGGTTAGCATCAGCCCTAGGATAGTGTTAGGATTAAGGTTAGGGTGAGCATCAGCCGTAGGATAGTGTTAGCGTTAGGGTTAGCCTCAGCCCTAAGATAGTGTTAGAGTTAGGGTTAGGGTTAGCATCAGCCCTAGGATAGTGTTAGGGTTAGGGTTAGGGTTCGCATCAGCCCTAGGATAGTGTTAGGGTCAGGGTTAGCATCAGCCATAGGATAGTGTTAGGGTTAGAGTTAGGGTTAGCATCAGCCCTAGGATAGTGTTAGGGTTAGGGTTAACATAAACCCTAGGATAGTGTTAGGGTTAGGGTTAGGGTTATCATCAGGCCAAGGATAGTGTTAGGGTTAGGGTTAGGGTTAGCATTAGTTCAAGGATAGTGTTATTGTTAGCGTTAGGGTTAGCATCAGCCCTAGGATAGTGTTAGGGTTAGGGTTAGGGTTAGCATCAGCCCTAGGATAGTGTTAGGTTTAGGGTTAGCATCAGCCCTAGGATAGTGTTAGGGTTAGGGTTAGGGTTAGCATCAGCCCTAGGATAGTGTTAGGGTTAGGGTTAGCATCAGCCCTAGGATAGTGTTAGGGTTAGCGTTAGGGTTAGGGTTAGCATCAGCCCTTGGAGAGTGTTAGGGTTAGGGTTAGGGTTAGCATCAGCCCTAGGATAGTGTTAGTGTTAGGGTTAGCATCAGCCCTAGGATAGTGTTAGGGTTAGGGTTAGGGTTAGCATCCGCCCTAGGATAGTGTTAGGTTTAGGTTTAGGGTTAGCATCAGCCCTAGGATAGTGTTAGGGTTAGGGTTAACATAAACCCTAGGATAGTGTTAGGGTTAGGGTTAGGGTTATCATCACCCCTAGGATAGTTTTAGGGTTAGGGTTAGGGTTAGCATCAGTTCAAGGATAGTGTTAGGGTTAGCGTTACGGTTAGCATCAGCCCCAGTATAGTGTTAGGGTTAGGGTTAGGGTTAGCATCAGCCCTAGGATAGTGTTAGGGTTAGGGTTAGCATCAGCCCTAGCATAGTGTGAGGGTTAGGGTTAGGGTTAGCATCAGCCCTAGGATAGTGTTAGGGTTAGGGATAGCATCAACCCTAGGATAGTGTTAGGGTTAGGGTTAGGGTTAGCATCAGCCCTAGGATAGTGTTAGGGTTAGGGTTAGCATCAGCCCTAGGATAGTGTTAGGGTTAGCGTTAGGGTTAGGGTTAGCATCAGCCCTTGGAGAGTGTTAGGGTTAGGGTTAGGGTTAGCATCAGCCCTAGGATAGTGTTAGTGTTAGGGTTAGCATCAGCCCTAGGATAGAGTTAGGGTTAGGGTTAGGGTTAGCATCCCCCCTAGGATAGTGTTAGGTTTAGGTTTAGGGTTAGCATCAGCCCTAGGATAGTGTTAGGTTTAGGGTTAACATAAACCCTAGGATAGTGTTAGGGTTAGGGTTAGGGTTATCATCAGGCCTAGGATAGTTTTAGGGTTAGGTTTAGGGTTAGCATCAGTTCAAGGATAGTGTTAGGGTTAGCGTTAGGGTTAGCATCAGCCCTAGGATAGTGTTAGGGTTAGGGTTAGGGTTAGCATCAGGCCTAGGATAGTGTTAGGGTTAGGGTTAGCATCAGCCCTAGGATAGTGTTAGGGTTAAGGTTAGGGTTAGCATCAGCCGTAGGATAGTGTTAGCGTTAGGGTTAGCCTCAGCCCTAAGATAGTGTTAGAGTTAGGGTTAGGGTTAGCATCAGCCCTAGGATACTGTTAGGGTTAGGGTTAGGGTTCGCATCAGCCCTAGGATAGTGTTAGGGTTAGGGTTAGCATCAGCCATAGGATAGTGTTAGGGTTAGGGTTAGGGTTAGCATCAGCCCTAGGATAGTGTTAGGGTTAGGGTTAGCATCAGCCATAGGATAGTGTTAGGGTTAGGGTTAGGGTTAGCATCAGCCCTAGGATAGTGTTAGGGTTAGGGTTAACATAAACCCTAGGATAGTGTTAGGATTAAGGTTAGGGTTAGCATCAGCCGTAGGATAGTGTTAGCGTTAGGGTTAGCCTCAGCCCTAAGATAGTGTTAGAGTTAGGGTTAGGGTTAGCATCAGCCCTAGGATAGTGTTAGGGTTAGGGTTAGGGTTCGCATCAGCCCTAGGATAGTGTTAGGGTTAGGATTAGCATCAGCCCTAGGATAGTGTTAGGGTTAGGGTTAGGGTTAGCATCAGCCCTAGGATAGTGTTAGGTTTAGGGTTAGCATCAGCCCTAGGATAGTGTGAGGGTTAGGGTTAGGGTTAGCATCAGCCCTAGGATAGTGTTAGGGTTGGGGTTAGCATCAACCCTAGGATAGTGTTAGGGTTAGGGTTAGGGTTAGCATCAGCCCTAGGATAGTGTTAGGGTTAGGGTTAGCATCAGCCCTAGGATAGTGTTAGGGTTAGCGTTAGGGTTAGGGTTAACATCAGCCCTTGGAGAGTGTTAGGGTTAGGGTTAGGGTTAGCATCAGCCCTAGGATAGTGTTAGTGTTAGGGTTAGCATCAGCCCTAGGATAGTGTTAGGGTTAGGGTTAGGGTTAGCATCCGCCCTAGGATAGTGTTAGGTTTAGGTTTAGGGTTAGCATCAGCCCTAGGATAGTGTTATTGTTAGGGTTAACATAAACCCTAGGATAGTGTTAGGGTTAGGGTTAGGGTTATCATCAGCCCTAGGATAGTTTTAGGGTTAGGGTTAGGGTTAGCATCAGTTCAAGGATAGTGTTAGGGTTAGCGTTAGGGTTAGCATCAGCCCTAGGATAGTGTTAGTGTTAGGGTTAGGGTTTGCATCAGCCCTAGGATAGTGTTAGGGTTAGGGTTAGCATCAGCGCTAGGATAGTGTTAGGATTAAGGTTAGGGTTAGCATCAGCCGTAGGATAGTGTTAGCGATAGGGTTAGCCTCAGCCCTAAGATAGTGTTAGAGTTAGGGTTAGGGTTAGCATCAGCCCTAGGATAGTGTTAGGGTTAGGGTTAGGGTTCGCATCAGCCCTAGGATAGTGTTAGGGTTAGGGTTAGCATCAGCCATAGGATAGTGTTAGGGTTAGGGTTAGGGTTAGCATCAGCCCTAGGATAGTGTTAGGGTTAGGGTTAACATAAACCCTAGGATAGTGTTAGGGTTAGGGTTAGGGTTATCATCAGGCCAAGGATAGTGTTAGGGTTAGTGTTAGGGTTAGCATTAGTTCAAGGATAGTGTTAGGGTTAGCGTTAGGGTTAGCATCAGCCCTAGGATAGTGTTAGGGTTAGGGTTAGGGTTAGCATCAGCCCTAGGATAGTGTTAGGGTTAGGGTTAGCATCAGCCCTAGGATAGTGTTAGTGTTAGGGTTAGGGTTAGCATCAGGCCCAGGATAGTGGTAGGGTTAGGGTTAGCATCAGCCCTAGGATAGTGTTAGGGTTAGGGTTAAAATAAACCCTAGGACAGTTTTAGGGTTAGGGTTAGGTTTATCATCAGGCCTAGGATAGTGTTAGGGTTAGCGTTAGGTTTAGCATCAGTTCAAGGATAGTTTTAGGGTTAGCGTTAGGTTAAGCATCAGCCCTAGGATAGTGTTAGGGTTAGGGTTAGGGTTAGCATCAGGCCTAGGATAGTGTTAGGGTTAGGGTTAGCATCAGCCCTAGGATAGTGTAAGGGTTAGGGTTAGCATCAGCCCTAGGATAGTGTTAGTGTTTGGGTTAGGGTTAGCATCAGGCCTAGGATAGTGTTAGGGTTAGGGTTAGCATCAGCCCTAGGATAGTGTTAGGGTTAGGGTTAGGGTTTGCATCAGCCCTAGGATAGTGTTAGGGTTAGGGTTAGCATCAGCCCTAGGATAGTGTTAGTGTTAGGGTTAGGGTTAGCATCAGGCCCAGGATAATGGTAGGGTTAGGGTTAGCATCAGCCCTAGGATAGTGTTAGGGTTAGGGTTAACATAAACCCTAGGATAGTTTTAGGGTTAGGGTTAGGGTTATCATCAGGCCTAGGATAGTGTTCGGGTTAGCGTTAGGTTTAGCATCAGTTCAAGGATAGTTTTAGGGTTAGCGTTAGGGTTAGCATCAGCCCTAGGATAGTGTTAGGGTTAGGGTTAGGGTTAGCATCAGCCCTAGGATAGTGTTAGGGTTAGGGTTAGCATCAGCCCTAGGATAGTGTTAGGGTTAGGGTTAGGGTTATCATCAGGCCTAGGATAGTGTAAGGGTTAGGGTTAGCATCAGTCCTAGGATAGTGTTAGGGTTAGGGTTAGGGTTAGCATCAGCCCTAGGATAGTGTTAGGGTTAGGGTTAGGGTTAGCATCAGCCCTAGGATAGTGTTAGTGTTAGGATTAGCATGAGCCGTAGGATAGTGTTAGGGTTAGGGTTAGGGTTTGCATCAGCCCTAGGATAGTGTGAGGGTTAGGGTTAGGGTTAGCATCAGCCCTAGGATAGTGTTAGGGTTGGGGTTAGCATCAACCCTAGGATAGTGTTAGGGTAAGGGTTAGGGTTAGCATCAGCCCTAGGATAGTGTTAGGGTTAGGGTTAGCATCAGCCCTAGGATAGTGTTAGGGTTAGCGTTAGGGTTAGGGTTAGCATCAGCCCTTGGAGAGTGTTAGGGTTAGGGTTAGGGTTAGCATCAGCCCTAGGATAGTGTTAGTGTTAGGGTTAGCATCAGCCCTAGGATAGTGTTAGGGTTAGGGTTAGGGGTAGCATCCGCCCTAGGATAGTGTTAGGTTTAGGTTTAGGGTTAGCATCAGCCCTAGGATAGTGTTAGGGTTAGGGTTAACATAAACCCTAGGATAGTGTTAGGGTTAGGGTTAGGGTTATCATCAGCCCTAGGATAGTTTTAGGGTTAGGGTTACGGTTAGCATCAGTTCAAGGATAGTGTTAGGGTTAGCGTTAGGGTTAGCATCAGCCCTAGGATAGTGTTAGGGTTAGGGTTAGGGTTAGCATCAGCCCTAGGATAGTGTTAGGGTTAGGGTTAGCATCAGCCCTAGGATAGTGTGAGGGTTAGGGTTAGGGTTAGCATCAGCCCTAGGATAGTGTTAGGGTTAGGGATAGCATCAACCCTAGGATAGTGTTAGGGTTAGGGTTAGGGTTAGCATCAGCCCTAGGATAGTGTTAGGGTTAGGGTTAGCATCAGCCCTAGGATAGTGATAGGGTTAGCGTTAGGGTTAGGGTTAGCATCAGTCCTTGGAGAGTGTTAGGGTTAGGGTTAGGGTTAGCATCCGCCCTAGGATAGTGTTAGGTTTAGGTTTAGGGTTAGCATCAGCCCTAGGATAGTGTTAGTGTTAGGGTTAGCATCAGCCCTAGGATAGAGTTAGGGTTAGGGTTAGGGTTAGCATCCGCCCTAGGATAGTGTTAGGTTTAGGTTTAGGGTTAGCATCAGCCCTAGGAGAGTGTTAGGGTTAGGGTTAACATAAACCCTAGGATAGTGTTAGGGTTAGGGTTAGGGTTATCATCACCCCTAGGATAGTTTTAGGGTTAGGGTTAGGGTTAGCATCAGTTCAAGGATAGTGTTAGGGTTAGCGTTAGGGTTAGCATCAGCCCTAGGATAGTGTTAGGGTTAGGGTTAGGGTTAGCATCAGCCCTAGGATAGTGTTAGGGTTAGGGTTAGCATCAGCCCTAGGATAGTGTGAGGGTTAGGGTTAGGGTTAGCATCAGCCCTAGGATAGTGTTAGGGTTAGGGATAGCATCAACCCTAGGATAGTGTTAGGGTTAGGGTTAGGGTTAGCATCAGCCCTAGGATAGTGTTAGGGTTAGTGTTAGCATCAGCCCTAGGATAGTGTTAGGGTTAGCGTTAGGGTTAGGGTTAGCATCAGCCCTTGGAGAGTGTTAGGGTTAGGGTTAGGGTTAGCATCAGCCCTAGGATAGTGTTAGTGTTAGGGTTAGCATCAGCCCTAGGATAGAGTTAGGGTTAGGGTTAGGGTTAGCATCCGCCCTAGGATAGTGTTAGGTTTAGGTTTAGGGTTAGCATCAGCCCTAGGATAGTGTTAGGTTTAGGGTTAACATAAACCCTAGGATAGTGTTAGGGTTAGGGTTAGGGTTATCATCAGGCCTAGGATAGTTTTAGGGTTAGGTTTAGGGTTAGCATCAGTTCAAGGATAGTGTTAGGGTTAGCGTTAGGGTTAGCATCAGCCCTAGGATAGTGTTAGGGTTAGGGTTAGGGTTAGCATCAGGCCTAGGATAGTGTTAGGGTTAGGGTTAGCATCAGCCCTAGGATAGTGTTAGGGTTAAGGTTAGGGTTAGCATCAGCCGTAGGATAGTGTTAGCGTTAGGGTTAGCCTCAGCCCTAAGATAGTGTTAGAGTTAGGGTTAGGGTTAGCATCAGCCCTAGGATAGTGTTAGGGTTAGGGTTAGGGTTCGCATCAGCCCTAGGATAGTGTTAGGGTTAGGGTTAGCATCAGCCATAGGATAGTGTAAGGGTTAGGGTTAGGGTTAGCATCAGCCCTAGGATAGTGTTAGGGTTAGGGTTAACATAAACCCTAGGTTAGTGTTAGGATTAAGGTTAGGGTTAGCATCAGCCGTAGGATAGTGTTAGCGTTAGGGTTAGCCTCAGCCCTAAGATAGTGTTAGAGTTAGGGTTAGGGTTAGCATCAGCCCTAGGATAGTGTTAGGGTTAGGGTTAGGGTTCGCATCAGCCCTAGGATAGTGTTAGGGTTAGGATTAGCATCAGCCCTAGGATAGTGTTAGGGTTAGGGTTAGGGTTAGCATCAGCCCTAGGATAGTGTTAGGTTTAGGGTTAGCATCAGCCCTAGGATAGTGTGAGGGTTAGGGTTAGGGTTAGCATCAGCCCTAGGATAGTGTTAGGGTTGGGGTTAGCATCAACCCTAGGATAGTGTTAGGGTTAGGGTTAGGGTTAGCATCAGCCCTAGGATAGTGTTAGGGTTAGGGTTAGCATCAGCCCTAGGATAGTGTTAGGGTTAGCGTTAGGGTTAGGGTTAACATCAGCCCTTGGAGAGTGTTAGGGTTAGGGTTAGGGTTAGCATCAGCCCTAGGATAGTGTTAGTGTTAGGGTTAGCATCAGCCCTAGGATAGTGTTAGGGTTAGGGTTAGGGTTAGCATCCGCCCTAGGATAGTGTTAGGTTTAGGTTTAGGGTTAGCATCAGCCCTAGGATAGTGTTATTGTTAGGGTTAACATAAACCCTAGGATAGTGTTAGGGTTAGGGTTAGGGTTATCATCAGCCCTAGGATAGTTTTAGGGTTAGGGTTAGGGTTAGCATCAGTTCAAGGATAGTGTTAGGGTTAGCGTTAGGGTTAGCATCAGCCCTAGGATAGTGTTAGTGTTAGGGTTAGGGTTTGCATCAGCCCTAGGATAGTGTTAGGGTTAGGGTTAGCATCAGCGCTAGGATAGTGTTAGGATTAAGGTTAGGGTTAGCATCAGCCGTAGGATAGTGTTAGCGATAGGGTTAGCCTCAGCCCTAAGATAGTGTTAGAGTTAGGGTTAGGGTTAGCATCAGCCCTAGGATAGTGTTAGGGTTAGGGTTAGGGTTCGCATCAGCCCTAGGATAGTGTTAGGGTTAGGGTTAGCATCAGCCATAGGATAGTGTTAGGGTTAGGGTTAGGGTTAGCATCAGCCCTAGGATAGTGTTAGGGTTAGGGTTAACATAAACCCTAGGATAGTGTTAGGGTTAGGGTTAGGGTTATCATCAGGCCAAGGATAGTGTTAGGGTTAGTGTTAGGGTTAGCATTAGTTCAAGGATAGTGTTAGGGTTAGCGTTAGGGTTAGCATCAGCCCTAGGATAGTGTTAGGGTTAGGGTTAGGGTTAGCATCAGCCCTAGGATAGTGTTAGGGTTAGGGTTAGCATCAGCCCTAGGATAGTGTTAGTGTTAGGGTTAGGGTTAGCATCAGGCCCAGGATAGTGGTAGGGTTAGGGTTAGCATCAGCCCTAGGATAGTGTTAGGGTTAGGGTTAAAATAAACCCTAGGACAGTTTTAGGGTTAGGGTTAGGTTTATCATCAGGCCTAGGATAGTGTTAGGGTTAGCGTTAGGTTTAGCATCAGTTCAAGGATAGTTTTAGGGTTAGCGTTAGGTTAAGCATCAGCCCTAGGATAGTGTTAGGGTTAGGGTTAGGGTTAGCATCAGGCCTAGGATAGTGTTAGGGTTAGGGTTAGCATCAGCCCTAGGATAGTGTAAGGGTTAGGGTTAGCATCAGCCCTAGGATAGTGTTAGTGTTTGGGTTAGGGTTAGCATCAGGCCTAGGATAGTGTTAGGGTTAGGGTTAGCATCAGCCCTAGGATAGTGTTAGGGTTAGGGTTAGGGTTTGCATCAGCCCTAGGATAGTGTTAGGGTTAGGGTTAGCATCAGCCCTAGGATAGTGTTAGTGTTAGGGTTAGGGTTAGCATCAGGCCCAGGATAATGGTAGGGTTAGGGTTAGCATCAGCCCTAGGATAGTGTTAGGGTTAGGGTTAACATAAACCCTAGGATAGTTTTAGGGTTAGGGTTAGGGTTATCATCAGGCCTAGGATAGTGTTCGGGTTAGCGTTAGGTTTAGCATCAGTTCAAGGATAGTTTTAGGGTTAGCGTTAGGGTTAGCATCAGCCCTAGGATAGTGTTAGGGTTAGGGTTAGGGTTAGCATCAGCCCTAGGATAGTGTTAGGGTTAGGGTTAGCATCAGCCCTAGGATAGTGTTAGGGTTAGGGTTAGGGTTATCATCAGGCCTAGGATAGTGTAAGGGTTAGGGTTAGCATCAGTCCTAGGATAGTGTTAGGGTTAGGGTTAGGGTTAGCATCAGCCCTAGGATAGTGTTAGGGTTAGGGTTAGGGTTAGCATCAGCCCTAGGATAGTGTTAGTGTTAGGATTAGCATGAGCCGTAGGATAGTGTTAGGGTTAGGGTTAGGGTTTGCATCAGCCCTAGGATAGTGTGAGGGTTAGGGTTAGGGTTAGCATCAGCCCTAGGATAGTGTTAGGGTTGGGGTTAGCATCAACCCTAGGATAGTGTTAGGGTTAGGGTTAGGGTTAGCATCAGCCCTAGGATAGTGTTAGGGTTAGGGTTAGCATCAGCCCTAGGATAGTGTTAGGGTTAGCGTTAGGGTTAGGGTTAGCATCAGCCCTTGGAGAGTGTTAGGGTTAGGGTTAGGGTTAGCATCAGCCCTAGGATAGTGTTAGTGTTAGGGTTAGCATCAGCCCTAGGATAGTGTTAGGGTTAGGGTTAGGGGTAGCATCCGCCCTAGGATAGTGTTAGGTTTAGGTTTAGGGTTAGCATCAGCCCTAGGATAGTGTTAGGGTTAGGGTTAACATAAACCCTAGGATAGTGTTAGGGTTAGGGTTAGGGTTATCATCAGCCCTAGGATAGTTTTAGGGTTAGGGTTACGGTTAGCATCAGTTCAAGGATAGTGTTAGGGTTAGCGTTAGGGTTAGCATCAGCCCTAGGATAGTGTTAGGGTTAGGGTTAGGGTTAGCATCAGCCCTAGGATAGTGTTAGGGTTAGGGTTAGCATCAGCCCTAGGATAGTGTGAGGGTTAGGGTTAGGGTTAGCATCAGCCCTAGGATAGTGTTAGGGTTAGGGATAGCATCAACCCTAGGATAGTGTTAGGGTTAGGGTTAGGGTTAGCATCAGCCCTAGGATAGTGTTAGGGTTAGGGTTAGCATCAGCCCTAGGATAGTGATAGGGTTAGCGTTAGGGTTAGGGTTAGCATCAGTCCTTGGAGAGTGTTAGGGTTAGGGTTAGGGTTAGCATCCGCCCTAGGATAGTGTTAGGTTTAGGTTTAGGGTTAGCATCAGCCCTAGGATAGTGTTAGTGTTAGGGTTAGCATCAGCCCTAGGATAGAGTTAGGGTTAGGGTTAGGGTTAGCATCCGCCCTAGGATAGTGTTAGGTTTAGGTTTAGGGTTAGCATCAGCCCTAGGAGAGTGTTAGGGTTAGGGTTAACATAAACCCTAGGATAGTGTTAGGGTTAGGGTTAGGGTTATCATCACCCCTAGGATAGTTTTAGGGTTAGGGTTAGGGTTAGCATCAGTTCAAGGATAGTGTTAGGGTTAGCGTTAGGGTTAGCATCAGCCCTAGGATAGTGTTAGGGTTAGGGTTAGGGTTAGCATCAGCCCTAGGATAGTGTTAGGGTTAGGGTTAGCATCAGCCCTAGGATAGTGTGAGGGTTAGGGTTAGGGTTAGCATCAGCCCTAGGATAGTGTTAGGGTTAGGGATAGCATCAACCCTAGGATAGTGTTAGGGTTAGGGTTAGGGTTAGCATCAGCCCTAGGATAGTGTTAGGGTTAGGGTTAGCATCAGCCCTAGGATAGTGTTAGGGTTAGCGTTAGGGTTAGGGTTAGCATCAGCCCTTGGAGAGTGTTAGGGTTAGGGTTAGGGTTAGCATCAGCCCTAGGATAGTGTTAGTGTTAGGGTTAGCATCAGCCCTAGGATAGAGTTAGGGTTAGGGTTAGGGTTAGCATCCGCCCTAGGATAGTGTTAGGTTTAGGTTTAGGGTTAGCATCAGCCCTAGGATAGTGTTAGGTTTAGGGTTAACATAAACCCTAGGATAGTGTTAGGGTTAGGGTTAGGGTTATCATCAGGCCTAGGATAGTTTTAGGGTTAGGTTTAGGGTTAGCATCAGTTCAAGGATAGTGTTAGGGTTAGCGTTAGGGTTAGCATCAGCCCTAGGATAGTGTTAGGGTTAGGGTTAGGGTTAGCATCAGGCCTAGGATAGTGTTAGGGTTAGGGTTAGCATCAGCCCTAGGATAGTGTTAGGGTTAAGGTTAGGGTTAGCATCAGCCGTAGGATAGTGTTAGCGTTAGGGTTAGCCTCAGCCCTAAGATAGTGTTAGAGTTAGGGTTAGGGTTAGCATCAGCCCTAGGATAGTGTTAGGGTTAGGGTTAGGGTTCGCATCAGCCCTAGGATAGTGTTAGGGTTAGGGTTAGCATCAGCCATAGGATAGTGTTAGGGTTAGGGTTAGGGTTAGCATCAGCCCTAGGATAGTGTTAGGGTTAGGGTTAACATAAACCCTAGGATAGTGTTAGGATTAAGGTTAGGGTTAGCATCAGCCGTAGGATAGTGTTAGCGTTAGGGTTAGCCTCAGCCCTAAGATAGTGTTAGAGTTAGGGTTAGGGTTAGCATCAGCCCTAGGATAGTGTTAGGGTTAGGGTTAGGGTTCGCATCAGCCCTAGGATAGTGTTAGGGTTAGGATTAGCATCAGCCCTAGGATAGTGTTAGGGTTAGGGTTAGGGTTAGCATCAGCCCTAGGATAGTGTTAGGTTTAGGGTTAGCATCAGCCCTAGGATAGTGTGAGGGTTAGGGTTAGGGTTAGCATCAGCCCTAGGATAGTGTTAGGGTTGGGGTTAGCATCAACCCTAGGATAGTGTTAGGGTTAGGGTTAGGGTTAGCATCAGCCCTAGGATAGTGTTAGGGTTAGGGTTAGCATCAGCCCTAGGATAGTGTTAGGGTTAGCGTTAGGGTTAGGGTTAACATCAGCCCTTGGAGAGTGTTAGGGTTAGGGTTAGGGTTAGCATCAGCCCTAGGATAGTGTTAGTGTTAGGGTTAGCATCAGCCCTAGGATAGTGTTAGGGTTAGGGTTAGGGTTAGCATCCGCCCTAGGATAGTGTTAGGTTTAGGTTTAGGGTTAGCATCAGCCCTAGGATAGTGTTATTGTTAGGGTTAACATAAACCCTAGGATAGTGTTAGGGTTAGGGTTAGGGTTATCATCAGCCCTAGGATAGTTTTAGGGTTAGGGTTAGGGTTAGCATCAGTTCAAGGATAGTGTTAGGGTTAGCGTTAGGGTTAGCATCAGCCCTAGGATAGTGTTAGTGTTAGGGTTAGGGTTTGCATCAGCCCTAGGATAGTGTTAGGGTTAGGGTTAGCATCAGCGCTAGGATAGTGTTAGGATTAAGGTTAGGGTTAGCATCAGCCGTAGGATAGTGTTAGCGTTAGGGTTAGCCTCAGCCCTAAGATAGTGTTAGAGTTAGGGTTAGGGTTAGCATCAGCCCTAGGATAGTGTTAGGGTTAGGGTTAGGGTTCGCATCAGCCCTAGGATAGTGTTAGGGTTAGGGTTAGCATCAGCCATAGGATAGTGTTAGGGTTAGGGTTAGGGTTAGCATCAGCCCTAGGATAGTGTTAGGGTTAGGGTTAACATAAACCCTAGGATAGTGTTAGGGTTAGGGTTAGGGTTATCATCAGGCCAAGGATAGTGTTAGGGTTAGTGTTAGGGTTAGCATTAGTTCAAGGATAGTGTTAGGGTTAGCGTTAGGGTTAGCATCAGCCCTAGGATAGTGTTAGGGTTAGGGTTAGGGTTAGCATCAGCCCTAGGATAGTGTTAGGGTTAGGGTTAGCATCAGCCCTAGGATAGTGTTAGTGTTAGGGTTAGGGTTAGCATCAGGCCCAGGATAGTGGTAGGGTTAGGGTTAGCATCAGCCCTAGGATAGTGTTAGGGTTAGGGTTAAAATAAACCCTAGGACAGTTTTAGGGTTAGGGTTAGGTTTATCATCAGGCCTAGGATAGTGTTAGGGTTAGCGTTAGGTTTAGCATCAGTTCAAGGATAGTTTTAGGGTTAGCGTTAGGTTAAGCATCAGCCCTAGGATAGTGTTAGGGTTAGGGTTAGGGTTAGCATCAGGCCTAGGATAGTGTTAGGGTTAGGGTTAGCATCAGCCCTAGGATAGTGTAAGGGTTAGGGTTAGCATCAGCCCTAGGATAGTGTTAGGGTTAGGATTAGCATCAGCCCTAGGATAGTGTTAGTGTTAGGGTTAGGGTTAGCATCAGGCCTAGGATAGTGTTAGGGTTAGGGTTAGCATCAGCCCTAGGATAGTGTTAGGGTTAGGGTTAGGGTTTGCATCAGCCCTAGGATAGTGTTAGGGTTAGGGTTAGGGTTATCATCAGGCCTAGGATAGTGTAAGGGTTAGGCTTAGCATCAGTCCTAGGATAGTGTTAGGGTTAGGGTTAGGGTTAGCATCAGCCCTAGGATAGTGTTAGGGTTAGGGTTAGGGTTAGCATCAGCCCTAGGATAGTGTTAGGGTTAGGATTAGCATGAGCCGTAGGATAGTGTTAGGGTTAGGGTTAGGGTTTGCATCAGCCCTAGGATAGTGTGAGGGTTAGGGTTAGGGTTAGCATCAGCCCTAGGATAGTGTTAGGGTTGGGGTTAGCATCAACCCTAGGATAGTGTTAGGGTTAGGGTTAGGGTTAGCATCAGCCCTAGGATAGTGTTAGGGTTAGGGTTAGCATCAGCCCTAGGATAGTGTTAGGGTTAGCGTTAGGGTTAGGGTTAGCATCAGCCCTTGGAGAGTGTTAGGGTTAGGGTTAGGGTTAGCATCAGCCCTAGGATAGTGTTAGTGTTAGGGTTAGCATCAGCCCTAGGATAGTGTTAGGGTTAGGGTTAGGGGTAGCATCCGCCCTAGGATAGTGTTAGGTTTAGGTTTAGGGTTAGCATCAGCCCTAGGATAGTGTTAGGGTTAGGGTTAACATAAACCCTAGGATAGTGTTAGGGTTAGGGTTAGGGTTATCATCAGCCCTAGGATAGTTTTAGGGTTAGGGTTACGGTTAGCATCAGTTCAAGGATAGTGTTAGGGTTAGCGTTAGGGTTAGCATCAGCCCTAGGATAGTGTTAGGGTTAGGGTTAGGGTTAGCATCAGCCCTAGGATAGTGTTAGGGTTAGGGTTAGCATCAGCCCTAGGATAGTGTGAGGGTTAGGGTTAGGGTTAGCATCAGCCCTAGGATAGTGTTAGGGTTAGGGATAGCATCAACCCTAGGATAGTGTTAGGGTTAGGGTTAGGGTTAGCATCAGCCCTAGGATAGTGTTAGGGTTAGGGTTAGCATCAGCCCTAGGATAGTGATAGGGTTAGCGTTAGGGTTAGGGTTAGCATCAGTCCTTGGAGAGTGTTAGGGTTAGGGTTAGGGTTAGCATCCGCCCTAGGATAGTGTTAGGTTTAGGTTTAGGGTTAGCATCAGCCCTAGGATAGTGTTAGTGTTAGGGTTAGCATCAGCCCTAGGATAGAGTTAGGGTTAGGGTTAGGGTTAGCATCCGCCCTAGGATAGTGTTAGGTTTAGGTTTAGGGTTAGCATCAGCCCTAGGAGAGTGTTAGGGTTAGGGTTAACATAAACCCTAGGATAGTGTTAGGGTTACGGTTAGGGTTATCATCAGGCCTAGGATAGTTTTAGGGTTAGGTTTAGGGTTAGCATCAGTTCAAGGATAGTGTTAGGGTTAGCGTTAGGGTTAGCATCAGCCCTAGGATAGTGTTAGGGTTAGGGTTATGGTTAGCATCAGGCCTAGGATAGTGTTAGGGTTAGGGTTAGCATCAGCCCTAGGATAGTGTTAGGGTTAAGGTTAGGGTTAGCATCAGCCGTAGGATAGTGTTAGCGTTAGGGTTAGCCTCAGCCCTAAGATAGTGTTAGAGTTAGGGTTAGGGTTAGCATCAGCCCTAGGATAGTGTTAGGGTTAGGGTTAGGGTTCGCATCAGCCCTAGGATAGTGTTAGGGTTAGGGTTAGCATCAGCCATAGGATAGTGTTAGGGTTAGGGTTAGGGTTAGCATCAGCCCTAGGATAGTGTTAGGGTTAGGGTTAACATAAACCCTAGGATAGTGTTAGGATTAACGTTAGGGTTAGCATCAGCCGTAGGATAGTGTTAGCGTTAGGGTTAGCCTCAGCCCTAAGATAGTGTTAGAGTTAGGGTTAGGGTTAGCATCAGCCCTAGGATAGTGTTAGGGTTAGGGTTAGGGTTCGCATCAGCCCTAGGATAGTGTTAGGGTTAGGATTAGCATCAGCCCTAGGATAGTGTTAGGGTTAGGGTTAGGGTTAGCATCAGCCCTAGGATAGTGTTAGGTTTAGGGTTAGCATCAGCCCTAGGATAGTGTGAGGGTTAGGGTTAGGGTTAGCATCAGCCCTAGGATAGTGTTAGGGTTGGGGTTAGCATCAACCCTAGGATAGTGTTAGGGTTAGGGTTAGGGTTAGCATCAGCCCTAGGATAGTGTTAGGGTTAGGGTTAGCATCAGCCATAGGATAGTGTTAGGGTTAGCGTTAGGGTTAGGGTTAACATCAGCCCTTGGAGAGTGTTAGGGTTAGGGTTAGGGTTAGCATCAGCCCTAGGATAGTGTTAGTGTTAGGGTTAGCATCCGCCCTAGGATAGTGTTAGGGTTAGGGTTAGGGTTAGCATCCGCCCTAGGATAGTGTTAGGTTTAGGTTTAGGGTTAGCATCAGCCCTAGGATAGTGTTATTGTTAGGGTTAACATAAACCCTAGGATAGTGTTAGGGTTAGGGTTAGGGTTATCATCAGCCCTAGGATAGTTTTAGGGTTAGGGTTAGGGTTAGCATCAGTTCAAGGATAGTGTTAGGGTTAGCATCAGCCCTAGGATAGTGTTAGGGTTAGGGTTAGGGTTTGCATCAGCCCTAGGATAGTGTTAGGGTTAGGGTTAGCATCAGCCCTAGGATAGTGTTAGGATTAAGGTTAGGGTTAGCATCAGCCGTAGGATAGTGTTAGCGTTAGGGTTAGCCTCAGCCCTAAGATAGTGTTAGAGTTAGGGTTAGGGTTAGCATCAGCCCTAGGATAGGGTTAGGGTTAGGGTTAGGGTTCGCATCAGCCCTAGGATAGTGTTAGGGTTAGGGTTAGCATCAGCCATAGGATAGTGTTAGGGTTAGGGTTAGGGTTAGCATCAGCCCTAGGATAGTGTTAGGGTTAGGGTTAACATAAACCCTAGGATAGTGTTAGGGTTAGGGTTAGGGTTATCATCAGGCCAAGGATAGTGTTAGGGTTAGTGTTAGGGTCAGCATTAGTTCAAGGATAGTGTTACGGTTAGCGTTAGGGTTAGCATCAGCCCTAGGATAGTGTTAGGGTTAGGGTTAGGGTTAGCATCAGCCCTAGGATAGTGTTAGGGTTAGGGTTAGCATCAGCCCTAGGATAGTGTTAGTGTTAGGGTTAGGGTTAGCATCAGGCCCAGGATAGTGGTAGGGTTAGGGTTAGCATCAGCCCTAGGATAGTGTTAGGGTTAGGGTTAAAATAAACCCTAGGACAGTTTTAGGGTTAGGGTTAGGTTTATCATCAGGCCTAGGATAGTGTTAGGGTTAGCGTTAGGTTTAGCATCAGTTCAAGGATAGTTTTAGGGTTAGCGTTAGGTTAAGCATCAGCCCTAGGATAGTGTTAGGGTTAGGGTTAGGGTTAGCATCAGCCCTAGGATAGTGTTAGGGTTAGGGTTAGCATCAGCCCTAGGATAGTGTTAGGGTTAAGGTTAGGGTTAGCATCAGGCCTAGGATAGTGTAAGGGTTAGGGTTAGCATCAGCCCTAGGATAGTGTTAGGGTTAGGATTAGAATCAGCCCTAGGATAGTGTTAGTGTTAGGGTTAGGGTTAGCATCAGGCCTAGGATAGTGTTAAGGTTAGGGTTAGCATCAGCCCTAGGATAGTGTTAGGGTTAGGGTTAGGGTTAGCATCAGCCCTAGGATAGTGTTAGGGTTAGGGTTAGCATCAGCCCTAGGATAGTGTTAGTGTTAGGGTTAGGGTTAGCATCAGGCCCAGGATAGTGGTAGGGTTAGGGTTAGCATCAGCCCTTGGATAGTGTTAGGGTTAGGGTTAGGGTTATCATCAGGCCTAGGATAGTGTAACTGTTAGGGTTAGCATCAGCCCTAGGATAGTGTTATGGTTAGGGTTAGGGTTAGCATCAGCCCTAGGATAGTGTTAGGGTTAGGGTTAGGGTTAGCATCAGCCCTAGGATAGTGTTAGGGTTGGGGTTAGCATGAACCCTAGGATAGTGTTAGGGTTAGGGTTAGGGTTAGCATCAGCCCTAGGATAGTGTTAGGGTTAGGGTTAGCATCAGCCCTAGGATAGTGTTAGGATTAGCGTTAGGGTTAGGGTTAGCATCAGCCCTTGGAGAGTGTTAGGGTTAGGGTTAGGGTTAGCATCAGCCCTAGGATAGTGTTAGTGTTAGGGTTAGCATCAGCCCTAGGATAGTGTTAGGGTTAGGGTTAGGGTTAGCATCCGCCCTAGGATAGTGTTAGGTTTAGGTTTAGGGTTAGCATCAGCCCTAGGATAGTGTTAGGGTTAGGGTTAACATAAACCCTAGGATAGTGTTAGGGTTAGGGTTAGGGTTATCATCAGCCCTAGGATAGTTTTAGGGTTAGGGTTAGGGTTAGCATCAGTTCAAGGATAGTGTTAGGGTTAGCGTTAGGGTTAGCATCAGCCCTAGGATAGTGTTAGGGTTAGGGTTAGGGTTAGCATCAGGCCTAGGATAGTGTTAGGGTTAAGGTTAGGGTTAGCATCAGCCGTAGGATAGTGTTAGCGTTAGGGTTAGCCTCAGCCCTAAGATAGTGTTAGAGTTAGGGTTAGGGTTAGCATCAGCCCTAGGATAGTGTTAGGGTTAGGGTTAGGGTTCGGATCAGCCCTAGGATAGTGTTAGGGTTAGGGTTAGCATCAGCCATAGGATAGTGTTAGGGTTAGGGTTAGGGTTAGCATCAGCCCTAGGATAGTGTTAGGGTTAGGGTTAACATAAACCCTAGGATAGTGTTAGGGTTAGGGTTAGGGTTATCATCAGTCCAAGGATAGTGTTAGGGTTAGGGTTAGGGTTAGCATTAGTTCAAGGATAGTGTTAGGGTTAGCGTTAGGGTTAGCATCAGTCCTAGGATAGTGTTAGGGTTAGGGTTAGGGTTAGCATCAGCCCTAGGATAGTGTTAGGGTTAGGGTTAGCATCAGCCCTAGGATAGTGTTAGTGTTAGGGTTAGGGTTAGCATCAGGCCCAGGATATTGGTAGGGTTAGGGTTAGCATCAGCCCTAGGATAGTGTTAGGGTTAGGGTTAACATAAACCCCAGGATAGTTTTAGGGTTAGGGTTAGGTTTATCATCAGGCCTAGGATAGTGTTAGGGTTAGCGTTAGGTTTAGCATCAGTTCAAGGATAGTTTTAGGGTTAGCGTTAGGGTTAGCATCAGCCCTAGGATAGTGTTAGGGTTAGGGTTAGGGTTAGCATCAGCCCTAGGATAGTGTTAGGGTTAGGGTTAGCATCAGCCCTAGGATAGTGTTAGGGTTAGCGTTAGGGTTAGGGTTAGCATCAGCCCTTGGAGAGTGTTAGGGTTAGGGTTAGGGTTAGCATCAGCCCTAGGATAGTGTTAGTGTTCGGGTTAGCATCAGCCCTAGGATAGTGTTAGGGTTAGGGTTAGGGTTAGCATCCGCCCTAGGATAGTGTTAGGTTTAGGTTTAGGGTTAGCATCAGCCCTAGGATAGTGTTAGGGTTAGGGTTAACATAAACCCTAGGATAGTGTTAGGGTTAGGGTTAGGGTTATCATCAGCCCTAGGATACTTTTAGGGTTAGGGTTAGGGTTAGCATCAGTTCAAGGATAGTGTTAGGGTTAGCGTTAGGGTTAGCATCAGCCCTAGGATAGTGTTAGGGTTAGGGTTAGGGTTCGCATCAGCCCTAGGATAGTGTTAGGGTTAGGGTTAGCATCAGCCCTAGGATAGTGTTAGGGTTAGGGTTAGGGTTAGCATCAGCCCTAGGATAGTGTTAGGTTTAGGGTTAGCATCAGCCCTAGGATAGTGTGAGGGTTAGGGTTAGGGTTAGCATCAGCCCTAGGATAGTGTTAGGGTTGGGGTTAGCATCAACCCTAGGATAGTGTTAGGGTTAGGGTTAGGGTTAGCATCAGCCCTAGGATAGTGTTAGGGTTAGGGTTAGCATCAGCCCTAGGATAGTGTTAGGGTTAGCGTTAGGGTTAGGGTTAACATCAGCCCTTGGAGAGTGTTAGGGTTAGGGTTAGGTTTAGCATCAGCCCTAGGATAGTGTTAGTGTTAGGGTTAGCATCAGCCCTAGGATAGTGTTAGTGTTAGGGTTAGCATCAGTCCTAGGATAGTGTTAGGGTTAGGGTTAGGGTTAGCATCAGCCCTAGGATAGTGTTAGGGTTAGGGTTAACATAAACCCTAGGATAGTGTTAGGGTTAGGGTTAGGGTTATCATCAGTCCAAGGATAGTGTTAGGGTTAGGGTTAGGGTTAGCATTAGTTCAAGGATAGTGTTAGGGTTAGCGTTAGGGTTAGCATCAGTCCTAGGATAGTGTTAGGGTTAGGGTTAGGGTTAGCATCAGCCCTAGGATAGTGTTAGGGTTAGGGTTAGCATCAGCCCTAGGATAGTGTTAGTGTTAGGGTTAGGGTTAGCATCAGGCCCAGGATATTGGTAGGGTTAGGGTTAGCATCAGCCCTAGGATAGTGTTAGGGTTAGGGTTAACATAAACCCTAGGATAGTTTTAGGGTTAGGGTTAGGTTTATCATCAGGCCTAGGATAGTGTTAGGGTTAGCGTTAGGTTTAGCATCAGTTCAAGGATAGTTTTAGGGTTAGCGTTAGGGTTAGCATCAGCCCTAGGATAGTGTTAGGGTTAGGGTTAGGGTTAGCATCAGCCCTAGGATAGTGTTAGGGTTAGGGTTAGCATCAGCCCTAGGATAGTGTTAGGGTTAGCGTTAGGGTTAGGGTTAGCATCAGCCCTTGGAGAGTGTTAGGGTTAGGGTTAGGGTTAGCATCAGCCCTAGGATAGTGTTAGTGTTCGGGTTAGCATCAGCCCTAGGATAGTGTTAGGGTTAGGGTTAGGGTTAGCATCCGCCCTAGGATAGTGTTAGGTTTAGGTTTAGGGTTAGCATCAGCCCTAGGATAGTGTTAGGGTTAGGGTTAACATAAACCCTAGGATAGTGTTAGGGTTAGGGTTAGGGTTATCATCAGCCCTAGGATACTTTTAGGGTTAGGGTTAGGGTTAGCATCAGTTCAAGGATAGTGTTAGGGTTAGCGTTAGGGTTAGCATCAGCCCTAGGATAGTGTTAGGGTTAGGGTTAGGGTTCGCATCAGCCCTAGGATAGTGTTAGGGTTAGGGTTAGCAACAGCCCTAGGATAGTGTTAGGGTTAGGGTTAGGGTTAGCATCAGCCCTAGGATAGTGTTAGGTTTAGGGTTAGCATCAGCCCTAGGATAGTGTGAGGGTTAGGGTTAGGGTTAGCATCAGCCCTAGGATAGTGTTAGGGTTGGGGTTAGCATCAACCCTAGGATAGTGTTAGGGTTAGGGTTAGGGTTAGCATCAGCCCTAGGATAGTGTTAGGGTTAGGGTTAGCATCAGCCCTAGGATAGTGTTAGGGTTAGCGTTAGGGTTAGGGTTAACATCAGCCCTTGGAGAGTGTTAGGGTTAGGGTTAGGGTTAGCATCAGCCCTAGGATAGTGTTAGTGTTAGGGTTAGCATCAGCCCTAGGATAGTGTTAGGGTTAGGGTTAGGGTTAGCATCCGCCCTAGGATAGTGTTAGGTTTAGGTTTAGGGTTAGCATCAGCCCTAGGATAGTGTTATTGTTAGGGTTAACATAAACCCTAGGATAGTGTTAGGGTTAGGGTTAGGGTTATCATCAGCCCTAGGATAGTTTTAGGGTTAGGGTTAGGGTTAGCATCAGTTCAAGGATAGTGTTAGGGTTAGCGTTAGGGTTAGCATCAGCCCTAGGATAGTGTTAGGGTTAGGGTTAGGGTTTGCATCAGCCCTAGGATAGTGTTAGGGTTAGGGTTAGCATCAGCCCTAGGATAGTGTTAGGATTAAGGTTAGGGTTAGCATCAGCCGTAGGATAGTGTTAGCGTTAGGGTTAGCCTCAGCCCTAAGATAGTGTTAGAGTTAGGGTTAGCGTTAGCATCAGCCCTAGGATAGTGTTAGGGTTAGGGTTAGGGTTCGCATCAGCCCTAGGATAGTGTTAGGGTTAGGGTTAGCATCAGCAATAGGATAGTATTAGGGTTAGGGTTAGGGTTAGCATCAGCCCTAGAATAGTGTTAGGGTTAGGGTTAACATAAACCCTAGGAGAGTGTTAGGGTTAGGGTTAGGGTTATCATCAGGCCAAGGATAGTGTTAGTGTTAGTGTTAGGGTTAGCATTAGTTCAAGGATAGTGTTAGGGTTAGCGTTAGGGTTAGCATAAGCCCTAGGATAGTGTTAGGGTTAGGGTTAGGGTTAGCATCAGCCCTAGGATAGTGTTAGAGTTAGGGTTAGCATCAGCCCTAGGATAGTGTTAGTGTTAGGGTTAGGGTTAGCATCAGGCCCAGGATAGTGGTAGGGTTAGGGTTAGCATCAGCCCTAGGATAGTGTTAGGGTTAGGGTTAAAATAAACCCTAGGACAGTTTTAGGGTTAGGGTTAGGTTTATCATCAGGCCTAGGATAGTGTTAGGGTTAGCGTTAGGTTTAGCATCAGTTCAAGGATAATTTTAGGGTTAGCGTTAGGTTAAGCATCAGCCCTAGGATAGTGTTAGGGTTAGGGTTAGGGTTAGCATCAGCCCTAGGATAGTGTTAGGGTTAGGGTTAGCATCAGCCCTAGGATAGTGTTAGGGTTAAGGTTAGGGTTAGCATCAGGCCTAGGATAGTGTAAGGGTTAGGGTTAGCATCAGCCCTAGGATAGTGTTAGGGTTAGGATTAGCATCAGCCCTAGGATAGTGTTAGTGTTAGGGTTAGGGTTAGCATCAGGCCTAGGATAGTGTTAGGGTTAGGGTTAGCATCAGCCCTAGGATAGTGTGAGGGTTAGGGTTAGGGTTAGCATCAGCCCTAGGATAGTGTTAGGGTTAGGGTTAGCATCAGCCCTAGGATAGTGTTAGTGTTAGTGTTAGGGTTAGCATCAGGCCCAGGATAGTGGTAGGGTTAGGGTTAGCATCAGCCCTAGGATAGTGTTAGGGTTAGGGTTAACATAAACCCTAGGATAGTTTTAGGGTTAGGGTTAGGGTTATCATCAGGCCTAGGATAGTGTTCGGGTTAGCGTTAGGTTTAGCATCAGTTCAAGGATAGTTTTAGGGTTAGCGTTAGGGTTAGCATCAGCCCTAGGATAGTGTTAGGGTTAGGGTTAGGGTTAGCATCAGCCCTAGGATAGTGTTAGGGTTAGGGTTAGCATCAGCCCTAGGATAGTGTTAGGGTTAGGGTTAGGGTTATCATCAGGCCTAGGATAGTGTAAGGGTTAGGGTTAGCATCAGCCCTAGGATAGTGTTAGGGTTAGGGTTAGGGTTAGCATCAGCCCTAGGATAGTGTTAGGGTTAGGGTTAGGGTTAGCATCAGCCCTACGATAGTGTTAGGGTTAGGATTAGCATGAGCCGTAGGATAGTGTTAGGGTTAGGGTTAGGGTTAGCATCAGCCCTAGGATAGTGTGAGGGTTAGGGTTAGGGTTAGCATCAGCCCTAGGATAGTGTTAGGGTTAGGGTTAGCATCAGCCCTAGGATAGTGTTAGGGTTAGCGTTAGGGTTAGGGTTAGCATCAGCCCTTGGAGAGTGTTAGGGTTAGGGTTAGGGTTAGCATCAGCCCTAGGATAGTGTTAGGGTTAGGGTTAGGGTTAGCATCAGCCCTAGGATAGTGTTAGGGTTAGGATTAGCATCAGCCCTAGGATAGTGTTAGGGTTAGGGTTAGGGTTAGCATCAGGCCTAGGATAGTGTTAGGGTTAGGGTTAGCATCAGCCCTAGGATAGTGTTAGGGTTAGGGTTAGGGTTATCATCAGGCCTATGATAGTGTTAGGGTTAGGGTTAGCATCAGACCTAGGATAGTGTTAGGGTTAGGGTTAGGGTTAACATCAGCCCTAGGATAGTGTTAGGGTTAGGGTTAGCATCAGCCCTAGGATAGTGTTAGGGTTAGGGTTAGGGTTAGCATCAGCCCTAGGATAGTGTTAGGGGTAGAGTTAGCATCAGCCCTAGGATAGTGTTAGGGGTAGGGTTAGGGTTATCATCAGGCCTAGGATAGTGTTAGGGTTAGGGTTAGCATCAGCCCTACGATAGAGTTAGGGTTAGGATTAGGGTTAGCATCAGCCCTAGGATAGTGTTAGGTTTAGGGTTAGTGTTAGCATCAGCCCTAGGATATTATTAGGGTTAGGGTTAGCATCAGCCCTAGGATAGTGTTAGGGTTAGATTTAGGGTTAGTACCAGGCTTAGGATAGTGTTAATCTTAGGGTTACCATCAGCGTTAGGATAGTGTTAGGTTTAGGGTTAGGGTTAGCATCAGCCGTAGGATAGTGTTAGGGTTAGGGTTAGCCTCAGCCCTAGGATAGTGTTAGCGTTAGGGTTAGGGTTAGCATCAGCCGTAGGATAGTGTTAGGGTTAGGGTTAGCCTCAGCCCTAGGATAGTGTTAGCGTTAGGGTTAGGGTTAGCATCAGCCGTAGGATAGTGTTAGGGTTAGGGTTAGCCTCAGCCCTAGGATAGTGTTAGCGTTATGGTTAGGGTTAACATCAGCCCTAGGATAGTGTTAGGGTTAGGGTTAGCATCAGCCCTAGGATAGTGTTAGGGTTAGGGTTAGGGTTAGTATCAGCCCTAGGATAGTGTTATGGTTAGAGATAGCATCAGACCTAGGATAGTGTTAGGGTTAGGGTTAGCATCAGCCCTAGGATAGTGTTAGGGTTAGCGTTAGGGTTAGGGTTAGCATCAGCCCTAGGATAGTGTTTGGGTTAGGGTTAGGGTTAGCATCAGCCCTAGGATAGTGTTAGGGGTAGAGTTAGCATCAGCCCTAGGATAGTGTTAGGGGTAGGGTTAGGGTTCTCATCAGGCCTAGGATAGTGTTAGGGTTAGGGTTAGCATCAGCCCTAGCATAGTGTTAGGGTTAGGGTTAGGGTTAGCATCAGCCCTAGGATAGTGTTAGGGTTAGGGTTAGCATCAGCCCTAGGATAGTGTTAGGGTTAGGGTTAGCATCAGCCCTAGGATAGTGTGAGGGTTAGGGTTAGGGTTAGCATCAGCCCTAGGATAGTGTTAGGGTTAGGGTTAGCATCAGCCCTAGGATAGTGTGAGGGTTAGGGTTAGGGTTAGCATCAGCCCTAGGATAGTGTTAGGGTTAGGGTTAGCATCAGCCCTAGGATAGTGTTAGGGTTAGGGTTAGGGTTAGCATCAGGCCTAGGATAGTGTTAGGGTTAGAGTTAGCATCAGCCCTAGGATAGTGTTAGGGGTAGTGTTAGGGTTATCATCAGGCCTAGGATAGTGTTAGGTTTAGGGTTAGCATCAGCCCTAGGATAGTGTTAGGGTTAGGGTTAGGGTTAGCATCAGCCCTAGGATAGTGTTAGGGTTAGGGTTAGTGTTAGCATCAGCCCTAGGATATTATTAGGGTTAGGGTTAGCATCAGCCCTATGATAGTGTTAGGGTTAGATTTAGGGTTAGCACCAGGCTTAGGATAGTGTTAATGTTAGGGTTACCATCAGCCTTAGGATAGTGTTAGGGTTAGGGTTAGGGTTAGCATCAGCCGTAGGATAGTGTTAGGGTTAGGGTTAGCCTCAGCCTTAGGATAGTGTTAGCGTTAGGGTTAGGGTTAGCATCAGCCGTAGGATAGTGTTAGAGTTAGGGTTAGCCTCAGCCCTAGGATAGTGTTAGCGTTAGGGTTAGGGTTAGCATCAGCCCTAGGATAGTGTTAGGGTAGGGTTAGGGTTAGCATGAGCACTAGGATAGTGTTAGGGTTAGGGTTAGCATCAGCCCTAGGATAGTGTTAGGGTTAGGGTTAGGGTTAGCATCAGCCCTAGGATAGTGTTAGGGTTAGGGTTAGCATCAGCCCTAGCATAGTGTTAGGGTTAGGGTTAGGGTTAGCATCAGCCCTAGGATAGTGTTAGGGTTAGGGTTAGCATCAGCCCTAGGATAGTGTTAGGGTTAGGGTTAGCATCAGCCCTAGGATAGTGTGAGGGTTAGGGTTAGGGTTAGCATCAGCCCTAGGATAGTGTTAGGGTTAGGGTTAGCATCAGCCCTAGAATAGTGTGAGGGTTAGGGTTAGGGTTAGCATCAGCCCTAGGATAGTGTTAGGGTTAGGGTTAGCATCAGCCCTAGGATAGTGTTAGGGTTAGGGTTAGGGTTAGCATCAGGCCTAGGATAGTGTTAGGGTTAGAGTTAGCATCAGCCCTAGGATAGTGTTAGGGGTAGGGTTAGGGTTATCATCAGGCCTAGGATAGTGTTAGGGTTAGGGTTAGCATCAGCCCTAGGATAGTGTTAGGGTTAGGGTTAGGGTTAGCATCAGCCCTAGGATAGTGTTAGGGTTAGGGTTAGTGTTAGCATCAGCCCTAGGATAGTGTTAGGTTTAGGGTTAGCATCAGCCCTAGGATAGTGTTAGTGTTAGGGTTAGGGTTAGCATCAGGCCCAGGATAGTGTTAATGTTAGGGTTACCATCAGCCTTAGGATAGTGTTAGGGTTAGGGTTAGGGTTAGCATCAGCCGTAGGATAGTGTTAGGGTTAGGGTTAGCATTAGTTCAAGGATAGTGTTAGGGTTAGGGTTAGGGTTAGCATCAGCCCTAGGATAGTGTTAGGGTTAGGGTTAGCATCAGCCCTAGGATAGTGTTAGTGTTAGGGTTAGGGTTAGCATCAGGCCCAGGATAGTGGTAGGGTTAGGGTTAGCATCAGCCCTAGGATAGTGTTAGGGTTAGGGTTAACATAAACCCTAGGATAGTTTTAGGGTTAGGGTTAGGTTTATCATCAGGCCTAGGATAGTGTTAGGGTTAGGGATAGGGTTATCATCAGGCCTAGGATAGTGTAAAGGTTAGGGTTAGCATCAGCCCTAGGATAGTTTTAGGGTTAGGGTTAGGGTTAGCATCAGCCCTAGGATAGTGTTAGGGTTAGGATTAGCATCAGCCCTAGGATAGTGTTAGGGTTAGGGTTAGGGTTAGCATCAGGCCTAGGATAGTGTTAGGGTTAGGGTTAGCATCAGTACTAGGATAGTGTTAGGGTTAGGATTAGGGTTATCATCAGGCCTATGATAGTGTTAGGGTTATGGTTAGCATCAGCCCTAGGATAGTGTTAGGGTTAGGGTTAGGGTTAGCATCAGCCCTAGGATAGTGTTATGGTTAGGGTTAGCATCAGCCCTAGGATAGTGTTAGGGTTAGGGTTAGGGTTAGCATCAGGCCTAGGATAGTGTTAGGGTTAGAGTTAGCATCAGCCCTAGGATAGTGTTAGGGGTAGGGTTAGGGTTATCATCAGGCCAAGGATAGTGTTAGGGTTAGGGTTAGCATCAGCCCTAGGATAGTGTTAGGGTTATGGTTAGGGTTAGCATCAGCCCTAGGATAGTGTTAGGGTTAGGGTTAGTGTTAGCATCAGCCCTAGGATATTATTAGGGTTAGGGTTAGCATCAGCCCTAGGATAGTGTTAGGGTTAGATTTAGGGTTAGCACCAGGCTTAGGATAGTGTTAATGTTAGGGTTACCATCAGCCTTTGGATAGTGTTAGGGTTAGGGTTAGGGTTAGCATCAGCCGTAGGATAGTGTTAGGGTTAGGGTTAGCCTCAGCCCTAGGATAGTGTTAGCGTTAGGGTTAGGGTTAGCATCAGCCGTAGGATAGTGTTAGGGTTAGGGTTAGCCTCAGCCCTAGGATAGTGTTAGCGTTAGGGTTAGGGTTAGCATCAGCCCTAGGATAGTGTTAGGGGTAGAGTTAGGGTTAGCATGAGCCCTAGGATATTGTTAGGGTTAGGGTTAGCATCAGCCCTAGGATAGTGTTAGGGTTAGGGTTAGGGTTAGCATCAGCCCTAGGATAGTGTTAGGGTTAGGGTTAGCATCAGCCCTAGCATAGTGTTAGGGTTAGCGTTAGGGTTAGCATCAGCCCTAGGATAGTGTTAGGGTTAGGGTTAGCATCAGCCCTAGGATAGTGTTAGGGTTAGGGTTAGCATCAGCCCCAGGATAGTGTGAGGGTTAGGGTTAGGGTTAGCATCAGCCCTAGGATAGTGTTAGGTTTAGGGTTAGCATCAGCCCTTGGATAGTGTGAGGGTTAGGGTTAGGGTTAGCATCAGCCCTAGGATAGTGTTAGGGTTAGGGTTAGCATCAGCCCTAGGATAGTGTTAGGGTTAGGGTTAGGGTTAGCAATAGGCCTAGGATAGTGTTAGGGTTAGAGTTAGCATCAGCCCTAGGATAGTGTTAGGGGTAGGGTTAGGGTTATCATCAGGCCTAGGATAGTGTTAGGGTTAGGGTTAGCATCAGCCCTGGGATAGTGTTAGGGTTAGGGTTAGGGTTAGCATCAGCCCTAGGATAGTGTTAGGGTTAGGGTTAGTGTTAGCATCAGCCCTAGGATATTATTAGGTTTAGGGTTAGCATCAGCTCTAGGATAGTGTTAGGGTTAGATTTAGGGTTAGCACCAGGCTTAGGATAGTGTTAATGTTAGGGTTACCATCAGCCTTAGGATAGTGTTAGGGTTAGGGTTAGGGTTAGCATCAGCCGTAGGATAGTGTTAGGGTTAGGGTTAGCCTCAGCCCTAGGATAATGTTAGCGTTAGGGTTAGGGTTAGCATCAGCCGTAGGATAGTGTTAGGGTTAGGGTTAGCCTCAGCCCTAGGATAGTGTTAGGGTTAGGGTTAGCATCAGCCCTAGGATAGTGTGAGGGTTAGGGTTAGGGTTAGCATCAGCCCTAGGATAGTGTTAGGGTTAGGGTTAGCATCAGCCCTAGGATAGTGTTAGGGGTAGGGTTAGGGTTAGCATCAGCCCTAGGATAGTGTTAGGGTTAGGGTTAGCATCAGCCCTAGGATAGTGTTAGGGTTAGGGTTAGGGTTAGCATCAGCCCTTGGAGAGTGTTAGGGTTAGGCTTAGGGTTAGCATCAGCCCTAGGATAGTGTTAGTGTTAGGGTTAGCATCAGCCCTAGGATAGTGTTAGGGTTAGGGTTAGGGTTAGCATCCGCCCTAGGATAGTGTTAGGTTTAGGGTTAGGGTTAGCATCAGCCCTAGGATAGTGTTAGGGTTAGGGTTAACATAAACCCTAGGATAGTGTTAGGGTTAGGGTTAGGATTATCATCAGGCCTAGGATAGTTTTAGGGTTAGGGTTAGGGTTAGCATCAGTTCAAGGATAGTGTTAGGGTTAGCGTTAGGGTTAGCATCAGCCCTAGGATAGTGTTAGGTTTAGGTTTAGGGTTAGCATCAGGCCTAGGATAGTGTTAGGGTTAGGGTTAGCATCAGCCCTAGGATAGTGTTAGGGTTAAGGTTAGGGTTAGCATCAGCCGTAGGATAGTGTTAGCGTTAGGGTTAGCCTCAGCCCTAAGATAGTGTTAGAGTTAGGGTTAGGGTTAGCATCAGCCCAAGGATAGTGTTAGGGTTAGGGTTAGGGTTCGCATCAGCCCTAGGATAGTGTTAGGTTTAGGGTTAGCATCAGCCATAGCATAGTGTTAGGGTTAGGGTTAGGGTTAGCATCAGCCCTAGGATAGTGTTAGGGATAGGGTTAGCATCAGCCCTAGGATAGTGTTAGGGTTAGGGTTAGGGTTAGCATCAGCCCTAGGATAGTGTTAGGGTTAGGGTTAGGGTTAGCATCAGCCCTAGGATAGTGTTAGGGTTAGGGTTAGCATCAGCCCTGGGATAATGTTAGGGTTAGGGTTAGGGTTAGCATCAGCCTTAGGATAGTGTTAGGGTTAGGGTTAGCATCAGCCCTAGGATAGTGTTATGGTTAGGGTTAGGGTTAGCCTCAGCCCTTGGATAGTGTTAGCGTTAGGGTTAGGGTTAGCATCAGCCCTAGGATAGTGTTAGGGGTAGGGTTAGGGTTAGCATGAGCCCTAGGATATTGTTAGGGTTAGGGTTAGCATCAGCCCTAGGATAGTGTTAGGGTTAGGGTTAGGGTTAGCATCAGCCCTAGGATAGTGTTAGGGTTAGGGTTAGCATCAGCCCTAGCATAGTGTTAGGGTTAGCGTTAGGGTTAGCATCAGCCCTAGGATAGTGTTAGGGTTAGGGTTAGCATCAGCCCTAGGATAGTGTTAGGGTTAGGGTTAGCATCAGCCCCAGGATAGTGTGAGGGTTAGGGTTAGGGTTAGCATCAGCCCTAGGATAGTGTTAGGTTTAGGGTTAGCATCAGCCCTAGGATAGTGTGAGGGTTAGGGTTAGGGTTAGCATCAGCCCTAGGATAGTGTTAGGGTTAGGGTTAGCATCAGCCCTAGGATAGTGTTAGGGTTAGGGTTAGGGTTAGCATCAGGCCTAGGATAGTGTTAGGGTTAGAGTTAGCATCAGCCCTAGGATAGTGTTAGGGGTAGGGTTAGGGTTATCATCAGGCCTAGGATAGTGTTAGGGTTAGGGTTAGCATCAGCCCTGGGATAGTGTTAGGGTTAGGGTTAGGGTTAGCATCAGCCCTAGGATAGTGTTAGGGTTAGGGTTAGTGTTAGCATCAGCCCTAGGATATTATTAGGGTTAGGGTTAGCATCAGCTCTAGGATAGTGTTAGGGTTAGATTTAGGGTTAGCACCAGGCTTAGGATAGTGTTAATGTTAGGGTTACCATCAGCCTTAGGATAGTGTTAGGGTTAGGGTTAGGGTTAGCATCAGCCGTAGGATAGTGTTAGGGTTAGGGTTAGCCTCAGCCCTAGGATAGTGTTAGCGTTAGGGTTAGGGTTAGCATCAGCCGTAGGATAGTGTTAGGGTTAGGGTTAGCCTCAGCCCTAGGATAGTGTTAGGGTTAGGGTTAGCATCAGCCCCAGGATAGTGTGAGGGTTAGGGTTAGGGTTAGCATCACCCTAGGATAGTGTTAGGGTTAGGGTTAACATCAGCCCTAGGATAGTGTGAGGGTTAGGGTTAGGGTTAGCATCAGTCTAGGATAGTGTTAGGGTTAGGGTTAGCATCAACCCTAGGATAGTGTTAGGGTTAGGGTTAGGGTTAGCATCAGCCCTAGGATAGTGTTAGGGTTAGGGTTAGCATCAGCCCTAGGATAGTGTTAGGGTTAGGGTTAGGGTTAGCATCAGCCCTTGGAGAGTGTTAGGGTTAGGCTTAGGGTTAGCATCAGCCCTAGGATAGTGTTAGTGTTAGGGTTAGCATCAGCCCTAGGATAGTGTTAGGGTTAGGGTTAGGGTTAGCATCCGCCCTAGGATAGTGTTAGGTTTAGGGTTAGGGTTAGCATCAGCCCTAGGATAGTGTTAGGGTTAGGGTTAACATAAACCCTAGGATAGTGTTAGGGTTAGGGTTAGGATTATCATCAGGCCTAGGATAGTTTTAGGGTTAGGGTTAGGGTTAGCATCAGTTCAAGGATAGTGTTAGGGTTAGCGTTAGGGTTAGCATCAGCCCTAGGATAGTGTTAGGGTTAGGTTTAGGGTTAGCATCAGGCCTAGGATAGTGTTAGGGTTAGGGTTAACATCAGCCCTAGGATAGTGTTAGGGTTAAGGTTAGGGTTAGCATCAGCCGTAGGATAGTGTTAGCGTTAGGGTTAGCCTCAGCCCTAAGATAGTGTTAGAGTTAGGGTTAGGGTTAGCATCAGCCCAAGGATAGTGTTAGGGTTAGGGTTAGGGTTCGTATCAGCCCTAGGATAGTGTTAGGGTTAGGGTTAGCATCAGCCATAGCATAGTGTTAGGGTTAGGGTTAGGGTTAGCATCAGCCCTAGGATAGTGTTAGGGATAGGGTTAGCATCAGCCCTAGGATAGTGTTAGGGTTAGGGTTAGGGTTAGCATCAGCCCTAGGATAGTGTTAGGGTTAGGGTTAGGGTTAGCATCAGCCCTAGGATAGTGTTAGGGTTAGGGTTAGCATCAGCCCTGGGATAATGTTAGGGTTAGGGTTAGGGTTAGCATCAGCCTTAGGATAGTGTTAGGGTTAGGGTTAGCATCAGCCCTAGGATAGTGTTATGGTTAGGGTTAGGGTTAGCCTCAGCCCTAGGATAGTGTTAGCGTTAGGGTTAGGGTTAGCATCAGCCCTAGGATAGTGTTAGGGGTAGGGTTAGGGTTAGCATGAGCCCTAGGATATTGTTAGGGTTAGGGTTAGCATCAGCCCTAGGATAGTGTTAGGGTTAGGGTTAGGGTTAGCATCAGCCCTAGGATAGTGTTAGGGTTAGGGTTAGCATCAGCCCTAGCATAGTGTTAGGGTTAGCGTTAGGGTTAGCATCAGCCCTAGGATAGTGTTAGGGTTAGGGTTAGCATCAGCCCTAGGATAGTGTTAGGGTTAGGGTTAGCATCAGCCCCAGGATAGTGTGAGGGTTAGGGTTAGGGTTAGCATCAGCCCTAGGATAGTGTTAGGTTTAGGGTTAGCATCAGCCCTAGGATAGTGTGAGGGTTAGGGTTAGGGTTAGCATCAGCCCTAGGATAGTGTTAGGTTTAGGGTTAGCATCAGCCCTAGGATAGTGTTAGGGTTAGGGTTAGGGTTAGCATCAGGCCTAGGATAGTGTTAGGGTTAGAGTTAGCATCAGCCCTAGGATAGTGTTAGGGGTAGGGTTAGGGTTATCATCAGGCCTAGGATAGTGTTAGGCTTAGGGTTAGCATCAGCCCTAGGATAGTGTTAGCGTTAGGGTTAGGGTTAGCATCAGCCGTAGGATAGTGTTAGGGTTAGGGTTAGCCTCAGCCCTAGGATAGTGTTAGGGTTAGGGTTAGCATCAGCCCTAGGATAGTGTGAGGGTTAGGGTTAGGGTTAGCATCACCCTAGGATAGTGTTAGGGTTAGGGTTAACATCAGCCCTAGGATAGTGTGAGGGTTAGGGTTAGGGTTAGCATCAGTCTAGGATAGTGTTAGGGTTAGGGTTAGCATCAACCCTAGGATAGTGTTAGGGTTAGGGTTAGGGTTAGCATCAGCCCTAGGATAGTGTTAGGGTTAGGGTTAGCATCAGCCCTAGGATAGTGTTAGGGTTAGGGTTAGGGTTAGCATCAGCCCTTGGAGAGTGTTAGGGTTAGGCTTAGGGTTAGCATCAGCCCTAGGATAGTGTTAGTGTTAGGGTTAGCATCAGCCCTAGGATAGTGTTAGGGTTAGGGTTAGGGTTAGCATCCGCCCTAGGATAGTGTTAGGTTTAGGGTTAGGGTTAGCATCAGCCCTAGGATAGTGTTAGGGTTAGGGTTAACATAAACCCTAGGATAGTGTTAGGGTTAGGGTTAGGATTATCATCAGGCCTAGGATAGTTTTAGGGTTAGGGTTAGGGTTAGCATCAGTTCAAGGATAGTGTTAGGGTTAGCGTTAGGGTTAGCATCAGCCCTAGGATAGTGTTAGGGTTAGGTTTAGGGTTAGCATCAGGCCTAGGATAGTGTTAGGGTTAGGGTTAGCATCAGCCCTAGGATAGTGTTAGGGTTAAGGTTAGGGTTAGCATCAGCCGTAGGATAGTGTTAGCGTTAGGGTTAGCCTCAGCCCTAAGATAGTGTTAGAGTTAGGGTTAGGGTTAGCATCAGCCCAAGGATAGTGTTAGGGTTAGGGTTAGGGTTCGCATCAGCCCTAGGATAGTGTTAGGGTTAGGGTTAGCATCAGCCATAGCATAGTGTTAGGGTTAGGGTTAGGGTTAGCATCAGCCCTAGGATAGTGTTAGGGATAGGGTTAGCATCAGCCCTAGGATAGTGTTAGGGTTAGGGTTAGGGTTAGCATCAGCCCTAGGATTGTGTTAGGGTTAGGGTTAGGGTTAGCATCAGCCCTAGGATAGTGTTAGGGTTAGGGTTAGCATCAGCCCTGGGATAATGTTAGGGTTAGGGTTAGGGTTAGCATCAGCCTTAGGATAGTGTTAGGGTTAGGGTTAGCATCAGCCCTAGGATAGTGTTATGGTTAGGGTTAGGGTTAGCCTCAGCCCTAGGATAGTGTTAGCGTTAGGGTTAGGGTTAGCATCAGCCCTAGGATAGTGTTAGGGGTAGGGTTAGGGTTAGAATGAGCCCTAGGATATTGTTAGGGTTAGGGTTAGCATCAGCCCTAGGATAGTGTTAGGGTTAGGGTTAGGGTTAGCATCAGCCCTAGGATAGTGTTAGGGTTAGGGTTAGCATCAGAACTAGCATAGTGTTAGGGTTAGCGTTAGGGTTAGCATCAGCCCTAGGATAGTGTTAGGGTTAGGGTTAGCATCAGCCCTAGGATAGTGTTAGGGTTAGGGTTAGCATCAGCCCCGGGATAGTGTGAGGGTTAGGGTTAGGGTTAGCATCAGCCCTAGGATAGTGTTAGGTTTAGAGTTAGCATCAGCCCTAGGATAGTGTGAGGGTTAGGGTTAGGGTTAGCATCAGCCCTAGGATAGTGTTAGGATTAGGGTTAGCATCAGCCCTAGGATAGTGTTAGAGTTAGGGTTAGGGTTAGCATCAGGCCTAGGATAGTGTTAGGGTTAGAGTTAGCATCAGCCCTAGGATAGTGTTAGGGGTAGGGTTAGGGTTATCATCAGGCCTAGGATAGTGTTAGGGTTACGGTTAGCATCAGCCCTGGGATAGTGTTAGGGTTAGGGTTAGGGTTAGCATCAGCCCTAGGATAGTGTTAGGGTTAGGGTTAGTGTTAGCATCAGCCCTAGGATATTATTAGGGTTAGGGTTAGCATCAGCTCTAGGATAGTGTTAGGGTTAGATTTAGGGTTAGCACCAGGCTTAGGATAGTGTTAATGTTAGGGTTACCATCAGCCTTAGGATAGTGTTAGGGTTAGGGTTAGGGTTAGCATCAGCCGTAGGATAGTGTTAGGGTTAGGGTTAGCCTCAGCCCTAGGATAGTGCTAGCGTTAGGGTTAGGGTTAGCATCAGCCGTAGGATAGTGTTAGGGTTAGGGTTAGCCTCCGCCCTAGGATAGTGTTAGGGTTAGGGTAAGCATCAGCCCTAGGATAGTGTGAGGGTTAGGGTTAGGGTTAGCATCAGCCCTAGGATAGTGTTAGGGTTAGGGTTAACATCAGCCCTAGGATAGTGTGAGGGTTAGGGTTAGGGTTAGCATCAGCCCTAGGATAGTGTTACGGTTAGGATTAGCATCAACCCTAGGATAGTGTTAGGGTTAGGGTTAGGGTTAGCATCAGCCCTAGGATAGTGTTAGGGTTAGGGTTAACATAAACCCTAGGATAGTGTTAGGGTTAGGGTTAGGATTATCATCAGGCCTAGGATAGTTTTAGGGTTAGGGTTAGGGTTAGCATCAGTTCAAGGATAGTGTTAGGGTTAGCGTTAGGGTTAGCATCAGCCCTAGGATAGTGTTAGGGTTAGGTTTAGGGTTAGCATCAGGCCTAGGATAGTGTTAGGGTTAGGGTTAGCATCAGCCCTAGGATAGTGTTAGGGTTAAGGTTAGGGTTAGCATCAGCCGTAGGATAGTGTTAGCGTTAGGGTTAGCCTCAGCCCTAAGATAGTGTTAGAGTTAGGGTTAGGGTTAGCATCAGCCCAAGGATAGTGTTAGGGTTAGGGTTAGGGTTCGCATCAGCCCTAGGATAGTGTTAGGGTTAGGGTTGGCATCAGCCATAGCATAGTGTTAGGGTTAGGGTTAGGGTTAGAATCAGCCCTAGGATAGTGTTAGGGATAGGGTTAGCATCAGCCCTAGGATAGTGTTAGGGTTAGGGTTAGGGTTAGCATCAGCCCTAGGATAGTGTTAGGGTTAGGGTTAGGGTTAGCATCAGCCCTAGGATAGTGTTAGGGTTAGGGTTAGCATCAGCCCTGGGATAATGTTAGGGTTAGGGTTAGGGTTAGCATCAGCCTTAGGATAGTGTTAGGGTTAGGGTTATCATCAGCCCTAGGATAGTGTTATGGTTAGGGTTAGGGTTAGCATCAGCCCTAGGATAGTGTTAGGGTTAGGGCTAGCATCAGCCCTAGGATAGTGTTAGGGTTAGGGTTAGGGTTAGCATCAGCCCTAGGATAGTGTTATAGTTAGGGTTAGCATCAGCCCAAGGATAGTGTTAGGGTTAGGGTTAGGGTTAGCATCAGCCCTAGGATAGGGTTAGGGTTAGGGTTAGCATCAGCCCTAGGATAGTGTTAGGGTTAGGGTTAGGGTTAGCATCAACCCTAGGATAGTGTTAGGGTTAGGGTTAGCATCAGCCCTAGGTTAGTGTTAGGGTTAGGGTTAGGGTTAGCATCAGCCCTAGGATAGTGTTAGGGTTAGGGTTAGCATCAGCCCTAGGATAGTGTTAGGGTTAGGGTTAGGGTTAGCATCAGCCCTAGGATAGTGTTAGGGTTAGGGTTAGCATCAACCCTAGATATAGTGTTAGGGTTAGGGTTAGGGTTAGCATCAGCCCTAGGATAGTGATAGGGTTAGGGATAGCATCAGCCCTAGGATAGTGTTAGGTTTAGGGTTGGGGTTAGCATCAGCCCTTGGAGAGTGTTAGGGTTAGGGTTAGGGTTAGCATCTGCCCTAGGATAGTGTTAGTGTTAGGGTTAGCATCAGCCCTAGGATAGTGTTAGGGTTAGGGTTAGGGTTAGCATCCGCCCTAGGATAGTGTTAGGTTTAGGGTGAGGGTTAGCATCAGCCCTAGGATAGTGTTAGGGTTAGGGTTAACATAAACCCCAGGATAGTGTTAGGGTTAGGGTTAGGGTTATCATCAGGCCTAGGATAGTGTTAGGGTTAGGGTTAGGGTTAGCATCAGCCCTAGGATAGTGTTAGGGTTAGGGTTAGAGTTAGCATCAGCCCTAGGATAGTGTTAGGGTTAGGGTTAGCATCAGCCCTAGGATAGTGTTAGGGTTAGGGTTAGGGTTAGCATCAGCCCTACGATAGTGTTAGGGTTAGGGTTAGCATCATCCCTAGGATACTGTTAGGGTTAGGGTTAGGGTTATCATCAGGCCTAGGATAGTGTTAGGGTTAGGGTTAGCATCAGCCCTAGGATAGTGTTAGGGTTAGGGTTAGGGTTAGCATCAGCCCTAGGATAGTGTTAGGGTTAGTGTTAGCATCAGCCCTAGGATAGTGTTAGGGTTAGGGTTAGGGTTAGCATCAGGCCTAGGATAGTGTTAGGGTTAGGGTTAGCATCAGCCCTAGGATAGTGTTAGGGTTAGGGTTAGGGTTAGCATCAGACGTAGGATCGTGTTAGGGTTAGGGTTAGCCTCAGATCTAAGATAGTTTTAGAGTTAGGGTTAGGGTTAGCATCAGCCCTAGGATAATGTTAGGGTTAGGGTTAGGGTTAGCATCAGCCCTAGGATAGTGTTAGTGTTAGGGTTAGCATCAGCCCTAGGATAGTGTTAGGGTTAGGGTTAGGGTTAGCATCCGCCCTAGGATAGTGTTAGGGTTAGGGTTAACATAAACCCTAGGATAGTGTTAGGGTTAGGGTTAGGGTTATCATCAGGCCTAGGATACTGTTAGGGTTAGGGTTAGGGTTAGCATCAGTTCAAGGATAGTGTTAGGGTTAGGGTTAGGGTTAGCATCTGCCCTAGGATAGTGTTAGGGTTAGGGTTAGGGTTAGCATCAGCCCAAGGATAGTGTTAGGGTTAGGGTTAGCATCAGCCCTAGGATAGTGTTAGGGTTAGGGTTAGGGTTAACATCAGGCCGAGGATAGTGTTAGGCTTAGGGTTAGCATCAGCCCAAGGATAGTGCTAGGGTTTGGGTTAGGGTTAGCATCAGCCCTAGGATAGTGTTAGGGTTAGGGTTAGCATCAACCCTACGATAGTGTTTGGGTTAGGGTTAGGGTTAGCATCAGCCCTAGGATAGTGTTAGAGTTAGGGTTAGCCTCAGCCCTAGGAGAGTGTTAGGGTTAGGGATTGGGTTAGCATCAGGCCTAGGATAATGTTAGGGTTAGGGTTAGGGTTAGCATCAGCCCTAGGATAGTGTTAGGGTTAGGGTTAGCATCAGGCGTAGGATAGTGTTAGGGTTAGGGTTAGGGTTAGCATCAGCCCTAGGATAGTGTTAGGGTTATGGTTAGGTTTAGCATCAGCCCTAGGATAGTGTTAGGGTAAGGGTTAGGGTTAGCATCAGGCCTAGGATAGTGTTAGGGTTACGGTTAGAATCAGCCCTAGGATAGTGTTAGGGTTAGGGTTAAGTTTAGCATCAGCCCTAGGATAGTGTTAGGGTTAGGGTTAGGGTTAGCATCAGCCCTAGGATAGTGTTAGGGTTAGGGTTAGGGTTAGCATCAGTCCTAGGATAGTGTTAGGGTTAGGGTTAGCGTCAGCCCTAGGATAGTGTTAGGGTTATGGTTAGTGTTATCATCAGGCCTAGGATAGTGTTAGGGTTAGGGTTAGCATCAGCCCTAGGATAGTGTTAGGGTTAGGGTTAGGGTTAGCATCAGCCCTAGGATAGTGTTAGGGTTAGGGTTAGGGTTAGCATCAGGCCTAGGATAGTGTTAGGGATAGGGTTAGCATCAGACCTAGGATAGTGTTAGGGTTAGGGTTAGGGTTAGCATCCGCCCTAGGATAGTGTTAGGGTTAGGGTTAGGGTTAGCATCAGCCCTAGGATAGTGTTAGGGTTAGGGTTAACATAAACCCTAGGATAGTGTTAGGGTTAGGGTTAGGGTTATCATCAGGCCTAGTATAGTGTTAGGGTTAGGGTTAGGGTTAGCATCAGTTCAAGCATAGTGTTAGGGTTAGCGTTAGGGTTAGCATCAGCCCTAGGATAGTGTTAGGGTTAGGGTTAGGGTTACCATCAGCCCTAGGATAGAGATAGCGTTAGAGTTAGCATCAGCCCTAGGATAGTGTTAGAGTTAGGGTTAGGGTTATCATCAGGCCTAGGATAGTGTTAGGGTTAGGGTTAGCATCAGCCCTAGGATAGTGTTAGGGTTAGGGTTAGGGTTAGCATCAGCCCTAGGATAGTGTTAGAGTTAGGGTTAGCATCAGCCCTAGGATCGTGTTAGGGATAGGGTTAGGGTTAGCATCAGCCCTAGGATAGTGTTAGGGTTAGGGTTAGTCTCAGCCCTAGGAAAGTGTTAGGGTTAGGGATAGGGTTAGCATCAGGCCTAGGATAGTGTTAGGGTTAGGGTTAGGGTTAGCATCAGGCCTAGGATAGTGTTAGGGTTACGGTTAGAATCAACCCTAGGATAGTGTTATGGTTAGGGTTACGGTTAGCATCAGATCTAGGATAGTGTTAGGTTTAGGGTTAGGGATATCATCAGGCCTAGGATATTGTTAGCGTTAGGGTTAGCATCAGCCCTAGGATAGTGTTAGAGTTAGGGTAAGGGTTAGCATCAGGCCTAGGATAGTGTTAGGGTTAGGGTTAGGGTTAGCATCAGCCCTAGGATAGTGTTAGTGTTAGGGTTAGGGTTAGCATCAGCCGTAGGATATTATTAGGTTTAGGGTTAGCATCAGCCCTAGGATAGTGTTAGGGTTAGGGTTAGGGTTAGCACCATGCCTAGGATAGTGTTAGTGTTATGGTTAGCATCAGCCTTAGTATAGTGTTAGGGTTAGGGTTAGGGTTAGCATAGCCGTAGGATAGTGTTAGGGTTAGGGTTATCCTCAGCCCTAGGATAGTGTTAGAGTCAGGGTTAGGGTTAGCATCAGCCCTAGGATAGTGTTAGGGTTAGTGTTAGGGTTAGCATCAGCCTTAGGATACTGTTAGGGTTAGGGTTAGGGTTCGCATCAGCCCTAGGATAGTGTTAGTGTTAGGGTTAGCATCAGCCCTAGGATAGTGTTAGGGTTAGGGTTAACATAAATCCTAGGATAGTGTTAGGGTTAGGGTTAGGGTTATCATCAGGCCTAGGATACTGTTAGGGTTAGGGTTAGGGTTAGCATCAGTTCAAGGATAGTGTTAGGGTTAGGGTTAGGGTTAGCATCTGCCCTAGGATAGTGTTAGGGTTAGGGTTAGGGTTAGCATCAGCCCAAGGATAGTGTTAGGGTTAGGGTTAGCATCAGCCCTAGGATAGTGTTAGGGTTAGGGTTAGGGTTATCATCAGGCCCAGGATAGTGTTAGGCTTAGGGTTAGCATCAGCCCAAGGATAGTGCTAGGGTTTGGGTTAGGGTTAGCATCAGCCCTAGGATAGTGTTAGGGTTAGGGTTAGCATCAACCCTACGATAGTGTTTGGGTTAGGGTTAGGGTTAGCATCAGCCCTAGGATAGTGTTAGAGTTAGGGTTAGCCTCAGCCCTAGGAGAGTGTTAGGGTTAGGGATTGGGTTAGCATCAGGCCTAGGATAATGTTAGGGTTAGGGTTAGGGTTAGCATCAGCCCTAGGATAGTGTTAGGGTTAGGGTTAGCATCAGGCGTAGGATAGTGTTAGGGTTAGGGTTAGGGTTAGCATCAGCCCTAGGATAGTGTTAGGGTTATGGTTAGGTTTAGCATCAGCCCTAGGATAGTGTTAGGGTTAGGGTTAGGGTTAGCATCAGCCCTAGGATAGTGTTAGGGTTAGGGTTAGGGTTAGCATCAGTCCTAGGATAGTGTTAGGGTTAGGGTTAGCGTCAGCCCTAGGATAGTGTTAGGGTTATGGTTAGTGTTATCATCAGGCCTAGGATAGTGTTAGGGTTAGGGTTAGCATCAGCCCTAGGATAGTGTTAGGGTTAGGGTTAGGGTTAGCATCAGCCCTAGGATAGTGTTAGGGTTAGGGTTAGCATCAGCCCTAGGATAGTGTTAGCGTTAGGGTTAGGGTTAGCATCAGGCCTAGGATAGTGTTAGGGATAGGGTTAGCATCAGACCTAGGATAGTGTTAGGGTTAAGGTTAGGGTAAGCATCTGCCGTAGGATAGTGTTAGGGTTAGGGTTAGCCTCAGCCCTAAGATAGTGTTAGAGTTAGGGTTAGGGTTAGCATCAGCCCTAGGATAGTGTTAGGGTTAGGGTTAGGGTTCGCATCAGCCCTAGGATAGTGTTAGTGTTATGGTTAGCATCAGCCATAGGATAGTGTTAGGGTTAGGGTTAGGGTTAGCATCCGCCCTAGGATAGTGTTAGGGTTAGGGTTAGGGTTAGCATCAGCCCTAGGATAGTGTTAGGGTGAGGGTTAACATAAACCCTAGGATAGTGTTAGGGTTAGGGTTAGGGTTATCATCAGGCCTAGTATAGTGTTAGGGTTAGGGTTAGGGTTAGCATCAGTTCAAGGATACTGTTAGGGTTAGCGTTAGGGTTAGCATCAGCCCTAGGATAGTGTTAGGGTTAGGGTTAGGGTTACCATCAACCCTAGGATAGAGATAGCGTTAGAGTTAGCATCAGCCCTAGGATAGTGTTATAGTTAGGGTTAGGGTTATCATCAGGCCTAGGATAGTGTTAGGGTTAGGGTTAGCATCAGCCCTAGGATAGTGTTAGGGTTAGGGTTAGGGTTAGCATCAGCCCTAGGATAGTGTTAGGGTTAGGGTTAGCATCAGCCCTAGGATCGTGTTAGGGTTAGGGTTAGGGTTAGCATCAGCCCTAGGATAGTGTTAGGGTTAGGGTTAGTCTCAGCCCTAGGAAAGTGTTAGGGTTAGGGATAGAGTTAGCATCAGGCCTAGGATAGTGTTAGGGTTAGGGTTAGGGTTAGCATCCGCCCTAGGATAGTGTTAGGGTTAGGGTTAGGGTTAGCATCAGCCCTAGGATAGTGTTAGGGTTAGGGTTAACATAAACCCTAGGATAGTGTTAGGGTTAGGGTTAGGGTTATCATCAGGCCTAGTATAGTGTTAGGGTTAGGGTTAGGGTTAGCATCAGTTCAAGCATAGTGTTAGGGTTAGCGTTAGGGTTAGCATCAGCCCTAGGATAGTGTTAGGGTTAGGGTTAGGGTTACCATCAGCCCTAGGATAGAGATAGCGTTAGAGTTAGCATCAGCCCTAGGATAGTGTTAGAGTTAGGGTTAGGGTTATCATCAGGCCTAGGATAGTGTTAGGGTTAGGGTTAGCATCAGCCCTAGGATAGTGTTAGGGTTAGGGTTAGGGTTAGCATCAGCCCTAGGATAGTGTTAGAGTTAGGGTTAGCATCAGCCCTAGGATCGTGTTAGGGATAGGGTTAGGGTTAGCATCAGCCCTAGGATAGTGTTAGGGTTAGGGTTAGTCTCAGCCCTAGGAAAGTGTTAGGGTTAGGGATAGGGTTAGCATCAGGCCTAGGATAGTGTTAGGGTTAGGGTTAGGGTTAGCATCAGGCCTAGGATAGTGTTAGGGTTACGGTTAGAATCAACCCTAGGATAGTGTTATGGTTAGGGTTACGGTTAGCATCAGATCTAGGATAGTGTTAGGTTTAGGGTTAGGGATATCATCAGGCCTAGGATATTGTTAGCGTTAGGGTTAGCATCAGCCCTAGGATAGTGTTAGAGTTAGGGTAAGGGTTAGCATCAGGCCTAGGATAGTGTTAGGGTTAGGGTTAGGGTTAGCATCAGCCCTAGGATAGTGTTAGTGTTAGGGTTAGGGTTAGCATCAGCCCTAGGATATTATTAGGTTTAGGGTTAGCATCAGCCCTAGGATAGTGTTAGGGTTAGGGTTAGGGTTAGCACCATGCCTAGGATAGTGTTAGTGTTATGGTTAGCATCAGCCTTAGTATAGTGTTAGGGTTAGGGTTAGGGTTAGCATAGCCGTAGGATAGTGTTAGGGTTAGGGTTATCCTCAGCCCTAGGATAGTGTTAGAGTCAGGGTTAGGGTTAGCATCAGCCCTAGGATAGTGTTAGGGTTAGTGTTAGGGTTAGCATCAGCCTTAGGATACTGTTAGGGTTAGGGTTAGGGTTCGCATCAGCCCTAGGATAGTGTTAGTGTTAGGGTTAGCATCAGCCCTAGGATAGTGTTAGGGTTAGGGTTAGGGTTAGCATCCGCCCTAGGATAGTGTTAGGGTTAGGGTTAACATAAATCCTAGGATAGTGTTAGGGTTAGGGTTAGGGTTATCATCAGGCCTAGGATACTGTTAGGGTTAGGGTTAGGGTTAGCATCAGTTCAAGGATAGTGTTAGGGTTAGGGTTAGGGTTAGCATCTGCCCTAGGATAGTGTTAGGGTTAGGGTTAGGGTTAGCATCAGCCCAAGGATAGTGTTAGGGTTAGGGTTAGCATCAGCCCTAGGATAGTGTTAGGGTTAGGGTTAGGGTTATCATCAGGCCCAGGATAGTGTTAGGCTTAGGGTTAGCATCAGCCCAAGGATAGTGCTAGGGTTTGGGTTAGGGTTAGCATCAGCCCTAGGATAGTGTTAGGGTTAGGGTTAGCATCAACCCTACGATAGTGTTTGGGTTAGGGTTAGGGTTAGCATCAGCCCTAGGATAGTGTTAGAGTTAGGGTTAGCCTCAGCCCTAGGAGAGTGTTAGGGTTAGGGATTGGGTTAGCATCAGGCCTAGGATAATGTTAGGGTTAGGGTTAGGGTTAGCATCAGCCCTAGGATAGTGTTAGGGTTAGGGTTAGCATCAGGCGTAGGATAGTGTTAGGGTTAGGGTTAGGGTTAGCATCAGCCCTAGGATAGTGTTAGGGTTATGGTTAGGTTTAGCATCAGCCCTAGGATAGTGTTAGGGTAAGGGTTAGGGTTAGCATCAGGCCTAGGATAGTGTTAGGGTTACGGTTAGAATCAGCCCTAGGATAGTGTTAGGGTTAGGGTTAAGTTTAGCATCAGCCCTAGGATAGTGTTAGGGTTAGGGTTAGGGTTAGCATCAGCCCTAGGATAGTGTTAGGGTTAGGGTTAGGGTTAGCATCAGTCCTAGGATAGTGTTAGGGTTAGGGTTAGCGTCAGCCCTAGGATAGTGTTAGGGTTATGGTTAGTGTTATCATCAGGCCTAGGATAGTGTTAGGGTTAGGGTTAGCATCAGCCCTAGGATAGTGTTAGGGTTAGGGTTAGGGTTAGCATCAGCCCTAGGATAGTGTTAGGGTTAGGGTTAGCATCAGCCCTAGGATAGTGTTAGGGTTAGGGTTAGGGTTAGCATCAGGCCTAGGATAGTGTTAGGGATAGGGTTAGCATCAGACCTAGGATAGTGTTAGGGTTAAGGTTAGGGTAAGCATCTGCCGTAGGATAGTGTTAGGGTTAGGGTTAGCCTCAGCCCTAAGATAGTGTTAGAGTTAGGGTTAGGGTTAGCATCAGCCCTAGGATAGTGTTAGGGTTAGGGTTAGGGTTCGCATCAGCCCTAGGATAGTGTTAGTGTTATGGTTAGCATCAGCCATAGGATAGTGTTAGGGTTAGGGTTAGGGTTAGCATCCGCCCTAGGATAGTGTTAGGGTTAGGGTTAGGGTTAGCATCAGCCCTAGGATAGTGTTAGGGTGAGGGTTAACATAAACCCTAGGATAGTGTTAGGGTTAGGGTTAGGGTTATCATCAGGCCTAGTATAGTGTTAGGGTTAGGGTTAGGGTTAGCATCAGTTCAAGGATACTGTTAGGGTTAGCGTTAGGGTTAGCATCAGCCCTAGGATAGTGTTAGGGTTAGGGTTAGGGTTACCATCAGCCCTAGGATAGAGATAGCGTTAGAGTTAGCATCAGCCCTAGGATAGTGTTATAGTTAGGGTTAGGGTTATCATCAGGCCTAGGATAGTGTTAGGGTTAGGGTTAGCATCAGCCCTAGGATAGTGTTAGGGTTAGGGTTAGGGTTAGCATCAGCCCTAGGATAGTGTTAGGGTTAGGGTTAGCATCAGCCCTAGGATCGTGTTAGGGTTAGGGTTAGGGTTAGCATCAGCCCTAGGATAGTGTTAGGGTTAGGGTTAGTCTCAGCCCTAGGAAAGTGTTAGGGTTAGGGATAGAGTTAGCATCAGGCCTAGGATAGTGTTAGGGTTAGGGTTAGGGTTAGCATCAGGCCTAGGATAGTGTTAGGGTTACGGTTAGAATCAACCCTAGGATAGTGTTATGGTTAGGGTTACGGTTAGCATCAGATCTAGGATAGTGTTAGGTTTAGGGTTAGGGATATCATCAGGCCTAGGATATTGTTAGCGTTAGGGTTAGCATCAGCCCTAGGATAGTGTTAGAGTTAGGGTAAGGGTTAGCATCAGGCCTAGGATAGTGTTAGGGTTAGGGTTAGGGTTAGCATCAGCCCTAGGATAGTGTTAGTGTTAGGGTTAGGGTTAGCATCAGCCCTAGGATATTATTAGGTTTAGGGTTAGCATCAGCCCTAGGATAGTGTTAGGGTTAGGGTTAGGGTTAGCACCATGCCTAGGATAGTGTTAGTGTTATGGTTAGCATCAGCCTTAGTATAGTGTTAGGGTTAGGGTTAGGGTTAGCATAGCCGTAGGATAGTGTTAGGGTTAGGGTTATCCTCAGCCCTAGGATAGTGTTAGAGTCAGGGTTAGGGTTAGCATCAGCCCTAGGATAGTGTTAGGGTTAGTGTTAGGGTTAGCATCAGCCTTAGGATACTGTTAGGGTTAGGGTTAGGGTTCGCATCAGCCCTAGGATAGTGTTAGTGTTAGGGTTAGCATCAGCCCTAGGATAGTGTTATGGTCAGGGTTAGGGTTAGCATCCGCCCTAGGATAGTGTTAGGGTTAGGGTTAGGGTTAGCATCACCCCTAGGATAGTGTTAGGGTTAGGGTTAACATAAACCCTAGGATAGCGTTAGGGTTAGGGTTAGGGTTATCATGAGGCCTAGGATAGTGTTAGGGTTAGGGTTAGGGTTAGCATCAGTTCAAGGATAGTGTTAGGCTTAGCGTTAGGGTTAGCATCAGCCCTAGGATAGTGTTAGGGTTAGGGTTAGGGTTAGCATCAGCCCTAGGATAGTGTTAGTGTTAGGGTTAGCATCAGCCCTAGGATAGTGTTAGGGTTAGGGTTAGGGTTAGCATCAGCCCTAGGATAGTGTTAGGGTTAGGGTTAGCATCAGCCCTAGGATCGTGTTAGGGTTAGGGTTAGGGTTAGCAGCAGCCCTAGGATAGTGTTAGGGTTAGGGTTAGTCTCAGCCCTAGGAAAGTGTTAGGGTTAGGGATAGGGTTAGCATCAGGCCTAGGATAGTGTTAGGGTTAGGGTTAGGGTTAGCATCAGGCCTAGGATAGTGTTAGGGTTACGGTTAGAATCAACCCTAGGATAGTGTTATGGTTAGGGTTACGGTTAGCATCAGATCTAGGATAGTGTTAGGTTTAGGGTTAGGGATATCATCAGGCCTAGGATATTGTTAGCGTTAGGGTTAGCATCAGCCCTAGGATAGTGTTAGAGTTAGGGTAAGGGTTAGCATCAGGCCTAGGATAGTGTTAGGGTTAGGGTTAGGGTTAGCATCAGCCCTAGGATAGTGTTAGTGTTAGGGTTAGGGTTAGCATCAGCCCTAGGATATTATTAGGTTTAGGGTTAGCATCAGCCCTAGGATACTGTTAGGGTTAGGGTTAGGGTTAGCAGCATGCCTAGGATAGTGTTAGTGTTATGGTTAGCATCAGCCTTAGTATAGTGTTAGGGTTAGGGTTAGGGTTAGCATAGCCGTAGGATAGTGTTAGGGTTAGGGTTATCCTCAGCCCTAGGATAGTGTTAGAGTCAGGGTTAGGGTTAGCATCAGCCCTAGGATAGTGTTAGGGTTAGTGTTAGGGTTAGCATCAGCCTTAGGATACTGTTAGGGTTAGGGTTAGGGTTCGCATCAGCCCTAGGATAGTGTTAGTGTTAGGGTTAGCATCAGCCCTAGGATAGTGTTATGGTCAGGGTTAGGGTTAGCATCCGCCCTAGGATAGTGTTAGGGTTAGGGTTAGGGTTAGCATCACCCCTAGGATAGTGTTAGGGTTAGGGTTAACATAAACCCTAGGATAGCGTTAGGGTTAGGGTTAGGGTTATCATGAGGCCTAGGATAGTGTTAGGGTTAGGGTTAGGGTTAGCATCAGTTCAAGGATAGTGTTAGGTTTAGCGTTAGGGTTAGCATCAGCCCTAGGATAGTGTTAGGGTTAGGGTTAGGGTTAGCATCAGCCCTAGGATAGTGTTAGTGTTAGGGTTAGCATCAGCCCTAGCATAGTGTTAGGGTTAGAGTTAGGTTTAGCATCCGCCCGAGGATAGTGTTAGGGTTAGGGTTAGGGTTAGCATCAGCCCTAGGATAGTGTTAGGGTTAGGGTTAACATAAACCCTAGGATAGTGATAGGGTTAGGGTTAGGGTTATCATCAGGCCTAGGATAGTGTTAGGGTTAGGGTTAGGGTTAGCATCAGTTCAAGGATAGTGTTAGGGTTAGCGTTAGGGTTAGCATCAGCCCTAGGATAGTGTTAGGGTTAGGGTTAGGGTTAGCATCAGCCCTAGGATAGTGTTAGGGTTAGGGTTAGCATCAGCCCTAGGATAGTGTTAGGGTTAGGGATAGCATCAGCCCTAGGATAGTGTTAGGTTTAGGGTTGGGGTTAGCATCAGCCCTTGGAGAGTGTTAGGGTTAGGGTTAGGGTTAGCATCAGCCCTAGGATAGTGTTAGTGTTAGGGTTAGCATCAGCCCTAGGATAGTGTTAGGGTTAGGGTTAGGGTTAGCATCCGTCCTAGGATAGTGTTAGGTTTAGGGTTAGGGTTAGCATCAGCCCTAGGATAGTGTTAGGGTTAGGGTTAACATAAACCCTAGGATAGTGTTAGGGTTAGGGTTAGGGTTATCATCAGGCCTAGGATAGTGTTAGGGTTAGGGTTAGGGTTAGCATCAGCCCTAGGATAGTGTTAGGGTTAGGGTTAGAGTTAGCATCAGCCCTAGGATAGTGTTAGGTTTAGGGTTAGCATCAGCCCTAGGATAGTGTTAGGGTTAGGTTTAGGGTTAGCATCAGCCCTAGGATAGTGTTAGGGTTAGGGTTAGCATCAGCCCTAGGATAGTGTTAGGGTTAGGGTTAGGGTTATCATCAGGCCTAGGATAGTGTTAGGGTTAGGGTTAGCATCAGCCCTAGGATAGTGTTAGGGTTAGGGTTAGGGTTAGCATCAGCCCTAGGATAGTGTTAGGGTTAGTGTTAGCATCAGCCCTAGGATAGTGTTAGGGTTAGGGTTAGGGTTAGCATCAGGCCTAGGATAGTGTTAGGGTTAGGGTTAGCATCAGCCCTAGGATAGTGTTAGGGTTAGGGTTAGGGTTAGCATCAGACGTAGGATAGTGTTAGGGTTAGGGTTAGCCTCAGCCCTAGGAGAGTGTTAGGGTTAGGGATTGGGTTAGCATCAGGCCTAGGATAGTGTTAGGGTTAGGGTTAGGGTTAGCATCAGCCCGAGGATAGTGTTAGGGTTATGGTTAGGTTTAGCATCAGCCCTAGGATAGTGTTAGGGTAAGGGTTAGGGTTAGCATCAGGCCTAGGATAGTGTTAGGGTTACGGTTAGAATCAGCCCTAGGATAGTGTTAGGGTTAGGGTTAAGTTTAGCATCAGCCCTAGGATAGTGTTAGGGTTAGGGTTAGGGTTAGCATCAGCCCTAGGATAGTGTTAGGGTTAGGGTTAGGGTTAGCATCAGTCCAAGGATAGTGTTAGGGTTAGGGTTAGCATCAGCCCTAGGATAGTGTTAGGGTTAGGGTTAGTGTTATCATCAGGCCTAGGATAGTGTTAGGTTTAGGGTTAGCATCAGCCCTAGGATAGTGTTAGGGTTAGGGTTAGGGTTAGCATCAGCCCTAGGATAGTGTTAGGGTTAGGGTTAGCATCAGCCCTAGGATAGTGTTAGGGTTAGGGTTAGGGTTAGCATCAGGCCTAGGATAGTGTTAGGGATAGGGTTAGCATCAGACCTAGGATAGTGTTAGGGTTAAGGTTAGGGTTAGCATCTGCCGTAGGATAGTGTTAGGGTTACGGTTAGCCTCAGCCCTAAGATAGTGTTAGAGTTAGGGTTAGGGTTAGCATCAGCCCTAGGATAGTGTTAGGGTTAGGGTTAGGGTTCGCATCAGCCCTAGGATAGTGTTAGTGTTATGGTTAGCATCAGCCATAGGATAGTGTTAGGGTTAGGGTTAGGGTTAGCATCCGCCCTAGGATAGTGTTAGGGTTAGGGTTAGGGTTAGCATCAGCCCTAGGATAGTGTTAGGGTTAGGGTTAACATAAACCCTAGGATAGTGTTAGGGTTATGGTTAGAGTTATCATCAGGCCTAGTATAGTGTTAGGGTTAGGGTTAGGGTTAGCATCAGTTCAAGGATAGTGTTAGGGTTAGCGTTAGGGTTAGCATCAGCCCTAGGATAGTGTTAGGGTTAGGGTTAGGGTTAGCATCAGCCCTAGGATAGAGATAGCGTTAGGGTTAGCATCAGCCCTAGGATAGTGTTAGAGTTAGGGTTAGGGTTATCATCAGGCCTAGGATAGAGATAGCGTTAGGGTTAGCATCAGCCCTAGGATAGTGTTAGGGTTAGGGTTAGGGTTATCATCAGGCCTAGGATACTGTTAGGGTTAGGGTTAGGGTTAGTATCAGTTCAAGGATAGTGTTAGGGTTAGGGTTAGGGTTAGCATCTGCCCTAGGATAGTGTTAGGGTTAGGGTTAGGGTTAGCATCAGCCCAAGGATAGTGTTAGGGTTAGGGTTAGCATCAGCCCTAGGATAGTGTTAGGGTTAGGGTTAGGGTTATCATCAGGCCCAGGATAGTGTTAGGCTTAGGGTTAGCATCAGCCCAAGGATAGTGCTAGGGTTTGGGTTAGGGTTAGCATCAGCCCTAGGATAGTGTTAGGGTTAGGGTTAGCATCAACCCTACGATAGTGTTTGGGTTAGGGTTAGGGTTAGCATCAGCCCTAGGATAGTGTTAGAGTTAGGGTTAGCCTCAGCCCTAGGAGAGTGTTAGGGTTAGGGATTGGGTTAGCATCAGGCCTAGGATAATGTTAGGGTTAGGGTTAGGGTTAGCATCAGCCCTAGGATAGTGTTAGGGTTAGGGTTAGCATCAGGCGTAGGATAGTGTTAGGGTTAGGGTTAGGGTTAGCATCAGCCCTAGGATAGTGTTAGGGTTATGGTTAGGTTTAGCATCAGCCCTAGGATAGTGTTAGGGTAAGGGTTAGGGTTAGCATCAGGCCTAGGATAGTGTTAGGGTTACGGTTAGAATCAGCCCTAGGATAGTGTTAGGGTTAGGGTTAAGTTTAGCATCAGCCCTAGGATAGTGTTAGGGTTAGGGTTAGGGTTAGCATCAGCCCTAGGATAGTGTTAGGGTTAGGGTTAGGGTTAGCATCAGTCCTAGGATAGTGTTAGGGTTAGGGTTAGCGTCAGCCCTAGGATAGTGTTAGGGTTATGGTTAGTGTTATCATCAGGCCTAGGATAGTGTTAGGGTTAGGGTTAGCATCAGCCCTAGGATAGTGTTAGGGTTAGGGTTAGGGTTAGCATCAGCCCTAGGATAGTGTTAGGGTTAGGGTTAGCATCAGCCCTAGGATAGTGTTAGGGTTAGGGTTAGGGTTAGCATCAGGCCTAGGATAGTGTTAGGGATAGGGTTAGCATCAGACCTAGGATAGTGTTAGGGTTAAGGTTAGGGTAAGCATCTGCCGTAGGATAGTGTTAGGGTTAGGGTTAGCCTCAGCCCTAAGATAGTGTTAGTGTTAGGGTTAGGGTTAGCATCAGCCCTAGGATAGTGTTAGGGTTAGGGTTAGGGTTCGCATCAGCCCTAGGATAGTGTTAGTGTTATGGCTAGCATCAGCCATAGGATAGTGTTAGGGTTAGGGTTAGGGTTAGCATCCGCCCTAGGATAGTGTTAGGGTTAGGGTTAGGGTTAGCATCAGCCCTAGGATAGTGTTAGGGTGAGGGTTAACATAAACCCTAGGATAGTGTTAGGGTTAGGGTTAGGGTTATCATCAGGCCTAGTATAGTGTTAGGGTTAGGGTTAGGGTTAGCATCAGTTCAAGGATACTGTTAGGGTTAGCGTTAGGGTTAGCATCAGCCCTAGGATAGTGTTAGGGTTAGGGTTAGGGTTACCATCAGCCCTAGGATAGAGATAGCGTTAGAGTTAGCATCAGCCCTAGGATAGTGTTAGAGTTAGGGTTAGGGTTATCATCAGGCCTAGGATAGTGTTAGGGTTAGGGTTAGCATCAGCCCTAGGATAGTGTTAGGGTTAGGGTTAGGGTTAGCATCAGCCCTAGGATAGTGTTAGGGTTAGGGTTAGCATCAGCCCTAGGATCGTGTTAGGGTTAGGGTTAGGGTTAGCATCAGCCCTAGGATAGTGTTAGGGTTAGGGTTAGTCTCAGCCCTAGGAAAGTGTTAGGGTTAGGGATAGAGTTAGCATCAGGCCTAGGATAGTGTTAGGGTTAGGGTTAGGGTTAGCATCAGGCCTAGGATAGTGTTAGGGTTACGGTTAGAATCAACCCTAGGATAGTGTTATGGTTAGGGTTACGGTTAGCATCAGATCTAGGATAGTGTTAGGTTTAGGGTTAGGGATATCATCAGGCCTAGGATATTGTTAGCGTTAGGGTTAGCATCAGCCCTAGGATAGTGTTAGAGTTAGGGTAAGGGTTAGCATCAGGCCTAGGATAGTGTTAGGGTTAGGGTTAGGGTTAGCATCAGCCCTAGGATAGTGTTAGTGTTAGGGTTAGGGTTAGCATCAGCCCTAGGATATTATTAGGTTTAGGGTTAGCATCAGCCCTAGGATAGTGTTAGGGTTAGGGTTAGGGTTAGCACCATGCCTAGGATAGTGTTAGTGTTATGGTTAGCATCAGCCTTAGTATAGTGTTAGGGTTAGGGTTAGGGTTAGCATAGCCGTAGGATAGTGTTAGGGTTAGGGTTATCCTCAGCCCTAGGATAGTGTTAGAGTCAGGGTTAGGGTTAGCATCAGCCCTAGGATAGTGTTAGGGTTAGTGTTAGGGTTAGCATCAGCCTTAGGATACTGTTAGGGTTAGGGTTAGGGTTCGCATCAGCCCTAGGATAGTGTTAGTGTTAGGGTTAGCATCAGCCCTAGGATAGTGTTATGGTCAGGGTTAGGGTTAGCATCCGCCCTAGGATAGTGTTAGGGTTAGGGTTAGGGTTAGCATCACCCCTAGGATAGTGTTAGGGTTAGGGTTAACATAAACCCTAGGATAGCGTTAGGGTTAGGGTTAGGGTTATCATGAGGCCTAGGATAGTGTTAGGGTTAGGGTTAGGGTTAGCATCAGTTCAAGGATAGTGTTAGGCTTAGCGTTAGGGTTAGCATCAGCCCTAGGATAGTGTTAGGGTTAGGGTTAGGGTTAGCATCAGCCCTAGGATAGTGTTAGTGTTAGGGTTAGCATCAGCCCTAGGATAGTGTTAGGGTTAGGGTTAGGGTTAGCATCAGCCCTAGGATAGTGTTAGGGTTAGGGTTAGCATCAGCCCTAGGATCGTGTTAGGGTTAGGGTTAGGGTTAGCAGCAGCCCTAGGATAGTGTTAGGGTTAGGGTTAGTCTCAGCCCTAGGAAAGTGTTAGGGTTAGGGATAGGGTTAGCATCAGGCCTAGGATAGTGTTAGGGTTAGGGTTAGGGTTAGCATCAGGCCTAGGATAGTGTTAGGGTTACGGTTAGAATCAACCCTAGGATAGTGTTATGGTTAGGGTTACGGTTAGCATCAGATCTAGGATAGTGTTAGGTTTAGGGTTAGGGATATCATCAGGCCTAGGATATTGTTAGCGTTAGGGTTAGCATCAGCCCTAGGATAGTGTTAGAGTTAGGGTAAGGGTTAGCATCAGGCCTAGGATAGTGTTAGGGTTAGGGTTAGGGTTAGCATCAGCCCTAGGATAGTGTTAGTGTTAGGGTTAGGGTTAGCATCAGCCCTAGGATATTATTAGGTTTAGGGTTAGCATCAGCCCTAGGATAGTGTTAGGGTTAGGGTTAGGGTTAGCACCATGCCTAGGATAGTGTTAGTGTTATGGTTAGCATCAGCCTTAGTATAGTGTTAGGGTTAGGGTTAGGGTTAGCATAGCCGTAGGATAGTGTTAGGGTTAGGGTTATCCTCAGCCCTAGGATAGTGTTAGAGTCAGGGTTAGGGTTAGCATCAGCCCTAGGATAGTGTTAGGGTTAGTGTTAGGGTTAGCATCAGCCTTAGGATACTGTTAGGGTTAGGGTTAGGGTTCGCATCAGCCCTAGGATAGTGTTAGTGTTAGGGTTAGCATCAGCCCTAGGATAGTGTTATGGTCAGGGTTAGGGTTAGCATCCGCCCTAGGATAGTGTTAGGGTTAGGGTTAGGGTTAGCATCAGCCCTAGGATAGTGTTAGTGTTAGGGTTAGCATCAGCCCTAGCATAGTGTTAGGGTTAGAGTTAGGTTTAGCATCCGCCCGAGGATAGTGTTAGGGTTAGGGTTAGGGTTAGCATCAGCCCTAGGATAGTGTTAGGGTTAGGGTTAACATAAACCCTAGGATAGTGATAGGGTTAGGGTTAGGGTTATCATCAGGCCTAGGATAGTGTTAGGGTTAGGGTTAGGGTTAGCATCAGTTCAAGGATAGTGTTAGGGTTAGCGTTAGGGTTAGCATCAGCCCTAGGATAGTGTTAGGGTTAGGGTTAGGGTTAGCATCAGCCCTAGGATAGTGTTAGGGTTAGGGTTAGCATCAGCCCTAGGATAGTGTTAGGGTTAGGGATAGCATCAGCCCTAGGATAGTGTTAGGTTTAGGGTTGGGGTTAGCATCAGCCCTTGGAGAGTGTTAGGGTTAGGGTTAGGGTTAGCATCAGCCCTAGGATAGTGTTAGTGTTAGGGTTAGCATCAGCCCTAGGATAGTGTTAGGGTTAGGGTTAGGGTTAGCATCCGTCCTAGGATAGTGTTAGGTTTAGGGTTAGGGTTAGCATCAGCCCTAGGATAGTGTTAGGGTTAGGGTTAACATAAACCCTAGGATAGTGTTAGGGTTAGGGTTAGGGTTATCATCAGGCCTAGGATAGTGTTAGGGTTAGGGTTAGGGTTAGCATCAGCCCTAGGATAGTGTTAGTGTTAGGGTTAGAGTTAGCATCAGCCCTAGGATAGTGTTAGGTTTAGGGTTAGCATCAGCCCTAGGATAGTGTTAGGGTTAGGTTTATGGTTAGCATCAGCCCTAGGATAGTGTTAGGGTTAGGGTTAGCATCAGCCCTAGGATAGTGTTAGGGTTAGGGTTAGGGTTATCATCTGGCCTAGGATAGTGTTAGGGTTAGGGTTAGCATCAGCCCTAGGATAGTGTTAGGGTTAGGGTTAGGGTTAGCATCAGCCCTAGGATAGTGTTAGGGTTAGTGTTAGCATCAGCCCTAGGATAGTGTTAGGGTTAGGGTTAGGGTTAGCATCAGGCCTAGGATAGTGTTAGGGTTAGGGTTAGCATCAGCCCTAGGATAGTGTTAGGGTTAGGGTTAGGGTTAGCATCAGACGTAGGATAGTGTTAGGGTTAGGGTTAGCCTCAGATATAAGATAGTTTTAGAGTTAGGGTTAGGGTTAGCATCAGCCCTAGGATAATGTTAGGGTTAGGGTTAGGGTTAGCATCAGCCCTAGGATAGTGTTAGTGTTAGGGTTAGCATCAGCCCTAGGATAGTGTTAGGGTTAGGGTTAACATAAACCCTAGGATAGTGTTAGGGTTTGGGTTAGGGTTATCATCAGGCCTAGGATACTGTTAGGGTTAGGGTTAGGTTTAGCATCAGTTCAAGGATAGTGTTAGGGTTAGCGTTAGGGTTAGCATCTGCCCTAGGATAGTGTTAGGGTTAGGGTTAGGGTTAGCATCAGCCCTAGGATAGTGTTAGGGTTAGGGTTAGCATCAGCCCTAGGATAGTGTTAGGGTTAGGGTTAGGGTTAGCATCAGGCCCAGGATAGTGTTAGGCTTAGGGTTAGCATCAGCCCAAGGATAGTGCTAGGGTTAGGGTTAGGGTTAGCATCAGCCCTAGGATAGTGTTACGGTTAGGGTTAGCATCAACCCTACGATAGTGTTTGGGTTAGGGTTAGGGTTAGCATCAGCCCTAGGATAGTGTTAGGGTTAGGGTTAGCCTCAGCCCTAGGAGAGTGTTAGGGTTAGGGATTGGGTTAGCATCAGGCCTAGGATAGTGTTAGGGTTAGGGTTAGGGTTAGCATCAGCCCGAGGATAGTGTTAGGGTTATGGTTAGGTTTAGCATCAGCCCTAGGATAGTGTTAGGGTAAGGGTTAGGGTTAGCATCAGGCCTAGGATAGTGTTAGGGTTACGGTTAGAATCAGCCCTAGGATAGTGTTAGGGTTAGGGTTAAGTTTAGCATCAGCCCTAGGATAGTGTTAGGGTTAGGGTTAGGGTTAGCATCAGCCCTAGGATAGTGTTAGGGTTAGGGTTAGGGTTAGCATCAGTCCAAGGATAGTGTTAGGGTTAGGGTTAGCATCAGCCCTAGGATAGTGTTAGGGTTAGGGTTAGTGTTATCATCAGGCCTAGGATAGTGTTAGGGTTAGGGTTAGCATCAGCCCTAGGATAGTGTTAGGGTTAGGGTTAGGGTTAGCATCAGCCCTAGGATAGTGTTAGGGTTAGGGTTAGCATCAGCCCTAGGATAGTGTTAGGGTTAGGGTTAGGGTTAGCATCAGGCCTAGGATAGTGTTAGGGATAGGGTTAGCATCAGACCTAGGATAGTGTTAGGGTTAAGGTTAGGGTTAGCATCTGCCGTAGGATAGTGTTAGGGTTAGGGTTAGCCTCAGCCCTAAGATAGTGTTAGAGTTAGGGTTAGGGTTAGCATCAGCCCTAGGATAGTGTTAGGGTTAGGGTTAGGGTTAGGGTTCGCATCAGCCCTAGGATAGTGTTAGTGTTATGGTTAGCATCAGCCATAGGATAGTGTTAGGGTTAGGGTTAGGGTTAGCATCCGCCCTAGGATAGTGTTAGGGTTAGGGTTAGGGTTAGCATCAGCCCTAGGATAGTGTTAGGGTTAGGGTTAACATAAACCCTAGGATAGTGTTAGGGTTATGGTTAGAGTTATCATCAGGCCTAGTATAGTGTTAGGGTTAGGGTTAGGGTTAGCATCAGTTCAAGGATAGTGTTAGGGTTAGCGTTAGGGTTAGCATCAGCCCTAGGATAGTGTTAGGGTTAGGGTTAGGGTTAACATCAGCCCTAGGATAGAGATAGCGTTAGGGTTAGCATCAGCCCTAGGATAGTGTTAGAGTTAGGGTTAGGGTTATCATCAGGCCTAGGATAGTGTTAGGGTTAGGGTTAGCATCAGCCCTAGGATAGTGTTAGGGTTAGGGTTAGGGTTAGCATCAGCCCTAGGATAGTGTTAGGGTTAGGGTTAGCATCATCCCTAGGATCGTGTTAGGGTTAGGGTTAGGGTTAGCATCAGCCCTAGGATAGTGTTAGGGTTAGGGTTAGTCTCAGCCCTAGGAAAGTGTTAGGGTTAGGGATAGGGTTAGCATCAGGCCTAGGATAGTGTTAGGGTTAGGGTTAGGGTTAGCATCAGGCCTAGGATAGTGTTAGGGTTACGGTTAGAATCAACCCCAGGATGGTGTTAGGGTTAGGGTTAGGGTTAGCATCAGATCTAGGATAGTGTTAGGTTTAGGGTTAGGGATATCATCAGGCCTAGGATATTGTTAGCTTTAGGGTTAGCATCAGCCCTAGGATAGTGTTAGAGTTATGGTAAGGGTTAGCATCAGCCCTAGGATAGTGTTAGGGTTAGGGTTAGGGTTAGCATCAGCCCTAGGATAGTGTTAGTGTTAGGGTTAGGGTTAGCATCAGCCCTAGGATATTATTAGGTTTAGGGTTAGCATCAGCCCTAGGATAGTGTTAGGGTTAGGGTTAGGGTTAGCACCAGGCCTAGGATAGTGTTAGTGTTAGGGTTAGCATCAGCCTTAGAATAGTGTTAGGGTTAGGGTTAGGGTTAGCATAGCCGTAGGATAGTGTTAGGGTTAGGGTTATCCTCAGCCCTAGGATAGTGTTAGAGTCAGGGTTAGGGTTAGCATCAGCCCTAGGATAGTGTTAGGGTTAGTGTTAGGGTTAGCATCAGCCTTAGGATACTGTTAGGGTTAGGGTTAGGGTTCGCATCAGCCGTAGGATAGTGTTTGTGTTAGGGTTAGCCTCAGCCCTAAGATAGTGTTAGAGTTAGTGTTAGGGTTAGCATCAGCCCTAGGATAGTGTTAGGGTTAGGGTTAGGGTTAGCATCACCCCTAGGATAGTGTTAGGGTTAGGTTTAACATAAACCCTAGGATAGTGTTAGGGTTAGGGTTAGGGTTATCATGAGGCCTAGGATAGTGTTAGGGTTAGGGTTAGGGTTAGCATCAGTTCAAGGATAGTGTTAGGCTTAGCGTTAGGGGTAGCATCAGCCCTAGGATAGTGTTAGGGTTAGGGTTAGGGTTAGCATCAGCCCTAGGATAGTGTTAGTGTTAGGGTTAGCATCAGCCCTAGCATAGTGTTAGGGTTAGAGTTAGGTTTAGCATCCGCCCTAGGATAGTGTTAGGGTTAGGGTTAGGGTTAGCATCAGCCCTAGGATAGTGTTAGGGTTAGTGTTAACATAAACCCTAGGATAGTGATAGGGTTAGGGTTAGGGTTATCATCAGGCCTAGGATAGTGTTAGGGTTAGGGTTAGGGTTAGCATCAGTTCAAGGATAGTGTTAGGGTTAGCGTTAGGGTTAGCATCAGCCCTAGGATAGTGTTAGGGTTAGGGTTAGGGTTAGCATCAGCCCTAGGATAGTGTTAGGGTTAGGGTTAGCATCAGCCCTAGGATAGTGTTAGGGTTAGGGTTAACATAAACCCTAGGATAGTGTTAGGGTTAGGGTTAGGGTTATCATCAGGCCTAGTATAGTGTTAGGGTTAGGGTTAGGGTTAGCATCAGTTCAAGGATATTGTTAGGGTTAGCGTTAGGGTTAGCATCAGCCCTAGGATAGTGTTAGGGTTAGGGTTAGGGTTAGCATCAGCCCTAGGATAGAGATAGGGTTAGGGTTAGCATCAGCCCTAGGATAGTGTTAGAGTTAGGGTTAGGGTTATCATCAGGCTAGGATAGTGTTAGGGTTAGGGTTAGGATCAGCCCTAGGATAGTGTTAGTGTTAGGGTTAGGGTTAGCATCAGCCCTAGGATAGTGTTAGGGTTAGGGTTAGCATCAGCCCTAGGATAGTGTTAGGGTTAGGGTTAGGGTTAGCATCAGGCCTAGGATAGTGTTAGGGTTAGGGTTAGCATCAGCCCTAGGATACTTTTAGGGTTAGGGTTAGGGTTAGCATCAGCCGTAGGATAGTGTTAGGGTTAGGGTTAGCCTTAGCGCTAAGATAGTGTTAGAGTTAGGGTTAGGGTTAGCATCAGCCCTAGGATAGTGTTAGGGTTAGGGTTAGGGTTAGCATCAGCCCCAGGATAGTGTTAGTGTTAGGGTTAGCATCAGCCCTAGGATAGTGTTAGGATTAGGGTTAGAATCAACCCTAGGATAGTGTTAGGGTTAGGGTTAGGGTTAGCATCAGCCCTAAGATAGTGTTATGGTTAGGGTTAGGGTTAACATCAGCTTAGGATAGTGTTAGGGTTAGGGTTAGGGTTAGCATCAGCCCTAGGATAGTGTTAGGGTTAGGGTTAGCATCAGCCCTAGGATAGTGTTAGGGTTAGGGTTAGGGTTAGCATCAGCCCTAGGATAGTGTTAGGGTTAGGGTTAGACTCAGCCCTAGGATACTGTTAGGGTTTTTGTTAGGTTTAGCATCAGCCCTAGGATAGTGTTAGTGTTAGGGTTAGCATCAGCCCTAGGATAGTGTTAGGGTTAGGGTTAGACTGAGACCTAGGATACTGTTAGGATTATTGTTAGGGTTAGCATCAGCCCTAGGATAGTGTTAGGGTTAGGGTTAGCATCAGCCCTAGGAGAGTGTTAGGGTTAGGGTTAGGGTTAGCATCAGCCCTAGGATAGTGTTAGGGTTAGGGTTAGCATCAGACCTAGGATAGTGTTAGGGTTAGGGTGATGGTTAGCATCAGCCCTAGGATAGTGTTAGGGTTAGGGTTAGCATCAGCCCTAGGATAGTGTTAGGGTTAGGGTTAGGGTTAGCATCAGGCCTAGGATAGTGTTAGGGTTAGGGTTAGCATCAGCCCTAGGATAGTGTTAGGGTTATTGTTAGGGTTAGCATCAGCCCTAGGATACTGTTAGGGTAAGGGTTAGCATCAGCCCTAGGATAGTGTTAGGGTTAGGGTTATGGTTAGCATCAGCCGTATGATAGTGTTAGTGTTAGGGTTATGGTTAGCATCAGCCCTAGGATAGTGTTAGGGTTAGGGTTAGCATCAGCCCTAAGATAGTGTTAGGGTTAGGGTTAGGGTTAACATCAGCTTAGGATAGTGTTAGGGTTAGGGTTAGGGTTAGCATCAGCCCTAGGATCGTGTTAGGGTTAGGGTTAGCATCAGCCCTAGGATAGTGTTAGGGTTAGGGTTAGGGTTAGCATCAGTCCAAGGATAGTGTTAGGGTTAGGGTTAGCATCAGCCCTAGGATAGTGTTAGGGTTAGGGTTAGTGTTATCATCAGGCCTAGGATAGTGTTAGGGTTAGGGTTAGCATCAGCCCTAGGATAGTGTTAGGGTTAGGGTTAGGGTTAGCATCAGCCCTAGGATAGTGTTAGGGTTAGGGTTAGCATCAGCCCTAGGATAGTGTTAGGGTTAGGGTTAGGGTTAGCATCAGGCCTAGGATAGTGTTAGGGATAGGGTTAGCATCAGACCTAGGATAGTGTTAGGGTTAAGGTTAGGGTTAGCATCTGCCGTAGGATAGTGTTAGGGTTAGGGTTAGCCTCAGCCCTAAGATAGTGTTAGAGTTAGGGTTAGGGTTAGCATCAGCCCTAGGATAGTGTTAGGGTTAGGGTTAGGGTTAGGGTTCGCATCAGCCCTAGGATAGTGTTAGTGTTATGGTTAGCATCAGCCATAGGATAGTGTTAGGGTTAGGGTTAGGGTTAGCATCCGCCCTAGGATAGTGTTAGGGTTAGGGTTAGGGTTAGCATCAGCCCTAGGATAGTGTTAGGGTTAGGGTTAACATAAACCCTAGGATAGTGTTAGGGTTATGGTTAGAGTTATCATCAGGCCTAGTATAGTGTTAGGGTTAGGGTTAGGGTTAGCATCAGTTCAAGGATAGTGTTAGGGTTAGCGTTAGGGTTAGCATCAGCCCTAGGATAGTGTTAGGGTTAGGGTTAGGGTTAGCATCAGCCCTAGGATAGAGATAGCGTTAGGGTTAGCATCAGCCCTAGGATAGTGTTAGAGTTAGGGTTAGGGTTATCATCAGGCCTAGGATAGTGTTAGGGTTAGGGTTAGCATCAGCCCTAGGATAGTGTTAGGGTTAGGGTTAGGGTTAGCATCAGCCCTAGGATAGTGTTAGGGTTAGGGTTAGCATCATCCCTAGGATCGTGTTAGGGTTAGGGTTAGGGTTAGCATCAGCCCTAGGATAGTGTTAGGGTTAGGGTTAGTCTCAGCCCTAGGAAAGTGTTAGGGTTAGGGATAGGGTTAGCATCAGGCCTAGGATAGTGTTAGGGTTAGGGTTAGGGTTAGCATCAGGCCTAGGATAGTGTTAGGGTTACGGTTAGAATCAACCCCAGGATGGTGTTAGGGTTAGGGTTAGGGTTAGCATCAGATCTAGGATAGTGTTAGGTTTAGGGTTAGGGATATCATCAGGCCTAGGATATTGTTAGCTTTAGGGTTAGCATCAGCCCTAGGATAGTGTTAGAGTTATGGTAAGGGTTAGCATCAGCCCTAGGATAGTGTTAGGGTTAGGGTTAGGGTTAGCATCAGCCCTAGGATAGTGTTAGTGTTAGGGTTAGGGTTAGCATCAGCCCTAGGATATTATTAGGTTTAGGGTTAGCATCAGCCCTAGGATAGTGTTAGGGTTAGGGTTAGGGTTAGCACCAGGCCTAGGATAGTGTTAGTGTTAGGGTTAGCATCAGCCTTAGAATAGTGTTAGGGTTAGGGTTAGGGTTAGCATAGCCGTAGGATAGTGTTAGGGTTAGGGTTATCCTCAGCCCTAGGATAGTGTTAGAGTCAGGGTTAGGGTTAGCATCAGCCCTAGGATAGTGTTAGGGTTAGTGTTAGGGTTAGCATCAGCCTTAGGATACTGTTAGGGTTAGGGTCAGGGTTCGCATCAGCCGTAGGATAGTGTTTGTGTTAGGGTTAGCCTCAGCCCTAAGATAGTGTTAGAGTTAGTGTTAGGGTTAGCATCAGCCCTAGGATAGTGTTAGGGTTAGGGTTAGGGTTAGCATCACCCCTAGGATAGTGTTAGGGTTAGGTTTAACATAAACCCTAGGATAGTGTTAGGGTTAGGGTTAGGGTTATCATGAGGCCTAGGATAGTGTTAGGGTTAGGGTTAGGGTTAGCATCAGTTCAAGGATAGTGTTAGGCTTAGCGTTAGGGGTAGCATCAGCCCTAGGATAGTGTTAGGGTTAGGGTTAGGGTTAGCATCAGCCCTAGGATAGTGTTAGTGTTAGGGTTAGCATCAGCCCTAGCATAGTGTTAGGGTTAGAGTTAGGTTTAGCATCCGCCCTAGGATAGTGTTAGGGTTAGGGTTAGGGTTAGCATCAGCCCTAGGATAGTGTTAGGGTTAGTGTTAACATAAACCCTAGGATAGTGATAGGGTTAGGGTTAGGGTTATCATCAGGCCTAGGATAGTGTTAGGGTTAGGGTTAGGGTTAGCATCAGTTCAAGGATAGTGTTAGGGTTAGCGTTAGGGTTAGCATCAGCCCTAGGATAGTGTTAGGGTTAGGGTTAGGGTTAGCATCAGCCCTAGGATAGTGTTAGGGTTAGGGTTAGCATCAGCCCTAGGATAGTGTTAGGGTTAGGGTTAACATAAACCCTAGGATAGTGTTAGGGTTAGGGTTAGGGTTATCATCAGGCCTAGTATAGTGTTAGGGTTAGGGTTAGGGTTAGCATCAGTTCAAGGATATTGTTAGGGTTAGCGTTAGGGTTAGCATCAGCCCTAGGATAGTGTTAGGGTTAGGGTTAGGGTTAGCATCAGCCCTAGGATAGAGATAGGGTTAGGGTTAGCATCAGCCCTAGGATAGTGTTAGAGTTAGGGTTAGGGTTATCATCAGGCTAGGATAGTGTTAGGGTTAGGGTTAGGATCAGCCCTAGGATAGTGTTAGGGTTAGGGTTAGGGTTAGCATCAGCCCTAGGATAGTGTTAGGGTTAGGGTTAGCATCAGCCCTAGGATAGTGTTAGGGTTAGGGTTAGGGTTAGCATCAGGCCTAGGATAGTGTTAGGGTTAGGGTTAGCATCAGCCCTAGGATACTTTTAGGGTTAGGGTTAGGGTTAGCATCAGCCGTAGGATAGTGTTAGGGTTAGGGTTAGCCTTAGCGCTAAGATAGTGTTAGAGTTAGGGTTAGGGTTAGCATCAGCCCTAGGATAGTGTTAGGGTTAGGGTTAGGGTTAGCATCAGCCCCAGGATAGTGTTAGTGTTAGGGTTAGCATCAGCCCTAGGATAGTGTTAGGATTAGGGTTAGAATCAACCCTAGGATAGTGTTAGGGTTAGGGTTAGGGTTAGCATCAGCCCTAAGATAGTGTTATGGTTAGGGTTAGGGTTAACATCAGCTTAGGATAGTGTTAGGGTTAGGGTTAGGGTTAGCATCAGCCCTAGGATAGTGTTAGGGTTAGGGTTAGCATCAGCCCTAGGATAGTGTTAGGGTTAGGGTTAGGGTTAGCATCAGCCCTAGGATAGTGTTAGGGTTAGGGTTAGACTCAGCCCTAGGATACTGTTAGGGTTTTTGTTAGGTTTAGCATCAGCCCTAGGATAGTGTTAGTGTTAGGGTTAGCATCAGCCCTAGGATAGTGTTAGGGTTAGGGTTAGACTGAGACCTAGGATACTGTTAGGATTATTGTTAGGGTTAGCATCAGCCCTAGGATAGTGTTAGGGTTAGGGTTAGCATCAGCCCTAGGAGAGTGTTAGGGTTAGGGTTAGGGTTAGCATCAGCCCTAGGATAGTGTTAGGGTTAGGGTTAGCATCAGACCTAGGATAGTGTTAGGGTTAGGGTTAGGGTTAGCATCAGGCCTAGGATAGTGTTAGGGTTAGGGTTAGCATCAGCCCTAGGATAGTGTTAGGGTTATTGTTAGGGTTAGCATCAGCCCTAGGATACTGTTAGGGTAAGGGTTAGCATCAGCCCTAGGATAGTGTTAGGGTTAGGGTTATGGTTAGCATCAGCCGTATGATAGTGTTAGTGTTAGGGTTATGGTTAGCATCAGCCCTAGGATAGTGTTAGGGTTAGGGTTAGCATCAGCCCTAAGATAGTGTTAGGGTTAGGGTTAGGGTTAACATCAGCTTAGGATAGTGTTAGGGTTAGGGTTAGGGTTAGCATCAGCCCTAGGATCGTGTTAGGGTTAGGGTTAGCATCAGCCCTAGGATAGTGTTAGCGTTAGGGTTATGGTTAGCATCAGCCCTAGGATACTGTTAGGGTTAGGGTTAGCATCAGCCCTAAGATAGTGTTAGCGTTAGGGTTAGGGTTAGCATCAGGTCTAGGATAGTGTTAGGGTTAGGGTTAGCATCAGCCTTAGGATAGTGTTAGGGTTAGGGTTAGTGTTAGCATCAGCCCTAGGATAGTGTTAGGGTTAGGGTTAGCATCAGCCCTAGGATAGTGTTAGGTTTAGGGTTAGGGTTAGCATCAGCCCTAGGATAGTGTTAGGATTAGGGTTAGACTCAGCCCTTGGATACTGTTAGGGTTATTGTTAGGGTTAGCATCAGCCCTAGGATAGTGTTAGGGTTAGGGTTAGCATCAGCCCTAGGAGAGTGTTAGGGTTAGGGTTAGACTCAGCCCTAGGATACTGTTAGGGTTATTGTTAGGGTTAGCATCAGCCCTAGGATAGTGTTAGGGTTAGGGTTAGCATCAGCCCTAGGAGAGTGTTAGGGTTAGGGTTAGGGTTAGCATCAGCCCTAGGATAGTGTTAGGGTTAGGGTTAGCATCAGCCCTAGGATAGTGTTAGGGTTAGTGTTAGGGTTAGCATCAGCCCTAGGATAGTGTTAGGGTAAGGGTTAGCATCAGCCCTAGGATAGTGTTAGGGTTAGGGTTATGGTTAGCATCAGCCGTATGATAGTGTTAGGGTTAGGGTTATGGTTAGCATCAGCCCTAGGATAGTGTTAGGGTTAGGGTTAGCATCAGCCCTAAGATAGTGTTAGGGTTAGGGTTAGGGTTAACATCAGCTTAGGATAGTGTTAGGGTTAGGGTTAGGGTTAGCATCAGCCCTAGGATAGTGTTAGGGTTAGGGTTAGCATCACCCCTAGGATAGTGTTAGGGTTAGGGTTAGGGTTAGCGTTAGCATCAGCACTAGGATAGTGTTAGGGTTAGGGTTAGCATCAGCCCTAGGATAGTGTTAGAGTTAGGGTTAGGGTTAGCATCAGCCCTAGGATAGTGTTAGGGTTAGAGTTAGGGTTAGCATCAGGCCTAGGATAGTATTAGGGTTAGGGTTAGCATCAGCCTTAGGATAGTGTTAGGGTTAGGGTTAGGGTTAGCATCAGTCCTAGGATAGTGTTAGGGTTAGTGTTAGCATCAGCCCTAGGATAGTGTTAGGGTTAGGGTTGGGGTTAGTATCAGCCCTAGGATAGTGTTAGGGTTAGGGTTAGGGTTAGCATCAGCCCTAGGATAGGGTTAGGGTTAGGGTTAGGGCTGGCATCAGCCCTAGGATACTGTTAGGGTTAGGGTTAGCATCAGCCCTAGGATAGTGTTAGGGTTAGGTTTAGGGTTAGCATCAGCCCTAGGATAGCGTTAGGGTTAGGGTTAGGGTTAGCATCAGGCCTAGGATAGTGTTAGGGTTAGGGTTAGCATCAGCCTTAGGATACTGTTAGGGTTAGGGTTAGGGTTAGCATCAGGTCTAGGATAGTGTTAGGGTTAGGGTTAGCATCAGCCTTAGGATAGTGTTAGGGTTAGGGTTAGTGTTAGCATCAGCCCTAGGATAGTGTTAGGGTTAGGGTTATCATCAGCCCTAGGATAGTGTTAGGTTTTGGGTTAGGGTTAGCATCAGCACTAGGATAGTGTTAGGGTTAGGGTTAGACTCAGCCCTTGGATACTGTTAGGGTTATTGTTAGGGTTAGCATCAGCCCTAGGATAGTGTTAGGGTTAGGGTTAGCATCAGCCCTAGGAGAGTGTTTTGGTTAGGGTTAGGGTTAGCATCAGCCCTAGGATAGTGTTAGGGTTAGGGTTAGCATCAGCCCTAGGATAATGTTATGGTTAGGGTGATGGTTAGCATCAGCCCTAGGATAGTGTTAGTGTTAGGGTTAGGGTTAGCATCAGCCCTAGGATAGTGTTAAGGTTAGGGTAGACTCAGCCCTAGGATACTGTTAGGGTTATTGTTAGGGTTAGCATCAGCCCTAGGATAGTGTTAGGGTTAGGGTTAACATCAGCCCTAGGAGAGTGTTAGGGTTAGGGTTAGGGTTAGCATCAGCCTTAGGATAGTGTTAGGGTTAGGGTTAGGGTTAGCATCAGCCCTAGGATAGTGTTAGGGTTAGGGTTAGCATCATCCCTAGGATAGAGTTAGTGTTAGGGTTATGTTTAGCATCAGCCCTAGGATACTGTTAGGGTTAGGGTTTTGGTTATCATCAGTCCTAGGATAGTGTTAGGGGTAGGGTTAGCATCAGCCTTGGATTGTGTTAGGGTTAGTGTTAGGGTTATCATCAGGCCTAGGATAGTGTTAGCTTTAGGGTTAGCATCAGCCCTAGGATAGTGTTAGGGTTAGGGTTAGGGTTAGCATCAGCCATAGGATAGTGTTAGGGTTAGGGTTAGCATCAGCCCTAGGATAGTGTTAGGTTTAGGGTTAGGGTTAGCATCAGCCCTAGGATAGTGTTAGGGTTAGGGTTAGACTCAGCCCTTGGATACTCTTAGGGTTATTGTTAGGGTTAGCATCAGCCCTAGGATAGTGTTAGCGTTAGGGTTAGCATCAGCCCTAGGAAAGTGTTAGGGTTAGGGTTAGGGTTAGCATCAGCCCTAGGATAGTGTTAGGGTTAGGGTTAGGGTTAGCATCAGCCCTAGGATAGTGTTAGGTTTAGGGTTAGACTCAGCCCTAGGATACTGTTAGGGTTATTGTTAGGGTTAGCATCCGCCGTAGGATAGTGTTAGGTTTAGGGTTAGCATCAGCCCTAGGAGAGTGTTAGGGTTAGGGTTAGGGTTAGCATCAGCCTTAGGATAGTGTTAGCGTTAGGGTTAGTGTTAGCATCAGCCCTAGGATAGTGTTAGGGTTAGGGTTAGCATCAGCCCTAGTAGAGTGTTAGGGTTAGGGTTAGGGTTAGCATCAGGCTTAGGATAGTGTTAGGGTTAGGGTTAGCATCAGCCTTAGGATAGTGTTAGGGTTAGGGTTAGGGTTAGCATTAGCCGTAGGATAGTGTTAGGGTTAGGGTTAGCATCAGCCCTAAGATAGTGTTATGGTTAGGGTTAGGGTTAACATCAGCTTAGGATAGTGTTAGGGTTAGGGTTAGGGTTAGCATCAGCCCTAGGATAGTGTTAGGGTTAGGGTTAGCATCAGCCCTAGGATAGTGTTAGGGTTAGGGTTAGGGTTAGCATCAGCCCTAGGATAGTGTTAGGGTTAGGGTTAGACTCAGCCCTAGGATACTGTTAGGGTTTTTGTTAGGTTTAGCATCAGCCCTAGGATAGTGTTAGGGTTAGGGTTAGCATCAGCCCTAGGATAGTGTTAGGGTTAGGGTTAGACTGAGCCCTAGGATACTGTTAGGGTTATTGTTAGGGTTAGCATGAGCCCTAGGATAGTGTTAGGGTTAGGGTTAGCATCAGCCATAGGAGAGTATTAGGGTTAGGGTTAGGGTTAGCATCAGCCCTAGGATAGTGTTAGGGTTAGGGTTAGCATCAACCCTAGGATAGTGTTAGGGTTAGGGTGATGGTTAGCATCAGCCCTAGGATAGTGTTAGGGTTAGGGTTAGCATCAGCCCTAGGATAGTGTTAGGGTTAGGGTTAGGGTTAGCATCAGGCCTAGGATAGTGTTAGGGTTAGGGTTAGCATCAGCCCTAGGATAGTGTTAGGGTTAGTGTTAGGGTTAGCATCAGCCCTAGGATAGTGTTAGGGTCAGGGTTAGCATCAGCCCTAGGATAGTGTTAGGGTTAGGGTTATGGTTAGCATCAGCCGTAAGATAGTGTGAGTGTTAGGGTTATGGTTAGCATCAGCCCTAGGATAGTGTTAGGGTTAGGGTTAGCATCAGCCCTAAGATAGTGTTAGGGTTAGGGTTAGGGTTAACATCAGCTTAGGATAGTGTTAAGGTTAGGGTTAGGGTTAGCATAAGCCCTAGGATAGTGTTAGGGTTAGGGTTATCATCACCCCTAGGATAGTGTTAGGGTTAGGGTTAGGGTTAGGGTTAGCATCAGCCCTAGGATAGTGTTAGGGTTAGGGTTAGCATTAGCCCTAAGATAGTGTTAAGGTTAGGGTTAGGGTTAGCATCAGGCCTAGGATAGTGTTAGGGTTAGGGTTAGCATCAGCCTTAGGATAGTGTTAGGGTTAGGGTTAGTGTTAGCATCAGCCCTAGGATAGTGTTAGGGTTAGGGTTAGCATCAGCCCTAGGATAGTGTTAGGTTTAGGGTTAGGGTTAGCATCAGCCCTAGGATAGTGTTAGGGTTAGGGTTAGACTCAGCCCTTGGATACTGTTAGGGTTATTGTTAGGGTTAGCATCAGCCCTAGGATAGTGTTAGGGTTAGGGTTAGCATCAGCCCTAGGAGAGTGTTAGGGTTAGGGTTAGACTCAGCCCTAGGATACTGTTAGGGTTATTGTTAGGGTTAGCATCAGCCCTAGGATAGTGTTAGGGTTAGGGTTAGCATCAGCCCTAGGAGAGTGTTAGGGTTAGGGTTAGGGTTAGCATCAGGCCTAGGATAGTGTTAGGGTTAAGGTTAGCATCAGCCCTAGGATAGTGTTAGGGTTAGTGTTAGGGTTAGCATCAGCCCTAGGATAGTGTTAGGGTAAGGGTTAGCATCAGCCCTAGGATAGTGTTAGGGTTAGGGTTATGGTTAGCATCAGCCGTATGATAGTGTTAGGGTTAGGGTTATGGTTAGCATCAGCCCTAGGATAGTGTTAGGGTTAGGGTTAGCATCAGCCCTAAGATAGTGTTAGGGTTAGGGTTAGGGTTAGTATCAGGCCTAGGATAGTGTTAGGGTTAGGGTTAGGGTTAACATCAGCTTAGGATAGTGTTAGGGTTAGGGTTAGGGTTAGCATCAGCCCTAGGATAGTGTTAGGGTTAGGGTTAGCATCACCCCTAGGATAGTGTTAGGGTTAGGGTTAGGGTTAGGGTTAGCATCAGCCCTAGGATAGTGTTAGGGTTAGGGTTAGCATCAGCCCTAAGATAGTGTTAGGGTTAGGGTTAGGGTTAGTATCAGGCCTAGGATAGTGTTAGGATTAGTGTTAGCATCAGCCTTAGGATAGTGTTAGGGTTAGGGTTAGGGTTAGCATCAGCCGTAGGATAGTGTTAGCGTTAGGGTTAGCATCAGCCCTAGGATAGTGTTAGGGTTAAGGTTATTGTTAGCATCAGCCCTAGGATAGTGTTATGGTTAGAGTTAGCATCAGCCCTAGGATAGTGTTAGAGTTAGGGTTAGGGTTAGCATCAGCCCTAGGATAGTGTTAGGGTTAGAGTTAGGGTTAGCATCAGGCCTAGGATAGTGTTAGGGTTAGGGTTAGCATCAGCCTTAGGATAGTGTTAGGGTTAGGGTTAGGGTTAGCATCAGCCCTAGGATAGTGTTAGGGTTAGTGTTAGCATCAGCCCTAGGATAGTGTTAGGGTTAGGGTTGGGGTTAGTATCAGCCCTAGGATAGTGTTAGGGTTAGGGTTAGGGTTAGCATCAGCCCTAGGATAGGGTTAGGGTTAGGGTTAGGGCTGGCATCAGCCCTAGGATACTGTTAGGGTTAGGGTTAGCATCAGCCCTAGGATAGTGTTAGGGTTAGGGTTAGGGTTAGCATCAGCCCTAGGATAGCGTTAGGGTTAGGGTTAGGGTTAGCATCAGGCCTAGGATAGTGTTAGGGTTAGGGTTAGCATCAGCCTTAGGATACTGTTAGGGTTAGGGTTAGGGTTAGCATCAGGTGTAGGATAGTGTAAGGGTTAGGGTTAGCATCAGCCTTAGGATAGTGTTAGGGTTAGGGTTAGTGTTAGCATCAGCCCTAGGATAGTGTTAGTGTTAGGGTTAGCATCAGCCCTAGGATAGTGTTAGGTTTTGGGTTAGGGTTAGCATCAGCCCTAGAATAGTGTTAGGGTTAGGGTTAGACTCAGCCCTTGGATACTGTTAGGGTTATTGTTAGGGTTAGCATCAGCCCTAGGATAGTGTTAGGGTTACGGTTAGCATCAGCCCTAGGAGAGTGTTAGGGTTAGGGTTAGGGTTAGCATCAGCCCTAGGATAGTGTTAGTGTTAGGGTTAGCATCAGCCCTAGGATAATGTTATGGTTAGGGTGATGGTTAGCATCAGCCCTAGGATAGTGTTAGGGTTAGGGTTAAGGTTAGCATCAGCCCTAGGATAGTGTTAAGGTTAGGGTAGACTCAGCACTAGGATACTGTTAGGGTTATTGTTAGGGTTAGCATCAGCCCTAGGATAGTGTTAGGGTTAGGGTTAACATCAGCGTTAGGAGAGTATTAGGGTTAGGGTTAGGGTTAGCATCAGCCTTAGGATAGTGTTAGGGTTAGGGTTAGGGTCAGCATCAGCCCTAGGATAGTGTTAGGGTTAGGGTTAGCATCAGCCCTAGGATAGTGTTAGGGTTAGGGTTATGTTTAGCATCAGCCCTAGGGTAGTGTTAGGGTTAGGGTTTTGGTTATCATCAGTCCTAGGATAGTGTTAGGGGTAGGGTTAGCATCAGCCCTAGGATAGTGTCAGTGTTAGTGTTAGGGTTATCATCAGGCCTAGGATAGTGTTAGCTTTAGGGTTAGCATCAGCCCTAGGATAGTGTTAGGGTTAGGGTTAGGCTTAGCATCAGCCATAGGATAGTGTTAGGGTTAGGGTTAGCATCAGCCCTAGGATAGTGTTAGGTTTAGGGTTAGGGTTAGCATCAGCCCTAGGATAGTGTTAGGGTTAGGGTTAGACTCAGCCCTTGGATACTCTTAGGGTTATTGTTAGGGTTAGAATCAGCCCTAGGATAGTGTTAGGGTTTTGGTTAGCATCAGCCCTAGGAGAGTGTTAGGGTTAGGGTTAGGGTTAGCATCAGCCTTAGTATACTGTTAGGGTTAGGGTTAGGGTTAGCATCAGCCCTAGGTTAGTGTTACGGTTAGGGTTAGCATAAGCCCTAGGATAGTGTTAGGGTTAGGGTTATGGTTAGCATCAGCCTTTGGATAGTGTTAGGGTTAGGGTTAGCATCAGCCCTAGGAGAGTGTTAGGGTTAGGGTTAGGGTCAGCATCAGCCCTAGGATAGTGTTAGGGTTAGGGTTTTGGTTATCATCAGTCCTAGGATAGTGTTAGGGGTAGGGTTAGCATCAGCCCTAGGATAGTGTCAGTGTTAGTGTTAGGGTTATCATCAGGCCTAGGATAGTGTTAGCTTTAGGGTTAGCATCAGCCCTAGGATAGTGTTAGGGTTAGGGTTAGGCTTAGCATCAGCCATAGGATACTGTTAGGGTTAGGGTTAGCATCAGCCCTAGGATAGTGTTAGGTTTAGGGTTAGGGTTAGCATCAGCCCTAGGATAGTGTTAGGGTTAGGGTTAGACTCAGCCCTTGGATACTCTTAGGGTTATTGTTAGGGTTAGAATCAGCCCTAGGATAGTGTTAGGGTTTTGGTTAGCATCAGCCCTAGGAGAGTGTTAGGGTTAGGGTTAGGGTTAGCATCAGCCTTAGGATACTGTTAGGGTTAGGGTTAGGGTTAGCATCAGCCCTAGGTTAGTGTTAGGGTTAGGGTTAGCATCAGCCCTAGGATAGTGTTAGGGTTAGGGTTATGGTTAGCATCAGCCTTTGGATAGTGTTAGGGTTAGGGTTAGCATCAGCCCTAGGAGAGTGTTAGGGTTAGGGTTAGGGTCAGCATCAGCCTTAGGATAGTGTTAGGGTTAGGGTTAGGGTTAGCATCAACCCTAGGATAGTGTTAGGTTTAGGGTTAGCATCAGCCCTAGGAGAGTGTTAGGGTTAGGGTTAGGGTTAGCATCAGGCCTAGGATAGTGTTAGGGTTAGGGTTAGCATCAGCCTTAGGATAGTGTTAGGGTTAGGGTTAGGGTTAGCATCAGCCGTAGGATAGTGTTAGGGTTAGGGTTAGCATCAGCCCTAAGATAGTGTTATGGTTAGGGTTAGGGTTAACATCAGCTTAGGATAGTGTTAGGGTTAGGGTTAGGGTTAGCATCAGCCCTAGGATAGTGTTAGGGTTAGGGTTAGCATCAGCCCTAGGATAGTGTTAGGGTTAGGGTTAGGGTTAGCATCAGCCCTAGGATAGTGTTAGGGTTAGGGTTAGACTGAGCCCTAGGATACTGTTAGGGTTTTTGTTAGGGTTAGCATCAGCCCTAGGATAGTGTTAGGGTTAGCGTTAGCATCAGCCCTGGGATAGTGTTAGGGTTAGGGTTATGGTTTGCATCAGCCGTATGATAGTGTTAGGGTTAGGGTTATGGTTAGCATCAGCCCTAGGATAGTGTTAGGGTTAGGGTTAGCATCAGCCCTAAGATAGTGTTAGGGTTAGGGTTAGGGTTAACATCAGCTTAGGATAGTGTTAGGGTTAGGGTTAGGGTTAGCATCAGCCCTAGGATAGTGTTAGGGTTAGGGTTAGCATCACCCCTAGGATAGTGTTAGGGTTAGGGGTAGGGTTAGGGTTAGCATCAGCCCTAGGATAGTGTTAGGGTTAGGGTTAGCATCAGCCCTAAGATAGTGTTAGGGTTAGGGTTAGGGTTAGCATCAGGCCTAGGATAGTGTTAGGGTTAGTGTTAGCATCAGCCTTAGGATAGTGTTAGGGTTAGGGTTAGGTTTAGCATCAGCCCTAGGATAGTGTTAGCGTTAGGGTTAGCATCAGCCCTAGGATAGTGTTAGGGTTAGGGTTATGGTTAGCATCAGCCCTAGGATAGTGTTATGTTTAGAGATAGCATCAGCCCTAGGATAGTGTTAGAGTTAGGGTTAGGGTTAGCATCAGCCCTAGGATAGTGTTAGGGTTAGAGTTAGGGTTAGCATCAGGCCTAGGATAGTGTTAGGGTTAGGGTTAGCATCAGCCTTAGGATAGTGTTAGGGTTAGGGTTAGGGTTAGCATCAGCCCTAGGATAGTGTTAGGGTTAGTGTTAGCATCAGCCCTAGGATAGTGTTAGGGTTAGGGTTGGGGTTAGTATCAGCCCTAGGATAGTGTTAGGGTTAGGGTTAGGGTTAGCATCAGCCCTAGGATAGTGTTAGGGTTAGAGTTAGGGTTAGCATCAGGCCTAGGATAGTGTTAGGGTTAGGGTTAGCATCAGCCTTAGGATAGTGTTAGGGTTAGGGTTAGGGTTAGCATCAGCCCTAGGATAGTGTTAGGGTTAGTGTTAGCATCAGCCCTAGGATAGTGTTAGGGTTAGGGTTGGGGTTAGTATCAGCCCTAGGATAGTGTTAGGGTTAGGGTTAGGGTTAGCATCAGCCCTAGGAGAGTGTTAGGGTTAGGGTTAGGGTTAGCATCAGCCCTAGGATAGTGTTAGGGTTAGGGTTAGCATCAGCCCTAGGATAATGTTATGGTTAGGGTGATGGTTAGCATCATCCCTAGGATAGTGTTAGTGTTAGGGTTAGGGTTAGCATCAGCCCTAGGATAGTGTTAGGGTTAGGGTAGAGTCAGCCCTAGGCTATTGTTATGGTTAGAGATAGCATCAGCCCTAGGATAGTGTTAGGGTTAGGGTCACAGTTAGCATCATCCCTACAATAGTGTTAGGGTTAGGGTTAGGGTTAGCATCAGCCCTAGGATAGTGTTATGGTTAGAGATAGCATCAGCCCTAGGATAGTGTTAGGGTTAGGGTTAGGGTTAGCATCAGCCCGAGGATAGTGTTAGGGTTAGGGTTAGGGCTGGCATCAGCCCTAGGATACTGTTAGGGTTAGGGTTAGCATCAGCCCTAGGATAGTGTTAGGGTTAGGGTTAGGGTTAGCATCAGCCCTAGGATAGAGTTAGGGTTAGGGTTAGGGTTAGCATCAGGCCTAGGATAGTGTTAGGGTTAGGGTTAGCATCAGCCTTAGGATACTGTTAGGGTTAGGGTTAGGGTTAGCATCAGCCCTAGGATAGTGTTAGGGTTAGGGTTAGCATCAGCCGTAGGATAGTGTTAGGGTTAGGGTTATGGTTAGCATCAGCCCTAGGATACTGTTAGGGTTAGGGTTAGCATCAGCCATAAGATAGTGTTAGCGTTAGGGTTAGGGTTAGCATCAGGTCTAGGATAGTGTTAGGGTTAGGGTTAGCATCAGCCTTAGGATAGTGTTAGGGTTAGGGTTAGTGTTAGCATCAGCCCTAGGATACTGTTAGGGTTAGGGTTAGCATCAGCCCTAGGATAGTGTTAGGTTTAGGGTTAGGGTTAGCATCAGCCCTAGGATAGTGTTAGGGTTAGGGTTAGACTCAGCCTTTGGATACTGTTAGGGTTATTGTTAGGGTTAGCATCAGCCCTAGGATAGTGTTAGGGTTAGGGTTAGCATCAGCCCTAGGAGAGTGTTAGGGTTAGGGTTAGGGTTAGCATCAGCCCTAGGATAGTGTTAGGGTTAGGGTTAGCATCAGCCCTAGGATAATGTTATGGTTAGGTTGATGGTTAGCATCAGCCCTAGGATAGTGTTAGGGTTAGGGTTAGGGTTAGCATCAGCCCTAGGATAGTGTTAGGGTTAGGGTAGACTCAGCCCTAGGATACTGTTAGGGTTATTGTTAGGGTTAGCATCAGCCCTAGGATAGTGTTAGGGTTAGGGTTAGCATCAGCCCTAGGAGAGTGTTAGGGTTAGGGTTAGGGTTAGCATCAGCCTTAGGATAGTGTTAGGGTTAGGGTTAGGGTTAGGGTTAGCATCAGCCCTAGGATAGTGTTATGGTTAGAGATAGCATCAGCCCTAGGATAGTGTTAGGGTTAGGGTTAGGGTTAGGGTTAGCATCAGCCCTAGGATAGTGTTAGCGTTAGGGTTAGCATCAGCCCTAGGATAGTGTTAGGGTGAGGGTTAGGGTTAGCATCAGCCCTAGGATAGTGTTATGGTTAGAGATAGCATCAGCCCTAGGATAGTGTTAGGGTTAGGGTTAGAGTTAGCATCATCCCTACGATAGTGTTAGGGTTAGGGTTAGGGTTAGGGTTAGCATCAGCCCTAGGATAGTGTTATGGTTAGAGATAGCATCAGCCCTAGGATAGTGTTAGGGTTAGGGTTAGGGTTAGCATCAGCCCGAGGATAGTGTTAGGGTTAGGGTTAGGGCTGGCATCAGCCCTAGGATACTGTTAGGGTTAGGGTTAGCATCAGCCCTAGGATAGTGTTATGGTTAGGGTTAGGGTTAGCATCAGCCCTAGGATAGTGTTAGGGTTAGGGTTAGGGTTAGCATCAGGCCTAGCATAGTGTTAGGGTTAGGGTTAGCATCAGCCTTAGGATACTGTTAGGGTTAGGGTTAGGGTTAGCATCAGCCCTAGGATAGTGTTAGGGTTAGGTTTAGCATCAGCCCTAGGATAGTGTTAGGGTTAGTGTTATGGTTAGCATCAGCCGTAGGATAATGTTAGGGTTAGGGTTAGCATCAGCCCTAATATAGTGTTAAGGTTAGCGTTAGGGTTAGCATCAGGTCTAGGATAGTGTTAGGGTTAGGGTTAGCATCAGCCTTAGGATAGTGTTAGGGTTAGGGTTAGGGTTAGCATCAGCCCTAGGATAGTGTTAGGGTTAGGGTTAGCATCAGCCCTAGGAGAGTGTTAGGGTTAGGTTTAGGGTTAGCATCAGCCCTAGGATAGTGTTAGGTTTAGCGATAGCATCAGCCCTAGGATAATGTTATGGTTAGTGTGATGGTTAGCATCAGCCCTAGGATAGTGTTAGGGTTAGGGTTAGGGTTAGCATCAGCCCTAGGATAGTGTTAGGGTTAGGGTTAGACTCAGCCCTAGGATACTGTTAGGGTTATTGTTAGGGTTAGCATCAGCAGTAGGATAGTGTTAGGGTTAGGGTTAGCATCAGCCCTAGGAGAGTGTTAGGGTTAGGGTTAGGGTTAGCATCAGCCCTAGGATAGTGTTAGGGTTAGGGTTAGCATCAGCCCTAGGATAGTGTTAGGGTTAGGGTTAGCATCAGCCCTAAGATAGTGTTAGGGTTAGGGTTAGGGTTAGCATCAGGCCTAGGATAGTGTTAGGGTTAGGGTTAGCATCAGCCTTAGGATAGTGTTAGGGTTAGGGCTATGGTTAGCATCAGCCCTAGGATAGTGTTAGCGTTAGGGTTAGCATCAGCCCTAGGATAGTGTTAGGGTTAGGGTTATTGTTAGCATCAGCCCTAGGATAGTGTTATGGTTAGTGATAGCATCAGCCCTAGGATAGTGTTAGGGTTAGAGTTAGGGTTAGCATCAGGCCTAGGATAGTGTTAGGGTTAGGGTTAGCATCAGCCTTAGGATAGTGTTAGGGTTAGGGTTAGGGTTAGCATCAGCCCTAGGATAGTGTTAGGGTTAGTGTTAGCATCAGCCCTAGGATAGTGTTAGGGTTAGGGTTAGGGTTAGTATCAGCCCTAGGATAATGTTATGGTTAGAGATAGCATCAGCCCTAGGATAGTGTTAGAGTTAGGGTTAGGGTTAGCATCAACCCTAGGATAGTGTTAGGGTTAGGGTTAGGGTTAGCATCAGGCCTAGGATAGTGTTAGGGTTAGGGTTAGCATCAGCCCTAGGATAGTGTTAGGGTTAGTGTTAGGGTTAGCATCAGCCCTAGGATAGTGTTAGGGTAAGGGTTAGCATCAGCCCTAGGATAGTGTTAGGGTTAGGGTTAGGGTTAGCATCAGCCCTAGGATAGTGTTAGGGTTAGGGTTAGGGCTGGCATCAGCCCTAGGATACTGTTAGGGTTAGGGTTAGCATCAGCCCTAGGATAGTGTTAGGGTTAGGGTTAGGGTTAGCATCAGCCCTAGGATAGTGTTAGGGTTAGGGTTAAGGTTAGCATCAGGCCTAGGATAGTGTTAGGGTTAGGGTTAGCATCAGCCTTAGGATACTGTTAGGGTTAGGGTTAGGGTTAGCATCAGCCCTAGGATAGTGTTTTGTTAGGGTTAGCATCAGCCCTAGGACAGTGTTAGGGTTAGGGTTATGGTTAGCATCAGCCCTAGGATAGTGTTAGGGTTAGGGTTAGCATCAGCCATAAGATAGTGTTAGCGTTAGGGTTAGGGTTAGCATCAGGTCTAGGATAGTGTTAGTGTTAGGGTTAGCATCAGCCTTAGGATAGTGTTAGGGTTAGGGTTAGTGTTAGCATCAGCCCTAGGATAGTGTTAGGGTTAGGGTTAGCATCAGCCCTAGGATAGTGTTAGGTTTAGGGTTAGGGTTAGCATCAGCCCTAGGATAGTGTTAGGGTTAGGGTTAGACTCAGCCCTTGGATACTGTTAGGGTTATTGTTAGGGTTAGCATCAGCCCTAGGATAGTGTTAGGGTTAGGGTTAGCATCAGCCCTAGGAGAGTGTTAGGGTTAGGGTTAGGGTTAGCATCAGCCCTAGGATAGTGTTAGGGTTAGGGTTAGCATCAGCCCTAGGATAATGTTATGGTTAGGGTGATGGTTAGCATCATCCCTAGGATAGTGTTAGGGTTAGGGTTAGGGTTAGCATCAGCCCTAGGATAGTGTTAGGGTTAGGGTAGAGTCAGCCCTAGGATACTGTTAGGGTTATTGTTAGGGATAGCATCAGCCCTAGGATAGTGTTAGGGTTAGGGTTAGCATCAGCCCTAGGCTATTGTTATGGTTAGAGATAGCATCAGCCCTAGGATAGTGTTAGGGTTAGGGTCACAGTTAGCATCATCCCTACAATAGTGTTAGGGTTAGGGTTAGGGTTAGCATCAGCCCTAGGATAGTGTTATGGTTAGAGATAGCATCAGCCCTAGGATAGTGTTAGGGTTAGGGTTAGGGTTAGCATCAGCCCGAGGATAGTGTTAGGGTTAGGGTTAGGGCTGGCATCAGCCCTAGGATACTGTTAGGGTTAGGGTTAGCATAAGCCCTAGGATAGTGTTAGGGTTAGGGTTAGGGTTAGCATCAGCCCTAGGATAGAGTTAGGGTTAGGGTTAGGGTTAGCATCAGGCCTAGGATAGTGTTAGGGTTAGGGTTAGCATCAGCCTTAGGATACTGTTAGGGTTAGGGTTAGGGTTAGCATCAGCCCTAGGATAGTGTTAGGGTTAGGGTTAGCATCAGCCGTAGGATAGTGTTAGGGTTAGGGTTATGGTTAGCATCAGCCCTAGGATACTGTTAGGGTTAGGGTTAGCATCAGCCATAAGATAGTGTTAGCGTTAGGGTTAGGGTTAGCATCAGGTCTAGGATAGTGTTAGGGTTAGGGTTAGCATCAGCCTTAGGATAGTGTTAGCGTTAGGGTTAGTGTTAGCATCAGCCCTAGGATACTGTTAGGGTTAGGGTTAGCATCAGCCCTAGGATAGTGTTAGGTTTAGGGTTAGGGTTAGCATCAGCCCTAGGATAGTGTTAGGGTTAGGGTTAGACCTAGCCTTTGGATACTGTTAGGGTTATTGTTAGGGTTAGCATCAGCCCTAGGATAGTGTTAGGGTTAGGGTTAGCATCAGCCCTAGGAGAGTGTTAGCGTTAGGGTTAGGGTTAGCATCAGCCCTAGGATAGTGTTAGGGTTAGGGTTAGCATCAGCCCTAGGATAATGTTATGGTTAGGGTGATGGTTAGCATCAGCCCTAGGATAGTGTTAGGGTTAGGGTTAGGGTTAGCATCAGCCCTAGGATAGTGTTAGGGTTAGGGTAGACTCAGCCCTAGGATACTGTTAGGGTTATTGTTAGGGTTAGCATCAGCCCTAGGATAGTGTTAGGGTTAGGGTTAGCATCAGCCCTAGGAGAGTGTTAGGGTTAGGGTTAGGGTTAGCATCAGCCTTAGGATAGTGTTAGGGTTAGGGTTAGGGTTAGCATCAGCCCTAGGATAGTGTTAGCGTTAGGGTTAGCATCAGCCCTAGGATAGTGTTAGGGTGAGGGTTAGGGTTAGCATCAGCCCTAGGATAGTGTTATGGTTAGAGATAGCATCAGCCCTAGGATAGTGTTAGGGTTAGGGTTAGAGTTAGCATCATCCCTACGATAGTGTTAGGGTTAGGGTTAGGGTTAGCATCAGCCCTAGGATAGTGTTATGGTTAGAGATAGCATCAGCCCTAGGATAGTGTTAGGGTTAGGGTTAGGGTTAGCATCAGCCCGAGGATAGTGTTAGGGTTAGGGTTAGGGCTGGCATCAGCCCTAGGATACTGTTAGGGTTAGGGTTAGCATCAGCCCTAGGATAGTGTTATGGTTAGGGTTAGGGTTAGCATCAGCCCTAGGATAGTGTTAGGGTTAGGGTTAGGGTTAGCATCAGGCCTAGCATAGTGTTAGGGTTAGGGTTAGCATCAGCCTTAGGATACTGTTAGGATTAGGGTTAGGGTTAGCATCAGCCCTAGGATAGTGTTAGGGTTAGGGTTAGCATCAGCCCTAATATAGTGTTAAGGTTAGCGTTAGGGTTAGCATCAGGTCTAGGATAGTGTTAGGGTTAGGGTTAGCATCAGCCTTAGGATAGTGTTAGGGTTAGGGTTAGGGTTAGCATCAGCCCTAGGATAGTGTTAGGGTTAGGGTTAGCATCAGCCCTAGGAGAGTGTTAGGGTTAGGTTTAGGGTTAGCATCAGCCCTAGGATAGTGTTAGGTTTAGCGATAGCATCAGCCCTAGGATAATGTTATGGTTAGTGTGATGGTTAGCATCAGCCCTAGGATAGTGTTAGGGTTAGGGTTAGGGTTAGCATCAGCCCTAGGATAGTGTTAGGGTTAGGGTTATACTCAGCCCTAGGATACTGTTAGGGTTATTGTTAGGGTTAGCATCAGCCCTAGGATAGTGTTAGGGTTAGGGTTAGCATCAGCCCTAGGAGAGTGTTAGGGTTAGGGTTAGGGTTAGCATCAGCCCTAGGATAGTGTTAGCGTTAGGGTTAGCATCAGCCCTATTATAGTGTTAGGGTTAGGGTTAGCATCAGCCCTAAGATAGTGTTAGGGTTAGGGTTAGGGTTAGCATCAGGCCTAGGATAGTGTTAGGGTTAGGGTTAGCATCAGCCTTAGGATAGTGTTAGGGTTAGGGTTATGGTTAGCATCAGCCCTAGGATAGTGTTAGCGTTAGGGTTAGCATCAGCCCTAGGATAGTGTTAGGGTTAGGGTTATTGTTAGCATCAGCCCTAGGATAGTGTTATGGTTAGTGATAGCATCAGCCCTAGGATAGTGTTAGAGTTAGGGTTAGGGTTAGCATCAGCCCTAGGATAGTGTTAGGGTTAGAGTTAGGGTTAGCATCAGGCCTAGGATAGTGTTAGGGTTAGGGTTAGCATCAGCCTTAGGATAGTGTTAGGGTTAGGGTTAGGGTTAGCATCAGCCCTAGGATAGTGTTAGGGTTAGTGTTAGCATCAGCCCTAGGATAGTGTTAGGGTTAGGGTTAGGGTTAGTATCAGCCCTAGGATAATGTTATGGTTAGAGATAGCATCAGCCCTAGGATAGTGTTAGGGTTAGGGTTAGGGTTAACATCAGCTTAGGATAGTGTTAGGGTTAGGGTTAGGGTTAGCATCAGCCCTAGGATACTGTTAGGGTTAGGGTTAGCATCAGCCCTAGGATAGTGTTAGGGTTAGGGGTAGGGTTAGGGTTAGCATTAGCCCTAGGATAGTGTTAGGGTTAGGGTTAGCATCATCCCTAAGATAGTGTTAGGGTTAGCGTTAGGGTTAGCATCAGGCCTAGGATAGTGTTAGGGTTAGTGTTAGCATCAGCCTTAGGATAGTGTTAGGGTTAGGGTTAGGTTTAGCATCAGCCCTAGGATAGTGTTAGCGTTAGGGTTAGCATCAGCCCTAGGATAGTGTTAGGGTTAGGGTTATGGTTAGCATCAGCCCTAGGATAGTGTTATGTTTAGAGATAGCATCAGCCCTAGGATAGTGTTAGAGTTAGGGTTAGGGTTAGCATCAGCCCTAGGATAGTGTTAGGGTTAGAGTTAGGGTTAGCATCAGGCCTAGGATAGTGTTAGGGTTAGGGTTAGCATCAGCCTTAGGATAGTGTTAGGGTTAGGGTTAGGGTTAGCATCAGCCCTAGGATAGTGTTAGGGCTAGTGTTAGCATCAGCCCTAGGATAGTGTTAGGGTTAGGGTTGGGGTTAGTATCAGCCCTAGGATAGTGTTAGGGTTAGGGTTAGGGTTAGCATCAGCCCTAGGATAGTGTTAGGGTTAGGGTTCGGGCTGGCATCAGCCCTAGGATACTGTTAGGGTTAGGGTTAGCATCAGCCCTAGGATAGTGTTAGGGTTAGGGTTAGGGTTAGCATCAGCCCTAGGATAGTGTTAGGGTTAGGGTTAGGGTTAGCATCAGGCCTAGGATAGTGTTAGGGTTAGGGTTAGCATCAGCCTTAGGATACTGTTAGGGTTAGGGTTAGGGTTAGCATCAGCCCTAGGATAGTGTTAGGGTTAGGGTTAGCATCAGCCCTAGGATAGTGTTAGGGTTAGGGTTATGGTTAGCATCAGCCCTAGGATAGTGTTAGGGTTAGGGTTAGCATCAGCCATAAGATAGTGTTAGCGTTAGGGTTAGGGTTAGCATCAGGTCTAGGATAGTGTTAGTGTTAGGGTTAGCATCAGCCTTAGGATAGTGTTAGGGTTAGGGTTAGGGTTAGCATCAGCCCTAGGATAGTGTTAGGGTTAGGGTTAGGGTTAGCATCAGCCTTAGGATAGTGTTAGGGTTAGGGTTAGACTCAGCCCTAGGATACTGTTAGGGTTATTGTTAGGGTTAGCATCAGCCCTAGGATAGTGTTAGTGTTAGGGTTAGCATCAGCCCTAGGAGAGTGTTAGGGTTAGGGTTAGGGTTAGCATCAGCCCTAGGATAGTGTTAGGGTTAGGGTTAGCATCAGCCCTAGGATAGTGTTAGGGTTAGGGTTAGCATCAGCCCTAAGATAGTGTTAGGGTTAGGGTTAGGGTTAGCATCAGGCCTAGGATAGTGTTAGGGTTAGGGTTAGCATCAGCCTTAGGATAGTGTTAGGGTTAGGGTTATGGTTAGCATCAGCCCTAGGATAGTGTTAACGTTAGGGTTAGCATCAGCCCTAGGATAGTGTTAGGGTTAGGGTTAGGGTTAGTATCAGCCCTAGGATAGTGTTATGGTTAGAGATAGCATCAGACCTAGGATAGTGTTAGAGTTAGGGTTAGGGTTAGCATCAACCCTAGGATAGTGTTAGGGTTAGAGTTAGGGTTAGCATCAGGCCTAGTATAGTGTTAGGGTTAGGGTTAGCATCAGCCTTAGGATAGTGTTAGGGTTAGGGTTAGGGTTAGCATCAGCCCTAGGATAGTGTTAGGGTTATTGTTAGCATCAGCCCTAGGATAGTGTTAGGGTTAGGGTTAGGGTTAGTATCAGCCCTAGGATAGTGTTAGGGTTAGGGTTAGGGTTAGCATCAGCCCTAGGATAGTGTTAGGGTTAGGGTTAGGGCTGGCATCACCCCTAGGATCCTGTTAGGCTTAGGGTTAGCATCAGCCATAGGATAGTGTTAGGGTTAGGGTTAGGGTTAGCATCAGCCCTAGGATAGTGTTAGGGTTAGGGTTAGGGTTAGCATCAGGCCTACGATAGTGTTAGGGTTAGGGTTAGCATTCAGCCTTAGGATACTGTTAGGGTTAGGGTTAGGGTTAGCATCAGCCCTAGGATAGTGTTAGGGTTAGGGTTAGCATCAGCCCTAGGATAGTGTTAGGGTTAGGGTTATGGTTAGCATCAGCCCTAGGATAGTGTTAGGGTTAGGGTTAGCATCAGCCTTAAGATAGTGTTAGCGTTAGGGTTAGGGTTAGCATCAGGTCTAGGATAGTGTTAGGGTTAGGGTTAGCATCAGCCTTAGGATAGTGTCAGGGTTAAGGTTAGTGTTACCACCAGCCCTAGGATAGTGTTAGGGTTAGGGTTAGCATCAGCCCTAGGATAGTGTTAGGGTTAGGGTTAGGGTTAGCATCAGCCCTAGGATAGTGTTATGGTTAGAGATAGCATCAGCCCTAGGATAGTGTTAGGGTTAGGGTTAGGGTTAGCATCAGCCCGAGGATAGTGTTAGCGTTAGGGTTAGGGCTGGCATCAGCCCTAGGATACTGTTAGGGTTAGGGTTAGCATCAGCCCTAGGATAGTGTTAGGGTTAGGGTTAGGGTTAGCATCAGCCCTAGGATAGTGTTAGGGTTAGGGTTAGGGTTAGCATCAGGCCTAGGATAGTGTTAGGGTTAGGGTTAGCATCAGCCTTAGGATACTGTTAGGGTTAGTGTTAGGGTTAGCATCAGCCCTAGGATAGTGTTAGGGTTAGGGTTAGCATCAGCCCTAGGATAGTGTTAGGGTTAGGGTTAGGGTTAGCATCAGCCCTAGGATAGTGTTAGGGTTAGGGTTAGCATCAGCCGTAGGATAGTGTTAGGGTTAGGGTTATGGTTAGCATCAGCCCTAGGATACTGTTAGGGTTAGGGTTAGCATCAGCCATAAGATAGTGTTAGCGTTAGGGTTAGGGTTAGCATCAGGTCTAGGATAGTGTTAGGGTTAGGGTTAGCATCAGCCTTAGGATAGTGTTAGCGTTAGGGTTAGTGTTAGCATCAGCCCTAGGATACTGTTAGGGTTAGGGTTAGCATCAGCCCTAGGATAGTGTTAGGTTTAGGGTTAGGGTTAGCATCAGCCCTAGGATAGTGTTAGGGTTAGGGTTAGACCTAGCCTTTGGATACTGTTAGGGTTATTGTTAGGGTTAGCATCAGCCCTAGGATAGTGTTAGGGTTAGGGTTAGCATCAGCCCTAGGAGAGTGTTAGGGTTACGGTTAGGGTTAGCATCAGCCCTAGGATAGTGTTAGGGTTAGGGTTAGCATCAGCCCTAGGATAATGTTATGGTTAGGGTGATGGTTAGCATCAGCCCTAGGATAGTGTTAGGGTTAGGGTTAGGGTTAGCATCAGCCCTAGGATAGTGTTAGGGTTAGGGTAGACTCAGCCCTAGGATACTGTTAGGGTTATTGTTAGGGTTAGCATCAGCCCTAGGATAGTGTTAGGGTTAGGGTTAGCATCAGCCCTAGGAGAGTGTTAGGGTTAGGGTTAGGGTTAGCATCAGCCTTAGGATAGTGTTAGGGTTAGGGTTAGGGTTAGCATCAGCCCTAGGATAGTGTTAGCGTTAGGGTTAGCATCAGCCCTAGGATAGTGTTAGGGTGAGGGTTAGGGTTAGCATCAGCCCTAGGATAGTGTTATGGTTAGAGATAGCATCAGCCCTAGGATAGTGTTAGGGTTAGGGTTAGAGTTAGCATCATCCCTACGATAGTGTTAGGGTTAGGGTTAGGGTTAGCATCAGCCCTAGGATAGTGTTATGGTTAGAGATAGCATCAGCCCTAGGATAGTGTTAGGGTTAGGGTTAGGGTTAGCATCAGCCCGAGGATAGTGTTAGGGTTAGGGTTAGGGCTGGCATCAGCCCTAGGATACTGTTAGGGTTAGGGTTAGCATCAGCCCTAGGATAGTGTTATGGTTAGGGTTAGGGTTAGCATCAGCCCTAGGATAGTGTTAGGGTTAGGGTTAGGGTTAGCATCAGGCCTAGCATAGTGTTAGGGTTAGGGTTAGCATCAGCCTTAGGATACTGTTAGGATTAGGGTTAGGGTTAGCATCAGCCGTAGGATAATGTTAGGGTTAGGGTTAGCATCAGCCCTAATATAGTGTTAAGGTTAGCGTTAGGGTTAGCATCAGGTCTAGGATAGTGTTAGGGTTAGGGTTAGCATCAGCCTTAGGATAGTGTTAGGGTTAGGGTTAGGGTTAGCATCAGCCCTAGGATAGTGTTAGGGTTAGGGTTAGCATCAGCCCTAGGAGAGTGTTAGGGTTAGGTTTAGGGTTAGCATCAGCCCTAGGATAGTGTTAGGTTTAGCGATAGCATCAGCCCTAGGATAATGTTATGGTTAGTGTGATGGTTAGCATCAGCCCTAGGATAGTGTTAGGGTTAGGGTTAGGGTTAGCATTAGCCCTAGGATAGTGTTAGGGTTAGGGTTATACTCAGCCCTAGGATACTGTTAGGGTTATTGTTAGGGTTAGCATCAGCCCTAGGATAGTGTTAGGGTTAGGGTTAGCATCAGCCCTACGAGAGTGTTAGGGTTAGGGTTAGGGTTAGCATCAGCCCTAGGATAGTGTTAGCGTTAGGGTTAGCATCAGCCCTATTATAGTGTTAGGGTTAGGGTTAGCATCAGCCCTAAGATAGTGTTAGGGTTAGGGTTAGGGTTAGCATCAGGCCTAGGATAGTGTTAGGGTTAGGGTTAGCATCAGCCTTAGGATAGTGTTAGGGTTAGGGTTATGGTTAGCATCAGCCCTAGGATAGTGTTAGCGTTAGGGTTAGCATCAGCCCTAGGATAGTGTTAGGGTTAGGGTTATTGTTAGCATCAGCCCTAGGATAGTGTTATGGTTAGTGATAGCATCAGCCCTAGGATAGTGTTAGAGTTAGGGTTAGGGTTAGCATCAGCCCTAGGATAGTGTTAGGGTTAGAGTTAGGGTTAGCATCAGGCCTAGGATAGTGTTAGGGTTAGGGTTAGCATCAGCCTTAGGATAGTGTTAGGGTTAGGGTTAGGGTTAGCATCAGCCCTAGGATAGTGTTAGGGTTAGTGTTAGCATCAGCCCTAGGATAGTGTTAGGGTTAGGGTTAGGGTTAGTATCAGCCCTAGGATAATGTTATGGTTAGAGATAGCATCAGCCCTAGGATAGTGTTAGGGTTAGGGTTAGGGTTAACATCAGCTTAGGATAGTGTTAGGGTTAGGGTTAGGGTTAGCATCAGCCCTAGGATACTGTTAGGGTTAGGGTTAGCATCAGCCCTAGGATAGTGTTAGGGTTAGGGGTAGGGTTAGGGTTAGCATCAGCCCTAGGATAGTGTTAGGGTTAGGGTTAGCATCATCCCTAAGATAGTGTTAGGGTTAGCGTTAGGGTTAGCATCAGGCCTAGGATAGTGTTAGGGTTAGTGTTAGCATCAGCCTTAGGATAGTGTTAGGGTTAGGGTTAGGTTTAGCATCAGCCCTAGGATAGTGTTAGCGTTAGGGTTAGCATCAGCCCTAGGATAGTGTTAGGTTAGGGTTATGGTTAGCATCAGCCCTAGGATAGTGTTATGTTTAGAGATAGCATCAGCCCTAGGATAGTGTTAGAGTTAGGGTTAGGGTTAGCATCAGCCCTAGGATAGTGTTAGGGTTAGAGTTAGGGTTAGCATCAGGCCTAGGATAGTGTTAGGGTTAGGGTTAGCATCAGCCTTAGGATAGTGTTAGGGTTAGGGTTAGGGTTAGCATCAGCCCTAGGATAGTGTTAGGGCTAGTGTTAGCATCAGCCCTAGGATAGTGTTAGGGTTAGGATTGGGGTTAGTATCAGCCCTAGGATAGTGTTAGGGTTAGGGTTAGGGTTAGCATCAGCCCTAGGATAGTGTTAGGGTTAGGGTTAGGGCTGGCATCAGCCCTAGGATACTGTTAGGGTTAGGGTTAGCATCAGCCCTAGGATAGTGTTAGGGTTAGGGTTAGGGTTAGCATCAGCCCTAGGATAGTGTTAGGGTTAGGGTTAGGGTTAGCATCAGCCCTAGGATAGTGTTAGGGTTAGGGTTAGCATCAGCCGTAGGATAGTGTTAGGGTTAGGGTTATGGTTAGCATCAGCCCTAGGATACTGTTAGGGTTAGGGTTAGCATCAGCCGTAAGATAGTGTTAGCGTTAGGGTTAGGGTTAGCATCAGGTCTAGGATAGTGTTAGGGTTAGGGTTAGCATCAGCCTTAGGATAGTGTTAGCGTTAGGGTTAGTGTTAGCATCAGCCCTAGGATACTGTTAGGGTTAGGGTTAGCATCAGCCCTAGGATAGTGTTAGGTTTAGGGTTAGGGTTAGCATCAGCCCTAGGATAGTGTTAGGGTTAGGGTTAGACCTAGCCTTTGGATACTGTTAGGGTTATTGTTAGGGTTAGCATCAGCCCTAGGATAGTGTTAGAGTTAGGGTTAGCATCAGCCCTAGGAGAGTGTTAGGGTTACGGTTAGGGTTAGCATCAGCCCTAGGATAGTGTTAGGGTTAGGGTTAGCATCAGCCCTAGGATAATGTTATGGTTAGGGTGATGGTTAGCATCAGCCCTAGGATAGTGTTAGGGTTAGGGTTAGGGTTAGCATCAGCCCTAGGATAGTGTTAGGGTTAGGGTAGACTCAGCCCTAGGATACTGTTAGGGTTATTGTTAGGGTTAGCATCAGCCCTAGGATAGTGTTAGGGTTAGGGTTAGCATCAGCCCTAGGAGAGTGTTAGGGTTAGGGTTAGGGTTAGCATCAGCCTTAGGATAGTGTTAGGGTTAGGGTTAGGGTTAGCATCAGCCCTAGGATAGTGTTAGCGTTAGGGTTAGCATCAGCCCTAGGATAGTGTTAGGGTGAGGGTTAGGGTTAGCATCAGCCCTAGGATAGTGTTATGGTTAGAGATAGCATCAGCCCTAGGATAGTGTTAGGGTTAGGGTTAGAGTTAGCATCATCCCTACGATAGTGTTAGGGTTAGGGTTAGGGTTAGCATCAGCCCTAGGATAGTGTTATGGTTAGAGATAGCATCAGCCCTAGGATAGTGTTAGGGTTAGGGTTAGGGTTAGCATCAGCCCGAGGATAGTGTTAGGGTTAGGGTTAGGGCTGGCATCAGCCCTAGGATACTGTTAGGGTTAGGGTTAGCATCAGCCCTAGGATAGTGTTATGGTTAGGGTTAGGGTTAGCATCAGCCCTAGGATAGTGTTAGGGTTAGGGTTAGGGTTAGCATCAGGCCTAGCATAGTGTTAGGGTTAGGGTTAGCATCAGCCTTAGGATACTGTTAGGATTAGGGTTAGGGTTAGCATCAGCCGTAGGATAATGTTAGGGTTAGGGTTAGCATCAGCCCTAATATAGTGTTAAGGTTAGCGTTAGGGTTAGCATCAGGTCTAGGATAGTGTTAGGGTTAGGGTTAGCATCAGCCTTAGGATAGTGTTAGGGTTAGGGTTAGGGTTAGCATCAGCCCTAGGATAGTGTTAGGGTTAGGGTTAGCATCAGCCCTAGGAGAGTGTTAGGGTTAGGTTTAGGGTTAGCATCAGCCCTAGGATAGTGTTAGGTTTAGCGATAGCATCAGCCCTAGGATAATGTTATGGTTAGTGTGATGGTTAGCATCAGCCCTAGGATAGTGTTAGGGTTAGGGTTAGGGTTAGCATCAGCCCTAGGATAGTGTTAGGGTTAGGGTTATACTCAGCCCTAGGATACTGTTAGGGTTATTGTTAGGGTTAGCATCAGCCCTAGGATAGTGTTAGGGTTAGGGTTAGCATCAGCCCTACGGGAGTGTTAGGGTTAGGGTTAGGGTTAGCATCAGCCCTAGGATAGTGTTAGCGTTAGGGTTAGCATCAGCCCTATTATAGTGTTAGGGTTAGGGTTAGCATCAGCCCTAAGATAGTGTTAGGGTTAGGGTTAGGGTTAGCATCAGGCCTAGGATAGTGTTAGGGTTAGGGTTAGCATCAGCCTTAGGATAGTGTTAGGGTTAGGGTTATGGTTAGCATCAGCCCTAGGATAGTGTTAGCGTTAGGGTTAGCATCAGCCCTAGGATAGTGTTAGGGTTAGGGTTATTGTTAGCATCAGCCCTAGGATAGTGTTATGGTTAGTGATAGCATCAGCCCTAGGATAGTGTTAGAGTTAGGGTTAGGGTTAGCATCAGCCCTAGGATAGTGTTAGGGTTAGAGTTAGGGTTAGCATCAGGCCTAGGATAGTGTTAGGGTTAGGGTTAGCATCAGCCTTAGGATAGTGTTAGGGTTAGGGTTAGGGTTAGCATCAGCCCTAGGATAGTGTTAGGGTTAGTGTTAGCATCAGCCCTAGGATAGTGTTAGGGTTAGGGTTAGGGTTAGTATCAGCCCTAGGATAATGTTATGGTTAGAGATAGCATCAGCCCTAGGATAGTGTTAGGGTTAGGGTTAGGGTTAACATCAGCTTAGGATAGTGTTAGGGTTAGGGTTAGGGTTAGCATCAGCCCTAGGATACTGTTAGGGTTAGGGTTAGCATCAGCCCTAGGATAGTGTTAGGGTTAGGGGTAGGGTTAGGGTTAGCATCAGCCCTAGGATAGTGTTAGGGTTAGGGTTAGCATCATCCCTAAGATAGTGTTAGGGTTAGCGTTAGGGTTAGCATCAGGCCTAGGATAGTGTTAGGGTTAGTGTTAGCATCAGCCTTAGGATAGTGTTAGGGTTAGGGTTAGGTTTAGCATCAGCCCTAGGATAGTGTTAGCGTTAGGGTTAGCATCAGCCCTAGGATAGTGTTAGGTTAGGGTTATGGTTAGCATCAGCCCTAGGATAGTGTTATGTTTAGAGATAGCATCAGCCCTAGGATAGTGTTAGAGTTAGGGTTAGGGTTAGCATCAGCCCTAGGATAGTGTTAGGGTTAGAGTTAGGGTTAGCATCAGGCCTAGGATAGTGTTAGGGTTAGGGTTAGCATCAGCCTTAGGATAGTGTTAGGGTTAGGGTTAGGGTTAGCATCAGCCCTAGGATAGTGTTAGGGCTAGTGTTAGCATCAGCCCTAGGATAGTGTTAGGGTTAGGGTTGGGGTTAGTATCAGCCCTAGGATAGTGTTAGGGTTAGGGTTAGGGTTAGCATCAGCCCTAGGATAGTGTTAGGGTTAGGGTTAGGGCTGGCATCAGCCCTAGGATACTGTTAGGGTTAGGGTTAGCATCAGCCCTAGGATAGTGTTAGGGTTAGGGTTAGGGTTAGCATCAGCCCTAGGATAGTGTTAGGGTTAGGGTTAGGGTTAGCATCAGGCCTAGGATAGTGTTAGGGTTAGGGTTAGCATCAGCCTTAGGATACTGTTAGGGTTAGGGTTAGGGTTAGCATCAGCCCTAGGATAGTGTTAGGGTTAGGGTTAGCATCAGCCCTAGGATAGTGTTAGGGTTAGGGTTATGGTTAGCATCAGCCCTAGGATAGTGTTAGGGTTAGGGTTAGCATCAGCCATAAGATAGTGTTAGCGTTAGGGTTAGGGTTAGCATCAGGTCTAGGATAGTGTTAGTGTTAGGGTTAGCATCAGCCTTAGGATAGTGTTAGGGTTAGGGTTAGGGTTAGCATCAGCCCTAGGATAGTGTTAGGGTTAGGGTAGACTCAGCCCTAGGATACTGTTAGGGTTATTGTTAGGGTTAGCATCAGCCCTAGGATAGTGTTAGGGTTAGGGTTAGCATCAGCCCTAGGAGAGTGTTAGGGTTAGGGTTAGGGTTAGCATCAGCCTTAGGATAGTGTTAGCGTTAGGGTTAGGGTTAGCATCAGCCCTAGGATAGTGTTAGCGTTAGGGTTAGCATCAGCCCTAGGATAGTGTTAGGGTGAGGGTTAGGGTTAGCATCAGCCCTAGGATAGTGTTATGGTTAGAGATAGCATCAGCCCTAGGATAGTGTTAGGGTTAGGGTTAGAGTTAGCGTCATCCCTACGATAGTGTTAGGGTTAGGGTTAGGGTTAGCATCAGCCCTAGGATAGTGTTATGGTTAGAGATAGCATCAGCCCTAGGATAGTGTTAGGGTTAGGGTTAGGGTTAGCATCAGCCCGAGGATAGTGTTAGGGTTAGGGTTAGGGCTGGCATCAGCCCTAGGATACTGTTAGGGTTAGGGTTAGCATCAGCCCTAGGATAGTGTTATGGTTAGGGTTAGGGTTATCATCAGCCCTAGGATAGTGTTAGGGTTAGGGTTAGGGTTAGCATCAGGCCTAGGATAGTGTTAGGGTTAGGGTTAGCATCAGCCTTAGGATACTGTTAGGGTTAGGGTTAGGGTTAGCATCAGCCCTAGGATAGTGTTAGGGTTAGGTTTAGCATCAGCCCTAGGATAGTGTTAGGGTTAGGGTTATGGTTAGCATCAGCCGTAGGATAATGTTAGGGTTAGGGTTAGCATCAGCCCTAATATAGTGTTAAGGTTAGCGTTAGGGTTAGCATCAGGTCTAGGATAGTGTTAGGGTTAGGGTTAGCATCAGCCTTAGGATAGTGTTAGGGTTAGGGTTAGGGTTAGCATCAGCCCTAGGATAGTGTTAGGGTTAGGGTTAGCATCAGCACTAGGAGAGTGTTAGGGTTAGGTTTAGGGTTAGCATCAGCCCTAGGATAGTGTTAGGTTTAGGGATAGCATCAGCCCTAGGATAATGTTATGGTTAGGGTGATGGTTAGCATCAGCCCTAGGATAGTGTTAGGGTTAGGGTTAGGGTTAGCATCAGCCTTAGGATAGTGTTAGGGTTAGGGTTAGACTCAGCCCTAGGATACTGTTAGGGTTATTGTTAGGGTTAGCATCAGCCCTAGGATAGTGTTAGTGTTAGGGTTAGCATCAGCCCTAGGAGAGTGTTAGGGTTAGGGTTAGGGTTAGCATCAGCCCTAGGATAGTGTTAGGGTTAGGGTTAGCATCAGCCCTAGGATAGTGTTAGGGTTAGGGTTAGCATCAGCCCTAAGATAGTGTTAGGGTTAGGGTTAGGGTTAGCATCAGGCCTAGGATAGTGTTAGGGTTAGGGTTAGCATCAGCCTTAGGATAGTGTTAGGGTTAGGGTTATGGTTAGCATCAGCCCTAGGATAGTGTTAACGTTAGGGTTAGCATCAGCCCTAGGATAGTGTTAGGGTTAGGGTTATTGTTAGCATCAGCCCTAGGATAGTGTTATGGTTAGTGATAGCATCAGCCCTAGGATAGTGTTAGAGTTAGGGTTAGGGTTAGCATCAGCCCTAGGATAGTGTTAGGGTTAGAGTTAGGGTTAGCATCAGGCCTAGGATAGTGTTAGGGTTAGGGTTAGCATCAGCCTTAGGATAGTGTTAGAGTTAGGGTTAGGGTTAGCATCAGCCCTAGGATAGTGTTATGGTTAGTGTTAGCATCAGCCCTAGGATAGTGTTAGGGTTAGGGTTAGGGTTAGTATCAGCCCTAGGATAGTGTTATGGTTAGAGATAGCATCAGACCTAGGATAGTGTTAGAGTTAGGGTTAGGGTTAGCATCAACCCTAGGATAGTGTTAGGGTTAGAGTTAGGGTTAGCATCAGGCCTAGTATAGTGTTAGGGTTAGGGTTAGCATCAGCCTTAGGATAGTGTTAGGGTTAGGGTTAGGGTTAGCATCAGCCCTAGGATAGTGTTAGGGTTATTGTTAGCATCAGCCCTAGGATAGTGTTAGGGTTAGGGTTAGGGTTAGTATCAGCCCTAGGATAGTGTTAGGGTTAGGGTTAGGGTTAGCATCAGCCCTAGGATAGTGTTAGGGTTAGGGTTAGGGCTGGCATCAGCCCTAGGATCCTGTTAGGGTTAGGGTTAGCATCAGCCATAGGATAGTGTTAGGGTTAGGGTTAGGGTTAGCATCAGCCCTAGGATAGTGTTAGGGTTAGGCTTAGGGTTAGCATCAGGCCTACGATAGTGTTAGGGTTAGGGTTAGCATCAGCCTTAGGATACTGTTAGGGTTAGGGTTAGGGTTAGCATCAGACCTAGGATAGTGTTAGGGTTAGGGTTAGCATCAGCCCTAGGATAGTGTTAGGGTTAGGGTTATGGTTAGCATCAGCCCTAGGATAGTGTTAGGGTTAGGGTTAGCATCAGCCTTAAGATAGTGTTAGCGTTAGGGTTAGGGTTAGCATCAGGTCTAGGATAGTGTTAGGATTAGGGTTAGCATCAGCCTTAGGATAGTGTCAGGGTTAAGGTTAGTGTTAGCACCAGCCCTAGGATAGTGTTAGGGTTAGGGTTAGCATCAGCCCTAGGATAGTGTTAGGGTTAGGGTTAGGGTTAGCATCAGCCCTAGGATAGTGTTAGGGTTAGGGTTAGGGTTAGCATCAGCCCTAGGATAGTGTTAGGGTTAGGGTTAGGGTTAGCATCAGGCCTAGGATAGTGTTAGGGTTAGGGTTAGCATCAGCCTTAGGATACTGTTAGGGTTAGTGTTAGGGTTAGCATCAGCCCTAGGATAGTGTTAGGGTTAGGGTTAGCATCAGCCCTAGGATAGTGTTAGGGTTAGGGTTAGGGTTAGCATCAGCCCTAGGATAGTGTTAGGGTTAGAGTTAGGGTTAGCATCAGGCCTAGGATAGTGTTAGGGTTAGGGTTAGCATCAGCCTTAGGATAGTGTTAGGGTTAGGGTTAGGGTTAGCATCAGCCCTAGGATAGTGTTAGGGTTAGGGTTGGGGTTAGTATCAGCCCTAGGATAGTGTTAGCGTTAGGGTTAGGGTTAGCATCAGCCCTAGGATAGTGTTAGGGTTAGGGTTAGGGCTGGCATCAGCCCTAGGATACTGTTAGGGTTAGGGTTAGCATCAGCCCTAGGATAGTGTTAGGGTTAGGGTTAGGGTTAGCATCAGCCCTAGGATAGTGTTAGGGTTAGGGTTAGGGTTAGCATCAGGCCTAGGATAGTGTTAGGGTTAGGGTTAGCATCAGCCTTAGGATACTGTTAGGGTTAGTGTTAGGGTTAGCATCAGCCCTAGGATAGTGTTAGGGTTAGGGTTAGCATCAGCCCTAGGATAGTGTTAGGGTTAGGGTTAGGGTTAGCATCAGCCCTAGGATAGTGTTAGGGTTAGAGTTAGGGTTAGCATCAGGCCTAGGATAGTGTTAGGGTTAGGGTTAGCATCAGCCTTAGGATAGTGTTAGGGTTAGGGTTAGGGTTAGCATCAGCCCTAGGATAGTGTTAGGGTTAGGGTTGGGGTTAGTATCAGCCCTAGGATAGTGTTAGCGTTAGGGTTAGGGTTAGCATCAGCCCTAGGATAGTGTTAGGGTTAGGGTTAGGGCTGGCATCAGCCCTAGGATACTGTTAGGGTTAGGGTTAGCATCAGCCCTAGGATAGTGTTAGGGTTAGGGTTAGGGTTAGCATCAGCCCTAGGATAGTGTTAGGGTTAGGGTTAGGGTTAGCATCAGGCCTAGGATAGTGTTAGGGTTAGGGTTAGCATCAGCCTTAGGATACTGTTAGGGTTAGGGTTAGGGTTAGCATCAGCCCTAGGATAGTGTTAGGGTTAGGGTTAGCATCAGCCCTAGGATAGTGTTAGGGTTAGGGTTATGGTTAGCATCAGCCCTAGGATAGTGTTAGGGTTAGGGTTAGCATCAGCCATAAGATAGTGTTAGCGTTAGGGTTAGGGTTAGCATCAGGTCTGGGATAGTGTTAGTGTTAGGGTTAGCATCAGCCTTAGGATAGTGTTAGGGTTAGGGTTAGTGTTAGCATCAGCCCTAGGATAGTGTTAGGGTTAGGGTTAGCATCAGCCCTAGGATAGTGTTAGGTTTAGGGTTAGGGTTAGCATCAGCCCTAGGATAGTGTTAGGGTTAGGGTTAGACTCAGCCCTTGGGTACTGTTAGGGTTATTGTTAGGGTTAGCATCAGCCCTAGGATAGTGTTAGGGTTAGGGTTAGCATCAGCCCTAGGAGAGTGTTAGGGTTAGGGTTAGGGTTAGCATCAGCCCTAGGATAGTGTTAGGGTTAGGGTTAGCATCAGCCCTAGGATAATGTTATGGTTAGGGTGATGGTTAGCATCAGCCCTAGGATAGTGTTAGGGTTAGGGTTAAGGTTAGCATCAGCCCTAGGATAGTGTTAGGGTTAGGGTAGACTCAGCCCTAGGATACTGTTAGGGTTATTGTTAGGGTTAGCATCAGCCCTAGGATAGTGTTAGGGTTAGGGTTAGCATCAGCCCTAGGAGAGTGTTAGGGTTAGGGTTAGGGTTAGCATCAGCCTTAGGATAGTGTTAGGGTTAGGGTTAGGGTTAGCATCAGCCCTAGGATAGTGTTAGCGTTAGGGTTAGCATCAGCCCTAGGATAGTGTTAGGGTGAGGGTTAGGGTTAGCATCAGCCCTAGGATAGTGTTATGGTTAGACATAGCATCAGCCCTAGGATAGTGTTAGGGTTAGGGTTAGAGTTAGCGTCATCCCTACGATAGTGTTAGGGTTAGGGTTAGGGTTAGCATCAGCCCTAGGATAGTGTTATGGTTAGAGATAGCATCAGCCCTAGGATAGTGTTAGGGTTAGGGTTAGGGTTAGCATCAGCCCGAGGATAGTGTTAGGGTTCGGGTTAGGGCTGGCATCAGCCCTAGGATACTGTTAGGGTTAGGGTTAGCATCAGCCCTAGGATAGTGTTATGGTTAGGGTTAGGGTTATCATCAGCCCTAGGATAGTGTTAGGGTTAGGGTTAGGGTTAGCATCAGGCCTAGGATAGTGTTAGGGTTAGCGTTAGCATCAGCCTTAGGATACTGTTAGGGTTAGTGTTAGGGTTAGCATCAGCCCTAGGATAGTGTTAGGGTTAGGTTTAGCATCAGCCCTAGGATAGTGTTAGGGTTAGGGTTATGGTTAGCATCAGCCGTAGGATAATGTTAGGGGTAGGGTTAGCATCAGCCCTAATATAGTGTTAAGGTTAGCGTTAGGGTTAGCATCAGGTCTAGGATAGTGTTAGGGTTAGGGTTAGCATCAGCCTTAGGATACTGTTAGGGTTAGGTTTAGGGTTAGCATCAGCCCTAGGATAGTGTTAGGGTTAGGGTTAGCATCAGCCCTAGGAGAGTGTTAGGGTTAGGTTTAGGGTTAGCATCAGCCCTAGGATAGTGTTTGGTTTAGGGATAGCATCAGCCCTAGGATAATGTTATGGTTAGGGTGATGGTTAGCATCAGCCCTAGGATAGTGTTAGGGTTAGGGTTAGGGTTAGCATCAGCCCTAGGATAGTGTTAGGGTTAGGGTTAGACTCAGCCCTAGGATACTGTTAGGGTTATTGTTAGGGTTAGCATCAGCCCTAGGATAGTGTTAGTGTTAGGGTTAGCATCAGCCCTAGGAGAGTGTTAGGGTTAGGGTTAGGGTTAGCATCAGCCCTAGGATAGTGTTAGGGTTAGGGTTAGCATCAGCCCTAGGATAGTGTTAGGGTTAGGGTTAGCATCAGCCCTAAGATAGTGTTAGGGTTAGGGTTAGGGTTAGGGTTAGCATCAGGCCTAGGATAGTGTTAGGGTTAGGGTTAGCATCAGCCTTAGGATAGTGTTAGGGTTAGGGTTATGGTTAGCATCAGCCCTAGGATAGTGTTAGGGTTAGGGTTATTGTTAGCATCAGCCCTAGGATAGTGTTATGGTTAGTGATAGCATCAGCCCTAGGATAGTGTTAGAGTTAGGGTTAGGGTTAGCATCAGCCCTAGGATAGTGTTAGGGTTAGAGTTAGGGTTAGCATCAGGCCTAGGATAGTGTTAGGGTTAGGGTTAGCATCAGCCTTAGGATAGTGTTAGGGTTAGGGTTCGGGTTAGCATCAGCCCTAGGATAGTGTTATGGTTAGTGTTAGCATCAGCCCTACGATAGTGTTAGGGTTAGGGTTAGGGTTAGTATCAGCCCTAGGATAGTGTTATGGTTAGAGATAGCATCAGCCCTAGGATAGTGTTAGAGTTAGGGTTAGGGTTAGCATCAACCCTAGGATAGTGTTAGGGTTAGAGTTAGGGTTAGCATCAGGCCTAGTATAGTGTTAGGGTTAGGGTTAGCATCAGCCTTAGGATAGTGGTAGGGTTAGGGTTAGGGTTAGCATCAGCCCTAGGATAGTGTTAGGGTTATTGTTATCATCAGCCCTAGGATAGTGTTAGGGTTAGGGTTAGGGTTAGTATCAGCCCTAGGATAGTGTTAGGGTTAGGGTTAGGGTTAGCATCAGCCCTAGGATAGTGTTAGGGTTAGGGTTAGGGCTGGCATCAGCCCTAGGATACTGTTAGGGTTAGGGTTAGCATCAGCCCTAGGATAGTGTTAGGGTTAGGGTTAGGGTTAGCATCAGCCCTAGGATAGTGTTAGGGTTAGGGTTAGGGTTAGCATCAGCCCTAGGATAGTGTTATGGTTAGAGATAGCATCAGCCCTAGGATAGTGTTAGGGTTAGGGTTAGGGTTAGCATCAGCCCGAGGATAGTGTTAGCGTTAGGGGTAGGGCTGGCATCAGCCCTAGGATACTGTTAGGGTTAGGGTTAGCATCAGCCCTAGGATAGTGTTAGGGTTAGGGTTAGGGTTAGCATCAGCCCTAGGATAGTGTTAGGGTTAGGGTTAGGGTTAGGGTTAGCATCAGGCCTAGGATAGTGTTAGGGTTAGGGTTAGCATCAGCCTTAGGATACTGTTAGGGTTAGGGTTAGGGTTAGCATCAGCCCTAGGATAGTGTTAGGGTTAGGGATAGCATCAGCCCTAGGATAGTGTTAGGGTTAGGGTTATGGTTAGCATCAGCCCTAGGATAATGTTAGGGTTAGGGTTAGCATCAGCCCTAAGATAGTGTTAGGGTTAGGGTTAGGGTTAGCATCAGGCCTAGGATAGTGTTAGGGTTAGGGTTAGCATCAGCCCTAGGATAGTGTTAGGGTAAGGGTTAGCATCAGCCCTAGGATAGTGTTAGGGTTAGGGTTATGGTTAGCATCAGCCGTAGGATAGTGTCAGGGTTAGGGTTATGGTTAGCATCAGCCCTAGGATAGTGTTAGGGTTAGGGTTAACATCAGCCCTAAGATAGTGTTAGGGTTAGGGTTAGGGTTAAAATCAGCTTAGGATAGTGTTAGGGATAGGGTTAGGGTTGGCATCAACCCTAGGATAGTGTTAGGGTTAGGGTTAGCATCACCCCTAGGATAGTGTTAGGGTTAGGGTTAGGGTTAGGGTTAGCATGAGCCCTAGGATAGTGTTAGGGTTAGGGTTAGCATCAGCCCTAGGATAGTGTTAGGGTTAGGGTTAGGGTTAGCATCAGCCCTAGGATAGTGTTAGGGTTAGGGTTAGCATCAGCCCTAAGATAGTGTTAGGGTTAGGGTTAGGGTTAGCATCAGGCCTAGGATAGTGTTAGGGTTAGGGTTAGCATCAGCCTTAGGATAGTGTTAGGGTTAGGGTTAGGGTTAGCATCAGCCCTAGGATAGTGTTAGCGTTAGGGTTAGCATCAGTCCTAGGATAGTGTTAGGGTTAGGGTTAGGGTTAGCATCAGCCCTAGGATAGTGTTATGGTTAGAGATAGCATCAGCCCTAGGATAGTGTTAGAGTTAGGGTTAGGGTTAGCATCAGCCCTAGGATAGTGTTAGGGTTAAGGTTAGCATCAGCCCTAGGATAGTGTTAGGGTTAGTGTTAGGGTTAGCATCAGCCCTAGGATAGTGTTAGGGTTAGGGTTAGTATCAGCCCTAGGATAGTGTTAGGGTTAGGGTTAGGGTTAGCATCAGCCCTAAGATAGTGATAGGGTTAGGGTTAGGGCTCGCATCAGCCCTTGGATACTGTTAGGGTTAGGGTTAGCATCAGCCCTAGGATAGTGTTAGGGTTAGGGTTAGGGTTAGCATCAGCCCTAGGATACTGTTAGGGTTATGGTTAGCATCAGCCTTAGGATACTGTTAGGGTTAGGGTTAGGGTTAGCCTCAGCCCTAGGATAGTGTTAGGGTTAGGGTAAGCATCAGCCCTAGGATAGTGTTAGGTTTAGGGTTAGGGTTAGCATCAGCCCTAGGATAGTGTTAGGGTTAGGGATAAACTCAGCCCTTGGATACTGTTAGGGTTATTGTTAGGGTTAGCATCAGCCCTAGGATAGTGTTAGGGTTAGGGTTATCATCAGCCCTAGGAGAGTGTTAGGGTTAGGGTGGGTTAGCATCAGCCCTAGGATAGTGTTAGGGTTAGGGTTAGCATCAGCCCTAGGATAATGTTATGGTTAGGGTGATGGTTAGCATCAGCCCTAGGATAGTGTTAGGGTTAGGTTAGGGTTAGCATCAGCCCTAGGATAGTGTTAGGGTTAAGGTTAGACTCAGCCCTAGGATACTTTTAGGGTTATTGTTAGGGTTAGCATCAGCCCTAGGATAGTGTTAGGGTTAGGGTTAGCATCAGCCCTAAGAGAGTGTTAGGGTTAGGGTTAGGGTTAGGGTTAGCATCAGCCTTAGGATAGTGTTAGGGTTAGGGTTAGGGTTAGCATCAGGCCTAGGATAGTGTTAGGGTTAGGCTTAGAGTTAGCATCATCCCTAGGATAGTGTTAGGGTTAGGGTTAGGGTTAGCATCAGGCCTAGGATAGTGTTAGGGTTAGGGTTAGCATCAGCCTTAGGATAGTGTTAGGGTTAGGGTTAGGGTTACCATCAGCCCTAGGATAGTGTTAGGGTTAGGGTTAGCATCAGCCCTAGGATAGTGTTAGGGTTAGGGTTAGGGTTAGTATCAGCCCTAGGATAGTGTTAGTGTTAGGGTTACGGTTAGCATCAGCCCTAGGATAGTGTTAGGCTTAGGGTTAGGGCTGGCATCAGCCCTAGGATACTGTTAGGGTTAGGGTTAGCATCAGCCCTAGGATAGTGTTAGGGTTAGGGTTAGGGTTAGCATCAGGCCTAGGATAGTGTTAGGGTTAGGGTTAGCATCAGCCTTAGGATACTGTTAGGGTTAGGGTTATGGTTAGCGTCAGCCCTAGGATAGTGTTAGGGTAAGGATTAGCATCAGCCCTAGGATAGTGTTAGGGTTAGAGTTATGGTTAGCATCAGCCCTAGGATAGTGTTAGGGTTAGGGTTATGGTTAGCATCAGCCCTAGAATAGTCTTAGGGTTAGGGTTAGCATCAGCCCTAAGATAGTGTTAGGGTTAGGGTTAGGGTTAACACCAGCTTAGGATAGTGTTAGGGTTAGGGTTAGGGTTAGCATCAGCCCTAAGATAGTGTTAGGGTTAGGGTTAGCATCAGCCCTAGGATAGTGTTCGGGGTAGGGTTAGGGTTAGGGTTAGCATCAGCCCTAGGATAGTGTTAGGGTTAGGGTTAGCATCAGCCCTAGGATAATGTTAGGGTTAGGGTTAGCATCAGCCCTAAGATAGTGTTAGGGTTAGGGTTAGGGTTAGCATCAGGCCTAGGATAGTGTTAGGGTTAGGGTTAGCATCAGCCTTAGGATAGTGTTAGGGTTAGGGTTAGGGTTAGCATCAGCCCTAGGATAGTGTTAGCGTTAGGGTTAGCATCAGCCCTAGGATAGTGTTAGTGTTAGGGTTAGGGTTAGCATCAGCCCTAGGATAGTGTTATGGTTAGAGATAGCATCAGCCCTAGGATAGTGTTAGAGTTAGGGTTAGGGTTAGCATCAGCCCTAGGATAGTGTTAGGGTTAGAGTTAGGGTTAGCATAAGGCCTAGGATAGTGTTAGGGTTAGGGTTAGCATCAGCCTTAGGATAGTGTTAGGGTTAGGGTTAGGGTTAGCATCAGCCCTAGGATAGTGTTAGCGTTAGTGTTAGCATCAGCCCTAGGATAGTGTTAGGGTTAGGGTTAGGGTTAGCATCAGCCCTAGGATAGTGTTAGGGTTAGTGTTAGCATCAGCCCTAGGATAGTGTTAGGGTTAGGTTTAGGGTTAGTATCAGCCCTAGGATAGTGTTAGGGTTAGGGTTAGGGTTAGCATCAGCCCTAGGATAGTGTTAGGGTTAGGGTTAGGGCTGGCATCAGCCCTAGGATACTGTTAGGTTTAGGGTTAGCATCAGCCCTAGGATAGTTTTAGGGTTAGGGTTAGGGTTATCATCAGCCCTAGGATAGTGTTAGGGTTAGGGTTAGGGTTAGCATCAGGCCTAGGATAGTGTTAGGGTTATGGTTAGCATCAGCCTTAGGATACTGTTAGGGTTAGGGTTAGGGTTAGCATCAGCCCTAGGATAGTGTTAGGGTTAGGGTTAGCATCAGCTTTAGGATACTGTTAGGGTTAGTGTTAGGGTTAGCATCAGCCCTAGGATAGTGTTAGCGTTAGGGTTAGCATCAGTCCTAGGATAGTGTTAGGGTTAGGATTAGGGTTAGCATCAGCCCTAGGATAGTGTTATGGTTAGAGATAGCATCAGCCCTAGGATAGTGTTAGAGTTAGGGTTAGGGTTAGCATCAGCCCTAGGATAGTGTTAGGGTTAGAGTTAGGGTTAGCATCAGGCCTAGGATAGTGTTAGGGTTAGGGTTAGCGTCAGCCTTAGGATAGTGTTAGGGTTAGGGTTAGGGTTAGCATCAGCCCTAGGATAGAGTTAGGGTTAGGGTTAGGGTTAGTATCAGCCCTAGGATAGTGTTAGGGTTAGGGTTAGGGTTAGCATCAGCCCTAGGATAGTGATAGGGTTAGGGTTAGGGCTGGCATCAGCCCTAGGATACTGTTAGGGTTAGGGTTAGCATCAGCCCTAGGATAGTGTTAGGGTTAGGGTTAGGGTTAGCATCAGCCCTAGGATAGTGTTAGGGTTAGGGTTAGGGTTAGCATCAGGCCTAGGATAGTGTTAGGGTTATGGTTAGCATCAGCCTTAGGATACTGTTAGGGTTAGGGTTAGGGTTAGCCTCAGCCCTAGGATAGTGTTAGGGTTAGGGTAAGCATCAGCCCTAGGATAGTGTTAGGTTTAGGGTTAGGGTTAGCATCAGCCCTAGGATAGTGTTAGGGTTAGGGATAAACTCAGCCCTTGGATACTGTTAGGGTTATTGTTAGGGTTAGCATCAGCCCTAGGATAGTGTTAGGGTTAGGGTTATCATCAGCCCTAGGAGAGTGTTAGGGTTAGGGTTAGGGTTAGCATCAGCCCTAGGATAGTGTTAGGGTTAGGGTTAGCATGAGCCCTAGGATAATGTTATGGTTAGGGTGATGGTTAGCATCAGCCCTAGGATAGTGTTAGGGTTAGGGTTAGGGTTAGCATCAGCCCTAGGATAGTGTTAGGGTTAAGGTTAGACTCAGCCCTAGGATACTTTTAGGGTTATTGTTAGGGTTAGCATCAGCCCTAGGATAGTGTTAGGATTAGGGTTAGCATCAGCCCTAAGAGAGTGTTAGGGTTAGGGTTAGGGTTAGGGTTAGCATCAGCCTTAGGATAGTGTTAGGGTTAGGGTTAGGGTTAGCATCAGCCCTAGGATAGTGTTAGCGTTAGGGTTAGCATCAGCCCTAGGATAGTGTTAGGGTTAGGGTTAGGGTTAGCATCAGCCCTAGGATAGTGTTATGGTTAGAGATAGCATCAGCCCTAGGATAGTGTTAGTGTTAGGCTTAGAGTTAGCATCATCCCTAGGATAGTGTTAGGGTTAGGGTTAGGGTTAGCTACAAGCCTAGGATAGTGTTAGGGTTAGGGTTAGCATCAGCCTTAGGATAGTGTTAGGGTTAGGGTTAGGGTTACCATCAGCCCTAGGATAGTGTTAGGGTTAGGGTTAGCATCAGCCCTAGGATAGTGTTAGGGTTAGGGTTAGGGTTAGTGTCAGCCCTAGGATAGTGTTAGTGTTAGGGTTACGGTTAGCATCAGCCCTAGGATAGTGTTAGGGTTAGGGTTAGGGATGGCATCAGCCCTAGGATACTGTTAGGGTTAGGGTTAGCATCAGCCCTAGGATAGTGTTAGGGTTAGGGTTAGGGTTAGAATCAGCCCTAGGATAGTGTTAGGGTTAGGGTTAGGGTTAGCATCAGGCCTAGGATAGTGTTAGGGTTAGGGTTAGCATCAGCCTTAGGATACTGTTAGGGTTAGGGTTAGGGTTAGCGTCAGCCCTAGGATAGTGTTAGGGTAAGGATTAGCATCAGCCCTAGGATAGTGTTAGGGTTAGTGTTATGGTTAGCATCAGCCCTAGGATAGTGTTAGGGTTAGGGTTATGGTTAGCATCAGCCCTAGGATAGTGTTAGGGTTAGGGTTAGCATCAGCCCTAAGATAGTGTTACGGTTAGGGTTAGGGTTAACACCAGCTTAGGATAGTGTTAGGGTTAGGGTTAGGGTTAGCATCAGCCCTAGGATAGTGTTAGGGTTAGGGTTAGCATCAGCCCTAGGATAGTGTTAGGGGTAGGGTTAGGGTTAGGGTTAGCATCAGCCCTAGGATAGTGTTATGGTTAGAGATAGCATCAGCCCTAGGATAGTGTTAGAGTTAGGGTTAGGGTTAGCATCAGCCCTAGGATAGTGTTAGGGTTAGAGTTAGGGTTAGCATCAGGCCTAGGATTGTGTTAGGGTTAGGGTTAGCATCAGCCTTAGGATAGTGTTAGGGTTAGGGTTAGGGTTAGCATCAGCCCTAGGATAGTGTTAGGGTTAGTGTTAGCATCAGCCCTAGGATAGTGTTAGGGTTAGGGTTAGGGTTAGCATCAGCCCTAGGATAGTGTTAGAGTTAGTGTTAGCATCAGCCCTAGGATAGTGTTAGGGTTAGGGTTAGGGTTAGTATCAGCCCTAGGATAGTGTTAGGGTTAGGGTTAGGGTTAGCATCAGCCCTAGGATAGTGTTAGGTTTAGGGTTAGGGCTGGCATCAGCCCTAGGATACTGTTAGGTTTAGGGTTAGCATCAGCCCTAGGATAGTGTTAGGGTTAGGGTTAGGGTTAGCATCAGCCCTAGGATAGTGTTAGGGTTAGGGTTAGGGTTAGCATCAGGCCTAGGATAGTGTTAGGGTTAGGGTTAGCATCAGCCTTAGGATACTGTTAGGGTTAGGGTTAGGGTTAGCATCAGCCCTAGGATAGTGTTAGGGTTAGGGTTAGCATCAGCCCTAGGATAGTGTTAGGGTTAGGGTTATGGTTAGCATCAGCCCTAGGATAGTGTTAGGGTTAGGGTTAGCATCAGCCTTAAGATAGTGTTAGCGTTAGGGTTAGGGTTAGCATCAGGTCTAGGATAGTGTTAGGGTTAGGGTTAGCATCAGCCTTAGGATAGTGTCAGGGTTAGGGTTAGTGTTAGCATCAGCCCTAGGATAGTGTTAGGGTTAGGGTTAGCATCAGCCCTAGGATAGTGTTAGGTTTAGGGTTAGGGATAGCATCAGCCCTAGGATAGTGTTAGGGTTAGGGTTAGGGTTAGCATCAGGCCTAGGATAGTGTTAGGGTTAGGGTTAGCATCAGCTTTAGGATACTGTTAGGGTTAGGGTTAGGGTTAGCATCAGCCCTAGGATACTGTTAGTGTTAGGGTTAGGGTTAGCATTAGCCCTAGGATAGTGTTAGGGTTAGGGTTAGCATCAGCCCTAGGAGAGTGTTAGGGTTAGGGTTAGGGTTAGCATCAGCCCTAGGATAGTGTTAGGGTTAGGGTTAGACTCAGCCCTAGGATACTGTTAGGGTTATTTTTAGGGTTATCATCAGCCCTAGGATAGTGTTAGGGTTAGGGTTAGCATCAGCCCTAGGAGAGTGTTAGGGTTAGGGTTAGGGTTAGCATCAGCCCTAGGATAGGGTTAGGGTTAGGGTTAGGGTTAGCATCAGCCCTAGGATAGTGTTTTGGTTAGGGTTAGCATCAGCCCTAGGATAGTGTTAGGGTTAGGGTTAGGTTTAGCATCAGCCCTAGGATAGTGTTAGGGTTAGGGTTTTGGTTATCATCAGGCCTAGGATAGTGTTAGGGGTAGGGTTAGCATCAGCCCTAGGATAGTGTTAGGGTTAGTGTTAGGGTTATCATCAGGCCTAGGATAGTGTTAGTTTTAGGGTTAGCATCAGCCCTAGGATAGTGTTAGGGTTAGGGTTAGGGTTAGCATCAGCCCTAGGATAGTGTTAGGGTTAGGGTTAGGGTTAGTATCAGCCCTAGGATAGTGTTAGTGTTAGGGTTACGGTTAGCATCAGCCCTAGGATAGTGTTAGGCTTAGGGTTAGGGCTGGCATCAGCCCTAGGATACTGTTAGGGTTAGGGTTAGCATCAGCCCTAGGATAGTGTTAGGGTTAGGGTTAGGGTTAGCATCAGGCCTAGGATAGTGTTAGGGTTAGGGTTAGCATCAGCCTTAGGATACCGTTAGGGTTAGGGTTATGGTTAGCGTCAGCCCTAGGATAGTGTTAGGGTAAGGATTAGCATCAGCCCTAGGATAGTGTTAGGGTTAGAGTTATGGTTAGCATCAGCCCTAGGATAGTGTTAGGGTTAGGGTTATGGTTAGCATCAGCCCTAGAATAGTCTTAGGGTTAGGGTTAGCATCAGCCCTAAGATAGTGTTAGGGTTAGGGTTAGGGTTAACACCAGCTTAGGATAGTGTTAGGGTTAGGGTTAGGGTTAGCATCAGCCCTAAGATAGTGTTAGGGTTAGGGTTAGCATCAGCCCTAGGATAGTGTTCGGGGTAGGGTTAGGGTTAGGGTTAGCATCAGCCCTAGGATAGTGTTAGGGTTAGGGTTAGCATCAGCCCTAGGATAGTGTTAGGGTTAGGGTTAGCATCAGCCCTAAGATAGTGTTAGGGTTAGGGTTAGGGTTAGCATCAGGCCTAGGATAGTGTTAGGGTTAGGGTTAGCATCAGCCTTAGGATAGTGTTAGGGTTAGGGTTAGGGTTAGCATCAGCCCTAGGATAGTGTTAGCGTTAGGGTTAGCATCAGCCCTAGGATAGTGTTAGTGTTAGGGTTAGGGTTAGCATCAGCCCTAGGATAGTGTTATGGTTAGAGATAGCATCAGCCCTAGGATAGTGTTAGAGTTAGGGTTAGGGTTAGCATCAGCCCTAGGATAGTGTTAGGGTTAGAGTTAGGGTTAGCATCAGGCCTAGGATAGTGTTAGGGTTAGGGTTAGCATCAGCCTTAGGATAGTGTTAGGGTTAGGGTTAGGGTTAGCATCAGCCCTAGGATAGTGTTAGCGTTAGTGTTAGCATCAGCCCTAGGATAGTGTTAGGGTTAGGGTTAGGGTTAGCATCAGCCCTAGGATAGTGTTAGGGTTAGTGTTAGCATCAGCCCTAGGATAGTGTTAGGGTTAGGTTTAGGGTTAGTATCAGCCCTAGGATAGTGTTAGGGTTAGGGTTAGGGTTAGCATCAGCCCTAGGATAGTGTTAGGGTTAGGGTTAGGGCTGGCATCAGCCCTAGGATACTGTTAGGTTTAGGGTTAGCATCAGCCCTAGGATAGTTTTAGGGTTAGGGTTAGGGTTATCATCAGCCCTAGGATAGTGTTAGGGTTAGGGTTAGGGTTAGCATCAGGCCTAGGATAGTGTTAGGGTTATGGTTAGCATCACCCTTAGGATACTGTTAGGGTTAGGGTTAGGGTTAGCATCAGCCCTAGGATAGTGTTAGGGTTAGGGTTAGCATCAGCTTTAGGATACTGTTAGGGTTAGTGTTAGGGTTAGCATCAGCCCTAGGATAGTGTTAGCGTTAGGGTTAGCATCAGTCCTAGGATAGTGTTAGGGTTAGGATTAGGGTTAGCATCAGCCCTAGGATAGTGTTATGGTTAGAGATAGCATCAGCCCTAGGATAGTGTTAGAGTTAGGGTTAGGGTTAGCATCAGCCCTAGGATAGTGTTAGGGTTAGAGTTAGGGTTAGCATCAGGCCTAGGATAGTGTTAGGGTTAGGGTTAGCGTCAGCCTTAGGATAGTGTTAGGGTTAGGGTTAGGGTTAGCATCAGCCCTAGGATAGAGTTAGGGTTAGGGTTAGGGTTAGTATCAGCCCTAGGATAGTGTTAGGGTTAGGGTTAGGGTTAGCATCAGCCCTAGGATAGTGATAGGGTTAGGGTTAGGGCTGGCATCAGCCCTAGGATACTGTTAGGGTTAGGGTTAGCATCAGCCCTAGGATAGTGTTAGGGTTAGGGTTAGGGTTAGCATCAGCCCTAGGATAGTGTTAGGGTTAGGGTTAGGGTTAGCATCAGGCCTAGGATAGTGTTAGGGTTATGGTTAGCATCAGCCTTAGGATACTGTTAGGGTTAGGGTTAGGGTTAGCCTCAGCCCTAGGATAGTGTTAGGGTTAGGGTAAGCATCAGCCCTAGGATAGTGTTAGGTTTAGGGTTAGGGTTAGCATCAGCCCTAGGATAGTGTTAGGGTTAGGGATAAACTCAGCCCTTGGATACTGTTAGGGTTATTGTTAGGGTTAGCATCAGCCCTAGGATAGTGTTAGGGTTAGGGTTATCATCAGCCCTAGGAGAGTGTTAGGGTTAGGGTTAGGGTTAGCATCAGCCCTAGGATAGTGTTAGGGTTAGGGTTAGCATGAGCCCTAGGATAATGTTATGGTTAGGGTGATGGTTAGCATCAGCCCTAGGATAGTGTTAGGGTTAGGGTTAGGGTTAGCATCAGCCCTAGGATAGTGTTAGGGTTAAGGTTAGACTCAGCCCTAGGATACTTTTAGGGTTATTGTTAGGGTTAGCATCAGCCCTAGGATAGTGTTAGGATTAGGGTTAGCATCAGCCCTAAGAGAGTGTTAGGGTTAGGGTTAGGGTTAGGGTTAGCATCAGCCTTAGGATAGTGTTAGGGTTAGGGTTAGGGTTAGCATCAGCCCTAGGATAGTGTTAGCGTTAGGGTTAGCATCAGCCCTAGGATAGTGTTAGGGTTAGGGTTAGGGTTAGCATCAGCCCTAGGATAGTGTTATGGTTAGAGATAGCATCAGCCCTAGGATAGTGTTAGTGTTAGGCTTAGAGTTAGCATCATCCCTAGGATAGTGTTAGGGTTAGGGTTAGGGTTAGCTACAAGCCTAGGATAGTGTTAGGGTTAGGGTTAGCATCAGCCTTAGGATAGTGTTAGGGTTAGGGTTAGGGTTACCATCAGCCCTAGGATAGTGTTAGGGTTAGGGTTAGCATCAGCCCTAGGATAGTGTTAGGGTTAGGGTTAGGGTTAGTGTCAGCCCTAGGATAGTGTTAGTGTTAGGGTTACGGTTAGCATCAGCCCTAGGATAGTGTTAGGGTTAGGGTTAGGGATGGCATCAGCCCTAGGATACTGTTAGGGTTAGGGTTAGCATCAGCCCTAGGATAGTGTTAGGGTTAGGGTTAGGGTTAGAATCAGCCCTAGGATAGTGTTAGGGTTAGGGTTAGGGTTAGCATCAGGCCTAGGATAGTGTTAGGGTTAGGGTTAGCATCAGCCTTAGGATACTGTTAGGGTTAGGGTTAGGGTTAGCGTCAGCCCTAGGATAGTGTTAGGGTAAGGATTAGCATCAGCCCTAGGATAGTGTTAGGGTTAGAGTTATGGTTAGCATCAGCCCTAGGATAGTGTTAGGGTTAGGGTTATGGTTAGCATCAGCCCTAGGATAGTGTTAGGGTTAGGGTTAGCATCAGCCCTAAGATAGTGTTACGGTTAGGGTTAGGGTTAACACCAGCTTAGGATAGTGTTAGGGTTAGGGTTAGGGTTAGCATCAGCCCTAGGATAGTGTTAGGGTTAGGGTTAGCATCAGCCCTAGGATAGTGTTAGGGGTAGGGTTAGCATCAGCCCTAAGATAGTGTTACGGTTAGGGTTAGGGTTAACACCAGCTTAGGATAGTGTTAGGGTTAGGGTTAGGGTTAGCATCAGCCCTAGGATAGTGTTAGGGTTAGGGTTAGCATCAGCCCTAGGATAGTGTTAGGGGTAGGGTTAGCATCAGCCCTAAGATAGTGTTACGGTTAGGGTTAGGGTTAACACCAGCTTAGGATAGTGTTAGGGTTAGGGTTAGGGTTAGCATCAGCCCTAGGATAGTGTTAGGGTTAGGGTTAGGGTTAGCATCAGGCCTAGGATAGTGTTAGGGTTAGGGTTAGCATCAGCCTTAGGATACTGTTAGGGTTAGGGTTAGGGTTAGCATCAGCCCTAGGATAGTGTTAGGGTTAGGGTTAGCATCAGCCCTAGGATAGTGTTAGGGTTAGGGTTATGGTTAGCATCAGCCCTAGGATAGTGTTAGGGTTAGGGTTAGCATCAGCCTTAAGATAGTGTTAGCGTTAGGGTTAGGGTTAGCATCAGGTCTAGGATAGTGTTAGGGTTAGGGTTAGCATCAGCCTTAGGATAGTGTCAGGGTTAGGGTTAGTGTTAGCATCAGCCCTAGGATAGTGTTAGGGTTAGGGTTAGCATCAGCCCTAGGATAGTGTTAGGTTTAGGGTTAGGGATAGCATCAGCCCTAGGATAGTGTTAGGGTTAGGGTTAGGGTTAGCATCAGGCCTAGGATAGTGTTAGGGTTAGGGTTAGCATCAGCTTTAGGATACTGTTAGGGTTAGGGTTAGGGTTAGCATCAGCCCTAGGATACTGTTAGTGTTAGGGTTAGGGTTAGCATTAGCCCTAGGATAGTGTTAGGGTTAGGGTTAGCATCAGCCCTAGGAGAGTGTTAGGGTTAGGGTTAGGGTTAGCATCAGCCCTAGGATAGTGTTAGGGTTAGGGTTAGACTCAGCCCTAGGATACTGTTAGGGTTATTTTTAGGGTTATCATCAGCCCTAGGATAGTGTTAGGGTTAGGGTTAGCATCAGCCCTAGGAGAGTGTTAGGGTTAGGGTTAGGGTTAGCATCAGCCCTAGGATAGGGTTAGGGTTAGGGTTAGGGTTAGCATCAGCCCTAGGATAGTGTTTTGGTTAGGGTTAGCATCAGCCCTAGGATAGTGTTAGGGTTAGGGTTAGGTTTAGCATCAGCCCTAGGATAGTGTTAGGGTTAGGGTTTTGGTTATCATCAGGCCTAGGATAGTGTTAGGGGTAGGGTTAGCATCAGCCCTAGGATAGTGTTAGGGTTAGTGTTAGGGTTATCATCAGGCCTAGGATAGTGTTAGTTTTAGGGTTAGCATCAGCCCTAGGATAGTGTTAGGGTTAGGGTTAGGGTTAGCATCAGCCCTAGGATAGTGTTAGGGTTAGGGTTAGGGTTAGTATCAGCCCTAGGATAGTGTTAGTGTTAGGGTTACGGTTAGCATCAGCCCTAGGATAGTGTTAGGCTTAGGGTTAGGGCTGGCATCAGCCCTAGGATACTGTTAGGGTTAGGGTTAGCATCAGCCCTAGGATAGTGTTAGGGTTAGGGTTAGGGTTAGCATCAGGCCTAGGATAGTGTTAGGGTTAGGGTTAGCATCAGCCTTAGGATACCGTTAGGGTTAGGGTTATGGTTAGCGTCAGCCCTAGGATAGTGTTAGGGTAAGGATTAGCATCAGCCCTAGGATAGTGTTAGGGTTAGAGTTATGGTTAGCATCAGCCCTAGGATAGTGTTAGGGTTAGGGTTATGGTTAGCATCAGCCCTAGAATAGTCTTAGGGTTAGGGTTAGCATCAGCCCTAAAATAGTGTTAGGGTTAGGGTTAGGGTTAACACCAGCTTAGGATAGTGTTAGGGTTAGGGTTAGGGTTAGCATCAGCCCTAAGATAGTGTTAGGGTTAGGGTTAGCATCAGCCCTAGGATAGTGTTCGGGGTAGGGTTAGGGTTAGGGTTAGCATCAGCCCTAGGATAGTGTTAGGGTTAGGGTTAGCATCAGCCCTAGGATAGTGTTAGGGTTAGGGTTAGCATCAGCCCTAAGATAGTGTTAGGGTTAGGGTTAGGGTTAGCATCAGGCCTAGGATAGTGTTAGGGTTAGGGTTAGCATCAGCCTTAGGATAGTGTTAGGGTTAGGGTTAGGGTTAGCATCAGCCCTAGGATAGTGTTAGCGTTAGGGTTAGCATCAGCCCTAGGATAGTGTTAGTGTTAGGGTTAGGGTTAGCATCAGCCCTAGGATAGTGTTATGGTTAGAGATAGCATCAGCCCTAGGATAGTGTTAGAGTTAGGGTTAGGGTTAGCATCAGCCCTAGGATAGTGTTAGGGTTAGAGTTAGGGTTAGCATCAGGCCTAGGATAGTGTTAGGGTTAGGGTTAGCATCAGCCTTAGGATAGTGTTAGGGTTAGGGTTAGGGTTAGCATCAGCCCTAGGATAGTGTTAGCGTTAGTGTTAGCATCAGCCCTAGGATAGTGTTAGGGTTAGGGTTAGGGTTAGCATCAGCCCTAGGATAGTGTTAGGGTTAGTGTTAGCATCAGCCCTAGGATAGTGTTAGGGTTAGGTTTAGGGTTAGTATCAGCCCTAGGATAGTGTTAGGGTTAGGGTTAGGGTTAGCATCAGCCCTAGGATAGTGTTAGGGTTAGGGTTAGGGCTGGCATCAGCCCTAGGATACTGTTAGGTTTAGGGTTAGCATCAGCCCTAGGATAGTTTTAGGGTTAGGGTTAGGGTTATCATCAGCCCTAGGATAGTGTTAGGGTTAGGGTTAGGGTTAGCATCAGGCCTAGGATAGTGTTAGGGTTATGGTTAGCATCACCCTTAGGATACTGTTAGGGTTAGGGTTAGGGTTAGCATCAGCCCTAGGATAGTGTTAGGGTTAGGGTTAGCATCAGCTTTAGGATACTGTTAGGGTTAGTGTTAGGGTTAGCATCAGCCCTAGGATAGTGTTAGCGTTAGGGTTAGCATCAGTCCTAGGATAGTGTTAGGGTTAGGATTAGGGTTAGCATCAGCCCTAGGATAGTGTTATGGTTAGAGATAGCATCAGCCCTAGGATAGTGTTAGAGTTAGGGTTAGGGTTAGCATCAGCCCTAGGATAGTGTTAGGGTTAGAGTTAGGGTTAGCATCAGGCCTAGGATAGTGTTAGGGTTAGGGTTAGCGTCAGCCTTAGGATAGTGTTAGGGTTAGGGTTAGGGTTAGCATCAGCCCTAGGATAGAGTTAGGGTTAGGGTTAGGGTTAGTATCAGCCCTAGGATAGTGTTAGGGTTAGGGTTAGGGTTAGCATCAGCCCTAGGATAGTGATAGGGTTAGGGTTAGGGCTGGCATCAGCCCTAGGATACTGTTAGGGTTAGGGTTAGCATCAGCCCTAGGATAGTGTTAGGGTTAGGGTTAGGGTTAGCATCAGCCCTAGGATAGTGTTAGGGTTAGGGTTAGGGTTAGCATCAGGCCTAGGATAGTGTTAGGGTTATGGTTAGCATCAGCCTTAGGATACTGTTAGGGTTAGGGTTAGGGTTAGCCTCAGCCCTAGGATAGTGTTAGGGTTAGGGTAAGCATCAGCCCTAGGATAGTGTTAGGTTTAGGGTTAGGGTTAGCATCAGCCCTAGGATAGTGTTAGGGTTAGGGATAAACTCAGCCCTTGGATACTGTTAGGGTTATTGTTAGGGTTAGCATCAGCCCTAGGATAGTGTTAGGGTTAGGGTTATCATCAGCCCTAGGAGAGTGTTAGGGTTAGGGTTAGGGTTAGCATCAGCCCTAGGATAGTGTTAGGGTTAGGGTTAGCATGAGCCCTAGGATAATGTTATGGTTAGGGTGATGGTTAGCATCAGCCCTAGGATAGTGTTAGGGTTAGGGTTAGGGTTAGCATCAGCCCTAGGATAGTGTTAGGGTTAAGGTTAGACTCAGCCCTAGGATACTTTTAGGGTTATTGTTAGGGTTAGCATCAGCCCTAGGATAGTGTTAGGATTAGGGTTAGCATCAGCCCTAAGAGAGTGTTAGGGTTAGGGTTAGGGTTAGGGTTAGCATCAGCCTTAGGATAGTGTTAGGGTTAGGGTTAGGGTTAGCATCAGCCCTAGGATAGTGTTAGCGTTAGGGTTAGCATCAGCCCTAGGATAGTGTTAGGGTTAGGGTTAGGGTTAGCATCAGCCCTAGGATAGTGTTATGGTTAGAGATAGCATCAGCCCTAGGATAGTGTTAGTGTTAGGCTTAGAGTTAGCATCATCCCTAGGATAGTGTTAGGGTTAGGGTTAGGGTTAGCTACAAGCCTAGGATAGTGTTAGGGTTAGGGTTAGCATCAGCCTTAGGATAGTGTTAGGGTTAGGGTTAGGGTTACCATCAGCCCTAGGATAGTGTTAGGGTTAGGGTTAGCATCAGCCCTAGGATAGTGTTAGGGTTAGGGTTAGGGTTAGTGTCAGCCCTAGGATAGTGTTAGTGTTAGGGTTACGGTTAGCATCAGCCCTAGGATAGTGTTAGGGTTAGGGTTAGGGATGGCATCAGCCCTAGGATACTGTTAGGGTTAGGGTTAGCATCAGCCCTAGGATAGTGTTAGGGTTAGGGTTAGGGTTAGAATCAGCCCTAGGATAGTGTTAGGGTTAGGGTTAGGGTTAGCATCAGGCCTAGGATAGTGTTAGGGTTAGGGTTAGCATCAGCCTTAGGATACTGTTAGGGTTAGGGTTAGGGTTAGCGTCAGCCCTAGGATAGTGTTAGGGTAAGGATTAGCATCAGCCCTAGGATAGTGTTAGGGTTAGAGTTATGGTTAGCATCAGCCCTAGGATAGTGTTAGGGTTAGGGTTATGGTTAGCATCAGCCCTAGGATAGTGTTAGGGTTAGGGTTAGCATCAGCCCTAAGATAGTGTTACGGTTAGGGTTAGGGTTAACACCAGCTTAGGATAGTGTTAGGGTTAGGGTTAGGGTTAGCATCAGCCCTAGGATAGTGTTAGGGTTAGGGTTAGCATCAGCCCTAGGATAGTGTTAGGGGTAGGGTTAGCATCAGCCCTAAGATAGTGTTACGGTTAGGGTTAGGGTTAACACCAGCTTAGGATAGTGTTAGGGTTAGGGTTAGGGTTAGCATCAGCCCTAGGATAGTGTTAGGGTTAGGGTTAGCATCAGCCCTAGGATAGTGTTAGGGGTAGGGTTAGCATCAGCCCTAAGATAGTGTTACGGTTAGGGTTAGGGTTAACACCAGCTTAGGATAGTGTTAGGGTTAGGGTTAGGGTTAGCATCAGCCCTAGGATAGTGTTAGGGTTAGGGTTAGGGTTAGCATCAGGCCTAGGATAGTGTTAGGGTTAGGGTTAGCATCAGCCTTAGGATACTGTTAGGGTTAGGGTTAGGGTTAGCATCAGCCCTAGGATAGTGTTAGGGTTAGGGTTAGCATCAGCCCTAGGATAGTGTTAGGGTTAGGGTTATGGTTAGCATCAGCCCTAGGATAGTGTTAGGGTTAGGGTTAGCATCAGCCTTAAGATAGTGTTAGCGTTAGGGTTAGGGTTAGCATCAGGTCTAGGATAGTGTTAGGGTTCGGGTTAGCATCAGCCTTAGGATAGTGTCAGGGTTAGGGTTAGTGTTAGCATCAGCCCTAGGATAGTGTTAGGGTTAGGGTTAGCATCAGCCCTAGGATAGTGTTAGGTTTAGGGTTAGGGATAGCATCAGCCCTAGGATAGTGTTAGGGTTAGGGTTAGGGTTAGCATCAGGCCTAGGATAGTGTTAGGGTTAGGGTTAGCATCAGCTTTAGGATACTGTTAGGGTTAGGGTTAGGGTTAGCATCAGCCCTAGGATACTGTTAGGGTTAGGGTTAGGGTTAGCATTAGCCCTAGGATAGTGTTAGGGTTAGGGTTAGCATCAGCCCTAGGAGAGTGTTAGGGTTAGGGTTAGGGTTAGCATCAGCCCTAGGATAGTGTTATTGTTAGGGTTAGACTCAGCCCTAGGATACTGTTAGGGTTATTTTTAGGGTTATCATCAGCCCTAGGATAGTGTTAGGGTTAGGGTTAGCATCAGCCCTAGGAGAGTGTTAGGGTTAGGGTTAGGGTGAGCATCAGCCCTAGGATAGGGTTAGGGTTAGGGTTAGGGTTAGCATCAGCCCTAGGATAGTGTTTTGGTTAGGGTTAGCATCAGCCCTAGGATAGTGTTAGGGTTAGGGTTAGGTTTAGCATCAGCCCTAGGATAGTGTTAGGGTTAGGGTTTTGGTTATCATCAGGCCTAGGATAGTGTTAGGGGTAGGGTTAGCATCAGCCCTAGGATAGTGTTAGGGTTAGTGTTAGGGTTATCATCAGGCCTAGGATAGTGTTAGTTTTAGGGTTAGCATCAGCCCTAGGATAGTGTTAGGGTTAGGGTTAGGGTTAGCATCAGCCCTAGGATAGTGTTAGGGTTAGGGTTAGGGTTAGTATCAGCCCTAGGATAGTGTTAGTGTTAGGGTTACGGTTAGCATCAGCCCTAGGATAGTGTTAGGCTTAGGGTTAGGGCTGGCATCAGCCCTAGGATACTGTTAGGGTTAGGGTTAGCATCAGCCCTAGGATAGTGTTAGGGTTAGGGTTAGGGTTAGCATCAGGCCTAGGATAGTGTTAGGGTTAGGGTTAGCATCAGCCTTAGGATACTGTTAGGGTTAGGGTTATGGTTAGCGTCAGCCCTAGGATAGTGTTAGGGTAAGGATTAGCATCAGCCCTAGGATAGTGTTAGGGTTAGAGTTATGGTTAGCATCAGCCCTAGGATAGTGTTAGGGTTAGGGTTATGGTTAGCATCAGCCCTAGAATAGTCTTAGGGTTAGGGTTAGCATCAGCCCTAAGATAGTGTTAGGGTTAGGGTTAGGGTTAACACCAGCTTAGGATAGTGTTAGGGTTAGGGTTAGGGTTAGCATCAGCCCTAAGATAGTGTTAGGGTTAGGGTTAGCATCAGCCCTAGGATAGTGTTCGGGGTAGGGTTAGGGTTAGGGTTAGCATCAGCCCTAGGATAGTGTTAGGGTTAGGGTTAGCATCAGCCCTAGGATAGTGTTAGGGTTAGGGTTAGCATCAGCCCTAAGATAGTGTTAGGGTTAGGGTTAGGGTTAGCATCAGGCCTAGGATAGTGTTAGCGTTAGGGTTAGCATCAGCCTTAGGATAGTGTTAGGGTTAGGGTTAGGGTTAGCATCAGCCCTAGGATAGTGTTAGCGTTAGGGTTAGCATCAGCCCTAGGATAGTGTTAGTGTTAGGGTTAGGGTTAGCATCAGCCCTAGGATAGTGTTATGGTTAGAGATAGCATCAGCCCTAGGATAGTGTTAGAGTTAGGGTTAGGGTTAGCATCAGCCCTAGGATAGTGTTAGGGTTAGAGTTAGGGTTAGCATCAGGCCTAGGATAGTGTTAGGGTTAGGGTTAGCATCAGCCTTAGGATAGTGTTAGGGTTAGGGTTAGGGTTAGCATCAGCCCTAGGATAGTGTTAGCGTTAGTGTTAGCATCAGCCCTAGGATAGTGTTAGGGTTAGGGTTAGGGTTAGCATCAGCCCTAGGATAGTGTTAGGGTTAGTGTTAGCATCAACCCTAGGATAGTGTTAGGGTTAGGTTTAGGGTTAGTATCAGCCCTAGGATAGTGTTAGGGTTAGGGTTAGGGTTAGCATCAGCCCTAGGATAGTGTTAGGGTTAGGGTTAGGGCTGGCATCAGCCCTAGGATACTGTTAGGTTTAGGGTTAGCATCAGCCCTAGGATAGTTTTAGGGTTAGGGTTAGGGTTATCATCAGCCCTAGGATAGTGTTAGGGTTAGGGTTAGGGTTAGCATCAGGCCTAGGATAGTGTTAGGGTTATGGTTAGCATCAGCCTTAGGATACTGTTAGGGTTAGGGTTAGGGTTAGCATCAGCCCTAGGATAGTGTTAGGGTTAGGGTTAGCATCAGCTTTAGGATACTGTTAGGGTTAGTGTTAGGGTTAGCATCAGCCCTAGGATACTGTTAGCGTTAGGGTTAGCATCAGTCCTAGGATAGTGTTAGGGTTAGGATTAGGGTTAGCATCAGCCCTAGGATAGTGTTATGGTTAGAGATAGCATCAGCCCTAGGATAGTGTTAGAGTTAGGGTTAGGGTTAGCATCAGCCCTAGGATAGTGTTAGGGTTAGAGTTAGGGTTAGCATCAGGCCTAGGATAGTGTTAGGGTTAGGGTTAGCGTCAGCCTTAGGATAGTGTTAGGGTTAGGGTTAGGGTTAGCATCAGCCCTAGGATAGAGTTAGGGTTAGGGTTAGGGTTAGTATCAGCCCTAGGATAGTGTTAGGGTTAGGGTTAGGGTTAGCATCAGCCCTAGGATAGTGATAGGGTTAGGGTTAGGGCTGGCATCAGCCCTAGGATACTGTTAGGGTTAGGGTTAGCATCAGCCCTAGGATAGTGTTAGGGTTAGGGTTAGGGTTAGCATCAGCCCTAGGATAGTGTTAGGGTTAGGGTTAGGGTTAGCATCAGGCCTAGGATAGTGTTAGGGTTATGGTTAGCATCAGCCTTAGGATACTGTTAGGGTTAGGGTTAGGGTTAGCCTCAGCCCTAGGATAGTGTTAGGGTTAGGGTAAGCATCAGCCCTAGGATAGTGTTAGGTTTAGGGTTAGGGTTAGCATCAGCCCTAGGATAGTGTTAGGGTTAGGGATAAACTCAGCCCTTGGATACTGTTAGGGTTATTGTTAGGGTTAGCATCAGCCCTAGGATAGTGTTAGGGTTAGGGTTATCATCAGCCCTAGGAGAGTGTTAGGGTTAGGGTTAGGGTTAGCATCAGCCCTAGGATAGTGTTAGGGTTAGGGTTAGCATGAGCCCTAGGATAATGTTATGGTTAGGGTGATGGTTAGCATCAGCCCTAGGATAGTGTTAGGGTTAGGGTTAGGGTTAGCATCAGCCCTAGGATAGTGTTAGGGTTAAGGTTAGACTCAGCCCTAGGATACTTTTAGGGTTATTGTTAGGGTTAGCATCAGCCCTAGGATAGTGTTAGGATTAGGGTTAGCATCAGCCCTAAGAGAGTGTTAGGGTTAGGGTTAGGGTTAGGGTTAGCATCAGCCTTAGGATAGTGTTAGGGTTAGGGTTAGGGTTAGCATCAGCCCTAGGATAGTGTTAGCGTTAGGGTTAGCATCAGCCCTAGGATAGTGTTAGGGTTAGGGTTAGGGTTAGCATCAGCCCTAGGATAGTGTTATGGTTAGAGATAGCATCAGCCCTAGGATAGTGTTAGTGTTAGGCTTAGAGTTAGCATCATCCCTAGGATAGTGTTAGGGTTAGGGTTAGGGTTAGCTACAAGCCTAGGATAGTGTTAGGGTTAGGGTTAGCATCAGCCTTAGGATAGTGTTAGGGTTAGGGTTAGGGTTACCATCAGCCCTAGGATAGTGTTAGGGTTAGGGTTAGCATCAGCCCTAGGATAGTGTTAGGGTTAGGGTTAGGGTTAGTGTCAGCCCTAGGATAGTGTTAGTGTTAGGGTTACGGTTAGCATCAGCCCTAGGATAGTGTTAGGGTTAGGGTTAGGGATGGCATCAGCCCTAGGATACTGTTAGGGTTAGGGTTAGCATCAGCCCTAGGATAGTGTTAGGGTTAGGGTTAGGGTTAGAATCAGCCCTAGGATAGTGTTAGGGTTAGGGTTAGGGTTAGCATCAGGCCTAGGATAGTGTTAGGGTTAGGGTTAGCATCAGCCTTAGGATACTGTTAGGGTTAGGGTTAGGGTTAGCGTCAGCCCTAGGATAGTGTTAGGGTAAGGATTAGCATCAGCCCTAGGATAGTGTTAGGGTTAGAGTTATGGTTAGCATCAGCCCTAGGATAGTGTTAGGGTTAGGGTTATGGTTAGCATCAGCCCTAGGATAGTGTTAGGGTTAGGGTTAGCATCAGCCCTAAGATAGTGTTACGGTTAGGGTTAGGGTTAACACCAGCTTAGGATAGTGTTAGGGTTAGGGTTAGGGTTAGCATCAGCCCTAGGATAGTGTTAGGGTTAGGGTTAGCATCAGCCCTAGGATAGTGTTAGGGGTAGGGTTAGCATCAGCCCTAAGATAGTGTTACGGTTAGGGTTAGGGTTAACACCAGCTTAGGATAGTGTTAGGGTTAGGGTTAGGGTTAGCATCAGCCCTAGGATAGTGTTAGGGTTAGGGTTAGCATCAGCCCTAGGATAGTGTTAGGGGTAGGGTTAGCATCAGCCCTAAGATAGTGTTACGGTTAGGGTTAGGGTTAACACCAGCTTAGGATAGTGTTAGGGTTAGGGTTAGGGTTAGCATCAGCCCTAGGATAGTGTTAGGGTTAGGGTTAGGGTTAGCATCAGGCCTAGGATAGTGTTAGGGTTAGGGTTAGCATCAGCCTTAGGATACTGTTAGGGTTAGGGTTAGGGTTAGCATCAGCCCTAGGATAGTGTTAGGGTTAGGGTTAGCATCAGCCCTAGGATAGTGTTAGGGTTAGGGTTATGGTTAGCATCAGCCCTAGGATAGTGTTAGGGTTAGGGTTAGCATCAGCCTTAAGATAGTGTTAGCGTTAGGGTTAGGGTTAGCATCAGGTCTAGGATAGTGTTAGGGTTAGGGTTAGCATCAGCCTTAGGATAGTGTCAGGGTTAGGGTTAGTGTTAGCATCAGCCCTAGGATAGTGTTAGGGTTAGGGTTAGCATCAGCCCTAGGATAGTGTTAGGTTTAGGGTTAGGGATAGCATCAGCCCTAGGATAGTGTTAGGGTTAGGGTTAGGGTTAGCATCAGGCCTAGGATAGTGTTAGGGTTAGGGTTAGCATCAGCTTTAGGATACTGTTAGGGTTAGGGTTAGGGTTAGCATCAGCCCTAGGATACTGTTAGGGTTAGGGTTAGGGTTAGCATTAGCCCTAGGATAGTGTTAGGGTTAGGGTTAGCATCAGCCCTAGGAGAGTGTTAGGGTTAGGGTTAGGGTTAGCATCAGCCCTAGGATAGTGTTATTGTTAGGGTTAGACTCAGCCCTAGGATACTGTTAGGGTTATTTTTAGGGTTATCATCAGCCCTAGGATAGTGTTAGGGTTAGGGTTAGCATCAGCCCTAGGAGAGTGTTAGGGTTAGGGTTAGGGTGAGCATCAGCCCTAGGATAGGGTTAGGGTTAGGGTTAGGGTTAGCATCAGCCCTAGGATAGTGTTTTGGTTAGGGTTAGCATCAGCCCTAGGATAGTGTTAGGGTTAGGGTTAGGTTTAGCATCAGCCCTAGGATAGTGTTAGGGTTAGGGTTTTGGTTATCATCAGGCCTAGGATAGTGTTAGGGGTAGGGTTAGCATCAGCCCTAGGATAGTGTTAGGGTTAGTGTTAGGGTTATCATCAGGCCTAGGATAGTGTTAGTTTTAGGGTTAGCATCAGCCCTAGGATAGTGTTAGGGTTAGGGTTAGGGTTATCATCAGCCCTAGGATAGTGTTAGGGTTAGGGTTAGGGTTAGTATCAGCCCTAGGATAGTGTTAGTGTTAGGGTTACGGTTAGCATCAGCCCTAGGATAGTGTTAGGCTTAGGGTTAGGGCTGGCATCAGCCCTAGGATACTGTTAGGGTTAGGGTTAGCATCAGCCCTAGGATAGTGTTAGGGTTAGGGTTAGGGTTAGCATCAGGCCTAGGATAGTGTTAGGGTTAGGGTTAGCATCAGCCTTAGGATACTGTTAGGGTTAGGGTTATGGTTAGCGTCAGCCCTAGGATAGTGTTAGGGTAAGGATTAGCATCAGCCCTAGGATAGTGTTAGGGTTAGAGTTATGGTTAGCATCAGCCCTAGGATAGTGTTAGGGTTAGGGTTATGGTTAGCATCAGCCCTAGAATAGTCTTAGGGTTAGGGTTAGCATCAGCCCTAAGATAGTGTTAGGGTTAGGGTTAGGGTTAACACCAGCTTAGGATAGTGTTAGGGTTAGGGTTAGGGTTAGCATCAGCCCTAAGATAGTGTTAGGGTTAGGGTTAGCATCAGCCCTAGGATAGTGTTCGGGGTAGGGTTAGGGTTAGGGTTAGCATCAGCCCTAGGATAGTGTTAGGGTTAGGGTTAGCATCAGCCCTAGGATAGTGTTAGGGTTAGGGTTAGCATCAGCCCTAAGATAGTGTTAGGGTTAGGGTTAGGGTTAGCATTAGGCCTAGGATAGTGTTAGCGTTAGGGTTAGCATCAGCCTTAGGATAGTGTTAGGGTTAGGGTTAGGGTTAGCATCAGCCCTAGGATAGTGTTAGCGTTAGGGTTAGCATCAGCCCTAGGATAGTGTTAGTGTTAGGGTTAGGGTTAGCATCAGCCCTAGGATAGTGTTATGGTTAGAGATAGCATCAGCCCTAGGATAGTGTTAGAGTTAGGGTTAGGGTTAGCATCAGCCCTAGGATAGTGTTAGGGTTAGAGTTAGGGTTAGCATCAGGCCTAGGATAGTGTTAGGGTTAGGGTTAGCATCAGCCTTAGGATAGTGTTAGGGTTAGGGTTAGGGTTAGCATCAGCCCTAGGATAGTGTTAGCGTTAGTGTTAGCATCAGCCCTAGGATAGTGTTAGGGTTAGGGTTAGGGTTAGCATCAGCCCTAGGATAGTGTTAGGGTTAGTGTTAGCATCAACCCTAGGATAGTGTTAGGGTTAGGTTTAGGGTTAGTATCAGCCCTAGGATAGTGTTAGGGTTAGGGTTAGGGTTAGCATCAGCCCTAGGATAGTGTTAGGGTTAGGGTTAGGGCTGGCATCAGCCCTAGGATACTGTTAGGTTTAGGGTTAGCATCAGCCCTAGGATAGTTTTAGGGTTAGGGTTAGGGTTATCATCAGCCCTAGGATAGTGTTAGGGTTAGGGTTAGGGTTAGCATCAGGCCTAGGATAGTGTTAGGGTTATGGTTAGCATCAGCCTTAGGATACTGTTAGGGTTAGGGTTAGGGTTAGCATCAGCCCTAGGATAGTGTTAGGGTTAGGGTTAGCATCAGCTTTAGGATACTGTTAGGGTTAGTGTTAGGGTTAGCATCAGCCCTAGGATAGTGTTAGCGTTAGGGTTAGCATCAGTCCTAGGATAGTGTTAGGGTTAGGATTAGGGTTAGCATCAGCCCTAGGATAGTGTTATGGTTAGAGATAGCATCAGCCCTAGGATAGTGTTAGAGTTAGGGTTAGGGTTAGCATCAGCCCTAGGATAGTGTTAGGGTTAGAGTTAGGGTTAGCATCAGGCCTAGGATAGTGTTAGGGTTAGGGTTAGCGTCAGCCTTAGGATAGTGTTAGGGTTAGGGTTAGGGTTAGCATCAGCCCTAGGATAGAGTTAGGGTTAGGGTTAGGGTTAGTATCAGCCCTAGGATAGTGTTAGGGTTAGGGTTAGGGTTAGCATCAGCCCTAGGATAGTGATAGGGTTAGGGTTAGGGCTGGCATCAGCCCTAGGATACTGTTAGGGTTAGGGTTAGCATCAGCCCTAGGATAGTGTTAGGGTTAGGGTTAGGGTTAGCATCAGCCCTAGGATAGTGTTAGGGTTAGGGTTAGGGTTAGCATCAGGCCTAGGATAGTGTTAGGGTTATGGTTAGCATCAGCCTTAGGATACTGTTAGGGTTAGGGTTAGGGTTAGCCTCAGCCCTAGGATAGTGTTAGGGTTAGGGTAAGCATCAGCCCTAGGATAGTGTTAGGTTTAGGGTTAGGGTTAGCATCAGCCCTAGGATAGTGTTAGGGTTAGGGATAAACTCAGCCCTTGGATACTGTTAGGGTTATTGTTAGGGTTAGCATCAGCCCTAGGATAGTGTTAGGGTTAGGGTTATCATCAGCCCTAGGAGAGTGTTAGGGTTAGGGTTAGGGTTAGCATCAGCCCTAGGATAGTGTTAGGGTTAGGGTTAGCATGAGCCCTAGGATAATGTTATGGTTAGGGTGATGGTTAGCATCAGCCCTAGGATAGTGTTAGGGTTAGGGTTAGGGTTAGCATCAGCCCTAGGATAGTGTTAGGGTTAAGGTTAGACTCAGCCCTAGGATACTTTTAGGGTTATTGTTAGGGTTAGCATCAGCCCTAGGATAGTGTTAGGATTAGGGTTAGCATCAGCCCTAAGAGAGTGTTAGGGTTAGGGTTAGGGTTAGGGTTAGCATCAGCCTTAGGATAGTGTTAGGGTTAGGGTTAGGGTTAGCATCAGCCCTAGGATAGTGTTAGCGTTAGGGTTAGCATCAGCCCTAGGATAGTGTTAGGGTTAGGGTTAGGGTTAGCATCAGCCCTAGGATAGTGTTATGGTTAGAGATAGCATCAGCCCTAGGATAGTGTTAGTGTTAGGCTTAGAGTTAGCATCATCCCTAGGATAGTGTTAGGGTTAGGGTTAGGGTTAGCTACAAGCCTAGGATAGTGTTAGGGTTAGGGTTAGCATCAGCCTTAGGATAGTGTTAGGGTTAGGGTTAGGGTTACCATCAGCCCTAGGATAGTGTTAGGGTTAGGGTTAGCATCAGCCCTAGGATAGTGTTAGGGTTAGGGTTAGGGTTAGTGTCAGCCCTAGGATAGTGTTAGTGTTAGGGTTACGGTTAGCATCAGCCCTAGGATAGTGTTAGGGTTAGGGTTAGGGATGGCATCAGCCCTAGGATACTGTTAGGGTTAGGGTTAGCATCAGCCCTAGGATAGTGTTAGGGTTAGGGTTAGGGTTAGAATCAGCCCTAGGATAGTGTTAGGGTTAGGGTTAGGGTTAGCATCAGGCCTAGGATAGTGTTAGGGTTAGGGTTAGCATCAGCCTTAGGATACTGTTAGGGTTAGGGTTAGGGTTAGCGTCAGCCCTAGGATAGTGTTAGGGTAAGGATTAGCATCAGCCCTAGGATAGTGTTAGGGTTAGAGTTAAGGTTAGCATCAGCCCTAGGATAGTGTTACGGTTAGGGTTAGGGTTAACACCAGCTTAGGATAGTGTTAGGGTTAGGGTTAGGGTTAGCATCAGCCCTAGGATAGTGTTAGGGTTAGGGTTAGCATCAGCCCTAGGATAGTGTTAGGGGTAGGGTTAGGGTTAGGGTTAGCATCAGCCCTAGGATAGTGTTATGGTTAGAGATAGCATCAGCCCTAGGATAGTGTTAGAGTTAGGGTTAGGGTTAGCATCAGCCCCAGGATAGTGTTAGGGTTAGAGTTAGGGTTAGCATCAGGCCTAGGATAGTGTTAGGGTTAGGGTTAGCATCAGCCTTAGAATAGTGTTAGGGTTAGGGTTAGGGTTAGCATCAGCCCTAGGATAGTGTTAAGGTTAGTGTTAGCATCAGCCCTAGGATAGTGTTAGGGTTAGGGTTAGGGTTAGCATCAGCCCTAGGATAGTGTTAGAGTTAGTGTTAGCATCAGCCCTAGGATAGTGTTAGGGTTAGGGTTAGGGTTAGTATCAGCCCTAGGATAGTGTTAGGGTTAGGGTTAGGGTTAGCATCAGCCCTAGGATAGTGTTAGGGTTAGGGTTAGGGCTGGCATCAGCCCTAGGATACTGTTAGGTTTAGGGTTAGCATCAGCCCTAGGATAGTGTTAGGGTTAGGGTTAGCATCAGCCCTAGGATAGTGTTACGGTTAGGGTTAGGGTTAGGGTTAGGGTTAGCATCAGGCCTAGGATAGTGTTAGCGTTAGGGTTAGCATCAGCCCTAGGATAGTGTTAGCGTTAGGGTTAGGGTTAGCATCAGCCCTAGGATAGTGTTAGGGTTAGGGTTAGCATCAGCCCTAAGATAGTGTTAGGGTTAGGATTAGGGTTAGCATCAGGCCTAGAATAGTGTTAGGGTTAGGGTTAGCATCAGCCTTAGGATAGTGTTAGGGTTAGGGTTAGGGTTATCATCAGCTTAGGATAGTGTTAGGGTTAGGGTTAGGGTTAGCATCAGCCCTAGGATAGTGTTAGGGTTAGGGTTAGGGTTAGCATCAGCCCTAGGATAGTGTTAGGGTTAAGGTTAGGGCTGGCATCAGCCCTAGGATACTGTTATTGTTAGGGTTAGCATCAGCCCTAGGATAGTGTTAGGGTTAGGGTTAGGGTTAGCATCAGCCCTAGGATAGTGTTAGGGTTAGGGTTAGGGTTAGCATCAGGCATAGGATAGTGTTAGGGTTAGTGTTAGCATCAGCCTTAGGATACTGTTAGGGTTAGGGTTAGGGTTAGCATCAGCCCTAGGATAGTGTTAGGGTTAGGGTTACCATCAGCCTTAGGATAGTGTTAGGGTTAGGGTTAGACTCAGCTCTAGGATACTGTTAGGGTTATTGTTAGGGTTAGCATCAGCCCTAGGATAGTGTTAGGGTTAGGGTTAGCATCAGCCCTAGGAGAGTGTTAGGGTTAGCGTTAGGGTTAGCATCAGCCCTAGGATAGTGTTAGGGTTAGGGTTAGACTCAGCCCTAGGATACTGTTAGGGTTATTTTTAGGGTTATCATCAGCCCTAGGATAGTGTTAGGGTTAGGGTTAGCATCAGCCCTAGGAGAGTGTTAGGGTTAGGGTTAGGGTTAGCATCAGCCCTAGGATAGGGTTAGGGTTAGGGTTAGGGTTAGCATCAGCCCTAGGATAGTGTTTTGGTTAGGGTTAGCATCAGCCCTAGGATAGTGTTAGGGTTAGGGTTAGGTTTAGCATCAGCCCTAGGATAGTGTTAGGGTTAGGGTTTTGGTTATCATCAGGCCTAGGATAATGTTAGGGGTAGGGTTAGCATCAGCCCTAAGATAGTGTTAGGGTTAGTGTTAGGGTTATCATCAGGCCTAGGATAGTGTTAGTTTTAGGGTTAGCATCAGCCCTAGGATAGTGTTAGGGTTAGGGTTAGGGTTAACATCAGCCCTAGGATAGTGTTAGGGTTAGGGTTAGCATCAGCCCTAGGAGAGTGTTAGGGTTAGGGTTAGGGTTAGCATCAGCCCTAGGATAGTGTTCGGGTTAGGGTTAGCATTAGCCCTATGATAATGTTATGGTTAGGGTGATGGTTAGCATCAGCCCTAGGATAATGTTAGGGTTAGGGTTAGGGTTAGCATCAGCCCTAGGATAGTGTTAGGGTTAGGGTTAGACTCAGCCCTTGGATACTCTTAGGGTTATTGTTAGGGTTAGCATCAGCCCTAGGATAGTGTTAGGGTTAGGGTTAGCATCAGCCCTAGGAGAGTGTTAGGGTTAGGGTTAGGGTTAGCATCAGCCCTAGGATAGTGTTAGGGTTAGGGTTAGCATTAGCCCTAGGATAATGTTATGGTTAGGGTGATGGTTAGCATCAGCCCTAGGATAGTGTTAAGGTTAGGGTTAGGGTTAGCATCAGCCCTAGGATAGTGTTAGGTTTAGGGTTAGACTCAGCACTAGGATACTGTTAGGGTTATTGTTAGGGTTAGCATCAGCCCTAGGATAGTGTTAGGGTTAGGGTTAGCATGAGCCCTAGGAGAGTGTTAGTGTTAGGGTTAGGGTTAGCATCAACCTTAGGATAGTGTTAGGGTTAGGGTTAGGGTTAGCATCAGCCCTAGGATAGTGTTAGCGTTAGGGTTAGCATCAGCCCTAGGATAGTGTTAGGGTTAGGGTTAGGGTTAGCATCAGCCCTAGGATAGTGTTATGGTTAGAGATAGCATCAGCCCTAGGATAGTGTTAGGGTTAGGGTTAGAGTTAGCATCATCCCTAGGATAGTGTTAGGGTTAGGGTTAGGGTTAGCATGAGGCCTAGGATAGAGTTAGGGTTAGGGTTAGCATCAGCCTTAGGATAGTGTTAGGGTTAGGTTTAGGGTTTGCATCAGCCGTAGGATAGTGTTAGGGTTAGGATTAGCATCACCCCTAAGATGGTGTTAGGGTTAGGGTTAGGGTTATCATCAGCTTAGGATAGTGTTAGGGTTAGGGTTAGGGTTAGCATCAGCCCTAGGATAGTGTTAGGGTTAGGGTTAGCATCAGCCCTAGGATAGTGTTACGGTTAGGGTTAGGGTTAGGGTTAGCATCAGCCCTAGGATAGTGTTAGGGTTAGGGTTAGCATTAGCCCTAGGATAGTGTTAGCGTTAGGGTTAGGGTTAGCATCAGCCCTAGGATAGTGTTAGGGTTAGGGTTAGCATCAGCCCTAAGATAGTGTTAGGGTTAGGATTAGGGTTAGCATCAGGCCTAGGATAGTGTTAGGGTTAGGGTTAGCATCAGCCCTAAGATGGTGTTAGGGTTAGGGTTAGGGTTATCATCAGCTTAGGATAGTGTTAGGGTTAGGGTTAGGGTTAGCATCAGCCCTAGGATAGTGTTAGGGTTAGGGTTAGCATCAGCTCTAGGATAGTGTTAGGGTTAGGGTTAGGGTTAGCATCAGGCCTAGGATAGTGTTAGGGTTAGGGTTAGCATCACCCCTAAGATGGTGTTAGGGTTAGGGTTAGGGTTATCATCAGCTTAGGATAGTGTTAGGGTTAGGGTTAGGGTTAGCATCAGCCCTAGGATAGTGTTAGGGTTAGGGTTAGCATCAGCTCTAGGATATGGTTAGGGTTAGGGTTAGGTTTAGCATCAGCCCTAGGATAGTGTTAGGGTTAGGGTGTTGGTTATCATCAGGCCTAGGATAGTGTTAGGGGTAGGGTTAGCATCAGCCCTAGGATAGTGTTAGGGTTAGTGTTAGGGTTATCATCAGGCCTAGGATAGTGTTAGTTTTAGGGTTAGCATCAGCCCTAGGATAGTGTTAGGGTTAGGGTTAGGGTTAGCATCAGCCCTAGGATAGTGTTAGGGTTAGGGTTAGCATTAGCCCTAGGATAATGTTATGGTTAGGGTGATGGTTAGCATCAGCCCTAGGATAGTGTTAGGGTTAGGGTTAGGGTTAGCATCAGCCCTAGGATAGTGTTAGGGTTAGGGTTAGACTCAGCCCTTGGATACTCTTAGGGTTATTGTTAGGGTTAGCATCAGCCCTAGGATAGTGTTAGGGTTAGGGTTAGCATCAGCCCTAGGAGAGTGTTACGGTTAGGGTTAGGGTTAGCATCAGGCCTAGGATAGTGTTAGGGTTAGGGTTAGCATTAGCCCTAGGATAATGTTATGGTTAGGGTGATGGTTAGCATCAGCCCTAGGATAGTGTTAGGGTTAGGGTTAGGGTTAGCATCAGCCCTAGGATATTGTTAGGGTTAGGGTTAGACTCAGCCCTTGGATACTCTTAGGGTTATTGTTAGGGTTAGCATCAGCCCTAGGATAGTGTTAGGGTTAGGGTTAGCATCAGCCCTAGGAGAGTGTTACGGTTAGGGTTAGGGTTAGGGTTAGGGTTAGCATCAGCCCTAGTATAGTGTTAGGTTTAGGGTTAGCATTAGCCCTAGGATAGTGTTAGGGTTGGGGTTAGGGTTAGCATCAGCCCTAGGATAGTGTTAGGGTTAGGGTTAGCATCAGCCCTAAGATAGTGTTAGGGTTAGGGTTAGGGTTAGCATCAGGCCTAGGATAGTGTTAGGGTTAGGGTTAGCATCAGCCTTAGGATAGTGTTAGGGTTAGGGTTAGGGTTAGCATCAGCCCTAGGATAGTGTTAGCGTTAGGGTGAGCATCAGCCCTAGGATAGTGTTAGGGTTAGGGTTAGGGTTAGCATCAGCCCTAGGATAGTGTTAGCGTTAGGGTTAGCATCAGCCCTAGGATAGTGTTAGTGTTAGGGTTAGGGTTAGCATCAGCCCTAGGATAGTGTTATGGTTAGAGATAGCATCAGCCCTAGGATAGTGTTAGAGTTAGGGTTAGGGTTAGCATCAGCCCTAGGATAGTGTTAGGGTTAGAGTTAGGGTTAGCATCAGGCCTAGGATAGTGTTAGGGTTAGGGTTAGCATCAGCCTTAGGATAGTGTTAGGGTTAGGGTTAGGGTTAGCATCAGCCCTAGGATAGTGTTAGGGTTAGTGTTAGCATCAGCCCTAGGATAGTGTTAGGGTTAGGGTTAGGGTTAGCATCAGCCGTAGGATAGTGTTAGGGTTAAGGTTAGGGCTGGCATCAGCCCTAGGATACTGTTAGGGTTAGGGTTAGCATCAGCCCTAGGATAGTGTTAGGGTTAGGGTTAGGGTTAGCATCAGCCCTAGGATAGTGTTAGGGTTAGGGTTAGGGTTAGCATCAGGCATAGGATAGTGTTAGGGTTAGTGTTAGCATCAGCCTTAGGATACTGTTAGGGTTAGGGTTAGGGTTAGCATCAGCCCTAGCATAGTGTTAGGGTTAGGGTTACCATCAGCCTTAGGATAGTGTTACGGTTAGGGTTAGACTCAGCTCTAGGATACTGTTAGGGTTATTGTTAGTGTTAGCATCAGCCCTAGGATAGTGTTAGGGTTAGGGTTAGCATCAGCCCTAGGAGAGTGTTAGGGTTAGGGTTAGGGTTAGCTTCAGCCCTAGGATAGTGTTAGGGTTAGGGTTAGACTCAGCCCTAGGATACTGTTAGGGTTATTTTTAGGGTTATCATCAGCCCTAGGATAGTGTTAGGGTTAGGGTTAGCATCAGCCCTAGGAGAGTGTTAGGGTTAGGGTTAGGGTTAGCATCAGCCCTAGGATAGGGTTAGGGTTAGGGTTAGGGTTAGCATCAGCCCTAGGATAGTGTTAGGGTTAGGGTTAGCATCAGCCCTAGGATAGTGTTAGGGTTAGGGTTAAGTTTAGCATCAGCCCTAGGATAGTGTTAGGGTTAGGGTTTTGGTTATCATCAGGCCTAGGATAGTGTTAGGGGTAGGGTTAGCATCAGCCCTAGGATAGTGTTAGGGTTAGTGTTAGGGTTATCATCAGGCCTAGGATAGTGTTAGTTTTAGGGTTAGCATCAGCCCTAGGATAGTGTTAGGGTTAGGGTTAGGGTTAACATCAGCCCTAGGATAGTGTTAGGGTTAGGGTTAGCATCAGCCCTAGGAGAGTGTTAGGGTTAGGGTTAGGGTTAGCATCAGCCCTAGGATAGTGTTAGGGTTAGGGTTAGCATTAGCCCTAGGATAATGTTATGGTTAGGGTGATGGTTAGCATCAGCCCTAGGATAGTGTTAGGGTTAGGGTTAGGGTTGGCATCAGCCCTAGGATAGTGTTAGGGTTAGGGTTAGACTCAGCCCTTGGATACTCTTAGGGTTATTGTTAGGGTTAGCATCAGCCCTAGGATAGTGTTAGGGTTAGGGTTAGCATCAGCCCTAGGAGAGTGTTAGGGTTAGGGTTAGGGTTAGCATCAGCCCTAGGATAGTGTTAGGGTTAGGGTTAGCATTAGCCCTAGGATAATGTTATGGTTAGGGTGATGGTTAGCATCAGCCCTAGGATAGTGTTAGGGTTAGGGTTAGGGTTAGCATCAGCCCTAGGATAGTGTTAGGTTTAGGTTTAGACTCAGCACTAGGATACTGTTAGGGTTATTGTTAGGGTTAGCATCAGCCCTAGGATAGTGTTAGGGTTAGGGTTAGCATGAGCCCTAGGAGAGTGTTAGGGTTAGGGTTAGCATGAGCCCTAGGAGAGTGTTAGTGTTAGGGTTAGGGTTAGCATCAACCTTAGGATAGTGTTAGGGTTAGGGTTAGGGTTAGCATCAGCCCTAGGATAGTGTTAGCGTTAGGGTTAGCATCAGCCCTAGGATAGTGTTAGGGTTAGGGTTAGGGTTAGCATCAGCCCTAGGATAGTGTTATGGTTAGAGATAGCATCAGCCCTAGGATAGTGTTAGGGTTAGGGTTAGAGTTAGCATCATCCCTAGGATAGTGTTAGGGTTAGGGTTAGGGTTAGCATGAGGCCTAGGATAGTGTTAGGGTTAGGGTTAGCATCAGCCTTAGGATAGTGTTAGGGTTAGGGTTAGGGTTAGCATCAGCCGTAGGATAGTGTTAGGGTTAGGGTTAGCATCACCCCTAAGATGGTGTTAGGGTTAGGGTTAGGGTTATCATCAGCTTAGGATAGTGTTAGGGTTAGGGTTAGGGTTAGCATCAGCCCTAGGATAGTGTTAGGGTTAGGGTTAGCATCAGCCCTAGGATAGTGTTACGGTTAGGGTTAGGGTTAGGGTTAGGGTTAGCATCAGCCCTAGGATAGTGTTAGGGTTAGGGTTAGCATTAGCCCTAGGATAGTGTTAGCGTTAGGGTTAGGGTTAGCATCAGCCCTAGGATAGTGTTAGGGTTAGGGTTAGCATCAGCCCTAAGATAGTGTTAGGGTTAGGATTAGGGTTAGCATCAGGCCTAGGATAGTGTTAGGGTTAGGGTTAGCATCAGCCCTAAGATGGTGTTAGGGTTAGGGTTAGGGTTATCATCAGCTTAGGATAGTGTTAGGGTTAGGGTTAGGGTTAGCATCAGCCCTAGGATAGTGTTAGGGTTAGGGTTAGCATCAGCTCTAGGATAGTGTTAGGGTTAGGCTTAGGGTTAGCATCAGGCCTAGGATAGTGTTAGGGTTAGGGTTAGCATCACCCCTAAGATGGTGTTACGGTTAGGGTTAGGGTTATCATCAGCTTAGGATAGTGTTAGGGTTAGGGTTAGGGTTAGCATCAGCCCTAGGATAGTGTTAGGGTTAGGGTTAGCATCAGCCTTAGGATACTGTTAGGGTTATGGTTAGGGTTAGCATCAGCCCTAGCATAGTGTTAGGGTTAGGGTTACCATCAGCCTTAGGATAGTGTTACGGTTAGGATTAGACTCAGCTCTAGGATACTGTTAGGGTTATTGTTAGTGTTAGCATCAGCCCTAGGATAGTGTTAGGGTTAGGGTTAGCATCAGCCCTAGGAGAGTGTTAGGGTTAGGGTTAGGGTTAGCATCAGCCCTAGGATAGTGTTAGGGTTAGGGTTAGACTCAGCCCTAGGATACTGTTAGGGTTATTTTTAGGGTTATCATCAGCCCTAGGATAGTGTTAGGGTTAGGGTTAGCATCAGCCCTAGGAGAGTGTTAGGGTTAGGGTTAGGGTTAGCATCAGCCCTAGGATAGGGTTAGGGTTAGGGTTAGGGTTAGCATCAGCCCTAGGATAGTGTTAGGGTTAGGGTTAGCATCAGCCCTAGGATAGTGTTAGGGTTAGGGTTAAGTTTAGCATCAGCCCTAGGATAGTGTTAGGGTTAGGGTTTTGGTTATCATCAGGCCTAGGATAGTGTTAGGGGTAGGGTTAGCATCAGCCCTAGGATAGTGTTAGGGTTAGTGTTAGGGTTATCATCAGGCCTAGGATAGTGTTAGTTTTAGGGTTAGCATCAGCCCTAGGATAGTGTTAGGGTTAGGGTTAGGGTTAACATCAGCCCTAGGATAGTGTTAGGGTTAGGGTTAGCATCAGCCCTAGGAGAGTGTTAGGGTTAGGGTTAGGGTTAGCATCAGCCCTAGGATAGTGTTAGGGTTAGGGTTAGCATCAGCCCTAGGATAGTGTTAGGGGTAGGGTTAGGGTTAGGGTTAGCATCAGCCCTAGGATAGTGTTATGGTTAGAGATAGCATCAGCCCTAGGATAGTGTTAGAGTTAGGGTTAGGGTTAGCATCAGCCCCAGGATAGTGTTAGGGTTAGAGTTAGGGTTAGCATCAGGCCTAGGATAGTGTTAGGGTTAGGGTTAGCATCAGCCTTAGGATAGTGTTAGGGTTAGGGTTAGGGTTAGCATCAGCCCTAGGATAGTGTTAGGGTTAGTGTTAGCATCAGCCCTAGGATAGTGTTAGGGTTAGGGTTAGGGTTAGCATCAGCCCTAGGATAGTGTTAGAGTTAGTGTTAGCATCAGCCCTAGGATAGTGTTAGGGTTAGGGTTAGGGTTAGTATCAGCCCTAGGATAGTGTTAGGGTTAGGGTTAGGGTTAGCATCAGCCCTAGGATAGTGTTAGGGTTAGGGTTAGGGCTGGCATCAGCCCTGGGATACTGTTAGGTTTAGGGTTAGCATCAGCCCTAGGATAGTGTTAGGGTTAGGGTTAGCATCAGCCCTAGGATAGTGTTACGGTTAGGGTTAGGGTTAGGGTTAGGGTTAGCATCAGGCCTAGGATATTGTTAGCGTTAGGGTTAGCATCAGCCCTAGGATAGTGTTAGCGTTAGGGTTAGGGTTAGCATCAGCCCTAGGATAGTGTTAGGGTTAGGGTTAGCATCAGCCCTAAGATAGTGTTAGGGTTAGGATTAGGGTTAGCATCAGGCCTAGAATAGTGTTAGGGTTAGGGTTAGCATCAGCCTTAGGATAGTGTTAGGGTTAGGGTTAGGGTTATCATCAGCTTAGGATAGTGTTAGGGTTAGGGTTAGGGTTAGCATCAGCCCTAGGATAGTGTTAGGGTTAGGGTTAGGGTTAGCATCAGCCCTAGGATAGTGTTAGGGTTAAGGTTAGGGCTGGCATCAGCCCTAGGATACTGTTAGGGTTAGGGTTAGCATCAGCCCTAGGATAGTGTTAGTGTTAGGGTTAGGGTTAGCATCAGCCCTAGGATAGTGTTAGGGTTAGGGTTAGGGTTAGCATCAGGCATAGGATAGTGTTAGGGTTAGTGTTAGCATCAGCCTTAGGATACTGTTAGGGTTAGGGTTAGGGTTAGCATCAGCCCTAGGATAGTGTTAGGGTTAGGGTTACCATCAGCCTTAGGATAGTGTTAGGGTTAGGGTTAGACTCAGCTCTAGGATACTGTTAGGGTTATTGTTAGGGTTAGCATCAGCCCTAGGATAGTGTTAGGGTTAGGGTTAGCATCAGCCCTAGGAGAGTGTTAGGGTTAGCGTTAGGGTTAGCATCAGCCCTAGGATAGTGTTAGGGTTAGGGTTAGACTCAGCCCTAGGATACTGTTAGGGTTATTTTTAGGGTTATCATCAGCCCTAGGATAGTGTTAGGGTTAGGGTTAGCATCAGCCCTAGGAGAGTGTTAGGGTTAGGGTTAGGGTTAGCATCAGCCCTAGGATAGGGTTAGGGTTAGGGTTAGGGTTAGCATCAGCCCTAGGATAGTGTTTTGGTTAGGGTTAGCATCAGCCCTAGGATAGTGTTAGGGTTAGGGTTAGGTTTAGCATCAGCCCTAGGATAGTGTTAGGGTTAGGGTTTTGGTTATCATCAGGCCTAGGATAATGTTAGGGGTAGGGTTAGCATCAGCCCTAAGATAGTGTTAGGGTTAGTGTTAGGGTTATCATCAGGCCTAGGATAGTGTTAGTTTTAGGGTTAGCATCAGCCCTAGGATAGTGTTAGGGTTAGGGTTAGGGTTAACATCAGCCCTAGGATAGTGTTAGGGTTAGGGTTAGCATCAGCCCTAGGAGAGTGTTAGGGTTAGGGTTAGGGTTAGCATCAGCCCTAGGATAGTGTTCGGGTTAGGGTTAGCATTAGCCCTATGATAATGTTATGGTTAGGGTGATGGTTAGCATCAGCCCTAGGATAATGTTAGGGTTAGGGTTAGGGTTAGCATCAGCCCTAGGATAGTGTTAGGGTTAGGGTTAGACTCAGCCCTTGGATACTCTTAGGGTTATTGTTAGGGTTAGCATCAGCCCTAGGATAGTGTTAGGGTTAGGGTTAGCATCAGCCCTAGGAGAGTGTTAGGGTTAGGGTTAGGGTTAGCATCAGCCCTAGGATAGTGTTAGGGTTAGGGTTAGCATTAGCCCTAGGATAATGTTATGGTTAGGGTGATGGTTAGCATCAGCCCTAGGATAGTGTTAAGGTTAGGGTTAGGGTTAGCATCAGCCCTAGGATAGTGTTAGGTTTAGGGTTAGACTCAGCACTAGGATACTGTTAGGGTTATTGTTAGGGTTAGCATCAGCCCTAGGATAGTGTTAGGGTTAGGGTTAGCATGAGCCCTAGGAGAGTGTTAGTGTTAGGGTTAGGGTTAGCATCAACCTTAGGATAGTGTTAGGGTTAGGGTTAGGGTTAGCATCAGCCCTAGGATAGTGTTAGCGTTAGGGTTAGCATCAGCCCTAGGATAGTGTTAGGGTTAGGGTTAGGGTTAGCATCAGCCCTAGGATAGTGTTATGGTTAGAGATAGCATCAGCCCTAGGATAGTGTTAGGGTTAGGGTTAGAGTTAGCATCATCCCTAGGATAGTGTTAGGGTTAGGGTTAGGGTTAGCATGAGGCCTAGGATAGAGTTAGGGTTAGGGTTAGCATCAGCCTTAGGATAGTGTTAGGGTTAGGTTTAGGGTTTGCATCAGCCGTAGGATAGTGTTAGGGTTAGGATTAGCATCACCCCTAAGATGGTGTTAGGGTTAGGGTTAGGGTTATCATCAGCTTAGGATAGTGTTAGGGTTAGGGTTAGGGTTAGCATCAGCCCTAGGATAGTGTTAGGGTTAGGGTTAGCATCAGCCCTAGGATAGTGTTACGGTTAGGGTTAGGGTTAGGGTTAGCATCAGCCCTAGGATAGTGTTAGGGTTAGGGTTAGCATTATCCCTAGGATAGTGTTAGCGTTAGGGTTAGGGTTAGCATCAGCCCTAGGATAGTGTTAGGGTTAGGGTTAGCATCAGCCCTAAGATAGTGTTAGGGTTAGGATTAGGGTTAGCATCAGGCCTAGGATAGTGTTAGGGTTAGGGTTAGCATCAGCCCTAAGATGGTGTTAGGGTTAGGGTTAGGGTTATCATCAGCTTAGGATAGTGTTAGGGTTAGGGTTAGGGTTAGCATCAGCCCTAGGATAGTGTTAGGGTTAGGGTTAGCATCAGCTCTAGGATAGTGTTAGGGTTAGGGTTAGGGTTAGCATCAGGCCTAGGATAGTGTTAGGGTTAGGGTTAGCATCACCCCTAAGATGGTGTTAGGGTTAGGGTTAGGGTTATCATCAGCTTAGGATAGTGTTAGGGTTAGGGTTAGGGTTAGCATCAGCCCTAGGATAGTGTTAGGGTTAGGGTTAGCATCAGCTCTAGGATATGGTTAGGGTTAGGGTTAGGTTTAGCATCAGCCCTAGGATAGTGTTAGGGTTAGGGTGTTGGTTATCATCAGGCCTAGGATAGTGTTAGGGGTAGGGTTAGCATCAGCCCTAGGATAGTGTTAGGGTTAGTGTTAGGGTTATCATCAGGCCTAGGATAGTGTTAGTTTTAGGGTTAGCATCAGCCCTAGGATAGTGTTAGGGTTAGGGTTAGGGTTAGCATCAGCCCTAGGATAGTGTTAGGGTTAGGGTTAGCATTAGCCCTAGGATAATGTTATGGTTAGGGTGATGGTTAGCATCAGCCCTAGGATAGTGTTAGGGTTAGGGTTAGGGTTAGCATCAGCCCTAGGATAGTGTTAGGGTTAGGGTTAGACTCAGCCCTTGGATACTCTTAGGGTTATTGTTAGGGTTAGCATCAGCCCTAGGATAGTGTTAGGGTTAGGGTTAGCATCAGCCCTAGGAGAGTGTTACGGTTAGGGTTAGGGTTAGCATCAGGCCTAGGATAGTGTTAGGGTTAGGGTTAGCATTAGCCCTAGGATAATGTTATGGTTAGGGTGATGGTTAGCATCAGCCCTAGGATAGTGTTAGGGTTAGGGTTAGGGTTAGCATCAGCCCTAGGATAGTGTTAGGGTTAGGGTTAGACTCAGCCCTTGGATACTCTTAGGGTTATTGTTAGGGTTAGCATCAGCCCTAGGATAGTGTTAGGGTTAGGGTTAGCATCAGCCCTAGGAGAGTGTTACGGTTAGGGTTAGGGTTAGGGTTAGGGTTAGCATCAGCCCTAGTATAGTGTTAGGTTTAGGGTTAGCATTAGCCCTAGGATAGTGTTAGGGTTGGGGTTAGGGTTAGCATCAGCCCTAGGATAGTGTTAGGGTTAGGGTTAGCATCAGCCCTAAGATAGTGTTAGGGTTAGGGTTAGGGTTAGCATCAGGCCTAGGATAGTGTTAGGGTTAGGGTTAGCATCAGCCTTAGGATAGTGTTAGGGTTAGGGTTAGGGTTAGCATCAGCCCTAGGATAGTGTTAGCGTTAGGGTGAGCATCAGCCCTAGGATAGTGTTAGGGTTAGGGTTAGGGTTAGCATCAGCCCTAGGATAGTGTTAGCGTTAGGGTTAGCATCAGCCCTAGGATAGTGTTAGTGTTAGGGTTAGGGTTAGCATCAGCCCTAGGATAGTGTTATGGTTAGAGATAGCATCAGCCCTAGGATAGTGTTAGAGTTAGGGTTAGGGTTAGCATCAGCCCTAGGATAGTGTTAGGGTTAGAGTTAGGGTTAGCATCAGGCCTAGGATAGTGTTAGGGTTAGGGTTAGCATCAGCCTTAGGATAGTGTTAGGGTTAGGGTTAGGGTTAGCATCAGCCCTAGGATAGTGTTAGGGTTAGTGTTAGCATCAGCCCTAGGATAGTGTTAGGGTTAGGGTTAGGGTTAGCATCAGCCGTAGGATAGTGTTAGGGTTAAGGTTAGGGCTGGCATCAGCCCTAGGATACTGTTAGGGTTAGGGTTAGCATCAGCCCTAGGATAGTGTTAGGGTTAGGGTTAGGGTTAGCATCAGCCCTAGGATAGTGTTAGAGTTAGTGTTAGCATCAGCCCTAGGATAGTGTTAGGGTTAGGGTTAGGGTTAGTATCAGCCCTAGGATAGTGTTAGGGTTAGGGTTAGGGTTAGCATCAGCCCTAGGATAGTGTTAGGGTTAGGGTTAGGGCTGGCATCAGCCCTGGGATACTGTTAGGTTTAGGGTTAGCATCAGCCCTAGGATAGTGTTAGGGTTAGGGTTAGCATCAGCCCTAGGATAGTGTTACGGTTAGGGTTAGGGTTAGGGTTAGGGTTAGCATCAGGCCTAGGATATTGTTAGCGTTAGGGTTAGCATCAGCCCTAGGATAGTGTTAGCGTTAGGGTTAGGGTTAGCATCAGCCCTAGGATAGTGTTAGGGTTAGGGTTAGCATCAGCCCTAAGATAGTGTTAGGGTTAGGATTAGGGTTAGCATCAGGCCTAGAATAGTGTTAGGGTTAGGGTTAGCATCAGCCTTAGGATAGTGTTAGGGTTAGGGTTAGGGTTATCATCAGCTTAGGATAGTGTTAGGGTTAGGGTTAGGGTTAGCATCAGCCCTAGGATAGTGTTAGGGTTAGGGTTAGGGTTAGCATCAGCCCTAGGATAGTGTTAGGGTTAAGGTTAGGGCTGGCATCAGCCCTAGGATACTGTTAGGGTTAGGGTTAGCATCAGCCCTAGGATAGTGTTAGTGTTAGGGTTAGGGTTAGCATCAGCCCTAGGATAGTGTTAGGGTTAGGGTTAGGGTTAGCATCAGGCATAGGATAGTGTTAGGGTTAGTGTTAGCATCAGCCTTAGGATACTGTTAGGGTTAGGGTTAGGGTTAGCATCAGCCCTAGGATAGTGTTAGGGTTAGGGTTACCATCAGCCTTAGGATAGTGTTAGGGTTAGGGTTAGACTCAGCTCTAGGATACTGTTAGGGTTATTGTTAGGGTTAGCATCAGCCCTAGGATAGTGTTAGGGTTAGGGTTAGCATCAGCCCTAGGAGAGTGTTAGGGTTAGCGTTAGGGTTAGCATCAGCCCTAGGATAGTGTTAGGGTTAGGGTTAGACTCAGCCCTAGGATACTGTTAGGGTTATTTTTAGGGTTATCATCAGCCCTAGGATAGTGTTAGGGTTAGGGTTAGCATCAGCCCTAGGAGAGTGTTAGGGTTAGGGTTAGGGTTAGCATCAGCCCTAGGATAGGGTTAGGGTTAGGGTTAGGGTTAGCATCAGCCCTAGGATAGTGTTTTGGTTAGGGTTAGCATCAGCCCTAGGATAGTGTTAGGGTTAGGGTTAGGTTTAGCATCAGCCCTAGGATAGTGTTAGGGTTAGGGTTTTGGTTATCATCAGGCCTAGGATAATGTTAGGGGTAGGGTTAGCATCAGCCCTAAGATAGTGTTAGGGTTAGTGTTAGGGTTATCATCAGGCCTAGGATAGTGTTAGTTTTAGGGTTAGCATCAGCCCTAGGATAGTGTTAGGGTTAGGGTTAGGGTTAACATCAGCCCTAGGATAGTGTTAGGGTTAGGGTTAGCATCAGCCCTAGGAGAGTGTTAGGGTTAGGGTTAGGGTTAGCATCAGCCCTAGGATAGTGTTCGGGTTAGGGTTAGCATTAGCCCTATGATAATGTTATGGTTAGGGTGATGGTTAGCATCAGCCCTAGGATAATGTTAGGGTTAGGGTTAGGGTTAGCATCAGCCCTAGGATAGTGTTAGGGTTAGGGTTAGACTCAGCCCTTGGATACTCTTAGGGTTATTGTTAGGGTTAGCATCAGCCCTAGGATAGTGTTAGGGTTAGGGTTAGCATCAGCCCTAGGAGAGTGTTAGGGTTAGGGTTAGGGTTAGCATCAGCCCTAGGATAGTGTTAGGGTTAGGGTTAGCATTAGCCCTAGGATAATGTTATGGTTAGGGTGATGGTTAGCATCAGCCCTAGGATAGTGTTAAGGTTAGGGTTAGGGTTAGCATCAGCCCTAGGATAGTGTTAGGTTTAGGGTTAGACTCAGCACTAGGATACTGTTAGGGTTATTGTTAGGGTTAGCATCAGCCCTAGGATAGTGTTAGGGTTAGGGTTAGCATGAGCCCTAGGAGAGTGTTAGTGTTAGGGTTAGGGTTAGCATCAACCTTAGGATAGTGTTAGGGTTAGGGTTAGGGTTAGCATCAGCCCTAGGATAGTGTTAGCGTTAGGGTTAGCATCAGCCCTAGGATAGTGTTAGGGTTAGGGTTAGGGTTAGCATCAGCCCTAGGATAGTGTTATGGTTAGAGATAGCATCAGCCCTAGGATAGTGTTAGGGTTAGGGTTAGAGTTAGCATCATCCCTAGGATAGTGTTAGGGTTAGGGTTAGGGTTAGCATGAGGCCTAGGATAGAGTTAGGGTTAGGGTTAGCATCAGCCTTAGGATAGTGTTAGGGTTAGGTTTAGGGTTTGCATCAGCCGTAGGATAGTGTTAGGGTTAGGATTAGCATCACCCCTAAGATGGTGTTAGGGTTAGGGTTAGGGTTATCATCAGCTTAGGATAGTGTTAGGGTTAGGGTTAGGGTTAGCATCAGCCCTAGGATAGTGTTAGGGTTAGGGTTAGCATCAGCCTTGGGATAGTGTTACGGTTAGGGTTAGGGTTAGGGTTAGCATCAGCCCTAGGATAGTGTTAGGGTTAGGGTTAGCATTAGCCCTAGGATAGTGTTAGCGTTAGGGTTAGGGTTAGCATCAGCCCTAGGATAGTGTTAGGGTTAGGGTTAGCATCAGCCCTAAGATAGTGTTAGGGTTAGGATTAGGGTTAGCATCAGGCCTAGGATAGTGTTAGGGTTAGGGTTAGCATCAGCCCTAAGATGGTGTTAGGGTTAGGGTTAGGGTTATCATCAGCTTAGGATAGTGTTAGGGTTAGGGTTAGGGTTAGCATCAGCCCTAGGATAGTGTTAGGGTTAGGGTTAGCATCAGCTCTAGGATAGTGTTAGGGTTAGGGTTAGGGTTAGCATCAGGCCTAGGATAGTGTTAGGGTTAGGGTTAGCATCACCCCTAAGATGGTGTTAGGGTTAGGGTTAGGGTTATCATCAGCTTAGGATAGTGTTAGGGTTAGGGTTAGGGTTAGCATCAGCCCTAGGATAGTGTTAGGGTTAGGGTTAGCATCAGCTCTAGGATATGGTTAGGGTTAGGGTTAGGTTTAGCATCAGCCCTAGGATAGTGTTAGGGTTAGGGTGTTGGTTATCATCAGGCCTAGGATAGTGTTAGGGGTAGGGTTAGCATCAGCCCTAGGATAGTGTTAGGGTTAGTGTTAGGGTTATCATCAGGCCTAGGATAGTGTTAGTTTTAGGGTTAGCATCAGCCCTAGGATAGTGTTAGGGTTAGGGTTAGGGTTAGCATCAGCCCTAGGATAGTGTTAGGGTTAGGGTTAGCATTAGCCCTAGGATAATGTTATGGTTAGGGTGATGGTTAGCATCAGCCCTAGGATAGTGTTAGGGTTAGGGTTAGGGTTAGCATCAGCCCTAGGATAGTGTTAGGGTTAGGGTTAGACTCAGCCCTTGGATACTCTTAGGGTTATTGTTAGGGTTAGCATCAGCCCTAGGATAGTGTTAGGGTTAGGGTTAGCATCAGCCCTAGGAGAGTGTTACGGTTAGGGTTAGGGTTAGGGTTAGGGTTAGCATCAGCCCTAGTATAGTGTTAGGTTTAGGGTTAGCATTAGCCCTAGGATAGTGTTAGGGTTGGGGTTAGGGTTAGCATCAGCCCTAGGATAGTGTTAGGGTTAGGGTTAGCATCAGCCCTAAGATAGTGTTAGGGTTAGGGTTAGGGTTAGCATCAGGCCTAGGATAGTGTTAGGGTTAGGGTTAGCATCAGCCTTAGGATAGTGTTAGGGTTAGGGTTAGGGTTAGCATCAGCCCTAGGATAGTGTTAGCGTTAGGGTGAGCATCAGCCCTAGGATAGTGTTAGGGTTAGGGTTAGGGTTAGCATCAGCCCTAGGATAGTGTTAGCGTTAGGGTTAGCATCAGCCCTAGGATAGTGTTAGTGTTAGGGTTAGGGTTAGCATCAGCCCTAGGATAGTGTTATGGTTAGAGATAGCATCAGCCCTAGGATAGTGTTAGAGTTAGGGTTAGGGTTAGCATCAGCCCTAGGATAGTGTTAGGGTTAGAGTTAGGGTTAGCATCAGGCCTAGGATAGTGTTAGGGTTAGGGTTAGCATCAGCCTTAGGATAGTGTTAGGGTTAGGGTTAGGGTTAGCATCAGCCCTAGGATAGTGTTAGGGTTAGTGTTAGCATCAGCCCTAGGATAGTGTTAGGGTTAGGGTTAGGGTTAGCATCAGCCGTAGGATAGTGTTAGGGTTAAGGTTAGGGCTGGCATCAGCCCTAGGATACTGTTAGGGTTAGGGTTAGCATCAGCCCTAGGATAGTGTTAGGGTTAGGGTTAGGGTTAGCATCAGCCCTAGGATAGTGTTAGGGTTAGGGTTAGGGTTAGCATCAGGCATAGGATAGTGTTAGGGTTAGTGTTAGCATCAGCCTTAGGATACTGTTAGGGTTAGGGTTAGGGTTAGCATCAGCCCTAGCATAGTGTTAGGGTTAGGGTTACCATCAGCCTTAGGATAGTGTTACGGTTAGGGTTAGACTCAGCTCTAGGATACTGTTAGGGTTATTGTTAGTGTTAGAATCAGCCCTAGGATAGTGTTAGGGTTAGGGTTAGCATCAGCCCTAGGAGAGTGTTAGGGTTAGGGTTAGGGTTAGCTTCAGCCCTAGGATAGTGTTAGGGTTAGGGTTAGACTCAGCCCTAGGATACTGTTAGGGTTATTTTTAGGGTTATCATCAGCCCTAGGATAGTGTTAGGGTTAGGGTTAGCATCAGCCCTAGGAGAGTGTTAGGGTTAGGGTTAGGGTTAGCATCAGCCCTAGGATAGGGTTAGGGTTAGGGTTAGGATTAGCATCAGCCCTAGGATAGTGTTAGGGTTAGGGTTAGCATCAGCCCTAGGATAGTGTTAGGGTTAGGGTTAAGTTTAGCATCAGCCCTAGGATAGTGTTAGGGTTAGGGTTTTGGTTATCATCAGGCCTAGGATAGTGTTAGGGGTAGGGTTAGCATCAGCCCTAGGATAGTGTTAGGGTTAGTGTTAGGGTTATCATCAGGCCTAGGATAGTGTTAGTTTTAGGGTTAGCATCAGCCCTAGGATAGTGTTAGGGTTAGGGTTAGGGTTAACATCCGCCCTAGGATAGTGTTAGGGTTAGGGTTAGCATCAGCCCTAGGATAGTGTTAGGGTTAGGGTTAGGGTTAGCATCAGCCCTAGGATAGTGTTAGGGTTAAGGTTAGGGCTGGCATCAGCCCTAGGATACTGTTAGGGTTAGGGTTAGCATCAGCCCTAGGATAGTGTTAGGGTTAGGGTTAGGGTTAGCATCAGCCCTAGGATAGTGTTAGGGTTAGGGTTAGGGTTAGCATCAGGCATAGGATAGTGTTAGGGTTAGTGTTAGCATCAGCCTTAGGATACTGTTAGGGTTAGGGTTAGGGGTAGCATCAGCCCTAGCATAGTGTTAGGGTTAGGGTTACCATCAGCCTTAGGATAGTGTTACGGTTAGGGTTAGACTCAGCTCTAGGATACTGTTAGGGTTATTGTTAGTGTTAGCATCAGCCCTAGGATAGTGTTAGGGTTAGGGTTAGCATCAGCCCTAGGAGAGTGTTAGGGTTAGGGTTAGGGTTAGCTTCAGCCCTAGGATAGTGTTAGGGTTAGGGTTAGACTCAGCCCTAGGATACTGTTAGGGTTATTTTTAGGGTTATCATCAGCCCTAGGATAGTGTTAGGGTTAGGGTTAGCATCAGCCCTAGGAGAGTGTTAGGGTTAGGGTTAGGGTTAGCATCAGCCCTAGGATAGGGTTAGGGTTAGGGTTAGGGTTAGCATCAGCCCTAGGATAGTGTTAGGGTTAGGGTTAGCATCAGCCCTAGGATAGTGTTAGGGTTAGGGTTAAGTTTAGCATCAGCCCTAGGATAGTGTTAGGGTTAGGGTTTTGGTTATCATCAGGCCTAGGATAGTGTTAGGGGTAGGGTTAGCATCAGCCCTAGGATAGTGTTAGGGTTAGTGTTAGGGTTATCATCAGGCCTAGGATAGTGTTAGTTTTAGGGTTAGCATCAGCCCTAGGATAGTGTTAGGGTTAGGGTTAGGGTTAACATCAGCCCTAGGATAGTGTTAGGGTTAGGGTTAGCATCAGCCCTAGGAGAGTGTTAGGGTTAGGGTTAGGGTTAGCATCAGCCCTAGGATAGTGTTAGGGTTAGGGTTAGCATTAGCCCTAGGATAATGTTATGGTTAGGGTGATGGTTAGCATCAGCCCTAGGATAGTGTTAGGGTTAGGGTTAGGGTTGGCATCAGCCCTAGGATAGTGTTAGGGTTAGGGTTAGACTCAGCCCTTGGATACTCTTAGGGTTATTGTTAGGGTTAGCATCAGCCCTAGGATAGTGTTAGGGTTAGGGTTAGCATCAGCCCTAGGAGAGTGTTAGGGTTAGGGTTAGGGTTAGCATCAGCCCTAGGATAGTGTTAGGGTTAGGGTTAGCATTAGCCCTAGGATAATGTTATGGTTAGGGTGATGGTTAGCATCAGCCCTAGGATAGTGTTAGGGTTAGGGTTAGGGTTAGCATCAGCCCTAGGATAGTGTTAGGTTTAGGTTTAGACTCAGCACTAGGATACTGTTAGGGTTATTGTTAGGGTTAGCATCAGCCCTAGGATAGTGTTAGGGTTAGGGTTAGCATGAGCCCTAGGAGAGTGTTAGGGTTAGGGTTAGCATGAGCCCTAGGAGAGTGTTAGTGTTAGGGTTAGGGTTAGCATCAACCTTAGGATAGTGTTAGGGTTAGGGTTAGGGTTAGCATCAGCCCTAGGATAGTGTTAGCGTTAGGGTTAGCATCAGCCCTAGGATAGTGTTAGGGTTAGGGTTAGGGTTAGCATCAGCCCTAGGATAGTGTTATGGTTAGAGATAGCATCAGCCCTAGGATAGTGTTAGGGTTAGGGTTAGAGTTAGCATCATCCCTAGGATAGTGTTAGGGTTAGGGTTAGGGTTAGCATGAGGCCTAGGATAGTGTTAGGGTTAGGGTTAGCATCAGCCTTAGGATAGTGTTAGGGTTAGGGTTAGGGTTAGCATCAGCCGTAGGATAGTGTTAGGGTTAGGGTTAGCATCACCCCTAAGATGGTGTTAGGGTTAGGGTTAGGGTTATCATCAGCTTAGGATAGTGTTAGGGTTAGGGTTAGGGTTAGCATCAGCCCTAGGATAGTGTTAGGGTTAGGGTTAGCATCAGCCCTAGGATAGTGTTACGGTTAAGGTTAGGGTTAGGGTTAGGGTTAGCATCAGCCCTAGGATAGTGTTAGGGTTAGGGTTAGCATTAGCCCTAGGATAGTGTTAGCGTTAGGGTTAGGGTTAGCATCAGCCCTAGGATAGTGTTAGGGTTAGGGTTAGCATCAGCCCTAAGATAGTGTTAGGGTTAGGATTAGGGTTAGCATCAGGCCTAGGATAGTGTTAGGGTTAGGGTTAGCATCAGCCCTAAGATGGTGTTAGGGTTAGGGTTAGGGTTATCATCAGCTTAGGATAGTGTTAGGGTTAGGGTTAGGGTTAGCATCAGCCCTAGGATAGTGTTAGGGTTAGGGTTAGCATCAGCTCTAGGATAGTGTTAGGGTTAGGCTTAGGGTTAGCATCAGGCCTAGGATAGTGTTAGGGTTAGGGTTAGCATCACCCCTAAGATGGTGTTAGGGTTAGGGTTAGGGTTATCATCAGCTTAGGATAGTGTTAGGGTTAGGGTTAGGGTTAGCATCAGCCCTAGGATAGTGTTAGGGTTAGGGTTAGCATCAGCCTTAGGATACTGTTAGGGTTATGGTTAGGGTTAGCATCAGCCCTAGCATAGTGTTAGGGTTAGGGTTACCATCAGCCTTAGGATAGTGTTACGGTTAGGGTTAGACTCAGCTCTAGGATACTGTTAGGGTTATTGTTAGTGTTAGCATCAGCCCTAGGATAGTGTTAGGGTTAGGGTTAGCATCAGCCCTAGGAGAGTGTTAGGGTTAGGGTTAGGGTTAGCATCAGCCCTAGGATAGTGTTAGGGTTAGGGTTAGACTCAGCCCTAGGATACTGTTAGGGTTATTTTTAGGGTTATCATCAGCCCTAGGATAGTGTTAGGGTTAGGGTTAGCATCAGCCCTAGGAGAGTGTTAGGGTTAGGGTTAGGGTTAGCATCAGCCCTAGGATAGGGTTAGGGTTAGGGTTAGGGTTAGCATCAGCCCTAGGATAGTGTTAGGGTTAGGGTTAGCATCAGCCCTAGGATAGTGTTAGGGTTAGGGTTAAGTTTAGCATCAGCCCTAGGATAGTGTTAGGGTTAGGGTTTTGGTTATCATCAGGCCTAGTATAGTGTTAGGGGTAGGGTTAGCATCAGCCCTAGGATAGTGTTAGGGTTAGTGTTAGGGTTATCATCAGGCCTAGGATAGTGTTAGTTTTAGGGTTAGCATCAGCCCTAGGATAGTGTTAGGGTTAGGGTTAGGGTTAACATCAGCCCTAGGATAGTGTTAGGGTTAGGGTTAGCATCAGCCCTAGGAGAGTGTTAGGGTTAGGGTTAGGGTTAGCATCAGCCCTAGGATAGTGTTAGGGTTAGGGTTAGCATTAGCCCTAGGATAATGTTATGGTTAGGGTGATGGTTAGCATCAGCCCTAGGATAGTGTTAGGGTTAGGGTTAGGGTTAGCATCAGCCCTAGGATAGTGTTAGGGTAAGGGTTATACTCAGCCCTTGGATACTCTTAGGGTTATTGTTAGGGTTAGCATCAGCCCTAGGATAGTGTTAGGGTTAGGGTTAGCATCAGCCCTAGGAGAGTGTTAGGGTTAGGGTTAGGGTTGGCATCAGCCCTAGGATAGTGTTAGGGTTAGGGTTAGCATTAGCCGTAGGATAATGTTATGGTTAGGGTGATGGTTAGCATCAGCCCTAGGATAGTGTTAGGGTTAGGGTTAGGGTTAGCATCAGCCCTAGGATAGTGTTAGGTTTAGGTTTAGACTCAGCACTACGATACTGTTAGGGTTATTGTTAGGATTAGCATCAGCCCTAGGATAGTGTTAGGGTTAGGGTTAGCATGAGCCCTAGGAGAGTGTTAGTGTTAGGGTTAGGGTTAGCATCAACCTTAGGATAGGGTTAGGGTTAGGGTTAGGGTTAGCATCAGCCCTAGGATAGTGTTAGGGTTAGGGTTAGCATCAGCCCTAGGATAGTGTTAGGGTTAGGGTTAGGTTTAGCATCAGCCCTAGGATAGTGTTAGGGTTAGGGTTTTGGTTATCATCAGGCCTAGGATAGTGTTAGGGGTAGGGTTAGCATCAGCCCTAGGATAGTGTCAGTGTTAGTGTTAGGGTTATCATCAGGCCTAGGATAGTGTTAGGGTTAGGGTTAGGATCAGCCCTAGGAGAGTGTTAGGGTTAGGGTTAGGGTTAGCATCAGCCCTAGGATAGTGTTAGGGTTAGGGTTAGACTCAGCCCTTGGATACTCTTAGGGTTATTGTTAGGGTTAGCATCAGCCCAAGGATAGTGTTAGGGTTAGGGTTAGCATCAGCCCTAGGAGAGTGTTAGGGTTAGGGTTAGGGTTAGCATCAGCCCTAGGATAGTGTTAGGGTTAGGGTTAGCATTAGCCCTAGGATAATGTTATGGTTAGGGTGATGGTTAGCATCAGCCCTAGGATAGTGTTAGGGTTAGGGTTAGGGTTAGCATCAGCCCTAGGATAGTGTTAGGTTTAGGGTTAGACTCAGCACTAGCATACTGTTAGGGTTATTGTTAGGGTTAGCATCAGCCCTAGGATAGTGTTAGGGTTAGGGTTAGCATGAGCCCTAGGAGAGTGTTAGTGTTAGGGTTAGGGTTAGCATCAACCTTAGGATAGTGTTAGGGTTAGGGTTAGGGTTAGCATCAGCCCTAGGATAGTGTTAGCGTTAGGGTTAGCATCAGCCCTAGGATAGTGTTAGGGTTAGGGTTAGGGTTAGCATCAGCCCTAGGATAGTGTTAGGGTTAGGGTTAGCATCAGCCCTAAGATAGTGTTAGGGTTAGGGTTAGGGTTAGCATCAGGCCTAGGATAGTGTTAGGGTTAGGGTTAGCATCAGCCTTAGGATAGTGTTAGGGTTAGGGTTAGGGTTAGCGTCAGCCCTAGGATAGTGTTAGGGTTAGGGTTAGGGTTAGCATCAGGCCTAGGATAGTGTTAGGTTTAGGGTTAGCATCAGCCCTAGGATAGTGTTAGGGTTAGGGTTAGCATTAGCCCTAGGATAATGTTATGGTTAGGGTGATGGTTAGTATCAGCCCTAGGATAGTGTTAGGGTTAGGGTTAGGGTTAGCATCAGCCCTAGGATAGTGTTAGGGTTAGGGTTAGACTCAGCCCTTGGATACTCTTAGGGTTATTGTTAGGGTTAGCATCAGCCCTAGGATAGTGTTAGGGTTAGGGTTAGCATCAGCCCTAGGAGAGTGTTAGGGTTAGGGTTAGGGTTAGCATCAGCCCTAGGATAGTGTTAGGGTTAGGGTTAGCATTAGCCCTAGGATAATGTTATGGTTAGGGTGATGGTTAGCATCATCCCTAGGATAGTGCTAGGGTTAGGGTTAGGGTTAGCATCAGGCCTAGGATAGTGTTAGGGTTAGGGTTAGCATCAGCTTTAGGATAGTGTTAGGGTTAGGGTTAGGGTTAGCATCAGCCGTAGGATAGTGTTAGGGTTAGGGTTAGCATCACCCCTAAGATGGTGTTAGGGTTAGGGTTAGGGTTATCATTAGCTTAGGATAGTGTTAGGGTTAGGGTTAGGGTTAGCATCAGCCCTAGGATAGTGTTAGGGTTAGGGTTAGCATCAGCCCTAGGATAGTGTTACGGTTAGGGTTAGGGTTAGGGTTAGCGTTAGCATCAGCCCTAGGATAGTGTTAGGGTTAGGGTTAGCATTAGCCCTAGGATAGTGTTAGGGTTAGGGTTAGGGTTAGCATCAGCCCTAGGATAGTGTTAGTGTTAGGGTTAGCATCAGCCCTAAGATAGTGTTAGGGTTAGGGTTAGGGTTAGCATCAGGCCTAGGATAGTGTTAGGGTTAGGGTTAGCATCAGCCTTAGGATAGTGTTAGGGTTAGGGTTAGGGTTAGCATCAGCCCTAGGATAGTGTTAGCGTTAGGGTGAGCATCAGCCCTAGGATAGTGTTAGGGTTAGGGTTAGGGTGGCATCAGCCCTAGGATACTGTTAGGGTTAGGGTTAGCATCAGCCCTAGGATAGTGTTAGGGTTAGGGTTAGGGTTAGCGTCAGCCCTAGGATAGTGTTAGGGTTAGGGTTAGGGTTAGCATCAGGCCTAGGATAGTGTTAGGTTTAGGGTTAGCATCAGCCTTAGGATACTGTTAGGGTTAGGGTTAGGGTTAGCGTCAGCCCTAGGATAGTGTTAGGGTAAGGGTTAGCATCAGCCCTAGGATAGTGTTAGGGTTAGAGTTATGGTTAGCATCAGCCCTAGGATAGTGTTATGGTTAGCGTTATGGTTAGCATCAGCCCTAGGATAGTGTTAGGGTTAGGGTTAGCATCAGCCCTAAGATAGTGTTAGGGTTACGGTTAGGGTTAACACCAGCTTAGGATAGTGTTAGGGTTAGGGTTAGGGTTAGCATCAGCCCTAGGATAGTGTTAGGGTTAGGGTTAGCATCAGCCCTAGGATAGTGTTAGGGGTAGGGTTAGGGTTAGGGTTAGCATCAGCCCTAGGATAGTGTTAGGGTTAGGGTTAGCATCAGCCCTAGGATAGTGTTAGGGTTTGGGTTACCATCAGCCCTAAGATAGTGTTAGGGTTAGGGTTAGGGTTAGCATCAGGCCTAGGATAGTGTTAGGGTTAGGGTTAGCATCAGCCTTAGGATAGTGTTAGGGTTAGGGTTAGGGTTAGCATCAGCCCTAGGATAGTGTTAGCGTTAGGGTTAGCATCAGCCCTAGGATAGTGTTAGGGTTAGGGTTAGGGTTAGCATCAGCCCTAGGATAGTGTTAGGGTTAGGGTTAGCATCAGCCCTAGGAGATTGTTACGGTTAGGGTTAGGTTTAGGGTTAGGGTTAGCATCAGCCCTAGGATAGTGTTAGGGTTAGGGTTAGCATTAGCCCTAGGATAGTGTTAGGGTTAGGGTTAGGGTTAGCATCAGCCCTAGGATAGTGTTAGGGTTAGGGTTAGCATCAGCCCTAGGAGAGTGTTAGGGTTAGGGTTAGGGTTAGCATCAGCCCTAGGATAGTGTTAGGGTTAGGGTTAGCATTAGCCCTAGGATAATGTTATGGTTAGGGTGATGGTTAGCATCAGCCCTAGGATAGTGTTAGGGTTAGGGTTAGGGTTAGCATCAGCCCTAGGATAGTGTTAGGTTTAGGTTTAGACTCAGCACTAGGATACTGTTAGGGTTATTGTTAGGGTTAGCATCAGCCCTAGCATAGTGTTAGGGTTAGGGTTAGCATGAGCCCTAGGAGAGTGTTAGGGTTAGGGTTAGCATGAGCCCTAGGAGAGTGTTAGTGTTAGGGTTAGGGTTAGCATCAACCTTAGGATAGTGTTAGGGTTAGGGTTAGGGTTAGCATCAGCCCTAGGATAGTGTTAGCGTTAGGGTTAGCATCAGCCCTAGGATAGTGTTAGGGTTAGGGTTAGGGTTAGCATCAGCCCTAGGATAGTGTTATGGTTAGAGATAGCATCAGCCCTAGGATAGTGTTAGGGTTAGGGTTAGAGTTAGCATCATCCCTAGGATAGTGTTAGGGTTAGGGTTAGGGTTAGCATGAGGCCTAGGATAGTGTTAGGGTTAGGGTTAGCATCAGCCTTAGGATAGTGTTAGGGTTAGGGTTAGGGTTAGCATCAGCCGTAGGATAGTGTTAGGGTTAGGGTTAGCATCACCCCTAAGATGGTGTTAGGGTTAGGGTTAGGGTTATCATCAGCTTAGGATAGTGTTAGGGTTAGGGTTAGGGTTAGCATCAGCCCTAGGATAGTGTTAGGGTTAGGGTTAGCATCAGCCCTAGGATAGTGTTACGGTTAAGGTTAGGGTTAGGGTTAGGGTTAGCATCAGCCCTAGGATAGTGTTAGGGTTAGGGTTAGCATTAGCCCTAGGATAGTGTTAGCGTTAGGGTTAGGGTTAGCATCAGCCCTAGGATAGTGTTAGGGTTAGGGTTAGCATCAGCCCTAGGATAGTGTTAGGGGTAGGGTTAGGGTTAGGGTTAGCATCAGCCCTAGGATAGTGTTAGGGTTAGGGTTAGCATCAGCCCTAGGATAGTGTTAGGGTTTGGGTTACCATCAGCCCTAAGATAGTGTTAGGGTTAGGGTTAGGGTTAGCATCAGGCCTAGGATAGTGTTAGGGTTAGGGTTAGCATCAGCCTTAGGATAGTGTTAGGGTTAGGGTTAGGGTTAGCATCAGCCCTAGGATAGTGTTAGCGTTAGGGTTAGCATCAGCCCTAGGATAGTGTTAGGGTTAGGGATAGGGTTAGCATCAGCCCTAGGATAGTGTTAGGGTTAGGGTTAGCATCAGCCCTAGGAGATTGTTACGGTTAGGGTTAGGTTTAGGGTTAGGGTTAGCATCAGCCCTAGGATAGTGTTAGGGTTAGGGTTAGCATTAGCCCTAGGATAGTGTTAGGGTTAGGGTTAGGGTTAGCATCAGCCCTAGGATAGTGTTAGGGTTAGGGTTAGCATCAGCCCTAGGAGAGTGTTAGGGTTAGGGTTAGGGTTAGCATCAGCCCTAGGATAGTGTTAGGGTTAGGGTTAGCATTAGCCCTAGGATAATGTTATGGTTAGGGTGATGGTTAGCATCAGCCCTAGGATAGTGTTAGGGTTAGGGTTAGGGTTAGCATCAGCCCTAGGATAGTGTTAGGTTTAGGTTTAGACTCAGCACTAGGATACTGTTAGGGTTATTGTTAGGGTTAGCATCAGCCCTAGCATAGTGTTAGGGTTAGGGTTAGCATGAGCCCTAGGAGAGTGTTAGGGTTAGGGTTAGCATGAGCCCTAGGAGAGTGTTAGTGTTAGGGTTAGGGTTAGCATCAACCTTAGGATAGTGTTAGGGTTAGGGTTAGGGTTAGCATCAGCCCTAGGATAGTGTTAGCGTTAGGGTTAGCATCAGCCCTAGGATAGTGTTAGGGTTAGGGTTAGGGTTAGCATCAGCCCTAGGATAGTGTTAGGGTTTGGGTTACCATCAGCCCTAAGATAGTGTTAGGGTTAGGGTTAGGGTTAGCATCAGGCCTAGGATAGTGTTAGGGTTAGGGTTAGCATCAGCCTTAGGATAGTGTTAGGGTTAGGGTTAGGGTTAGCATCAGCCCTAGGATAGTGTTAGCGTTAGGGTTAGCATCAGCCCTAGGATAGTGTTAGGGTTAGGGTTAGGGTTAGCATCAGCCCTAGGATAGTGTTAGGGTTAGGGTTAGCATCAGCCCTAGGAGATTGTTACGGTTAGGGTTAGGTTTAGGGTTAGGGTTAGCATCAGCCCTAGGATAGTGTTAGGGTTAGGGTTAGCATTAGCCCTAGGATAGTGTTAGGGTTAGGGTTAGGGTTAGCATCAGCCCTAGGATAGTGTTAGGGTTAGGGTTAGCATCAGCCCTAGGAGAGTGTTAGGGTTAGGGTTAGGGTTAGCATCAGCCCTAGGATAGTGTTAGGGTTAGGGTTAGCATTAGCCCTAGGATAATGTTATGGTTAGGGTGATGGTTAGCATCAGCCCTAGGATAGTGTTAGGGTTAGGGTTAGGGTTAGCATCAGCCCTAGGATAGTGTTAGGTTTAGGTTTAGACTCAGCACTAGGATACTGTTAGGGTTATTGTTAGGGTTAGCATCAGCCCTAGCATAGTGTTAGGGTTAGGGTTAGCATGAGCCCTAGGAGAGTGTTAGGGTTAGGGTTAGCATGAGCCCTAGGAGAGTGTTAGTGTTAGGGTTAGGGTTAGCATCAACCTTAGGATAGTGTTAGGGTTAGGGTTAGGGTTAGCATCAGCCCTAGGATAGTGTTAGCGTTAGGGTTAGCATCAGCCCTAGGATAGTGTTAGGGTTAGGGTTAGGGTTAGCATCAGCCCTAGGATAGTGTTATGGTTAGAGATAGCATCAGCCCTAGGATAGTGTTAGGGTTAGGGTTAGAGTTAGCATCATCCCTAGGATAGTGTTAGGGTTAGGGTTAGGGTTAGCATGAGGCCTAGGATAGTGTTAGGGTTAGGGTTAGCATCAGCCTTAGGATAGTGTTAGGGTTAGGGTTAGGGTTAGCATCAGCCGTAGGATAGTGTTAGGGTTAGGGTTAGCATCACCCCTAAGATGGTGTTAGGGTTAGGGTTAGGGTTATCATCAGCTTAGGATAGTGTTAGGGTTAGGGTTAGGGTTAGCATCAGCCCTAGGATAGTGTTAGGGTTAGGGTTAGCATCAGCCCTAGGATAGTGTTACGGTTAAGGTTAGGGTTAGGGTTAGGGTTAGCATCAGCCCTAGGATAGTGTTAGGGTTAGGGTTAGCATTAGCCCTAGGATAGTGTTAGCGTTAGGGTTAGGGTTAGCATCAGCCCTAGGATAGTGTTAGGGTTAGGGTTAGCATCAGCCCTAAGATAGTGTTAGGGTTAGGATTAGGGTTAGCATCAGGCCTAGGATAGTGTTAGGGTTAGGGTTAGCATCAGCCCTAAGATGGTGTTAGGGTTAGGGTTAGGGTTATCATCAGCTTAGGATAGTGTTAGGGTTAGGGTTAGGGTTAGCATCAGCCCTAGGATAGTGTTAGGGTTAGGGTTAGCATCAGCTCTAGGATAGTGTTAGGGTTAGGCTTAGGGTTAGCATCAGGCCTAGGATAGTGTTAGGGTTAGGGTTAGCATCACCCCTAAGATGGTGTTAGGGTTAGGGTTAGGGTTATCATCAGCTTAGGATAGTGTTAGGGTTAGGGTTAGGGTTAGCATCAGCCCTAGGATAGTGTTAGGGTTAGGGTTAGCATCAGCCTTAGGATACTGTTAGGGTTATGGTTAGGGTTAGCATCAGCCCTAGCATAGTGTTAGGGTTAGGGTTACCATCAGCCTTAGGATAGTGTTACGGTTAGGGTTAGACTCAGCTCTAGGATACTGTTAGGGTTATTGTTAGTGTTAGCATCAGCCCTAGGATAGTGTTAGGGTTAGGGTTAGCATCAGCCCTAGGAGAGTGTTAGGGTTAGGGTTAGGGTTAGCATCAGCCCTAGGATAGTGTTAGGGTTAGGGTTAGACTCAGCCCTAGGATACTGTTAGGGTTATTTTTAGGGTTATCATCAGCCCTAGGATAGTGTTAGGGTTAGGGTTAGCATCAGCCCTAGGAGAGTGTTAGGGTTAGGGTTAGGGTTAGCATCAGCCCTAGGATAGGGTTAGGGTTAGGGTTAGGGTTAGCATCAGCCCTAGGATAGTGTTAGGGTTAGGGTTAGCATCAGCCCTAGGATAGTGTTAGGGTTAGGGTTAAGTTTAGCATCAGCCCTAGGATAGTGTTAGGGTTAGGGTTTTGGTTATCATCAGGCCTAGGATAGTGTTAGGGGTAGGGTTAGCATCAGCCCTAGGATAGTGTTAGGGTTAGTGTTAGGGTTATCATCAGGCCTAGGATAGTGTTAGTTTTAGGGTTAGCATCAGCCCTAGGATAGTGTTAGGGTTAGGGTTAGGGTTAACATCAGCCCTAGGATAGTGTTAGGGTTAGGGTTAGCATCAGCCCTAGGAGAGTGTTAGGGTTAGGGTTAGGGTTAGCATCAGCCCTAGGATAGTGTTAGGGTTAGGGTTAGCATTAGCCCTAGGATAATGTTATGGTTAGGGTGATGGTTAGCATCAGCCCTAGGATAGTGTTAGGGTTAGGGTTAGGGTTAGCATCAGCCCTAGGATAGTGTTAGGGTAAGGGTTAGACTCAGCCCTTGGATACTCTTAGGGTTATTGTTAGGGTTAGCATCAGCCCTAGGATAGTGTTAGGGTTAGGGTTAGCATCAGCCCTAGGAGAGTGTTAGGGTTAGGGTTAGGGTTAGCATCAGCCCTAGGATAGTGTTAGGGTTAGGGTTAGCATTAGCCGTAGGATAATGTTATGGTTAGGGTGATGGTTAGCATCAGCCCTAGGATAGTGTTAGGGTTAGGGTTAGGGTTAGCATCAGCCCTAGGATAGTGTTAGGTTTAGGTTTAGACTCAGCACTACGATACTGTTAGGGTTATTGTTAGGATTAGCATCAGCCCTAGGATAGTGTTAGGGTTAGGGTTAGCATGAGCCCTAGGAGAGTGTTAGTGTTAGGGTTAGGGTTAGCATCAACCTTAGGATAGGGTTAGGGTTAGGGTTAGGGTTAGCATCAGCCCTAGGATAGTGTTAGGGTTAGGGTTAGCATCAGCCCTAGGATAGTGTTAGGGTTAGGGTTAGGTTTAGCATCAGCCCTAGGATAGTGTTAGGGTTAGGGTTTTGGTTATCATCAGGCCTAGGATAGTGTTAGGGGTAGGGTTAGCATCAGCCCTAGGATAGTGTTAGGGTTAGTGTTAGGGTTATCATCAGGCCTAGGATATTGTTAGGGTTAGGGTTAGGATCAGCCCTAGGAGAGTGTTAGGGTTAGGGTTAGGGTTAGCATCAGCCCTAGGATAGTGTTAGGGTTAGGGTTAGACTCAGCCCTTGGATACTCTTAGGGTTATTGTTAGGGTTAGCATCAGCCCAAGGATAGTGTTAGGGTTAGGGTTAGCATCAGCCCTAGGAGAGTGTTAGGGTTAGGGTTAGGGTTAGCATCAGCCCTAGGATAGTGTTAGGGTTAGGGTTAGCATTAGCCCTAGGATAATGTTATGGTTAGGGTGATGGTTAGCATCAGCCCTAGGATAGTGTTAGGGTTAGGGTTAGGGTTAGCATCAGCCCTAGGATAGTGTTAGGTTTAGGGTTAGACTCAGCACTAGCATACTGTTAGGGTTATTGTTAGGGTTAGCATCAGCCCTAGGATAGTGTTAGGGTTAGGGTTAGCATGAGCCCTAGGAGAGTGTTAGTGTTAGGGTTAGGGTTAGCATCAACCTTAGGATAGTGTTAGGGTTAGGGTTAGGGTTAGCATCAGCCCTAGGATAGTGTTAGCGTTAGGGTTAGCATCAGCCCTAGGATAGTGTTAGGGTTAGGGTTAGGGTTAGCATCAGCCCTAGGATAGTGTTAGGGTTAGGGTTAGCATCAGCCCTAAGATAGTGTTAGGGTTAGGGTTAGGGTTAGCATCAGGCCTAGGATAGTGTTAGGGTTAGGGTTAGCATCAGCCTTAGGATAGTGTTAGGGTTAGGGTTAGGGTTAGCGTCAGCCCTAGGATAGTGTTAGGGTTAGGGTTAGGGTTAGCATCAGGCCTAGGATAGTGTTAGGTTTAGGGTTAGCATCAGCCCTAGGATAGTGTTAGGGTTAGGGTTAGCATTAGCCCTAGGATAATGTTATGGTTAGGGTGATGGTTAGTATCAGCCCTAGGATAGTGTTAGGGTTAGGGTTAGGGTTAGCATCAGCCCTAGGATAGTGTTAGGGTTAGGGTTAGACTCAGCCCTTGGATACTCTTAGGGTTATTGTTAGGGTTAGCATCAGCCCTAGGATAGTGTTAGGGTTAGGGTTAGCATCAGCCCTAGGAGAGTGTTAGGGTTAGGGTTAGGGTTAGCATCAGCCCTAGGATAGTGTTAGGGTTAGGGTTAGCATTAGCCCTAGGATAATGTTATGGTTAGGGTGATGGTTAGCATCATCCCTAGGATAGTGCTAGGGTTAGGGTTAGGGTTAGCATCAGGCCTAGGATAGTGTTAGGGTTAGGGTTAGCATCAGCTTTAGGATAGTGTTAGGGTTAGGGTTAGGGTTAGCATCAGCCGTAGGATAGTGTTAGGGTTAGGGTTAGCATCACCCCTAAGATGGTGTTAGGGTTAGGGTTAGGGTTATCATTAGCTTAGGATAGTGTTAGGGTTAGGGTTAGGGTTAGCATCAGCCCTAGGATAGTGTTAGGGTTAGGGTTAGCATCAGCCCTAGGATAGTGTTACGGTTAGGGTTAGGGTTAGGGTTAGCGTTAGCATCAGCCCTAGGATAGTGTTAGGGTTAGGGTTAGCATTAGCCCTAGGATAGTGTTAGGGTTAGGGTTAGGGTTAGCATCAGCCCTAGGATAGTGTTAGTGTTAGGGTTAGCATCAGCCCTAAGATAGTGTTAGGGTTAGGGTTAGGGTTAGCATCAGGCCTAGGATAGTGTTAGGGTTAGGGTTAGCATCAGCCTTAGGATAGTGTTAGGGTTAGGGTTAGGGTTAGCATCAGCCCTAGGATAGTGTTAGCGTTAGGGTGAGCATCAGCCATAGGATAGTGTTAGGGTTAGGGTTAGGGTGGCATCAGCCCTAGGATACTGTTAGGGTTAGGGTTTGCATCAGCCCTAGGATAGTGTTAGGGTTAGGGTTAGGGTTAGCGTCAGCCCTAGGATAGTGTTAGGGTTAGGGTTAGGGTTAGCATCAGGCCTAGGATAGTGTTAGGTTTAGGGTTAGCATCAGCCTTAGGATACTGTTAGGGTTAGGGTTAGGGTTAGCGTCAGCCCTAGGATAGTGTTAGGGTAAGGGTTAGCATCAGCCCTAGGATAGTGTTAGGGTTAGAGTTATGGTTAGCATCAGCCCTAGGATAGTGTTATGGTTAGCGTTATGGTTAGCATCAGCCCTAGGATAGTGTTAGGGTTAGGGTTAGCATCAGCCCTAAGATAGTGTTAGGGTTACGGTTAGGGTTAACACCAGCTTAGGATAGTGTTAGGGTTAGGGTTAGGGTTAGCATCAGCCCTAGGATAGTGTTAGGGTTAGGGTTAGCATCAGCCCTAGGATAGTGTTAGGGGTAGGGTTAGGGTTAGGGTTAGCATCAGCCCTAGGATAGTGTTAGGGTTAGGGTTAGCATCAGCCCTAAGATAGTGTTAGGGTTAGGGTTAGGGTTAGCATCAGGCCTAGGTTAGTGTTAGGGTTAGGGTTAGCATCAGCCTTAGGATAGTGTTAGGGTTAGGGTTAGGGTTAGCATCAGCCCTAGGATAGTGTTAGCGTTAGGGTTAGCATCAGCCCTAGGATAGTGTTAGGGTTAGGGTTAGGGTTAGCATCAGCCCTAGGATAGTGTTAGGGTTAGGGTTAGCATCAGCCCTAGGAGATTGTTACGGTTAGGGTTAGGTTTAGGGTTAGGGTTAGCATCAGCCCTAGGATAGTGTTAGGGTTAGGGTTAGCATTAGCCCTAGGATAGTGTTAGGGTTAGGGTTAGGGTTAGCATCAGCCCTAGGATAGTGTTAGGGTTAGGGTTAGCATCAGCCCTAAGATAGTGTTAGGGTTAGGGTTAGGGTTAGCATCAGGCCTAGGATTGTGTTAGGGTTAGGGTTAGCATCAGCCTTAGGATAGTGTTAGGGTTAGGGTTAGGGTTAGCATCAGCCCTAGGATAGTGTTAGCGTTAGGGTGAGCATCAGCCCTAGGATAGTGTTAGGGTTAGGGTTAGGTCTGGCATCAGCCCTAGGATACTGTTAGGGTTAGGGTTAGCATCAGCCCTAGGATAGTGTTAGGGTTAGGGTTAGGGTTAGCATCAGCCCTAGGATAGTGTTAAGGTTAGGGTTAGGGTTAGCATCCGGCCTAGGATAGTGTTAGGTTTAGAGTTAGCATCAGCCTTAGGATACTGTTAGGGTTAGGGTTACGGTTAGCGTCAGCCCTAGGATAGTGTTAGGGTAAGGGTTAGCATCAGCCCTAGGAAAGTGTTAGGGTTAGAGTTATGGTTAGCATCAGCCCTAGGATAGTGTTATGGTTAGGGTTATGGTTAGCATCAGCCCTAGGATAGTGTTAGGGTTAGGGTTAGCATCAGCCCTAAGATAGTGTTAGGGTTAGGGTTAGGGTTAACACCAGCTTAGGATAGTGTTAGGGTTAGGGTTAGGGTTAGCATCAGCCCTAGGATAGTGTTAGGGTTAGGGTTAGCATCAGCCCTAGGATAGTGTTAGGGGTAGGGTTAGGGTTAGGGTTAGCATCAGCCCTGGGATAGTGTTAGGGTTAGGGTTAGCATCAGCCCTAGTATAGTGTTAGGGTTAGGGTTACCATCAGCCCTAAGATAGTGTTAGGGTTAGGGTTAGGGTTAGCATCAGGCCTAGGATAGTGTTAGGGTTAGGGTTAGCATCAGCCTTAGGATAGTGTTAGGGTTAGGGTTAGGGTTAGCATCAGCCCTAGGATAGTGTTAGCGTTAGGGTTAGCATCAGCCCTAGGATAGTGTTAGGGTTAGGGTTAGGGTTAGCATCAGCCCTAGGATAGTGTTAGGGTTAGGGTTAGCATCAGCCCTAGGAGAGTGTTACGGTTAGGGTTAGGGTTAGGGTTAGGTTTAGCATCAGCCCTAGGATAGTGTTAGGGTTAGGGTTAGCATTAGCCCTAGGATAGTGTTAGGGTTAGGGTTAGGGTTAGCATCAGCCCTAGGATAGTGTTAGGGTTAGGGTTAGCATCAGCCCTAGGATAATGTTATGGTTAGGGTTAGGGTTAGCATTAGCCCTAGGATAGTGTTAGGGTTAGGGTTAGGGTTAGCATCAGGCCTAGGATAGTGTTAAGGTTAGGGTTAGCATCAGCCTTAGAATAGTGTTAGGGTTAGGGTTAGCATCAGCCCTAGGAGAGTGTTAGGGTTAGGGTTAGGGTTAGCATCAGCCTTAGGATAGTGTTAGGGTTAGGGTTAGGGTTAGCATCAGCCCTAGGATAGTGTTATGGTTAGAGATAGCATCAGCCCTAGGATAGTGTTAGGGTTAGACTTAGAGTTAGCATCTTCCCTAGGATAGTGTTAGGGTTAGGGTTAGGGTTAGCATCAGGCCTAGGATAGTGTTAGGGTTAGGGTTAGCATCAGCCTTAGGATAGTGTTAGGGTTAGGGTTAGGGTTACCATAAGCCCTAGGATAGTGTTACGGTTAGGGTTAGCATCAGCCCTAGGATAGTGTTAGGGTTAGGGTTAGGGTTAGTATCAGCCCTAGGATAGTGTTAGGGTTAGGGTTACGGTTAGTATCAGCCCTAGGATAGTGTTAGGGTTAGGGTTAGGGCTGGCATCAGCCCTAGGATACTGTTAGGGTTAGGGTTAGCATCAGCCCTAGGATAGTGTTAGGGTTAGGGTTAGGGTTAGCATCAGCCCTAGGATAGTGTTAGGGTTAGGGTTAGGGTTAGCGTCAGGCCTAGGATAGTGTTAGGGTTAGGGTTAGCATCAGCCTTAGGATACTGTTAGGGTTAGGGTTAGGGTTAGCGTCAGCCCTAGGATAGTGTTAGGGTAACGGTTAGCATCAGCCCTAGGACAGTGTTAGGGTTAGAGTTATGGTTAGCATCAGCCCTAGGATAGTGTTAGGGTTAGGGTTATGGTTAGCATCAGCCCTAGGATAGTGTTAGGGTTAGGGTTAGCATCAGCCCTAAGATAGTGTTAGGGTTAGGGTTAGGGTTAACACCAGCTTAGGATAGTGTTAGGGTTAGGGTTAGGGTTAGCATCAGCCCTAGGATAGTGTTAGGGTTAGGGTTAGCATCAGCCCTAGGATAGTGTTAGGGGTAGGGTTAGGGTTAGGGTTAGCATCAGCCCTAGGATAGTGTTAGGGTTAGGGTTAGCATCAGCCATAGGATAGTGTTAGGGTTAGAGTTAGCATCAGCCCTAAGATAGTGTTAGGGTTAGGGTTAGGGTTAGCATCAGGCCTAGGATAGTGTTAGGGTTAGGGTTAGCATCAGCCTTAGGATACTGTTAGGGTTAGGGTTAGGGTTAGCATCAGCCCTAGGATAGTGTTAGCGTTAGGGTTAGCATCAGCCCTAGGATAGTGTTAGGGTTAGGGTTAGGGTTAGCATCAGCCCTAGGATAGTGTTAGGGTTAGGGTTAGGGTTAGCATCAGGCCTAGGATAGTGTTAGGGTTAGGGTTAGCATCAGCCTTAGGATACTGTTAGGGTTAGGGTTAGGGTTAGCATCAGCCCTAGGATAGTGTTAGGGTTAGGGTTAGCATCAGACCTAGGATAGTGTTAGGGTTAGGGTTATGGTTAGCATCAGCCCTAGGATAGTGTTAGGGTTAGGGTTAGCATCAGCCCTAATATAGTGTTAGGGTTAGGGTTAGGGTTAGCATCAGGTCTAGGATAGTGTTAGTGTTAGGGTTAGCATCAGCCTTAGGATAGTGTTAGGGTTAGGGTTAGACTCAGCCCTAGGATACTGTTAGGGTTATTGTTAGGGTTAGCATCAGCCCTAGGATAGTGTTAGGGTTAGGGTTAGCATCAGCCCTAGGATAGTGTTAGGGTTAGGGTTAGACTCAGCCCTAGGATACTGTTAGGGTTATTGTTAGTGTTAGCATCAGCCCTAGGATAGTGTTAGGGTTAGGGTTAGCATCAGCCCTAGGAGAGTGTTAGGGTTAGGGTTAGGGTTAGCATCAGCCCTAGGATAGTGTTAGGGTTAGGGTTAGGGTTAGCATCAGCCCTAGGATAGTGTTAGGGTTAGGGTTAGGTTTAGCATCAGCCCTAGGATAGTGTTAGGGTTAGGGTTAGGGTTATCATCAGGTCTAGGATAGTGTTAGGGTTAGGGTTAGCATCAGCCTTAGGATAGTGTTAGGGTTAGGGTTAGGGTTAGCATCAGCCCTAGGATAGTGTTAGGGTTAGGGTTAGCATCAGCCCTAGGATAGTGATTAGTGTTAGGGTTAGGGTTAGGATCAGCCCTAGGATAATGTTAGGGTTAGGGTTAGGGTTAGCGTCAGGCCTAGGATAGTGTTAGGGTTATGGTTAGCATCAGCCTTAGGATACTGTTAGGGTTAGGGTTAGGGTTAGCATCAGCCCTAGGATAGTGTTAGGGTTAGGGTAAGCATCAGCCCTAGGATAGTGTTAGGTTTAGGGTTAGGGTTAGCATCAGCCCTAGGATAGTGTTAGGGTTAGGGTTGGACTCAGCCCTTGGATACTGTTAGGGTTATTGTTAGGGTTAGCATCAGCCCTAGGATAGTGTTAGGGTTAGGGTTATCATCAGCCCTAGGAGAGTGTTAGGGTTAGGGTTAGGGTTAGCATCAGCCCTAGGATAGTGTTAGTGTTAGGGTTAGCATCAGCCCTAGGATAGTGTTAGGGTTAGGGTTAGACTCAGCCCTTGGATACTCTTAGGGTTATTGCTAGGGTTAGCATCAGCCCTAGGATAGTGTTAGGGTTAGGGTTAGCATCAGCCCTAGGAGAGTGTTAGGGTTAGGGTTAGGGTTAGCATCAGCCCTAGGATAGTGTTAGGGTTAGGGTTAGCATTAGCCCTAGGATAATGTTATGGTTAGGGTGATGGTTAGCATGAGCCCTAGGATAGTGTTAGGGTTAGGGTTAGGGTTAGCATCAGCCCTAGGATAGTGTTAGGTTTAGGGTTAGACTCAGCCCTAGGATACTGTTAGGGTTATTGTTATTGTTAGCATCAGCCCTAGGATAGTGTTAGGGTTAGGGTTAGCATCAGCCCTGGGAGAGTGTTAGTGTTAGGGTTAGGGTTAGCATCACCTCTAGGATAGTGTTAGGGTTAGGGTTAGTGTTAGCATCAGCCCTAGGATAGTGTTATGGTTAGGATTAGCATCAGCCCTAGGATAGTGATAGAGTTAGGGTTAGGGTTAGCATCAGCCCTAGGATAGTGTTAGGGTTAGGGTTAGCATCGGCCCTAGGATAGTGTTAGGGTTAGGGTTAGGGTTAGCATCAGCCCTAGGATAGTGTTAGGGTTAGTGTTAGCATCAGCCCTAGGATAGAGTTAGGGTTAGGGTTAGGGTTAGTATCAGCCCTATGATAGTGTTAGGGTTAGGGTTAGGGTTAGCATCAGCCCTAGGATAGTGTTAGGGTTAGGGTTAGGGCTGGCATCAGCCCTAGGATACTGTTAGGGTTAGGGTTAGCATCAGCCCTAGGATACTGTTAGGGTTAGGGTTAGGGTTAGCATCAGCCCTAGGATAGTGTTAGGGTTAGGGTTAGGGTTAGCATCAGGCCTAGGATAGTGTTAGGGTTAGGGTTAGCATCGGCCTTAGGATACTGTTAGGGTTAGGGTTACGGTTAGCATGAGCCCTAGGATAGTGTTAGGGTTAGGGATAGCATGAGCCCTAGGATAGTGTTAGGGTTAGGGTTATGGTTAGCATCAGCCCTAGGATAGTGTTAGGGTTAGGGTTAGGGTTATCATCAGGTCTAGGATAGTGTTAGGGTTAGGGTTAGCATCAGCCTTAGGATAGTGTTAGGGTTAGGGTTAGGGTTAGCATCAGCCCTAGGATAGTGTTAGGGTTAGGGTTAGCATCAGCCCTAGGATAGTGATTAGGGTTAGGGTTAGGGTTAGGATCAGCCCTAGGATAATGTTAGGGTTAGGGTTAGGGTTAGCGTCAGGCCTAGGATAGTGTTAGGGTTATGGTTAGCATCAGCCTTAGGATACTGTTAGGGTTAGGGTTAGGGTTAGCATCAGCCCTAGGATAGTGTTAGGGTTAGGGTAAGCATCAGCCCTAGGATAGTGTTAGGTTTAGGGTTAGGGTTAGCATCAGCCCTAGGATAGTGTTAGGGTTAGGGTTGGACTCAGCCCTTGGATACTGTTAGGGTTATTGTTAGGGTTAGCATCAGCCCTAGGATAGTGTTAGGGTTAGGGTTATCATCAGCCCTAGGAGAGTGTTAGGGTTAGGGTTAGGGTTAGCATCAGCCCTAGGATAGTGTTAGGGTTAGGGTTAGCATCAGCCCTAGGATAATGTTATGGTTAGGGTGATGGTTAGCATCAGCCCTAGGATAGTGTTAGGGTTAGGGTTAGGGTTAGCATCAGCCCTAGGATAGTGTTTGGGTTAGGGTGAGACTCAGCCCTAGGATACTGTTAGGGTTATTGATAGGGTTAGCATCAGCCCTAGGATAGTGTTAGGGTTAGGGTTAGCATCAGCCCTAGGAGAGTGTTAGGGTTAGGGTTAGGGTTAGCATCATCCTTAGGATAGTGTTAGGGTTAGGGTTAGGGTTAGCATCAGCCCTAGGATAGTGTTATGGTTAGAGATAGCATCAGCCCTAGGATAGTGTTAGGGTTAGGCTTAGAGTTAGCATCATCCCTAGGATAGTGTTAGGGTTAGGGTTAGGGTTAGCATCAGGCCTAGGATAGTGTTAGGGTTAGGGTTAGCATCAGCCTTAGGATAGTGTTAGGGTTAGGGTTAGGGTTACCATCAGCCCTAGGATAGTGTTAGGGTTAGGGTTAGCATCAGCCCTAGGATAGTGTTAGGGTTAGGGTTAGGGTTAGTATCAGCCCTATGATAGTGTTAGGGTTAGGGTTAGGGTTAGCATCAGCCCTAGGATAGTGTTAGGGTTAGTGTTAGCATCAGCCCTAGGAGAGTGTTAGGGTTAGGGTTAGGGTTAGCATCAGCCCTAGGATAGTGTTAGGGTTAGGGTAAGCATCAGCCCTAGGACAGTGTTAGGTTTAGGGTTAGGGTTAGCATCAGCCCTAGGATAGTGTTAGGGATAGGGTTAGACTCAGCCCTTGGATACTGTTAGGGTTATTGTTAGGTTTAGCATCAGCCCTAGGATAGTGTTAGGGTTAGGGTTATCATCAGCCCTAGGAGAGTGTTAGGGTTAGGGTTAGGGTTAGCATCAGCCCTAGGATAGTGTTAGGGTTAGGGTTAGCATCAGCCCTAGGATAATGTTATGGTTAGGGTTAGGGTTAGCATCAGCCCTAGGATAGTGTTAGGGTTAGGGTTAGGGTTAGCATCAGGCCTAGGATAGTGTTAGGGTTAGGGTTAGCATCAGCCTTAGGATAGTGTTAGGGTTAGGGTTAGCATCAGCCCTAGGAGAGTGTTAGGGTTAGGGTTAGGGTTAGCATCAGCCTTAGGATAGTGTTAGGGTTAGGGTTAGGGTTAGCATCAGCCCTAGGATAGTGTTATGGTTAGAGATAGCATCAGCCCTAGGATAGTGTTAGGGTTAGACTTAGAGTTAGCATCTTCCCTAGGATAGTGTTAGGGTTAGGGTTAGGGTTAGCATCAGGCCTAGGATAGTGTTAGGGTTAGGGTTAGCATCAGCCTTAGGATAGTGTTAGGGTTAGGGTTAGGGTTACCATAAGCCCTAGGATAGTGTTACGGTTAGGGTTAGCATCAGCCCTAGGATAGTGTTAGGGTTAGGGTTAGGGTTAGTATCAGCCCTAGGATAGTGTTAGGGTTAGGGTTACGGTTAGTATCAGCCCTAGGATAGTGTTAGGGTTAGGGTTAGGGCTGGCATCAGCCCTAGGATACTGTTAGGGTTAGGGTTAGCATCAGCCCTAGGATAGTGTTAGGGTTAGGGTTAGGGTTAGCATCAGCCCTAGGATAGTGTTAGGGTTAGGGTTAGGGTTAGCGTCAGGCCTAGGATAGTGTTAGGGTTAGGGTTAGCATCAGCCTTAGGATACTGTTAGGGTTAGGGTTAGGGTTAGCGTCAGCCCTAGGATAGTGTTAGGGTAAGGGTTAGCATCAGCCCTAGGATAGTGTTAGGGTTAGAGTTATGGTTAGCATCAGCCCTAGGATAGTGTTAGGGTTAGGGTTATGGTTAGCATCAGCCCTAGGATAGTGTTAGGGTTAGGGTTAGCATCAGCCCTAAGATAGTGTTAGGGTTAGGGTTAGGGTTAACACCAGCTTAGGATAGTGTTAGGGTTAGGGTTAGGGTTAGCATCAGCCCTAGGATAGTGTTAGGGTTAGGGTTAGCATCAGCCCTAGGATAGTGTTAGGGGTAGGGTTAGGGTTAGGGTTAGCATCAGCCCTAGGATAGTGTTAGGGTTAGGGTTAGCATCAGCCCTAGGATAGTGTTAGGGTTAGAGTTAGCATCAGCCCTAAGATAGTGTTAGGGTTAGGGTTAGGGTTAGCATCAGGCCTAGGATAGTGTTAGGGTTAGGGTTAGCATCAGCCTTAGGATACTGTTAGGGTTAGGGTTAGGGTTAGCATCAGCCCTAGGATAGTGTTAGGGTTAGGGTTAGGGTTAGCATCAGGCCTAGGATAGTGTTAGGGTTAGGGTTAGCATCAGGCTTAGGATACTGTTAGGGTTAGGGTTAGGGTTAGCATCAGCCCTAGGATAGTGTTAGGGTTAGGGTTAGCATCAGACCTAGGATAGTGTTAGGGTTAGGGTTATGGTTAGCATCAGCCCTAGGATAGTGTTAGGGTTAGGGTTAGCATCAGCCCTAATATAGTGTTAGGGTTAGGGTTAGGGTTAGCATCAGGTCTAGGATAGTGTTAGTGTTAGGGTTAGCATCAGCCTTAGGATAGTGTTAGGGTTAGGGTTAGACTCAGCCCTAGGATACTGTTAGGGTTATTGTTAGGGTTAGCATCAGCCCTAGGATAGTGTTAGGGTTAGGGTTAGCATCAACCCTAGGAGAGTGTTACGGTTAGGGTTAGGGTTAGCATCAGCCCTAGGATAGTGTTAGGGTTAGGGTTAGACTCAGCCCTAGGATACTGTTAGGGTTATTGTTAGGGTTAGCATCAGCCCTAGGATAGTGTTAGGGTTAGGGTTAGCATCAGCCCTAGGAGAGTGTTAGCGTTAGGGTTAGGGTTAGCATCAGCCCTAGGATAGTGTTAGGGTTAGGGTTAGGGTTAGCATCAGCCCTAGGATAGTGTTAGGGTTAGGGTTAGCATCAGCCTTAGGATACTGTTAGGGTTAGGGTTAGGGTTAGCATCAGCCCTAGGATAGTGTTAGGGTTAGGGTAAGCATCAGCCCTAGGATAGTGTTAGGTTTAGGGTTAGGGTTAGCATCAGCCCTAGGATAGTGTTAGGGTTAGGGTTAGACTCAGCCCTTGGATACTGTTAGGGTTATTGTTAGGGTTAGCATCAGCCCTAGGATAGTGTTAGGGTTAGGGTTATCATCAGCCCTAGGAGAGTGTTAGGGTTAGGGTTAGGGTTAGCATCAGCCCTAGGATAGTGTTAGGGTTAGGGTTAGCATCAGCCCTAGGATAATGTTATGGTTAGGGTGATGGTTAGCATCAGCCCTAGGATAGTGTTAGGGTTAGGGTTAGGGTTAGCATCAGCCCTAGGATAGTGTTATGGTTAGAGATAGCATCAGCCCTAGGATAGTGTTAGGGTTAGGCTTAGAGTTAGCATCATCCCTAGGATAGTGTTAGGGTTAGGGTTAGGGTTAGCATCAGGCCTAGGATAGTGTTAGGGTTAGGGTTAGCATCAGCCTTAGGATAGTGTTAGGGTTAGGGTTAGGGTTACCATCAGCCCTAGGATAGTGTTAGGGTTAGGGTTAGCATCAGCCCTAGGATAGTGTTAGGGTTAGGGTTAGGGTTAGTATCAGCCCTATGATAGTGTTAGGGTTAGGGTTAGGGTTAGCATCAGCCCTAGGATAGTGTTAGGGTTAGTGTTAGCATCAGCCCTAGGAGAGTGTTAGGGTTAGGGTTAGGGTTAGCATCAGCCCTAGGATAGTGTTAGGGTTAGGGTAAGCATCAGCCCTAGGACAGTGTTAGGTTTAGGGTTAGGGTTAGCATCAGCCCTAGGATAGTGTTAGGGATAGGGTTAGACTCAGCCCTTGGATACTGTTAGGGTTATTGTTAGGTTTAGCATCAGCCCTAGGATAGTGTTAGGGTTAGGGTTATCATCAGCCCTAGGAGAGTGTTAGGGTTAGGGTTAGGGTTAGCATCAGCCCTAGGATAGTGTTAGGGTTAGGGTTAGCATCAGCCCTAGGATAATGTTATGGTTAGGGTTAGGGTTAGCATCAGCCCTAGGATAGTGTTAGGGTTAGGGTTAGGGTTAGCATCAGGCCTAGGATAGTGTTAGGGTTAGGGTTAGCATCAGCCTTAGGATAGTGTTAGGGTTAGGGTTAGCATCAGCCCTAGGAGAGTGTTAGGGTTAGGGTTAGGGTTAGCATCAGCCTTAGGATAGTGTTAGGGTTAGGGTTAGGGTTAGCATCAGCCCTAGGATAGTGTTATGGTTAGAGATAGCATCAGCCCTAGGATAGTGTTAGGGTTAGACTTAGAGTTAGCATCTTCCCTAGGATAGTGTTAGGGTTAGGGTTAGGGTTAGCATCAGGCCTAGGATAGTGTTAGGGTTAGGGTTAGCATCAGCCTTAGGATAGTGTTAGGGTTAGGGTTAGGGTTACCATAAGCCCTAGGATAGTGTTACGGTTAGGGTTAGCATCAGCCCTAGGATAGTGTTAGGGTTAGGGTTAGGGTTAGTATCAGCCCTAGGATAGTGTTAGGGTTAGGGTTACGGTTAGTATCAGCCCTAGGATAGTGTTAGGGTTAGGGTTAGGGCTGGCATCAGCCCTAGGATACTGTTAGGGTTAGGGTTAGCATCAGCCCTAGGATAGTGTTAGGGTTAGGGTTAGGGTTAGCATCAGCCCTAGGATAGTGTTAGGGTTAGGGTTAGGGTTAGCGTCAGGCCTAGGATAGTGTTAGGGTTAGGGTTAGCATCAGCCTTAGGATACTGTTAGGGTTAGGGTTAGGGTTAGCGTCAGCCCTAGGATAGTGTTAGGGTAAGGGTTAGCATCAGCCCTAGGATAGTGTTAGGGTTAGAGTTATGGTTAGCATCAGCCCTAGGATAGTGTTAGGGTTAGGGTTATGGTTAGCATCAGCCCTAGGATAGTGTTAGGGTTAGGGTTAGCATCAGCCCTAAGATAGTGTTAGGGTTAGGGTTAGGGTTAACACCAGCTTAGGATAGTGTTAGGGTTAGGGTTAGGGTTAGCATCAGCCCTAGGATAGTGTTAGGGTTAGGGTTAGCATCAGCCCTAGGATAGTGTTAGGGGTAGGGTTAGGGTTAGGGTTAGCATCAGCCCTAGGATAGTGTTAGGGTTAGGGTTAGCATCAGCCCTAGGATAGTGTTAGGGTTAGAGTTAGCATCAGCCCTAAGATAGTGTTAGGGTTAGGGTTAGGGTTAGCATCAGGCCTAGGATAGTGTTAGGGTTAGGGTTAGCATCAGCCTTAGGATACTGTTAGGGTTAGGGTTAGGGTTAGCATCAGCCCTAGGATAGTGTTAGGGTTAGGGTTAGGGTTAGCATCAGGCCTAGGATAGTGTTAGGGTTAGGGTTAGCATCAGGCTTAGGATACTGTTAGGGTTAGGGTTAGGGTTAGCATCAGCCCTAGGATAGTGTTAGGGTTAGGGTTAGCATCAGACCTAGGATAGTGTTAGGGTTAGGGTTATGGTTAGCATCAGCCCTAGGATAGTGTTAGGGTTAGGGTTAGCATCAGCCCTAATATAGTGTTAGGGTTAGGGTTAGGGTTAGCATCAGGTCTAGGATAGTGTTAGTGTTAGGGTTAGCATCAGCCTTAGGATAGTGTTAGGGTTAGGGTTAGACTCAGCCCTAGGATACTGTTAGGGTTATTGTTAGGGTTAGCATCAGCCCTAGGATAGTGTTAGGGTTAGGGTTACGGTTAGTATCAGCCCTAGGATAGTGTTAGGGTTAGGGTTAGGGCTGGCATCAGCCCTAGGATACTGTTAGGGTTAGGGTTAGCATCAGCCCTAGGATAGTGTTAGGGTTAGGGTTAGGGTTAGCATCAGCCCTAGGATAGTGTTAGGGTTAGGGTTAGGGTTAGCGTCAGGCCTAGGATAGTGTTAGGGTTAGGGTTAGCATCAGCCTTAGGATACTGTTAGGGTTAGGGTTAGGGTTAGCGTCAGCCCTAGGATAGTGTTAGGGTAAGGGTTAGCATCAGCCCTAGGATAGTGTTAGGGTTAGAGTTATGGTTAGCATCAGCCCTAGGATAGTGTTAGGGTTAGGGTTATGGTTAGCATCAGCCCTAGGATAGTGTTAGGGTTAGGGTTAGCATCAGCCCTAAGATAGTGTTAGGGTTAGGGTTAGGGTTAACACCAGCTTAGGATAGTGTTAGGGTTAGGGTTAGGGTTAGCATCAGCCCTAGGATAGTGTTAGGGTTAGGGTTAGCATCAGCCCTAGGATAGTGTTAGGGGTAGGGTTAGGGTTAGGGTTAGCATCAGCCCTAGGATAGTGTTAGGGTTAGGGTTAGCATCAGCCCTAGGATAGTGTTAGGGTTAGAGTTAGCATCAGCCCTAAGATAGTGTTAGGGTTAGGGTTAGGGTTAGCATCAGGCCTAGGATAGTGTTAGGGTTAGGGTTAGCATCAGCCTTAGGATACTGTTAGGGTTAGGGTTAGGGTTAGCATCAGCCCTAGGATAGTGTTAGGGTTAGGGTTAGGGTTAGCATCAGGCCTAGGATAGTGTTAGGGTTAGGGTTAGCATCAGGCTTAGGATACTGTTAGGGTTAGGGTTAGGGTTAGCATCAGCCCTAGGATAGTGTTAGGGTTAGGGTTAGCATCAGACCTAGGATAGTGTTAGGGTTAGGGTTATGGTTAGCATCAGCCCTAGGATAGTGTTAGGGTTAGGGTTAGCATCAGCCCTAATATAGTGTTAGGGTTAGGGTTAGGGTTAGCATCAGGTCTAGGATAGTGTTAGTGTTAGGGTTAGCATCAGCCTTAGGATAGTGTTAGGGTTAGGGTTAGACTCAGCCCTAGGATACTGTTAGGGTTATTGTTAGGGTTAGCATCAGCCCTAGGATAGTGTTAGGGTTAGGGTTAGCATCAACCCTAGGAGAGTGTTACGGTTAGGGTTAGGGTTAGCATCAGCCCTAGGATAGTGTTAGGGTTAGGGTTAGACTCAGCCCTAGGATACTGTTAGGGTTATTGTTAGGGTTAGCATCAGCCCTAGGATAGTGTTAGGGTTAGGGTTAGCATCAGCCCTAGGAGAGTGTTAGCGTTAGGGTTAGAGTTAGCATCAGCCCTAGGATAGTGTTAGGGTTAGGGTTAGGGTTAGCATCAGCCCTAGGATAGTGTTAGGGTTAGGGTTAGGTTTAGCATCAGCCCTAGGATAGTGTTAGCGTTAGGGATTTGGTTATCATCAGGCCTAGGATAGTGTTAGGGGTAGGGTTAGCATCAGCCCTAGGATAGTGTTAGGGTTAGTGTTAGGGTTATCATCAGGCCTAGGATAGTGTTAGTTTTAGGGTTAGCATCAGCCCTAGGATAGTGTTAGGGTTATGGTTAGGGTTAACATCAGCCCTAGGATAGTGTTAGGGTTAGGGTTAGCATCAGCCCTAGGATAGTGTTAGGTTTAGGGTTAGGGTTAGCATCAGCCCTAGGATAGTGTTAGGGTTAGGGTTAGACTCAGCCCTTGGATACTCTTAGGGTTATTGCTAGGGTTAGCATCAGCCCTAGGATAGTGTTAGGGTTAGGGTTAGCATCAGCCCTAGGAGAGTGTTAGGGTTAGGGTTAGGGTTAGCATCAGCCCTAGGATAGTGTTAGGGTTAGGGTTAGCATTAGCCCTAGGATAATGTTATGGTTAGGGTGATGGTTAGCATCAGCCCTAGGATAGTGTTAGGGTTAGGGTTAGGGTTAGCATCAGCCCTAGGATAGTGTTAGGTTTAGGGTTAGACTCAGCCCTAGGATACTGTTAGGGTTATTGTTATTGTTAGCATCAGCCCTAGGATAGTGTTAGGGTTAGGGTTAGCATCAGCCCTGGGAGAGTGTTAGTGTTAGGGTTAGGGTTAGCATCACCTCTAGGATAGTGTTAGGGTTAGGGTTAGTGTTAGCATCAGTCCTAGGATAGTGTTATGGTTAGGATTAGCATCAGCCCTAGGATAGTGTTAGAGTTAGGGTTAGGGTTAGCATCAGCCCTAGGATAGTGTTAGGGTTAGGGTTAGCATCGGCCCTAGGATAGTGTTAGGGTTAGGGTTAGGGTTAGCATCAGCCCTAGGATAGTGTTAGGGTTAGTGTTAGCATCAGCCCTAGGATAGAGTTAGGGTTAGGGTTAGGGTTAGTATCAGCCCTATGATAGTGTTAGGGTTAGGGTTAGGGTTAGCATCAGCCCTAGGATAGTGTTAGGGTTAGGGTTAGGGCTGGCATCAGCCCTAGGATACTGTTAGGGTTAGGGTTAGCATCAGCCCTAGGATACAGTTAGGGTTAGGGTTAGGGTTAGCATCAGCCCTAGGATAGTGTTAGGGTTAGGGTTAGGGTTAGCATCAGGCCTAGGATAGTGTTAGGGTTAGGGTTAGCATCGGCCTTAGGATACTGTTAGGGTTAGGGTTAGGGTTAGCATGAGCCCTAGGATAGTGTTAGGGTTAGGGATAGCATGAGCCCTAGGATAGTGTTAGGGTTAGGGTTATGGTTAGCATCAGCCCTAGGATAGTGTTAGGGTTAGGGTTAGGGTTATCATCAGGTCTAGGATAGTGTTAGGGTTAGGGTTAGCATCAGCCTTAGGATAGTGTTAGGGTTAGGGTTAGGGTTAGCATCAGCCCTAGGATAGTGTTAGGGTTAGGGTTAGCATCAGCCCTAGGACAGTGATTAGGGTTAGGGTTAGGGTTAGGATCAGCCCTAGGATAATGTTAGGGTTAGGGTTAGGGTTAGCGTCAGGCCTAGGATAGTGTTAGGGTTATGGTTAGCATCAGCCTTAGGATACTGTTAGGGTTAGGGTTAGGGTTAGCATCAGCCCTAGGATAGTGTTAGGGTTAGGGTAAGCATCAGCCCTAGGATAGTGTTAGGTTTAGGGTTAGGGTTAGCATCAGCCCTAGGATAGTGTTAGGGTTAGGGTTAGACTCAGCCCTTGGATACTGTTAGGGTTATTGTTAGGGTTAGCATCAGCCCTAGGATAGTGTTAGGGTTAGGGTTATCATCAGCCCTAGGAGAGTGTTAGGGTTAGGGTTAGGGTTAGCATCAGCCCTAGGATAGTGTTAGGGTTAGGGTTAGCATCAGCCCTAGGATAATGTTATGGTTAGGGTGATGGTTAGCATCAGCCCTAGGATAGTGTTAGGGTTAGGGTTAGGGTTAGCATCAGCCCTAGGATAGTGTTTGGGTTAGGGTGAGACTCAGCCCTAGGATACTGTTAGGGTTATTGTTAGGGTTAGCATCAGCCCTAGGATAGTGTTAGGGTTAGGGTTAGCATCAGCCCTAGGAGAGTGTTAGGGTTAGGGTTAGGGTTAGCATCATCCTTAGGATAGTGTTAGGGTTAGGGTTAGGGTTAGCATCAGCCCTAGGATAGTGTTATGGTTAGAGATAGCATCAGCCCTAGGATAGTGTTAGGGTTAGGCTTAGAGTTAGCATCATCCCTAGGATAGTGTTAGGGTTAGGGTTAGGGTTAGCATCAGGCCTAGGATAGTGTTAGGGTTAGGGTTAGCATCAGCCTTAGGATAGTGTTAGGGTTAGGGTTAGGGTTACCATCAGCCCTAGGATAGTGTTAGGGTTAGGGTTAGCATCAGCCCTAGGATAGTGTTAGGGTTAGGGTTAGGGTTAGTATCAGCCCTAGGATAGTGTTAGGGTTAGGGTTACGGTTAGTATCAGCCCTAGGATAGTGTTAGGGTTAGGGTTAGGGCTGGCATCAGCCCTAGGATACTGTTAGGGTTAGGGTTAGCATCAGCCCTAGGATAGTGTTAGGGTTAGGGTTAGGGTTAGCATCAGCCCTAGGATAGTGTTAGGGTTAGGGTTAGCATCAGCCTTAAGATACTGTTAGGGTTAGGGTTAGGGTTAGCGTCAGCCTTAGGATAGTGTTAGGGTAAGGGTTAGCATCAGCCCTAGGATAGTGTTAGGGTTAGAGTTATGGTTAGCATCAGCCCTAGGATAGTGTTAGGGTTAGGGTTAGGGTTAGCATCAGCCCTAGGATAGTGTTAGGTTTAGGGTTAGACTCAGCCCTAGGATACTGTTAGGGTTATTGTTATTGTTAGCATCAGCCCTAGGATAGTGTTAGGGTTAGGGTTAGCATCAGCCCTGGGAGAGTGTTAGTGTTAGGGTTAGGGTTAGCATCACCTCTAGGATAGTGTTAGGGTTAGGGTTAGTGTTAGCATCAGCCCTAGGATAGTGTTATGGTTAGGATTAGCATCAGCCCTAGGATAGTGTTAGAGTTAGGGTTAGGGTTAGCATCAGCCCTAGGATAGTGTTAGGGTTAGGGTTAGCATCGGCCCTAGGATAGTGTTAGGGTTAGGGTTAGGGTTAGCATCAGCCCTAGGATAGTGTTAGGGTTAGTGTTAGCATCAGCCCTAGGATAGAGTTAGGGTTAGGGTTAGGGTTAGTATCAGCCCTATGATAGTGTTAGGGTTAGGGTTAGGGTTAGCATCAGCCCTAGGATAGTGTTAGGGTTAGGGTTAGGGCTGGCATCAGCCCTAGGATACTGTTAGGGTTAGGGTTAGCATCAGCCCTAGGATACTGTTAGGGTTATTGTTATTGTTAGCATCAGCCCTAGGATAGTTTTAGGGTTAGGGTTAGGGTTAGCATCAGGCCTAGGATAGTGTTAGGGTTAGGGTTAGCATCAGCCTTAGGATACTGTTAGGGTTAGGGTTAGGGTTAGCATGAGCCCTAGGATAGTGTTAGGGTTAGGGTTAGCATGAGCCCTAGGATAGTGTTAGGGTTAGGGTTATGGTTAGCATCAGCCCTAGGATAGTGTTAGGGTTAGGGTTAGCATCAGCCCTAATATAGTGTTAGGGTTAGGGTTAGGGTTAGCATCAGGTCTAGGATAGTGTTAGGGTTAGGGTTAGCATCAGCCTTAGGATAGTGTTAGGGTTAGGGTTAGGGTTAGCATCAGCCCTAGGATAGTGTTAGGGTTAGGGTTAGCATCAGCCCTAGGATAGTGATTAGGGTTAGGGTTAGGGTTAGGATCAGCCCTAGGATAATGTTAGGGTTAGGGTTAGGGTTAGCGTCAGGCCTAGGATAGTGTTAGGGTTATGGTTAGCATCAGCCTTAGGATACTGTTAGGGTTAGGGTTAGGGTTAGCATCAGCCCTAGGATAGTGTTAGGGTTAGGGTAAGCATCAGCCCTAGGATAGTGTTAGGTTTAGGGTTAGGGTTAGCATCAGCCCTAGGATAGTGTTAGGGTTAGGGTTAGACTCATCCCTTGGATACTGTTAGGGTTATTGTTAGGGTTAGCATCAGCCCTAGGATAGTGTTAGGGTTAGGGTTATCATCAGCCCTAGGAGAGTGTTAGGGTTAGGGTTAGGGTTAGCATCAGCCCTAGGATAGTGTTAGGGTTAGGGTTAGCATCAGCCCTAGGATAATGTTATGGTTAGAGTGATGGTTAGCATCAGCCCTAGGATAGTGTTAGGGTTAGGGTTAGGGTTAGCATCAGCCCTAGGATAGTGTTTGGGTTAGGGTTAGACTCAGCCCTAGGATACTGTTAGGGTTATTGTTAGGGTTAGCATCAGCCCTAGGATAGTGTTAGGGTTAGTTTTAGCATCAGCCCTAGGAGAGTGTTAGGGTTAGGGTTAGGGTTAGCATCATCCTTAGGATAGTGTTAGGGTTAGGGTTAGGGTTAGCATCAGCCCTAGGATAGTGTTATGGTTAGAGATAGCATCAGCCCTAGGATAGTGTTAGGGTTAGGCTTAGAGTTAGCATCATCCCTAGGATAGTGTTAGGGTTAGGGTTAGGGTTAGCATCAGGCCTAGGATAGTGTTAGGGTTAGGGTTAGCATCAGCCTTAGGATAGTGTTAGGGTTAGGGTTAGGGTTACCATCAGCCCTAGGATAGTGTTAGGGTTAGGGTTAGCATCAACCCTAGGATAGTGTTAGGGTTAGGGTTAGGGTTAGTATCAGCCCTAGGATAGTGTTAGGGTTAGGGTTACGGTTAGTATCAGCCCTAGGATAGTGTTAGGGTTAGGGTTAGGGCTGGCATCAGCCCTAGGATACTGTTAGGGTTAGGGTTAGCATCAGCCCTAGGATAGTGTTAGGGTTAGGGTTAGGGTTAGCATCAGCCCTAGGATAGTGTTAGTGTTAGGGTTAGGGTTAGCATCAGGCCTAGGATAGTGTTAGGGTTAGGGTTAGCATCAGCCTTAAGATACTGTTAGGGTTAGGGTTAGGGTTAGCGTCAGCCCTAGGATAGTGTTAGGGTAAGGGTTAGCATCAGCCCTAGGATAGTGTTAGGGTTAGAGTTATGGTTAGCATCAGCCCTAGGATAGTGTTAGGGTTAGGGTTATGGTTAGCATCAGCCCTAGGATAGTGTTAGGGTTAGGGTTAGCATCAGCCCTAAGATAGTGTTAGGGTTAGGGTTAGGGTTAACACCAGCTTAGGATAGTGTTAGTGTTAGGGTTAGGGTTAGCATCAGCCCTAGGATAGTGTTAGGGTTAGGGTTAGCATCAGCCCTAGGATAGTGTTAGGGGTAGGGTTAGGGTTAGCGTTAGCATCAGCCCTAGGATAGTGTTAGGGTTAGGGTTAGCATCAGCCCTAGGATAGTGTTAGGGTTAGAGTTAGCATCAGACCTAGGATAGTGTTAGGGTTAGGGTTATGGTTAGCATCAGCCCTAGGATAGTGTTAGGGTTAGGGTTAGCATCAGCCCTAATATAGTGTTAGGGTTAGGGTTAGGGTTAGCATCAGCCCTAGGATAGTGTTAGGGTTAGGGTTAGGGTTAGCATCAGGCCTAGGATAGTGTTAGGGTTAGGGTTAGCATCAGCCTTAGAATACAGTTAGGGTTAGGGTTAGGGTTAGCATCAGCCCTAGGATAGTGTTAGGGTTAGGGTTAGCATCAGACCTAGGATAGTGTTAGGGTTAGGGTTATGGTTAGCATCAGCCCTAGGATAGTGTTAGGGTTAGGGTTAGCATCAGCCCTAATATAGTGTTAGGGTTAGGGTTAGGGTTAGCATCAGGTCTAGGATAGTGTTAGTGTTAGGGTTAGCATCAGCCTTAGGATAGTGTTAGGGTTAGGGTTAGACTCAGCCCTAGGATACTGTTAGGGTTATTGTTAGGGTTAGCATCAGCCCTAGGATAGTGTTAGGGTTAGGGTTAGCATCAACCCTAGGAGAGTGTTACGGTTAGGGTTAGGGTTAGCATCAGCCCTAGGATAGAGTTAGGGTTAGGGTTAGACTCAGCCCTAGGATACTGTTAGGGTTATTGTTAGGGTTAGCATCAGCCCTAGGATAGTGTTAGGGTTAGGGTTAGCATCAGCCCTAGGAGAGTGTTAGGGTTAGGGTTAGGGTTAGCATCAGCCCTAGGATAGTGTTAGGGTTAGGGTTAGGGTTAGCATCAGCCCTAGGATAGTGTTAGGGTTAGGGTTAGGTTTAGCATCAGCCCTAGGATAGTGTTAGCATTAGGGTTTTGGTTATCATCAGGCCTAGGATAGTGTTAGGGGTAGGGTTAGCATTAGGATAGTGTTAGGGTTAGTGTTAGGGTTATCATCAGGCCTAGGATAGTGTTAGTTTTAGGGTTAGCATCAGCCCTAGGATAGTGTTAGGGTTAGGGTTAGGGTTAACATCAGCCCTAGGATAGTGATAGGGTTAGGGTTAGCATCAGTCCTAGGATAGTGTTAGGGTTAGGGTTAGACTCAGCCCTTGGATACTCTTAGGGTTATTGCTAGGGTTAGCATCAGCCCTAGGATAGTGTTATTGTTAGGGTTAGCATCAGCCCTAGGAGAGTGTTAGGGTTAGGGTTAGGGTTAGCATCAGCCCTAGGATAGTGACAGGGTTAGGGTTAGCATTAGCCCTAGGATAATGTTATGGTTAGGTTGATGGTTAGCATCAGCCCTAGGATAGTGTTAGGGTTAGGGTTAGCATCAGCCCTAGGATACTGTTAGGCTTATTGTTATTGTTAGCATCAGCCCTAGGATAGTGTTAGGGTTAGGGTTAGCATCAGCCCTAGGAGAGTGTTAGGGTTAGGGTTAGCATTAGCCCTAGGATAATGTTATGGTTAGGGTGATGGTTAGCATCAGCCCTAGGATAGTGTTAGGGTTAGGGTTAGGGTTAGCATCAGCCCTAGGATAGTGTTAGGTTTAGGGTTAGACTCAGCCCTAGGGTACTGTTAGGGTTATTGTTAGGGTTAGCATCAGCCCTAGGATAGTGTTAGGGTTAGGGTTAGCATCAGCCCTGGGAGAGTGTTAGTGTTAGGGTTAGGGATAGCATCAGCCTTAGGATAGTGTTAGGGTTAGGGTTAGGGTTAGCATCAGCCCTAGTATAGTGTTAGCGTTAGGGTTAGCATCAGCCCTAGGATAGTGTTAGGGTTAGGGTTAGGGTTAGCATCAGCCCTAGGATAGTGTTATGGTTAGAGATAGCATCAGCCCTAGGATAGTGTTAGGGTTAGGGTTAGAGTTAGCATCATCCCTAGGATAGTGTTAGGGTTAGGGTTAGGGTTAGCATCAGGCCTAAGATAGTGTTAGGGTTAGGGTTAGCATCAGCCTTAGGATAGTGCTAGGGTTAGGGTTAGGGTTAGCATCAGCCGTAGGATAGTGTTAGGGTTAGGGTTAGCATCACCCCTAAGATGGTGTTAGGGTTATGTTTAGGGTTATCATCAGCTTAGGATAGTGTTAGGGTTAGGGTTAGGGTTAGCATCAGCCCTAGGATAGTGTTAGGGTTAGGGTTAGCATCAGCCCTAGGATAGTGTTAGGGTTAGGGTTAGGGTTAGGGTTAGGGTTAGCATCAGCCCTAGGATAGTGTTAGGGTTAGGGTTAGCATTAGCCCTAGGATAGTGTTAGGGTTAGGGTTAGGGTTAGCATCAGCCCTAGGATAGTGTTATGGTTAGAGATAGCATCAGCCCTAGGATAGTGTTAGAGTTAGGGTTAGGGTTAGCATCAGCCCTAGGATAGTGTTAGGGTTAGAGTTAGGGTTAGCATCAGGCCTAGCATAGTGTTAGTGTTAGGGTTAGCATCAGCCTTAGGATAGTGTTAGGGTTAGTGTTAGGGTTAGCATCAGCCCTAGGATAGTGTTAGGTTTAGTGTTAGCATCAGCCCAAGGATAGTGTTAGGGTTAGGGTTAGGGTTAGTATCAGCCCTATGATAGTGTTAGGGTTAGGGTTAGGGTTAGCATCAGCCCTAGGATAGTGTTAGGGTTAGGGTTAGGGCTGGCATCAGCCCTAGGATACTGTTAGGGTTAGGGTTAGCATCAGCCCTAGGATAGTGTTAGGGTTAGGGTTAGGGTTAGCATCAGCCCTAGGATAGTGTTAGGGTTAGGGTTAGGGTTAGCATCAGGCCTAGGATAGTGTTAGGGTTAGGGTTAGCATCAGCCTTAGAATACAGTTAGGGTTAGGGTTAGGGTTAGCATCAGCCCTAGGATAGTGTTAGGGTTAGGGTTAGCATCAGACCTAGGATAGTGTTAAGGTTAGGGTTATGGTTAGCATCAGCCCTAGGATAGTGTTAGGGTTAGGGTTAGCATCAGCCCTAATATAGTGTTAGGGTTAGGGTTAGGGTTAGCATCACGTCTAGGATAGTGTTAGTGTTAGGGTTAGCATCAGCCTTAGGATAGTGTTAGGGTTAGGGTTAGACTCAGCCCTAGGATACTGTTAGGGTTATTGTTAGGGTTAGCATCAGCCCTAGGATAGTGTTAGGGTTAGGGTTAGCATCAACCCTAGGAGAGTGTTACGGTTAGGGTTAGGGTTAGCATCAGCCCTAGGATAGTGTTAGGGTTAGGGTTAGACTCAGCCCTAGGATACTGTTAGGGTTATTGTTAGGGTTAGCATCAGCCCTAGGATAGTGTTCGGGTTAGGGTTAGCATCAGCCCTAGGAGAGTGTTAGGGTTAGGGTTAGGGTTTGCATCAGCCCTAGGATAGTGTTAGGGTTAGGGTTAGGGTTAGCATCAGCCCTAGGATAGTGTTAGGGTTATGGTTAGGTTTAGCATCAGCCCTAGGATAGTGTTAGCGTTAGGGTTTTGGTTATCATCAGGCCTAGGATAGTGTTAGGGGTAGGGTTAGCATTAGCCCTAGGATAGTGTTAGGGTTAGTGTTAGGGTTACCATCAGGCCTAGGATAGTGTTAGTTTTAGGGTTAGCATCAGCCCTAGGATAGTGTTAGGGTTAGGGTTAGGGTTAACATCAGCCCTAGGATAGTGATAGGGTTAGGGTTAGCATCAGCCCTAGGATAGTGTTAGGGTTAGGGTTAGACTCAGCCCTTGGATACTCTTAGGGTTATTGCTAGGGTTAGCATCAGCCCTAGGATAGTGTTATTGTTAGGGTTAGCATCAGCCCTAGGAGAGTGTTAGGGTTAGGGTTAGGGTTAGCATCAGCCCTAGGATAGTGACAGGGTTAGGGTTAGCATTAGCCCTAGGATAATGTTATGGTTAGGTTGATGGTTAGCATCAGCCCTAGGATAGTGTTAGGGTTAGGGTTAGCATCAGCCCTGGGAGAGTGTTAGTGTTAGGGTTAGGGTTAGCATCACCTCTAGGATAGTGTTAGGGTTAGGGTTAGTGTTAGCATCAGCCCTAGGATAGTGTTATGGTTAGGATTAGCATCAGCCCTAGGATAGTGTTAGAGTTAGGGTTAGGGTTAGCATCAGCCCTAGGATAGTGATTAGGGTTAGGGTTAGGGTTAGGATCAGCCCTAGGATAATGTTAGGGTTAGGGTTAGGGTTAGCGTCAGGCCTAGGATAGTGTTAGGGTTATGGTTAGCATCAGCCTTAGGATACTGTTAGGGTTAGGGTTAGGGTTAGCATCAGCCCTAGGATAGTGTTAGGGTTAGGGTAAGCATCAGCCCTAGGATAGTGTTAGGTTTAGGGTTAGGGTTAGCATCAGCCCTAGGATAGTGTTAGGGTTAGGGTTAGACTCATCCCTTGGATACTGTTAGGGTTATTGTTAGGGTTAGCATCAGCCCTAGGATAGTGTTAGGGTTAGGGTTATCATCAGCCCTAGGAGAGTGTTAGGGTTAGGGTTAGGGTTAGCATCAGCCCTAGGATAGTGTTAGGGTTAGGGTTAGCATCAGCCCTAGGATAATGTTATGGTTAGAGTGATGGTTAGCATCAGCCCTAGGATAGTGTTAGGGTTAGGGTTAGGGTTAGCATCAGCCCTAGGATAGTGTTTGGGTTAGGGTTAGACTCAGCCCTAGGATACTGTTAGGGTTATTGTTAGGGTTAGCATCAGCCCTAGGATAGTGTTAGGGTTAGTTTTAGCATCAGCCCTAGGAGAGTGTTAGGGTTAGGGTTAGGGTTAGCATCATCCTTAGGATAGTGTTAGGGTTAGGGTTAGGGTTAGCATCAGCCCTAGGATAGTGTTATGGTTAGAGATAGCATCAGCCCTAGGATAGTGTTAGGGTTAGGCTTAGAGTTAGCATCATCCCTAGGATAGTGTTAGGGTTAGGGTTAGGGTTAGCATCAGGCCTAGGATAGTGTTAGGGTTAGGGTTAGCATCAGCCTTAGGATAGTGTTAGGGTTAGGGTTAGGGTTACCATCAGCCCTAGGATAGTGTTAGGGTTAGGGTTAGCATCAACCCTAGGATAGTGTTAGGGTTAGGGTTAGGGTTAGTATCAGCCCTAGGATAGTGTTAGGGTTAGGGTTACGGTTAGTATCAGCCCTAGGATAGTGTTAGGGTTAGGGTTAGGGCTGGCATCAGCCCTAGGATACTGTTAGGGTTAGGGTTAGCATCAGCCCTAGGATAGTGTTAGGGTTAGGGTTAGGGTTAGCATCAGCCCTAGGATAGTGTTAGTGTTAGGGTTAGGGTTAGCATCAGGCCTAGGATAGTGTTAGGGTTAGGGTTAGCATCAGCCTTAAGATACTGTTAGGGTTAGGGTTAGGGTTAGCGTCAGCCCTAGGATAGTGTTAGGGTAAGGGTTAGCATCAGCCCTAGGATAGTGTTAGGGTTAGAGTTATGGTTAGCATCAGCCCTAGGATAGTGTTAGGGTTAGGGTTATGGTTAGCATCAGCCCTAGGATAGTGTTAGGGTTAGGGTTAGCATCAGCCCTAAGATAGTGTTAGGGTTAGGGTTAGGGTTAACACCAGCTTAGGATAGTGTTAGTGTTAGGGTTAGGGTTAGCATCAGCCCTAGGATAGTGTTAGGGTTAGGGTTAGCATCAGCCCTAGGATAGTGTTAGGGGTAGGGTTAGGGTTAGCGTTAGCATCAGCCCTAGGATAGTGTTAGGGTTAGGGTTAGCATCAGCCCTAGGATAGTGTTAGGGTTAGAGTTAGCATCAGACCTAGGATAGTGTTAGGGTTAGGGTTATGGTTAGCATCAGCCCTAGGATAGTGTTAGGGTTAGGGTTAGCATCAGCCCTAATATAGTGTTAGGGTTAGGGTTAGGGTTAGCATCAGCCCTAGGATAGTGTTAGGGTTAGGGTTAGGGTTAGCATCAGGCCTAGGATAGTGTTAGGGTTAGGGTTAGCATCAGCCTTAGAATACAGTTAGGGTTAGGGTTAGGGTTAGCATCAGCCCTAGGATAGTGTTAGGGTTAGGGTTAGCATCAGACCTAGGATAGTGTTAGGGTTAGGGTTATGGTTAGCATCAGCCCTAGGATAGTGTTAGGGTTAGGGTTAGCATCAGCCCTAATATAGTGTTAGGGTTAGGGTTAGGGTTAGCATCAGGTCTAGGATAGTGTTAGTGTTAGGGTTAGCATCAGCCTTAGGATAGTGTTAGGGTTAGGGTTAGACTCAGCCCTAGGATACTGTTAGGGTTATTGTTAGGGTTAGCATCAGCCCTAGGATAGTGTTAGGGTTAGGGTTAGCATCAACCCTAGGAGAGTGTTACGGTTAGGGTTAGGGTTAGCATCAGCCCTAGGATAGAGTTAGGGTTAGGGTTAGACTCAGCCCTAGGATACTGTTAGGGTTATTGTTAGGGTTAGCATCAGCCCTAGGATAGTGTTAGGGTTAGGGTTAGCATCAGCCCTAGGAGAGTGTTAGGGTTAGGGTTAGGGTTAGCATCAGCCCTAGGATAGTGTTAGGGTTAGGGTTAGGGTTAGCATCAGCCCTAGGATAGTGTTAGGGTTAGGGTTAGGTTTAGCATCAGCCCTAGGATAGTGTTAGCATTAGGGTTTTGGTTATCATCAGGCCTAGGATAGTGTTAGGGGTAGGGTTAGCATTAGGATAGTGTTAGGGTTAGTGTTAGGGTTATCATCAGGCCTAGGATAGTGTTAGTTTTAGGGTTAGCATCAGCCCTAGGATAGTGTTAGGGTTAGGGTTAGGGTTAACATCAGCCCTAGGATAGTGATAGGGTTAGGGTTAGCATCAGTCCTAGGATAGTGTTAGGGTTAGGGTTAGACTCAGCCCTTGGATACTCTTAGGGTTATTGCTAGGGTTAGCATCAGCCCTAGGATAGTGTTATTGTTAGGGTTAGCATCAGCCCTAGGAGAGTGTTAGGGTTAGGGTTAGGGTTAGCATCAGCCCTAGGATAGTGACAGGGTTAGGGTTAGCATTAGCCCTAGGATAATGTTATGGTTAGGTTGATGGTTAGCATCAGCCCTAGGATAGTGTTAGGGTTAGGGTTAGCATCAGCCCTAGGATACTGTTAGGCTTATTGTTATTGTTAGCATCAGCCCTAGGATAGTGTTAGGGTTAGGGTTAGCATCAGCCCTAGGAGAGTGTTAGGGTTAGGGTTAGCATTAGCCCTAGGATAATGTTATGGTTAGGGTGATGGTTAGCATCAGCCCTAGGATAGTGTTAGGGTTAGGGTTAGGGTTAGCATCAGCCCTAGGATAGTGTTAGGTTTAGGGTTAGACTCAGCCCTAGGGTACTGTTAGGGTTATTGTTAGGGTTAGCATCAGCCCTAGGATAGTGTTAGGGTTAGGGTTAGCATCAGCCCTGGGAGAGTGTTAGTGTTAGGGTTAGGGATAGCATCAGCCTTAGGATAGTGTTAGGGTTAGGGTTAGGGTTAGCATCAGCCCTAGTATAGTGTTAGCGTTAGGGTTAGCATCAGCCCTAGGATAGTGTTAGGGTTAGGGTTAGGGTTAGCATCAGCCCTAGGATAGTGTTATGGTTAGAGATAGCATCAGCCCTAGGATAGTGTTAGGGTTAGGGTTAGAGTTAGCATCATCCCTAGGATAGTGTTAGGGTTAGGGTTAGGGTTAGCATCAGGCCTAAGATAGTGTTAGGGTTAGGGTTAGCATCAGCCTTAGGATAGTGCTAGGGTTAGGGTTAGGGTTAGCATCAGCCGTAGGATAGTGTTAGGGTTAGGGTTAGCATCACCCCTAAGATGGTGTTAGGGTTATGTTTAGGGTTATCATCAGCTTAGGATAGTGTTAGGGTTAGGGTTAGGGTTAGCATCAGCCCTAGGATAGTGTTAGGGTTAGGGTTAGCATCAGCCCTAGGATAGTGTTAGGGTTAGGGTTAGGGTTAGGGTTAGGGTTAGCATCAGCCCTAGGATAGTGTTAGGGTTAGGGTTAGCATTAGCCCTAGGATAGTGTTAGGGTTAGGGTTAGGGTTAGCATCAGCCCTAGGATAGTGTTATGGTTAGAGATAGCATCAGCCCTAGGATAGTGTTAGAGTTAGGGTTAGGGTTAGCATCAGCCCTAGGATAGTGTTAGGGTTAGAGTTAGGGTTAGCATCAGGCCTAGCATAGTGTTAGTGTTAGGGTTAGCATCAGCCTTAGGATAGTGTTAGGGTTAGTGTTAGGGTTAGCATCAGCCCTAGGATAGTGTTAGGTTTAGTGTTAGCATCAGCCCAAGGATAGTGTTAGGGTTAGGGTTAGGGTTAGTATCAGCCCTATGATAGTGTTAGGGTTAGGGTTAGGGTTAGCATCAGCCCTAGGATAGTGTTAGGGTTAGGGTTAGGGCTGGCATCAGCCCTAGGATACTGTTAGGGTTAGGGTTAGCATCAGCCCTAGGATAGTGTTAGGGTTAGGGTTAGGGTTAGCATCAGCCCTAGGATAGTGTTAGGGTTAGGGTTAGGGTTAGCATCAGGCCTAGGATAGTGTTAGGGTTAGGGTTAGCATCAGCCTTAGAATACAGTTAGGGTTAGGGTTAGGGTTAGCATCAGCCCTAGGATAGTGTTAGGGTTAGGGTTAGCATCAGACCTAGGATAGTGTTAAGGTTAGGGTTATGGTTAGCATCAGCCCTAGGATAGTGTTAGGGTTAGGGTTAGCATCAGCCCTAATATAGTGTTAGGGTTAGGGTTAGGGTTAGCATCACGTCTAGGATAGTGTTAGTGTTAGGGTTAGCATCAGCCTTAGGATAGTGTTAGGGTTAGGGTTAGACTCAGCCCTAGGATACTGTTAGGGTTATTGTTAGGGTTAGCATCAGCCCTAGGATAGTGTTAGGGTTAGGGTTAGCATCAACCCTAGGAGAGTGTTACGGTTAGGGTTAGGGTTAGCATCAGCCCTAGGATAGTGTTAGGGTTAGGGTTAGACTCAGCCCTAGGATACTGTTAGGGTTATTGTTAGGGTTAGCATCAGCCCTAGGATAGTGTTCGGGTTAGGGTTAGCATCAGCCCTAGGAGAGTGTTAGGGTTAGGGTTAGGGTTTGCATCAGCCCTAGGATAGTGTTAGGGTTAGGGTTAGGGTTAGCATCAGCCCTAGGATAGTGTTAGGGTTATGGTTAGGTTTAGCATCAGCCCTAGGATAGTGTTAGCGTTAGGGTTTTGGTTATCATCAGGCCTAGGATAGTGTTAGGGGTAGGGTTAGCATTAGCCCTAGGATAGTGTTAGGGTTAGTGTTAGGGTTACCATCAGGCCTAGGATAGTGTTAGTTTTAGGGTTAGCATCAGCCCTAGGATAGTGTTAGGGTTAGGGTTAGGGTTAACATCAGCCCTAGGATAGTGATAGGGTTAGGGTTAGCATCAGCCCTAGGATAGTGTTAGGGTTAGGGTTAGACTCAGCCCTTGGATACTCTTAGGGTTATTGCTAGGGTTAGCATCAGCCCTAGGATAGTGTTATTGTTAGGGTTAGCATCAGCCCTAGGAGAGTGTTAGGGTTAGGGTTAGGGTTAGCATCAGCCCTAGGATAGTGACAGGGTTAGGGTTAGCATTAGCCCTAGGATAATGTTATGGTTAGGTTGATGGTTAGCATCAGCCCTAGGATAGTGTTAGGGTTAGGGTTAGCATCAGCCCTGGGAGAGTGTTAGTGTTAGGGTTAGGGTTAGCATCACCTCTAGGATAGTGTTAGGGTTAGGGTTAGTGTTAGCATCAGCCCTAGGATAGTGTTATGGTTAGGATTAGCATCAGCCCTAGGATAGTGTTAGAGTTAGGGTTAGGGTTAGCATCAGCCCCAGGATAGTGTTAGGGTTAGGGTTAGCATCGGCCCTAGGATAGTGTTAGGGTTAGGGTTAGGGTTAGCATCAGCCCTAGGATAGTGTTAGGGTTAGTGTTAGCATCAGCCCTAGGATAGAGTTAGGGTTAGGGTTAGGGTTAGTATCAGCCCTATGATAATGTTAGGGTTAGGGTTAGGGTTAGCATCAGCCCTAGGATAGTGTTAGGGTTAGGGTTAGGGCTGGCATCAGCCCTAGGATACTGTTAGGGTTAGGGTTAGCATCAGCCCTAGGATAGTGTTAGGGTTAGGGTTAGGGTTAGCATCAGCCCTAGGATAGTGTTAGGGTTAGGGTTAGGGTTAGCATCAGGCCTAGGATAGTGTTAGGGTTAGGGTTAGCATCAGCCTTAGGATACTGTTAGGGTTAGGGTTAGGGTTAGCATGAGCCCTAGGATAGTGTTAGGGTTAGGGTTAGCATGAGCCCTAGGATAGTGTTAGGGTTAGGGTTATGGTTAGCATCAGCCCTAGGATAGTGTTAGGGTTTGGGTTAGCATCAGCCCTAATATAGTGTTAGGGTTAGGGTTAGGGTTAGCATCAGGTCTAGGATAGTGTTAGGGTTAGGGTTAGCATCAGCCTTAGGATAGTGTTAGGGTTAGGGTTAGGGTTAGCATCAGCCCTAGGATAGTGTTAGGGTTAGGGTTAGCATCAGCCCTAGGATAGTGATTAGGGTTAGGGTTAGGGTTAGGATCAGCCCTAGGATAATGTTAGGGTTAGGGTTAGGGTTAGCGTCAGGCCTAGGATAGTGTTAGGGTTATGGTTAGCATCAGCCTTAGGATACTGTTAGGGTTAGGGTTAGGGTTAGCATCAGCCCTAGGATAGTGTTAGGGTTAGGGTAAGCATCAGCCCTAGGATAGTGTTAGGTTTAGGGTTAGGGTTAGCATCAGCCCTAGGATAGTGTTAGGGTTAGGGTTAGACTCAGCCCTTGGATACTGTTAGGGTTATTGTTAGGGTTAGCATCAGCCCTAGGATAGTGTTAGGGTTAGGGTTATCATCAGCCCTAGGAGAGTGTTAGGGTTAGGGTTAGGGTTAGCATCAGCCCTAGGATAGTGTTAGGGTTAGGGTTAGCATCAGCCCTAGGATAATGCTATGGTTAGGGTGATGGTTAGCATCAGCCCTAGGATAGTGTTAGGGTTAGGGTTAGGGTTAGCATCAGCCCTAGGATAGTGTTTGGGTTAGGGTTAGACTCAGCCCTAGGATACTGTTAGGGTTATTGTTAGGGTTAGCATCAGCCCTAGGATAGTGTTAGGGTTAGGGTTAGCATCAGCCCTAGGAGAGTGTTAGGGTTAGGGTTAGGGTTAGCATCATCCTTAGGATAGTGTTAGGGTTAGGGTTAGGGTTAGCATCAGCCCTAGGATAGTGTTATGGTTAGAGATAGCATCAGCCCTAGGATAGTGTTAGGGTTAGGCTTAGAGTTAGCATCATCCCTAGGATAGTGTTAGGGTTAGGGTTACGGTTAGTATCAGCCCTAGGATAGTGTTAGGGTTAGGGTTAGGGCTGGCATCAGCCCTAGGATACTGTTAGGGTTAGGGTTAGCATCAGCCCTAGGATAGTGTTAGGGTTAGGGTGAGGGTTATCATCAGCCCTAGGATAGTGTTAGTGTTAGGGTTAGGGTTAGCATCAGGCCTAGGATAGTGTTAGGGTTAGGGTTAGCATCAGCCTTAAGATACTGTTAGGGTTAGGGTTAGGGTTAGCGTCAGCCCTAGGATAGTGTTAGGGTAAGGGTTAGCATCAGCCCTAGGATAGTGTTAGGGTTAGAGTTATGGTTAGCATCAGCCCTAGGATAGTGTTAGGGTTAGGGTTATGGTTAGCATCAGCCCTAGGATAGTGTTAGGGTTAGGGTTAGCATCAGCCCTAAGATAGTGTTAGGGTTAGGGTTAGGGTTAACACCCGCTTAGGATAGTGTTAGTGTTAGGGTTAGGGTTAGCATCAGCCCTAGGATAGTGTTAGGGTTAGGGTTAGCATCAGCCCTAGGATAGTGTTAGGGGTAGGGTTAGGGTTAGCGTTAGCATCAGCCCTAGGATAGTGTTAGGGTTAGGGTTAGCATCAGCCCTAGGATAGTGTTAGGGTTAGAGTTAGCATCAGCCCTAAGATAGTGTTAGGGTTAGGGTTAGGGTTAGCATCAGGCCTAGGATACTGTTAGGGTTAGAGATAGCATCAGCCCTAGGATAGTGTTAGAGTTAGGGTTAGGGTTAGCATCAGCCCTAGGATAGTGTTAGGGTTAGAGTTAGGGTTAGCATCAGGCCTAGCATAGTGTTAGGGTTAGGGTTAGCATCAGCCTTAGGATAGTGTTAGGGTTAGGGTTAGGGTTAGCATCAGCCCTAGGATAGTGTTAGGGTTAGTGTTAGCATCAGCCCTAGGATAGTGTTAGGGTTAGGGTTAGGGTTAGTATCAGCCCTATGATAGTGTTAGGGTTAGGGTTAGGGTTAGCATCAGCCCTAGGATAGTGTTAGGGTTAGTGTTAGCATCAGCCCTAGGAGAGTGTTAGGGTTAGGGTTAGGGTTAGCATCAGCCCTAGGATAGTGTTAGGGTTAGGGTTAGGGTTAGCATCAGCCCTAGGATAGTGTTAGGGTTAGGGTTAGGTTTATCATCACCCCTAGGATAGTGTTAGGGTTAGGGTTTTGGTTATCATCAGGCCTAGGATAGTGTTAGGGGTAGGGTTAGCATCAGCCCTAGGATAGTGTTAGGGTTAGTGTTAGGGTTATCATCAGGACTAGGATAGTGTTAGTTTTAGGGTTAGCATCAGCCCTAGGATAGTGTTAGGGTTAGGGTTAGGGTTAGCATCAGCCCTAGGATAGTGTTAGGGTTAGCGTTAGACTCAGCCCTTGGATACTCTTAGGGTTATTGTTAGGGTTAGCATCAGCCCTAGGATAGTGTTAGGGTTAGGGTTAGCATCAGCCCTAGGAGAGTGTTAGGGTTAGGGTTAGCATTAGCCCTAGGATAATGTTATGGTTAGGGTGATGGTTAGCATCAGCCCTAGGATAGTGTTAGGGTTAGGGTTAGGGTTAGCATCAGCCCTAGGATAGTGTTAGGTTTAGGGTTAGACTCAGCCCTAGGATACTGTTAGGGTTATTGTTAGGGTTAGCATCAGCCCTAGGATAGTGTTAGGGTTAGGGTTAGCATCAGCCCTAGGAGAGTGTTCGTGTTAGGGTTAGGGATAGCATCAGCCTTAGGATAGTGTTAGGGTTAGGGTTAGGGTTAGCATCAGCCCTAGTATAGTGTTAGCGTTAGGGTTAGCATCAGACCTAGGATAGTGTTAGGGTTAGGGTTAGGGTTAGCATCAGCCCTAGGATAGTGTTATGGTTAGAGATAGCATCAGCCCTAGGATAGTGTTAGGGTTAGGGTTAGAGTTAGCATCATCCCTAGGATAGTGTTAGGGTTAGGGTTAGGGTTAGCATCAGGCCTAGGATAGTGTTAGGGTTAGGGTTAGCATCAGCCTTAGGATAGTGTTAGGGTTAGGGTTAGGGTTAGCATCAGCCGTAGGATAGTGTTAGGGTTAGGGTTAGCATCACCCCTAAGATGGTGTTAGGGTTATGTTTAGGGTTATCATCAGCTTAGGATAGTGTTAGGGTTAGGGTTAGGGTTAGCATCAGCCCTAGGATAGTGTTAGGGTTAGGGTTAGCATCAGCCCTAGGATAGTGTTAGGGTTATGGTTAGGGTTAGGGTTAGGGTTAGCATCAGCCCTAGGATAGTGTTAGGGTTAGGGTTAGCATTAGCCCTAGGATAGTGTTAGGGTTAGGGTTAGGGTTAGCATCAGCCCTAGGATAGTGTTATGGTTAGAGATAGCATCAGCCCTAGGATAGTGTTAGAGTTAGGGTTAGGGTTAGCATCAGCCCTAGGATAGTGTTAGGGTTAGAGTTAGGGTTAGCATCAGGCCTAGCATAGTGTTAGGGTTAGGGTTAGCATCAGCCTTAGGATAGTGTTAGGGTTAGTGTTAGGGTTAGCATCAGCCCTAGGATAGTGTTAGGGTTAGTGTTAGCATCAGCCCTAGGATAGTGTTAGGGTTAGGGTTAGGGTTAGTATCAGCCCTATGATAGTGTTAGGGTTAGGGTTAGGGTTAGCATCAGCCCTAGGATAGTGTTAGGGTTAGGGTTAGGGCTGGCATCAGCCCTAGGATACTGTTAGGGTTAGGGTTAGCATCAGCCCTAGGATAGTGTTAGGGTTAGGGTTAGGGTTAGCATCAGCCCTAGGATAGTGTTAGGGTTAGGGTTAGGGTTAGCATCAGGCCTAGGATAGTGTTAGGGTTAGGGTTAGCATCAGCCTTAGAATACAGTTAGGGTTAGGGTTAGGGTTAGCATCAGCCCTAGGATAGTGTTAGGGTTAGGGTTAGCATCAGACCTAGGATAGTGTTAGGGTTAGGGTTATGGTTAGCATCAGCCCTAGGATAGTGTTAGGGTTAGGGTTAGCATCAGCCCTAATATAGTGTTAGGGTTAGGGTTAGCGTTAGCATCAGGTCTAGGATAGTGTTAGTGTTAGGGTTAGCATCAGCCTTAGGATAGTGTTAGGGTTAGGGTTAGACTCAGCCCTAGGATACTGTTAGGGTTATTGTTAGGGTTAGCATCAGCCCTAGGATAGTGTTAGGGTTAGGGTTAGCATCAACCCTAGGAGAGTGTTACGGTTAGGGTTAGGGTTAGCATCAGCCCTAGGATAGTGTTAGGGTTAGGGTTAGGGTTATCATCAGCCCTAGGATAGTGTTAGGGTTAGGGTTAGGTTTAGCATCAGCCCTAGGATACTGTTAGCGTTAGGGTTTTGGTTATCATCAGGCCTAGGATAGTGTTAGGGGTAGGGTTAGCATTAGCCCTAGGATAGTGTTAGGGTTAGTGTTAGGGTTATCATCAGGCCTAGGATAGTGTTAGTTTTAGGGTTAGCATCAGCCCTAGGATAGTGTTAGGGTTAGGGTTAGGGTTAACATCAGCCCTAGGATAGTGTTAGGGTTAGGGTTAGCATCAGCCCTAGGATAGTGTTAGGGTTAGGGTTAGACTCAGCCCTTGGATACTCTTAGGGTTATTGCTAGGGCTAGCATCAGCCCTAGGATAGTGTTATTGTTAGGGTTAGCATCAGCCCTAGGAGAGTGTTAGGGTTAGGGTTAGGGTTAGCATCAGCCCTAGGATAGTGACAGGGTTAGGGTTAGCATAAGCCCTAGGATAATGTTATGGTTAGGTTGATGGTTAGCATCAGCCCTAGGATAGTGTTAGGGTTAGGGTTAGGGTTAGCATCAGCCCTAGGATAGTGTTAGGTTTAGGGTTAGACTCAGCCCTAGGATACTGTTAGGGTTATTGTTATTGTTAGCATCAGCCCTAGGATAGTGTTAGGGTTAGGGTTAGCATCAGCCCTGGGAGAGTGTTAGTGTTAGGGTTAGGGTTAGCATCAGCCTTAGGATAGTGTTAGGGTTAGGGTTAGGGTTAGGGTTAGGGTTAGCATCAGCCCTAGGATAGTGTTATGGTTAGAGATAGCATCAGCCCTAGGATAGTGTTAGGGTTAGGGTTAGAGTTAGCATCATCCCTAGGATAGTGTTAGGGTTAGGGTTAGGTTTAGCATCAGGCCTAGGATAGTGTTAGGGTTAGGGGTAGCATCAGCCTTAGGATAGTGTTAGGGTTAGGGTTAGGGTTAGCATCAGCCGTAGGATAGTGTTAGGGTTAGGGTTAGCATCACCCCTAAGATGGTGTTAGGGTTAGGTTTAGGGTTGTCATCAGCTTAGGATAGTGTTAGGGTTAGGGTTAGGGTTATCATCATCCCTAGGATAGTGTTAGGGTTAGGGTTAGCATCAGCCCTAGGATAGTGTTATGGTTAGGGTTAGGGTTAGGGTTAGGGTTAGCATCAGCCCTAGGATAGTGTTAGGGTTAGGGTTAGCATTAGCCCTAGGATAGTGTTAGGTTTAGGGTTAGGGTTAGCATCAGGCCTAGGATAGTTTTAGGGTTAGGGTTAGCATCAGCCCTAGGATAGTGTTAGGTTTAGGTTTAGGGTTAGCATCAGCCTTAGGATAGTGTTAGGGATAGGGTTAGGGTTAGCATCAGCCCTAGGATAGTGTTAGGGTTAGGGTTAGCATCAGCCCTAGGATAGTGTTAGGTTTAGGGTTAGGGTTAGCATCAGCCCTAAGATAGTGTTAGGGTTAGTGTTAGACTCAGCCCTAGGATACTGTTAGGGTTATTGTTAGGGTTAGCATCAGCCCTAGGACAGTGTTAGGGTTAGGGTTAGCATCAGCCCTAGGAGAGTGTTAGGGTTAGGGTTAGGGTTAGCATCAGCCCTAGGATAGTGTTAGTGTTAGGGTTAGCATCAGCCCTATGATAATGTTATGGTTAGGGTGATGGTTAGCATCAGCCCTAGGATAGTGTTAGGGTTAGGGTTAGGGTTAGCATCAGCCCTAGGATAGTGTTAGGGTTAGGGTTAGACTCAGCCCTAGGATACTGTTAGGGTTATTGTTAGGGTTAGCATCAGCCCTAGGATAGTGTTAGGGTTAGGATTAGCATCAGCCCTAGGAAAGTGTTAGGATTAGGGTTAGTGTTAGCATCACCCCTAAGATAGTGTTAGGGTTAGGGTTAGCATCAGCCCTAGGATAGTGTTAGTGTTAGGGTTAGGGTTAGCATCAGCCCTAGGGTAGTGTTAGGGTTAGGGTTAGCATCAGCCCTAGGATAGCGTTAGGGTTAGGGTTAGGGTTAGCATCAGGCCTGGGATAGTGTTAGGGTTAGGGTTAGGGATAGCATCAGGCCTAGGATAGTGTTAGGGTTAGGGTTAGCATCAGCCCTAGGATAGTGTTAGGGTTAGTGTTAGGGTTAGCATCAGCCCTAGGATAGTGTTATCGTAAGGGTTAGCATCAGCCCTAGGATAGTGTTAGGGTTAGGGTTATGGTTAGCATCAGCCGTATGATAGTGATAGGGTTAGGGTTATGGTTAGCATCAGCCCTAGGATAGTGTTAGGGTTAGGGTTAGCATCAGCCCTAAGACAGTGTTAGGGTTAGGGTTAGGGTTAACGTCAGCTTAGGATAGTGTTAGGGTTAGGGTTAGGGTTAGCATCAGCCCTAGGATAGTGTTAGGGTTAGGGTTAGCATCACCCCTAGGATAGTGTTAGGGTTAGGGTTAGGGTTAGGGTTAGCATCAGCCCTAGGATAGTGTTAGGGTTAGGGTTAGCATCAGCCCTAGGATAGTGTTAGGGTTAGGGTTAGGGTTAGCATCAGCCCTAGGATAGTGTTAGGGTTAGGGTTAGCATCAGCCCTATGATAGTGTTAGGGTTACGGTTAGGGTTAGCATCAGGCCTAGGATAGTGTTAGGGTTAGAGTTAGAATCAGCCTTAGGATAGTGTTAGGGTTAGGGTTAGGGTTAGCATCAGCCCTAGGATAGTGTTAGCGTAAGGGTTAGCTTCAGCCCTAGGATAGTGTTAGGGTTAGGGTTAGCATCAGCCCTAATATAGTGTTAGGGTTAGGGTTAGGGTTAGCATCAGGTGTAGGATAGTGTTAGGTTTAGGGTTAGCATCAGCCTTAGGATAGTGTTAGGGTTAGGGTTAGCATCAGCCCTAGGATAATGTTATGGTTAGGGTGATGGTTAGCATCAGCCCTAGGATAGTGTTAGGGTTAGGGTTAGGGTTAGCATCAGCCCTAGGATAGTGTTAGGGTTAGGGTTAGCATCAGCCCTAGGATAATGTTATGGTTAGGGTGATGGTTAGCTTCAGCCCTAGGATAGTGTTAGGGTTAGGGTTAGGGTTAGCATCAGCCCTAGGATAGTGTTAGGGTTAGGGTTAGACTCAGCCCTAGGATACTGTTAGGGTTATTGTTAGGGTTAGCATCAGCCCTAGGATAGTGTTAGGGTTAGGATTAGCATCAGCCCTAGGAAAGTGTTAGGATTAGGGTTAGGGTTAACATCACCCCTAAGATAGTGTTAGGGTTAGGGTTAGCATCAGCCCTAGGATAGTGTTAGGGTTAGGGTTAGGGTTAGCATCAGCCCTAGGATAGTGTTAGGGTTAGGGTTAGCATCAGGCCTAGGACAGTGTTAGGTTTAGGGTTAGCATCAGCCTTAGGATACTGTTAGTGTTAGGGTTAGGGTTAGCGTCAGCCCTAGGATAGTGTTAGGGTAAGGGTTAGCATCAGCCCTAGGATAGTGTTAGGGTTAGAGTTATGGTTAGCATCAGCCCTAGGATAGTGTTATGGTTAGGGTTATGGTTAGCATCAGCCCTAGGATAGTGTTAGGGTTAGGGTTAGCATCAGCCCTAAGATAGTGTTAGGGTTAGGGTTAGGGTTAACACCAGCTTAGGATAGTGTTAAGGTTAGGGTTAGGGTTAGCATCAGCCCTAGGATAGTGTTAGTGTTAGGGTTAGCATCAGCCCTAGGATAGTGTTAGGGGTAGGGTTAGGGTTAGGGTTAGCATCAGCCCTAGGATAGTGTTAGGGTTAGGGTTAGCATCAGCCCTAGGATAGTGTTAGGGTTAGGGTTAGCATCAGCCCTAGGATAGTGTTAGGTTTAGGGTTAGACTCAGCCCTAGTATACTGTTAGGGTTATTGTTAGGGTTAGCATCTGCCCTAGGATAGTGTTAGGGTTAGGGTTAGACTCAGCCCTTGGATACTCTTAGGGTTATTGCTAGGGTTAGCATCAGCCCTAGGATAGTGTTATTGTTAGGGTTAGCATCAGCCCTAGGAGAGTGTAAGGGTTAGGGTTAGGGTTAGCATCAGCCCTAGGATAGTGACAGGGTTAGGGTTAGCATTAGCCCTAGGATAATGTTATGGTTAGGTTGATGGTTAGCATCAGCCCTAGGATAGTGTTAGGGTTAGGGTTAGGGTTAGCATCAGCCCTAGGATAGTGTTAGGTTTAGGGTTAGACTCAGCCCTAGGATACTGTTAGGGTTATTGTTATTGTTAGCATCAGCCCTAGGATAGTGTTAGGGTTAGGGTTAGCATCAGCCCTGGGAGACTGTTAGTGTTAGGGTTAGGGTTAGCATCAGCCTTAGGATAGTGTTAGGGTTAGGGTTAGGGTTAGCATCAGCCCTAGGATAGTGTTAGCGTTAGGGTTAGCATCACCCTAGGATAGTGTTAGGGTTAGGGTTAGGGTTAGCATCAGCCCTAGGATAGTGTTATGGTTAGAGATAGCATCAGCCCTAGGATAGTGTTAGGGTTAGGGTTAGAGTTAGCATCATCCCTAGGATAGTGTTAGGGTTAGGGTTAGGGTTAGCATCAGGCCTAGGATAGTGTTAGGGTTAGGGTTAGCATAAGCCTTAGGATAGTGTTAGGGTTAGGGTTAGGGTTAGCCTCAGCCGTAGGATAGTGTTAGGGTTAGGGTTAGCATCACCCCTAAGATGGTGTTAGGGTTAGGTTTAGGGTTGTCATCAGCTTAGGATAGTGTTAGGGTTAGGGTTAGGGTTATCATCAGCCCTAGGATAGTGTTAGGGTTAGGGTTAGCATCAGCCCTAGGATAGTGTTAGGGTTAGGGTTAGGGTTAGGGTTAGGGTTAGCATCAGCCCTAGGATAGTGTTGGGGTTAGGGTTAGCATTAGCCCTAGGATAGTGTTAGGTTTAGGGTTAGGGTTAGCATCAGGCCTAGGATAGTGTTAGGGTTAGGGTTAGGGTTAGCACCAGCCCTAGGATAGTGTTAGGGTTAGGGTTAGCATCAGCCCTAATATACTGTTAGGGTTAGGGTTAGGGTTAGCATCAGGTCTAGGATAGTGTTAGGTTTAGGGTTAGCATCAGCCTTAGGATAGTGTTAGGGTTAGGGTTAGGGTTAGCATCAGCCCTAGGATAGTGTTAGGGTTAGGGTTAGCATCAGCCCTAGGATAGTGTTAGGTTTAGGGTTAGGGTTAGCATCAGCCCTAAGATAGTGTTAGGGTTAGTGTTAGACTCAGCCCTAGGATACTGTTAGGGTTATTGTTAGGGTTAGCATCAGCCCTAGGACAGTGTTAGGGTTAGGGTTAGCATCAGCCCTAGGAGAGTGTTAGGGTTAGGGTTAGGGTTAGCATCAGCCCTAGGATAGTGTTAGTGTTAGGGTTAGCATCAGCCCTAGGATAATGTTATGGTTAGGGTGATGGTTAGCATCAGCCCTAGGATAGTGTTAGGGTTAGGGTTAGGGTTAGCATCAGCCCTAGGATAGTGTTAGGGTTAGGGTTAGACTCAGCCCTAGGATACTGTTAGGGTTATTGTTAGGGTTAGCATCAGCCCTAGGATAGTGTTAGGGTTAGGATTAGCATCAGCCCTAGGAAAGTGTTAGGATTAGGGTTAGGGTTAGCATCACCCCTAAGATAGTGTTAGGGTTAGGGTTAGCATCAGCCCTAGGATAGTGTTAGGGTTAGGGTTAGGGTTAGCATCAGCCCTAGGATAGTGTTAGGGTTAGGGTTAGCATCAGCCCTAGGATAGCGTTAGGGTTAGGGTTAGGGTTAGCATCAGGCCTAGGATAGTGTTAGGGTTAGGGTTAGGGATAGCATCAGGCCTAGGATAGTGTTAGGGTTAGGGTTAGCATCAGCCCTAGGATAGTGTTAGGGTTAGTGTTAGGGTTAGCATCAGCCCTAGGATAGTGTTATCGTAAGGGTTAGCATCAGCCCTAGGATAGTGTTAGGGTTAGGGTTATGGTTAGCATCAGCCGTATGATAGTGATAGGGTTAGGGTTATGGTTAGCATCAGCCCTAGGATAGTGTTAGGTTTAGGGTTAGCATCAGCCCTAAGACAGTGTTAGGGTTAGGGTTAGGGTTAACGTCAGCTTAGGATAGTGTTAGGGTTAGGGTTAGGGTTAGCATCAGCCCTAGGATAGTGTTAGGGTTAGGGTTAGCATCACCCCTAGGATAGTGTTAGGGTTAGGGTTAGGGTTAGGGTTAGCATCAGCCCTAGGATAGTGTTAGGGTTAGGGTTAGCATCAGCCCTAGGATAGTGTTAGGGTTAGGGTTAGGGTTAGCATCAGCCCTAGGATAGTGTTAGGGTTAGGGTTAGCATCAGCCCTATGATAGTGTTAGGGTTACGGTTAGGGTTAGCATCAGGCCTAGGATAGTGTTAGGGTTAGAGTTAGAATCAGCCTTAGGATAGTGTTAGGGTTAGGGTTAGGGTTAGCATCAGCCCTAGGATAGTGTTAGCGTAAGGGTTAGCTTCAGCCCTAGGATAGTGTTAGGGTTAGGGTTAGCATCAGCCCTAATATAGTGTTAGGGTTAGGGTTAGGGTTAGCATCAGGTCTAGGATAGTGTTAGGTTTAGGGTTAGCATCAGCCTTAGGATAGTGTTAGGGTTAGGGTTAGGGTTATCATCAGCCCTAGGATAGTGTTAGGGTTAGGGTTAGCATCAGCCCTAGGATAGTGTTAGGTTTAGGGTTAGGGTTAGCATCAGCCCTAGGATAGTGTTAGGGTTAGTGTTAGACTCAGCCCTAGGATACTGTTAGGGTTATTGTTAGGGTTAGCATCAGCCCTAGGACAGTGTTAGGGTTAGGGTTAGCATCAGCCCTAGGAGAGTGTTAGGGTTAGGGTTAGGGTTAGCATCAGCCCTAGGATAGTGTTAGGGTTAGGGTTAGCATCAGCCCTAGGATAATGTTATGGTTAGGGTGATGGTTAGCATCAGCCCTAGGATAGTGTTAGGGTTAGGGTTAGGGTTAGCATCAGCCCTAGGATAGTGTTAGGGTTAGGGTTAGACTCAGCCCTAGGATACTGTTAGGGTTATTGTTAGGGTTAGCATCAGCCCTAGGATAGTGTTAGGGTTAGGATTAGCATCAGCCCTAGGAAAGTGTTAGGATTAGGGTTAGGGTTAACATCACCCCTAAGATAGTGTTAGGGTTAGGGTTAGCATCAGCCCTAGGATAGTGTTAGGGTTAGGGTTAGGGTTAGCATCAGCCCTAGGATAGTGTTAGGGTTAGGGTTAGCATCAGCCCTAGGATAGCGTTAGGGTTAGGGTTAGGGTTAGCATCAGGCCTAGGATAGTGTTAGGTTTAGGGTTAGCATCAGCCTTAGGATACTGTTAGTGTTAGGGTTAGGGTTAGCGTCAGCCCTAGGATAGTGTTAGGGTAAGGGTTAGCATCAGCCCTAGGATAGTGTTAGGGTTAGAGTTATGGTTAGCATCAGCCCTAGGATAGTGTTATGGTTAGGGTTATGGTTAGCATCAGCCCTAGGATAGTGTTAGGGTTAGGGTTAGCATCAGCCCTAAGATAGTGTTAGGGTTAGGGTTAGGGTTAACACCAGCTTAGGATAGTGTTAAGGTTAGGGTTAGGGTTAGCATCACCCTAGGATAGTGTTAGTGTTAGGGTTAGCATCAGCCCTAGGATAGTGTTAGGGGTAGGGTTAGGGTTAGGGTTAGCATCAGCCCTAGGATAGTGTTAGGGTTAGGGTTAGCATCAGCCCTAGGATAGTGTTAGGGTTAGGGTTAGCATCAGCCCTAGGATAGTGTTAGGTTTAGGGTTAGACTCAGCCCTAGTATACTGTTAGGGTTATTGTTAGGGTTAGCATCTGCCCTAGGATAGTGTTAGGGTTAGGGTTAGCATCAGCCCTAGGAGAGTGTTAGTGTTAGGGTTAGGGATAGCATCAGCCTTAGGATAGTGTTAGGGTTAGGGTTAGGGTTAGCATCAGCCCTAGGATAGTGTTAGCGTTAGGGTTAGCATCAGCCCTAGGATAGTGTTAGGGTTAGGGTTAGGGTTAGCATCAGCCCTAGGATAGTGTTATGGTTAGAGATAGCATCAGCCCTAGGATAGTGTTAGGGTTAGGGTTAGAGTTAGCATCATCCCTAGGATAGTGTTAGGGTTAGGGTTAGGGTTAGCATCAGGCCTAGGATAGTGTTAGGGTTAGGGTTAGCATCAGCCTTAGGATAGTGTTAGGGTTAGGGTTAGGGTTAGCATCAGCCGTAGGATAGTGTTAGGGTTAGGGTTAGCATCACCCCTAAGATGGTGTTAGGGTTAGGTTTAGGGTTATCATCAGCTTAGGATAGTGTTAGGGTTAGGGTTAGGGTTAGCATCAGCCCTAGGATAGTGTTAGGGTTAGGGTTAGCATCAGCCCTAGGATAGTGTTAGGGTTATGGTTAGGGTTAGGGTTAGGGTTAGCATCAGCCCTAGGATAGTGTTAGGGTTAGGGTTAGCATTAGCCCTAGGATAGTGTTAGGGTTAGGGTTAGGGTTAGCATCAGCCCTAGGATAGTGTTATGGTTAGAGATAGCATCAGCCCTAGGATAGTGTTAGAGTTAAGGTTAGGGTTAGCATCAGCCCTAGGATAGTGTTAGGGTTAGAGTTAGGGTTAGCATCAGGCCTAGCATAGTGTTAGGGTTAGGGTTAGCATCAGCCTTAGGATAGTGTTAGGGTTAGGGTTAGGGTTAGCATCAGCCCTAGGATAGTGTTAGGGTTAGTGTTAGCATCAGCCCTAGGATAGTGTTAGGGTTAGGGTTAGGGTTAGTATCAGCCCTATGATAGTGTTAGGGTTAGGGTTAGGGTTAGCATCAGCCCTAGGATAGTGTTAGGGTTAGGGTTAGGGCTGGCATCAGCCCTAGGATACTGTTAGGGTTAGGGTTAGCATCAGCCCTAGGATAGTTTTAGGGTTAGGGTTAGGGTTAGCATCAGCCCTAGGATAGTGTTAGGGTTAGGGTTAGGGTTAGCATCAGGCCTAGGATAGTGTTAGGGTTAGGGTTAGCATCAGCTTTAGAATACAGTTAGGGTTAGGGTTAGGGTTAGCATCAGCCCTAGGATAGTGTTAGGGTTAGGGTTAGCATCAGACCTAGGATAGTGTTAGGGCTAGGGTTATGGTTAGCATCAGCCCTAGGATAGTGTTAGGGTTAGGGTTAGCATCAGCCCTAATATAGTGTTAGGGTTAGGGTTAGGGTTAGCATCAGGTCTAGGATAGTGTTAGTGTTAGGGTTAGCATCAGCCTTAGGATAGTGTTAGGGTTAGGGTTAGACTCAGCCCTAGGATACTGTTAGGGTTATTGTTAGGGTTAGCATCAGCCCTAGGATAGTGTTAGTGTTAGGGTTAGCATCAACCCTAGGAGAGTGTTACGGTTAGGGTTAGGGTTAGCATCAGCCCTAGGATAGTGTTAGCGTTAGGGTTTTGGTTATCATCAGGCCTAGGATAGTGTTAGGGGTAGGGTTAGCATCAGCCCTAGGATAGTGTTAGGGTTAGTGTTAGGGTTATCATCAGGCCTAGGATAGTGTTAGTTTTAGGGTTAGCATCAGCCCTAGGATAGTGTTAGGGTTAGGGTTAGGGTTAACATCAGCCCTAGGATAGTGTTAGGGTTAGGGTTAGCATCAGCCCTAGGATAGTGTTAGGTTTAGGGTTAGGGTTAGCATCAGCCCTAGGATAGTGTTAGGGTTAGGGTTAGACTCAGCCCTTGGATACTCTTAGGGTTATTGCTAGGGTGAGCATCAGCCCTAGGATAGTGTTAGGGTTAGGGTTAGCATCAGCCCTAAGAGAGTGTTAGGGTTAGGGTTAGGGTTAGCATCAGCCCTAGGATAGTGTTAGGGTTAGGGTTAGCATTAGCCCTAGGATAATGTTATGGTTAGGGTGATGGTTAGCATCAGCCCTAGGATAGTGTTAGGGTTAGGGTTAGGGTTAGCATCAGCCCTAGGATAGTGTTAGGTTTAGGGTTAGACTCAGCCCTAGGATACTGTTAGGGTTATTGTTATTGTTAGCATCAGCCCTAGGATAGTGTTAGGGTTAGGGTTAGCATCAGCCCTGGGAGAGTGTTAGTGTTAGGGTTAGGGTTAGCATCAGCCTTAGGATAGTGTTAGGGTTAGGGTTAGGGTTAACATCAGCCCTAGGATAGTGTTAGCGTTAGGGTTAGCATCACCCTAGGATAGTGTTAGGGTTAGGGTTAGGGTTAGCATCAGCCCTAGGATAGTGTTATGGTTAGAGATAGCATCAGCCCTAGGATAGTGTTAGGGTTAGGGTTAGAGTTAGCATCATCCCTAGGATAGTGTTAGGGTTAGGGTTAGGGTTAGCATCAGGCCTAGGATAGTGTTAGGGTTAGGGTTAGCATCAGCCTTAGGATAGTGTTAGGGTTAGGGTTAGGGTTAGCATCAGCCGTAGGATAGTGTTAGGGTTAGGGTTAGCATCACCCCTAAGATGGTGTTAGGGTTAGGTTTAGGGTTGTCATCAGCTTAGGATAGTGTTAGGGTTAGGGTTAGGGTTATCATCAGCCCTAGGATAGTGTTAGGGTTAGGGTTAGCATCAGCCCTAGGATAGTGTTAGGGTTAGGGTTAGGGTTAGCATCAGCCTTAGGATAGTGTTAGGGTTAGGGTTAGCATCAGCCCTAGGATAGCGTTAGGGTTAGGGTTAGGGTTAGCATCAGGCCTAGGATAGTGTTAGGTTTAGGGTTAGCATCAGCCTTAGGATACTGTTAGTGTTAGGGTTAGGGTTAGCGTCAGCCCTAGGATAGTGTTAGGGTAAGGGTTAGCATCAGCCCTAGGATAGTGTTAGGGTTAGAGTTATGGTTAGCATCAGCCCTAGGATAGTGTTATGGTTAGGGTTATGGTTAGCATCAGCCCTAGGATAGTGTTAGGGTTAGGGTTAGCATCAGCCCTAAGATAGTGTTAGGGTTAGGGTTAGGGTTAACACCAGCTTAGGATAGTGTTAAGGTTAGGGTTAGGGTTAGCATCACCCTAGGATAGTGTTAGTGTTAGTGTTAGCATCAGCCCTAGGATAGTGTTAGGGGTAGGGTTAGGGTTAGGGTTAGCATCAGCCCTAGGATAGTGTTAGGGTTAGGGTTAGCATCAGCCCTAGGATAGTGTTAGGATTAGGGTTAGCATCAGCCCTAGGATAGTGTTAGGTTTAGGGTTAGACTCAGCCCTAGTATACTGTTAGGGTTATTGTTAGGGTTAGCATCTGCCCTAGGATAGTGTTAGGGTAAGGGTTAGCATCAGCCCTAGGAGAGTGTTAGTGTTAGGGTTAGGGATAGCATCAGCCTTAGGATAGTGTTAGGGTTAGGGTTAGGGTTAGCATCAGCCCTAGGATAGTGTTAGCGTTAGGGTTAGCATCAGCCCTAGGATAGTGTTAGGGTTAGGGTTAGGGTTAGCATCAGCCCTAGGATAGTGTTATGGTTAGAGATAGCATCAGCCCTAGGATAGTGTTAGGGTTAGGGTTAGAGTTAGCATCATCCCTAGGATAGTGTTAGGGTTAGGGTTAGGGTTAGCATCAGGCCTAGGATAGTGTTAGGGTTAGGGTTAGCATCAGCCTTAGGATAGTGTTAGGGTTAGGGTTAGGGTTAGCATCAGCCGTAGGATAGTGTTAGGGTTAGGGTTAGCATCACCCCTAAGATGGTGTTAGGGTTAGGTTTAGGGTTATCATCAGCTTAGGATAGTGTTAGGGTTAGGGTTAGGGTTAGCATCAGCCCTAGGATAGTGTTAGGGTTAGGGTTAGCATCAGCCCTAGGATAGTGTTAGGGTTATGGTTAGGGTTAGGGTTAGGGTTAGCATCAGCCCTAGGATAGTGTTAGGGTTAGGGTTAGCATTAGCCCTAGGATAGTGTTAGGGTTAGGGTTAGGGTTAGCATCAGCCCTAGGATAGTGTTATGGTTAGAGATAGCATCAGCCCTAGGATAGTGTTAGAGTTAAGGTTAGGGTTAGCATCAGCCCTAGGATAGTGTTAGGGTTAGAGTTAGGGTTAGCATCAGGCCTAGCATAGTGTTAGGGTTAGGGTTAGCATCAGCCTTAGGATAGTGTTAGGGTTAGGGTTAGGGTTAGCATCAGCCCTAGGATAGTGTTAGGGTTAGTGTTAGCATCAGCCCTAGGATAGTGTTAGGGTTAGGGTTAGGGTTAGTATCAGCCCTATGATAGTGTTAGGGTTAGGGTTAGGGTTAGCATCAGCCCTAGGATAGTGTTAGGGTTAGGGTTAGGGCTGGCATCAGCCCTAGGATACTGTTAGGGTTAGGGTTAGCATCAGCCCTAGGATAGTTTTAGGGTTAGGGTTAGGGTTAGCATCAGCCCTAGGATAGTGTTAGGGTTAGGGTTAGGGTTAGCATCAGGCCTAGGATAGTGTTAGGGTTAGGGTTAGCATCAGCTTTAGAATACAGTTAGGGTTAGGGTTAGGGTTAGCATCAGCCCTAGGATAGTGTTAGGGTTAGGGTTAGCATCAGACCTAGGATAGTGTTAGGGTTAGGGTTATGGTTAGCATCAGCCCTAGGACAGTGTTAGGGTTAGGGTTAGCATCAGCCCTAAGATAGTGTTAGGGTTAGGGTTAGGGTTAGCATCAGGTCTAGGATAGTGTTAGTGTTAGGGTTAGCATCAGCCTTAGGATAGTGTTAGGGTTAGGGTTAGACTCAGCCCTAGGATACTGTTAGGGTTATTGTTAGGGTTATCATCAGCCCTAGGATAGTGTTAGGGTTAGGGTTAGCATCAACCCTAGGAGAGTGTTACGGTTAGGGTTAGGGTTAGCATCAGCCCTAGGATAGTGTTAGCGTTAGGGTTTTGGTTATCATCAGGCCTAGGATAGTGTTAGGGGTAGGGTTAGCATCAGCCCTAGGATAGTGTTAGGGTTAGTGTTAGGGTTATCATCAGGCCTAGGATAGTGTTAGTTTTAGGGTTAGCATCAGCCCTAGGATAGTGTTAGGGTTAGGGTTAGGGTTAACATCAGCCCTAGGATAGTGTTAGGGTTAGGGTTAGCATCAGCCCTAGGATAGTGTTAGGTTTAGGGTTAGGGTTAGCATCAGCCCTAGGATAGTGTTAGGGTTAGGGTTAGACTCAGCCCTTGGATACTCTTAGGGTTATTGCTAGGGTGAGCATCAGCCCTAGGATAGTGTTAGGGTTAGGGTTAGCATCAGCCCTAAGAGAGTGTTAGGGTTAGGGTTAGGGTTAGCATCAGCCCTAGGATAGTGTTAGGGTTAGGGTTAGCATTAGCCCTAGGATAATGTTATGGTTAGGGTGATGGTTAGCATCAGCCCTAGGATAGTGTTAGGGTTAGGGTTAGGGTTAGCATCAGCCCTAGGATAGTGTTAGGTTTAGGGTTAGACTCAGCCCTAGGATACTGTTAGGGTTATTGTTATTGTTAGCATCAGCCCTAGGATAGTGTTAGGGTTAGGGTTAGCATCAGCCCTGGGAGAGTGTTAGTGTTAGGGTTAGGGTTAGCATCAGCCTTAGGATAGTGTTAGGGTTAGGGTTAGGGTTAGCATCAGCCCTAGGATAGTGTTAGCGTTAGGGTTAGCATCACCCTAGGATAGTGTTAGGGTTAGGGTTAGGGTTAGCATCAGCCCTAGGATAGTGTTATGGTTAGAGATAGCATCAGCCCTAGGATAGTGTTAGGGTTAGGGTTAGAGTTAGCATCATCCCTAGGATAGTGTTAGGGTTAGGGTTAGGGTTAGCATCAGGCCTAGGATAGTGTTAGGGTTAGGGTTAGCATCAGCCTTAGGATAGTGTTAGGGTTAGGGTTAGGGTTAGCATCAGCCATAGGATAGTGTTAGGGTTAGGGTTAGCATCACCCCTAAGATGGTGTTAGGGTTAGGTTTAGGGTTGTCATCAGCTTAGGATAGTGTTAGGGTTAGGGTTAGGGTTATCATCAGCCCTAGGATAGTGTTAGGGTTAGGGTTAGCATCAGCCCTAGGATAGTGTTAGGGTTAGGGTTAGGGTTAGGGTTAGGGTTAGCATCAGCCCTAGGATAGTGTTAGGGTTAGGGTTAGCATTAGCCCTAGGATAGTGTTAGGTTTAGGGTTAGGGTTAGCATCAGGCCTAGGATAGTGTTAGGGTTAGGGTTAGGGTTAGCATCAGCCCTAGGATAGTGTTAGGGTTAGTGTTAGACTCAGCCCTAGGATACTGTTAGGGTTATTGTTAGGGTTAGCATCAGCCCTAGGACAGTGTTAGGGTTAGGGTTAGCATCAGCCCTAGGAGAGTGTTAGGGTTAGGGTTAGGGTTAGCATCAGCCCTAGGATAGTGTTAGGGTTAGGGTTAGCATCAGCCCTAGGATAGTGTTAGCGTAAGGGTTAGCTTCAGCCCTAGGATAGTGTTAGGGTTAGGGTTAGCATCAGCCCTAATATAGTGTTAGGGTTAGGGTTAGGGTTAGCATCAGGTCTAGGATAGTGTTAGGTTTAGGGTTAGCATCAGCCTTAGGATAGTGTTAGGGTTAGGGTTAGGGTTAGCATCAGCCCTAGGATAGTGTTAGGGTTAGGGTTAGGGTTAGCATCAGCCCTAGGATAGTGTTAGGGTTAGGGTTAGGGTTAGCATCAGCCCTAGGAAAGTGTTAGGGTTAGGGTTAGGGTTAGCATCAGCCCTAGGATAGTGTTAGGGTTAGGGTTAGGGTTAGCATCAGCCCTAAGATAGTGTTAGGGTTACGGTTAGGGTTAGCATCAGGCCTAGGATAGTGTTAGGGTTAGAGTTAGAATCAGCCTTAGGATAGTGTTAGGGTTAGGGTTAGGGTTAGCATCAGCCCTAGGATAGTGTTAGCGTAAGGGTTAGCTTCAGCCCTAGGATAGTGTTAGGGTTAGGGTTAGCATCAGCCCTAATATAGTGTTAGGGTTAGGGTTAGGGTTAGCATCAGGTCAAGGATAGTGTTAGGTTTAGGGTTAGCATCAGCCTTAGGATAGTGTTAGGGTTAGGGTTAGGGTTAGCATCAGCCCTAGGATAGTGTTAGGGTTAGGGTTAGCATCAGCCCTAGAATAGTGTTAGGTTTAGGGTTAGGGTTAGCATCAGCCCTAGGATAGTGTTAGGGTTAGTGTTAGACTCAGCCCTAGGATACTGTTAGGGTTATTGTTAGGGTTAGCATCAGCACTAGGACAGTGTTAGGGTTAGGGTTAGCATCAGCCCTAGGAGAGTGTTAGGGTTAGGGTTAGGGTTAGCATCAGCCCTAGGATAGTGTTAGGGTTAGGGTTAGCATCAGCCCTAGGATAATGTTATGGTTAGGGTGATGGTTAGCATCAGCCCTAGGATAGTGTTAGGGTTAGGGTTAGGGTTAGCATCAGCCCTAGGATAGTGTTAGGGTTAGGGTTAGACTCAGCCCTAGGATACTGTTAGGGTTATTGTTAGGGTTAGCATCAGCCCTAGGATAGTGTTAGGGTTAGGATTAGCATCAGCCCTAGGAAAGTGTTAGGATTAGGGTTAGGGTTAACATCACCCCTAAGATAGTGTTAGGGTTAGGGTTAGCATCAGCCCTAGGATAGTGTTAGGGTTAGGGTTAGGGTTAGCATCAGCCCTAGGATAGTGTTAGGGTTAGGGTTAGCATCAGCCCTAGGATAGCGTTAGGGTTAGGGTTAGGGTTAGCATCAGGCCTAGGATAGTGTTAGGGTTAGGGTTAGGGATAGCATCAGGCCTAGGATAGTGTTAGGGTTAGGGTTAGCATCAGCCCTAGGATAGTGTTAGGGTTAGTGTTAGGGTTAGCATCAGCCCTAGGATAGTGTTATCGTAAGGGTTAGCATCAGCCCTAGGATAGTGTTAGGGTTAGGGTTAGGGTTAGCATCAGGGCTAGGATAGTGTTAGGTTTAGGGTTAGCATCAGCCTTAGGATACTGTTAGTGTTAGGGTTAGGGTTAGCGTCAGCCCTAGGATAGTGTAAGGGTAAGGGTTAGCATCAGCCCTAGGATAGTGTTAGGGTTAGAGTTATGGTTAGCATCAGCCCGAGGATAGTGTTATGGTTAGGGTTATGGTTAGCATCAGCCCTAGGATAGTGTTAGGGTTAGGGTTAGCATCAGCCCTAAGATAGTGTTAGGGTTAGGGTTAGGGTTAACACCAGCTTAGGATAGTGTTAGGGTTAGGGTTAGGGTTAGCATCAGCCCTAGGATAGTGTTAGGGTTAGGGTTAGCATCAGCCCTAGGATAGTGTTAGGGGTAGGGTTAGGGTTAGGGTTAGCATCAGCCCTAGGATAGTGTTAGGGTTAGGGTTAGCATCAGCCCTAGGATAGTGTTAGGGTTAGGGTTAGCATCAGCCCTAAGATAGTGTTAGGGTTAGGGTTAGGGTTAGGGTTAGGGTTAGCATCAGCCCTAGGATAGTGTTAGGGTTAGAGTTAGGGTTAGCATCAGGCCTAGCATAGTGTTAGGGTTAGGGTTAGCATCAGCCTTAGGATAGTGTTAGGGTTAGGGTTAGGGTTAGCATCAGCCCTAAGATAGTGTTAGGATTAGAGTTAGGGTCAGCATCAGGCCTAGCATAGTGTTAGGGTTAGGGTTAGCATCAGCCTTAGGATAGTGTTAGGGTTAGGGTTAGGGTTAGCATCAGCCCTAGGATAGTGTTAGGGTTAGTGTTAGCATCAGCCCTAGGATAGTGTTAGGGTTAGGGTTAGGGTTAGTATCAGCCCTATGATAGTGTTAGGGTTAGGGTTAGGGTTAGCATCAGCCCTAGGATAGTGTTAGGGTTAGGGTTAGGGCTGGCATCAGCCCTAGGATACTGTTAGGGTTAGGGTTAGCATCAGCCCTAGGATAGTGTTAGGGTTAGGGTTAGGGTTAGCATCAGCCCTTGGATAGTGTTAGGGTTAGGGTTAGGGTTAGCATCAGGCCTAGGATAGTGTTAGGGTTAGGGTTAGCATCAGACCTAGGATAGTGTTAGGGTTAGGGTTATGGTTAGCATCAGCCCTAGGATAGTGTTAGGGTTAGGGTTAGCATCAGCCCTAATATAGTGTTAGGGTTAGGGTTAGGGTTAGCATCAGGTCTAGGATAGTGTTAGTGTTAGGGTTAGCATCAGCCTTAGGATAGTGTTAGGGTTAGGGTTAGACTCAGCCCTAGGATACTGTTAGGGTTATTGTTAGGGTTAGCATCAGCCCTAGGATAGTGTTAGGGTTAGGGTTAGCATCAACCCTAGGAGAGTGTTACGGTTAGGGTTAGGGTTAGCATCAGCCCTAGGATAGTGTTAGGGTTAGGGTTAGACTCAGCCCTAGGATACTGTTAGGGTTATTGTTAGGGTTAGCATCAGCCCTAGGATAGTGTTAGGGTTAGGGTTAGCATCAGCCCTAGGAGAGTGTTAGGGTTAGGGTTAGGGTTAGCATCAGCCCTAGGATAGTGTTAGGGTTAGGGTTAGGGTTAGCATCAGCCCTAGGATAGTGTTAGGGTTAGGGTTAGGTTTAGCATCAGCCCTAGGATAGTGTTAGCGTTAGGGTTTTGGTTATCATCAGGCCTAGGATAGTGTTAGGGGTAGGGTTAGCATCAGAGCTAGGATAGTGTTAGGGTTAGTGTTAGGGTTATCATCAGGCCTAGGATAGTGTTAGTTTTAGGGTTAGCATCAGCCCTAGGATAGTGTTAGGGTTAGGGTTAGGGTTAACATCAGCCCTAGGATAGTGTTAGGGTTAGGGTTATCATCAGCCCTAGGATAGTGTTAGGTTTAGGGTTAGGGTTAGCATCAGCCCTAGGATAGTGTTAGGGTTAGGGTTAGACTCAGCCCTTGGATACTCTTAGGGTTATTGCTAGGGTGAGCATCAGCCCTAGGATAGTGTTAGGGTTAGGGTTAGCATCAGCCCTAGGAGAGTGTTAGGGTTAGGGTTAGGGTTAGCATCAGCCCTAGGATAGTGTTAGGGTTAGGGTTAGCATTAGCCCTAGGATAATGTTATGGTTAGGGTGATGGTTAGCATCAGCCCTAGGATAGTGTTAGGGTTAGGGTTAGGGTTAGCATCAGCCCTAGGATAGCGTTAGGTTTAGGGTTAGACTCAGCCCTAGGATACTGTTAGGGTTATTGTTAGGGTTAGCATCAGCCCTAGGATAGTGTTAGGGTTAGAGTTAGCATCAGCCCTAGGAGAGTGTTAGTGTTAGGGTTAGGGTTAGCATCAGCCTTAGGATAGTGTTAGGGTTAGGGTTAGGGTTAGCATCAGCCCTAGGATAGTGTTAGCGTTAGGGTTAGCATCAGCCCTAGGATAGTGTTAGGGTTAGGGTTAGGGTTAGCATCAGCCCTAGGATAGTGTTATGGTTAGAGATAGCATCAGCCCTAGGATAGTGTTAGGGTTAGGGTTAGAGTTAGCATCATCCCTAGGATAGTGTTAGGGTTAGGGTTAGGGTTAGCATCAGGCCTAGGATAGTGTTAGGGTTAGGGTTAGCATCAGCCTTAGGATAGTGTTAGGGTTAGGGTTAGCATCACCCCTAAGATGGTGTTAGGGTTAGGTTTAGGGTTATCATCAGCTTACGATAGTGTTAGGGTTAGGGTTAGGGTTAGCATCAGCCCTAGGATAGTGTTAGGGTTAGGGTTAGCATCAGCCCTAGGATAGTGTTAGGGTTAGGGTTAGGGTTAGGGTTAGGGTTAGGGTTAGCATCAGCCCTAGGATAGTGTTAGGGTTAGGGTTAGCATTAGCCCTAGGATAGTGTTAGGGTTAGGGTTAGGGTTAGCATCAGCCCTAGGATAGTGTTATGGTTAGAGATAGCATCAGCCCTAGGATAGTGTTAGAGTTAGGGTTAGGGTTAGCATCAGCCCTAGGATAGTGTTAGGGTTAGAGTTAGGGTTAGCATCAGGCCTAGCATAGTGTTAGGGTTAGGGTTAGCATCAGCCTTAGGATAGTGTTAGGGTTAGGGTTAGGGTTAGCATCAGCCCTAGGATAGTGTTAGGGTTAGTGTTAGCATCAGCCCTAGGATAGTGTTAGGGTTAGGGTTAGGGATAGTATCAGCCCTATGATAGTGTTAGGGTTAGGGTTAGGGTTAGCATCAGCCCTAGGATAGTGTTAGGGTTAGGGTTAGGGCTGGCATCAGCCCTAGGATACTGTTAGGGTTAGGGTTAGCATCAGCCCTAGGATAGTGTTAGGGTTAGGGTTAGGGTTAGCATCAGCCCTAGGATAGTGTTAGGGTTAGGGTTAGGGTTAGCATCAGGCCTAGGATAGTGTTAGGGTTAGGGTTAGCATCAGCCTTAGAATACAGTTAGGGTTAGGGTTAGGGTTAGCATCAGCCCTAGGATAGTGTTAGGGTTAGGGTTAGCATCAGACCTAGGATAGTGTTAGGGTTAGGGTTATGGTTAGCATCAGCCCTAGGATAGTGTTAGGGTTAGGGTTAGCATCAGCCCTAATATAGTGTTAGGGTTAGCGTTAGGGTTAGCATCAGGTCTAGGATAGTGTTAGTGTTAGGGTTAGCATCAGCCTTAGGATAGTGTTAGGGTTAGGGTTAGACTCAGCCCTAGGATACTGTTAGGGTTATTGTTAGGGTTAGCATCAGCCCTAGGATAGTGTTAGGTTTAGGGTTAGCATCAACCCTAGGAGAGTGTTACGGTTAGGGTTAGGGTTAGCATCAGCCCTAGGATAGTGTTAGGGTTAGGGTTAGACTCAGCCCTAGGATACTGTTAGGGTTATTGTTAGGGTTAGCATCAGCCCTAGGATAGTGTTAGGGTTAGGGTTAGCATCAGCCCTAGGAGAGTGTTAGGGTTAGGGTTAGGGTTAGCATCAGCCCTAGGATAGTGTTAGGGTTAGGGTTAGGGTTAGCATCAGCCGTAGGATAGTGTTAGGGTTAGGGTTAGGTTTAGCATCAGCCCTACGATAGTGTTAGCGTTAGGGTTTTGGTTATTATCAGGCCTAGGATAGTGTTAGGGGTAGGGTTAGCATCAGCCCTAGGATAGTGTTAGGGTTAGTGTTAGGGTTATCATCAGGCCTAGGATAGTGTTAGTTTTAGGGTTAGCATCAGCCCTAGGATAGTGTTAGGGTTAGGGTTAGGGTTAACATCAGCCCTAGGATAGTGTTAGGGTTAGGGTTAGCATCAGCCCTAGGATAGTGTTAGGTTTAGGGTTAGGGTTAGCATCAGCCCTAGGATAGTGTTAGGGTTAGGGTTAGACTCAGCCCTTGGATACTCTTAGGGTTATTGCTAGGGTTAGCATCAGCCCTAGGATAGTGTTAGGGTTAGGGTTAGCATCAGCCCTAGGAGAGTGTTAGGGTTAGGGTTAGGGTTAGCATCAGCCCTAGGATAGTGTTAGGGTTAGGGTTAGCATTAGCCCTAGGATAATGTTATGGTTAGGGTGATGGTTAACATCAGCCCTAGGATAGTGTTAGGGTTAGGGTTAGGGTTAGCATCAGCCCTAGGATAGTGTTAGGTTTAGGGTTAGACTCAGCCCTAGGATACTGTTAGGGTTATTGTTATTGTTAGCATCAGCCCTAGGATAGTGTTAGGGTTAGGGTTAGCATCAGCCCTGGGAGAGTGTTAGTGTTAGGGTTAGAGTTAGCATCAGCCTTAGGATAGTGTTAGGGTTAGGGTTAGGGTTAGCATCAGCCCTAGGATAGTGTTAGCGTTAGGGTTAGCATCACCCTAGTATAGTGTTAGGGTTAGGGTTAGGGTTAGCATCAGCCCTAGGATAGTGTTATGGTTAGAGATAGCATCAGCCCTAGGATAGTGTTAGGGTTAGGGTTAGAGTTAGCATCATCCCTAGGATAGTGTTAGGGTTAGGGTTAGGGTTAGCATCAGGCCTAGGATAGTGTTAGGGTTAGGGATAGCATCAGCCTTAGGATAGTGTTAGGGTTAGGGTTAGGGTTAGCATCAGCCGTAGGTTAGTGTTAGGGTTAGGGTTAGCATCAGCCCTAGGATAGTGTTAGGGTTAGGGTTAGGGTTAGGGTTAGGGTTAGCATCAGCCCTAGGATAGTGTTAGGGTTAGGGTTAGCATTAGCCCTAGGATAGTGTTAGGTTTAGGGTTAGGGTTAGCATCAGGCCTAGGATAGTGTTAGGGTTAGGGTTAGGGTTAGCATCAGCCCTAGGATAGTGTTAGGGTTAGGGTTAGCATCAGCCCTAATATAGTGTTAGTGTTAGGGTTAGGGTTAGCATCAGGTCTAGGATAGTGTTAGGTTTAGGGTTAGCATCAGCCTTAGGATAGTGTTAGGGTTAGGGTTAGGGTTAGCATCAGCCCTAGGATAGTGTTAGGGTTAGGGTTAGCATCAGCCCTAGGATAGTGTTAGGTTTAGGGTTAGGGTTAGCATCAGCCCTAGGATAGTGTTAGGGTTAGTGTTAGACTCAGCAGTAGGATACTGTTAGCGTTATTGTTAGGGTTAGCATCAGCCCTAGGACAGTGTTAGGGTTAGCATCAGCCCTAGGAGAGTGTTAGGGTTAGGGTTAGGGTTAGCATCAGCCCTAGGATAGTGTTAGGGTTAGGGTTAGCATCAGCCCTAGGATAATGTTATGGTTAGGGTGATGGTTAGCATCAGCCCTAGGATAGTGTTAGGGTTAGGGTTAGGGTTAGCATCAGCCCTAGGATAGTGTTAGGGTTAGGGTTAGACTCAGCCCTAGGATACTGTCAGGGTTATGGTTAGGGTTAGCATCAGCCCTAGGATAGTGTTAGGGTTAGGATTAGCATCAGCCCTAGGAAAGTGTTAGGATTAGGGTTAGGGTTAGCATCACCCCAAAGATAGTGTTAGGGTTAGGGTTAGCATCAGCCCTAGGATAGTGTTAGGGTTAGGGTTAGCATCAGCCCTAGGATAGCGTTAGGGTTAGGGTTAGGGTTAGCATCAGGCCTAGGATAGTGTTAGGGTTAGGGTTAGGGATAGCATCAGGCCTAGGATAGTGTTAGGGTTAGGGTTAGCATCAGCCCTAGGATAGTGTTAGGGTTAGTGTTAGGGTTAGCATCAGCCCTAGGATAGTGTTATCGTAAGGGTGAGCATCAGCCCTAGGATAGTTTTAGGGTTAGGGTTATGGTTAGCATCAGCCGTATGATAGTGTTAGGGTTAGGGTTATGGTTAGCATCAGCCCTAGGATAGTGTTAGGGTTAGGGTTAGCATCAGCCCTAAGATAGTGTTAGGGTTAGGGTTAGGGTTAACATCAGCTTAGGATAGTGTTAGGGTTAGTGTTAGGGTTAGCATCAGCCCTAGGATAGTGTTAGGGTTAGGGTTAGCATCACCCCTAGGATAGTGTTAGGGTTAGGGTTAGCATCAGCCCTAGGATAGTGTTAGGGTTAGGGTTAGCATCAGCCCTAGGATAGTGTTAGGGTTAGGGTTAGGGTTAGCATCAGCCCTAGGATAGTGTTAGGGTTAGGGTTAGCATCAGCCCTAAGATAGTGTTACGGTTACGGTTAGGGTTAGCATCAGGCCTAGGATAGTGTTAGGGTTAGAGTTAGAATCAGCCTTAGGATAGTGTTAGGGTTAGGGTTAGGGTTAGCATCAGCCCTAGGATAGTGTTAGCGTAAGGGTTAGCTTCAGCCCTAGGATAGTGTTAGGGTTAGGGTTAGCATCATCCCTAATATAGTGTTAGGGTTAGGGTTAGGGTTAGCATCAGGTCTAGGATAGTGTTAGCGTAAGGGTTAGCTTCAGCCCTAGGATAGTGTTAGGGTTAGGGTTAGCATCAGCCCTAATATAGTGTTAGGGTTAGGGTTAGGGTTAGCATCAGGTCTAGGATAGTGTTAGGTTTAGGGTTAGCATCAGCCTTAGGATAGTGTTAGGGTTAGGGTTAGGGTTAGCATCAGCCCTAGGATAGTGTTAGGGTTAGGGTTAGCATCAGCCCTAGGATAGTGTTAGGTTTAGGGTTAGGGTTAGCATCAGCCCTAGGATAGTGTTAGGGTTAGTGTTAGACTCAGCCCTAGGATACTGTTAGGGTTATTGTTAGGGTTAGCATCAGCCCTAGGACAGTGTTAGGGTTAGGGTTAGCATCAGCCCTAGGAGAGTGTTAGGGTTAGGGTTAGGGTTAGCATCAGCCCTAGGATAGTGTTAGGGTTAGGGTTAGCATCAGCCCTAGGATAATGTTATGGTTAGGGTGATGGTTAGCATCAGCCCTAGGATAGTGTTAGGGTTAGGGTTACGGTTAGCATCAGCCCTAGGATAGTGTTAGGGTTACGGTTAGACTCAGCCCTACGATACTGTTAGGGTTATTGTTAGGGTTAGCATCAGCCATAGGATAGTGTTAGGGTTAGGATTAGCATCAGCCCTAGGAAAGTGTTAGGATTAGGGTTAGGGTTAGCATCACCCCTAAGATAGTGTTAGGGTTAGGGTTAGCATCAGCCCTAGGATAGTGTTAGGGTTAGGGTTAGCATCAGCCCTAGGAGAGTGTTAGGGTTAGGGTTAGGGTTAGCATCAGCCCTAGGATAGTGTTAGGGTTAGGGTTAGCATTAGCCCTAGGATAATGTTATGGTTAGGGTGATGGTTAACATCAGCCCTAGGATAGTGTTAGGGTTAGGGTTAGGGTTAGCATCAGCCCTAGGATAGTGTTAGGTTTAGGGTTAGACTCAGCCCTAGGATACTGTTAGGGTTATTGTTATTGTTAGCATCAGCCCTAGGATAGTGTTAGGGTTAGGGTTAGCATCAGCCCTGGGAGAGTGTTAGTGTTAGGGTTAGAGTTAGCATCAGCCTTAGGATAGTGTTAGGGTTAGGGTTAGGGTTAGCATCAGCCCTAGGATAGTGTTAGCGTTAGGGTTAGCATCACCCTAGTATAGTGTTAGGGTTAGGGTTAGGGTTAGCATCAGCCCTAGGATAGTGTTATGGTTAGAGATAGCATCAGCCCTAGGATAGTGTTAGGGTTAGGGTTAGAGTTAGCATCATCCCTAGGATAGTGTTAGGGTTAGGGTTAGGGTTAGCATCAGGCCTAGGATAGTGTTAGGGTTAGGGATAGCATCAGCCTTAGGATAGTGTTAGGGTTAGGGTTAGGGTTAGCATCAGCCGTAGGTTAGTGTTAGGGTTAGGGTTAGCATCAGCCCTAGGATAGTGTTAGGGTTAGGGTTAGGGTTAGGGTTAGGGTTAGCATCAGCCCTAGGATAGTGTTAGGGTTAGGGTTAGCATTAGCCCTAGGATAGTGTTAGGTTTAGGGTTAGGGTTAGCATCAGGCCTAGGATAGTGTTAGGGTTAGGGTTAGGGTTAGCATCAGCCCTAGGATAGTGTTAGGGTTAGGGTTAGCATCAGCCCTAATATAGTGTTAGTGTTAGGGTTAGGGTTAGCATCAGGTCTAGGATAGTGTTAGGTTTAGGGTTAGCATCAGCCTTAGGATAGTGTTAGGGTTAGGGTTAGGGTTAGCATCAGCCCTAGGATAGTGTTAGGGTTAGGGTTAGCATCAGCCCTAGGATAGTGTTAGGTTTAGGGTTAGGGTTAGCATCAGCCCTAGGATAGTGTTAGGGTTAGTGTTAGACTCAGCAGTAGGATACTGTTAGCGTTATTGTTAGGGTTAGCATCAGCCCTAGGACAGTGTTAGGGTTAGCATCAGCCCTAGGAGAGTGTTAGGGTTAGGGTTAGGGTTAGCATCAGCCCTAGGATAGTGTTAGGGTTAGGGTTAGCATCAGCCCTAGGATAATGTTATGGTTAGGGTGATGGTTAGCATCAGCCCTAGGATAGTGTTAGGGTTAGGGTTAGGGTTAGCATCAGCCCTAGGATAGTGTTAGGGTTAGGGTTAGACTCAGCCCTAGGATACTGTCAGGGTTATGGTTAGGGTTAGCATCAGCCCTAGGATAGTGTTAGGGTTAGGATTAGCATCAGCCCTAGGAAAGTGTTAGGATTAGGGTTAGGGTTAGCATCACCCCAAAGATAGTGTTAGGGTTAGGGTTAGCATCAGCCCTAGGATAGTGTTAGGGTTAGGGTTAGCATCAGCCCTAGGATAGCGTTAGGGTTAGGGTTAGGGTTAGCATCAGGCCTAGGATAGTGTTAGGGTTAGGGTTAGGGATAGCATCAGGCCTAGGATAGTGTTAGGGTTAGGGTTAGCATCAGCCCTAGGATAGTGTTAGGGTTAGTGTTAGGGTTAGCATCAGCCCTAGGATAGTGTTATCGTAAGGGTGAGCATCAGCCCTAGGATAGTTTTAGGGTTAGGGTTATGGTTAGCATCAGCCGTATGATAGTGTTAGGGTTAGGGTTATGGTTAGCATCAGCCCTAGGATAGTGTTAGGGTTAGGGTTAGCATCAGCCCTAAGATAGTGTTAGGGTTAGGGTTAGGGTTAACATCAGCTTAGGATAGTGTTAGGGTTAGGGTTAGGGTTAGCATCAGCCCTAGGATAGTGTTAGGGTTAGGGTTAGCATCACCCCTAGGATAGTGTTAGGGTTAGGGTTAGCATCAGCCCTAGGATAGTGTTAGGGTTAGGGTTAGCATCAGCCCTAGGATAGTGTTAGGGTTAGGGTTAGGGTTAGCATCAGCCCTAGGATAGTGTTAGGGTTAGGGTTAGCATCAGCCCTAAGATAGTGTTACGGTTACGGTTAGGGTTAGCATCAGGCCTAGGATAGTGTTAGGGTTAGAGTTAGAATCAGCCTTAGGATAGTGTTAGGGTTAGGGTTAGGGTTAGCATCAGCCCTAGGATAGTGTTAGCGTAAGGGTTAGCTTCAGCCCTAGGATAGTGTTAGGGTTAGGGTTAGCATCATCCCTAATATAGTGTTAGGGTTAGGGTTAGGGTTAGCATCAGGTCTAGGATAGAGTTAGCGTAAGGGTTAGCTTCAGCCCTAGGATAGTGTTAGGGTTAGGGTTAGCATCAGCCCTAATATAGTGTTAGGGTTAGGGTTAGGGTTAGCATCAGGTCTAGGATAGTGTTAGGTTTAGGGTTAGCATCAGCCTTAGGATAGTGTTAGGGTTAGGGTTAGGGTTAGCATCAGCCCTAGGATAGTGTTAGGGTTAGGGTTAGCATCAGCCCTAGGATAGTGTTAGGTTTAGGGTTAGGGTTAGCATCAGCCCTAGGATAGTGTTAGGGTTAGTGTTAGACTCAGCCCTAGGATACTGTTAGGGTTATTGTTAGGGTTAGCATCAGCCCTAGGACAGTGTTAGGGTTAGGGTTAGCATCAGCCCTAGGAGAGTGTTAGGGTTAGGGTTAGGGTTAGCATCAGCCCTAGGATAGTGTTAGGGTTAGGGTTAGCATCAGCCCTAGGATAATGTTATGGTTAGGGTGATGGTTAGCATCAGCCCTAGGATAGTGTTAGGGTTAGGGTTACGGTTAGCATCAGCCCTAGGATAGTGTTAGGGTTAGGGTTAGACTCAGCCCTACGATACTGTTAGGGTTATTGTTAGGGTTAGCATCAGCCATAGGATAGTGTTAGGGTTAGGATTAGCATCAGCCCTAGGAAAGTGTTAGGATTAGGGTTAGGGTTAGCATCACCCCTAAGATAGTGTTAGGGTTAGGGTTAGCATCAGCCCTAGGATAGTGTTAGGGTTAGGGTTAGGGTTAGCATCAGCCCTAGGATAGTGTTAGGGTTAGGGTTAGCATCAGCCCTAGGATAGCGTTAGGGTTAGAGTTAGGGTTAGCATCAGGCCTAGGATAGTGTTAGGGTTAGGGTTAGGGATAGCATCAGGCCTAGGATAGTGTTAGGGTTAGGGTTAGCATCAGCCCTAGGATAGTGTTAGGGTTAGTGTTAGGGTTAGCATCAGCCCTAGGATAGTGTTATCGTAAGGGTTAGCATCAGCCCTAGGATAGTGTTAGGGTTAGGGTTATGGTTAGCATCAGCCGTATGATAGTGTTAGGGTTAGAGTTAGGGTTAGCATCAGGCCTAGCATAGTGTTAGGGTTAGGGTTAGCATCAGCCTTAGGATAGTGTTAGGGTTAGGGTTAGGGTTAGCATCAGCCCTAGGATAGTGTTAGGGATAGTGTTAGCATCAGCCCTAGGATAGTGTTAGGGTTAGGGTTAGGGTTAGTATCAGCCCTATGATAGTGTTAGGGTTAGGGTTAGGGTTAGCATCAGCCCTAGGATAGTGTTAGGGTTAGGGTTAGGGCTGGCATCAGCCCTAGGATACTGTTAGGGTTAGGGTTAGCATCAGCCCTAGGATAGTGTTAGGGTTAGGGTTAGGGTTAGCATCAGCCCTAGGATAGTGTTAGGGTTAGGGTTAGGGTTAGCATCAGGCCTAGGATAGTGTTAGCGTTAGGGTTAGCATCAGCCTTAGAATACAGTTAGGGTTAGGGTTAGGGTTAGCATCAGCCCTAGGATAGTGTTAGGGTTAGGGTTAGCATCAGACCTAGGATAGTGTTAGGGTTAGGGTTATGGTTAGCATCAGCCCTAGGATAGTGTTAGGGTTAGGGTTATCATCAGCCCTAATATAGTGTTAGGGTTAGCGTTAGGGTTAGCATCAGGTCTAGGATAGTGTTAGTGTTAGGGTTAGCATCAGCCTTAGGATAGTGTTAGGGTTAGGGTTAGACTCAGCCCTAGGATACTGTTAGGGTTATTGTTAGGGTTAGCATCAGCCCTAGGATAGTGTTAGGTTTAGGGTTAGCATCAACCCTAGGAGAGTGTTACGGTTAGGGTTAGGGTTAGCATCAGCCCTAGGATAGTGTTAGGGTTAGGGTTAGACTCAGCCCTAGGATACTGTTAGGGTTATTGTTAGGGTTAGCATCAGCCCTAGGATAGTGTTAGGGTTAGGGTTAGCATCAGCCCTAGGAGAGTGTTAGGGTTAGGGTTAGGGTTAGCATCAGCCCTAGGATAGTGTTAGGGTTAGGGTTAGGGTTAGCATCAGCCGTAGGATAGTGTTAGGGTTAGGGTTAGGTTTAGCATCAGCCCTAGGATAGTGTTAGCGTTAGGGTTTTGGTTATTATCAGGCCTAGGATAGTGTTAGGGGTAGGGTTAGCATCAGCCCTAGGATAGTGTTAGGGTTAGTGTTAGGGTTATCATCAGGCCTAGGATAGTGTTAGTTTTAGGGTTAGCATCAGCCCTAGGATAGTGTTAGGGTTAGGGTTAGGGTTAACATCAGCCCTAGGATAGTGTTAGGGTTAGGGTTAGCATCAGCCCTAGGATAGTGTTAGGTTTAGTGTTAGGGTTAGCATCAGCCCTAGGATAGTGTTAGGGTTAGGGTTAGACTCAGCCCTTGGATACTCTTAGGGTTATTGCTAGGGTTAGCATCAGCCCTAGGATAGTGTTAGGGTTAGGGTTAGCATCAGCCCTAGGAGAGTGTTAGGGTTAGGGTTAGGGTTAACATCAGCCCTAGGATAGTGTTAGGGTTAGGGTTAGCATTAGCCCTAGGATAATGTTATGGTTAGGGTGATGGTTAACATCAGCCCTAGGATAGTGTTAGGGTTAGGGTTAGGGTTAGCATCAGCCCTAGGATAGTGTTAGGTTTAGGGTTAGACTCAGCCCTAGGATACTGTTAGGGTTATTGTTATTGTTAGCATCAGCCCTAGGATAGTGTTAGGGTTAGGGTTAGAATCAGCCCTGGGAGAGTGTTAGTGTTAGGGTTAGAGTTAGCATCAGCCTTAGGATAGTGTTAGGGTTAGGGTTAGGGTTAGCATCAGCCCTAGGATAGTGTTAGCGTTAGGGTTAGCATCACCCTAGTATAGTGTTAGGGTTAGGGTTAGGGTTAGCATCAGCCCTAGGATAGTGTTATGGTTAGAGATAGCATCAGCCCTAGGATAGTGTTAGGGTTAGGGTTAGAGTTAGCATCATCCCTAGGATAGTGTTAGGGTTAGGGTTAGGGTTAGCATCAGGCCTAGGATAGTGTTAGGGTTAGGGTTAGCATCAGCCTTAGGATAGTGTTAGGGTTAGGGTTAGGGTTAGCATCAGCCGTAGGATAGTGTTAGGGTTAGGGTTAGCATCAGCCCTAGGATAGTGTTAGGGTTAGGGTTAGCATTAGCCCTAGGATAGTGTTAGGTTTAGGGTTAGGGTTAGCATCAGGCCTAGGATAGTGTTAGGGTTAGGGTTAGGGTTAGCATCAGCCCTAGGATAGTGTTAGGGTTAGGGTTAGCATCAGCCCTAATATAGTGTTAGGGTTAGGGTTAGGGTTAGCATCAGGTCTAGGATAGTGTTAGGCTTAGGGTTAGCATCAGCCTTAGGATAGTGTTAGGGTTAGGGTTAGGGTTAGCATCAGCCCTAGGATAGTGTTAGGGTTAGGGTTAGCATCAGCCCTAGGATAGCGTTAGGTTTAGGGTTAGCATCAGCCCTAGGATAGTGTTAGGGTTAGTGTTAGACTCAGCCCTAGGATACTGTTAGGGTTATTGTTAGGGTTAGCATCAGCCCTAGGACAGTGTTAGGGTTAGCATCAGCCCTAGGAGAGTGTTAGGGTTAGGGTTAGGGTTAGCATCAGCCCTAGGATAGTGCTAGGATTAGGGTTAGCATCAGCCCTAGGATAATGTTATGGTTAGGGTGATGGTTAGCATCAGCCCTAGGATAGTGTTAGGGTTAGGGTTAGGGTTAGCATCAGCCCTAGGATAGTGTTAGGGTTAGGGTTAGACTCAGCCCTAGGATACTGTTAGGGTTATTGTTAGGGTTAGCATCAGCCCTAGGATAGTGTTAGGGTTAGGATTAGCATCAGCCCTAGGAAAGTGTTAGGATTAGGGTTAGGGTTAGCATCACCCCAAAGATAGTGTTAGGGTTAGGGTTAGCATCAGCCCTAGGATAGTGTTAGGGTTAGGGTTAGCATCAGGCCTAGGATAGTGTTAGGGTTAGGGTTATGGTTAGCATCAGCCGTATGATAGTGTTAGGGTTAGGGTTATGGTTAGCATCAGCCCTAGGATAGTGTTAGGGTTAGGGTTAGCATCAGCCCTAAGATAGTGTTAGGGTTAGGGTTAGGGTTAACATCAGCTTAGGATAGTGTTAGGGTTAGGGTTAGGGTTAGCATCAGCCCTAGGATAGTGTTAGGGTTAGGGTTAGCATCACCCCTAGGATAGTGTTAGGGTTAGGGGTACGGTTAGGGTTAGCATCAGCCCTAGGATAGTGTTAGGGTTAGGGTTAGCATCAGCCCTAGGATAGTGTTAGGGTTAGGGTTAGGGTTAGCATCAGCCCTAGGATAGTGTTAGGGTTAGGGTTAGCATCAGCCCTAAGATAGTGTTACGGTTACGGTTAGGGTTAGCATCAGGCCTAGGATAGTGTTAGGGTTAGAGTTAGAATCAGCCTTAGGATAGTGTTAGGGTTAGGGTTAGGGTTAGCATCAGCCCTAGGATAGTGTTAGCGTAAGGGTTAGCTTCAGCCCTAGGATAGTGTTAGGGTTAGGGTTAGCATCAGCCCTAATATAGTGTTAGGGTTAGGGTTAGGGTTAGCATCAGGTCTAGGATAGTGTTAGCGTAAGGGTTAGCTTCAGCCCTAGGATAGTGTTAGGGTTAGGGTTAGCATCAGCCCTAATATAGTGTTAGGGTTAGGGTTAGGGTTAGCATCAGGTCTAGGATAGTGTTAGGTTTAGGGTTAGCATCAGCCTTAGGATAGTGTTAGGGTTAGGGTTAGGGTTAGCATCAGCCCTAGGATAGTGTTAGGGTTAGGGTTAGCATCAGCCGTAGGATAGTGTTAGGTTTAGGGTTAGGGTTAGCATCAGCCCTAGGATAGTGTTAGTGTTAGTGTTAGACTCAGCCCTAGGATACTGTTAGGGTTATTGTTAGGGTTAGCATCAGCCCTAGGACAGTGTTAGGGTTAGGGTTAGCATCAGCCCTAGGAGAGTGTTAGGGTTAGGGTTAGGGTTAGCATCAGCCCTAGGATAGTGTTAGGGTTAGGGTTAGCATCAGCCCTAGGATAATGTTATGGTTAGGGTGATGGTTAGCATCAGCCCTAGGATAGTGTTAGGGTTAGGGTTAGGGTTAGCATCAGCCCTAGGATAGTGTTAGGGTTAGGGTTAGACTCAGCCCTAGGATACTGTTAGGGTTATTGTTAGGGTTAGCATCAGCCCTAGGATAGTGTTAGGGTTAGGATTAGCATCAGCCCTAGGAAAGTGTTAGGATTAGGGTTAGGGTTAGCATCACCCCTAAGATAGTGTTAGGGTTAGGGTTAGCATCAGCCCTAGGATAGTGTTAGGGTTAGGGTTAGGGTTAGCATCAGCCCTAGGATAGTGTTAGGGGTAGGGTTAGCATCATCCCTAGGATAGCGTTAGGGTTAGAGTTAGGGTTAGCATCAGGCCTAGGATAGTGTTAGGGTTAGGGTTAGGGATAGCATCAGGCCTAGGATAGTGTTAGGGTTAGGGTTAGCATCAGCCCTAGGATAGTGTTAGGGTTAGTGTTAGGGTTAGCATCAGCCCTAGGATAGTGTTATCGTAAGGGTTAGCATCAGCCCTAGGATAGTGTTAGGGTTAGGGTTATGGTTAGCATCAGCCGTATGATAGTGTTAGGGTTAGGGTTATGGTTAGCATCAGCCCTAGGATAGTGTTAGGGTTAGGGTTAGCATCAGCCCTAAGATAGTGTTAGGGTTAGGGTTAGGGTTAACATCAGCTTAGGATAGTGTTAGGGTTAGGGTTAGGGTTAGCATCAGCCCTAGGATAGTGTTAGGGTTAGGGTTAGCATCACCCCTAGGATAGTGTTAGGGTTAGGGTTAGGGTTAGTGTTAGCATCAGCCCTAGGATAGTGTTAGGGTTAGGGTTAGCATCAGCCCTAGGATAGTGTTAGGGTTAGGGTTAGGGTTAGCATCAGCCCTAGGATAGTGTTAGGGTTAGGGTTAGCATCAGCCCTAAGATAGTGTTAGGGTTACGGTTAGGTTTAGCATCAGGCCTAGGATAGTGTTAGGGTTAGAGTTAGAATCAGCCTTAGGATAGTGTTAGGGTTAGGGTTAGGGTTAGCATCAGCCCTAGGATAGTGTTAGGGTTAGAGTTAGTGTTAGCATCAGGCCTAGGATAGTGTTAGGGTTAGGGTTACCATCATCCTTAGGATAGTGTTAGGGTTAGGGTTAGGGTTAGCATCAGCCCTAGGATAGTGTTAGGGTTAGTGTTAGCATCAGCCCTAGGATACTGTTACGGTTAGGGTTAGGGTTAGTATCAGCCCTAGGATAGTGTTAGGGTTAGGTTTAGGGTTAGCATCAGCCCTAGGAGAGTGTTAGGGTTAGGGTTATGGTTAGCATCAACCCTAGGATGGTGTTAGGGTTAGGGTTAGCATCAGCCCTAAGATAGTGTTAGGGTTAGGGTTCGGGTTAGCATCAGGTCTAGGATAGTGTTAGGGTTAGGGTTAGCATCAGGCCTAGGATAGTGTTAGGGTTAGGGTTAGCATCAGCCCTAGGATAGTGTTATGGTTAGTGTTAGGGTTAGCATCAGCCCTAGGATGGTGTTAGGGTAAGGGTTAGCATCAGCCCTAGGATAGTGTTAGGGTTAGGGTTATGGTTAGCATCAGCCGTATGATAGTGTTAGGGTTAGGGTTATGGTTAGCATCAGCCCTAGGATAGTGTTAGGGTTAGGGTTAGCATCAGCCTTAAGATAGTGTTGGGGTTAGGGTTAGGGTTAACATCAGCTTAGGATAGTGTTAGGGTTAGGGTTAGGGTTAGCATCAGCCCTAGGATAGTGTTAGGGTTCGGGTTAGCATCACCCCTAGGATAGTGTTAGGGTTAGGGTTAGGGTTAGGGTTAGCATCAGCCCTAGGATAGTGTTAGGGTTAGGGTTAGCATCAGCCCTAGGATAGTGTTAGGGTTAGGGTTAGGGTTAGCATCAGCCCTAAGATAGTGTTAGGGTTACGGTTAGGGTTAGCATCATGCCTAGGATAGTGTTAGGGTTAGGGTTAGCATCAGCCTTAGGATAGTGTTAGGGTTAGGGTTAGGGTTAGCATCAGCCCTAGGATAGTGTTAGGGTTAGGGTTAGGGTTAGCATCAGCCCTAGGAGAGAGTTAGGTTTAGGGTTAGGGCTGGCATCAGCCCTAGGATACTGTTAGGGTTAGGGTTAGCATCAGCCCTAGGATAGTTTTAGGGTTTGGGTTAGGGTTAGCATCAGCCCTAGGATAGTGTTAGGGTTAGGGTTAGGGTTAGCATCAGGCCTAGGATAGTGTTAGGGTTAGGGTTAGCATCAGCCTTAGGATACTGTTAGGGTTAGGGTTAGGGTTAGCATCAGCCCCAGGATAGTGTTAGGGTTAGGGTTAGCATCAGCCCTAGGATAGTGTTAGAGTTAGGGTTATGGTTAGCATCAACCCTAGGATAGTGTTAGGGTTAGGGTTAGCATCAGCCCTAAGATAGTGTTAGGGTTAGGGTTCGGGTTAGCATCAGGTCTAGGATAGTGTTAGGGTTAGGGTTAGCATCAGCCTTAGGATAGTGTTAGGGTTAGGGTTAGGGTTAGCATCAGCCCTAGGATAGTGTTAGGGTTAGGGTTAGCATCAGCCTTAGGATAGTGTTAGGGTTAGGGTTAGGGTTAGCATCAGCCCTATGATAGTGTTAGGGTTAGGGTTAGCATCAGCCCTAGGATAGTGTTAGGTTTAGGGTTAGGGTTAGCATCAGCCCTAGGATAGTTTTAGGGTAAGGGTTAGCATCAGCCCTAGGATAATGTTATGGTTAGAGTGATGGTTAGCATCAGCCCTAGGATAGTGTTAGGGTTAGGGTTAGGGTTAGCATCAGCCCTAGGATAGTGTTAGGGTTAGGGTTAGACTCAGCCCTAGGATACTGTTAGGGTTACTGTTAGGGTTAGCATCAGCCCTAGGATAGTGTTAGGGTTAGGGTTAGCATCAGCCCTAGGATAGTGTTAGGGTTAGGGTTAGCATCAGCCCTAGGATAATGTTATGGTTAGGGAGATGGTTAGCATCATCCTTAGGATAGTGTTAGAGATAGGGTTAGAGTTAGCATCATCCCTAGGATAGTGTTAGGGTTAGGGTTAGGGTTAGCATCAGCCCTAGGATAGTGTTATGGTTAGAGATAGCATCAGCCCTAGGATAGTGTTAGGGTTAGGGTTAGGGTTAGCATCAGCCCGAGGATAGTGTTAGGGTTAGGGTTAGGGCTAGCATCAGCCCTAGGATACTGTTAGGGTTAGGGTTAGCATCAGCCTTAGGATAGTGTTAGGGTTAGGGTTAGGGTTAGCATCAGCCCTAGGATAGTGTTAGCGTTAGGGTTAGCATCAGCCCTAGGATAGTGTTAGGGTTAGGGTTAGGGTTAGCATCAGCCCTAGGATAGTGTTATGGTTAGAGATAGCATCAGCCCTAGGATAGTGTTAGAGTTAGGGTTAGGGTTAGCATCAGCCCTAGGATAGTGTTAGGGTTAGAGTTAGGGTTAGCATCAGGCCTAGCATAGTGTTAGGGTTAGGGTTAGCATCAGCCTTAGGATAGTCTTAGGGTTAGGGTTAGGGTTAGCATCAGCCCTAGGATAGTGTTAGGGTTAGTGTTAGCATCAGCCCTAGGATAGTGTTAGGGTTAGGGTTAGGGTTAGTATCAGCCCTATGATAGTGTTAGGGTTAGGGTTAGGGTTAGCATCAGCCCTAGGATAGTGTTAGGGTTAGGGTTAGGGTTAGCATCAGCCCTAGGATAGTGTTAGGGTTAGGGTTAGGGCTGGCATCAGCCCTAGGATACTGTTAGGGTTAGGGTTAGCATCAGCCCTAGGATAGTGTTAGGGTTAGGGTTAGGGTTAGCATCAGCCCTAGGATAGTGTTAGGGTTAGGGTTAGGGCTGGCATCAGCCCTAGGATACTGTTAGGGTTAGGGTTAGCATCAGCCCTAGGATAGTGTTAGGGTTAGGGTTAGGGTTAGCATCAGCCCTAGGATAGTGTTAGGGTTAGTGTTAGGGTTAGCATCAGCCTTAGGATAGTGTTAGGGTTAGGGTTAGACTCAGCCCTAGGATACTGTTAGGGTTATTGTTAGGGTTAGCATCAGCCCTAGGATAGTGTTAGGGTTAGGGTTAGCATCAACCCTAGGAGAGTGTTAGGGTTAGGGTTAGGGTTAGCATCAGCCCTAGGATAGTGTTAGTGTTAGGGTTAGACTCAGCCCTAGGATACTGTTAGGGTTATTGTTAGGGTTAGCATCAGCCCTAGGATAGTGTTAGGGTTAGGGTTAGCATCAGCCCTAGGATAGTGTTAGGGTTAGGGTTAGGGTTAGCATCAGCCCTAGGATAGTGTTAGGGTTAGGGTTAGGTTTAGCATCAGCCCTAGGATAGTGTTAGGGGTAGGGTTTTGGTTATCATCAGGCCTAGGATAGTGTTAGGGGAAGGGTTAGCATCAGCCCTAGGATAGTGTTAGGGTTAGTGTTAGGGTTATCATCAGGACTAGGATAGTGTTAGTTTTAGGGTTAGCATCAGCCCTAGGATAGTGTTAGGTTTAGGGTTAGGGTTAACATCAGCCCTAGGATAGTGTTAGTGTTAGGGTTAGCATCAGCCCTATAATAGTGTTAGGTTTAGGGTTAGTGTTAGCATCAGCCCTAGGATAGTGTTAGGGTTAGGGTTAGACTCAGCCCTTGGATACTCTTAGGGTTATTGTTAGGGTTAGCATCAGCCCTAGGATAGTGTTAGGGTTAGGGTTAGCATCAGCCCTAGGAGAGTGTTAGGGTTAGGGTTAGGGTTAGCATCAGCCCTAGGATAGTGTTAGGGTTAGAGTTAGCATTAGCCCTAGGATAATGTTATGGTTAGGGTGATGGTTAGCATCAGCCCTAGGATAGTGTTAGGGTTAGGGTTAGGGATAGAATCAGCCCTAGGATAGTGTTAGGTTTAGGGTTAGACTCAGCCCTAGGATACTGTTAGGGTTATTGTTAGGGTTAGCATCAGCCCTAGGATAGTGTTAGGGTTAGGGTTACCATCAGCCCTAGGAGAGTGTTAGTGTTAGGGTTAGGGTTAGCATCAGCCTTAGGATAGTGTTAGGGTTAGGGTTAGGGTTAGCATCAGCCCTAGGATAGTGTTAGCGTTAGGGTTAGCATCAGCCCTAGGATAGTGTTAGGGTTAGGGTTAGGGTTAGCATCAGCCCTAGGATAGTGTTATGGTTAGAGATAGCATCAGCCCTAGGATAGTGTTAGGGTTAGGGTTAGAGTTAGCATCATCCCTAGGATAGTGTTAGGGTTAGGGTTAGGGTTAGCATCAGGCCTAGGATAGTGTTAGGGTTAGGGTTAGCATCAGCCTTAGGATAGTTTTAGGGTTAGGGTTAGGGTTAGCATCAGCCGTAGGATAGTGTTAGGGTTAGGGTTAGCATCACCCCTAAGATGGTGTTAGGGTTAGGTTTAGGGTTATCATCAGCTTAGGATAGTGTTAGGGTTAGGGTTAGGGTTAGCATCAGCCCTAGGATAGTGTTAGGGTTAGGGTTAGCATCAGCCCTAGGATAGTGTTAGGGTTAGGGTTAGGGTTAGGGTTAGGGTTAGGGTTAGCATCAGCCCTAGGATAGTGTTAGGGTTAGGGTTAGCATTAGCCCTAGGATAGTGTTAGGGTTAGGGTTAGGGTTAGCATCAGCCCTAGGATAGTGTTATGGTTAGAGATAGCATCAGCCCTAGGATAGTGTTAGAGTTAGGGTTAGGGTTAGCATCAGCCCTAGGATAGTGTTAGGGTTAGAGTTAGGGTTAGCATCAGGCCTAGCATAGTGTTAGGGTTAGGGTTAGCATCAGCCTTAGGATAGTGTTAGGGTTAGGGTTAGGGTTAGCATCAGCCCTAGGATAGTGTTAGGGTTAGTGTTAGCATCAGCCCTAGGATAGTGTTAGGGTTAGGGTTAGGGTTAGTATCAGCCCTATGATAGTGTTAGGGTTAGGGTTAGGGTTAGCATCAGCCCTAGGATAGTGTTAGGGTTAGGGTTAGGGCTGGCATCAGCCCTAGGATACTGTTAGGTTTAGGGTTAGCATCAGCCCTAGGATAGTGTTAGGGTTAGGGTTAGGTTTAGCATCAGCCCTAGGATAGTGTTAGGGTTAGGGTTAGGGTTAGCATCAGGCCTAGGATAGTGTTAGGGTTAGGGTTAGGATCAGCCTTAGAATACAGTTAGGGTTAGGGTTAGGGTTAGCATCAGCCCTAGGATAGTGTTAGGGTTAGGGTTAGCATCAGACCTAGGATAGTGTTAGGGTTAGGGTTATGGTTAGCATCAGCCCTAGGATAGTGTTAGGGTTAGGGTTAGCATCAGCCCTAATATAGTGTTAGGGTTAGGGTTAGGCTTAGCATCAGGTCTAGGATAGTGTTAGTGTTAGGGTTAGCATCAGCCTTAGGATAGTGTTAGGGTTAGGGTTAGACTCAGCCCTAGGATACTGTTAGGGTTATTGTTAGGGTTAGCATCAGCCCTAGGCTAATGTTAGGGTTCGGGTTAGCATCACCCCTAGGATAGTGTTAGGGTTAGGGTTAGGGTTAGGGTTAGCATCAGCCCTAGGACAGTGTTAGGGTTAGGGTTAGCATCAGCCCTAGGATAGTGTTAGGGTTAGGGTTAGGGTTAGCATCAGCCCTAGGATAGTGTTAGGGTTAGGGTTAGCATCAGCCCTAAGATAGTGTTAGTGTTACGGTTAGGGTTAGCATCATGCCTAGGATAGTGTTAGGGTTAGGGTTAGCATCAGCCTTAGGATAGTGTTAGGGTTAGGGTTAGGGTTAGCATCAGCCCTAGGATAGTGTTAGCGTAAGGGTTAGCTACAGCCCTAGGATAGTGTTAGGGTTAGGGTTAGGGTTAGCATCAGCCCTAGGATAGTGTTATGGTTAGAGATAGCATCAGCCCTAGGATAGTGTTAGAGTTAGGGTTAGGATTAGCATCAGCCCTAGGATAGTGTTAGGGTTAGAGTTAGTGTTAGCATCAGGCCTAGGATAGTGTTAGGGTTTGGGTTAGCATCAGCCTTAGGATAGTGTTAGGGTTAGGGTTAGGGTTAGTATCAGCCCTAGGATAGTGTTAGGGTTAGTGTTAGCATAAGCCCTAGGATAGTGTTAGGGTTAGGGTTAGGGTTAGTATCAGCCCTAGGATAGTGTTAGGGTTAGGGTTAGGGTTAGCATCAGCCCTAGGAGAGTGTTAGGTTTAGGGTTAGGGCTGGCATCAGCCCTAGGATACTGTTAGGTTTAGGGTTAGCATCAGCCCTAGGATAGTTTTAGGGTTTGGGTTAGGGTTAGCATCAGCCCTAGGATAGTGTTAGGGTTAGGGTTAGGGTTAGCATCAGGCCTAGGATAGTGTTAGGGTTAGGGTTAGCATCAGCCTTAGGATACTGTTAGGGTTAGGGTTAGGGTTAGCATCAGCCCCAGGATAGTGTTAGGGTTAGGGTTAGCATCAGCCCTAGGATAGTGTTAGAGTTAGGGTTATGTTTAGCATCAACCCTAGGATAGTGTTAGGGTTAGGGTTAGCATCAGCCCTAAGATAGTGTTAGGGTTAGGGTTCGGGTTAGCATCAGGTCTAGGATAGTGTTAGGGTTAGGGTTAGCATCAGCCTTAGGATAGTGTTAGGGTTAGGGTTAGGGTTAGCATCAGCCCTAGGATAGTGTTAGGGTTAGGGTTAGCATCAGCCCTAGGATAGTGTTAGGTTAGGGTTAGGGTTAGCATCAGCCCTAGGATAGTGTTAGGGTTAGGGTTAGACTCAGCCCTTGGATACTGTTAGGGTTACTGTTAGGGTTAGCATCAGCCCTAGGATAGTGTTAGGGTTAGGGTTAGCATCAGCCCTAGGAGAGTGTAAGGGTTAGGGTTAGGGTTAGCATCAGCCCTAGGATAGTGTTAGGGTTAGGGTTAGCATCAGCCCTAGGATAATGTTATGGTTAGGGTGATGGTTAGCATCAGCCCTAGGATAGTGTTAGGGTTAGGGTTAGGGTTAGCATCTGCCCTCGGATAGTGTTAGGGTTAGGGTTAGACTCAGCCCTAGGATACTGTTAGGGTTACTGTTAGGGTTAGCATCAGCCCTAGGATAGTGTTAGGGTTAGGGTTAGGGTTAGCATCAGCCTTAGGATAGTGTTAGGGTTAGGGTTAGGGTTAGCATCAGCCCTAGGATGGTGTTAGCGTTAGGGTTAGCATCAGCCCTAGGATAGTGTTAGGGTTAGGGTTAGGGTTAGCATCAGCCCTAGGATAGTGTTATGGTTAGAGATAGCATCAGCCCCAGGATAGTGTTAGGGTTAGGGTTAGCATCAGCCCTAGGATAGTGTTAGAGTTAGGGTTATGTTTAGCATCAACCCTAGGATAGTGTTAGGGTTAGGGTTAGCATCAGCCCTAAGATAGTGTTAGGGTTAGGGTTCGGGTTAGCATCAGGTCTAGGATAGTGTTAGGGTTAGGGTTAGCATCAGCCTTAGGATAGTGTTAGGGTTAGGGTTAGGGTTAGCATCAGCCCTAGGATAGTGTTAGGGTTAGGGTTAGCATCAGCCCTAGGATAGTGTTAGGTTAGGGTTAGGGTTAGCATCAGCCCTAGGATAGTGTTAGGGTTAGGGTTAGACTCAGCCCTTGGATACTGTTAGGGTTACTGTTAGGGTTAGCATCAGCCCTAGGATAGTGTTAGGGTTAGGGTTAGCATCAGCCCTAGGAGAGTGTAAGGGTTAGGGTTAGGGTTAGCATCAGCCCTAGGATAGTGTTAGGGTTAGGGTTAGCATCAGCCCTAGGATAATGTTATGGTTAGGGTGATGGTTAGCATCAGCCCTAGGATAGTGTTAGGGTTAGGGTTAGGGTTAGCATCTGCCCTCGGATAGTGTTAGGGTTAGGGTTAGACTCAGCCCTAGGATACTGTTAGGGTTACTGTTAGGGTTAGCATCAGCCCTAGGATAGTGTTAGGGTTAGGGTTAGGGTTAGCATCAGCCTTAGGATAGTGTTAGGGTTAGGGTTAGGGTTAGCATCAGCCCTAGGATGGTGTTAGCGTTAGGGTTAGCATCAGCCCTAGGATAGTGTTAGGGTTAGGGTTAGGGTTAGCATCAGCCCTAGGATAGTGTTATGGTTAGAGATAGCATCAGCCCTAGGATAGTGTTAGGGTTAGGGTTAGAGTTAGCATCATCCCTAGGATAGTGTTAGGGTTAGGGTTAGGGTTAGCATCAGGCCTAGGATAGTGTTAGGGTTAGGGTTAGCATCAGCCTTAGGATAGTGTTAGGGTTAGGGTTAGGGTTAGCATCAGCCGTAGTATAGTGTTAGGGTTAGGGTTAGCATCACCCCTAAGATGGTGTTAGGGTTAGGTTTAGGGTTATCATCAGCTTAGGATAGTGTTAGGGTTAGGGTTAGGGTTAGCATCAGCCCTAGGATAGTGTTAGGGTTAGGGTTAGCATCAGCCCTAGGATAGTGTTAGGGTTAGGGTTAGGGTTAGGGTTAGGGTTAGGGTTAGCATCAGCCCTAGGATAGTGTTAGGGTTAGGGTTAGCATTAGCCCTAGGATAGTGTTAGGGTTAGGGTTAGGGTTAGCATCAGCCCTAGGATAGTGTTATGGTTAGAGATAGCATCAGCCCTAGGATAGTGTTAGAGTTAGGGTTAGGGTTAGCATCAGCCCTAGGATAGTGTTAGGGTTAGAGTTAGGGTTAGCATCAGGCCTAGCATAGTGTTAGGGTTAGGGTTAGCATCAGCCTTAGGATAGTGTTAGGGTTAGGGTTAGGGTTAGCATCAGCCCTAGGATAGTGTTAGGGTTAGTGTTAGCATCAGCCCTAGGATAGTGTTAGGGTTAGGGTTAGGGTTAGTATCAGCCCTATGATAGTGTTAGGGTTAGGGTCAGGGTTAGCATCAGCCCTAGGATAGTGTTAGGGTTAGGGTTAGGGCTGGCATCAGTCCTAGGATACTGTTAGGTTTAGGGTTAGCATCAGCCCTAGGATAGTGTTAGGGTTAGGGTTAGGTTTAGCATCAGCCCTAGGATAGTGTTAGGGTTAGGGTTAGGGTTAGCATCAGGCCTAGGATAGTGTTAGGGTTAGGGTTAGGATCAGCCTTAGAATACAGTTAGGGTTAGGGTTAGGGTTAGCATCAGCCCTAGGATAGTGTTAGGGTTAGGGTTAGCATCAGACCTAGGATAGTGTTAGGGTTAGGGTTATGGTTAGCATCAGCCCTATGATAGTGTTAGGGTTAGGGTTAGCATCAGCCCTAATATAGTGTTAGGGTTAGGGTTAGGGTTAGCATCAGGTCTAGGATAGTGTTAGTGTTAGGGTTAGCATCAGCCTTAGGATAGTGTTAGGGTTAGGGTTAGACTCAGCCCTAGGATACTGTTAGGGTTATTGTTAGGGTTAGCATCAGCCCTAGGATAATGTTAGGGTTCGGGTTAGCATCACCCCTAGGATAGTGTTAGGGTTAGGGTTAGGGTTAGGGTTAGCATCAGCCCTAGGACAGTGTTAGGGTTAGGGTTAGCATCAGCCCTAGGATAGTGTTAGGGTTAGGGTTAGCATCAGCCCTAGGATAATGTTATGGTTAGGGTGATGGTTAGCATCATCCCTAGGATAGTGTTAGGGATAGGGTTAGAGTTAGCATCATCCCTAGGATAGTGTTAGGGTTAGGGTTAGGGTCAGCATCAGCCCTAGGATAGTGTTATGGTTAGAGATAGCATCAGCCCTAGGATAGTGTTAGGGTTAGGGTTAGGGTTAGCATCAGCCCGAGGATAGTGTTAGGGTTAGGGTTAGGGGTGGCATCAGCCCTAGGATACTGTTAGGGTTAGGGTTAGCATCAGCCTTAGGATAGTGTTAGGGTTAAGGTTAGGGTTAGCATCAGCCCTAGGATAGTGTTAGCGTTAGGGTTAGCATCAGCCCTAGGATAGTGTTAGGGTTAGGGTTAGGGTTAGCATCAGCCCTAGGATAGTGTTATGGTTAGAGATAGCATCAGCCCTAGGATAGTGTTAGAGTTAGGGTTAGAGTTAGCATCAGCCCTAGGATAGTGTTAGGGTTAGAGTTAGGGTTAGCATCAGGCCTAGCATAGTGTGAGGGTTAGGGTTAGCATCAGCCTTAGGATAGTGTTAGGGTTAGGGTTAGGGTTAGCATCAGCCCTAGGAGAGTGTTAGGGTTAGTGTTAGCATCAGCCCTAGGATAGTGTTAGGGTTAGGGTTAGGGTTGGTATCAGCCCTATGATAGTGTTAGGGTTAGGGTTAGGGTTAGCATCAGCCCTAGGATAGTGTTAGGGTTAGGGTTAGGGCTGGCATCAGCCCTAGGATACTGTTAGGGTTAGGGTTAGCATCAGCCCTAGGATAGTGTTAGGGTTAGGGTTAGGGTTAGCATCAGCCCTAGGATAGTGTTAGGGTTAGGGTTAGGGTTAGCATCAGGCCTAGGATAGTGTTAGGGTTAGGGTTAGCATCAGCCTTAGAATACTGTTAGGGTTAGGGTTAGGGTTAGCATCAGCCCTAGGATAGTGTTAGGGTTAGGGTTAGCATCAGACCTAGGATAGTGTTAGGGTTAGGGTTATGGTTAGCATCACCCCTAGGATAGTGTTAGGGTTAGGGTTAGCATCAGCCCTAATATAGTGTTAGGGTTAGGGTTAAGGTTAGCATCAGGTCTAGGATAGTGTTAGTGTTAGGGTTAGCATCAGCCTTAGGATAGTGTTAGGGTTAGGGTTAGACTCAGCCCTAGGATACTGTTAGGGTTATTGTTAGGGTTAGCATCAGCCCTAGGATAGTGTTAGGGTTAGGGTTAGCATCAACCCTAGGAGAGTGTTAGGGTTAGGGTTAGGGTTAGCATCAGCCCTAGGATAGTGTTAGGGTTAGGGTTAGACTCAGCCCTAGGATACTGTTAGGGTTATTGTTAGGGTTAGCATCAGCCCTAGGATAGTGTTAGGGTTAGGGTTAGCATCAGCCCTAGGAGAGTGTTAGGGTTAGGGTTAGGGTTAGCATCAGCCCTAGGATAGTGTTAGGGTTAGGGTTAGGGTTAGCATCAGCACTAGGATAGTGTTAGGGTTAGGGTTAGGTTTAGCATCAGCCCTAGGATAGTGTTAGGGTTAGGGTTTTGGTTATCATCAGGCCTAGGATAGTGTTAGGGGAAGGGTTAGCATCAGCCCTAGGATAGTGTTAGGGTTAGTGTTAGGGTTATCATCAGGACTAGGATAGTGTTAGTTTTAGGGTTAGCATCAGCCCTAGGATAGTGTTAGGGTTAGGGTTAGGGTTAACATCAGCCCTAGGATAGTGTTAGGGTTAGGGTTAGCATCAGCCCTATAATAGTGTTAGGTTTAGGGTTAGGGTTAGCATCAGCCCTAGGATAGTGTTAGGGTTAGGGTTAGACTCAGCCCTTTGATACTCTTAGGGTTATTGTTAGGGTTAGCATCAGCCCTAGGATAGTGTTATGGTTAGAGATAGCATCAGCCCTAGGATAGTGTTAGGGTTAGGGTTAGAGTTAGCATCATCCCTAGGATAGTGTTAGGGTTAGGGTTAGGGTTAGCATCAGGCCTAGGATAGTGTTAGGGTTAGGGTTAGCATCAGCCTTAGGATAGTGTTAGGGTTAGGGTTAGGGTTAGCATCAGCCGTAGGATAGTGTTAGGGTTAGGGTTAGCATCACCCCTAAGATGGTGTTAGGGTTAGGTTTAGGGTTATCATCAGCTTAGGATAGTGTTAGGGTTAGGGTTAGGGTTAGCATCAGCCCTAGGATAGTGTTAGGGTTAGGGTTAGCATCAGCCCTAGGATAGTGTTAGGGTTAGGGTTAGCATTAGCCCTAGGATAGTGTTATGGTTAGGGTTAGGGTTAGCATAAGCCCTAGGATAGTGTTATGGTTAGAGATAGCATCAGCCCTAGGATAGTGTTAGAGTTAGGGTTAGGGTTAGCATCAGCCCTAGGATAGTGTTAGGGTTAGAGTTAGGGTTAGCATCAGGCCTAGCATAGTGTTAGGGTTAGGGTTAGCATCAGCCTTAGGATAGTGTTAGGGTTAGGGTTAGGGTTAGCATCAGCCCTAGGATAGTGTTAGGGTTAGTGTTAGCATCAGCCCTAGGATAGTGTTAGGGTTAGGGTTAGGGTTAGTATCAGCCCTATGATAGTGTTAGGGTTAGGGTTAGGGTTAGCATCAGCCCTAGGATAGTGTTAGGGTTAGGGTTAGGGCTGGCATCAGCCCTAGGATACTGTTAGGTTTAGGGTTAGCATCAGCCCTAGGATAGTGTTAGGGTTAGGGTTAGGGTTAGCATCAGCCCTAGGATAGTGTTAGGGTTAGGGTTAGGGTTAGCATCAGGCCTAGGATAGTGTTAGGGTTAGGGTTAGGATCAGCCTTAGAATACAGTTAGGGTTAGGGTTAGGGTTAGCATCAGCCCTAGGATAGTGTTAGGGTTAGGGTTAGCATCAGACCTAGGATAGTGTTAGGGTTAGGGTTATGGTTAGCATCAGCCCTAGGATAGTGTTAGGGTTAGGGTTAGCATCAGCCCTAATATAGTGTTAGGGTTAGGGTTAGGGTTAGCATCAGGTGTAGGATAGTGTTAGTGTTAGGGTTAGCATCAGCCTTAGGATAGTGTTAGGGTTAGGGTTAGACTCAGCCCTAGGATACTGTTAGGGTTATTGTTAGGGTTAGCATCAGCCCTAGGATAGTGTTAGGGTTCGGGTTAGCATCACCCCTAGGATAGTGTTAGGGTTAGGGTTAGGGTTAGGGTTAGCATCAGCCCTAGGATAGTGTTAGGGTTAGGGTTAGCATCAGCCCTAGGATAGTGTTAGGGTTAGGGTTAGGGTTAGCATCAGCCCTAGGATAGTGTTAGGGTTAGGGTTAGCATCAGCCCTAAGATAGTGTTAGGGTTACGGTTAGGGTTAGCATCATGCCTAGGATAGTGTTAGGGTTAGGGTTAGCATCAGCCTTAGGATAGTGTTAGGGTTAGGGTTAGGGTTAGCATCAGCCCTAGGATAGTGTTAGCGTAAGGGTTAGCTACAGCCCTAGGATAGTGTTAGGGTTAGGGTTAGGGTTAGCATCAGCCCTAGGATAGTGTTATGGTTAGAGATAGCATCAGCCCTAGGATAGTGTTAGAGTTAGGGTTAGGATTAGCATCAGCCCTAGGATAGTGTTAGGGTTAGAGTTAGTGTTAGCATCAGGCCTAGGATAGTTTTAGGGTTTGGGTTAGCATCAGCCTTAGGATAGTGTTAGGGTTAGGGTTAGGGTTAGTATCAGCCCTAAGATAGTGTTAGGGTTAGGGTTAGAGTTAGCATCAGCCCTAGGAGAGTGTTAGGTTTAGGGTTAGGGCTGGCATCAGCCCTAGGATACTGTTAGGGTTAGGGTTAGCATCAGCCCTAGGATAGTTTTAGGGTTTGGGTTAGGGTTAGCATCAGCCCTAGGATAGTGTTAGGGTTAGGGTTAGGGTTAGCATCAGGCCTAGGATAGTGTTAGGGTTAGGGTTAGCATCAGCCTTAGGATACTGTTAGGGTTAGGGTTAGGGTTAGCATCAGCCCCAGGATAGTGTTAGGGTTAGGGTTAGCATCAGCCCTAGGATAGTGTTAGAGTTAGGGTTATGTTTAGCATCAACCCTAGGATAGTGTTAGGTTCAGGGTTAGCATCAGCCCTAAGATAGTGTTAGGGTTAGGGTTCGGGTTAGCATCAGGTCTAGGATAGTGTTAGTGTTAGGGTTAGCATCAGCCTTAGGATAGTGTTAGGGTTAGGGTTAGGGTTAGCATCAGCCCTAGGATAGTGTTAGGGTTAGGGTTAGCATCAGCCCTAGGATAGTGTTAGGTTAGGGTTAGGGTTAGCATCAGCCCAAGGATAGTGTTAGGGTTAGGGTTAGACTCAGCCCTTGGATACTGTTAGGGTTACTGTTAGGGTTAGCATCAGCCCTAGGATAGTGTTAGGGTTAGGGTTAGCATCAGCCCTAGGAGAGTGTAAGGGTTAGGGTTAGGGTTAGCATCAGCCCTAGGATAGTGTTAGGGTTAGGGTTAGCATCAGCCCTAGGATAATGTTATGTTTAGGGTGATGGTTAGCATCAGCCCTAGGATAGTGTTAGGGTTAGGGTTAGGGTTAGCATCTGCCCTAGGATAGTGTTAGGGTTAGGGTTAGACTCAGCCCTAGGATACTGTTAGGGTTACTGTTAGGGTTAGCATCAGCCCTAGGATAGTGTTAGGGTTAGGGTTAGCATCAGCCCTAGGATAGTGTTAGGGTTTGGGTTAGCATCAGCCCTAGGATAATGTTATGGTTAGGGTGATGGTTAGCATCATCCCTAGGATAGTGTTAGGGATAGGGTTAGAGTTAGCATCATCCCTAGGATAGTGTTAGGGTTAGGGTTAGGGTTAGCATCAGCCCTAGGATAGTGTTATGGTTAGAGATAGCATCAGCCCTAGGATAGTGTTAGGGTTAGGGTTAGGGTTAGCATCAGCCCGAGGATAGTGTTAGGGTTAGGGTTAGGGGTGGCATCAGCCCTAGGATACTGTTAGGGTTAGGGTTAGCATCAGCCTTATGATAGTGTTAGGGTTAGGGTTAGGGTTAGCATCAGCCCTAGGATAGTGTTAGCGTTAGGGTTAGCATCAGCCCTAGGATAGTGTTAGGGTTAGGGTTAGGGTTAGCATCAGCCCTAGGATAGTGTTATGGTTAGAGATAGCATCAGCCCTAGGATAGTGTTAGAGTTAGGGTTAGGGTTAGCATCAGCCCTAGGATAGTGTTAGGGTTAGAGTTAGGGTTAGCATCAGGCCTAGCATAGTGTTAGGGTTAGGGTTAGCATCAGCCCTAGGATAGTGTTAGGGTTAGGGTTAGGGTTAGCATCAGCCCTAGGATAGTGTTAGGGTTAGTGTTAGCATCAGCCCTAGGATAGTGTTAGGGTTAGGGTTAGGGTTAGTATCAGCCCTATGATAGTGTTAGGGTTAGGGTTAGGGTTAGCATCAGCCCTAGGATAGTGTTAGGGTTAGGGTTAGGGCTGGCATCAGCCCTAGGATACTGTTAGGGTTAGAGTTAGCATCAGCCCTAGGATAGTTTTAGGGTTAGGGTTAGGGTTAGCATCAGCCCTAGGATAGTGTTAGGGTTAGGGTTAGGGTTAGCATCAGGCCTAGGATAGTGTTAGGGTTAGGGTTAGCATCAGCCTTAGAATACTGTTAGGGTTAGGGTTAGGGTTAGCATCAGCCCTAGGATAGTGTTAGGGTTAGGGTTAGCATCAGACCTAGGATAGTGTTAGGGTTAGGGTTATGGTTAGCATCAGCCCTAGGATAGTGTTAGGGTTAGGGTTAGCATCAGCCCTAATATAGTGTTAGGGTTAGGGTTAAGGTTAGCATCAGGTCTAGCATAGTGTTAGTGTTAGGGTTAACAACTGCCTTAGGATAGTGTTAGGGTTAGGGTTAGACTCAGCCCTAGGATACTGTTAGGGTTATTGTTAGGGTTAGCATCAGCCCTAGGATAGTGTTAGGGTTAGGGTTAGCATCAACCCTAGGAGAGTGTTAGGGTTAGGGTTAGGGTTAGCATCAGCCCTAGGATAGTGTTAGGGTTAGGGTTAGACTCAGCCCTAGGATACTGTTAGGGTTATTGTTAGGGTTAGCATCAGCCCTAGGATAGTGTTAGGGTTAGGGTTAGCATCAGCCCTAGGAGAGTGTTAGGGTTAGGGTTAGGGTTAGCATCAGCCCTAGGATAGTGTTAGGGTTAGGGTTAGGGTTAGCATCAGCCCTAGGATAGTGTTAGGGTTAGGGTTAGGGTTAGCATCAGCCCTAGGATAGTGTTAGGGTTAGGGTTTTGGTTATCATCAGGCCTAGGATAGTGTTAGGGGTAGGGTTAGCATCAGCCCTAGGATAATGTTAGGGTTAGTGTTAGGGTTATCATCAGGACTAGGATAGTGTTAGTTTTAGGGTTAGCATCAGCCCTAGGATAGTGTTAGGGTTAGGGTTAGGGTTAACATCAGCCCTAGGATAGTGTTAGGGTTAGGGTTAGCATCAGCCCTATAATAGTGTTAGGTTTAGGGTTAGGGTTAGCATCAGCCCTATGATAGTGTTAGGGTTAGGGTTAGACTCAGCCCTCGGATACTCTTAGGGTTATTGTTAGGGTTAGCATCAGCCCTAGGATAGTGTTAGGGTTAGGGTTAGCATCAGCCCTAGGAGAGTGTTAGGGTTAGGGTTAGGGTTAGCATCAGCCCTAGGATAGTGTTAGGGTTAGAGTTAGCATTAGCCCTAGGATAATGTTATGGTTAGGGTGATGGTTAGCATCAGCCCTAGGATAGTGTTAGGGTTAGGGTTAGGGTTAGCATCAGCCCTAGGATAGTGTTAGGTTTAGGGTTAGACTCAGCCCTAGGATACTGTTAGGGTTATTGTTAGGGTTAGCATCAGCCCTAGGATAGTGTTAGGGTTAGGGTTACCATCAGCCTTAGGAGAGTGTTAGTGTTAGGGTTAGGGTTAGCATCAGCCTTAGGATAGTGTTAGGGTTAGGGTTAGGGTTAGCATCAGCCCTAGGATAGTGTTAGCGTTAGGGTTAGCATCAGCCCTAGGATAGTGTTAGGGTTAGGGTTAGGGATAGCATCAGCCCTAGGATAGTGTTACGGTTAGAGATAGCATCAGCCCTAGGATAGTGTTAGGGTTAGGGTTAGAGTTAGCATCATCCCTAGGATAGTGTTAGGGTTAGTGTTAGGGTTAGCATCTGGCCTAGGATAGTGTTAGGGTTAGGGTTAGCATCAGCCTTAGGATAGTGTTAGGGTTAGGGTTAGGGTTAGCATCAGCCGTAGGATAGTGTTAGGGTTAGGGGTAGCATCACCCCTAAGATGGTGTTAGGGTTAGGTTTAGGGTTATCATCAGCTTAGGATAGTGTTAGGGTTAGGGTTAGGGTTAACATCAGCCCTAGGATAGTGTTAGGGTTAGGGTTAGCATCAGCCCTAGGATAGTGTTAGGGTTAGGGTTAGGGTTAGGGTTAGGGTTAGCATCAGCCCTAGGATAGGGTTAGGGTTAGTGTTAGCATTAGCCCTAGGATAGTGTTAGGGTTAGGGTTAGGGTTAGCATCAGCCCTAGGATAGTGTTATGGTTAGAGATAGCATCAGCCCTAGGATAGTGTTAGAGTTAGGGTTAGGGTTAGCATCAGCCCTAGGATAGTGTTAGGGTTAGAGTTAGGGTTAGCATCAGGCCTAGCATAGTGTTAGGGTTAGGGTTAGCATCAGCCTTAGGATAGTGTTAGGGTTAGGGTTAGGGTTAGCATCAGCCCTAGGATAGTGTTATGGTTAGAGATAGCATCAGCCCTAGGATAGTGTTAGGGTTAGGGTTAGAGTTAGCATCATCCCTAGGATAGTGTTAGGGTTAGGGTTAGGGTTAGCATCAGGCCTACGATAGTGTTAGGGTTAGGGTTAGCATCAGCCTTAGGATAGTGTTAGGGTTAGGGTTAGGGTTAGCATCAGCCGTAGGATAGTGTTAGGGTTAGGGTTAGCATCACCCCTAAGATGGTGTTAGGGTTAGGTTTAGGGTTGTCATCAGCGTAGGATAGTGTTAGGGTTAGGGTTAGGGTTATCATCAGCCCTAGGATAGTGTTAGGGTTAGGGTTAGCATCAGCCCTAGGATAGTGTAAGGGTTAGGGTTAGGGTTAGGGTTAGGGTTAGGGTTAGCATCAGCCCTAGGATAGTGTTAGGGTTAGGGTTAGCATTAGCCCTAGGATAGTGTTAGGTTTAGGGTTAGGGTTAGCATCAGGCCTAGGATAGTGTTAGGGTTAGGGTTAGGGTTAGCTTCAGCCCTAGGATAGTGTTAGGGTTAGGGTTAGCATCAGCCCTAATATAGTGTTAGGGTTAGGGTTAGGGTTAGAATCAGGTCTAGGATAGTGTTAGGTTTAGGGTTAGCATCAGCCTTAGGATAGTGTTAGGGTTAGGGTTAGGGTTAGCATCAGCCCTAGGATAGTGTTAGGGTTATGGTTAGCATCAGCCCTAGGATAGTGTTAGGTTTAGGGTTAGGGTTACCATCAGCCCTAGGATAGTGTTAGGGTTAGTGTTAGACTCAGCCCTAGGATACTGTTAGGGTTATTGTTAGGGTTAGCATCAGCCCTAGGACAGTGTTAGGGTTAGGGTTAGCATCAGCCCTAGGAGAGTGTTAGGGTTAGGGTTAGGGTTAGCATCAGCCCTAGGATAGTGTTAGGGTTAGGGTTAGCATCAGCCCTAGGATAATGTTATGGTTAGGGTGATGGTTAGCATCAGCCCTAGGATAGTGTTAGGGTTAGGGTTAGGGTTAGCATCAGCCCTAGGATAGTGTTAGGGTTAGGGTTAGCATCAGCCCTAATATAGTGTTAGGGTTAGGGTTAAGGTTAGCATCAGGTCTAGGATAGTGTTAGTGTTAGGGTTAGCATCAGCCTTAGGATAGTGTTAGGGTTAGGGTTAGACTCAGCCCTAGGATACTGTTAGGGTTATTGTTAGGGTTAGCATCAGCCCTAGGATAGTGTTAGGGTTAGGGTTAGCATCAACCCTAGGAGAGTGTTAGGGTTAGGGTTAGGGTTAGCATCAGCCCTAGGATAGTGTTAGGGTTAGGGTTAGACTCAGCCCTAGGATACTGTTAGGGTTATTGTTAGGGTTAGCATCAGCCCTAGGATAGTGTTAGGGTTAGGGTTAGCATCAGCCCTAGGAGAGTGTTAGGGTTAGGGTTAGGGTTAGCATCAGCCCTAGGATAGTGTTAGGGTTAGGGTTAGGGTTAGCATCAGCACTAGGATAGTGTTAGGGTTAGGGTTAGGTTTAGCATCAGCCCTAGGATAGTGTTAGGGTTAGGGTTTTGGTTATCATCAGGCCTAGGATAGTGTTAGGGGTAGGGTTAGCATCAACCCTAGGATAGTGTTAGGGTTAGTGATAGGGTTATCATCAGGACTAGGATAGTGTTAGTTTTAGGGTTAGCATCAGCCCTAGGATAGTGTTAGGGTTAGGGTTAGGGTTAACATCAGCCCTAGGATAGTGTTAGGGTTAGGGTTAGCATCAGCCCTATAATAGTGTTAGGTTTAGGGTTAGGGTTAGCATCAGCCCTAGGATAGTGTTAGGGTTCGGGTTAGCATCACCCCTAGGATAGTGTTAGGGTTAGGGTTAGGGTTAGGGTTAGCATCAGCCCTAGGATAGTGTTAGGGTTAGGGTTAGCATCAGCCCTAGGATAGTGTTAGGGTTAGGGTTAGCATCAGCCCTAGGATAGTGTTAGGGTTAGGGTTAGCATCAGCCCTAAGATAGTGTTAGGGTTACGGTTAGGGTTAGCATCATGCCTAGGATAGTGTTAGGGTTAGGGTTAGCATCAGCCTTAGGATAGTGTTAGGGTTAGGGTTAGGGTTAGCATCAGCCCTAGGATAGTGTTAGCGTAAGGGTTAGCTACAGCCCTAGGATAGTGTTAGGGTTAGGGTTAGGGTTAGCATCAGCCCTAGGATAGTGTTATGGTTAGAGATAGCATCAGCCCTAGGATAGTGTTAGAGTTAGGGTTAGGATTAGCATCAGCCCTAGGATAGTGTTAGGGTTAGAGTTAGTGTTAGCATCAGGCCTAGGATAGTGTTAGGGTTTGGGTTAGCATCAGCCTTAGGATAGTGTTAGGGTTAGGGTTAGGGTTAGTATCAGCCCTAAGATAGTGTTAGGGTTAGTGTTAGCATAAGCTCTAGGATAGTGTTAGGGTTAGGGTTAGGGTTAGTATCAGCCCTAGGATAGTGTTAGGGTTAGGGTTAGAGTTAGCATCAGCCCTAGGAGAGTGTTAGGTTTAGGGTTAGGGCTGGCATCAGCCCTAGGATACTGTTAGGGTTAGGGTTAGCATCAGCCCTAGGATAGTTTTAGGGTTTGGGTTAGGGTTAGCATCAGCCCTAGGATAGTGTTAGGGTTAGGGTTAGGGTTAGCATCAGGCCTAGGATAGTGTTAGGGTTAGGGTTAGCATCAGCCTTAGGATACTGTTAGGGTTAGGGTTAGGGTTAGCATCAGCCCCAGGATAGTGTTAGGGTTAGGGTTAGCATCAGCCCTAGGATAGTGTTAGAGTTAGGGTTATGTTTAGCATCAACCCTAGGATAGTGTTAAGTTTAGGGTTAGCATCAGCCCTAAGATAGTGTTAGGGTTAGGGTTCGGGTTAGCATCAGGTCTAGGATAGTGTTAGTGTTAGGGTTAGCATCAGCCTTAGGATAGTGTTAGGGTTAGGGTTAGGGTTAGCATCAGCCCTAGGATAGTGTTAGGGTTAGGGTTAGCATCAGCCCTAGGATAGTGTTAGGTTAGGGTTAGGGTTAGCATCAGCCCAAGGATAGTGTTAGGGTTAGGGTTAGACTCAGCCCTTGGATACTGTTAGGGTTACTGTTAGGGTTAGCATCAGCCCTAGGATAGTGTTAGGGTTAGGGTTAGCATCAGCCCTAGGAGAGTGTAAGGGTTAGGGTTAGGGTTAGCATCAGCCCTAGGATAGTGTTAGGGTTAGGGTTAGCATCAGCCCTAGGATAATGTTATGGTTAGGGTGATGGTTAGCATCAGCCCTAGGATAGTGTTAGGGTTAGGGTTAGGGTTAGCATCTGCCCTAGGATAGTGTTAGGGTTAGGGTTAGACTCAGCCCTAGGACACTGTTAGGGTTACTGTTAGGGTTAGCATCAGCCCTAGGATAGTGTTAGGGTTAGGGTTAGCATCAGCCCTAGGATAGTGTTAGGGTTTGGGTTAGCATCAGCCCTAGGATAATGTTATGGTTAGGGTGATGGTTAGCATCATCCCTAGGATAGTGTTAGGGATAGGGTTAGAGTTAGCATCATCCCTAGGATAGTGTTAGGGTTAGGGTTAGGGTTAGCATCAGCCCTAGGATAGTGTTATGGTTAGAGATAGCATCAGCCCTAGGATAGTGTTAGGGTTAGGGTTAGGGTTAGCATCAGCCCGAGGATAGTGTTAGGGTTAGGGTTAGGGGTGGCATCAGCCCTAGGATACTGTTAGGGTTAGGGTTAGCATCAGCCTTATGATAGTGTTAGGGTTAGGGTTAGGGTTAGCATCAGCCCTAGGATAGTGTTAGCGTTAGGGTTAGCATCAGCCCTAGGATAGTGTTAGGGTTAGGGTTAGGGTTAGCATCAGCCCTAGGATAGTGTTATGGTTAGAGATAGCATCAGCCCTAGGATAGTGTTAGAGTTAGGGTTAGGGTTAGCATCAGCCCTAGGATAGTGTTAGGGTTAGAGTTAGGGTTAGCATCAGGCCTAGCATAGTGTTAGGGTTAGGGTTAGCATCAGCCTTAGGATAGTGTTAGGGTTAGGGTTAGGGTTAGCATCAGCCCTAGGATAGTGTTAGGGTTAGTGTTAGCATCAGCCCTAGGATAGTGTTAGGGTTAGGGTTAGGGTTAGTATCAGCCCTATGATAGTGTTAGGGTTAGGGTTAGGGTTAGCATCAGCCCTAGGATAGTGTTAGGGTTAGGGTTAGGGCTGGCATCAGCCCTAGGATACTGTTAGGGTTAGGGTTAGCATCAGCCCTAGGATAGTGTTAGGGTTAGGGTTAGGGTTAGCATCAGCCCTAGGATAGTGTTAGGGTTAGGGTTAGGGTTAGCATCAGGCCTAGGATAGTGTTAGGGTTAGGGTTAGCCTCAGCCTTAGAATACTGTTAGGGTTAGGGTTAGGGTTAGCATCAGCCCTAGGATAGTGTTAGGGTTAGGGTTAGCATCAGACCTAGGATAGTGTTAGGGTTAGGGTTATGGTTAGCATCAGCCCTAGGATAGTGTTAGGGTTAGGGTTAGCATCAGCCCTAATATAGTGTTAGGGTTAGGGTTAAGGTTAGCATCAGGTCTAGGATAGTGTTAGTGTTAGGGTTAGCATCTGCCTTAGGATAGTGTTAGGGTTAGGGTTAGACTCAGCCCTAGGATACTGTTAGGGTTATTGTTAGGGTTAGCATCAGCCCTAGGATAGTGTTAGGGTTACGGTTAGCATCAACCCTAGGAGAGTGTTAGGGTTAGGGTTAGGGTTAGCATCAGCCCTAGGATAGTGTTAGGGTTAGGGTTAGCATCACCCCTAAGATGGTGTTAGGGTTAGGTTTAGGGTTATCATCAGCTTAGGATAGTGTTAGGGTTAGGGTTAGGGTTAACATCAGCCCTAGGATAGTGTTAGGGTTAGGGTTAGCATCAGCCCTAGGATAGTGTTAGGGTTAGGGTTAGGGTTAGGGTTAGGGTTAGCATCAGCCCTAGGATAGGGTTAGGGTTAGTGTTAGCATTAGCCCTAGGATAGTGTTAGGGTTAGGGTTAGGGTTAGCATCAGCCCTAGGATAGTGTTATGGTTAGAGATAGCATCAGCCCTAGGATAGTGTTAGAGTTAGGGTTAGGGTTAGCATCAGCCCTAGGATAGTGTTAGGGTTAGAGTTAGGGTTAGCATCAGGCCTAGCATAGTGTTAGGGTTAGGGTTAGCATCAGCCTTAGGATAGTGTTAGGGTTAGGGTTAGGGTTAGCATCAGCCCTAGGATAGTGTTATGGTTAGAGATAGCATCAGCCCTAGGATAGTGTTAGGGTTAGGGTTAGAGTTAGCATCAGCCCTAGGAGAGTGTTAGGGTTAGGGTTAGCATCAGCCCTAATATAGTGTTAGGGTTAGGGTTAAGGTTAGCATCAGGTCTAGCATAGTGTTAGTGTTAGGGTTAACAACTGCCTTAGGATAGTGTTAGGGTTAGGGTTAGACTCAGCCCTAGGATACTGTTAGGGTTATTGTTAGGGTTAGCATCAGCCCTAGGATAGTGTTAGGGTTAGGGTTAGCATCAACCCTAGGAGAGTGTTAGGGTTAGGGTTAGGGTTAGCATCAGCCCTAGGATAGTGTTAGGGTTAGGGTTAGACTCAGCCCTAGGATACTGTTAGGGTTATTGTTAGGGTTAGCATCAGCCCTAGGATAGTGTTAGGGTTAGGGTTAGCATCAGCCCTAGGAGAGTGTTAGGGTTAGGGTTAGGGTTAGCATCAGCCCTAGGATAGTGTTAGGGTTAGGGTTAGGGTTAGCATCAGCCCTAGGATAGTGTTAGGGTTAGGGTTAGGGTTAGCATCAGCCCTAGGATAGTGTTAGGGTTAGGGTTTTGGTTATCATCAGGCCTAGGATAGTGTTAGGGGTAGGGTTAGCATCAGCCCTAGGATAATGTTAGGGTTAGTGTTAGGGTTATCATCAGGACTAGGATAGTGTTAGTTTTAGGGTTAGCATCAGCCCTAGGATAGTGTTAGGGTTAGGGTTAGGGTTAACATCAGCCCTAGGATAGTGTTAGGGTTAGGGTTAGCATCAGCCCTATAATAGTGTTAGGTTTAGGGTTAGGGTTAGCATCAGCCCTATGATAGTGTTAGGGTTAGGGTTAGACTCAGCCCTCGGATACTCTTAGGGTTATTGTTAGGGTTAGCATCAGCCCTAGGATAGTGTTAGGGTTAGGGTTAGCATCAGCCCTAGGAGAGTGTTAGGGTTAGGGTTAGGGTTAGCATCAGCCCTAGGATAGTGTTAGGGTTAGAGTTAGCATTAGCCCTAGGATAATGTTATGGTTAGGGTGATGGTTAGCATCAGCCCTAGGATAGTGTTAGGGTTAGGGTTAGGGTTAGCATCAGCCCTAGGATAGTGTTAGGTTTAGGGTTAGACTCAGCCCTAGGATACTGTTAGGGTTATTGTTAGGGTTAGCATCAGCCCTAGGATAGTGTTAGGGTTAGGGTTACCATCAGCCTTAGGAGAGTGTTAGTGTTAGGGTTAGGGTTAGCATCAGCCTTAGGATAGTGTTAGGGTTAGGGTTAGGGTTAGCATCAGCCCTAGGATAGTGTTAGCGTTAGGGTTAGCATCAGCCCTAGGATAGTGTTAGGGTTAGGGTTAGGGATAGCATCAGCCCTAGGATAGTGTTACGGTTAGAGATAGCATCAGCCCTAGGATAGTGTTAGGGTTAGGGTTAGAGTTAGCATCATCCCTAGGATAGTGTTAGGGTTAGTGTTAGGGTTAGCATCTGGCCTAGGATAGTGTTAGGGTTAGGGTTAGCATCAGCCTTAGGATAGTGTTAGGGTTAGGGTTAGGGTTAGCATCAGCCGTAGGATAGTGTTAGGGTTAGGGGTAGCATCACCCCTAAGATGGTGTTAGGGTTAGGTTTAGGGTTATCATCAGCTTAGGATAGTGTTAGGGTTAGGGTTAGGGTTAACATCAGCCCTAGGATAGTGTTAGGGTTAGGGTTAGCATCAGCCCTAGGATAGTGTTAGGGTTAGGGTTAGGGTTAGGGTTAGGGTTAGCATCAGCCCTAGGATAGGGTTAGGGTTAGTGTTAGCATTAGCCCTAGGATAGTGTTAGGGTTAGGGTTAGGGTTAGCATCAGCCCTAGGATAGTGTTATGGTTAGAGATAGCATCAGCCCTAGGATAGTGTTAGAGTTAGGGTTAGGGTTAGCATCAGCCCTAGGATAGTGTTAGGGTTAGAGTTAGGGTTAGCATCAGGCCTAGCATAGTGTTAGGGTTAGGGTTAGCATCAGCCTTAGGATAGTGTTAGGGTTAGGGTTAGGGTTAGCATCAGCCCTAGGATAGTGTTATGGTTAGAGATAGCATCAGCCCTAGGATAGTGTTAGGGTTAGGGTTAGAGTTAGCATCATCCCTAGGATAGTGTTAGGGTTAGGGTTAGGGTTAGCATCAGGCCTACGATAGTGTTAGGGTTAGGGTTAGCATCAGCCTTAGGATAGTGTTAGGGTTAGGGTTAGGGTTAGCATCAGCCGTAGGATAGTGTTAGGGTTAGGGTTAGCATCACCCCTAAGATGGTGTTAGGGTTAGGTTTAGGGTTGTCATCAGCTTAGGATAGTGTTAGGGTTAGGGTTAGGGTTATCATCAGCCCTAGGATAGTGTTAGGGTTAGGGTTAGCATCAGCCCTAGGATAGTGTAAGGGTTAGGGTTAGGGTTAGGGTTAGGGTTAGGGTTAGCATCAGCCCTAGGATAGTGTTAGGGTTAGGGTTAGCATTAGCCCTAGGATAGTGTTAGGTTTAGGGTTAGGGTTAGCATCAGGCCTAGGATAGTGTTAGGGTTAGGGTTAGGGTTAGCTTCAGCCCTAGGATAGTGTTAGGGTTAGGGTTAGCATCAGCCCTAATATAGTGTTAGGGTTAGGGTTAGGGTTAGAATCAGGTCTAGGATAGTGTTAGGTTTAGGGTTAGCATCAGCCTTAGGATAGTGTTAGGGTTAGGGTTAGGGTTAGCATCAGCCCTAGGATAGTGTTAGGGTTATGGTTAGCATCAGCCCTAGGATAGTGTTAGGTTTAGGGTTAGGGTTACCATCAGCCCTAGGATAGTGTTAGGGTTAGTGTTAGACTCAGCCCTAGGATACTGTTAGGGTTATTGTTAGGGTTAGCATCAGCCCTAGGACAGTGTTAGGGTTAGGGTTAGCATCAGCCCTAGGAGAGTGTTAGGGTTAGGGTTAGGGTTAGCATCAGCCCTAGGATAGTGTTAGGGTTAGGGTTAGCATCAGCCCTAGGATAATGTTATGGTTAGGGTGATGGTTAGCATCAGCCCTAGGATAGTGTTAGGGTTAGGGTTAGGGTTAGCATCAGCCCTAGGATAGTGTTAGGGTTAGGGTTAGCATCAGCCCTAATATAGTGTTAGGGTTAGGGTTAAGGTTAGCATCAGGTCTAGGATAGTGTTAGTGTTAGGGTTAGCATCAGCCTTAGGATAGTGTTAGGGTTAGGGTTAGACTCAGCCCTAGGATACTGTTAGGGTTATTGTTAGGGTTAGCATCAGCCCTAGGATAGTGTTAGGGTTAGGGTTAGCATCAACCCTAGGAGAGTGTTAGGGTTAGGGTTAGGGTTAGCATCAGCCCTAGGATAGTGTTAGGGTTAGGGTTAGACTCAGCCCTAGGATACTGTTAGGGTTATTGTTAGGGTTAGCATCAGCCCTAGGATAGTGTTAGGGTTAGGGTTAGCATCAGCCCTAGGAGAGTGTTAGGGTTAGGGTTAGGGTTAGCATCAGCCCTAGGATAGTGTTAGGGTTAGGGTTAGGGTTAGCATCAGCACTAGGATAGTGTTAGGGTTAGGGTTAGGTTTAGCATCAGCCCTAGGATAGTGTTAGGGTTAGGGTTTTGGTTATCATCAGGCCTAGGATAGTGTTAGGGGTAGGGTTAGCATCAACCCTAGGATAGTGTTAGGGTTAGTGATAGGGTTATCATCAGGACTAGGATAGTGTTAGTTTTAGGGTTAGCATCAGCCCTAGGATAGTGTTAGGGTTAGGGTTAGGGTTAACATCAGCCCTAGGATAGTGTTAGGGTTAGGGTTAGCATCAGCCCTATAATAGTGTTAGGTTTAGGGTTAGGGTTAGCATCAGCCCTAGGATAGTGTTAGGGTTCGGGTTAGCATCACCCCTAGGATAGTGTTAGGGTTAGGGTTAGGGTTAGGGTTAGCATCAGCCCTAGGATAGTGTTAGGGTTAGGGTTAGCATCAGCCCTAGGATAGTGTTAGGGTTAGGGTTAGGGTTAGCATCAGCCCTAGGATAGTGTTAGGGTTAGGGTTAGCATCAGCCCTAAGATAGTGTTAGGGTTACGGTTAGGGTTAGCATCATGCCTAGGATAGTGTTAGGGTTAGGGTTAGCATCAGCCTTAGGATAGTGTTAGGGTTAGGGTTAGGGTTAGCATCAGCCCTAGGATAGTGTTAGCGTAAGGGTTAGCTACAGCCCTAGGATAGTGTTAGGGTTAGGGTTAGGGTTAGCATCAGCCCTAGGATAGTGTTATGGTTAGAGATAGCATCAGCCCTAGGATAGTGTTAGAGTTAGGGTTAGGATTAGCATCAGCCCTAGGATAGTGTTAGGGTTAGAGTTAGTGTTAGCATCAGGCCTAGGATAGTGTTAGGGTTTGGGTTAGCATCAGCCTTAGGATAGTGTTAGGGTTAGGGTTAGGGTTAGTATCAGCCCTAAGATAGTGTTAGGGTTAGTGTTAGCATAAGCTCTAGGATAGTGTTAGGGTTAGGGTTAGGGTTAGTATCAGCCCTAGGATAGTGTTAGGGTTAGGGTTAGAGTTAGCATCAGCCCTAGGAGAGTGTTAGGTTTAGGGTTAGGGCTGGCATCAGCCCTAGGATACTGTTAGGGTTAGGGTTAGCATCAGCCCTAGGATAGTTTTAGGGTTTGGGTTAGGGTTAGCATCAGCCCTAGGATAGTGTTAGGGTTAGGGTTAGGGTTAGCATCAGGCCTAGGATAGTGTTAGGGTTAGGGTTAGCATCAGCCTTAGGATACTGTTAGGGTTAGGGTTAGGGTTAGCATCAGCCCCAGGATAGTGTTAGGGTTAGGGTTAGCATCAGCCCTAGGATAGTGTTAGAGTTAGGGTTATGTTTAGCATCAACCCTAGGATAGTGTTAAGTTTAGGGTTAGCATCAGCCCTAAGATAGTGTTAGGGTTAGGGTTCGGGTTAGCATCAGGTCTAGGATAGTGTTAGTGTTAGGGTTAGCATCAGCCTTAGGATAGTGTTAGGGTTAGGGTTAGGGTTAGCATCAGCCCTAGGATAGTGTTAGGGTTAGGGTTAGCATCAGCCCTAGGATAGTGTTAGGTTAGGGTTAGGGTTAGCATCAGCCCAAGGATAGTGTTAGGGTTAGGGTTAGACTCAGCCCTTGGATACTGTTAGGGTTACTGTTAGGGTTAGCATCAGCCCTAGGATAGTGTTAGGGTTAGGGTTAGCATCAGCCCTAGGAGAGTGTAAGGGTTAGGGTTAGGGTTAGCATCAGCCCTAGGATAGTGTTAGGGTTAGGGTTAGCATCAGCCCTAGGATAATGTTATGGTTAGGGTGATGGTTAGCATCAGCCCTAGGATAGTGTTAGGGTTAGGGTTAGGGTTAGCATCTGCCCTAGGATAGTGTTAGGGTTAGGGTTAGACTCAGCCCTAGGACACTGTTAGGGTTACTGTTAGGGTTAGCATCAGCCCTAGGATAGTGTTAGGGTTAGGGTTAGCATCAGCCCTAGGATAGTGTTAGGGTTTGGGTTAGCATCAGCCCTAGGATAATGTTATGGTTAGGGTGATGGTTAGCATCATCCCTAGGATAGTGTTAGGGATAGGGTTAGAGTTAGCATCATCCCTAGGATAGTGTTAGGGTTAGGGTTAGGGTTAGCATCAGCCCTAGGATAGTGTTATGGTTAGAGATAGCATCAGCCCTAGGATAGTGTTAGGGTTAGGGTTAGGGTTAGCATCAGCCCGAGGATAGTGTTAGGGTTAGGGTTAGGGGTGGCATCAGCCCTAGGATACTGTTAGGGTTAGGGTTAGCATCAGCCTTATGATAGTGTTAGGGTTAGGGTTAGGGTTAGCATCAGCCCTAGGATAGTGTTAGCGTTAGGGTTAGCATCAGCCCTAGGATAGTGTTAGGGTTAGGGTTAGGGTTAGCATCAGCCCTAGGATAGTGTTATGGTTAGAGATAGCATCAGCCCTAGGATAGTGTTAGAGTTAGGGTTAGGGTTAGCATCAGCCCTAGGATAGTGTTAGGGTTAGAGTTAGGGTTAGCATCAGGCCTAGCATAGTGTTAGGGTTAGGGTTAGCATCAGCCTTAGGATAGTGTTAGGGTTAGGGTTAGGGTTTGCATCAGCCCTAGGATAGTGTTAGGGTTAGTGTTAGCATCAGCCCTAGGATAGTGTTAGGGTTAGGGTTAGGGTTAGTATCAGCCCTATGATAGTGTTAGGGTTAGGGTTAGGGTTAGCATCAGCCCTAGGATAGTGTTAGGGTTAGGGTTAGGGCTGGCATCAGCCCTAGGATACTGTTAGGGTTAGGGTTAGCATCAGCCCTAGGATAGTGTTAGGGTTAGGGTTAGGGTTAGCATCAGCCCTAGGATAGTGTTAGGGTTAGGGTTAGGGTTAGCATCAGGCCTAGGATAGTGTTAGGGTTAGGGTTAGCCTCAGCCTTAGAATACTGTTAGGGTTAGGGTTAGGGTTAGCATCAGCCCTAGGATAGTGTTAGGGTTAGGGTTAGCATCAGACCTAGGATAGTGTTAGGGTTAGGGTTATGGTTAGCATCAGCCCTAGGATAGTGTTAGGGTTAGGGTTAGCATCAGCCCTAATATAGTGTTAGGGTTAGGGTTAAGGTTAGCATCAGGTCTAGGATAGTGTTAGTGTTAGGGTTAGCATCTGCCTTAGGATAGTGTTAGGGTTAGGGTTAGACTCAGCCCTAGGATACTGTTAGGGTTATTGTTAGGGTTAGCATCAGCCCTAGGATAGTGTTAGGGTTACGGTTAGCATCAACCCTAGGAGAGTGTTAGGGTTAGGGTTAGGGTTAGCATCAGCCCTAGGATAGTGTTAGGGTTAGGGTTAGCATCACCCCTAAGATGGTGTTAGGGTTAGGTTTAGGGTTATCATCAGCTTAGGATAGTGTTAGGGTTAGGGTTAGGGTTAACATCAGCCCTAGGATAGTGTTAGGGTTAGGGTTAGCATCAGCCCTAGGATAGTGTTAGGGTTAGGGTTAGGGTTAGGGTTAGGGTTAGCATCAGCCCTAGGATAGGGTTAGGGTTAGTGTTAGCATTAGCCCTAGGATAGTGTTAGGGTTAGGGTTAGGGTTAGCATCAGCCCTAGGATAGTGTTATGGTTAGAGATAGCATCAGCCCTAGGATAGTGTTAGAGTTAGGGTTAGGGTTAGCATCAGCCCTAGGATAGTGTTAGGGTTAGAGTTAGGGTTAGCATCAGGCCTAGCATAGTGTTAGGGTTAGGGTTAGCATCAGCCTTAGGATAGTGTTAGGGTTAGGGTTAGGGTTAGCATCAGCCCTAGGATAGTATTATGGTTAGAGATAGCATCAGCCCTAGGATAGTGTTAGGGTTAGGGTTAGAGTTAGCATCATCCCTAGGATAGTGTTAGGGTTAGGGTTAGGGTTAGCATCAGGCCTACAATAGTGTTAGGGTTAGGGTTAGCATCAGCCTTAGGATAGTGTTAGGGTTAGGGTTAGGGTTAGCATCAGCCGTAGGATAGTGTCAGGGTTAGGGTTAGCATCACCCCTAAGATGGTGTTAGGGTTAGGTTTAGGGTTGTCATCAGCTCAGGATAGTGTTAGGGTTAGGGTTAGGGTTATCATCAGCCCTAGGATAGTGTTAGGGTTAGGGTTAGCATCAGCCCTAGGATAGTGTAAGGGTTAGGGTTAGGGTTAGGGTTAGGGTTAGGGTTAGCATCAGCCCTAGGATAGTGTTAGGGTTAGGGTTAGCATTAGCCCTAGGATAGTGTTAGGTTTAGGGTTAGGGTTAGCATCAGGCGTAGGATAGTGTTAGGGTTAGGGTTAGGGTTAGCTTCAGCCCTAGGATAGTGTTAGGGTTAGGGTTAGCATCAGCCCTAATATAGTGTTAGGGTTAGGGTTAGGGTTAGAATCAGGTCTAGGATAGTGTTAGGTTTAGGGTTAGCATCAGCCTTAGGATAGTGTTAGGGTTAGGGTTAGGGTTAGCATCAGCCCTAGGATAGTGTTAGGGTTATGGTTAGCATCAGCCCTAGGATAGTGTTAGGTTTAGGGTTAGGGTTAGCATCAGCCCTAGGATAGTGTTAGGGTTAGTGTTAGACTCAGCCCTAGGATACTGTTAGGGTTATTGTTAGGGTTAGCATCAGCCCTAGGACAGTGTTAGGGTTAGGGTTAGCATTAGCCCTAGGAGAGTGTTTGGGTTAGGGTTAGGGTTAGCATCAGCCCTAGGATAGTGTTAGGGTTAGGGTTACCATCAGCCCTAGGATAATGTTATGGTTAGGGTGATGGTTAGCATCAGCCCTAGGATAGTGTTAGGGTTAGGGTTAGGGTTAGCATCAGCCCTAGGATAGTGTTAGGGTTAGGGTTAGCATCAGCCCTAATATAGTGTTAGGGTTAGGGTTAAGGTTAGCATCAGGTCTAGGATAGTGTTAGTGTTAGGGTTAGCATCAGCCTTAGGATAGTGTTAGGGTTAGGGTTAGACTCAGCCCTAGGATACTGTTAGGGTTATTGTTAGGGTTAGCATCAGCCCTAGGATAGTGTTAGGGTTAGGGTTAGCATCAACCCTAGGAGAGTGTTAGGGTTAGGGTTAGGGTTAGCATCAGCCCTAGGATAGTGTTAGGGTTAGGGTTAGACTCAGCCCTAGGATACTGTTAGGGTTATTGTTAGGGTTAGCATCAGCCCTAGGATAGTGTTAGGGTTAGGGTTAGCATCAGCCCTAGGAGAGTGTTAGGGTTAGGGTTAGGGTTAGCATCAGCCCTAGGATAGTGTTAGGGTTAGGGTTAGGGTTAGCATCAGCACTAGGATAGTGTTAGGGTTAGGGTTAGGTTTAGCATCAGCCCTAGGATAGTGTTAGGGTTAGGGTTTTGGTTATCATCAGGCCTAGGATAGTGTTAGGGGTAGGGTTAGCATCAACCCTAGGATAGTGTTAGGGTTAGTGTTAGGGTTATCATCAGGAGTAGGATAGTGTTAGTTTTAGGGTTAGCATCAGCCCTAGGATAGTGTTAGGGTTAGGGTTAGGGTTAACATCAGCCCTAGGATAGTGTTAGGGTTAGGGTTAGCATCAGCCCTATAATAGTGTTAGGTTTAGGGTTAGGGTTAGCATCAGCCCTATGATAGTGTTAGGGTTAGGGTTAGACTCAGCCCTCGGATACTCTTAGGGTTATTGTTAGGGTTAGCATCAGCCCTAGGATAGTGTTAGGGTTAGGGTTAGCATCAGCCCTAGGAGAGTGTTAGGGTTAGGGTTAGGGTTAGCATCAGCCCTAGGATAGTGTTAGGGTTAGAGTTAGCATTAGCCCTAGGATAATGTTATGGTTAGGGTGATGGTTAGCATCAGCCCTAGGATAGTGTTAGGGTTAGGGTTAGGGTTAGCATCAGCCCTAGGATAGTGTTAGGTTTAGGGTTAGACTCAGCCCTAGGATACTGTTAGGGTTATTGTTAGGGTTAGCATCAGCCCTAGGATAGTGTTAGGGTTAGGGTTACCATCAGCCCTAGGAGAGTGTTAGTGTTAGGGTTAGGGTTAGCATCAGCCTTAGGATAGTGTTAGGGTTAGGGTTAGGGTTAGCATCAGCCCTAGGATAGTGTTAGCGTTAGGGTTAGCATCAGCCCTAGGATAGTGTTAGGGTTAGGGTTAGGGTTAGCATCAGCCCTAGGATAGTGTTATGGTTAGAGATAGCATCAGCCCTAGGATAGTGTTAGGGTTAGGGTTAGAGTTAGCATCATCCCTAGGATAGTGTTAGGGTTAGTGTTAGGGTTAGCATCTGGCCTAGGATAGTGTTAGGGTTAGGGTTAGCATCAGCCTTAGGATAGTGTTAGGGTTAGGGTTAGGGTTAGCATCAGCCGTAGGATAGTGTTAGGGTTAGGGTTAGCATCACCCCTAAGATGGTGTTAGGGTTAGGTTTAGGGTTATCATCAGCTTAGGATAGTGTTAGGGTTAGGGTTAGGGTTAACATCAGCCCTAGGATAGTGTTAGGGTTAGGGTTAGCATCAGCCCTAGGATAGTGTTAGGGTTAGGGTTAGGGTTAGGGTTAGGGTTAGCATCAGCCCTAGGATAGGGTTAGGGTTAGTGTTAGCATTAGCCCTAGGATAGTGTTAGGGTTAGGGTTAGGGTTAGCATCAGCCCTAGGATAGTGTTATGGTTAGAGATAGCATCAGCCCTAGGATAGTGTTAGAGTTAGGGTTAGGGTTAGCATCAGCCCTAGGATAGTGTTAGGGTTACAGTTAGGGTTAGCATCAGGCCTAGCATAGTGTTAGGGTTAGGGTTAGCATCAGCCTTAGGATAGTGTTAGGGTTAGGGTTAGGGTTAGCATCAGCCCTAGGATAGTGTTATGGTTAGAGATAGCATCAGCCCTAGGATAGTGTTAGGGTTAGGGTTAGAGTTAGCATCATCCCTAGGATAGTGTTAGGGTTAGAGTTAGGGTTAGCATCAGGCCTACGATAGTGTTAGGGTTAGGGTTAGCATCAGCCTTAGGATAGTGTTAGGGTTAGGGTTAGGGTTAGCATCAGCCGTAGGATAGTGTTAGGGTTAGGGTTAGCATCACCCCTAAGATGGTGTTAGGGTTAGGTTTAGGGTTGTCATCAGCTTAGGATACTGTTAGGGTTAGGGTTAGGGTTATCATCAGCCCTAGGATAGTGTTAGGGTTAGGGTTAGCATCAGCCCTAGGATAGTGTTAGGGTTAGGGTTAGGGTTAGGGTTAGGGTTAGGGTTAGCATCAGCCCTAGGATAGTGTTAGGGTTAGGGTTAGCATTAGCCCTAGGATAGTGTTAGGTTTAGGGTTAGGGTTAGCATCAGGCCTAGGATAGTGTTAGGGTTAGGGTTAGGGTTAGCTTCAGCCCTAGGATAGTGTTAGGGTTAGGGTTAGCATCAGCCCTAATATAGTGTTAGGGTTAGGGTTAGGGTTAGAATCAGGTCTAGGATAGTGTTAGGTTTAGGGTTAGCATCAGCCTTAGGATAGTGTTAGGGTTAGGGTTAGGGTTAGCATCAGCCCTAGGATAGTGTTAGGGTTATGGTTAGCAGCAGCCCTAGGATAGTGTTAGGTTTAGGGTTAGGGTTAGCATCAGCCCTAGGATAGTGTTAGGGTTAGTGTTAGACTCAGCCCTAGGATACTGTTAGGGTTATTGTTAGGGTTAGCATCAGCCCTAGGACAGTGTTAGGGTTAGGGTTAGCATCAGCCCTAGGAGAGTGTTAGGGTTAGGGTTAGGGTTAGCATCAGCCCTAGGATAGTGTTAGGATTAGGGTTAGCATCAGCCCTAGGATAATGTTATGGTTAGGGTGATGGTTAGCATCAGCCCTAGGATAGTGTTAGGGTTAGGGTTAGGGTTAGCATCAGCCCTAGGATAGTGTTAGGGTTAGGGTTAGACTCAGCCCTAGGATACTGTTAGGGTTATTGTTAGGGTTAGCATCAGCCCTAGGATAGTGTTAGGGTTAGGGTTAGCATCAGCCCTAGGAAAGTGTTAGGATTAGGGTTAGGGTTAGCATCACCCCTAAGATAGTGTTAGGGTTAGGGTTAGCATCAGCCCTAGGATAGTGTTAGGGTTAAGGTTAGGGTTAGCATCAGCCCTAGGATAGTGTTAGGGTTAGGGTTAGCATCAGCCCTAGGATAGCGTTAGGGTTAGGGTTACGGTTAGCATCAGGCCTAGGATAGTGTTAGGGTTAAGGTTAGGGATAGCATCAGGCCTAGGATAGTGTTAGGGTTAGGGTTAGCATCAGCCCTAGGATAGTGTTAGGGTTAGTGTTAGGGTTAGCATCAGCCCTAGGATAGTGTTATCGTAAGGGTTAGCATCAGCCCTAGGATAGTGTTAGGATTAGGGTTATGGTTAGCATCAGCCGTATGATAATGTTAGGGTTAGGGTTATGGTTAGCATCAGCCCTAGGATAGTGTTAGGGTTAGGGTTAGCATCAGCCCTAAGATAGTGTTAGGGTTAGGGTTAGGGTTAACATCAGCTTAGGATAGTGTTAGGGTTAGGGTTAGGGTTAGCATCAGCCCTAGGATAGTGTTAGGGTTAGGGTTAGCATCACCCCTAGGATAGTGTTAGGGTTAGGGTTAGGGTTAGGGTTAGCATCAGCCCTAGGATAGTGTTAAGGTTAGGGTTAGCATCAGCCCTAGGATAGTGTTAGCGTTAGGGTTAGGGTTAGCATCAGCCCTAGGATAGTGTTAGGGTTAGGGTTAGCATCAGCCCTAAGATAGTGTTAGGGTTACGGTTAGGATTAGCATCAGGCCTAGGATAGTGTTAGGGTTAGAGTTAGAATCAGCCTTAGGATAGTGTTAGGGTTAGGGTTAGGGTTAGCATCAGCCCTAGGATAGTGTTAGCGTAAGGGTTAGCTTCAGCCCTAGGATAGTGTTAGGGTTTGGGTTAGGGTTAGCATCAGCCCTAGGATAGTGTTAGGGTTAGAGTTAGTGTTAGCATCAGGCCTAGGATAGTGTTAGGGTTAGGGTTAGCATCAGCCTTAGGATAGTGTTAGGGTTAGGGTTAGGGTTAGCATCAGCCCTAGGATAGTGTTAGCGTTAGGGTTAGCATCAGCCCTAGGATAGTGTTAGGGTTAGGGTTAGGGTTAGCATCAGCCCTAGGATAGTGTTATGGTTAGAGATAGCATCAGCCCTAGGATAGTGTTAGAGTTAGGGTTAGGGTTAGCATCAGCCCTAGGATAGTGTTAGGGTTAGAGTTAGGGTTAGCATCAGGCCTAGCATAGTGTTAGGGTTAGGGTTAGCATCAGCCTTAGGATAGTGTTAGGGTTAGGGTTAGGGTTAGCATCAGCCCTAGGATAGTGTTAGGGTTAGTGTTAGCATCAGCCCTAGGATAGTGTTAGGGTTAGGGTTAGGGTTAGTATCAGCCCTATGATAGTGTTAGGGTTAGGGTTAGGGTTAGCATCAGCCCTAGGATAGTGTTAGGGTTAGGGTTAGGGCTGGCATCAGCCCTAGGATACTGTTAGGGTTAGGGTTAGCATCAGCCCTAGGATAGTGTTAGGGTTAGGGTTAGGGTTAGCATCAGCCCTAGGATAGTGTTAGGGTTAGGGTTAGGGTTAGCATCAGGCCTAGGATAGTGTTAGGGTTAGGGTTAGCATCAGCCTTAGAATACTGTTAGGGTTAGGGTTAGGGTTAGCATCAGCCCTAGGATAGTGTTAGGGTTAGGGTTAGCATCAGACCTAGGATAGTGTTAGGGTTAGGGTTATGGTTAGCATCAGCCCTAGGATAGTGTTAGGGTTAGGGTTAGCATCAGCCCTAATATAGTGTTAGCGTTAGGGTTAAGGTTAGCATCAGGTCTAGGATAGTGTTAGTGTTAGGGTTAGCATCTGCCTTAGGATAGTGTTAGGGTTAGGGTTAGACTCAGCCCTAGGATACTGTTAGGGTTATTGTTAGGGTTAGCATCAGCCCTAGGATAGTGTTAGGGTTAGGGTTAGCATCAACCCTAGGAGAGTGTTAGGGTTAGGGTTAGGGTTAGCATCAGCCCTAGGATAGTGTTAGGGTTAGGGTTAGACTCAGCCCTAGGATACTGTTAGGGTTATTGTTAGGGTTAGCATCAGCCCTAGGATAGTGTTAGGGTTAGGGTTAGCATCAGCCCTAGGAGAGTGTTAGGGTTAGGGTTAGGGTTAGCATCAGCCCTATGATAGTGTTAGGGTTAGAGTTAGCATTAGCCCTAGGATAATGTTATGGTTAGGGTGATGGTTAGCATCAGCCCTAGGATAGTGTTAGGGTTAGGGTTAGGGTTAGCATCAGCCCTAGGATAGTGTTAGGTTTAGGGTTAGACTCAGCCCTAGGATACTGTTAGGGTTATTGTTAGGGTTAGCATCAGCCCTAGGATAGTGTTAGGGTTAGGGTTACCATCAGCCCTAGGAGAGTGTTAGTGTTAGGGTTAGGGTTAGCATCAGCCTTAGGATAGTGTTAGGGTTAGGGTTAGGGTTAGCATCAGCCCTAGGATAGTGTTAGCGTTAGGGTTAGCATCAGCCCTAGGATAGTGTTAGGGTTAGGGTTAGGGTTAGCATCAGCCCTAGGATAGTGTTATGGGTAGAGATAGCATCAGCCCTAGGATAGTGTTAGGGTTAGGGTTAGAGTTAGCATCATCCCTAGGATAGTGTTAGGGTTAGTGTTAGGGTTAGCATCTGGCCTAGGATAGTGTTAGGGTTAGGGTTAGCATCAGCCTTAGGATAGTGTTAGGGTTAGGGTTAGGGTTAGCATCAGCCGTAGGATAGTGTTAGGGTTAGGGTTAGCATCACCCCTAAGATGGTGTTAGGGTTAGGTTTAGGGTTATCATCAGCTTAGGATAGTGTTAGGGTTAGGGTTAGGGTTAACATCAGCCCTAGGATAGTGTTAGGGTTAGGGTTAGCATCAGCCCTAGGATAGTGTTAGGGTTAGGGTTAGGGTTAGGGTTAGGGTTAGCATCAGCCCTAGGATAGGGTTAGGGTTAGTGTTAGCATTAGCCCTAGGATAGTGTTAGGGTTAGGGTTAGGGTTAGCATCAGCCCTAGGATAGTGTTATGGTTAGAGATAGCATCAGCCCTAGGATAGTGTTAGAGTTAGGGTTAGGGTTAGCATCAGCCCTAGGATAGTGTTAGGGTTAGAGTTAGGGTTAGCATCAGGCCTAGCATAGTGTTAGGGTTAGGGTTAGCATCAGCCTTAGGATAGTGTTAGGGTTAGGGTTAGGGTTAGCATCAGCCCTAGGATAGTGTTATGGTTAGAGATAGCATCAGCCCTAGGATAGTGTTAGGGTTAGGGTTAGAGTTAGCATCATCCCTAGGATAGTGTTAGGGTTAGGGTTAGGGTTAGCATCAGGCCTACGATAGTGTTAGGGTTAGGGTTAGCATCAGCCTTAGGATAGTGTTAGGGTTAGGGTTAGGGTTAGCATCAGCCGTAGGATAGTGTTAGGGTTAGGGTTAGCATCACCCCTAAGATGGTGTTAGGGTTAGGTTTAGGGTTGTCATCAGCTTAGGATAGTGTTAGGGTTAGGGTTAGGGTTATCATCAGCCCTAGGATAGTGTTAGGGTTAGGGTTAGCATCAGCCCTAGGATAGTGTAAGGGTTAGGGTTAGGGTTAGGGTTAGGGTTAGGGTTAGCATCAGCCCTAGGATAGTGTTAGGGTTAGGGTTAGCATTAGCCCTAGGATAGTGTTAGGTTTAGGGTTAGGGTTAGCATCAGGCCTAGGATAGTGTTAGGGTTAGGGTTAGGGTTAGCTTCAGCCCTAGGATAGTGTTAGGGTTAGGGTTAGCATCAGCCCTAATATAGTGTTAGGGTTAGGGTTAGGGTTAGAATCAGGTCTAGGATAGTGTTAGGTTTAGGGTTAGCATCAGCCTTAGGATAGTGTTAGGGTTAGGGTTAGGGTTAGCATCAGCCCTAGGATAGTGTTAGGGTTATGGTTAGCATCAGCCCTAGGATAGTGTTAGGTTTAGGGTTAGGGTTAGCATCAGCCCTAGGATAGTGTTAGGGTTAGTGTTAGACTCAGCCCTAGGATACTGTTAGGGTTATTGTTAGGGTTAGCATCAGCCCTAGGACAGTGTTAGGGTTAGTGTTAGCATCAGCCCTAGGAGAGTGTTAGGGTTAGGGTTAGGGTTAGCATCAGCCCTAGGATAGTGTTAGGGTTAGGGTTACCATCAGCCCTAGGATAATGTTATGGTTAGGGTGATGGTTAGCATCAGCCCTAGGATAGTGTTAGGGTTAGGGTTAGGGTTAGCATCAGCCCTAGGATAGTGTTAGGGTTAGGGTTAGCATCAGCCCTAATATAGTGTTAGGGTTAGGGTTAAGGTTAGCATCAGGTCTAGGATAGTGTTAGTGTTAGGGTTAGCATCAGCCTTAGGATAGTGTTAGGGTTAGGGTTAGACTCAGCCCTAGGATACTGTTAGGGTTATTGTTAGGGTTAGCATCAGCCCTAGGATAGTGTTAGGGTTAGGGTTAGCATCAACCCTAGGAGAGTGTTAGGGTTAGGGTTAGGGTTAGCATCAGCCCTAGGATAGTGTTAGGGTTAGGGTTAGACTCAGCCCTAGGATACTGTTAGGGTTATTGTTAGGGTTAGCATCAGCCCTAGGATAGTGTTAGGGTTAGGGTTAGCATCAGCCCTAGGAGAGTGTTAGGGTTAGGGTTAGGGTTAGCATCAGCCCTAGGATAGTGTTAGGGTTAGGGTTAGGGTTAGCATCAGCACTATGATAGTGTTAGGGTTAGGGTTAGGTTTAGCATCAGCCCTAGGATAGTGTTAGGGTTAGGGTTTTGGTTATCATCAGGCCTAGGATAGTGTTAGGGGTAGGGTTAGCATCAACCCTTGGATAGTGTTAGGGTTAGTGTTAGGGTTATCATCAGGAGTAGGATAGTGTTAGTTTTAGGGTTAGCATCAGCCCTAGGATAGTGTTAGGGTTAGGGTTAGGGTTAACATCAGCCCTAGGATAGTGTTAGGGTTAGGGTTAGCATCAGCCCTATAATAGTGTTAGGTTTAGGGTTAGGGTTAGCATCAGCCCTATGATAGTGTTAGGGTTAGGGTTAGACTCAGCCCTCGGATACTCTTAGGGTTATTGTTAGGGTTAGCATCAGCCCTAGGATAGTGTTAGGGTTAGGGTTAGCATCAGCCCTAGGAGAGTGTTAGGGTTAGGGTTAGGGTTAGCATCAGCCCTAGGATAGTGTTAGGGTTAGAGTTAGCATTAGCCCTAGGATAATGTTATGGTTAGGGTGATGGTTAGCATCAGCCCTAGGATAGTGTTAGGGTTAGGGTTAGGGTTAGCATCAGCCCTAGGATAGTGTTAGGTTTAGGGTTAGAGTCAGCCCTAGGATACTGTTAGGGTTATTGTTAGGGTTAGCATCAGCCCTAGGATAGTGTTAGGGTTAGGGTTACCATCAGCCCTAGGAGAGTGTTAGTGTTAGGGTTAGGGTTAGCATCAGCCTTAGGATAGTGTTAGGGTTAGGGTTAGGGTTAGCATCAGCCCTAGGATAGTGTTAGCGTTAGGGTTAGCATCAGCCCTAGGATAGTGTTAGGGTTAGGGTTAGGGTTAGCATCAGCCCTAGGATAGTGTTATGGTTAGAGATAGCATCAGCCCTAGGATAGTGTTAGGGTTAGGGTTAGGGTTAGCATCATCCCTAGGATAGTGTTAGGGTTAGTGTTAGGGTTAGCATCTGGCCTAGGATAGTGTTAGGGTTAGGGTTAGCATCAGCCTTAGGATAGTGTTAGGGTTAGGGTTAGGGTTAGCATCAGCCGTAGGATAGTGTTAGGGTTAGGGTTAGCATCACCCCTAAGATGGTGTTAGGGTTAGGTTTAGGGTTATCATCAGCTTAGGATAGTGTTAGGGTTAGGGTTAGGGTTAACATCAGCCCTAGGATAGTGTTAGGGTTAGGGTTAGCATCAGCCCTAGGATAGTGTTAGGGTTAGGGTTAGGGTTAGGGTTAGGGTTAGCATCAGCCCTAGGATAGGGTTAGGGTTAGTGTTAGCATTAGCCCTAGGATAGTGTTAGGGTTAGGGTTAGGGTTAGCATCAGCCCTAGGATAGTGTTATGGTTAGAGATAGCATCAGCCCTAGGATAGTGTTAGAGTTAGGGTTAGGGTTAGCATCAGCCCTAGGATAGTGTTAGGGTTAGAGTTAGGGTTAGCATCAGGCCTAGCATAGTGTTAGGGTTAGGGTTAGCATCAGCCTTAGGATAGTGTTAGGGTTAGGGTTAGGGTTAGCATCAGCCCTAGGATAGTGTTATGGTTAGAGATAGCATCAGCCCTAGGATAGTGTTAGGGTTAGGGTTAGAGTTAGCATCATCCCTAGGATAGTGTTAGGGTTAGGGTTAGGGTTAGCATCAGGCCTACGATAGTGTTAGGGTTAGGGTTAGCATCAGCCTTAGGATAGTGTTAGGGTTAGGGTTAGGGTTAGCATCAGCCGTAGGATAGTGTTAGGGTTAGGGTTAGCATCACCCCTAAGATGGTGTTAGGGTTAGGTTTAGGGTTGTCATCAGCTTAGGATACTGTTAGGGTTAGGGTTAGGGTTATCATCAGCCCTAGGATAGTGTTAGGGTTAGGGTTAGCATCAGCCCTAGGATAGTGTTAGGGTTAGGGTTAGGGTTAGGGTTAGGGTTAGGGTTAGCATCAGCCCTAGGATAGTGTTAGGGTTAGGGTTAGCATTAGCCCTAGGATAGTGTTAGGTTTAGGGTTAGGGTTAGCATCAGGCCTAGGATAGTGTTAGGGTTAGTGTTAGGGTTAGCTTCAGCCCTAGGATAGTGTTAGGGTTAGGGTTAGCATCAGCCCTAATATAGTGTTAGGGTTAGGGTTAGGGTTAGAATCAGGTCTAGGATAGTGTTAGGTTTAGGGTTAGCATCAGCCTTAGGATAGTGTTAGGGTTAGGGTTAGGGTTAGCATCAGCCCTAGGATAGTGTTAGGGTTATGGTTAGCATCAGCCCTAGGATAGTGTTAGGTTTAGGGTTAGGGTTAGCATCAGCCCTAGGATAGTGTTAGGGTTAGTGTTAGACTCAGCCCTAGGATACTGTTAGGGTTATTGTTAGGGTTAGCATCAGCCCTAGGACAGTGTTAGGGTTAGGGTTAGCATCAGCCCTAGGAGAGTGTTAGGGTTAGGGTTAGGGTTAGCATCAGCCCTAGGATAGTGTTAGGGTTAGGGTTAGCATCAGCCCTAGGATAATGTTATGGTTAGGGTGATGGTTAGCATCAGCCCTAGGATAGTGTTAGGGTTAGGGTTAGGGTTAGCATCAGCCCTAGGATAGTGTTAGGGTTAGGGTTAGACTCAGCCCTAGGATACTGTTAGGGTTATTGTTAGGGTTAGCATCAGCCCTAGGATAGTGTTAGGGTTAGGGTTAGCATCAGCCGTAGGAAAGTGTTAGGATTAGGGTTAGGGTTAGCATCACCCCTAAGATAGTGTTAGGGTTAGGGTTAGCATCAGCCCTAGGATAGTGTTAGGGTTAAGGTTAGGGTTAGCATCAGCCCTAGGATAGTGTTAGGGTTAGGGTTAGCATCAGCCCTAGGATAGCGTTAGGGTTAGGGTTACGGTTAGCATCAGGCCTAGGATAGTGTTAGGGTTAAGGTTAGGGATAGCATCAGGCCTAGGATAGTGTTAGGGTTAGGGTTAGCATCAGCCCTAGGATAGTGTTAGGGTTAGTGTTAGGGTTAGCATCAGCCCTAGGATAGTGTTATCGTAAGGGTTAGCATCAGCCCTAGGATAGTGTTAGGGTTAGGGTTATGGTTAGCATCAGCCGTATGATAATGTTAGGGTTAGGGTTATGGATAGCATCAGCCCTAGGATAGTGTTAGGGTTAGGGTTAGCATCAGCCCTAAGATAGTGTTAGGGTTAGGGTTAGGGTTAACATCAGCTTAGGATAGTGTTAGGGTTAGGGTTAGGGTTAGCATCAGCCCTAGGATAGTGTTAGGGTTAGGGTTAGCATCACCCCTAGGATAGTGTTAGGGTTAGGGTTAGGGTTAGGGTTAGCATCAGCCCTAGGATAGTGTTAGGTTTAGGGTTAGCATCAGCCCTAGGATAGTGTTAGCGTTAGGGTTAGGGTTAGCATCAGCCCTAGGATAGTGTTAGGGTTAGGGTTAGCATCAGCCCTAAGATAGTGTTAGGGTTACGGTTAGGATTAGCATCAGGCCTAGGATAGTGTTAGGGTTAGAGTTAGAATCAGCCTTAGGATAGTGTTAGGGTTAGGGTTAGGGTTAGCATCAGCCCTAGGATAGTGTTAGCGTAAGGGTTAGCTTCAGCCCTAGGATAGTGTTAGGGTTTGGGTTAGGGTTAGCATCAGCCCTAGGATAGTGTTAGGGTTAGAGTTAGTGTTAGCATCAGGCCTAGGATAGTGTTAGGGTTAGGGTTAGCATCAGCCTTAGGATAGTGTTAAGGTTAGGGTTAGGGTTAGCATCAGCCCTAGGATAGTGTTAGGGTTAGTGTTAGCATCAGCCCTAGGATAGTGTTAGGGTTAGGGTTAGGGTTAGTATCAGCCCTAGGATAGTGTTAGGGTTAGGTTTAGGGTTAGCATCAGCCCTAGGAGAGTGTTAGGGTTAGGGTTAGGGCTGGCATCAGCCCTAGGATACTGTTAGGGTTAGGGTTAGCATCAGCCCTAGGATAGTGTTAGGGTTTGGGTTAGGGTTAGCATCAGCCCTAGGATAGTGTTAGGGTTAGGGTTAGGGTTAGCATCAGGCCTAGGATAGTGTTAGGGTTAGGGTTAGCATCAGCCTTAGGATAGTGTTAGGGTTAGGGTTAGGGTTAGCATCAGCCCTAGGATAGTGTTATGGTTAGAGATAGCATCAGCCCTAGGATAGTGTTAGAGTTAGGGTTAGGGTTAGCATCAGCCCTAGGATAGTGTTAGGGTTAGAGTTAGGGTTAGCATCAGGCCTAGCATAGTGTTAGGGTTAGGGTTAGCATCAGCCTTAGGATAGTGTTAGGGTTAGGGTTAGGGTTAGCATCAGCCCTAGGATAGTGTTAGGGTTAGTGTCAGCATCAGCCCTAGGATAGTGTTAGGGTTAGGGTTAGGGTTAGTATCAGCCCTATGATAGTGTTAGGGTTAGGGTTAGGGTTAGCATCAGCCCTAGGATAGTGTTAGGGTTAGGGTTAGGGCTGGCATCAGCCCTAGGATACTGTTAGGGTTAGGGTTAGGATCAGCCCTAGGATAGTGTTAGGGTTAGGGTTAGGGTTAGCATCAGCCCTAGGATAGTGTTAGGGTTAGGGTTAGGGTTAGCATCAGGCCTAGGATAGTGTTAGGGTTAGGGTTAGCATCAGCCTTAGAATACAGTTAGGGTTAGGGTTAGGGTTAGCATCAGCCCTAGGATAGTGTTAGGGTTAGGGTTAGCATCAGACCTAGGATAGTGTTAGGGTTAGGGTTATGGTTAGCATCAGCCCTAGGATAGTGTTAGGGTTAGGGTTAGCATCAGCCCTAATATAGTGTTAGGGTTAGGGTTAGGGTTAGCATCAGGTCTAGGATAGTGTTAGTGTTAGCGTTAGCATCAGCCTTAGGATAGTGTTAGGGTTAGGGTTAGACTCAGCCCTAGGATACTGTTAGGGTTATTGTTAGGGTTAGCATCAGCCCTAGGATAGTGTTAGGGTTAGGGTTAGCATCAACCCTAGGAGAGTGTTACGGTTAGGGTTAGGGTTAGCATCAGCCCTAGGATAGTGTTAGGGTTAGGGTTAGGTTTAGCATCAGCCCTAGGATAGTGTTAGCGTTAGGGTTTTGGTTATCATCAGGCCTAGGATAGTGTTAGTTTTAGGGTTAGCATCAGCCCTAGGATAGTGTTAGGTTTAGGGTTAGGGTTAGCATCAGCCCTAGGATAGTGTTAGGGTTAGGGTTAGACTCAGCCCTTGGATACTCTTAGGGTTATTGCTAGGGTTAGCATCAGCCCTAGGATAGTGTTAGGGTTAGGGTCAGCATCAGCCCTAGGAGAGTGTTAGGGTTAGGGTTAGGGTTAGCATCAGCCCTAGGATAGTGTTAGGGTTAGGGTTAGCATTACCCCTAGGATAATGTTATGGTTAGGGTGATGGTTAGCATCAGCCCTAGGATAGTGTTAGGGTTAGGGTTAGGGTTAGCATCAGCCCTAGGATAGTGTTAGGTTTAGGGTTAGACTCAGCCCTAGGATACTGTTAGGGTTATTGTTATTGTTAGCATCAGCCCTAGGATAGTGTTAGGGTTAGGGTTAGCATCAGCCCTGGGAGAGTGTTAGTGTTAGGGTTAGGGTTAGCATCAGCCTTAGGATAGTGTTAGGGTTAGGGTTAGGGTTAGCATCAGCCCTAGGATAGTGTTAGCGTTAGGGTTAGCATCACCCTAGGATAGTGTTAGGGTTAGGGTTAGGGTTAGCATCAGCCCTAGGATAGTGTTATGGTTAGAGATAGCATCAGCCATAGGATAGTGTTAGGGTTAGGGTTAGAGTTATCATCATCCCTAGGATAGTGTTAGGGTTAGGGTTAGGGTTAGCATCAGGCCTAGGATAGTGTTAGGGTTAGGGTTAGCATCAGCCTTAGGATAGTGTTAGGGTTAGGGTTAGGGTTAGCATCAGCCGTAGGATAGTGTTAGGGTTAGGGTTAGCATCACCCCTAAGATGGTGTTAGGGTTAGCTTTAGGGTTGTCATCAGCTTAGGATAGTGTTAGGGTTAGGGTTAGGGTTATCATCAGCCCTAGGATAGTGTTAGGGTTAGGGTTAGCATCAGCCCTAGGATAGTGTTAGGGTTAGGGTTAGGGTTAAGGTTAGGGTTAGCATCAGAACTAGGATAGTGTTAGGGTTAGGGTTAGCATTAGCCCTAGGATAGTGTTAGGTTTAGGGTTAGCGTTAGCATCAGGCATAGGATAGTGTTAGGGTTAGGGTTAGGGTTAGCATCAGCCCTAGGATAGTGTTAGGGTTAGGGTTAGCATCAGCCCTAATATAGTGTTAGGGTTAGGGTTAGGGTTAGCATCAGGTCTAGGATAGTGTTAGGGTTAGGGTTAGCATCAGCCCTAGGATAGTGTTAGGGTTAGGATTAGCATCAGCCCTAGGAAAGTGTTAGGATTAGGGTTAGGGTTAGCATCACCCCTAAGATAGTGTTAGGTTTAGGGTTAGCGTTAGCATCAGGCATAGGATAGTGTTAGGGTTAGGGTTAGGGTTAGCATCAGCCCTAGGATAGTGTTAGGGTTAGGGTTAGCATCAGCCCTAATATAGTGTTAGGGTTAGGGTTAGGGTTAGCATCAGGTCTAGGATAGTGTTAGGGTTAGGGTTAGCATCAGCCCTAGGATAGTGTTAGGGTTAGGATTAGCATCAGCCCTAGGAAAGTGTTAGGATTAGGGTTAGGGTTAGCATCACCCCTAAGATAGTGTTAGGGTTAGGGTTAGCATCAGCCCTAGGATAGTGTTAGGGTTAGGGTTAGGGTTAGCATCAGCCCTAGGATAGTGTTAGGGTTAGGGTTAGCATCAGCCCTAGGATAGCGTTAGGGTTAGGGTTAGGGTTAGCATCAGGCCTAGGATAGTGTTAGGGTTAGGGTTAGGGATAGCATCAGGCCTAGGATAGTGTTAGGGTTAGGGTTAGCATCAGCCCTAGGATAGTGTTAGGGTTAGTGTTAGGGTTAGCATCAGCCCTAGGATAGTGTTATCGTAAGGGTTAGCATCAGCCCTAGGATAGTGTTATCGTAAGGGTTAGCATCAGCCCTAGGATAGTGTTAGGGTTTGGGTTATGGTTAGCATCAGCCGTATGATAGTGTTAGGGTTAGGGTTAGGGTTAACATCAGCTTAGGATAGTGTTAGGGTTAGGGTTAGGGTTAGCATCAGCCCTAGGATAGTGTTAGGGTTAGGGTTAGCATCACCCCTAGGATAGTGTTAGGGTTAGGGTTAGGGTTAGGGTTAGCATCAGCCCTAGGATAGTGTTAGGGTTAGGGTTAGCATCAGCCCTAGGATAGTGTTAGGGTTAGGGTTAGGGTTAGCATCAGCCCTAGGATAGTGTTAGCGTAAGGGTTAGCTTCAGCCCTAGGATAGTGTTAGGTTTAGGGTTAGGGTTAGCATCAGCCCTAGGATAGTGTTATGGTTAGAGATAGCATCAAGCCCTAGGATAGTGTTAGAGTTAGGGTTAGGGTTAGCATCAGCCCTAGGATAGTGTTACGGTTAGAGTTAGTGTTAGCATCAGGCCTAGGATAGTGTTAGGGTTAGGGTTAGCATCATCCTTAGGATAGTGTTAGGATTAGGGTTAGGATTAGCATCAGCCCTAGGATAGTGTTAGGGTTAGTGTTAGCATCAGCACTAGGATAGTGTTAGGGTTAGGGTTAGGGTTAGTATCAGCCCTAGGATAGTGTTAGGGTTAGGTTTAGTGGTAGCATCAGCCCTAGGAGAGTGTTAGGGTTAGGGTTAGGGCTGACATCAGCCCTAGGATACTGTTAGGGTTAGGGTTAGCATCAGCCCTAGGATAGTGTTAGGGTTTGGGTTAGGGTTAGCATCAGCCCTAGGATAGTGTTAGGGTTAGGGTTAGGGTTAGCATCAGCCCTAGGATAGTGTTAGGGTTAGGGTTAGCATCAGCCTTAGGATACTGTTAGGGTTAGGGTTAGGGTTAGCATCAGCCCTAGGATAGTGTTAGGGTTAGGGTTAGCATCAGCCCTAGGATAGTGTTAGGGTTAGGGTTATGGTTAGCATCAACCCTAGGATGGTGTTAGGGTTAGGGTTAGCATCAGCCCTAAGATAGTGTTAGGGTTAGGGTTCGGGTTAGCATCAGGTCTAGGATAGTGTTAGGGTTAGGGTTAGCATCAGGCCTAGGATAGTGTTAGGGTTAGTGTTAGCATCAGCCCTAGGATAGTGTTAGGGTTAGTGTTAGGGTTAGCATCAGCCCTAGGATGGTGTTAGGGTAAGGGTTAGCATCAGCCCTAGGATAGTGTTAGGGTTAGGGTTATGGTTAGCATCAGCCGTATGATAGTGTTAGGGTTAGGGTTATGGTTAGCATCAGCCCTAGGATAGTGTTAGGGTTAGGGTTAGCATCAGCCCTAAGATAGTGTTGGGGTTAGGGTTAGGGTTAACATCAGCTTAGGATAGTGTTAGGGTTAGGGTTAGGGTTAGCATCAGCCCTAGGATAGTGTTAGGGTTCGGGTTAGCATCACCCCTAGGATAGTGTTAGGGTTAGGGTTAGGGTTAGGGTTAGGGTTAGCATCAGCCCTAGGATAGTGTTAGGGTTAGGGTTAGCATCAGCCCTAGGATAGTGTTAGGGTTAGGGTTAGGGTTAGCATCAGCCCTAGGATAGTGTTAGGGTTAGGGTTAGCATCAGCCCTAAGATAGTGTTAGGGTTACGGTTAGGGTTAGCATCATGCCTAGGATAGTGTTAGGGTTAGGGTTAGCATCAGCCTTAGGATAGTGTTAGGGTTAGGGTTAGGGTTAGCATCAGACCTAGGATAGTGTTAGCGTAAGGGTTAGCTTCAGCCCTAGGATAGTGTTAGGGTTAGGGTTAGGGTTAGCATCAGCCCTAGGATAGTGTTATGGTTAGAGATAGCATCAGCCCTAGGATAGTGTTAGAGATAGGGTTAGGATTAGCATCAGCCCTAGGATAGTGTTAGGGTTAGAGTTAGTGTTAGCATCAGGCCTAGGATAGTGTTAGGGTTTGGGTTAGCATCAGCCTTAGGATAGTGTTAGGGTTAGGGTTAGGGTTAGCATCAGCCCTAGGATAGTGTTAGGGTTAGTGTTAGCATAAGCCCTAGGATAGTGTTAGGGTTAGGGTTAGGGTTAGTATCAGCCCTAGGATAGTGTTAGGGTTAGGTTTAGGGTTAGCATCAGCCCTAGGAGAGTGTTAGGTTTAGGGTTAGGGCTGGCATCAGCCCTAGGATACTGTTAGGGTTAGGGTTAGCATCAGCCCTAGGATAGTTTTAGGGTTTGGGTTAGGGTTAGCATCAGCCCTAGGATAGTGTTAGGGTTAGGGTTAGGGTTAGCATCAGGCCTAGGATAGTGTTAGGGTTAGGGTTAGCATCAGCCTTAGGATACTGTTAGGGTTAGGGTTAGGGTTAGCATCAGCCCCAGGATAGTGTTAGGGTTAGGGTTAGCATCAGCCCTAGGATAGTGTTAGAGTTAGGGTTATGGTTAGCATCAACCCTAGGATAGTGTTAGGGTTAGGGTTAGCATCAGCCCTAAGATAGTGTTAGGGTTAGGGGTCGGGTTAGCATCAGGTCTAGGATAGTGTTAGGGTTAGGGTTAGCATCAGCCTTAGGATAGTGTTAGGGTTAGGGTTAGGGTTAGCATCAGCCCTAGGATAGTGTTAGGGTTAGGGTTAGCATCAGCCCTAGGATAGTGTTACGTTTAGGGTTAGGGTTAGCATCAGCCCTAGGATAGTGTTAGGGTTAGGGTTAGACTCAGCCCTTGGATACTGTTAGGGTTACTGTTAGGGTTAGCATCAGCCCTAGGATAGTGTTAGGGTTAGGGTTAGCATCAGCCCTAGGAGAGTGTAAGGGTTAGGGTTAGGGTTAGCATCAGCCCTAGGATAGTGTTAGGGTTAGGGTTAGCATCAGCCCTAGGATAATGTTATGGTTAGGGTGATGGTTAGCATCAGCCCTAGGATAGTGTTAGGGTTAGGGTTAGGGTTAGCATCAGCCCTAGGATAGTGTTAGGGTTAGGGTTAGACTCAGCCCTAGGATACTGTTAGGGTTACTGTTAGGGTTAGCATCAGCCCTAGGATAGTGTTAGGGTTAGGGTTAGCATCAGCCCTAGGATAGTGTTAGGGTTAGGGTTAGCATCAGCCCTAGGATAATGTTATGGTTAGGGTGATGGTTAGCATCATCCCTAGGATAGTGTTAGGGATAGGGTTAGAGTTAGCATCATCCCTAGGATAGTGTTAGGGTTAGGGTTAGGGTTAGCATCAGCCCTAGGATAGTGTTATGGTTAGAGATAGCATCAGCCCTAGGATAGTGTTAGGGTTAGGGTTAGGGTTAGCATCAGCCCGAGGATAGTGTTAGGGTTAGGGTTTGGGCTGGCATCAGCCCTAGGATACTGTTAGGGTTAGGGTTAGCATCAGCCTTAGGATAGTGTTAGGGTTAGGGTTAGGGTTAGCATCAGCCCTAGGATAGTGTTAGCGTTAGGGTTAGCATCAGCCCTAGGATAGTGTTAGGGTTAGGGTTAGGGTTAGCATCAGCCCTAGGATAGTGTTATGGTTAGAGATAGCATCAGCCCTAGGATAGTGTTAGAGTTAGGGTTAGGGTTAGCATCAGCCCTAGGATAGTGTTAGGGTTAGAGTTAGGGTTAGCATCAGGCCTAGCATAGTGTTAGGGTTAGGGTTAGCATCAGCCTTAGGATAGTGTTAGGGTTAGGGTTAGGGTTAGCATCAGCCCTAGGATAGTGTTAGGGTTAGTGTTAGCATCAGCCCTAGGATAGTGTTAGGGTTAGGGTTAGGGTTAGTATCAGCCCTATGATAGTGTTAGGGTTAGGGTTAGGGTTAGCATCAGCCCTAGGATAGTGTTAGGGTTAGGGTTAGGGCTGGCATCAGCCCTAGGATACTGTTAGGGTTAGGGTTAGCATCAGCCCTAGGATAGTGTTAGTGTTAGGGTTAGGGTTAGCATCAGGTCTAGGATAGTGTTAGTGTTAGGGTTAGCATCAGCCTTAGGATAGTGTTAGGGTTAGGGTTAGACTCAGCCCTAGGATACTGTTAGGGTTATTGTTAGGGTTAGCATCAGCCCTAGGATAGTGTTAGGGTTAGGGTTAGCATCAACCCTAGGAGAGTGTTAGGGTTAGGGTTAGGGTTAGCATCAGCCCTAGGATAGTGTTAGGGTTAGGGTTAGACTCAGCCCTAGGATACTGTTAGGGTTATTTTTAGGGTTAGCATCAGCCCTAGGATAGTGTTAGGGTTAGGGTTAGCATCAGCCCTAGGAGAGTGTTAGGGTTAGGGTTAGGGTTAGCATCAGCCCTAGGATAGTGTTAGGGTTAGGGTTAGGGTTAGCATCAGCCCTAGGATAGTGTTAGGGTTAGGGTTAGGTTTAGCATCAGCCCTAGGATAGTGTTAGGGTTAGGGTTTTGGTTATCATCAGGCCTAGGATAGTGTTAGGGGTAGGGTTAGCATCAGCCCTAGGATAGTGTTAGGGTTAGTGTTAGGGTTATCATCAGGACTAGGATAGTGTTAGTTTTAGGGTTAGCATCAGCCCTAGGATAGTGTTAGGGTTAGGGTTAGGGTTAACATCAGCCCTAGGATAGTGTTAGGGTTAGGGTTAGCATCAGCCCTATAATAGTGTTAGGTTTAGGGTTAGGGTTAGCATCAGCCCTAGGATAGTGTTAGGGTTAGGGTTAGACTCAGCCCTTGGATACTCTTAGGGTTATTGTTAGGGTTAGCATCAGCCCTAGGATAGTGTTAGGGTTAGGGTTAGCATCAGCCCTAGGAGAGTGTTAGGGTTAGTGTTAGGGTTAGCATCAGCCCTAGGATAGTGTTAGGGTTAGAGTTAGCATTAGCCCTAGGATAATGTTATGGTTAGGGTGATGGTTAGCATCAGCCCTAGGATAGTGTTAGGGTTAGGGTTAGGGTTAGCATCAGCCCTAGGATACTGTTAGGTTTAGGGTTAGACTCAGCCCTAGGATACTGTTAGGGTTATTGTTAGGGTTAGCATCAGCCCTAGGATAGTGTTAGGGTTAGGGTTACCATCAGCCCTAGGAGAGTGTTAGTGTTAGGGTTAGGGTTAGCATCAGCCCTAGGATAGTGTTAGCGTTAGGGTTAGCATCAGCCCTAAGATAGTGTTAGGGTTAGGGATAGGGTTAGCATCAGCCCTAGGATAGTGTTATGGTTAGAGATAGCATCAGCCCTAGGATAGTGTTAGGGTTAGGGTTAGAGTTAGCATCATCCCTAGGATAGTGTTAGGGTTAGGGTTAGGGTTAGCATCAGGCCTAGGATAGTGTTAGGGTTAGGGTTAGCATCAGCCTTAGGATAGTGTTAGGGTTAGGGTTAGGGTTAGCATCAGCCGTAGGATAGTGTTAGGGTTAGGGTTAGCATCACCCCTAAGATGGTGTTAGGGTTAGGTTTAGGGTTATCATCAGCTTAGGATAGTGTTAGGGTTAGGGTTAGGGTTAGCATCAGCCCTAGGATAGTGTTAGGGTTAGGGTTAGCATCAGCCCTAGGATAGTGTTAGGGTTAGGGTTAGGGTTAGTGTTAGGGTTAGCATCAGCCCTAGGATAGTGTTAGGGTTAGGGTTAGCATTAGCCCTAGGATAGTGTTAGGGTTAGGGTTAGGGTTAGCATCAGCCCTAGGATAGTGTTATGGTTAGAGATAGCATCAGCCCTAGGATAGTGTTAGAGTTAGGGTTAGGGTTAGCATCAGCCCTAGGATAGTGTTAGGGTTAGAGTTAGGGTTAGCATCAGGCCTAGCATAGTGTTAGGGTTAGGGTTAGCATCAGCCTTAGAATAGTGTTAGGGTTAGGGTTAGGGTTAGCATCAGCCCTACGATAGTGTTAGAGTTAGTGTTAGCATCAGCCCTAGGATAGTGTTAGGGTTAGGGTTAGGGTTAGTATCAGCCCTATGATAGTGTTAGGGTTAGGGTTAGGGTTAGCATCAGCCCTAGGATAGTGTTAGGGTTAGGGTTAGGGCTGGCATCAGCCCTAGGATACTGTTAGGGTTAGGGTTAGCATCAGCCCTAGGATAGTGTTAGGGTTAGGGTTAGGGTTAGCATCAGCCCTAGGATAGTGTTAGGGTTAGGGTTAGGGTTAGCATCAGGCCTAGGATAGTGTTAGGGTTAGGGTTAGCATCAGCCTTAGAATACAGTTAGGGTTAGGGTTAGGGTTAGCATCAGCCCTAGGATAGTGTTAGGGTTAGGGTTAGCATCAGACCTAGGATAGTGTTAGGGTTAGGGTTATGGTTAGCATCAGACCTAGGATAGTGTTAGGGTTAGGGTTAGCATCAGCCCTAATATAGTGTTAGGGTTAGGGTTAGGGTTAGCATCAGGTCTAGGATAGTGTTAGTGTTAGGTTTAGCATCAGCCTTAGGATAGTGTTAGGGTTATGGTTAGACTCAGCCCTAGGATACTGTTAGGGTTATTGTTATGGTTAGCATCAGCCCTAGGATAGTGTTAGGGTTAGGGTTAGCATCAACCCTAGGAGAGTGTTACGGTTAGGGTTAGGGTTAGCATCAGCCCTACGATAGTGTTAGGGTTAGGGTTAGACTCAGCCCTAGGATACTGTTAGGGTTATTGTTAGGGTTAGCATCAGCCCTAGGATAGTGTTAGGGTTAGGGTTAGCATCAGCCCTAGGAGAGTGTTAGGGTTAGGGTTAGGGTTAGCATCAGCCCTAGGATAGTGTTAGGGTTAGGGTTAGGGTTAGCATCAGCCCTAGGATAGTGTTAGGGTTAGGGTTAGGTTTAGCATCAGCCCTAGGATATTGTTAGGGTTAGGGTTTTGGTTATCATCAGGCCTAGGATAGTGTTAGGGGTAGGGTTAGCATCAGCCCTAGGATAGTGTTAGGGTTAGTGTTAGGGTTATCATCAGGCCTAGGATAGTGTTAGTTTTAGGGTTAGCATCAGCCCTAGGATAGTGTTAGGGTTAGGGTTAGGGTTAACATCAGCCCTAGGATAGTGTTAGGGTTGGGGTTAGCATCACCACTAGGATAGTGTTAGGTTTAGTGTTAGGGTTAGCATCAGCCCTAGGATAGTGTTAGGGTTAGGGTTAGACTCAGCCCTTGGATTCTCTTAGGGTTATTGCTAGGGTTAGCATCAGCCCTAGGATAGTGTTAGGGTTAGGGTTAGCATCAGCCCTAGGAGAGTGTTAGGGTTAGGGTTAGGGTTAGCATCAGCCCTAGGATAGTGTTAGGGTTAGGGTTAGCATTAGCCCTAGGATAATGTTATGGTTAGGGTGATGGTTAGCATCAGCCCTGGGATAGTGTTAGGGTTAGGGTTAGGGTTAGCATCAGCCCTAGGATAGTGTTAGGTTTAGGGTTAGACTAAGCCCAAGGATACTGTTAGGGTTATTGTTATTGTTAGCATCAGCCCTAGGATAGTGTTAGGGTTAGGGTTAGCATCAGACCTAGGAGAGTGTTAGTGTTAGGGTTAGGGTTAGCATCAGCCTTAGGATAGTGTTAGGGTTAGGGTTAGGGTTAGCATCAGCCCTAGGATAGTGTTAGCGTTAGGGTTAGCATCACCCTAGGATAGTGTTAGGGTTAGGGTTAGGGTTAGCATCAGCCCTAGGATAGTGTTATGGTTAGAGATAGCATCAGCCCTAGGATAGTGTTAGGGTTAGGGTTAGAGTTAGCATCATCCCTAGGATACTGTTAGGGTTAGGGTTAGGGTTAGCATCAGGCCTACGATAGTGTTAGGGTTAGGGTTAGCATCAGCCTTAGGATAGTGTTAGGGTTAGGGTTAGGGTTAGCATCAGCCATAGGATAGTGTTAGGGTTAGGGTTAGCATCACCCCTAAGATGGTGTTAGGGTTAGGTTTAGGGTTGTCATCAGCTTAGGATAGTGTTAGGGTTAGGGTTAGGGTTATCATCAGCCCTAGGATAGTGTTAGGGTTAGGGTTAGCATCAGCCCTAGGATCGTGTTAGGGTTAGGGTTAGGGTTAGGGTTAGGGTTAGCATCAGCCCTAGGATAGTGTTAGGGTTAGGGTTAGCATTAGCCCTAGGATAGTGTTAGGTTTAGGGTTAGGGTTAGCATCAGGCCTAGGATAGTGTTAGGGTTAGGGTTAGGGTTAGCTTCAGCCCTAGGATAGTGTTAGGGTTAGGGTTAGCATCAGCCCTAATATAGTGTTAGGGTTAGGGTTAGGGTTAGCATCAGGTCTAGGATAGTGTTAGGTTTAGGGTTAGCATCAGCCTTAGGATAGTGTTAGGGTTAGGGTTAGGGATAGCATCAGCCCTAGGATAGTGTTAGGGTTAGGGTTAGCATCAGCCCTAGGATAGTGTTAGGTTTAGGGTTAGGGTTAGCATCAGCCCTAGGATAGTGTTAGGGTTAGGGTTAGACTCAGCCCTTGGATACTGTTAGGGTTACTGTTAGGGTTAGCATCAGCCCTAGGATAGTGTTAGGGTTAGGGTTAGCATCAGCCCTAGGAGAGTGTAAGGGTTAGGGTTAGGGTTAGCATCAGCCCTAGGATAGTGTCAGGGTTAGGGTTAGCATCAGCCCTAGGATAATGTTATGGTTAGGGTGATGGTTAGCATCAGCCCTAGGATAGTGTTAGGGTTAGGGTTAGGGTTAGCATCAGCCCTAGGATAGTGTTAGGGTTAGGGTTAGACTCAGCCCTAGGATACTGTTAGGGTTACTGTTAGGGTTAGCATCAGCCCTAGGATAGTGTTAGGGTTAGGATTAGCATTAGCCCTAGGATAGTGTTAGGGTTAGGGTTAGGGTTAGCATCAGCCCTAGGATAGTGTTATGGTTAGAGATAGCATCAGCCCTAGGATATTGTTAGAGTTAGGGTTAGGGTTAGCATCAGCCCTAGGATAGTGTTAGGGTTAGAGTTAGGGTTAGCATCAGGCCTAGGATAGTGTTAGGGTTAGGGTTAGCATCAGAGCTAGGATAGTGTTAGGGTTAGGGTTATGGTTAGCATCAGCCCTAGGATAGTGTTATGGTTAGAGATAGCATCAGCCCTAGGATAGTGTTAGAGTTAGGGTTAGGGTTAGCATCAGCCTTAGAATACAGTTAGGGTTAGGGTTAGGGTTAGCATCAGCCCTAGGATAGTGTTAGGGTTAGGGTTAGCATCAGACCTAGGATAGTGTTAGGGTTAGGGTTATGGTTAGCATCAGCCCTAGGATAGTCTTAGGGTTAGGGTTAGCATCAGCCCTAATATAGTGTTAGGGTTAGGGTTAGGGTTAGCATCAGGTCTAGGATAGTGTTAGTGTTAGGGTTAGCATCAGCCTTAGGATAGTGTTAGGGTTAGGGTTAGACTCAGCCCTAGGATACTGTTAGGGTTATTGTTATGGTTAGCATCAGCCCTAGGATAGTGTTAGGGTTAGGGTTAGCATCGACCCTAGGAGAGTGTTACGGTTAGGGTTAGGGTTAGCATCAGCCCTAGGATAGTGTTAGGGTTAGGTTTAGACTCAGCCCTAGGATACTGTTAGGGTTATTGTTAGGGTTAGCATCAGCCCTAGGATAGTGTTAGCGTTAGTGTTAGCATCAGCCCTAGGGTAGTGTTAGGGTTAGGGTTAGGGTTAGTATCAGCCCTATGATAGTGTTAGGGTTAGGGTTAGGGTTAGCATCAGCCCTAGGATAGTGTTAGGGTTAGGGTTAGGGCTGGCATCAGCCCTAGGATACTGTTAGGGTTAGGGTTAGCATCAGCCCTAGGATAGTGTTAGGGTTAGGGTTAGGGATAGCATCAGCCCTAGGATAGTGTTAGGGTTAGGGTTAGCATCAGCCCTAGGATAGTGTTAGGGTTAGGGTTAGGGTTAAGGTTAGGGTTAGCATCAGAACTAGGATAGTGTTAGGGTTAGGGTTAGCATTAGCCCTAGGATAGTGTTAGGTTTAGGGTTAGCGTTAGCATCAGGCATAGGATAGTGTTAGGGTTAGGGTTAGGGTTAGCATCAGCCCTAGGATAGTGTTAGGGTTAGGGTTAGCATCAGCCCTAATATAGTGTTAGGGTTAGGGTTAGGGTTAGCATCAGGTCTAGGATAGTGTTAGGGTTAGGGTTAGCATCAGCCCTAGGATAGTGTTAGGGTTAGGATTAGCATCAGCCCTAGGAAAGTGTTAGGATTAGGGTTAGGGTTAGCATCACCCCTAAGATAGTGTTAGGTTTAGGGTTAGCGTTAGCATCAGGCATAGGATAGTGTTAGGGTTAGGGTTAGGGTTAGCATCAGCCCTAGGATAGTGTTAGGGTTAGGGTTAGCATCAGCCCTAATATAGTGTTAGGATTAGGGTTAGGGTTAGCATCAGGTCTAGGATAGTGTTAGGGTTAGGGTTAGCATCAGCCCTAGGATAGTGTTAGGGTTAGGATTAGCATCAGCCCTAGGAAAGTGTTAGGATTAGGGTTAGGGTTAGCATCACCCCTAAGATAGTGTTAGGGTTAGGGTTAGCATCAGCCCTAGGATAGTGTTAGGGTTAGGGTTAGGGTTAGCATCAGCCCTAGGATAGTGTTAGGGTTAGGGTTAGCATCAGCCCTAGGATAGCGTTAGGGTTAGGGTTAGGGTTAGCATCAGGCCTAGGATAGTGTTAGGGTTAGGGTTAGGGATAGCATCAGGCCTAGGATAGTGTTAGGGTTAGGGTTAGCATCAGCCCTAGGATAGTGTTAGGGTTAGTGTTAGGGTTAGCATCAGCCCTAGGATAGTGTTATCGTAAGGGTTAGCATCAGCCCTAGGATAGTGTTATCGTAAGGGTTAGCATCAGCCCTAGGATAGTGTTAGGGTTTGGGTTATGGTTAGCATCAGCCGTATGATAGTGTTAGGGTTAGGGTTAGGGTTAACATCAGCTTAGGATAGTGTTAGGGTTAGGGTTAGGGTTAGCATCAGCCCTAGGATAGTGTTAGGGTTAGGGTTAGCATCACCCCTAGGATAGTGTTAGGGTTAGGGTTAGGGTTAGGGTTAGCATCAGCCCTAGGATAGTGTTAGGGTTAGGGTTAGCATCAGCCCTAGGATAGTGTTAGGGTTAGGGTTAGGGTTAGCATCAGCCCTAGGATAGTGTTAGCGTAAGGGTTAGCTTCAGCCCTAGGATAGTGTTAGGTTTAGGGTTAGGGTTAGCATCAGCCCTAGGATAGTGTTATGGTTAGAGATAGCATCAAGCCCTAGGATAGTGTTAGAGTTAGGGTTAGGGTTAGCATCAGCCCTAGGATAGTGTTACGGTTAGAGTTAGTGTTAGCATCAGGCCTAGGATAGTGTTAGGGTTAGGGTTAGCATCATCCTTAGGATAGTGTTAGGATTAGGGTTAGGATTAGCATCAGCCCTAGGATAGTGTTAGGGTTAGTGTTAGCATCAGCACTAGGATAGTGTTAGGGTTAGGGTTAGGGTTAGTATCAGCCCTAGGATAGTGTTAGGGTTAGGTTTAGTGGTAGCATCAGCCCTAGGAGAGTGTTAGGGTTAGGGTTAGGGCTGACATCAGCCCTAGGATACTGTTAGGGTTAGGGTTAGCATCAGCCCTAGGATAGTGTTAGGGTTTGGGTTAGGGTTAGCATCAGCCCTAGGATAGTGTTAGGGTTAGGGTTAGGGTTAGCATCAGCCCTAGGATAGTGTTAGGGTTAGGGTTAGCATCAGCCTTAGGATACTGTTAGGGTTAGGGTTAGGGTTAGCATCAGCCCTAGGATAGTGTTAGGGTTAGGGTTAGCATCAGCCCTAGGATAGTGTTAGGGTTAGGGTTATGGTTAGCATCAACCCTAGGATGGTGTTAGGGTTAGGGTTAGCATCAGCCCTAAGATAGTGTTAGGGTTAGGGTTCGGGTTAGCATCAGGTCTAGGATAGTGTTAGGGTTAGGGTTAGCATCAGGCCTAGGATAGTGTTAGGGTTAGTGTTAGCATCAGCCCTAGGATAGTGTTAGGGTTAGTGTTAGGGTTAGCATCAGCCCTAGGATGGTGTTAGGGTAAGGGTTAGCATCAGCCCTAGGATAGTGTTAGGGTTAGGGTTATGGTTAGCATCAGCCGTATGATAGTGTTAGGGTTAGGGTTATGGTTAGCATCAGCCCTAGGATAGTGTTAGGGTTAGGGTTAGCATCAGCCCTAAGATAGTGTTGGGGTTAGGGTTAGGGTTAACATCAGCTTAGGATAGTGTTAGGGTTAGGGTTAGGGTTAGCATCAGCCCTAGGATAGTGTTAGGGTTCGGGTTAGCATCACCCCTAGGATAGTGTTAGGGTTAGGGTTAGGGTTAGGGTTAGGGTTAGCATCAGCCCTAGGATAGTGTTAGGGTTAGGGTTAGCATCAGCCCTAGGATAGTGTTAGGGTTAGGGTTAGGGTTAGCATCAGCCCTAGGATAGTGTTAGGGTTAGGGTTAGCATCAGCCCTAAGATAGTGTTAGGGTTACGGTTAGGGTTAGCATCATGCCTAGGATAGTGTTAGGGTTAGGGTTAGCATCAGCCTTAGGATAGTGTTAGGGTTAGGGTTAGGGTTAGCATCAGACCTAGGATAGTGTTAGCGTAAGGGTTAGCTTCAGCCCTAGGATAGTGTTAGGGTTAGGGTTAGGGTTAGCATCAGCCCTAGGATAGTGTTATGGTTAGAGATAGCATCAGCCCTAGGATAGTGTTAGAGATAGGGTTAGGATTAGCATCAGCCCTAGGATAGTGTTAGGGTTAGAGTTAGTGTTAGCATCAGGCCTAGGATAGTGTTAGGGTTTGGGTTAGCATCAGCCTTAGGATAGTGTTAGGGTTAGGGTTAGGGTTAGCATCAGCCCTAGGATAGTGTTAGGGTTAGTGTTAGCATAAGCCCTAGGATAGTGTTAGGGTTAGGGTTAGGGTTAGTATCAGCCCTAGGATAGTGTTAGGGTTAGGTTTAGGGTTAGCATCAGCCCTAGGAGAGTGTTAGGTTTAGGGTTAGGGCTGGCATCAGCCCTAGGATACTGTTAGGGTTAGGGTTAGCATCAGCCCTAGGATAGTTTTAGGGTTTGGGTTAGGGTTAGCATCAGCCCTAGGATAGTGTTAGGGTTAGGGTTAGGGTTAGCATCAGGCCTAGGATAGTGTTAGGGTTAGGGTTAGCATCAGCCTTAGGATACTGTTAGGGTTAGGGTTAGGGTTAGCATCAGCCCCAGGATAGTGTTAGGGTTAGGGTTAGCATCAGCCCTAGGATAGTGTTAGAGTTAGGGTTATGGTTAGCATCAACCCTAGGATAGTGTTAGGGTTAGGGTTAGCATCAGCCCTAAGATAGTGTTAGGGTTAGGGGTCGGGTTAGCATCAGGTCTAGGATAGTGTTAGGGTTAGGGTTAGCATCAGCCTTAGGATAGTGTTAGGGTTAGGGTTAGGGTTAGCATCAGCCCTAGGATAGTGTTAGGGTTAGGGTTAGCATCAGCCCTAGGATAGTGTTACGTTTAGGGTTAGGGTTAGCATCAGCCCTAGGATAGTGTTAGGGTTAGGGTTAGACTCAGCCCTTGGATACTGTTAGGGTTACTGTTAGGGTTAGCATCAGCCCTAGGATAGTGTTAGGGTTAGGGTTAGCATCAGCCCTAGGAGAGTGTAAGGGTTAGGGTTAGGGTTAGCATCAGCCCTAGGATAGTGTTAGGGTTAGGGTTAGCATCAGCCCTAGGATAATGTTATGGTTAGGGTGATGGTTAGCATCAGCCCTAGGATAGTGTTAGGGTTAGGGTTAGGGTTAGCATCAGCCCTAGGATAGTGTTAGGGTTAGGGTTAGACTCAGCCCTAGGATACTGTTAGGGTTACTGTTAGGGTTAGCATCAGCCCTAGGATAGTGTTAGGGTTAGGGTTAGCATCAGCCCTAGGATAGTGTTAGGGTTAGGGTTAGCATCAGCCCTAGGATAATGTTATGGTTAGGGTGATGGTTAGCATCATCCCTAGGATAGTGTTAGGGATAGGGTTAGAGTTAGCATCATCCCTAGGATAGTGTTAGGGTTAGGGTTAGGGTTAGCATCAGCCCTAGGATAGTGTTATGGTTAGAGATAGCATCAGCCCTAGGATAGTGTTAGGGTTAGGGTTAGGGTTAGCATCAGCCCGAGGATAGTGTTAGGGTTAGGGTTTGGGCTGGCATCAGCCCTAGGATACTGTTAGGGTTAGGGTTAGCATCAGCCTTAGGATAGTGTTAGGGTTAGGGTTAGGGTTAGCATCAGCCCTAGGATAGTGTTAGCGTTAGGGTTAGCATCAGCCCTAGGATAGTGTTAGGGTTAGGGTTAGGGTTAGCATCAGCCCTAGGATAGTGTTATGGTTAGAGATAGCATCAGCCCTAGGATAGTGTTAGAGTTAGGGTTAGGGTTAGCATCAGCCCTAGGATAGTGTTAGGGTTAGAGTTAGGGTTAGCATCAGGCCTAGCATAGTGTTAGGGTTAGGGTTAGCATCAGCCTTAGGATAGTGTTAGGGTTAGGGTTAGGGTTAGCATCAGCCCTAGGATAGTGTTAGGGTTAGTGTTAGCATCAGCCCTAGGATAGTGTTAGGGTTAGGGTTAGGGTTAGTATCAGCCCTATGATAGTGTTAGGGTTAGGGTTAGGGTTAGCATCAGCCCTAGGATAGTGTTAGGGTTAGGGTTAGGGCTGGCATCAGCCCTAGGATACTGTTAGGGTTAGGGTTAGCATCAGCCCTAGGATAGTGTTAGTGTTAGGGTTAGGGTTAGCATCAGGTCTAGGATAGTGTTAGTGTTAGGGTTAGCATCAGCCTTAGGATAGTGTTAGGGTTAGGGTTAGACTCAGCCCTAGGATACTGTTAGGGTTATTGTTAGGGTTAGCATCAGCCCTAGGATAGTGTTAGGGTTAGGGTTAGCATCAACCCTAGGAGAGTGTTAGGGTTAGGGTTAGGGTTAGCATCAGCCCTAGGATAGTGTTAGGGTTAGGGTTAGACTCAGCCCTAGGATACTGTTAGGGTTATTTTTAGGGTTAGCATCAGCCCTAGGATAGTGTTAGGGTTAGGGTTAGCATCAGCCCTAGGAGAGTGTTAGGGTTAGGGTTAGGGTTAGCATCAGCCCTAGGATAGTGTTAGGGTTAGGGTTAGGGTTAGCATCAGCCCTAGGATAGTGTTAGGGTTAGGGTTAGGTTTAGCATCAGCCCTAGGATAGTGTTAGGGTTAGGGTTTTGGTTATCATCAGGCCTAGGATAGTGTTAGGGGTAGGGTTAGCATCAGCCCTAGGATAGTGTTAGGGTTAGTGTTAGGGTTATCATCAGGACTAGGATAGTGTTAGTTTTAGGGTTAGCATCAGCCCTAGGATAGTGTTAGGGTTAGGGTTAGGGTTAACATCAGCCCTAGGATAGTGTTAGGGTTAGGGTTAGCATCAGCCCTATAATAGTGTTAGGTTTAGGGTTAGGGTTAGCATCAGCCCTAGGATAGTGTTAGGGTTAGGGTTAGACTCAGCCCTTGGATACTCTTAGGGTTATTGTTAGGGTTAGCATCAGCCCTAGGATAGTGTTAGGGTTAGGGTTAGCATCAGCCCTAGGAGAGTGTTAGGGTTAGTGTTAGGGTTAGCATCAGCCCTAGGATAGTGTTAGGGTTAGAGTTAGCATTAGCCCTAGGATAATGTTATGGTTAGGGTGATGGTTAGCATCAGCCCTAGGATAGTGTTAGGGTTAGGGTTAGGGTTAGCATCAGCCCTAGGATACTGTTAGGTTTAGGGTTAGACTCAGCCCTAGGATACTGTTAGGGTTATTGTTAGGGTTAGCATCAGCCCTAGGATAGTGTTAGGGTTAGGGTTACCATCAGCCCTAGGAGAGTGTTAGTGTTAGGGTTAGGGTTAGCATCAGCCCTAGGATAGTGTTAGCGTTAGGGTTAGCATCAGCCCTAAGATAGTGTTAGGGTTAGGGATAGGGTTAGCATCAGCCCTAGGATAGTGTTATGGTTAGAGATAGCATCAGCCCTAGGATAGTGTTAGGGTTAGGGTTAGAGTTAGCATCATCCCTAGGATAGTGTTAGGGTTAGGGTTAGGGTTAGCATCAGGCCTAGGATAGTGTTAGGGTTAGGGTTAGCATCAGCCTTAGGATAGTGTTAGGGTTAGGGTTAGGGTTAGCATCAGCCGTAGGATAGTGTTAGGGTTAGGGTTAGCATCACCCCTAAGATGGTGTTAGGGTTAGGTTTAGGGTTATCATCAGCTTAGGATAGTGTTAGGGTTAGGGTTAGGGTTAGCATCAGCCCTAGGATAGTGTTAGGGTTAGGGTTAGCATCAGCCCTAGGATAGTGTTAGGGTTAGGGTTAGGGTTAGTGTTAGGGTTAGCATCAGCCCTAGGATAGTGTTAGGGTTAGGGTTAGCATTAGCCCTAGGATAGTGTTAGGGTTAGGGTTAGGGTTAGCATCAGCCCTAGGATAGTGTTATGGTTAGAGATAGCATCAGCCCTAGGATAGTGTTAGAGTTAGGGTTAGGGTTAGCATCAGCCCTAGGATAGTGTTAGGGTTAGAGTTAGGGTTAGCATCAGGCCTAGCATAGTGTTAGGGTTAGGGTTAGCATCAGCCTTAGAATAGTGTTAGGGTTAGGGTTAGGGTTAGCATCAGCCCTACGATAGTGTTAGAGTTAGTGTTAGCATCAGCCCTAGGATAGTGTTAGGGTTAGGGTTAGGGTTAGTATCAGCCCTATGATAGTGTTAGGGTTAGGGTTAGGGTTAGCATCAGCCCTAGGATAGTGTTAGGGTTAGGGTTAGGGCTGGCATCAGCCCTAGGATACTGTTAGGGTTAGGGTTAGCATCAGCCCTAGGATAGTGTTAGGGTTAGGGTTAGGGTTAGCATCAGCCCTAGGATAGTGTTAGGGTTAGGGTTAGGGTTAGCATCAGGCCTAGGATAGTGTTAGGGTTAGGGTTAGCATCAGCCTTAGAATACAGTTAGGGTTAGGGTTAGGGTTAGCATCAGACCTAGGATAGTGTTAGGGTTAGGGTTAGCATCAGACCTAGGATAGTGTTAGGGTTAGGGTTATGGTTAGCATCAGACCTAGGATAGTGTTAGGGTTAGGGTTAGCATCAGCCCTAATATAGTGTTAGGGTTAGGGTTAGGGTTAGCATCAGGTCTAGGATAGTGTTAGTGTTAGGTTTAGCATCAGCCTTAGGATAGTGTTAGGGTTATGGTTAGACTCAGCCCTAGGATACTGTTAGGGTTATTGTTATGGTTAGCATCAGCCCTAGGATAGTGTTAGGGTTAGGGTTAGCATCAACCCTAGGAGAGTGTTACGGTTAGGGTTAGGGTTAGCATCAGCCCTACGATAGTGTTAGGGTTAGGGTTAGACTCAGCCCTAGGATACTGTTAGGGTTATTGTTAGGGTTAGCATCAGCCCTAGGATAGTGTTAGGGTTAGGGTTAGCATCAGCCCTAGGAGAGTGTTAGGGTTAGGGTTAGGGTTAGCATCAGCCCTAGGATAGTGTTAGGGTTAGGGTTAGGGTTAGCATCAGCCCTAGGATAGTGTTAGGGTTAGGGTTAGGTTTAGCATCAGCCCTAGGATATTGTTAGGGTTAGGGTTTTGGTTATCATCAGGCCTAGGATAGTGTTAGGGGTAGGGTTAGCATCAGCCCTAGGATAGTGTTAGGGTTAGTGTTAGGGTTATCATCAGGCCTAGGATAGTGTTAGTTTTAGGGTTAGCATCAGCCCTAGGATAGTGTTAGGGTTAGGGTTAGGGTTAACATCAGCCCTAGGATAGTGTTAGGGTTGGGGTTAGCATCACCACTAGGATAGTGTTAGGTTTAGTGTTAGGGTTAGCATCAGCCCTAGGATAGTGTTAGGGTTAGGGTTAGACTCAGCCCTTGGATTCTCTTAGGGTTATTGCTAGGGTTAGCATCAGCCCTAGGATAGTGTTAGGGTTAGGGTTAGCATCAGCCCTAGGAGAGTGTTAGGGTTAGGGTTAGGGTTAGCATCAGCCCTAGGATAGTGTTAGGGTTAGGGTTAGCATTAGCCCTAGGATAATGTTATGGTTAGGGTGATGGTTAGCATCAGCCCTGGGATAGTGTTAGGGTTAGGGTTAGGGTTAGCATCAGCCCTAGGATAGTGTTAGGTTTAGGGTTAGACTCAGCCCAAGGATACTGTTAGGGTTATTGTTATTGTTAGCATCAGCCCTAGGATAGTGTTAGGGTTAGGGTTAGCATCAGACCTAGGAGAGTGTTAGTGTTAGGGTTAGGGTTAGCATCAGCCTTAGGATAGTGTTAGGGTTAGGGTTAGGGTTAGCATCAGCCCTAGGATAGTGTTAGCGTTAGGGTTAGCATCACCCTAGGATAGTGTTAGGGTTAGGGTTAGGGTTAGCATCAGCCCTAGGATAGTGTTATGGTTAGAGATAGCATCAGCCCTAGGATAGTGTTAGGGTTAGGGTTAGAGTTAGCATCATCCCTAGGATACTGTTAGGGTTAGGGTTAGGGTTAGCATCAGGCCTACGATAGTGTTAGGGTTAGGGTTAGCATCAGCCTTAGGATAGTGTTAGGGTTAGGGTTAGGGTTAGCATCAGCCATAGGATAGTGTTAGGGTTAGGGTTAGCATCACCCCTAAGATGGTGTTAGGGTTAGGTTTAGGGTTGTCATCAGCTTAGGATAGTGTTAGGGTTAGGGTTAGGGTTATCATCAGCCCTAGGATAGTGTTAGGGTTAGGGTTAGCATCAGCCCTAGGATCGTGTTAGGGTTAGGGTTAGGGTTAGGGTTAGGGTTAGCATCAGCCCTAGGATAGTGTTAGGGTTAGGGTTAGCATTAGCCCTAGGATAGTGTTAGGTTTAGGGTTAGGGTTAGCATCAGGCCTAGGATAGTGTTAGGGTTAGGGTTAGGGTTAGCTTCAGCCCTAGGATAGTGTTAGGGTTAGGGTTAGCATCAGCCCTAATATAGTGTTAGGGTTAGGGTTAGGGTTAGCATCAGGTCTAGGATAGTGTTAGGTTTAGGGTTAGCATCAGCCTTAGGATAGTGTTAGGGTTAGGGTTAGGGATAGCATCAGCCCTAGGATAGTGTTAGGGTTAGGGTTAGCATCAGCCCTAGGATAGTGTTAGGTTTAGGGTTAGGGTTAGCATCAGCCCTAGGATAGTGTTAGGGTTAGGGTTAGACTCAGCCCTTGGATACTGTTAGGGTTACTGTTAGGGTTAGCATCAGCCCTAGGATAGTGTTAGGGTTAGGGTTAGCATCAGCCCTAGGAGAGTGTAAGGGTTAGGGTTAGGGTTAGCATCAGCCCTAGGATAGTGTCAGGGTTAGGGTTAGCATCAGCCCTAGGATAATGTTATGGTTAGGGTGATGGTTAGCATCAGCCCTAGGATAGTGTTAGGGTTAGGGTTAGGGTTAGCATCAGCCCTAGGATAGTGTTAGGGTTAGGGTTAGACTCAGCCCTAGGATACTGTTAGGGTTACTGTTAGGGTTAGCATCAGCCCTAGGATAGTGTTAGGGTTAGGATTAGCATTAGCCCTAGGATAGTGTTAGGGTTAGGGTTAGGGTTAGCATCAGCCCTAGGATAGTGTTATGGTTAGAGATAGCATCAGCCCTAGGATATTGTTAGAGTTAGGGTTAGGGTTAGCATCAGCCCTAGGATAGTGTTAGGGTTAGAGTTAGGGTTAGCATCAGGCCTAGGATAGTGTTAGGGTTAGGGTTAGCATCAGAGCTAGGATAGTGTTAGGGTTAGGGTTATGGTTAGCATCAGCCCTAGGATAGTGTTATGGTTAGAGATAGCATCAGCCCTAGGATAGTGTTAGAGTTAGGGTTAGGGTTAGCATCAGCCTTAGAATACAGTTAGGGTTAGGGTTAGGGTTAGCATCAGCCCTAGGATAGTGTTAGGGTTAGGGTTAGCATCAGACCTAGGATAGTGTTAGGGTTAGGGTTATGGTTAGCATCAGCCCTAGGATAGTCTTAGGGTTAGGGTTAGCATCAGCCCTAATATAGTGTTAGGGTTAGGGTTAGGGTTAGCATCAGGTCTAGGATAGTGTTAGTGTTAGGGTTAGCATCAGCCTTAGGATAGTGTTAGGGTTAGGGTTAGACTCAGCCCTAGGATACTGTTAGGGTTATTGTTATGGTTAGCATCAGCCCTAGGATAGTGTTAGGGTTAGGGTTAGCATCGACCCTAGGAGAGTGTTACGGTTAGGGTTAGGGTTAGCATCAGCCCTAGGATAGTGTTAGGGTTAGGTTTAGACTCAGCCCTAGGATACTGTTAGGGTTATTGTTAGGGTTAGCATCAGCCCTAGGATAGTGTTAGCGTTAGTGTTAGCATCAGCCCTAGGGTAGTGTTAGGGTTAGGGTTAGGGTTAGTATCAGCCCTATGATAGTGTTAGGGTTAGGGTTAGGGTTAGCATCAGCCCTAGGATAGTGTTAGGGTTAGGGTTAGGGCTGGCATCAGCCCTAGGATACTGTTAGGGTTAGGGTTAGCATCAGCCCTAGGATAGTGTTAGGGTTAGGGTTAGGGATAGCATCAGCCCTAGGATAGTGTTAGGGTTAGGGTTAGGGTTAGCATCAGGCCTAGGATAGTGTTAGGGTTAGGGTTAGCATCAGCCTTAGAATACAGTTAGGGTTAGGGTTAGGGTTAGCATCAGCCCTAGGATAGTGTTAGGGTTAGGGTTAGCATCAGACCTAGGATAGTGTTAGGGTTAGGGTTATGGTTAGCATCAGCCCTAGGATAGTGTTAGGGTTAGGGTTAGCATCAGCCCTAATATAGTGTTAGGGTTAGGGTTAGGGTTAGCATCAGGTCTAGGATAGTGTTAGTGTTAGGGTTAGCATCAGCCTTAGGATAGTGTTAGGGTTAGGGTTAGACTCAGCCCTAGGATACTGTTAGGGTTATTGTTAGGGTTAGCATCAGCCCTAGGATAGTGTTAGGGTTAGGGTTAGCATCAGCCCTAGGATAGTGTTAGGGTTAGGGTTAGGGTTAGCATCAGCCCTAGGATAGTGTTAGGGTTAGGGTTAGGTTTAGCATCAGCCCTAGAATAGTGTTAGGGTTAGGGTTTTGGTTATCATCAGGCCTAGGATAGTGTTAGGGATAGGGTTAGCATCAGCCTTAGGATAGTGTTAGGGTTAGGGTTAGGGTTAGCATCAGCCGTAGGATAGTGTTAGGGTTAGGGTTAGCATCACCCCTAAGATGGTGTTAGGGTTAGGTTTAGGGTTGTCATCAGCTTAGGATAGTGTTAGGGTTAGGGTTAGGGTTATCATAAGCCATAGGATAGTGTTAGGGTTAGGGTTAGCATCAGCCCTAGGATCGTGTTAGGGTTAGGGTTAGGGTTAGGGTTAGGGTTAGCATCAGCCCTAGGATAGTGTTAGGGTTAGGGTTAGCATTAGCCCTAGGATAGTGTTAGGTTTAGGGTTAGGGTTAGCATCAGGCCTAGGATAGTGTTAGGGTTAGGGTTAGGGTTAGCTTGAGCCCTAGGATAGTGTTAGGGTTAGGGTTAGCATCAGCCCTAATATAGTGTTAGGGTTAGGGTTAGGGTTAGCATCAGGTCTAGGATAGTGTTAGGTTTAGGGTTAGCATCAGCCTTAGGATAGTGTTAGGGTTAGGGTTAGGGTTAGCATCAGCCCTAGGATAGTGTTAGTGTTAGGGTTAGCATCAGCCCTAGGATAGTGTTAGGTTTAGGGTTAGGGTTAGCATCAGCAATAGGATATTGTTAGGGTTAGGGTTAGAGTCAGCCCTTGGATACTGTTAGGGTTACTGTTAGGGTTAGCATCAGCCCTAGGATAGTGTTAGGGTTAGGGTTAGCATCAGCCCTAGGAGAGTGTAAGGGTTAGGGTTAGGGTTAGCATCAGCTCTAGGATAGTGTTAGAGTTAGGGTTAGCATCAGCCCTAGGATAATGTTATGGTTAGGGTGATGGTTAGCATCAGCCCTAGGATAGTGTTAGGGTTAGGGTTAGGGTTAGAATCAGCCCTAGGATAGTGTTAAGGTTAAGGTTAGACTCAGCCCTAGGATACTGTTAGGGTTACTGTTAGGGTTAGCATCAGCCCTAGGATAGTGTTAGGGTTAGGGTTAGCATCAGCCATAGGATAGTGTTAGGGTTAGGGTTAGCATCAGCCCTAGGATAATGTTATGGTTAGGGTGATGGTTAGCATCATCCCTAGGATAGTGTTAGGGATAGGGTTAGAGTTAGCATCATCCCTAGGATAGTGTTAGGGTTAGGGTTAGGGTTAGCATCAGCCCGAGGATAGTGTTAGGGTTAGGGTTAGGGCTGGCATCAGCCCTAGGATACTGTTAGGGTTAGGGTTAGCATCAGCCTTAGGATAGTGTTAGGGTTAGGGTTAGGGTTAGCATCAGCCCTAGGATAGTGTTAGCGTTAGGGTTAGCATCAGCCCTAGGATAGTGTTAGGGTTAGGGTTAGGGTTAGCATCAGCCCTAGGATAGTGTTATGGTTAGAGATAGCATCAGCCCTAGGATAGTGTTAGAGTTAGGGTTAGGGTTAGCATCAGCCCTAGGATAGTGTTAGGGTTAGAGTTAGGGTTAGCATCAGGCCTAGCATAGTGTTAGGGTTAGGGTTAGCATCAGCCTTAGGATAGTGTTAGGGTTAGGGTTAGGGTTAGCATCAGCCCTATGATAGTGTTAGGGTTAGTGTTAGCATCAGCCCTAGGATAGTGTTAGGGTTAGGGTTAGGGTTAGTATCAGCCCTATGATAGTGTTAGGGTTAGGGTTAGGGTTAGCATCAGCCCTAGGATAGTGTTAGGGTTAGGGTTAGGGCTGGCATCAGCCCTAGGATACTGTTAGGGTTAGGGTTAGCATCAGCCCTAGGATAGTGTTAGGGTTAGGGTTAGGGTTAGTATCATCCCTAGGATAGTGTTAGGGTTAGGGTTAGGGTTAGCATCAGGCCTAGGATAGTGTTAGGGTTAGGGTTAGGGTTAGCATCAGCCCTAGGATAGTGTTAGGGTTAGGGTTAGCATCAGACCTAGGATAGTGTTAGGGTTAGGGTTATGGTTAGCATCAGCCCTAGGATAGTGTTAGGGTTAGGGTTAGCATCAGCCCTAATATAGTGTTAGGGTTAGGGTTAGGGTTAGCATCAGGTCTAGGATAGTGTTAGTGTTAGGGTTAGCATCAGCCTTAGGATAGTGTTAGTGTTAGGGTTAGAGTCAGCCCTAGGATACTGTTAGGGTTATTGTTAGGGTTAGCATCAGCCCTAGGATAGTGTTAGGGTTAGGGTTAGCATCAACCCTAGGAGAGTGTTAGGGTTAGGGTTAGGGTTAGCATCAGCCCTAGGATAGTGTTAGGGTTAGGGTTAGACTCAGCCCTAGGATACTGTTAAGGTTATTGTTAGGGTTAGCATCAGCCCTAGGATAGTGTTAGGGTTAGGGTTAGCATCAGCCCTAGGAGAGTGTTAGGGTTAGGGTTAGGGTTAGCATCAGCCCTAGGATAGTGTTAGGGTTAGGGTTAGGGTTAGCATCAGCCCTAGGATAGTGTTAGGGTTAGGGTTAGGTTTAGCATCAGCCCTAGGATAGTGTTAGGGTTAGGGTTTTGGTTATCATCAGGCCTAGGATAGTGTTAGGGGTAGGGTTATCATCAGCCCTAGGATAGTGTTAGGGTTAGTGTTAGGGTTATCATCAGGACTAGGATAGTGTTAGTTTTAGGGTTAGCATCAGCCCTAGGATAGTGTTAGGGTTAGGGTTAGGGTTAACATCAGCCCTAGGATAGTGTTAGGGTTAGGGTTAGCATCAGCCCTATAATAGTGTTAGGTTTAGGGTTAGGGTTAGCATCAGCCCTAGGATAGTGTTAGGGTTAGGGTTAGACTCAGCCCTTGGATACTCTTAGGGTTATTGTTAGGGTTAGCATCAGCCCTAGGATAGTGTTAGGGTTAGGGTTAGCATCAGCCCTAGGAGAGTGTTAGGGTTAGGGTTAGGGTTAGCATCAGCCCTAGGATAGTGTTAGGGTTAGAGTTAGCATTAGCCCTAGGATAATGTTATGGTTATGGTGATGGTTAGCATCAGCCCTAGGATAGTGTTAGGGTTAGGGTTAGGGTTAGCATCAGCCCTAGGATAGTGTTAGGTTTAGGGTTAGACTCAGCCCTAGGATACTGTTAGGGTTATTGTTAGGGTTAGCATCAGCCCTAGGATAGTGTTAGGGTTAGGGTTACCATCAGCCCTAGGAGAGTGTTAGTGTTAGGGTTAGGGTTAGCATCAGCCTTAGGATAGTGTTAGGGTTAGGGTTAGGGTTAGATCCGCCCTAGGATAGTGTTAGCGTTAGGGTTAGCATCATCCCTAGGATAGTGTTAGGGTTAGGGTTAGGGTTAGCATCAATCCGAGGATAGTGTTAGGGTTAGGGTTAGGGCTGGCATCAGCCCTAGGATACTGTTAGGGTTAGGGTTAGCATCAGCCTTAGGATAGTGTTAGGGTTAGGGTTAGGGTTAGCATCAGCCCTAGGATAGTGTTAGCGTTAGGGTTAGCATCAGCCCTAGGATAGTGTTAGGGTTAGGGTTAGGGTTAGCATCAGCCCTAGGATAGTGTTATGGTTAGAGATAGCATCAGCCCTAGGATAGTGTTAGAGTTAGGGTTAGGGTTAGCATCAGCCCTAGGATAGTGTTAGGGTTAGAGTTAGGGTTAGCATCAGGCCTAGCATAGTGTTAGGGTTAGGGTTAGCATCAGCCTTAGGATAGTGTTAGGGTTAGGGTTAGGGTTAGCATCAGCCCTAGGATAGTGTTAGGGTTAGTGTTAGCATCAGCCCTAGGATAGTGTTAGGGTTAGGGTTAGGGTTAGTATCAGCCCTATGATAGTGTTAGGGTTAGGGTTAGGGTTAGCATCAGCCCTAGGATAGTGTTAGGGTTAGGGTTAGGGCTGGCATCAGCCCTAGGATACTGTTAGGGTTAGGGTTAGCATCAGCCCTAGGATAGTGTTAGGGTTAGGGTTAGGGTTAGTATCTTCCCTAGGATAGTGTTAGGGTTAGGGTTAGGGTTAGCATCAGGCCTAGGATAGTGTTAGGGTTAGGGTTAGGGTTAGCATCAGCCCTAGGATAGTGTTAGGGTTAGGGTTAGCATCAGACCTAGGATAGTGTTAGGGTTAGGGTTATGGTTAGCATCAGCCCTAGGATAGTGTTAGGGTTAGGGTTAGCATCAGCCCTAATATAGTGTTAGGGTTAGGGTTAGGGTTAGCATCAGGTCTAGGATAGTGTTAGTGTTAGGGTTAGCATCAGCCTTAGGATAGTGTTAGGGTTAGGGTTAGACTCAGCCCTAGGATACTGTTAGGGTTATTGTTAGGGTTAGCATCAGCCCTAGGATAGTGTTAGGGTTAGGGTTACCATCAACCCTAGGAGAGTGTTAGGGTTAGGGTTAGGGTTAGCATCAGCCCTAGGATAGTGTTAGGGTTAGGGTTAGACTCAGCCCTAGGATACTGTTAGGGTTATTGTTAGGGTTAGCATCAGCCCTAGGATAGTGTTAGGGTTAGGGTTAGCATCAGCCCTAGGAGAGTGTTAGGGTTAGGGTTAGGGTTAGCATCAGCCCTAGGATAGTGTTAGGGTTAGGGTTAGGGTTATCATCAGCCCTAGGATAGTGTTAGGGTTAGGGTTAGGTTTAGCATCAGCCCTAGGATAGTGTTAGGGTTAGGGTTTTGGTTATCATCAGGCCTAGGATAGTGTTAGGGGTAGGGTTAGCATCAGCCCTAGGATAGTGTTAGGGTTAGTGTTAGGGTTATCATCAGGACTAGGATAGTGTTAGTTTTAGGGTTAGCATCAGCCCTAGGATAGTGTTAGTGTTAGGGTTAGGGTTAACATCAGCCCTAGGATAGTGTTAGGGTTAGGGTTAGCATCAGCCCTATAATAGTGTTAGGTTTAGGGTTAGGGTTAGCATCAGCCCTAGGATAGTGTTAGGGTTAGGGTTAGACTCAGCCCTTGGATACTCTTAGGGTTATTGTTAGGGTTAGCATCAGCCCTAGGATAGTGTTAGGGTTAGGGTTAGCATCAGCCCTAAGAGAGTGTTAGGGTTAGGGTTAGGGTTAGCATCAGCCCTAGGATAGTGTTAGGATTAGAGTTAGCATTAGCCCTAGGATAATGTTATGGTTAGGGTGATGGTTAGCATCAGCCCTAGGATAGTGTTAGGGTTAGGGTTAGGGTTAGCATCAGCCCTAGGATAGTGTTAGGTTTAGGGTTAGACTCAGCCCTAGGATACTGTTAGGGTTATTGTTAGGGTTAGCATCAGCCCTAGGATAGTGTTAGGGTTAGGGTTACCATCAGCCCTAGGAGAGTGTTCGTGTTAGGGTTAGGGTTAGCATCAGCCTTAGGATAGTGTTAGGGTTAGGGTTAGGGTTAGCATCAGCCCTAGGATAGTGTTAGCGTTAGGGTTAGCATCAGCCCTAGGATAGTGTTAGTGTTAGGGTTAGGGTTAGCATCAGCCCTAGGATAGTGTTATGGTTAGAGATAGCATCAGCCCTAGGATAGTTGTAGGGTTAGGGTTAGAGTTAGCATCATCCCTAGGATAGTGTTAGGGTTAGGGTTAGGGTTAGCATCAGGCCTAGGATAGTGTTAGGGTTAGGGTTAGCATCAGCCTTAGGATAGTGTTAGGGTTAGGGTTAGGGTTAGCATCAGCCGTAGGATAGTGTTAGGGTTAGGGTTAGCATCACCCCTAAGATGGTGTTAGGGTTAGGTTTAGGGTTATCATCAGCTTAGGATAGTGTTAGGGTTAGGGTTAGGGTTAGCATCAGCCCTAGGATAGTGTTAGGGTTAGGGTTAGCATCAGCCCTAGGATAGTGTTAGGGTTAGGGTTAGGGTTAGGGTTAGGGTTAGCATCAGCCCTAGGATAGTGTTAGGGTTAGGGTTAGCATTAGCCCTAGGATAGTGTTAGGGTTAGGGTTAGGGTTAGCATCAGCCCTAGGATAGTGTTAGGGTTAGGGTTAGACTCAGCCCTTGGATACTCTTAGGGTTATTGCTAGGGTTAGCATCAGCCCTAGGATAGTGTTAGGGTTAGGGTTAGCATCAGCCCTAGGAGAGTGTTAGGGTTAGGGTTAGGGTTAGCATCAGCCCTAGGATAGTGTTAGGGTTAGGGTTAGCATTAGCCCTAGGATAATGTTATGGTTAGGGTGATGGTTAGCATCAGCCCTAGTATAGTGTTAGGGTTAGGGTTAGGGTTAGCATCAGCCCTAGGATAGTGTTAGGTTTAGGGTTAGACTCAGCCCTAGGATACTGATAGGGTTATTGTTATTGTTAGCATCAGCCCTAGGATAGTGTTAGGGTTAGGGTTAGCATCAGACCTAGGAGAGTGTTAGGGTTAGGGTTAGGGTTAGCATCAGCCTTAGGATAGTGTTAGGGTTAGGGTTAGGGTTAGCATCAGCCCTAGGATAGTGTTAGCGTTAGGGTTAGCATCACCCTAGGATAGTGTTAGGGTTAGGGTTAGGGTTAGCATCAGCCCTAGGAAAGTGTTATGGTTAGAGATAGCATCAGCCCTAGGATAGTGTTAGGGTTAGGGTTAGAGTTAGCATCATCCCTAGGATAGTGTTAGGGTTAGGGTTAGGTTTAGCATCAGGCCTACGATAGTGTTAGGGTTAGGGTTAGCATCAGCCTTAGGATAGTGTTAGGGTTAGGGTTAGGGTTAGCATCAGCCGTAGGATAGTGTTAGGGTTAGGGTTAGCATCATCCCTAAGATGGTGTTAGGGTTAGGTTTAGGGTTGTCATCAGCTTAGGATAGTGTTAGGGTTAGGGTTAGGGTTATCATCAGCCCTAGGATAGTGTTAGGGTTAGGGTTAGCATCAGCCCTAGGATCGTGTTAGGGTTAGGGTTAGGGTTAGGGTTAGGGTTAGCATCAGCCCTAGGATAGTGTTAGGGTTAGGGTTAGCATTAGCCCTAGGATAGTGTTAGGTTTAGGGTTAGGGTTAGCATCAGGCCTAGGATAGTGTTAGGGTTAGGGTTAGGGTTAGCTTCAGCCCTAGGATAGTGTTAGGGTTAGGGTTAGCATCAGCCCTAATATAGTGTTAGGGTTAGGGTTAGGGTTAGCATCAGGTCTAGGATAGTGTTAGGTTTAGGGTTAGCATCAGCCTTAGGATAGTGTTAGGGTTAGGGTTAGGGTTAGCATCAGCCCTAGGATAGTGTTAGGGTTAGGGTTAGCATCAGCCCTAGGATAGTGTTAGGTTTAGGGTTAGGGTTAGCATCAGCCCTAGGATAGTGTTAGGGTTAGGGTTAGACTCAGCCCTTGGATACTGTTAGGGTTACTGTTAGGGTTAGCATCAGCCCTAGGATAGTGTTAGGGTTAGGGTTAGCATCAGCCCTACGAGAGTGTAAGGGTTAGGGTTAGGGTTAGCATCAGCCCTAGGATAGTGTTAGGGTTAGGGTTAGCATCAGCCCTAGGATAATGTTATGGTTAGTGTGATGGTTAGCATCAGCCCTAGGATAGTGTTAGGGTTAGGGTTAGGGTTAGCATCAGCCCTAGGATAGTGTTAGGGTTAGGGTTAGACTCAGCCCTAGGATACTGTTAGGGTTACTGTTAGGGTTAGCATCAGCCCTAGGATAGTGTTAGGGTTAGGGTTAGCATCAGCCCTAGGATAGTGTTAGGGTTAGGGTTAGCATCAGCCCTAGGATAATGTTATGGTTAGGGTGATGGTTAGCATCATCCCTAGGATAGTGTTAGGGATAGGGTTAGAGTTAGCATCATCCCTAGGATAGTGTTAGGGTTAGGGTTAGGGTTAGCATCAGCCCGAGGATAGTGTTAGGGTTAGGGTTAGGGCTGGCATCAGCCCTAGGATACTGTTAGGGTTAGGGTTAGCATCAGCCTTAGGATAGTGTTAGGGTTAGGGTTAGGGTTAGCATCAGCCCTAGGATAGTGTTAGCGTTAGGGTTAGCATCAGCCCTAGGATAGTTTTAGGGTTAGGGTTAGGGTTAGCATCAGCCCTAGGATAGTGTTATGGTTAGAGATAGCATCAGCCCTAGGATAGTGTTAGGGTTAGGGTTAGGTTTAGCATCAGCCCTAGGATAGTGTTAGGGTTAGGGTTTTGGTTATCATCAGGTCTAGGATAGTGTTAGGGGTAGGGTTAGCATCAGCCCTAGGATAGTGTTAGGGTTAGTGTTAGGGTTATCATCAGGACTAGGATAGTGTTAGTTTTAGGGTTAGCATCAGCCCTAGGATAGTGTTAGGGTTAGGGTTAGGGTTAACATCAGCCCTAGGATAGTGTTAGGGTTAGGGTTAGCATCAGCCCTATAATAGTGTTAGGTTTAGGGTTAGGGTTAGCATCAGCCCTAGGATAGTGTTAGGGTTAGGGTTAGACTCAGCCCTTGGATACTCTTAGGGTTATTGTTAGGGTTAGCATCAGCCCTAGGATAGTGTTAGGGTTAGGGTTAGCATCAGCCCTAGGAGAGTGTTAGGGTTAGGGTTAGGGTTAGCATCAGCCCTAGGATAGTGTTAGGGTTAGAGTTAGCATTAGCCCTAGGATAATGTTATGGTTAGGGTGATGGTTAGCATCAGCCCTAGGATAGTGTTAGGGTTAGGGTTAGGGTTAGCATCAGCCCTAGGATAGTGTTAGGTTTAGGGTTAGACTCAGCCCTAGGATACTGTTAGGGTTATTGTTAGGGTTAGCATCAGCCCTAGGATAGTGTTAGGGTTAGGGTTACCATCAGCCCTAGGAGAGTGTTCGTGTTAGGGTTAGGGTTAGCATCAGCCTTAGGATAGTGTTAGGGTTAGGGTTAGGGTTAGCATCAGCCCTAGGATAGTGTTAGCGTTAGGGTTAGCATCAGCCCTAGGATAGTGTTAGTGTTAGGGTTAGGGTTAGCATCAGCCCTAGGATAGTGTTATGGTTAGAGATAGCATCAGCCCTAGGATAGTGGTAGGGTTAGGGTTAGCATTAGCCCTAGGATAATATTATGGTTAGGGTGATGGTTAGCATCAGCCCTAGGATAGTGTTAGGGTTAGGGTTAGGGTTAGCATCAGCCCTAGGATAGTGTTAGGTTTAGGGTTAGACTCAGCCCTAGGATACTGTTAGGGTTATTGTTATTGTTAGCATCAGCCCTAGGATAGTGTTAGGGTTAGGGTTAGCATCAGACCTAGGAGAGTGTTAGGGTTAGGGTTAGGGTTAGCATCAGCCTTAGGATAGTGTTAGGGTTAGGGTTAGGGTTAGCATCAGCCCTAGGATAGTGTTAGCGTTAGGGTTAGCATCACCCTAGGATAGTGTTAGGGTTAGGGTTAGGGTTAGCATCAGCCCTAGGAAAGTGTTATGGTTAGAGATAGCATCAGCCCTAGGATAGTGTTAGGGTTAGGGTTAGAGTTAGCATCATCCCTAGGATAGTGTTCGGGTTAGGGTTAGGGTTAGCATCAGGCCTACGATAGTGTTAGGGTTAGGGTTAGCATCAGCCTTAGGATAGTGTTAGGGTTAGGGTTAGGGTTAGCATCAGCCGTAGGATAGTGTTAGGGTTAGGGTTAGCATCACCCCTAAGATGGTGTTAGGGTTAGGTTTAGGGTTGTCATCAGCTTAGGATAGTGTTAGGGTTAGGGTTAGGGTTATCATCAGCCCTAGGATAGTGTTAGGGTTAGGGTTAGCATCAGCCCTAGGATCGTGTTAGGGTTAGGGTTAGGGTTAGGGTTAGGGTTAGCATCAGCCCTAGGATAGTGTTAGGGTTAGGGTTAGCATTAGCCCTAGGATAGTGTTAGGTTTAGGGTTAGGGTTAGCATCAGGCCTAGGATAGTTTTAGGGTTAGGGTTAGGGTTAGCTTCAGCCCTAGGATAGTGTTAGGGTTAGGGTTAGCATCAGCCCTAATATAGTGTTAGGGTTAGGGTTAGGGTTAGCATCAGCCCTAGGATAGTGTTAGGTTTAGGGTTAGACTCAGCCCTAGGATACTGTTAGGGTTATTGTTAGGGTTAGCATCAGCCCTAGGATAGTGTTAGGGTTAGGGTTAGCATCAGCCCTAGGAGAGTGTAAGGGTTAGGGTTAGGGTTAGCATCAGCCCTAGGATAGTGTTAGGGTTAGGGTTAGCATCAGCCCTAGGATAATGTTATGGTTAGGGTGATGGTTAGCATCAGCCCTAGGATAGTGTTAGGGTTAGGGTTAGGGTTAGCATCAGCCCTAGGATAGTGTTAGGGTTAGGGTTAGACTCAGCCCTAGGATACTGTTAGGGTTACTGTTAGGGTTAGCATCAGCCCTAGGATAGTGTTAGGGTTAGGGTTAGCATCAGCCCTAGGATAGTGTTAGGATTAGGGTTAGCATCAGCCCTAGGATAATGTTATGGTTAGGGTGATGGTTAGCATCATCCCTAGGATAGTGTTAGGGATAGGGTTAGAGTTAGCATCATCCCTAGGATAGTGTTAGGGTTAGGGTTAGGGTTAGCATCAGCCCGAGGATAGTGTTAGGGTTAGGGTTAGGGCTGGCATCAGCCCTAGGATACTGTTAGGGTTAGGGTTAGCATCAGCCCTAGGATAATGTTATGGTTAGGGTGATGGTTAGCATCAGCCCTAGGATAGTGTTAGGGTTAGGGTTAGGGTTAGCATCAGCCCTAGGATAGTGTTAGGGTTAGGGTTAGACTCAGCCCTAGGATACTGTTAGGGTTATTGTTAGGGTTAGCATCAGCCCTAGGATAGTGTTAGCGTTAGGGTTAGCATCAGCCCTAGGATAGTGTTAGGGTTAGGGTTAGGGTTAGCATCAGCCCTAGGATAGTGTTATGGTTAGAGATAGCATCAGCCCTAGGATAGTGTTAGAGTTAGTGTTAGGGTTAGCATCAGCCCTAGGATAGTGTTAGGGTTAGAGTTAGGGTTAGCATCAGGCCTAGCATAGTGTTAGGGTTAGGGTTAGCATCAGCCTTAGTATAGTGTTAGGGTTAGGGTTAGGGTTAGCATCAGCCCTAGGATAGTGTTAGGGTTAGTGTTAGCATCAGCCCTAGGATAGTGTTAGGGTTAGGGTTAGGGTTAGTATCAGCCCTATGATAGTGTTAGGGTTAGGGTTAGGGTTAGCATCAGCCCTAGGATAGTGTTAGGGTTAGGGTTAGGGCTGGCATCAGCCCTAGGATAGTGTTAGGGTTAGGGTTAGGGTTAGTATCATCCCTAGGATAGTGTTAGGGTTAGGGTTAGGGTTAGCATCAGCCCTAGGATACTGTTAGGGTTAGGGTTAGCATCAGCCTTAGGATAGTGTTAGGGTTAGGGTTAGGGTTAGCATCAGCCCTAGGATAGTGTTAGCGTTAGGGTTAGCATCAGACCTAGGAGAGTGTTAGTGTTAGGGTTAGGGTTAGCATCAGCCTTAGGATAGTGTTAGGGTTAGGGTTAGGGTTAGCATCAGCACTAGGATAGTGTTAGCGTTAGGGTTAGCATCACCCTAGGATAGTGTTAGGGTTAGGGTTAGTGTTAGCATCAGCCCTAGGATAGTGTTATGGTTAGAGATAGCATCAGCCCTAGGATAGTGTTAGGGTTAGGGTTAGAGTTAGCATCATCCCTAGGATAGTGTTAGGGTTAGGGTTAGGGTTAGCATCAGGCCTACGATAGTGTTAGGGTTAGGGTTAGCATCAGCCTTAGGATAGTGTTAGGGTTAGGGTTAGGGTTAGCATCAGCCGTAGGATAGTGTTAGGGTTAGGGTTAGCATCACCCCTAAGATGGTGTTAGGGTTAGGTTTAGGGTTGTCATCAGCTTAGGATAGTGTTAGCGTTAGGGTTAGGGTTATCATCAGCCCTAGGATAGTGTTAGGGTTAGGGTTAGCATCAGCCCTAGGATCGTGTTAGGGTTAGGGTTAGGGTTAGGGTTAGGGTTAGCATCAGCCCTAGGATAGTGTTAGGGTTAGGGTTAGCATTAGCCCTAGGATAGTGTTAGGTTTAGGGTTAGGGTTAGCATCAGGCCTAGGATAGTGTTAGGGTTAGGGTTAGGGTTAGCTTCAGCCCTAGGATAGTGTTAGGGTTAGGGTTAGCATCAGCCCTAATATAGTGTTAGGGTTAGGGTTAGGGTTAGAATCAGGTCTAGGATAGTGTTAGGTTTAGGGTTAGCATCAGCCTTAGGATAGTGTTAGGGTTAGGGTTAGGGTTAGCATCAGCCCTAGGATAGTGTTAGGGTTAGGGTTAGCATCAGCCCTAGGATAGTGTTAGGTTTAGGGTTAGGGTTAGCATCAGCCCTAGGATAGTGTTAGGGTTAGGGTTAGACTCAGCCCTTGGATACTGTTAGGGTTACTGTTAGGGTTAGCATCAGCCCTAGGATAGTGTTAGGGTTAGGGTTAGCATCAGCCCGAGGAGAGTGTAAGGGTTAGGGTTAGGGTTAGCATCAGCCCTAGGATAGTGTTAGCGTTAGGGTTAGCATCAGCCCTAGGATAATGTTATGGGTAGGGTGATGGTTAGCATCAGCCCTAGGATAGTGTTAGGGTTAGGGTTAGGGATAGCATCAGCCCTAGGATAGTGTTAGGGTTAGGGTTAGACTCAGCCCTAGGATACTGTTAGGGTTACTGTTAGGGTTAGCATCAGCCCTAGGATAGTGTTAGGGTTAGGGTTAGCATCAGCCCTAGGATAGTGTTAGGGTTAGGGTTAGCATCAGCCCTAGGATAATGTTATGGTTAGGGTGATGGTTAGCATCATCCCTAGGATAGTGTTAGGGATAGGGTTAGAGTTAGCATCATCCCTAGGATAGTGTTAGGGTTAGGGTTAGGGTTAGCATCAGCCCGAGGATAGTGTTAGGGTTAGGGTTAGGGCTGGCATCAGCCCTAGGATACTGTTAGGGTTAGGGTTAGCATCAGCCTTAGGATAGTGTTAGGGTTAGGGTTAGGGTTAGCATCAGCCCTAGGATAGTGTTAGCGTTAGGGTTAGCATCAGCCCTAGGATAGTGTTAGGGTTAGGGTTAGGGTTAGCATCAGCCCTAGGATAGTGTTATGGTTAGAGATAGCATCAGCCCTAGGATAGTGTTAGAGTTAGGGTTAGGGTTAGCATCAGCCCTAGGATAGTGTTAGGGTTAGAGTTAGGGTTAGCATCAGGCCTAGCATAGTGTTAGGGTTAGGGTTAGCATCAGCCTTAGGATAGTGTTAGGGTTAGGGTTAGGGTTAGCATCAGCACTAGGATAGTGTTAGGGTTAGTGTTAGCATCAGCCCTAGGACAGTGTTAGGGTTAGGCTTAGGGTTAGTATCAGCCCTATGATAGTGTTAGGGTTAGGGTTAGGGTTAGCATCAGCCCTAGGATAGTGTTAGGGTTAGGGTTAGGGCTGGCATCAGCCCTAGGATACTGTTAGGGTTAGGGTTAGCATCAGCCCTAGGAGAGTGTTAGGGTTAGGGTTAAGGTTAGTATCATCCCTAGGATAGTGTTAGGGTTAGGGTTAGGGTTAGCATCAGGCCTAGGATAGTGTTAGGGTTAGGGTTAGCATCAGCCTTATAATACTGTTAGGGTTAGGGTTAGGGTTAGCATCAGCCCTAGGATAGTGTTAGGGTTAGGGTTAGCATCAGACCTAGGATAGTGTTAGGGTTAGGGTTATGGTTAGCATCAGCCCTAGGATAGTGTTAGGGTTAGGGTTAGCATCAGCCCTAATATAGTGTTAGGGTTAGGGTTAGGGTTAGCATCAGGTCTAGGATAGTGTTAGTGTTAGGGTTAGCATCAGCCTTAGGATAGTGTTAGGGTTAGGGTTAGACTCAGCCCTAGGATACTGTTAGGGTTATTGTTAGGGTTAGCATCAGCCCTAGGATAGTGTTAGGGTTAGGGTTAGCATCAACCCTAGGAGAGTGTTAGGGTTAGGGTTAGGGTTAGCATCAGCCCTAGGATAGTGTTAGGGTTAGGGTTAGACTCAGCCCTAGGATACTGTTAGGGTTATTGTTAGGGTTAGCATCAGCCCTAGGATAGTGTTAGGGTTAGGGTTAGCATCAACCCTAGGAGAGTGTTAGGGTTAGGGTTAGGGTTAGCATCAGCCCTAGGATAGTGTTAGGGTTAGGGTTAGCATCAGCCCTAGGAGAGTGTTAGGGTTAGGGTTAGGGTTAGCATCAGCCCTAGGATAGTGTTAGGGTTAGGGTTAGGGTTAGCATCAGCCCTAGGATAGTGTTAGGGTTAGGGTTAGGTTTAGCATCAGCCCTAGGATAGTGTTAGGGTTAGGGTTTTGGTTATCATCAGGCCTAGGATAGTGTTAGGGGTAGGGTTAGCATCAGCCCTAGGATAGTGTTAGGGTTAGTGTTAGGGTTATCATCAGGCCTAGGATAGCGTTAGTTTTAGGGTTAGCATCAGCCCTAGGATAGTGTTAGGGTTAGGGTTAGGGTTAACATCAGCCCTAGGATAGTGTTAGGGTTAGGGTTAGCATCAGCCCTAGGATAGTGTTAGGTTTAGTGTTAGGGTTAGCATCAGCCCTAGGATAGTGTTAGGGTTAGGGTTAGACTCAGCCCTTGGATACTCTTAGGGTTATTGCTAGGGTTAGCATCAGCCCTAGGATAGTGTTAGGGTTAGGGTTAGCATCAGCCCCAGGAGAGTGTTAGGGTTAGGGTTAGGGTTAGCATCAGCCCTAGGATAGTGTTAGGGTTAGGGTTAGCATTAGCCCTAGGATAATGTTATGGTTAGGGTGATGGTTAGCATCAGCCCTAGGATAGTGTTAGGGTTAGGGTTAGGGTTAGCATCAGCCCTAGGATAGTGTTAGGTTTAGGGTTAGACTCAGCCCTAGGATACTGTTAGGGTTATTGTTATTGTTAGCATCAGCCCTAGGATAGTGTTAGGGTTAGGGTTAGCATCAGCCCTAGGAGAGTGTTAGTGTTAGGGTTAGGGTTAGCATCAGCCTTAGGATAGTGTTAGGGTTAGGGTTAGGGTTAGCATCAGCCCTAGGATAGTGTTAGCGTTAGGGTTAGCATCACCCTAGGATAGTGTTAAGGTTAGGGTTAGGGTTAGCATCAGCCCTAGGATAGTGTTATGGTTAGAGATAGCATCAGACCTAGGATAGTGTTAGGGTTAGGGTTAGAGTTAGCATCATCCCTAGGATAGTGTTAGGGTTAGGGTTAGGGTTAGCATCAGGCCTACGATAGTGTTAGGGTTAGGGTTAGCATCAGCCTTAGGATAGTGTTAGGGTTAGGGTTAGGGTTAGCATCAGCCGTAGGATAGTGTTAGGGTTAGGGGTAGCATCACCCCTAAGGTGGTGTTAGGGTTAGGTTTAGGGTTGTCATCAGCTTAGGATAGTGTTAGGGTTAGGGTTAGGGTTATCATCAGCCCTAGGATAGTGTTAGGGTTAATGTTAGCATCAGCCCTAGGATAGTGTTAGGGTTAGGGTTAGGGTTAGGGTTAGGGTTAGCATCAGCCCTAGGATAGTGTTAGGGTTCGGTTTAGCATTAGCCCTAGGATAGTGTTAGGTTTAGGGTTAGGGTTAGCATCAGGCCTAGGATAGTGTTAGGGTTAGGGTTAGGGTTAGCTTCAGCCCTAGGATAGTGTTAGGGTTAGGGTTAGCATCAGCCCTAATATCGTGTTAGGGTTAGGTTTAGGGTTAGCATCAGGTCTAGGATAGTGTTAGGTTTAGGGTTAGCATCAGCCTTAGGATAGTGTTAGGGTTAGGGTTAGGGTTAGCATCAGCCCTAGGATAATGTTAGGGTTAGGGTTAGCATCAGCCCTAGGATAATGTTATGGTTAGGGTGATGGTTGGCATCAGCCCTAGGATAGTGTTAGGTTTAGGGTTAGGGTTAGCATCAGCCCTAGGATAGTGTTAGGGTTAGGGTTAGACTCAGCCCTAGGATACTGTTAGGGTTATTGTTAGGGTTAGCATCAGCCCTAGGATAGTGTTAGGGTTAGGGTTAGCATCAGCCCTAGGAAAGTGTTAGGATTAGGGTTAGGGTTAGCATCACCCCTAAGATAGTGTTAGGGTTAGGGTTAGCATCAGCCCTAGGATAGTGTTAGGGTTAGGGTTAGGGTTAGCATCAGCCCTAGGATAGTGTTAGGGTTAGGGTTAGCATCAGCCCTAGGATAGCGTTAGGGTTAGGGTTAGGGTTAGCATCAGGCCTAGGATAGTGTTAGGGTTAGGGTTAGGGATAGCATCAGGCCTAGGATAGTGTTAGGGTTAGGGTTAGCATCAGCCCTAGGATAGTGTTAGGGTTAGTGTTAGGGTTAGCATCAGCCCTAAAATAGTGTTATCGTAAGGGTTAGCATCAGCCCTAGGATAGTGTTAGGGTTAGGGTTATGGTTAGCATCAGCCGTATGATAGTGTTAGGGTTAGGGTTATGGTTGGCATCAACCCTAGGATAGTGTTAGGGTTAGGGTTAGCATCAGCCCTAAGATAGTGTTAGGGTTAGGGTTAGGGTTAACATCAGCTTAGGATAGTGTTAGGGTTAGGGTTAGGGTTAGCATCAGCCCTAGGATAGTGTTAGGGTTAGGGTTAGCATTAGCCCTAGGATAGTGTTAGGGTTAGGGTTAGGGTTAGCATCAGCCCTAGGATAGTGTTATGGTTAGAGATAGCATCAGCCCTAGGATAGTGTTAGAGTTAGGGTTAGGGTTAGCATCAGCCCTAGGATAGTGTTAGGGTTAGAGTTATGGTTAGCATCAGGCCTAGCATAGTGTTAGGGTTAGGGTTAGCATCAGCCTTAGGATAGTGTTAGGGTTAGGGTTAGGGTTAGCATCAGCCCTAGGATAGTGTTAGGGTTAGTGTTAGCATCAGCCCTAGGATAGTGTTAGGGTTAGGGTTAGGGTTAGTATCAGCCCTATGATAGTGTTAGGGTTAGCGTTAGGGTTAGCATCAGCCCTAGGATAGTGTTAGGGTTAGGGTTAGGGCTGGCATCAGCCCTAGGATACTGTTAGGGTTAGGGTTAGCATCAGCCCTAGGATAGTGTTAGGGTTAGGGTTAGGGTTAGCATCAGCCCTAGGATAGTGTTAGGGATAGGGTTAGGGTTAGCATCAGGCCTAGGATAGTGTTAGGGTTAGGGTTAGCATCAGCCTTAGAATACAGTTAGGGTTAGGGTTAGGGTTAGCATCAGCCCTAGGATAGTGTTAGGGTTCGGGTTAGCATCAGACCTAGGATAGTGTTAGGGTTAGGGTTATGGTTAGCATCAGCCCTAGGATAGTGTTAGGGTTAGGGTTAGCATCAGCCCTAATATAGTGTTAGGGTTAGGGTTAGGGTTAGCATCAGGTCTAGGATAGTGTTAGTGTTAGGGTTAGCATCAGCCTTAGGATAGTGTTAGGGTTAGGGTTAGACTCAGCCCTAGGATACTGTTAGGGTTATTGTTAGGGTTAGCATCAGCCCTAGGATAGTGTTAGGGTTAGGGTTAGCATCAACCCTAGGAGAGTGTTACGGTTAGGGTTAGGGTTAGCATCAGCCCTAGGATAGTGTTAGGGTTAGGGTTAGACTCAGCCCTAGGATACTGTTAGGGTTATTGTTAGGGTTAGCATCAGCCCTAGGATAGTGTTAGGGTTAGGGTTAGCATCAGCCCTAGGAGAGTGTTAGGGTTAGGGTTAGGGTTAGCATCAGTCCTAGGATAGTGTTAGGGTTAGGGTTAGGGTTAGCATCAGCCCTAGGATAGTGTTAGGGTTAGGGTTAGGTTTAGCATCAGCCCTAGGATAGTGTTAGGGTTAGGGTTTTGGTTATCATCAGGCCTAGGATAGTGTTAGGGGTAGGGTTAGCATCAGCCCTAGGATAGTGTTAGGGTTAGTGTTAGGGTTATCATCAGCCCTAGGATAGTGTTAGTTTTAGGGTTAGCATCAGCCCTAGGATAGTGTTAGGGTTAGGGTTAGGGTTAACATCAGCCCTAGGATAGTGTTAGGGTTAGGGTTAGCATCAGCCCTAGGATAGTGTTAGGTTTAGTGTTAGGGTTAGCATCAGCCCTAGGATAGTGTTAGGGTTAGGGTTAGACTCAGCCCTTGGATACTCTTAGGGTTATTGCTAGGGTTAGCATCAGCCCTAGGATAGTGTTAGGGTTAGGGTTAGCATCAGCCCTAGGAGAGTGTTAGGGTTAGGGTTAGGGTTAGCATCAGCCCTAGGATAGTGTTAGGGTTAGGGTTAGCATTAGCCCTAGGATAATGTTATGGTTAGGGTGATGGTTAGCATCAGCCCTAGGATAGTGTTAGGGTTAGGTTTAGGGTTAGCATCAGCCCTAGGATAGTGTTAGGTTTAGGGTTAGACTCAGCCCTAGGATACTGTTAGGGTTATTGTTATTGTTAGCATCAGCCCTAGGATAGTGTTAGGGTTAGGGTTACCATCAGCCCTAGGAGAGTGTTAGTGTTAGGGTTAGGGTTAGCATCAGCCTTAGGATAGTGTTAGGGTTAGGGTTAGGGTTAGCAGCAGCCCTAGGATAGTGTTAGCGTTAGGGTTAGCATCACCCTAGGATAGTGTTAGGGTTAGGGTTAGGGTTAGCATCAGCCCTAGGATAGTGTTATGGTTAGAGATAGCATCAGCCCTAGGATAGTGTTAGGGTTAGGGTTAGAGTTAGCATCATCCCTAGGATAGTGTTAGGGTTAGGGTTAGCATCAGCCCTAATATAGTGTTAGGGTTAGGTTTAGGGTTAGCATCAGGTCTAGGATAGTGTTAGGTTTAGGGTTAGCATCAGCCTTAGGATAGTGTTAGGGTTAGGGTTAGACTCAGCCCTAGGATACTGTTAGGGTTATTGTTAGGGTTAGCATCAGCCCTAGGAAAGTGTTAGGGTTAGGGTTAGCATCAGCCCTAAGATGGTGTTAGGGTTAGGTTTAGGGTTGTCATCAGCTTAGGATAGTGTTAGGGTTAGGGTTAGGGTTATCATCAGCCCTAGGATAGTGTTAGGGTTAGGGTTAGCATCAGCCCTAGGATCGTGTTAGGGTTAGGGTTAGGGTTAGGGTTAGGGTTAGCATCAGCCCTAGGATAGTGTTAGGGTTATGGTTAGCATTAGCCCTAGGATAGTGTTAGGTTTAGGGTTAGGGTTAGCATCAGGCCTAGGATAGTGTTAGGGTTAGGGTTAGGGTTAGCTTCAGCCCTAGGATAGTGTTAGGGTTAGGGTTAGCATCAGCCCTAATATAGTGTTAGGTTTAGGGTTAGGGTTAGCATCAGCCCTAGGATAGTGTTAGGGTTAGGGTTAGACTCAGCCCTTGGATACTGTTAGGGTTACTGTTAGGGTTAGCATCAGCCCTAGGATAGTGTTAGGGTTAGGGTTAGCATCAGCCCTAGGAGAGTGTAAGGGTTAGGGTTAGGGTTAGCATCAGCCCTAGGATAGTGTTAGGGTTAGGGTTAGCATCAGCCCTAGGATAATGTTATGGTTAGGGTGATGGTTAGCATCAGCCCTAGGATAGTGTTAGGGTTAGGGTTAGGGTTAGCATCAGCCCTAGGATAGTGTTAGGGTTAGGGTTAGACTCAGCCCTAGGATACTGTTAGGGTTACTGTTAGGGTTAGCATCAGCCCTAGGATAGTGTTAGGGTTAGGGTTAGCATCAGCCCTAGGATAGTGTTAGGGTTAGGGTTAGCATCAGCCCTAGGATAATGTTATGGTTAGGGTGATGGTTAGCATCATCCCTAGGATAGTGTTAGGGATAGGGTTAGAGTTAGCATCATCCCTAGGATAGTGTTAGGGTTAGGGTTAGGGTTAGCATCAGCCCGAGGATAGTGTTAGGGTTAGGGTTAGGGCTGGCATCAGCCCTAGGATACTGTTAGGGTTAGGGTTAGCATCAGCCTTAGGATAGTGTTAGGGTTAGGGTTAGGGTTAGCATCAGCCCTAGGATAGTGTTAGCGTTAGGGTTAGCATCAGCCCTAGGATAGTGTTAGGGTTAGGGTTAGGGTTAGCATCAGCCCTAGGATAGTGTTATGGTTAGAGATAGCATCAGCCCTAGGATAGTGTTAGAGTTAGTGTTAGGGTTAGCATCAGCCCTAGGATAGTGTTAGGGTTAGAGTTAGGGTTAGCATCAGGCCTAGCATAGTGTTAGGGTTAGGGTTAGCATCAGCCTTAGGATAGTGTTAGGGTTAGGGTTAGGGTTAGCATCAGCCCTAGGATAGTGTTAGGGTTAGTGTTAGCATCAGCCCTAGGATAGTGTTAGGGTTAGGGTTAGGGTTAGTATCAGCCCTATGATAGTGTTAGGGTTAGGGTTAGGGTTAGCATCAGCCCTAGGATAGTGTTAGGGTTAGGGTTAGGGCTGGCATCAGCCCTAGGATAGTGTTAGGGTTAGGGTTAGGATTAGTATCATCCCTAGGATAGTGTTAGGGTTAGGGTTAGGGTTAGCATCAGCCCTAGGATACTGTTAGGGTTAGGGTTAGCATCAGCCTTAGGATAGTGTTAGGGTTAGGGTTAGGGTTAGCATCAGCCCTAGGATAGTGTTAGCGTTAGGGTTAGCATCAGACCTAGGAGAGTGTTAGTGTTAGGGTTAGGGTTAGCATCAGCCTTAGGATAGTGTTAGGGTTAGGGTTAGGGTTAGCATCAGCACTAGGATAGTGTTAGCGTTAGGGTTAGCATCACCCTAGGATAGTGTTAGGGTTAGGGTTAGTGTTAGCATCAGCCCTAGGATAGTGTTATGGTTAGAGATAGCATCAGCCCTAGGATAGTGTTAGGGTTAGGGTTAGAGTTAGCATCATCCCTAGGATAGTGTTAGGGTTAGGGTTAGGGTTAGCATCAGGCCTACGATAGTGTTAGGGTTAGGGTTAGCATCAGCCTTAGGATAGTGTTAGGGTTAGGGTTAGGGTTAGCATCAGCCGTAGGATAGTGTTAGGGTTAGGGTTAGCATCACCCCTAAGATGGTGTTAGGGTTAGGTTTAGGGTTGTCATCAGCTTAGGATAGTGTTAGGGTTAGGGTTAGGGTTATCATCAGCCCTAGGATAGTGTTAGGGTTAGGGTTAGCATCAGCCCTAGGATCGTGTTAGGGTTAGGGTTAGGGTTAGGGTTAGGGTTAGCATCAGCCCTAGGATAGTGTTAGGGTTAGGGTTAGCATTAGCCCTAGGATAGTGTTAGGTTTAGGGTTAGGGTTAGCATCAGGCCTAGGATAGTGTTAGGGTTAGGCTTAGGGTTAGCTTCAGCCCTAGGATAGTGTTAGGGTTAGGGTTAGCATCAGCCCTAATATAGTGTTAGGGTTAGGGTTAGGGTTAGCATCAGGTCTAGGATAGTGTTAGGTTTAGGGTTAGCATCAGCCTTAGGATAGTGTTAGGGTTAGGGTTAGGGTTAGCATGAGCCCTAGGATAGTGTTAGGGTTAGGGTTAGCATCAGCCCTAGGATAGTGTTAGGTTTAGGGTTAGGGTTAGCATCAGCCCTAGGATAGTGTTAGGGTTAGGGTTAGACTCAGCCCTTGGATACTGTTAGGGTTACTGTTAGGGTTAGCATCAGCCCTAGGATAGTGTTAGGGTTAGGGTTAGCATCAGCCCGAGGAGAGTGTAAGGGTTAGGGTTAGGGTTAGCATCAGCCCTAGGATAGTGTTAGGGTTACGGTTAGCATCAGCCCTAGGATAATGTTATGGTTAGGGTGATGGTTAGCATCAGCCCTAGGATAGTGTTAGGGTTAGGGTTAGGGATAGCATCAGCCCTAGGATAGTGTTAGGGTTAGGGTTAGACTCAGCCCTAGGATACTGTTAGGGTTACTGTTAGGGTTAGCATCAGCCCTAGGATAGTGTTAGGGTTAGGGTTAGCATCAGCCCTAGGATAGTGTTAGGGTTAGGGTTAGCATCAGCCCTAGGATAATGTTATGGTTAGGGTGATGGTTAGCATCATCCCTAGGATAGTGTTAGGGATATGGTTAGAGTTAGCATCATCCCTAGGATAGTGTTAGGGTTAGGGTTAGGGTTAGCATCAGCCCGAGGATAGTGTTAGGGTTAGGGTTAGGGCTGGCATCAGCCCTAGGATACTGTTAGGGTTAGGGTTAGCATCAGCCTTAGGATAGTGTTAGGGTTAGGGTTAGGGTTAGCATCAGCCCTAGGATAGTGTTAGCGTTAGGGTTAGCATCAGCCCTAGGATAGTGTTAGGGTTAGGGTTAGGGTTAGCATCAGCCCTAGGATAGTGTTATGGTTAGAGATAGCATCAGCCCTAGGATAGTGTTAGAGTTAGGGTTAGGGTTAGCATCAGCCCTAGGATAGTGTTAGGGTTAGAGTTAGGGTTAGCATCAGGCCTAGCATAGTGTTAGGGTTAGGGTTAGCATCAGCCTTAGGATAGTGTTAGGGTTAGGGTTAGGGTTAGCATCAGCACTAGGATAGTGTTAGGGTTAGTGTTAGCATCAGCCCTAGGATAGTGTTAGGGTTAGGCTTAGGGTTAGTATCAGCCCTATGATAGTGTTAGGGTTAGGGTTAGGGTTAGCATCAGCCCTAGGATAGTGTTAGGGTTAGGGTTAGGGCTGGCATCAGCCCTAGGATACTGTTAGGGTTAGGGTTAGCATCAGCCCTAGGAGAGTGTTAGGGTTAGGGTTAGGGTTAGTATCATCCCTAGGATAGTGTTAGGGTTAGGGTTAGGGTTAGCATCAGGCCTAGGATAGTGTTAGGGTTAGGGTTAGCATCAGCCTTAGAATACTGTTAGGGTTAGGGTTAGGGTTAGCATCAGCCCTAGGATAGTGTTAGGGTTAGGGTTAGCATCAGACCTAGGATAGTGTTAGGGTTAGGGTTATGGTTAGCATCAGCCCTAGGATAGTGTTAGGGTTAGGGTTAGCATCAGCCCTAATATAGTGTTAGGGTTAGGGTTAGGGTTAGCATCAGGTCTAGGATAGTGTTAGTGTTAGGGTTAGCATCAGCCTTAGGATAGTGTTAGGGTTAGGGTTAGACTCAGCCCTAGGATACTGTTAGGGTTATTGTTAGGGTTAGCATCAGCCCTAGGATAGTGTTAGGGTTAGGGTTAGCATCAACCCTAGGAGAGTGTTAGGGTTAGGGTTAGGGTTAGCATCAGCCCTAGGATAGTGTTAGGGTTAGGGTTAGACTCAGCCCTAGGATACTGTTAGGGTTATTGTTAGGGTTAGCATCAGCCCTAGGATAGTGTTAGGGTTAGGGTTAGCATCAGCCCTAGGAGAGTGTTAGGGTTAGGGTTAGGGTTAGCATCAGCCCTAGGATAGTGTTAGGGTTAGGTTTAGGGTTAGCATCAGCCCTAGGATAGTGTTAGGGTTAGGGTTAGGTTTAGCATCAGCCCTAGGATAGTGTTAGGGTTAGGGTTTTGGTTATCATCAGGCCTAGGATAGTGTTAGGGGTAGGGTTAGCATCAGCCCTAGGATAGTGTTAGGGTTAGTGTTAGGGTTATCATCAGGACAAGGATAGTGTTAGTTTTAGGGTTAGCATCAGCCCTAGGATAGTGTTAGGGTTAGGGTTAGGGTTAACATCAGCCCTAGGATAGTGTTAGGGTTAGGGTTAGCATCAGCCCTATAATAGTGTTAGGTTTAGGGTTAGGGTTAGCATCAGCCCTAGGATAGTGTTAGGGTTAGGGTTAGACTCAGCCCTTGGATACTCTTAGGGTTATTGTTAGGGTTAGCATCAGCCCTAGGATAGTGTTAGGGTTAGGGTTAGCATCAGCCCTAGGAGAGTGTTAGGGTTAGGGTTAGGGTTAGCATCAGCCCTAGGATAGTGTTAGGGTTAGAGTTAGCATTAGCCCTAGGATAATGTTATGGTTAGGGTGATGGTTAGCATAAGCCCTAGGATAGTGTTAGGGTTAGGGTTAGGGTTAGCATCAGCCCTAGGATAGTGTTAGGTTTAGGGTTAGACTCAGCCCTAGGATACTGTTAGGGTTATTGTTAGGGTTAGCATCAGCCCTAGGATAGTGTTAGGGTTAGGGTTACCATCAGCCCTAGGAGAGTGTTAGTGATAGGGTTAGGGTTAGCATCAGCCTTAGGATAGTGTTAGGGTTAGGGTTAGGGTTAGCATCAGCCCTAGGATAGTGTTAGCGTTAGGGTTAGCATCAGCCCTAGGATAGTGTTAGGGTTAGGGTTAGGGTTAGCATCAGCCCTAGGATAGTGTTATGGTTAGAGATAGCATCAGCCCTAGGATAGTGTTAGGGTTAGGGTTAGAGTTAGCATCATCCCTAGGATAGTGTTAGGGTTAGGGTTAGGGTTAGCATCAGGCCTAGGATAGTGTTAGGGTTAGGGTTAGCATCAGCCTTAGGATAGTGTTAGGGTTAGGGTTAGGGTTAGCATCAGCCGTAGGATAGTGTTAGGGTTAGGGTTAGCATCACCCCTAAGATGGTGTTAGGGTTAGGTTTAGGGTTATCATAAGCTTAGGATAGTGTTAGGTTTAGGGTTAGGGTTAGCATCAGCCCTAGGATAGTGTTAGGGTTAGGGTTAGCATCAGCCCTACGATAGTGTTAGGGTTAGGGTTAGGGTTAGGGTTAGGGTTAGCATCAGCCCTAGGATAGTGTTAGGGTTAGGGTTAGCATTAGCCTTAGGATAGTGTTAGGGTTAGGGTTAGGGTTAGCATCAGCCCTAGGATAGTGTTATGGTTAGAGATAGCATCAGCCCTAGGATAGTGTTAGAGTTAGGGTTAGGGTTAGCATCAGCCCTAGGATAGTGTTAGGGTTAGAGTTAGGGTTAGCATCAGGCCTAGCATAGTGTTAGGGTTAGGGTTAGCATCAGCCTTAGGATAGTGTTAGGGTTAGGGTTAGGGTTAGCATCAGCCCTAGGATAGTGTTAGGGTTAGTGTTAGCATCAGCCCTAGGATAGTGTTAGGGTTAGGGTTAGGGTTAGTATCAGCCCTATGATAGTGTTAGTGTTAGGGTTAGGGTTAGCATCAGCCCTAGGATAGTGTTAGGGTTAGGGTTAGGGCTGGCATCAGCCCTAGGATACTGTTAGGGTTAGGGTTAGCATCAGCCCTAGGATAGTGATAGGGTTAGGGTTAGGGTTAGCATCAGCCCTAGGATAGTGTTAGGGTTAGGGTTAGGGTTAGCATCAGGCCTAGGATAGTGTTAGGGTTAGGGTTAGCATCAGCCTTAGAATACAGTTAGGGTTAGGGTTAGGGTTAGCATCAGCCCTAGGATAGTGTTAGGGTTAGGGTTAGCATCAGACCTAGGATAGTGTTAGGGTTAGGGTTATGGTTAGCATCAGCCCTAGGATAGTGTTAGGGTTAGGGTTAGCATCATCCCTAATATAGTGTTAGGGTTAGGGTTAGGGTTAGCATCAGGTCTAGGATAGTGTTAGTGTTAGGGTTAGCATCAGCCTTAGGATAGTGTTAGGGTTAGGGTTAGACTCAGCCCTAGGATACTGTTAGGGTTATTGTTAGGGTTAGCATCAGCCCTAGGATAGTGTTAGGGTTAGGGTTAGCATCAACCCTAGGAGAGTGTACGGTTAGGGTTAGGGTTAGCATCAGCCCTAGGATAGTGTTAGGGTTAGGGTTAGACTCAGCCCTAGGATACTGTTAGGGTTATTGTTAGGGTTAGCATCAGCCCTAGGATAGTGTTAGGGTTAGGGATAGCATCAGCCCTAGAAGAGTGTTAGGGTTAGGGTTAGGGTTAGCATCAGCCCTAGGATAGTGTTAGTGTTAGGGTTAGGGTTAGCATCAGCCCTAGGATAGTGTTAGGGTTAGGGTTAGGTTTAGCATCAGCCCTAGGATAGTGTTAGGGTTAGGGTTTTGGTTATCATCAGGCCTAGGATAGTGTTAGGGGTAGGGTTAGCATCAGCCCTAGGATAGTGTTAGGGTTAGTGTTAGGGTTATCATCAGGCCTAGGATAGCGTTAGTTTTAGGGTTAGCATCAGCCCTAGGATAGTGTTAGGGTTAGGGTTAGGGTTAACATCAGCCCTAGGATAGTGTTAGGGTTAGGGTTAGCATCAGCCCTAGGATAGTGTTAGGTTTAGTGTTAGGGTTAGCATCAGCCCTAGGATAGTGTTAGGGTTAGGGTTAGACTCAGCCCTTGGATACTCTTAGGGTTATTGCTAGGGTTAGCATCAGCCCTAGGATAGTGTTAGGGTTAGGGTTAGCATCAGCCCTAGGAGAGTGTTAGGGTTAGGGTTAGGGTTAGCATCAGCCCTAGGATAGTGTTAGGGTTAGGGTTAGCATTAGCCCTAGGATAATGTTATGGTTAGGGTGATGGTTAGCATCAGCCCTAGGATAGTGTTAGGGTTAGGGTTAGGGTTAGCATCAGCCCTAGGATAGTGTTAGGTTTAGGGTTAGACTCAGCCCTAGGATACTGTTAGGGTTATTGTTATTGTTAGCATCAGCCCTAGGATAGTGTTAGGGTTAGGGTTAGCATCAGCCCTAGGAGAGTGTTAGTGTTAGGGTTAGGGTTAGCATCAGCCTTAGGATAGTGTTAGGGTTAGGGTTAGGGTTAGCATCAGCCCTAGGATAGTGTTAGCGTTAGGGTTAGCATCACCCTAGGATAGTGTTAAGGTTAGGGTTAGGGTTAGCATCAGCCCTAGGATAGTGTTATGGTTAGAGATAGCATCAGACCTAGGATAGTGTTAGGGTTAGGGTTAGAGTTAGCATCATCCCTAGGATAGTGTTAGGGTTAGGGTTAGGGTTAGCATCAGGCCTACGATAGTGTTAGGGTTAGGGTTAGCATCAGCCTTAGGATAGTGTTAGGGTTAGGGTTAGGGTTAGCATCAGCCGTAGGATAGTGTTAGGGTTAGGGGTAGCATCACCCCTAAGGTGGTGTTAGGGTTAGGTTTAGGGTTGTCATCAGCTTAGGATAGTGTTAGGGTTAGGGTTAGGGTTATCATCAGCCCTAGGATAGTGTTAGGGTTAGGGTTAGCATCAGCCCTAGGATAGTGTTAGGGTTAGGGTTAGGGTTAGGGTTAGGGTTAGCATCAGCCCTAGGATAGTGTTAGGGTTCGGGTTAGCATTAGCCCTAGGATAGTGTTAGGTTTAGGGTTAGGGTTAGCATCAGGCCTAGGATAGTGTTAGGGTTAGGGTTAGGGTTAGCTTCAGCCCTAGGATAGTGTTAGGGTTAGGGTTAGCATCAGCCCTAATATAGTGTTAGGGTTAGGTTTAGGGTTAGCATCAGGTCTAGGATACTGTTAGGTTTAGGGTTAGCATCAGCCTTAGGATAGTGTTAGGGTTAGGGTTAGGGTTAGCATCAGCCCTAGGATAGTGTTAGGGTTAGGGTTAGCATCAGCCCTAGGATAGTGTTAGGTTTAGGGTTAGGGTTAGCATCAGCCCTAGGATAGTTTAGGGTTAGTGTTAGACTCAGCCCTAGGATACTCTTAGGGTTATTGTTAGGGTTAGCATCAGCCCTAGGACAGTGTTAGGGTTAGGGTTAGCATCAGCCCTAGGAGAGTGTTAGGGTTAGGGTTAGGTTTAGCATCAGCCCTAGGATAATGTTAGGGTTAGGGTTAGCATCAGCCCTAGGATAATGCTATGGTTAGGGTGATGGTTGGCATCAGCCCTAGGATAGTGTTAGGGTTAGGGTTAGGGTTAGCATCAGCCCTAGGATAGTGTTAGGGTTAGGGTTAGACTCAGCCCTAGGATACTGTTAGGGTTATTGTTAGGGTTAGCATCAGCCCTAGGATAGTGTTAGGGTTAGGGTTAGCATCAGCCCTAGGAAAGTGTTAGGATTAGGGTTAGGGTTAGCATCACCCCTAAGATAGTGTTAGGGTTAGGGTTAGCATCAGCCCTAGGATAGTGTTAGGGTTAGGGTTAGGGTTAGCATCAGCCCTAGGATAGTGTTAGGGTTAGGGTTAGCATCAGCCCTAGGATAGCGTTAGGGTTAGGGTTAGGGTTAGCATCAGGCCTAGGATAGTGTTAGGGTTAGGGTTAGGGATAGCATCAGGCCTAGGATAGTGTTAGGGTTAGGGTTAGCATCAGCCCTAGGATAGTGTTAGGGTTAGTGTTAGGGTTAGCATCAGCCCTAAAATAGTGTTATCGTAAGGGTTAGCATCAGCCCTAGGATAGTGTTAGGGTTAGGGTTATGGTTAGCATCAGCCGTATGATAGTGTTAGGGTTAGGGTTATGGTTGGCATCAACCCTAGGATAGTGTTAGGGTTAGGGTTAGCATCAGCCCTAAGATAGTGTTAGGGTTAGGGTTAGGGTTAACATCAGCTTAGGATAGTGTTAGGGTTAGGGTTAGGGTTAGCATCAGCCCTAGGATAGTGTTAGGGTTAGGGTTAGCATTAGCCCTAGGATAGTGTTAGGGTTAGGGTTAGGGTTAGCATCAGCCCTAGGATAGTGTTATGGTTAGAGATAGCATCAGCCCTAGGATAGTGTTAGATTTAGGGTTAGGGTTAGCATCATCCCTAGGATAGTGTTAGGGTTAGAGTTATGGTTAGCATCAGGCCTAGCATAGTGTTAGGGTTAGGGTTAGCATCAGCCTTAGGATAGTGTTAGGGTTAGGGTTAGGGTTAGCATCAGCCCTAGGATAGTGTTAGGGTTAGTGTTAGCATCAGCCCTAGGATAGTGCTAGGGTTAGGGTTAGGGTTAGTATCAGCCCTATGATAGTGTTAGGGTTAGCGTTAGGGTTAGCATCAGCCCTAGGATAGTGTTAGGGTTAGGGTTAGGGCTGGCATCAGCCCTAGGATACTGTTAGGGTTAGGGTTAGCATCAGCCCTAGGATAGTGTTAGGGTTAGGGTTAGGGTTAGCATCAGCCCTAGGATAGTGTTAGGGATAGGGTTAGGGTTAGAATCAGGCCTAGGATAGTGTTAGGGTTAGGGTTAGCATCAGCCTTAGAATACAGTTAGGGTTAGGGTTAGGGTTAGCATCAGCCCTAGGATAGTGTTAGGGTTCGGGTTAGCATCAGACCTAGGATAGTGTTAGGGTTAGGGTTATGGTTAGCATCAGCCCTAGGATAGTGTTAGGGTTAGGGTTAGCATCAGCCCTAATATAGTGTTAGGGTTAGGGTTAGGGTTAGCATCAGGTCTAGGATAGTGTTAGTGTTAGGGTTAGCATCAGCCTTAGGATAGTGTTAGGGTTAGGGTTAGACTCAGCCCTAGGATACTGTTAGGGTTATTGTTAGGGTTAGCATCAGCCCTAGGATAGTGTTAGGGTTAGGGTTAGCATCAACCCTAGGAGAGTGTTACGGTTAGGGTTAGGGTTAGCATCAGCCCTAGGATAGTGTTAGGGTTAGGGTTAGACTCAGCCCTAGGATACTGTTAGGGTTATTGTTAGGGTTAGCATCAGCCCTAGGATAGTGTTAGGGTTAGGGTTAGCATCAGCCCTAGGAGAGTGTTAGGGTTAGGGTTAGGGTTAGCATCAGCCCTAGGATAGTGTTAGGGTTAGGGTTAGGGTTAGCATCAGCCCTAGGATAGTGTTAGGGTTAGAGTTAGGTTTAGCATCAGCCCTAGGATAGTGTTAGGGTTAGGGTTTTGGTTATCATCAGGCCTACGATAGTGTTAGGGGTAGGGTTAGCATCAGCCCTAGGATAGTGTTAGGGTTAGTGTTAGGGTTATCATCGGGCCTAGGATAGTGTTAGTTTTAGGGTTAGCATCAGCCCTAGGATAGTGTTAGGGTTAGGGTTAGGGTTAACATCAGCCCTAGGATAGTGTTAGGGTTAGGGTTAGCATCAGCCCTAGGATAGTGTTAGGTTTAGTGTTAGGGTTAGCATCAGCCCTAGGATAGTGTTAGGGTTAGGGTTAGACTCAGCCCTCGGATACTCTTAGGGTTATTGCTAGGGTTAGCATCAGCCCTAGTATAGTGTTAGGGTTAGGGTTAGCATCAGCCCTAGGAGAGTGTTAGGGTTAGGGTTAGGGTTAGCATCAGCCCTAGGATAGTGTTAGGGTTAGGGTTAGCATTAGCCCTAGGATAATGTTATGGTTAGGGTGATGGTTAGCATCAGCCCTAGGATAGTGTTAGGGTTAGGGTTAGGGTTAGCATCAGCCCTAGGATAGTGTTAGGTTTAGGGTTAGACTCAGCCCTAGGATACTGTTAGGGTTATTGTTATTGTTAGCATCAGCCCTAGGATAGTGTTAGGGTTAGGGTTAGCATCAGCCCTAGGAGAGTGTTAGTGTTAGGGTTAGGGTTAGCATCAGCCTTAGGATAGTGTTAGGGTTAGGGTTAGGGTTAGCATCAGCCCTAGGATAGTGTTAGCGTTAGGGTTAGCATCACCCTAGGATAGTGTTAGGGTTAGGGTTAGGGTTAGCATCAGCCCTAGGATAGTGTTATGGTTAGAGATAGCATCAGCCCTAGGATAGTGTTAGGGTTAGGGTTAGAGTTAGCATCATCCCTAGGATAGTGTTAGGGTTAGGGTTAGCATCAGCCCTAATATAGTGTTAGGGTTAGGTTTAGGGTTAGCATCAGGTCTAGGATAGTGTTAGGTTTAGGGTTAGCATCAGCGTTAGGATAGTGTTAGGGTTAGGGTTAGACTCAGCCCTAGGATACTGTTAGGGTTATTGTTAGGGTTAGCATCAGCCCTAGGATAGTGTTAGGGTTAGGGTTAGCATCAGCCCTAGGAAAGTGTTAGGATTAGGGTTAGGGTTAGCATCAGGCCTAGGATAGTGTTAGGGTTAGGGTTAGGGTTAGCTTCAGCCCTAGGATAGTGTTAGGGTTAGGGTTAGCATCAGCCCTAATATAGTGTTAGGGTTATGTTTAGGGTTAGCATCATGTCTAGGATAGTGTTAGGTTTAGGGTTAGCATCATCCTTAGGATAGTGTTAGGGTTAGGGTTAGGGTTAGCATCAGCCCTAGGATAGTGTTAGGTTTAGGGTTAGGGTTAGCATCAGCCCTAGGATAGTGTTAGGGTTAGTGTTAGACTCAGCCCTAGGATACTGTTAGGGTTATTGTTAGGGTTAGCATCAGCCCTAGGACAGTGTTAGGGTTAGGGTTAGCATCAGCCCTAGGAGAGTGTTAGGGTTAGGGTTAGGGTTAGCATCAGCCCTAGGATAGTGTTAGGGTTAGGGTTAGCATGAGCCCTAGGATAATGTTATGGTTAGGGTGATGGTTAGCATCAGCCCTAGGATAGTGTTAGGGTTAGGGTTAGGGTTAGCATCAGCCCTAGGATAGTGTTAGGGTTAGGGTTAGACTCAGCCCTAGGATACTGTTAGGGTTATTGTTAGGGTTAGCATCAGCCCTAGGATAGTGTTAGGGTTAGGGTTAGCATCAGCCCTAGGAAAGTGTTAGGATTAGGGTTAGGGTTAGCATCACCCCTAAGATAGTGTTAGGGTTAGGGTTAGCATCAGCCCTAGGATAGTGTTAGGGTTAGGGTTAGCATCAGCCCTAGGATAGCGTTAGGGTTAGGGTTAGGGTTAGCATCAGGCCTAGGATAGTGTTATGGTTAGAGATAGCATCAGCCCTAGGATAGTGTTAGATTTAGGGTTAGGGTTAGCATCATCCCTAGGATAGTGTTAGGGTTAGAGTTATGGTTAGCATCAGGCCTAGCATAGTGTTAGGGTTAGGGTTAGCATCAGCCTTAGGATAGTGTTAGGGTTAGGGTTAGGGTTCGCATCAGCCCTAGGATAGTGTTAGGGTTAGTGTTAGCATCAGCCCTAGGATAGTGTTAGGGTTAGGGTTAGGGTTAGTATCAGCCCTATGATAGTGTTAGGGTTAGCGTTAGGGTTAGCATCAGCCCTAGGATAGTGTTAGGGTTAGGGTTAGGGCTGGCATCAGCCCTAGGATACTGTTAGGGTTAGGGTTAGCATCAGCCCTAGGATAGTGTTAGGGTTAGGGTTAGGGTTAGCATCAGCCCTAGGATAGTGTTAGGGATAGGGTTAGGGTTAGCATCAGGCCTAGGATAGTGTTAGGGTTAGGGTTAGCATCAGCCTTAGAATACAGTTAGGGTTAGGGTTAGGGTTAGCATCAGCCCTAGGATAGTGTTAGGGTTCGGGTTAGCATCAGACCTAGGATAGTGTTAGGGTTAGGGTTATGGTTAGCATCAGCCCTAGGATAGTGTTAGGGTTAGGGTTAGCATCAGCCCTAATATAGTGTTAGGGTTAGGGTTAGGGTTAGCATCAGGTCTAGGATAGTGTTAGTGTTAGGGTTAGCATCAGCCTTAGGATAGTGTTAGGGTTAGGGTTAGACTCAGCCCTAGGATACTGTTAGGGTTATTGTTAGGGTTAGCATCAGCCCTAGGATAGTGTTAGGGTTAGGGTTAGCATCAACCCTAGGAGAGTGTTACGGTTAGGGTTAGGGTTAGCATCAGCCCTAGGATAGTGTTAGGGTTAGGGTTAGACTCAGCCCTAGGATACTGTTAGGGTTATTGTTAGGGTTAGCATCAGCCCTAGGATAGTGTTAGGGTTAGGGTTAGCATCAGCCCTAGGAGAGTGTTAGGGTTAGGGTTAGGGTTAGCATCAGCCCTAGGATAGTGTTAGGGTTAGGGTTAGGGTTAGCATCAGCCCTAGGATAGTGTTAGGGTTAGAGTTAGGTTTAGCATCAGCCCTAGGATAGTGTTAGGGTTAGGGTTTTGGTTATCATCAGGCCTAGGATAGTGTTAGGGGTAGGGTTAGCATCAGCCCTAGGATAGTGTTAGGGTTAGTGTTAGGGTTATCATCAGGCCTAGGATAGTGTTAGTTTTAGGGTTAGCATCAGCCCTAGGATAGTGTTAGGGTTAGGGTTAGGGTTAACATCAGCCCTAGGATAGTGTTAGGGTTAGGGTTAGCATCAGCCCTAGGATAGTGTTAGGTTTAGTGTTAGGGTTAGCATCAGCCCTAGGATAGTGTTAGGGTTAGGGTTAGACTCAGCCCTTGGATACTCTTAGGGTTATTGCTAGGGTTAGCATCAGCCCTAGTATAGTGTTAGGGTTAGGGTTAGCATCAGCCCTAGGAGAGTGTTAGGGTTAGGGTTAGGGTTAGCATCAGCCCTAGGATAGTGTTAGGGTTAGGGTTAGCATTAGCCCTAGGATAATGTTATGGTTAGGGTGATGGTTAGCATCAGCCCTAGGATAGTGTTAGGGTTAGGGTTAGGGTTAGCATCAGCCCTAGGATAGTGTTAGGTTTAGGGTTAGACTCAGCCCTAGGATACTGTTAGGGTTATTGTTATTGTTAGCATCAGCCCTAGGATAGTGTTAGGGTTAGGGTTAGCATCAGCCCTAGGAGAGTGTTAGTGTTAGGGTTAGGGTTAGCATCAGCCTTAGGATAGTGTTAGGGTTAGGGTTAGGGTTAGCATCAGCCCTAGGATAGTGTTAGCGTTAGGGTTAGCATCACCCTAGGATAGTGTTAGGGTTAGGGTTAGGCTTAGCATCAGCCCTAGGATAGTGTTATGGTTAGAGATAGCATCAGCCCTAGGATAGTGTTAGGGTTAGGGTTAGAGTTAGCATCATCCCTAGGATAGTGTTAGGGTTAGGGTTAGCATCAGCCCTAATATAGTGTTAGGGTTAGGTTTAGGGTTAGCATCAAGTCTAGGATAGTGTTAGGTTTAGGGTTAGCATCAGCGTTAGGATAGTGTTAGGGTTAGGGTTAGACTCAGCCCTAGGATACTGTTAGGGTTATTGTTAGGGTTAGCATCAGCCCTAGGATAGTGTTAGGGTTAGGGTTAGCATCAGCCCTAGGAAAGTGTTAGGATTAGGGTTAGGGTTAGCATCAGGCCTAGGATAGTGTTAGGGTTAGGGTTAGGGTTAGCTTCAGCCCTAGGATAGTGTTAGGGTTAGGGTTAGCATCAGCCCTAATATAGTGTTAGGGTTAGGTTTAGGGTTAGCATCATGTCTAGGATAGTGTTAGGTTTAGGGTTAGCATCATCCTTAGGATAGTGTTAGGGTTAGCGTTAGGGTTAGCATCAGCCCTAGGATAGTGTTAGGTTTAGGGTTAGGGTTAGCATCAGCCCTAGGATAGTGTTAGGGTTAGTGTTAGACTCAGCCCTAGGATACTGTTAGGGTTATTGTTAGGGTTAGCATCAGCCCTAGGACAGTGTTAGGGTTAGGGTTAGCATCAGCCCTAGGAGAGTGTTAGGGTTAGGGTTAGGGTTAGCATCAGCCCTAGGATAGTGTTAGGGTTAGGATTAGCATCAGCCCTAGGATAATGCTATGGTTAGGGTGATGGTTAGCATCAGCCCTAGGATAGTGTTAGAGTTAGGGTTAGGGTTAGCATCAGCCCTAGGATAGTGTTAGGGTTAGGGTTAGACTCAGCCCTAGGATACTGTTAGGGTTATTGTTAGGGTTAGCATCAGCCCTAGGATAGTGTTAGGGTTAGGGTTAGCATCAGCCCTAGGAAAGTGTTAGGATTAGGGTTAGGGTTAGCATCACCCCTAAGATAGTGTTAGGGTTAGGGTTAGCATCAGCCCTAGGATAGTGTTAGGGTTAGGGTTAGCATCAGCCCTAGGATAGCGTTAGGGTTAGGGTTAGGGTTAGCATCAGGCCTAGGATAGTGTTAGGGTTAGGGTTAGGGATAGCATGAGGCCTAGGATAGTGTTAGGGTTAGGGTTAGCATCAGCCCTAGGATAGTGTTAGGGTTAGTGTTAGGGTTAGCATCAGCCCTAGGATAGTGTTATCGTAAGGGTTAGCATCAGCCCTAGGATAGTGTTAGGGTTAGAGTTATGGTTAGCATCAGGCCTAGCATAGTGTTAGGGTTAGGGTTAGCATCAGCCTTAGGATAGTGTTAGGGTTAGGGTTAGGGTTAGCATCAGCCCTAGGATAGTGTTAGGGTTAGTGTTAGCATCAGCCCTAGGATAGTGTTAGGGTTAGGGTTAGGGTTAGTATCAGCCCTATGATAGTGTTAGGGTTAGCGTTAGGGTTAGCATCAGCCCTAGGATAGTGTTAGGGTTAGGGTTAGGGCTGGCATCAGCCCTAGGATACTGTTAGGGTTAGGGTTAGCATCAGCCCTAGGATAGTGTTAGGGTTAGGGTTAGGGTTAGCATCAGCCCTAGGATAGTGTTAGGGATAGGGTTAGGGTTAGCATCAGGCCTAGGATAGTGTTAGGGTTAGGGTTAGCATCAGCCTTAGAATACAGTTAGGGTTAGGGTTAGAGTTAGCATCAGCCCTAGGATAGTGTTAGGGTTCGGGTTAGCATCAGACCTAGGATAGTGTTAGGGTTAGGGTTATGGTTAGCATCAGCCCTAGGATAGTGTTAGGGTTAGGGTTAGCATCAGCCCTAATATAGTGTTAGGGTTAGGGTTAGGGTTAGCATCAGGTCTAGGATAGTGTTAGTGTTAGGGTTAGCATCAGCCTTAGGATAGTGTTAGGGTTAGGGTTAGACTCAGCCCTAGGATACTGTTAGGGTTATTGTTAGGGTTAGCATCAGCCCTAGGATAGTGTTAGGGTTAGGGTTAGCATCAACCCTAGGAGAGTGTTACGGTTAGGGTTAGGGTTAGCATCAGCCCTAGGATAGTGTTAGGGTTAGGGTTAGACTCAGCCCTAGGATACTGTTAGGGTTATTGTTAGGGTTAGCATCAGCCCTAGGATAGTGTTAGGGTTAGGGTTAGCATCAGCCCTAGGAGAGTGTTAGGGTTACGGTTAGGGTTAGCATCAGCCCTAGGATAGTGTTAGGGTTAGGGTTAGGTTTAGCATCAGCCCTAGGATAGTGTTAGGGTTAGGGTTTTGGTTATCATCAGGCCTAGGATAGTGTTAGGGGTAGGGTTAGCATCAGCCCTAGGATAGTGTTAGGGTTAGTGTTAGGGTTATCATCAGGCCTAGGATAGTGTTAGTTTTAGGGTTAGCATCAGCCCTAGGATAGTGTTAGGGTTAGGGTTAGGGTTAACATCAGCCCTAGGATAGTGTTAGGGTTAGGGTTAGCATCAGCCCTAGGATAGTGTTAGGTTTAGTGTTAGGGTTAGCATCAGCCCTAGGATAGTGTTAGGGTTAGGGTTAGACTCAGCCCTTGGATACTCTTAGGGTTATTGCTAGGGTTAGCATCAGCCCTAGGATAGTGTTAGGGTTAGGGTTAGCATCAGCCCTAGGAGAGTGTTAGGATTAGGGTTAGGGTTAGCATCAGCCCTAGGATAGTGTTAGGGTTAGGGTTAGCATTAGCCCTAGGATAATGTTATGGTTAGGGTGATGGTTAGCATCAGCCCTAGGATAGTGTTAGGGTTAGGGTTAGGGTTAGCATCAGCCCTAGGATAGTGTTAGGTTTAGGGTTAGACTCAGCCCTAGGATACTGTTAGGGTTATTGTTATTGTTAGCATCAGCCCTAGGATAGTGTTAGGGTTAGGGTTAGCATCAGCCCTAGGAGAGTGTTAGTGTTAGGGTTAGGGTTAGCATCAGCCTTAGGATAGTGTTAGGGTTACGGTTAGGGTTAGCATCAGCCCTAGGATAGTGTTAGCGTTAGGGTTAGCATCACCCTAGGATAGTGTTAGGGTTAGGGTTAGAGTTAGCATCATCCCTAGGATAGTGTTAGGGTTAGGGTTAGCATCAGCCCTAATATAGTGTTAGGGTTAGGTTTAGGGTTAGCATCAGGTCTAGGATAGTGTTAGGTTTAGGGTTAGCATCAGCCTTAGGATAGTGTTAGGGTTAGGGTTAGACTCAGCCCTAGGATACTGTTAGGGTTATTGTTAGGGTTAGCATCAGCCCTAGGATAGTGTTAGGGTTAGGGTTAGCATCAGCCCTAGGAAAGTGTTAGGATTAGGGTTAGGGTTAGCATCAGGCCTAGGATAGTGTTAGGGTTAGGGTTAGGGTTAGCTTCAGCCCTAGGATAGTGTTAGGGTTAGGGTTAGCATCAGCCCTAATATAGTGTTAGGGTTAGGTTTAGGGTTAGCATCATGTCTAGGATAGTGTTAGGTTTAGGGTTAGCATCAGCCTTAGGATAGTGTTAGGGTTAGGGTTAGGGTTAGCATCAGCCCTAGGATAGTGTTAGGTTTAGGGTTAGTGTTAGCATCAGCCCTAGGATAGTGTTAGGGTTAGTGTTAGACTCAGCCCTAGGATACTGTTAGGGTTATTGTTAGGGTTAGCATCAGCCCTAGGACAGTGTTAGGGTTAGGGTTAGCATCAGCCCTAGGAGAGTGTTAGGGTTAGGGTTAGGGTTAGCATCAGCCCTAGGATAGTGTTAGGGTTAGGGTTAGCATCAGCCCTAGGATAATGTTATGGTTAGGGTGATGGTTAGCATCAGCCCTAGGATAGTGTTAGGGTTAGGGTTAGGGTTAGCATCAGCCCTAGGATAGTGTTAGGGTTAGGGTTAGACTCAGCCCTAGGATACTGTTAGGGTTATTGTTAGGGTTAGCATCAGCCCTAGGATAGTGTTAGGGTTAGGGTTAGCATCAGCCCTAGGAAAGTGTTAGGATTAGAGTTAGGGTTAGCATCACCCCTAAGATAGTGTTAGGGTTAGGGTTAGCATCAGCCCTAGGATAGTGTTAGGGTTAGTGTTAGCATCAGCCCTAGGATAGCGTTAGGGTTAGGGTTAGGGTTAGCATCAGGCCTAGGGTAGTGTTAGGGTTAGGGTTAGGGATAGCATCAGGCCTAGGATAGTGTTAGGGTTAGGGTTAGCATCAGCCCTAGGATAGTGTTAGGGTTAGTGTTAGGGTTAGCATCAGCCCTAGGATAGTGTTATCGTAAGGGTTAGCATCAGCCCTAGGGTAGTGTTAGGGTTAGGGTTATGGTTAGCATCAGCCGTATGATAGTGTTAGGGTTAGGGTTATGGTTAGCATCAGCCCTAGGATAGTGTTAGGGTTAGGGTTAGCATCAGCCCTAAGATAGTGTTAGGGTTAGGGTTAGGGTTAACATCAGCTTAGGATAGTGTTAGGGTTAGGGTTAGGGTTAGCATCAGCCCTAGGATAGTGTTAGGGTTAGGGTTAGCATTAGCCCTAGGATAGTGTTAGGGTTAGGGTTAGGGTTAGCATCAGCCCTAGGTTAGTGTTATGGTTAGAGATAGCATCAGCCCTAGGATAGTGTTAGAGTTAGGGTTAGGGTTAGCATCAGCCCTAGGATAGTGTTAGGGTTAGAGTTAGGGTTAGCATCAGGCCTAGCATAGTGTTAGGTTTAGGGTTAGCATCAGCCTTAGGATAGTGTTAGGGTTAGGGTTAGGGTTAACATCAGCCCTAGGATAGTGTTAGGGTTAGTGTTAGCATCAGCCCTAGGATAGTGTTAGGGTTAGGGTTAGGGTTAGTATCAGCCCTATGATAGTGTTAGGGTTAGGGTTAGGGTTAGCATCAGCCCTAGGATAGTGTTAGGGTTAGGGTTAGGGTTAGCATCAGCCCTAGGATAGTGTTAGGGTTAGGGTTAGGGTTAGCATCAGGCCTAGGATAGTGTTAGGGTTAGGGTTAGCATCAGCCTTAGAATACAGATAGGGTTAGGGTTAGGGTTAGCATCAGCCCTAGGATAGTGTTAGGGTTAGGGTTAACATCAGACCTAGGATAGTGTTAGGGTTAGGGTTATGGTTAGCATCAGCCCTAGGATAGTGTTAGGGTTAGGGTTAGCATCAGCCCTAATATAGTGTTAGGGTTAGGGTTAGGGTTAGCACCAGGTCTAGGATAGTGTTAGTGTTAGGGTTAGCATCAGCCTTAGAATAGTGTTAGGGTTAGGGTTAGACTCAGCCCTAGGATACTGTTAGGGTTATTGTTAGGGTTAGCATCAGCCCTAGGATAGTGTTAGGGTTAGGGTTAGCATCAACCCTAGGAGAGTGTTACGGTTAGGGTTAGGGTTAGCATAAGCCCTAGGATAGTGTTAGGGTTAGGGTTAGACTCAGCCCTAGGATACTGTTAGGCTTATTGTTAGGGTTAGCATCAGCCCTAGGATAGTGTTAGGGTTAGGGTTAGCATCAGCCCTAGGAGAGTGTTAGGGTTAGGGTTAGGGTTAGCATCAGCCCTAGGATAGTGTTAGGGTTAGGGTTAGGGTTAGCATCAGCCCTAGGATAGTGTTAGGGTTAGGGTTAGGTTTAGCATCAGCCCTAGGATAGTGTTAGGGTTAGGGTTTTGGTTATCATCAGGCCTAGGATAGTGTTAGGGGTAGGGTTAGCATCAGCCCTAGGATAGTGTTAGGGTTAGTGTTAGGGTTATCATCAGGCCTAGGATAGTGTTAGTTTTAGGGTTAGCATCAGCCCTAGCATAGTGTTAGGGTTAGGGTTAGGGTTAACATCAGCCCTAGGATAGTGTTAGGGTTAGGGTTAGCATCAGCCCTAGGATAGTGTTAGGTTTAGTGTTAGGGTTAGCATCAGCCCTAGGATAGTGTTAGGGTTAGGGTTAGACTCAGCCCTTGGATACTCTTAGGGTTATTGCTAGGGTTAGCATCAGCCCTAGGATAGTGTTAGGGTTAGGGTTAGCATCAGCCCTAGGAGAGTGTTAGGGTTAGGGTTAGGGTTAGCATCAGCCCTAGGATAGTGTTAGGGTTAGGGTTAGCATCAACCCTAGGAGAGTGTTACGGTTAGGGTTAGGGTTAGCATCAGCCCTAGGATAGTGTTAGGGTTAGGGTTAGACTCAGCCCTAGGATACTGTTAGGGTTATTGTTAGGGTTAGCATCAGCCCTAGGATAGTGTTAGGGTTAGGGTTAGCATCAGCCCTAGGAGAGTGTTAGGGTTAGGGTTAGGGTTAGCATTAGCCCTAGGATAGTGTTAGGGTTAGGGTTAGGGTTAGCATCAGCCCTAGGATAGTGTTAGGGTTAGGGTTAGGTTTAGCATCAGCCCTAGGATAGTGTTAGGGTTAGGGTTTTGGTTATCATCAGGCCTAGGATAGTGTTAGGGGTAGGGTTAGCATCAGCCCTAGGATAGTGTTAGGGTTAGTGTTAGGGTTATCATCAGGCCTAGGATAGTGTTAGTTTTAGGGTTAGCATCAGCCCTAGGATAGTGTTAGGGTTAATGTTAGGGTTAACATCAGCCCTAGGATAGTGTTAGGGTTAGGGTTAGCATCAGCCCTAGGATAGTGTTAGGTTTAGTGTTAGGGTTAGCATCAGCCCTAGGATAGTGTTAGGGTTAGGGTTAGACTCAGCCCTTGGATACTCTTAGGGTTATTGCTAGGGTTAGCATCAGCCCTAGGATAGTGTTAGGGTTAGGGTTAGCATCAGCCCTAGGAGAGTGTTAGGATTAGGGTTAGGGTTAGCATCAGCCCTAGGATAGTGTTAGGGTTAGGGTTAGCATTAGCCCTAGGATAATGTTATGGTTAGGGTGATGGTTAGCATCAGCCCTAGGATAGTGTTAGAGTTAGGGTTAGGGTTAGCATCAGCCCTAGGATAGTGTTAGGGTTAGAGTTAGGGTTAGCATCAGGCCTAGCATAGTGTTAGGGTTAGGGTTAGCATCAGCCTTAGGATAGTGTTAGGGTTAGGGTTAGGGTTAGCATCAGCCCTAGGATAGTGTTAGGGTTAGTGTTAGCATCAGCCCTAGGATAGTGTTAGGGTTAGGGTTAGGGTTAGTATCAGCCCTATGATAGTGTTAGGGTTAGGGTTAGGGTTAGCATCAGCCCTAGGATAGTGTTAGGGTTAGGGTTAGGGCTGGCATCAGCCCTAGGATACTGTTAGGGTTAGGGTTAGCATCAGCCCTAGGATAGTGTTAGGGTTAGGGTTAGGGTTAGCATCAGCCCTAGGATAGTGTTAGGGTTAGGGTTAGGGTTAGCATCAGGCCTAGGATAGTGTGAGGGTTAGGGTTAGCATCAGCCTTAGAATACAGTTAGGGTTAGGGTTAGGGTTAGCATCAGCCCTAGGATAGTGTTAGGGTTAGGGTTAGCATCAGACCTAGGATAGTGTTAGGGTTAGGGTTATGGTTAGCATCAGCCCTAGGATAGTGTTAGGGTTAGGGTTAGCATCAGCCCTAATATAGTGTTAGGGTTAGGGTTAGGGTTAGCATCAGGTCTAGGATAGTGTTAGTGTTAGGGTTAGCATCAGCCTTAGGATAGTGTTAGGGTTAGGGTTAGACTCAGCCCTAGGATACTGTTAGGGTTATTGTTAGGGTTAGCATCAGCCCTAGGATAGTGTTAGGGTTAGGGTTAGCATCAGCCCTAGGAGAGTGTTAGGGTTAGGGTTAGGGTTAGCATCAGCCCTAGGATAGTGTTAGGGTTAGGGTTAGCATCAACCCTAGGAGAGTGTTACGGTTAGGGTTAGGGTTAGCATCAGCCCTAGGATAGTGTTAGGGTTAGGGTTAGACTCAGCCCTAGGATACTGTTAGGGTTATTGTTAGGGTTAGCATCAGCCCTAGGATAGTGTTAGGGTTAGGGTTAGCATCAGCCCTAGGAGAGTGTTAGGGTTAGGGTTAGGGTTAGCATCAGCCCTAGGATAGTGTTAGGGTTAGGGTTAGGGTTAGCATCAGCCCTAGGATAGTGTTAGGGTTAGGGTTAGGTTCAGCATCAGCCCTAGGATAGTGTTAGGGTTAGGGTTTTGGTTATCATCAGGCCTAGGATAGTGTTAGGGGTAGGGTTAGCATCAGCCCTAGGATAGTGTTAGGGTTAGTGTTAGGGTTATCATCAGGCCTAGGATATTGTTAGTTTTAGGGTTAGCATCAGCCCTAGGATAGTGTTAGGGTTAGGGTTAGGGTTAACATCAGCCCTAGGATAGTGTTAGGGTTAGGGTTAGCATCAGCCCTAGGATAGTGTTAGGTTTAGTGTTAGGGTTAGCATCAGCCCTAGGATAGTGTTAGGGTTAGGGTTAGACTCAGCCCTTGGATACTCTTAGGGTTATTGCTAGGGTTAGCATCAGCCCTAGTATAGTGTTAGGGTTAGGGTTAGCATCAGCCCTAGGAGAGTGTTAGGGTTAGGGTTAGGGTTAGCATCAGCCCTAGGATAGTGTTAGGGTTAGGGTTAGCATTAGCCCTAGGATAATGTTATGGTTAGGGTGATGGTTAGCATCAGCCCTAGGATAGTGTTAGAGTTAGGGTTAGGGTTAGCATCAGCCCTAGGATAGTGTTAGGGTTGGGTTAGCATCAGCCCTAGGATAGCGTTAGGGTTAGGGTTAGGGTTAGCATCAGGCCTAGGATAGTGTTAGGGTTAGGGTTAGGGATAGCATCAGGCCTAGGATAGTGTTAGGGTTAGGGTTAGCATCAGCCCTATGATAGTGTTAGGGTTAGGGTTAGGGTTAACATCAGCCCTGGGATAGTGTTAGGGTTAGGGTTAGCATCAGCCCTAGGATAGTGTTAGGTTTAGTGTTAGGGTTAGCATCAGCCCTAGGATAGTGTTAGGGTTAGGGTTAGACTCAGCCCTTGGATACTCTTAGGGTTATTGCTAGGGTTAGCATCAGCCCTAGGATAGTGTTAGGGTTAGGGTTAGCATCAGCCCTAGGAGGGTGTTAGGGTTAGGGTTAGGGTTAGCATCAGCCCTAGGATAGTGTTAGGGTTAGGGTTAGCATTAGCCCTAGGATAATGTTATGGTTAGGGTGATGGTTAGCATCAGCCCTAGGATAGTGTTAGGGTTAGGGTTAGGGTTAGCATCAGCCCTAGGATAGTGTTAGGTTTAGGGTTAGACTCAGCCCTAGGATACTGTTAGGGTTATTGTTATTGTTAGCATCAGCCCTAGGATAGTGTTAGGGTTAGGGTTAGCATCAGCCCTAGGAGAGTGTTAGTGTTAGGGTTAGGGTTAGCATCAGCCTTAGGATAGTGTTAGGGTTAGGGTTAGGGTTAGCATCAGCCCTAGGATAGTGTTAGCGTTAGGGTTAGCATCACCCTAGGATAGTGTTAGGGTTAGGGTTAGGGTTAGCATCAGCCCTAGGATAGTGTTATGGTTAGAGATAGCATCAGCCCTAGGATAGTGTTAGGGTTAGGGTTAGAGTTAGCATCATCCCTAGGATAGTGTTAGGGTTAGGGTTAGCATCAGCCCTAATATAGTGTTAGGGTTAGGTTTAGGGTTAGCATCAGGTCTAGGATAGTGTTAGGTTTAGGGTTAGCATCAGCCTTAGGATAGTGTTAGGGTTAGGGTTAGACTCAGCCCTAGGATACTGTTAGGGTTATTGTTAGGGTTAGCATCAGCCCTAGGATAGTGTTAGAGTTAGGGTTAGCATCAGCCCTAGGAAAGTGTTAGGATTAGGGTTAGGGTTAGCATCAGGCCTAGGATAGTGTTAGGGTTAGGGTTAGGGTTAGCTTCAGCCCTAGGATAGTGTTAGGGTTAGGGTTAGCATCAGCCCTAATATAGTGTTAGGGTTAGGTTTAGGGTTAGCATCATGTCTAGGATAGTGTTAGGTTTAGGGTTAGCATCAGCCTTAGGATAGTGTTAGGGTTAGGGTTAGGGTTAGCATCAGCCCTAGGATAGTGTTAGGTTTAGGGTTAGGGTTAGCATCAGCCCTAGGATAGTGTTAGGGTTAGGGTTAGCATCAGCCCTAGGATAGCGTTAGGGTTAGGGTTAGGGTTAGCATCAGGCCTAGGGTAGTGTTAGGGTTAGGGTTAGGGATAGCATCAGGCCTAGGATAGTGTTAGGGTTAGGGTTAGCATCAGCCCTAGGATAGTGTTAGGGTTAGTGTTAGGGTTAGCATCAGCCCTAGGATAGTGTTATCGTAAGGGTTAGCATCAGCCCTAGGGTAGTGTTAGGGTTAGGGTTATGGTTAGCATCAGCCGTATGATAGTGTTAGGGTTAGGGTTATGGTTAGCATCAGCCCTAGGATAGTGTTAGGGTTAGGGTTAGCATCAGCCCTAAGATAGTGTTAGGGTTAGGGTTAGGGTTAACATCAGCTTAGGATAGTGTTAGGGTTAGGGTTAGGGTTAGCATCAGCCCTAGGATAGTGTTAGGGTTAGGGTTAGCATTAGCCCTAGGATAGTGTTAGGGTTAGGGTTAGGGTTAGCATCAGCCCTAGGTTAGTGTTATGGTTAGAGATAGCATCAGCCCTAGGATAGTGTTAGAGTTAGGGTTAGGGTTAGCATCAGCCCTAGGATAGTGTTAGGGTTAGAGTTAGGGTTAGCATCAGGCCTAGCATAGTGTTAGGGTTAGGGTTAGCATCAGCCTTAGGATAGTGTTAGGGTTAGGGTTAGGGTTAACATCAGCCCTAGGATAGTGTTAGGGTTAGTGTTAGCATCAGCCCTAGGATAGTGTTAGGGTTAGGGTTAGGGTTAGTATCAGCCCTATGATAGTGTTAGGGTTAGGGTTAGGGTTAGCATCAGCCCTAGGATAGTGTTAGGGTTAGGGTTAGGGTTAGCATCAGCCCTAGGATAGTGTTAGGATTAGGGTTAGGGTTAGCATCAGGCCTAGGATAGTGTTAGGGTTAGGGTTAGCATCAGCCTTAGAATACAGATAGGGTTAGGGTTAGGGTTAGCATCAGCCCTAGGATAGTGTTAGGGTTAGGGTTAACATCAGACCTAGGATAGTGTTAGGGTTAGGGTTATGGTTAGCATCAGCCCTAGGATAGTGTTAGGGTTAGGGTTAGCATCAGCCCTAATATAGTGTTAGGGTTAGGGTTAGGGTTAGCACCAGGTCTAGGATAGTGTTAGTGTTAGGGTTAGCATCAGCCTTAGAATAGTGTTAGGGTTAGGGTTAGACTCAGCCCTAGGATACTGTTAGGGTTATTGTTAGGGTTAGCATCAGCCCTAGGATAGTGTTAGGGTTAGGGTTAGCATCAACCCTAGGAGAGTGTTACGGTTAGGGTTAGGGTTAGCATAAGCCCTAGGATAGTGTTAGGGTTAGGGTTAGACTCAGCCCTAGGATACTGTTAGGCTTATTGTTAGGGTTAGCATCAGCCCTAGGATAGTGTTAGGGTTAGGGTTAGCATCAGCCCTAGGAGAGTGTTAGGGTTAGGGTTAGGGTTAGCATCAGCCCTAGGATAGTGTTAGGGTTAGGGTTAGGGTTAGCATCAGCCCTAGGATAGTGTTAGTGTTAGGGTTAGGTTTAGCATCAGCCCTAGGATAGTGTTAGGGTTAGGGTTTTGGTTATCATCAGGCCTAGGATAGTGTTAGGGGTAGGGTTAGCATCAGCCCTAGGATAGTGTTAGGGTTAGTGTTAGGGTTATCATCAGGCCTAGGATAGTGTTAGTTTTAGGGTTAGCATCAGCCCTAGGATAGTGTTAGGGTTAGGGTTAGGGTTAACATCAGCCCTAGGATAGTGTTAGGGTTAGGGTTAGCATCAGCCCTAGGATAGTGTTAGGTTTAGTGTTAGGGTTAGCATCAGCCCTAGGATAGTGTTAGGGTTAGGGTTAGACTCAGCCCTTGGATACTCTTAGGGTTATTGCTAGGGTTAGCATCAGCCCTAGGATAGTGTTAGGGTTAGGGTTAGCATCAGCCCTAGGAGAGTGTTAGGGTTAGGGTTAGGGTTAGCATCAGCCCTAGGATAGTGTTAGGGTTAGGGTTAGCATCAACCCTAGGAGAGTGTTACGGTTAGGGTTAGGGTTAGCATCAGCCCTAGGATAGTGTTAGGGTTAGGGTTAGACTCAGCCCTAGGATACTGTTAGGGTTATTGTTAGGGTTAGCATCAGCCCTAGGATAGTGTTAGGGTTAGGGTTAGCATCAGCCCTAGGAGAGTGTTAGGGTTAGGGTTAGGGTTAGCATCAGCCCTAGGATAGTGTTAGGGTTAGGGTTAGGGTTAGCATCAGCCCTAGGATAGTGTTAGGGTTAGGGTTAGGTTTAGCATCAGCCCTAGGATAGTGTTAGGGTTAGGGTTTTGGTTATCATCAGGCCTAGGATAGTGTTAGGGGTAGGGTTAGCATCAGCCCTAGGATAGTGTTAGGGTTAGTGTTAGGGTTATCATCAGGCCTAGGATAGTGTTAGTTTTAGGGTTAGCATCAGCCCTAGGATAGTGTTAGGGTTAATGTTAGGGTTAACATCAGCCCTAGGATAGTGTTAGGGTTAGGGTTAGCATCAGCCCTAGGATAGTGTTAGGGTTAGGGTTAGCATCAGCCCTAGGAGAGTGTTAGGATTAGGGTTAGGGTTAGCATCAGCCCTAGGATAGTGTTAGGGTTAGGGTTAGCATTAGCCCTAGGATAATGTTATGGTTAGGGTGATGGTTAGCATCAGCCCTAGGATAGTGTTAGAGTTAGGGTTAGGGTTAGCATCAGCCCTAGGATAGTGTTAGGGTTAGAGTTAGGGTTAGCATCAGGCCTAGCATAGTGTTAGGGTTAGGGTTAGCATCAGCCTTAGGATAGTGTTAGGGTTAGGGTTAGGGTTAGCATCAGCCCTAGGATAGTGCTAGGGTTAGTGTTAGCATCAGCCCTAGGATAGTGTTAGGGTTAGGGTTAGGGTTAGTATCAGCCCTATGATAGTGTTAGGGTTAGGGTTAGGGTTAGCATCAGCCCTAGGATAGTGTTAGGGTTAGGGTTAGGGCTGGCATCAGCCCTAGGATACTGTTAGGTTTAGGGTTAGCATCAGCCCTAGGATAGTGTTAGGGTTAGGGTTAGGGTTAGCATCAGCCCTAGGATAGTGTTAGGGTTAGGGTTAGGGTTAGCATCAGGCCTAGGATAGTGTGAGGGTTAGGGTTAGCATCAGCCTTAGAATACAGTTAGGGTTAGGGTTATGGTTAGCATCAGCCCTAGGATAGTGTTAGGGTTAGGGTTAGCATCAGACCTAGGATAGTGTTAGGGTTAGGGTTATGGTTAGCATCAGCCCTAGGATAGTGTTAGGGTTAGGGTTAGCATCAGCCCTAATATAGTGTTAGGGTTAGGGTTAGGGTTAGCATCAGGTCTAGGATAGTGTTAGTGTTAGGGTTAGCATCAGCCTTAGGATAGTGTTAGGGTTAGGGTTATACTCAGCCCTAGGATACTGTTAGGGTTATTGTTAGGGTTAGCATCAGCCCTAGGATAGTGTTAGGGTTAGGGTTAGCATCAGCCCTAGGAGAGTGTTAGGGTTAGGGTTAGGGTTAGCATCAGCCCTAGGATAGTGTTAGGGTTAGGGTTAGCATCAACCCTAGGAGAGTGTTACGGTTAGGGTTAGGGTTAGCATCAGCCCTAGGATAGTGTTAGGGTTAGGGTTAGACTCAGCCCTAGGATACTGTTAGGGTTATTGTTAGGGTTAGCATCAGCCCTAGGATAGTGTTAGGGTTAGGGTTAGCATCAGCCCTAGGAGAGTGTTAGGGTTAGGGTTAGGGTTAGCATCAGCCCTAGGATAGTGTTAGGGTTAGGGTTAGGGTTAGCATCAGCCCTAGGATAGTGTTAGGGTTAGGGTTAGGTTCAGCATCAGCCCTAGGATAGTGTTAGGGTTAGGGTTTTGGTTATCATCAGGCCTAGGATAGTGTTAGGGGTAGGGTTAGCATCAGCCCTAGGATAGTGTTAGGGTTAGTGTTAGGGTTATCATCAGGCCTAGGATAGTGTTAGTTTTAGGGTTAGCATCAGCCCTAGGATAGTGTTAGGGTTAGGGTTAGGGTTAACATCAGCCCTAGGATAGTGTTAGGGTTAGGGTTAGCATCAGCCCTAGGATAGTGTTAGGTTTAGTGTTAGGGTTAGCATCAGCCCTAGGATAGTGTTAGGGTTAGGGTTAGACTCAGCCCTTGGATACTCTTAGGGTTATTGCTAGGGTTAGCATCAGCCCTAGTATAGTGTTAGGGTTAGGGTTAGCATCAGCCCTAGGAGAGTGTTAGGGTTAGGGTTAGGGTTAGCATCAGCCCTAGGATAGTGTTAGGGTTAGGGTTAGCATTAGCCCTAGGATAATGTTATGGTTAGGGTGATGGTTAGCATCAGCCCTAGGATAGTGTTAGAGTTAGGGTTAGGGTTAGCATCAGCCCTAGGATAGTGTTAGGGTTGGGTTAGCATCAGCCCTAGGATAGCGTTAGGGTTAGGGTTAGGGTTAGCATCAGGCCTAGGATAGTGTTAGGGTTAGGGTTAGGGATAGCATCAGGCCTAGGATAGTGTTAGGGTAAGGGTTAGCATCAGCCCTAGGATAGTGTTAGGGTTAGGGTTAGGGTTAACATCAGCCCTGGGATAGTGTTAGGGTTAGGGTTAGCATCAGCCCTAGGATAGTGTTAGGTTTAGTGTTAGGGTTAGCATCAGCCCTAGGATAGTGTTAGGGTTAGGGTTAGACTCAGCCCTTGGATACTCTTAGGGTTATTGCTAGGGTTAGCATCAGCCCTAGGATAGTGTTAGGGTTAGGGTTAGCATCAGCCCTAGGAGGGTGTTAGGGTTAGGGTTAGGGTTAGCATCAGGCCTAGGATAGTGTTAGGGTTAGGGTTAGCATTAGCCCTAGGATAATGTTATGGTTAGGGTGATGGTTAGCATCAGCCCTAGGATAGTGTTAGGGTTAGGGTTAGGGTTAGCATCAGCCCTAGGATAGTGTTAGGTTTAGGGTTAGACTCAGCCCTAGGATACTGTTAGGGTTATTTTTATTGTTAGCATCAGCCCTAGGATAGTGTTAGGGTTAGGGTTAGCATCAGCCCTAGGAGAGTGTTAGTGTTAGGGTTAGGGTTAGCATCAGCCTTAGGATAGTGTTAGGGTTAGGGTTAGGGTTAGCATCAGCCCTAGGATAGTGTTAGCGTTAGGGTTAGCATCACCCTAGGATAGTGTTAGGGTTAGGGTTAGGGTTAGCATCAGCCCTAGGATAGTGTTATGGTTAGAGATAGCATCAGCCCTAGGATAGTGTTAGGGTTAGGGTTAGAGTTAGCATCATCCCTAGGATAGTGTTAGGGTTAGGGTTAGGGTTAGCATCAGGCCTAGGATAGTGTTAGGGTTAGGGTTACCATCAGCCTTAGGATAGTGTTAGGGTTAGGGTTAGGGTTAGCATCAGCCCTAGGTTAGTGTTAGTGTTAGGGTTAGGGTTAGCATCAGCCCTAGGATAGTGTTAGGGTTAGGGTTAGGGTTAGCATCAGCCCTAGGATAGTGTTAGGGTTAGGGTTAGCATCAGCCCTAGGATAGCGTTAGGGTTAGGGTTAGGGTTAGCATCAGGCCTAGGATAGTGTTAGGGTTAGGGTTAGGGATAGCATCAGGCCTAGGATAGTGTTAGGGTTAGGGTTAGCATCAGCCCTAGGATAGTGTTAGGGTTAGTGTTAGGGTTAGCATCAGCCCTAGGATAGTGTTATCGTAAGGGTTAGCATCAGCCCTAGGATAGTGTTAGGGTTAGGGTTATGGTTAACATCTGCCGTATGATAGTGTTAGGGTTAGGGTTATGGTTAGCATCAGCCCTAGGATAGTGTTAGGGTTAGGGTTAGCATCAGCCCTAAGATAGTGTTAGGGTTAGGGTTAGGGTTAACATCAGCTTAGGATAGTGTTAGGGTTAGGGTTAGGGTTAGCATCAGCCCTAGGATACTGTTAGGGTTAGGGTTAGCATCACCCCTAGGATAGTGTTAGGGTTAGGGTTAGGGTTAGGGTTAGCATCAGCCCTAGGATAGTGTTAGGGTTAGGGTTATCATCAGCCCTAGGATAGTGTTAGGGTTAGGGTTAGGGTTAGCGTCAGCCTTAGGATAGTGTTAGGGTTAGGGTTAGCATCAGCCCTAAGATAGTGTTAGGGTTACGGTTAGGGTTAGCATCAGGCCTAGGATAGTGTTAGGGTTAGAGTTAGAATCAGATTTAGGATAGTGTTAGGGTTAGGGTTAGGGTTAGCATCAGCCCTAGGATAGTGATAGCGTAAGGGTTAGCTTCAGCCCTAGGATAGTGTTAGGGTTAGGGTTAGGGTTAGCATCACCCCTAGGATAGTGTTATGGTTAGAGATAGCATCAGACCTAGGTTAGTGTTAGAGTTAGGGTTAGGGTTAGCATCAGCCCTAGGATAGTGTTAGGGTTAGAGTTAGTGTTAGCATCAGGCCTAGGATAGTGTTAGGGTTAGGGTTAGCATCAGCCTTAGGATAGTGTTAGGGTTAGGGTTAGGGTTAGCATCAGCCCTAGGAGAGTGTTAGGGTTAGGGTTAGGGCTGGCATCAGCCCTAGGATACTGTTAGGGTTAGGGTTAGCATCAGCCCTAGGATAGTGTTAGGGTTTGGGTTAGGGTTAGCATCAGCCCTAGGATAGTGTTAGGGTTAGTGTTAGCATCAGCCCTAGGATAGTGTTAGGGTTAGGGTTAGGGTTAGTATCAGCCCTAGGATAGTGTTAGGGTTAGGTTTAGGGTTAGCATCAGCCCTAGGAGAGTGTTAGGGTTAGGGTTAGGGCTGGCATCAGCCCTAGGATACTGTTAGGGTTAGGGTTAGCATCAGCCCTAGGATAGTGTTAGGGTTTGGGTTAGGGTTAGCATCAGCCCTAGGATAGTGTTAGGGTTAGGGTTAGGGTTAGCATCAGGCCTAGGATAGTGTTAGGGTTAGGGTTAGCATCAGCCTTAGGATACTGTTAGGGTTAGGGTTAGGGTTAGCATCAGCCCTAGGATAGTGTTAGGGTTAGGGTTAGCATCAGCCTTAGGATAGTGTTTGGGTTAGGGTTATGGTTAGCATCAACCCTAGGATGGTGTTAGGGTTAGGGTTAGCATCAGCCCTAAGATAGTGTTAGGGTTAGGGTTCGGGTTAGCATCAGGTCTAGGATAGTGTTAGGGTTAGGGTTAGCATCAGGCCTAGGATAGTGTTAGGGTTAGGGTTAGCATCAGCCCTAGGATAGTGTTAGGGTTAGTGTTAGGGTTAGCATCAGCTCTAGGATAGTGTTAGGGTAAGGGTTAGCATCAGCCCTAGGATAGTGTTAGGGTTAGGGTTATGGTTAGCATCAGCCGTATGATAGTGTTAGGGTTAGGGTTATGGTTAGCATCAGCCCTAGGATAGTGTTAGGGTTAGGGTTATCATCAGCCCTAAGATAGTGTTGGGGTTAAGGTTAGGGTTAACATCAGCTTAGGATAGTGTTAGGGTTAGGGTTAGGGTTAGCATCAGCCCTAGGATAGTGTTAGGGTTCGTGTTAGCATCACCCCTAGAATAGTGTTAGGGTTAGGGTTAGGGTTAGGGTTAGCATCAGCCCTAGGATAGTGTTAGGGTTAGGGTTAGCATGAGCCCTAGGATAGTGTTAGCATAAGGGTTAGCTTCAGCCCTAGGATAGTGTTAGGGTTAGGGTTAGGGTTAGCATCAGCCCTAGGATAGTGTTATGGTTAGAGATAGCATCAGCCCTAGGATTGTGTTAGAGTTAGGGTTAGGATTAGCATCAGCCCTAGGATAGTGTTAGGGTTAGAGTTAGTGTTAGCATCAGGCCTAGGATAGTGTTAGGGTTTGGGTTAGCATCAGCCTTAGGATAGTGTTAGGGTTAGGGTTAGGGTTAGCATCAGCCCTAGGATAGTGTTAGGGTTAGTGTTAGCATAAGCCCTAGGATAGTGTTAGGGTTAGGGTTAGGGTTAGTATCAGCCCTAGGATAGTGTTAGGGTTAGGGTTAGGGTTCGCATCAGCCCTAGGAGAGTGTTAGGTTTAGGGTTAGGGCTGGCATCAGCCCTAGGATACTGTTAGGGTTAGGGTTAGCATCAGCCCTAGGATAGTGTTAGGGTTTGGGTTAGGGTTAGCATCAGCCCTAGGATAGTGTTAGGGTTAGGGTTAGGGTTAGCATCAACCCTAGGATAGTGTTAGGGTTAGGGTTAGCATCAGCCTTAGGATACTGTTAGGGTTAGGGTTAGGGTTAGCATCAGCCCCAGGATAGTGTTAGTGTTAGGGTTAGCATCAGCCCTAGGATAGTGTTAGAGTTAGGGTTATGGTTAGCATCAACCCTAGGATAGTGTTAGGGTTAGGGTTAGCATCAGCCCTAAGATAGTGTTAGGGTTAGGGTTCGGGTTAGCATCAGGTCTAGGATAGTGTTAGGGTTAGGGTTAGCATCAGCCTTAGGATAGTGTTAGGGTTAGGGTTAGGGTTAGCATCAGCCCTAGGATAGTGTTAGGGTTAGGGTTAGCATCAGCCCTAGGATAGTGTTAGGTTTAGGGTTAGGGTTAGCATCAGCCCTAGGATAGTGTTAGGATTAGGGTTAGACTCAGCCCTTGGATACTGTTAGGGTTACTGTTAGGGTTAGCATCAGCCCTAGGATAGTGTTAGGGTTAGGGATAGCATCAGCCCTAGGAGAGTGTAAGGGTTAGGGTTAGGGTTAGCATCAGACCTAGGATAGTGTTAGGGTTAGGGTTAGCATCAGCCCTAGGATAATGTTATGGTTAGGGTGATGGTTAGCATCAGCCCTAGGATAGTGTTAGGGTTAGGGTTAGGGTTAGCATCAGCCCTAGGATAGTGTTAGGGTTAGGGTTAGACTCAGCCCTAGGATACTGTTAGGGTTACTGTTAGGGTTAGCATCAGCCCTAGGATAGTGTTAGGGTTAGGGTTAGCATCAGCCCTAGGATAGTGTTAGGGTTAGGGTTAGCATCAGCCCTAGGATAATGTTATGGTTAGGGTGATGGTTAGCATCATCCCTAGGATAGTGTTAGGGATAGGGTTAGAGTTAGCATCAGCCCTAGGATAGTGTTAGGGTTAGGGTTAGGGTTAGCATCAGCCCTAGGATATTATTATGGTTAGAGATAGCATCAGCCCTAGGATAGTGTTAGGGTTAGGGTTAGGGTTAGCATCAGCCCGAGGATAGTGTTAGGGTTAGGGTTAGGGCTGGCATCAGCCCTAGGATACTGTTAGGGTTAGGGTTAGCATCAGCCCTAGGATAGTGTTAGTGTTACGGTTAGGGTTAGCATCAGCCCTAGGATAGTGTTATGGTTAGGGTTAGTGTTAGCATCAGGCCTAGGATAGTGTTAGGGTTAGGGTTAGCATCAACCTTAGGATCCTGTTAGGGTTAGGGTTAGGGTTAGCATCAGCCCTAGGATAGTGTTAGGGTTAGGGTTAGCATCAGCCCTAGGATAGTGTTAGGGTTAGGGTTATGGTTAGCATCAGCCCTAGGATAATGTTAGGGTTAGGGTTAGCATCAGCCCTAATATAGTGTTAGGGTTAGGGTTATGGTTAGCATCAGGTCTAGGATAGTGTTAGGGTTAGGGTTAGCATCAGCCTTAGGATAGTGTTAGGGTTAGGGTTAGGTTAGCATCAGCCCTAGGATTGTGTTAGGGTTAGGGTTAGCATCAGCCCTAGGATAGTGTTAGGTTTAGGGTAAGGGTTAGCATCAGCCCTTGGATAGTGTTAGGGTTAGGGTTAGACTCAGCCCTAGGATACTGTTAGGGTTATTGTTAGGGTTAGCATCAGCCCTAGGATAGTGTTAGGGTTAGGGTTAGCATCAGCCCTAGGAGAGTGTTAGGGTTAGGGTTAGGGTTATCGTCAGCCCTAGGATAGTGTTAGGGTTAGGGTTAGCATCAGCCCTAGGATAATGTTATGGTTAGGGTGATGGTTAGCATCAGGCCTAGGATAGTGTTAGGGTTAGGGTTAGGGTTAGCATGAGCCCTAGGATAGTGTTAGGGTTAGGGTTAGACTCAGCCCTAGGATACTGTTAGGGTTATTGTTAGGGTTAGCATCAGCCCTAGGATAATGTTAGGGTTTTGGTTAGCATCAGCCCTAGGAGAGTGTTAGAATTAGGGTTAGGGTTAGGGTTAGCATCAGCCCTAGGATAGTGTTAGGGTTAGGGTTAGCATCAGCCCTAGGATAGTGTTAGGTTTAGGGTTAGGGTTAGCATCAGACCTAGGATAGTGTTAGGGTTATTGTTAGTCTCAGCCCTTGGATACTGTTAGGGTTACTGTTAGGGTTAGCATCAGCCCTAGGATAGTGTTAGGGTTAGGGTTAGCATCAGCCCTAGGAGAGTGTAAGGGTTAGGGTTAGGGTTAGCATCAGCCCTAGGATAGTGTTAGGGTTAGGGTTAGCATCAGCCCTAGGATAATGTTATGGTTAGGGTGATGGTTAGCATCAGCCCTAGGATAGTGTTAGGGTTAGGGTTAGGGTTAGCATCAGCCCTAGGATAGTGTTAGGGTTAGGGTTAGACTCAGCCCTAGGATACTGTTAGGGTTACTGTTAGGGTTAGCATCAGCCCTAGGATAGTGTTAGGGTTAGGGTTAGCATCAGCCCTAGGATAGTGTTAGGGTTAGGGTTAGCATCCGCCCTAGGATAATGTTATGGTTAGGGTGATGGTTAGCATCATCCCTAGGATAGTGTTAGGGATAGGGTTAGAGTTAGCATCATCCCTAGGATAGTGTTAGGGTTAGGGTTAGGGTTAGCATCAGCCCTAGGATATTATTATGGTTAGAGATAGCATCAGCCCTAGGATAGTGTTAGGGTTAGGGTTAGGGTGAGCATCAGCCCTAGGATAGTGTTAGGGTTAGGGTTAGGGCTGGCATCAGCCCTAGGATACTGTTAGGGTTAGGGTTAGCATCAGCCCTAGGATAGTGTTAGGGTTAGTGTTAAGGTTAGCATCAGCCCTAGGATAGTGTTAGGGTTAGGGTTAAGGTTAGCATCAGGCCTAGGATAGTGTTAGTGTTAGGGTTAGGGTTAGTATCAGCCCTAGGATAGTGTTAGGGTTAGGGTTACGGTTAGCATCAGCCCTAGGATAGTGTTAGGTTTAGGGTTAGGGCTGGCATCAGCCCTAGGATACTGTTAGGGTTAGGGTTAGCATCAGCCCTAGGATAGTGTTAGGGTTAGGGTTAGGGTTAGCATCAGCCCTAGGATAGTGTTAGGGTTAGGGTTAAGGTTAGCATCAGGCCTAGGATAGTGTTAGGGTAAGGGTTAGCATCAGCCCTAGGATAGTGTTAGGGTTAGGGTTAGCATCAGCCCTAAGATACTGTTAGGGTTAGGGTTAGGGTTAACATCAGGCCTAGGATAGTGTTAGGGTTAGGGTTAGCATCAGCCTTAGGATAGTGTTAGGGTTAGGGTTAGGGTTAGCATCAGCCCTAGGATAGTGTTAGCGTTAGGGTTAGCATCAGCCCTAGGATAGTGTTAGGGTTAGGGTTAGGGTTAGCATCAGCCCTAGGATAGTGTTATGGTTAGAGATAGCATCAGCCCTAGGATAGTGTTAGAGTTAGGGTTAGGGTTATCATCAGCCCTAGGATAGTGTTAGTGTTAGAGTTAGGGTTAGCATCAGGCCTAGGATAGTGTTAGCGTTAGGGTTAGCATCAGCCTTAGGATAGTGTTAGGGTTAGGGTTAGGGTTAGCATCAGCCCTAGGATAGTGTTAGGGTTAGTGTTAGCATCAGCCCTAGGATAGTGTTAGGGTAAGGGTTAGGGTTAGTATCAGCCCTATGATAGTTTTAGGGTTAGGGTTAGGGTTAGCATAAGCCCTAGGATAATGTTAGGGTTAGGGTTAGGGCTGGCATCAGCCCTAGGTTACTGTTAGGGTTAGGGTTAGCATCAGCCCTAGGATAGTGTTAGGGTTAGGGTTAAGGTTAGCATCAGCCCTAGGATAGTGTTAGGGTTAGGGTTAGGGTTAGCATCAGGCCTAGGATAGTGTTAGGGTTAGGGTTAGCATCAGCCTTAGGATCCTGTTAGGGTTAGGGTTAGGGTTAGCATCAGCCCTAGGATAGTGTTAGGGTTAGGGTTAGCATCAGCCCTAGGATAGTGTTAGGGTTAGGGTTAGGGTTAGCATCAGCCCTAGGATAGTGTTAGGGTTAGGGTTCCATCAGCCCTAATATAGTGTTAGGGTTAGGGTTAGGGTTAGCATCAGGTCTAGGATAGTGTTAGGGTTAGGGTTAGCATCAGCCTTAGGATAGTGTCAGGGTTAGGGTTAGGGTTAGCAACAGCCCTAGGATAGTGTTAGGGTTAGGGTTAGCATCAGCCCTAGGATAATGTTAGGTTTAGGGTTAGGGTTAGCATCAGCCCTAGGATAGTGTTAGGGTTTGGGTTAGCATCAGCCTTAGGAGAGTGTTAGGGTTAGGGTTAGGGTTAGCATCAGCCCTAGGATAGTGTTAGGGTTAGGGTTAGGGTTAGCATCAGCCCTAGCATAGTGTTAGGGTTAGGATTAGACTCAGCCCTAGGATACTGTTAGGGTTATTGTTAGGGTTAGCATCAGCCCTAGGATAGTGTTAGGGTTTGGGTTAGCATCAGCCTTAGGAGAGTGTTAGGGTTAGGGTTAGGGTTAGCATCAGCCCTAGGATAGTGTTAGGGTTAGGGTTAGGGTTAGCATCAGCCCTAGCATAGTGTTAGGGTTAGGATTAGAGTCAGCCCTAGGATACTGTTAGGGTTATTGTTAGGGTTAGCATCAGCCCTAGGATAGTGTTAGGGTTAGGGTTAGCATCAGCCCTAGGAGAGTGTTTGGGTTAGGGTTAGGGTTAGCATCAGCCCTAGGATAGTGTTAGGGTTAGGGTTAGGGTTAGCATCAGCCCTAGGATAGTGTTAGGGTTAGGGTTAGCATCAGCCCTAGGATAGTGTTAGAGTTAGTGTTAGGGTTAGCATCAGCCCTAGGATAGGGTTAGGTTTAGGGTTAGCATCAGCCCAAGGATAGTGTTAGGGTTAGGGTTAGGGTTAGCATCAGCCCTAGGATAGTGTTAGGGTTAGGGTTAGGTTTAGCATCAGCCCTAGGATAGTGTTAGGGTTAGGGTTTTGGTTATCATCAGGCCTAGGATAGTGTTAGGGGTAGGGTTAGCATCAGCCCTAGGATAGTGTTAGGGTTAGTGTTAGGGTTATCATCAGGCCTAGGATAGTGTTAGTTTTAGGATTAGCATCAGCCGTAGGATAGTGTTAGGGTTAGGGTTAGGGATAACATCAGCCCTAGGATAGTGTTAGGGTTAGGCTTAGGGTTATCATCCGGCCTAGGATAGTGTTAGGGTTAGGGTTAGCATCAGCTCTAGGATAGTGTTAGGGTTAGGGTTAGTGTTAGCATCAGCCCTAGGATAGTGTTATGGTTATGGTTAGCATCAGCCCTAGGATAGTGTTAGGGTTAGGGTTAGATTTAGCATCAGCCCTAGCATAGTGTTAGGGTTAGGGTTAGCATCAGCCCTAGGATAGTGTTAGGGTTAGGGTTAGGGTTAGGGTTAGCATCAGCCCTAGAATAGTGTTAGGGTTAGGATTATGGTTAGCAACAGCCCTAGGATAGTGTTAGGGTTAGGCTTAGGGATAGCATCAGCCCTAGGATAGTGTTAGGGTTAGGGTTAGGGTTAGCATGAGACCTAGGATAGTGTTAGGGTTAGGGTTAGGGTTAGCATCAGGCCTAGGATAGTGTTAGGGTTAGGGTTAGCATCAGCCTTAGGATAGTGTTAGTGTTAGGGTTAGGGTTAGCATCAGCCTTAGGATAGTGTTAGGGTTAGGGTTAGCATCAGCCCTAGGATAGTGTTAGGGTTAGGGTTAGGGTTAGTATCAGCCCTAGGATAGTGTTAGGGTTAGGGTTAGGGTTAGCATCAGCCCTAGGATAGTGTTAGGGTTAGGGTTACGGCTAGCATCAACCCTATGATAGTGTTAGGGTTAGGGTTAGCATCAGCCCTAGGATAGTGTTAGGGTTAGCGTTAGGGTTAGCATCAGCCCTAGGATAGTTATAGGGTTAGTGTTAGCCTCAGCCCTTGGATAGTGTTAGAGTTAGTGTTAGGGTTAGCATCAGCCCTAGGATAGGGTTAGGTTTAGGGTTAGCATCAGCCCAAGGATAGTGTTAGGGTTAGGGTTAGGGTTAGCATCAGCCCTAGGATAGTGTTAGGGTTAGGGTTAGGGTTAGCATCAGGCCTAGGATAGTGTTAGGGTTAGGGTTAGCATCAGCCTTAGGATACTGTTAGGGTTATGGTTAGGGTTAGCATCAGCCCTAGGATAGTGTTAGTGTTAGGGTTATGGTTAGCATCAGCCCTAGGATAGTGTTAGGGTTAGGGTTATGGTTAGCATCAGCCCTAGGATAGTGTTAGGGTTAGGGTTAGCATCAGCCCTAAGATAGTGTTAGGGTTAGGGTTAGGGTTAACATCAGCTTCGGATAGTGTTAGGGTTAGGGTTAGGGTTAGCATCAGCCCTAGGATAGTGTTAGGGTTAGGGTTAGCATCACCCCTAGGATAGTGTTAGGGTTAGGGTTAGGGTTAGGGTTAGCATCAGCCCTAGGATAGTGTTAGGGTTAGGGTTAGCATCAGCCCTAGGATAGTGTTAGGGTTAGGGTTAGGGTTAGCGTCAGCCCTAGGATAGTGTTAGGGTTAGGGTTAGCATCAGCCCTAAGATAGTGTTAGGGTTACGGTTAGGGTTAGCATCAGGCCTAGGATAGTGTTAGGGTTAGAGTTAGAATCAGCCTTAGGATAGTGTTAGGGTTAGGGTTAGGGTTAGCATCAGCCCTAGGATAGTGTTAGCGTAAGGGTTAGCTTCAGCCGTAGGATAGTGTTAGGGTTAGGGTTAGGGTTAGCATCACCCCTAGGATAGTGTTATGGTTAGAGATAGCATCAGACCTAGGTTAGTGTTAGAGTTAGGGTTAGGGTTAGCATCAGCCCTAGGATAGTGTTAGGGTTAGAGTTAGTGTTAGCATCAGGCCTAGGATAGTGTTAGGGTTAGGGTTAGCATCAGCCTTAGGATAGTGTTAGGGTTAGGGTTAGGGTTAGCATCAGCCCTAGGAGAGTGTTAGGGTTAGGGTTAGGGCGGGCATCAGCCCTAGGATACTGTTAGGGTTAGGGTTAGTATCAGCCCTAGGATAGTGTTAGGGTTTGGGTTAGGGTTAGCATCAGCCCTAGGATAGTGTTAGGGTTAGTGTTAGCATCAGCCCTAGGATAGTGTTAGGGTTATGGTTAGGGTTAGTATCAGCCCTAGGATAGTGTTAGGGTTAGGTTTAGGGTTAGCATCAGCCCTAGGAGAGAGTTAGGGTTAGGGTTAGGGATGGCATCAGCCCTAGGATACTGTTAGGGTTAGGGTTAGCATCAGCCCTAGGATAGTGTTAGGGTTTGGGTTAGGGTTAGCATCAGCCCTAGGATAGTGTTAGGGTTAGGGTTAGGGTTAGCATCAGGCCTAGGATAGTGTTAGGGTTAGGGTTAGCATCAGCCTTAGGATACTGTTAGGGTTAGGGTTAGGGTTAGCATCAGCCCTAGGATAGTGTTAGGGTTAGGGTTAGCATCAGCCTTAGGATAGTGTTTGGGTTAGGGTTATGGTTAGCATCAACCCTAGGATGGTGTTAGGGTTAGGGTTAGCATCAGCCCTAAGATAGTGTTAGGGTTAGGGTTCGGGTTAACATCAGGTCTAGGATAGTGTTAGGGTTAGGGTTAGCATCAGGCCTAGGATAGTGTTAGGTTTAGGGTTAGCATCAGCCCTAGGATAGTGTTAGGGTTAGTGTTAGGGTTAGCATCAGCTCTAGGATAGTGTTAGGGTAAGGGTTAGCATCAGCCCTAGGATAGTGTTAGGGTTAGGGTTATGGTTAGCATCAGCCGTATGATAGTGTTAGGTTTAGGGTTATGGTTAGCATCAGCCCTAGGATAGTGTTAGGGTTAGGGTTATCATCAGCCCTAAGATAGTGTTGGGGTTAAGGTTAGGGTTAACATCAGCTTAGGATAGTGTTAGGGTTAGGGTTAGGGTTAGCATCAGCCCTAGGATAGTGTTAGGGTTCGGGTTAGCATCACCCCTAGAATAGTGTTAGGGTTAGGGTTAGGGTTAGGGTTAGCATCAGCCCTAGGATAGTGTTAGGTTTAGGGTTAGCATGAGCCCTAGGATAGTGTTAGCATAAGGGTTAGCTTCAGCCCTAGGATAGTGTTAGGGTTAGGGTTAGGGTTAGCATCAGCCCTAGGATAGTGTTATGGTTAGAGATAGCATCAGCCCTAGGATAGTGTTAGAGTTAGGGTTAGGATTAGCATCAGCCCTAGGATAGTGTTAGGGTTAGAGTTAGTGTTAGCATCAGGCCTAGGATAGTGTTAGGGTTTGGGTTAGCATCAGCCTTAGGATAGTGTTAGGATTAGGGTTAGGGTTAGCATCAGCCCTAGGATAGTGTTAGGGTTAGTGTTAGCATAAGCCCTAGGATAGTGTTAGGGTTAGGGTTAGGGTTAATATCAGCCATAGGATAGTGTTAGGGTTAGGGTTAGGGTTAGCATCAGCCCTAGGAGAGTGTTAGGTTTAGGGTTAGGGCTGGCATCAGCCCTAGGATACTGTTAGGGTTAGGGTTAGCATCAGCCCTAGGATAGTGTTAGGGTTTGGGTTAGGGTTAGCATCAGCCCTAGGATAGTGTTAGGGTTAGGGTTAGTGTTAGCATCAGGCCTAGGATAGTGTTAGGGTTAGGGTTAGCATCAGCCTTAGGATACTGTTAGGGTTAGGGTTAGGGTTAGCATCAGCCTCAGGATAGTGTTAGGGTTAGGGTTAGCATGAGCCCTAGGATAGTGTTAGAGTTAGGGTTATGGTTAGCATCAACCCTAGGATAGTGTTAGGGTTAGGGTTAGCATCAGCCCTAAGATAGTGTTAGGGTTAGGGTTCGGGTTAGCATCAGGTCTAGGATAGTGTTAGGGTTAGGGTTAGCATCAGCCTTAGGATAGTGTTAGGGTTAGGGTTAGGGTTAGCATCAGCCCTAGGATAGTGTTAGGGTTAGGGTTAGCATCAGCCCTAGGATAGTGTTAGGTTTAGGGTTAGGGTTAGCATCAGCCCTAGGATAGTGTTAGGGTTAGGGTTAGACTCAGCCCTTGGATACTGTTAGGGTTACTGTTAGGGTTAGCATCAGCCCTAGGATAGTGTTAGGGTTAGGGTTAGCATCAGCCCTAGGAGAGTGTAAGGGTTAGGGTTAGGGTTAGCATCAGCCCTAGGATAGTGTTAGGGTTAGGGTTAGCATCAGCCCTAGGATAATGTTATGGTTAGGGTGATGGTTAGCATCAGCCCTAGGATAGTGTTAGGGTTAGGGTTAGGGTTAGCATCAGCCCTAGGATAGTGTTAGGGTTAGGGTTAGACTCAGCCCTAGGATACTGTTAGGGTTACTGTTAGGGTTAGCATCAGCCCTAGGATAGTGTTAGGGTTAGGGTTAGCATCAGCCCTAGGATAGTGTTAGGGTTAGGGATAGCATCAGCCCTAGGATAATGTTATGGTTAGGGTGATGGTTAGCATCATCCCTAGGATAGTGTTAGGGATAGGGTTAGAGTTAGCATCATCCCTAGGATAGTGTTAGTGTTAGGGTTAGGGTTAGCATCAGCCCTAGGATATTATTATGGTTAGAGATAGCATCAGCCCTAGGATAGTGTTAGGGTTAGGGTTAGGGTTAGCATCAGCCCGAGGATAGTGTTAGGGTTAGGGTTAGGGCTGGCATCAGCCCTAGGATACTGTTAAAGTTAGGGTTAGCATCAGCCCTAGGATAGTGTTAGTGTTACGGTTAGGGTTAGCATCAGCCCTAGGATAGTGTTATGGTTAGGGTTAGTGTTAGCATCAGGCCTAGGATAGTGTTAGGGTTAGGGTTAGCATCAACCTTAGGATACTGTTAGGGTTAGGGTTAGGGTTAGCCTCAGCCCTAGGATAGTGTTAGGGTTAGGGTTAGCATCAGCCCTAGGATAGTGTTAGGGTTATGGTTATGGTTAGCATCAGCCCTAGGATAATGTTAGGGTTAGGGTTAGCATCATCCCTAATATAGTGTTAGGGTTAGGGTTAGGGTTAGCATCAGGTCTAGGATAGTGTTAGGGTTAGGGTTAGCATCAGCCTTAGGATAGTGTTAGGGTTAGGGTTAGGTTAGCATCAGCCCTAGGATTGTGTTAGGGTTAGGGTTAGCATCAGCCCTAGGATAGTGTTAGGTTTAGGGTAAGGGTTAGCATCAGCCCTTGGATAGTGTTAGGGTTAGGGTTAGACTCAGCCCTAGGATACTGTTAGGGTTATTGTTAGGGTTAGCATCAGGTCTAGGATAGTGTTAGGGTTAGGGTTAGCATCAGCCCTAGGAGAGTGTTAGGGTTAGGGTTAGGGTTAGCGTCAGCCCTAGGATAGTGTTAGGGTTAGGGTTAGCATCAGCCCTAGGATAATGTTATGGTTAGGGTGATGGTTAGCATCAGGCCTAGGATAGTGTTAGGGTTAGGGTTAGGGTTAGCATCAGCCCTAGGATAGTGTTAGGGTTAGGGTTAGACTCAGCCCTAGGATACTGTTAGGGTTATTGTTAGGGTTAGCATCAGCCCTAGGATAATGTTAGGGTTTTGGTTAGCATCAGCCCTAGGAGAGTGTTAGAGTTAGGGTTAGGGTTAGGGTTAGCATCAGCCCTAGGATAGTGTTAGGGTTAGGGTTAGCATCAGCCCTAGGATAGTGTTAGGTTTAGGGTTAGGGTTAGCATCAGCCCTAGGATAGTGTTAGGGTTAGGGTTAGACTCAGCCCTTGGATACTGTTAGGGTTACTGTTAGGGTTAGCATCAGCCCTAGGATAGTGTTAGGGTTAGGGTTAGCATCAGCCCTAGGAGAGTGTAAGGGTTAGGGTTAGGGTTAGCATCAGCCCTAGGATAGTGTTAGGGTTAGGGTTAGCATCAGCCCTAGGATAATTTATGGTTAGGGTGATGGTTAGCATCAGCCCTAGGATAGTGTTAGGATTAGGGTTAGGGTTAGCATCAGCCCTAGGATAGTGTTAGGGTTAGGGTTAGACTCAGGCCTAGGATACTGTTAGGGTTACTGTTAGGGTTAGCATCAGCCCTAGGATAGTGTTAGGGTTAGGGTTAGCATCAGCCCTAGGATAGTGTTAGGGTTAGGGTTAGCATCCGCCCTAGGATAATGTTATGGTTAGGGTGATGGTTAGCATCATCCCTAGGATAGTGTTAGGGATAGGGTTAGAGTTAGCATCATCCCTAGGATAGTGTTAGGGTTAGGGTTAGGGTTAGCATCAGCCCTAGGATATTATTATGGTTAGAGATAGCATCAGCCCTAGGATAGTGTTTTTGTTAGGGTTAGGGTGAGCATCAGCCCTAGGATAGTGTTAGGGTTAGGGTTAGGGCTGGCATCAGCCCTAGGATACTGTTAGGGTTAGGGTTAGCATCAGCCCTAGGATAGTGTTAGGGTTAGTGTTAGGGTTAGCATCAGCCCTAGGATAGTGTTAGGGTTAGGGTTAAGGTTAGCATCAGGCCTAGGATAGTGTTAGTGTTAGGGTTAGGGTTAGTATCAGCCCTAGGATAGTGTTAGGGTTAGGGTTACGGTTAGCATCAGCCCTAGGATAGTGTTAGGTTTAGGGTTAGGGCTGGCATCAGCCTTAGGATACTGTTAGGGTTAGGGTTAGCATCAGCCCTAGGATAGTGTTAGGGTTAGGGTTAGGGTTAGCATCAGCCCTAGGATAGTGTTAGGGTTAGGGTTAAGGTTAGCATCAGGCCTAGGATAGTGTTAGGGTAAGGGTTAGCATCAGCCCTAGGATAGTGTTAGGGTTAGGGTTAGCATCAGCCCTAAGATAGTGTTAGGGTTAGGGTTAGGGTTAACATCAGGCCTAGGATAGTGTTAGGGTTAGGGTTAGCATCAGCCTTAGGATAGTGTTAGGGTTAGGGTTAGGGTTAGCATCAGCCCTAGGATAGTGTTAGCGTTAGGGTTAGCATCAGCCCTAGGATAGTGTTAGGGTTAGGGTTAGGGTTAGCATCAGCCCTAGGATAGTGTTATGGTTAGAGATAGCATCAGCCCTAGGATAGTGTTAGAGTTAGGGTTAGGGTTATCATCAGCCCTAGGATAGTGTTAGTGTTAGAGTTAGGGTTAGCATCAGGCCTAGGATAGTGTTAGGGTTAGGGTTAGCATCAGCCTTAGGATAGTGTTAGGGTTAGGGTTAGGGTTAGCATCAGCCCTAGGATAGTGTTAGGGTTAGTGTTAGCATCAGCCCTAGGATAGTGTTAGGGTAAGGGTTAGGGTTAGTATCAGCCCTATGATAGTGTTAGGGTTAGGGTTAGGGTTAGCATAAGCCCTAGGATAATGTTAGGGTTAGGGTTAGGGCTGGCATCAGCCCTAGGTTACTGTTAGGGTTAGGGTTAGCATCAGCCCTAGGATAGTGTTAGGGTTAGGGTTAAGGTTAGCATCAGCCCTAGGATAGTGTTAGGGTTAGGGTTAGGGTTAGCATCAGGCCTAGGATAGTGTTAGGGTTAGGGTTAGCATCAGCCTTAGGATCCTGTTAGGGTTAGGGTTAGGGTTAGCATCAGCCCTAGGATAGTGTTAGGGTTAGGGTTAGCATCAGCCCTAGGATAGTGTTAGGGTTAGGGTTAGGGTTAGCATCAGCCCTAGGATAGTGTTAGGGTTAGGGTTCCATCAGCCCTAATATAGTGTTAGGGTTAGGGTTAGGGTTAGCATCAGGTCTAGGATAGTGTTAGGGTTAGGGTTAGCATCAGCCTTAGGATAGTGTCAGGGTTAGGGTTAGGGTTAGCAACAGCCCTAGGATAGTGTTATGGTTAGGGTTAGCATCAGCCCTAGGATAGTGTTAGGTTTAGGGTTAGGGTTAGCATCAGCCCTAGGATAGTGTTAGGGTTAGGGTTAGACTCAGCCCTAAGATACTGTTAGGGTTATTGTTAGTGTTAGCATCAGCCCTAGGATAGTGTTAGGGTTTGGGTTAGCATCAGCCTTAGGAGAGTGTTAGGGTTAGGGTTAGGGTTAGCATCAGCCCTAGGATAGAGTTAGGGTTAGGGTTAGGGTTAGCATCAGCCCTAGCATAGTGTTAGGGTTAGGATTAGACTCAGCCCTAGGATACTGTTAGGGTCATTGTTAGGGTTAGCATCAGCCCTAGGATAGTGTTAGGGTTAGGGTTAGCATCAGCCCTAGGAGAGTGTTTGGGTTAGGGTTAGGGTTAGCATCAGCCCTAGGATAGTGTTAGGGTTAGGGTTAGGGTTAGCATCAGCCCTAGGATAGTGTTAGGGTTAGGGTTAGCATCAGCCCTAGGATAGTGTTAGAGTTAGTGTTAGGGTTAGCATCAGCCCTAGGATAGGGTTAGGTTTAGGGTTAGCATCAGCCCAAGGATAGTGTTAGGGTTAGGGTTAGGGTTATCATCAGCCCTAGGATAGTGTTAGGGTTAGGGTTAGGTTTAGCATCAGCCCTAGGATAGTGTTAGGGTTAGGGTTTTGGTTATCATCAGGCCTAGGATAGTGTTAGGGGTAGGGTTAGCATCAGCCCTAGGACAGTGTTAGGGTTAGTATTAGGGTTATCATCAGGCCTAGGATAGTGTTAGTTTTAGGATTAGCATCAGCCGTAGGATAGTGTTAGGGTTAGGGTTAGGGTTAACATCAGCCCTAGGATAGTGTTAGCGTTAGTGTTAGGGTTAGCATCAACCCTAGGATAGTGTTAGGGTTAGGCTTAGGGTTATCATCCGGCCTAGGATAGTGTTAGGGTTAGGGTTAGCATCAGCTCTAGGATAGTGTTAGGGTTAGGGTTAGTGTTAGCATCAGCCCTAGGATAGTGTTAAGGTTATGGTTAGCATCAGCCCTAGGATAGTGTTAGGGTTAGGGTTAGGTTTAGCATCAGCCCTAGCATAGTGTTAGGGTTAGGGTTAGCATCAGCCCTAGGATAGTGTTATGGTTAGGGTTAGGGTTAGGGTTAGCATCAGCCCTAGAATAGTGTTAGGGTTAGGATTAGGGTTAGCAACAGCCCTAGGATAGTTCTAGGGTTAGGCTTAGGGATAGCATCAGCCCTAGGATAGTGTTAGGGTTAGGGTTAGGGTTGGCGTGAGCCCTAGGATAGTGTTAGGGTTAGGGTTAGGGTTAGCATCAGGCCTAGGATAGTGTTAGGGTTAGGGTTAGCATCAGCCTTAGGATAGTGTTAGTGTTAGGGTTAGGGTTAGCATCAGCCTTAGGATAGTGTTAGGGTTAGGGTTAGCATCAGCCCTAGGATAGTGTTAGGGTTAGGGTTAGCATCAGCCCTAGGAGAGTGTAAGGGTTAGGGTTAGGGTTAGCATCAGCCCTAGGATAGTGTTAGGGTTAGGGTTAGCATCAGCCCTAGGATAATGTTATGGTTAGGGTGATGGTTAGCATCAGCCCTAGGATAGTGTTAGGATTAGGGTTAGGGTTAGCATCAGCCCTAGGATAGTGTTAGGGTTAGGGTTAGACTCAGGCCTAGGATACTGTTAGGGTTACTGTTAGGGTTAGCATCAGCCCTAGGATAGTGTTAGGGTTAGGGTTAGCATCAGCCCTAGGATAGTGTTAGGGTTAGGGTTAGCATCCGCCCTAGGATAATGTTATGGTTAGGGTGTTGGTTAGCATCATCCCTAGGATAGTGTTAGGGATAGGGTTAGAGTTAGCATCATCCCTAGGATAGTGTTAGGGTTAGGGTTAGGGTTAGCATCAGCCCTAGGATATTATTATGGTTAGAGATAGCATCAGCCCTAGGATAGTGTTTTTGTTAGGGTTAGGGTGAGCATCAGCCCTAGGATAGTGTTAGGGTTAGGGTTAGGGCTGGCATCAGCCCTAGGATACTGTTAGGGTTAGGGTTAGCATCAGCCCTAGGATAGTGTTAGGGTTAGTGTTAGGGTTAGCATCAGCCCTAGGATAGTGTTAGGGTTAGGGTTAAGGTTAGCATCAGGCCTAGGATAGTGTTAGTGTTAGGGTTAGGGTTAGTATCAGCCCTAGGATAGTGTTAGGGTTAGGGTTACGGTTAGCATCAGCCCTAGGATAGTGTTAGGTTTAGGGTTAGGGCTGGCATCAGCCCTAGGATACTGTTAGGGTTAGGGTTAGCATCAGCCCTAGGATAGTGTTAGGGTTAGGGTTAGGGTTAGCATCAGCCCTAGGATAGTGTTAGGGTTAGGGTTAAGGTTAGCATCAGGCCTAGGATAGTGTTAGGGTAAGGGTTAGCATCAGCCCTAGGATAGTGTTAGGGTTAGGGTTAGCATCAGCCCTAAGATAGTGTTAGGGTTAGGGTTAGGGTTAACATCAGGCCTAGGATAGTGTTAGGGTTAGGGTTAGCATCAGCCTTAGGATAGTGTTAGGGTTAGGGTTAGGGTTAGCATCAGCCCTAGGATAGTGTTAGCGTTAGGGTTAGCATCAGCCCTAGGATAGTGTTAGGGTTAGGGTTAGGGTTAGCATCAGCCCTAGGATAGTGTTATGGTTAGAGATAGCATCAGCCCTAGGATAGTGTTAGAGTTAGGGTTAGGGTTATCATCAGCCCTAGGATAGTGTTAGTGTTAGAGTTAGGGTTAGCATCAGGCCTAGGATAGTGTTAGGGTTAGGGTTAGCATCAGCCTTAGGATAGTGTTAGGGTTAGGGTTAGGGTTAGCATCAGCCCTAGGATAGTGTTAGGGTTAGTGTTAGCATCAGCCCTAGGATAGTGTTAGGGTAAGGGTTAGGGTTAGTATCAGCCCTATGATAGTGTTAGGGTTAGGGTTAGGGTTAGCATAAGCCCTAGGATAATGTTAGGGTTAGGGTTAGGGCTGGCATCAGCCCTAGGTTACTGTTAGGGTTAGGGTTAGCATCAGCCCTAGGATAGTGTTAGGGTTAGGGTTAAGGTTAGCATCAGCCCTAGGATAGTGTTAGGGTTAGGGTTAGGGTTAGCATCAGGCCTAGGATAGTGTTAGGGTTAGGGTTAGCATCAGCCTTAGGATCCTGTTAGGGTTAGGGTTAGGGTTAGCATCAGCCCTAGGATAGTGTTAGGGTTAGGGTTAGCATCAGCCCTAGGATAGTGTTAGGGTTAGGGTTAGGGTTAGCATCAGCCCTAGGATAGTGTTAGGGTTAGGGTTCCATCAGCCCTAATATAGTGTTAGGGTTAGGGTTAGGGTTAGCATCAGGTCTAGGATAGTGTTAGGGTTAGGGTTAGCACCAGCCTTAGGATAGTGTCAGGGTTAGGGTTAGGGTTAGCAACAGCCCTAGGATAGTGTTATGGTTAGGGTTAGCATCAGCCCTAGGATAGTGTTAGGTTTAGGGTTAGGGTTAGCATCAGCCCTAGGATAGTGTTAGGGTTAGGGTTAGACTCAGCCCTAAGATACTGTTAGGGTTATTGTTAGTGTTAGCATCAGCCCTAGGATAGTGTTAGGGTTTGGGTTAGCATCAGCCTTAGGAGAGTGTTAGGGTTAGGGTTAGGGTTAGCATCAGCCCTAGGATAGTGTTAGGGTTAGGGTTAGGGTTAGCATCAGCCCTAGCATAGTGTTAGGGTTAGGATTAGACTCAGCCCTAGGATACTGTTAGGGTCATTGTTAGGGTTAGCATCAGCCCTAGGATAGTGTTAGGGTTAGGGTTAGCATCAGCCCTAGGAGAGTGTTTGGGTTAGGGTTAGGGTTAGCATCAGCCCTAGGATAGTGTTAGGGTTAGGGTTAGGGTTAGCATCAGCCCTAGGATAGTGTTAGGGTTAGGGTTAGCATCAGCCCTAGGATAGTGTTAGAGTTAGTGTTAGGGTTAGCATCAGCCCTAGGATAGGGTTAGGTTTAGGGTTAGCATCAGCCCAAGGATAGTGTTAGGGTTAGGGTTAGGGTTATCATCAGCCCTAGGATAGTGTTAGGGTTAGGGTTAGGTTTAGCATCAGCCCTAGGATAGTGTTAGGGTTAGGGTTTTGGTTATCATCAGGCCTAGGATAGTGTTAGGGGTAGGGTTAGCATCAGCCCTAGGATAGTGTTAGGGTTAGTGTTAGGGTTATCATCAGTCCTAGGATAGTGTTAGTTTTAGGATTAGCATCAGCCGTAGGATAGTGTTAGGGTTAGGGTTAGGGTTAACATCAGCCCTAGGATAGTGTTAGCGTTAGTGTTAGGGTTAGCATCAACCCTAGGATAGTGTTAGGGTTAGGCTTAGGGTTATCATCCGGCCTAGGATAGTGTTAGGGTTAGGGTTAGCATCAGCTCTAGGATAGTGTTAGGGTTAGGGTTAGTGTTAGCATCAGCCCTAGGATAGTGTTAAGGTTATGGTTAGCATCAGCCCTAGGATAGTGTTAGGGTTAGGGTTAGGTTTAGCATCAGCCCTAGCATAGTGTTAGGGTTAGGGTTAGCATCAGCCCTAGGATAGTGTTATGGTTAGGGTTAGGGTTAGGGTTAGCATCAGCCCTAGAATAGTGTTAGGGTTAGGATTAGGGTTAGCAACAGCCCTAGGATAGTTTTAGGGTTAGGCTTAGGGATAGCATCAGCCCTAGGATAGTGTTAGGGTTAGGGTTAGGGTTGGCATGAGCCCTAGGATAGTGTTAGGGTTAGGGTTAGGGTTAGCATCAGGCCTAGGATAGTGTTAGGGTTAGGGTTAGCATCAGCCTTAGGATAGTGTTAGTGTTAGGGTTAGGGTTAGCATCAGCCTTAGGATAGTGTTAGGGTTAGGGTTAGCATCAGCCCTAGGATAGTGTTAGGGTTAGGGTTAGGGTTAGTATCAGCCCTAGGATAGTGTTAGGGTTAGGGTTAGGGTTAGCATCAGCCCTAGGATAGTGTTAGGGTTAGGGTTACGGCTAGCATCAACCCTATGATAGTGTTAGGGTTAGGGTTAGCATCAGCCCTAGGATAGTGTTAGGGTTAGCGTTAGGGTTAGCATCAGCCCTAGGATAGTTTTAGGGTTAGTGTTAGCCTCAGCCCTAGGATAGTGTTAGAGTTAGTGTTAGGGTTAGCATCAGCCCCAGGATAGGGTTAGGTTTAGGGTTAGCATCAGCCCAAGGATAGTGTTAGGGTTAGGGTTAGGGTTAGCATCAGCCCTAGGATAGTGTTAGGGTTAGGGTTAGCATCAGCCCTAGGATAGTGTTAGGGTTAGGGTTAGGGTTAGCATCATCCCTAGGATAGTGTTAGGGTTAGGGTTAGGGTTAGCATCAGGCCTAGGATAGTGTTAGGGTTAGGGTTAGCATCAGCCTTAGGATACTGTTAGGGTTATGGTTAGGGTTAGCATCAGCCCTAGGATAGTGTTAGTGTTAGGGTTATGGTTAGCATCAGCCCTAGGATAGTGTTAGGGTTAGGGTTATGGTTAGCATCAGCCCTAGGATAGTGTTAGGGTTAGGGTTAGCATCAGCCCAAGGATAGTGTTAGGGTTAGGGTTAGGGTTAGGGTTAGCATCAGCCCTAGGATAGTGTTAGTGTTAGGGTTAGCATCAGCCCTAGGATAGTGTTAGGGATAGGGTTAGGGTTAGCATCAGCCCTAGGATAGTGTTAGGGTTAGGGTTAGCATCAGCCCTAAGATAGTGTTAGTGTTAGGGTTAGGGTTAGCATCAGGACTAGGATAGTGTTAGGGTTAAGGTTAGCATCAGCCTCAGGATAGTGTTAGGGTTAAGGTTAGGGTTAGCAACAGCCCTAGGATAGTGTTAGCGTTAGGGTTAGGATCAGACCTAGCATAGTGTTAGGGTTAGGGTTAGTGTTAGCATCAGCCCTAGGATAGTGTTATGGTTAGAGATAGCATCAGGCCTAGGATAGTGTTAGGGTTAGGGTTAGCATCAGCCTTAGGATAGTGTTAGGGTTAGGGTTAGGGTTAGCATCAGCCCTAGGATAGTGTTAGGGTTAGTGTTAGCATCAGCCCTAGGATAGTGTTAGCGTTAGGGTTAGGGTTAGTATCAGCCCTATGATAGTGTTAGGGTTAGGGTTAGGGTTAGCATCAGCCCTAGGATAGTGTTAGGGTTAGGGTTAGGGCTGGCATCAGCCCTAGGATACTGTTAGGGTTAGGGTTAGCATCAGCCCTAGGATAGTGTTAGGGTTAGGGTTAGGGTTAGCATCAGCCCTAAGATAGTGTTAGGGTTAGGGTTAGGGTTAGCATCAGGCCTAGGATAGTGTTAGGGTTAGGGTTAGCATCAGCCTTAGGATACTGTTAGGGTTAGGGTTAGGGTTAGCATCAGCCCTAGGATAGTGTTAGGGTTAGGGTTAGCATCAGCCCTAGGATAGTGTTAGGGTTAGGCTTAGGGTTAGCATCAGCCCTAGGATAGTGTTAGGGTTAGGGTTAGCATCAGCCTTAGGATAGTGTTAGGGTTAGGGTTAGGGTTAGCATCAGCCTTAGGATAGTGTTAGGGTTAGGGTTAGCATCAGCCCTAGGATAGTGTTAGGTTTAGGGTTAGGGTTAGCATCAGCCCTAGGATAGTGTTAGGGTTAGGGTTAGACTCAGCCCTAGGATACTGTTAGGGTTATTGTTAGGGTTAGCATCAGCCCAAGGAGAGTGTTAGGGTTAGGGTTGGGGTTAGCATCAGCCCTAGGATAGTGTTAGGGATAGGGTTAGCATCAGCTCTAGGATAATGTTATGGTTAGGGTGATGGTTAGCATCAGCCCTAGGATAGTGTTAGGGTTAGGGTTAGGGTTAGCATCAGCCCCAGTATAGTGTTTGGGTTAGGGTTAGCATCAGCCCTAGGATAGTGTTAGGGTTAGGGTTAGGGTTATCATCAGGCCTAGCATAGTGTTAGTGTTAGGGTTAGCATCAGCCCTAGGATAGTGTTAGGGTTAGGGTTAGGGTTAGGGTTAGCATCAGCCCTAGAATAGTGTTAGGGTTAGGATTAGTGTTAGCAACAGCCCTAGGATAGTGTTAGGGTTAGGCTTAGGGTTAGCATCAGCCCTAGGATAGTGTTAGGGTTAGGGTTAGGGTTAGCATCAGCCCGAGGATAGTGTTAGGGTTAGGGTTAGGGTTAGCATCAGGCCTAGGATAGTGTTAGGGTTAGGGTTAGCATCAGCCTTAGGATACTGTTAGGGTTAGGGTTAGGGTTAGCATCAGCCTTAGGATAGTGTTAGGGTTAGGGTTAGCATCAGCCCTAGGATAGTGTTAGGGTTAGGGTTAGGGTTAGTATCAGCCCTAGGATAGTTTTAGGGTTAGGGTTAGGGTTAGCATCAGCCCTAGGATAGTGTTAGGGTTAGGGTTACGGCTAGCATCAGCCCTAGGATAGTGTTAGGGTAGGGTTAGCATCAGCCCTATGATAGTGTTAGGGTTAGGGTTAGGGTTAGCATCAGCCCTAGGATAGTGTTAGGGTTAGTGTTAGCCTCAGCCCTAGGATAGTGTTAGAGTTCGTGTTAGGGTTAGCATCAGCCCTAGGATAGGGTTAGGTTTAGGGTTAGCATCAGCCCTAGGATAGTGTTAGGGTTAGGGTTAGGGTTAGCATCAGCCCTAGGATAGTGTTAGGGTTAGGGTTAGCATCAGCCCTAGGATAGTGTTAGGGTTAGGGTTAGGGTTAGCATCAGCCCTAGGATACTGTTAGGGTTAGGGTTAGCATCAGCCCTAAGGTAGTGTTAGTGTTAGGGTTAGGGTTAGCATCAGGACTAGGATAGTGTTAGGGTTAGGGTTAGCATCAGCCTTAGGATAGTGTTAGGGTTAAGGTTAGGGTTAGCAACAGCCCTAGGATAGTGTTAGCGTTAGGGTTAGGATCAGCCCTAGGATAGTGTTAGGGTTAGGGTTAGTGTTAGCATCAGCCCTAGGATAGTGTTATGGTTAGAGATAGCATCAGGCCTAGGATAGTGTTAGGGTTAGGGTTAGCATCAGCCTTAGGATAGTGTTAGGGTTAGGGTTAGGGTTAGCATCAGCCCTAGGATAGTGTTAGGGTTAGTGTTAGCATCAGCCCTAGGATAGTGTTAGCGTTAGGGTTAGGGTTAGCATCAGCCCTAGGATAGTGTTAGGTTTAGGGTTAGGGCTGGCATCAGCCCTAGGATACTGTTAGGGTTAGGGTTAGCATCATCCCTAGGATAGTGTTAGGGTTAGGGTTAGGGTTAGCATCAGCCCCAGTATAGTGTTTGGGTTAGGGTTAGCATCAGCCCTAGGATAGTGTTAGGGTTAGGGTTAGGGTTATCATCAGGCCTAGCATAGTGTTAGTGTTAGGGTTAGCATCAGCCCTAGGATAGTGTTAGGGTTAGGGTCAGGGTTAGGGTTAGCATCAGCCCTAGAATAGTGTTAGGGTTAGGATTAGGGTTAGCAACAGCCCTAGGATAGTGTTAGGGTTAGGCTTAGGTTTAGCATCAGCCCTAGGATAGTGTTAGGGTTAGGGTTACGGTTAGCATCAGCCCGAGGATAGTGTTAGGGTTAGGGTTAGGGTTAGCATCAGGCCTAGGATAGTGTTAGGTTAGGGTTAGCATCAGCCTTAGGATACTGTTAGGGTTAGGGTTAGGGTTAGCATCAGCCTTAGGATAGTGTTAGGGTTAGGGTTAGCATCAGCCCTAGGATAGTGTTAGGGTTAGGGTTAGGGTTAGTATCAGCCCTAGGATAGTGTTAGGGTTAGGGTTAGGGTTAGCATCAGCCCTAGGATAGTGTTAGGGTTAGGGTTACGGCTAGCATCAGCCCTAGGATAGTGTTAGGGTAGGGTTAGCATCAGCCCTAGGATAGTGTTAGGGTTAGGGTTAGGGTTAGCATCAGCCCTAGGATAGTGTTAGGGTTAGGGTTAGCATCAGCCCTAGGATAGTGTTAGGGTTAGGGTTAGGGTTAGCATCAGCCCTAGGATAGTGTTAGGGTTAGGGTTACCATCAGCCCTAAGATAGTGTACGGGTTAGGGTTAGGGTTAACATCGGACCTAGGATAGTGTTACGGTTAGGGTTAGCATCAGCCCTAGGATAGTGTTAGGGTTAGGGTTAGGGCTGGCATCAGCCCTAGGATACTGTTAGGGTTAGGGTTAGCATCAGCCCTAGGATAGTGTTAGGGTTACGGTTAGGGTTAGCATCAGCGCTAGGATAGTGTTATGGTTAGGGTTAGGGTTAGCATCAGGCCTAGGATAGTGTTAGGGTTAGTGTTAGCATCAGCCTTAGGATACTGTTAGGGTTAGGGTTAGGGTTAGCATCAGCCCTAGGATAGTGTTAGGGTAAGGGTTAGCATCAGCCCTAGGATAGCGTTAGGGTTAGGGTTATGGTTAGCAACAGCCCTAGGATAGTGTTAGGGTTAGGGTTATGGTTAGCATCAGCCCTAGGATAGTGTTAGGGTTAGGGTTAGCATCAGCCCTAAGATAGTGTTAGGGTTAGGGATATTGTTAATATCAGCTTAGGATAGTGTTAGGGTTAGGGTTAGGGTTAGCATCAGACTTGGATAGTGTTAGCGTTAGGGTTAGCATCAGCCCTAGGATAGTGTTAGGGTTAGGGTTAGGGTTAGCATCAGCCCTAGGATAGTGTTATGGTTAGAGATAGCATCAGCCCTAGGATAGTGTTAGGGTTAGGCTTAGAGTGAGCATAATCCCTAGGATAGTGTTAGGGTTAGGGTTAGGGTTAGCATCAGGCCTAGGATAGTGTTAGGGTTAGGGTTACCATCAGCCTTAGGATAGTGTTAGTGTTAGGGTTAGGGTTAGCATCAGCCCTAGGATAGTGTTAGGGTTATGGTTAGCATCAGCCCTAGGATAGTGTTAGGGTTAGAGTTAGGGTTAGGGTTAGTATCAGCCCTAGGATAGTGTTAGGGTTAGGGTTACGGGTAGCATCAGCCCTAGGATAGTGTTAGCGTTAGGGTTCGGGCTGGCATCAGCCCTAGGATACTGTTAGGGTTAGGGTTAGCATCAGCCCTAGGATAGTGTTAGGGTTAGGGTTAGGGTTAGCATCAGCTCTAGGATAGTGTTAGGGATAGGGTTAGGGTTAGCATCAGGCCTAGCATAGTGTTAGGGTTAGGGTTAGCATCAGCCTTAGGATACTGTAAGGGTTAGGGTTAGGGTTAGCGTCAGCCCTAGGATAGTGTTAGGGTTAGAGTGATGGTTAGCATCAGCCCTAGGATAGTGTTAGTGTTAGGGTTATGGTTAGCATCCGCCCTAGGATAGTGTTAGGGTTAGGGTTAGCATCAGCCCTAAGATAGTGTCAGGGTTAGGGTTAGGGTTAACACCAGCTTAGGATAGTGTTAGGGTTAGGGTTAGGGTTAGCATCAGCCCTAGGATAGTGTTAGGGTTAGGGTTAGCATCAGCCCTAGGATAGTGTTAGGGGTAGGGTTAGGGTTAGGGTTAGCAAAAGCCCTAGGATAGTGTTAGGGTTAGGGTTAGCATCAGCCCTAGGATAGTGTTAGGCTTAGGGTTAGCATCAGCCCTAAGATAGTGTTAGGGTTACGGTTAGGGTTAGCATCAGGCCTAGGATAGTGTTAGGGTTAGGGTTAGCATCAGTCTTCGGATAGTGTTAGGTTTAGGGTTAGGGTTTCATCAGCCCTAGGATAGTGTTAGCGTTAGGGTTAGCATCAGCCATAGGATAGTGTTAGGGTTAGGGTTAGGGTTAGCATCAGCCCTAGGATAGTGTTATGGTTAGAGATAGCATCAGCCCTAGGATAGTGTTAGAGTTAGGGTTAGGGTTAGCATCAGCCCTAGGATAGTTTTAGGGTTAGAGTTAGGATTAGCATCAGGCCTAGGATAGTGTTAGGGTTAGGGTTAGCATCAGCCTTAGGATAGTGTTAGGGTTAGAGTTAGTGTTAGCATCAGCCCTAGGATAGTGTTAGGGTTAGTGTTAGCATCAGCCCTAGGATAGTGTTAGTGTTAGGGTTAGGGTTAGTATCAGCCCTATGATAGTGTTAGGGTTAGGGTTAGGTTTAGCATCAGCCCTAGGATAGTGTTAGGGTTAGGGTTAGGGGTGGCATCAGCCCTAGGATACTGTTAGGGTTAGGGTTAGGGTTAGCATCAGCCCTAGGATAGTGTTAGGGTTAGGGTTAGCATCAGCCCTAGGATAGTGTTAGGGTTATGGTTAGGGTTAACATCATCCCTAGGATAGTGTTAGGGTTAGGGTTAGGGTTAGCATCAGGCCTAGGATAGTGTTAGGGTTAGGGATAGCATCAGCCTTAGGATACTGTTAGGGTTAGGGTTAGGGTTAGGGTTAGCATCAGCCCTAGGATAGTGTTAGGGTTAGGGTAAGCATCAGCCCTAGGATATTGTTAGGTTTAGGGTTAGGGTTAGCATCAGCCCTAGGATAGTGTTAGGGTTAGGGTTAGACTCAGCCCTTGGATACTGATAGGGTTATTGTTAGGGTTAGCATCAGCCCTAGGATAGTGTTAGGGTTAGGGTTAGCATCAGCCCTAGGAGAGTGTTAGGGATAGGGTTAGGGTTAGCATCAGCCCTAGGATAGTGTTAGGGTTAGGGTTAGCATCAGCGCTAGGATAATGTTATGGTTAGGGTGATGGTTAGCATCAGCCCTAGGATAGTGTTAGGGTTAGGGTTAGGGTTAGCATCAGCCCTAGGATATTGTTAGGGTTAGGGTTAGACTCAGCCCTAGGATACTGTTAGGGTTATTGTTAGGGTTAGCATCAGCCCTAGGATAGTGTTAGGGTTAGGGTTAGCATCAGCCCTAGGAGAGTGTTAGGGTTAGGGTTAGGGTTAGCATCAGCCTTAGGATAGTGTTAGGGTTAGGGTTAGGTTTAGCATCAGCCCTAGGATAGTGTTAGCGTTAGGGTTAGCATCAGCCCTAGGATAGTGTTAGGATTAGGGTTAGGGTTAGCATCAGCCCTAGGATAGTGTTATGGTTAGAGATAGCATCAGCCCTAGGATAGGGTAACGGTTAGGGTTAGAGTTAGCATCATCCCTAGGATAGTGTTAGGGTTAGGGTTAGGGTTAGCATCAGCCCTAGGATAGTGTTAGGGTTAGGGTTAGGGTTAGCATCAGGCCTAGGATAGTGTTAGGGTTAGGGTTAGCATCAGCCTTAGGATCCTGTTAGGGTTAGGGTTAGGGTTAGCATCAGCCCTAGGATAGTGTTAGGGTTAGGGTTAGCATCAGCCCTAGGATAGTGTTAGGGTTAGGGTTAGGGTTAGCATCAGCCCTAGGATAGTGTTAGGGTTAGGGTTCCATCAGCCCTAATATAGTGTTAGGGTTAGGGTTAGTGTTAGGGTTAGCATCAGGTCTAGGATAGTGTTAGGGTTAGGGTTAGCATCAGCCTTAGGATAGTGTCAGGGTTAGGGTTAGGGTTAGCAACAGCCCTAGGATAGTGTTAGGGTTAGGGTTAGCATCAGCCCTAGGATAGTGTTAGGTTTAGGGTTAGGGTTAGCATCAGCCCTAGGATAGTGTTAGGGTTAGGGTTAGACTCAGCCCTAAGATACTGTTAGGGTTATTGTTAGTGTTAGCATCAGCCCTAGGATAGTGTTAGGGTTTGGGTTAGCATCAGCCTTAGGAGAGTGTTAGGGTTAGGGTTAGGGTTAGCATCAGCCCTAGGATAGTGTTAGGGTTAGGGTTAGGGTTAGCATCAGCCCTAGCATAGTGTTAGGGTTAGGATTAGACTCAGCCCTAGGATACTGTTAGGGTTATTGTTAGGGTTAGCATCAGCCCTAGGATAGTGTTAGGGTTAGGGTTAGCATCAGCCCTAGGAGAGTGTTTGGGTTAGGGTTAGGGTTAGCATCAGCCCTAGGATAGTGTTAGGGTTAGGGTTAGGGTTAGCATCAGCCCTAGGATAGTGTTAGGGTTAGGGTTAGCATCAGCCCTAGGATAGTGTTAGAGTTAGTGTTAGGGTTAGCATCAGCCCTAGGATAGGGTTAGGTTTAGGGTTAGCATCAGCCCAAGGATAGTGTTAGGGTTAGGGTTAGGGTTAGCATCAGCCCTAGGATAGTGTTAGGGTTAGGGTTAGGTTTAGCATCAGACCTAGGATAGTGTTAGGGTTAGGGTTTTGGTTATCATCAGGCCTAGGATAGTGTTAGGGGTAGGGTTAGCATCAGCCCTAGGATAGTGTTAGGGTTAGTGTTAGGGTTATCATCAGGCCTAGGATAGTGTTAGTTTTAGGGTTAGCATCAGCCGTAGGATAGTGTTAGGGTTAGGGTTAGGGTTAACATCAGCCCTAGGATAGTGTTAGCGTTAGTGTTAGGGTTAGCATCAACCCTAGGATAGTGTTAGGGTTAGGCTTAGGGTTATCATCCGGCCTAGGATAGTGTTAGGGTTAGGGTTAGCATCAGCTCTAGGATAGTGTTAGGGTTAGGGTTAGTGTTAGCATCAGCCCTAGGATAGTGTTATGGTTATGGTTAGCATCAGCCCTAGGATAGTGTTAGGGTTAGGGTTAGGTTTAGCATCAGCCCTAGCATAGTGTTAGGGTTAGGGTTAGCATCAGCCCTAGGATAGTGTTAGGGTTAGGGTTAGGGTTAGGTTTAGCATCAGCCCTAGAATAGTGTTAGGGTTAGGATTAGGGTTAGCAACAGCCCTAGGATAGTTTTAGGGTTAGGCTTAGGGATAGCATCAGCCCTAGGATAGTGTTAGGGTTAGGGTTAGGGTTAGCATGAGCCCTAGGATAGTGTTAGGGTTAGGGTTAGGGTTAGCATCAGGCCTAGGATAGTGTTAGGGTTAGGGTTAGCATCAGCCTTAGGATAGTGTTAGTGTTAGGGTTAGGGTTAGCATCAGCCTTAGGATAGTGTTAGGGTTAGGGTTAGCATCAGCCCTAGGATAGTGTTAGGGTTAGGGTTAGGGTTAGTATCAGCCCTAGGATAGTGTTAGGGTTAGGGTTAGGGTTAGCATCAGCCCTAGGATAGTGTTAGGGTTAGGGTTACGGCTAGCATCAACCCTATGATAGTGTTAGGGTTAGGGTTAGCATCAGCCCTAGGATAGTGTTAGGGTTAGCGTTAGGGTTAGCATCAGCCCTAGGATAGTTTTAGGGTTAGTGTTAGCCTCAGCCCTAGGATAGTGTTAGAGTTAGTGTTAGGGTTAGCATCAGCCCTAGGATAGGGTTAGGTTTAGGGTTAGCATCAGCCCAAGGATAGTGTTAGGGTTAGGGTTAGGGTTAGCATCAGCCCTAGGATAGTGTTAGGGTTAGGGTTAGCATCAGCCCTAGGATAGTGTTAGGGTTAGGGTTAGGGTTAGCATCATCCCTAGGATAGTGTTAGGGTTAGGGTTAGGGTTAGCATCAGGCCTAGGATAGTGTTAGGGTTAGGGTTAGCATCAGCCTTAGGATACTGTTAGGGTTATGGTTAGGGTTAGCATCAGCCCTAGGATAGTGTTAGTGTTAGGGTTATGGTTAGCATCAGCCCTAGGATAGTGTTAGGGTTAGGGTTATGGTTAGCATCAGCCCTAGGATTGTGTTAGGGTTAGGGTTAGCATCAGCCCTAAGATAGTGCTAGGGTTAGGGTTAGGGTTAACATCAGCTTCGGATAGTGTTAGGGTTAGGGTTAGGGTTAGCATCAGCCCTAGGATAGTGTTACGGTTAGGGTTAGCATCAGCCCAAGGATAGTGTTAGGGTTAGGGTTAGGGTTAGGGTTAGCATCAGCCCTAGGATATTGTTAGGGTTAGGGTTAGCATCAGCCCTAGGATAGTGTTAGGGATAGGGTTAGCATCAGCCTTAGGATAGTGTTAGGGTTAGGGTTAGGGTTAGCATCAGCCCTAGGATAGTGTTAGCGTTAGGGTTAGCATCAGCCCTAGGATAGTGTTAGGGTTAGGGTTAGGGTTAGCATCAGCCCTAGGATAGTGTTATGGTTAGAGATAGCATCAGCCCTAGGATAGTGTTAGAGTTAGGGTTAGGGTTATCATCAGCCCTAGGATAGTGTTAGTGTTAGAGTTAGGGTTAGCATCAGGCCTAGGATAGTGTTAGGGTTAGGGTTAGCATCAGCCTTAGGATAGTGTTAGGGTTATGGTTAGGGTTAGCATCAGCCCTAGGATAGTGTTAGGGTTAGTGTTAGCATCAGCCCTAGGATAGTGTTAGGGTAAGGGTTAGGGTTAGTATCAGCCCTATGATAGTGTTAGGGTTAGGGTTAGGGTTAGCATAAGGCCTAGGATAATGTTAGGGTTAGGGTTAGGGCTGGCATCAGCCCTAGGTTACTGTTAGGGTTAGGGTTAGCATCAGCCCTAGGATAGTGTTAGGGTTAGGGTTAAGGTTAGCATCAGCCCTAGGATAGTGTTAGGGTTAGGGTTAGGGTTAGCATCAGGCCTAGGATAGTGTTAGGGTTAGGGTTAGCATCAGCCTTAGGATCCTGTTAGGGTTAGGGTTAGGGTTAGCATCAGCCCTAGGATAGTGTTAGGGTTAGGGTTAGCATCAGCCCTAGGATAGTGTTAGGGTTAGGGTTAGGGTTAGCATCAGCCCTAGGATAGTGTTAGGGTTAGGGTTCCATCAGCCCTAATATAGTGTTAGGGTTAGGGTTAGGGTTAGCATCAGGTCTAGGATAGTGTTAGGGTTAGGGTTAGCATCAGCCTTAGGATAGTGTCAGGGTTAGGGTTAGGGTTAGCAACAGCCCTAGGATAGTGTTATGGTTAGGGTTAGCATCAGCCCTAGGATAGTGTTAGGTTTAGGGTTAGGGTTAGCATCAGCCCTAGGATAGTGTTAGGGTTAGGGTTAGACTCAGCCCTAAGATACTGTTAGGGTTATTGTTAGTGTTAGCATCAGCCCTAGGATAGTGTTAGGGTTTGGGTTAGCATCAGCCTTAGGAGAGTGTTAGGGTTAGGGTTAGGGTTAGCATCAGCCCTAGGATAGTGTTAGGGTTAGGGTTAGGGTTAGCATCAGCCCTAGCATAGTGTTAGGGTTAGGATTAGACTCAGCCCTAGGATACTGTTAGGGTCATTGTTAGGGTTAGCATCAGCCCTAGGATAGTGTTAGGGTTAGGGTTAGCATCAGCCCTAGGAGAGTGTTTGGGTTAGGGTTAGGGTTAGCATCAGCCCTAGGATAGTGTTAGGGTTAGGGTTAGGGTTAGCATCAGCCCTAGGATAGTGTTAGGGTTAGGGTTAGCATCAGCCCTAGGATAGTGTTAGAGTTAGTGTTAGGGTTAGCATCAGCCCTAGGATAGGGTTAGGTTTAGGGTTAGCATCAACCCAAGGATAGTGTTAGGGTTAGGGTTAGGGTTATCATCAGCCCTAGGATAGTGTTAGGGTTAGGGTTAGGTTTAGCATCAGCCCTAGGATAGTGTTAGGGTTAGGGTTTTGGTTATCATCAGGCCTAGGATAGTGTTAGGGGTAGGGTTAGCATCAGCCCTAGGATAGTGTTAGGGTTAGTGTTAGGGTTATCATCAGGCCTAGGATAGTGTTAGTTTTAGGATTAGCATCAGCCGTAGGATAGTGTTAGGGTTAGGGTTAGGGTTAACATCAGCCCTAGGATAGTGTTAGCGTTAGTGTTAGGGTTAGCATCAACCCTAGGATAGTGTTAGGGTTAGGCTTAGGGTTATCATCCGGCCTAGGATAGTGTTAGGGTTAGGGTTAGCATCAGCTCTAGGATAGTGTTAGGGTTAGGGTTAGTGTTAGCATCAGCCCTAGGATACTGTTAAGGTTATGGTTAGCATCAGCCCTAGGATAGTGTTAGGGTTAGGGTTAGGTTTAGCATCAGCCCTAGCATAGTGTTAGGGTTAGGGTTAGCATCAGCCCTAGGATAGTGTTATGGTTAGGGTTAGGGTTAGGGTTAGCATCAGCCCTAGAATAGTGTTAGGGTTAGGATTAGGGTTAGCAACAGCCCTAGGATAGTTCTAGGGTTAGGCTTAGGGATAGCATCAGCCCTAGGATAGTGTTAGGGTTAGGGTTAGGGTTGGCATGAGCCCTAGGATAGTGTTAGGGTTAGGGTTAGGGTTAGCATCAGGCCTAGGATAGTGTTAGGGTTAGGGTTAGCATCAGCCTTAGGATAGTGTTAGTGTTAGGGTTAGGGTTAGCATCAGCCTTAGGATAGTGTTAGGGTTAGGGTTAGCATCAGCCCTAGGATAGTGTTAGGGTTAGGGTTAGCATCAGCCCTAGGAGAGTGTAAGGGTTAGGGTTAGGGTTAGCATCAGCCCTAGGATAGTGTTAGGGTTAGGGTTAGCATCAGCCCTAGGATAATGTTATGGTTAGGGTGATGGTTAGCATCAGCCCTAGGATAGTGTTAGGATTAGGGTTAGGGTTAGCATCAGCCCTAGGATAGTGTTAGGGTTAGGGTTAGACTCAGGCCTAGGATACTGTTAGGGTTACTGTTAGGGTTAGCATCAGCCCTAGGATAGTGTTAGGGTTAGGGTTAGCATCAGCCCTAGGATAGTGTTAGGGTTAGGGTTAGCATCCGCCCTAGGATAATGTTATGGTTAGGGTGATGGTTAGCATCATCCCTAGGATAGTGTTAGGGATAGGGTTAGAGTTAGCATCATCCCTAGGATAGTGTTAGGGTTAGGGTTAGGGTTAGCATCAGCCCTAGGATATTATTATGGTTAGAGATAGCATCAGCCCTAGGATAGTGTTTTTGTTAGGGTTAGGGTGAGCATCAGCCCTAGGATAGTGTTAGGGTTAGGGTTAGGGCTGGCATCAGCCCTAGGATACTGTTAGGGTTAGGGTTAGCATCAGCCCTAGGATAGTGTTAGGGTTAGTGTTAGGGTTAGCATCAGCCCTAGGATAGTGTTAGGGTTAGGGTTAAGGTTAGCATCAGGCCTAGGATAGTGTTAGTGTTAGGGTTAGGGTTAGTATCAGCCCTAGGATAGTGTTAGGGTTAGGGTTACGGTTAGCATCAGCCCTAGGATAGTGTTAGGTTTAGGGTTAGGGCTGGCATCAGCCCTAGGATACTGTTAGGGTTAGGGTTAGCATCAGCCCTAGGATAGTGTTAGGGTTAGGGTTAGGGTTAGCATCAGCCCTAGGATAGTGTTAGGGTTAGGGTTAAGGTTAGCATCAGGCCTAGGATAGTGTTAGGGTAAGGGTTAGCATCAGCCCTAGGATAGTGTTAGGGTTAGGGTTAGCATCAGCCCTAAGATAGTGTTAGGGTTAGGGTTAGGGTTAACATCAGGCCTAGGATAGTGTTAGGGTTAGGGTTAGCATCAGCCTTAGGATAGTGTTAGGGTTAGGGTTAGGGTTAGCATCAGCCCTAGGATAGTGTTAGCGTTAGGGTTAGCATCAGCCCTAGGATAGTGTTAGGGTTAGGGTTAGGGTTAGCATCAGCCCTAGGATAGTGTTATGGTTAGAGATAGCATCAGCCCTAGGATAGTGTTAGAGTTAGGGTTAGGGTTATCATCAGCCCTAGGATAGTGTTAGTGTTAGAGTTAGGGTTAGCATCAGGCCTAGGATAGTGTTAGGGTTAGGGTTAGCATCAGCCTTAGGATAGTGTTAGGGTTAGGGTTAGGGTTAGCATCAGCCCTAGGATAGTGTTAGGGTTAGTGTTAGCATCAGCCCTAGGATAGTGTTAGGGTAAGGGTTAGGGTTAGTATCAGCCCTATGATAGTGTTAGGGTTAGGGTTAGGGTTAGCATAAGCCCTAGGATAATGTTAGGGTTAGGGTTAGGGCTGGCATCAGCCCTAGGTTACTGTTAGGGTTAGGGTTAGCATCAGCCCTAGGATAGTGTTAGGGTTAGGGTTAAGGTTAGCATCAGCCCTAGGATAGTGTTAGGGTTAGGCTTAGGGTTAGCATCAGGCCTAGGATAGTGTTAGGGTTAGGGTTAGCATCAGCCTTAGGATCCTGTTAGGGTTAGGGTTAGGGTTAGCATCAGCCCTAGGATAGTGTTAGGGTTAGGGTTAGCATCAGCCCTAGGATAGTGTTAGGGTTAGGGTTAGGGTTAGCATCAGCCCTAGGATAGTGTTAGGGTTAGGGTTCCATCAGCCCTAATATAGTGTTAGGGTTAGGGTTAGGGTTAGCATCAGGTCTAGGATAGTGTTAGGGTTAGGGTTAGCATCAGCCTTAGGATAGTGTCAGGGTTAGGGTTAGGGTTAGCAACAGCCCTAGGATAGTGTTATGGTTAGGGTTAGCATCAGCCCTAGGATAGTGTTAGGTTTAGGGTTAGGGTTAGCATCAGCCCTAGGATAGTGTTAGGGTTAGGGTTAGACTCAGCCCTAAGATACTGTTAGGGTTATTGTTAGTGTTAGCATCAGCCCTAGGATAGTGTTAGGGTTTGGGTTAGCATCAGCCTTAGGAGAGTGTTAGGGTTAGGGTTAGGGTTAGCATCAGCCCTAGGATAGTGTTAGGGTTAGGGTTAGGGTTAGCATCAGCCCTAGCATAGTGTTAGGGTTAGGATTAGACTCAGCCCTAGGATACTGTTAGGGTCATTGTTAGGGTTAGCATCAGCCCTAGGATAGTGTTAGGGTTAGGGTTAGCATCAGCCCTAGGAGAGTGTTTGGGTTAGGGTTAGGGTTAGCATCAGCCCTAGGATAGTGTTAGGGTTAGGGTTAGGGTTAGCATCAGCCCTAGGATAGTGTTAGAGTTAGTGTTAGGGTTAGCATCAGCCCTAGGATAGGGTTAGGTTTAGGGTTAGCATCAGCCCAAGGATAGTGTTAGGGTTAGGGTTAGGGTTATCATCAGCCCTAGGATAGTGTTAGGGTTAGGGTTAGGTTTAGCATCAGCCCTAGGATAGTGTTAGGGTTAGGGTTTTGGTTATCATCAGGCCTAGGATAGTGTTAGGGGTAGGGTTAGCATCAGCCCTAGGATAGTGTTAGGGTTAGTGTTAGGGTTATCATCAGGCCTAGGATAGTGTTAGTTTTAGGATTAGCATCAGCCGTAGGATAGTGTTAGGGTTAGGGTTAGGGTTAACATCAGCCCTAGGATAGTGTTAGCGTTAGTGTTAGGGTTAGCATCAACCCTAGGATAGTGTTAGGGTTAGGCTTAGGGTTATCATCCGGCCTAGGATAGTGTTAGGGTTAGGGTTAGCATCAGCTCTAGGATAGTGTTAGGGTTAGGGTTAGTGTTAGCATCAGCCCTAGGATAGTGTTAAGGTTATGGTTAGCATCAGCCCTAGGATAGTGTTAGGGTTAGGGTTAGGTTTAGCATCAGCCCTAGCATAGTGTTAGGGTTAGGGTTAGCATCAGCCCTATTATAGTGTTATGGTTAGGGTTAGGGTTAGGGTTAGCATCAGCCCTAGAATAGTGTTAGGGTTAGGATTAGGGTTAGCAACAGCCCTAGGATAGTTTTAGGGTTAGGCTTAGGGATAGCATCAGCCCTAGGATAGTGTTAGGGTTAGGGTTAGGGTTGGCATGAGCCCTAGGATAGTGTTAGGGTTAGGGTTAGGGTTAGCATCAGGCCTAGGATAGTGTTAGGGTTAGGGTTAGCATCAGCCTTAGGATAGTGTTAGTGTTAGGGTTAGGGTTAGCATCAGCCTTAGGATAGTGTTAGGGTTAGGGTTAGCATCAGCCCTAGGATAGTGTTAGGGTTAGGGTTAGGGTTAGTATCAGCCCTAGGATAGTGTTAGGGTTAGGGTTAGGGTTAGCATCAGCCCTAGGATAGTGTTAGGGTTAGGGTTACGGCTAGCATCAACCCTATGATAGTGTTAGGGTTAGGGTTAGCATCAGCCCTAGGATAGTGTTAGGGTTAGCGTTAGGGTTAGCATCAGCCCTAGGATAGTTTTAGGGTTAGTGTTAGCCTCAGCCCTAGGATAGTGTTAGAGTTAGTGTTAGGGTTAGCATCAGCCCCAGGATAGGGTTAGGTTTAGGGTTAGCATCAGCCCAAGGATAGTGTTAGGGTTAGGGTTAGGGTTAGCATCAGCCCTAGGATAGTGTTAGGGTTAGGGTTAGCATCAGCCCTAGGATAGTGTTAGGGTTAGGGTTAGGGTTAGCATCATCCCTAGGATAGTGTTAGGGTTAGGGTTAGGGTTAGCATCAGGCCTAGGATAGTGTTAGGGTTAGGGTTAGCATCAGCCTTAGGATACTGTTAGGGTTATGGTTAGGGTTAGCATCAGCCCTAGGATAGTGTTAGTGTTAGGGTTATGGTTAGCATCAGCCCTAGGATAGTGTTAGGGTTAGGGTTATGGTTAGCATCAGCCCTAGGATAGTGTTAGGGTTAGGGTTAGCATCAGCCCAAGGATAGTGTTAGGGTTAGGGTTAGGGTTAGGGTTAGCATCAGCCCTAGGATAGTGTTAGTGTTAGGGTTAGCATCAGCCCTAGGATAGTGTTAGGGATAGGGTTAGGGTTAGCATCAGCCCTAGGATAGTGTTAGGGTTAGGGTTAGCATCAGCCCTAAGATAGTGTTAGTGTTAGGGTTAGGGTTAGCATCAGGACTAGGATAGTGTTAGGGTTAAGGTTAGCATCAGCCTCAGGATAGTGTTAGGGTTAAGGTTAGGGTTAGCAACAGCCCTAGGATAGTGTTAGCGTTAGGGTTAGGATCAGACCTAGCATAGTGTTAGGGTTAGGGTTAGTGTTAGCATCAGCCCTAGGATAGTGTTATGGTTAGAGATAGCATCAGGCCTAGGATAGTGTTAGGGTTAGGGTTAGCATCAGCCTTAGGATAGTGTTAGGGTTAGGGTTAGGGTTAGCATCAGCCCTAGGATAGGGTTAGGTTTAGGGTTAGCATCAGCCCTAGGATAGTGTTAGGGTTAGGGTTAGGGTTAGCATCAGCCCTAGGATAGTGTTAGGGTTAGGGTTAGCATCAGCCCTAGGATAGTGTTAGGGTTAGGGTTAGGGTTAGCATCAGCCCTAGGATACTGTTAGGGTTAGGGTTAGCATCAGCCCTAAGGTAGTGTTAGTGTTAGGGTTAGGGTTAGCATCAGGACTAGGATAGTGTTAGGGTTAGGGTTAGCATCAGCCTTAGGATAGTGTTAGGGTTAAGGTTAGGGTTAGCAACAGCCCTAGGATAGTGTTAGCGTTAGGGTTAGGATCAGCCCTAGGATAGTGTTAGGGTTAGGGTTAGTGTTAGCATCAGCCCTAGGATAGTGTTATGGTTAGAGATACCATCAGGCCTAGGATAGTGTTAGGGTTAGGGTTAGCATCAGCCTTAGGATAGTGTTAGGGTTAGGGTTAGGGTTAGCATCAGCCCTAGGATAGTGTTAGGGTTAGTGTTAGCATCAGCCCTAGGATAGTGTTAGCGTTAGGGTTAGGGTTAGTATCAGCCCTATGATAGTGTTAGGGTTAGGGTTAGGGTTAGCATCAGCCCTAGGATAGTGTTAGGTTTAGGGTTAGGGCTGGCATCAGCCCTAGGATACTGTTAGGGTTAGGGTTAGCATCATCCCTAGGATAGTGTTAGGGTTAGGGTTAGGGTTAGCATCAGCCCCAGTATAGTGTTTGGGTTAGGGTTAGCATCAGCCCTAGGATAGTGTTAGGGTTAGGGTTAGGGTTATCATCAGGCCTAGCATAGTGTTAGTGTTAGGGTTAGCATCAGCCCTAGGATAGTGTTAGGGTTAGGGTCAGGGTTAGGGTTAGCATCAGCCCTAGAATAGTGTTAGGGTTAGGATTAGGGTTAGCAACAGCCCTAGGATAGTGTTAGGGTTAGGCTTAGGTTTAGCATCAGCCCTAGGATAGTGTTAGGGTTAGGGTTACGGTTAGCATCAGCCCGAGGATAGTGTTAGGGTTAGGGTTAGGGTTAGCATCAGGCCTAGGATATTGTTAGGTTAGGGTTAGCATCAGCCTTAGGATACTGTTAGGGTTAGGGTTAGGGTTAGCATCAGCCTTAGGATAGTGTTAGGGTTAGGGTTAGCATCAGCCCTAGGATAGTGTTAGGGTTAGGGTTAGGGTTAGTATCAGCCCTAGGATAGTGTTAGGGTTAGGGTTAGGGTTAGCATCAGCCCTAGGATAGTGTTAGGGTTAGGGTTACGGCTAGCATCAGCCCTAGGATAGTGTTAGGGTAGGGTTAGCATCAGCCCTAGGATAGTGTTAGGGTTAGGGTTAGGGTTAGCATCAGCCCTAGGATAGTGTTAGGGTTAGGGTTAGCATCAGCCCTAGGATAGTGTTAGGGTTAGGGTTAGGGTTAGCATCAGCCCTAGGATAGTGTTAGGGTTAGGGTTACCATCAGCCCTAAGATAGTGTACGGGTTAGGGTTAGGGTTAACATCGGACCTAGGATAGTGTTACGGTTAGGGTTAGCATCAGCCCTAGGATAGTGTTAGGGTTAGGGTTAGGGCTGGCATCAGCCCTAGGATACTGTTAGGGTTAGGGTTAGCATCAGCCCTAGGATAGTGTTAGGGTTACGGTTAGGGTTAGCATCAGCGCTAGGATAGTGTTATTGTTAGGGTTAGGGTTAGCATCAGGCCTAGGATAGTGTTAGGGTTAGTGTTAGCATCAGCCTTAGGATACTGTTAGGGTTAGGGTTAGGGTTAGCATCAGCCCTAGGATAGTGTTAGGGTAAGGGTTAGCATCAGCCCTAGGATAGCGTTAGGGTTAGGGTTATGGTTAGCAACAGCCCTAGGATAGTGTTAGGGTTAGGGTTATGGTTAGCATCAGCCCTAGGATAGTGTTAGGGTTAGGGTTAGCATCAGCCCTAAGATAGTGTTAGGGTTAGGGATATTGTTAATATCAGCTTAGGATAGTGTTAGGGTTAGGGTTAGGGTTAGCATCAGACTTGGATAGTGTTAGCGTTAGGGTTAGCATCAGCCCTAGGATAGTGTTAGGGTTAGGGTTAGGGTTAGCATCAGCCCTAGGATAGTGTTATGGTTAGAGATAGCATCAGCCCTAGGATAGTGTTAGGGTTAGGCTTAGAGTTAGCATAATCCCTAGGATAGTGTTAGGGTTAGGGTTAGGGTTAGCATCAGGCCTAGGATAGTGTTAGGGTTAGGGTTACCATCAGCCTTAGGATAGTGTTAGTGTTAGGGTTAGGGTTAGCATCAGCCCTAGGATAGTGTTAGGGTTATGGTTAGCATCAGCCCTAGGATAGTGTTAGGGTTAGAGTTAGGGTTAGGGTTAGTATCAGCCCTAGGATAGTGTTAGGGTTAGGGTTACGGGTAGCATCAGCCCTAGGATAGTGTTAGCGTTAGGGTTCGGGCTGGCATCAGCCCTAGGATACTGTTAGGGTTAGGGTTAGCATCAGCCCTAGGATAGTGTTAGGGTTAGGGTTAGGGTTAGCATCAGCTCTAGGATAGTGTTAGGGATAGGGTTAGGGTTAGCATCAGGCCTAGCATAGTGTTAGGGTTAGGGTTAGCATCAGCCTTAGGATACTGTAAGGGTTAGGGTTAGGGTTAGCGTCAGCCCTAGGATAGTGTTAGGGTTAGAGTGATGGTTAGCATCAGCCCTAGGATAGTGTTAGTGTTAGGGTTATGGTTAGCATCCGCCCTAGGATAGTGTTAGGGTTAGGGTTAGCATCAGCCCTAAGATAGTGTCAGGGTTAGGGTTAGGGTTAACACCAGCTTAGGATAGTGTTAGGGTTAGGGTTAGGGTTAGCATCAGCCCTAGGATAGTGTTAGGGTTAGGGTTAGCATCAGCCCTAGGATAGTGTTAGGGGTAGGGTTAGGGTTAGGGTTAGCAAAAGCCCTAGGATAGTGTTAGGGTTAGGGTTAGCATCAGCCCTAGGATAGTGTTAGGCTTAGGGTTAGCATCAGCCCTAAGATAGTGTTAGGGTTAGGGTTAGGGTTAGCATCAGGCCTAGGATAGTGTTAGGGTTAGGGTTAGCATCAGTCTTCGGATAGTGTTAGGTTTAGGGTTAGGGTTTCATCAGCCCTAGGATAGTGTTAGCGTTAGGGTTAGCATCAGCCATAGGATAGTGTTAGGGTTAGGGTTAGGGTTAGCATCAGCCCTAGGATAGTGTTATGGTTAGAGATAGCATCAGCCCTAGGATAGTGTTAGAGTTAGGGTTAGGGTTAGCATCAGCCCTAGGATAGTTTTAGGGTTAGAGTTAGGATTAGCATCAGGCCTAGGATAGTGTTAGGGTTAGGGTTAGCATCAGCCTTAGGATAGTGTTAGGGTTAGAGTTAGTGTTAGCATCAGCCCTAGGATAGTGTTAGGGTTAGTGTTAGCATCAGCCCTAGGATAGTGTTAGTGTTAGGGTTAGGGTTAGTATCAGCCCTATGATAGTGTTAGGGTTAGGGTTAGGTTTAGCATCAGCCCTAGGATAGTGTTAGGGTTAGGGTTAGGGGTGGCATCAGCCCTAGGATACTGTTAGGGTTAGGGTTAGGGTTAGCATCAGCCCTAGGATAGTGTTAGGGTTAGGGTTAGCATCAGCCCTAGGATAGTGTTAGGGTTATGGTTAGGGTTAACATCATCCCTAGGATAGTGTTAGGGTTAGGGTTAGGGTTAGCATCAGGCCTAGGATAGTGTTAGGGTTAGGGATAGCATCAGCCTTAGGATACTGTTAGGGTTAGGGTTAGGGTTAGGGTTAGCATCAGCCCTAGGATAGTGTTAGGGTTAGGGTAAGCATCAGCCCTAGGATATTGTTAGGTTTAGGGTTAGGGTTAGCATCAGCCCTAGGATAGTGTTAGGGTTAGGGTTAGACTCAGCCCTTGGATACTGATAGGGTTATTGTTAGGGTTAGCATCAGCCCTAGGATAGTGTTAGGGTTAGGGTTAGCATCAGCCCTAGGAGAGTGTTAGGGATAGGGTTAGGGTTAGCATCAGCCCTAGGATAGTGTTAGGGTTAGGGTTAGCATCAGCGCTAGGATAATGTTATGGTTAGGGTGATGGTTAGCATCAGCCCTAGGATAGTGTTAGGGTTAGGGTTAGGGTTAGCATCAGCCCTAGGATAGTGTTAGGGTTAGGGTTAGACTCAGCCCTAGGATACTGTTAGGGTTATTGTTAGGGTTAGCATCAGCCCTAGGATAGTGTTAGGGTTAGGGTTAGCATCAGCCCTAGGAGAGTGTTAGGGTTAGGGTTAGGGTTAGCATCAGCCTTAGGATAGTGTTAGGGTTAGGGTTAGGTTTAGCATCAGCCCTAGGATAGTGTTAGCGTTAGGGTTAGCATCAGCCCTAGGATAGTGTTAGGATTAGGGTTAGGGTTAGCATCAGCCCTAGGATAGTGTTATGGTTAGAGATAGCATCAGCCCTAGGATAGGGTAACGGTTAGGGTTAGAGTTAGCATCATCCCTAGGATAGTGTTAGGGTTAGGGTTAGGGTTAGCATCAGCCCTAGGATAGTGTTAGGGTTAGGGTTAGGGTTAGCATCAGGCCTAGGATAGTGTTAGGGTTAGGGTTAGCATCAGCCTTAGGATCCTGTTAGGGTTAGGGTTAGGGTTAGCATCAGCCCTAGGATAGTGTTAGGGTTAGGGTTAGCATCAGCCCTAGGATAGTGTTAGGGTTAGGGTTAGGGTTAGCATCAGCCCTAGGATAGTGTTAGGGTTAGGGTTCCATCAGCCCTAATATAGTGTTAGGGTTAGGGTTAGTGTTAGGGTTAGCATCAGGTCTAGGATAGTGTTAGGGTTAGGGTTAGCATCAGCCTTAGGATAGTGTCAGGGTTAGGGTTAGGGTTAGCAACAGCCCTAGGATAGTGTTAGGGTTAGGGTTAGCATCAGCCCTAGGATAGTGTTAGGTTTAGGGTTAGGGTTAGCATCAGCCCTAGGATAGTGTTAGGGTTAGGGTTAGACTCAGCCCTAAGATACTGTTAGGGTTATTGTTAGTGTTAGCATCAGCCCTAGGATAGTGTTAGGGTTTGGGTTAGCATCAGCCTTAGGAGAGTGTTAGGGTTAGGGTTAGGGTTAGCATCAGCCCTAGGATAGTGTTAGGGTTAGGGTTAGGGTTAGCATCAGCCCTAGCATAGTGTTAGGGTTAGGATTAGACTCAGCCCTAGGATACTGTTAGGGTTATTGTTAGGGTTAGCATCAGCCCTAGGATAGTGTTAGGGTTAGGGTTAGCATCAGCCCTAGGAGAGTGTTTGGGTTAGGGTTAGGGTTAGCATCAGCCCTAGGATAGTGTTAGGGTTAGGGTTAGGGTTAGCATCAGCCCTAGGATAGTGTTAGGGTTAGGGTTAGCATCAGCCCTAGGATAGTGTTAGAGTTAGTGTTAGGGTTAGCATCAGCCCTAGGATAGGGTTAGGTTTAGGGTTAGCATCAGCCCAAGGATAGTGTTAGGGTTAGGGTTAGGGTTAGCATCAGCCCTAGGATAGTGTTAGGGTTAGGGTTAGGTTTAGCATCAGACCTAGGATAGTGTTAGGGTTAGGGTTTTGGTTATCATCAGGCCTAGGATAGTGTTAGGGGTAGGGTTAGCATCAGCCCTAGGATAGTGTTAGGGTTAGTGTTAGGGTTATCATCAGGCCTAGGATAGTGTTAGTTTTAGGGTTAGCATCAGCCGTAGGATAGTGTTAGGGTTAGGGTTAGGGTTAACATCAGCCCTAGGATAGTGTTAGCGTTAGTGTTAGGGTTAGCATCAACCCTAGGATAGTGTTAGGGTTAGGCTTAGGGTTATCATCCGGCCTAGGATAGTGTTAGGGTTAGGGTTAGCATCAGCTCTAGGATAGTGTTAGGGTTAGGGTTAGTGTTAGCATCAGCCCTAGGATAGTGTTATGGTTATGGTTAGCATCAGCCCTAGGATAGTGTTAGGGTTAGGGTTAGGTTTAGCATCAGCCCTAGCATAGTGTTAGGGTTAGGGTTAGCATCAGCCCTAGGATAGTGTTAGGGTTAGGGTTAGGGTTAGGTTTAGCATCAGCCCTAGAATAGTGTTAGGGTTAGGATTAGGGTTAGCAACAGCCCTAGGATAGTTTTAGGGTTAGGCTTAGGGATAGCATCAGCCCTAGGATAGTGTTAGGGTTAGGGTTAGGGTTAGCATGAGCCCTAGGATAGTGTTAGGGTTAGGGTTAGGGTTAGCATCAGGCCTAGGATAGTGTTAGGGTTAGGGTTAGCATCAGCCTTAGGATAGTGTTAGTGTTAGGGTTAGGGTTAGCATCAGCCTTAGGATAGTGTTAGGGTTAGGGTTAGCATCAGCCCTAGGATAGTGTTAGGGTTAGGGTTAGGGTTAGTATCAGCCCTAGGATAGTGTTAGGGTTAGGGTTAGGGTTAGCATCAGCCCTAGGATAGTGTTAGGGTTAGGGTTACGGCTAGCATCAACCCTATGATAGTGTTAGGGTTAGGGTTAGCATCAACCCTAGGATAGTGTTAGGGTTAGCGTTAGGGTTAGCATCAGCCCTAGGATAGTTTTAGGGTTAGTGTTAGCCTCAGCCCTAGGATAGTGTTAGAGTTAGTGTTAGGGTTAGCATCAGCCCTAGGATAGGGTTAGGTTTAGGGTTAGCATCAGCCCAAGGATAGTGTTAGGGTTAGGGTTAGGGTTAGCATCAGCCCTAGGATAGTGTTAGGGTTAGGGTTAGCATCAGCCCTAGGATAGTGTTAGGGTTAGGGTTAGGGTTAGCATCATCCCTAGGATAGTGTTAGGGTTAGGGTTAGGGTTAGCATCAGGCCTAGGATAGTGTTAGGGTTAGGGTTAGCATCAGCCTTAGGATACTGTTAGGGTTATGGTTAGGGTTAGCATCAGCCCTAGGATAGTGTTAGTGTTAGGGTTATGGTTAGCATCAGCCCTAGGATAGTTTTAGGGTTAGGGTTATGGTTAGCATCAGCCCTAGGATAGTGTTAGGGTTAGGGTTAGCATCAGCCCTAAGATAGTGTTAGGGTTAGGGTTAGGGTTAACATCAGCTTCGGATAGTGTTAGGGTTAGGGTTAGGGTTAGCATCAGCCCTAGGATAGTGTTACGGTTAGGGTTAGCATCAGCCCAAGGATAGTGTTAGGGTTAGGGTTAGGGTTAGGGTTAGCATCAGCCCTAGGATAGTGTTAGGGTTAGGGTTAGCATCAGCCCTAGGATAGTGTTAGGGATAGGGTTAGGGTTAGCATCAGCCCTAGGATAGTGTTAGGGTTAGGGTTAGCATCAGCCCTAAGATAGTGTTAGTGTTAGGGTTAGGGTTAGCATCAGGACTAGGATAGTGTTAGGGTTAAGGTTAGCATCAGCCTTAGGATAGTGTTAGGGTTAAGGTTAGGGTTAGCAACAGCCCTAGGATAGTGTTAGCGTTAGGGTTAGGATCAGCCCTAGCATAGTGTTAGGGTTAGGGTTAGTGTTAGCATCAGCCCTAGGATAGTGTTATGGTTAGAGATAGCATCAGGCCTAGGATAGTGTTAGGGTTAGGGTTAGCATCAGCCTTAGGATAGTGTTAGGGTTAGGGTTAGGGTTAGCATCAGCCCTAGGATAGTGTTAGGGTTAGTGTTAGCATCAGCCCTAGGATAGTGTTAGCGTTAGGGTTAGGGTTAGTATCAGCCCTATGATAGTGTTAGGGTTAGGGTTAGGGTTAGCATCAGCCCTAGGATAGTGTTAGGGTTAGGGTTAGGGCTGGCATCAGCCCTAGGATACTGTTAGGGTTAGGGTTAGCATCAGCCCTAGGATAGTGTTAGGGTTAGGGTTAGGGTTAGCATCAGCCCTAAGATAGTGTTAGGGTAAGGGTTAGGGTTAGCATCAGGCCTAGGATAGTGTTAGGGTTAGGGTTAGCATCAGCCTTAGGATACTGTTAGGGTTAGGGTTAGGGTTAGCATCAGCCCCAGGATAGTGTTAGGGTTAGGGTTAGCATCAGCCCTAGGATAGTGTTAGGGTTAGGCTTAGGGTTAGCATCAGCCCTAGGATAGTGTTAGGGTTAGGGTTAGCATCAGCCTTAGGATAGTGTTAGGGTTAGGGTTAGGGTTAGCATCACCCTTAGGATAGTGTTAGGGTTAGGGTTAGCATCAGCCCTAGGATAGTGTTAGAGTTAGTGTTAGGGTTAGCATCAGCCCTAGGATAGGGTTAGGTTTAGGGTTAGCATCAGCCCAAGGATAGTGTTAGGGTTAGGGTTAGGGTTAGCATCAGCCCTAGGATAGTGTTAGGGTTAGGGTTAGGTTTAGCATCAGCCCTAGGATAGTGTTAGGGTTAGGGTTTTGGTTATCATCAGGCCTAGGATAGTGTTAGGGGTAGGGTTAGCATCAGCCCAAGGATAGTGTTAGGGTTAGTGTTAGGGTTATCATCAGGCCTAGGATAGTGTTAGTTTTAGGGTTAGCATCAGCCGTAGGATAATGTTAGGGTTAGGGTTAGGGTTAACATCAGCCCTAGGATAGTGTTAGCGTTAGTGTTAGGGTTAGCATCAACCCTAGGATAGAGTTAGGGTTAGGCTTAGGGTTATCATCCGGCCTAGGATAGTGTTAGGGTTAGGGTTAGCATCAGCTCTAGGATAGTGTTAGGGTTAGGGTTAGTGTTAGCATCAGCCCTAGGATAGTGTTATGGTTATGGTTAGCATCAGCCCTAGGATAGTGTTAGGGTTAGGGTTAGGTTTAGCATCAGCCCTAGCATAGTGTTAGGGTTAGGGTTAGCATCAGCCCTAGGATAGTGTTAGGGTTAGGGTTAGGGTTAGGGTTAGCATCAGCCCTAGAATAGTGTTAGGGTTAGGATTAGGGTTAGCAACAGCCCTAGGATAGTTTTAGGGTTAGGCGTAGGGATAGCATCAGCCCTAGGATAGTGTTAGGGTTAGGGTTAGGGTTAGCATGAGCCCTAGGATAGTGTTAGGGTTAGGGTTAGGGTTAGCATCAGGCCTAGGATAGTGTTAGGGTTAGGGTTAGCATCAGCCTTAGGATAGTGTTAGTGTTAGGGTTAGGGTTAGCATCAGCCTTAGGATAGTGTTAGGGTTAGGGTTAGCATCAGCCCTAGGATAGTGTTAGGGTTAGGGTTAGGGTTAGCATCAGCCCTAGGATAGTGTTAGGGTTAGGGTTACGGCTAGCATCAACCCTATGATAGTGTTAGGGTTAGGGTTAGCATCAGCCCTAGGATAGTGTTAGGGTTAGCGTTAGGGTTAGCATCAGCCCTAGGATAGTTTTAGGGTTAGTGTTAGCCTCAGCCCTAGGATAGTGTTAGAGTTATTGTTAGGGTTAGCATCAGCCCTAGGATAGGGTTAGGTTTAGGGTTAGCATCAGCCCAAGGATAGTGTTAGGGTTAGGGTTAGGGTTAGCATCAGCCCTAGGATAGTGTTAGGGTTAGGGTTAGCATCAGCCCTAGGATAGTGTTAGGGTTAGGGTTAGGGTTAGCATCATCCCTAGGATAGTGTTAGGGTTAGGGTTAGGGTTAGCATCAGGCCTAGGATAGTGTTAGGGTTAGGGTTAGCATCAGCCTTAGGATACTGTTAGGGTTATGGTTAGGGTTAGCATCAGCCCTAGGATAGTGTTAGTGTTAGGGTTATGGTTAGCATCAGCCCTAGGATAGTGTTAGGGTTAGGGTTATGGTTAGCATCAGCCCTAGGATAGTGTTAGGGTTAGGGTTAGCATCAGCCCTAAGATAGTGTTAGGGTTAGGGTTAGGGTTAACATCAGATTCGGATAGTGTTAGGGTTAGGGTTAGGGTTAGCATCAGCCCTAGGATAGTGTTAGGGTTAGGGTTAGCATCAGCCCAAGGATAGTGTTAGGGTTAGGGTTAGGGTTAGGGTTAGCATCAGCCCTAGGATAGTGTTAGGGTTAGGGTTAGCATCAGCCCTAGGATAGTGTTAGGGATAGGGTTAGGGTTAGCATCAGCCCTAGGATAGTGTTAGGGTTAGGGTTAGCATCAGCCCTAAGATAGTGTTAGTGTTAGGGTTATGGTTAGCATCAGCCCTAGGATAGTGTTAGGGTTAGGGTTAGCATCAGCCCTAAGATAGTGTTAGGGTTAGGGTTAGGGTTAACATCAGCTTCGGATAGTGTTAGGGTTAGGGTTAGGGTTAGCATCAGCCCTAGGATAGTGTTACGGTTAGGGTTAGCATGAGCCCAAGGATAGTGTTAGGGTTAGGGTTAGGGTTAGGGTTAGCATCAGCCCTAGGATAGTGTTAGGGTTAGGGTTAGCATCAGCCCTAGGATAGTGTTAGGGATAGGGTTAGGGTTAGCATCAGCCCTAGGATAGTGTTAGGGTTAGGGTTAGCATCAGCCCTAAGATAGTGTTAGTGTTAGGGTTAGGGTTAGCATCAGGACTAGGATAGTGTTAGGGTTAAGGTTAGCATCAGCCTTAGGATAGTGTTAGGGTTAAGGTTAGGGTTAGCAACAGCCCTAGGATAGTGTTAGCGTTAGGGTTAGGATCAGCCCTAGCATAGTGTTAGGGTTAGCGTTAGTGTTAGCATCAGCCCTAGGATAGTGTTATGGTTAGAGATAGCATCAGGCCTAGGATAGTGTTAGGGTTAGGGTTAGCATCAGCCTTAGGATAGTGTTAGGGTTAGGGTTAGGGTTAGCATCAGCCCTAGGATAGTGTTAGGGTTAGTGTTAGCATCAGCCCTAGGATAGTGTTAGCGTTAGGGTTAGGGTTAGTATCAGCCCTATGATAGTGTTAGGGTTAGGGTTAGGGTTAGCATCAGCCCTAGGATAGTGTTAGGGTTAGGGTTAGGGCTGGCATCAGCCCTAGGATACTGTTAGGGTTAGGGTTAGCATCAGCCCTAGGATAGTGTTAGGGTTAGGGTTAGGGTTAGCATCAGCCCTAAGATAGTGTTAGGGTAAGGGTTAGGGTTAGCATCAGGCCTAGGATAGTGTTAGGGTTAGGGTTAGCATCAGCCTTAGGATACTGTTAGGGTTAGGGTTAGGGTTAGCATCAGCCCCAGGATAGTGTTAGGGTTAGGGTTAGCATCAGCCCTAGGATAGTGTTAGGGTTAGGCTTAGGGTTAGCATCAGCCCTAGGATAGTGTTAGGGTTAGGGTTAGCATCAGCCTTAGGATAGTGTTAGGGTTAGGGTTAGGGTTAGCATCACCCTTAGGATAGTGTTAGGGTTAGGGTTAGCATCAGCCCTAGGATAGTGTTAGAGTTAGTGTTAGGGTTAGCATCAGCCCTAGGATAGGGTTAGGTTTAGGGTTAGCATCAGCCCAAGGATAGTGTTAGGGTTAGGGTTAGGGTTAGCATCAGCCCTAGGATAGTGTTAGGGTTAGGGTTAGGTTTAGCATCAGCCCTAGGATAGTGTTAGGGTTAGGGTTTTGGTTATCATCAGGCCTAGGATAGTGTTAGGGGTAGGGTTAGCATCAGCCCAAGGATAGTGTTAGGGTTAGTGTTAGGGTTATCATCAGGCCTAGGATAGTGTTAGTTTTAGGGTTAGCATCAGCCGTAGGATAATGTTAGGGTTAGGGTTAGGGTTAACATCAGCCCTAGGATAGTGTTAGCGTTAGTGTTAGGGTTAGCATCAACCCTAGGATAGAGTTAGGGTTAGGCTTAGGGTTATCATCCGGCCTAGGATAGTGTTAGGGTTAGGGTTAGCATCAGCTCTAGGATAGTGTTAGGGTTAGGGTTAGTGTTAGCATCAGCCCTAGGATAGTGTTATGGTTATGGTTAGCATCAGCCCTAGGATAGTGTTAGGGTTAGGGTTAGGTTTAGCATCAGCCCTAGCATAGTGTTAGGGTTAGGGTTAGCATCAGCCCTAGGATAGTGTTAGGGTTAGGGTTAGGGTTAGGGTTAGCATCAGCCCTAGATTAGTGTTAGGGTTAGGATTAGGGTTAGCAACAGCCCTAGGATAGTTTTAGGGTTAGGCGTAGGGATAGCATCAGCCCTAGGATAGTGTTAGGGTTAGGGTTAGGGTTAGCATGAGCCCTAGGATAGTGTTAGGGTTAGGGTTAGGGTTAGCATCAGGCCTAGGATAGTGTTAGGGTTAGGGTTAGCATCAGCCTTAGGATAGTGTTAGTGTTAGGGTTAGGGTTAGCATCAGCCTTAGGATAGTGTTAGGGTTAGGGTTAGCATCAGCCCTAGGATAGTGTTAGGGTTAGGGTTAGGGTTAGCATCAGCCCTAGGATAGTGTTAGGGTTAGGGTTACGGCTAGCATCAACCCTATGATAGTGTTAGGGTTAGGGTTAGCATCAGCCCTAGGATAGTGTTAGGGTTAGCGTTAGGGTTAGCATCAGCCCTAGGATAGTTTTAGGGTTAGTGTTAGCCTCAGCCCTAGGATAGTGTTAGAGTTATTGTTAGGGTTAGCATCAGCCCTAGGATAGGGTTAGGTTTAGGGTTAGCATCAGCCCAAGGATAGTGTTAGGGTTAGGGTTAGGGTTAGCATCAGCCCTAGGATAGTGTTAGGGTTAGGGTTAGCATCAGCCCTAGGATAGTGTTAGGGTTAGGGTTAGGGTTAGCATCATCCCTAGGATAGTGTTAGGGTTAGGGTTAGGGTTAGCATCAGGCCTAGGATAGTGTTAGGGTTAGGGTTAGCATCAGCCTTAGGATACTGTTAGGGTTATGGTTAGGGTTAGCATCAGCCCTAGGATAGTGTTAGTGTTAGGGTTATGGTTAGCATCAGCCCTAGGATAGTGTTAGGGTTAGGGTTATGGTTAGCATCAGCCCTAGGATAGTGTTAGGGTTAGGGTTAGCATCAGCCCTAAGATAGTGTTAGGGTTAGGGTTAGGGTTAACATCAGATTCGGATAGTGTTAGGGTTAGGGTTAGGGTTAGCATCAGCCCTAGGATAGTGTTAGGGTTAGGGTTAGCATCAGCCCAAGGATAGTGTTAGGGTTAGGGTTAGGGTTAGGGTTAGCATCAGCCCTAGGATAGTGTTAGGGTTAGGGTTAGCATCAGCCCTAGGATAGTGTTAGGGATAGGGTTAGGGTTAGCATCAGCCCTAGGATAGTGTTAGGGTTAGGGTTAGCATCAGCCCTAAGATAGTGTTAGTGTTAGGGTTAGGGTTAGCATCAGGACTAGGATAGTGTTAGGGTTAAGGTTAGCATCAGCCTTAGGATAGTGTTAGGGTTAAGGTTAGGGTTAGCAACAGCCCTAGGATAGTGTTAGCGTTAGGGTTAGGATCAGCCCTAGCATAGTGTTAGGGTTAGGGTTAGTGTTAGCATCAGCCCTAGGATAGTGTTATGGTTAGAGATAGCATCAGGCCTAGGATAGTGTTAGGGTTAGGGTTAGCATCAGCCTTAGGATAGTGTTAGGGTTAGGGTTAGGGTTAGCATCAGCCCTAGGATAGTGTTAGGGTTAGTGTTAGCATCAGCCCTAGGATAGTGTTAGCGTTAGGGTTAGGGTTAGTATCAGCCCTATGATAGTGTTAGGGTTAGGGTTAGGGTTAGCATCAGCCCTAGGATAGTGTTAGGGTTAGGGTTAGGGCTGGCATCAGCCCTAGGATACTGTTAGGGTTAGGGTTAGCATCAGCCCTAGGATAGTGTTAGGGTTAGGGTTAGGGTTAGCATCAGCCCTAAGATAGTGTTAGTGTTAGGGTTAGGGTTAGCATCAGGCCTAGGATAGTGTTAGGGTTAGGGTTAGCATCAGCCCTAGGATAGTGTTAGGGATAGGCTTAGGGTTAGCATCAGCCCTAGGATAGTGTTAGGGTTAGGGTTAGCATCAGCCTTAGGATAGTGTTAGGGTTAGGGTTAGGGTTAGCATCAGCCTTAGGATAGTGTTAGGGTTAGGGTTAGCATCAGCCCTAGGATAGTGTTAGGTTTAGGGTTAGGGTTAGCATCAGCCCTAGGTTAGTGTTAGGGTTAGGGTTAGACTCAGCCCTAGGATACTGTTAGGGTTATTGTTAGGGTTAGCATCAGCCCAAGGAGAGTGTTAGGGTTAGGGTTGGGGTTAGCATCAGCCCTAGGATAGTGTTAGGGATAGGGTTAGCATCAGCTCTAGGATAATGTTATGGTTAGGGTGATGGTTAGCATCAGCCCTAGGATAGTGTTAGGGTTAGGGTTAGGGTTAGCATCAGCCCCAGTATAGTGTTTGGGTTAGGGTTAGCATCAGCCCTAGGATAGTGTTAGGGTTAGGGTTAGGGTTATCATCAGGCCTAGCATAGTGTTAGTGTTAGGGTTAGCATCAGCCCTAGGATAGTGTTAGGGTTAGGGTTAGGGTTAGGGTTAGCATCAGCCCTAGAATAGTGTTAGGGTTAGGATTAGTGTTAGCAACAGCCCTAGGATAGTGTTAGGGTTAGGCTTAGGGTTAGCATCAGCCCTAGGATAGTGTTAGGGTTAGGGTTAGGGTTAGCATCAGCCCGAGGATAGTGTTAGGGTTAGGGTTAGGGTTAGCATCAGGCCTAGGATAGTGTTAGGGTTAGGGTTAGCATCAGCCTTAGGATACTGTTAGGGTTAGGGTTAGGGTTAGCATCAGCCTTAGGATAGTGTTAGGGTTAGGGTTAGCATCAGCCCTAGGATAGTGTTAGGGTTAGTGTTAGGGTTAGTATCAGCCCTAGGATAGTGTTAGGGTTAGGGTTAGGGTTAGCATCAGCCCTAGGATAGTGTTAGGGTTAGGGTTACGGCTAGCATCAGCCCTAGGATAGTGTTAGGGTAGGGTTAGCATCAGCCCTAGGATAGTGTTAGGGTTAGGGTTAGGGTTAGCATCAGCCCTAGGATAGTGTTAGGGTTAGTGTTAGCCTCAGCCCTAGGATAGTGTTAGAGTTAGTGTTAGGGTTAGCATCAGCCCTAGGATAGGGTTAGGTTTAGGGTTAGCATCAGCCCTACGATAGTGTTAGGGTTAGGGTTAGGTTTAGCATCAGCCCTAGGATAGTGTTAGGGTTAGGGTTAGCATCAGCCCTAGGATAGTGTTAGGGTTAGGGTTAGGGTTAGCATCAGCCCTAGGATAGTGTTAGGGTTAGGGTTAGCATCAGCCCTAAGGTAGTGTTAGTGTTAGGGTTAGGGTTAGCATCAGGACTAGGATAGTGTTAGGGTTAGGGTTAGCATCAGCCTTAGGATAGTGTTAGGGTTAAGGTTAGGGTTAGCAACAGCCCTAGGATAGTGTTAGCGTTAGGGTTAGGATCAGCCCTAGGATAGTGTTAGGGTTAGGGTTAGTGTTAGCATCAGCCCTAGGATAGTGTTATGGTTAGAGATAGCATCAGGCCTAGGATAGTGTTAGGGTTAGGGTTAGCATCAGCCTTAGGATAGTGTTAGGGTTAGGGTTAGGGTTAGCATCAGCCCTAGGATAGTGTTAGGGTTAGTGTTAGCATCAGCCCTAGGATAGTGTTAGCGTTAGGGTTAGGGTTAGTATCAGCCCTATGATAGTGTTAGGGTTAGGGTTAGGGTTAGCATCAGCCCTAGGATAGTGTTAGGTTTAGGGTTAGGGCTGGCATCAGCCCTAGGATACTGTTAGGGTTAGGGTTAGCATCATCCCTAGGATAGTGTTAGGGTTAGGGTTAGGGTTAGCATCAGCCCTAAGATAGTGTTAGGGTTAGGGTTAGGGTTAGCATCAGGCCTAGGATAGTGTTAGGGTTAGGGTTAGCATCAGCCTTAGGATACTGTTAGGGTTAGGGTTAGGGTTAGCATCAGCCCTAGGATAGTGTTTGGGTTAGGGTTAGCATCAGCCCTAGGATAGTGTTAGGGTTAGGGTTAGGGTTATCATCAGGCCTAGCATAGTGTTAGTGTTAGGGTTAGCATCAGCCCTAGGATAGTGTTAGGGTTAGGGTTAGGGTTAGGGTTAGCATCAGCCCTAGAATAGTGTTAGGGTTAGGATTAGGGTTAGCAACAGCCCTAGGATAGTGTTAGGGTTAGGCTTAGGTTTAGCATCAGCCCTAGGATAGTGTTAGGGTTAGGGTTAGGGTTAGCATCAGACCGAGGATAGTGTTAGGGTTAGGGTTAGGGTTAGCATCAGGCCTAGGATAGTGTTAGGTTAGGGTTAGCATCAGCCTTAGGATACTGTTAGGGTTAGGGTTAGGGTTAGCATCAGCCTTAGGATAGTGTTAGGGTTAGGGTTAGCATCAGCCCTAGGATAGTGTTAGGGTTAGGGTTAGGGTTAGTATCAGCCCTAGGATAGTGTTAGGGTTAGGGTTAGGGTTAGCATCAGCCCTAGGATAGTGTTAGGGTAGGGTTATCATCAGCCCTAGGATAGTGTTAGGGTTAGGGTTAGGGTTAGCATCAGCCCTAGGATAGTGTTAGGGTTAGGGTTAGCATCAGCCCTAGGATAGTGTTAGGGTTAGGGTTAGGGTTAGCATCAGCCCTAGGATAGTGTTAGGGTTAGGGTTACCATCAGCCCTAAGATAGTGTAAGGGTTAGGGTTAGGGTTAACATCGGACCTAGGATAGTGTTACGGTTAGGGTTAGCATCAGCCCTAGGATAGTGTTAGGGTTAGGGTTAGGGCTGGCATCAGCCCTAGGATACTGTTAGGGTTAGGGTTAGCATCAGCCCTAGGATAGTGTTAGGGTTACGGTTAGGGTTAGCATCAGCGCTAGGATAGTGTTATGGTTAGGGTTAGGGTAAGCATCAGGCCTAGGATAGTGTTAGGGTTAGGGTTAGCATCAGCCTTAGGATACTGTTAGGGTTAGGGTTAGGGTTAGCATCAGCCCTAGGATAGTGTTAGGGTAAGGGTTAGCATCAGCCCTAGGATAGCGTTAGGGTTAGGGTTATGGTTAGCATCAGCCCTAGGATAGTGTTAGGGTTAGGGTTATGGTTAGCATCAGCCCTAGGATAGTGTTAGGGTTAGGGTTAGCATCAGCCCTAAGATAGTGTTAGGGTTAGGGATATTGTTAATATCAGCTTAGGATAGTGTTAGGGTTAGGGTTAGGGTTAGCATCAGACTTGGATAGTGTTAGCGTTAGGGTTAGCATCAGCCCTAGGATAGTGTTAGGGTTAGGTTTAGGGTTAGCATCAGCCCTAGGATAGTGTTATGGTTAGAGATAGCATCAGCCCTAGGATAGTGTTAGGGTTAGGCTTAGAGTTAGCATAATCCCTAGGATAGTGTTAGGGTTAGGGTTAGGGTTAGCATCAGGCCTAGGATAGTGTTAGGGTTAGGGTTAGCATCAGCCTTAGGATAGTGTTAGTGTTAGGGTTAGGGTTAGCATCAGCCCTAGGATAGTGTTAGGGTTATGGTTAGCATCAGCCCTAGGATAGTGTTAGGGTTAGGGTTAGGGTTAGGGTTAGTATCAGCCCTAGGATAGTGTTAGGGTTAGGGTTACGGTTAGCATCAGCCCTAGGATAGTGTTAGGGTTAGGGTTCGGGCTGGCATCAGCCCTAGGATACTGTTAGGGTTAGGGTTAGCATCAGCCCTAGGATAGTGTTAGGGTTAGGGTTAGGGTTAGCATCAGCCCTAGGATAGTGTTAGGCATAGGGTTAGGGTTAGCATCAGGCCTAGGATAGTGTTAGGGTTAGGGTTAGCATCAGCCTTAGGATACTGTAAGGGTTAGGGTTAGGGTTAGCGTCAGCCCTAGGATAGTGTTAGGGTTAGAGTGATGGTTAGCATCAGCCCTAGGATAGTGTTAGGGTTAGGGTTATGGTTAGCATCCGCCCTAGGATAGTGTTAGGGTTAGGGTTAGCATCAGCCCTAAGATAGTGTCAGGGTTAGGGTTAGGGTTAACACCAGCTTAGGATAGTGTTAGGGTTAGGGTTAGGGTTAGCATCAGCCCTAGGATAGTGTTAGGGTTAGGGTTAGCATCAGCCCTAGGATAGTGTTAGGGGTAGGGTTAGGGTTAGGGTTAGCAAAAGCCCTAGGATAGTGTTAGGGTTAGGGTTAGCATCAGCCCTAGGATAGTGTTAGGCTTAGGGTTAGCATCAGCCCTAAGATAGTGTTAGGGTTAGGGTTAGGGTTAGCATCAGGCCTAGGATAGTGTTAGGGTTAGGGTTAGCATCAGTCTTCGGATAGTGTTAGGTTTAGGGTTAGGGTTTCATCAGCCCTAGGATAGTGTTAGCGTTAGGGTTAGCATCAGCCATAGGATAGTGTTAAGGTTAGGGTTAGGGTTAGCATCAGCCCTAGGATAGTGTTATGGTTAGAGATAGCATCAGCCCTAGGATAGTGTTAGAGTTAGGGTTAGGGTTAGCATCAGCCCTAGGATAGTGTTAGGGTTAGGGTTAGGGTTAGCATAAGCCCTAAGATAGTGTTAGGGTTAGGGTTAGGGTTAGCATCAGGCCTAGGATAGTGTTAGGGTTAGGGTTAGCATCAGCCTTAGGATACTGTTAGGGTTAGGGTTAGGGTTAGCATCAGCCCTAGGATAGTGTTAGGGTGATGGTTAGCATCAGCCCTAGGATAGTGTTAGGGTTAGGGTTAGGGTTAGCATCAGCCCCAGTATAGTGTTTGGGTTAGGGTTAGCATCAGCCCTAGGATAGTGTTAGGGTTAGGGTTAGGGTTATCATCAGGCCTAGCATAGTGTTAGTGTTAGGGTTAGCATCAGCCCTAGGATAGTGTTAGGGTTAGGGTTAGGGTTAGGGTTAGCATCAGCCCTAGAATAGTGTTAGGGTTAGGATTAGGGTTAGCAACAGCCCTAGGATAGTGTTAGGGTTAGGCTTAGGTTTAGCATCAGCCCTAGGATAGTGTTAGGGTTAGGGTTAGGGTTAGCATCAGCCCGAGGATAGTGTTAGGGTTAGGGTTAGGGTTAGCATCAGGCCTAGGATAGTGTTAGGTTAGGGTTAGCATCAGCCTTAGGATACTGTTAGGGTTAGGGTTAGGGTTAGCATCAGCCTTAGGATAGTGTTAGGGTTAGGGTTAGCATCAGCCCTAGGATAGTGTTAGGGTTAGGGTTAGGGTTAGTATCAGCCCTAGGATAGTGTTAGGGTTAGGGTTAATGTTAGCATCAGCCCTAGGATAGTGTTAGGGTTAGGGTTACGGCTAGCATCAGCCCTAGGATAGTGTTAGGGTAGGGTTAGCATCAGCCCTAGGATAGTGTTAGGGTTAGGGTTAGGGTTAGCATCAGCCCTAGGATAGTGTTAGGGTTAGGGTTAGCATCAGCCCTAGGATAGTGTTAGGGTTAGGGTTAGGGTTAGCATCAGCCCTAGGATAGTGTTAGGGTTAGGGTTACCATCAGCCCTAAGATAGTGTAAGGGTTAGGGTTAGGGTTAACATCGGACCTAGGATAGTGTTACGGTTAGGGTTAGCATCAGCCCTAGGATAGTGTTAGGGTTAGGGTTAGGGCTGGCATCAGCCCTAGGATACTGTTAGGGTTAGGGTTAGCATCAGCCCTAGGATAGTGTTAGGGTTACGGTTAGGGTTAGCATCAGCGCTAGGATAGTGTTATGGTTAGGGTTAGGGTTAGCATCAGGCCTAGGATAGTGTTAGGGTTAGGGTTAGCATCAGCCTTAGGATACTGTTAGGGTTAGGGTTAGGGTTAGCATCAGCCCTAGGATAGTGTTAGGGTAAGGGTTAGCATCAGCCCTAGGATAGCGTTAGGGTTAGGGTTATGGTTAGCATCAGCCCTAGGATAGTGTTAGGGTTAGGGTTATGGTTAGCATCAGCCCTAGGATAGTGTTAGGGTTAGGGTTAGCATCAGCCCTAAGATAGTGTTAGGGTTAGGGATATTGTTAATATCAGCTTAGGATAGTGTTAGGGTTAGGGTTAGGGTTAGCATCAGACTTGGATAGTGTTAGCGTTAGGGTTAGCATCAGCCCTAGGATAGTGTTAGGGTTAGGGTTAGGGTTAGCATCAGCCCTAGGATAGTGTTATGGTTAGAGATAGCATCAGCCCTAGGATAGTGTTAGGGTTAGGCTTAGAGTTAGCATAATCCCTAGGATAGTGTTAGGGTTAGGGTTAGGGTTAGCATCAGGCCTAGGATAGTGTTAGGGTTAGGGTTAGCATCAGCCTTAGGATAGTGTTAGTGTTAGGGTTAGGGTTAGCATCAGCCCTAGGATAGTGTTAGGGTTATGGTTAGCATCAGCCCTAGGATAGTGTTAGGGTTAGGGTTAGGGTTAGGGTTAGTATCAGCCCTAGGATAGTGTTAGGGTTAGGGTTACGGTTAGCATCAGCCCTAGGATAGTGTTAGGGTTAGGGTTCGGGCTGGCATCAGCCCTAGGATACTGTTAGGGTTAGGGTTAGCATCAGCCCTTAGGGTTAGCATCAGCCCTAGGATAGTGTTAGGGTTAGGGTTAGGGTTAGCATCAGCCCTAGGATTGTGTTAGGGATAGGGTTAGGGTTAGCATCAGGCCTAGGATAGTGTTAGGGTTAGGGTTAGCATCAGCCTTAGGATACTGTAAGGGTTAGGGTTAGGGTTAGCGTCAGCCCTAGGATAGTGTTAGGGTTAGAGTGATGGTTAGCATCAGCCCTAGGATAGTGTTAGGGTTAGGGTTATGGTTAGCATCCGCCCTAGGATAGTGTTAGGGTTAGGGTTAGCATCAGCCCTAAGATAGTGTCAGGGTTAGGGTTAGGGTTAACACCAGCTTAGGATAGTGTTAGGGTTAGGGTTAGGGTTAGCATCAGCCCTAGGATAGTGTTAGGGTTAGGGTTAGCATCAGCCCTAGGATAGTGTTAGGGGTAGGGTTAGGGTTAGGGTTAGCAAAAGCCCTAGGATAGTGTTAGGGTTAGGGTTAGCATCAGCCCTAGGATAGTGTTAGGCTTAGGGTTAGCATCAGCCCTAAGATAGTGTTAGGGTTAGGGTTAGGGTTAGCATCAGGCCTAGGATAGTGTTAGGGTTAGGGTTAGCATCAGTCTTCGGATAGTGTTAGGTTTAGGGTTAGGGTTTCATCAGCCCTAGGATAGTGTTAGCGTTAGGGTTAGCATCAGCCATAGGATAGTGTTAGGGTTAGGGTTAGGGTTAGCATCAGCCCTAGGATAGTGTTATGGTTAGAGATAGCATCAGCCCTAGGATAGTGTTAGAGTTAGGGTTAGGGTTAGCATCAGCCCTAGGATAGTTTTAGGGTTAGAGTTAGGATTAGCATCAGGCCTAGGATAGTGTTAGGGTTAGGGTTAGCATCAGCCTTAGGATAGTGTTAGGGTTAGAGTTAGGGTTAGCATCAGCCCTAGGATAGTGTTAGGGTTAGTGTTAGCATCAGCCCTAGGATAGTGTTAGTGTTAGGGTTAGGGTTAGTATCAGCCCTATGATAGTGTTAGGGTTAGGGTTAGGTTTAGCATCAGCCCTAGGATAGTGTTAGGGTTAGGGTTAGGGGTGGCATCAGCCCTAGGATACTGTTAGGGTTAGGGTTAGCATCAGCCCTAGGATAGTGTTAGGGTTATGGTTAGGGTTAACATCAGCCCTAGGATAGTGTTAGGGTTAGGGTTAGGGTTAGCATCAGGCCTAGGATAGTGTTAGGGTTAGGGATAGCATCAGCCTTAGGATACTGTTAGGGTTAGGGTTAGGGTTAGGGTTAGCATCAGCCCTAGGATAGTGTTAGGGTTAGGGTAAGCATCAGCCCTAGGATATTGTTAGGTTTAGGGTTAGGGTTAGCATCAGCCCTAGGATAGTGTTAGGGTTAGGGTTAGACTCAGCCCTTGGATACTGATAGGGTTATTGTTAGGGTTAGCATCAGCCCTAGGATAGTGTTAGGGTTAGGGTTAGCATCAGCCCTAGGAGAGTGTTAGGGATAGGGTTAGGGTTAGCATCAGCCCTAGGATAGTGTTAGGGTTAGGGTTAGCATCAGCCCTAGGATAATGTTATGGTTAGGGTGATGGTTACCATCAGCCCTAGGATAGTGTTAGGGTTAGGGTTAGGGTTAGCATCAGCCCTAGGATAGTGTTAGGGTTAGGGTTAGACTCAGCCCTAGGATACTGCTAGGGTTATTGTTAGGGTTAGCATCAGCCCTAGGATAGTGTTAGGGTTAGGGTTAGCATCAGCCCTAGGAGAGTGTTAGGGTTAGGGTTAGGGTTAGCATCAGCCTTAGGATAGTGTTAGGGTTAGGGTTAGGTTTAGCATCAGCCCTAGGATAGTGTTAGCGTTAGGGTTAGCATCAGCCCTAGGATAGTGTTAGGATTAGGGTTAGGGTTAGCATCAGCCCTAGTTTAGTGTTATGGTTAGAGATAGCATCAGCCCTAGGATAGGGTAACGGTTAGGGTTAGAGTTAGCATCATCCCTAGGATAGTGTTAGGGTTAGGGTTAGGGTTAGCATCAGGCCTAGGATAGTGTTAGGGTTAGGGTTAAGGATAGCATCAGCCCTAGGGTAGTGTTAGGGTTAGGGTTAGCATCAGCCCTAGGATAGTGTTAGTGTTAGGGTTAGGGTTAGTATCAGCCCTAGGATAGTGTTAGGGTTAGGGTTACGGTTAGCATCAGCCCTAGGATAGTGTTAGGTTTAGGGTTAGGGCTGGCATCAGCCCTAGGATACTGTTAGGGTTAGGGTTAGCATCAGCCGTAGGATAGTGTTAGGGTTAGGGTTAGGGTTAGCATCAGCCCTAGGATAGTGTTAGGGTTAGGGTTAGGGTTAGCATCAGGCCTAGGATAGTGTTAGGGTAAGGGTTAGACTCAGCCCTAGGATACTGTTAGGGTTATTGTTAGGGTTAGCATCAGCCCAAGGAGAGTGTTAGGGTTACGGTTGGGGTTAGCATCAGCCCTAGGATAGTGCTAGGGATAGGGTTAGCATCAGCTCTAGGATAATGTTATGGTTAGGGTGATGGTTAGCATCAGCCCTAGGATAGTGTTAGGGTTAGGGTTAGGGTTAGCATCAGCCCCAGTATAGTGTTTGGGTTAGGGTTAGCATCAGCCCTAGGATAGTGTTAGGGTTAGGGTTAGGGTTATCATCAGGCCTAGCATAGTGTTAGTGTTAGGGTTAGCATCAGCCCTAGGATAGTGTTAGGGTTAGGGTTAGGGTTAGGGTTAGCATCAGACCTAAAATAATGTTAGGGTTAGGATTAGGGTTAGCAACAGCCCTAGGATAGTGTTAGGGTTAGGCTTAGGGTTAGCATCAGCCCTAGGATAGTGTTAGGGTTAGGGTTAGGGTTAGCATCAGCCCGAGGATAGTGTTAGGGTTAGGGTTAGGGTTAGCATCAGGCCTAGGATAGTGTTAGGGTTAGGGTTAGCATCAGCCTTAGGATACTGTTAGGGTTAGGGTTAGGGTTAGCATCAGCCTTAGGATAGTGTTAGGGTTATGGTTAGCATCAGCCCTAGGATAGTGTTAGGGTTAGGGTTAGGGTTAGTATCAGCCCTAGGATAGTGTTAGGGTTAGGGTTAGGGTTAGCATCAGCCCTAGGATAGTGTTAGGGTTAGTGTTAGCATCAGCCCTAGGATAGTGTTAGCGTTAGGGTTAGGGTTAGTATCAGCCCTATGATAGTGTTAGGGTTAGGGTTAGGGTTAGCATCAGCCCTAGGATAGTGTTAGGTTTAGGGTTAGGGCTGGCATCAGCCCTAGGATACTGTTAGGGTTAGGGTTAGCATCAGCCCTAGGATAGTGTTAGGGTTAGGGTTAGGGTTAGCATCAGCCCTAAGATAGTGTTAGGGTTAGGGTTAGGGTTAGCATCAGGCCTAGGATAGTGTTAGGGTTAGGGTTAGCATCAGCCTTAGGATACTGTTAGGGTTAGGGTTAGGGTTAGCATCAGCCCTAGGATAGTGTTAGGGTGATGGTTAGCATCAGCCCTAGGATAGTGTTAGGGTTAGGGTTCGGGTTAGCATCAGCCCCAGTATAGTGTTTGGGTTAGGGTTAGCATCAGCCCTAGGATAGTGTTAGGGTTAGGGTTAGGGTTATCATCAGGCCTAGCATAGTGTTAGTGTTAGCGTTAGCATCAGTCCTAGGATAGTGTTAGGGTTAGGGTTAGGGTTAGGGTTAGCATCAGCCCTAGAATAGTGTTAGGGTTAGGATTAGGGTTAGCAACAGCCCTAGGATAGTGTTAGGGTTAGGCTTAGGTTTAGCATCAGCCCTAGGATAGTGTTAGGGTTAGGGTTAGGCTTAGCATCAGCCCGAGGATAGTGTTAGGGTTAGGGTTAGGGTTAGCATCAGGCCTAGGATAGTGTTAGGTTAGGGTTAGCATCAGCCTTAGGATACTGTTAGGGTTAGGGTTAGGGTTAGCATCAGCCTTAGGATAGTGTTAGGGTTAGGGTTAGCATCAGCCCTAGGATAGTGTTAGGGTTAGGGTTAGGGTTAGTATCAGCCCTAGGATAGTGTTAGGGTTAGGGTTAGGGTTAGCATCAGCCCTAGGATAGTGTTAGGGTTAGGGTTACGGCTAGCATCAGCCCTAGGATAGTGTTACGGTAGGGTTGGCATCAGCCCTAGGATAGTGTTAGGGTTAGGGTTAGGGTTAGCATCAGCCCTAGGATAGTGTTAGGGTTAGTGTTAGCCTCAGCCCTAGGATAGTGTTAGAGTTAGTGTTAGGGTTAGCATCAGCCCTAGGATAGGGTTAGGTTTAGGGTTAGCATCAGCCCTAGGATAGTGTTAGGGTTAGGGTTAGGGTTAGCATCAGCCCTAGGATAGTGTTAGGGTTAGGGTTAGCATCAACCCTAGGATAGTGTTAGGGTTAGGGTTAGGGTTAGCATCAGCCCTAGGATAGTGTTAGGGTTAGGGTTACCATCAGCCCTAAGATAGTGTAAGGGTTAGGGTTAGGGTTAACATCGGACCTAGGATAGTGTTACGGTTAGGGTTAGCATCAGCCCTAGGATAGTGTTAGGGTTAGGGTTAGGGCTGGCATCAGCCCTAGGATACTGTTAGGGTTAGGGTTACCATCAGCCCTAGGATAGTGTTAGGGTTACGGTTAGGGTTAGCATCAGCGCTAGGATAGTGTTATGGTTAGGGTTAGGGTTAGCATCAGGCCTAGGATAGTGTTAGGGTTAGGGTTAGCATCAGCCTTAGGATACTGTTAGGGTTAGGGTTAGGGTTAGCATCAGCCCTAGGATAGTGTTAGGGTAAGGGTTAGCATCAGCCCTAGGATAGCGTTAGGGTTAGGGTTATGGTTAGCATCAGCCCTAGGATAGTGTTAGGGTTAGGGTTAGGGTTAGTATCAGCCCTAGGATAGTGTTAGGGTTAGGGTTAGGGTTAGCATCAGCCCTAGGATAGTGTTAGGTTTAGGGTTACGGCTAGCATCAGCCCTAGGATAGTGTTAGGGTAGGGTTGGCATCAGCCCTAGGATAGTGTTAGGGTTAGGGTTGGGGTTAGCATCAGCCCTAGGATAGTGTTAGGGTTAGTGTTAGCCTCAGCCCTAGGATAGTGTTAGAGTTAGTGTTAGTGTTAGCATCAGCCCTAGGATAGGGTTAGGTTTAGGGTTAGCATCAGCCCTAGGATAGTGTTAGGGTTAGGGTTAGGGTTAGCATCAGCCCTAGGATAGTGTTAGGGTTAGGGTTAGCATCAGCCCTAGGATAGTGTTAGGGTTAGGTTTAGGGTTAGCATCAGCCCTAGGATAGTGTTAGGGTTAGGGTTACCATCAGCCCTAAGATAGTGTAAGGGTTAGGGTTAGGGTTAACATCGGACCTAGGATAGTGTTACGGTTAGGGTTAGCATCAGCCCTAGGATAGTGTTAGGGTTAGGGTTAGGGCTGGCATCAGCCCTAGGATACTGTTAGGGTTAGGGTTACCATCAGCCCTAGGATAGTGTTAGGGTTACGGTTAGGGTTAGCATCAGCGCTAGGATAGTGTTATGGTTAGGGTTAGGGTTAGCATCAGGCCTAGGATAGTGTTAGGGTTAGGGTTAGCATCAGCCTTAGGATACTGTTAGGGTTAGGGTTAGGGTTAGCATCAGCCCTAGGATAGTGTTAGGGTAAGGGTTAGCATCAGCCCTAGGATAGCGTTAGGGTTAGGGTTATGGTTAGCATCAGCCCTAGGATAGTGTTAGGGTTAGGGTTATGGTTAGCATCAGCCCTAGGATAGTGTTAGGGTTAGGGTTAGCATCAGCCCTAAGATAGTGTTAGGGTTAGGGATATTGTTAATATCAGCTTAGGATAGTGTTAGGGTTAGGGTTAGGGTTAGCATCAGACTTGGATAGTGTTAGCGTTAGGGTTAGCATCAGCCCTAGGATAGTGTTAGGGTTAGGGTTAGGGTTAGCATCAGCCCTAGGATAGTGTTATGGTTAGAGATAGCATCAGCCCTAGGATAGTGTTAGGGTTAGGCTTAGAGTTAGCATCATCCCTAGGATAGTGTTAGGGTTAGGGTTAGGGTTAGCATCAGGCCTAGGATAGTGTTAGGGTTAGGGTTAGCATCAGCCTTAGGATAGTGTTAGTGTTAGGGTTAGGGTTAGCATCAGCCCTAGGATAGTGTTAGGGTTATGGTTAGCATCAGCCCTAGGATAGTGTTAGGGTTAGGGTTACTGTTAGTATCAACCCTAGGATAGTGTTAGGGTTAGGGTTCCGGTTAGCATCAGCCCTAGGATAGTGTTAGGGTTAGGGTTCGGGCTGGCATCAGCCCTAGGATACTGTTAGGGTTAGGGTTAGCATCAGCCCTAGGATAGTGTTAGGGTTAGGGTTAGGGTTAGCATCAGCCCTAGGATAGTGTTAGGGATAGGGTTAGGGTTAGCATCAGGCCTAGGATAGTGTTAGGGTTAGGGTTAGCATCAGCCTTAGGATACTGTAAGGGTTAGTGTTAGGGTTTGCGTCAGCCCTAGGATAGTGTTAGGGTAAGGGTTAGCATCAGCCTTGGATAGTGTTAGGGTTAGAGTTATGGTTAGCATCAGCCCTAGGATAGTGTTAGGGTTAGTGTTATGGTTAGCATCCGCCCTAGGATAGTGTTAGGGTTAGGGTTAGCATCAGCCCTAAGATAGTGTCAGGGTTAGGGTTAGGGTTAACACCAGCTTAGGATAGTGTTAGGGTTAGGGTTAGGGTTAGCATCAGCCCTAGGATAGTGTTAGGGTTAGGGTTAGCATCAGCCCTAGGATAGTGTTAGGGGTAGGGTTAGGGTTAGGGTTAGCAAAAGCCCTAGGATAGTGTTAGGGTTAGGGTTAGCATCAGCCCTAGGATAGTGTTAGGCTTAGGGTTAGCATCAGCCCTAAGATAGTGTTAGGGTTAGGGTTAGGGTTACCATCAGGCCTAGGATAGTGTTAGGGTTAGGGTTAGCATCAGTCTTCGGATAGTGTTAGGGTTAGGGTTAGGGTTTCATCAGCCCTAGGATAGTGTTAGCGTTAGGGTTAGCATCAGCCATAGGATAGTGTTAGGGTTAGGGTTAGGGTTAGCATCAGCCCTAGGATAGTGTTATGGTTAGAGATAGCATCAGCCCTAGGATAGTGTTAGAGTTAGGGTTAGGGTTAGCATCAGCCCTAGGATAGTTTTAGGGTTAGAGTTAGGGTTAGCATCAGGCCTAGGATAGTGTTAGGGTTAGGGTTAGCATCAGCCTTAGGATAGTGTTAGGGTTAGAGTTAGGGTTAGCATCAGCCCTAGGATAGTGTTAGGGTTAGTGTTAGCATCAGCCCTAGGATAGTGTTAGTGTTAGGGTTAGGGTTAGTATCAGCCCTATGATAGTGTTAGGGTTAGGGTTAGGGTTAGCGTCAGCCCTAGGATAGTGTTAGGGTTAGGGTTAGGGGTGGCATCAGCCCTAGGATACTGTTAGGGTTAGGGTTAGCATCAGCCCTAGGATAGTGTTAGGGTTAGGGTTAGGGTTAGCATCAGCCCTAGGATAGTGTTAGGGTTAGGGTTAGGGTTAGCATCAGGCCTAGGATAGTGTTAGGGTTAGGGATTGCATCAGCCTAAGGATACTGTTAGGGTTAGGGTTAGGGTTAGCATCAGCCCTAGGATAGTGTTAGGGTTAGGGTTAGCATCAGTCCTAGGATAGTGTTAGGGTTAGGGTTATGGTTAGCATCAGCCCTAGGATAGTGTTAGGGTTAGGGTTAGCATCAGTCCTAATATAGTGTTAGGGTTAGGGTTAGGGTTAGCATTAGGTCTAGGATAGTGTTAGGGTTAGGGTTAGCATCAGCCTTAGGATAGTGTTAGGGTTAGGGTTAGGGTTAGCATCAGCCCTAGGATAGTGTTAGGGTTAGGGTTAGCATCAGCCCTAGGATAGTGTTAGTTTTAGGGTTAGGGTTAGCATCAGCCCTAGGATAGTGTTAGGGTTTGGGTTAGCATCAGTCCTTGGAGAGTGTTAGGGTTAGGGTTTGGATAGCATCAGCCCTAGGATAGTGTTAGGGTTAGGATTAGCATCAGCTCTAGGATAATGTTATGGTTAGGGTGATGGTTAGCATCAGCCCTAGGATAGTGTTAGGGTTAGGGTTAGGGTTAGCATCAGCCCTAGGATAGTGTTAGGGTTAGGGTTAGCATCAGCCCTAGGATAGTGTTAGGGTTAGGGTTAGGGTTAGCATCAGCCCTAGGATAGTGTTAGGGTTAGGGTTTTGGTTATCATCAGGCATAGGATAGTGTTAGGGGTAGGGTTAGCATCAGCCCTAGGATAGTGTTAGGGTTAGTGTTAGGGTTATCATCAGGCCTAGGATAGTGTTAGTTTTATTGTTAGCATCAGCCCTAGGATAGTGTTAGGGTTAGGGTTAGGGTTAACATCAGCCCTTGGATAGTGTTAGGGTTAGGGTTAGCATCAGCCCTAGGATAGTGTTAGGGTTAGGGTTAGGGTAAGCATCAGCCCTAGGACAGTGTTAGGGTTAGGGTTAGCATCAGCCCTAGGATACTGTTAGGGTTAGGGTTAGGGTTAGCATCAGCCCTAGGATATTGTTAGGGTTAGGGTTAGGGTTAGGATCAGCCCTAGGATAGGGTTAGGGTTAGGGTTAGGGTTAGCATCAACCCTAGGATAGTGTTAGGGTTAGGGTTAGGGTTAGCATCAGCCCTAGGATAGTGGTAGGGTTAGGGTTAGCATCAGCCCTAGGATAGTGTTAGTGTTAGGGTAAGGGTAAGCATCAGCCCTAGGATAGTGTTAGGGTTAGGGTTAGCATCAGCCCTAGGATACTGTTAGGGTTAGGGTTAGGGTTAGTATCAGCCCTAGGATAGTGTTAGGGTTAGGGTTAGCATCAGACATAGGATAGTGTTAGGGGTAGGTTTAGGGTTAGCATCAGCCCTAGGATAGTGTTAGGGATAGGGTTAGGGTTAGCATCAGCCCTAGGATAGTGTTAGGGTTAGGGTTAGGGTTAGCATCAACCCTAGGATAGTGTTAGGGTTAGGGTTAGGGTTATCATCCGGCCTAGGATAGTGTTAGGGTTAGGGTTAGCATCAGCTCTAGGATAGTGTTAGGGTTAGGGTTAGTGTTAGCATCAGCCCTAGGATAGTGTTATGGTTATGGTTAGCATCAGCCCTAGGATAGTGTTAGGGTTAGGGTTAGGGTTAGCATCAGCCCTAGTATAGTGTTAGTGTTAGGGTTAGCATCAGCCCTAGGATAGTGTTAGGGTTAGGGTTAGGGTTATCATCAGGCCTAGCATAGTGTTAGTGTTAGGGTTAGCATCAGCCCTAGGATAGTGTTAGGGTTAGGGTTAGGGTTAGGGTTAGCATCAGCCCTAGAATAGTGTTAGGGTTAGGATTAGGGTTAGCAACAGCCCTAGGATAGTGTTAGGGTTAGGCTTAGGGATAGCATCAGCCCTAGGATAGTGTTAGGGTTAGGGTTAGGGTTAGCATCAGCCCTAGGATAGTGTTAGGGTTAGGGTTAGGGTTAGCATCAGCCCTAGGATAGTGTTAGGGTTAGGGTTAGGGCTAGCATCAGCCCTAGGATAGTGTTAGGGTAAGGGTTAGCATCAGCCCTAGGATAGTGTTAGGGTTAGGGTTAGGGTTAGCATCATCCCTAGGATAGTGTTAGGGTTAGTGTTAGCCTCAGCCCTAGGATAGTGTTAGAGTTAGTGTTAGGGTTAGCATCAGCCCTAGGATAGGGTTAGGTTTAGGGTTAGCATCAGCCCTAGGATACTGTTAGGGTTCGGGTTAGGGTTAGCATCAGCCCTAGGATAGTGTTAGGGTTAGGGTTAACATCAGCCCTAGGATAGTGTTAGGGTTAGGGTTAGGGTTAGCATCAGCCCTAGGATAGTGTTAGGGTTAGGGTTAGCATCAGGCCTAAGATAGTGTAAGGGTTAGCGTTAGGTTTAACATCAGACCTAGGACAGTGTTACGGTTAGGGTTAGCATCAGCCTTAGGATAGTGTTAGGGTTAGGGTAAGGGTTAGCATCAGCCCTAGGATAGTGTTAGGGTTAGGGTTAGCATCAGCCCTAGGATAGTGTTAGGGTTAGGGTTAGGGTTAGCATCAGCCCTAGGATAGTGTTATGGTTAGAGATAGCATCAGCCCTAGGATAGTGTTAGGGTTAGGGTTAGGGTTAGCATCAGCCCTAGGATAGTGTTAGGGTTAGGGTTATGGTTAGCATCAGCCCTAGGATGGTGTTAGGTTTAGGGTTAGGGCTGGCATCAGCCCTAGGATATTGTTAGGGTTAGAGTTAGGGTTAGCATCAGGCCTAGGATAGTGTTAGGGTTAGGGTTACGGTTAGCATCAGCCCTAGGATAGTGTTAGGGTTAGGGTTAGTGTTAGCATCAGCCCTAGGATAGTGTTAGGGTTAGGGTTACGGTTAGCATCAGCCCTAGGATAGTGTTAGGGTTAGGGTTAGGGCTGGCATCAGCCCTAGGATACTGTTAGGGTTAGGGTTAGCATCAGCCCTAGGATAGTGTTAGGGTTAGGGTTAGGGTTAGCATCAGCCCTAGGATAGTGTTAGGGTTAGGGTTAGGGTTAGCATCAGGCCTAGGATAGTGTTAGGGTTAGGGTTACCATCAGCCTTAGGATAGTGTTAGGGTTAGGGTTAGGGTTAGCATCAGCCCTAGGATAGTGTTAGGGTTAGGGTTTTGGTAATCATCAGGCCTAGGATAGTGTTAGGGGTAGGGTTAGCATCAGCCCTAGGATAGTGTTAGGGTTAGTGTTAGGGTTATCATCAGGCCTAGGATAGTGTTAGTTTTAGGGTTAGCATCAGCCCTAGGATAGTGTTAGGGTTAGGGTTAGGGTTAACATCAGCCCTAGGATAGTGTTAGGGTTAGGGTTAGCATCAGCCCTAGGATAGTGTTAGGGTTAGGGTTAGCATCAGCCCTAGGATAGTGTTAGTTTTAGGGTTAGGGTTAGCATCAGCCCTAGGATAGTGTTAGGGTTTGGGTTAGCATCAGTCCTTGGAGAGTGTTAGGGTTAGGGTTTGGATAGCATCAGCCCTAGGATAGTGTTAGGGTTAGGATTAGCATCAGCTCTAGGATAATGTTATGGTTAGGGTGATGGTTAGCATCAGCCCTAGGATAGTGTTAGGGTTAGGGTTAGGGTTAGCATCAGCCCTAGGATAGTGTTAGGGTTAGGGTTAGCATCAGCCCTAGGATAGTGTTAGGGTTAGGGTTAGGGTTAGCATCAGCCCTAGGATAGTGTTAGGGTTAGGGTTTTGGTTATCATCAGGCATAGGATAGTGTTAGGGGTAGGGTTAGCATCAGCCCTAGGATAGTGTTAGGGTTAGTGTTAGGGTTATCATCAGGCCTAGGATAGTGTTAGTTTTATTGTTAGCATCAGCCCTAGGATAGTGTTAGGGTTAGGGTTAGGGTTAACATCAGCCCTTGGATAGTGTTAGGGTTAGGGTTAGCATCAGCCCTAGGATAGTGTTAGGGTTAGGGTTAGGGTAAGCATCAGCCCTAGGACAGTGTTAGGGTTAGGGTTAGCATCAGCCCTAGGATACTGTTAGGGTTAGGGTTAGGGTTAGCATCAGCCCTAGGATATTGTTAGGGTTAGGGTTAGGGTTAGGATCAGCCCTAGGATAGGGTTAGGGTTAGGGTTAGGGTTAGCATCAACCCTAGGATAGTGTTAGGGTTAGGGTTAGGGTTAGCATCAGCCCTAGGATAGTGGTAGGGTTAGGGTTAGCATCAGCCCTAGGATAGTGTTAGTGTTAGGGTAAGGGTAAGCATCAGCCCTAGGATAGTGTTAGGGTTAGGGTTAGCATCAGCCCTAGGATACTGTTAGGGTTAGGGTTAGGGTTAGTATCAGCCCTAGGATAGTGTTAGGGTTAGGGTTAGCATCAGACATAGGATAGTGTTAGGGGTAGGTTTAGGGTTAGCATCAGCCCTAGGATAGTGTTAGGGATAGGGTTAGGGTTAGCATCAGCCCTAGGATAGTGTTAGGGTTAGGGTTAGGGTTAGCATCAACCCTAGGATAGTGTTAGGGTTAGGGTTAGGGTTATCATCCGGCCTAGGATAGTGTTAGGGTTAGGGTTAGCATCAGCTCTAGGATAGTGTTAGGGTTAGGGTTAGTGTTAGCATCAGCCCTAGGATAGTGTTATGGTTATGGTTAGCATCAGCCCTAGGATATTGTTAGGGTTAGGGTTAGGGTTAGCATCAGCCCTAGTATAGTGTTAGTGTTAGGGTTAGCATCAGCCCTAGGATAGTGTTAGGGTTAGGGTTAGGGTTATCATCAGGCCTAGCATAGTGTTAGTGTTAGGGTTAGCATCAGCCCTAGGATAGTGTTAGGGTTAGGGTTAGGGTTAGGGTTAGCATCAGCCCTAGAATAGTGTTAGGGTTAGGATTAGGGTTAGCAACAGCCCTAGGATAGTGTTAGGGTTAGGCTTAGGGATAGCATCAGCCCTAGGATAGTGTTAGGGTTAGGGTTAGGGTTAGCATCAGCCCTAGGATAGTGTTAGGGTTAGGGTTAGGGTTAGCATCAGCCCTAGGATAGTGTTAGGGTTAGGGTTAGGGCTAGCATCAGCCCTAGGATAGTGTTAGGGTAAGGGTTAGCATCAGCCCTAGGATAGTGTTAGGGTTAGGGTTAGGGTTAGCATCATCCCTAGGATAGTGTTAGGGTTAGTGTTAGCCTCAGCCCTAGGATAGTGTTAGAGTTAGTGTTAGGGTTAGCATCAGCCCTAGGATAGGGTTAGGTTTAGGGTTAGCATCAGCCCTAGGATAGTGTTAGGGTTCGGGTTAGGGTTAGCATCAGCCCTAGGATAGTGTTAGGGTTAGGGTTAACATCAGCCCTAGGATAGTGTTAGGGTTAGGGTTAGGGTTAGCATCAGCCCTAGGATAGTGTTAGGGTTAGGGTTAGCATCAGGCCTAAGATAGTGTAAGGGTTAGCGTTAGGTTTAACATCAGACCTAGGACAGTGTTACGGTTAGGGTTAGCATCAGCCTTAGGATAGTGTTAGGGTTAGGGTAAGGGTTAGCATCAGCCCTAGGATAGTGTTAGGGTTAGGGTTAGCATCAGCCCTAGGATAGTGTTAGGGTTAGGGTTAGGGTTAGCATCAGCCCTAGGATAGTGTTATGGTTAGAGATAGCATCAGCCCTAGGATAGTGTTAGGGTTAGGGTTAGGGTTAGCATCAGCCCTAGGATAGTGTTAGGGTTAGGGTTATGGTTAGCATCAGCCCTAGGATGGTGTTAGGGTTAGGGTTAGGGCTGGCATCAGCCCTAGGATATTGTTAGGGTTAGAGTTAGGGTTAGCATCAGGCCTAGGATAGTGTTAGGGTTAGGGTTACGGTTAGCATCAGCCCTAGGATAGTGTTAGGGTTAGGGTTAGTGTTAGCATCAGCCCTAGGATAGTGTTAGGGTTAGGGTTACGGTTAGCATCAGCCCTAGGATAGTGTTAGGGTTAGGGTTAGGGCTGGCATCAGCCCTAGGATACTGTTAGGGTTAGGGTTAGCATCAGCCCTAGGATAGTGTTAGGGTTAGGGTTAGGGTTAGCATCAGCCCTAGGATAGTGTTAGGGTTAGGGTTAGGGTTAGCATCAGGCCTAGGATAGTGTTAGGGTTAGGGTTACCATCAGCCTTAGGATAGTGTTAGGGTTAGGGTTAGGGTTAGCATCAGCCCTAGGATAGTGTTAGGGTTAGGGTTTTGGTAATCATCAGGCCTAGGATAGTGTTAGGGGTAGGGTTAGCATCAGCCCTAGGATAGTGTTAGGGTTAGTGTTAGGGTTATCATCAGGCCTAGGATAGTGTTAGTTTTAGGGTTAGCATCAGCCCTAGGATAGTGTTAGGGTTAGGGTTAGGGTTAACATCAGCCCTAGGATAGTGTTAGGGTTAGGGTTAGCATCAGCCCTAGGATAGTGTTAGGGTTAGGGTTAGGGTAAGCATCAGCCCTAGGACAGTGTTAGGGTTAGGGTTAGCATCAGCCCTAGGATACTGTTAGGGTTAGGGTTAGGGTTAGCATCAGCCCTAGGATAGTGTTAGGGTTAGGGTTAGCATCAGACATAGGATAGTGTTAGGGTTAGGGTTAGGGTTAGCATCAGCCCTAGGATATTGTTAGTGTTAGGGTTAGGGTTAGGATCAGCCCTAGGATAGTGTTAGGGTTAGGGTTAGGGTTAGAGTCAACCCTAGGATACTGTTAGGGTTAGGGTTAGGGTTAGCATCAGCCCTAGGACAGTGTTAGGGTTAGGGTTAGCATCAGCCCTAGGATAGTGTTAGTTTTAGGGTAAGGGTAAGCATCAGCCCTAGGATAGTGTTAGGGTTAGGGTTAGCATCAGCCCTAGGATACTGTTAGGGTCAGGGTTATGGTTAGCAACAGCCCTAGGATAGTGTTAGGGTTAGGGTTAGCATCACACATAGGATAGTGTTAGGGGTAGGTTTAGGGTTAGCATGAGCCCTAGAATAGTGTTAGGGTTAGGGTTAGGGTTAGCAGCAGCCCTAGCATAGTGTTAGGGTTAGGGTAAGGGTTAGCATCAACCCTAGGATAGTGTTAGGGTTAGGGTTAGGGTTATCATCCGGCCTAGGATAGTGTTAGGGTTAGGGTTAGCATCAGCTCTAGGATAGTGTTAGGGTTAGGGTTAGTGTTAGCATCAGCCCTAGGATAGTGTTATGGTTATGGTTAGCATCAGCCCTAGGATAGTGTTAGGGTTAGGGTTAGGGTTAGCATCAGCCCTTGGATAGTGTTAGGGTTAGGATTAGGATTAGCAACAGCTCTAGGATAGTGTTAGGGTTAGGCTTAGGGATACCATCAGCCCTAGGATAGTGTTAGGGTTAGGGTTAGGGTTAGCATCAGCCCTAGGATAGTGTTAGGGTTATGGTTAGGGTTACCATCAGCCCTAGGATAGTGTTAGGGTTAGGGTTAGCATCAGCCTTAGGAGAGTGTTAGTGTTAGGGTTAGGGTTAGCATGAGCCTTAGGATAGTGTTAGGGTTAGGGTTAGCATCAGCCCGAGGATAGTGTTAGGGTTAGGGTTAGGGTTAGTATCAGCCCTTGGATAGTGTTAGGGTTAGGGATAGTGTTAGCATCAGCCCTAGAATAGTGTTAGGGTTAGGGTTAGGGCTAGCATCAGCCCTAGGATAGTGTTAGGGTTAGGGTTAGCATCAGCCCGAGGATAGTGTTAGGGTTAGGGTTAGGGTTAGTATCAGCCCTAGGATAGTGTTAGGGTTAGGGTTAGGGTTAGCATAAGCCCTAGGATAGTGTTAGGGTTAGGGTTAGCATCAGCCCTAAGATAGTGTAAGGGTTAGAGTTAGGTTTAACATCAGACCTAGGATAGTGTTACGGTTAGGGTTAGCATCAGCCTTAGGATAGTGTTAGGGTTAGGGTAAGGGTTAGCATCAGCCCTAGGATAGTGTTATGGTTAGGGTTAGCATCAGCCCTAGGATAGTGTTAGGTTTAGGGTTAGGGTTAGCATCAGCCCTAGGATAGTGTTATGGTTAGAGATAGCATCAGCCCTAGGATAGTGTTAGGGTTAGGGTTCTGGTTAGCATCAGCCCTAGGATAGTGTTAGGTTTAGGGTTAGGGTTAGCATCAGGCCTAGGATAGTGTTAGGGTTAGGGTTAGCATCAGCCTTAGTATAGTGTTAGGGTTAGGGTTAGGGTTAGCATCAGCCCTAGGATAGTGTTAGGGTTAGGGTTAGCATCAGCCCTAGGATAGTGTTAGGGTTAGGGTTAGGGTTAGTATCAGCCCTAGGATAGTGTTAGGGTTAGGGTTAGGGTTAGCATCAGCCCTAGGATAGTGTTAGGGTTAGGGTTAGCATCAGCCCTAAGATAGTGTTATTGTTAGGGTTAGGGTTAACATCAGCTTAGGATAGTGTTAGGGTTAGGGTTAGGGTTAGCATCAGCCCTAGGATAGTGTTAGGGTTAGGGTTAGCATCAGCCCTAAGATAGTGTTAGGGTTAGGGTTAGGGTTAGGGTTAGCATAAGCCCGAGGATAGTGTTAGGGTTAGGGTTAGCATCAGCCCTAGGATAGCGTTAGGGATAGGGTTAGGGTTAGCATCAGCCCTAGGATAGTGTTAGGGTTAGGGTTAGCAGCAGCCCTAAGATAGTGTTAGGGTTAGGGTTAGGGTTAGCATCAGGCCTAGGATAGTGTTAGGGTTAGGGTTAGCATCAGCCTTAGGATAGTGTTAGGGTTAGAGTTAGGGTTAGCATCAGCCCTAGGATAGTGTTAGTGTTAGTGTTAGCATCAGCCCTAGGATAGTGTTAGTGTTAGGGTTAGGGTTAGTATCAGCCCTATGATAGTGTTAGGGTTAGGGTTAGGGTTAGCATCAGCCCTAGGATAGTGTTAGGGTTAGGGTTAGGGGTGGCATCAGCCCTAGGATACTGTTAGGGTTAGGGTTAGCATCAGCCCTAGGATAGTGTTAGGGTTAGGGTTAGGGTTAGCATCAGCCCTAGGATAGTGTTAGGGTTAGGGTTAGGGTTAGCATCAGGCCTAGGATAGTGTTAGGGTTAGGGATAGCATCAGCCTTAGGATACTGTTAGGGTTAGGGTTAGGGTTAGCATCAGCCCTAGGATAGTGTTAGGGTTAGGGTTAGCATCAGTCCTAGGATAGTGTTAGGGTTAGGGTTATGGTTAGCATCAGCCCTAGGATAGTGTTAGGGTTAGGGTTAGCATCAGTCCTAATATAGTGTTAGGGTTAGGGTTAGGGTTAGCATTAGGTCTAGGATAGTGTTAGGGTTAGGGTTAGCATCAGCCTTAGGATAGTGTTAGGGTTAGGGTTAGGGTTAGCATCAGCCCTAGGATAGTGTTAGGGTTAGGGTTAGCATCAGCCCTAGGATAGTGTTAGTTTTAGGGTTAGGGTTAGCATCAGCCCTAGGATAGTGTTAGGGTTTGGGTTAGCATCAGTCCTTGGAGAGTGTTAGGGTTAGGGTTTGGATAGCATCAGCCCTAGGATAGTGTTAGGGTTAGGATTAGCATCAGCTCTAGGATAATGTTATGGTTAGGGTGATGGTTAGCATCAGCCCTAGGATAGTGTTAGGGTTAGGGTTAGGGTTAGCATCAGCCCTAGGATAGTGTTAGGGTTAGGGTTAGCATCAGCCCTAGGATAGTGTTAGGGTTAGGGTTAGGGTTAGCATCAGCCCTAGGATAGTGTTAGGGTTAGGGTTTTGGTTATCATCAGGCATAGGATAGTGTTAGGGGTAGGGTTAGCATCAGCCCTAGGATAGTGTTAGGGTTAGTGTTAGGGTTATCATCAGGCCTAGGATAGTGTTAGTTTTATTGTTAGCATCAGCCCTAGGATAGTGTTAGGGTTACGGTTAGGGTTAGCATCAGCCCTAGGATAGTGGTAGGGTTAGGGTTAGCATCAGCCCTAGGATAGTGTTAGTGTTAGGGTAAGGGTAAGCATCAGCCCTAGGATAGTGTTAGGGTTAGGGTTAGCATCAGCCCTAGGATACTGTTAGGGTTAGGGTTAGGGTTAGTATCAGCCCTAGGATAGTGTTAGGGTTAGGGTTAGCATCAGACATAGGATAGTGTTAGGGGTAGGTTTAGGGTTAGCATCAGCCCTAGGATAGTGTTAGGGATAGGGTTAGGGTTAGCATCAGCCCTAGGATAGTGTTAGGGTTAGGGTTAGGGTTAGCATCAACCCTAGGATAGTGTTAGGGTTAGGGTTAGGGTTATCATCCGGCCTAGGATAGTGTTAGGGTTAGGGTTAGCATCAGCTCTAGGATAGTGTTAGGGTTAGGGTTAGTGTTAGCATCAGCCCTAGGATAGTGTTATGGTTATGGTTAGCATCAGCCCTAGGATAGTGTTAGGGTTAGGGTTAGGGTTAGCATCAGCCCTAGTATAGTGTTAGTGTTAGGGTTAGCATCAGCCCTAGGATAGTGTTAGGGTTAGGGTTAGGGTTATCATCAGGCCTAGCATAGTGTTAGTGTTTGGGTTAGCATCAGCCCAAGGATAGGGTTAGGGTTAGGATTAGGGTTAGGGTTAGCATCAGCCCTAGAATAGTGTTAGGGTTAGGATTAGGGTTAGCAACAGCCCTAGGATAGTGTTAGGGTTAGGCTTAGGGATAGCATCAGCCCTAGGATAGTGTTAGGGTTAGGGTTAGGGTTAGCATCAGCCCTAGGATAGTGTTAGGGTTAGGGTTAGGGTTAGCATCAGGCCTAGGATAGTGTTAGGGTTAGGGTTAGCATCAGCCTTAGGATAGTGTTAGTGTTAGGGTTAGGGTTAGCATCAGCCTTAGGATAGTGTTAGCGTTAGGGTTAGCATCAGCCCTAGGATAGTGTTAGGGTTAGGGTTAGGGTTAGTATCAGCCCTAGGATAGTGTTAGGGTTAGGGTTACGGTTAGCATCAGCCCTAGGATAGTGTTAGGGTTAGGGTTAGGGCTAGCATCAGCCCTAGGATAGTGTTAGGGTAAGGGTTAGCATCACCCCTAGGATAGTGTTAGGGTTAGGGTTAGGGTTAGCATCAGCCCTAGGATAGTGTTAGGGCTAGTGTTAGCCTCAGCCCTAGGATAGTGTTAGAGTTAGTGTTAGGGTTAGCATCAGCCCTAGGATAGGGTTAGGTTTAGGGTTAGCATCAGCCCTAGGATAGTGTTAGGGTTAGGGTTAGGGTTAGCATCAGCCCTAGGATAGTGTTAGGGTTCGGGTTAACATCAGCCCTAGGATAGTGTTAGGGTTAGGGTTAGGGTTAGCATCAGCCCTAGGATAGTGTTATGGTTAGAGATAGCATCAGCCCTAGGATAGTCTTAGGGTTAGGGTTAGGGTTAGCATCAGCCCTAGGATAGTGTTAGGGTTAGGGTTATGGTTAGCATCAGCCCTAGGATGGTGTTAGGGTTAGGGTTAGGGCTGGCATCAGCCCTAGGATAGTGTTAGGGTTAGAGTTAGGGTTAGCATCAGGCCTAGGATAGTGTTAGGGTTAGGGTTAGCATCAGCCTTAGGATAGTGTTAGGGTTAGGTTTAGGGTTAGCATCAGCCCTAGGATAGTGTTAGGGTTAGTGTTAGCATCAGCCCTAGGATAGTGTTAGGGTTAGGGTTACGGTTAGCATCAGCCCTAGGATAGTGTTAGGGTTAGGGTTAGGGTTGGCATCAGCCCTAGGATACTGTTAGGGTTAGGGTTAGCATCAGCCCTAGGATAGTGTTAGGGTTAGGGTTAGGGTTAGCATCAGCCCTAGGATAGTGTTAGGGTTAGGGTTAGGGTTAGCATCAGGCCTAGGATAGTGTTAGGGTTAGGGTTACCATCAGCCTTAGGATACTGTTAGGGTTAGGGTTAGGGTTAGCATCAGCCCTAGGATAGTGTTAGGGTTAGGGTTAGCATCAGCCCAAGGATAGTGTTAGGGTTAGGGTTATGGTTAGCATCAGCCCTAGCATAGTGTTAGGGTTAGGGTTATCATCAGCCCTAATATAGTGTTAGGGTTAGGGTTAGGGTTAGCATCAGGTCTAGGATAGTGTTAGGGTTAGGGTTAGGGTTAGCATCAGCCCTAGGATAGTGTTAGCGTTAGGGTTAGCATCAGCCCTAGGATAGTGTTAGGGTTAGGGTTAGGGTTAGCATCAGCCCTAGGATAGTGTTAGGGTTAGGGTTTTGGTAATCATCAGGCCTAGGATAGTGTTAGGGGTAGGGTTAGCATCAGCCCTAGGATAGTGTTAGGGTTAGTGTTAGGGTTATCATCAGGCCTAGGATAGTGTTAGTTTTATGGTTAGCATCAGCCCTAGGATAGTGTTAGGGTTAGGGTTAGGGTTAACATCAGCCCTAGGATAGTGTTAGGGTTAGGGTTAGCATCAGCCCTAGGATAGTGTTAGGGTTAGGGTTAGGGTAAGCATCAGCCCTAGGACAGTGTTAGGGTTAGGGTTAGCATCAGCCCTAGGATACTGTTAGGCTTAGGGTTAGGGTTAGCATCAGCCCTAGGATAGTGTTAGGGTTAGGGTTAGCATCAGACATAGGATAGTGTTAGGGTTAGGGTTAGGGTTAGCATCAGCCCTAGGATATTGTTAGTGTTAGGGTTAGGGTTAGGATCAGCCCTAGGATAGTGTTAGGGTTAGGGTTAGGGTTAGCATCAACCCTAGGATACTGTTAGGGTTAGGGTTAGGGTTAGCATCAGCCCTAGGACAGTGTTAGGGTTAGAGTTAGCATCAGCCCTAGGATAGTGTTAGTTTTAGGGTAAGGGTAAGCATCAGCCCTAGGATAGTGTTAGGGTTAGGGTTAGCATCAGCCCTAGGATACTGTTAGGGTCAGGGTTAGGGTTAGCAACAGCCCTAGGATAGTGTTAGGGTTAGGGTTAGCATCACACATAGGATAGTGTTAGGGGTAGGTTTAGGGTTAGCATGAGCCCTAGAATAGTGTTAGGGTTAGGGTTAGGGTTAGCATCAGCCCTAGCATAGTGTTAGGGTTAGGGTTAGGGTTAGCATCAACCCTAGGATAGTGTTAGGGTTAGGGTTAGGGTTATCATCCGACCTAGGATAGTGTTAGGGTTAGGGTTAGCATCAGCTCTAGGATAGTGTTAGGGTTAGGGTTAGTGTTAGCATCAGCCCTAGGATAGTGTTATGGTTATGGTTAGCATCAGCCCTAGGATAGTGTTAGGGTTAGGGTTAGGGTTAGGGTTAGCATCAGCCCTTGGATAGTGTTAGGGTTAGGCTTAGGGATACCATCAGCCCTAGGATAGTGTTAGGGTTAGGGTTAGGGTTAGCATCAGCCCTAGGATAGTGTTAGGGTTATGGTTAGGGTTAGCATCAGCCCTAGGATAGTGTTAGGGTTAGGGTTAGCATCAGCCTTAAGAGAGTGTTAGTGTTAGGGTTAGGGTTAGCATGAGCCTTAGGATAGTGTTAGGGTTAGGGTTAGCATCAGCCCGAGGATAGTGTTAGGGTTAGGGTTAGGGTTAGTATCAGCCCTAGGATAGTGTTAGGGTTAGGGTTAGTGTTAGCATCAGCCCTAGAATAGTGTTAGGGTTAGGGTTAGGGCTAGCATCAGCCCTAGGATAGTGTTAGGGTTAGGGTTAGCATCAGCCCGAGGATAGTGTTAGGGTTAGGGTTAGGGTTAGTATCAGCCCTAGGATAGTGTTAGGGTTAGGGTTAGGGTTAGCATGAGCCCTAGGATAGTGTTAGGGTTAGGGTTAGCATCAGCCCTAAGATAGTGTAAAGGTTAGGGTTAGGTTTAACATCAGACCTAGGATAGTGTTACGGTTAGGGTTAGCATCAGCCTTAGGATAGTGTTAGGGTTAGGGTAAGGGTTAGCATCAGCCCTAGGATAGTGTTATGGTTAGGGTTAGCATCAGCCCTAGGATAGTGTTAGGTTTAGGGTTAGGGTTAGCATCAGCCCTAGGATAGTGTTATGGTTAGAGATAGCATCAGCCCTAGGATAGTGTTAGGGTTAGGGTTCTGGTTAGCATCAGCCCTAGGATAGTGTTAGGTTTAGGGTTAGGGTTAGCATCAGGCCTAGGATAGTGTTAGGGTTAGGGTTAGCATCAGCCTTAGTATAGTGTTAGGGTTAGGGTTAGGGTTAGCATCAGCCCTAGGATAGTGTTAGGGTTAGGGTTAGCATCAGCCCTAGGATAGTGTTAGGGTTAGGGTTAGGGTTAGTATCAGCCCTAGGATAGTGTTAGGGTTAGGGTTAGGGTTAGCATCAGCCCTAGGATAGTGTTAGGGTTAGGGTTAGCATCAGCCCTAAGATAGTGTTAGGGTTAGGGTTAGGGTTAACATCAGCTTTGGATCGTGTTAGGGTTAGGGTTAGGGTTAGCATCAGCCCTAGGATAGTGTTAGGGTTAGGGTTAGCATCAGCCCTAAGATAGTGTTAGGGTTAGGGTTAGGGTTAGGGTTAGCATAAGCCCTAGGATAGTGTTAGCGTTAGGGTTAGCATCAGCCCTAGGATAGTGTTAGGGATAGGGTTAGGGTTAGCATCAGCCCTAGGATAGTGTTAGGGTTAGGGTTAGCATCAGCCCTAAGATAGTGTTAGGGTTAGGGTTAGGGTTAGCATCAGGCCTAGGATAGTGTTAGGGTTAGGGTTAGCATCAGCCTTAGGATAGTGTTAGGGTTAGGGTTAGGGTTAGCATCAGCCCTAGGATAGTGTTAGCGTTAGGGTTAGGATCAGCCCTAGGATAGTGTTAGGGTTAGGGTTAGTGTTAGCATCAGCCCTAGGATAGTGTTATGGTTAGAGATAGCATCAGCCCTAGGATAGTGTTAGAGTTAGGGTTAGGGTTAGCATCAGCCCTAGGATAGTGTTAGGGTTAGAGTAAGGGTTAGCATCAGGCCTAGGATAGTGTTAGGGTTAGGGTTAGCATCAGCCTTAGGATAGTGTTAGGGTTAGGGTTAGGGTTAGCATCAGCCCTAGGATAGTGTTAGGGTTAGTGTTAGCATCAGCCCTAGGATAGTGTTAGGGTTAGGGTTAGGGTTAGTATCAGCCCTATGATAGTGTTAGGGTTAGGGTTAGGGTTAGCATCAGCGCTAGGATAGTGTTAGGGTTAGGGTTAGGGCTGGCATCAGCCCTAGGGTACTGTTAGGGTTAGGGTTAGCATAAGCCCTAGGATAGTGTTAGGGTTAGGGTTAGGGTTAGCATCAGCCCTAGGATAGTGTTAGGCTTAGGGTTAGACTCAGCAGCAGGATACTGTTAGGGTTATTGTTAGGGTTAGCATCAGCCCTACGATAGTGTTAGGGTTAGGGTTAGCGTTAGCATCAGCCCTAGGATAGTGTTAGGGTTAGGGTTAGGGTTAGCATTAGCCCTGGGATAGTGTTAGCCTTAGGGTTAGCATCAGCCCTAGGATAGTGTTAGGGTTAGGGTTAGGGTTAGCATCATCCCTAGGATAGTGTTAGGGTTAGGGTTAGGGTTAGTATCAGCCCTATGATAGTGTTAGGGTTAGGGTTAGGGTTAGCATCAGCCCTAGAAGAGTGTTAGGGTTAGGGTTAGGGCTGGCATCAGCTCTAGGATACTGTTAGGGTTAGGGTTAGCATCAGCCCTGGGATAGTGTTAGGGTTAGGGTTAGGGTTAGCATCAGCCCTAGGATAGTGTTAGGGTTAGGGTTAGGGTTAGCATCAGGCCTAGGATAGTGTTAGGGTTAGGGTTAGCATCAGCCTTAGGATACTGTTAGGGTTAGGGTTAGGGTTAGCATCAGCCCTAGGATAGTGTTAGGGTTAGGGTTAGCATCAGCCCTAGGATAGTGTTAGGGTTAGGGTTATGGTTAGCATCAGCCCTAGCATAGTGTTAGGGTTAGGGTTAGCATCAGCCCTAATATAGTGTTAGGGTTAGGGTTAGGGTTAGCATCAGCTCTAGGATAGTGTTAGGGTTAGGGTTAGCATCAGCCTTAGGATAGTGTTAGGGTTAGGGTTAGGGTTAGCATCAGCCCTAGGATAGTGTTAGGGTTAGGGTTAGCATCAGCCCTAGGATAGTGTTACGTTTAGGGTTAGGGTTAGCATCAGCCCTAGGATAGTGTTAGGGTTAGGGATAGACTCAGCCCTAGGATACTGTTAGGGTTATTGTTAGGGTTAGCATCAGCCCTAGGATAGTGTTAGGGTTTGGGTTAGCATCAGCCCTAGGAGAGTGTTAGGGTTAGGGTTGGGGTTAGCATCAGCCCTAGGATAGTGTTAGGGTTAGGGTTAGCATCAGCTCTAGGATAATGTTATGGTTAGGGTGATGGTTAGCATCAGCCCTAGGATAGTGTTAGGGTTAGGGTTAGGGTTAGCATCAGCCCTAGGATAGTGTTAGGGTTAGGGTTAGCATCAGCCCCAGGATAGTGTTAGGGTTAGGGTTAGGGTTAGCATCCGCCCTAGGATAGTGTTAGGGTTAGGGTTTTGGTAATCATCAGGCCTAGGATAGTGTTAGGGGTAGGGTTAGGGTTATCATCAGGCCTAGGATAGTGTTAGTTTTAGGGTTAGTATCAGCCCTAGGATAGTGTTAGGGTTAGGGTTAGGGTTAACATCAGCCCTAGGATAGTGTTAGGGGTAGGGTTAGCATCAGCCCTAGGATAGTGTTAGGGTTAGGGTTAGGGTAAGCATCAGCCCTAGGACAGTGTTAGGGTTAGGGTTAGCATCAGACCTAGGATACTGTTAGGGTTAGGGTTAGGGTTAGCATCAGCCCTAGGATAGTGTTAGGATTAGGGTTAGCATCAGACATAGGATAGTGTTAGGGTTAGGGTTAGGATTAGCATCAGCCCTAGGATATTGTTAGGGTTAGGGTTAGGGTTAGGATCAGCCCTAGGATAGTGGTAGGGTTAGGGTTAGGGTTAGCATCAACCCTAGGATAGTGTTAGGGTTAGGGTTAGGGTTAGCATCAGCCCTAGGATAGTGTTAGGGTTAGGGTTAGCATCAGCCCTAGGATAGTGTTAGTGTTAGGGTAAGGGTAAGCATCAGCCCTAGGATAGTGTTAGGGTTAGGGTTAGCATCAGCCCTAGGATACTGTTAGGGTTAGGGTTAGGGTTAGCAACAGCCCTAGGATAGTGTTAGGGTTAGGGTTAGCATCACACATAGGATAGTGTTAGGGGTAGGTTTAGGGTTAGCATGAGCCCTAGAATAGTGTTAGGGTTAGGGTTAGGGTTAGCATCAGCCCTAGCATAGTGTTAGGGTTAGGGTTAGGGTTAGCATCAACCCTAGGATAGTGTTAGGGTTAGGGTTAGGGTTATCATCCGACCTAGGATAGTGTTAGGGTTAGGGTTAGCATCAGCTCTAGGATAGTGTTAGGGTTAGGGTTAGTGTTAGCATCAGCCCTAGGATAGTGTTATGGTTATGGTTAGCATCAGCCCTAGGATAGTGTTAGGGTTAGGGTTAGGGTTAGGGTTAGCATCAGCCCTTGGATAGTGTTAGGGTTAGGCTTAGGGATACCATCAGCCCTAGGATAGTGTTAGGGTTAGGGTTAGGGTTAGCATCAGCCCTAGGATAGTGTTAGGGTTATGGTTAGGGTTAGCATCAGCCCTAGGATAGTGTTAGGGTTAGGGTTAGCATCAGCCTTAAGAGAGTGTTAGTGTTAGGGTTAGGGTTAGCATGAGCCTTAGGATAGTGTTAGGGTTAGGGTTAGCATCAGCCCGAGGATAGTGTTAGGGTTAGGGTTAGGGTTAGTATCAGCCCTAGGATAGTGTTAGGGTTAGGGTTAGTGTTAGCATCAGCCCTAGAATAGTGTTAGGGTTAGGGTTAGGGCTAGCATCAGCCCTAGGATAGTGTTAGGGTTAGGGTTAGCATCAGCCCGAGGATAGTGTTAGGGTTAGGGTTAGGGTTAGTATCAGCCCTAGGATAGTGTTAGGGTTAGGGTTAGGGTTAGCATGAGCCCTAGGATAGTGTTAGGGTTAGGGTTAGCATCAGCCCTAAGATAGTGTAAAGGTTAGGGTTAGGTTTAACATCAGACCTAGGATAGTGTTACGGTTAGGGTTAGCATCAGCCTTAGGATAGTGTTAGGGTTAGGGTAAGGGTTAGCATCAGCCCTAGGATAGTGTTATGGTTAGGGTTAGCATCAGCCCTAGGATAGTGTTAGGTTTAGGGTTAGGGTTAGCATCAGCCCTAGGATAGTGTTATGGTTAGAGATAGCATCAGCCCTAGGATAGTGTTAGGGTTAGGGTTCTGGTTAGCATCAGCCCTAGGATAGTGTTAGGTTTAGGGTTAGGGTTAGCATCAGGCCTAGGATAGTGTTAGGGTTAGGGTTAGCATCAGCCTTAGTATAGTGTTAGGGTTAGGGTTAGGGTTAGCATCAGCCCTAGGATAGTGTTAGGGTTAGGGTTAGCATCAGCCCTAGGATAGTGTTAGGGTTAGGGTTAGGGTTAGTATCAGCCCTAGGATAGTGTTAGGGTTAGGGTTAGGGTTAGCATCAGCCCTAGCATAGTGTTAGGGTTAGGGTTAGCATCAGCCCTAAGATAGTGTTAGGGTTAGGGTTAGGGTTAACATCAGCTTTGGATCGTGTTAGGGTTAGGGTTAGGGTTAGCATCAGCCCTAGGATAGTGTTAGGGTTAGGGTTAGCATCAGCCCTAAGATAGTGTTAGGGTTAGGGTTAGGGTTAGGGTTAGCATAAGCCCTAGGATAGTGTTAGCGTTAGGGTTAGCATCAGCCCTAGGATAGTGTTAGGGATAGGGTTAGGGTTAGCATCAGCCCTAGGATAGTGTTAGGGTTAGGGTTAGCATCAGCCCTAAGATAGTGTTAGGGTTAGGGTTAGGGTTAGCATCAGGCCTAGGATAGTGTTAGGGTTAGGGTTAGCATCAGCCTTAGGATAGTGTTAGGGTTAGGGTTAGGGTTAGCATCAGCCCTAGGATAGTGTTAGCGTTAGGGTTAGGATCAGCCCTAGGATAGTGTTAGGGTTAGGGTTAGTGTTAGCATCAGCCCTAGGATAGTGTTATGGTTAGAGATAGCATCAGCCCTAGGATAGTGTTAGAGTTAGGGTTAGGGTTAGCATCAGCCCTAGGATAGTGTTAGGGTTAGAGTAAGGGTTAGCATCAGGCCTAGGATAGTGTTAGGGTTAGGGTTAGCATCAGCCTTAGGATAGTGTTAGGGTTAGGGTTAGGGTTAGCATCAGCCCTAGGATAGTGTTAGGGTTAGTGTTAGCATCAGCCCTAGGATAGTGTTAGGGTTAGGGTTAGGGTTAGTATCAGCCCTATGATAGTGTTAGGGTTAGGGTTAGGGTTAGCATCAGCGCTAGGATAGTGTTAGGGTTAGGGTTAGGGCTGGCATCAGCCCTAGGGTACTGTTAGGGTTAGGGTTAGCATAAGCCCTAGGATAGTGTTAGGGTTAGGGTTAGGGTTAGCATCAGCCCTAGGATAGTGTTAGGCTTAGGGTTAGACTCAGCAGCAGGATACTGTTAGGGTTATTGTTAGGGTTAGCATCAGCCCTACGATAGTGTTAGGGTTAGGGTTAGCGTTAGCATCAGCCCTAGGATAGTGTTAGGGTTAGGGTTAGGGTTAGCATTAGCCCTGGGATAGTGTTAGCCTTAGGGTTAGCATCGGCCCTAGGATAGTGTTAGGGTTAGGGTTAGGGTTAGCATCATCCCTAGGATAGTGTTAGGGTTAGGGTTAGGGTTAGTATCAGCCCTATGATAGTGTTAGGGTTAGGGTTAGGGTTAGCATCAGCCCTAGAAGAGTGTTAGGGTTAGGGTTAGGGCTGGCATCAGCTCTAGGATACTGTTAGGGTTAGGGTTAGCATCAGCCCTGGGATAGTGTTAGGGTTAGGGTTAGGGTTAGCATCAGCCCTAGGATAGTGTTAGGGTTAGGGTTAGGGTTAGCATCAGGCCTAGGATAGTGTTAGGGTTAGGGTTAGCATCAGCCTTAGGATACTGTTAGGGTTAGGGTTAGGGTTAGCATCAGCCCTAGGATAGTGTTAGGGTTAGGGTTAGCATCAGCCCTAGGATAGTGTTAGGGTTAGGGTTATGGTTAGCATCAGCCCTAGCATAGTGTTAGGGTTAGGGTTAGCATCAGCCCTAATATAGTGTTAGGGTTAGGGTTAGGGTTAGCATCAGCTCTAGGATAGTGTTAGGGTTAGGGTTAGCATCAGCCTTAGGATAGTGTTAGGGTTAGGGTTAGGGTTAGCATCAGCCCTAGGATAGTGTTAGGGTTAGGGTTAGCATCAGCCCTAGGATAGTGTTACGTTTAGGGTTAGGGTTAGCATCAGCCCTAGGATAGTGTTAGGGTTAGGGATAGACTCAGCCCTAGGATACTGTTAGGGTTATTGTTAGGGTTAGCATCAGCCCTAGGATAGTGTTAGGGTTTGGGTTAGCATCAGCCCTAGGAGAGTGTTAGGGTTAGGGTTGGGGTTAGCATCAGCCCTAGGATAGTGTTAGGGTTAGGGTTAGCATCAGCTCTAGGATAATGTTATGGTTAGGGTGATGGTTAGCATCAGCCCTAGGATAGTGTTAGGGTTAGGGTTAGGGTTAGCATCAGCCCTAGGATAGTGTTAGGGTTAGGGTTAGCATCAGCCCCAGGATAGTGTTAGGGTTAGGGTTAGGGTTAGCATCCGCCCTAGGATAGTGTTAGGGTTAGGGTTTTGGTAATCATCAGGCCTAGGATAGTGTTAGGGGTAGGGTTAGGGTTATCATCAGGCCTAGGATAGTGTTAGTTTTAGGGTTAGTATCAGCCCTAGGATAGTGTTAGGGTTAGGGTTAGGGTTAACATCAGCCCTAGGATAGTGTTAGGGGTAGGGTTAGCATCAGCCCTAGGATAGTGTTAGGGTTAGGGTTAGGGTAAGCATCAGCCCTAGGACAGTGTTAGGGTTAGGGTTAGCATCAGACCTAGGATACTGTTAGGGTTAGGGTTAGGGTTAGCATCAGCCCTAGGATAGTGTTAGGATTAGGGTTAGCATCAGACATAGGATAGTGTTAGGGTTAGGGTTAGGATTAGCATCAGCCCTAGGATATTGTTAGGGTTAGGGTTAGGGTTAGGATCAGCCCTAGGATAGTGGTAGGGTTAGGGTTAGGGTTAGCATCAACCCTAGGATAGTGTTAGGGTTAGGGTTAGGGTTAGCATCAGCCCTAGGATAGTGTTAGGGTTAGGGTTAGCATCAGCCCTAGGATAGTGTTAGTGTTAGGGTAAGGGTAAGCATCAGCCCTAGGATAGTGTTAGGGTTAGGGTTAGCATCAGCCCTAGGATACTGTTAGGGTTAGGGTTAGGGTTAGCAACAGCCCTAGGATAGTGTTAGGGTTAGGGTTTGCATCACACATAGGATAGTGTTAGGGGTAGGTTTAGGGTTAGCATCAGCCCTAGGATAGTGTTAGGGTTACGGTTAGGGTTAGCATCAGCCCTAGCATAGTGTTAGGGTTAGGGTTAGGGTTAGCATCAACCCTAGGATAGTGTTAGGGTTAGGGTTAGGGTTATCATCCGGCCTAGGATAGTGTTAGGGTTAGGGTTAGCATCAGCTCTAGGATAGTGTTAGGGTTAGGGTTAGTGTTAGCATCAGCCCTAGGATAGTGTTATGGTTATGGTTAGCATCAGCCCTAGGATAGTGTTAGGTTTAGGGTTAGGGTTAGCATCAGCCCTTGGATAGTGTTAGGGTTATGGTTACGGTTAGCATCAGGCCTAGGATAGTATTAGGGTTAGCAACAGCCCTAGGATAGTGTTAGGGTTAGGCTTAGGGATAGCATCAGCCCTAGGATAGTGTTAGGGTTAGGGTTAGGGTTAGCATCAGCCCTAGGATAGTGTTAGGGTTATGGTTAGGGTTAGCATCAGGCCTAGGATAGTGTTAGGGTTAGGGTTAGCATCAGCCTTAGGATAGTGTTAGTGTTAGGGTTAGGGTTAGCATCAGCCTTAGGATAGTGATAGGGTTAGGGTTAGCATCAGCCCTAGGATAGTGTTAGGGTTAGGGTTAGGGTTAGTATCAGCCCTAGGATAGTGTTAGTGTTAGGGTTAGGGTTAGCATCAGCCCTAGGATAGTGTTAGGGTTAGGGTTAGGGCTAGCATCAGCCCTAGGATAGTGTTAGGGTTAGGGTTAGCATCAGCCCTAGGATAGTGTTAGTTTTAGGGTTAGGGTTAGCATCAGCCCTAGGATAGTGTTAGGGTTAGTGTTAGCCTCAGCCCTAGGATAGTGTTAGAGTTAGTGTTAGGGTTAGCATCAGCCCTAGGATAGGGTTAGGTTTAGGGTTAGCATCAGCCCTAGGATAGTGTTAGGGTTAGGGTTAGGGTTAGCATCAGCCCTAGGATAGTGTTAGGGTTAGGGTTACCATCAGCCTTAGGATACTGTTAGGGTTAGGGTTAGGGTTAGCATCAGCCCTAGGATAGTGTTAGGGTTAGGGTTAGCATCAGCCCAAGGATAGTGTTAGGGTTAGGGTTATGGTTAGCATCAGCCCTAGCATAGTGTTAGGGTTAGGGTTAGCATCAGCCCTAATATAGTGTTAGGGTTAGTGTTAGGGTTAGCATCAGGTCTAGGATAGTGTTAGGGTTAGGGTTAGGGTTAGCATCAGCCCTAGGATAGTGTTAGCGTTAGGGTTAGCATCAGCCCTAGGATAGTGTTAGGGTTAGGGTTAGGGTTAGCATCAGCCCTAGGATAGTGTTAGGGTTAGGGTTTTGGTAATCATCAGGCCTAGGATAGTGTTAGGGGTAGGGTTAGCATCAGCCCTAGGATAGTGTTAGGGTTAGTGTTAGGGTTATCATCAGGCCTAGGATAGTGTTAGTTTTAGGGTTAGCATCAGCCCTAGGATAGTGTTAGGGTTAGGGTTAAGGTTAACATCAGCCCTAGGATACTGTTAGGGTTAGGGTTAGCATCAGCCCTAGGATAGTGTTAGGGTTAGGGTTAGGGTAAGCATCAGCCCTAGGACAGTGTTAGGGTTAGGGTTAGCATCAGCCCTAGGATACTGTTAGGGTTAGGGTTAGGGTTAGCATCAGCCCTAGGATAGTGTTAGGGTTAGGGTTAGCATCAGACATAGGATAGTGTTAGGGTTAGGGTTAGGGTTAGCATCAGCCCTAGGATATTGTTAGTGTTAGGGTTAGGGTTAGGATCAGCCCTAGGATAGTGTTAGGGTTAGGGTTAGGGTTAGCATCAACCCTAGGATACTGTTAGGGTTAGGGTTAGAGTTAGCATCAGCCCTAGGACAGTGTTAGGGTTAGGGTTAGCATCAGCCCTAGGATAGTGTTAGTTTTAGGGTAAGGGTAAGCATCAGCCCTAGGATAGTGTTAGGGTTAGGGTTAGCATCAGCCCTAGGATACTGTTAGGGTCAGGGTTAGGGTTAGCAACAGCCCTAGGATAGTGTTAGGGTTAGGGTTAGCATCACACATAGGATAGTGTTAGGGGTAGGTTTAGGGTTAGCATGAGCCCTAGAATAGTGTTAGGGTTAGTGTTAGGGTTAGCATCAGCCCTAGCATAGTGTTAGGGTTAGGGTTAGGGTTAGCATCAACCCTAGGATAGTGTTAGGGTTAGGGTTAGGGTTATCATCCGGCCTAGGATAGTGTTAGGGTTAGGGTTAGCATCAGCTCTAGGATAGTGTTAGGGTTAGGGTTAGTGTTAGCATCAGCCCTAGGATAGTGTTATGGTTATGGTTAGCATCAGCCCTAGGATAGTGTTAGGGTTAGGGTTAGGGTTAGCATCAGCCCTTGGATAGTGTTAGGGTTAGGATTAGGGTTAGCAACAGCACTAGGATAGTGTTAGGGTTAGGCTTAGGGATACCATCAGCCCTAGGATAGTGTTAGGGTTAGGGTTAGGGTTAGCATCAGCCCTAGGATAGTGTTAGGGTTATGGTTAGGGTTAGCATCAGCCCTAGGATAGTGTTAGGGTTAGGGTTAGCATCAGCCTTAGGAGAGTGTTAGTGTTAGGGTTAGGGTTAGCATGAGCCTTAGGATAGTGTTAGGGTTAGGGTTAGCATCAGCCCGAGGATAGTGTTAGGGTTAGGGTTAGGGTTAGTATCAGCCCTAGGATAGTGTTAGGGTTAGGGTTAGTGTTAGCATCAGCCCTAGAATAGTGTTAGGGTTAGGGTTAGGGCTAGCATCAGCCCTAGGATAGTGTTAGGGTTAGGGTTAGCATCAGCCCGAGGATACTGTTAGGGTTAGGGTTAGGGTTAGTATCAGCCCTAGGATAGTGTTAGGGTTAGGGTTAGGGTTAGCATAAGCCCTAGGATAGTGTTAGGGTTAGGGTTAGCATCAGCCCTAAGAGAGTGTAAGGGTTAGGGTTAGGTTTAACATCAGACCTAGGATAGTGTTACGGTTAGGGTTAGCATCAGCCTTAGGATAGTGTTAGGGTTAGGGTAAGGGTTAGCATCAGCCCTAGGATAGTGTTATGGTTAGGGTTAGCATCAGCCCTAGGATAGTGTTAGGGTTAGGGTTAGGGTTAGCATCAGCCCTAGGATAGTGTTATGATTAGAGATAGCATCAGCCCTAGGATAGTGTTAGGGATAGGGTTCTGGTTAGCATCAGCCCTAGGATAGTGTTAGGGTTAGGGTTAGGGTTAGCATCAGGCCTAGGATAGTGTTAGGGTTAGGGTTAGCATCAGCCTTAGTATAGTGTTAGGGTTAGGGTTAGGGTTAGCATCAGCCCTAGGATAGTGTTAGGGTTAGGGTTAGCATCAGCCCTAGGATAGTGTTAGGGTTAGGGTTAGGGTTAGTATCAGCCCTAGGATAGTGTTAGGGTTAGGGATAGGGTTAGCATCAGCCCTAGGATAGTGTTAGGGTTAGGGTTAGCATCAGCCCTAAGATAGTGTTAGGGTTAGGGTTAGGGTTAACATCAGCTTAGGATAGTGTTAGGGTTAGGGTTAGGGTTAGCATCAGCCCTAGGATAGTGTTAGCGTTAGGGTTAGCCTCAGCCCTAAGATAGTGTTAGGGTTAGGGTTAGGGTTAGGGTTAGCATAAGCCCTAGGATAGTGTTAGGGTTAGGGTTAGCATCAGCCCTAGGATAGTGTTAGGGATAGGGTTAGGGTTAGCATCAGCCCTAGGATAGTGTTAGGGTTAGGGTTAGCATCAGCCCTAAGATAGTGTTAGGGTTAGGGTTAGGGTTAGCATCAGGCCTAGCATAGTGTTAGGGTTAGGGTTAGCATCAGCCTTAGGATAGTGTTAGGGTTAGGGTTAGGGTTAGCATCAGCCCTAGGATAGTGTTAGCGTTAGGGTTAGGATCAGCCCTAGGATAGTGTTAGGGTTAGGGTTAGCGTTAGCATCAGCCCTAGGATAGTGTTATGGTTAGAGATAGCATCAGCCCTAGGATAGTGTTAGAGTTAGGGTTAGGGTTAGCATCAGCCCTAGGATAGTGTTAGGGTTAGTGTTAGCATCAGCCCTACGATAGTGTTAGGGTTAGGGTTAGCGTTAGCATCAGCCCTAGGATAGTGTTAGGGTTAGGGTTAGGGTTAGCATTAGCCCTGGGATAGTGTTAGCCTTAGGGTTAGCATCAGCCCTAGGATAGTGTTAGGGTTAGGGTTAGGGTTAGCATCATCCCTAGGATAGTGTTAGGGTTAGGGTTAGGGTTAGTATCAGCCCTATGATAGTGTTAGGGTTAGGGTTAGGGTTAGCATCAGCCCTAGAAGAGTGTTAGGGTTAGGGTTAGGGCTGGCATCAGCCCTAGGATACTGTTAGGGTTAGGGTTAGCATCAGCCCTGGGATAGTGTTAGGGTTAGGGTTAGGGTTAGCATCAGCCCTAGGATAGTGTTAGGGTTAGGGTTAGGGTTAGCATCAGGCCTAGGATAGTGTTAGGGTTAGGGTTAGCATCAGCCTTAGGATACTGTTAGGGTTAGGGTTAGGGTTAGCATCAGCCCTAGGATAGTGTTAGGGTTAGGGTTAGCATCAGCCCTAGGATAGTGTTAGGGTTAGGGTTATGGTTAGCATCAGCCCTAGCATAGTGTTAGGGTTAGGGTTAGCATCAGCCCTAATATAGTGTTAGGGTTAGGGTTAGGGTTAGCATCAGCTCTAGGATAGTGTTAGGGTTAGGGTTAGCATCAGCCTTAGGATAGTGTTAGGGTTAGGGTTAGGGTTAGCATCAGCCCTAGGATAGTGTTAGGGTTAGGGTTAGGGTTAGCATCAGCCCTAGGATAGTGTTAGGGTTAGGGATAGACTCAGCCCTAGGATACTGTTAGGGTTATTGTTAGGGTTAGCATCAGCCCTAGGATAGTGTTAGGGTTTGGGTTAGCATCAGCCCTAGGAGAGTGTTAGGGTTAGGGTTGGGGTTAGCATCAGCCCTAGGATAGTGTTAGGGTTAGGGTTAGCATCAGCTCTAGGATAATGTTATGGTTAGGGTGATGGTTAGCATCAGCCCTAGGATAGTGTTAGGGTTAGGGTTAGGGTTAGCATCAGCCCTAGGATAGTGTTAGGGTTAGGGTTAGCATCAGCCCCAGGATAGTGTTAGGGTTAGGGTTAGGGTTAGCATCAGCCCTAGGATAGTGTTAGGGTTAGGGTTTTGGTAATCATCAGGCCTAGGATAGTGTTAGGGGTAGGGTTAGGGTTATCATCAGGCCTAGGATAGTGTTAGTTTTAGGGTTAGTATCAGCCCTAGGATAGTGTTAGGGTTAGGGTTAGGGTTAACATCAGCCCTAGGATAGTGTTAGGGTTAGGGTTAGCATCAGCCCTAGGATAGTGTTAGGGTTAGGGTTATGGTAAGCATCAGCCCTACGACAGTGTTAGGGTTAGGGTTAGCATCAGACCTAGGATACTGTTAGGGTTAGGGTTAGGGTTAGCATCAGCCCTAGGATAGTGTTAGGATTAGGGTTAGCATCAGACATAGGATAGTGTTAGGGTTAGGGTTAGGATTAGCATCAGCCCTAGGATAGTGTTAGGGTTAGGGTTAGGGTTAGCATCAACCCTAGGATAGTGTTAGCGTTAGGGTTAGGGTTAGCATCAGCCCTAGGATAGTGTTAGGGTTAGGGTTAGCATCAGCCCTAGGATAGTGTTAGGGTTAGGGTTAGCATCAGCCCTAGGATACTGTTAGGGTTAGGGTTAGGGTTAGCAACAGCCCTAGGATAGTGTTAGGGTTAGGGTTTGCATCACACATAGGATAGTGTTAGGGGTAGGTTTAGGGTTAGCATCAGCCCTAGCATAGTGTTAGGGTTAGGGTTAGGGTTAGCATCAACCCTAGGATAGTGTTAGGGTTAGGGTTAGGGTTATCATCCGGACTAGGATAGTGTTAGGGTTAGGGTTAGCATCAGCTCTAGGATAGTGTTAGGGTTAGGGTTAGTGTTAGCATCAGCCCTAGGATAGTGTTATGGTTATGGTTAGCATCAGCCCTAGGATAGTGTTAGGTTTAGGGTTAGGGTTAGCATCAGCCCTTGGATAGTGTTAGGGTTATGGTTAGGGTTAGCATCAGGCCTAGGATAGTGTTAGGGTTAGGATTAGGGTTAGCAACAGCCCTAGGATAGTGTTAGGGTTAGGCTTAGGGATAGCATCAGCCCTAGGATAGTGTTAGGGTTAGGGTTAGGGTTAGCATCAGCCCTAGGATAGTGTTAGGGTTATGGTTAGGGTTAGCATCAGGCCTAGGATAGTGTTAGGGTTAGGGTTAGCATCAGCCTTAGGATAGTGTTAGTGTTAGGGTTAGGGTTAGCATCAGCCTTAGGATAGTGTTAGGGTTAGGGTTAGCATCAGCCCTAGGATAGTGTTAGGGTTAGGGTTAGGGTTAGTATCAGCCCTAGGATAGTGTTAGTGTTAGGGTTAGGGTTAGCATCAGCCCTAGGATAGTGTTAGGGTTAGGGTTAGGGTTAGCATCAGGCCTAGGATAGTGAAGGGGTTAGGGTTAGCATCAGCCTTAGTATACTGTTAGGGTTAGGGTTAGGTTTAGCATCAGCCCTAGGATAGTGTTAGGGTTAGGGATAGCATCAGCCCTAGGATAGTGTTAGGGTTAGGGTTAGGGTTAGTATCAGCCCTAGGATAGTGTTAGGGTTAGGGTTAGGGTTAGCATCAGCCCTAGGATAGTGTTAGGGTTAGGGTTAGCATCAGCCCTAAGATAGTGTTAGGGTTAGGGTTAGGGTTAACATCAGCTTAGGATAGTGTTAGGGTTAGGGTTAGGGTTAGCATCAGCCCTAGGATAGTGTTAGGGTTAGGCTTAGAGCTGGCATCAGCCCTAGGATACTGTTAGGGTTAGGGTTAGCATAAGCCCTAGGATAGTGTTAGGGTTAGGGTTACGGTTAGCATCAGCCCTAGGATAGTGTTAGGGTTAGGGTTAGGGTTAGCATCAGGCCTAGGATAGTGTTAGGGTTAGGGTTAGCATCAGCCTTAGGATACTGTTAGGGTTAGGGTTAGGGTTAGCATCAGGCCTAGGATAGTGTTAGGTTTAGGGTTAGCATCAGCCTTAGGATACTGTTAGGGTTAGTGTTAGGGTTAGCATCAGCCCTAGGATAGTGTTAGGGTTAGGGTTAGACTCAGCAGCAGGATACTGTTAGGGTTATTGTTAGGGTTAGCATCAGCCCTAGGATAGTGTTAGGGTTAGGGTTAGCGTTAGCATCAGCCCTAGGATAGTGTTAGGGTTAGGGTTAGGGTTAGCATCAACCCTAGGATAGTGTTAGGGTTAGGGTTAGCATCAGCCCTAGGATAGTGTTAGGCTTAGGGTTAGCATCAGCCCTAGGATATTGTTAGGGTTAGGGTTAGCCTCAGCCCTATAATAGTGTTAGAGTTAGTGTTAGGGTTAGCATCAGCCCTAGGATAGGGTGAGGGTTAGGGTTAGCATCAGCCCTAGGATAGTGTTAGGGTTAGGGTTATGGTTAGCATCAGCCCTAGGATAGTGTTAGGGTTAGGGTTAGCATCAGTCCTAGGATAGTGTTAGTGTTAGGGTTAGGGTTAGCATCAGCCCTAGGATAGTGTTAGGGTTAGGGTTAGGGTTAGCATCAGCCCTAGGATAGTGTTAGGGTTAGGGTTAGCATCAGCCCTAGGATAGTGTTAGCGTTAGGGTTAGGGTTATCATCAGACCTTGGATAGTGTTAGGGTTAGCATCAGCCCTAGGATAGTGTTAGCGTTAGGGTTAGGGGTATCATCAGACCTTGGATAGTGTTAGGGTAAACATCAGCCCTAGGATAGTGTTAGGGTTAGAGTTAGCATCAGCCCTAGGATAGTGTTCGTTTTAGGGTTAGGGTAAGCATCAGCCCTAGGATAGTGTTAGGGTTAGGGTTAGCATCAGCCTTAGGATACTGTTAGGGTTAGGGTTAGGGTTAGCATCAGCCCTAGGATAGTGTTAGGGTTAGGGTTAGCATCAGACATAGGATAGTGTTAGGGTTAGGGTTAGGGTTAGGATCAGCCCTAGGATAGTGTTAGGGTTAGGGTTAGGGTTAGGATCAGCCCTAGGATGGTGTTAGGGTTAGGGTTAGGGTTAGCATCAACCCTAGGATAGTGTTAGGGTTAGGGTTAGGGTTAGCATCAGCCCTAGGATAGTGTTAGGGTTAGGGTTAGCATCAGCCCTAGGATAGTGTTAGGGTTAGGCTTAGGGTAAGCATCAGCCCTAGGATAGTGTTAGGGTTAGTTTTAGGGTTAGCATCAGCCCTAGGATAGTGTTAGGGTTAGGGTTAGGGTTAGCATCAGCCCTTGGATAGTGTTAGGGTTAGGATTAGGGTTAGCAACAGCACTAGGATAGTGTTAGGGTTAGGCTTAGGGATACCATCAGCCCTAGGATAGTGTTAGGGTTAGGGTTAGGGTTAGCATCAGCCCTAGGATAGTGTTAGGGTTAGTGTTAGCATCAGCCCTACGATAGTGTTAGGGTTAGGGTTAGGGTTAGCATCAGCCCTAGGATAGTGTTAGGGTTAGGGTTAGCATCAGCCCTAAGATAGTGTTAGGGTTAGGGTTAGGGTTAGCATCAGGCCTAGCATAGTGTTAGGGTTAGGGTTAGGGTTAGCATCAGGCCTAGCATAGTGTTAGGGTTAGGGTTAGCATCAGCCTTAGGATAGTGTTAGGGTTAGGGTTAGGGTTAGCATCAGCCCTAGGATAGTGTTAGCGTTAGGGTTAGGATCAGCCCTAGGATAGTGTTAGGGTTAGGGTTAGCGTTAGCATCAGCCCTAGGATAGTGTTATGGTTAGAGATAGCATCAGCCCTAGGATAGTGTTAGAGTTAGGGTTAGGGTTAGCATCAGCCCTAGGATAGTGTTAGGGTTAGTGTTAGCATCAGCCCTACGATAGTGTTAGGGTTAGGGTTAGCGTTAGCATCAGCCCTAGGATAGTGTTAGGGTTAGGGTTAGGGTTAGCATTAGCCCTGGGATAGTGTTAGCCTTAGGGTTAGCATCAGCCCTAGGATAGTGTTAGGGTTAGGGTTAGGGTTAGCATCATCCCTAGGATAGTGTTAGGGTTAGGGTTAGGGTTAGTATCAGCCCTATGATAGTGTTAGGGTTAGGGTTAGGGTTAGCATCAGCCCTAGAAGAGTGTTAGGGTTAGGGTTAGGGCTGGCATCAGCCCTAGGATACTGTTAGGGTTAGGGTTAGCATCAGCCCTGGGATAGTGTTAGGGTTAGGGTTAGGGTTAGCATCAGCCCTAGGATAGTGTTAGGGTTAGGGTTAGGGTTAGCATCAGGCCTAGGATAGTGTTAGGGTTAGGGTTAGCATCAGCCTTAGGATACTGTTAGGGTTAGGGTTAGGGTTAGCATCAGCCCTAGGATAGTGTTAGGGTTAGGGTTAGCATCAGCCCTAGGATAGTGTTAGGGTTAGGGTTATGGTTAGCATCAGCCCTAGCATAGTGTTAGGGTTAGGGTTAGCATCAGCCCTAATATAGTGTTAGGGTTAGGGTTAGGGTTAGCATCAGCTCTAGGATAGTGTTAGGGTTAGGGTTAGCATCAGCCTTAGGATAGTGTTAGGGTTAGGGTTAGGGTTAGCATCAGCCCTAGGATAGTGTTAGGGTTAGGGTTAGGGTTAGCATCAGCCCTAGGATAGTGTTAGGGTTAGGGATAGACTCAGCCCTAGGATACTGTTAGGGTTATTGTTAGGGTTAGCATCAGCCCTAGGATAGTGTTAGGGTTTGGGTTAGCATCAGCCCTAGGAGAGTGTTAGGGTTAGGGTTGGGGTTAGCATCAGCCCTAGGATAGTGTTAGGGTTAGGGTTAGCATCAGCTCTAGGATAATGTTATGGTTAGGGTGATGGTTAGCATCAGCCCTAGGATAGTGTTAGGGTTAGGGTTAGGGTTAGCATCAGCCCTAGGATAGTGTTAGGGTTAGGGTTAGCATCAGCCCCAGGATAGTGTTAGGGTTAGGGTTAGGGTTAGCATCAGCCCTAGGATAGTGTTAGGGTTAGGGTTTTGGTAATCATCAGGCCTAGGATAGTGTTAGGGGTAGGGTTAGGGTTATCATCAGGCCTAGGATAGTGTTAGTTTTAGGGTTAGTATCAGCCCTAGGATAGTGTTAGGGTTAGGGTTAGGGTTAACATCAGCCCTAGGATAGTGTTAGGGTTAGGGTTAGCATCAGCCCTAGGATAGTGTTAGGGTTAGGGTTATGGTAAGCATCAGCCCTACGACAGTGTTAGGGTTAGGGTTAGCATCAGACCTAGGATACTGTTAGGGTTAGGGTTAGGGTTAGCATCAGCCCTAGGATAGTGTTAGGATTAGGGTTAGCATCAGACATAGGATAGTGTTAGGGTTAGGGTTAGGATTAGCATCAGCCCTAGGATAGTGTTAGGGTTAGGGTTAGGGTTAGCATCAACCCTAGGATAGTGTTAGCGTTAGGGTTAGGGTTAGCATCAGCCCTAGGATAGTGTTAGGGTTAGGGTTAGCATCAGCCCTAGGATAGTGTTAGGGTTAGGGTTAGCATCAGCCCTAGGATACTGTTAGGGTTAGGGTTAGGGTTAGCAACAGCCCTAGGATAGTGTTAGGGTTAGGGTTTGCATCACACATAGGATAGTGTTAGGGGTAGGTTTAGGGTTAGCATCAGCCCTAGCATAGTGTTAGGGTTAGGGTTAGGGTTAGCATCAACCCTAGGATAGTGTTAGGGTTAGGGTTAGGGTTATCATCCGGACTAGGATAGTGTTAGGGTTAGGGTTAGCATCAGCTCTAGGATAGTGTTAGGGTTAGGGTTAGTGTTAGCATCAGCCCTAGGATAGTGTTATGGTTATGGTTAGCATCAGCCCTAGGATAGTGTTAGGTTTAGGGTTAGGGTTAGCATCAGCCCTTGGATAGTGTTAGGGTTATGGTTAGGGTTAGCATCAGGCCTAGGATAGTGTTAGGGTTAGGATTAGGGTTAGCAACAGCCCTAGGATAGTGTTAGGGTTAGGCTTAGGGATAGCATCAGCCCTAGGATAGTGTTAGGGTTAGGGTTAGGGTTAGCATCAGCCCTAGGATAGTGTTAGGGTTATGGTTAGGGTTAGCATCAGGCCTAGGATAGTGTTAGGGTTAGGGTTAGCATCAGCCTTAGGATAGTGTTAGTGTTAGGGTTAGGGTTAGCATCAGCCTTAGGATAGTGTTAGGGTTAGGGTTAGCATCAGCCCTAGGATAGTGTTAGGGTTAGGGTTAGGGTTAGTATCAGCCCTAGGATAGTGTTAGTGTTAGGGTTAGGGTTAGCATCAGCCCTAGGATAGTGTTAGGGTTAGGGTTAGGGTTAGCATCAGGCCTAGGATAGTGAAGGGGTTAGGGTTAGCATCAGCCTTAGTATACTGTTAGGGTTAGGGTTAGGTTTAGCATCAGCCCTAGGATAGTGTTAGGGTTAGGGATAGCATCAGCCCTAGGATAGTGTTAGGGTTAGGGTTAGGGTTAGTATCAGCCCTAGGATAGTGTTAGGGTTAGGGTTAGGGTTAGCATCAGCCCTAGGATAGTGTTAGGGTTAGGGTTAGCATCAGCCCTAAGATAGTGTTAGGGTTAGGGTTAGGGTTAACATCAGCTTAGGATAGTGTTAGGGTTAGGGTTAGGGTTAGCATCAGCCCTAGGATAGTGTTAGGGTTAGGCTTAGAGCTGGCATCAGCCCTAGGATACTGTTAGGGTTAGGGTTAGCATAAGCCCTAGGATAGTGTTAGGGTTAGGGTTAGGGTTAGCATCAGCCCTAGGATAGTGTTAGGGTTAGGGTTAGGGTTAGCATCAGGCCTAGGATAGTGTTAGGGTTAGGGTTAGCATCAGCCTTAGGATACTGTTAGGGTTAGGGTTAGGGTTAGCATCAGGCCTAGGATAGTGTTAGGTTTAGGGTTAGCATCAGCCTTAGGATACTGTTAGGGTTAGTGTTAGGGTTAGCATCAGCCCTAGGATAGTGTTAGGGTTAGGGTTAGACTCAGCAGCAGGATACTGTTAGGGTTATTGTTAGGGTTAGCATCAGCCCTAGGATAGTGTTAGGGTTAGGGTTAGCGTTAGCATCAGCCCTAGGATAGTGTTAGGGTTAGGGTTAGGGTTAGCATCAACCCTAGGATAGTGTTAGGGTTAGGGTTAGCATCAGCCCTAGGATAGTGTTAGGCTTAGGGTTAGCATCAGCCCTAGGATATTGTTAGGGTTAGGGTTAGCCTCAGCCCTATAATAGTGTTAGAGTTAGTGTTAGGGTTAGCATCAGCCCTAGGATAGGGTGAGGGTTAGGGTTAGCATCAGCCCTAGGATAGTGTTAGGGTTAGGGTTATGGTTAGCATCAGCCCTAGGATAGTGTTAGGGTTAGGGTTAGCATCAGTCCTAGGATAGTGTTAGTGTTAGGGTTAGGGTTAGCATCAGCCCTAGGATAGTGTTAGGGTTAGGGTTAGGGTTAGCATCAGCCCTAGGATAGTGTTAGGGTTAGGGTTAGCATCAGCCCTAGGATAGTGTTAGCGTTAGGGTTAGGGTTATCATCAGACCTTGGATAGTGTTAGGGTTAGCATCAGCCCTAGGATAGTGTTAGCGTTAGGGTTAGGGGTATCATCAGACCTTGGATAGTGTTAGGGTAAACATCAGCCCTAGGATAGTGTTAGGGTTAGAGTTAGCATCAGCCCTAGGATAGTGTTCGTTTTAGGGTTAGGGTAAGCATCAGCCCTAGGATAGTGTTAGGGTTAGGGTTAGCATCAGCCTTAGGATACTGTTAGGGTTAGGGTTAGGGTTAGCATCAGCCCTAGGATAGTGTTAGGGTTAGGGTTAGCATCAGACATAGGATAGTGTTAGGGTTAGGGTTAGGGTTAGGATCAGCCCTAGGATAGTGTTAGGGTTAGGGTTAGGGTTAGGATCAGCCCTAGGATGGTGTTAGGGTTAGGGTTAGGGTTAGCATCAACCCTAGGATAGTGTTAGGGTTAGGGTTAGGGTTAGCATCAGCCCTAGGATAGTGTTAGGGTTAGGGTTAGCATCAGCCCTAGGATAGTGTTAGGGTTAGGCTTAGGGTAAGCATCAGCCCTAGGATAGTGTTAGGGTTAGTTTTAGGGTTAGCATCAGCCCTAGGATAGTGTTAGGGTTAGGGTTAGGGTTAGCATCAGCCCTTGGATAGTGTTAGGGTTAGGATTAGGGTTAGCAACAGCACTAGGATAGTGTTAGGGTTAGGCTTAGGGATACCATCAGCCCTAGGATAGTGTTAGGGTTAGGGTTAGGGTTAGCATCAGCCCTAGGATAGTGTTAGGGTTAGTGTTAGCATCAGCCCTACGATAGTGTTAGGGTTAGGGTTAGCGTTAGCATCAGCCCTAGGATAGTGTTAGGGTTAGGGTTAGGGTTAGCATTAGCCCTGGGATAGTGTTAGCCTTAGGGTTAGCATCAGCCCTAGGATAGTGTTAGGGTTAGGGTTAGGGTTAGCATCATCCCTAGGATAGTGTTAGGGTTAGGGTTAGGGTTAGTATCAGCCCTATGATAGTGTTAGGGTTAGGGTTAGGGTTAGCATCAGCCCTAGAAGAGTGTTAGGGTTAGGGTTAGGGCTGGCATCAGCCCTAGGATACTGTTAGGGTTAGGGTTAGCATCAGCCCTGGGATAGTGTTAGGGTTAGGGTTAGGGTTAGCATCAGCCCTAGGATAGTGTTAGGGTTAGGGTTAGGGTTAGCATCAGGCCTAGGATAGTGTTAGGGTTAGGGTTAGCATCAGCCTTAGGATACTGTTAGGGTTAGGGTTAGGGTTAGCATCAGCCCTAGGATAGTGTTAGGGTTAGGGTTAGCATCAGCCCTAGGATAGTGTTAGGGTTAGGGTTATGGTTAGCATCAGCCCTAGCATAGTGTTAGGGTTAGGGTTAGCATCAGCCCTAATATAGTGTTAGGGTTAGGGTTAGGGTTAGCATCAGCTCTAGGATAGTGTTAGGGTTAGGGTTAGCATCAGCCTTAGGATAGTGTTAGGGTTAGGGTTAGGGTTAGCATCAGCCCTAGGATAGTGTTAGGGTTAGGGTTAGGGTTAGCATCAGCCCTAGGATAGTGTTAGGGTTAGGGATAGACTCAGCCCTAGGATACTGTTAGGGTTATTGTTAGGGTTAGCATCAGCCCTAGGATAGTGTTAGGGTTTGGGTTAGCATCAGCCCTAGGAGAGTGTTAGGGTTAGGGTTGGGGTTAGCATCAGCCCTAGGATAGTGTTAGGGTTAGGGTTAGCATCAGCTCTAGGATAATGTTATGGTTAGGGTGATGGTTAGCATCAGCCCTAGGATAGTGTTAGGGTTAGGGTTAGGGTTAGCATCAGCCCTAGGATAGTGTTAGGGTTAGGGTTAGCATCAGCCCCAGGATAGTGTTAGGGTTAGGGTTAGGGTTAGCATCAGCCCTAGGATAGTGTTAGGGTTAGGGTTTTGGTAATCATCAGGCCTAGGATAGTGTTAGGGGTAGGGTTAGGGTTATCATCAGGCCTAGGATAGTGTTAGTTTTAGGGTTAGTATCAGCCCTAGGATAGTGTTAGGGTTAGGGTTAGGGTTAACATCAGCCCTAGGATAGTGTTAGGGTTAGGGTTAGCATCAGCCCTAGGATAGTGTTAGGGTTAGGGTTATGGTAAGCATCAGCCCTACGACAGTGTTAGGGTTAGGGTTAGCATCAGACCTAGGATACTGTTAGGGTTAGGGTTAGGGTTAGCATCAGCCCTAGGATAGTGTTAGGATTAGGGTTAGCATCAGACATAGGATAGTGTTAGGGTTAGGGTTAGGATTAGCATCAGCCCTAGGATAGTGTTAGGGTTAGGGTTAGGGTTAGCATCAACCCTAGGATAGTGTTAGCGTTAGGGTTAGGGTTAGCATCAGCCCTAGGATAGTGTTAGGGTTAGGGTTAGCATCAGCCCTAGGATAGTGTTAGGGTTAGGGTTAGCATCAGCCCTAGGATACTGTTAGGGTTAGGGTTAGGGTTAGCAACAGCCCTAGGATAGTGTTAGGGTTAGGGTTTGCATCACACATAGGATAGTGTTAGGGGTAGGTTTAGGGTTAGCATCAGCCCTAGCATAGTGTTAGGGTTAGGGTTAGGGTTAGCATCAACCCTAGGATAGTGTTAGGGTTAGGGTTAGGGTTATCATCCGGACTAGGATAGTGTTAGGGTTAGGGTTAGCATCAGCTCTAGGATAGTGTTAGGGTTAGGGTTAGTGTTAGCATCAGCCCTAGGATAGTGTTATGGTTATGGTTAGCATCAGCCCTAGGATAGTGTTAGGTTTAGGGTTAGGGTTAGCATCAGCCCTTGGATAGTGTTAGGGTTATGGTTAGGGTTAGCATCAGGCCTAGGATAGTGTTAGGGTTAGGATTAGGGTTAGCAACAGCCCTAGGATAGTGTTAGGGTTAGGCTTAGGGATAGCATCAGCCCTAGGATAGTGTTAGGGTTAGGGTTAGGGTTAGCATCAGCCCTAGGATAGTGTTAGGGTTATGGTTAGGGTTAGCATCAGGCCTAGGATAGTGTTAGGGTTAGGGTTAGCATCAGCCTTAGGATAGTGTTAGTGTTAGGGTTAGGGTTAGCATCAGCCTTAGGATAGTGTTAGGGTTAGGGTTAGCATCAGCCCTAGGATAGTGTTAGGGTTAGGGTTAGGGTTAGTATCAGCCCTAGGATAGTGTTAGTGTTAGGGTTAGGGTTAGCATCAGCCCTAGGATAGTGTTAGGGTTAGGGTTAGGGTTAGCATCAGGCCTAGGATAGTGAAGGGGTTAGGGTTAGCATCAGCCTTAGTATACTGTTAGGGTTAGGGTTAGGTTTAGCATCAGCCCTAGGATAGTGTTAGGGTTAGGGATAGCATCAGCCCTAGGATAGTGTTAGGGTTAGGGTTAGGGTTAGTATCAGCCCTAGGATAGTGTTAGGGTTAGGGTTAGGGTTAGCATCAGCCCTAGGATAGTGTTAGGGTTAGGGTTAGCATCAGCCCTAAGATAGTGTTAGGGTTAGGGTTAGGGTTAACATCAGCTTAGGATAGTGTTAGGGTTAGGGTTAGGGTTAGCATCAGCCCTAGGATAGTGTTAGGGTTAGGCTTAGAGCTGGCATCAGCCCTAGGATACTGTTAGGGTTAGGGTTAGCATAAGCCCTAGGATAGTGTTAGGGTTAGGGTTAGGGTTAGCATCAGCCCTAGGATAGTGTTAGGGTTAGGGTTAGGGTTAGCATCAGGCCTAGGATAGTGTTAGGGTTAGGGTTAGCATCAGCCTTAGGATACTGTTAGGGTTAGGGTTAGGGTTAGCATCAGGCCTAGGATAGTGTTAGGTTTAGGGTTAGCATCAGCCTTAGGATACTGTTAGGGTTAGTGTTAGGGTTAGCATCAGCCCTAGGATAGTGTTAGGGTTAGGGTTAGACTCAGCAGCAGGATACTGTTAGGGTTATTGTTAGGGTTAGCATCAGCCCTAGGATAGTGTTAGGGTTAGGGTTAGCGTTAGCATCAGCCCTAGGATAGTGTTAGGGTTAGGGTTAGGGTTAGCATCAACCCTAGGATAGTGTTAGGGTTAGGGTTAGCATCAGCCCTAGGATAGTGTTAGGCTTAGGGTTAGCATCAGCCCTAGGATATTGTTAGGGTTAGGGTTAGCCTCAGCCCTATAATAGTGTTAGAGTTAGTGTTAGGGTTAGCATCAGCCCTAGGATAGGGTGAGGGTTAGGGTTAGCATCAGCCCTAGGATAGTGTTAGGGTTAGGGTTATGGTTAGCATCAGCCCTAGGATAGTGTTAGGGTTAGGGTTAGCATCAGTCCTAGGATAGTGTTAGTGTTAGGGTTAGGGTTAGCATCAGCCCTAGGATAGTGTTAGGGTTAGGGTTAGGGTTAGCATCAGCCCTAGGATAGTGTTAGGGTTAGGGTTAGCATCAGCCCTAGGATAGTGTTAGCGTTAGGGTTAGGGTTATCATCAGACCTTGGATAGTGTTAGGGTTAGCATCAGCCCTAGGATAGTGTTAGCGTTAGGGTTAGGGGTATCATCAGACCTTGGATAGTGTTAGGGTAAACATCAGCCCTAGGATAGTGTTAGGGTTAGAGTTAGCATCAGCCCTAGGATAGTGTTCGTTTTAGGGTTAGGGTAAGCATCAGCCCTAGGATAGTGTTAGGGTTAGGGTTAGCATCAGCCTTAGGATACTGTTAGGGTTAGGGTTAGGGTTAGCATCAGCCCTAGGATAGTGTTAGGGTTAGGGTTAGCATCAGACATAGGATAGTGTTAGGGTTAGGGTTAGGGTTAGGATCAGCCCTAGGATAGTGTTAGGGTTAGGGTTAGGGTTAGGATCAGCCCTACGATGGTGTTAGGGTTAGGGTTAGGGTTAGCATCAACCCTAGGATAGTGTTAGGGTTAGGGTTAGGGTTAGCATCAGCCCTAGGATAGTGTTAGGGTTAGGGTTAGCATCAGCCCTAGGATAGTGTTAGGGTTAGGCTTAGGGTAAGCATCAGCCCTAGGATAGTGTTAGGGTTAGTTTTAGGGTTAGCATCAGCCCTAGGATAGTGTTAGGGTTAGGGTTAGGGTTAGCATCAGCCCTTGGATAGTGTTAGGGTTAGGATTAGGGTTAGCAACAGCACTAGGATAGTGTTAGGGTTAGGCTTAGGGATACCATCAGCCCTAGGATAGTGTTAGGGTTAGGGTTAGGGTTAGCATCAGCCCTAGGATAGTGTTAGGGTTATGGTTAGGGTTAGCATCAGCCCTAGGATAGTGTTAGGGTTAGGGTTAGCATCAGCCTTAGGAGAGTGTTAGTGTTAGGGTTAGGGTTAGCATGAGCCTTAGGATAGTGTTAGGGTTAGGGTTAGCATCAGCCCGAGGATAGTGTTAGGGTTAGGGTTAGGGTTAGTATCAGCCCTAGGATAGTGTTAGGGTTAGGGTTAGTGTTAGCATCAGCCCTAGAATAGTGTTAGGGTTAGGGTTAGGGCTAGCATCAGCCCTAGGATAGTGTTAGGGTTAGGGTTAGCATCAGCCCGAGGATAGTGTTAGGGTTAGGGTTAGGGTTAGTATCAGCCCTAGGATAGTGTTAGGGTTAGGGTTAGGGTTAGCATAAGCCCTAGGATAGTGTTAGGGTTAGGGTTAGCATCAGCCCTAAGATAGTGTAAGGGTTAGGGTTAGGTTTAACATCAGACCTAGGATAGTGTTACGGTTAGGGTTAGCATCAGCCTTAGGATAGTGTTAGGGTTAGGGTAAGGGTTAGCATCAGCCCTAGGATAGTGTTATGGTTAGGGTTAGCATCAGCCCTAGGATAGTGTTAGGGTTAGGGTTAGGGTTAGCATCAGCCCTAGGATAGTGTTATGGTTAGAGATAGCATCAGCCCTAGGATAGTGTTAGGGTTAGGGTTCTGGTTAGCATCAGCCCTAGGATAGTGTTAGGGTTAGGGTTAGGGTTAGCATCAGGCCTAGGATAGTGTTAGGGTTAGGGTTAGCATCAGCCTTAGTATAGTGTTAGGGTTAGGGTTAGGGTTAGCATCAGCCCTAGGATAGTGTTAGGGTTAGGGTTAGCATCAGCCCTAGGATAGTGTTAGGGTTAGGGTTAGGGTTAGCATCAGCCCTAGGATAGTGTTAGGGTTAGGGTTTTGGTAATCATCAGGCCTAGGATAGTGTTAGGGGTAGGGTTAGGGTTATCATCAGGCCTAGGATAGTGTTAGTTTTAGGGTTAGTATCAGCCCTAGGATAGTGTTAGGGTTAGGGTTAGGGTTAACATCAGCCCTAGGATAGTGTTAGGGTTAGGGTTAGCATCAGCCCTAGGATAGTGTTAGGGTTAGGGTTATGGTAAGCATCAGCCCTACGACAGTGTTAGGGTTAGGGTTAGCATCAGACCTAGGATACTGTTAGGGTTAGGGTTAGGGTTAGCATCAGCCCTAGGATAGTGTTAGGATTAGGGTTAGCATCAGACATAGGATAGTGTTAGGGTTAGGGTTAGGATTAGCATCAGCCCTAGGATAGTGTTAGGGTTAGGGTTAGGGTTAGCATCAACCCTAGGATAGTGTTAGCGTTAGGGTTAGGGTTAGCATCAGCCCTAGGATAGTGTTAGGGTTAGGGTTAGCATCAGCCCTAGGATAGTGTTAGGGTTAGGGTTAGCATCAGCCCTAGGATACTGTTAGGGTTAGGGTTAGGGTTAGCAACAGCCCTAGGATAGTGTTAGGGTTAGGGTTTGCATCACACATAGGATAGTGTTAGGGGTAGGTTTAGGGTTAGCATCAGCCCTAGCATAGTGTTAGGGTTAGGGTTAGGGTTAGCATCAACCCTAGGATAGTGTTAGGGTTAGGGTTAGGGTTATCATCCGGACTAGGATAGTGTTAGGGTTAGGGTTAGCATCAGCTCTAGGATAGTGTTAGGGTTAGGGTTAGTGTTAGCATCAGCCCTAGGATAGTGTTATGGTTATGGTTAGCATCAGCCCTAGGATAGTGTTAGGTTTAGGGTTAGGGTTAGCATCAGCCCTTGGATAGTGTTAGGGTTATGGTTAGGGTTAGCATCAGGCCTAGGATAGTGTTAGGGTTAGGATTAGGGTTAGCAACAGCCCTAGGATAGTGTTAGGGTTAGGCTTAGGGATAGCATCAGCCCTAGGATAGTGTTAGGGTTAGGGTTAGGGTTAGCATCAGCCCTAGGATAGTGTTAGGGTTATGGTTAGGGTTAGCATCAGGCCTAGGATAGTGTTAGGGTTAGGGTTAGCATCAGCCTTAGGATAGTGTTAGTGTTAGGGTTAGGGTTAGCATCAGCCTTAGGATAGTGTTAGGGTTAGGGTTAGCATCAGCCCTAGGATAGTGTTAGGGTTAGGGTTAGGGTTAGTATCAGCCCTAGGATAGTGTTAGTGTTAGGGTTAGGGTTAGCATCAGCCCTAGGATAGTGTTAGGGTTAGGGTTAGGGTTAGCATCAGGCCTAGGATAGTGAAGGGGTTAGGGTTAGCATCAGCCTTAGTATACTGTTAGGGTTAGGGTTAGGTTTAGCATCAGCCCTAGGATAGTGTTAGGGTTAGGGATAGCATCAGCCCTAGGATAGTGTTAGGGTTAGGGTTAGGGTTAGTATCAGCCCTAGGATAGTGTTAGGGTTAGGGTTAGGGTTAGCATCAGCCCTAGGATAGTGTTAGGGTTAGGGTTAGCATCAGCCCTAAGATAGTGTTAGGGTTAGGGTTAGGGTTAACATCAGCTTAGGATAGTGTTAGGGTTAGGGTTAGGGTTAGCATCAGCCCTAGGATAGTGTTAGGGTTAGGCTTAGAGCTGGCATCAGCCCTAGGATACTGTTAGGGTTAGGGTTAGCATAAGCCCTAGGATAGTGTTAGGGTTAGGGTTAGGGTTAGCATCAGCCCTAGGATAGTGTTAGGGTTAGGGTTAGGGTTAGCATCAGGCCTAGGATAGTGTTAGGGTTAGGGTTAGCATCAGCCTTAGGATACTGTTAGGGTTAGGGTTAGGGTTAGCATCAGGCCTAGGATAGTGTTAGGTTTAGGGTTAGCATCAGCCTTAGGATACTGTTAGGGTTAGTGTTAGGGTTAGCATCAGCCCTAGGATAGTGTTAGGGTTAGGGTTAGACTCAGCAGCAGGATACTGTTAGGGTTATTGTTAGGGTTAGCATCAGCCCTAGGATAGTGTTAGGGTTAGGGTTAGCGTTAGCATCAGCCCTAGGATAGTGTTAGGGTTAGGGTTAGGGTTAGCATCAACCCTAGGATAGTGTTAGGGTTAGGGTTAGCATCAGCCCTAGGATAGTGTTAGGCTTAGGGTTAGCATCAGCCCTAGGATATTGTTAGGGTTAGGGTTAGCCTCAGCCCTATAATAGTGTTAGAGTTAGTGTTAGGGTTAGCATCAGCCCTAGGATAGGGTGAGGGTTAGGGTTAGCATCAGCCCTAGGATAGTGTTAGGGTTAGGGTTATGGTTAGCATCAGCCCTAGGATAGTGTTAGGGTTAGGGTTAGCATCAGTCCTAGGATAGTGTTAGTGTTAGGGTTAGGGTTAGCATCAGCCCTAGGATAGTGTTAGGGTTAGGGTTAGGGTTAGCATCAGCCCTAGGATAGTGTTAGGGTTAGGGTTAGCATCAGCCCTAGGATAGTGTTAGCGTTAGGGTTAGGGTTATCATCAGACCTTGGATAGTGTTAGGGTTAGCATCAGCCCTAGGATAGTGTTAGCGTTAGGGTTAGGGGTATCATCAGACCTTGGATAGTGTTAGGGTAAACATCAGCCCTAGGATAGTGTTAGGGTTAGAGTTAGCATCAGCCCTAGGATAGTGTTCGTTTTAGGGTTAGGGTAAGCATCAGCCCTAGGATAGTGTTAGGGTTAGGGTTAGCATCAGCCTTAGGATACTGTTAGGGTTAGGGTTAGGGTTAGCATCAGCCCTAGGATAGTGTTAGGGTTAGGGTTAGCATCAGACATAGGATAGTGTTAGGGTTAGGGTTAGGGTTAGGATCAGCCCTAGGATAGTGTTAGGGTTAGGGTTAGGGTTAGGATCAGCCCTAGGATGGTGTTAGGGTTAGGGTTAGGGTTAGCATCAACCCTAGGATAGTGTTAGGGTTAGGGTTAGGGTTAGCATCAGCCCTAGGATAGTGTTAGGGTTAGGGTTAGCATCAGCCCTAGGATAGTGTTAGGGTTAGGCTTAGGGTAAGCATCAGCCCTAGGATAGTGTTAGGGTTAGTTTTAGGGTTAGCATCAGCCCTAGGATAGTGTTAGGGTTAGGGTTAGGGTTAGCATCAGCCCTTGGATAGTGTTAGGGTTAGGATTAGGGTTAGCAACAGCACTAGGATAGTGTTAGGGTTAGGCTTAGGGATACCATCAGCCCTAGGATAGTGTTAGGGTTAGGGTTAGGGTTAGCATCAGCCCTAGGATAGTGTTAGGGTTATGGTTAGGGTTAGCATCAGCCCTAGGATAGTGTTAGGGTTAGGGTTAGCATCAGCCTTAGGAGAGTGTTAGTGTTAGGGTTAGGGTTAGCATGAGCCTTAGGATAGTGTTAGGGTTAGGGTTAGCATCAGCCCGAGGATAGTGTTAGGGTTATGGTTAGGGTTAGTATCAGCCCTAGGATAGTGTTAGGGTTAGGGTTAGTGTTAGCATCAGCCCTAGAATAGTGTTAGGGTTAGGGTTAGGGCTAGCATCAGCCCTAGGATAGTGTTAGGGTTAGGGTTAGCATCAGCCCGAGGATAGTGTTAGGGTTAGGGTTAGGGTTAGTATCAGCCCTAGGATAGTGTTAGGGTTAGGGTTAGGGTTAGCATAAGCCCTAGGATAGTGTTAGGGTTAGGGTTAGCATCAGCCCTAAGATAGTGTAAGGGTTAGGGTTAGGTTTAACATCAGACCTAGGATAGTGTTACGGTTAGGGTTAGCATCAGCCTTAGGATAGTGTTAGGGTTAGGGTAAGGGTTAGCATCAGCCCTAGGATAGTGTTATGGTTAGGGTTAGCATCAGCCCTAGGATAGTGTTAGGGTTAGGGTTAGGGTTAGCATCAGCCCTAGGATAGTGTTATGGTTAGAGATAGCATCAGCCCTAGGATAGTGTTAGGGTTAGGGTTCTGGTTAGCATCAGCCCTAGGATAGTGTTAGGGTTAGGGTTAGGGTTAGCATCAGGCCTAGGATAGTGTTAGGGTTAGGGTTAGCATCAGCCTTAGTATAGTGTTAGGGTTAGGGTTAGGGTTAGCATCAGCCCTAGGATAGTGTTAGGGTTAGGGTTAGCATCAGCCCTAGGATAGTGTTAGGGTTAGGGTTAGGGTTAGTATCAGCCCTAGGATAGTGTTAGGGTTAGGGGTAGGGTTAACATCAGCTTAGGATAGTGTTAGGGTTAGGGTTAGGGTTAGCATCAGCCCTAGGATAGTGTTAGGGTTAGGGTTAGCCTCAGCCCTAAGATAGTGTTAGGGTTAGGGTTAGGGTTAGGGTTAGCATAAGCCCTAGGATAGTGTTAGGGTTAGGGTTAGCATCAGCCCTAGGATAGTGTTAGGGATAGGGTTAGGGTTAGCATCAGCCCTAGGATAGTGTTAGGGTTAGGGTTAGCATCAGCCCTAAGATAGTGTTAGGGTTAGGGTTAGGGTTAGCATCAGGCCTAGGATAGTGTTAGGGTTAGGGTTAGCATCAGCCTTAGGATAGTGTTAGGGTTAGGGTTAGGGTTAGCATCAGCCCTAGGATACTGTTAGCGTTAGGGTTAGGATCAGCCCTAGGATAGTGTTAGGGTTAGGGTTAGTGTTAGCATCAGCCCTAGGATAGTGTTATGGTTAGAGATAGCATCAGCCCTAGGATAGTGTTAGAGTTAGGGTTAGGGTTAGCATTAGCCCTAGGATAGTGTTAGGGTTAGAGTAAGGGTTAGCATCAGGCCTAGGATAGTGTTAGGGTTAGGGTTAGCATCAGCCTTAGGATAGTGTTAGGGTTAGGGTTAGGGTTAGCATCAGCCCTAGGATAGTGTTAGGGTTAGTGTTAGCATCAGCCCTACGATAGTGTTAGGGTTAGGGTTAGCGTTAGCATCAGCCCTAGGATAGTGTTAGGGTTAGGGTTAGGGTTAGCATTAGCCCTGGGATAGTGTTAGCCTTAGGGTTAGCATCAGCCCTAGGATAGTGTTAGGGTTAGGGTTAGGGTTAGCATCATCCCTAGGATAGTGTTAGGGTTAGGGTTAGGGTTAGTATCAGCCCTATGATAGTGTTAGGGTTAGGGTTAGGGTTAGCATCAGCACTAGAAGAGTGTTAGGGTTAGGGTTAGGGCTGGCATCAGCCCTAGGATACTGTTAGGGTTAGGGTTAGCATCAGCCCTGGGATAGTGTTAGGGTTAGGGTTAGGGTTAGCATCAGCCCTAGGATAGTGTTAGGGTTAGGGTTAGGGTTAGCATCAGGCCTAGGATAGTGTTAGGGTTAGGGTTAGCATCAGCCTTAGGATACTGTTAGGGTTAGGGTTAGGGTTAGCATCAGCCCTAGGATAGTGTTAGGGTTAGGGTTAGCATCAGCCATAGGATAGTGTTAGGGTTAGGGTTATGGTTAGCATCAGCCCTAGCATAGTGTTAGGGTTAGGGTTAGCATCAGCCCTAATATAGTGTTAGTGTTAGGGTTAGGGATAGCATCAGCTCTAGGATAGTGTTAGGGTTAGGGTTAGGGTTAGCATCAGCCCTAGGATAGTGTTAGGGTTAGGGTTAGCATCAGCCATAGGATAGTGTTAGGTTTAGGGTTAGGGTTAGCATCAGCCCAAGATAGTGTTAGGGTTAGGGATAGACTCAGCCCTAGGATACTGTTAGGGTTATTGTTAGGGTTAGCATCAGCCCTAGGATAGTGTTAGGGTTTGGGTTAGCATCAGCCCTAGGAGAGTGTTAGGGTTAGGGTTGGGGTTAGCATCAGCCCTAGGATAGTGTTAGGGTTAGGGTTAGTATCAGCTCTAGGATAATGTTATGTTTAGGGTGATGGTTAGCATCAGCCCTAGGATAGTGTTAGGGTTAGGGTTAGGGTTAGCATCAGCCCTAGGATAGTGTCAGGGTTAGGGTTAGCATCAGCCCCAGGATAGTGTTAGGGTTAGGGTTAGGGTTAGCATCAGCCCTAGGATAGTGTTAGGGTTAGGGTTTTGGTAATCATCAGGCCTAGGATAGTGTTAGGGGTAGGGTTAGGGTTATCATCAGGCCTAGGATAGTGTTAGTTTTAGGGTTAGTATCAGCCCTAGGATATTGTTAGGGTTAGGGTTAGGGTTAACATCAGCCCTAGGATAGTGTTAGGGTTAGGGTTAGCATCAGCCCTAGGATAGTGTTAGGGTTAGGGTTATGGTAAGCATCAGCCCTACGACAGTGTTAGGGTTAGGGTTAGCATCAGACCTGGGATACTGTTAGGGTTAGGGTTAGGGTTAGCATCAGCCCTAGGATAGTGTTAGGATTAGGGTTAGCATCAGACATAGGATAGTGTTAGGGTTAGGGTTAGGATTAGCATCAGCCCTAGGATAGTGTTAGGGTTAGGGTTAGGGTTAGCATCAACCCTAGGATAGTGTTAGCGTTAGGGTTAGGGTTAGCATCAGCCCTAGGATAGTGTTAGGGTTAGGGTTAGCATCAGCCATAGGATAGTGTTAGGGTTAGGGTTAGCATCAGCCCTAGGATACTGTTAGGGTTAGGGTTAGGGTTAGCAACAGCCCTAGGATAGTGTTAGGGTTAGGGTTTGCATCACACATAGCATAGTGTTAGGGGTAGGTTTAGGGTTAGCATCAGCCCTAGCATAGTGTTAGGGTTAGGGTTAGGGTTAGCATCAACCCTAGGATAGTGTTAGGGTTAGGGTTAGGTTTATCATCCGGACTAGGATAGTGTTAGGGTTAGGGTTAGCATCAGCTCTAGGATAGTGTTAGGGTTAGGGTTAGTGTTAGCATCAGCCCTAGGATAGTGTTATGGTTATGGTTAGCATCAGCCCTAGGATAGTGTTAGGTTTAGGGTTAGGGTTAGCATCAGCCCTTGGATAGTGTTAGGGTTATGGTTAGGGTTAGCATCAGGCCTAGGATAGTGTTAGGGTTAGGATTAGGGTTAGCAACAGCCCTAGGATAGTGTTATGGTTAGGCTTAGGGATAGCATCAGCCCTAGGATAGTGTTAGGGTTAGGGTTAGGGTTAGCATCAGCCCTAGGATAGTGTTAGGGTTATGGTTAGGGTTAGCATCAGGCCTAGGATAGTGTTAGGGTTAGGGTTAGCATCAGCCTTAGGATAGTGTTAGTGTTAGGGTTAGGGTTAGCATCAGCCTTAGGATAGTGTTAGGGTTAGGGTTAGCATCAGCCCTAGGATAGTGTTAGGGTTAGGGTTAGGGTTAGTATCAGCCCTAGGATAGTGTTAGTGTTAGGGTTAGGGTTAGCATCAGCCCTAGGATAGTGTTAGGGTTAGGGTTAGGGCTAGCATCAGCCCTAGGATAGTGTTAGGGTTAGGGTTAGCATCAGCCTTAGGATAGTGTTAGTTTTAGGGTTAGGGTTAGCATCAGCCCTAGGATAGTGTTAGGGTTAGTGTTAGCCTCAGCCCTAGGATAGTGTTAGAGTTAGTGTTAGGGTTAGCATCAGCCCTAGGATAGGGTTAGGTTTAGGGTTAGCATCAGCCCTAGGATAGTGTTAGGGTTAGGGTTAGGGTTAGCATCAGCCCTAGGATAGTGTTAGGGTTAGGGTTAGCATCAGCCCTAGGATAGTGTTAGGGTTAGGGTAAGGGTTAGCATCAGCCCTAGGATAGTGTTATGGTTAGGGTTAGCATCAGCCCTAGGATAGTGTTAGGGTTAGGGTTAGGGTTAGCATCAGCCCTAGGATAGTGTTATGGTTAGAGATAGCATCAGCCCTAGGATAGTGTTAGGGTTAGTGTTAGGGTTAGCATCAGCCCTAGGATAGTGTTAGGGTTAGGGTTAGGGTTAGCATCAGGCCTAGGATAGTGTTAGGGTTAGGGTTAGCATCAGCCTTAGTATAGTGTTAGGGTTAGGGTTAGGTTTAGCATCAGCCCTAGGATAGTGTTAGGGTTAGGGATAGCATCAGCCCTAGGATAGTGTTAGGGTTAGGGTTAGGGTTAGTATCAGCCCTAGGATAGTGTTAGGGTTAGGGTTAGGGTTAGCATCAGCCCTAGGATAGTGTTAGGGTTAGGGTTAGCATCAGCCCTAAGATAGTGTTAGGGTTAGGGTTAGGGTTAACATCAGCTTAGGATAGTGTTAGGGTTAGGATTAGGGTTAGCATCAGCCCTAGGATAGTGTTAGGGTTAGGCTTAGAGCTGGCATCAGCCCTAGGATACTGTTAGGGTTAGGGTTAGCATAAGCCCTAGGATAGTGTTAGGGTTAGGGTTAGGGTTAGCATGAGCCCTAGGATAGTGTTAGGGTTAGGGTTAGGGTTAGCATCAGGCCTAGGATAGTGTTAGGGTTAGGGTTAGCATCAGCCTTAGGATACTGTTAGGGTTAGGGTTAGGGTTAGCATCAGGCCTAGGATAGTGTTAGGTTTAGGGTTAGCATCAGCCTTAGGATACTGTTAGGGTTAGTGTTAGGGTTAGCATCAGCCCTAGGATAGTGTTAGGGTTAGGGTTAGACTCAGCAGCAGGATACAGTTAGGGTTATTGTTAGGGTTAGCATCACCCCTAGGATAGTGTTAGGGTTAGGGTTAGCGTTAGCATCAGCCCTAGGATAGTGTTAGGGTTAGGGTTAGGGTTAGCATCAACCCTAGGATAGTGTTAGGGTTAGGGTTAGCATCAGCCCTAGGATAGTGTTAGGCTTAGGGTTAGCATCAGCCCTAGGATATTGTTAGGGTTAGGGTTAGCCTCAGCCCTATAATAGTGTTAGAGTTAGTGTTAGGGTTATCATCAGCCCTAGGATAGGGTGAGGGTTAGGGTTAGCATCAGCCCTAGGATAGTGTTAGGGTTAGGGTTATGGTTAGCATCAGCCCTAGGATAGTGTTAGGGTTAGGGTTAGCATCAGCCCTAGGATAGTGTTAGGGTTAGGGTTAGGGTTAGCATCAGCCCTAGGATAGTGTTAGGGTTAGGGTTAGGGTTAGCATCAGCCCTAGGATAGTGTTAGGGTTAGGGTTAGCATCAGCCCTAGGATAGTGTTAGCGTTAGGGTTAGGGTTATCATCAGACCTTGGATAGTGTTAGGGTTAGCATCAGCCCTAGGATAGTGTTAGCGTTAGGGTTAGGTTTATCATCAGACCTTGGATAGTGTTAGGGTAAACATCAGCCCTAGGATAGTGTTAGGGTTAGAGTTAGCATCAGCCCTAGGATAGTGTTCGTTTTAGGGTTAGGGTAAGCATCAGCCCTAGGATAGTGTTAGGGTTAGGGTTAGCATCAGCCTTAGGATACTGTTAGGGTTAGGGTTAGGGTTAGCATCAGCCCTAGGATAGTGTTAGGGTTAGGGTTAGCATCAGACATAGGATAGTGTTAGGGTTAGGGTTAGGGTTAGGATCAGCCCTAGGATAGTGTTAGGGTTAGGGTTAGTGTTAGGATCAGCCCTAGGATGGTGTTAGGGTTAGGGTTAGGGTTAGCATCAACCCTAGGATAGTGTTAGGGTTAGGGTTAGGTTTAGCATCAGCCCTAGGATAGTGTTAGGGTTAGGGTTAGCATCAGCCCTAGGATAGTGTTAGGGTTAGGGTTAGGGTTTGCATCAGCCGTAGGATAGTGTTAGGGTTAGGGTTAGGGTTAGCATCAACCCTAGGATAGTGTTAGGGTTAGGGTTAGGGTTATCATCCGGCCTAGGATAGTGTTAGGGTTAGGGTTAGCATCAGCTCTAGGATAGTGTTAGGGTTAGGGTTAGGGTTAGCATCAGCCCTAGGATAGTGTTAGGGTTAGGGTTAGAGCTGGCATCAGCCCTAGGATACTGTTAGGGTTAGGGTTAGCATAAGCCCTAGGATAGTGTTAGGGTTAGGGTTAGGGTTAGCATCAGCCCTAGGATAGTGTTAGGGTTAGGGTTAGGGTTAGCATCAGGCCTAGGATAGTGTTAGGGTTAGGGTTAGCATCAGCCTTAGGATACTGTTAGGGTTAGGGTTAGGGTTAGCATCAGGCCTAGGATAGTGTTAGGGTTAGGGTTAGCATCAGCCTTAGGATACTGTTAGGGTTAGTGTTAGGGTTAGCATCAGCCCTAGGATAGTGTTAGGGTTAGGGTTAGACTCAGCAGAAGGATACTGTTAGGGTTATTGTTACGGTTAGCATCAGCCCTAGGATAGTTTTAGGGTTAGGGTTAGCGTTAGCATCAGCCCTAGGATAGTGTTAGGGTTAGGGTTAGCGTTAGCATCAACCCTAGGATAGTGTTAGGTTTAGGGTTAGGGTTAGCATCAGCCCTAGGATAGTGTTAGTGTTAGGGTTAGCATCAGCCCTAGGATAGTGTTAGGCTTAGGGTTAGCATCAGCCCTAGGATAGTGTTAGGGTTAGGGTTAGACTCAGCCCTATAATAGTGTTAGAGTTAGTGTTAGAGTTAGCATCAGCCCTAGGATAGGGTTAGGGTTAGGGTTAGCATCAGCCCTAGGATAGTGTTAGGGTTAGGGTTAGGGTTAGCATCAGCCCTAGGATAGTGTTAGGGTTGGGGTTAGCATCAGCCCTAGGATAGTGTTAGGGTTAGGGTTAGGGTTAGCATCAGCCCTAGGATAGTGTTAGGGTTAGGGTTAGGGTTAGCATCAGCCCTAGGATAGTGTTAGGGTTAGGGTTAGGGTTAGCATCAGGCCTAGGATAGTGAAGGGGTTAGGGTTAGCATCAGCCTTAGTATACTGTTAGGGTTAGGGTTAGGTTTAGCATCAGCCCTAGGATAGTGTTAGGGTTAGGGATAGCATCAGCCCTAGGATAGTGTTAGGGTTAGGGTTAGGGTTAGGGTTAGGGTTAGGGTTAGGGTTAGGGTTAGGGTTAGCATCAGCCCTAGGATAGTGTTAGGGTTAGGGTTAGGGTTAGCATCAGCCCTAGGATAGTGTTAGGGTTAGGGTTAGCATCAGCCCTAGGATAGTGTTAGCGTTAGGGTTAGGGTTATCATCAGACCTTGGATAGTGTTAGGGTTAGCATCAGCCCTAGGATAGTGTTAGCGTTAGGGTTAGGGTTATCATCAGACCTTGGATAGTGTTAGGGTAAACATCAGCCCTAGGATAGTGTTAGGGTTAGAGTTAGCATCAGCCCTAGGATAGTGTTCGTTTTAGGGTTAGGGTAAGCATCAGCCCTAGGATAGTGTTAGGGTTAGGGTTAGCATCAGCCTTAGGATACTGTTAGGGTTAGGGTTAGGGTTAGCATCAGCCCTAGGATAGTGTTAGGGTTAGGGTTAGCATCAGACATAGGATAGTGTTAGGGTTAGGGTTAGGGTTAGGATCAGCCCTAGGATAGTGTTAGGGTTAGGGTTAGGGTTAGGATCAGCCCTAGGATGGTGTTAGGGTTAGGGTTAGGGTTAGCATCAACCCTAGGATAGTGTTAGGGTTAGGGTTAGGGTTAGCATCAGCCCTAGGATAGTGTTAGGGTTAGGGTTAGCATCAGCCCTAGGATAGTGTTAGGGTTAGGCTTAGGGTAAGCATCAGCCCTAGGATAGTGTTAGGGTTAGTTTTAGGGTTAGCATCAGCCCTAGGATAGTGTTAGGGTTAGGGTTAGGGTTAGCATCAGCCCTTGGATAGTGTTAGGGTTAGGATTAGGGTTAGCAACAGCACTAGGATAGTGTTAGGGTTAGGCTTAGGGATACCATCAGCCCTAGGATAGTGTTAGGGTTAGGGTTAGGGTTAGCATCAGCCCTAGGATAGTGTTAGGGTTATGGTTAGGGTTAGCATCAGCCCTAGGATAGTGTTAGGGTTAGGGTTAGCATCAGCCTTAGGAGAGTGTTAGTGTTAGGGTTAGGGTTAGCATGAGCCTTAGGATAGTGTTAGGGTTAGGGTTAGCATCAGCCCGAGGATAGTGTTAGGGTTAGGGTTAGGGTTAGTATCAGCCCTAGGATAGTGTTAGGGTTAGGGTTAGTGTTAGCATCAGCCCTAGAATAGTGTTAGGGTTAGGGTTAGGGCTAGCATCAGCCCTAGGATAGTGTTAGGGTTAGGGTTAGCATCAGCCCGAGGATAGTGTTAGGGTTAGGGTTAGGGTTAGTATCAGCCCTAGGATAGTGTTAGGGTTAGGGTTAGGGTTAGCATAAGCCCTAGGATAGTGTTAGGGTTAGGGTTAGCATCAGCCCTAAGATAGTGTAAGGGTTAGGGTTAGGTTTAACATCAGACCTAGGATAGTGTTACGGTTAGGGTTAGCATCAGCCTTAGGATAGTGTTAGGGTTAGGGTAAGGGTTAGCATCAGCCCTAGGATAGTGTTATGGTTAGGGTTAGCATCAGCCCTAGGATAGTGTTAGGGTTAGGGTTAGGGTTAGCATCAGCCCTAGGATAGTGTTATGGTTAGAGATAGCATCAGCCCTAGGATAGTGTTAGGGTTAGGGTTCTGGTTAGCATCAGCCCTAGGATAGTGTTAGGGTTAGGGTTAGGGTTAGCATCAGGCCTAGGATAGTGTTAGGGTTAGGGTTAGCATCAGCCTTAGTATAGTGTTAGGGTTAGGGTTAGGGTTAGCATCAGCCCTAGGATAGTGTTAGGGTTAGGGTTAGCATCAGCCCTAGGATAGTGTTAGGGTTAGTGTTAGGGTTAGTATCAGCCCTAGGATAGTGTTAGGGTTAGGGATAGGGTTAGCATCAGCCCTAGGATAGTGTTAGGGTTAGGGTTAGCATCAGCCCTAAGATAGAATTAGGGTTAGGGTTAGGGTTAACATCAGCTTAGGATAGTGTTAGGGTTAGGGTTAGGGTTAGCATCAGCCCTAGGATAGTGTTAGGGTTAGGGTTAGCCTCAGCCCTAAGATAGTGTTAGGGTTAGGGTTAGGGTTAGGGTTAGCATAAGCCCTAGGATAGTGTTAGGGTTAGGGTTAGCATCAGCCCTAGGATAGTGTTAGGGATAGGGTTAGGGTTAGCATCAGCCCTAGGATAGTGTTAGGGTTAGGGTTAGCATCAGCCCTAAGATAGTGTTAGGGTTAGGGTTAGGGTTAGCATCAGGCCTAGGATAGTGTTAGGGTTAGGGTTAGCATCAGCCTTAGGATAGTGTTAGGGTTAGGGTTAGGGTTAGCATCAGCCCTAGGATAGTGTTAGCGTTAGGGTTAGGATCAGCCCTAGGATAGTGTTAGGGTTAGGGTTAGTGTTAGCATCAGCCCTAGGATAGTGTTATGGTTAGAGATAGCATCAGCCCTAGGATAGTGTTAGAGTTAGGGTTAGGGTTAGCATTAGCCCTAGGATAGTGTTAGGGTTAGAGTAAGGGTTAGCATCAGGCCTAGGATAGTGTTAGGGTTAGGGTTAGCATCAGCCTTAGGATAGTGTTAGGGTTAGGGTTAGGGTTAGCATCAGCCCTAGGATAGTGTTAGGGTTAGTGTTAGCATCAGCCCTACGATAGTGTTAGGGTTAGGGTTAGCGTTAGCATCAGCCCTAGGATAGTGTTAGGGTTAGGGTTAGGGTTAGCATTAGCCCTGGGATAGTGTTAGCCTTAGGGTTAGGATCAGCCCTAGGATAGTGTTAGGGTTAGGGTTAGGGTTAGCATCATCCCTAGGATAGTGTTAGGGTTAGGGCTAGGGTTAGTATCAGCCCTATGATAGTGTTAGGGTTAGGGTTAGGGTTAGCATCAGCCCTAGAAGAGTGTTAGGGTTAGGGTTAGGGCTGGCATCAGCCCTAGGATACTGTTAGGGTTAGGGTTAGCATCAGCCCTGGGATAGTGTTAGGGTTAGGGTTAGGGTTAGCATCAGCCCTAGGATAGTGTTAGGGTTAGGGTTAGGGTTAGCATCAGGCCTAGGATAGTGTTAGGGTTAGGGTTAGCATCAGCCTTAGGATACTGTTAGGGTTAGGGTTAGGGTTAGCATCAGCCCTAGGATAGTGTTAGGGTTAGGGTTAGCATCAGCCCTAGGATAGTGTTAGGGTTAGGGTTATGGTTAGCATCAGCCCTAGCATAGTGTTAGGGTTAGGGTTAGCATCAGCCCTAATATAGTGTTAGGGTTAGGGTTAGGGATAGCATCAGCTCTAGGATAGTGTTAGGGTTAGGGTTAGGGTTAGCATCAGCCCTAGGATAGTGTTAGGGTTAGGGTTAGCATCAGCCATAGGATAGTGTTAGGTTTAGGGTTAGGGTTAGCATCAGCCTTAGGATAGTGTTAGGGTTAGGGATAGACTCAGCCCAAGGATACTGTTAGGGTTATTGTTAGGGTTAGCATCAGCCCTAGGATAGTGTTAGGGTTTGGGTTAGCATCAGCCCTAGGAGAGTGTTAGGGTTAGGGTTGGGGTTAGCATCAGCCCTAGGATAGTGTTAGGGTTAGGGTTAGTATCAGCTCTAGGATAATGTTATGGTTAGGGTGATGGTTAGCATCAGCCCTAGGATAGTGTTAGGGTTAGGGTTAGGGTTAGCATCAGCCCTAGGATAGTGTTAGGGTTAGGGTTAGCATCAGCCCCAGGATAGTGTTAGGGTTAGGGTTAGGGTTAGCATCAGCCCTAGGATAGTGTAAGGGTTAGGGTTTTGGTAATCATCAGGCCTAGGATAGTGTTAGGGGTAGGGTTAGGGTTATCATCAGGCCTAGGATAGTGTTAGTTTTAGGGTTAGTATCAGCCCTAGGATAGTGTTAGGGTTAGGGTTAGGGTTAACATCAGCCCTAGCATAGTGTTAGGGTTAGGGTTAGCATCAGCCCTAGGATAGTGTTAGGGTTAGGGTTATGGTAAGCATCAGCCCTACGACAGTGTTAGGGTTAGGGTTAGCATCAGACCTAGGATACTGTTAGGGTTAGGGTTAGGGTTAGCATCAGCCCTAGGATAGTGTTAGGATTAGGGTTAGCATCAGACATAGGATAGTGTTAGGGTTAGGGTTAGGATTAGCATCAGCCCTAGGATAGTGTTAGGGTTAGGGTTAGGGTTAGCATCAACCCTAGGATAGTGTTAGCGTTAGGGTTAGGGTTAGCATCAGCCCTAGGATAGTGTTACGGTTAGGGTTAGCATCAGCCCTAGGATAGTGTTAGGGTTAGGGTTAGCATCAGCCCTAGGATACTGTTAGGGTTAGGGTTAGGGTTAGCAACAGCCCTAGGATAGTGTTAGGGTTAGGGTTTGCATCACACATAGGATAGTGTTAGGGGTAGGTTTAGGGTTAGCATCAGCCCTAGCATAGTGTTAGGGTTAGGGTTAGGGTTAGCATCAACCCTAGGATAGTGTTAGGGTTAGGGTTAGGGTTATCATCCGGACTAGGATAGTGTTAGGGTTAGGGTTAGCATCAGCTCTAGGATAGTGTTAGGGTTAGGGTTAGTGTTAGCATCAGCCCTAGGATAGTGTTATGGTTATGGTTAGCATCAGCCCTAGGATAGTGTTAGGTTTAGGGTTAGGGTTAGCATCAGCCCTTGGATAGTGTTAGGGTTATGGTTAGGGTTAGCATCAGGCCTAGGATAGTGTTAGGGTTAGGATTAGGGTTAGCAACAGCCCTAGGATAGTGTTATGGTTAGGCTTAGGGATAGCATCAGCCCTAGGATAGTGTTAGGGTTAGGGTTAGGGTTAGCATCAGCCCTAGGATAGTGTTAGGGTTAGGGTTAGGGTTAGCATCAGGCCTAGGATAGTGTTAGGGTTAGGGTTAGCATCAGCCTTAGGATAGTGTTAGTGTTAGGGTTAGGGTTAGCATCAGCCTTAGGATAGTGTTAGGGTTAGGGTTAGCATCAGCCCTAGGATAGTGTTAGGGTTAGGGTTAGGGTTAGTATCAGCCCTAGGATAGTGTTAGTGTTAGGGTTAGGGTTAGCATCAGCCCTAGGATAGTGTTAGGGTTAGGGTTAGGGCTAGCATCAGCCCTAGGATAGTGTTAGGGTTAGGGTTAGCATCAGCCCTAGGATAGTGTTAGTTTTAGGGTTAGGGTTAGCATCAGCCCTAGGATAGTGTTAGGGTTAGTGTTAGCCTCAGCCCTAGGATAGTTTTAGAGTTAGTGTTAGGGTTAGCATCAGCCCTAGGATAGGGTTAGGTTTAGGGTTAGCATCAGCCCTAGGATAGTGTTAGGGTTAGGGTTAGGGTTAGCATCAGCCCTAGGATAGTGTTAGGGTTAGGGTTAGCATCAGCCCTAGGATAGTGTTAGGGTTAGGGTAAGGGTTAGCATCAGCCCTAGGATAGTGTTATGGTTAGGGTTAGCATCAGCCCTAGGATAGTGTTAGGGTTAGGGTTAGGGTTAGCATCAGCCCTAGGATAGTGTTATGGTTAGAGATAGCATCAGCCCTAGGATAGTGTTAGGGTTAGTGTTAGGGTTAGCATCAGCCCTAGGATAGTGTTAGGGTTAGGGTTAGGGTTAGCATCAGGCCTAGGATAGTGTTAGGGTTAGGGTTAGCATCAGCCTTAGTATAGTGTTAGGGTTAGGGTTAGGTTTAGCATCAGCCCTAGGATAGTGTTAGGGTTATGGATAGCATCAGCCCTAGGATAGTGTTAGGGTAGGGTTAGGGTTAGTATCAGCCCTAGGATAGTGTTAGGGTTAGGGTTAGGGTTAGCATCAGCCCTAGGATAGTGTTAGGGTTAGGGTTAGCATCAGCCCTAAGATAGTGTTAGGGTTAGGGTTAGGGTTAACATCAGCTTAGGATAGTGTTAGGGTTAGGATTAGGGTTAGCATCAGCCCTAGGATAGTGTTAGGGTTAGGCTTAGAGCTGGCATCAGCCCTAGGATACTGTTAGGGTTAGGGTTAGCATAAGCCCTAGGATAGTGTTAGGGTTAGGGTTAGGGTTAGCATCAGCCCTAGGATAGTGTTAGGGTTAGGGTTAGGGTTACCATCAGGCCTAGGATAGTGTTAGGGTTAGGGTTAGCATCAGCCTTAGGATACTGTTAGGGTTAGGGTTAGGGTTAGCATCAGGCCTAGGATAGTGTTAGGTTTAGGGTTAGCATCAGCCTTAGGATACTGTTAGGGTTAGTGTTAGGGTTAGCATCAGCCCTAGGATAGTGTTAGGGTTAGGGTTAGACTCAGCAGCAGGATACAGTTAGGGTTATTGTTAGGGTTAGCATCAGCCCTAGGATAGTGTTAGGGTTAGGGTTAGCGTTAGCATCAGCCCTAGGATAGTGTTAGGGTTAGGGTTAGGGTTAGCATCAACCCTAGGATAGTGTTAGGGTTAGGGTTAGCATCAGCCCTAGGATAGTGTTAGGCTTAGGGTTAGCATCAGCCCTAGGATATTGTTAGGGTTAGGGTTAGCCTCAGCCCTATAATAGTGTTAGAGTTAGTGTTAGGGTTATCATCAGCCCTAGGATAGGGTGAGGGTTAGGGTTAGCATCAGCCCTAGGATAGTGTTAGGGTTAGGGTTATGGTTAGCATCAGCCCTAGGATAGTGTTAGGGTTAGGGTTAGCATCAGCCCTAGGATAGTGTTAGGGTTAGGGTTAGGGTTAGCATCAGCCCTAGGATAGTGTTAGGGTTAGGGTTAGGGTTAGCATCAGCCCTAGGATAGTGTTAGGGTTAGGGTTAGCATCAGCCCTAGGATAGTGTTAGCGTTAGGGTTAGGGTTATCATCAGACCTTGGATAGTGTTAGGGTTAGCATCAGCCCTAGGATAGTGTTAGCGTTAGGGTTAGGTTTATCATCAGACCTTGGATAGTGTTAGGGTAAACATCAGCCCTAGGATAGTGTTAGGGTTAGAGTTAGCATCAGCCCTAGGATAGTGTTCGTTTTAGGGTTAGGGTAAGCATCAGCCCTAGGATAGTGTTAGGGTTAGGGTTAGCATCAGCCTTAGGATACTGTTAGGGTTAGGGTTAGGGTTAGCATCAGCCCTAGGATAGTGTTAGGGTTAGGGTTAGCATCAGACATAGGATAGTGTTAGGGTTAGGGTTAGGGTTAGGATCAGCCCTAGGATAGTGTTAGGGTTAGGGTTAGTGTTAGGATCAGCCCTAGGATGGTGTTAGGGTTAGGGTTAGGGTTAGCATCAACCCTAGGATAGTGTTAGGGTTAGGGTTAGGGTTAGCATCAGCCCTAGGATAGTGTTAGGGTTAGGGTTAGCATCAGCCCTAGGATAGTGTTAGGGTTAGGCTTAGGGTAAGCATCAGCCCTAGGATAGTGTTAGGGTTAGTTTTAGGGTTAGCATCAGCCCTAGGATAGTGTTAGGGTTAGGGTTAGCATCAGACATAGGATAGTGTTAGGGGTAGGGTTACGGTTAGCATCAGCCCTAGGATAGTGTTAGGGTTAGGGTTAGGGTTTGCATCAGCCGTAGGATAGTGTTAGGGTTAGGGTTAGGGTTAGCATCAACCCTAGGATAGTGTTAGGGTTAGGGTTAGGGTTATCATCCGGCCTAGGATAGTGTTAGGGTTAGGGTTAGCATCAGCTCTAGGATAGTGTTAGGGTTAGGGTTAGGGTTAGCATCAGCCCTAGGATAGTGTTAGGGTTAGGGTTAGAGCTGGCATCAGCCCTAGGATACTGTTAGGGTTAGGGTTAGCATAAGCCCTAGGATAGTGTTAGGGTTAGGGTTAGGGTTAGCATCAGCCCTAGGATAGTGTTAGGGTTAGGGTTAGGGTTAGCATCAGGCCTAGGATAGTGTTAGGGTTAGGGTTAGCATCAGCCTTAGGATACTGTTAGGGTTAGTGTTAGGGTTAGCATCAGCCCTAGGATAGTGTTAGGGTTAGGGTTAGACTCAGCAGAAGGATACTGTTAGGGTTATTGTTACGGTTAGCATCAGCCCTAGGATAGTTTTAGGGTTAGGGTTAGCGTTAGCATCAGCCCTAGGATAGTGTTAGGGTTAGGGTTAGGGTTAGCATCAACCCTAGGATAGTGTTAGGTTTAGGGTTAGGGTTAGCATCAGCCCTAGGATAGTGTTAGTGTTAGGGTTAGCATCAGCCCTAGGATAGTGTTAGGCTTAGGGTTAGCATCAGCCCTAGGATAGTGTTAGGGTTAGGGTTAGCCTCAGCCCTATAATAGTGTTAGAGTTAGTGTTAGAGTTAGCATCAGCCCTAGGATAGGGTTAGGGTTAGGGTTAGCATCAGCCCTAGGATAGTGTTAGGGTTAGGGTTAGGGTTAGCATCAGCCCTAGGATAGTGTTAGGGTTAGGGTTAGCATCAGCCCTAGGATTGTGTTAGGGTTAGGGTTAGGGTTAGCATCAGCCCTAGGATAGTGTTAGGGTTAGGGTTAGGGTTAGCATCAGCCCTAGGATAGTGTTAGGGTTAGGGTTAGTATCAGCCCTAGGATAGTGTTAGCGTTAGGGTTAGGGTTATCATCAGACCTTGGATAGTGTTAGGGTTAGCATCAGCCCTAGGATAGTGTTAGCGTTAGGGTTAGGGTTATCATCAGACCTAGTATAGTGTTAGGTCTAGGGTTAGCATCAGCCCTAGGATAGTGTTAGGGTTAGGGTTAGGGTTATCATAAGGCCTAGCATAGTGTTAGTGTTAGGGTTAGCATCAGCCCTAGGATAGTGTTAGGGTTAGGGTTAGGGTTAGGGTTAGCATCAGCCCTAGAATACTGTTAGGGTTAGGATTACAGTCAGCAACAGCCCTAGGATAGTGTTAGGGTTAGGGTTAGGGATAGCATCAGCCCTAGGATACTGTTAGGTTTAGGGTTAGCATCAGCCCCAGGATTGTGTTAGGGTTAGGGTTAAGGTTAGCATCAGCCCTAGGATAGTGTTAGGGTTAGGGTTAGCATCAGGCCTAGGATAGTGTTAGGGTTAGGGTTAGCATCAGCCTTAGGATACTGTTAGGGTTAGTGTTAGGGTTAGAATCAGCCCTAGGATAGTGTTAGGGTTAGGGTTAGCATCAGCCCTAGGATAGTGTTGGGGTTAGGGTTATGGTTAGCATCAGCCCTAGGATAGTGTTAGGGTTAGGGTTAGCATCAGCCCTAAGATAGTGTTAGGGTTAGGGTTAGGGTTAGCATCAGGTCTAGGATAGTGTTAGGGTTAGGTTTAGCATCAGCCTTAGGATAGTGTTAGGGTTAGGGTTAGGGTTAGCATCAGCCCTAGGATAGTGTTAGGGTTAGGGTTAGCATCAGCCCTAGGATAGTGTTAGGTTTAGGGTTAGGGTTAGCATCAGCCCTAGGATAGTGTTAGGGTTAGGGTTAGACTCATCTCCAGGATAGTTAGGGTTATTGTTAGGGTTAGCATCAGCCCTAGGATAGTGTTAGCGTTAGGGTTAGCATCAGCCCTAGGAGAGTGTTAAAGTTAGGGTTAGGGTTGGCATCAGCCCTAGGATAGTGTTAGGGTTAGGGTTAGTATCAGCCCTAGGATAATGTTATGGCTAGGGTGATGGTTAGCATCACCCTAGGATAGTGTTATGGTTAGGGTTAGGGTTCGCATCAGCCCTAGGATAATGATATGGTTAGGGTTATGGTTAGCATAAGCTCTAGGATAGTGTTATTGTTAGTGTTAGCCTCAGCCCTAGGAGAGTGTTACTGTTAGGGTTAGCATCAGCCCTAGGATAGTCTTAGGGTTAGGGTTAGGTTTAGGGTTAGCATCAGCCCTAGGATAGTGTTAGGGTTAGGGTTTGGGTTAGCAACAGCCCTAGGATAGTGTTAGGGTTAGGGTTAGGGATAACATCAGCACTAGGATACTGTTAGGGTTAGGGTTAGGGTTAGCATCAGCACTAGGATAGCGTTAGTGTTAGGGTTAGGGTTAGCATCAGCCCTAAGACAGTGTTAGGGTTAGGGTTAGCATCAGCCCTAGGATAGTGTTAGGGTTAGGGTTAGGGTTAGCATCAGCCCTAGGATAGTGTTAGGGTTAGGGTTAGCCTCAGCCCTAGGATAGTGTTAGAGTTAGTGTTAGGGTTAGCATCAGCCCTAGGATAGGGTTAGGTTTAGGGTTAGCATCAGCCCTAGGATAGTGTTAGGGTTAGGGTTAGGGTTAGCATCAGCCCTAGGATAGTGTTAGGGTTAGGGTTAGCATCAGCCCTAGGATATTGTTAGGGTTAGGTTAAGGGTTAGCATCAGCCCTAGGATAGAGTTAGGGTTAGGGTTAGCATCAGCCCTAGGATAGTGTTAGGGTTAGGGTTAGGGTTAGCATGAGTCCTAGGATAGTGTTATGGTTAGAGATAGCATCAGCCTTAGGATAGTGTTAGGGTTAGGGTTAGGGTTAGCATCAGGCCTAGGATAGTGTTAGGTTAGGGTTAGCATTAGCCTTAGGATAGTGTTAGGGTTAGGGTTAGGGTTAGCATCAGCCCTAGGATAGAGTTAGGGTTAGGGTTAGCATCAGCCCTAGGATAGTGTTAGGGTTAGGGTTAGGGTTAGTATCAACCCTAGGATAGTGTTAGGGTTAGGGTTAGGGTTAGCATCAGCCCTAGGATAGTGTTAGGGTTAGGGTTAGCATCAGCCCTAGGATAGTGTTAGGCTTAGAGTTAGCATCAGCCCTAGGATAGTGTTAGGGTTAGGGTTAGCCTCAGCCCTAGGATAGTGTTAGAGTTAGTGTTAGGGTTAGCATCAGCCCTAGGATAGGGTTAGGTTTAGGGTTAGCATCAGCCCTAGGATAGTGTTAGGGTTAGGGTTAGGGTTAGCATCAGCCCTAGGATAGTGTTAGGGTTAGGGTTAGGGTTATCATCAGGCCTAGGATAGTGTTAGGGTTAGGGTTAGCATCAGCCCTAGGATAGTGTTAGGGTTAGTGTTAGGGTTATCATCAGGCCTAGGATAGTGTTAGTTTTAGGGTTAGCTTCAGCCCTAGGATAGTGTTAGGGTTAGGGTTAGGGTAAACATCAGCCCTAGAATAGTGTTAGGGTTAGAGTTAGCATCAGCCCTAGGATAGTGTTAAGGTTAGGGTTAGGGTAAACATCAGCCCTAGGATAGTGTTAGGGTTAGGGTTAGCATCAGCCTTAGGATACTGTTAGGGTTAGGATTAGGGTTAGCATCAGCCCTAGGATAGTGTTAGGGTTAGGGTTAGCATCAGACATAGGATAGGGTTAGGGTTAGGGTTAGGGTTGGGATCAGCCCTAGGATAGTGTTAGGGTTAGTGTTAGGGTTAGGATCAGCCCTAGGATAGTGTTACGGTTAGGGTTAGGGTTAGCATCAACCCTAGGATAGTGTTAGGGTTAGGGTTAGGGTTAGCATCAGCCCTAGGATAGTGTTAGGGTTAGGGTTAGCATCAACCCTAGGATAGTGTTAGGGTTAGGGTTAGGGTAAGCATCAGCCGTAGGATAGTGTTAGGGTTATGGTTAGCATCAGCCCTAGGATACTGTTAGGGTTAGGGTTAGGGTTAGCATCAGCCCTAGGATAGTGTTAGGGTTAGGGTTAGCATCAGACATAGGATAGTGTTAGGCGTAGGGTTACGGTTAGCATCAGCCCTAGGATAGTGTTAGGGTTAGTGTTAGGGTTAGCATCAGCAGTAGGATAGTGTTAGCGTTAGGGTTAGGGTTAGCATCAACCCTAGGATAGTGTTAGGGTTATGGTTAGGGTTATCATCCGGCCTAGGATAGTGTTAAGGTTAGGGTTAGTGTTAGCATCAGCCCTAGGATAGTGTTATGGTTATGGTTAGTATCAGCCCCAGGACACTGTTAGGGTTAGGGTTAGGGTTAGCATCAGCCTTAGTATAGTGTTAGGGCTAGGGTTAGCATCAGCCCTAGGATAGTGTTAGGGTTAGGGTTAGGGTTATCATCAGGCCTAGCATAGTGTTAGTGTTAGGGTTAGCATCAGCCCAAGGATAGTGTTAGGGTTAGGGTTAGTGTTAGGGTTAGCATCAGCCCTAGGATAGTGTTAGGGTTAGGGTTAGGGTCAGCAACAGCCCTAGGATAGTGTTAGGGTTAGGGTTAGGGATAACATCAGCACTAGGATAGTGTTAGTGTTAGGGTTAGGGTTAGCATCAGCACTAGGATAGCGTTAGAGTTAGGGCTAGGGTTAGCATCAGCCCTAGGATGTTGTTAGGGTTAGGGTTAGGGTTACCATCAGGCCTAGCATAGTGTTAGTGTTAGGGTTAGCATCAGCCCTAGGATAGTGTTAGGGTTAGGGTTAGGGTTAGCATCAGCCCTAGGATAGTGTTAGGGTTAGAGTTAGGGTTAGCATCAGGCCTAGGATAGTGTTAGGGTTAGGGTTAGCATCAGCCCTAGGATAGTGTTAGGGTTAGTGTTAGGGTTATCATCAGGCCTAGGATAGTGTTAGTTTTAGGGTTAGCATCAGCCCTAGGATAGTGTTAGTGTTAGGGTTAGGGTAAACATCAGCCCTAGGATAGGGTTAGGGTTAGAGTTAGCATCAGCCCTAGGATAGTGTTAGGGTTAGGGTTAGGGTAAGCATCAGCCCTAGGATAGTGTTAGGGTTAGGGTTAGCATCAGCCTTAGGATACTGTTAGGGTTAGGGTTAGGGTTAGCATCAGCCCTAGGATAGTGTTAGGGTTAGGGTTAGCATCAGACATAGGATAGTGTTAGGGTTAGGGTTAGGGTTGGGATCAGCCCTACAATAGTGTTAGGGTTAGGGTTAGGGTTAGGATCAGCCCTAGGATAGTGTTAGGGTTAGGGTTAGGGTTAGCATCAACGCTAGGATAGTGTTAGGGTTAGGGTTAGGGTTAGCATCAGCCCTAGGATAGTGTTAGGGTTAGGGTTAGCATCAACCCTGGGATAGTGTTAGGGTTAGGGTTAGGGTAAGCATCAGCCCTAGGATAGTGTTAGTGTTAGGGTTAGCATCAGCCCTAGGATACTGTTAGGGTTAGGGTTAGGGTTAGCCTCAGCCCTAGGATAGTGTTAGGGTTAGGGTTAGCATCAGACATAGGATAGTGTTAGGGGTAGGGTTACGGTTAGCATCAGCCCTAGGATAGTGCTAGGGTTAGGGTTACGGTTAGCATCAGCAGTAGGATAGTGGTAGGGTTAGGGTTAGGGTTAGCATCAACCCTAGGATAGTGTTAGGGTTAGGGTTAGCATCAGCCTTAGGATAGTGTTAGGGTTAGGGTTAGGGTTAGCATCAGCCCTAGGATAGTGTTAGGGTTAGTGTTAGCATCAGCCCTAGGATAGTGTTAGGGGTAGGGTTAGGGTTAGTATCAGCCCTAGGATTGTGTTAGGGTTAGGGTTAGGGTTAGCATCAGCCCTAGGATAGTGTTAGGGTTAGGGTTAGGGCTTTCATCAGCCCTAGGATACTGTTAGGGTTAGGGTTAGCATCAGCCCTAGGATAGTGTTAGGGTTAGGGTTAGGGTTAGCATCAGCCCTAGGATAGTGTTAGGGTTAGGGTTAGGGTTAGCATCAGGCCTAGGATAGTGTTAGGGTTAGGGTTAGCATCAGCCTTAGGATACTGTTAGGGTTACGGTTAGGGTTAGCATCAGCCCTGGGATAGTGTTAGGGTTAGGGTTAGCATTAGCCCTAGGATAGTGTTAGGGTTAGGGTTATGGTTAGCATCAGCCCTAGGATAGTGTTAGGGTTACGGTTAGCATCAGCCCTAAGATAGTGTTAGGTTTAGGGTTAGGGTTAGCATCAGCCCTAGGATAGTGTTAGAGTTAGGGTTAGACTCAGCCCTAGGATACTGTTAGGGTTATTGTTAGCGTTAGCATCAGCCCTAGGATAGTGTTAGGGTTAGGGTTAGCATCAGCCCTAGGAGAGTGTTAGGGTTAGGGTTAGGGTTAGCATCAGCCCTAGGATAGTGTTAGGGTTAGGGTTAGCATCAGCCCTAGGATAATCTTATGGTTAGGGTGATGGTTAGCATCAGCCCTAGGATAGTGTTAGGGTTAGGATTAGGGTTAGCATCAGCCCTAGGATAGTGTTAGGGTTAGGGTTAGCATCAGCCCTAGGATAGTGTTAGCGTTAGAGTTACGGTTAGCTTCAGCCCTAGGATAGTATTAGGGTTAGGGTTAGGTTTAGGCTTAGCATCAGCCCTAGGATAGTGTTAGGGTTAGTGTTAGGGTTAGCATCAGCCCTAGGATAGTGTTAGGGTTAGGGTTACTGTTAGCATCAGCCCTAGGATAGTGTTAGGGTTAGGGTCAGCATCAGCCTTAGGATAGTGTTAGGGTTAGGGTTAGCATCAGCCCTAGGTTAGTGTTAGTGTTAGGGTTAGGGTTAGCATCAGCCCTAGGATACTGTTAGGGTTAGGGTTATGGTTAGCATCAGCCCTAGGATATTGTTAGGGTTAGGGGTAGGGTTAGCATCAGGCCTAGGATAGTGTTAGGGTTAGGGTTAGCATCAGCCTTAGGTTAGTGTTAGGGTTAGGGTTAGGGTTAGCATCAGCCCTAGGATAGTGTTAGGGTTAGGGTTAGTATCAGCATTAGGATAGTGTTATGGTTAGAGTTAGGGCTAGCATCAGCCCTAGGATAGAGTTAGGGTTAGGGTTAGCATCAGCCCTAGGATAGTGTTAGGGTTAGGGTTAGGGTTAGTATCAACCCTAGGATAGTGTTAGGATTAGGGTTAGGGTTAGCATCAGCCCTAGGATAGTGTTAGGGTTAGGGTTAGCATCAGCCTTAGAATAGTGTTAGGGTTAGGTTTAGGGTTAGCATCAGCCCTAGGATAGTGTTAGGGTTAGGGTTAGGGTTAGCATGAGTCCTAGGATAGTGTTATGGTTAGAGATAGCATCAGCCTTAGGATAGTGTTAGGGTTAGGGTTAGGGCTAGCATTAGCCCTAGGATAGTTTTAGGGTTAGGGTTAGCATCAGCCCTAGGAGAGTGTTAGTGTTAGTGTTAGGGTTAGCATCAGCCATAGGATAGTGTTAGGGTTATGGTTAGCCTCACCCAAGGAGAGTGTTAGGGTTAGGGTTAGGGTTAGCATCAGCCCTAGGATATTATTAGGGTTAGGGATAGCATCAGCCCTAGGATAGTGTTAGGGTTAGGGTTAGGTTTAGCATCAGCCCTAGGATAGTGTTAGGATTAGGGTTATCATCAGCCCTAGGATAGTGTTTGGGTTAGGGTTAGGGTTAGCATCAGCCCTAGGATAGTGTTAGGGTTAGCGTTAGCTTCAGACCTAGGATCGTGTGAGGGTTAGGGTTAGGGTTAGCATCAGCCACCTGATGGTGTTAGGGTTAGTGTTAGGGTTATCATCAGTCCTAGGAAAGCGTTAGGGTTAGGGTTAGCATCAGCCCTAGGATAGTGTTAGGGTTAGGGTTATGGTTAGCCTCAGCCATAGGATAGTGTTAGGGTTAGGGTTAGGATTAGCATCAGCCCTAGGATAGTGTTAGGGTTAGAGTTTGCATCTGCCCTAGGATAGTGTTAGGGTTAGGATTAGGGTTAGCATCAGCCTTAGGATAGTGTTAGGGTTAGGGTTAGGGTTAGGGTTAGCATCAGCAGTAGGATAGTGTTAGGTTTAGTGTTAGGGTTAGCATCAGCCCTAGGATAGTGTTAGGGTTAGGGTTAGCTTTAGCATCAGCCTTAGGATAGTGTTAGGGTAAGGGTTAGGGTTAGCCTCAGACCTAGGATAGTGTTAGCGTTAGGGTTAGCATCAGACCTAGGATAGTGTTAGGGTTAGGGTTAGGGTTAGCATCAGCCCTAGGATAGTGTTAGGGTTAGGGTGAGCATCAGTCCTAGGATAGTTTTAGGGTTAGGGTTAGGGTTAGCATCAGCCCTAGGATAGTGTTAGGGTTAGGGTTAACCTCAGCCCTAGGAGAGTGTTAGGGTTAGGGTTAGGGTTAGCATCAGCCCTAGGATAGTGTTAGGGTTAGGGTTAGCATCAGCCCTAGGACAGTGTTAGGGTTAGGGTTAGTGTTAGCATCAGACCTAGGATAGTGTTAGGGTTATGGTTAGCATCAGGCCTAGGATAATGTTTGGGTTAGTGTTAGGGTTAGCATCAGCCCTAGGATAGTGTTAGGGTTAGGGTTAGCATCAGACCTAGGATAGTGTTAGGGTTAGGGTTAGGGTTGGCATCAGCCCTAGGATGGTGTTAGGGTTAGGGTTAGGGTTATCATCAGGCCTAGGATAGTGTTAGGTTTAGGGTTAGCATCAGCCCTAGGATAGTGCTAGGGTTAGGGTTACGGTTAGCATCAGCAGTAGGATAGTGGTAGGGTTAGGGTTAGGGTTAGCATCAACCCTAGGATAGTGTTAGGGTTAGGGTTAGCATCAGCCTTAGGATAGTGTTAGGGTTAGGGTTAGGGTTAGCATCAGCCCTAGGATAGTGTTAGGGTTAGTGTTAGCATCAGCCCTAGGATAGTGTTAGGGTTAGGGTTAGGGTTAGTATCAGCCCTAGGATTGTGTTAGGGTTAGGGTTAGGGTTAGCATCAGCCCTAGGATAGTGTTAGGGTTAGGGTTAGGGCTTTCATCAGCCCTAGGATACTGTTAGGGTTAGGGTTAGCATCAGCCCTAGGATAGTGTTAGGGTTAGGGTTAGGGTTAGCATCAGCCCTAGGATAGTGTTAGGGTTAGGGTTAGGGTTAGCATCAGCCCTAGGATAGTGTTAGGGTTAGGGTTAGCATCAACCCTGGGATAGTGTTAGGGTTAGGGTTAGGGTAAGCATCAGCCCTAGGATAGTGTTAGTGTTAGGGTTAGCATCAGCCCTAGGATACTGTTAGGGTTAGGGTTAGGGTTAGCCTCAGCCCTAGGATAGTGTTAGGGTTAGGGTTAGCATCAGACATAGGATAGTGTTAGGGGTAGGGTTACGGTTAGCATCAGCCCTAGGATAGTGCTAGGGTTAGGGTTACGGTTAGCATCAGCAGTAGGATAGTGGTAGGGTTAGGGTTAGGGTTAGCATCAACCCTAGGATAGTGTTAGGGTTAGGGTTAGCATCAGCCTTAGGATAGTGTTAGGGTTAGGGTTAGGGTTAGCATCAGCCCTAGGATAGTGTTAGGGTTAGTGTTAGCATCAGCCCTAGGATAGTGTTAGGGTTAGGGTTAGGGTTAGCATCAGCCCTAGGATAGTGTTAGGGTTAGGGTTAGGGCTTTCATCAGCCCTAGGATACTGTTAGGGTTAGGGTTAGCATCAGCCCTAGGATAGTGTTAGGGTTAGGGTTAGGGTTAGCATCAGCCCTAGGATAGTGTTAGGGTTAGGGTTAGGGTTAGCATCAGGCCTAGGATAGTGTTAGGGTTAGGGTTAGCATCAGCCTTAGGATACTGTTAGGGTTACGGTTAGGGTTAGCATCAGCCCTGGGATAGTGTTAGGGTTAGGGTTAGCATTAGCCCTAGGATAGTGTTAGGGTTAGGGTTATGGTTAGCATCATCCCTAGGATAGTGTTAGGGTTACGGTTAGCATCAGCCCTAAGATAGTGTTAGGTTTAGGGTTAGGGTTAGCATCAGCCCTAGGATAGTGTTAGAGTTAGGGTTAGACTCAGCCCTAGGATAGTGTTAGGGTTAGGGTTAGGGTTAGTATCAACCCTAGGATAGTGTTAGGATTAGGGTTAGGGTTAGCATCAGCCCTAGGATAGTGTTAGGGTTAGGGTTAGCATCAGCCTTAGGATAGTGTTAGGGTTAGGTTTAGGGTTAGCATCAGCCCTAGGATAGTGTTTGGGTTAGGGTTAGGGTTAGCATCAGCCCTAGGATAGTGTTAGGGTTAGCGTTAGCTTCAGACCTAGGATCGTGTGAGGGTTAGGGTTAGGGTTAGCATCAGCCCTTTGATGGTGTTAGGGTTAGTGTTAGGGTTATCATCAGTCCTAGGAAAGCGTTAGGGTTAGGGTTAGCATCAGCCCTATGATAGTGTTAGGGTTAGGGTTATGGTTAGCCTCAGCCATAGGATAGTGTTAGGGTTAGGGTTAGGATTAGCATCAGCCCTAGGATAGTGTTAGGGTTAGAGTTTGCATCTGCCCTAGGATAGTGTTAGGGTTAGGATTAGGGTTAGCATCAGCCTTAGGATAGTGTTAGGGTTAGGGTTAGGGTTAGGGTTAGCATCAGCAGTAGGATAGTGTTAGGTTTAGTGTTAGGGTTAGCATCAGCCCTAGGATAGTGTTAGGGTTAGGGTTAGCTTTAGCATCAGCCTTAGGATAGTGTTAGGGTAAGGGTTAGGGTTAGCCTCAGACCTAGGATAGTGTTAGCGTTAGGGTTATCATCAGCCCTAGGATAGTGTTAGGGTTAGGGTTAGGGTTAGCATCAGCCCTCGGATAGTGTTAGGGTTAGGGTGAGCATCAGTCCTAGGATAGTTTTAGGGTTAGGGTTAGGGTTAGCATCAGCCCTAGGATAGTGTTAGGGTTAGGGTTAACCTCAGCCCTAGGAGAGTGTTAGGGTTAGGGTTAGGGTTAGCATCAGCCCTAGGATAGTGTTAGGTTTAGGGTTAGCATCAGCCCTAGGATAGTGTTAGGGTTAGGGTTAGTGTTAGCATCAGATCTAGGATAGTGTTAGGGTTATGGTTAGCATCAGGCCTAGGATAGTGTTTGGGTTAGTGTTAGGGTTAGCATCAGCCCTAGGATAGTGTTAGGGTTAGGGTTAGCATCAGACCTAGGATAGTGTTAGGGTTAGGGTTAGGGTTGGCATCAGCCCTAGGATGGTGTTAGGGTTAGGGTTAGGGTTATCATCAGGCCTAGGATAGTGTTAGGTTTAGGGTTAGCATCAGCCCTAGGATAGTGCTAGGGTTAGGGTTACGGTTAGCATCAGCAGTAGGATAGTGGTAGGGTTAGGGTTAGGGTTAGCATCAACCCTAGGATAGTGTTAGGGTTAGGGTTAGCATCAGCCTTAGGATAGTGTTAGGGTTAGGGTTAGGGTTAGCATCAGCCCTAGGATAGTGTTAGGGTTAGTGTTAGCATCAGCCCTAGGATAGTGTTAGGGTTAGGGTTAGGGTTAGTATCAGCCCTAGGATTGTGTTAGGGTTAGGGTTAGGGTTAGCATCAGCCCTAGGATAGTGTTAGGGTTAGGGTTAGGGCTTTCATCAGCCCTAGGATACTGTTAGGGTTAGGGTTAGCATCAGCCCTAGGATAGTGTTAGGGTTAGGGTTAGGGTTAGCATCAGCCCTAGGATAGTGTTAGGGTTAGGGTTAGGGTTAGCATCAGGCCTAGGATAGTGTTAGGGTTAGGGTTAGCATCAGCCTTAGGATACTGTTAGGGTTACGGTTAGGGTTAGCATCAGCCCTAGGATAGTGTTAGGGTTAGGGTTAGCATTAGCCCTAGGATAGTGTTAGGGTTAGGGTTATGGTTAGCATCAGCCCTAGGATAGTGTTAGGGTTACGGTTAGCATCAGCCCTAAGATAGTGTTAGGTTTAGGGTTAGGGTTAGCATCAGCCCTAGGATAGTGTTAGAGTTAGGGTTAGACTCAGCCCTAGGATACTGTTAGGGTTATTGTTAGCGTTAGCATCAGCCCTAGGATAGTGTTAGGGTTAGGGTTAGCATCAGCCCTAGGAGAGTGTTAGGGTTAGGGTTAGGGTTAGCATCAGCCCTAGGATAGTGTTAGGGTTAGGGTTAGCATCAGCCCTAGGATAATCTTATGGTTAGGGTGATGGTTAGCATCAGCCCTAGGATAGTGTTAGGGTTAGGATTAGGGTTAGCATCAGCCCTAGGATAGTGTTAGGGTTAGGGTTAGCATCAGCCCTAGGATAGTGTTAGCGTTAGAGTTACGGTTAGCTTCAGCCCTAGGATAGTATTAGGGTTAGGGTTAGGTTTAGGCTTAGCATCAGCCCTAGGATAGTGTTAGGGTTAGTGTTAGGGTTAGCATCAGCCCTAGGATAGTGTTAGGGTTAGGGTTACTGTTAGCATCAGCCCTAGGATAGTGTTAGGGTTAGGGTCAGCATCAGCCTTAGGATAGTGTTAGGGTTAGGGTTAGCATCAGCCCTAGGTTAGTGTTAGTGTTAGGGTTAGGGTTAGCATCAGCCCTAGGATACTGTTAGGGTTAGGGTTAGGGTTAGCATCAGCCCTAGGATATTGTTAGGGTTAGGGGTAGGGTTAGCATCAGGCCTAGGATAGTGTTAGGGTTAGGGTTAGCATCAGCCTTAGGTTAGTGTTAGGGTTAGGGTTAGGGTTAGCATCAGCCCTAGGATAGTGTTAGGTTTAGGGTTAGTATCAGCATTAGGATAGTGTTAGGGTTAGAGTTAGGGCTAGCATCAGCCCTAGGATAGAGTTAGGGTTAGGGTTAGCATCAGCCCTAGGATAGTGTAAGGGTTAGGGTTAGGGTTAGTATCAACCCTAGGATAGTGTTAGGATTAGGGTTAGGGTTAGCATCAGCCCTAGGATAGTGTTAGGGTTAGGGTTAGCATCAGCCTTAGGATAGTGTTAGGGTTAGGTTTAGGGTTAGCATCAGCCCTAGGATAGTGTTAGGGTTAGGGTTAGGGTTAGCATGAGTCCTAGGATAGTGTTATGGTTAGAGATAGCATCAGCCTTAGGATAGTGTTAGGGTTAGGGTTAGGGCTAGCATTAGCCCTAGGATAGTTTTAGGGTTAGGGTTAGCATCAGCCCTAGCAGAGTGTTAGTGTTAGTGTTAGGGTTAGCATCAGCCATAGGATAGTGTTAGGGTTATGGTTAGCCTCATCCCAAGGAGAGTGTTAGGGTTAGGGTTAGGGTTAGCATCAGCCCTAGGATATTATTAGGGTTAGGGATAGCATCAGCCCTTGGATAGTGTTAGGGTTAGGGTTAGGTTTAGCATCAGCCCTAGGATAGTGTTAGGATTAGGGTTATCATCAGCCCTAGGATAGTGTTTGGGTTAGGGTTAGGGTTAGCATCAGCCCTAGGATAGTGTTAGGGTTAGCGTTAGCTTCAGACCTAGGATCGTGTGAGGGTTAGGGTTAGGGTTAGCATCAGCCCCCTGATGGTGTTAGGGTTAGTGTTAGGGTTATCATCAGTCCTAGGAAAGTGTTAGGGTTAGGGTTAGCATCAGCCCTAGGATAGTGTTAGGGTTAGGGTTATGGTTAGCCTCAGCCATAGGATAGTGTTAGGGTTAGGGTTAGGATTAGCATCAGCCCTAGGATAGTGTTAGGGTTAGAGTTTGCATCTGCCCTAGGATAGTGTTAGGGTTAGGATTAGGGTTAGCATCAGCCTTAGGATAGTGTTAGGGTTAGGGTTAGGGTTAGGGTTAGCATCAGCAGTAGGATAGTGTTAGGTTTAGTGTTAGGGTTAGCATCAGCCCTAGGATAGTGTTAGGGTTAGGGTTAGGTTTAGCATCAGCCTTAGGATAGTGTTAGGGTAAGGGTTAGGGTTAGCCTCAGACCTAGGATAGTGTTAGCGTTAGGGTTAGCATCAGCCCTAGGATAGTGTTAGGGTTATTGTTAGGGTTAGCATCAGCCCTAGGATAGTGTTAGGGTTAGGGTGAGCATCAGTCCTAGGATAGTTTTAGGGTTAGGGTTAGGGTTAGCATCAGCCCTAGGATAGTGTTATGGTTAGGGTTAACCTCAGCCCTAGGAGAGTGTTAGGGTTAGGGTTAGGGTTAGCATCAGCCCTAGGATAGTGTTAGGGTTAGGGTTAGCATCAGCCCTAGGATAGTGTTAGGGTTAGGGTTAGTGTTAGCATCAGACCTAGGATAGTGTTAGGGTTATGGTTAGCATCAGGCCTAGGATAGTGTTTGGGTTAGTGTTAGGGTTAGCATCAGCCCTAGGATAGTGTTAGGGTTAGGGTTAGCATCAGACCTAGGATAGTGTTAGGGTTAGGGTTAGGGTTGGCATCAGCCCTAGGATGGTGTTAGGGTTAGGGTTAGGGTTATCATCAGGCCTAGGATAGTGTTAGGTTTAGGGTTAGCATCAGCCCTAGGATAGTGTTAGGGTTAGGGTTAGGGTTAGCATCAGCCCTGGGATAGTGTTAGGGTTAAGGTTAGTGTTAGCATCAGACCTAGGATAGTGTTAGGGTTATGGTTAGCATCAGCCCTAGGATAGTGTTTGGGTTAGGGTTAGGGTTAGCATCAGCCCTAGGATAGTGTTAGGGTTAGGGATAGCATCAAGCCTAGGATAGTGTTAGGGTTAGGGTTAGCATCAGCCCTACGATAGTGCTAGGGTTAGGGTTAAGGTTAGCATCAGCCCTACGATTCTGTTACGGTTAGGGTTAGCATCAGCCCTAGGATAGTGTTAGGGTTAGGGTTAGGGTTAGCCTCAGCCCTAGGATAGTGTTAGGGTTATGGTTAGCATCAGCCCTACGATAGTGTTAGGGTTAGGGTTAGGGTTAGCATCAGCCCTAAGATAGTGTTAGGGTTAGGGTTCGCATCAGCCCTAGGATAGTGTTAGGGTTAGGCTTAGGGTTAGCATCAGCCCTAGGATAGTGTTAGGGTTAGGGTTAGGGTTATCATCAGCCCTTGGAGAGTGTTAGGGTTAGGGTTAGCATCAGCCCTAGGATAGTGTTAGGGTTAGCGTTACGGTTAGCATCAGCCCTAGGATAGTGTTAGAGTTAGGGTCAGCATCAGCCCTTGGATAGTGTTAGGGTTAGGGTTAGGGTTAGCCTAAGCGCTAGGATAGTGTTAATGTTATGGTTAGCATCAGCCCTACGATAGTGTTAGGGTTAGGGTTAGCATCAGCCCTAGGATAGTGTTAGGGTTAGTTTTCGGGTTAGCATCAGCCCTAGGATAGTGTTAGGGTTAGGGTTAGCCTCAGCCCTTGGAGAGTGTTAGGGTTAGGGTTAGGGTTAGCATCAGCCCTAGGATAGTATTATGGTTAGGGTTAGCATCAGCCCTAGGATAGTGTTAGGGTTAGGGCTAGGTTTAGCATCAGCCCTAGGATAGTGTTAGGGTTAGGGTTAGCATCAGCCCTAGGATAGTGTTAGGGTTAGGGTTAGCATCAGACCTAGGATAGTGTTAGGGTAAGTGTTAGGGTTAGCATCAGCCCTAGGATAATGTTAGAGTTAGGGTTAGCATCAACACTGTTATAGTGTTAGGGTTAGGGTTAGGGTTAGCTTAAGCCTGAGGATAGTATTAGGGTTAGGGTTAGGTTTAGGCTTAGCATCAGCCCTAGGATAGTGTTAGGGTTAGGGTTAGGGTTAGCATCAGCACTAGGATAGTGTTAGGGTTAGGGTTAGGGTTAGCATCAGCCCTAGGATAGTGTTAGGGTTAGGGTCAGCATCAGCCTTAGGATAGTGTTAGGGTTAAGGGTAGCATCAGCCCTAGGATAGTGTTAGTGTTAGGGTTAGGGTTAGCATCAGCCCTAGGTTACTGTTAGGGTTAGGGTTAGGGTTACCATCAGCCCTAGGATAGTGTTAGGTTTAGGGTTGGCATCAGCCCTAGGATAGTGTTAGTGTTAGAGTTAGGGTTAGCATCAGCCCTAGGATAGTGTTATGGTTAGGGTTAGCATCACCCCTAGGATAGTGTTAGGGTTAGGGTTAGGGTTAGCATCAGGCCTAGGATAGTGTTAGGGTTAGGGTTAGCATCAGCCTTAGGTTAGTGTTAGGGTTAGGGTTAGGGTTAGCATCAGCCCTAGGATAGTGTTAGGGTTAGGGGTAGGGTTAGCATCAGGCCTAGGAAAGTGTTAGGGTTAGGGTTAGCATCAGCCTTAGGTTAGTGTTAGGGTTAGGGTTAGGGTTAGCATCATCCCTAGGATAGTGTTAGGGTTAGGGTTAGCCTCAGCCCTAGGAGAGTGTTAGGGTTAGGGTTAGGGTTAGCATCAGGCCTAGGATAGTGTTAGCATTAGGGTTAGCATCAGCCCTAGAATAGTGTTAGGGTTAAGGTTAGGGTTAGCATCAGCCTTAGGATAGTGTTAGGGTTAGGGTTAGCCTCAGCCCTAGGAGAGTGTTAGGGTTAGGGTTAGGGTTAGCATCAGCCCTAGGATAGTGTTAGGGTTAGGGTTAGCATCAGCCCTAGGATAGTGTTAGGGTTAGGGTTATGGTTAGCATCAGCCTTAGGATAGTGTTAGGGTTAGGGTTAGGGTTAGCATCAGCCCTAAGATAGTGTTAGGGTTAGAGTTTGCATCTGCCCTAGGATAGGGTTAGGGTTAGGGTTAGGGTTAGCATCAGCGTTAGGATAGTGTTAGGGTTAGGGTTAGCCTCAGCCCTAGGACAGTGTTAGGGTTAGGGTTAGGGTTAGCATCAGCCCTAGGATAGTGTTAGGGTTAGGGTTAGCATCAGCCCTAGGATAGTGTTAGGGTAAGGGTTAGGTTTAGTATCCGCCCGAGGATAATGTTAGGGTTAGGGTTAGGGTTATCTTCAGCCCTAATATAGTGTTAGGGTGAGGGTTAGCATCAGCCCTAGGATAGTGTTAGGGTTAGGGTTAGCCTCAGCCCTAGGAGAGTCTTAGGGTTAGGGTTACGGTTAGCATCAGCTCTAGGATAGTATTAGGGTTAGGGTTAGCATCAGCCCTAGGATAGTGTTAGGGTTAGGGTTAGGTTTTGCATCAGCCTTAGGATAGTGTTAGGGTTAGGGTTAGCATCAGCCCTAGGATAGTGTTAGGGTTAGGGTTAGCATCAGACTTAGGATAGTGTTAGGGTAAGGGTTACATTTAGCATCAGTCCTAGGATAATGTTAGTGTTAGGGTTAGTATCAACCCTGTTATAGTGGTAGGGTTAGCGTTAGGGTTAGCATCAGCCCTAGGATAGTGTTAGCGTTAGGGTTACGGTTAGCTTCAGCCCTAGGATAATGTTAGGGTTAGGGTTAGGTTTAGGCTTATCACCAGCCCTAGGATATTGTTAGGGTTAGTGTTAGGGTTAGTATCAGCCCTAGGATAGTGTTAGGGTTAGGGTTACGGTTAGCATCAGCCCTAGGATAGTGTTAGGGTTAGGGTCAGCATCAGCCTTAGGATAGTGTTAGGGTTAGGGTTAGCATCAGCCCTAGGATAGTGTTAGTGTTATGGTTAGGGTTAGCATCAGCCCTAGGATAGTGTTAGGCTTAGGGTTAGCCTCAGCCCTAGGAGAGTGTTAGGGTTAGGGTTAGGGTTAGCATCAGCTCTAGGATAGCATTAGGGTTAGGGTTAGCATCAGCCCTAGGATAGTGTTAGGGTTACGGTTAGGTTTTGCATCAGACTTAGGATAGTGTTAGGGTTAGGGTTAGCATCAGCCCTAGGATAGTGTTAGGGTTGGGGTTAGCATCAGACCTAGGATAGTGTTAGGGTAAGGGTTACATTTAGCATCAGTCCTAGGAAATTGTTAGTGTTAGGGTTAGCATCAACCCTGTTATAGTGGTAGGATTAGGGTTAGGGTTAGCATCAGCCCTAGGATAGTGTTAGCGTTAGAGTTACGGTTAGCTTCAGCCCTAGGATAGTATTAGGGTTAGGGTTAGGTTTAGGCTTAGCATCAGCCCTAGGATAGTGTTAGGGTTAGTGTTAGGGTTAGCATCAGCCCTAGGATAGTGTTAGGGTTAGGGTTACTGTTAGCATCAGCCCTAGGATAGTGTTAGGGTTAGGGTCAGCATCAGCCTTAGGATAGTGTTAGGGTTAGGGTTAGCATCAGCCCTAGGTTAGTGTTAGTGTTAGGGTTAGGGTTAGCATCAGCCCTAGGATACTGTTAGGGTTAGGGTTAGGGTTAGCATCAGCCCTAGGATATTGTTAGGGTTAGGGGTAGGGTTAGCATCAGGCCTAGGATAGTGTTAGGGTTAGGGTTAGCATCAGCCATAGGTTAGTGTTAGGGTTAGGGTTAGGGTTAGCATCAGCCATAGGATAGTGTTAGGGTTAGGGTTAGGATTAGCATCAGCCCTAGGATAGTGTTAGGGTTAGAGTTTGCATCTGCCCTAGGATAGTGTTAGGGTTAGGATTAGGGTTAGCATCAGCCTTAGGATAGTATTAGGGATAGGGTTAGGGTTAGCATCAGCAGTAGGATAGTGTTAGGTTTAGTGTTAGGGTTAGCATCAGCCCTAGGATAGTGTTAGGGTTAGGGTTAGGTTTAGCATCAGCCTTAGGATAGTGTTAGGGTAAGGGTTAGGGTTAGCCTCAGACCTAGGATAGTGTTAGCGTTAGGGTTAGCATCAGCCCTGGGATAGTGTTAGGGTTAGGGTTAGGGTTAGCATCAGCCCTAGGATAGTGTTAGGGTTAGGGTAAGCATCAGCCCTAGGATAGTGTTAGGGTTAGGGTTAGGGTTAGCATCAGCCCTAGGATAGTGTTAGGGTTAGGGTTAACCTCAGCCCTAGGAGAGTGTTAGGGTTAGGGTTAGGGTTAGCATCAGCCCTAGGATAGTGTTAGGGTTAGGGTTAGCATCAGCCCTAGGATAGTGTTAGGGTTAGGGTTAGTGTTAGCATCAGACCTAGGATAGTGTTAGGGTTATGGTTAGCATCAGGCCTAGGATAGTGTTTGGGTTAGTGTTAGGGTTAGCATCAGCCCTAGGATAGTGTTAGGGTTAGGGTTAGCATCAGACCTAGGATAGTGTTAGGGTTAGGGTTAGGGTTGGCATCAGCCCTAGGATGGTGTTAGGGTTAGGGTTAGGGTTATCATCAGGCCTAGGATAGTGTTAGGTTTAGGGTTAGCATCAGCCCTAGGATAGTGTTAGGGTTAGGGTTAGGGTTAGCATTAGCCCTAGGATAGTGTTAGGGTTAAGGTTAGTGTTAGCATCAGACCTAGGATAGTGTTAGGGTTATGGTTAGCATCAGCCCTAGGATAGTGTTTGGGTTAGGGTTAGGGTTAGCATCAGCCCTAGGATAGTGTTAGGGTTAGGGATAGCATCAAGCCTAGGATAGTGTTAGGGTTAGGGTTAGCATCAGCCCTACGATAGTGCTAGGGTTAGGGTTAAGGTTAGCATCAGCCCTACGATTCTGTTACGGTTAGGGTTAGCATCAGCCCTAGGATAGTGTTAGGGTTTGGGTTAGGGTTAGCCTCAGCCCTAGGATAGTGTTAGGGTTATGGTTAGCATCAGCCCTACGATAGTGTTAGGGTTAGGGTTAGGGTTAGCATCAGCCCTAAGATAGTGTTAGGGTTAGGGTTCGCATCAGCCCTAGGATAGTGTTAGGGTTAGGCTTAGGGTTAGCATCAGCCCTAGGATAGTGTTAGGGTTAGGGTTAGGGTTATCATCAGCCCTTGGAGAGTGTTAGGGTTAGGGTTAGCATCAGCCCTAGGATAGTGTTAGGGTTAGCGTTACGGTTAGCATCAGCCCTAGGATAGTGTTAGAGTTAGGGTCAGCATCAGCCCTTGGATAGTGTTAGGGTTAGGGTTAGGGTTAGCCTAAGCGCTAGGATAGTGTTAATGTTATGGTTAGCATCAGCCCTACGATAGTGTTAGAGTTAGGGTTAGCATCAGCCCTAGGATAGTGTTAGGGTTAGTTTTCGGGTTAGCATCAGCCCAAGGATAGTGTTAGGGTTAGGGTTAGCCTCAGCCCTAGGAGAGTGTTAGGGTTAGGGTTAGGGTTAGCATCAGCCCTAGGATAGTATTATGGTTAGGGTTAGCATCAGCCCTAGGATAGTGTTAGGGTTAGGGCTAGGTTTAGCATCAGCCCTAGGATAGTGTTAGGGTTAGGGTTAGCATCAGCCCTAGGATAGTGTTAGGGTTAGGGTTAGCATCAGACCTAGGATAGTGTTAGGGTAAGTGTTAGGGTTAGCATCAGCCTTAGGATAATGTTAGAGTTAGGGTTAGCATCAACACTGTTATAGTGTTAGGGTTAGGGTTAGGGTTAGCTTAAGCCTGAGGATAGTATTAGGGTTAGGGTTATGTTTAGGCTTAGCATCAGCCCTAGGATAGTGTTAGGGTTAGTGTTAGGGTTAGCATCAGCACTAGGATAGTGTTAGGGTTAGGGTTAGGGTTAGCATCAGCCCTAGGATAGTGTTAGGGTTAGGGTCAGCATCAGCCATAGGATAGTGTTAGGGTTAGGGTTAGGATTAGCATCAGCCCTAGGATAGTGTTAGGGTTAGAGTTTGCATCTGCCCTAGGATAGTGTTAGGGTTAGGATTAGGGTTAGCATCAGCCTTAGGATAGTGTTAGGGTTAGGGTTAGGGTTAGGGTTAGCATCAGCAGTAGGATAGTGTTAGGTTTAGTGTTAGGGTTATCATCAGCCCTAGGATAGTGTTAGGGTTAGGGTTAGGTTTAGCATCAGCCTTAGGATAGTGTTAGGGTAAGGGTTAGGGTTAGCCACAGACCTAGGATAGTGTTAGCGTTAGGGGTAGCATCAGCCCTAGGATAGTGTTAGGGTTATGGTTAGGGTTAGCATCAGCCCTAGGATAGTGTTAGGGTTAGGGTGAGCATCAGTCCTAGGATAGTTTTAGGGTTAGGGTTAGGGTTAGCATCAGCCCTAGGATAGTGTTAGGGTTAGGGTTAACCTCAGCCCTAGGAGAGTGTTAGGGTTAGGGTTAGGGTTAGCATCAGCCCTAGGATAGTGTTAGGGTTAGGGTTAGCATCAGCCCTAGGATAGTGTTAGGGTTAGGGTTAGTGTTAGCATCAGACCTAGGATAGTGTTAGGGTTATGGTTAGCATCAGGCCTAGGATAGTGTTTGGGTTAGTGTTAGGGTTAGCATCAGCCCTAGGATAGTGTTAGGGTTAGGGTTAGCATCAGACCTAGGATAGTGTTAGGGTTAGGGTTAGGGTTGGCATCAGCCCTAGGATGGTGTTAGGGTTAGGGTTAGGGTTATCATCAGGCCTAGGATAGTGTTAGGTTTAGGGTTAGCATCAGCCCTAGGATAGTGTTAGGGTTAGGGTTAGGGTTAGCATCAGCCCTAGGATAGTGTTAGGGTTAAGGTTAGTGTTAGCATCAGACCTAGGATAGTGTTAGGGTTATGGTTAGCATCAGCCCTAGGATAGTGTTTGGGTTAGGGTTAGGGTTAGCATCAGCCCTAGGATAGTGTTAGGGTTAGGGATAGCATCAAGCCTAGGATAGTGTTAGGGTTAGGGTTAGCATCAGCCCTACGATAGTGCTAGGGTTAGGGTTAAGGTTAGCATCAGCCCTACGATTCTGTTACGGTTAGGGTTAGCATCAGCCCTAGGATAGTGTTAGGGTTAGGGTTAGGGTTAGCCTCAGCCCTAGGATAGTGTTAGGGTTATGGTTAGCATCAGCCCTAAGATAGTGTTAGGGTTAGGGTTCGCATCAGCCCTAGGATAGTGTTAGGGTTAGGCTTAGGGTTAGCATCAGCCCTAGGATAGTGTTAGGGTTAGGGTTAGGGTTATCATCAGCCCTTGGAGAGTGTTAGGGTTAGGGTTAGCATCAGCCCTAGGATAGTGTTAGGGTTAGGGTTAGGGTTAGCCTAAGCGCTAGGATAGTGTTAATGTTATGGTTAGCATCAGCCCTACGATAGTGTTAGGGTTAGGGTTAGCATCAGCCCTAGGATAGTGTTAGGGTTAGTTTTCGGGTTAGCATCAGCCCTAGGATAGTGTTAGGGTTAGGGTTAGCCTCAGCCCTAGGAGAGTGTTAGGGTTAGGGTTAGGGTTAGCATCAGCCCTAGGATAGTATTATGGTTAGGGTTAGCATCAGCACTAGGATAGTGTTAGGGTTAGGGCTAGGTTTAGCATCAGCCCTAGGATAGTGTTAGGGTTAGGGTTAGCATCAGCCCTAGGATAGTGTTAGGGTTAGGGTTAGCATCAGACCTAGGATAGTGTTAGGGTAAGTGTTAGGGTTAGCATCAGCCCTAGGATAATGTTAGAGTTAGGGTTAGCATCAACACTGTTATAGTGTTAGGGTTAGGGTTAGGGTTAGCTTAAGCCTGAGGATAGTATTAGGGTTAGGGTTAGGTTTAGGCTTAGCATCAGCCCTAGGATAGTGTTAGGGTTAGGGTTAGGGTTAGCATCAGCACTAGGATAGTGTTAGGGTTAGGGTTAGGGTTAGCATCAGCCCTAGGATAGTGTTAGGGTTAGGGTCAGCATCAGCCTTAGGATAGTGTTAGGGTTAGGGGTAGCATCAGCCCTAGGATAGTGTTAGTGTTAGGGTTAGGGTTAGCATCAGCCCTAGGTTACTGTTAGGGTTAGGGTTAGGGTTACCATCAGCCCTAGGATAGTGTTAGGTTTAGGGTTGGCATCAGCCCTAGGATAGTGTTAGTGTTAGAGTTAGGGTTAGCATCAGCCCTAGGATAGTGTTATGGTTAGGGTTAGCATCAGCCCTAGGATAGTGTTAGGGTTAGGGTTAGGGTTAGCATCAGGCCTAGGATAGTGTTAGGGTTAGGGTTAGCATCAGCCTTAGGTTAGTGTTAGGGTTAGGGTTAGGGTTAGCATCAGCCCTAGGATAGTGTTAGGTTTAGGGGTAGGGTTAGCATCAGGCCTAGGAAAGTGTTAGGGTTAGGGTTAGCATCAGCCTTAGGTTAGTGTTAGGGTTAGGGTTAGGGTTAGCATCATCCCTAGGATAGTGTTAAGGTTACGGTTAGCATCAGCCCTAGGATAGTGTTAGGGTTAGGGTTAGGGTTAGCATCAGGCCTAGGATAGTGTTAGCATTAGGGTTAGCATCAGCCCTAGAATAGTGTTAGGGTTAAGGTTAGGGTTAGCATCAGCCTTAGGATAGTGTTAGTGTTAGGGTTAGCCTCAGCCCTAGGAGAGTGTTAGGGTTAGGGTTAGGGTTAGCATCAGCCCTAGGATAGTGTTAGGGTTATGGTTAGCATCAGCCCTAGGATAGTGTTAGGGTTAGGGTTATGGTTAGCATCAGCCTTAGGATAGTGTTAGGGTTAGGGTTAGGGTTAGCATCAGCCCTAAGATAGTGTTAGGGTTAGAGTTTGCATCTGCCCTAGGATAGGGTTAGGGTTAGGGTTAGGGTTAGCATCAGCCTTAGGATAGTGTTAGGGTTAGGGTTAGCCTCAGCCCTAGGACAGTGTTAGGGTTAGGGTTAGGGTTAGCATCAGCTCTAGGATAGCATTAGGGTTAGGGTTAGCATCAGCCCTAGGATTGTGTTAGGGTTAGGGTTAGGTTTTGCATCAGCCTTAGGATAGTGTTAGGGTTAGGGTTAGCATCAGCCCTAGGATAGTGTTAGGGTTGGGGTTAGCATCAGACCTAGGATAGCGTTAGGGTAAGGGTTACATTTAGCATCAGTCCTAGGATATTGTTAGGGTTAGGGTTAGCATCAGCCTTAGGTTAGTGTTAGGGTTAGGGTTAGGGTTAGCATCAGCCCTAGGATAGTGTTAGGGTTAGGGTTAGTATCAGCATTAGGATAGTGTTAGGGTTAGGGTTAGGGCTAGCATCAGCCCTAGGATAGAGTTAGGGTTAGGGTTAGCATCAGCCCTAGGATAGTGTTAGGGTTAGGGTTAGGGTTAGTATCAACCCTAGGATAGTGTTAGGGTTAGGGTTAGGGTTAGCATCAGCCCTAGGATAGTGTTAGGGTTAGGTTTAGCATCAGCCCTAGGATAGTGTTAGGCTTAGAGTTAGCATCAGCCCTAGGATAGTGTTAGGGTTAGGGTTAGCCTCAGCCCTAGGATAGTGTTAGAGTTAGTGTTAGGGTTAGCATCAGCCCTAGGATAGGGTTAGGGTTAGGGTTAGCATCAGCCCTAGGATAGTGTTAGGGTTAGGGTTAGGGTTAGCATCTGCCCTAGGATAGTGTTAGGGTTAGGGTTAGCATCAGCCCTAGGATAGTGTTAGGGTTAGGGTTATGGTTAGAATCAGCCCTATGATAGTGTTAGGGTTATGGTTAGGGTTAGCATCAGCCCTAGGATAGTGTTAGGGTTAGGGTTAGCATCAGCCCTAGGATAGTGTTAGCGTTAGGGTTATTGTTATCATCAGACCTTGGATAGTGTTAGGGTTAGCATCAGCCCTAGGATAGTGTTAGGGTTAGGGTTAGGGTTAGCATCAGCCCTAGGATAGTGTTAGGGTTAGGGTTAGGGTTATCATCAGGCCTAGGATAGTGTTAGGGTTAGGGTTAGCATCAGCCCTAGGATAGTGTTAGGGTTAGTGTTAGGGTTATCATCAGGCCTAGGATAGTGTTAGTTTTAGGGTTAGCTTCAGCCCTAGGATAGTGTTAGGGTTAGGGTTAGGGTAAACATCAGCCCTAGAATAGTGTTAGGGTTAGAGTTAGCATCAGCCCTAGGATTGTGTTAGGGTTAGGGTTAGGGTAAACATCAGCCCTAGGATAGTGTTAGGGTTAGGGTTAGCATCAGCCTTAGGATACTGTTAGGGTTAGGATTAGGGTTAGCATCAGCCCTAGGATAGTGTTAGGGTTAGGGTTAGCATCAGACATAGGATAGGGTTAGGGTTAGGGTTAGGGTTGGGATCAGCCCTAGGATAGTGTTAGGGTTAGTGTTAGGGTTAGGATCAGCCCTAGGATAGTGTTACGGTTAGGGTTAGGGTTAGCATCAACCCTAGGATAGTGTTAGGGTTAGGGTTAGCATCAACCCTAGGATAGTGTTAGGGTTAGGGTTAGGGTAAGCATCAGCCCTAGGATACTGTTAGGGTTAGGGTTAGGGTTAGCATCAGCCCTAGGATAGTGTTAGGGTTAGGGTTAGCATCAGACATAGGATAGTGTTAGGGGTAGGGTTACGGTTAGCATCAGCGCTAGGATAGTGTTAGGGTTAGGGTTAGGGTTAGCATCAGCAGTAGGATAGTGTTAGGGTTAGGGTTAGGGTTAGCATCAACCCTAGGATAGTGTTAGGGTTATGGTTAGCATCAGCCTTAGGATAGTGTTAGGGTTAGGGTTAGGGTTAGCATCAGCCCTAGGATAGTGTTATGGTTATGGTTAGCATCAGCCCCAGGACACTGTTAGGGTTAGGGTTAGGGTTAGCATCAGCCTTAGTATAGTGTTAGGGCTAGGGTTAGCATCAGCCCTAGCATAGTGTTAGGGTTAGGGTTAGGGTTATCATCATGCCTAGCATAGTGTTAGTGTTAGGGTTAGCATCAGCCCAAGGATAGTGTTAGGGTTAGGGTTAGTGTTAGGGTTAGCATCAGCCCTAGGATAGTGTTAGGGTTAGGGTTAGCATCAGCCCTAGGATAGTGTTAGGGTTAGAGTTAGGGTTATCATCAGGCCTAGAATAGTGTTAGGGTTAGAGTTAGCATCAGCCCTAGTATAGTGTTAGGGTTAGTGTTAGGGTTATCATCAGGCCTAGGATAGTGTTAGTTTTAGGGTTAGCATCAGCCCTAGGATAGTGTTAGTGTTAGGGTTAGGGTAAACATCAGCCCTAGGATAGTGTTAGGGTTAGAGTTAGCATCAGCCCTAGGATAGTGTTAGGATTAGGGTTAGGGTAAGCATCAGCCCTAGGATAGTGTTAGGGTTAGGGTTAGCATCAGCCTTAGGATACTGTTAGGGTTAGGGTTAGGGTTAGCATCAGCCCTAGGATAGTGTTAGGGTTAGGGTTAGCATCAGACATAGGATAGTGTTAGGGTTAGGGTTAGGGTTGGGATCAGCCCTACGATAGTGTTAGGGTTAGGGTTAGGGTTAGGATCAGCCCTAGGATAGTGTTAGGGTTAGGGTTAGGGTTAGCATCAACGCTAGGATAGTGTTAGGGTTAGGGTTAGGGTTAGCATCAGCCCTAGGATAGTGTTAGGGTTAGGGTTAGCATCAACCCAGGGATAGTGTTGGGGTTAGGGTTAGGGTAAGCATCAGCCCTAGGATAGTGTTAGTGTTAGGGTTAGCATCAGCCCTAGGATACTGTTAGGTTTAGGGTTAGGGTTAGCATCAGCCCTAGGATAGTGTTAGGGTTAGGGTTAGCATCAGACATAGGATAGTGTTAGGGGTAGGGTTACGGTTAGCATCAGCCCTAGGATAGTGCTAGGGTTAGGGTTACGGTTAGCATCAGCAGTAGGATAGTGTTAGGGTTAGGGTTAGGGTTAGCATCAACCCTAGGATAGTGTTAGGGTTAGGGTTAGCATCAGCCTTAGGATAGTGTTAGGGTTAGGGTTAGGGTTAGCATCAGCCCTAGGATAGTGTCAGGGTTAGTGTTAGCATCAGCCCTAGGATAGTGTTAGGGTTAGGGTTAGGGTTAGTATCAGCCCTAGGATTGTGTTAGGGTTAGGGTTAGGGTTAGCATCAGCCCTAGGATAGTGTTAGGGTTAGGGTTAGGGCTTTCATCAGCCCTAGGATACTGTTAGGGTTAGGGTTAGCATCAGCCCTAGGATAGTGTTAGGGTTAGGGTTAGGGTTATCATCAGCCCTAGGATAGTGTTAGGGTTAGGGTTAGGGTTAGCATCAGGCCTAGGATAGTGTTAGGGTTAGGGTTAGCATCAGCCTTAGGATACTGTTAGGGTTACGGTTAGGGTTAGCATCAGCCCTAGGATAGTGTTAGGGTTAGGGTTAGCATTAGCCCTAGGATAGTGTTAGGGTTAGGGTTATGGTTAGCATCAGCCCTAGGATAGTGTTAGGGTTACGGTTAGCATCAGCCCTAAGATAGTGTTAGGTTTAGGGTTAGGGTTAGCATCAGCCCTAGGATAGTGTTAGAGTTAGGGTTAAACTCAGCCCTAGGATACTGTTAGGGTTATTGTTAGCGTTAGCATCAGCCCTAGGATAGTGTTAGGGTTAGGGTTAGCATCAGCCCTAGGAGAGTGTTAGGGTTAGGGTTAGGGTTAGCATCAGCCCTAGGATAGTGTTAGGGTTAGGGTTAGCATCAGCCCTAGGATAATCTTATGGTTAGGGTGATGGTTAGCATCAGCCCTAGGATAGTGTTAGGGTTAGGATTAGGGTTAGCATCAGCCCTAGGATAGTGTTAGGGTTAGGGTTAGACTCAGCCCTAGGATACTGTTAGGGTTATTGTTAGGGTTAGCATCAGCCCTAGGATAGTGTTAGGGTTAGGGTTAGCATCAGCCCTAGGAGAGTGTTAGGGTTAGAGTTAGGGTTAGCATCAGCCCTAGGATAGTGTTAGGGTTAGGGTTCGCATCAGCCCTAGGATAATGATATGGTTATGGTTATGGTTAGCATAAGCTCTAGGATAGTGTTATTGTTAGTGTTAGCCTCAGCCCTAGGAGAGTGTTACTGTTACGGTTAGCATCAGCCCTAGGATAGTGTTAGGGTTAGGGTTAGGGTTAGGGTTAGGGTTAGCATCAGCCCTAGGATAGTTTTAGGGTTAGGGTTAGGGTTAGCAACAGCCCTAGGATAGTGTTAGGGTTAGGGTTAGGGATAACATCAGCCCTAGGATAGTGTTAGGGTTAGGGTTAGGGTTAGTATCAGCACTAGGATAGTGTTAGTGTTAGGGTTAGGGTTAGCATCAGCCCAAGGATAGTGTTAGGGTTAGGGTTAGCATCAGCCCTAGGATAGTGTTAGGGTTAGGGTTAGGGTTAGTATCAGCCCTAGGATAGTGTTAGGATTAGGGTTAGGTTTAGCATCAGCCCTAGGATAGTGTTAGGGTTAGGGTTAGGGCTAGCATCAGCTATAGGATAGTGTTAGCGTTAGGGTTAGCATCAGCCCTAGGATAGTGTTAGGGTTAGGGTTAGGGTTAGCATCAGCCCTAGGATAGTGTTAGGGTTAGGGTTAGCATTAGCCTTAGGATAGTGTCAGGGTTAGGGTTAGGGTTAGCATCAGCCCTAGGATAGAGTTAGGGTTAGGGTTAGCATCAGCCCTAGGATAGTGTTACGGTTAGGGTTAGGGTTAGCATCAGCCCTAGGATAGTGTTAGGGTTAGGGTTAGCATCAGCCCTAGGATAGTGTTATGGTTATTGTTACGGTTAGCATCAGCCCTAGGATAGTGTTAGGGTTAGGGTTAGCATCAGACAGAGGATAGTGTTAGGGTTAGGGTTAGGGTTAGCATCAGCCCAAGATAGTGTTAGGGTTAGGGTTAGCGTTAGCATCAGCCCTAGGATAGTGTTAGTGTTAGGGTTAGGGTTAGCATCAACCCTAGGATAGTGTTAGGTTTAGGGTTAGGTTTAGCATCAGCCCTAGGATAGTGTTAGGGTTAGGGTTAGCCTCAGCCCTAGGATAGTGTTAGGGTTAGGGTTAGGGTTATCTTCAGCCCTAATATAGTGTTAGGGTGAGGGTTAGCATCAGCCCTAGGATAGTGTTAGGGTTAGGGTTAGCCTCAGCCCTAGGAGAGTGTTAGGGTTAGGGTTACGGTTAGCATCAGCTCTAGGATAGTATTAGGGTTAGGGTTAGCATCAGCCCTAGGATAGTGTTAGGGTTAGGGTTAGCATCAGACTTAGGATAGTGTTAGGGTTAGGGTTAGCATCAGCCCTAGGATAGTGTTAGGGTTAGGGTTAGCATCAGACTTAGGATAGTGTTAGGGTAAGGGTTACATTTAGCATCAGTCCTAGGATAATGTTAGTGTTAGGGTTAGTATCAACCCTGTTATAGTGGTAGGGTTAGGGTTAGGGTTAGCATCAGCCCTAGGATAGTGTTAGCGTTAGGGTTACGGTTAGCTTCAGCCCTAGGATAATATTAGAGTTAGGGTTAGGTTTAGGCTTATCATCAGCCCTAGGATATTGTTAGGGTTAGTGTTAGGGTTAGTATCAGCCCTAGGATAGTGTTAGGGTTAGGGTTACGGTTAGCATCAGCCCTAGGATAGTGTTAGGGTTAGGGTCAGCATCAGCCTTAGGATAGTGTTAGGGTTAGGGTTAGCATCAGCCCTAGGATAGTGTTAGTGTTATGCTTAGGTTTAGCATCAGCCCTAGGATAGTGTTAGGCTTAGGGTTAGCCTCAGCCCTAGGAGAGTGTTAGGGTTAGGGTTAGGGTTAGCATCAGCTCTAGGATAGCATTAGGGTTAGGGTTAGCATCAGCCCTAGGATAGTGTTAGGGTTAGGGTTAGGTTTTGCATCAGCCTTAGGATAGTGTTAGGGTTAGGGTTAGTATCAGCCCTAGGATAGTGTTAGGGTTAGTGTTAGGGTTAGCATCAGCCCTAGGATAGTGTTAGGGTTAGGGTTACTGTTAGCATCAGCCCTAGGATAGTGTTAGGGTTAGGGTCAGCATCAGCCTTAGGATAGTGTTAGGGTTAGGGTTAGCATCAGCCCTAGGTTAGTGTTAGTGTTAGGGTTAGGGTTAGCATCAGCCCTAGGATACTGTTAGGGTTAGGGTTAGGGTTAGCATCAGCCCTAGGATATTGTTAGGGTTAGGGGTATGGTTAGCATCAGGCCTAGGATAGTGTTAGGGTTAGGGTTAGCATCAGCCTTAGGTTAGTGTTAGGGTTAGGGTTAGGGTTAGCATCAGCCCTAGGATAGTGTTACGGTTAGGGTTAGTATCAGCATTAGGATAGTGTTAGGGTTAGGGTTAGGGCTAGCATCAGCCCTAGGATAGAGTTAGGGTTAGGGTTAGCATCAGCCCTAGGATAGTGTTAGGGTTAGGGTTAGGGTTAGCATCAGCCCTAGGATAGTGTTAGGGTTAGGGTTAGCATCAGCCCTAGGATAGTGTTAGGCTTAGAGTTAGCATCAGCCCTAGGATAGTGTTAGGGTTAGGGTTAGCCTCAGCCCTAGGATAGTGTTAGAGTTAGTGTTAGGGTTAGCATCAGCCCTAGGATAGGGTTAGGGTTAGGGTTAGCATCAGCCCTAGGATAGTGTTAGGGTTAGGGTTAGGGTTAGCATCAGCCCTAGGATAGTGTTAGGGTTAGGGTTAGCATCAGCCCTAGGATAGTGTTAGGGTTAGGGTTATGGTTAGAATCAGCCCTAGGATAGTGTTAGGGTTAGGGTTAGGGTTAGCATCAGCCCTAGGATAGTGTTAGGGTTAGGGTTAGCATCAGCCCTAGGATAGTGTTAGCGTTAGGGTTATTGTTATCATCAGACCTTGGATAGTGTTAGGGTTAGCATCAGCCCTAGGATAGTGTTAGGGTTAGGGATAGGGTTAGCATCAGCCCTAGGATAGTGTTAGGGTCAGGGTTAGGGTTATCATCAGGCCTAGGATAGTGTTAGGGTTAGGGTTAGCATCAGCCCTAGGATAGTGTTAGGGTTAGTGTTAGGGTTATCATCAGGCCTAGGATAGTGTTAGTTTTAGGGTTAGCTTCAGCCCTAGGATAGTGTTAGGGTTAGGGTTAGGGTAAACATCAGCCCTAGAATAGTGTTAGGGTTAGAGTTAGCATCAGCCCTAGGATAGTGTTAGGGTTAGGGTTAGGGTAAACATCAGCCCTAGGATAGTGTTAGGGTTAGGGTTAGCATCAGCCTTAGGATACTGTTAGGGTTAGGATTAGGGTTAGCATCAGCCCTAGGATAGTGTTAGGGTTAGGGTTAGCATCAGACATAGGATAGGGTTAGGGTTAGGGTTAGGGTTGGGATCAGCCCTAGGATAGTGTTAGGGTTAGTGTTAGGGTTAGGATCAGCCCTAGGATAGTGTTACGGTTAGGGTTAGGGTTAGCATCAACCCTAGGATAGTGTTAGGGTTAGGGTTAGCATCAACCCTAGGATAGTGTTAGGGTTAGGGTTAGGGAAAGCATCAGCCCTAGGATACTGTTAGGGTTAGGGTTAGGGTTAGCATCAGCCCTAGGATAGTGTTAGGGTTAGGGTTAGCATCAGACATAGGATAGTGTTAGGGGTAGGGTTACGGTTAGCATCAGCCCTAGGATAGTGTTAGGGTTAGGGTTAGGGTTAGCATCAGCAGTAGGATAGTGTTAGGGTTAGGGTTAGGGTTAGCATCAACCCTAGGATAGTGTTAGGGTTATGGTTAGGGTTATCATCCGGCCTAGGATAGTGTTAAGGTTAGGGTTAGTGTTAGCATCAGCCCTAGGATAGTGTTATGGTTATGGTTAGCATCAGCCCCAGGACACTGTTAGGGTTAGGGTTAGGGTTAGCATCAGCCTTAGTATAGTGTTAGGGCTAGGGTTAGCATCAGCCCTAGGATAGTGTTAGGGTTAGGGTTAGGGTTATCATCAGGCCTAGCATAGTGTTAGTGTTAGGGTTAGCATCAGCCCAAGGATAGTGTTAGGGTTAGGGTTAGTGTTAGGGTTAGCATCAGCCCTAGGATAGTGTTAGGGTTAGGGTTAGGGTCAGCAACAGCCCTAGGATAGTGTTAGGGTTAGGGTTAGGGATAACATCAGCACTAGGATAGTGTTAGAGTTAGGGCTAGGGTTAGCATCAGCCCTAGGATAGTGTTAGGGTTATGGTTAGGGTTACCATCAGGCCTAGCATAGTGTTAGTGTTAGGGTTAGCATCAGCCCTAGGATAGTGTTAGGGTTAGGGTTAGGGTTAGCATCAGCCCTAGGATAGTGTTAGGGTTAGAGTTAGGGTTATCATCAGGCCTAGGATAGTGTTAGGGTTAGGGTTAGCATCAGCCCTAGTATAGTGTTAGGGTTAGTGTTAGGGTTATCATCAGGCCTAGGATAGTGTTAGTTTTAGGGTTAGCATCAGCCCTAGGATAGTGTTAGTGTTAGGGTTAGGGTAAACATCAGCCCTAGGATAGTGTTAGGGTTAGAGTTAGCATCAGCCCTAGGATAGTGTTAGGATTAGGGTTAGGGTAAGCATCAGCCCTAGGATAGTGTTAGGGTTAGGGTTAGCATCAGCCTTAGGATACTGTTAGGGTTAGCATCAGCCCTAGGATAGTGTTAGGGTTAGGGTTAGCATCAGACATAGGATAGTGTTAGGGTTAGGGTTAGGGTTGGGATCAGCCCTACGATAGTGTTAGGGTTAGGGTTAGGGTTAGGATCAGCCCTAGGATAGTGTTAGGGTTAGGGTTAGGGTTAGCATCAACGCTAGGATAGTGTTAGGGTTAGGGTTAGGGTTAGCATCAGCCCTAGGATAGTGTTAGGGTTAGGGTTAGCATCAACCCTGGGATAGTGTTAGGGTTAGGGTTAGGGTAAGCATCAGCCCTAGGATAGTGTTAGTGTTAGGGTTAGCATCAGCCCTAGGATACTGTTAGGGTTAGGGTTAGGGTTAGCATCAGCCCTAGGATAGTGTTAGGGTTAGGGTTAGCATCAGACATAGGATAGTGTTTGGGGTAGGGTTACGGTTAGCATCAGCCCTAGGATAGTGCTAGGGTTAGGGTTACGGTCAGCATCACCAGTAGGATAGTGTTAGGGTTAGGGTTAGGGTTAGCATCAACCCTAGGATAGTGTTAGGGTTAGGGTTAGCATCAGCCTTAGGATAGTGTTAGGGTTAGGGTTAGGGTTAGCATCAGCCCTAGGATAGTGTTAGGGTTAGTGTTAGCATCAGCCCTAGGATAGTGTTAGGGTTAGGGTTAGGGTTAGTATCAGCCCTAGGATTGTGTTAGGGTTAGGGTTAGGGTTAGCATCAGCCCTAGGATAGTGTTAGGGTTAGGGTTAGGGCTTTCATCAGCCCTAGGATACTGTTAGGGTTAGGGTTAGCATCAGCCCTAGGATAGTGTTAGGGTTAGGGTTAGGGTTAGCATCAGCCCTAGGATAGTGTTAGGGTTAGGGTTAGGGTTAGCATCAGGCCTAGGATACTGTTAGGGTTAGGGTTAGCATCAGCCTTTGGATACTGTTAGGGTTACGGTTAGGGTTAGCATCAGCCCTAGGATAGTGTTAGGGTTAGGGTTAGCATTAGCCCTAGGATAGTGTTAGGGTTAGGGTTATGGTTAGCATCAGCCCTAGGATAGTGTTAGGGTTACGGTTAGCATCAGCCCTAAGATAGTGTTAGGTTTAGGGTTAGGGTTAGCATCAGCCCTAGGATAGTGTTAGAGTTAGGGTTAGACTCAGCCCTAGGATACTGTTAGGGTTATTGTTAGCGTTAGCATCAGCCCTAGGATAGTGTTAGGGTTAGGGTTAGCATCAGCCCTAGGAGAGTGTTTGGGTTAGGGTTAGGGTTAGCATCAGCCCTAGGATAGTGTTAGGGTTAGGGTTAGCATCAGCCCTAGGATAATCTTATGGTTAGGTTGATGGTTAGCATCAGCCCTAGGATAGTGTTAGGGTTAGGATTAGGGTTAGCATCAGCCCTAGGATAGTGTTAGGGTTAGGGTTAGACTCAGCCCTAGGATACTGTTAGGGTTATTGTTAGGGTTAGCATCAGCCCTAGGATAGTGTTAGGGTTAGGGTTAGCATCAGCCCTAGGAGAGTGTTAGGGTTAGAGTTAGGGTTAGCATCAGCCCTAGGATAGTGTTAGGGTTAGGGTTCGCATCAGCCCTAGGATAATGATATGGTTATGGTTATGGTTAGCATAAGCTCTAGGATAGTGTTATTGTTAGTGTTAGCCTCAGCCCTAGGAGAGTGTTACTGTTACGGTTAGCATCAGCCCTAGGATAGTGTTAGGGTTAGGGTTAGGGTTAGGATTAGCATCAGCCCTAGGATAGTGTTAGGGTTAGGGTTAGGGTTAGCAACAGCCCTAGGATAGTGTTAGGGTTAGGGTTAGGGATAACATCAGCCCTAGGATAGTGTTAGGGTTAGGGTTAGGGTTAGCATCAGCCCTAGGATAGTGTTAGTGTTAGGGTTAGGGTTAGCATCAGCCCAAGGATAGTGTTAGGGTTAGGGTTAGCATCAGCCCTAGGATAGTGTTAGGATTAGGGTTAGGTTTAGCATCAGCCCTAGGATAGTGTTAGGGTTAGGGTTAGGGCTAGCATCAGCTATAGGATAGTGTTAGCGTTAGGGTTAGCATCAGCCCTAGGATAGTGTAAGGGTTATTGTTAGGGTTAGCATCAGCCCTAGGATAGTGTTAGGGTTAGGGTTAGCATTAGCCTTAGGATAGTGTCAGGGTTAGGGTTAGGGTTAGCATCAGCCCTAGGATAGAGTTAGGGTTAGGGTTAGCATCAGCCCTAGGATAGTGTTAGGGTTAGGGTTAGGGTTAGCATCAGCCCTAGGATAGTGTTAGGGTTAGGGTTAGCATCAGCCCTAGGATAGTGTTATGGTTATGGTTACGGTTAGCATCAGCCCTAGGATAGTGTTAGGGTTAGGGTTAGCATCAGACAGAGGATAGTGTTAGGCTTAGGGTTAGGGTTAGCATCAGCCCAAGATAGTGTTAGGGTTAGGGTTAGCGTTAGCATCAGCCCTAGGATAGTGTTAGTGTTAGGGTTAGGGTTAGCATCAACCCTAGGATAGTGTTAGGTTTAGGGTTAGGGTTAGCATCAGCCCTAGGATACTGTTAGGGTTAGGGTTAGCCTCAGCCATAGGATACTGTTAGGGTTAGGGTTAGCCTCAGCCCTAGAATAGTGTTAGAGTTAGTGTTAGGTTTAGCATCAGCCCTAAGATAGGGTTAGGGTTATGGTTAGCATCAGCCCTAGGATAGTGTTAGGGTTAGGGTTAGGGTTAGCATCAGCCCTAGGATAGTGTTAGGGTTAGGGTTAGGGTTAGCATCAGCCCTAGGATAGTGCTAGGGTTAGGGTTAGGGTTAGCATCAGCCCTAGGATAGTGTTAGGGTTAGGGTTAGCATCAGCCCTAGGATAGTGTTAGCGTTAGTGTTAGGGTTATCATCAGGCCTAGGATAGTGTTAGTTTTAGGGTTAGCATCAGCCCTAGGATAATATTACGGTTAGGGTTAGGCTAAACATCAGCCCTAGGATAGTGTTAGGGTTAGAGTTAGCATCAGCCCTAGGACAGTGTTAGGGTTAGGGTTAGGGTAAGCATCAGCCCTAGGATAGTGTTAGGGTTAGGTTTAGCATCAGCCTTAGGATACTGTTAGGGTTAGGGTTAGCATCAGCCCTAGGATATTGTTAGGGTTAGGGTTAGCATCAGACATAGGATAGTGTTAAGGTTAGGGTTAGGGTTAGGATCAGCCCTAGGATAGTGTTACGGTTAGGGTTAGGGTTAGGATCAGCCCTAGGATAGTGTTAGGGTTAGGGTTAGGGTTAGCATCAACCCTAGGATAGTGTTAGGGTTAGGGTTAGGGTTAGCATCAGCCCTAGGATAGTGTTAGTGTTAGGGTTAGCATCAGCCCTAGGATAGTGTTAGGGTTAGAGTTAGGGTAAGCATCAACCCTAGGATAGTGTTAGGGTTAGGGTTAGCATCAGCCCTAGGATACTGTTAGGGTTAGGGTTAGGGTTAGCATCAGCCCTAGGATAGTGTTAGGGTTAGGGTTAGCATCAGACATAGGATAGTGTTAGGGGTGGGGTTACGGTTAGCATCAGCCCTAGGATAGTGTTAGGGTTAGGGTTAGGGTTAGCATCAGCCCTAGGATAGTGTTAGGGTTAGGGTTAGGGTTAGCATCAACCCTAGGATAGTGTTAGGGTTAGGGTTAGGGTTATCATCCGGCCTAGGATAGTGTTAGGGTTAGGGTTAGCATCAGCTCTAGGATAGTGTTAGGGCTAGGGTTAGCATCAGCCCTAGGATAGTGTTAGGGTTAGGGTTAGGGTTATCATCAGGCCTAGCATAGTGTTAGTGTTAGGGTTAGCATCAGCCCTAGGATAGTGTTAGGGTTAGGGTTAGGGTTAGGGTTAGCATCAGCCCTAGGATAGTGTTAGGGTTAGGGTTAGCATTAGCCTTAGGATAGTGTCAGGGTTAGGGCTAGGGTAAGCATCAGCCCTAGGATAGAGTTAGGGTTAGGGTTAGCATCAGCCCTAGGATAGTGTTAGGGTTAGGGTTAGGGTTAGCATCATCCCTAGGATAGTGTTAGGGTTAGGGTTAGCATCAGCCCTAGGATAGTGTTATGGTTATGGTTACGGTTAGCATCAGCCCTAGGATAGTGTTAGAGTTAGGGTTAGCATCAGACATAGGATAGTGTTAGGGTTAGGGTTAGGGTTAGCATCAGCCCTAGGATAGAGTTAGGGTTAGGGTTAGCATCAGCCCTAGGATACTGTTAGGGTTAGGGTTAGGGTTAGCATCAGCCCTAGGATAGTGTGAGGGTTAGGGTTAGCATCAGACATAGGATAGTGTTAGGGGTGGGGTTACGGTTAGCATCAGCCCTAGGATAGTGTTAGGGTTAGGGTTAGGGTTAGCATCAGCCCTAGGATAGTGTTAGGGTTAGGGTTAGGGTTAGCATCAACCCTAGGATAGTGTTAGGGTTAGGGTTAGGGTTATCATCCGGCCTAGGATAGTGTTAGGGTTAGGGTTAGCATCAACTCTAGGATAGTGTTAGGGCTAGGGTTAGCATCAGCCCTAGGATAGTGTTAGGGTTAGGGTTAGGGTTATCATCAGGCCTAGCATAGTGTTAGTGTTAGGGTTAGCATCAGCCCTAGGATAGTGTTAGGGTTAGGGTTAGGGTTAGGGTTAGCATCAGCCCTAGGATAGTGTTAGGGTTAGGGTTAGCATTAGCCTTAGGATAGTGTCAGGGTTAGGGCTAGGGTAAGCATCAGCCCTAGGATAGAGTTAGGGTTAGGGTTAGCATCAGCCCTAGGATAGTGTTAGGGTTAGGGTTAGGGTTAGCATCATCCCTAGGATAGTGTTAGGGTTAGGGTTAGCATCAGCCCTAGGATAGTGTTATGGTTATGGTTACGGTTAGCATCAGCCCTAGGATAGTGTTAGAGTTAGGGTTTGCATCAGACATAGGATAGTGTTAGGGTTAGGGTTAGGGTTAGCATCATCCCTAGGATAGAGTTAGGGTTAGGGTTAGCATCAGCCCTAGGATACTGTTAGGGTTAGGGTTAGGGTTAGCATCAGCCCTAGGATAGTGTGAGGGTTAGGGTTAGCATCAGACATAGGATAGTGTTAGGGGTGGGGTTACGGTTAGCATCAGCCCTAGGATAGTGTTAGGGTTAGGGTTAGGGTTAGCATCAGCCCTAGGATAGTGTTAGGGTTAGGGTTAGGGTTAGCATCAACCCTAGGATAGTGTTAGGGTTAGGGTTAGGGTTATCATCCGGCCTAGGATAGTGTTAGGGTTAGGGTTAGCATCAGCTCTAGGATAGTGTTAGGGTTAGGGTTAGTGTTAGCATCAGCCCTAGGATAGTGTTAGGGCTAGGGTTAGCATCAGCCCTAGGATAGTGTTAGGGTTAGGGTTAGGGTTATCATCAGGCCTAGCATAGTGTTAGTGTTAGGGTTAGCATCAGCCCTAGGATAGTGTTAGGGTTAGGGTTAGGGTTAGGGTTAGCATCAGCCCTAGAATAGTGTTAGGGTTAGGATTAGGGTCAGCAACAGCCCTAGGATAGTGTTAGGGTTAGGGTTAGGGATAGCATCAGCCCTAGGATAGTGTTAGGGATAGGGGTAGGGTTAGCATCAGCCCTAGGATAGTGTTAGGGATAGGGTTAGGGTTAGCATGAGGCCTAGGATAGTGTTAGGGTTAGGGTTAGCATCAGCCTTAGGATAGTGTTAGGGTTAGGGTTAGGGTTAGCATCAGCACTAGGATAGTGTTAGGGTTAAGGTTAGCCTCAGCCCTAGGATAGTGTTAGAGTTAGTGTTAGGGTTAGCATCAGCCCTAGGATAGGGTTAGGTTTAGGGTTAGCATCAGCCCTAGGATAGTGTTAGGGTTAGGGTTAGGGTTAGCATCAGCCCTAGGATAGTGTTAGGGTTAGGGTTAGCATCAGCCCTAGGGTAGTGTTAGGGTTAGGGTTAGGTTTAGCATCAGCCCTAGGATAGTGTTAGGGTTAGGGTTACCATCAGCCCTAAGATAGTGTTAGGGTTAGGGTTAGGGTTAGCATCAGGATAGGATAGTGTTAGGGTGAGGGTTAGCATCAGCCTTAGGATAGTGTTAGTGTTAGGGTTAGGGTTAGCATCAGCCCTAGGATAGTGTTAGCGTTAGGTTTAGCATCAGACCTAGGATAGTGCTAGGGTTAGGGTTAGGGTTAGCATCAGCCCTCGGATACTGTTATGGTTAGAGATAGCATCAACCCTAGGATAGTGTTAGGGTTAGGGTTAGGGGTAGCATCAGCCCTAGGATAGTGTTAGGGTTAGGGTTAGGGTTAGCATCAGGCCTGGGATAGTGTTAGGGTTAGGGTTAGCATCAGCCTTAGGATAGTGTTAGGGTTAGGGTTAGGGTTCGCATCAGCCCTAGGATAATGATATTGTTAGGGTTATGGTTAGCATAAGCTCTAGGATAGTGTTATTGTTAGTGTTAGCCTCAGCCCTAGGAGAGTGTTACTGTTAGGGTTAGCATCAGCCCTAGGATAGTGTTAGGGTTAGGGTTAGGGTTAGGGTTAGCATCAGCCCTAGGATAGTGTTAGGGTTAGTGTTAGGGTTAGCAACAGCCTTAGGAGAGTGTTAGGGTTAGGGTTAGGGATAACATCAGCCCTAGGATAGTGTTAGGGTTAGGGTTAGGGTTAGCATCAGCACTAGGATAGTGTTAGAGTTACGGTTAGGGTTAGCATCAGCCCTAGGATAGTGTTAGGGTTAGGGTTAGCATCAGCCCTAGGATAGTGTTAGGGTTAGGGTTAGGGTTAGTATCAGCCCTAGGATAGTGTTAGGATTAGGGTTAGGTTTAGCATCAGCCCTAGGATAGTGTTAGGATTAGGGTTAGGTTTAGCATCAGCACTAGGATAGTGTTAGGGTTAGGGTTAGGGCTAGCATCAGCCATAGGATAGTGTTAGGGTTAGGGTTAGGGTTAGGGTTAGCATCCGGCCTAGGATAGTGTTAGGGTTAGGGTTAGCATCAGCCTTAGGATACTGTTAGGGTTAGGGTTAGGGTTAGCATCAGCCCTAGGATAGTGTTAGGGTTAGGGTTAGTATCAGCCCTAGGATAATGTTAGGGTTAGGGTTATGGTTAGCATCAGCCCTAGGATAGTGTTAGGGTTAGGGTTAGCATCAGCCCTAAGATAGTGTTAGGTTTAGGGTTAGGGTTAGCATCATCCCTAGGATAGTGTTAGGGTTAGGGTTAGACTCAGCCCTAGCATACTGTTAGGGTTATTGTTAGGGTTAGCATCAGCCCTAGGATAGTGTTATGGTTAGGGTTAGCATCAGCCCTAGGAGAGTGTTAGTGTTAGGGTTAGGGTTAGCATCAGCCCTAGGATAGTGTTAGGGTTAGGGTTAGCATCAGCCCTAGGATAATCTTATGGTTAGGGTGATGGTTAGCATGAGCCCTAGGATAGTGTTAGGGTTAGGATTTGGGTTAGCATCAGCCCTAGGATAGTGTTAGGGTTAGGGTTAGACTCAGCCCTAGAATATTGTTAGGGTTATTGTTAGGGTTAGCATCAGCCCTAGGATAGTGTTAGGGTTAGGGTTAGCATCAGCCCTAGGAGAGTGTTAGGGTTAGGGTTAGGGTTAGCATCAGCCCTAGGATAGTGTTAGGGTTAGGGTTCGCATCAGCCCTAGGATAATGATATGGTTAGGGTTATGGTTAGCATAAGCTCTAGGATAGTGTTATTGTTAGTGTTATCCTCAGCCCTAGGAGAGTGTTACTGTTACGGTTAGCATCAGCCCTAGGATAGTGTTAGGGTTCAGGTTGGGGTTAGGGTTAGCATCAGCCCTAGGATAGTGTTAGGGTTAGGGTTAGGGTTAGCAACAGCCCTAGGATAGTGTTAGGGTTAGGGTTAGGGATAACATCAGCCCTAGGATAGTGTTAGGGTTAGGGTTAAGGTTAGCATCAGCAGTAGGATAGTGTTAGTGTTAGGGTTAGGGTTAGCATCAGCCCTAGGATACTGTTAGGGTTAGGGTTAGCTTCAGCCCTAGGATAGTGTTAGGGTTAGGGTTAGCATCAGCCCTAGGATAATCTTATGGTTAGGGTGATGGTTAGCATCAGCCCTAGGATAGTGTTAGGGTTAGGATTAGGGTTAGCATCAGCCCCAGGATAGTGTTAGGGTTAGGGTTAGACTCAGCCCTAGGATACTGTTAGGGTTATTGTTAGGGTTAGCATCAGCCCTAGGATAGTGTTAGGGTTAGGGTTAGCATTAGCCTTAGGATAGTGTCAGGGTTAGGGTTAGGGTTAGCATCAGCCCTAGGATAGAGTTAGGGTTAGGGTTAGCATCAGCCCTAGGATAGTGTTAGGGTTAGGGTTAGGGTTAGCATCAGCCCTAGGATAGTGTTAGGGTTAGGGTTAGCATCAGCCCTAGGATAGTGTTATGGTTATGGTTACGGTTAGCATCAGCCCTAGGATAGTGTTAGGGTTAGGGTTAGCATCAGACAGAGGATAGTGTTAGGGTTAGGGTTAGGGTTAGCATCAGCCCAAGATAGTGTTAGGGTTAGGGTTAGCGTTAGCATCAGCCCTAGGATAGTGTTAGTGTTAGGGTTAGGGTTAGCATCAACCCTAGGATAGTGTTAGGTTTAGGGTTAGGGTTAGCATCAGCCCTAGGATAGTGTTAGGGTTAGGGTTAGCCTCAGCCCTAGGATAGTGTTAGGGTTAGGGTTAGCCTCAGCCCTAGAATAGTGTTAGAGTTAGTGTTAGGTTTAGCATCAGCCCTAGGATAGGGTTAGGGTTATGGTTAGCATCAGCCCTAGGATAGTGTTAGGGTTAGGGTTAGGGTTAGCATCAGCCCTAGGATAGTGTTAGGGTTAGGGTTAGGGTTAGCATCAGCCCTAGGATAGTGCTAGGGTTAGGGTTAGGGTTAGCATCAGCCCTAGGATAGTGTTAGGGTTAGGGTTAGCATCAGCCCTAGGATAGTGTTAGCGTTAGTGTTAGGGTTATCATCAGGCCTAGGATAGTGTTAGTTTTAGGGTTAGCATCAGCCCTAGGATAATGTTACGGTTAGGGTTAGGCTAAACATCAGCTCTAGGATAGTGTTAGGGTTAGAGTTAGCATCAGCCCTAGGACAGTGTTAGGGTTAGGGTTAGGGTAAGCATCAGCCCTAGGATAGTGTTAGGGTTAGGTTTAGCATCAGCCTTAGGATACTGTTAGGGTTAGGGTTAGCATCAGCCCTAGGATATTGTTAGGGTTAGGGTTAGCATCAGACATAGGATAGTGTTAAGGTTAGGGTTAGGGTTAGGATCAGCCCTAGGATAGTGTTAGGGTTAGGGTTAGGGTTAGGATCAGCCCTAGGATAGTGTTAGGGTTAGGGTTAGGGTTAGCATCAACCCTAGGATAGTGTTAGGGTTAGGGTTAGGGTTAGCATCAGCCCTAGGATAGTGTTAGTGTTAGGGTTAGCATCAGCCCTAGGATAGTGTTAGGGTTAGGGTTAGGGTAAGCATCAACCCTAGGATAGTGTTAGGGTTAGGGTTAGCATCAGCCCTAGGATACTGTTAGGGTTAGGGTTAGGGTTAGCATCAGCCCTAGGATAGTGTTAGGGTTAGGGTTAGCATCAGACATAGGATAGTGTTAGGGGTGGGGTTACGGTTAGCATCAGCCCTAGGATAGTGTTAGGGTTAGGGTTAGGGTTAGCATCAGCCCTAGGATAGTGTTAGGGTTAGGGTTAGGGTTAGCATCAACCCTAGGATAGTGTTAGGGTTAGGGTTAGGGTTATCATCCGGCCTAGGATAGTGTTAGGGTTAGGGTTAGCATCAGCTCTAGGATAGTGTTAGGGCTAGGGTTAGCATCAGCCCTAGGATAGTGTTAGGGTTAGGGTTAGGGTTATCATCAGGCCTAGCATAGTGTTAGTGTTAGGGTTAGCATCAGCCCTAGGATAGTGTTAGGGTTAGGGTTAGGGTTAGGGTTAGCATCAGCCCTAGGATAGTGTTAGGGTTAGGGTTAGCATTAGCCTTAGGATAGTGTCAGGGTTAGGGCTAGGGTAAGCATCAGCCCTAGGATAGAGTTAGGGTTAGGGTTAGCATCAGCCCTAGGATAGTGTTAGGGTTAGGGTTAGGGTTAGCATCATCCCTAGGATAGTGTTAGGGTTAGGGTTAGCATCAGCCCTAGGATAGTGTTATGGTTATGGTTACGGTTAGCATCAGCCCTAGGATAGTGTTAGAGTTAGGGTTAGCATCAGACATAGGATAGTGTTAGGGTTAGGGTTAGGGTTAGCATCAGCCCTGGGATAGAGTTAGGGTTAGGGTTAGCATCAGCCCTAGGATACTGTTAGGGTTAGGGTTAGGGTTAGCATCAGCCCTAGGATAGTGTGAGGGTTAGGGTTAGCATCAGACATAGGATAGTGTTAGGGGTGGGGTTACGGTTAGCATCAGCCCTAGGATAGTGTTAGGGTTAGGGTTAGGGTTAGCATCAGCCCTAGGATAGTGTTAGGGTTAGGGTTAGGGTTAGCATCAACCCTAGGATAGTGTTAGGGTTAGGGTTAGGGTTCGCATCAGCCCTAGGATAATGATATTGTTAGGGTTATGGTTAGCATAAGCTCTAGGATAGTGTTATTGTTAGTGTTAGCCTCAGCCCTAGGAGAGTGTTACTGTTAGGGTTAGCATCAGCCCTAGGATAGTGTTAGGGTTAGGGTTAGGGTTACGGTTAGCATCAGCCCTAGGATAGTGTTAGGGTTAGTGTTAGGGTTAGCAACAGCCTTAGGAGAGTGTTAGGGTTAGGGTTAGGGATAACATCAGCCCTAGGATAGTGTTAGGGTTAGGGTTAGGGTTAGCATCAGCACTAGGATAGTGTTAGAGTTACGGTTAGGGTTAGCATCAGCCCTAGGATAGTGTTAGGGTTAGGGTTAGCATCAGCCCTAGGATAGTGTTAGGGTTAGGGTTAGGGTTAGTATCAGCCCTAGGATAGTGTTAGGATTAGGGTTAGGTTTAGCATCAGCCCTAGGATAGTGTTAGGATTAGGGTTAGGTTTAGCATCAGCACTAGGATAGTGTTAGGGTTAGGGTTAGGGCTAGCATCAGCCATAGGATAGTGTTAGGGTTAGGGTTAGGGTTAGGGTTAGCATCCGGCCTAGGATAGTGTTAGGGTTAGGGTTAGCATCAGCCTTAGGATACTGTTAGGGTTAGGGTTAGGGTTAGCATCAGCCCTAGGATAGTGTTAGGGTTAGGGTTAGTATCAGCCCTAGGATAATGTTAGGGTTAGGGTTATGGTTAGCATCAGCCCTAGGATAGTGTTAGGGTTAGGGTTAGCATCAGCCCTAAGATAGTGTTAGGTTTAGGGTTAGGGTTAGCATCATCCCTAGGATAGTGTTAGGGTTAGGGTTAGACTCAGCCCTAGCATACTGTTAGGGTTATTGTTAGGGTTAGCATCAGCCCTAGGATAGTGTTATGGTTAGGGTTAGCATCAGCCCTAGGAGAGTGTTAGTGTTAGGGTTAGGGTTAGCATCAGCCCTAGGATAGTGTTAGGGTTAGGGTTAGCATCAGCCCTAGGATAATCTTATGGTTAGGGTGATGGTTAGCATGAGCCCTAGGATAGTGTTAGGGTTAGGATTTGGGTTAGCATCAGCCCTAGGATAGTGTTAGGGTTAGGGTTAGACTCAGCCCTAGAATATTGTTAGGGTTATTGTTAGGGTTAGCATCAGCCCTAGGATAGTGTTAGGGTTAGGGTTAGCATCAGCCCTAGGAGAGTGTTAGGGTTAGGGTTAGGGTTAGCAACAGCCCTAGGATAGTGTTAGGGTTAGGGTTAGGGATAACATCAGCCCTAGGATAGTGTTAGGGTTAGGGTTAAGGTTAGCATCAGCAGTAGGATAGTGTTAGTGTTAGGGTTAGGGTTAGCATCAGCCCTAGGATACTGTTAGGGTTAGGGTTAGCTTCAGCCCTAGGATAGTGTTAGGGTTAGGGTTAGCATCAGCCCTAGGATAATCTTATGGTTAGGGTGATGGTTAGCATCAGCCCTAGGATAGTGTTAGGGTTAGGATTAGGGTTAGCATCAGCCCCAGGATAGTGTTAGGGTTAGGGTTAGACTCAGCCCTAGGATACTGTTAGGGTTATTGTTAGGGTTAGCATCAGCCCTAGGATAGTGTTAGGGTTAGGGTTAGCATTAGCCTTAGGATAGTGTCAGGGTTAGGGTTAGGGTTAGCAACAGCCCTAGGATAGAGTTAGGGTTAGGGTTAGCATCAGCCCTAGGATAGTGTTAGGGTTAGGGTTAGGGTTAGCATCAGCCCTAGGATAGTGTTAGGGTTAGGGTTAGCATCAGCCCTAGGATAGTGTTATGGTTATGGTTACGGTTAGCATCAGCCCTAGGATAGTGTTAGGGTTAGGGTTAGCATCAGACAGAGGATAGTGTTAGGGTTAGGGTTAGGGTTAGCATCAGCCCAAGATAGTGTTAGGGTTAGGGTTAGCGTTAGCATCAGCCCTAGGATAGTGTTAGTGTTAGGGTTAGGGTTAGCATCAACCCTAGGATAGTGTTAGGTTTAGGGTTAGGGTTAGCATCAGCCCTAGGATAGTGTTAGGGTTAGGGTTAGCCTCAGCCCTAGGATAGTGTTAGGGTTAGGGTTAGCCTCAGCCCTAGAATAGTGTTAGAGTTAGTGTTAGGTTTAGCATCAGCCCTAGGATAGGGTTAGGGTTATGGTTAGCATCAGCCCTAGGATAGTGTTAGGGTTAGGGTTAGGGTTAGCATCAGCCCTAGGATAGTGTTAGGGTTAGGGTTAGGGTTAGCATCAGCCCTAGGATAGTGCTAGGGTTAGGGTTAGGGTTAGCATCAGCCCTAGGATAGTGTTAGGGTTAGGGTTAGCATCAGCCCTAGGATAGTGTTAGCGTTAGTGTTAGGGTTATCATCAGGCCTAGGATAGTGTTAGTTTTAGGGTTAGCATCAGCCCTAGGATAATGTTACGGTTAGGGTTAGGCTAAACATCAGCCCTAGGATAGTGTTAGGGTTAGAGTTAGCATCAGCCCTAGGACAGTGTTAGGGTTAGGGTTAGGGTAAGCATCAGCCCTAGGATAGTGTTAGGGTTAGGTTTAGCATCAGCCTTAGGATACTGTTAGGGTTAGGGTTAGCATCAGCCATAGGATATTGTTAGGGTTAGGGTTAGCATCAGACATAGGGTAGTGTTAAGGTTAGGGTTAGGGTTAGGATCAGCCCTAGGATAGTGTTAGGGTTAGGGTTAGGGTTAGGATCAGCCCTAGGATAGTGTTAGGGTTAGGGTTAGGGTTAGCATCAACCCTAGGATAGTGTTAGGGTTAGGGTTAGGGTTAGCATCAGCCCTAGGATAGTGTTAGTGTTAGGGTTAGCATCAGCCCTAGGATAGTGTTAGGGTTAGGGTTAGGGTAAGCATCAACCCTAGGATAGTGTTAGGGTTAGGGTTAGCATCAGCCCTAGGATACTGTTAGGGTTAGGGTTAGGGTTAGCATCAGCCCTAGGATAGTGTTAGGGTTAGGGTTAGCATCAGACATAGGATAGTGTTAGGGGTGGGGTTAGGGTTAGCATCAGCCCTAGGATAGTGTTAGGGTTAGGGTTAGCATCAGCCCTAGGATAGTGTTAGCGTTAGTGTTAGGGTTATCATCAGGCCTAGGATAGTGTTAGTTTTAGGGTTAGCATCAGCCCTAGGATAATGTTACGGTTAGGGTTAGGCTAAACATCAGCCCTAGGATAGTGTTAGGGTTAGAGTTAGCATCAGCCCTAGGACAGTGTTAGGGTTAGGGTTAGGGTAAGCATCAGCCCTAGGATAGTGTTAGGGTTAGGTTTAGCATCAGCCTTAGGATACTGTTAGGGTTAGGGTTAGCATCAGCCCTAGGATATTGTTAGGGTTAGGGTTAGCATCAGACATAGGATAGTGTTAAGGTTAGGGTTAGGGTTAGGATCAGCCCTAGGATAGTGTTAGGGTTAGGGTTAGGGTTAGGATCAGCCCTAGGATAGTGTTAGGGTTAGGGTTAGGGTTAGCATCAACCCTAGGATAGTGTTAGGGTTAGGGTTAGGGTTAGCATCAGCCCTAGGATAGTGTTAGTGTTAGGGTTAGCATCAGCCCTAGGATACTGTTAGGGTTAGGGTTAGGGTAAGCATCAACCCTAGGATAGTGTTAGGGTTAGGGTTAGCATCAGCCCTAGGATACTGTTAGGGTTAGGGTTAGGGTTAGCATCAGCCCTAGGATAGTGTTAGGGTTAGGGTTAGCATCAGACATAGGATAGTGTTAGGGGTGGGGTTACGGTTAGCATCAGCCCTAGGATAGTGTTAGGGTTAGGGTTAGGGTTAGCATCAGCCCTAGGATAGTGTTAGGGTTAGGGTTAGGGTTAGCATCAACCCTAGGATAGTGTTAGGGTTAGGGTTAGGGTTATCATCCGGCCTAGGATAGTGTTAGGGTTAGGGTTAGCATCAGCTCTAGGATAGTGTTAGGGCTAGGGTTAGCATCAGCCCTAGGATAGTGTTAGGGTTAGGGTTAGGGTTATCATCAGGCCTAGCATAGTGTTAGTGTTAGGGTTAGCATCAGCCCTAGGATAGTGTTAGGGTTAGGGTTAGGGTTAGGGTTAGCATCAGCCCTAGGATAGTGTTAGGGTTAGGGTTAGCATTAGCCGTAGGATAGTGTCAGGGTTAGGGCTAGGGTAAGCATCAGCCCTAGGATAGAGTTAGGGTTAGGGTTAGCATCAGCCCTAGGATAGTGTTAGGGTTAGGGTTAGGGTTAGCATCATCCCTAGGATAGTGTTAGGGTTAGGGTTAGCATCAGCCCTAGGATAGTGTTATGGTTATGGTTACGGTTAGCATCAGCCCTAGGATAGTGTTAGAGTTAGGGTTAGCATCAGACATAGGATAGTGTTAGGGTTAGGGTTAGGGTTAGCATCAGCCCTAGGATAGAGTTAGGGTTAGGGTTAGCATCAGCCCTAGGATACTGTTAGGGTTAGGGTTAGGGTTAGCATCAGCCCTAGGATAGTGTGAGGGTTAGGGTTAGCATCAGACATAGGATAGTGTTAGGGGTGGGGTTACGGTTAGCATCAGCCCTAGGATAGTGTTAGGGTTAGGGTTAGGGTTAGCATCAGCCGTAGGATAGTGTTAGGGTTAGGGTTAGGGTTAGCATCAACCCTAGGATAGTGTTAGGGTTAGGGTTAGGGTTCGCATCAGCCCTAGGATAATGATATTGTTAGGGTTATGGTTAGCATAAGCTCTAGGATAGTGTTATTGTTAGTGTTAGCCTCAGCCCTAGGAGAGTGTTACTGTTAGGGTTAGCATCAGCCCTAGGATAGTGTTAGGGTTAGATTTAGGGTAGGGTTAGCATCAGCCCTAGGATAGTGTTAGGGTTAGTGTTAGGGTTAGCAACAGCCTTAGGAGAGTGTTAGGGTTAGGGTTAGGGATAACATCAGCCCTAGGATAGTGTTAGGGTTAGGGTTAGGGTTAGCATCAGCACTAGGATAGTGTTAGAGTTACGGTTAGGGTTAGCATCAGCCCTAGGATAGTGTTAGGGTTAGGGTTAGCATCAGCCCTAGGATAGTGTTAGGGTTAGGGTTAGGGTTAGTATCAGCCCTAGGATAGTGTTAGGATTAGGGTTAGGTTTAGCATCAGCCCTAGTATAGTGTTAGGATTAGGGTTAGGTTTAGCATCAGCACTAGGATAGTGTTAGGGTTAGGGTTAGGGCTAGCATCAGCCATAGGATAGTGTTAGGGTTAGGGTTAGGGTTAGGGTTAGCATCCGGCCTAGGATAGTGTTAGGGTTAGGGTTAGCATCAGCCTTAGGATACTGTTAGGGTTAGGGTTAGGGTTAGCATCAGCCCTAGGATAGTGTTAGGGTTAGGGTTAGTATCAGCCCTAGGATAATGTTAGGGTTAGGGTTATGGTTAGCATCAGCCCTAGGATAGTGTTAGGGTTAGGGTTAGCATCAGCCCTAAGATAGTGTTAGGTTTAGGGTTAGGGTTAGCATCATCCCTAGGATAGTGTTAGGGTTAGGGTTAGACTCAGCCCTAGCATACTGTTAGGGTTATTGTTAGGGTTAGCATCAGCCCTAGGATAGTGTTATGGTTAGGGTTAGCATCAGCCCTAGGAGAGTGTTAGTGTTAGGGTTAGGGTTAGCATCAGCCCTAGGATAGTGTTAGGGTTAGGGTTAGCATCAGCCCTAGGATAATCTTATGGTTAGGGTGATGGTTAGCATGAGCCCTAGGATAGTGTTAGGGTTAGGATTTGGGTTAGCATCAGCCCTAGGATAGTGTTAGGGTTAGGGTTAGACTCAGCCCTAGAATATTGTTAGGGTTATTGTTAGGGTTAGCATCAGCCCTAGGATAGTGTTAGGGTTAGGGTTAGCATCAGCCCTAGGAGAGTGTTAGGGTTAGGGTTAGGGTTAGCAACAGCCCTAGGATAGTGTTAGGGTTAGGGTTAGGGATAACATCAGCCCTAGGATAGTGTTAGGGTTAGGGTTAAGGTTAGCATCAGCAGTAGGATAGTGTTAGTGTTAGGGTTAGGGTTAGCATCAGCCCTAGGATACTGTTAGGGTTAGGGTTAGCTTCAGCCCTAGGATAGTGTTAGGGTTAGGGTTAGCATCAGCCCTAGGATAATCTTATGGTTAGGGTGATGGTTAGCATCAGCCCTAGGATAGTGTTAGGGTTAGGATTAGGGTTAGCATCAGCCCCAGGATAGTGTTAGGGTTAGGGTTAGACTCAGCCCTAGGATACTGTTAGGGTTATTGTTAGGGTTAGCATCAGCCCTAGGATAGTGTTAGGGTTAGGGTTAGCATTAGCCTTAGGATAGTGTCAGGGTTAGGGTTAGGGTTAGCAACAGCCCTAGGATAGAGTTAGGGTTAGGGTTAGCATCAGCCCTAGGATAGTGTTAGGGTTAGGGTTAGGGTTAGCATCAGCCCTAGGATAGTGTTAGGGTTAGGGTTAGCATCAGCCCTAGGATAGTGTTATGGTTATGGTTACGGTTAGCATCAGCCCTAGGATAGTGTTAGGGTTAGGGTTAGCATCAGACAGAGGATAGTGTTAGGGTTAGGGTTAGGGTTAGCATCAGCCCAAGATAGTGTTAGGGTTAGGGTTAGCGTTAGCATCAGCCCTAGGATAGTGTTAGTGTTAGGGTTAGGGTTAGCATCAACCCTAGGATAGTGTTAGGTTTAGGGTTAGGGTTAGCATCAGCCCTAGGATAGTGTTAGGGTTAGGGTTAGCCTCAGCCCTAGGATAGTGTTAGGGTTAGGGTTAGCCTCAGCCCTAGAATAGTGTTAGAGTTAGTGTTAGGTTTAGCATCAGCCCTAGGATAGGGTTAGGGTTATGGTTAGCATCAGCCCTAGGATAGTGTTAGGGTTAGGGTTAGGGTTAGCATCAGCCCTAGGATAGTGTTAGGGTTAGGGTTAGGGTTAGCATCAGCCCTAGGATAGTGCTAGGGTTAGGGTTAGGGTTAGCATCAGCCCTAGGATAGTGTTAGGGTTAGGGTTAGCATCAGCCCTAGGATAGTGTTAGCGTTAGTGTTAGGGTTATCATCAGGCCTAGGATAGTGTTAGTTTTAGGGTTAGCATCAGCCCTAGGATAATGTTACGGTTAGGGTTAGGCTAAACATCAGCCCTAGGATAGTGTTAGGGTTAGAGTTAGCATCAGCCCTAGGACAGTGTTAGGGTTAGGGTTAGGGTAAGCATCAGCCCTAGGATAGTGTTAGGGTTAGGTTTAGCATCAGCCTTAGGATACTGTTAGGGTTAGGGTTAGCATCAGCCATAGGATATTGTTAGGGTTAGGGTTAGCATCAGACATAGGGTAGTGTTAAGGTTAGGGTTAGGGTTAGGATCAGCCCTAGGATAGTGTTAGGGTTAGGGTTAGGGTTAGGATCAGCCCTAGGATAGTGTTAGGGTTAGGGTTAGGGTTAGCATCAACCCTAGGATAGTGTTAGGGTTAGGGTTAGGGTTAGCATCAGCCCTAGGATAGTGTTAGTGTTAGGGTTAGCATCAGCCCTAGGATAGTGTTAGGGTTAGGGTTAGGGTAAGCATCAACCCTAGGATAGTGTTAGGGTTAGGGTTAGCATCAGCCCTAGGATACTGTTAGGGTTAGGGTTAGGGTTAGCATCAGCCCTAGGATAGTGTTAGGGTTAGGGTTAGCATCAGACATAGGATAGTGTTAGGGGTGGGGTTAGGGTTAGCATCAGCCCTAGGATAGTGTTAGGGTTAGGGTTAGCATCAGCCCTAGGATAGTGTTAGCGTTAGTGTTAGGGTTATCATCAGGCCTAGGATAGTGTTAGTTTTAGGGTTAGCATCAGCCCTAGGATAATGTTACGGTTAGGGTTAGGCTAAACATCAGCCCTAGGATAGTGTTAGGGTTAGAGTTAGCATCAGCCCTAGGACAGTGTTAGGGTTAGGGTTAGGGTAAGCATCAGCCCTAGGATAGTGTTAGGGTTAGGTTTAGCATCAGCCTTAGGATACTGTTAGGGTTAGGGTTAGCATCAGCCCTAGGATATTGTTAGGGTTAGGGTTAGCATCAGACATAGGATAGTGTTAAGGTTAGGGTTAGGGTTAGGATCAGCCCTAGGATAGTGTTAGGGTTAGGGTTAGGGTTAGGATCAGCCCTAGGATAGTGTTAGGGTTAGGGTTAGGGTTAGCATCAACCCTAGGATAGTGTTAGGGTTAGGGTTAGGGTTAGCATCAGCCCTAGGATAGTGTTAGTGTTAGGGTTAGCATCAGCCCTAGGATACTGTTAGGGTTAGGGTTAGGGTAAGCATCAACCCTAGGATAGTGTTAGGGTTAGGGTTAGCATCAGCCCTAGGATACTGTTAGGGTTAGGGTTAGGGTTAGCATCAGCCCTAGGATAGTGTTAGGGTTAGGGTTAGCATCAGACATAGGATAGTGTTAGGGGTGGGGTTACGGTTAGCATCAGCCCTAGGATAGTGTTAGGGTTAGGGTTAGGGTTAGCATCAGCCCTAGGATAGTGTTAGGGTTAGGGTTAGGGTTAGCATCAACCCTAGGATAGTGTTAGGGTTAGGGTTAGGGTTATCATCCGGCCTAGGATAGTGTTAGGGTTAGGGTTAGCATCAGCTCTAGGATAGTGTTAGGGCTAGGGTTAGCATCAGCCCTAGGATAGTGTTAGGGTTAGGGTTAGGGTTATCATCAGGCCTAGCATAGTGTTAGTGTTAGGGTTAGCATCAGCCCTAGGATAGTGTTAGGGTTAGGGTTAGGGTTAGGGTTAGCATCAGCCCTAGGATAGTGTTAGGGTTAGGGTTAGCATTAGCCGTAGGATAGTGTCAGGGTTAGGGCTAGGGTAAGCATCAGCCCTAGGATAGAGTTAGGGTTAGGGTTAGCATCAGCCCTAGGATAGTGTTAGGGTTAGGGTTAGGGTTAGCATCATCCCTAGGATAGTGTTAGGGTTAGGGTTAGCATCAGCCCTAGGATAGTGTTATGGTTATGGTTACGGTTAGCATCAGCCCTAGGATAGTGTTAGAGTTAGGGTTAGCATCAGACATAGGATAGTGTTAGGGTTAGGGTTAGGGTTAGCATCAGCCCTAGGATAGAGTTAGGGTTAGGGTTAGCATCAGCCCTAGGATACTGTTAGGGTTAGGGTTAGGGTTAGCATCAGCCCTAGGATAGTGTGAGGGTTAGGGTTAGCATCAGACATAGGATAGTGTTAGGGGTGGGGTTACGGTTAGCATCAGCCCTAGGATAGTGTTAGGGTTAGGGTTAGGGTTAGCATCAGCCGTAGGATAGTGTTAGGGTTAGGGTTAGGGTTAGCATCAACCCTAGGATAGTGTTAGGGTTAGGGTTAGGGTTCGCATCAGCCCTAGGATAATGATATTGTTAGGGTTATGGTTAGCATAAGCTCTAGGATAGTGTTATTGTTAGTGTTAGCCTCAGCCCTAGGAGAGTGTTACTGTTAGGGTTAGCATCAGCCCTAGGATAGTGTTAGGGTTAGGGTTAGGGTAGGGTTAGCATCAGCCCTAGGATAGTGTTAGGGTTAGTGTTAGGGTTAGCAACAGCCTTAGGAGAGTGTTAGGGTTAGGGTTAGGGATAACATCAGCCCTAGGATAGTGTTAGGGTTAGGGTTAGGGTTAGCATCAGCACTAGGATAGTGTTAGAGTTACGGTTAGGGTTAGCATCAGCCCTAGGATAGTGTTAGGGTTAGGGTTAGCATCAGCCCTAGGATACTGTTAGGGTTAGGGTTAGGGTTAGTATCAGCCCTAGGATAGTGTTAGGATTAGGGTTAGGTTTAGCATCAGCCCTAGGATAGTGTTAGGATTAGGGTTAGGTTTAGCATCAGCACTAGGATAGTGTTAGGGTTAGGGTTAGGGCTAGCATCAGCCATAGGATAGTGTTAGGGTTAGGGTTAGGGTTAGGGTTAGCATCCGGCCTAGGATAGTGTTAGGGTTAGGGTTAGCATCAGCCTTAGGATACTGTTAGGGTTAGGGTTAGGGTTAGCATCAGCCCTAGGATAGTGTTAGGGTTAGGGTTAGTATCAGCCCTAGGATAATGTTAGGGTTAGGGTTATGGTTAGCATCAGCCCTAGGATAGTGTTAGGGTTAGGGTTAGCATCAGCCCTAAGATAGTGTTAGGTTTAGGGTTAGGGTTAGCATCATCCCTAGGATAGTGTTAGGGTTAGGGTTAGACTCAGCCCTAGCATACTGTTAGGGTTATTGTTAGGGTTAGCATCAGCCCTAGGATAGTGTTATGGTTAGGGTTAGCATCAGCCCTAGGAGAGTGTTAGTGTTAGGGTTAGGGTTAGCATCAGCCCTAGGATAGTGTTAGGGTTAGGGTTAGCATCAGCCCTAGGATAATCTTATGGTTAGGGTGATGGTTAGCATGAGCCCTAGGATAGTGTTAGGGTTAGGATTTGGGTTAGCATCAGCCCTAGGATAGTGTTAGGGTTAGGGTTAGACTCAGCCCTAGAATATTGTTAGGGTTATTGTTAGGGTTAGCATCAGCCCTAGGATAGTGTTAGGGTTAGGGTTAGCATCAGCCCTAGGAGAGTGTTAGGGTTAGGGTTAGGGTTAGCATCAGCCCTAGGATAGTGTTAGGGTTAGGGTTCGCATCAGCCCTAGGATAATGATATGGTTAGGGTTATGGTTAGCATAAGCTCTAGGATAGTGTTATTGTTAGTGTTATCCTCAGCCCTAGGAGAGTGTTACTGTTACGGTTAGCATCAGCCCTAGGATAGTGTTAGGGTTCAGGTTGGGGTTAGGGTTAGCATCAGCCCTAGGATAGTGTTAGGGTTAGGGTTAGGGATAACATCAGCCCTAGGATAGTGTTAGGGTTAGGGTTAAGGTTAGCATCAGCAGTAGGATAGTGTTAGTGTTAGGGTTAGGGTTAGCATCAGCCCTAGGATACTGTTAGGGTTAGGGTTAGCTTCAGCCCTAGGATAGTGTTAGGGTTAGGGTTAGCATCAGCCCTAGGATAATCTTATGGTTAGGGTGATGGTTAGCATCAGCCCTAGGATAGTGTTAGGGTTAGGATTAGGGTTAGCATCAGCCCCAGGATAGTGTTAGGGTTAGGGTTAGACTCAGCCCTAGGATACTGTTAGGGTTATTGTTAGGGTTAGCATCAGCCCTAGGATAGTGTTAGGGTTAGGGTTAGCATTAGCCTTAGGATAGTGTCAGGGTTAGGGTTAGGGTTAGCATCAGCCCTAGGATAGAGTTAGGGTTAGGGTTAGCATCAGCCCTAGGATAGTGTTAGGGTTAGGGTTAGGGTTAGCATCAGCCCTAGGATAGTGTTAGGGTTAGGGTTAGCATCAGCCCTAGGATAGTGTTATGGTTATGGTTACGGTTAGCATCAGCCCTAGGATAGTGTTAGGGTTAGGGTTAGCATCAGACAGAGGATAGTGTTAGGGTTAGGGTTAGGGTTAGCATCAGCCCAAGATAGTGTTAGGGTTAGGGTTAGCGTTAGCATCAGCCCTAGGATAGTGTTAGTGTTAGGGTTAGGGTTAGCATCAACCCTAGGATAGTGTTAGGTTTAGGGTTAGGGTTAGCATCAGCCCTAGGATAGTGTTAGGGTTAGGGTTAGCCTCAGCCCTAGGATAGTGTTAGGGTTAGGGTTAGCCTCAGCCCTAGAATAGTGTTAGAGTTAGTGTTAGGTTTAGCATCAGCCCTAGGATAGGGTTAGGGTTATGGTTAGCATCAGCCCTAGGATAGTGTTAGGGTTAGGGTTAGGGTTAGCATCAGCCCTAGGATAGTGTTAGGGTTAGGGTTAGGGTTAGCATCAGCCCTAGGATAGTGCTAGGGTTAGGGTTAGGGTTAGCATCAGCCCTAGGATAGTGTTAGGGTTAGGGTTAGCATCAGCCCTAGGATAGTGTTAGCGTTAGTGTTAGGGTTATCATCAGGCCTAGGATAGTGTTAGTTTTAGGGTTAGCATCAGCCCTAGGATAATGTTACGGTTAGGGTTAGGCTAAACATCAGCCCTAGGATAGTGTTAGGGTTAGAGTTAGCATCAGCCCTAGGACAGTGTTAGGGTTAGGGTTAGGGTAAGCATCAGCCCTAGGATAGTGTTAGGGTTAGGTTTAGCATCAGCCTTAGGATACTGTTAGGGTTAGGGTTAGCATCAGCCCTAGGATATTGTTAGGGTTAGGGTTAGCATCAGACATAGGGTAGTGTTAATGTTAGGGTTAGGGTTAGGATCAGCCCTAGGATAGTGTTAGGGTTAGGGTTAGGGTTAGGATCAGCCCTAGGATAGTGTTAGGGTTAGGGTTAGGGTTAGCATCAACCCTAGGATAGTGTTAGGGTTAGGGTTAGGGTTAGCATCAGCCCTAGGATAGTGTTAGTGTTAGGGTTAGCATCAGCCCTAGGATAGTGTTAGGGTTAGGGTTAGGGTAAGCATCAACCCTAGGATAGTGTTAGGGTTAGGGTTAGCATCAGCCCTAGGATACTGTTAGGGTTAGGGTTAGGGTTAGCATCAGCCCTAGGATAGTGTTAGGGTTAGGGTTAGCATCAGACATAGGATAGTGTTAGGGGTGGGGTTAGGGTTAGCATCAGCCCTAGGATAGTGTTAGGGTTAGGGTTAGCATCAGCCCTAGGATAGTGTTAGCGTTAGTGTTAGGGTTATCATCAGGCCTAGGATAGTGTTAGTTTTAGGGTTAGCATCAGCCCTAGGATAATGTTACGGTTAGGGTTAGGCTAAACATCAGCCCTAGGATAGTGTTAGGGTTAGAGTTAGCATCAGCCCTAGGACAGTGTTAGGGTTAGGGTTAGGGTAAGCATCAGCCCTAGGATAGTGTTAGGGTTAGGTTTAGCATCAGCCTTAGGATACTGTTAGGGTTAGGGTTAGCATCAGCCCTAGGATATTGTTAGGGTTAGGGTTAGCATCAGACATAGGATAGTGTTAAGGTTAGGGTTAGGGTTAGGATCAGCCCTAGGATAGTGTTAGGGTTAGGGTTAGGGTTAGGATCAGCCCTAGGATAGTGTTAGGGTTAGGGTTAGGGTTAGCATCAACCCTAGGATAGTGTTAGGGTTAGGGTTAGGGTTAGCATCAGCCCTAGGATAGTGTTAGTGTTAGGGTTAGCATCAGCCCTAGGATACTGTTAGGGTTAGGGTTAGGGTAAGCATCAACCCTAGGATAGTGTTAGGGTTAGGGTTAGCATCAGCCCTAGGATACTGTTAGGGTTAGGGTTAGGGTTAGCATCAGCCCTAGGATAGTGTTAGGGTTAGGGTTAGCATCAGACATAGGATAGTGTTAGGGGTGGGGTTACGGTTAGCATCAGCCCTAGGATAGTGTTAGGGTTAGGGTTAGGGTTAGCATCAGCCCTAGGATAGTGTTAGGGTTAGGGTTAGGGTTAGCATCAACCCTAGGATAGTGTTAGGGTTAGGGTTAGGGTTATCATCCGGCCTAGGATAGTGTTAGGGTTAGGGTTAGCATCAGCTCTAGGATAGTGTTAGGGCTAGGGTTAGCATCAGCCCTAGGATAGTGTTAGGGTTAGGGTTAGGGTTATCATCAGGCCTAGCATAGTGTTATTGTTAGTGTTAGCCTCAGCCCTAGGAGAGTGTTACTGTTAGGGTTAGCATCAGCCCTAGGATAGTGTTAGGGTTAGGGTTAGGGTTAGGGTTAGCATCAGCCCTAGGATAGTGTTAGGGTTAGTGTTAGGGTTAGCAACAGCCTTAGGAGAGTGTTAGGGTTAGGGTTAGGGATAACATCAGCCCTAGGATAGTGTTAGGGTTAGGGTTAGGGTTAGCATCAGCACTAGGATAGTGTTAGAGTTACGGTTAGGGTTAGCATCAGCCCTAGGATAGTGTTAGGGTTAGGGTTAGCATCAGCCCTAGGATAGTGTTAGGGTTAGGGTTAGGGTTAGTATCAGCCCTAGGATAGTGTTAGGATTAGGGTTAGGTTTAGCATCAGCCCTAGGATAGTGTTAGGATTAGGGTTAGGTTTAGCATCAGCACTAGGATAGTGTTAGGGTTAGGGTTAGGGCTAGCATCAGCCATAGGATAGTGTTAGGGTTAGGGTTAGGGTTAGGGTTAGCATCCGGCCTAGGATAGTGTTAGGGTTAGGGTTAGCATCAGCCTTAGGATACTGTTAGGGTTAGGGTTAGGGTTAGCATCAGCCCTAGGATAGTGTTAGGGTTAGGGTTAGTATCAGCCCTAGGATAATGTTAGGGTTAGGGTTATGGTTAGCATCAGCCCTAGGATAGTGTTAGGGTTAGGGTTAGCATCAGCCCTAAGATAGTGTTAGGTTTAGGGTTAGGGTTAGCATCATCCCTAGGATAGTGTTAGGGTTAGGGTTAGACTCAGCCCTAGCATACTGTTAGGGTTATTGTTAGGGTTAGCATCAGCCCTAGGATAGTGTTATGGTTAGGGTTAGCATCAGCCCTAGGAGAGTGTTAGTGTTAGGGTTAGGGTTAGCATCAGCCCTAGGATAGTGTTAGGGTTAGGGTTAGCATCAGCCCTAGGATAATCTTATGGTTAGGGTGATGGTTAGCATGAGCCCTAGGATAGTGTTAGGGTTAGGATTTGGGTTAGCATCAGCCCTAGGATAGTGTTAGGGTTAGGGTTAGACTCAGCCCTAGAATATTGTTAGGGTTATTGTTAGGGTTAGCATCAGCCCTAGGATAGTGTTAGGGTTAGGGTTAGCATCAGCCCTAGGAGAGTGTTAGGGTTAGGGTTAGGGTTAGCATCAGCCCTAGGATAGTGTTAGGGTTAGGGTTCGCATCAGCCCTAGGATAATGATATGGTTAGGGTTATGGTTAGCATAAGCTCTAGGATAGTGTTATTGTTAGTGTTATCCTCAGCCCTAGGAGAGTGTTACTGTTACGGTTAGCATCAGCCCTAGGATAGTGTTAGGGTTCAGGTTGGGGTTAGGGTTAGCATCAGCCCTAGGATATTGTTAGGGTTAGGGTTAGGGATAACATCAGCCCTAGGATAGTGTTAGGGTTAGGGTTAAGGTTAGCATCAGCAGTAGGATAGTGTTAGTGTTAGGGTTAGGGTTAGCATCAGCCCTAGGATACTGTTAGGGTTAGGGTTAGCTTCAGCCCTAGGATAGTGTTAGGGTTAGGGTTAGCATCAGCCCTAGGATAATCTTATGGTTAGGGTGATGGTTAGCATCAGCCCTAGGATAGTGTTAGGGTTAGGATTAGGGTTAGCATCAGCCCCAGGATAGTGTTAGGGTTAGGGTTAGACTCAGCCCTAGGATACTGTTAGGGTTATTGTTAGGGTTAGCATCAGCCCTAGGATAGTGTTAGGGTTAGGGTTAGCATTAGCCTTAGGATAGTGTCAGGGTTAGGGTTAGGGTTAGCATCAGCCCTAGGATAGAGTTAGGGTTAGGGTTAGCATCAGCCCTAGGATAGTGTTAGGGTTAGGGTTAGGGTTAGCATCAGCCCTAGGATAGTGTTAGGGTTAGGGTTAGCATCAGCCCTAGGATAGTGTTATGGTTATGGTTACGGTTAGCATCAGCCCTAGGATAGTGTTAGGGTTAGGGTTAGCATCAGACAGAGGATAGTGTTAGGGTTAGGGTTAGGGTTAGCATCAGCCCAAGATAGTGTTAGGGTTAGGGTTAGCGTTAGCATCAGCCCTAGGATAGTGTTAGTGTTAGGGTTAGGGTTAGCATCAACCCTAGGATAGTGTTAGGTTTAGGGTTAGGGTTAGCATCAGCCCTAGGATAGTGTTAGGGTTAGGGTTAGCCTCAGCCCTAGGATAGTGTTAGGGTTAGGGTTAGCCTCAGCCCTAGAATAGTGTTAGAGTTAGTGTTAGGTTTAGCATCAGCCCTAGGATAGGGTTAGGGTTATGGTTAGCATCAGCCCTAGGATAGTGTTAGGGTTAGGGTTAGGGTTAGCATCAGCCCTAGGATAGTGTTAGGGTTAGGGTTAGGGTTAGCATCAGCCCTAGGATAGTGCTAGGGTTAGGGTTAGGGTTAGCATCAGCCCTAGGATAGTGTTAGGGTTAGGGTTAGCATCAGCCCTAGGATAGTGTTAGCGTTAGTGTTAGGGTTATCATCAGGCCTAGGATAGTGTTAGTTTTAGGGTTAGCATCAGCCCTAGGATAATGTTACGGTTAGGGTTAGGCTAAACATCAGCCCTAGGATAGTGTTAGGGTTAGAGTTAGCATCAGCCCTAGGACAGTGTTAGGGTTAGGGTTAGGGTAAGCATCAGCCCTAGGATAGTGTTAGGGTTAGGTTTAGCATCAGCCTTAGGATACTGTTAGGGTTAGGGTTAGCATCAGCCCTAGGATATTGTTAGGGTTAGGGTTAGCATCAGACATAGGGTAGTGTTAAGGTTAGGGTTAGGGTTAGGATCAGCCCTAGGATAGTGTTAGGGTTAGGGTTAGGGTTAGGATCAGCCCTAGGATAGTGTTAGGGTTAGGGTTAGGGTTAGCATCAACCCTAGGATAGTGTTAGGGTTAGGGTTAGGGTTAGCATCAGCCCTAGGATAGTGTTAGTGTTAGGGTTAGCATCAGCCCTAGGATAGTGTTAGGGTTAGGGTTAGGGTAAGCATCAACCCTAGGATAGTGTTAGGGTTAGGGTTAGCATCAGCCCTAGGATACTGTTAGGGTTAGGGTTAGGGTTAGCATCAGCCCTAGGATAGTGTTAGGGTTAGGGTTAGCATCAGACATAGGATAGTGTTAGGGGTGGGGTTACGGTTAGCATCAGCCCTAGGATAGTGTTAGGGTTAGGGTTAGGGTTAGCATCAGCCCTAGGATAGTGTTAGGGTTAGGGTTAGGGTTAGCATCAACCCTAGGATAGTGTTAGGGTTAGGGTTAGGGTTATCATCTGGCCTAGGATAGTGTTAGGGTTAGGGTTAGCATCAGCTCTAGGATAGTGTTAGGGCTAGGGTTAGCATCAGCCCTAGGATAGTGTTAGGGTTAGGGTTAGGGTTATCATCAGGCCTAGCATAGTGTTAGTGTTAGGGTTAGCATCAGCCCTAGGATAGTGTTAGGGTTAGGGTTAGGGTTAGGGTTAGCATCAGCCCTAGGATAGTGTTAGGGTTAGGGTTAGCATTAGCCTTAGGATAGTGTCAGGGTTAGGGCTAGGGTAAGCATCAGCCCTAGGATAGAGTTAGGGTTAGGGTTAGCATCAGCCCTAGGATAGTGTTAGGGTTAGGGTTAGGGTTAGCATCATCCCTAGGATAGTGTTAGGGTTAGGGTTAGCATCAGCCCTAGGATAGTGTTATGGTTATGGTTACGGTTAGCATCAGCCCTAGGATAGTGTTAGAGTTAGGGTTAGCATCAGACATAGGATAGTGTTAGGGTTAGGGTTAGGGTTAGCATCAGCCCTAGGATAGAGTTAGGGTTAGGGTTAGCATCAGCCCTAGGATACTGTTAGGGTTAGGGTTAGGGTTAGCATCAGCCCTAGGATAGTGTGAGGGTTAGGGTTAGCATCAGACATAGGATAGTGTTAGGGGTGGGGTTACGGTTAGCATCAGCCCTAGGATAGTGTTAGGGTTAGGGTTAGGGTTAGCATCAGCCCTAGGATAGTGTTAGGGTTAGGGTTAGGGTTAGCATCAACCCTAGGATAGTGTTAGGGTTAGGGTTAGGGTTATCATCCGGCCTAGGATAGTGTTAGGGTTAGGGTTAGCATCAGCTCTAGGATAGTGTTAGGGTTAGGGTTAGTGTTAGCATCAGCCCTAGGATAGTGTTAGGGCTAGGGTTAGCATCAGCCCTAGGATAGTGTTAGGGTTAGGGTTAGGGTTATCATCAGGCCTAGCATAGTGTTAGTGTTAGGGTTAGCATCAGCCCTAGGATAGTGTTAGGGTTAGGGTTAGGGTTAGGGTTAGCATCAGCCCTAGAATAGTGTTAGGGTTAGGATTAGGGTCAGCAACAGCCCTAGGATAGTGTTAGGGTTAGGGTTAGGGATAGCATCAGCCCTAGGATAGTGTTAGGGATAGGGGTAGGGTTAGCATCAGCCCTAGGATAGTGTTAGGGATAGGGTTAGGGTTATCATGAGGCCTAGGATAGTGTTAGGGTTAGGGTTAGCATCAGCCTTAGGATAGTGTTAGGGTTAGGGTTAGGGTTAGCATCAGGATAGGATAGTGTTAGGGTGAGGGTTAGCATCAGCCTTAGGATATTGTTAGTGTTAGGGTTAGGGTTAGCATCAGCCCTAGGATAGTGTTAGCGTTAGGTTTAGCATCAGACCTAGGATAGTGCTAGGGTTAGGGTTAGGGTTAGCATCAGCCCTCGGATACTGTTATGGTTAGAAATAGCATCAACCCTAGGATAGTGTTAGGGTTAGGGTTAGGGTTAGCATCAGCCCTACGATAGTGTTAGGGTTAGGGTTAGGGTTAGCATCAGGCCTGGGATAGTGTTAGGGTTAGGGTTAGCATCAGCCTTAGGATAGTGTTAGGGTTAGGGTTAGGGTTCGCATCAGCCCTAGGATAATGATATTGTTAGGGTTATGGTTAGCATAAGCTCTAGGATAGTGTTATTGTTAGTGTTAGCCTCAGCCCTAGGAGAGTGTTACTGTTAGGGTTAGCATCAGCCCTAGGATAGTGTTAGGGTTAGGGTTAGGGTTAGGGTTAGCATCAGCCCTAGGATAGTGTTAGGGTTAGTGTTAGGGTTAGCAACAGCCTTAGGAGAGTGTTAGGGTTAGGGTTAGGGATAACATCAGCCCTAGGATAGTGTTAGGGTTAGGGTTAGGGTTAGCATCAGCACTAGGATAGTGTTAGAGTTACGGTTAGGGTTAGCATCAGCCCTAGGATAGTGTTAGGGTTAGGGTTAGCATCATCCCTAGGATAGTGTTAGGGTTAGGGTTAGGGTTAGTATCAGCCCTAGGATAGTGTTAGGATTAGGGTTAGGTTTAGCATCAGCCCTAGGATAGTGTTAGGATTAGGGTTAGGTTTAGCATCAGCACTAGGATAGTGTTAGGGTTAGGGTTAGGGCTAGCATCAGCCATAGGATAGTGTTAGGGTTAGGGTTAGGGTTAGGGTTAGCATCCGGCCTAGGATAGTGTTAGGGTTAGGGTTAGCATCAGCCTTAGGATACTGTTAGGGTTAGGGTTAGGGTTAGCATCAGCCCTAGGATAGTGTTAGGGTTAGGTTTAGTATCAGCCCTAGGATAATGTTAGGGTTAGGGTTATGGTTAGCATCAGCCCTAGGATAGTGTTAGGGTTAGGGTTAGCATCAGCCCTAAGATAGTGTTAGGTTTAGGGTTAGGGTTAGCATCATCCCTAGGATAGTGTTAGGGTTAGGGTTAGACTCAGCCCTAGGATACTGTTAGGGTTATTGTTAGGGTTAGCATCAGCCCTAGGATAGTGTTATGGTTAGGGTTAGCATCAGCCCTAGGAGAGTGTTAGTGTTAGGGTTAGGGTTAGCATCAGCCCTAGGATAGTGTTAGGGTTAGGGTTAGCATCAGCCCTAGGATAATCTTATGGTTAGGGTGATGGTTAGCATGAGCCCTAGGATAGTGTTAGGGTTAGGATTTGGGTTAGCATCAGCCCTAGGATAGTGTTAGGGTTAGGGTTAGACTCAGCCCTAGAATATTGTTAGGGTTATTGTTAGGGTTAGCATCAGCCCTAGGATAGTGTTAGGGTTAGGGTTAGCATCAGCCCTAGGAGAGTGTTAGGGTTAGGGTTAGGGTTAGCATCAGCCCTAGGATAGTGTTAGGGTTAGGGTTCGCATCAGCCCTAGGATAATGATATGGTTAGGGTTATGGTTAGCATAAGCTCTAGGATAGTGTTATTGTTAGTGTTATCCTCAGCCCTAGGAGAGTGTTACTGTTACGGTTAGCATCAGCCCTAGGATCGTGTTAGGGTTCGGGTTGGGGTTAGGGTTAGCATCAGCCCTAGGATAGTGTTAGGGTTAGGGTTAGGGTTAGCAACAGCCCTAGGATAGTGTTAGGGTTAGGGTTAGGGATAACATCAGCCCTAGGATAGTGTTAGGGTTAGGGTTAGGGTTAGCATCAGCAGTAGGATAGTGTTAGTGTTAGGGTTAGGGTTAGCATCAGCCCTAGGATACTGTTAGGGTTAGGGTTAGCTTCAGCCCTAGGATAGTGTTAGGGTTAGGGTTAGCATCAGCCCTAGGATAATCTTATGGTTAGGGTGATGGTTAGCATCAGCCCTAGGATAGTGTTAGGGTTAGGATTAGGGTTAGCATCAGCCCCAGGATAGTGTTAGGGTTAGGGTTAGACTCAGCCCTAGGATACTGTTAGGGTTATTGTTAGGGTTAGCATCAGCCCTAGGATAGTGTTAGGGTTAGGGTTAGCATCAGCCCTAGGATAGTGCTAGTGTTAGGGTTAGGGTTAGCATCAGCCCTAGGATAGTGTTAGGGTTAGGGTTAGCATCAGCCCTAGGATAGTGTTAGCGTTAGTGTTAGGGTTATCATCAGGCCTAGGATAGTGTTAGCTTTAGGGTTAGCATCAGCCCTAGGATAATGTTACGGTTAGGGTTAGGCTAAACATCAGCCCTAGGATAGTGTTAGGGTTAGAGTTAGCATCAGCCCTAGGACAGTGTTAGGGTTAGGGTTAGGGTAAGCATCAGCCCTAGGATAGTGTTAGGGTTAGGTTTAGCATCAGCCTTAGGATACTGTTAGGGTTAGGGTTAGCATCAGCCCTAGGATATTGTTAGGGTTAGGGTTAGCATCAGACATAGGATAGTGTTAAGGTTAGGGTTAGGGTTAGGATCAGCCCTAGGATAGTGTTAGGGTTAGGGTTAGGGTTAGGATCAGCCCTAGGATAGTGTTAGTGTTAGGGTTAGCATCAGCCCTAGGATACTGTTAGGGTTAGGGTTAGGGTTAGCATCAGCCCTAGGATAGTGTTAGGGTTAGGGTTAGCATCAGACATAGGATAGTGTTAGGGGTGGGGTTACGGTTAGCATCAGCCCTAGGATAGTGTTAGGGTTAGGGTGAGGGTTAGCATCAGCCCTAGGATAGTGTTAGGGTTAGGGTTAGGGTTAGCATCAACCCTAGGATAGTGTTAGGGTTAGGGTTAGGGTTATCATCCGGCCTAGGATAGTGTTAGGGTTAGGGTTAGCATCAGCTCTAGGATAGTGTTAGGGCTAGGGTTAGCATCAGCCCTAGGATAGTGTTAGGGTTAGGGTTGGCGTTATCATCAGGCCTAGCATACTGTTAGTGTTAGGGTTAGCATTAGCCCTAGGATAGTGTTAGGGTTAGGGTTAGGGTTAGGGTTAGCATCAGCCCTAGGATAGTGTTAGGGTTAGGGTTAGCATTAGCCTTAGGATAGTGTCAGGGTTAGGGTTAGGGTTAGCATCTGCCCTAGGATAGAGTTAGGGTTAGGGTTAGCATCAGCCCTAGGATAGTGTTAGGGTTAGGGTTAGGGTTAGCATCATCCCTAGGATACTGTTAGGGTTAGGGTTAGCATCAGCCCTAGGAGAGTGTTATGGTTATGGTTACGGTTAGCATCAGCCCTAGGATAGTGTTAGGGTTAGGGATAGCATCAGACGTAGGATAGTGTTAGGGTTAGGGTTAGGGTTAGCATCAGCCCTAGGATAGAGTTAGGGTTAGGGTTAGCATCAGCCCTAGGATACTGTTAGGGTTATGGTTAGGGTTAGCATCAGCCCTAGGATAGTGTGAGGGTTAGGGTTAGCATCAGACATAGGATAGTGTTAGGGGTGGGGTTACGGTTAGCATCAGCCCTAGGATAGTGTTAGGGTTAGGGTTAGGGTTAGCATCAGCCCTAGGACAGTGTTAGGGTTAGGGTTAGGGTTAGCATCAACCCTAGGATAGTGTTAGGGTTAGGGTTAGGGTTATCATCCGGCCTAGAATAGTGTTAGGGTTAGGGGTAGCATCAGCTCTAGGATAGTGTTAGGGTTAGGGTTAGTGTTAGCATCAGCCCTAGGATAGTGTTAGGGCTAGGATTAGCATCAGCCCTAGGATAGTGTTAGGGTTAGGGTTAGGGTTATCATCAGGCCTAGCATAGTGTTAGTGTTAGGGTTAGCATCAGCCCTAGGATAGTGTTAGGGTTAGGGTTAGGGTTAGGGTTAGCATCAGCCCTAGAATAGTGTTAGGGTTAGGATTAGGGTCAGCAACAGCACTAGGATAGTGTTAGGGTTAGGGTTAGGGATAGCATCAGCCCTAGGATAGTGTTAGGGATAGGGGTAGGGTTAGCATCAGCCCTAGGATAATGTTAGGGATAGGGTTAGGGTTAGCATGAGGCCTAGGATTGTGTTAGGGTTAGGGTTAGCATCAGCCTTAGGATAGTGTTAGGGTTAGGGTTAGGGTTAGCATCAGCACTAGGATAGTGTTAGGGTTAGGGTTAGCCTCAGCCCTAGGATAGTGTTAGAGTTAGTGTTAGGGTTAGCATCAGCCCTAGGATAGGGTTAGGTTTAGGGTTAGCATCAGCCCTAGGATAGTGTTATGGTTAGGGTTAGGGTTAGCATCAGCCCTAGGATAGTGTTAGGGTTAGGGTTAGCATCAGCCCTAGGGTAGTGTTAGGGTTAGGGTTAGGGTTAGCATCAGCCCTAGGATAGTGTTAGGGTTAGGGTTACCATCAGCCCTAAGATAGTGTTAGGGTTAGGGTTAGGGTTAGCATCAGCCCTAGGATAGTGTTAGGGTTAGGGTTACCATCAGCCCTAAGATAGTGTTAGGGTTAGGGTTAGGGTTAGCATCAGGATAGGATAGTGTTAGGGTGAGGGTTAGCATCAGCCTTAGGATAGTGTTAGTGTTAGGGTTAGGGTTAGCATCAGCCCTAGGATAGTGTTAGCGTTAGGTTTATCATCAGACCTAGGATAGTGCTAGGGTTAGGGTTAGGGTTAGCATCAGCCCTAGGATACTGTTATGGTTAGAGATAGCATCAACCCTAGGATAGTGTTAGGGTTAGGGTTAGGGTTAGCATCAGCCCTAGGATAGTGTTAGGGTTAGGGTTAGGGTTAGCATCAGGCCTGGGATAGTGTTAGGGTTAGGGTTAGCATCAGCCTTAGGATAGTGTTAGGGTTAGGGTTATGGTTCGCATCAGCCCTAGGATAATGATATTGTTAGGGTTATGGTTAGCATAAGCTCTAGGATAGTGTTATTGTTAGTGTTAGCCTCAGCCCTAGGAGAGTGTTACTGTTAGGGTTAGCATCAGCCCTAGGATAGTGTTAGGGTTAGGGTTAGGGTTAGGGTTAGCATCAGCCCTAGGATAGTGTTAGGGTTAGTGTTAGGGTTAGCAACAGCCTTAGGAGAGTGTTAGGGTTAGGGTTAGGGATAACATCAGCCCTAGGATTGTGTTAGGGTTAGGGTTAGGGTTAGCATCAGCACTAGGATAGTGTTAGAGTTACGGTTAGGGTTAGCATCAGCCCTAGGATAGTGTTAGGGTTAGGGTTAGCATCAGCCCTAGGATAGTGTTAGGGTTAGGGTTAGGGTTAGTATCAGCCCTAGGATAGTGTTAGGATTAGGGTTAGGTTTAGCATCAGCCCTAGGATAGTGTTAGGATTAGGGTTAGGTTTAGCATCAGCACTAGGATAGTGTTAGGGTTAGGTTTAGGGCTAGCATCAGCCATAGGATAGTGTTAGGGTTAGGGTTAGGGTTAGGGTTAGCATCCGGCCTAGGATAGTGTTAGGGTTAGGGTTAGCATCAGCCCTAGGATAGTGTTAGGGTTAGGGTTAGGGTTAGCATCAACCCTAGGATAGTGTTAGGGTTAGGGTTAGGGTTATCATCCGGCCTAGGATAGTGTTAGGGTTAGGGTTAGCATCAGCTCTAGGATAGTGTTAGGGCTAGGGTTAGCATCAGCCCTAGGATAGTGTTAGGGTTAGGCTTAGGGTTATCATCAGGCCTAGCATAGTGTTAGTGTTAGGGTTAGCATCAGCCCTAGGATAGTGTTAGGGTTAGGGTTAGGGTTAGGGTTAGCATCAGCCCTAGGATAGTGTTAGGGTTAGGGTTAGCATTAGCCTTAGGATAGTGTCAGGGTTAGGGCTAGGGTAAGCATCAGCCCTAGGATAGAGTTAGGGTTAGGGTTAGCATCAGCCCTAGGATAGTGTTAGGGTTAGGGTTAGGGTTAGCATCATCCCTAGGATAGTGTTAGGGTTAGGGTTAGCATCAGCCCTAGGATAGTGTTATGGTTATGGTTACGGTTAGCATCAGCCCTAGGATAGTGTTAGAGTTAGGGTTAGCATCAGACATAGGATAGTGTTAGGGTTAGGGTTAGGGTTAGCATCAGCCCTAGGATAGAGTTAGGGTTAGGGTTAGCATCAGCCCTAGGATACTGTTAGGGTTAGGGTTAGGGTTAGCATCAGCCCTAGGATAGTGTGAGGGTTAGGGTTAGCATCAGACATAGGATAGTGTTAGGGGTGGGGTTACGGTTAGCATCAGCCCTAGGATAGTGTTAGGGTTAGGGTTAGGGTTAGCATCAGCCCTAGGATAGTGTTAGGGTTAGGGTTAGGGTTAGCATCAACCCTAGGATAGTGTTAGGGTTAGGGTTAGGGTTATCATCCGGCCTAGGATAGTGTTAGGGTTAGGGTTAGCATCAGCTCTAGGATAGTGTTAGGGTTAGGGTTAGTGTTAGCATCAGCCCTAGGATAGTGTTAGGGCTAGGGTTAGCATCAGCCCTAGGATAGTGTTAGGGTTAGGGTTAGGGTTATCATCAGGCCTAGCATAGTGTTAGTGTTAGGGTTAGCATCAGCCCTAGGATAGTGTTAGGGTTAGGGTTAGGGTTAGGGTTAGCATCAGCCCTAGAATAGTGTTAGGGTTAGGATTAGGGTCAGCAACAGCCCTAGGATAGTGTTAGGGTTAGGGTTAGGGATAGCATCAGCCCTAGGATAGTGTTAGGGATAGGGGTAGGGTTAGCATCAGCCCTAGGATAGTGTTAGGGATAGGGTTAGGGTTATCATGAGGCCTAGGATAGTGTTAGGGTTAGGGTTAGCATCAGCCTTAGGATAGTGTTAGGGTTAGGGTTAGGGTTATCATCAGCACTAGGATAGTGTTAGGGTTAAGGTTAGCCTCAGCCCTAGGATACTGTTAGAGTTAGTGTTAGGGTTAGCATCAGCCCTAGGATAGGGTTAGGTTTAGGGTTACCATCAGCCCTAGGATAGTGTTAGGGTTAGGGTTAGGGTTAGCATCAGCCCTAGGATAGTGTTAGGGTTAGGGTTAGCATCAGCCCTAGGGTAGTGTTAGGGTTAGGGTTAGGGTTAGCATCAGCCCTAGGATAGTGTTAGGGTTAGGGTTACCATCAGCCCTAAGATAGTGTTAGGGTTAGGGTTAGGGTTAGCATCAGGATAAGATAGTGTTAGGGTGAGGGTTAGCATCAGCCTTAGGATATTGTTAGTGTTAGGGTTAGGGTTAGCATCAGCCCTAGGATAGTGTTAGCGTTAGGTTTAGCATCAGACCTAGGATAGTGCTAGGGTTAGGGTTAGGGTTAGCATCAGCCCTAGGATAATGATATTGTTAGGGTTATGGTTAGCATAAGCTCTAGGATAGTGTTATTGTTAGTGTTAGCCTCAGCCCTAGGAGAGTGTTACTGTTAGGGTTAGCATCAGCCCTAGGATAGTGTTAGGGTTAGGGTTAGGGTTAGGGTTAGCATCAGCCCTAGGATAGTGTTAGGGTTAGTGTTAGGGTTAGCAACAGCCTTAGGAGAGTGTTAGGGTTAGGGTTAGGGATAACATCAGCCCTAGGATAGTGTTAGGGTTAGGGTTAGGGTTAGCATCAGCACTAGGATAGTGTTAGAGTTACGGTTAGGGTTAGCATCAGCCCTAGGATAGTGTTAGGGTTAGGGTTAGCATCAGCCCTAGGATAGTGTTAGGGTTAGGGTTAGGGTTAGTATCAGCCCTAGGATAGTGTTAGGATTAGGGTTAGGTTTAGCATCAGCCCTAGGATAGTGTTAGGATTAGGGTTAGGTTTAGCATCAGCACTAGGATAGTGTTAGGGTTAGGGTTAGGGCTAGCATCAGCCATAGGATAGTGTTAGGGTTAGGGTTAGGGTTAGGGTTAGCATCCGGCCTAGGATAGTGTTAGGGTTAGGGTTAGCATCAGCCTTAGGATACTGTTAGGGTTAGGGTTAGGGTTAGCATCAGCCCTAGGATAGTGTTAGGGTTAGGTTTAGTATCAGCCCTAGGATAATGTTAGGGTTAGGGTTATGGTTAGCATCAGCCCTAGGATAGTGTTAGGGTTAGGGTTAGCATCAGCCCTAAGATAGTGTTAGGTTTAGGGTTAGGGTTAGCATCATCCCTAGGATAGTGTTAGGGTTAGGGTTAGACTCAGCCCAAGGATACTGTTAGGGTTATTGTTAGGGTTAGCATCAGCCCTAGGATAGTGTTATGGTTAGGGTTAGCATCAGCCCTAGGAGAGTGTTAGTGTTAGGGTTAGGGTTAGCATCAGCCCTAGGATAGTGTTAGGGTTAGGGTTAGCATCAGCCCTAGGATAATCTTATGGTTAGGGTGATGGTTAGCATGAGCCCTAGGATAGTGTTAGGGTTAGGATTTGGGTTAGCATCAGCCCTAGGATAGTGTTAGGGTTAGGGTTAGACTCAGCCCTAGAATATTGTTAGGGTTATTGTTAGGGTTAGCATCAGCCCTAGGATAGTGTTAGGGTTAGGGTTAGCATCAGCCCTAGGAGAGTGTTAGGGTTAGGGTTAGGGTTAGCATCAGCCCTAGGATAGTGTTAGGGTTAGGGTTCGCATCAGCCCTAGGATAATGATATGGTTAGGGTTATGGTTAGCATAAGCTCTAGGATAGTGTTATTGTTAGTGTTATCCTCAGCCCTAGGAGAGTGTTACTGTTACGGTTAGCATCAGCCCTAGGATAGTGTTAGGGTTCGGGTTGGGGTTAGGGTTAGCATCAGCCCTAGGATAGTGTTAGGGTTAGGGTTAGGGTTAGCAACAGCCCTAGGATAGTGTTAGGGTTAGGGTTAGGGATAACATCAGCCCTAGGATAGTGTTAGGGTTAGGGTTAGGGTTAGCATCAGCAGTAGGATAGTGTTAGTGTTAGGGTTAGGGTTAGCATCAGCCCTAGGATACTGTTAGGGTTAGGGTTAGCTTCAGCCCTAGGATAGTGTTAGGGTTAGGGTTAGCATCAGCCCTAGGATAATCTTATGGTTAGGGTGATGGTTAGCATCAGCCCTAGGATAGTGTTAGGGTTAGGATTAGGGTTAGCATCAGCCCCAGGATAGTGTTAGGGTTAGGGTTAGCATCAGCCCTAGGATAGTGCTAGTGTTAGGGTTAGGGTTAGCATCAGCCCTAGGATAGTGTTAGGGTTAGGGTTAGCATCAGCCCTAGGATAGTGTTAGCGTTAGTGTTAGGGTTATCATCAGGCCTAGGATAGTGTTAGCTTTAGGGTTAGCATCAGCCCTAGGATAATGTTACGGTTAGGGTTAGGCTAAACATCAGCCCTAGGATAGTGTTAGGGTTAGAGTTAGCATCAGCCCTAGGACAGTGTTAGGGTTAGGGTTAGGGTAAGCATCAGCCCTAGGATAGTGTTAGGGTTAGGTTTAGCATCAGCCTTAGGATACTGTTAGGGTTAGGGTTAGCATCAGCCCTAGGATATTGTTAGGGTTAGGGTTAGCATCAGACATAGGATAGTGTTAAGGTTAGGGTTAGGGTTAGGATCAGCCCTAGGATAGTGTTAGGGTTAGGGTTAGGGTTAGGATCAGCCCTAGGATAGTGTTAGGGTTAGGGTTAGCATCAGCCCTAGGATACTGTTAGGGTTAGGGTTAGGGTTAGCATCAGCCCTAGGATAGTGTTAGGGTTAGGGTTAGCATCAGACATAGGATAGTGTTAGGGGTGGGGTTACGGTTAGCATCAGCCCTAGGATAGTGTTAGGGTTAGGGTGAGGGTTAGCATCAGCCCTAGGATAGTGTTAGGGTTAGGGTTAGGGTTAGCATCAACCCTAGGATAGTGTTAGGGTTAGGGTTAGGGTTATCATCCGGCCTAGGATAGTGTTAGGGTTAGGGTTAGCATCAGCTCTAGGATAGTGTTAGGGCTAGGGTTAGCATCAGCCCTAGGATAGTGTTAGGGTTAGGGTTGGGGTTATCATCAGGCCTAGCATACTGTTAGTGTTAGGGTTAGCATTAGCCCTAGGATAGTGTTAGGGTTAGGGTTAGGGTTAGGGTTAGCATCAGCCCTAGGATAGTGTTAGGGTTAGGGTTAGCATTAGCCTTAGGATAGTGTCAGGGTTAGGGTTAGGGTTAGCATCTGCCCTAGGATAGAGTTAGGGTTAGGGTTAGCATCAGCCCTAGGATAGTGTTAGGGTTAGGGTTAGGGTTAGCATCATCCCTAGGATACTGTTAGGGTTAGGGTTAGCATCAGCCCTAGGATAGTGTTATGGTTATGGTTACGGTTAGCATCAGCCCTAGGATAGTGTTAGGGTTAGGGTTAGCATCAGACGTAGGATAGTGTTAGGGTTAGGGTTAGGGTTAGCATCAGCCCTAGGATAGAGTTAGGGTTAGGGTTAGCATCAGCCCTAGGATACTGTTAGGGTTATGGTTAGGGTTAGCATCAGCCCTAGGATAGTGTGAGGGTTAGGGTTAGCATCAGACATAGGATAGTGTTAGGGGTGGGGTTACGGTTAGCATCAGCCCTAGGACAGTGTTAGGGTTAGGGTTAGGGTTAGCATCAACCCTAGGATAGTGTTAGGGTTAGGGTTAGGGTTATCATCCGGCCTAGAATAGTGTTAGGGTTAGGGGTAGCATCAGCTCTAGGATAGTGTTAGGGTTAGGGTTAGTGTTAGCATCAGCCCTAGGATAGTGTTAGGGCTAGGGTTAGCATCAGCCCTAGGATAGTGTTAGGGTTAGGGTTAGGGTTATCATCAGGCCTAGCATAGTGTTAGTGTTAGGGTTAGCATCAGCCCTAGGATAGTGTTAGGGTTAGGGTTAGGGTTAGGGTTAGCATCAGCCCTAGAATAGTGTTAGGGTTAGGATTAGGGTCAGCAACAGCACTAGGATAGTGTTAGGGTTAGGGTTAGGGATAGCATCAGCCCTAGGATAGTGTTAGGGATAGGGGTAGGGTTAGCATCAGCCCTAGGATAGTGTTAGGGATAGGGTTAGGGTTAGCATGAGGCCTAGGATTGTGTTAGGGTTAGGGTTAGCATCAGCCTTAGGATAGTGTTAGGGTTAGGGTTAGGGTTAGCATCAGCACTAGGATAGTGTTAGGGTTAGGGTTAGCCTCAGCCCTAGGATAGTGTTAGAGTTAGTGTTAGGGTTAGCATCAGCCCTAGGATAGGGTTAGGTTTAGGGTTAGCATCAGCCCTAGGATAGTGTTATGGTTAGGGTTAGGGTTAGCATCAGCCCTAGGATAGTGTTAGGGTTAGGGTTAGCATCAGCCCTAGGGTAGTGTTAGGGTTAGGGTTAGGGTTAGCATCAGCCCTAGGATAGTGTTAGGGTTAGGGTTACCATCAGCCCTAAGATAGTGTTAGGGTTAGGGTTAGGGTTAGCATCAGCCCTAGGATAGTGTTAGGGTTAGGGTTACCATCAGCCCTAAGATAGTGTTAGGGTTAGGGTTAGGGTTAGCATCAGGATAGGATAGTGTTAGGGTGAGGGTTAGCATCAGCCTTAGGATAGTGTTAGTGTTAGGGTTAGGGTTAGCATCAGCCCTAGGATAGTGTTAGCGTTAGGTTTATCATCAGACCTAGGATAGTGCTAGGGTTAGGGTTAGGGTTAGCATCAGCCCTAGGATACTGTTATGGTTAGAGATAGCATCAACCCTAGGATAGTGTTAGGGTTAGGGTTAGGGTTAGCATCAGCCCTAGGATAGTGTTAGGGTTAGGGTTAGGGTTAGCATCAGGCCTGGGATAGTGTTAGGGTTAGGGTTAGCATCAGCCTTAGGATAGTGTTAGGGTTAGGGTTATGGTTCGCATCAGCCCTAGGATAATGATATTGTTAGGGTTATGGTTAGCATAAGCTCTAGGATAGTGTTATTGTTAGTGTTAGCCTCAGCCCTAGGAGAGTGTTACTGTTAGGGTTAGCATCAGCCCTAGGATAGTGTTAGGGTTAGGGTTAGGGTTAGGGTTAGCATCAGCCCTAGGATAGTGTTAGGGTTAGTGTTAGGGTTAGCAACAGCCTTAGGAGAGTGTTAGGGTTAGGGTTAGGGATAACATCAGCCCTAGGATAGTGTTAGGGTTAGGGTTAGGGTTAGCATCAGCACTAGGATAGTGTTAGAGTTACGGTTAGGGTTAGCATCAGCCCTAGGATAGTGTTAGGGTTAGGGTTAGCATCAGCCCTAGGATAGTGTTAGGGTTAGGGTTAGGGTTAGTATCAGCCCTAGGATAGTGTTAGGATTAGGGTTAGGTTTAGCATCAGCCCTAGGATAGTGTTAGGATTAGGGTTAGGTTTAGCATCAGCACTAGGATAGTGTTAGGGTTAGGTTTAGGGCTAGCATCAGCCATAGGATAGTGTTAGGGTTAGGGTTAGGGTTAGGGTTAGCATCCGGCCTAGGATAGTGTTAGGGTTAGGGTTAGCATCAGCCTTAGGATACTGTTAGGGTTAGGGTTAGGGTTAGCATCAGCCCTAGGATAGTGTTAGGGTTAGGGTTAGTATCAGCCCTAGGATAATGTTAGGGTTAGGGTAATGGTTAGCATCAGCCCTAGGAGAGTGTTAGGGTTAGGGTTAGAATCAGCCCTAAGATAGTGTTACGTTTAGGGTTAGGGTTAGCATCATCCCTAGGATAGTGTTAGGGTTAGGGTTAGACTCAGCCCTAGGATACTGTTAGGGTTATTGTTAGGGTTAGCATCAGCCCTAGGACAGTGTTTTGGTTAGGGTTAGCATCAGCCCTAGGAGAGTGTTAGTGTTAGGGTTAGGGTTAGCATCAGCCCTAGGATAGTGTTAGGGTTAGGGTTAGCATCAGCCCTAGGATAATCTTATGGTTAGGGTGATGGTTAGCATGAGCCCTAGGATAGTGTTAGGGTTAGGATTTCGGTTAGCATCAGCCCTAGGATAGTGTTAGGGTTAGGGTTAGACTCAGCCCTAGAATACTGTTAGGGTTATTGTTAGGGTTAGCATCAGCCCTAGGATAGTGTTAGGGTTAGGGTTAGCATCAGCCCTAGGAGAGTGTTAGGGTTAGGGTTAGGGTTAGCATCAGCCCTAGGATAGTGTTAGGGTTAGGGTTCGCATCAGCCCTAGGATAATGATATGGTTAGGGTTATGGTTAGCATAAGCTCTAGGATAGTGTTATTGTTAGTGTTAGCCTCAGCCCTAGGAGAGTGTTACTGTTACGGTTAGCATCAGCCCTAGGATAGTGTTAGGGTTAGGGTTGGGGTTAGGGTTAGCATCAGCCCTAGGATAGTGTTAGGGTTAGGGTTAGGGTTAGCAACAGCCCTAGGATAGTGTTAGGGTTAGGGTTAGGGATAACATCAGCCCTAGGATAGTGTTAGGGTTAGGGTTAGGGTTAGCATCAGCACTAGGATAGTGTTAGTGTTAGGGTTAGGGTTAGCATCAGCCCTAGGATACTGTTAGGGTTAGGGTTAGCATCAGCCCTAGGATAGTGTTAGGGTTAGGGTTAGGGTTAGTATCAGCCCTAGGATAGTGTTAGGATTAGGGTTAGGTTTAGCATCAGCCCTAGGATAGTGTTAGGGTTAGGGTTAGGGCTAGCATCAGCCATAGTATAGTGTTAACGTTAGGGTTAGCATCAGCCCTAGGATAGTGTTAGGGTTAGGGTTAGGGATAGCATCAGCCCAAGGATAGTGTTAGGATTAGGGTTAGCATTAGCCTTAGGATAGTGTCAGGGTTAGGGTTAGGGTTAGCATCAGCCCTAGGATAGAGTTAGGGTTAGGGTTAGCATCAGCCCTAGGATAGTGTTAGGGTTATGGTTAGGGTTAGCATCATCCCTAGGATAGTGTTAGGGTTAGGGTTAGCATCAGCCCTAGGATAGTGTTAGGGTTAGGGTTAGCATCAGACATAGGATAGTGTTAGGGTTAGGGTTAGGGTTAGCATCAGCCCTAGGATAGTGTTAGGGTTAGGGTTAGCGTTAGCATCAGCCCTAGGATAGTGTTAGTGTTAGGGTTAGGGTTAGCATCAACCCTAGGATAGTGTTAGGTTTAGGGTTAGGGTTAGCATCAGCCCTAGGATAGTGTTAGGGTTAGGGATAGCCTCAGCCCTAGGATAGTGTTAGGGTTAGGGTTAGCCTCAGCCCTAGAATAGTGTTAGAGTTAGTGTTAGGTTTAGCATCAGCCCTAGGATAGGGTTAGGGTTAGGGTTAGCATCAGCCCTAGGATAGTGTTAGGGTTAGGGTTAGGGTTAGCATCAGCCCTAGGATAGTGTTAGGGTTAGGGTTAGGGTTAGCATCAGCCCTAGGATAGTGCTAGGGTTAGGGTTAGGGTTAGCATCAGCATTAGGATAGTGTTAGGGTTAGGGTTAGCATCAGCCCTAGTATAGTGTTAGCGTTAGTGTTAGGGTTATCATCAGGCCTAGGATAGTGTTAGTTTTAGGGTTAGCATCAGCCCTAGGATAGTGTTAGGGTTAGGGTTAGGGTAAACATCAGCCCTAGGATAGTGTTAGGGTTAGAGTTAGCATCAGCCCTAGGATAGTGTTAGGTTTAGGGTTAGGGTTAGGATCAGCCCTAGGATAGTGTTAGGGTTAGGGTTAGGGTTAGCATCAACCCTAGGATAGTGTTAGGGTTAGGGTTAGGGTTAGCATCAGCCCTAGGATAGTGTTAGGGTTAGGGTTAGGGTAAGCTTCAGCCCTAGGATAGTGTTAGGGTTAGGGTTAGCATCAGCCCTAGGATACTGTTAGGTTTAGGGTTAGGGTTAGCATCAGCCCTAGGATAGTGTTAGGGTTAGGGTTAGCATCAGACATAGGATAGTGTTAGGGGTGAGGTTACGGTTAGCATCAGCCCTAGGATAGTGTTAGGGTTAGGGTTAGGGTTAGCATCAGCCCTAGGATAGTGTTAGGGTTAGGGTTAGGGTTAGCATCAACCCTAGGATAGTGTTAGGGTTAGGGTTAGGGTGATCATCCGGCCTAGGATAGTGTTATGGTTAGGGTTAGCATCAGCTCTAGGATAGTGTTAGGGTTAGGGTTAGTGTTAGCATCAGCCCTAGGATAGTGTTAGGGCTAGGGTTAGCATCAGCCTTAGGATAGTGTTAGGGTTAGGATTAGGGTTATCATCTGGCCTAGCATAGTGTTAGTGTTAGGGTTAGCATCAGCCCTAGGATAGTGTTAGGGTTAGGGTTAGGGTTAGGGTTAGCATCAGCCCTAGAATAGTGTTAGTGTTAGGATTAGGGTCAGCAACAGCCCTAGGATAGTGTTAGGGTTAGGGTTAGGGATAGCATCAGCCCTAGGATAGTGTTAGGGATAGGGGTAGGGTTAGCATCAGCCCTAGGATAGAGTTAGGGTTAGGGTTAGGGTTAGCATCAGGCCTAGGATAGTGTTAGGGTTAGGGTTAGCATCAGCCTTAGGATAGTGTTAGTATTAGGGTTAGGGTTAGCATCAGCCCTAGGATAGTGTTACGGTTAGGGTTAGCATCAGCCCTAGGATAGTGTTAGGGTTAGCGTTAGGGTTAGTATCAGCCCTAGGATAGTGTTAGCGTTAGAGTTAGGGTTAGCATCAGCCCTAGGATAGTGTTAGGGTTAGGGTTAGGGTTAGCATCAGACCGAGGATAGTGTTAGGGTTAGGGTTAGGGCTGCCATCAGCCCTAGGATACTGTTAGGGTTAGGGTTAGCATCAGCCCTAGGATAGTTTTAGGGTTAGGGTTAGGGTTAGCATCAACCCTAGGATAGTGTTAGGGTTAGGGTTAGGGTTATCATCCGGCCTAGGATAGTGTTAGGGTTAGGGTTAGCATCAGCTCTAGGATAGTGTTAGGGTTAGGGTTAGTGTTAGCATCAGCCCTAGGATAGTGTTAGGGCTAGGGTTAGCATCAGCCCTAGGATAGTGTTAGGGTTAGGGTTAGGGTTATCATCTGGCCTAGCATAGTGTTAGTGTTAGGGTTAGCATCAGCCCTAGGATAGTGTTAGGGTTAGGGTTAGGGTTAGGGTTAGCATCAGCCCTAGAATAGTGTTAGTGTTAGGATTAGGGTCAGCAACAGCCCTAGGATAGTGTTAGGGTTAGGGTTAGGGATAGCATCAGCCCTAGGATAGTGTTAGGGATAGGGGTAGGGTTAGCATCAGCCCTAGGATAGTGTTAGGGTTAGGGTTAGGGTTAGCATCAGGCCTAGGATAGTGTTAGGGTTAGGGTTAGCATCAGCCATAGGATAGTGTTAGGGTTAGGGTTAGGGTTAGCATCAGCCCTAGGATAGTGTTAGGGTTAGGGTTAGCATCAGCCCTAGGATAGTGTTAGGGTTAGGGTTAGGGTTAGTATCAGCCCTAGGATAGTGTTAGGGTTAGAGGTAGGGTTAGTATCAGCCCTAGGATAGTGTTAGGGTTAGGGTTAGGGTTAGCATCAGCCCGAGGATAGTGTTAGGGTTAGGGTTAGGGCTGGCATCAGCCCTAGGATACTGGTAGAGTTAGGGTTAGCATCAGCCCTAGAATAGTGTTAGGGTTAGGGTTAGGGTTAGCATCAGCGCTAGGATAGTGTTAGGGTTAGGGTTATGGTTAGCATCAGGCCTAGGATAGTGTTAGGGTTAGGGTAAGCATCAGCCTTAGGATACTGTTAGGGTTAGGGTTAGGGTTAGCATCAGCCCTAGGATAGTGTTAGGGTTAGGGTTAGCATCAGCCCTAGGATAGTGTTAGGGTTAGGGTTAGGGTTAGCATCAGGATAGGATAGTGTTAGTGTGAGGGTTAGCATCAGCCTTAGGATAGTGTTAGTGTTAGGGTTAGGGTTAGCATCAGCCCTAGGATAGTGTTAGCGTTAGGTTTAGCATCAGACCTAGGATAGTGCTAGGGTTAGGGTTAGGGTTAGCATCAGCCCTAGGATACTGTTATGGTTAGAGATAGCATCAACCCTAGGATAGTTTTAGGGTTAGGGTTAGGGTTAGCATCAGCCCTAGGATAGTGTTAGGGTTAGGGTTAGGGTTAGCATCAGGCCTGGGATAGTGTTAGGGTTAGGGTTACCATCAGCCTTAGGATAGTGTTAGGCTTAGGGTTAGGGTTCGCATCAGCCCTAGGATAATGATATTGTTAGGGTTATGGTTAGCATAAGCTCTAGGATAGTGTTATTGTTTGTGTTATCCTCAGCCCTAGGAGAGTGTTACTGTTAGGGTTAGCATCAGCCCTAGGATAGTGTTAGGGTTAGGGTTAGGGTTAGGGTTAGCATCAGCCCTAGGATAGTGTTAGGGTTAGTGTTAGGGTTAGCAACAGCCCTAGGATAGTGTTAGGGTTAGGGTTAGGGATAACATCAGCCATAGGATAGTGTTAGGTTTAGGGTTAGGGTTAGCATCAGCACTAGGATAGTGTTAGAGTTACGGTTAGGGTTAGCATCAGCCCTAGGATAGTGTTAGGGTTAGGGTTAGCATCAGCCCTAGGATAGTGTTAGGGTTAGGATTAGCATCAGCCCTAGGAGAGTGTTAGGGTTAGGGTTAGGGTTAGCATCAGCCCTAGGATAGTGTTAGGGTTAGGGTTAGCATCAGCCCTAGGATAATCTTATGGTTAGGGTGATGGTTAGCATGAGCCCTAGGATAGTGTTAGGGTTAGGATTAGGGTTAGCATCAGCCCTAGGATAGTGTTAGGGTTAGGGTTAGACTCAGCCCTAGGATACTGTTAGGGTTGTTGTTAGGGTTAGCATCAGCCCTAGGATAGTGTTAGGGTTAGGGTTAGCTTCAGCCCTAGGAGAGTGTTAGGGTTAGGGTTAGGGTTAGCATCAGCCCTAGGATAGTGTTAGGGTTAGGGTTCGCATCAGCCCTAGGATAATGATATGGTTAGGGTTATGGTTAGCATAAGCTCTAGGATAGTGTTATTGTTAGTGTTAGCCTCAGCCCTAGGAGAGTGTTACTGTTACGGTTAGCATCAGCCCTAGGATAGTGTTAGGGTTAGGGTTGGGGTTAGGGTTAGCATCAGCCCTAGGATAGTGTTAGGGTTAGGGTTATGGTTAGCAACAGCCCTAGGATAGTGTTAGGGTTAGGGTTAGGGATAACATCAGCCCTAGGATAGTGTTAGGGTTAGGGTTAGGGTTAGCATCAGCACTAGGGCAGTGTTAGTGTTAGGGTTAGGGTTAGCATCAGCCCTAGGATACTGTTAGGGTTAGGGTTAGCATCAGCCCTAGGATAGTGTTAGGGTTAGGGTTAGGGTTAGTATCAGCCCTAGGATAGTGTTAGGATTAGGGTTAGGTTTAGCATCAGCCCTAGGATAGTGTTAGGGTTAGGGTTAGGGCTAGCATCAGCCATAGGATAGTGTTAGCGTTAGGGTTAGCATCAGCCCTAAGATAGTGTTAGGGTTAGGGTTAGGGTTAGCATCAGCCCTAGGATAGTGTTAGGGTTAGGGTTAGCATTAGCCTTAGGATAGTGTCAGGGTTAGGGTTAGGGTTAGCATCAGCCCTAGGATAGAGTTAGGGTTAGGGTTAGCATCAGCCCTAGGATAGTGTTAGGGTTAGGGTTAGGGTTAGCATCATCCCTAGGATAGTGTTAGGGTTAGGGTTAGCATCAGCCCTAGGATAGTGTTATGGTTATTGTTACGGTTAGCATCAGCCCTGGGATAGTGTTAGGGTTAGGGTTACCATCAGACATAGGATAGTGTTAGGGTTAGGGTTAGGGTTAGCATCAGCCCTAGGATAGTGTTAGGGTTAGGGTTAGCGTTAGCATCAGCCCTAGGATAGTGTTAGTGTTAGGGTTAGGGTTAGCATCAACCCTAGGATAGTGTTAGGTTTAGGGTTAGTGTTAGCATCAGCCCTAGGATAGTGTTAGGGTTAGGGTTAGCCTCAGCTCTAGGATAGTGTTAGGGTTAGGGTTAGCCTCAGCCCTAGAATAGTGTTAGAGTTAGTGTTAGGTTTAGCATCAGCCCTAGGATAGGGTTAGGGTTAGGGTTAGCATCAGCCCTAGGATAGTGTTAGGGTTAGGGTTAGGGTTAGCATCAGCCCTAGGATAGTGTTAGGGTTAGGGTTAGGGTTAGCATCAGCCCTAGGATAGTGCTAGGGTTAGGGTTAGGGTTAGCATCAGCATTAGGATAGTGTTAGGGTTAGGGTTAGCATCAGCCCTAGTATAGTGTTAGCGTTAGTGTTAGGGTTATCATCAGGCCTAGGATAGTGTTAGTTTTAGGGTTAGCATCAGCCCTAGGATAGTGTTAGGGTTAGGGTTAGGGTAAACATCAGCCCTAGGATAGTGTTAGGGTTAGAGTTAGCATCAGCCCTAGGATAGTGTTAGGGTTAGGGTTAGGGTAAGCATCAGCCCTAGGATAGTGTTAGGGTTAGGGTTAGCATCAGACATAGGATAGTGTTAGGGTTAGGGTTAGCATCAGACATAGGATAGTGTTACGGTTAGGGTTAGGGTTAGGATCAGCCCTAGGATAGTGTTAGGGTTAGGGTTAGGGTTAGGATCAGCCCTAGGATAGTGTTAGAGTTAGGGTTAGGGTTAGCATCAACCCTAGGATAGTGTTAGGGTTAGGGTTAGGGTTAGCATCAGCCCTAGGATAGTGTTAGGGTTAGGGTTAGCATCAGCCCTAGGATAGTGTTAGGGTTAGGGTTAGGGTAAGCATCAGCCCTAGGATAGTGTTAGGGTTAGGGTTAGCATCAGCCCTAGGATACTGTTAGGGTTAGGGTTAGGGTTAGCATCAGCCCTAGGATAGTGTTAGGGTTAGGGTTAGCATCAGACATAGGATAGTGTTAGGGGTGAGGTTACGGTTAGCATCAGCCCTAGGATAGTGTTAAGGTTAGGGTTAGGGTTAGCATCAGCCCTAGGATAGTGTTAGGGTTAGGATTAGGGTTAGCATCAACCCTAGGATAGTGTTAGGGTTAGGGTTAGGGTTATCATCCGGCCTAGGATAGTGTTATGGTTAGGGTTAGCATCAGCTCTAGGATAGTGTTAGGGTTAGGGTTAGTGTTAGCATCAGCCCTAGGATAGTGTTAGGGCTAGGGTTAGCATCAGCCCTAGGATAGTGTTAGGGTTAGGGTTAGGGTTATCACCTGGCCTAGCATAGTGTTAGTGTTAGGGTTAGCATCAGCCCTAGGATAGTGTTAGGGTTAGGGTTAGGGTTAGGGTTAGCATCAGCCCTAGAATAGTGTTAGTGTTAGGATTAGGGTCAGCAACAGCCCTAGGATAGTGTTAGGGTTAGGGTTAGGGATAGCATGAGCCCTAGGATAGTGTTAGGGATAGGGGTAGGGTTAGCATCAGCCCTAGGATAGTGTTAGGGTTAGGGTTAGGGTTAGCATCAGGCCTAGGATAGTGTTATGGTTAGGGTTAGCATCAGCCATAGGATAGTGTTAGGGTTAGGGTTAGGGTTAGCATCAGCCCTAGGATAGTGTTAGGGTTAGGGTTAGCATCAGCCCTAGGATAGTGTTAGGGTTAGGGTTAGGGTAAGTATCAGCCCTAGGATAGTGTTAGGGTTAGAGTTAGGGTTAGCATCAGCCCTAGGATAGTGTTAGGGTTAGGGTTAGGGTTAGCATCAGCCCGAGGATAGTGTAGGGTTAGGGTTAGGGCTGGCATCAGCCCTAGGATACTGGTAGAGTTAGGGTTAGCATCAGCCCTAGAATAGTGTTAGGCTTAGGGTTAGGGTTAGCATCAGCGCTAGGATAGTGTTAGGGTTAGGGTTAGGGTTAGCATGAGGCCTAGGATAGTGTTAGGGTTAGGGTTAGCATCAGCCTTAGGATACTGTTAGGGTTAGGGTTAGGGTTAGCATCAGCCCTAGGATAGTGTTAGGGTTAGGGTTAGCATCAGCCCTAGGATAGTGTTCGGGTTAGGGTTAGGGTTAGCATCAGGATAGGATAGTGTTAGGGTGAGGGTTAGCATCAGCCTTAGGATAATGTTAGTGTTAGGGTTAGGGTTAGCATCAGCCCTAGGATAGTGTTAGCGTTAGGTTTAGCATCAGACCTAGGATAGTGCTAGGGTTAGGGTTAGGGTTAGCATCAGCCCTAGGATACTGTTATGGTTAGAGATAGCATCAACCCTAGGATAGTTTTAGGGTTAGGGTTAGGGTTAGCATCAGCCCTAGGATAGTGTTAGGGTTAGGGTTAGGGTTAGCATCAGGCCTGGGATAGTGTTAGGGTCAGGGTTAGCATCAGCCTTAGGATAGTGTTAGGGTTAGGGTTAGGGTTCGCATCAGCCCTAGGATAATGGTATTGTTAGGGTTATGGTTAGCATAAGCTCTAGGATAGTGTTATTGTTAGTGTTAGCCTCAGCCCTAGGAGAGTGTTACTGTTAGGGTTAGCATCAGCCCTAGGATAGTGTTAGGGTTAGGGTTAGGGTTAGGGTTAGCATCAGCCCTAGGATAGTGTTAGGGTTAGTGTTAGGGTTAGCAACAGCCCTAGGATAGTGTTAGGGTTAGGGTTAGGGATAACATCAGCCATAGGATAGTGTTAGGGTTAGGGTTAGGGTTAGCATCAGCACTAGGATAGTGTTAGAGTTACGGTTAGGGTTAGCATCAGCCCTAGAATAGTGTTAGGGTTAGGGTTAGCATCAGCCCTAGGATAGTGTTAGGGTTAGGGTTAGGGTTAGTATCAGCCCTAGGATAGTGTTAGGATTAGGGTTAGGTTTAGCATCAGCCCTAGGATAGTGTTAGGATTAGGGTTAGGTTTAGCATCAGCACTAGGATAGTGTTAGGGTTATGGTTAGGGCTAGCATCAGCCATAGGATAGTGTTAGGGTTAGGGTTAGGGTTAGGGTTAGCATCAGGCCTAGGATAGTGTTAGGGTTAGGGTTAGCATCAGCCTTAGGATACTGTTAGGGTTAGGGTTAGGGTTAGCATCAGCCCTAGGATAGTGTTAGGGTTAGGGTTAGTATCAGCCCTAGGATAATGTTAGGGTTAGGGTTATGGTTAGCATCAGCCCTAGGATAGTGTTAGGGTTAGGGTTAGCATCAGCCCTAAGATAGTGTTAGGTTTAGGGTTAGGGTTAGCATCATCCCTAGGATAGTGTTAGGGTTAGGGTTAGACTCAGCCCTAGGATACTGTTAGGGTTATTGTTAGGGTTAGCATCAGCCCTAGGATAGTGTTATGGTTAGGGTTAGCATCAGCCCTAGGAGAGTGTTAGGGTTAGGGTTAGGGTTAGCATCAGCCCTAGGATAGTGTTAGGGTTAGGGTTAGCATCAGCCCTAGGATAATCTTATGGTTAGGGTGATGGTTAGCATGAGCCCTAGGATAGTGTTAGGGTTAGGATTAGGGTTAGCATCAGCCCTAGGATAGTGTTAGGGTTAGGGTTAGACTCAGCCCTAGGATACTGTTAGGGTTATTGTTAGGGTTAGCATCAGCCCTAGGATAGTGTTAGGGTTAGGGTTAGCTTCAGCCCTAGGAGAGTGTTAGGGTTAGGGTTAGGGTTAGCATCAGCCCTAGGATAGTGTTAGGGTTAGGGTTCGCATCAGCCCTAGGATAATGATATGGTTAGGGTTATGGTTAGCATAAGCTCTAGGATAGTGTTATTGTTAGTGTTAGCCTCAGCCCTAGGAGAGTGTTACTGTTACGGTTAGCATCAGCCCTAGGATAGTGTTAGGGTTAGGGTTGGGGTTAGGGTTAGCATCAGCCCTAGGATAGTGTTAGGGTTAGGGTTAGGGTTAGCAACAGCCCTAGGATAGTGTTAGGGTTAGGGTTAGGGATAACATCAGCCCTAGGATAGTGTTAGGGTTAGGGTTAGGGTTAGCATCAGCACTAGGACAGTGTTAGTGTTAGGGTTAGGGTTAGCATCAGCCCTAGGATACTGTTAGGGTTAGGGTTAGCATCAGCCCTAGGATAGTGTTAGGGTTAGGGTTAGGGTTAGTATCAGCCCTAGGATAGTGTTAGGATTAGGGTTAGGTTTAGCATCAGCCCTAGGATAGTGTTAGGGTTAGGGTTAGGGCTAGCATCAGCCATAGGATAGTGTTAGCGTTAGGGTTAGCATCAGCCCTAAGATAGTGTTAGGGTTAGGGTTAGGGTTAGCATCAGCCCTAGGATAGTGTTAGGGTTAGGGTTAGCATTAGCCTTAGGATAGTGTCAGGGTTAGGGTTAGGGTTAGCATCAGCCCTAGGATAGAGTTAGGGTTAGGGTTAGCATCAGCCCTAGGATAGTGTTAGGGTTAGGGTTAGGGTTAGCATCATCCCTAGGATAGTGTTAGGGTTAGGGTTAGCATCAGCCCTAGGATAGTGTTATGGTTATTGTTACGGTTAGCATCAGCCCTAGGATAGTGTTAGGGTTAGGGTTACCATCAGACATAGGATAGTGTTAGGGTTAGGGTTAGGGTTAGCATCAGCCCTAGGATAGTGTTAGGGTTAGGGTTAGCGTTAGCATCAACCCTAGGATAGTGTTAGGTTTAGGGTTAGTGTTAGCATCAGCCCTAGGATAGTGTTAGGGTTAGGGTTAGCCTCAGTTCTAGGATAGTGTTAGGGTTAGGGTTAGCCTCAGCCCTAGAATAGTGTTAGAGTTAGTGTTAGGTTTAGCATCAGCCCTAGGATAGGGTTAGGGTTAGGGTTAGCATCAGCCCTAGGATAGTGTTAGGGTTAGGGTTAGGGTTAGCATCAGCCCTAGGATAGTGTTAGGGTTAGGGTTAGGGTTAGCATGAGCCCTAGGATAGTGCTAGGGTTAGGGTTAGGGTTAGCATCAGCGTTAGGATAGTGTTAGGGTTAGGGTTAGCATCAGCCCTAGTATAGTGTTAGCGTTAGTGTTAGGGTTATCATCAGGCCTAGGATAGTGTTAGTTTTAGGGTTAGCATCAGCCCTAGGATAGTGTTAGGGTTAGGGTTAGGGTAAACATCAGCCCTAGGATAGTGTTAAGGTTAGTGTTAGGGTTAGCAACAGCCCTAGGATAGTGTTAGGGTTAGGGTTAGGGATAACATCAGCCATAGGATAGTGTTAGGGTTAGGGTTAGGGTTAGCATCAGCACTAGGATAGTGTTAGAGTTACGGTTAGGGTTAGCATCAGCCCTAGGATAGTGTTAGGGTTAGGGTTAGCATCAGCCCTAGGATAGTGTTAGGGTTAGGGTTAGGGTTAGTATCAGCCCTAGGATAGTGTTAGGATTAGGGTTAGGTTTAGCATCAGCCCTAGGATAGTGTTAGGATTAGGGTTAGGTTTAGCATCAGCACTAGGATAGTGTTAGGGTTAGGGTTAGGGCTAGCATCAGCCATAGGATAGTGTTAGGGTTAGGGTTAGGGTTAGGGTTAGCATCAGGCCTAGGATAGTGTTAGGGTTAGGGTTAGCATCAGCCTTAGGATACTGTTAGGGTTAGGGTTAGGGTTAGCATCAGCCCTAGGATAGTGTTAGGGTTAGGGTTAGTATCAGCCCTAGGATAATGTTAGGGTTAGGGTTATGGTTAGCATCAGCCCTAGGATAGTGTTAGGGTTAGGGTTAGCATCAGCCCTAAGATAGTGTTAGGGTTAGGGTTCGGGTTATCATCATCCCTAGGATAGTGTTAGGGTTAGGGTTAGAGTCAGCCCTAGGATACTGTTAGGGTTATTGTTAGGGTTAGCATCAGCCCTAGGATAGTGTTATGGTTAGGGTTAGCATCAGCCCTAGGAGAGTGTTAGGGTTAGGGTTAGGGTTAGCATCAGCCCTAGGATAGTGTTAGGGTTAGGGTTAGCATCAGCCCTAGGATAATCTTATGGTTAGGGTGATGGTTAGCATGAGCCCTAGGATAGTGTTAGGGTTAGGATTAGGGTTAGCATCAGCCCTAGGATAGTGTTAGGGTTAGGGTTAGACTCAGCCCTAGGATACTGTTAGGGTTATTGTTAGGGTTAGCATCAGCCCTAGGATAGTGTTAGGGTTAGGGTTAGCTTCAGCCCTAGGAGAGTGTTAGGGTTAGGGTTAGGGTTAGCATCAGCCCTAGGATAGTGTTAGGGTTAGGGTTCGCATCAGCCCTAGGATAATGATATGGTTAGGGTTATGGTTAGCATAAGCTCTAGGATAGTGTTATTGTTAGTGTTAGCCTCAGCCCTAGGAGAGTGTTACTGTTACGGTTAGCATCAGCCCTAGGATAGTGTTAGGGTTAGGGTTGGGGATAGGGTTAGCATCAGCCCTAGGATAGTGTTAGGGTTAGGGTTAGGGTTAGCAACAGCCCTAGGATAGTGTTAGGGTTAGGGTTAGGGATAACATCAGCCCTAGGATAGTGTTAGGGTTAGGGTTAGGGTTAGCATCAGCACTAGGACAGTGTTAGTGTTAGGGTTAGGGTTAGCATCAGCCCTAGGATACTGTTAGGGTTAGGGTTAGCATCAGCCCTAGGATAGTGTTAGGGTTAGGGTTAGGGTTAGTATCAGCCCTAGGATAGTGTTAGGATTAGGGTTAGGTTTAGCATCAGCCCTAGGATAGTGTTAGGGTTAGGGTTTGGGCTAGCATCAGCCATAGGATAGTGTTAGCGTTAGGGTTAGCATCAGCCCTAAGATAGTGTTAGGGTTAGGGTTAGGGTTAGCATCAGCCCTAGGATAGTGTTAGGGTTAGGGTTAGCATTAGCCTTAGGATAGTGTCAGGGTTAGGGTTAGGGTTAGCATCAGCCCTAGGATAGAGTTAGGGTTAGGGTTAGCATCAGCCCTAGGATAGTGTTATGGTTATTGTTACGGTTAGCATCAGCCCTAGGATAGTGTTAGGGTTAGGGTTACCATCAGACATAGGATAGTGTTAGGGTTAGGGTTAGGGTTAGCATCAGCCCTAGGATAGTGTTAGGGTTAGGGTTAGCGTTAGCATCATCCCTAGGATAGTGTTAGTGTTAGGGTTAGGGTTAGCATCAACCCTAGGATAGTGTTAGGTTTAGGGTTAGTGTTAGCATCAGCCCTAGGATAGTGTTAGGGTTAGGGTTAGCCTCAGCTCTAGGATAGTGTTAGGGTTAGGGTTAGCCTCAGCCCTAGAATAGTGTTAGAGTTAGTGTTAGGTTTAGCATCAGCCCTAGGATAGGGTTAGGGTTAGGGTTAGCATCAGCCCTAGGATAGTGTTAGGGTTAGGGTTAGGGTTAGCATCAGCCCTAGGATAGTGTTAGGGTTAGGGTTAGGGTTAGCATCAGCCCTAGGATAGTGCTAGGGTTAGGGTTAGGGTTAGCATCAGCATTAGGATAGTGTTAGGGTTAGGGTTAGCATCAGCCCTAGTATAGTGTTAGTGTTAGTGTTAGGGTTATCATCAGGCCTAGGATAGTGTTAGTTTTAGGGTTAGCATCAGCACTAGGATAGTGTTAGGGTTAGGGTTAGGGTAAACATCAGCCCTAGGATAGTGTTAGGGTTAGAGTCAGCATCAGCCCTAGGATAGTGTTAGATTAGGGTTAGGGTAAGCATCAGCCCTAGGATAGTGTTAGGGTTAGGGTTAGCATCAGCCTTAGGATACTGTTAGGGTTAGGGTTAGGGTTAGCATCAGCCCTAGGATAGTGTTTCGGTTAGGGTTAGCATCAGACATAGGATAGTGTTAGGGTTAGGGTTAGGGTTAGGATCAGCCCTAGGATAGTGTTAGGGTTAGGGTTAGGGTTAGGATCAGCCCTAGGATAGTGTTAGAGTTAGGGTTAGGGTTAGCATCAACCCTAGGATAGTGTTAGGGTTAGGGTTAGGGTTAGCATCAGCCCTAGGATAGTGTTAGGGTTAGGGTTAGCATCAGCCCTAGGATAGTGTTAGGGTTAGGGTTAGGGTAAGCATCAGCCCTAGGATAGTGTTAGGGTTAGGGTTAGCATCAGCCCTAGGATACTGTTAGGGTTAGGGTTAGGGTTAGCATCAGCCCTAGGATAGTGTTAGGGTTAGGGTTAGCATCAGACATAGGATAGTGTTAGGGGTGAGGTTACGGTTAGCATCAGCCCTAGGATAGTGTTAGGGTTAGGGTTAGGGTTAGCATCAGCCCTAGGATAGTGTTAGGGTTAGGGTTAGGGTTAGCATCAACCCTAGGATAGTGTTAGGGTTAGGGTTAGGGTTATCATCCGGCCTAGGATAGTGTTATGGTTAGGGTTAGCATCAGCTCTAGGATAGTGTTAGGGTTAGGGTTAGTGTTAGCATCAGCCCTAGGATAGTGTTAGGGCTAGGGTTAGCATCAGCCCTAGGATAGTGTTAGGGTTAGGGTTAGGGTTATCATCTGGCCTAGCATAGTGTTAGTGTTAGGGTTAGCATCAGCCCTAGGATAGTGTTAGGGTTAGGGTTAGGGTTAGGGTTAGCATCAGCCCTAGAATAGTGTTATTGTTAGGATTAGGGTCAGCAACAGCCCTAGGATAGTGTTAGGGTTAGGGTTAGGGATAGCATCAGCCCTAGGATAGTGTTAGGGATAGGGGTAGGGTTAGCATCAGCCCTAGGATAGTGTTAGGGTTAGGGTTGGGTTAGCATCAGGCCTAGGATAGTGTTAGGGTTAGGGTTAGCATCAGCCTTAGGATAGTGTTAGTGTTAGGGTTAGGGTTAGCATCAGCCCTAGGAGAGTGTTAGGGTTAGGGTTAGCATCAGCCCTAGGATAGTGTTAGGGTTAGCGTTAGGGTTAGTATCAGCCCTAGGATAGTGTTAGGGTTAAGTTAGGGTTAGCATCAGCCCTAGGAGAGTGTTAGGGTTAGGGTTAGGGTTAGCATCAGCCCGAAGATAGTGTTAGGGTTAGGGTTAGGGCTGCCATCAGCCCTAGGATACTGTTAGGTTTAGGGTTAGCATCAGCCCTAGGATAGTGTTAGGGTTAGGGTTAGGGTTAGCATCAACCCTAGGATAGTGTTAGGGTTAGGGTTAGGGTTATCATCCGGCCTAGGATAGTGTTAGGGTTAGGGTTAGCATCAGCTCTAGGATAGTGTTAGGGTTAGGGTTAGTGTTAGCATCAGCCCTAGGATAGTGTTAGGGCTAGGGTTAGCATCAGCCCTAGGATAGTGTTAGGGTTAGGGTTAGGGTTATCATCTGGCCTAGCATAGTGTTAGTGTTAGGGTTAGCATCAGCCCTAGGATAGTGTTAGGGTTAGGGTTAGGGTTAGGGTTAGCATCAGCCCTAGAATAGTGTTAGTGTTAGGATTAGGGTCAGCAACAGCCCTAGGATAGTGTTAGGGTTAGGGTTAGGGATAGCAACAGCCCTAGGATAGTGTTAGGGATAGGGGTAGGGTTAGCATCAGCACTAGGATAGTGTTAGGGTTAGGGTTAGGGTTAGTATCAGCCCTAGGATAGTGTTAGGGTTAGAGTTAGGGTTAGCATCAGCCCTAGGATAGTGTTAGGGTTAGGGTTAGGGTTAGCATCAGCCCGAGGATAGTGTTAGGGTTAGGGTTAGGGCTGGCATCAGCCCTAGGATACTGGTAGGGTTAGGGTTAGCATCAGCCCTAGAATAGTGTTAGGGCTAGGGTTAGGGTTAGCATCAGCGCTAGGATAGTGTTAGGGTTAGGGTTAGGGTTAGCATCAACCCTAGGATAGTGTTAGGGTTAGGGTTAGCATCAGCCTTAGGATACTGTTAGGGTTAGGGTTAGGGTTAGCATCAGCCCTAGGATAGTGTTAGGGTTAGGGTTAGCATCAGCCCTAGGATAGTGTTAGGGTTAGGGTTATGGTTAGCATCAGCCCTAGGATAATGTTAGGGTTAGGGTTAGCATCAGCCCTAATATAGTGCTAGGGTTAGGGTTAGGGTTAGCATCAGGTCTAGGATAGTGTTAGGGTTAGTGTTAGCATCAGCCTTAGGATAGTGTTAGGGTTAGGGTTAGGGTTAGCATCAGCACTAGGACAGTGTTAGTGTTAGGGTTAGGGTTAGCATCAGCCCTAGGATACTGTTAGGGTTAGGGTTAGCATCAGCCCTAGGATAGTGTTAGGGTTAGGGTTAGGGTTAGTATCAGCCCTAGGATAGTGTTAGGATTAGGGTTAGGTTTAGCATCAGCCCTAGGATAGTGTTAGGGTTAGGGTTAGGGATAGCATCAGCCATAGGATAGTGTTAGCGTTAGGGTTAGCATCAGCCCTAAGATAGTGTTAGGGTTAGGGTTAGGGTTAGCATCAGCCCTAGGATAGTGTTAGGGTTAGGGTTAGCATTAGCCTTAGGATAGTGTCAGGGTTAGGGTTAGGGTTAGCATCAGCCCTAGGATAGAGTTAGGGTTAGGGTTAGCATCAGCCCTAGGATAGTGTTAGGGTTAGGGTTAGGGTTAGCATCATCCCTAGGATAGTGTTAGGGTTAGGGTTAGCATCAGCCCTAGGATAGTGTTATGGTTATTGTTACGGTTAGCATCAGCCCTAGGATAGTGTTAGGGTTAGGGTTACCATCAGACATAGGATAGTGTTAGGGTTAGGGTTAGGGTTAGCATCAGCCCTAGGATAGTGTTAGGGTTAGGGTTAGGGTTAGCATCAACCCTAGGATAGTGTTAGGTTTAGGGTTAGTGTTAGCATCAGCCCTAGGATAGTGTTAGGGTTAGGGTTAGCCTCAGCTCTAGGATAGTGTTAGGGTTAGGGTTAGCCTCAGCCCTAGAATAGTGTTAGAGTTAGTGTTAGGTTTAGCATCAGCCCTAGGATAGGGTTAGGGTTAGGGTTAGCATCAGCCCTAGGATAGTGTTAGGGTTAGGGTTAGGGTTAGCATCAGCCCTAGGATAGTGTTAGGGTTAGGGTTAGGGTTAGCATGAGCCCTAGGATAGTGCTAGGGTTAGGGTTAGGGTTAGCATCAGCGTTAGGATAGTGTTAGGGTTAGGGTTAGCATCAGCCCTAGTATAGTGTTAGCGTTAGTGTTAGGGTTATCATCAGGCCTAGGATAGTGTTAGTTTTAGGGTTAGCATCAGCCCTAGGATAGTGTTAGGGTTAGGGTTAGGGTAAACATCAGCCCTAGGATAGTGTTAAGGTTAGTGTTAGGGTTAGCAACAGCCCTAGGATAGTGTTAGGGTTAGGGTTAGGGATAACATCAGCCATAGGATAGTGTTAGGGTTAGGGTTAGGGTTAGCATCAGCACTAGGATAGTGTTAGAGTTACGGTTAGGGTTAGCATCAGCCCTAGGATAGTGTTAGGGTTAGGGTTAGCATCAGCCCTAGGATAGTGTTAGGGTTAGGGTTAGGGTTAGTATCAGCCCTAGGATAGTGTTAGGATTAGGGTTAGGTTTAGCATCAGCCCTAGGATAGTGTTAGGATTAGGGTTAGGTTTAGCATCAGCACTAGGATAGTGTTAGGGTTAGGGTTAGGGCTAGCATCAGCCATAGGATAGTGTTAGGTTTAGGGTTAGGGTTAGGGTTAGCATCAGGCCTAGGATAGTGTTAGGGTTAGGGTTAGCATCAGCCTTAGGATACTGTTAGGGTTAGGGTTAGGGTTAGCATCAGCCCTAGGATAGTGTTAGGGTTAGGGTTAGTATCAGCCCTAGGATAATGTTAGGGTTAGGGTTATGGTTAGCATCAGCCCTAGGATAGTGTTAGGGTTAGGGTTAGCATCAGCCCTAAGATAGTGTTAGGGTTAGGGTTCGGGTTATCATCATCCCTAGGATAGTGTTAGGGTTAGGGTTAGAGTCAGCCCTAGGATACTGTTAGGGTTATTGTTAGGGTTAGCATCAGCCCTAGGATAGTGTTATGGTTAGGGTTAGCATCAGCCCTAGGAGAGTGTTAGGGTTAGGGTTAGGGTTAGCATCAGCCCTAGGATAGTGTTAGGGTTAGGGTTAGCATCAGCCCTAGGATAATCTTATGGTTAGGGTGATGGTTAGCATGAGCCCTAGGATAGTGTTAGGGTTAGGATTAGGGTTAGCATCAGCCCTAGGATAGTGTTAGGGTTAGGGTTAGACTCAGCCCTAGGATACTGTTAGGGTTATTGTTAGGGTTAGCATCAGCCCTAGGATAGTGTTAGGGTTAGGGTTAGCTTCAGCCCTAGGAGAGTGTTAGGGTTAGGGTTAGGGTTAGCATCAGCCCTAGGATAGTGTTAGGGTTAGGGTTCGCATCAGCCCTAGGATAATGATATGGTTAAGGTTATGGTTAGCATAAGCTCTAGGATAGTGTTATTGTTAGTGTTAGCCTCAGCCCTAGGAGAGTGTTACTGTTACGGTTAGCATCAGCCCTAGGATAGTGTTAGGGTTAGGGTTGGGGATAGGGTTAGCATCAGCCCTAGGATAGTGTTAGGGTTAGGGTTAGTGTTAGCAACAGCCCTAGGATAGTGTTAGGGTTAGGGTTAGGGATAACATCAGCCCTAGGATAGTGTTAGGGTTAGGGTTAGGGTTAGCATCAGCACTAGGACAGTGTTAGTGTTAGGGTTAGGGTTAGCATCAGCCCTAGGATACTGTTAGGGTTAGGGTTATCATCAGCCCTAGGATAGTGTTAGGGTTAGGGTTAGGGTTAGTATCAGCCCTAGGATAGTGTTAGGATTAGGGTTAGGTTTAGCATCAGCCCTAGGATAGTGTTAGGGTTAGGGTTAGGGCTAGCATCAGCCATAGGATAGTGTTAGCGTTAGGGTTAGCATCAGCCCTAAGATAGTGTTAGGGTTAGGGTTAGGGTTAGCATCAGCCCTAGGATAGTGTTAGGGTTAGGGTTAGCATTAGCCTTAGGATAGTGTTAGGGTTAGGGTTAGGGTTAGCATCATCCCTAGGATAGTGTTAGGGTTAGGGTTAGCATCAGCCCTAGGATAGTGTTATGGTTATTGTTACGGTTAGCATCAGCCCTAGGATAGTGTTAGGGTTAGGGTTACCATCAGACATAGGATAGTGTTAGGGTTAGGGTTAGGGTTAGCATCAGCCCTAGGATAGTGTTAGGGTTAGGGTTAGCGTTAGGATCAGCCCTAGGATAGTGTTAGTGTTAGGGTTAGGGTTAGCATCAACCCTAGGATAGTGTTAGGTTTAGGGTTAGTGTTAGCATCAGCCCTAGGATAGTGTTAGGGTTAGGGTTAGCCTCAGCTCTAGGATAGTGTTAGGGTTAGGGTTAGCCTCAGCCCTAGAATAGTGTTAGAGTTAGTGTTAGGTTTAGCATCAGCCCTAGGATAGTGCTAGGGTTAGGGTTAGGGTTAGCATCAGCATTAGGATAGTGTTAGGGTTAGGGTTAGCATCAGCCCTAGTATAGTGTTAGTGTTAGTGTTAGGGTTATCATCAGGCCTAGGATAGTGTTAGTTTTAGGGTTAGCATCAGCCCTAGGATAGTGTTAGGGTTAGGGTTAGGGTAAACATCAGCCCTAGGATAGTGTTAGGGTTAGAGTCAGCATCAGCCCTAGGATAGTGTTAGGGTTAGGGTTAGGGTAAGCATCAGCCCTAGGATAGTGTTAGGGTTAGGGTTAGCATCAGCCTTAGGATACTGTTAGGGTTAGGGTTAGGGTTAGCATCAGCCCTAGGACAGTGTTTCGGTTAGGGTTAGCATCAGACATAGGATAGTTTTAGGGTTAGGGTTAGGGTTAGGATCAGCCCTAGGATAGTGTTAGGGTTAGGGTTAGGGTTAGGATCAGCCCTAGGATAGTGTTAGAGTTAGGGTTAGGGTTAGCATCAACCCTAGGATAGTGTTAGGGTTAGGGTTAGGGTTAGCATCAGCCCTAGGATAGTGTTAGGGTTAGGGTTAGCATCAGCCCTAGGATAGTGTTAGGGTTAGGGTTAGGGTAAGCATCAGCCCTAGGATAGTGTTAGGGTTAGGGTTAGCATCAGCCCTAGGATACTGTTAGGGTTAGGGTTAGGGTTAGCATCAGCCCTAGGATAGTGTTAGGGTTAGGGTTAGCATCAGACATAGGATAGTGTTAGGGGTCAGGTTACGGTTAGCATCAGCCCTAGGATAGTGTTAGGGTTAGGGTTAGGGTTAGCATCAGCCCTAGGATAGTGTTAGGGTTAGGGTTAGGGTTAGCATCAACCCTAGGATAGTGTTAGGGTTAGGGTTAGGGTTATCATCCGGCCTAGGATAGTGTTATGGTTAGGGTTAGCATCAGCTCTAGGATAGTGTTAGGGTTAGGGTTAGTGTTAGCATCAGCCCTAGGATAGTGTTAGGGCTAGGGTTAGCATCAGCCCTAGGATAGTGTTAGGGTTAGGGTTAGGGTTATCATCTGGCCTAGCATAGTGTTAGTGTTAGGGTTAGCATCAGCCCTAGGATAGTGTTAGGGTTAGGGTTAGGGTTAGGGTTAGCATCAGCCCTAGAATAGTGTTATTGTTAGGATTAGGGTCAGCAACAGCCCTAGGATAGTGTTAGGGTTAGGGTTAGGGATAGCATCAGCCCTAGGATAGTGTTAGGGATAGGGGTAGGGTTAGCATCAGCCCTAGGATAGTGTTAGGGTTAGGGTTGGGTTAGCATCAGGCCTAGGATAGTGTTAGGGTTAGGGTTAGCATCAGCCTTAGGATAGTGTTAGTGTTAGGGTTAGGGTTAGCATCAGCCCTAGGAGAGTGTTAGGGTTAGGGTTAGCATCAGCCCTAGGATAGTGTTAGGGTTAGCGTAAGGGTTAGTATCAGCCCTAGGATAGTGTTAGGGTTAGAGTTAGGGTTAGCATCAGCCCTAGGATAGTGTTAGGGTTAGGGTTAGGGTTAGCATCAGCCCGAGGATAGTGTTAGGGTTAGGGTTAGGGCTGCCATCAGCCCTAGGATACTGTTAGGTTTAGGGTTAGCATCAGCCCTAGGATAGTGTTAGGGTTAGGGTTAGGGTTAGCATCAACCCTAGGATAGTGTTAGGGTTAGGGTTAGGGTTATCATCCGGCCTAGGATAGTGTTAGGGTTAGGGTTAGCATCAGCTCTAGGATAGTGTTAGGGTTAGGGTTAGTGTTAGCATCAGCCCTAGGATAGTGTTAGGGCTAGGGTTAGCATCAGCCCTAGGATAGTGTTAGGGTTAAGGTTAGGGTTATCATCTGGCCTAGCATAGTGTTAGTGTTAGGGTTAGCATCAGCCCTAGGATAGTGTTAGGGTTAGGGTTAGGGTTAGGGTTAGCATCAGCCCTAGAATAGTGTTAGTGTTAGGATTAGGGTCAGCAACAGCCCTAGGATAGTGTTAGGGTTAGGGTTAGGGATAGCATCAGCCCTAGGATAGTGTTAGGGATAGGGGTAGGGTTAGCATCAGCACTAGGATAGTGTTAGGGTTAGGGTTAGGGTTAGTATCAGCCCTAGGATAGTGTTAGGGTTAGAGTTAGGGTTAGCATCAGCGCTAGGATAGTGTTAGGGTTAGGGTTAGGGTTAGCATCAGCCCTAGGATAGTGTTAGGGTTAGAGTTAGGGTTAGCATCAGCCCTAGGATAGTGTTAGGGTTAGGGTTAGGGTTAGTATCAGCCCTAGGATAGTGTTAGGGTTAGAGTTAGGGTTAGCATCAGCGCTAGGATAGTGTTAGGTTTAGGGTTAGGGTTAGTATCAGCCCTAGGATAGTGTTAGGGTTAGAGTTAGGGTTAGCATCAGCCCTAGGATAGTGTTAGGGTTAGGGTTAGGGTTAGCATCAGCCCGAGGATAGCGTTAGGGTTAGGGTTAGGGCTGGCATCAGCCCTAGGATACTGGTAGGGTTAGGGTTAGCATCAGCCCTAGAATAGTGTTAGGGCTAGGGTTAGGGTTAGCATCAGCGCTAGGATAGTGTTAGGGTTAGGGTTAGGGTTAGCATCAACCCTAGGATAGTGTTAGGGTTAGGGTTAGCATCAGCCTTAGGATACTGTTAGGGTTAGGGTTAGGGTTAGCATCAGCCCTAGGATAGTGTTAGGGTTAGGGTTAGCATCAGCCCTAGGATAGTGTTAGGGTTAGGGTTATGGTTAGCATCAGCCCTAGGATAATGTTAGGGTTAGGGTTAGCATCAGCCCTAATATAGTGCTAGGGTTAGGGTTAGGGTTAGCATCAGGTCTAGGATAGTGTTAGGGTTAGTGTTAGCATCAGCCTTAGGATAGTGTTAGGGTTAGGGTTAGGGTTAGCATCAGCCCTAGGATAGTGTTATGGTTAGGGTTAGCATCTGCCCAAGGATAGTGTTAGGTTTAGGGTTAGGGTTAGCATCAGCCCGAGGATAGTGTTAGGGTTAGGGTTAGACTCAGCCCTAGGATACTGTTAGGGTTATTGTTAGGGTTAGCATCAGCCCTAGGATAGTGTTAGGGTTAGGGTTAGCATCAGCCCTAGGAGAGTGTTAGGGTTAGGGTTAGGGTTAGCATCAGCCCTAGGATAGTGTTAGGGTTAGGGTTAGCATCAGCCCTAGGATAATGTTATGGTTAGGGTGATGGTTAGCATCAGGCCTAGGATAGTGTTAGGGTTAGGGTTAGGGTTAGCATCAGCCCTACGATAGTGTTAGGGTTAGGGTTAGACTCAGCCCTAGGATACTGTTAGGGTTATTGTTAGGGTTAGCATCAGCCCTAGGATAGTGTTAGGGTTAGGGTTAGCATCAGCCCTAGAGAGTGTTAGGGTTAGGGTTAGGGTTAGCATCAGCCCTAGGATAGTGTTAGAGTTAGGGTTAGCATCAGCCCTAGGATAGTGTTAGGGTTAGGGTTAGGGTTAGCATCAGCCCTAGGATAGTGTTAGGGTTAGGGTTAGCATCAGCCCTAGGATAGTGTTAGGGTTAGGGTTAGGGTTAGCATCAGCCCTAGGATAGTGTTAGGGTTAGGGTTAGGGTTAGCATCAGGCCTAGGATAGTGTTAGGGTTAGGGTTAGCATCAGCCCTAGGATAGTGTTAGGGTTAGGGTTAGGGTTAGTATCAGCCCTAGGATAGTGTTAGGGTTAGAGTTAGGGTTAGCATCAGCCCTAGGATAGTGTTAGGGTTAGGGTTAGGGTTAGCATCAGCCCGAGGATAGTGTTAGGGTTAGGGTTAGGGCTGGCATCAGCCCTAGGATACTGGTAGGGTTAGGGTTAGCATCAGCCCTAGAATAGTGTTAGGGTTAGGGTTAGGGTTAGCATCAGCGCTAGGATAGTATTAGGGTTAAAGTTAGGGTTAGCATCAGGCCTAGGATATTTTTAGGGTTAGGGTTAGGGTTATCATCCGGCCTAGGATAGTGTTAGTGTTAGGGTTAGCATCAGCTCTAGGATAGTGTTAGGGTCAGGGTTAGTGTTAGCATCAGCCCTAGGATAGTGTTAGGGCTAGGGTTAGCATCAGCCCTAGGATAGTGTTAGGGTTAGGGTTAGGGTTATCATCTGGCCTAGCATAGTGTTAGTGTTAGGGTTAGCATCAGCCCTAGGATAGTGTTAGGGTTAGGGTTAGGGTTAGGGTTAGCATCAGCCCTAGAATAGTGTTAGTGTTAGGATTAGGGTCAGCAACAGCCCTAGGATAGTGTTAGGGTTAGGGTTAGGGATAGCATCAGCCCTAGGATAGTGTTAGGGATAGGGGTAAGGTTAGCATCAGCCCTAGGATAGTGTTAGGGTTAGGGTTAGGGTTAGCATCAGGCCTAGGATAGTGTTAGGGTTAGGGTTAGCATCAGCCTTAGGATAGTGTTAGTGTTAGGGTTAGGGTTAGCATCAGCCCTAGGAGAGTGTTAGGGTTAGGGTTAGCATCAGCCCTAGGATAGTGTTAGGGTTAGCGTTAGGGTTAGTATCAGCCCTAGGATAGTGTTAGGGTTAGAGTTAGGGTTAGCATCAGCCCTAGGATAGTGTTAGGGTTAGGGTTAGGGTTAGCATCAGCCCGAGGATAGTGTTAGGGTTACGGTTAGGACTGCCATCAGCCCTAGGATACTGTTAGGTTTAGGGTTAGCATCAGCCCTAGGATAGTGTTAGGGTTAGGGTTAGGGTTAGCATCAACCCTAGGATAGTGTTAGGGTTAGGGTTAGGGTTATCATCCGGCCTAGGATAGTGTTACGGTTAGGGTTAGCATCAGCTCTAGGATAGTGTTAGGGTAGGGTTAGTGTTAGCATCAGCCCTAGGATAGTGTTAGGGCTAGGGTTAGCATCAGCCCTAGGATAGTGTTAGGGTTAGGGTTAGGGTTATCATCTGGCCTAGCATAGTGTTAGTGTTAGGGTTAGCATCAGCTCTAGGATAGTGTTAGGGTTAGGGTTAGGGTTAGGGTTAGCATCAGCCCTAGAATAGTGTTAGTGTTAGGATTAGGGTCAGCAACAGCCCTAGGATAGTGTTAGGGTTAGGGTTAGGGATAGCATCAGCCCTAGGATAGTGTTAGGGTTAGGGTTAGCCTCAGCCCTAGAATAGTGTTAGAGTTAGTGTTAGGTTTAGCATCAGCCCTAGGATAGGGTTAGGGTTAGGGTTAGCATCAGCCCTAGGATAGTGTTAGGGTTAGGGTTAGGGTTAGCATCAGCCCTAGGATAGTGTTAGGGTTAGGGTTAGGGTTAGCATGAGCCCTAGGATAGTGCTAGGGTTAGGGTTAGGGTTAGCATCAGCGTTAGGATAGTGTTAGGGTTAGGGTTAGCATCAGCCCTAGTATAGTGTTAGCGTTAGTGTTAGGGTTATCATCAGGCCTAGGATAGTGTTAGTTTTAGGGTTAGCATCAGCCCTAGGATAGTGTTAGGGTTAGGGTTAGGGTAAACATCAGCCCTAGGATAGTGTTAAGGTTAGTGTTAGGGTTAGCAACAGCCCTAGGATAGTGTTAGGGTTAGGGTTAGGGATAACATCAGCCATAGGATAGTGTTAGGGTTAGGGTTAGGGTTAGCATCAGCACTAGGATAGTGTTAGAGTTACGGTTAGGGTTAGCATCAGCCCTAGGATAGTGTTAGGGTTAGGGTTAGCATCAGCCCTAGGATAGTGTTAGGGTTAGGGTTAGGGTTAGTATCAGCCCTAGGATAGTGTTAGGATTAGGGTTAGGTTTAGCATCAGCCCTAGGATAGTGTTAGGATTAGGGTTAGGTTTAGCATCAGCACTAGGATAGTGTTAGGGTTAGGGTTAGGGCTAGCATCAGCCATAGGATAGTGTTAGGGTTAGGGTTAGGGTTAGGGTTAGCATCAGGCCTAGGATAGTGTTAGGGTTAGGGTTAGCATCAGCCTTAGGATACTGTTAGGGTTAGGGTTAGGGTTAGCATCAGCCCTAGGATAGTGTTAGGGTTAGGGTTAGTATCAGCCCTAGGATAATGTTAGGGTTAGGGTTATGGTTAGCATCAGCCCTAGGATAGTGTTAGGGTTAGGGTTAGCATCAGCCCTAAGATAGTGTTAGGGTTAGGGTTCGGGTTATCATCATCCCTAGGATAGTGTTAGGGTTAGGGTTAGAGTCAGCCCTAGGATACTGTTAGGGTTATTGTTAGGGTTAGCATCAGCCCTAGGATAGTGTTATGGTTAGGGTTAGCATCAGCCCTAGGAGAGTGTTAGGGTTAGGGTTAGGGTTAGCATCAGCCCTAGGATAGTGTTAGGGTTAGGGTTAGCATCAGCCCTAGGATAATCTTATGGTTAGGGTGATGGTTAGCATGAGCCCTAGGATAGTGTTAGGGTTAGGATTAGGGTTAGCATCAGCCCTAGGATAGTGTTAGGGTTAGGGTTAGACTCAGCCCTAGGATACTGTTAGGGTTATTGTTAGGGTTAGCATCAGCCCTAGGATAGTGTTAGGGTTAGGGTTAGCTTCAGCCCTAGGAGAGTGTTAGGGTTAGGGTTAGGGTTAGCATCAGCCCTAGGATAGTGTTAGGGTTAGGGTTCGCATCAGCCCTAGGATAATGATATGGTTAGGGTTATGGTTAGCATAAGCTCTAGGATAGTGTTATTGTTAGTGTTAGCCTCAGCCCTAGGAGAGTGTTACTGTTACGGTTAGCATCAGCCCTAGGATAGTGTTAGGGTTAGGGTTGGGGATAGGGTTAGCATCAGCCCTAGGATAGTGTTAGGGTTAGGGTTAGGGTTAGCAACAGCCCTAGGATAGTGTTAGGGTTAGGGTTAGGGATAACATCAGCCCTAGGATAGTGTTAGGGTTAGGGTTAGGGTTAGCATCAGCACTAGGACAGTGTTAGTGTTAGGGTTAGGGTTAGCATCAGCCCTAGGATACTGTTAGGGTTAGGGTTAGCATCAGCCCTAGGATAGTGTTAGGGTTAGGGTTAGGGTTAGTATCAGCCCTAGGATAGTGTTAGGATTAGGGTTAGGTTTAGCATCAGCCCTAGGATAGTGTTAGGGTTAGGGTTTGGGCTAGCATCAGCCATAGGATAGTGTTAGCGTTAGGGTTAGCATCAGCCCTAAGATAGTGTTAGGGTTAGGGTTAGGGTTAGCATCAGCCCTAGGATAGTGTTAGGGTTAGGGTTAGCATTAGCCTTAGGATAGTGTCAGGGTTAGGGTTAGGGTTAGCATCAGCCCTAGGATAGAGTTAGCGTTAGGGTTAGCATCAGCCCTAGGATAGTGTTAGGGTTAGGGTTAGGGTTAGCATCATCCCTAGGATAGTGTTAGGGTTAGGGTTAGCATCAGCCCTAGGATAGTGTTATGGTTATTGTTACGGTTAGCATCAGCCCTAGGATAGTGTTAGGGTTAGGGTTACCATCAGACATAGGATAGTGTTAGGGTTAGGGTTAGGGTTAGCATTAGCCTTAGGATAGTGTCAGGGTTAGGGTTAGGGTTAGCATCAGCCCTAGGATAGAGTTAGGGTTAGGGTTAGCATCAGCCCTAGGATAGTGTTAGGGTTAGGGTTAGGGTTAGCATCATCCCTAGGATAGTGTTAGGGTTAGGGTTAGCATCAGCCCTAGGATAGTGTTATGGTTATTGTTACGGTTAGCATCAGCCCTAGGATAGTGTTAGGGTTAGGGTTACCATCAGACATAGGATAGTGTTAGGGTTAGGGTTAGGGTTAGCATCAGCCCTAGGATAGTGTTAGGGTTAGGGTTAGCGTTAGCATCATCCCTAGGATAGTGTTAGTGTTAGGGTTAGGGTTAGCATCAACCCTAGGATAGTGTTAGGTTTAGGGTTAGTGTTAGCATCAGCCCTAGGATAGTGTTAGGGTTAGGGTTAGCCTCAGCTCTAGGATAGTGTTAGGGTTAGGGTTAGCCTCAGCCCTAGAATAGTGTTAGAGTTAGTGTTAGGTTTAGCATCAGCCCTAGGATAGGGTTAGGGTTAGGGTTAGCATCAGCCCTAGGATAGTGTTAGGGTTAGGGTTAGGGTTAGCATCAGCCCTAGGATAGTGTTAGGGTTAGGGTTAGGGTTAGCATCAGCCCTAGGATAGTGCTAGGGTTAGGGTTAGGGTTAGCATCAGCATTAGGATAGTGTTAGGGTTAGGGTTAGCATCAGCCCTAGTATAGTGTTAGTGTTAGTGTTAGGGTTATCATCAGGCCTAGGATAGTGTTAGTTTTAGGGTTAGCATCAGCACTAGGATAGTGTTAGGGTTAGGGTTAGGGTAAACATCAGCCCTAGGATAGTGTTAGGGTTAGAGTCAGCATCAGCCCTAGGATAGTGTTAGATTAGGGTTAGGGTAAGCATCAGCCCTAGGATAGTGTTAGGGTTAGGGTTAGCATCAGCCTTAGGATACTGTTAGGGTTAGGGTTAGGGTTAGCATCAGCCCTAGGATAGTGTTTCGGTTAGGGTTAGCATCAGACATAGGATAGTGTTAGGGTTAGGGTTAGGGTTAGGATCAGCCCTAGGATAGTGTTAGGGTTAGGGTTCGGGTTAGGATCAGCCCTAGGATAGTGTTAGAGTTAGGGTTAGGGTTAGCATCAACCCTAGGATAGTGTTAGGGTTAGGGTTAGGGTTAGCATCAGCCCTAGGATAGTGTTAGGGTTAGGGTTAGCATCAGCCCTAGGATAGTGTTAGGGTTAGGGTTAGGGTAAGCATCAGCCCTAGGATAGTGTTAGGGTTAGGGTTAGCATCAGCCCTAGGATACTGTTAGGGTTAGGGTTAGGGTTAGCATCAGCCCTAGGATAGTGTTAGGGTTAGGGTTAGCATCAGACATAGGATAGTGTTAGGGGTGAGGTTACGGTTAGCATCAGCCCTAGGATAGTGTTAGGGTTAGGGTTAGGGTTAGCATCAGCCCTAGGATAGTGTTAGGGTTAGGGTTAGGGTTAGCATCAACCCTAGGATAGTGTTAGGGTTAGGGTTAGGGTTATCATCCGGCCTAGGATAGTGTTATGGTTAGGGTTAGCATCAGCTCTAGGATAGTGTTAGGGTTAGGGTTAGTGTTAGCATCAGCCCTAGGATAGTGTTAGGGCTAGGGTTAGCATCAGCCCTAGGATAGTGTTAGGGTTAGGGTTAGGGTTATCATCTGGCCTAGCATAGTGTTAGTGTTAGGGTTAGCATCAGCCCTAGGATAGTGTTAGGGTTAGGGTTAGGGTTAGGGTTAGCATCAGCCCTAGAATAGTGTTATTGTTAGGATTAGGGTCAGCAACAGCCCTAGGATAGTGTTAGGGTTAGGGTTAGGGATAGCATCAGCCCTAGGATAGTGTTAGGGATAGGGGTAGGGTTAGCATCAGCCCTAGGATAGTGTTAGGGTTAGGGTTGGGTTAGCATCAGGCCTAGGATAGTGTTAGGGTTAGGGTTAGCATCAGCCTTAGGATAGTGTTAGTGTTAGGGTTAGGGTTAGCATCAGCCCTAGGAGAGTGTTAGGGTTAGGGTTAGCATCAGCCCTAGGATAGTGTTAGGGTTAGCGTTAGGGTTAGTATCAGCCCTAGGATAGTGTTAGGGTTAGAGTTAGGGTTAGCATCAGCCCTAGGAGAGTGTTAGGGTTAGGGTTAGGGTTAGCATCAGCCCGAAGATAGTGTTAGGGTTAGGGTTAGGGCTGCCATCAGCCCTAGGATACTGTTAGGTTTAGGGTTAGCATCAGCCCTAGGATAGTGTTAGGGTTAGGGTTAGGGTTAGCATCAACCCTAGGATAGTGTTAGGGTTAGGGTTAGGGTTATCATCCGGCCTAGGATAGTGTTAGGGTTAGGGTTAGCATCAGCTCTAGGATAGTGTTAGGGTTAGGGTTAGTGTTAGCATCAGCCCTAGGATAGTGTTAGGGCTAGGGTTAGCATCAGCCCTAGGATAGTGTTAGGGTTAGGGTTAGGGTTATCATCTGGCCTAGCATAGTGTTAGTGTTAGGGTTAGCATCAGCCCTAGGATAGTGTTAGGGTTAGGGTTAGGGTTAGGGTTAGCATCAGCCCTAGAATAGTGTTAGTGTTAGGATTAGGGTCAGCAACAGCCCTAGGATAGTGTTAGGGTTAGGGTTAGGGATAGCAACAGCCCTAGGATAGTGTTAGGGATAGGGGTAGGGTTAGCATCAGCACTAGGATAGTGTTAGGGTTAGGGTTAGGGTTAGTATCAGCCCTAGGATAGTGTTAGGGTTAGAGTTAGGGTTAGCATCAGCCCTAGGATAGTGTTAGGGTTAGGGTTAGGGTTAGCATCAGCCCGAGGATAGTGTTAGGGTTAGGGTTAGGGCTGGCATCAGCCCTAGGATACTGGTAGGGTTAGGGTTAGCATCAGCCCTAGAATAGTGTTAGGGCTAGGGTTAGGGTTAGCATCAGCGCTAGGATAGTGTTAGGGTTAGGGTTAGGGTTAGCATCAACCCTAGGATAGTGTTAGGGTTAGGGTTAGCATCAGCCTTAGGATACTGTTAGGGTTAGGGTTAGGGTTAGCATCAGCCCTAGGATAGTGTTAGGGTTAGGGTTAGCATCAGCCCTAGGATAGTGTTAGGGTTAGGGTTATGGTTAGCATCAGCCCTAGGATAATGTTAGGGTTAGGGTTAGCATCAGCCCTAATATAGTGCTAGGGTTAGGGTTAGGGTTAGCATCAGGTCTAGGATAGTGTTAGGGTTAGTGTTAGCATCAGCCTTAGGATAGTGTTAGGGTTAGGGTTAGGGTTAGCATCAGCACTAGGACAGTGTTAGTGTTAGGGTTAGGGTTAGCATCAGCCCTAGGATACTGTTAGGGTTAGGGTTAGCATCAGCCCTAGGATAGTGTTAGGGTTAGGGTTAGGGTTAGTATCAGCCCTAGGATAGTGTTAGGATTAGGGTTAGGTTTAGCATCAGCCCTAGGATAGTGTTAGGGTTAGGGTTAGGGATAGCATCAGCCATAGGATAGTGTTAGCGTTAGGGTTAGCATCAGCCCTAAGATAGTGTTAGGGTTAGGGTTAGGGTTAGCATCAGCCCTAGGATAGTGTTAGGGTTAGGGTTAGCATTAGCCTTAGGATAGTGTCAGGGTTAGGGTTAGGGTTAGCATCAGCCCTAGGATAGAGTTAGGGTTAGGGTTAGCATCAGCCCTAGGATAGTGTTAGGGTTAGGGTTAGGGTTAGCATCATCCCTAGGATAGTGTTAGGGTTAGGGTTAGCATCAGCCCTAGGATAGTGTTATGGTTATTGTTACGGTTAGCATCAGCCCTAGGATAGTGTTAGGGTTAGGGTTACCATCAGACATAGGATAGTGTTAGGGTTAGGGTTAGGGTTAGCATCAGCCCTAGGATAGTGTTAGGGTTAGGGTTAGGGTTAGCATCAACCCTAGGATAGTGTTAGGTTTAGGGTTAGTGTTAGCATCAGCCCTAGGATAGTGTTAGGGTTAGGGTTAGCCTCAGCTCTAGGATAGTGTTAGGGTTAGGGTTAGCCTCAGCCCTAGAATAGTGTTAGAGTTAGTGTTAGGTTTAGCATCAGCCCTAGGATAGGGTTAGGGTTAGGGTTAGCATCAGCCCTAGGATAGTGTTAGGGTTAGGGTTAGGGTTAGCATCAGCCCTAGGATAGTGTTAGGGTTAGGGTTAGGGTTAGCATGAGCCCTAGGATAGTGCTAGGGTTAGGGTTAGGGTTAGCATCAGCGTTAGGATAGTGTTAGGGTTAGGGTTAGCATCAGCCCTAGTATAGTGTTAGCGTTAGTGTTAGGGTTATCATCAGGCCTAGGATAGTGTTAGTTTTAGGGTTAGCATCAGCCCTAGGATAGTGTTAGGGTTAGGGTTAGGGTAAACATCAGCCCTAGGATAGTGTTAAGGTTAGTGTTAGGGTTAGCAACAGCCCTAGGATAGTGTTAGGGTTAGGGTTAGGGATAACATCAGCCATAGGATAGTGTTAGGGTTAGGGTTAGGGTTAGCATCAGCACTAGGATAGTGTTAGAGTTACGGTTAGGGTTAGCATCAGCCCTAGGATAGTGTTAGGGTTAGGGTTAGCATCAGCCCTAGGATAGTGTTAGGGTTAGGGTTAGGGTTAGTATCAGCCCTAGGATAGTGTTAGGATTAGGGTTAGGTTTAGCATCAGCCCTAGGATAGTGTTAGGATTAGGGTTAGGTTTAGCATCAGCACTAGGATAGTGTTAGGGTTAGGGTTAGGGCTAGCATCAGCCATAGGATAGTGTTAGGTTTAGGGTTAGGGTTAGGGTTAGCATCAGGCCTAGGATAGTGTTAGGGTTAGGGTTAGCATCAGCCTTAGGATACTGTTAGGGTTAGGGTTAGGGTTAGCATCAGCCCTAGGATAGTGTTAGGGTTAGGGTTAGTATCAGCCCTAGGATAATGTTAGGGTTAGGGTTATGGTTAGCATCAGCCCTAGGATAGTGTTAGGGTTAGGGTTAGCATCAGCCCTAAGATAGTGTTAGGGTTAGGGTTCGGGTTATCATCATCCCTAGGATAGTGTTAGGGTTAGGGTTAGAGTCAGCCCTAGGATACTGTTAGGGTTATTGTTAGGGTTAGCATCAGCCCTAGGATAGTGTTATGGTTAGGGTTAGCATCAGCCCTAGGAGAGTGTTAGGGTTAGGGTTAGGGTTAGCATCAGCCCTAGGATAGTGTTAGGGTTAGGGTTAGCATCAGCCCTAGGATAATCTTATGGTTAGGGTGATGGTTAGCATGAGCCCTAGGATAGTGTTAGGGTTAGGATTAGGGTTAGCATCAGCCCTAGGATAGTGTTAGGGTTAGGGTTAGACTCAGCCCTAGGATACTGTTAGGGTTATTGTTAGGGTTAGCATCAGCCCTAGGATAGTGTTAGGGTTAGGGTTAGCTTCAGCCCTAGGAGAGTGTTAGGGTTAGGGTTAGGGTTAGCATCAGCCCTAGGATAGTGTTAGGGTTAGGGTTCGCATCAGCCCTAGGATAATGATATGGTTAAGGTTATGGTTAGCATAAGCTCTAGGATAGTGTTATTGTTAGTGTTAGCCTCAGCCCTAGGAGAGTGTTACTGTTACGGTTAGCATCAGCCCTAGGATAGTGTTAGGGTTAGGGTTGGGGATAGGGTTAGCATCAGCCCTAGGATAGTGTTAGGGTTAGGGTTAGGGTTAGCAACAGCCCTAGGATAGTGTTAGGGTTAGGGTTAGGGATAACATCAGCCCTAGGATAGTGTTAGGGTTAGGGTTAGGGTTAGCATCAGCACTAGGACAGTGTTAGTGTTAGGGTTAGGGTTAGCATCAGCCCTAGGATACTGTTAGGGTTAGGGTTATCATCAGCCCTAGGATAGTGTTAGGGTTAGGGTTAGGGTTAGTATCAGCCCTAGGATAGTGTTAGGATTAGGGTTAGGTTTAGCATCAGCCCTAGGATAGTGTTAGGGTTAGGGTTAGGGCTAGCATCAGCCATAGGATAGTGTTAGCGTTAGGGTTAGCATCAGCCCTAAGATAGTGTTAGGGTTAGGGTTAGGGTTAGCATCAGCCCTAGGATAGTGTTAGGGTTAGGGTTAGCATTAGCCTTAGGATAGTGTTAGGGTTAGGGTTAGGGTTAGCATCATCCCTAGGATAGTGTTAGGGTTAGGGTTAGCATCAGCCCTAGGATAGTGTTATGGTTATTGTTACGGTTAGCATCAGCCCTAGGATAGTGTTAGGGTTAGGGTTACCATCAGACATAGGATAGTGTTAGGGTTAGGGTTAGGGTTAGCATCAGCCCTAGGATAGTGTTAGGGTTAGCGTTAGGATCAGCCCTAGGATAGTGTTAGTGTTAGGGTTAGGGTTAGCATCAACCCTAGGATAGTGTTAGGTTTAGGGTTAGTGTTAGCATCAGCCCTAGGATAGTGTTAGGGTTAGGGTTAGCCTCAGCTCTAGGATAGTGTTAGGGTTAGGGTTAGCCTCAGCCCTAGAATAGTGTTAGAGTTAGTGTTAGGTTTAGCATCAGCCCTAGGATAGTGCTAGGGTTAGGGTTAGGGTTAGCATCAGCATTAGGATAGTGTTAGGGTTAGGGTTAGCATCAGCCCTAGTATAGTGTTAGTGTTAGTGTTAGGGTTATCATCAGGCCTAGGATAGTGTTAGTTTTAGGGTTAGCATCAGCCCTAGGATAGTGTTAGGGTTAGGGTTAGGGTAAACATCAGCCCTAGGATAGTGTTAGGGTTAGAGTCAGCATCAGCCCTAGGATAGTGTTAGGGTTAGGGTTAGGGTAAGCATCAGCCCTAGGATAGTGTTAGGGTTAGGGTTAGCATCAGCCTTAGGATACTGTTAGGGTTAGGGTTAGGGTTAGCATCAGCCCTAGGACAGTGTTTCGGTTAGGGTTAGCATCAGACATAGGATAGTTTTAGGGTTAGGGTTAGGGTTAGGATCAGCCCTAGGATAGTGTTAGGGTTAGGGTTAGGGTTAGGATCAGCCCTAGGATAGTGTTAGAGTTAGGGTTAGGGTTAGCATCAACCCTAGGATAGTGTTAGGGTTAGGGTTAGGGTTAGCATCAGCCCTAGGATAGTGTTAGGGTTAGGGTTAGCATCAGCCCTAGGATAGTGTTAGGGTTAGGGTTAGGGTAAGCATCAGCCCTAGGATAGTGTTAGGGTTAGGGTTAGCATCAGCCCTAGGATACTGTTAGGGTTAGGGTTAGGGTTAGCATCAGCCCTAGGATAGTGTTAGGGTTAGGGTTAGCATCAGACATAGGATAGTGTTAGGGGTCAGGTTACGGTTAGCATCAGCCCTAGGATAGTGTTAGGGTTAGGGTTAGGGTTAGCATCAGCCCTAGGATAGTGTTAGGGTTAGGGTTAGGGTTAGCATCAACCCTAGGATAGTGTTAGGGTTAGGGTTAGGGTTATTATCCGGCCTAGGATAGTGTTATGGTTAGGGTTAGCATCAGCTCTAGGATAGTGTTAGGGTTAGGGTTAGTGTTAGCATCAGCCCTAGGATAGTGTTAGGGCTAGGGTTAGCATCAGCCCTAGGATAGTGTTAGGGTTAGGGTTAGGGTTATCATCTGGCCTAGCATAGTGTTAGTGTTAGGGTTAGCATCAGCCCTAGGATAGTGTTAGGGTTAGGGTTAGGGTTAGGGTTAGCATCAGCCCTAGAATAGTGTTATTGTTAGGATTAGGGTCAGCAACAGCCCTAGGATAGTGTTAGGGTTAGGGTTAGGGATAGCATCAGCCCTAGGATAGTGTTAGGGATAGGGGTAGGGTTAGCATCAGCCCTAGGATAGTGTTAGGGTTAGGGTTGGGTTAGCATCAGGCCTAGGATAGTGTTAGGGTTAGGGTTAGCATCAGCCTTAGGATAGTGTTAGTGTTAGGGTTAGGGTTAGCATCAGCCCTAGGAGAGTGTTAGGGTTAGGGTTAGCATCAGCCCTAGGATAGTGTTAGGGTTAGCGTAAGGGTTAGTATCAGCCCTAGGATAGTGTTAGGGTTAGAGTTAGGGTTAGCATCAGCCCTAGGATAGTGTTAGGGTTAGGGTTAGGGTTAGCATCAGCCCGAGGATAGTGTTAGGGTTAGGGTTAGGGCTGCCATCAGCCCTAGGATACTGTTAGGTTTAGGGTTAGCATCAGCCCTAGGATAGTGTTAGGGTTAGGGTTAGGGTTAGCATCAACCCTAGGATAGTGTTAGGGTTAGGGTTAGGGTTATCATCCGGCCTAGGATAGTGTTAGGGTTAGGGTTAGCATCAGCTCTAGGATAGTGTTAGGGTTAGGGTTAGTGTTAGCATCAGCCCTAGGATAGTGTTAGGGCTAGGGTTAGCATCAGCCCTAGGATAGTGTTAGGGTTAAGGTTAGGGTTATCATCTGGCCTAGCATAGTGTTAGTGTTAGGGTTAGCATCAGCCCTAGGATAGTGTTAGGGTTAGGGTTAGGGTTAGGGTTAGCATCAGCCCTAGAATAGTGTTAGTGTTAGGATTAGGGTCAGCAACAGCCCTAGGATAGTGTTAGGGTTAGGGTTAGGGATAGCATCAGCCCTAGGATAGTGTTAGGGATAGGGGTAGGGTTAGCATCAGCACTAGGATAGTGTTAGGGTTAGGGTTAGGGTTAGTATCAGCCCTAGGATAGTGTTAGGGTTAGAGTTAGGGTTAGCATCAGCGCTAGGATAGTGTTAGGGTTAGGGTTAGGGTTAGCATCAGCCCTAGGATAGTGTTAGGGTTAGAGTTAGGGTTAGCATCAGCCCTAGGATAGTGTTAGGGTTAGGGTTAGGGTTAGTATCAGCCCTAGGATAGTGTTAGGGTTAGAGTTAGGGTTAGCATCAGCGCTAGGATAGTGTTAGGTTTAGGGTTAGGGTTAGTATCAGCCCTAGGATAGTGTTAGGGTTAGAGTTAGGGTTAGCATCAGCCCTAGGATAGTGTTAGGGTTAGGGTTAGGGTTAGCATCAGCCCGAGGATAGCGTTAGGGTTAGGGTTAGGGCTGGCATCAGCCCTAGGATACTGGTAGGGTTAGGGTTAGCATCAGCCCTAGAATAGTGTTAGGGCTAGGGTTAGGGTTAGCATCAGCGCTAGGATAGTGTTAGGGTTAGGGTTAGGGTTAGCATCAACCCTAGGATAGTGTTAGGGTTAGGGTTAGCATCAGCCTTAGGATACTGTTAGGGTTAGGGTTAGGGTTAGCATCAGCCCTAGGATAGTGTTAGGGTTAGGGTTAGCATCAGCCCTAGGATAGTGTTAGGGTTAGGGTTATGGTTAGCATCAGCCCTAGGATAATGTTAGGGTTAGGGTTAGCATCAGCCCTAATATAGTGCTAGGGTTAGGGTTAGGGTTAGCATCAGGTCTAGGATAGTGTTAGGGTTAGTGTTAGCATCAGCCTTAGGATAGTGTTAGGGTTAGGGTTAGGGTTAGCATCAGCCCTAGGATAGTGTTATGGTTAGGGTTAGCATCTGCCCAAGGATAGTGTTAGGTTTAGGGTTAGGGTTAGCATCAGCCCGAGGATAGTGTTAGGGTTAGGGTTAGACTCAGCCCTAGGATACTGTTAGGGTTATTGTTAGGGTTAGCATCAGCCCTAGGATAGTGTTAGGGTTAGGGTTAGCATCAGCCCTAGGAGAGTGTTAGGGTTAGGGTTAGGGTTAGCATCAGCCCTAGGATAGTGTTAGGGTTAGGGTTAGCATCAGCCCTAGGATAATGTTATGGTTAGGGTGATGGTTAGCATCAGGCCTAGGATAGTGTTAGGGTTAGGGTTAGGGTTAGCATCAGCCCTACGATAGTGTTAGGGTTAGGGTTAGACTCAGCCCTAGGATACTGTTAGGGTTATTGTTAGGGTTAGCATCAGCCCTAGGATAGTGTTAGGGTTAGGGTTAGCATCAGCCCTAGAGAGTGTTAGGGTTAGGGTTAGGGTTAGCATCAGCCCTAGGATAGTGTTAGAGTTAGGGTTAGCATCAGCCCTAGGATAGTGTTAGGGTTAGGGTTAGGGTTAGCATCAGCCCTAGGATAGTGTTAGGGTTAGGGTTAGCATCAGCCCTAGGATAGTGTTAGGGTTAGGGTTAGGGTTAGCATCAGCCCTAGGATAGTGTTAGGGTTAGGGTTAGGGTTAGCATCAGGCCTAGGATAGTGTTAGGGTTAGGGTTAGCATCAGCCCTAGGATAGTGTTAGGGTTAGGGTTAGGGTTAGTATCAGCCCTAGGATAGTGTTAGGGTTAGAGTTAGGGTTAGCATCAGCCCTAGGATAGTGTTAGGGTTAGGGTTAGGGTTAGCATCAGCCCGAGGATAGTGTTAGGGTTAGGGTTAGGGCTGGCATCAGCCCTAGGATACTGGTAGGGTTAGGGTTAGCATCAGCCCTAGAATAGTGTTAGGGTTAGGGTTAGGGTTAGCATCAGCGCTAGGATAGTATTAGGGTTAAAGTTAGGGTTAGCATCAGGCCTAGGATATTTTTAGGGTTAGGGTTAGGGTTATCATCCGGCCTAGGATAGTGTTAGTGTTAGGGTTAGCATCAGCTCTAGGATAGTGTTAGGGTCAGGGTTAGTGTTAGCATCAGCCCTAGGATAGTGTTAGGGCTAGGGTTAGCATCAGCCCTAGGATAGTGTTAGGGTTAGGGTTAGGGTTATCATCTGGCCTAGCATAGTGTTAGTGTTAGGGTTAGCATCAGCCCTAGGATAGTGTTAGGGTTAGGGTTAGGGTTAGGGTTAGCATCAGCCCTAGAATAGTGTTAGTGTTAGGATTAGGGTCAGCAACAGCCCTAGGATAGTGTTAGGGTTAGGGTTAGGGATAGCATCAGCCCTAGGATAGTGTTAGGGATAGGGGTAAGGTTAGCATCAGCCCTAGGATAGTGTTAGGGTTAGGGTTAGGGTTAGCATCAGGCCTAGGATAGTGTTAGGGTTAGGGTTAGCATCAGCCTTAGGATAGTGTTAGTGTTAGGGTTAGGGTTAGCATCAGCCCTAGGAGAGTGTTAGGGTTAGGGTTAGCATCAGCCCTAGGATAGTGTTAGGGTTAGCGTTAGGGTTAGTATCAGCCCTAGGATAGTGTTAGGGTTAGAGTTAGGGTTAGCATCAGCCCTAGGATAGTGTTAGGGTTAGGGTTAGGGTTAGCATCAGCCCGAGGATAGTGTTAGGGTTAGGGTTAGGACTGCCATCAGCCCTAGGATACTGTTAGGTTTAGGGTTAGCATCAGCCCTAGGATAGTGTTAGGGTTAGGGTTAGGGTTAGCATCAACCCTAGGATAGTGTTAGGGTTAGGGTTAGGGTTATCATCCGGCCTAGGATAGTGTTACGGTTAGGGTTAGCATCAGCTCTAGGATAGTGTTAGGGTTAGGGTTAGTGTTAGCATCAGCCCTAGGATAGTGTTAGGGCTAGGGTTAGCATCAGCCCTAGGATAGTGTTAGGGTTAGGGTTAGGGTTATCATCTGGCCTAGCATAGTGTTAGTGTTAGGGTTAGCATCAGCTCTAGGATAGTGTTAGGGTTAGGGTTAGGGTTAGGGTTAGCATCAGCCCTAGAATAGTGTTAGTGTTAGGATTAGGGTCAGCAACAGCCCTAGGATAGTGTTAGGGTTAGGGTTAGGGATAGCATCAGCCCTAGGATAGTGTTAGGGTTAGGGTTAGCCTCAGCCCTAGAATAGTGTTAGAGTTAGTGTTAGGTTTAGCATCAGCCCTAGGATAGGGTTAGGGTTAGGGTTAGCATCAGCCCTAGGATAGTGTTAGGGTTAGGGTTAGGGTTAGCATCAGCCCTAGGATAGTGTTAGGGTTAGGGTTAGGGTTAGCATGAGCCCTAGGATAGTGCTAGGGTTAGGGTTAGGGTTAGCATCAGCGTTAGGATAGTGTTAGGGTTAGGGTTAGCATCAGCCCTAGTATAGTGTTAGCGTTAGTGTTAGGGTTATCATCAGGCCTAGGATAGTGTTAGTTTTAGGGTTAGCATCAGCCCTAGGATAGTGTTAGGGTTAGGGTTAGGGTAAACATCAGCCCTAGGATAGTGTTAAGGTTAGTGTTAGGGTTAGCAACAGCCCTAGGATAGTGTTAGGGTTAGGGTTAGGGATAACATCAGCCATAGGATAGTGTTAGGGTTAGGGTTAGGGTTAGCATCAGCACTAGGATAGTGTTAGAGTTACGGTTAGGGTTAGCATCAGCCCTAGGATAGTGTTAGGGTTAGGGTTAGCATCAGCCCTAGGATAGTGTTAGGGTTAGGGTTAGGGTTAGTATCAGCCCTAGGATAGTGTTAGGATTAGGGTTAGGTTTAGCATCAGCCCTAGGATAGTGTTAGGATTAGGGTTAGGTTTAGCATCAGCACTAGGATAGTGTTAGGGTTAGGGTTAGGGCTAGCATCAGCCATAGGATAGTGTTAGGGTTAGGGTTAGGGTTAGGGTTAGCATCAGGCCTAGGATAGTGTTAGGGTTAGGGTTAGCATCAGCCTTAGGATACTGTTAGGGTTAGGGTTAGGGTTAGCATCAGCCCTAGGATAGTGTTAGGGTTAGGGTTAGTATCAGCCCTAGGATAATGTTAGGGTTAGGGTTATGGTTAGCATCAGCCCTAGGATAGTGTTAGGGTTAGGGTTAGCATCAGCCCTAAGATAGTGTTAGGGTTAGGGTTCGGGTTATCATCATCCCTAGGATAGTGTTAGGGTTAGGGTTAGAGTCAGCCCTAGGATACTGTTAGGGTTATTGTTAGGGTTAGCATCAGCCCTAGGATAGTGTTATGGTTAGGGTTAGCATCAGCCCTAGGAGAGTGTTAGGGTTAGGGTTAGGGTTAGCATCAGCCCTAGGATAGTGTTAGGGTTAGGGTTAGCATCAGCCCTAGGATAATCTTATGGTTAGGGTGATGGTTAGCATGAGCCCTAGGATAGTGTTAGGGTTAGGATTAGGGTTAGCATCAGCCCTAGGATAGTGTTAGGGTTAGGGTTAGACTCAGCCCTAGGATACTGTTAGGGTTATTGTTAGGGTTAGCATCAGCCCTAGGATAGTGTTAGGGTTAGGGTTAGCTTCAGCCCTAGGAGAGTGTTAGGGTTAGGGTTAGGGTTAGCATCAGCCCTAGGATAGTGTTAGGGTTAGGGTTCGCATCAGCCCTAGGATAATGATATGGTTAGGGTTATGGTTAGCATAAGCTCTAGGATAGTGTTATTGTTAGTGTTAGCCTCAGCCCTAGGAGAGTGTTACTGTTACGGTTAGCATCAGCCCTAGGATAGTGTTAGGGTTAGGGTTGGGGATAGGGTTAGCATCAGCCCTAGGATAGTGTTAGGGTTAGGGTTAGGGTTAGCAACAGCCCTAGGATAGTGTTAGGGTTAGGGTTAGGGATAACATCAGCCCTAGGATAGTGTTAGGGTTAGGGTTAGGGTTAGCATCAGCACTAGGACAGTGTTAGTGTTAGGGTTAGGGTTAGCATCAGCCCTAGGATACTGTTAGGGTTAGGGTTAGCATCAGCCCTAGGATAGTGTTAGGGTTAGGGTTAGGGTTAGTATCAGCCCTAGGATAGTGTTAGGATTAGGGTTAGGTTTAGCATCAGCCCTAGGATAGTGTTAGGGTTAGGGTTTGGGCTAGCATCAGCCATAGGATAGTGTTAGCGTTAGGGTTAGCATCAGCCCTAAGATAGTGTTAGGGTTAGGGTTAGGGTTAGCATCAGCCCTAGGATAGTGTTAGGGTTAGGGTTAGCATTAGCCTTAGGATAGTGTCAGGGTTAGGGTTAGGGTTAGCATCAGCCCTAGGATAGAGTTAGGGTTAGGGTTAGCATCAGCCCTAGGATAGTGTTAGGGTTAGGGTTAGGGTTAGCATCATCCCTAGGATAGTGTTAGGGTTAGGGTTAGCATCAGCCCTAGGATAGTGTTATGGTTATTGTTACGGTTAGCATCAGCCCTAGGATAGTGTTAGGGTTAGGGTTACCATCAGACATAGGATAGTGTTAGGGTTAGGGTTAGGGTTAGCATCAGCCCTAGGATAGTGTTAGGGTTAGGGTTAGCGTTAGCATCATCCCTAGGATAGTGTTAGTGTTAGGGTTAGGGTTAGCATCAACCCTAGGATAGTGTTAGGTTTAGGGTTAGTGTTAGCATCAGCCCTAGGATAGTGTTAGGGTTAGGGTTAGCCTCAGCTCTAGGATAGTGTTAGGGTTAGGGTTAGCCTCAGCCCTAGAATAGTGTTAGAGTTAGTGTTAGGTTTAGCATCAGCCCTAGGATAGGGTTAGGGTTAGGGTTAGCATCAGCCCTAGGATAGTGTTAGGGTTAGGGTTAGGGTTAGCATCAGCCCTAGGATAGTGTTAGGGTTAGGGTTAGGGTTAGCATCAGCCCTAGGATAGTGCTAGGGTTAGGGTTAGGGTTAGCATCAGCATTAGGATAGTGTTAGGGTTAGGGTTAGCATCAGCCCTAGTATAGTGTTAGTGTTAGTGTTAGGGTTATCATCAGGCCTAGGATAGTGTTAGTTTTAGGGTTAGCATCAGCACTAGGATAGTGTTAGGGTTAGGGTTAGGGTAAACATCAGCCCTAGGATAGTGTTAGGGTTAGAGTCAGCATCAGCCCTAGGATAGTGTTAGATTAGGGTTAGGGTAAGCATCAGCCCTAGGATAGTGTTAGGGTTAGGGTTAGCATCAGCCTTAGGATACTGTTAGGGTTAGGGTTAGGGTTAGCATCAGCCCTAGGATAGTGTTTCGGTTAGGGTTAGCATCAGACATAGGATAGTGTTAGGGTTAGGGTTAGGGTTAGGATCAGCCCTAGGATAGTGTTAGGGTTAGGGTTAGGGTTAGGATCAGCCCTAGGATAGTGTTAGAGTTAGGGTTAGGGTTAGCATCAACCCTAGGATAGTGTTAGGGTTAGGGTTAGGGTTAGCATCAGCCCTAGGATAGTGTTAGGGTTAGGGTTAGCATCAGCCCTAGGATAGTGTTAGGGTTAGGGTTAGGGTAAGCATCAGCCCTAGGATAGTGTTAGGGTTAGGGTTAGCATCAGCCCTAGGATACTGTTAGGGTTAGGGTTAGGGTTAGCATCAGCCCTAGGATAGTGTTAGGGTTAGGGTTAGCATCAGACATAGGATAGTGTTAGGGGTGAGGTTACGGTTAGCATCAGCCCTAGGATAGTGTTAGGGTTAGGGTTAGGGTTAGCATCAGCCCTAGGATAGTGTTAGGGTTAGGGTTAGGGTTAGCATCAACCCTAGGATAGTGTTAGGGTTAGGGTTAGGGTTATCATCCGGCCTAGGATAGTGTTATGGTTAGGGTTAGCATCAGCTCTAGGATAGTGTTAGGGTTAGGGTTAGTGTTAGCATCAGCCCTAGGATAGTGTTAGGGCTAGGGTTAGCATCAGCCCTAGGATAGTGTTAGGGTTAGGGTTAGGGTTATCATCTGGCCTAGCATAGTGTTAGTGTTAGGGTTAGCATCAGCCCTAGGATAGTGTTAGGGTTAGGGTTAGGGTTAGGGTTAGCATCAGCCCTAGAATAGTGTTATTGTTAGGATTAGGGTCAGCAACAGCCCTAGGATAGTGTTAGGGTTAGGGTTAGGGATAGCATCAGCCCTAGGATAGTGTTAGGGATAGGGGTAGGGTTAGCATCAGCCCTAGGATAGTGTTAGGGTTAGGGTTGGGTTAGCATCAGGCCTAGGATAGTGTTAGGGTTAGGGTTAGCATCAGCCTTAGGATAGTGTTAGTGTTAGGGTTAGGGTTAGCATCAGCCCTAGGAGAGTGTTAGGGTTAGGGTTAGCATCAGCCCTAGGATAGTGTTAGGGTTAGCGTTAGGGTTAGTATCAGCCCTAGGATAGTGTTAGGGTTAGAGTTAGGGTTAGCATCAGCCCTAGGAGAGTGTTAGGGTTAGGGTTAGGGTTAGCATCAGCCCGAAGATAGTGTTAGGGTTAGGGTTAGGGCTGCCATCAGCCCTAGGATACTGTTAGGTTTAGGGTTAGCATCAGCCCTAGGATAGTGTTAGGGTTAGGGTTAGGGTTAGCATCAACCCTAGGATAGTGTTAGGGTTAGGGTTAGGGTTATCATCCGGCCTAGGATAGTGTTAGGGTTAGGGTTAGCATCAGCTCTAGGATAGTGTTAGGGTTAGGGTTAGTGTTAGCATCAGCCCTAGGATAGTGTTAGGGCTAGGGTTAGCATCAGCCCTAGGATAGTGTTAGGGTTAGGGTTAGGGTTATCATCTGGCCTAGCATAGTGTTAGTGTTAGGGTTAGCATCAGCCCTAGGATAGTGTTAGGGTTAGGGTTAGGGTTAGGGTTAGCATCAGCCCTAGAATAGTGTTAGTGTTAGGATTAGGGTCAGCAACAGCCCTAGGATAGTGTTAGGGTTAGGGTTAGGGATAGCAACAGCCCTAGGATAGTGTTAGGGATAGGGGTAGGGTTAGCATCAGCACTAGGATAGTGTTAGGGTTAGGGTTAGGGTTAGTATCAGCCCTAGGATAGTGTTAGGGTTAGAGTTAGGGTTAGCATCAGCCCTAGGATAGTGTTAGGGTTAGGGTTAGGGTTAGCATCAGCCCGAGGATAGTGTTAGGGTTAGGGTTAGGGCTGGCATCAGCCCTAGGATACTGGTATGGTTAGGGTTAGCATCAGCCCTAGAATAGTGTTAGGGCTAGGGTTAGGGTTAGCATCAGCGCTAGGATAGTGTTAGGGTTAGGGTTAGGGTTAGCATCAGGCCGAGGATAGTGTTAGGGTTAGGGTTAGCATCAGCCTTAGGATACTGTTAGGGTTAGGGTTAGGGTTAGCATCAGCCCTAGGATAGTGTTAGGGTTAGGGTTAGCATCAGCCCTAGGATAGTGTTAGGGTTAGGGTTATGGTTAGCATCAGCCCTAGGATAGTGTTAGGGTTAGGGTTAGCATCTGCCCTAGGATAGTGTTAGGTTTAGGGTTAGGGTTAGCATCAGCCCGAGGATAGTGTTAGGGTTAGGGTTAGACTCAGCCCTAGGATACTGTTAGGGTTATTGTTAGGGTTAGCATCAGCCCTAGGATAGTGTTAGGGTTAGGGTTAGCATCAGCCCTAGGAGAGTGTTAGGGTTAGGGTTAGGGTTAGCATCAGCCCTAGGATAGTGTTAGGGTTAGGGTTAGCATCAGCCCTAGGATAATGTTATGGTTAGGGTGATGGTTAGCATCAGGCCTAGGATAGTGTTAGGGTTAGGGTTAGGGTTAGCATCAGCCCTACGATAGTGTTAGGGTTAGGGTTAGACTCAGCCCTAGGATACTGTTAGGGTTATTGTTAGGGTTAGCATCAGCCCTAGGATAGTGTTAGGGTTAGGGTTAGCATCAGCCCTAGAGAGTGTTAGGGTTAGGGTTAGGGTTAGCATCAGCCCTAGGATAGTGTTAGAGTTAGGGTTAGCATCAGCCCTAGGATAGTGTTAGGGTTAGGGTTAGGGTTAGCATCAGCCCTAGGATAGTGTTAGGGTTAGGGTTAGCATCAGCCCTAGGATAGTGTTAGGGTTAGGGTTAGGGTTAGCATCAGCCCTAGGATAGTGTTAGGGTTAGGGTTAGGGTTAGCATCAGGCCTAGGATAGTGTTAGGGTTAGGGTTAGCATCAGCCCTAGGATAGTGTTAGGGTTAGGGTTAGGGTTAGTATCAGCCCTAGGATAGTGTTAGGGTTAGAGTTAGGGTTAGCATCAGCCCTAGGATAGTGTTAGGGTTAGGGTTAGGGTTAGCATCAGCCCGAGGATAGTGTTAGGGTTAGGGTTAGGGCTGGCATCAGCCCTAGGATACTGGTAGGGTTAGGGTTAGCATCAGCCCTAGAATAGTGTTAGGGTTAGGGTTAGGGTTAGCATCAGCGCTAGGATAGTATTAGGGTTAAAGTTAGGGTTAGCATCAGGCCTAGGATATTGTTAGGGTTAGGGTTAGGGTTATCATCCGGCCTAGGATAGTGTTAGTGTTAGGGTTAGCATCAGCTCTAGGATAGTGTTAGGGTCAGGGTTAGTGTTAGCATCAGCCCTAGGATAGTGTTAGGGCTAGGGTTAGCATCAGCCCTAGGATAGTGTTAGGGTTAGGGTTAGGGTTATCATCTGGCCTAGCATAGTGTTAGTGTTAGGGTTAGCATCAGCCCTAGGATAGTGTTAGGGTTCGGGTTAGGGTTAGGGTTAGCATCAGCCCTAGAATAGTGTTAGTGTTAGGATTAGGGTCAGCAATAGCCCTAGGATAGTGTTAGGGTTAGGGTTAGGGATAGCATCAGCCCTAGGATAGTGTTAGGGATAGGGGTAAGGTTAGCATCAGCCCTAGGATAGTGTTAGGGTTAGGGTTAGGGTTAGCATCAGGCCTAGGATAGTGTTAGGGTTAGGGTCAGCATCAGCCTTAGGATAGTGTTAGTGTTAGGGTTAGGGTTAGCATCAGCCCTAGGAGAGTGTTAGGGTTAGGGTTAGCATCAGCCCTAGGATAGTGTTAGGGTTAGCGTTAGGGTTAGTATCAGCCCTAGGATAGTGTTAGGGTTAGAGTTAGGGTTAGCATCAGCCCTAGGATAGTGTTAGGGTTAGGGTTAGGGTTAGCATCAGCCCGAGGATAGTGTTAGGGTTAGGGTTAGGACTGCCATCAGCCCTAGGATACTGTTAGGTTTAGGGTTAGCATCAGCCCTAGGATAGTGTTAGGGTTAGGGTTAGGGTTAGCATCAACCCTAGGATAGTGTTAGGGTTAGGGTTAGGGTTATCATCCGGCCTAGGATAGTGTTACGGTTAGGGTTAGCATCAGCTCTAGGATAGTGTTAGGGTTAGGGTTAGTGTTAGCATCAGCCCTAGGATAGTGTTAGGGCTAGGGTTAGCATCAGCCCTAGGAGAGTGTTAGGGTTAGGGTTAGGGTTAGCATCAGCCCTAGGATAGTGTTAGGGTTAGGGTTAGCATCAGCCCTAGGATAATCTTATGGTTAGGGTGATGGTTAGCATGAGCCCTAGGATAGTGTTAGGGTTAGGATTAGGGTTAGCATCAGCCCTAGGATAGTGTTAGGGTTAGGGTTAGACTCAGCCCTAGGATACTGTTAGGGTTATTGTTAGGGTTAGCATCAGCCCTAGGATAGTGTTAGGGTTAGGGTTAGCTTCAGCCCTAGGAGAGTGTTAGGGTTAGGGTTAGGGTTAGCATCAGCCCTAGGATAGTGTTAGGGTTAGGGTTCGCATCAGCCCTAGGATAATGATATGGTTAAGGTTGTGGTTAGCATAAGCTCTAGGATAGTGTTATTGTTAGTGTTAGCCTCAGCCCTAGGAGAGTGTTACTGTTACGGTTAGCATCAGCCCTAGGATAGTGTTAGGGTTAGGGTTGGGGATAGGGTTAGCATCAGCCCTAGGATAGTGTTAGGTTTAGGGTTAGGGTTAGCAACAGCCCTAGGATAGTGTTAGGGTTAGGGTTAGGGATAACATCAGCCCTAGGATAGTGTTAGGGTTAGGGTTAGGGTTAGCATCAGCACTAGGACAGTGTTAGTGTTAGGGTTAGGGTTAGCATCAGCCCTAGGATACTGTTAGGGTTAGGGTTATCATCAGCCCTAGGATAGTGTTAGGGTTAGGGTTAGGGTTAGTATCAGCCCTAGGATAGTGTTAGGATTAGGGTTAGGTTTAGCATCAGCCCTAGGATAGTGTTAGGGTTAGGGTTAGGGCTAGCATCAGCCATAGGATAGTGTTAGCGTTAGGGTTAGCATCAGCCCTAAGATAGTGTTAGGGTTAGGGTTAGGGTTAGCATCAGCCCTAGGATAGTGTTAGGGTTAGGGTTAGCATTAGCCTTAGGATAGTGTTAGGGTTAGGGTTAGGGTTAGCATCATCCCTAGGATAGTGTTAGGGTTAGGGTTAGCATCAGCCCTAGGATAGTGTTATGGTTATTGTTACGGTTAGCATCAGCCCTAGGATAGTGTTAGGGTTAGGGTTACCATCAGACATAGGATAGTGTTAGGGTTAGGGTTAGGGTTAGCATCAGCCCTAGGATAGTGTTAGGGTTAGGGTTAGCGTTAGGATCAGCCCTAGGATAGTGTTAGTGTTAGGGTTAGGGTTAGCATCAACCCTAGGATAGTGTTAGGTTTAGGGTTAGTGTTAGCATCAGCCCTAGGATAGTGTTAGGGTTAGGGTTAGCCTCAGCTCTAGGATAGTGTTAGGGTTAGGGTTAGCCTCAGCCCTAGAATAGTGTTAGAGTTAGTGTTAGGTTTAGCATCAGCCCTAGGATAGTGCTAGGGTTAGGGTTAGGGTTAGCATCAGCATTAGGATAGTGTTAGGGTTAGGGTTAGCATCAGCCCTAGTATAGTGTTAGTGTTAGTGTTAGGGTTATCATCAGGCCTAGGATAGTGTTAGTTTTAGGGTTAGCATCAGCCCTAGGATAGTGTTAGGGTTAGGGTTAGGGTAAACATCAGCCCTAGGATAGTGTTAGGGTTAGAGTCAGCATCAGCCCTAGGATAGTGTTAGGGTTAGGGTTAGGGTAAGCATCAGCCCTAGGATAGTGTTAGGGTTAGGGTTAGCATCAGCCTTAGGATACTGTTAGGGTTAGGGTTAGGGTTAGCATCAGCCCTAGGACAGTGTTTCGGTTAGGGTTAGCATCAGACATAGGATAGTTTTAGGGTTAGGGTTAGGGTTAGGATCAGCCCTAGGATAGTGTTAGGGTTAGGGTTAGGGTTAGGATCAGCCCTAGGATAGTGTTAGAGTTAGGGTTAGGGTTAGCATCAACCCTAGGATAGTGTTAGGGTTAGGGTTAGGGTTAGCATCAGCCCTAGGATAGTGTTAGGGTTAGGGTTAGCATCAGCCCTAGGATAGTGTTAGGGTTAGGGTTAGGGTAAGCATCAGCCCTAGGATAGTGTTAGGGTTAGGGTTAGCATCAGCCCTAGGATACTGTTAGGGTTAGGGTTAGGGTTAGCATCAGCCCTAGGATAGTGTTAGGGTTAGGGTTAGCATCAGACATAGGATAGTGTTAGGGGTCAGGTTACGGTTAGCATCAGCCCTAGGATAGTGTTAGGGTTAGGGTTAGGGTTAGCATCAGCCCTAGGATAGTGTTAGGGTTAGGGTTAGGGTTAGCATCAACATTAGGATAGTGTTAGGGTTAGGGTTAGGGTTATCATCCGGCCTAGGATAGTGTTATGGTTAGGGTTAGCATCAGCTCTAGGATAGTGTTAGGGTTAGTGTTAGTGTTAGCATCAGCCCTAGGATAGTGTTAGGGCTAGGGTTAGCATCAGCCCTAGGATAGTGTTAGGGTTAGGGTTAGGGTTATCATCTGGCCTAGCATAGTGTTAGTGTTAGGGTTAGCATCAGCCCTAGGATAGTGTTAGGGTTAGGGTTAGGGTTAGGGTTAGCATCAGCCCTAGAATAGTGTTATTGTTAGGATTAGGGTCAGCAACAGCCCTAGGATAGTGTTAGGGTTAGGGTTAGGGATAGCATCAGCCCTAGGATAGTGTTAGGGATAGGGGTAGGGTTAGCATCAGCCCTAGGATAGTGTTAGGGTTAGGGTTGGGTTAGCATCAGGCCTAGGATAGTGTTAGGGTTAGGGTTAGCATCAGCCTTAGGATAGTGTTAGTGTTAGGGTTAGGGTTAGCATCAGCCCTAGGAGAGTGTTAGGGTTAGGGTTAGCATCAGCCCTAGGATAGTGTTAGGGTTAGCGTAAGGGTTAGTATCAGCCCTAGGATAGTGTTAGGGTTAGAGTTAGGGTTAGCATCAGCCCTAGGATAGTGTTAGGGTTAGGGTTAGGGTTAGCATCAGCCCGAGGATAGTGTTAGGGTTAGGGTTAGGGCTGCCATCAGCCCTAGGATACTGTTAGGTTTAGGGTTAGCATCAGCCCTAGGATCGTGTTAGGGTTAGGGTTAGGGTTAGCATCAACCCTAGGATAGTGTTAGGGTTAGGGTTAGGGTTATCATCCGGCCTAGGATAGTGTTAGGGTTAGGGTTAGCATCAGCTCTAGGATAGTGTTAGGGTTAGGGTTAGTGTTAGCATCAGCCCTAGGATAGTGTTAGGGCTAGGGTTAGCATCAGCCCTAGGATAGTGTTAGGGTTAAGGTTAGGGTTATCATCTGGCCTAGCATAGTGTTAGTGTTAGGGTTAGCATCAGCCCTAGGATAGTGTTAGGGTTAGGGTTAGGGTTAGGGTTAGCATCAGCCCTAGAATAGTGTTAGTGTTAGGATTAGGGTCAGCAACAGCCCTAGGATAGTGTTAGGGTTAGGGTTAGGGATAGCATCAGCCCTAGGATAGTGTTAGGGATAGGGGTAGGGTTAGCATCAGCACTAGGATAGTGTTAGGGTTAGGGTTAGGGTTAGTATCAGCCCTAGGATAGTGTTAGGGTTAGAGTTAGGGTTAGCATCAGCGCTAGGATAGTGTTAGGGTTAGGGTTAGGGTTAGCATCAGCCCTAGGATAGTGTTAGGGTTAGAGTTAGGGTTAGCATCAGCCCTAGGATAGTGTTAGGGTTAGGGTTAGGGTTAGTATCAGCCCTAGGATAGTGTTAGGGTTAGAGTTAGGGTTAGCATCAGCGCTAGGATAGTGTTAGGTTTAGGGTTAGGGTTAGTATCAGCCCTAGGATAGTGTTAGGGTTAGAGTTAGGGTTAGCATCAGCCCTAGGATAGTGTTAGGGTTAGGGTTAGGGTTAGCATCAGCCCGAGGATAGCGTTAGGGTTAGGGTTAGGGCTGGCATCAGCCCTAGGATACTGGTAGGGTTAGGGTTAGCATCAGCCCTAGAATAGTGTTAGGGCTAGGGTTAGGGTTAGCATCAGCGCTAGGATAGTGTTAGGGTTAGGGTTAGGGTTAGCATCAACCCTAGGATAGTGTTAGGGTTAGGGTTAGCATCAGCCTTAGGATACTGTTAGGGTTAGGGTTAGGGTTAGCATCAGCCCTAGGATAGTGTTAGGGTTAGGGTTAGCATCAGCCCTAGGATAGTGTTAGGGTTAGGGTTATGGTTAGCATCAGCCCTAGGATAATGTTAGGGTTAGGGTTAGCATCAGCCCTAATATAGTGCTAGGGTTAGGGTTAGGGTTAGCATCAGGTCTAGGATAGTGTTAGGGTTAGTGTTAGCATCAGCCTTAGGATAGTGTTAGGGTTAGGGTTAGGGTTAGCATCAGCCCTAGGATAGTGTTATGGTTAGGGTTAGCATCTGCCCAAGGATAGTGTTAGGTTTAGGGTTAGGGTTAGCATCAGCCCGAGGATAGTGTTAGGGTTAGGGTTAGACTCAGCCCTAGGATACTGTTAGGGTTATTGTTAGGGTTAGCATCAGCCCTAGGATAGTGTTAGGGTTAGGGTTAGCATCAGCCCTAGGAGAGTGTTAGGGTTAGGGTTAGGGTTAGCATCAGCCCTAGGATAGTGTTAGGGTTAGGGTTAGCATCAGCCCTAGGATAATGTTATGGTTAGGGTGATGGTTAGCATCAGGCCTAGGATAGTGTTAGGGTTAGGGTTAGGGTTAGCATCAGCCCTACGATAGTGTTAGGGTTAGGGTTAGACTCAGCCCTAGGATACTGTTAGGGTTATTGTTAGGGTTAGCATCAGCCCTAGGATAGTGTTAGGGTTAGGGTTAGCATCAGCCCTAGAGAGTGTTAGGGTTAGGGTTAGGGTTAGCATCAGCCCTAGGATAGTGTTAGAGTTAGGGTTAGCATCAGCCCTAGGATAGTGTTAGGGTTAGGGTTAGGGTTAGCATCAGCCCTAGGATAGTGTTAGGGTTAGGGTTAGCATCAGCCCTAGGATAGTGTTAGGGTTAGGGTTAGGGTTAGCATCAGCCCTAGGATAGTGTTAGGGTTAGGGTTAGGGTTAGCATCAGGCCTAGGATAGTGTTAGGGTTAGGGTTAGCATCAGCCCTAGGATAGTGTTAGGGTTAGGGTTAGGGTTAGTATCAGCCCTAGGATAGTGTTAGGGTTAGAGTTAGGGTTAGCATCAGCCCTAGGATAGTGTTAGGGTTAGGGTTAGGGTTAGCATCAGCCCGAGGATAGTGTTAGGGTTAGGGTTAGGGCTGGCATCAGCCCTAGGATACTGGTAGGGTTAGGGTTAGCATCAGCCCTAGAATAGTGTTAGGGTTAGGGTTAGGGTTAGCATCAGCGCTAGGATAGTATTAGGGTTAAAGTTAGGGTTAGCATCAGGCCTAGGATATTTTTAGGGTTAGGGTTAGGGTTATCATCCGGCCTAGGATAGTGTTAGTGTTAGGGTTAGCATCAGCTCTAGGATAGTGTTAGGGTCAGGGTTAGTGTTAGCATCAGCCCTAGGATAGTGTTAGGGCTAGGGTTAGCATCAGCCCTAGGATAGTGTTAGGGTTAGGGTTAGGGTTATCATCTGGCCTAGCATAGTGTTAGTGTTAGGGTTAGCATCAGCCCTAGGATAGTGTTAGGGTTAGGGTTAGGGTTAGGGTTAGCATCAGCCCTAGAATAGTGTTAGTGTTAGGATTAGGGTCAGCAACAGCCCTAGGATAGTGTTAGGGTTAGGGTTAGGGATAGCATCAGCCCTAGGATAGTGTTAGGGATAGGGGTAAGGTTAGCATCAGCCCTAGGATAGTGTTAGGGTTAGGGTTAGGGTTAGCATCAGGCCTAGGATAGTGTTAGGGTTAGGGTTAGCATCAGCCTTAGGATAGTGTTAGTGTTAGGGTTAGGGTTAGCATCAGCCCTAGGAGAGTGTTAGGGTTAGGGTTAGCATCAGCCCTAGGATAGTGTTAGGGTTAGCGTTAGGGTTAGTATCAGCCCTAGGATAGTGTTAGGGTTAGAGTTAGGGTTAGCATCAGCCCTAGGATAGTGTTAGGGTTAGGGTTAGGGTTAGCATCAGCCCGAGGATAGTGTTAGGGTTAGGGTTAGGACTGCCATCAGCCCTAGGATACTGTTAGGTTTAGGGTTAGCATCAGCCCTAGGATAGTGTTAGGGTTAGGGTTAGGGTTAGCATCAACCCTAGGATAGTGTTAGGGTTAGGGTTAGGGTTATCATCCGGCCTAGGATAGTGTTACGGTTAGGGTTAGCATCAGCTCTAGGATAGTGTTAGGGTTAGGGTTAGTGTTAGCATCAGCCCTAGGATAGTGTTAGGGCTAGGGTTAGCATCAGCCCTAGGATAGTGTTAGGGTTAGGGTTAGGGTTATCATCTGGCCTAGCATAGTGTTAGTGTTAGGGTTAGCATCAGCTCTAGGATAGTGTTAGGGTTAGGGTTAGGGTTAGGGTTAGCATCAGCCCTAGAATAGTGTTAGTGTTAGGATTAGGGTCAGCAACAGCCCTAGGATAGTGTTAGGGTTAGGGTTAGGGATAGCATCAGCCCTAGGATAGTGTTAGGGATAGGGGTAGGGTTAGCATCAGCCCTAGGATAGTGTTAGGGTTAGGGTTAGGGTTACCATCAGGCCTAGGATAGTGTTAGGGTTAGGGTTATCATCAGCCATAGGATAGTGTTAGTGTTAGGGTTAGGGTTAGCATCAGCCCTAGGATAGTGTTAGGGTTAGGGTTAGCATCAGCACTAGGATAGTGTTAGGGTTAGGGTTAGGGTTAGTATCAGCCCTAGGATAGTGTTAGGGTTAGAGTTAGGGTTAGCATCAGCCCTAGGATAGTGTTAGGGTTAGGGTTAGGGTTAGCATCAGCCCGAGGATAGTGTTAGGGTTAGGGTTAGGGCTGGCATCAGCCCTAGGATACTGGTAGGGTTAGGGTTAGCATCAGCCCTAGAATAGTGTTAGGGCTAGGGTTAGGGTTAGCATCAGCGCTAGGATAGTGTTAGGGTTAGGGTTAGGGTTAGCATCAGGCCGAGGATAGTGTTAGGGTTAGGGTTAGCATCAGCCTTAGGATACTGTTAGGGTTAGGGTTAGGGTTAGCATCAGCCCTAGGATAGTGTTAGGGTTAGGGTTAGCATCAGCCCTAGGATAGTGTTAGGGTTAGGGTTATGGTTAGCATCAGCCCTAGGATAGTGTTAGGGTTAGGGTTAGCATCTGCCCTAGGATAGTGTTAGGTTTAGGGTTAGGGTTAGCATCAGCCCGAGGATAGTGTTAGGGTTAGGGTTAGACTCAGCCCTAGGATACTGTTAGGGTTATTGTTAGGGTTAGCATCAGCCCTAGGATAGTGTTAGGGTTAGGGTTAGCATCAGCCCTAGGAGAGTGTTAGGGTTAGGGTTAGGGTTAGCATCAGCCCTAGGATAGTGTTAGGGTTAGGGTTAGCATCAGCCCTAGGATAATGTTATGGTTAGGGTGATGGTTAGCATCAGGCCTAGGATAGTGTTAGGGTTAGGGTTAGGGTTAGCATCAGCCCTACGATAGTGTTAGGGTTAGGGTTAGACTCAGCCCTAGGATACTGTTAGGGTTATTGTTAGGGTTAGCATCAGCCCTAGGATAGTGTTAGGGTTAGGGTTAGCATCAGCCCTAGAGAGTGTTAGGGTTAGGGTTAGGGTTAGCATCAGCCCTAGGATAGTGTTAGAGTTAGGGTTAGCATCAGCCCTAGGATAGTGTTAGGGTTAGGGTTAGGGTTAGCATCAGCCCTAGGATAGTGTTAGGGTTAGGGTTAGCATCAGCCCTAGGATAGTGTTAGGGTTAGGGTTAGGGTTAGCATCAGCCCTAGGATAGTGTTAGGGTTAGGGTTAGGGTTAGCATCAGGCCTAGGATAGTGTTAGGGTTAGGGTTAGCATCAGCCCTAGGATAGTGTTAGGGTTAGGGTTAGGGTTAGTATCAGCCCTAGGATAGTGTTAGGGTTAGAGTTAGGGTTAGCATCAGCCCTAGGATAGTGTTAGGGTTAGGGTTAGGGTTAGCATCAGCCCGAGGATAGTGTTAGGGTTAGGGTTAGGGCTGGCATCAGCCCTAGGATACTGGTAGGGTTAGGGTTAGCATCAGCCCTAGAATAGTGTTAGGGTTAGGGTTAGGGTTAGCATCAGCGCTAGGATAGTATTAGGGTTAAAGTTAGGGTTAGCATCAGGCCTAGGATATTGTTAGGGTTAGGGTTAGGGTTATCATCCGGCCTAGGATAGTGTTAGTGTTAGGGTTAGCATCAGCTCTAGGATAGTGTTAGGGTCAGGGTTAGTGTTAGCATCAGCCCTAGGATAGTGTTAGGGCTAGGGTTAGCATCAGCCCTAGGATAGTGTTAGGGTTAGGGTTAGGGTTATCATCTGGCCTAGCATAGTGTTAGTGTTAGGGTTAGCATCAGCCCTAGGATAGTGTTAGGGTTCGGGTTAGGGTTAGGGTTAGCATCAGCCCTAGAATAGTGTTAGTGTTAGGATTAGGGTCAGCAATAGCCCTAGGATAGTGTTAGGGTTAGGGTTAGGGATAGCATCAGCCCTAGGATAGTGTTAGGGATAGGGGTAAGGTTAGCATCAGCCCTAGGATAGTGTTAGGGTTAGGGTTAGGGTTAGCATCAGGCCTAGGATAGTGTTAGGGTTAGGGTCAGCATCAGCCTTAGGATAGTGTTAGTGTTAGGGATAGGGTTAGCATCAGCCCTAGGAGAGTGTTAGGGTTAGGGTTAGCATCAGCCCTAGGATAGTGTTAGGGTTAGCGTTAGGGTTAGTATCAGCCCTAGGATAGTGTTAGGGTTAGAGTTAGGGTTAGCATCAGCCCTAGGATAGTGTTAGGGTTAGGGTTAGGGTTAGCATCAGCCCGAGGATAGTGTTAGGGTTAGGGTTAGGACTGCCATCAGCCCTAGGATACTGTTAGGTTTAGGGTTAGCATCAGCCCTAGGATAGTGTTAGGGTTAGGGTTAGGGTTAGCATCAACCCTAGGATAGTGTTAGGGTTAGGGTTAGGGTTATCATCCGGCCTAGGATAGTGTTACGGTTAGGGTTAGCATCAGCTCTAGGATAGTGTTAGGGTTAGGGTTAGTGTTAGCATCAGCCCTAGGATAGTGTTAGGGCTAGGGTTAGCATCAGCCCTAGGATAGTGTTAGGGTTAGGGTTAGGGTTATCATCTGGCCTAGCATAGTGTTAGTGTTAGGGTTAGCATCAGCTCTAGGATAGTGTTAGGGTTAGGGTTAGGGTTAGGGTTAGCATCAGCCCTAGAATAGTGTTAGTGTTAGGATTAGGGTCAGCAACAGCCCTAGGATAGTGTTAGGGTTAGGGTTAGGGATAGCATCAGCCCTAGGATAGTGTTAGGGATAGGGGTAGGGTTAGCATCAGCCCTAGGATAGTGTTAGGGTTAGGGTTAGGGTTACCATCAGGCCTAGGATAGTGTTAGGGTTAGGGTTATCATCAGCCATAGGATAGTGTTAGTGTTAGGGTTAGGGTTAGCATCAGCCCTAGGATAGTGTTAGGGTTAGGGTTAGCATCAGCACTAGGATAGTGTTAGGGTTAGGGTTAGGGTTAGTATCAGCCCTAGGATAGTGTTAGGGTTAGAGTTAGGGTTAGCATCAGCCCTAGGATAGTGTTAGGGTTAGGGTTAGGGTTAGCATCAGCCCGAGGATAGTGTTAGGGTTAGGGTTAGGGCTGGCATCAGCCCTAGGATACTGGTAGGGTTAGGGTTAGCATCAGCCCTAGAATAGTGTTAGGGCTAGGGTTAGGGTTAGCATCAGCGCTAGGATAGTGTTAGGGTTAGGGTTAGGGTTAGCATCAGGCCGAGGATAGTGTTAGGGTTAGGGTTAGCATCAGCCTTAGGATACTGTTAGGGTTAGGGTTAGGGTTAGCATCAGCCCTAGGATAGTGTTAGGGTTAGGGTTAGCATCAGCCCTAGGATAGTGTTAGGGTTAGGGTTATGGTTAGCATCAGCCCTAGGATAGTGTTAGGGTTAGGGTTAGCATCTGCCCTAGGATAGTGTTAGGTTTAGGGTTAGGGTTAGCATCAGCCCGAGTATAGTGTTAGGGTTAGGGTTAGACTCAGCCCTAGGATACTGTTAGGGTTATTGTTAGGGTTAGCATCAGCCCTAGGATAGTGTTAGGGTTAGGGTTAGCATCAGCCCTAGGAGAGTGTTAGGGTTAGGGTTAGGGTTAGCATCAGCCCTAGGATAGTGTTAGGGTTAGGGTTAGCATCAGCCCTAGGATAATGTTATGGTTAGGGTGATGGTTAGCATCAGGCCTAGGATAGTGTTAGGGTTAGGGTTAGGGTTAGCATCAGCCCTACGATAGTGTTAGGGTTAGGGTTAGACTCAGCCCTAGGATACTGTTAGGGTTATTGTTAGGGTTAGCATCAGCCCTAGGATAGTGTTAGGGTTAGGGTTAGCATCAGCCCTAGAGAGTGTTAGGGTTAGGGTTAGGGTTAGCATCAGCCCTAGGATAGTGTTAGAGTTAGGGTTAGCATCAGCCCTAGGATAGTGTTAGGGTTAGGGTTAGGGTTAGCATCAGCCCTAGGATAGTGTTAGGGTTAGGGTTAGCATCAGCCCTAGGATAGTGTTAGGGTTAGGGTTAGGGTTAGCATCAGCCCTAGGATAGTGTTAGGGTTAGGGTTAGGGTTAGCATCAGGCCTAGGATAGTGTTAGGGTTAGGGATAGCATCAGCCCTAGGATAGTGTTAGGGTTAGGGTTAGGGTTAGTATCAGCCCTAGGATAGTGTTAGGGTTAGAGTTAGGGTTAGCATCAGCCCTAGGATAGTGTTAGGGTTAGGGTTAGGGTTAGCATCAGCCCGAGGATAGTGTTAGGGTTAGGGTTAGGGCTGGCATCAGCCCTAGGATACTGGTAGGGTTAGGGTTAGCATCAGCCCTAGAATAGTGTTAGGGTTAGGGTTAGGGTTAGCATCAGCGCTAGGATAGTATTAGGGTTAAAGTTAGGGTTAGCATCAGGCCTAGGATATTGTTAGGGTTAGGGTTAGGGTTATCATCCGGCCTAGGATAGTGTTAGTGTTAGGGTTAGCATCAGCTCTAGGATAGTGTTAGGGTCAGGGTTAGTGTTAGCATCAGCCCTAGGATAGTGTTAGGGCTAGGGTTAGCATCAGCCCTAGGATAGTGTTAGGGTTAGGGTTAGGGTTATCATCTGGCCTAGCATAGTGTTAGTGTTAGGGTTAGCATCAGCCCTAGGATAGTGTTAGGGTTCGGGTTAGGGTTAGGGTTAGCATCAGCCCTAGAATAGTGTTAGTGTTAGGATTAGGGTCAGCAACAGCCCTAGGATAGTGTTAGGGTTAGGGTTAGGGATAGCATCAGCCCTAGGATAGTGTTAGGGATAGGGGTAAGGTTAGCATCAGCCCTAGGATAGTGTTAGGGTTAGGGTTAGGGTTAGCATCAGGCCTAGGATAGTGTTAGGGTTAGGGTTAGCATCAGCCTTAGGATAGTGTTAGTGTTAGGGTTAGGGTTAGCATCAGCCCTAGGAGAGTGTTAGGGTTAGGGTTAGCATCAGCCCTAGGATAGTGTTAGGGTTAGCGTTAGGGTTAGTATCAGCCCTAGGATAGTGTTAGGGTTAGAGTTAGGGTTAGCATCAGCCCTAGGATAGTGTTAGGGTTAGGGTTAGGGTTAGCATCAGCCCGAGGATAGTGTTAGGGTTAGGGTTAGGGCTGCCATCAGCCCTAGGATACTGTTAGGTTTAGGGTTAGCATCAGCCCTAGGATAGTGTTAGGGTTAGGGTTAGGGTTAGCATCAACCCTAGGATAGTGTTAGGGTTAGGGTTAGGGTTATCATCCGGCCTAGGAGAGTGGTAGGGTTAGGGTTAGCATCAGCTCTAGGATAGTGTTAGGGTTAGGGTTAGTGTTAGCACCAGCCCTAGGATAGTGTTAGGGCTAGGGTTAGCATCAGCCCTAGGATAGTGTTAGGGTTAGGGTTAGGGTTATCATCTGGCCTAGCATAGTGTTAGTGTTAGGGTTAGCATCAGCTCTAGGATAGTGTTAGGGTTAGGGTTAGGGTTAGGGTTAGCATCAGCCCTAGAATAGTGTTAGTGTTAGGATTAGGGTCAGCAACAGCCCTAGGATAGTGTTAGGGTTAGGGTTAGGGATAGCATCAGCCCTAGGATAGTGTTAGGGATAGGGGTAGGGTTAGCATCAGCCCTAGGATAGTGTTAGGGTTAGGGTTAGGGTTAGCATCAGGCCTAGGATAGTGTTAGGGATAGGGGTAGGGTTAGCATCAGCCCTAGGATAGTGTTAGGGTTAGGGTTAGGGTTAGCATCAGGCCTAGGATAGTGTTAGGGTTAGGGTTAGCATCAGCCATACGATAGTGTTAGTGTTAGGGTTAGGGTTAGCATCAGCCCTAGGATAGTGTTAGGTTTAGGGTTAGCATCAGCCCTAGGATAGTGTTAGGGTTAGGGTTAGGGTTAGTATCAGCCCTAGGATAGTGTTAGGGTTAGAGTTAGGGTTAGCATCAGCCCTAGGATAGTGTTAGGGTTAGGGTTAGGGTTAGCATCAGCCCGAGGATAGTGTTAGGGTTAGGGTTAGGGCTGGCATCAGCCCTAGGATACTGGTAGGGTTAAGGTTAGCATCAGCCCTAGAATAGTGTTAGGGTTAGGGTTAGGGTTAGCATCAGCGCTAGGATAGTGTTAGGGTTAGGGTTAGGGTTAGCATCAGGACTAGGATAGTGTTAGGGTTAGGGTTAGCATCAGCCTTAGGATACTGTTAGGGTTAGGGTTAGGGTTAGCATCAGCCCTAGGATAGTGTTAGGGTTAGGGTTAGCATCAGCCCTAGGATAGTGTTAGGGTTAGGGTTAGGGTTAGCATCAGGATAGGATAGTGTTAGGGTGAGGGTTAGCATCAGCCTTAGGATAGTGTTAGTGTTAGGGTTAGGGTTAGCATCAGCCCTAGGATAGTGTTAGCGTTAGGTTTAGCATCAGACCTAGGATAGTGCTAGGGTTAGTGTTAGGGTTAGCATCAGCCCTAGGATACTGTTATGGTTAGAGATAGCATCAACCCTAGGATAGTTTTAGGGTTAGGGTTAGGGTTAGCATCAGCCCTAGGATAGTGTTAGGGTTAGGGTTAGGGTTAGCATCAGGCCTGGGATAGTGTTAGGGTTAGGGTTAGCATCAGCCTTAGGATAGTGTTAGGGTTAGGGTTAGGGTTAGCATCAGCCCTAGGATAATGATATTGTTAGGGTTATGGTTAGCATAAGCTCTAGGATAGTGTTATTGTTAGTGTTAGCCTCAGCCCTAGGAGAGTGTTACTGTTAGGGTTAGCATCAGCCCTAGGATAGTGTTAGGGTTATGGTTAGGGTTAGGGTTAGCATCAGCCCTAGGATAGTGTTAGGGTTAGTGTTAGGATTAGCAACAGCCCTAGGATAGTGTTAGGGTTAGGGTTAGGGATAACATCAGCCCTAGGATAGTGTTAGGGTTAGGGTTAGGGTTAGCATCAGCACTAGGATAGTGTTAGAGTTACGGTTAGAGTTAGCATCAGCCCTAGGATAGTGTTAGCGTTAGGGTTAGCATCAGCCCTAGGATAGTGTTAGGGTTAGGGTTAGGGTTAGTATCAGCCCTAGGATAGTGTTAGGATTAGGGTTAGGTTTAGCATCAGCCCTAGGATAGTGTTAGGATTAGGGTTAGGTTTAGCATCACAACTAGGATAGTGTTAGGGTTAGGGTTAGGGCTAGCATCAGCCATAGGATAGTGTTAGGGTTAGGGTTAGGGTTAGGGTTAGCATCAGGCCTAGGATAGTGTTAGGGTTAGGGTTAGCATCAGCCTTAGGATACTGTTAGGGTTAGGGTTAGGGTTAGCATCAGCCCTAGGATAGTGTTAGGGTTAGGGTTAGTATCAGCCCTAGGATAATGTTAGGGTTAGGGTTATGGTTAGCATCAGCCCTACGATAGTGTTAGGGTTAGGGTTAACATCAGCCCTAAGATAGTGTCAGGTTTAGGGTTAGGGTTAGCATCATCCCTAGGATAGTGTTAGGGTTAGGGTTAGACTCAGCCCTAGGATACTGTTAGGGTTATTGTTAGGGTTAGCATCAGCCCTAGGATAGTGTTATGGTTAGGGTTAGCATCAACCCTAGGAGAGTGTTAGGGTTAGGGTTAGGGTTAGCATCAGCCCTAGGATAGTGTTAGGGTTAGGGTTAGCATCAGCCCTAGGATAATCTTATGGTTAGGGTGATGGTTAGCATGAGCCCTAGGATAGTGTTAGGGTTAGGATTAGGGTTAGCATAAGCCCTAGGATAGTGTTAGGGTTAGGGTTAGACTCAGCCCTAGGATACTGTTAGGGTTATTGTTAGGGTTATCATCAGCCCTAGGATAGTGTTAGGGTTAGGGTTAGCATCAGCCCTAGGAGAGTGTTAGGGTTAGGGTTAGGGTTAGCATCAGCCCTAGGATAGTGTTAGGGTTAGGGTTCGCATCAGCCCTAGGATAATGATATGGTTAGGGTTATGGTTAGCATAAGCTCTAGGATAGTGTTATTGTTAGTGTTAGCCTCAGCCCTAGGAGAGTGTTACTGTTACGGTTAGCATCAGCCCTAGGATAGTGTTAGGGTTAGGGTTAGGGTTAGCAACAGCCCTAGGATAGTGTTAGGGTTAGGGTTAGGGATAACATCAGCCCTAGGATAGTGTTAGGGTTAGGGTTATGGTTAGCATCAGCCCTAGGATAGTGTTAGGGTTAGGGTTAGCATCTGCCCTAGGATAGTGTTAGGTTTAGGGTTAGGGTTAGCATCAGCCCGAGGATAGTGTTAGGGTTAGGGTTAGACTCAGCCCTAGGATACTGTTAGGGTTATTGTTAGGGTTAGCATCAGCCCTAGGATAGTGTTAGGGTTAGGGTTAGCATCAGCCCTAGGAGAGTGTTAGGGTTAGGGTTAGGGTTAGCATCAGCCCTAGGATAGTGTTAGGGTTAGGGTTAGCATCAGCCCTAGGATAATGTTATGGTTAGGGTGATGGTTAGCATCAGGCCTAGGATAGTGTTAGGGTTAGGGTTAGGGTTAGCATCAGCCCTAGGATAGTGTTAGGGTTAGGGTTAGCATCAGCCCTAGAGAGTGTTAGGGTTAGGGTTAGGGTTAGCATCAGCCCTAGGATAGTGTTAGAGTTAGGGTTAGCATCAGCCCTAGGATAGTGTTAGGGTTAGGGTTAGGGTTAGCATCAGCCCTAGGATAGTGTTAGGGTTAGGGTTAGCATCAGCCCTAGGATAGTGTTAGGGTTAGGGTTAGGGTTAGCATCAGCCCTAGGATAGTGTTAGGGTTAGGGTTAGGGTTAGCATCAGGCCTAGGATAGTGTTAGGGTTAGGGTTAGCATCAGCCCTAGGATAGTGTTAGGGTTAGGGTTAGGGTTAGTATCAGCCCTAGGATAGTGTTAGGGTTAGAGTTAGGGTTAGCATCAGCCCTAGGATAGTGTTAGGGTTAGGGTTAGGGTTAGCATCAGCCCGAGGATAGTGTTAGGGTTAGGGTTAGGGCTGGCATCAGCCCTAGGATACTGGTAGGGTTAGGGTTAGCATCAGCCCTAGAATAGTGTTAGGGTTAGGGTTAGGGTTAGCATCAGCGCTAGGATAGTATTAGGGTTAAAGTTAGGGTTAGCATCAGGCCTAGGATATTGTTAGGGTTAGGGTTAGGGTTATCATCCGGCCTAGGATAGTGTTAGTGTTAGGGTTAGCATCAGCTCTAGGATAGTGTTAGGGTCAGGGTTAGTGTTACCATCAGCCCTAGGATAGTGTTAGGGCTAGGGTTAGCATCAGCCCTAGGATAGTGTTAGGGTTAGGGTTAGGGTTATCATCTGGCCTAGCATAGTGTTAGTGTTAGGGTTAGCATCAGCCCTAGGATAGTGTTAGGGTTCGGGTTAGGGTTAGGGTTAGCATCAGCCCTAGAATAGTGTTAGTGTTAGGATTAGGGTCAGCAACAGCCCTAGGATAGTGTTAGGGTTAGGGTTAGGGATAGCATCAGCCCTAGGATAGTGTTAGGGATAGGGGTAAGGTTAGCATCAGCCCTAGGATAGTGTTAGGGTTAGGGTTAGGGTTAGCATCAGGCCTAGGATAGTGTTAGGGTTAGGGTTAGCATCAGCCTTAGGATAGTGTTAGTGTTAGGGTTAGGGTTAGCATCAGCCCTAGGAGAGTGTTAGGGTTAGGGTTAGCATCAGCCCTAGGATAGTGTTAGGGTTAGCGTTAGGGTTAGTATCAGCCCTAGGATAGTGTTAGGGTTAGAGTTAGGGTTAGCATCAGCCCTAGGATAGTGTTAGGGTTAGGGTTAGGGTTAGCATCAGCCCGAGGATAGTGTTAGGGTTAGGGTTAGGACTGCCATCAGCCCTAGGATACTGTTAGGTTTAGGGTTAGCATCAGCCCTAGGATAGTGTTAGGGTTAGGGTTAGGGTTAGCATCAACCCTAGGATAGTGTTAGGGTTAGGGTTAGGGTTATCATCCGGCCTAGGATAGTGTTACGGTTAGGGTTAGCATCAGCTCTAGGATAGTGTTAGGGTTAGGGTTAGTGTTAGCATCAGCCCTAGGATAGTGTTAGGGCTAGGGTTAGCATCAGCCCTAGGATAGTGTTAGGGTTAGGGTTAGGGTTATCATCTGGCCTAGCATAGTGTTAGTGTTAGGGTTAGCATCAGCTCTAGGATAGTGTTAGGGTTAGGGTTAGGGTTAGGGTTAGCATCAGCCCTAGAATAGTGTTAGTGTTAGGATTAGGGTCAGCAACAGCCCTAGGATAGTGTTAGGGTTAGGGTTAGGGATAGCATCAGCCCTAGGATAGTGTTAGGGATAGGGGTAGGGTTAGCATCAGCCCTAGGATAGTGTTAGGGTTAGGGTTAGGGTTACCATCAGGCCTAGGATAGTGTTAGGGTTAGGGTTATCATCAGCCATAGGATAGTGTTAGTGTTAGGGTTAGGGTTAGCATCAGCCCTAGGATAGTGTTAGGGTTAGGGTTAGCATCAGCACTAGGATAGTGTTAGGGTTAGGGTTAGGGTTAGTATCAGCCCTAGGATAGTGTTAGGGTTAGAGTTAGGGTTAGCATCAGCCCTAGGATAGTGTTAGGGTTAGGGTTAGGGTTAGCATCAGCCCGAGGATAGTGTTAGGGTTAGGGTTAGGGCTGGCATCAGCCCTAGGATACTGGTAGGGTTAGGGTTAGCATCAGCCCTAGAATAGTGTTAGGGCTAGGGTTAGGGTTAGCATCAGCGCTAGGATAGTGTTAGGGTTAGGGTTAGGGTTAGCATCAGGCCGAGGATAGTGTTAGGGTTAGGGTTAGCATCAGCCTTAGGATACTGTTAGGGTTAGGGTTAGGGTTAGCATCAGCCCTAGGATAGTGTTAGGGTTAGGGTTAGCATCAGCCCTAGGATAGTGTTAGGGTTAGGGTTATGGTTAGCATCAGCCCTAGGATAGTGTTAGGGTTAGGGTTAGCATCTGCCCTAGGATAGTGTTAGGTTTAGGGTTAGGGTTAGCATCAGCCCGAGTATAGTGTTAGGGTTAGGGTTAGACTCAGCCCTAGGATACTGTTAGGGTTATTGTTAGGGTTAGCATCAGCCCTAGGATAGTGTTAGGGTTAGGGTTAGCATCAGCCCTAGGAGAGTGTTAGGGTTAGGGTTAGGGTTAGCATCAGCCCTAGGATAGTGTTAGGGTTAGGGTTAGCATCAGCCCTAGGATAATGTTATGGTTAGGGTGATGGTTAGCATCAGGTCTAGGATAGTGTTAGGGTTAGGGTTAGGGTTAGCATCAGCCCTACGATAGTGTTAGGGTTAGGGTTAGACTCAGCCCTAGGATACTGTTAGGGTTATTGTTAGGGTTAGCATCAGCCCTAGGATAGTGTTAGGGTTAGGGTTAGCATCAGCCCTAGAGAGTGTTAGGGTTAGGGTTAGGGTTAGCATCAGCCCTAGGATAGTGTTAGAGTTAGGGTTAGCATCAGCCCTAGGATAGTGTTAGGGTTAGGGTTAGGGTTAGCATCAGCCCTAGGATAGTGTTAGGGTTAGGGTTAGCATCAGCCCTAGGATAGTGTTAGGGTTAGGGTTAGGGTTAGCATCAGCCCTAGGATAGTGTTAGGGTTAGGGTTAGGGTTAGCATCAGGCCTAGGATAGTGTTAGGGTTAGGGTTAGCATCAGCCCTAGGATAGTGTTAGGGTTAGGGTTAGGGTTAGTATCAGCCCTAGGATAGTGTTAGGGTTAGAGTTAGGGTTAGCATCAGCCCTAGGATAGTGTTAGGGTTAGGGTTAGGGTTAGCATCAGCCCGAGGATAGTGTTAGGGTTAGGGTTAGGGCTGGCATCAGCCCTAGGATACTGGTAGGGTTAGGGTTAGCATCAGCCCTAGAATAGTGTTAGGGTTAGGGTTAGGGTTAGCATCAGCGCTAGGATAGTATTAGGGTTAAAGTTAGGGTTAGCATCAGGCCTAGGATATTGTTAGGGTTAGGGTTAGGGTTATCATCCGGCCTAGGATAGTGTTAGTGTTAGGGTTAGCATCAGCTCTAGGATAGTGTTAGGGTCAGGGTTAGTGTTAGCATCAGCCCTAGGATAGTGTTAGGGCTAGGGTTAGCATCAGCCCTAGGATAGTGTTAGGGTTAGGGTTAGGGTTATCATCTGGCCTAGCATAGTGTTAGTGTTAGGGTTAGCATCAGCCCTAGGATAGTGTTAGGGTTCGGGTTAGGGTTAGGGTTAGCATCAGCCCTAGAATAGTGTTAGTGTTAGGATTAGGGTCAGCAACAGCCCTAGGATAGTGTTAGGGTTAGGGTTAGGGATAGCATCAGCCCTAGGATAGTGTTAGGGATAGGGGTAAGGTTAGCATCAGCCCTAGGATAGTGTTAGGGTTAGGGTTAGGGTTAGCATCAGGCCTAGGATAGTGTTAGGGTTAGGGTTAGCGTCAGCCTTAGGATAGTGTTAGTGTTAGGGTTAGGGTTAGCATCAGCCCTAGGAGAGTGTTAGGGTTAGGGTTAGCATCAGCCCTAGGATAGTGTTAGGGTTAGCGTTAGGGTTAGTATCAGCCCTAGGATAGTGTTAGGGTTAGAGTTAGGGTTAGCATCAGCCCTAGGATAGTGTTAGGGTTAGGGTTAGGGTTAGCATCAGCCCGAGGATAGTGTTAGGGTTAGGGTTAGGACTGCCATCAGCCCTAGGATACTGTTAGGTTTAGGGTTAGCATCAGCCCTAGGATAGTGTTAGGGTTAGGGTTAGGGTTAGCATCAACCCTAGGATAGTGTTAGGGTTAGGGTTAGGGTTATCATCCGGCCTAGGATAGTGTTACGGTTAGGGTTAGCATCAGCTCTAGGATAGTGTTAGGGTTAGGGTTAGTGTTAGCATCAGCCCTAGGATAGTGTTAGGGCTAGGGTTAGCATCAGCCCTAGGATAGTGTTAGGGTTAGGGTTAGGGTTATCATCTGGCCTAGCATAGTGTTAGTGTTAGGGTTAGCATCAGCTCTAGGATAGTGTTAGGGTTAGGGTTAGGGTTAGGGTTAGCATCAGCCCTAGAATAGTGTTAGTGTTAGGATTAGGGTCAGCAACAGCCCTAGGATAGTGTTAGGGTTAGGGTTAGGGATAGCATCAGCCCTAGGATAGTGTTAGGGATAGGGGTAGGGTTAGCATCAGCCCTAGGATAGTGTTAGGGTTAGGGTTAGGGTTACCATCAGGCCTAGGATAGTGTTAGGGTTAGGGTTATCATCAGCCATAGGATAGTGTTAGTGTTAGGGTTAGGGTTAGCATCAGCCCTAGGATAGTGTTAGGGTTAGGGTTAGCATCAGCACTAGGATAGTGTTAGGGTTAGGGTTAGGGTTAGTATCAGCCCTAGGATAGTGTTAGGGTTAGAGTTAGGGTTAGCATCAGCCCTAGGATAGTGTTAGGGTTAGGGTTAGGGTTAGCATCAGCCCGAGGATAGTGTTAGGGTTAGGGTTAGGGCTGGCATCAGCCCTAGGATACTGGTAGGGTTAGGGTTAGCATCAGCCCTAGAATAGTGTTAGGGCTAGGGTTAGGGTTAGCATCAGCGCTAGGATAGTGTTAGGGTTAGGGTTAGGGTTAGCATCAGGCCGAGGATAGTGTTAGGGTTAGGGTTAGCATCAGCCTTAGGATACTGTTAGGGTTAGGGTTAGGGTTAGCATCAGCCCTAGGATAGTGTTAGGGTTAGGGTTAGCATCAGCCCTAGGATAGTGTTAGGGTTAGGGTTATGGTTAGCATCAGCCCTAGGATAGTGTTAGGGTTAGGGTTAGCATCTGCCCTAGGATAGTGTTAGGTTTAGGGTTAGGGTTAGCATCAGCCCGAGTATAGTGTTAGGGTTAGGGTTAGACTCAGCCCTAGGATACTGTTAGGGTTATTGTTAGGGTTAGCATCAGCCCTAGGATAGTGTTAGGGTTAGGGTTAGCATCAGCCCTAGGAGAGTGTTAGGGTTAGGGTTAGGGTTAGCATCAGCCCTAGGATAGTGTTAGGGTTAGGGTTAGCATCAGCCCTAGGATAATGTTATGGTTAGGGTGATGGTTAGCATCAGGCCTAGGATAGTGTTAGGGTTAGGGTTAGGGTTAGCATCAGCCCTACGATAGTGTTAGGGTTAGGGTTAGACTCAGCCCTAGGATACTGTTAGGGTTATTGTTAGGGTTAGCATCAGCCCTAGGATAGTGTTAGGGTTAGGGTTAGCATCAGCCCTAGAGAGTGTTAGGGTTAGGGTTAGGGTTAGCATCAGCCCTAGGATAGTGTTAGAGTTAGGGTTAGCATCAGCCCTAGGATAGTGTTAGGGTTAGGGTTAGGGTTAGCATCAGCCCTAGGATAGTGTTAGGGTTAGGGTTAGCATCAGCCCTAGGATAGTGTTAGGGTTAGGGTTAGGGTTAGCATCAGCCCTAGGATAGTGTTAGGGTTAGGGTTAGGGTTAGCATCAGGCCTAGGATAGTGTTAGGGTTAGGGATAGCATCAGCCCTAGGATAGTGTTAGGGTTAGGGTTAGGGTTAGTATCAGCCCTAGGATAGTGTTAGGGTTAGAGTTAGGGTTAGCATCAGCCCTAGGATAGTGTTAGGGTTAGGGTTAGGGTTAGCATCAGCCCGAGGATAGTGTTAGGGTTAGGGTTAGGGCTGGCATCAGCCCTAGGATACTGGTAGGGTTAGGGTTAGCATCAGCCCTAGAATAGTGTTAGGGTTAGGGTTAGGGTTAGCATCAGCGCTAGGATAGTATTAGGGTTAAAGTTAGGGTTAGCATCAGGCCTAGGATATTGTTAGGGTTAGGGTTAGGGTTATCATCCGGCCTAGGATAGTGTTAGTGTTAGTGTTAGCATCAGCTCTAGGATAGTGTTAGGGTCAGGGTTAGTGTTAGCATCAGCCCTAGGATAGTGTTAGGGCTAGGGTTAGCATCAGCCCTAGGATAGTGTTAGGGTTAGGGTTAGGGTTATCATCTGGCCTAGCATAGTGTTAGTGTTAGGGTTAGCATCAGCCCTAGGATAGTGTTAGGGTTCGGGTTAGGGTTAGGGTTAGCATCAGCCCTAGAATAGTGTTAGTGTTAGGATTAGGGTCAGCAACAGCCCTAGGATAGTGTTAGGGTTAGGGTTAGGGATAGCATCAGCCCTAGGATAGTGTTAGGGATAGGGGTAAGGTTAGCATCAGCCCTAGGATAGTGTTAGGGTTAGGGTTAGGGTTAGCATCAGGCCTAGGATAGTGTTAGGGTTAGGGTTAGCATCAGCCTTAGGATAGTGTTAGTGTTAGGGTTAGGGTTAGCATCAGCCCTAGGAGAGTGTTAGGGTTAGGGTTAGCATCAGCCCTAGGATAGTGTTAGGGTTAGCGTTAGGGTTAGTATCAGCCCTAGGATAGTGTTAGGGTTAGAGTTAGGGTTAGCATCAGCCCTAGGATAGTGTTAGGGTTAGGGTTAGGGTTAGCATCAGCCCAAGGATAGTGTTAGGGTTAGGGTTAGGGCTGCCATCAGCCCTAGGATACTGTTAGGTTTAGGGTTAGCATCAGCCCTAGGATAGTGTTAGGGTTAGGGTTAGGGTTAGCATCAACCCTAGGATAGTGTTAGGGTTAGGGTTAGGGTTATCATCCGGCCTAGGAGAGTGGTAGGGTTAGGGTTAGCATCAGCTCTAGGATAGTGTTAGGGTTAGGGTTAGTGTTAGCACCAGCCCTAGGATAGTGTTAGGGCTAGGGTTAGCATCAGCCCTAGGATAGTGTTAGGGTTAGGGTTAGGGTTATCATCTGGCCTAGCATAGTGTTAGTGTTAGGGTTAGCATCAGCTCTAGGATAGTGTTAGGGTTAGGGTTAGGGTTAGCATCAGGCCTAGGATAGTGTTAGGGTTAGGGTTAGCATCAGCCATACGATAGTGTTAGTGTTAGGGTTAGGGTTAGCATCAGCCCTAGGATAGTGTTAGGTTTAGGGTTAGCATCAGCCCTAGGATAGTGTTAGGGTTAGGGTTAGGGTTAGTATCAGCCCTAGGATAGTGTTAGGGTTAGAGTTAGGGTTAGCATCAGCCCTAGGATAGTGTTAGGGTTAGGGTTAGGGTTAGCATCAGCCCGAGGATAGTGTTAGGGTTAGGGTTAGGGCTGGCATCAGCCCTAGGATACTGGTAGGGTTAAGGTTAGCATCAGCCCTAGAATAGTGTTAGGGTTAGGGTTAGGGTTAGCATCAGCGCTAGGATAGTGTTAGGGTTAGGGTTAGGGTTAGCATCAGGACTAGGATAGTGTTAGGGTTAGGGTTAGCATCAGCCTTAGGATACTGTTAGGGTTAGGGTTAGGGTTAGCATCAGCCCTAGGATAGTGTTAGGGTTAGGGTTAGCATCAGCCCTAGGATAGTGTTAGGGTTAGGGTTAGGGTTAGCATCAGGATAGGATAGTGTTAGGGTGAGGGTTAGCATCAGCCTTAGGATAGTGTTAGTGTTAGGGTTAGGGTTAGCATCAGCCCTAGGATAGTGTTAGCGTTAGGTTTAGCATCAGACCTAGGATAGTGCTAGGGTTAGTGTTAGGGTTAGCATCAGCCCTAGGATACTGTTATGGTTAGAGATAGCATCAACCCTAGGATAGTTTTAGGGTTAGGGTTAGGGTTAGCATCAGCCCTAGGATAGTGTTAGGGTTAGGGTTAGGGTTAGCATCAGGCCTGGGATAGTGTTAGGGTTAGGGTTAGCATCAGCCTTAGGATAGTGTTAGGGTTAGGGTTAGGGTTCGCATCAGCCCTAGGATAATGATATTGTTAGGGTTATGGTTAGCATAAGCTCTAGGATAGTGTTATTGTTAGTGTTAGCCTCAGCCCTAGGAGAGTGTTACTGTTAGGGTTAGCATCAGCCCTAGGATAGTGTTAGGGTTATGGTTAGGGTTAGGGTTAGCATCAGCCCTAGGATAGTGTTAGGGTTAGTGTTAGGATTAGCAACAGCCCTAGGATAGTGTTAGGGTTAGGGTTAGGGATAACATCAGCCCTAGGATAGTGTTAGGGTTAGGGTTAGGGTTAGCATCAGCACTAGGATAGTGTTAGAGTTACGGTTAGAGTTAGCATCAGCCCTAGGATAGTGTTAGCGTTAGGGTTAGCATCAGCCCTAGGATAGTGTTAGGGTTAGGGTTAGGGTTAGTATCAGCCCTAGGATAGTGTTAGGATTAGGGTTAGGTTTAGCATCAGCCCTAGGATAGTGTTAGGATTAGGGTTAGGTTTAGCATCACAACTAGGATAGTGTTAGGGTTAGGGTTAGGGCTAGCATCAGCCATAGGATAGTGTTAGGGTTAGGGTTAGGGTTAGGGTTAGCATCAGGCCTAGGATAGTGTTAGGGTTAGGGTTAGCATCAGCCTTAGGATACTGTTAGGGTTAGGGTTAGGGTTAGCATCAGCCCTAGGATAGTGTTAGGGTTAGGGTTAGTATCAGCCCTAGGATAATGTTAGGGTTAGGGTTATGGTTAGCATCAGCCCTACGATAGTGTTAGGGTTAGGGTTAACATCAGCCCTAAGATAGTGTCAGGTTTAGGGTTAGGGTTAGCATCATCCCTAGGATAGTGTTAGGGTTAGGGTTAGACTCAGCCCTAGGATACTGTTAGGGTTATTGTTAGGGTTAGCATCAGCCCTAGGATAGTGTTATGGTTAGGGTTAGCATCAACCCTAGGAGAGTGTTAGGGTTAGGGTTAGGGTTAGCATCAGCCCTAGGATAGTGTTAGGGTTAGGGTTAGCATCAGCCCTAGGATAATCTTATGGTTAGGGTGATGGTTAGCATGAGCCCTAGGATAGTGTTAGGGTTAGGATTAGGGTTAGCATAAGCCCTAGGATAGTGTTAGGGTTAGGGTTAGACTCAGCCCTAGGATACTGTTAGGGTTATTGTTAGGGTTATCATCAGCCCTAGGATAGTGTTAGGGTTAGGGTTAGCATCAGCCCTAGGAGAGTGTTAGGGTTAGGGTTAGGGTTAGCATCAGCCCTAGGATAGTGTTAGGGTTAGGGTTCGCATCAGCCCTAGGATAATGATATGGTTAGGGTTATGGTTAGCATAAGCTCTAGGATAGTGTTATTGTTAGTGTTAGCCTCAGCCCTAGGAGAGTGTTACTGTTACGGTTAGCATCAGCCCTAGGATAGTGTTAGGGTTAGGGTTAGGGTTAGCAACAGCCCTAGGATAGTGTTAGGGTTAGGGTTAGGGATAACATCAGCCCTAGGATAGTGTTAGGGTTAGGGTTAGGGTTAGCATCAGCACTAGGATAGTGTTAGTGTTAGGGTTAGGGTTAGCATCAGCCCTAGGATACTGTTAGGGTTAGGGTTAGCATCAGCCCTAGGATAGTGTTAGGGTTAGGGTTAGGGCTGGCATCAGCCCTAGGATACTGGTAGGGTTAAGGTTAGCATCAGCCCTAGAATAGTGTTAGGGTTAGGGTTAGGGTTAGCATCAGCGCTAGGATAGTGTTAGGGTTAGGGTTAGGGTTAGCATCAGGCCTAGGATAGTGTTAGGGTTAGGGTTAGCATCAGCCTTAGGATACTGTTAGGGTTAGGGTTAGGGTTAGCATCAGCCCTAGGATAGTGTTAGGGTTAGGGTTAGCATCAGCCCTAGGATAGTGTTAGGGTTAGGGTTAGGGTTAGCATCAGGATAGGATAGTGTTAGGGTGAGGGTTAGCATCAGCCTTAGGATAGTGTTAGTGTTAGGGTTAGGGTTAGCATCAGCCCTAGGATAGTGTTAGCGTTAGGTTTAGCATCAGACCTAGGATAGTGCTAGGGTTAGTGTTAGGGTTAGCATCAGCCCTAGGATACTGTTATGGTTAGAGATAGCATCAACCCTAGGATAGTTTTAGGGTTAGGGTTAGGGTTAGCATCAGCCCTAGGATAGTGTTAGGGTTAGGGTTAGGGTTCGTATCAGCCCTAGGATAATGATATTGTTAGGGTTATGGTTAGCATAAGCTCTAGGATAGTGTTATTGTTAGTGTTAGCCTCAGCCCTAGGAGAGTGTTACTGTTAGGGTTAGCATCAGCCCTAGGATAGTGTTAGGGTTATGGTTAGGGTTAGGGTTAGCATCAGCCCTAGGATAGTGTTAGGGTTAGTGTTAGGATTAGCAACAGCCCTAGGATAGTGTTAGGGTTAGGGTTAGCATCAGCCCTAGGATAGTGTTAGGGTTAGGGTTAGGGTTAGCATCAGCCCTAGGATAGTGTTAGGGTTAGGGTTAGGGTTAGCATCAGGCCTAGGATAGTGTTAGGGTTAGGGTTAGCATCAGCCCTAGGATAGTGTTAGGGTTAGGGTTAGGGTTAGTATCAGCCCTAGGATAGTGTTAGGGTTAGGGTTAGGGTTAGCATCAGCCCGAGGATAGTGTTAGGGTTAGGGTTAGGGCTGGCATCAGCCCTAGGATACTGGTAGGGTTAGGGTTAGCATCAGCCCTAGAATAGTGTTAGGGTTAGGGTTAGGGTTAGCATCAGCGCTAGTATAGTATTAGGGTTAAAGTTAGGGTTAGCATCAGGCCTAGGATATTGTTAGGGTTAGGGTTAGGGTTATCATCCGGCCTAGGATAGTGTTAGTGTTAGGGTTAGCATCAGCTCTAGGATAGTGTTAGGGTCAGGGTTAGTGTTAGCATCAGCCCTAGGATAGTGTTAGGGCTAGGGTTAGCATCAGCCCTAGGATAGTGTTAGGGTTAGGGTTAGGGTTATCATCTGGCCTAGCATAGTGTTAGTGTTAGGGTTAGCATCAGCCCTAGGATAGTGTTAGGGTTAGGGTTAGGGTTAGATTTAGCATCAGCCCTAGAATAGTGTTAGTGTTAGGATTAGGGTCAGCAACAGCCCTAGGATAGTGTTAGGGTTAGGGTTAGGGATAGCATAAGCCCTAGGATAGTGTTAGGGATAGGGGTAAGGTTAGCATCAGCCCTAGGATAGTGTTAGGTTTAGGGTTAGGGTTAGCATCAGGCCTAGGATAGTGTTAGGGTTAGGGTTAGCATCAGCCTTAGGATAGTGTTATTGTTAGGGTTAGGGTTAGCATCAGCCCTAGGAGAGTGTTAGGGTTAGGGTTAGCATCAGCCCTAGGATAGTGTTAGGGTTAGCGTTAGGGTTAGTATCAGCCCTAGGATAGTGTTAGGGTTAGAGTTAGGGTTAGCATCAGCCCTAGGATAGTGTTAGGGTTAGGGTTAGGGTTAGCATCAGCCCGAGGATAGTGTTAGGGTTAGGGTTAGGGCTGCCATCAGCCCTAGGATACTGTTAGGTTTAGGGTTAGCATCAGCCCTAGGATAGTGTTAGTGTTAGGGTTAGGGTTAGCATCAGCCCTAGGATAGTGTTAGGGTTAGGGTTAGCATCAGCACTAGGATAGTGTTAGGGTTAGGGTTAGGGTTAGTATCAGCCCTAGGATAGTGTTAGGGTTAGAGTTAGGGTTAGCATCAGCCCTAGGATAGTGTTAGGGTTAGGGTTAGGGTTAGCATCAGCCCGAGGATAGTGTTAGGGTTAGGGTTAGGGCTGGCATCAGCCCTAGGATACTGGTAGGGTTAGGGTTAGCATCAGCCCTAGAATAGTGTTAGGGCTAGGGTTAGGGTTAGCATCAGCGCTAGGATAGTGTTAGGGTTAGGGTTAGGGTTAGCATCAGGCCGAGGATAGTGTTAGGGTTAGGGTTAGCATCAGCCTTAGGATACTGTTAGGGTTAGGGTTAGGGTTAGCATCAGCCCTAGGATAGTGTTAGGGTTAGGGTTAGCATCAGCCCTAGGATAGTGTTAGGGTTAGGGTTATGGTTAGCATCAGCCCTAGGATAATGTTAGGGTTAGGGTTAGCATCAGCCCTAATATAGTGCTAGGGTTAGGGTTAGGGTTAGCATCAGGTCTAGGATAGTGTTAGGGTTAGGGTTAGCATCAGCCTTAGGATAGTGTTAGGGTTAGGGTTAGGGTTAGCATCAGCCCTAGGATAGTGTTATGGTTAGGGTTAGCATCTGCCCTAGGATAGTGTTAGGTTTAGGGTTAGGGTTAGCATCAGCCCGAGGATAGTGTTAGGGTTAGGGTTAGACTCAGCCCTAGGATACTGTTAGGGTTATTGTTAGGGTTAGCATCAGCCCTAGGATAGTGTTAGGGTTAGGGTTAGCATCAGCCCTAGGAGAGTGTTAGGGTTAGGGTTAGGGTTAGCATCAGCCCTAGGATAGTGTTAGGGTTAGGGTTAGCATCAGCCCTAGGATAATGTTATGGTTAGGGTGATGGTTAGCATCAGGCCTAGGATAGTGTTAGGGTTAGGGTTAGGGTTAGCATCAGCCCTAGGATAGTGTTAGGGTTAGGGTTAGACTCAGCCCTAGGATACTGTTAGGGTTATTGTTAGGGTTAGCATCAGCCCTAGGATAGTGTTAGGGTTAGGGTTAGCATCAGCCCTAGAGAGTGTTAGGGTTAGGGTTAGGGTTAGCATCAGCCCTAGGATAGTGTTAGGGTTAGGGTTAGCATCAGCCCTAGGATAGTGTTAGGGTTAGGGTTAGGGTTAGCATCAGCCCTAGGATAGTGTTAGGGTTAGGGTTAGCATCAGCCCTAGGATAGTGTTAGGGTTAGGGTTAGGGTTAGCATCAGCCCTAGGATAGTGTTAGGGTTAGGGTTAGGGTTAGCATCAGGCCTAGGATAGTGTTAGGGTTAGGGTTAGCATCAGCCCTAGGATAGTGTTAGGGTTAGGGTTAGGGTTAGTATCAGCCCTAGGATAGTGTTAGGGTTAGAGTTAGGGTTAGCATCAGCCCTAGGATAGTGTTAGGGTTAGGGTTAGGGTTAGCATCAGCCCGAGGATAGTGTTAGGGTTAGGGTTAGGGCTGGCATCAGCCCTAGGATACTGGTAGGGTTAGGGTTAGCATCAGCCCTAGAATAGTGTTAGGGTTAGGGTTAGGGTTAGCATCAGCGCTAGAATAGTGTTAGGGTTAAAGTTAGGGTTAGCATCAGGCCTAGGATAGTGTTAGGGTTAGGGTTAGGGTTATCATCCGGCCTAGGATAGTGTTAGGGTTAGGGTTAGCATCACCTCTAGGATAGTGTTAGGGTTAGGGTTAGTGTTAGCATCAGCCCTAGGATAGTGTTAGGGCTAGGGTTAGCATCAGCCCTTGGATAGTGTTAGGGTTAGTGTTAGGGTTATCATCTGGCCTAGCATAGTGTTAGTGTTAGGGTTAGCATCAGCCCTAGGATAGTGTTAGGGTTAGGGTTAGGGTTAGGGTTAGCATCAGCCCTAGAATAGTGTTAGTGTTAGGATTAGGGTCAGCAACAGCCCTAGGATAGTGTTAGGGTTAGGGTTAGGGATAGCATCAGCCCTAGGATAGTGTTAGGGATAGGGGTAGGGTTAGCATCAGCCCTAGGATAGTGTTAGGGTTAGGGTTAGGGTTAGCATCAGGCCTGGGATAGTGTTAGGGTTAGGGTTAGCATCAGCCTTAGGATAGTGTTAGGGTTAGGGTTAGGGTTCGCATCAGCCCTAGGATAATGATATTGTTAGGGTTATGGTTAGCATAAGCTCTAGGATAGTGTTATTGTTAGTGTTAGCCTCAGCCCTAGGAGAGTGTTACTGTTAGGGTTAGCATCAGCCCTAGGATAGTGTTAGGGTTATGGTTAGGGATAGGGTTAGCATCAGCCCTAGGATAGTGTTAGGGTTAGTGTTAGGATTAGCAACAGCCCTAGGATAGTGTTAGGGTTAGGGTTAGGGATAACATCAGCCCTAGGATAGTGTTAGGGTTAGGGTTAGGGTTAGCATCAGCACTAGGATAGTGTTAGAGTTACGGTTAGAGTTAGCATGAGCCCTAGGATAGTGTTAGGGTTAGGGTTAGCATCAGCCCTAGGATAGTGTTAGGGTTAGGGTTAGGGTTAGTATCAGCCCTAGGATAGTGTTAGGATTAGGGTTAGGTTTAGCATCAGCCCTAGGATAGTGTTAGGATTAGGGTTAGGTTTAGCATCACAACTCGGATAGTGTTAGGGTTAGGGTTAGGGCTAGCATCAGCCATAGGATAGTGTTAGGGTTAGGGTTAGGGTTAGGGTTAGCATCAGGCCTAGGATAGTGTTAGGGTTAGGGTTAGCATCAGCCTTAGGATACTGTTAGGGTTAGGGTTAGGGTTAGCATCAGCCCTAGGATAGTGTTAGGGTTAGGGTTAGTATCAGCCCTAGGATAATGTTAGGGTTAGGGTTATGGTTAGCATCAGCCCTACGATAGTGTTAGGGTTAGGGTTAACATCAGCCCTAAGATAGTGTCAGGTTTAGGGTTAGGGTTAGCATCATCCCTAGGATAGTGTTAGGGTTAGGGTTAGACTCAGCCCTAGGATACTGTTAGGGTTATTGTTAGGGTTAGCATCAGCCCTAGGATAGTGTTATGGTTAGGGTTAGCATCAACCCTAGGAGAGTGTTAGGGTTAGGGTTAGGGTTAGCATCAGCCCTAGGATAGTGTTAGGGTTAGGGTTAGCATCAGCCCTAGGATAATCTTATGGTTAGGGTGATGGTTAGCATGAGCCCTAGGATAGTGTTAGGGTTAGGATTAGGGTTAGCATCAGCCCTAGGATAGTGTTAGGGTTAGGGTTAGACTCAGCCCTAGGATACTGTTAGGGTTATTGTTAGGGTTATCATCAGCCCTAGGATAGTGTTAGGGTTAGGGTTAGCATCAGCCCTAGGAGAGTGTTAGGGTTAGGGTTCGCATCAGCCCTAGGATAATGATATGGTTAGGGTTATGGTTAGCATAAGCTCTAGGATAGTGTTATTGTTAGTGTTAGCCTCAGCCCTAGGAGAGTGTTACTGTTACGGTTAGCATCAGCCCTAGGATAGTGTTAGGGTTAGGGTTAGGGTTAGCAACAGCCCTAGGATAGTGTTAGGGTTAGGGTTAGGGATAACATCAGCCCTAGGATAGTGTTAGGGTTAGGGTTAGGGTTAGCATCAGCACTAGGATAGTGTTAGTGTTAGGGTTAGGGTTAGCATCAGCCCTAGGATACTGTTAGGGTTAGGGTTAGCATCAGCCCTAGGATAGTGTTAGGGTTAGGGTTAGGGCTGGCATCAGCCCTAGGATACTGGTTGGGTTAAGGTTAGCATCAGCCCTAGAATAGTGTTAGGGTTAGGGTTAGGGTTAGCATCAGCGCTAGGATAGTGTTAGGGTTAGGGTTAGGGTTAGCATCAGGCCTAGGATAGTGTTAGGGTTAGGGTTAGCATCAGCCTTAGGATACTGTTAGGGTTAGGGTTAGGGTTAGCATCAGCCCTAGGATAGTGTTAGGGTTAGGGTTAGCATCAGCCCTAGGATAGTGTTAGGGTTAGGGTTAGGGTTAGCATCAGGATAGGATAGTGTTAGGGTGAGGGTTAGCATCAGCCTTAGGATAGTGTTAGTGTTAGGGTTAGGGTTAGCATCAGCCCTAGGATAGTGTTAGCGTTAGGTTTAGCATCAGACCTAGGATAGTGCTAGGGTTAGTGTTAGGGTTAGCATCAGCCCTAGGATACTGTTATGGTTAGAGATAGCATCAACCCTAGGATAGTTTTAGGGTTAGGGTTAGGGTTAGCATCAGCCCTAGGATAGTGTTAGGGTTAGGGTTAGGGTTAGCATCAGGCCTGGGATAGTGTTAGGGTTAGGGTTAGCATCAGCCTTAGGATAGTGTTAGGGTTAGGGTTAGGGTTCGCATCAGCCCTAGGATAATGATATTGTTAGGGTTATGGTTAGCATAAGCTCTAGGATAGTGTTATTGTTAGTGTTAGCCTCAGCCCTAGGAGAGTGTTACTGTTAGGGTTAGCATCAGCCCTAGGATAGTGTTAGGGTTATGGTTAGGGTTAGGGTTAGCATCAGCCCTAGGATAGTGTTAGGGTTAGTGTTAGGATTAGCAACAGCCCTAGGATAGTGTTAGGGTTAGGGTTAGGGATAACATCAGCCCTAGGATAGTGTTAGGGTTAGGGTTAGGGTTAGCATCAGCACTAGGATAGTGTTAGAGTTACGGTTAGAGTTAGCATCAGCCCTAGGATAGTGTTAGGGTTAGGGTTAGCATCAGCCCTAGGATAGTGTTAGGGTTAGGGTTAGGGTTAGTATCAGCCCTAGGATAGTGTTAGGATTAGGGTTAGGTTTAGCATCAGCCCTAGGATAGTGTTAGGATTAGGGTTAGGTTTAGCATCACAACTAGGATAGTGTTAGGGTTAGGGTTAGGGCTAGCATCAGCCATGGGATAGTGTTAGGGTTAGGGTTAGGGTTAGGGTTAGCATCAGGCCTAGGATAGTGTTAGGGTTAGGGTTAGCATCAGCCTTAGGATACTGTTAGGGTTAGGGTTAGGGTTAGCATCAGCCCTAGGATAGTGTTAGGGTTAGGGTTAGTATCAGCCCTAGGATAATGTTAGGGTTAGGGTTATGGTTAGCATCAGCCCTACGATAGTGTTAGGGTTAGGGTTAACATCAGCCCTAAGATAGTGTCAGGTTTAGGGTTAGGGTTAGCATCATCCCTAGGATAGTGTTAGGGTTAGGGTTAGACTCAGCCCTAGGATACTGTTAGGGTTATTGTTAGGGTTAGCATCAGCCCTAGGATAGTGTTATGGTTAGGGTTAGCATCAACCCTAGGAGAGTGTTAGGGTTAGGGTTAGGGTTAGCATCAGCCCTAGGATAGTGTTAGGGTTAGGGTTAGCATCAGCCCTAGGATAATCTTATGGTTAGGGTGATGGTTAGCATGAGCCCTAGGATAGTGTTAGGGTTAGGATTAGGGTTAGCATAAGCCCTAGGATAGTGTTAGGGTTAGGGTTAGACTCAGCCCTAGGATACTGTTAGGGTTATTGTTAGGGTTATCATCAGCCCTAGGATAGTGTTAGGGTTAGGGTTAGCATCAGTCCTAGGAGAGTGTTAGGGTTAGGGTTAGGGTTAGCATCAGCCCTAGGATAGTGTTAGGGTTAGGGTTCGCATCAGCCCTAGGATAATGATATGGTTAGGGTTATGGTTAGCATAAGCTCTAGGATAGTGTTATTGTTAGTGTTAGCCTCAGCCCTAGGAGAGTGTTACTGTTACGGTTAGCATCAGCCCTAGGATAGTGTTATGGTTAGGGTTGGGGTTAGGGTTAGCATCAGCCCTAGGATAGTGTTAGGGTTAGGGTTAGGGTTAGCAACAGCCCTAGGATAGTGTTAGGGTTAGGGTTAGGGATAACATCAGCCCTAGGATAGTGTTAGGGTTAGGGTTAGGGTTAGCATCAGCACTAGGATAGTGTTAGTGTTAGGGTTAGGGTTAGCATCAGCCCTAGGATACTGTTAGGGTTAGGGTTAGCATCAGCCCTAGGATAGTGTTAGGGTTAGGGTTAGGGCTGGCATCAGCCCTAGGATACTGGTAGGGTTAAGGTTAGCATCAGCCCTAGAATAGTGTTAGGGTTAGGGTTAGGGTTAGCATCAGCGCTAGGATAGTGTTAGGGTTAGGGTTAGGGTTAGCATCAGGCCTAGGATAGTGTTAGGGTTAGGGTTAGCATCAGCCTTAGGATACTGTTAGGGTTAGGGTTAGGGTTAGCATCAGCCCTAGGATAGTGTTAGGGTTAGGGTTAGCATCAGCCCTAGGATAGTGTTAGGGTTAGGGTTAGGGTTAGCATCAGGATAGGATAGTGTTAGGGTGAGGGTTAGCATCAGCCTTAGGATAGTGTTAGTGTTAGGGTTAGGGTTAGCATCAGCCCTAGGATAGTGTTAGCGTTAGGTTTAGCATCAGACCTAGGATAGTGCTAGGGTTAGTGTTAGGGTTAGCATCAGCCCTAGGATACTGTTATGGTTAGAGATAGCATCAACCCTAGGATAGTTTTAGGGTTAGGGTTAGGGTTAGCATCAGCCCTAGGATAGTGTTAGGGTTAGGGTTAGGGTTAGCATCAGGCCTGGGATAGTGTTAGGGTTAGGGTTAGCATCAGCCTTAGGATAGTGTTAGGGTTAGGGTTAGGGTTCGCATCAGCCCTAGGATAATGATATTGTTAGGGTTATGGTTAGCATAAGCTCTAGGATAGTGTTATTGTTAGTGTTAGCCTCAGCCCTAGGAGAGTGTTACTGTTAGGGTTAGCATCAGCCCTAGGATAGTGTTAGGGTTATGGTTAGGGTTAGGGTTAGCATCAGCCCTAGGATAGTGTTAGGGTTAGTGTTAGGATTAGCAACAGCCCTAGGATAGTGTTAGGGTTAGGGTTAGGGATAACATCAGCCCTAGGATAGTGTTAGGGTTAGGGTTAGGGTTAGCATCAGCACTAGGATAGTGTTAGAGTTACGGTTAGAGTTAGCATCAGCCCTAGGATAGTGTTAGGGTTAGGGTTAGCATCAGCCCTAGGATAGTGTTAGGGTTAGGGTTAGGGTTAGTATCAGCCCTAGGATAGTGTTAGGATTAGGGTTAGGTTTAGCATCAGCCCTAGGATAGTGTTAGGATTAGGGTTAGGTTTAGCATCACAACTAGGATAGTGTTAGGGTTAGGGTTAGGGCTAGCATCAGCCATAGGATAGTGTTAGGGTTAGGGTTAGGGTTAGGGTTAGCATCAGGCCTAGGATAGTGTTAGGGTTAGGGTTAGCATCAGCCTTAGGATACTGTTAGTGTTAGGGTTACGGTTAGCATCAGCCCTAGGATAGTGTTAGGGTTAGGGTTAGTATCAGCCCTAGGATAATGTTAGGGTTAGGGTTATGGTTAGCATCAGCCCTACGATAGTGTTAGGGTTAGGGTTAACATCAGCCCTAAGATAGTGTCAGGTTTAGGGTTAGGGTTAGCATCATCCCTAGGATAGTGTTAGGGTTAGGGTTAGACTCAGCCCTAGGATACTGTTAGGGTTATTGTTAGGGTTAGCATCAGCCCTAGGATAGTGTTATGGTTAGGGTTAGCATCAACCCAAGGAGAGTGTTAGGGTTAGGGTTAGGGTTAGCATCAGCCCTAGGATAGTGTTAGGGTTAGGGTTAGCATCAGCCCTAGGATAATCTTATGGTTAGGGTTATGGTTAGCATGAGCCCTAGGATAGTGTTAGGGTTAGGATTAGGGTTAGCATCAGCCCTAGGATAGTGTTAGGGTTAGGGTTAGACTCAGCCCTAGGATACTGTTAGGGTTATTGTTAGGGTTATCATCAGCCCTAGGATAGTGTTAGGGTTAGGGTTAGCATCAGCCCTAGGAGAGTGTTAGGGTTAGGGTTAGGGTTAGCATCAGCCCTAGGATAGTGTTAGGGTTAGGGTTCGCATCAGCCCTAGGATAATGATATGGTTAGGGTTATGGTTAGCATAAGCTCTAGCATAGTGTTATTGTTAGTGTTAGCCTCAGCCCTAGGAGAGTGTTACTGTTACGGTTAGCTTCAGCCCTAGGATAGTGTTAGGGTTAGGGTTGGGGTTAGGCTTAGCATCAGCCCTAGGATAGTGTTAGGGTTAGGGTTAGGGTTAGCAACAGCCCTAGGATAGTGTTAGGGTTAGGGTTAGGGATAACATCAGCCCTAGGATAGTGTTAGGGTTAGGGTTAGGGTTAGCATCAGCACTAGGATAGTGTTAGTGTTAGGGTTAGGGTTAGCATCAGCCCTAGGATACTGTTAGGGTTAGGGTTAGCATCAGCCCTAGGATAGTGTTAGGGTTAGGGTTAGGGTTAGTATCAGCCCTAGGATAGTGTTAGGATTAGGGTTAGGTTTAGCATCAGCCCTAGGATAGTGTTAGGGTTAGGGTTAGGGCTAGCATCAGCCATAGGATAGTGTTAGCGTTAGGGTTAGCATCAGCCCTAGGATAGTGTTAGGGTTAGGGTTAGGGTTAGCATCAGCCCTAGGATAGTGTTAGGGTTAGGGTAAGTATCAGCCCTAGGATAATGTTAGGGTTAGGGTTATGGTTAGCATCAGCCCTAGGATAGTGTTAGGGTTAGGGTTAGCATCAGCCCTAAGATAGTGTTAGGTTTAGGGTTCGGGTTAGCATCATCCCTAGGATAGTGTTAGGGTTAGGGTTAGAGTCAGCCCTAGGATACTGTTAGGGTTATTGTTAGGGTTAGCATCAGCCCTAGGATAGTGTTATGGTTAGGGTTAGCATCAGCCCTAGGAGAGTGTTAGGGTTAGGGTTAGGGTTAGCATCAGCCCTAGGATAGTGTTAGGGTTAGGGTTAGCATCAGCCCTAGGATAATCTTATGGTTAGGGTGATGGTTAGCATGAGCCCTAGGATAGTGTTAGGGTTAGGATTAGGGTTAGCATCAGCCCTAGGATAGTGTTAGGGTTAGGGTTAGACTCAGCCCTAGGATACTGTTAGGGTTATTGTTAGGGTTAGCATCATCCCTAGGATAGTGTTAGGGTTAGGGTTAGCTTCAGCCCTAGGAGAGTGTTAGGGTTAGGGTTAGGGTTAGCATCAGCCCTAGGATAGTGTTAGGGTTAGGGTTCGCATCAGCCCTAGGATAATGATATGGTTAGGGTTATGGTTAGCATAAGCTCTAGGATAGTGTTATTGTTAGTGTTAGCCTCAGCCCTAGGAGAGTGTTACTGTTACGGTTAGCATCAGCCCTAGGATAGTGTTAGGGTTAGGGTTGGGGATAGGGTTAGCATCAGCCCTAGGATAGTGTTAGGGTTAGGGTTAGGGTTAGCAACAGCCCTAGGATAGTGTTAGGGTTAGGGTTAGGGATAACATCAGCCCTAGGATAGTGTTAGGGTTAGGGTTAGGGTTAGCATCAGCACTAGGACAGTGTTAGTGTTAGGGTTAGGGTTAGCATCAGCCCTAGGATACTGTTAGGGTTAGGGTTAGCATCAGCCCTAGGATAGTGTTAGGGTTAGGGTTAGGGTTAGTATCAGCCCTAGGATAGTGTTAGGATTAGGGTTAGGGTTAGCATCAGCCCTAGGATAGTGTTAGGGTTAGGGTTAGGGCTAGCATCAGCCATAGGATAGTGTTAGCGTTAGGGTTAGCATCAGCCCTAAGATAGTGTTAGGGTTAGGTTAGGGTTAGCATCAGCCCTAGGATAGTGTTAGGGTTAGGGTTAGCATTAGCCTTAGGATAGTGTCAGGGTTAGGGTTAGGGTTAGCATCAGCCCTAGGATAGAGTTAGGGTTAGGGTTAGCATCAGCCCTAGGATAGTGTTAGGGTTAGGGTTAGGGTCAGCATCATCCCTAGGATAGTGTTAGGGTTAGGGTTAGCATCAGCCCTAGGATAGTGTTATGGTTATTGTTACGGTTAGCATCAGCCCTAGGATAGTGTTAGGGTTAGGGTTACCATCAGACATAGGATAGTGTTAGGGTTAGGGTTAGGGTTAGCATCAGCCCTAGGATAGTGTTAGGGTTAGGGTTAGCGTTAGCATCAGCCCTAGGATAGTGTTAGTGTTAGGGTTAGGGTTAGCATCAACCCTAGGATAGTGTTAGGTTTAGGGTTAGTGTTAGCATCAGCCCTAGGATAGTGTTAGGGTTAGGGTTAGCCTCAGCTCTAGGATAGTGTTAGGGTTAGGGTTAGCCTCAGCCCTAGAATAGTGTTAGAGTTAGTGTTAGGTTTAGCATCAGCCCTAGGATAGGGTTAGGGTTAGGGTTAGCATCAGCCCTAGGATAGTGTTAGGGTTAGGGTTAGGGTTAGCATCAGCCCTAGGATAGTGTTAGGGTTAGGGTTAGGGTTAGCATCAGCCCTAGGATAGTGCTAGGGTTAGGGTTAGGGTTAGCATCAGCATTAGGATAGTGTTAGGGTTAGGGTTAGCATCAGCCCTAGTATAGTGTTAGCGTTAGTGTTAGGGTTATCATCAGGCCTAGGATAGTGTTAGTTTTAGGGTTAGCATCAGCCCTAGGATAGTGTTAGGGTTAGGGTTAGGGTAAACATCAGCCCTAGGATAGTGTTAGGGTTAGAGTTAGCATCAGCCCTAGGATAGTGTTAGGGTTAGGGTTAGGGTAAGCATCAGCCCTAGGATAGTGTTAGGGTTAGGGTTAGCATCAGCCTTAGGATACTGTTAGGGTTAGGGTTAGGGTTAGCATCAGCCCTAGGATAGTGTTTCGGTTAGGGTTAGCATCAGCCCTAGGATAGTGTTAGGGTTAGGGTTAGGGTTAGGATCAGCCCTAGGATAGTGTTAGGGTTAGGGTTAGGGTTAGGATCAGCCCTAGGATAGTGTTAGAGTTAGGGTTAGGGTTAGCATGAACCCTAGGATAGTGTTAGGGTTAGGGTTAGGGTTAGCATCAGCCCTAGGATAGTGTTAGGGTTAGGGTTAGCATCAGCCCTAGGATAGTGTTAGGGTTAGGGTTAGGGTAAGCATCAGCCCTAGGATAGTGTTAGGGTTAGGGTTAGCATCAGCCCTAGGATACTGTTAGGGTTAGGGTTAGGGTTAGCATCAGCCCTAGGATAGTGTTAGGGTTAGGGTTAGCATCAGACATAGGATAGTGTTAGGGGTGAGGTTACGGTTAGCATCAGCCCTAGGATAGTGTTAGGGTTAGGGTTAGGGTTAGCATCAGCCCTAGGATAGTGTTAGGGTTAGGGTTAGGGTTAGCATCAACCCTAGGATAGTGTTAGGGTTAGGGTTAGGGTTATCATCCGGCCTAGGATAGTGTTATGGTTAGGGTTAGCATCAGCTCTAGGATAGTGTTAGGGTTAGGTTTAGTGTTAGCATCAGCCCTAGGATAGTGTTAGGGCTAGGGTTAGCATCAGCCCTAGGATAGTGTTAGGGTTAGGGTTAGGGTTATCATCTGGCCTAGCATAGTGTTAGTGTTAGGGTTAGCATCAGCCCTAGGATAGTGTTAGGGTTAGGGTTAGGGTTAGGGTTAGCATCAGCCCTAGAATAGTGTTATTGTTAGGATTAGGGTCAGCAACAGCCCTAGGAGAGTGTTAGGGTTAGGGTTAGGGATAGCATCAGCCCTAGGATAGTGTTAGGGATAGGGGTAGGGTTAGCATCAGCCCTAGGATAGTGTTAGGGTTAGGGTTGGGTTAGCATCAGGCCTAGGATAGTGTTAGGGTTAGGGTTAGCATCAGCCTTAGGATAGTGTTAGTGTTAGGGTTAGGGTTAGCATCAGCCCTAGGAGAGTGTTAGGGTTAGGGTTAGCATCAGCCCTAGGATAGTGTTAGGGTTAGCGTTAGGGTTAGTATCAGCCCTAGGATAGTGTTAGGGTTAGAGTTAGGGTTAGCATCAGCCCTAGGATAGTGTTAGGGTTAGGGTTAGGGTTAGCATCAGCCCGAGGGTAGTGTTAGGGTTAGGGTTAGGGCTGCCATCAGCCCTAGGTTACTGTTAGGTTTAGGGTTAGCATCAGCCCTAGGATAGTGTTAGGGTTAGGGTTAGGGTTAGCATCAACCCTAGGATAGTGTTAGGGTTAGGGTTAGGGTTATCATCCGGCCTAGGATAGTGTTAGGGTTAGGGGTAGCATCAGCTCTAGGATAGTGTTAGGGTTAGGGTTAGTGTTAGCATCACCCCTAGGATAGTGTTAGGGCTAGGGTTAGCATCAGCCCTAGGATAGTGTTAGGGTTAGGGTTAGGGTTATCATCTGGCCTAGCATAGTGTTAGTGTTAGGGTTAGCATCAGCCCTAGGATAGTGTTAGGGTTAGGGTTAGGGTTAGGGTTAGCATCAGCCCTAGAATAGTGTTAGTGTTAGGATTAGGGTCAGCAACAGCCCTAGGATAGTGTTAGGGTTAGGGTTAGGGATAGCATCAGCCCTAGGATAGTGTTAGGGATAGGGGTAGGGTTAGCATCAGCACTAGGATAGTGTTAGGGTTAGGGTTAGGGTTAGTATCAGCCCTAGGATAGTGTTAGGGTTAGAGTTAGGGTTAGCATCAGCCCTAGGATAGTGTTAGGGTTAGGGTTAGGGTTAGCATCAGCCCGAGGATAGTGTTAGGGTTAGGGTTAGGGCTGGCATCAGCCCTAGGATACTGGTAGGGTTAGGGTTAGCATCAGCCCTAGAATAGTGTTAGGGCTAGGGTTAGGGTTAGCATCAGCGCTAGGATAGTGTTAGGGTTAGGGTTAGGGTTAGCATCAACCCTAGGATAGTGTTAGGGTTAGGCTTAGCATCAGCCTTAGGATACTGTTAGGGTTAGGGTTAGGGTTAGCATCAGCCCTAGGATAGTGTTAGGGTTAGGGTTAGCATCAGCCCTAGGATAGTGTTAGGGTTAGGGTTATGGTTAGCATCAGCCCTAGGATAATGTTAGGGTTAGGGTTAGCATCAGCCCTAATATAGTGCTAGGGTTAGGGTTAGGGTTAGCATCAGGTCTAGGATAGTGTTAGGGTTAGGGTTAGCATCAGCCTTAGGATAGTGTTAGGGTTAGGGTTAGGGTTAGCATCAGCCCTAGGATAGTGTTATGGTTAGGGTTAGCATCTGCCCAAGGATAGTGTTAGGTTTAGGGTTAGGGTTAGCATCAGCCCGAGGATAGTGTTAGGGTTAGGGTTAGACTCAGCCCTAGGATACTGTTAGGGTTATTGTTAGGGTTAGCATCAGCCCTAGGATAGTGTTAGGGTTAGGGTTAGCATCAGCCCTAGGAGAGTGTTAGGGTTAGGGTTAGGGTTAGCATCAGCCCTAGGATAGTGTTAGGGTTAGGGTTAGCATCAGCCCTAGGATAATGTTATGGTTAGGGTGATGGTTAGCATCAGGCCTAGGATAGTGTTAGGGTTAGGGTTAGGGTTAGCATCAGCCCTAGGATAGTGTTAGGGTTAGGGTTAGACTCAGCCCTAGGATACTGTTAGGGTTATTGTTAGGGTTAGCATCAGCCCTAGGATAGTGTTAGGGTTAGGGTTAGCATCAGCCCTAGAGAGTGTTAGGGTTAGGGTTAGGGTTAGCATCAGCCCTAGGATAGTGTTAGAGTTAGGGTTAGCATCAGCCCTAGGATAGTGTTAGGGTTAGGGTTAGGGTTAGCATCAGCCCTAGGATAGTGTTAGGGTTAGGGTTAGCATCAGCCCTAGGATAGTGTTAGGGTTAGGGTTAGGGTTAGCATCAGCCCTAGGATAGTGTTAGGGTTAGGGTTAGGGTTAGCATCAGGCCTAGGATAGTGTTAGGGTTAGGGTTAGCATCAGCCCTAGGATAGTGTTAGGGTTAGGGTTAGGGTTAGTATCAGCCCTAGGATAGTGTTAGGGTTAGAGTTAGGGTTAGCATCAGCCCTAGGATAGTGTTAGGGTTAGGGTTAGGGTTAGCATCAGCCCGAGGATAGTGTTAGGGTTAGGGTTAGGGCTGGCATCAGCCCTAGGATACTGGTAGGGTTAGGGTTAGCATCAGCTCTAGAATAGTGTTAGGGTTAGGGTTAGGGTTAGCATCAGCGCTAGGATAGTGTTAGGGTTAAAGTTAGGGTTAGCATCAGGCCTAGGATATTGTTAGGGTTAGGGTTAGGGTTATCATCCGGCCTAGGATAGTGTTAGGGTTAGGGTTAGCATCAGCTCTAGGATAGTGTTAGGGTCAGGGTTAGCGTTAGCATCAGCCCTAGGATAGTGTTAGGGCTAGGGTTAGCATCAGCCCTAGGATAGTGTTAGGGTTAGGGTTAGGGTTATCATCTGGCCTAGCATAGTGTTAGTGTTAGGGTTAGCATCATCCCTAGGATAGTGTTAGGGTTAGGGTTAGGGTTAGGGTTAGCATCAGCCCTAGAATAGTGTTAGTGTTAGGATTAGGGTCAGCAACAGCCCTAGGATAGTGTTAGGGTTAGGGTTAGGGTTAGCATCAGCCCGAGGATAGTGTTAGGGTTAGGGTTAGGGCTGCCATCAGCCCTAGGATACTGTTAGGTTTAGGGTTAGCATCAGCCCTAGGATAGTGTTAGGGTTAGGGTTAGGGTTAGCATCAACCCTAGGATAGTGTTAGGGTTAGGGTTAGGGTTATCATCCGGCCTAGGATAGTGTTAGGGTTAGGGTTAGCATCAGCTCTAGGATAGTGTTAGGGTTAGGGTTAGTGTTAGCATCAGCCCTAGGAAAGTGTTAGGGCTAGGGTTAGCATCAGCCCTAGGATAGTGTTAGGGTTAGGGTTAGGGTTATCATCTGGCCTAGCATAGTGTTAGTGTTAGGGTTAGCATCAGCTCTAGGATAGTGTTAGGGTTAGGGTTAGGGTTAGGGTTAGCATCAGCCCTAGAATAGTGTTAGTGTTAGGATTAGGGTCAGCAACAGCCCTAGGATAGTGTTAGGGTTAGGGTTAGGGATAGCATCAGCCCTAGGATAGTGTTAGGGATAGGGGTAGGGTTAGCATCAGCCCTAGGATAGTGTTAGGGTTAGGGTTAGGGTTAGCATCAGCCCTAGGATAGTGTTAGGGTTAGGGTTATCATCAGCCATAGGATAGTGTTAGTGTTAGGGTTAGGGTTAGCATCAGCCCTAGGATAGTGTTAGGGTTAGGGTTAGCATCAGCATTAGGATAGTGTTAGGGTTAGGGTTAGGGTTAGTATCAGCCCTAGGATAGTGTTAGGGTTAGAGTTAGGGTTAGCATCAGCCCTAGGATAGTGTTTGGGTTAGGGTTAGGGTTAGCATCAGCCCGAGGATAGTGTTAGGGATAGGGTGAGGGCTGGCATCAGCCCTAGGATACTGGTAGGGTTAGGGTTAGCATCAGCCCTAGAATAGTGTTAGGGCTAGGGTTAGGGTTAGCATCAGCGCTAGGATAGTGTTAGGGTTAGGGTTAGGGTTAGCATCAGGCCGAGGATAGTGTTAGGGTTAGGGTTAGCATCAGCCTTAGGATACTGTTAGGGTTAGGGTTAGGGTTAGCATCAGCCCTAGGATAGTGTTAGGGTTAGGTTTAGCATCAGCCCTAGGATAGTGTTAGGGTTAGGGTTATGGTTAGCATCAGCCCTAGGATAATGTTAGGGTTAGGGTTAGCATCAGCCCTAATATAGTGCTAGGGTTAGGGTTAGGGTTAGCATCAGGTCTAGGATAGTGTTAGGGTTAGGGTTAGCATCAGCCTTAGGATAGTGTTAGGGTTAGGGTTAGGGTTAGCATCAGCCCTAGGATAGTGTTATGGTTAGGGTTAGCATCTGCCCAAGGATACTGTTAGGTTTAGGGTTAGGGTTAGCATCAGCCCGAGGACAGTGTTAGGGTTAGGGTTAGACTCAGCCCTAGGATACTGTTAGGGTTATTGTTAGGGTTAGCATCAGCCCTAGGATAGTGTTAGGGTTAGGGTTAGCATCAGCCCTAGGAGAGTGTTAGGGTTAGGGTTAGGGTTAGCATCAGCCCTAGGATAGTGTTAGGGTTAGGGTTAGCATCAGCCCTAGGATAATGTTATGGTTAGGGTGATGCTTAGCATCAGGCCTAGGATAGTGTTAGGGTTAGGGTTAGGGTTAGCATCAGCCCTAGGATAGTGTTAGGGTTAGGGTTAGACTCAGCCCTAGGATACTGTTAGGGTTATTGTTAGGGTTAGCATCAGCCCTAGGATAGTGTTAGGGTTAGGGTTAGCATCAGCCCTAGAGAGTGTTAGGGTTAGAGTTAGGGTTAGCATCACCCCTAGTATAGTGTTATGGTTAGGGTTAGCATCAGCCCTAGGATAGTGTTAGGGTTAGGGTTAGGGTTAGCATCAGCCCTAGGATAGTGTTAGGGTTAGGGTTAGCATCAGCCCTAGGATAGTGTTAGGGTTAGGGTTAGGGTTAGCATCAGCCCTAGGATAGTGTTAGGGTTAGGGTTAGGGTTAGCATCAGGCCTAGGATAGTGTTAGGGTTAGGGTTAGCATCAGCCCTAGGATAGTGTTAGGGTTAGGGTTAGGGTTAGTATCAGCCCTAGGATAGTGTTAGGGTTAGAGTTAGGGTTAGCATCAGCCCTAGGATAGTGTTAGGGTTAGGGTTAGGGTTAGCATCAGCCCGAGGATAGTGTTAGGGTTAGGGTTAGGGCTGGCATCAGCCCTAGGATACTGGTAGGGTTAGGGTTAGCATCAGCCCTAGAATAGTGTTAGGGTTAGGGTTAGGGTTAGCATCAGCGCTAGGATAGTGTTAGGGTTAAAGTTAGGGTTAGCATCAGGCCTAGGATAGTGTTAGGGTTAGAATTAGGGTTATCATCCGGCCTAGGATAGTGTTAGGGTTAGGGTTAGCATCACCTCTAGGATAGTGTTAGGGTTAGGGTTAGTGTTAGCATCAGCCCTAGGATAGTGTTAGGGCTAGGGTTAGCCTCAGCCCTTGGATAGTGTTAGGGTTAGTGTTAGGGTTATCATCTGGCCTAGCATAGTGTTAGTGTTAGGGTTAGCATCAGCCCTAGGATAGTGTTAGGGTTAGGGTTAGGGTTAGGGTTAGCATCAGCCCTAGAATAGTGTTAGTGTTAGGATTAGGGTCAGCAACAGCCCTAGGATAGTGTTAGGGTTAGGGTTAGGGATAGCATCAGCCCTAGGATAGTGTTAGGGATAGGGGTAGGGTTAGCATCAGCCCTAGGATAGTGTTAGGGTTAGGGTTAGGGTTAGCATCAGGCCTAGGATAGTGTTAGGGTTAGGGTTAGCATCAGCCATAGGATAGTGTTAGTGTTAGGGTTAGGTTTAGCATCAGCCCTAGGATAGTGTTAGTGTTAGGGTTAGCATCAGCCCTAGGATAGTGTTAGGGTTAGGGTTAGGGTTAGTATCATCCCTAGGATAGTGTTAGGGTTAGAGTTAGGGTTAGCATCAGCCCTAGGATAGTGTTAGGGTTAGGGTTAGGGTTAGCATCAGCCCGAGGATAGTGTTAGGGTTAGGGTTAGGGCTGGCATCAGCCCTAGGATACTGGTAGGGTTAAGGTTAGCATCAGCCCTAGAATAGTGTTAGGGTTAGGGTTAGGGTTAGCATCAGCGCTAGGATAGTGTTAGGGTTAGGGTTAGGGTTAGCATCAGGCCTAGGATAGTGTTAGGGTTAGGGTTAGCATCAGCCTTAGGATACTGTTAGGGTTAGGGTTAGGGTTAGCATCAGCCCTAGGATAGTGTTAGGGTTAGGGTTAGCATCAGCCCTAGGATAGTGTTAGGGTTAGGGTTAGGGTTAGCATCAGGATAGGATAGTGTTAGGGTGAGGGTTAGCATCAGCCTTAGGATAGTGTTAGTGTTAGGGTTAGGGTTAGCATCAGCCCTAGGATAGTGTTAGCGTTAGGTTTCGCATCAGACCTAGGATAGTGCTAGGGTTAGTGTTAGGGTTAGCATCAGCCCTAGGATACTGTTATGGTTAGAGATAGCATCAACCCTAAGATAGTTTTAGGGTTAGGGTTAGGGTTAGCATCAGCCCTAGGATAGTGTTAGGGTTAGGGTTAGGGTTAGCATCAGGCCTGGGATAGTGTTAGGGTTAGGGTTAGCATCAGCCTTAGGATAGTGTTAGGGTTAGGGTTAGGGTTCGCATCAGCCCTAGGATAATGATATTGTTAGGGTTATGGTTAGCATAAGCTCTAGGATAGTGTTATTGTTAGTGTTAGCCTCAGCCCTAGGAGAGTGTTACTGTTAGGGTTAGCATCAGCCCTAGGATAGTGTTAGGGTTATGGTTAGGGTTAGGGTTAGCATCAGCCCTAGGATAGTGTTAGGGTTAGTGTTAGGATTAGCAACAGCCCTAGGATAGTGTTAGGGTTAGGGTTAGGGATAACATCAGCCCTAGGATAGTGTTAGGGTTAGGGTTAGGGTTAGCATCAGCACTAGGATAGTGTTAGAGTTACGGTTAGAGTTAGCATCAGCCCTAGGATAGTGTTAGGGTTAGGGTTAGCATCAGCCCTAGGATAGTGTTAGGGTTAGGGTTAGGGTTAGTATCAGCCCTAGGATAGTGTTAGGATTAGGGTTAGGTTTAGCATCAGCCCTAGGATAGTGTTAGGATTAGGGTTAGGTTTAGCATCACAACTAGGATAGTGTTAGGGTTAGGGTTAGGGCTAGCATCAGCCATAGGAGAGTGTTAGGGTTAGGGTTAGGGTTAGGGTTAGCATCAGGCCTAGGATAGTGTTAGGGTTAGGGTTAGCATCAGCCTTAGGATACTGTTAGGGTTAGGGTTAGGGTTAGCATCAGCCCTAGGATAGTGTTAGGGTTAGGGTTAGTATCAGCCCTAGGATAATGTTAGGGTTAGGGTTATGGTTAGCATCAGCCCTACGATAGTGTTAGGGTTAGGGTTAACATCAGCCCTAAGATAGTGTCAGGTTTAGGGTTAGGGTTAGCATCATCCCTAGGATAGTGTTAGGGTTAGGGTTAGACTCAGCCCTAGGATACTGTTAGGGTTATTGTTAGGGTTAGCATCAGCCCTAGGATAGTGTTATGGTTAGGGTTAGCATCAACCCTAGGAGAGTGTTAGGGTTAGGGTTAGGGTTAGCATCAGCCCTAGGATAGTGTTAGGGTTAGGGTTAGCATCAGCCCTAGGATAATCTTATGGTTAGGGTGATGGTTAGCATGAGCCCTAGGATAGTGTTAGGGTTAGGATTAGGGTTAGCATCAGCCCTAGGATAGTGTTAGGGTTAGGGTTAGACTCAGCCCTAGGATACTGTTAGGGTTATTGTTAGGGTTATCATCAGCCCTAGGATAGTGTTAGGGTTAGGGTTAGGGTTATCATCCGGCCTAGGATAGTGTTAGGGTTAGGGTTAGCATCACCTCTAGGATAGTGTTAGGGTTAGGGTTAGTGTTAGCATCAGCCCTAGGATAGTGTTAGGGCTAGGGTTAGCATCAGCCCTTGGATAGTGTTAGGGTTAGTGTTAGGGTTATCATCTGGCCTAGCATAGTGTTAGTGTTAGGGTTAGCATCAGCCCTAGGATAGTGTTAGGGTTAGGGTTAGGGTTAGGGTTAGCATCAGCCCTAGAATAGTGTTAGTGTTAGGATTAGGGTCAGCAACAGCCCTAGGATAGTGTTAGGGTTAGGGTTAGGGATAGCATCAGCCCTAGGATAGTGTTAGGGATAGGGGTAGGGTTAGCATCAGCCCTAGGATAGTGTTAGGGTTAGGGTTAGGGTTAGCATCAGGCCTAGGATAGTGTTAGGGTTAGGGTTAGCATCAGCCATAGGATAGTGTTAGTGTTAGGGTTAGGTTTAGCATCAGCCCTAGGATAGTGTTAGTGTTAGGGTTAGCATCAGCCCTAGGATAGTGTTAGGGTTAGGGTTAGGGTTAGTATCAGCCCTAGGATAGTGTTAGGGTTAGAGTTAGCGTTAGCATCAGCCCTAGGATAGTGTTAGGGTTAGGGTTAGGGTTAGCATCAGCCCGAGGATAGTGTTAGGGTTAGGGTTAGGGCTGGCATCAGCCCTAGGATACTGGTAGGGTTAAGGTTAGCATCAGCCCTAGAATAGTGTTAGGGTTAGGGTTAGGGTTAGCATCAGCGCTAGGATAGTGTTAGGGTTAGGGTTAGGGTTAGCATCAGGCCTAGGATAGTGTTAGGGTTAGGGTTAGCATCAGCCTTAGGATACTGTTAGGGTTAGGGTTAGGGTTAGCATCAGCCCTAGGATAGTGTTAGGGTTAGGGTTAGCATCAGCCCTAGGATAGTGTTAGGGTTAGGGTTAGGGTTAGCATCAGGATAGGATAGTGTTAGGGTGAGGGTTAGCATCAGCCTTAGGATAGTGTTAGTGTTAGGGTTAGGGTTAGCATCAGCCCTAGGATAGTGTTAGCGTTAGGTTTAGCATCAGACCTAGGATAGTGCTAGGGTTAGTGTTAGGGTTAGCATCAGCCCTAGGATACTGTTATGGTTAGAGATAGCATCAACCCTAGGATAGTTTTAGGGTTAGGGTTAGGGTTAGCATCAGCCCTAGGATAGTGTTAGGGTTAGGGTTAGGGTTAGCATCAGGCCTGGGATAGTGTTAGGGTTAGGGTTAGCATCAGCCTTAGGATAGTGTTAGGGTTAGGGTTAGGGTTCGCATCAGCCCTAGGATAATGATATTGTTAGGGTTATGGTTAGCATAAGCTCTAGGATAGTGTTATTGTTAGTGTTAGCCTCAGCCCTAGGAGAGTGTTACTGTTAGGGTTAGCATCAGCCCTAGGATAGTGTTAGGGTTATGGTTAGGGTTAGGGTTAGCATCAGCCCTAGGATAGTGTTAGGGTTAGTGTTAGGATTAGCAACAGCCCTAGGATAGTGTTAGGGTTAGGGTTAGGGATAACATCAGCCCTAGGATAGTGTTAGGGTTAGGGTTAGGGTTAGCATCAGCACTAGGATAGTGTTAGAGTTACGGTTAGAGTTAGCATCAGCCCTAGGATAGTGTTAGGGTTAGGGTTATCATCAGCCCTAGGATAGTGTTAGGGTTAGGGTTAGCATCAGCCCTAGGAGAGTGTTAGGGTTAGGGTTAGGGTTAGCATCAGCCCTAGGATAGTGTTAGGGTTAGGGTTCGCATCAGCCCTAGGATAATGATATGGTTAGGGTTATGGTTAGCATAAGCTCTAGGATAGTGTTATTGTTAGTGTTAGCCTCAGCCCTAGGAGAGTGTTACTGTTACGGTTAGCATCAGCCCTAGGATAGTGTTAGGGATAGGGTTGGGGTTAGGGTTAGCATCAGCCCTAGGATAGTGTTAGGGTTAGGGTTAGGGTTAGCAACAGCCCTAGGATAGTGTTAGGGTTAGGGTTAGGGATAACATCAGCCCCAGGATAGTGTTAGGGTTAGGGTTAGGGTTAGCATCAGCACTAGGATAGTGTTAGTGTTAGGGTTACGGTTAGCATCAGCCCTAGGATACTGTTAGGGTTAGGGTTAGCATCAGCCCTAGGATAGTGTTAGGGTTAGGGTTAGGGTTAGTATCAGCCCTAGGATAGTGTTAGGATTAAGGTTAGGTTTAGCATCAGCCCTAGGATAGTGTTAGGGTTAGGGTTAGGGCTAGCATCAGCCATAGGATAGTGTTAGCGTTAGGGTTAGCATCAGCCCTAGGATAGTGTTAGGGTTAGGGTTAGGGTTAGCATCGGCCCTAGGATAGTGTTAGGGTTAGGGTTAGCATTAGCCTTAGGATAGTGTCAGGGTTAGGGTTAGGGTTAGCATCAGCCCTAGGATAGAGTTAGGGTTAGGGTTAGCATCAGCCCTAGGATAGTGTTAGGGTTAGGGTTAGGGTTAGCATCATCCCTAGGATAGTGTTAGGGTTAGGGTTAGCATCAGCCCTAGGATAGTGTTATGGTTATTGTTACGGTTAGCATCAGCCCTAGGATAGTGTTAGGGTTAGGGTTAGCATCACACATAGGATAGTGTTAGGGTTAGGGTTAGGGTTAGCATCAGCCCTAGGATAGTGTTAGGGTTAGGGTTAGCGTTAGCATCAGCCCTAGGATAGTGTTAGTGTTAGGGTTAGGGTTAGCATCAACCCTAGGATAGTGTTAGGTTTAGGGTTAGTGTTAGCATCAGCCCTAGGATAGTGTTAGGGTTAGGGTTAGCCTCAGCCCAGGATAGTGTTAGGGTTAGGGTTAGCCTCAGCCCTAGAATAGTGTTAGAGTTAGTGTTAGGTTTAGCATCAGCCCTAGGATAGGGTTAGGGTTAGGGTTAGCATCAGCCCTAGGATAGTGTTAGGGTTAGGGTTAGGGTTAGCATCAGCCCTAGGATAGTGTTAGGGTTAGGGTTAGGGTTAGCATCAGCCCTAGGATAGTGCTAGGGTTAGGGTTAGGGTTAGCATCAGCATTAGGATAGTGTTAGGGTTAGGGTTAGCATCAGCCCTAGTATAGTGTTAGCGTTAGTGATAGGGTTATCATCAGGCCTAGGATAGTGTTAGTTTTAGGGTTAGCATCAGCCCTAGGATAGTGTTAGGGTTAGGGTTAGGGTAAACATCAGCCCTAGGATAGTGTTAGGGTTAGGGTTAGTATCAGCCCTAGGATAATGTTAGGGTTAGGGTTATGGTTAGCATCAGCCCTAGGATAGTGTTAGGGTTAGGGTTAGCATCAGCCCTAAGATAGTGTTAGGTTTAGGGTTAGGGTTAGCATCATCCCTAGGATAGTGTTAGGGTTAGGGTTAGACTCAGCCCTAGGATACTGTTAGGGTTATTGTTAGGGTTAGCATCAGCCCTAGGATAGTGTTATGGTTAGGGTTAGCATCAGCCCTAGGAGAGTGTTAGGGTTAGGGTTAGGGTTAGCATCAGCCCTAGGATAGTGTTAGGGTTAGGGTTAGCATCAGCCCTAGGATAATCTTATGGTTAGGGTGATGGTTAGCATGAGCCCTGGGATAGTGTTAGGGTTAGGATTAGGGTTAGCATCAGCCCTAGGATAGTGATAGGGTTAGGGTTAGACTCAGCCCTAGGATACTGTTAGGGTTATTGTTAGGGTTATCATCAGCCCTAGGATAGTGTTAGGGTTAGGGTTAGCATCAGCCCTAGGAGAGTGTTAGGGTTAGGGTTAGGGTTAGCATCAGCCCGAGGATAGTGTTAGGGTTAGGGTTCGCATCAGCCCTAGGATAATGATATGGTTAGGGTTATGGTTAGCATAATCTCTAGGATAGTGTTATTGTTAGTGTTAGCCTCAGCCCTAGGAGAGTGTTACTGTTACGGTTAGCATCAGCCCTAGGATAGTGTTAGGGTTAGGGTTGGGGTTAGGATTAGCATCAGCCCTAGGATAGTGTTAGGGTTAGGGTTAGGGTTAGCAACAGCCCTAGGATAGTGTTAGGGTTAGGGTTAGGGATAACATCAGCCCTAGGATAGTGTTAGGGTTAGGGTTAGGGTTAGCATCAGCACTAGGATAGTGTTAGTGTTAGGGTTAGGGTTAGCATCAGCCCTAGGATACTGTTAGGGTTAGGGTTAGCATCAGCCCTAGGATAGTGTTAGGGTTAGGGTTAGGGTTAGTATCAGCCCTAGGATAGAGTTAGGATTAGAGTTAGGTTTAGCATCAGCCCTAGGATAGTGTTAGGGTTAGGGTTAGGGCTAGCATAAGCCATAGGATAGTGTTAGCGTTAGGGTTAGCATCAGCCCTAGGATAGTGTTAGGGTTAGGGTTAGGGTTAGCATCAGCCCTAGGATAGTGTTAGGGTTAGGGTTAGCATTAGCCTTAGGATAGTGTCAGGGTTAGGGTTAGGGTTAGCATCAGCCCTAGGATAGAGTTAGGGTTAGGGTTAGCATCAGCCCTAGTATAGTGTTAGGGTTAGGGTTAGGGTTAGCATCATCCCTAGGATAGTGTTAGGGTTAGGGTTAGCATCAGCCCTAGGATAGTGTTATGGTTATTCTTACGGTTAGCATCAGCCCTAGGATAGTGTTAGGGATAGGGTTAGCATCAGACATAGGATAGTGTTAGGGTTAGGGTTAGGGTTAGCATCAGCCCTAGGATAGTGTTAGGGTTAGGGTTAGCCTCAGCCCTAGAATAGTGTTAGAGTTAGTGTTAGGTTTAGCATCAGCCCTAGGATATTGTTAGGGTTAGGGTTAGCATCAGCCCTAGGATAGTGTTAGGGTTAGGGTTAGGGTTAGCATCAGCCCTAGGATAGTGTTAGGGTTAGGGTTAGGGTTAGCATCAGCCCTAGGATAGTGCTAGGGTTAGGGTTAGGGTTAGCATCAGCATTAGGATAGTGTTAGGGTTAGGGTTAGCATCAGCCCTAGTATAGTGTTAGCGTTATTGTTAGGGTTATCATCAGGCCTAGGATAGTGTTAGTTTTAGGGTTAGCATCAGCCCTAGGATAGTGTTAGGGTTAGGGTTAGGGTAAACCTCAGCCCTAGGATAGTGTTAGGGTTAGGGTTAGTATCAGCCCTAGGATAATGTTAGGGTTAGGGTTATGGTTAGCATCAGCCCTAGGATAGTGTTAGGGTTAGGGTTAGCATCAGCCCTAAGATAGTGTTAGGTTTAGGGTTAGGGTTAGCATCATCCCTAGGATAGTGTTAGGGTTAGGGTTAGACTCAGCCCTAGGATACTGTTAGGGTTATTGTTAGGGTTAGCATCAGCCCTAGGATAGTGTTATGGTTAGGGTTAGCATCAGCCCTAGGAGAGTGTTAGGGTTAGGGTTAGGGTTAGCATCAGCCCTATGATAATCTTATGGTTAGGGTGATGGTTAGCATGAGCCCTAGGATAGTGTTAGGGTTAGGATTAGGGTTAGCATCAGCCCTAGGATAGTGTTAGGGTTAGGGTTAGACTCAGCCCTAGGATACTGTTAGGGTTATTGTTAGGGTTATCATCAGCCCTAGGATAGTGTTAGGGTTAGGGTTAGCATCAGCCCTAGGAGAGTGTTAGGGTTAGGGTTAGGGTTAGCATCAGCCCGAGGATAGTGTTAGGGTTAGGGTTCGCATCAGCCCTAGGATAATGATATGGTTAGGGTTATGGTTAGCATAATCTCTAGGATAGTGTTATTGTTAGTGTTAGCCTCAGCCCTAGGAGAGTGTTACTGTTACGGTTAGCATCAGCCCTAGGATAGTGTTAGGGTTAGGGTTGGGGTTAGGGTTAGCATCAGCCCTAGGATAGTGTTAGGGTTAGGGTTAGGGTTAGCAACAGCCCTAGGATAGTGTTAGGGTTAGGGTTAGGGATAACATCAGCCCTAGGATAGTGTTAGGGTTAGGGTTAGGGTTAGCATCAGCACTAGGATAGTGTTAGTGTTAGGGTTAGGGTTAGCATCAGCCCTAGGATACTGTTAGGGTTAGGGTTAGCATCAGCCCTAGGATAGTGTTAGGGTTAGGGTTAGGGTTAGTATCAGCCCTAGGATAGTGTTAGGATTAGAGTTAGGTTTAGCATCAGCCCTAGGATAGTGTTAGGGTTAGGGTTAGGGCTAGCATCAGCCATAGGATAGTGTTAGCGTTAGGGTTAGCATCAGCCCTAGGATAGTGTTAGGGTTAGGGTTAGGGTTAGCATCAGCCCTAGGATAGTGTTAGGGTTAGGGTTAGCATTAGCCTTAGGATAGTGTCAGGGTTAGGGTTAGGGTTAGCATCAGCCCTAGGATAGAGTTAGGGTTAGGGTTAGCATCAGCCCTAGTATAGTGTTAGGGTTAGGGTTAGGGTTAGCATCATCCCTAGGATAGTGCTAGGGTTAGGGTTAGCATCAGCCCTAGGATAGTGTTATGGTTATTGTTACGGTTAGCATCAGCCCTAGGATAGTGTTAGGGATAGGGTTAGCATCAGACATAGGATAGTGTTAGGGTTAGGGTTAGGGTTAGCATCAGCCCTAGGATAGTGTTAGGGTTAGGGTTAGCCTCAGCCCTAGAATAGTGTTAGAGTTAGTGTTAGGTTTAGCATCAGCCCTAGGATATTGTTAGGGTTAGGGTTAGCATCAGCCCTAGGATAGTGTTAGGGTTAGGGTTAGGGTTAGCATCAGCCCTAGGATAGTGTTAGGGTTAGGGTTAGGGTTAGCATCAGCCCTAGGATAGTGCTAGGGTTAGGGTTAGGGTTAGCATCAGCATTAGGATAGTGTTAGGGTTAGGGTTAGCATCAGCCCTAGTATAGTGTTAGCGTTATTGTTAGGGTTATCATCAGGCCTAGGATAGTGTTAGTTTTAGGGTTAGCATCAGCCCTAGGATAGTGTTAGGGTTAGGGTTAGGGTAAACATCAGCCCTAGGATAGTGTTAGGGTTAGGGTTAGTATCAGCCCTAGGATAATGTTAGGGTTAGGGTTATGGTTAGCATCAGCCCTAGGATAGTGTTAGGGTTAGGGTTAGCATCAGCCCTAAGATAGTGTTAGGTTTAGGGTTAGGGTTAGCATCATCCCTAGGATAGTGTTAGGGTTAGGGTTAGACTCAGCCCTAGGATACTGTTAGGGTTATTGTTAGGGTTAGCATCAGCCCTAGGATAGTGTTATGGTTAGGGTTAGCATCAGCCCTAGGAGAGTGTTAGGGTTAGGGTTAGGGTTAGCATCAGCGCTAGGATAGTGTTAGGGTTAGGGTTAGGGTTAGCATCAGGCCTAGGATAGTGTTAGGGTTAGGGTTAGCATCAGCCTTAGGATACTGTTAGGGTTAGGGTTAGGGTTAGCATCAGCCCTAGGATAGTGTTAGGGTTAGGGTTAGCATCAGCCCTAGGATAGTGTTAGGGTTAGGGTTAGGGTTAGCATCAGGATAGGATAGTGTTAGGGTGAGGGTTAGCATCAGCCTTAGGATAGTGTTAGTGTTAGGGTTAGGGTTAGCATCAGCCCTAGGATAGTGTTAGCGTTAGGTTTAGCATCAGACCTAGGATAGTGCTAGGGTTAGTGTTAGGGTTAGCATCACCCCTAGGATACTGTTATGGTTAGAGATAGCATCAACCCTAGGATAGTTTTAGGGTTAGGGTTAGGGTTAGCATCAGCCCTAGGATAGTGTTAGGGTTAGGGTTAGGGTTAGCATCAGGCCTGGGATAGTGTTAGGGTTAGGGTTAGCATCAGCCTTAGGATAGTGTTAGGGTTAGGGTTAGGGTTCGCATCAGCCCTAGGATAATGATATTGTTAGGGTTATGGTTAGCATAAGCTCTAGGATAGTGTTATTGTTAGTGTTAGCCTCAGCCCTAGGAGAGTGTTACTGTTAGGGTTAGCATCAGCCCTAGGATAGTGTTAGGGTTATGGTTAGGGTTAGGGTTAGCATCAGCCCTAGGATAGTGTTAGGGTTAGTGTTAGGATTAGCAACAGCCCTAGGATAGTGTTAGGGTTAGGGTTAGGGATAACATCAGCCCTAGGATAGTGTTAGGGTTAGGGTTAGGGTTAGCATCAGCACTAGGATAGTGTTAGAGTTACGGTTAGAGTTAGCATCAGCCCTAGGATAGTGTTAGGGTTAGGGTTAGCATCAGCCCTAGGATAGTGTTAGGGTTAGGGTTAGGGTTAGTATCAGCCCTAGGATAGTGTTAGGATTAGGGTTAGGTTTAGTATCAGCCCTAGGATAGTGTTAGGATTAGGGTTAGGTTTAGCATCACAACTAGGATAGTGTTAGGGTTAGGGTTAGGGCTAGCATCAGCCATAGGATAGTGTTAGGGTTAGGGTTAGGGTTAGGGTTAGCATCAGGCCTAGGATAGTGTTAGGGTTAGGGTTAGCATCAGCCTTAGGATACTGTTAGGGTTAGGGTTAGGGTTAGCATCAGCCCTAGGATAGTGTTAGGGTTAGGGTTAGTATCAGCCCTAGGATAATGTTAGGGTTAGGGTTATGGTTAGCATCAGCCCTACGATAGTGTTAGGGTTAGGGTTAACATCAGCCCTAAGATAGTGTCAGGTTTAGGGTTAGGGTTAGCATCATCCCTAGGATAGTGTTAGGGTTAGGGTTAGACTCAGCCCTAGGATACTGTTAGGGTTATTGTTAGGGTTAGCATCAGCCCTAGGATAGTGTTATGGTTAGGGTTAGCATCAACCCTAGGAGAGTGTTAGGGTTAGGGTTAGGGTTAGCATCAGCCCTAGGATAGTGTTAGGGTTAGGGTTAGCATCAGCCCTAGGATAATCTTATGGTTAGGGTGATGGTTAGCATGAGCCCTAGGATAGTGTTAGGGTTAGGATTAGGGTTAGCATCAACCCTAGGATAGTGTTAGGGTTAGGGTTAGACTGAGCCCTAGGATACTGTTAGGGTTATTGTTAGGGTTATCATCAGCCCTAGGATAGTGTTAGGGTTAGGGTTAGCATCAGCCCTAGGAGAGTGTTAGGGTTAGGGTTAGGGTTAGCATCAGCCCTAGGATAGTGTTAGGGTTAGGGTTCGCATCAGCCCTAGGATAATGATATGGTTAGGGTTATGGTTAGCATAAGCTCTAGGATAGTGTTATTGTTAGTGTTAGCCTCAGCCCTAGGAGAGTGTTACTGTTACGGTTAGCATCAGCCCTAGGATAGTGTTAGGGTTAGGGTTGGGGTTAGGGTTAGCATCAGCCCTAGGATAGTGTTAGGTTTAGGGTTAGGGTTAGCAACAGCCCTAGGATAGTGTTAGGGTTAGGGTTAGGGATAACATCAGCCCCAGGATAGTGTTAGGGTTAGGGTTAGGGTTAGCATCAGCACTAGGATAGTGTTAGTGTTAGGGTTACGGTTAGCATCAGCCCTAGGATACTGTTAGGGTTAGGGTTAGCATCAGCCCTAGGATAGTGTTAGGGTTAGGGTTAGGGTTAGTATCAGCCCTAGGATAGTGTTAGGATTAAGGTTAGGTTTAGCATCAGCCTTAGGATAGTGTTAGGGTTAGGGTTAGGGCTAGCATCAGCCATAGGATAGTGTTAGCGTTAGGGTTAGCATCAGCCCTAGGATAGTGTTAGGGTTAGGGTTAGGGTTAGCATCAGCCCTAGGATAGTGTTAGGGTTAGGGTTAGCATTAGCCTTAGGATAGTGTCAGGGTTAGGGTTAGGGTTAGCATCAGCCCTAGGATAGAGTTAGGGTTAGGGTTAGCATCAGCCCTAGGATAGTGTTAGGGTTAGGGTTAGGGTTAGCATCATCCCTAGGATAGTGTTAGGGTTAGGGTTAGCATCAGCCCTAGGATAGTGTTATGGTTATTGTTACGGTTAGCATCAGCCCTAGGATAGTGTTAGGGTTAGGGTTAGCATCACACATAGGATAGTGTTAGGGTTAGGGTTAGGGTTAGCATCAGCCCTAGGATAGTGTTAGGGTTAGGGTTAGCGTTAGCATCAGCCCTAGGATAGTGTTAGTGTTAGGGTTAGGGTTAGCATCAACCCTAGGATAAGTGTTAGGTTTAGGGTTAGTGTTAGCATCAGCCCTAGGATAGTGTTAGGGTTAGGGTTAGCCTCAGCCCAGGATAGTGTTAGGGTTAGGGTTAGCCTCAGCCCTAGAATAGTGTTAGAGTTAGTGTTAGGTTTAGCATCAGCCCTAGGATAGGGTTAGGGTTAGGGTTAGCATCAGCCCTAGGATAGTGTTAGGGTTAGGGTTAGGGTTAGCATCAGCCCTAGGATAGTGTTAGGGTTAGGGTTAGGGTTAGCATCAGCCCTAGGATAGTGCTAGGGTTAGGGTTAGGGTTAGCATCAGCATTAGGATAGTGTTAGGGTTAGGGTTAGCATCAGCCCTAGTATAGTGTTAGCGTTAGTGATAGGGTTATCATCAGGCCTAGGATAGTGTTAGTTTTAGGGTTAGCATCAGCCCTAGGATAGTGTTAGGGTTAGGGTTAGGGTAAACATCAGCCCTAGGATAGTGTTAGGGTTAGGGTTAGTATCAGCCCTAGGATAATGTTAGGGTTAGGGTTATGGTTAGCATCAGCCCTAGGATAGTGTTAGGGTTAGGGTTAGCATCAGCCCTAAGATAGTGTTAGGTTTAGGGTTAGGGTTAGCATCATCCCTAGGATAGTGTTAGGGTTAGGGTTAGACTCAGCCCTAGGATACTGTTAGGGTTATTGTTAGGGTTAGCATCAGCCCTAGGATAGTGTTATGGTTAGGGTTAGCATCAGCCCTAGGAGAGTGTTAGGGTTAGGGTTAGGGTTAGCATCAGCCCTAGGATAGTGTTAGGGTTAGGGTTAGCATCAGCCCTAGGATAATCTTATGGTTAGGGTGATGGTTAGCATGAGCCCTGGGATAGTGTTAGGGTTAGGATTAGGGTTAGCATCAGCCCTAGGATAGTGATAGGGTTAGGGTTAGACTCAGCCCTAGGATACTGTTAGGGTTATTGTTAGGGTTATCATCAGCCCTAGGATAGTGTTAGGGTTAGGGTTAGCATCAGCCCTAGGAGAGTGTTAGGGTTAGGGTTAGGGTTAGCATCAGCCCGAGGATAGTGTTAGGGTTAGGGTTCGCATCAGCCCTAGGATAATGATATGGTTAGGGTTATGGTTAGCATAATCTCTAGGATAGTGTTATTGTTAGTGTTAGCCTCAGCCCTAGGAGAGTGTTACTGTTACGGTTAGCATCAGCCCTAGGATAGTGTTAGGGTTAGGGTTGGGGTTAGGGTTAGCATCAGCCCTAGGATAGTGTTAGGGTTAGGGTTAGGGTTAGCAACAGCCCTAGGATAGTGTTAGGGTTAGGGTTAGGGATAACATCAGCCCTAGGATAGTGTTAGGGTTAGGGTTAGGGTTAGCATCAGCACTAGGATAGTGTTAGTGTTAGGGTTAGGGTTAGCATCAGCCCTAGGATACTGTTAGGGTTAGGGTTAGCATCAGCCCTAGGATAGTGTTAGGGTTAGGGTTAGGGTTAGTATCAGCCCTAGGATAGTGTTAGGATTAGAGTTAGGTTTAGCATCAGCCCTAGGATAGTGTTAGGGTTAGGGTTAGGGCTAGCATAAGCCATAGGATAGTGTTAGCGTTAGGGTTAGCATCAGCCCTAGGATAGTGTTAGGGTTAGGGTTAGGGTTAGCATCAGCCCTAGGATAGTGTTAGGGTTAGGGTTAGCATTAGCCTTAGGATAGTGTCAGGGTTAGGGTTAGGGTTAGCATCAGCCCTAGGATAGAGTTAGGGTTAGGGTTAGCATCAGCCCTAGTATAGTGTTAGGGTTAGGGTTAGGGTTAGCATCATCCCTAGGATAGTGTTAGGGTTAGGGTTAGCATCAGCCCTAGGATAGTGTTATGGTTATTCTTACGGTTAGCATCAGCCCTAGGATAGTGTTAGGGATAGGGTTAGCATCAGACATAGGATAGTGTTAGGGTTAGGGTTAGGGTTAGCATCAGCCCTAGGATAGTGTTAGGGTTAGGGTTAGCCTCAGCCCTAGAATAGTGTTAGAGTTAGTGTTAGGTTTAGCATCAGCCCTAGGATATTGTTAGGGTTAGGGTTAGCATCAGCCCTAGGATAGTGTTAGGGTTAGGGTTAGGGTTAGCATCAGCCCTAGGATAGTGTTAGGGTTAGGGTTAGGGTTAGCATCAGCCCTAGGATAGTGCTAGGGTTAGGGTTAGGGTTAGCATCAGCATTAGGATAGTGTTAGGGTTAGGGTTAGCATCAGCCCTAGTATAGTGTTAGCGTTATTGTTAGGGTTATCATCAGGCCTAGGATAGTGTTAGTTTTAGGGTTAGCATCAGCCCTAGGATAGTGTTAGGGTTAGGGTTAGGGTAAACATCAGCCCTAGGATAGTGTTAGGGTTAGGGTTAGTATCAGCCCTAGGATAATGTTAGGGTTAGGGTTATGGTTAGCATCAGCCCTAGGATAGTGTTAGGGTTAGGGTTAGCATCAGCCCTAAGATAGTGTTAGGTTTAGGGTTAGGGTTAGCATCATCCCTAGGATAGTGTTAGGGTTAGGGTTAGACTCAGCCCTAGGATACTGTTAGGGTTATTGTTAGGGTTAGCATCAGCCCTAGGATAGTGTTATGGTTAGGGTTAGCATCAGCCCTAGGAGAGTGTTAGGGTTAGGGTTAGGGTTAGCATTAGCCCTAGGATAATCTTATGGTTAGGGTGATGGTTAGCATGAGCCCTAGGATAGTGTTAGGGTTAGGATTAGGGTTAGCATCAGCCCTAGGATAGTGTTAGGGTTAGGGTTAGACTCAGCCCTAGGATACTGTTAGGGTTATTGTTAGGGTTATCATCAGCCCTAGGATAGTGTTAGGGTTAGGGTTAGCATCAGCCCTAGGAGAGTGTTAGGGTTAGGGTTAGGGTTAGCATCAGCCCGAGGATAGTGTTAGGGTTAGGGTTCGCATCAGCCCTAGGATAATGATATGGTTAGGGTTATGGTTAGCATAATCTCTAGGATAGTGTTATTGTTAGTGTTAGCCTCAGCCCTAGGAGAGTGTTACTGTTACGGTTAGCATCAGCCCTAGGATAGTGTTAGGGTTAGGGTTGGGGTTAGGGTTAGCATCAGCCCTAGGATAGTGTTAGGGTTAGGGTTAGGGTTAGCAACAGCCCTAGGATAGTGTTAGGGTTAGGGTTAGGGATAACATCAGCCCTAGGATAGTGTTAGGGTTAGGGTTAGGGTTAGCATCAGCACTAGGATAGTGTTAGTGTTAGGGTTAGGGTTAGCATCAGCCCTAGGATACTGTTAGGGTTAGGGTTAGCATCAGCCCTAGGATAGTGTTAGGGTTAGGGTTAGGGTTAGTATCAGCCCTAGGATAGTGTTAGGATTAGAGTTAGGTTTAGCATCAGCCCTAGGATAGTGTTAGGGTTAGGGTTAGGGCTAGCATCAGCCATAGGATAGTGTTAGCGTTAGGGTTAGCATCAGCCCTAGGATAGTGTTAGGGTTAGGGTTAGGGTTAGCATCAGCCCTAGGATAGTGTTAGGGTTAGGGTTAGCATTAGCCTTAGGATAGTGTCAGGGTTAGGGTTAAGGTTAGCATCAGCCCTAGGATAGAGTTAGGGTTAGGGTTAGCATCAGCCCTAGTATAGTGTTAGGGTTAGGGTTAGGGTTAGCATCATCCCTAGGATAGTGTTAGGGTTAGGGTTAGCATCAGCCCTAGGATAGTGTTATGGTTATTGTTACGGTTAGCATCAGCCCTAGGATAGTGTTAGGGATAGGGTTAGCATCAGACATAGGATAGTGTTAGGGTTAGGGTTAGGGTTAGCATCAGCCCTAGGATAGTGTTAGGGTTAGGGTTAGCCTCAGCCCTAGAATAGTGTTAGAGTTAGTGTTAGGTTTAGCATCAGCCCTAGGATATTGTTAGGGTTAGGGTTAGCATCAGCCCTAGGATAGTGTTAGGGTTAGGGTTAGGGTTAGCATCAGCCCTAGGATAGTGTTAGGGTTAGGGTTAGGGTTAGCATCAGCCCTAGGATAGTGCTAGGGTTAGGGTTAGGGTTAGCATCAGCATTAGGATAGTGTTAGGGTTAGGGTTAGCATCAGCCCTAGTATAGTGTTAGCGTTATTGTTAGGGTTATCATCAGGCCTAGGATAGTGTTAGTTTTAGGGTTAGCATCAGCCCTAGGATAGTGTTAGGGTTAGGGTTAGGGTAAACATCAGCCCTAGGATAGTGTTAGGGTTAGGGTTAGTATCAGCCCTAGGATAATGTTAGGGTTAGGGTTATGGTTAGCATCAGCCCTAGGATAGTGTTAGGGTTAGGGTTAGCATCAGCCCTAAGATAGTGTTAGGTTTAGGGTTAGGGTTAGCATCATCCCTAGGATAGTGTTAGGGTTAGGGTTAGACTCAGCCCTAGGATACTGTTAGGGTTATTGTTAGGGTTAGCATCAGCCCTAGGATAGTGTTATGGTTAGGGTTAGCATCAGCCCTAGGAGAGTGTTAGGGTTAGGGTTAGGGTTAGCATCAGCCCTAGGATAGTGTTAGGGTTAGGGTTAGCATCAGCCCTAGGATAATCTTATGGTTAGGGTGATGGTTAGCATGAGCCCTAGGATAGTGTTAGGGTTAGGATTAGGGTTAGCATCAGCCCTAGGATAGTGTTAGGGTTAGGGTTAGACTCAGCCCTAGGATACTGTTAGGGTTATTGTTAGGGTTATCATCAGCCCTAGGATAGTGTTAGGGTTAGGGTTAGCATCAGCCCTAGGAGAGTGTTAGGGTTAGGGTTAGGGTTAGCATCAGCCCTAGGATAGTGTTAGGGTTAGGGTTCGCATCAGCCCTAGGATAATGATATGGTTAGGGTTATGGTTAGCATAAGCTCTAGGATAGTGTTATTGTTAGTGTTAGCCTCAGCCCTAGGAGAGTGTTACTGTTACGGTTAGCATCAGCCCTAGGATAGTGTTAGGGTTAGGGTTGGGGTTAGGGTTAGCATCAGCCCTAGGATAGTGTTATGGTTATTGTTACGGTTAGCAACAGCCCTAGGATAGTGTTAGGGTTAGGGTTAGGGATAACATCAGCCCTAGGATAGTGTTAGGGTTAGGGTTAGGGTTAGCATCAGCACTAGGATAGTGTTAGTGTTAGGGTTAGGGTTAGCATCAGCCCTAGGATACTGTTAGGGTTAGGGTTAGCATCAGCCCTAGGATAGTGTTAGGGTTAGGGTTAGGGTTAGTATCAGCCCTAGGATAGTGTTAGGATTAGGGTTAGGTTTAGCATCAGCCCTAGGATAGTGTTAGGGTTAGGGTTAGGGCTAGCATCAGCCATAGGATAGTGTTAGCGTTAGGGTTAGCATCAGCCCTAGGATAGTGTTAGGGTTAGGGTTAGGGTTAGCATCAGCCCTAGGATAGTGTTAAGGTTAGGGTTAGCATTAGCCTTAGCATAGTGTCAGGGTTAGGGTTAGGGTTAGCATCAGCCCTAGGATAGAGTTAGGGTTAGGGTTAGCATCAGCCCTAGTATAGTGTTAGGGTTAGGGTTAGGGTTAGCATCATCCCTAGGATAGTGTTAGGGTTAGGGTTAGCATCAGCCCTAGGATAGTGTTATGGTTATTGTTACGGTTAGCATCAGCCCTAGGATAGTGTTAGGGTTAGGGTTAGCATCAGACATAGGATAGTGTTAGGGTTAGGGTTAGGGTTAGCATCAGCCCTAGGATAGTGTTAGGGTTAGGGTTAGCGTTAGCATCAGCCCTAGGATAGTGTTAGTGTTAGGGTTAGGGTTAGCATCAACCCTAGGATAGTGTTAGGTTTAGGGTTAGTGTTAGCATCAGCCCTAGGATAGTGTTAGGGTTAGGGTTAGCCTCAGCCCTAGGATAGTGTTAGGGTTAGGGTTAGCCTCAGCCCTAGAATAGCGTTAGAGTTAGTGTTAGGTTTAGCATCAGCCCTAGGATAGGGTTAGGGTTAGGGTTAGCATCAGCCCTAGGATAGTGTTAGGGTTAGGGTTAGCATCAGCCTTAGGATACTGTTAGGGTTAGGGTTAGGGTTAGCATCAGCCCTAGGATAGTGTTAGGGTTAGGGTTAGCATCAGCCCTAGGATAGTGTTAGGGTTAGGGTTATGGTTAGCATCAGCCCTAGGATAATGTTAGGGTTAGGGTTAGCATCAGCCCTAATATAGTGTTAGGGTTAGGGTTAGGGTTAGCATCAGGTCTAGGATAGTGTTAGGGTTAGGGTTAGCATCAGCCTTAGGATAGTGTTAGGGTTAGGGTTAGGGTTAGCATCAGCCCTAGGATAGTGTTATGGTTAGGGTTAGCATCAGCCCTAGGATAGTGTTAGGTTTAGGGTTAGGGTTAGCATCAGCCCTAGGATAGTGTTAGGGTTAGGGTTAGCATCAGCCCTAGGATAATGTTATGGTTAGGGTCATGGTTAGCATCAGGCCTAGGATAGTGTTAGGGTTAGGGTTAGGGTTAGCATCAGCCCTAGGATAGTGTTAGGGTTAGGGTTAGACTCAGCCCTAGGATACTGTTAGGGTTATTGTTGGGGTTAGCATCAGCCCTAGGATAGTGTTAGGGTTAGGGTTAGCATCAGCCCTAGAGAGTGTTAGGGTTAGGGTTAGGGTTAGCATCAGCCCTAGGACAGTGTTAGGGTTAGGGTTAGCATCAGCCCTAGGATAGTGTTACGGTTAGGGTTAGGGTTAGCATCAGCCCTAGGATAGTGTTAGGGTTAGTGTTAGCATCAGCCCTAGGATAGTGTTAGGGTTAGGGTTAGGGTTAGCATCAGCCCTAGGATAGTGTTAGGGTTAGGGTTAGGGTTAACATCAGGCCTAGGATAGTGTTAGCGTTAGGGTTAGCATCAGCCCTAGGATAGTGTTAGGGTTAGGGTTAGGGTTAGTATCAGCCCTAGGATAGTGTTAGGGTTAGAGTAAGGGTTAGCATCAGCCCTAGGATAGTGTTAGGGTTAGGGTTAGGGTTAGCATCAGCCCGAGGATAGTGTTAGGGTTAGGGTTAGGGCTGGCATCATCCCTAGGATACTGGTAGGGTTAGGGTTAGCATCAGCCCTAGAATAGTGTTAGGGTTAGGGTTAGGGTTAGCATCAGCGCTAGGATAGTGTTAGGGTTAGGGTTAGGGTTAGCATCAGGCCTAGGATAGTGTTAGGGTTAGGGTTAGCATCAGCCTTAGGATACTGTTAGGGTTAGGGTTAGGGTTAGCTTCAGCCCTAGGATAGTGTTAGGGTTAGGGTTAGCATCAGCCCTAGGATAGTGTTAGGGTTAGGGTTAGGGTTAGCATCAGGATAGGATAGTGTTAGGGTGAGGGTTAGCATCAGCCTTAGGATAATGTTAGTGTTAGGGTTAGGGTTAGCATCAGCCCTAGGATAGTGTTAGCGTTAGGTTTAGCATCAGACCTAGGATAGTGCTAGGGTTAGGGTTAGGGTTAGCATCAGCCCTAGGATACTGTTATGGTTAGAGATAGCATCAACCCTAGGATAGTGTTAGGGTTAGGGTTAGGGTTAGCATCAGCCCTAGGATAGTGTTAGGGTTAGGGTTAGGGTTAGCATCATGCCTGGGATAGTGTTAGGGTTAGGGTTAGCATCAGCCTTAGGATAGTGTTAGGGTTAGGGTTAGGGTTCGCATCAGCCCTAGGATAATGATATTGTTAGGGTTATGGTTAGCATAAGCTCTAGGATAGTGTTATTGTTAGTGTTAGCCTCAGCCCTAGGAGAGTGTTACTGTTAGGGTTAGCATCAGCCCTAGGATAGTGTTAGGGTTAGGGTTAGGGTTAGGGTTAGCATCAGCCCTAGGATAGTGTTAGGGTTAGTGTTAGGGTTAGCAACAGCCCTAGGATAGTGTTAGCGTTAGGGTTAGGGATAACTTCAGCCCTAGGATAGTGTTAGGGTTAGGGTTAGGGTTAGCATCAGCACTAGGATAGTGTTAGAGTTACGGTTAGGGTTATCATCAGCCCTAGGATAGTGTTAGGGTTAGGGTTAGCATCAGCCCTAGGAGAGTGTTAGGGTTAGGGTTAGGGTTAGCATCAGCCCTAGGATAGTGTTAGGGTTAGGGTTCGCATCAGCCCTAGGATAATGATATGGTTAGGGTTATGGTTAGCATAAGCTCTAGGATAGTGTTATTGTTAGTGTTAGCCTCAGCCCTAGGAGAGTGTTACTGTTACGGTTAGCATCAGCCCCAGGATAGTGTTAGGGTTAGGGTTGGGGTTAGGGTTAGCATCAGCCCTAGGATAGTGTTAGGGTTAGGGTTAGGGTTAGCAACAGCCCTAGGATAGTGTTAGGGTTAGGGTTAGGGATAACATCAGCCCTAGGATAGTGTTAGGGTTAGGGTTAGGGTTAGCATCAGCACTAGGATAGTGTTAGTGTTAGGGTTAGGGTTAGCATCAGCCCTAGGATACTGTTAGGGTTAGGGTTAGCATCAGCCCTAGGATAGTGTTAGGGTTAGGGTTAGGGTTAGTATCAGCCCTAGGATAGTGTTAGGATTAGGGTTATGTTTAGCATCAGCCCTAGGATAGTGTTAGGGTTAGGGTTAGGGCTAGCATCAGCCATAGGATAGTGTTAGCGTTAGGGTTAGCATCAGCCCTAGGATAGTGTTAGGGTTAGGGTTAGGGTTAGCATCAGCCCTAGGATAGTGTTAGGGTTAGGGTTAGCATTAGCCTTAGGATAGTGTCAGGGTTAGGGTTAGGGTTAGCATCAGCCCTAGGATAGAGTTAGGGTTAGGGTTAGCATCAGCCCTAGTATAGTGTTAGGGTTAGGGTTAGGGTTAGCATCATCCCTAGGATAGTGTTAGGGTTAGGGTTAGCATCAGCCCTAGGATAGTGTTATGGTTATTGTTACGGTTAGCATCAGCCCTAGGATAGTGTTAGGGTTAGGGTTAGCATCAGACATAGGATAGTGTTAGGGTTAGGGTTAGGGTTAGCATCAGCCCTAGGATAGTGTTAGGGTTAGGGTTAGCGTTAGCATCAGCCCTAGGATAGTGTTAGTGTTAGGGTTAGGGTTAGCATCAACCCTAGGATAGTGTTAGGTTTAGGGTTAGTGTTAGCATCAGCCCTAGGATCGTGTTAGGGTTAGGGTTAGCCTCAGCCCTAGGATAGTGTTAGGGTTAGGGTTAGCCTCAGCCCTAGAATAGTGTTAGAGTTAGTGTTAGGTTTAGCATCAGCCCTAGGATAGGGTTAGGGTTAGGGTTAGCATCAGCCCTAGGATAGTGTTAGGGTTAGGGTTAGGGTTAGCATCAGCCCTAGGATAGTGTTATGGTTAGGGTTAGCATCAGCCCTAGGATAGTGTTAGGTTTAGGGTTAGGGTTAGCATCAGCCCGAGGATAGTGTTAGGGTTAGGGTTAGCATCAGCCCTAGGATAATGTTATGGTTAGGGTGATGGTTAGCATCAGGCCTAGGATAGTGTTAGGGTTAGGGTTAGGGTTAGCATCAGCCCTAGGATAGTGTTAGGGTTAGGGTTAGACTCAGCCCTAGGATACTGTTAGGGTTATTGTTGGGGTTACCATCAGCCCTAGGATAGTGTTAGGGTTAGGGTTAGCATCAGCCCTAGAGAGTGTTAGGGTTAGGGTTAGGGTTAGCATCAGCCCTAGGATAGTGTTAGGGTTAGGGTTAGCATCAGCCCTAGGATAGTGTTAGGGTTAGGGTTAGGGTTAGCATCAGCCCTAGGATAGTGTTAGGGTTAGTGTTAGCATCAGCCCTAGGATAGTGTTAGGGTTAGGGTTAGGGTTAGCATCAGGCCTAGGATAGTGTTAGGGTTAGGGTTAGGGTTAGCATCAGGCCTAGGATAGTGTTAGCGTTAGGGTTAGCATCAGCCCTAGGATAGTGCTAGGGTTAGGGTTAGGGTTAGTATCAGCCCTAGGATAGTGTTAGGGTTAGAGTTAGGGTTATCATCAGCCCTAGGATAGTGTTAGGGTTAGGGTTAGGGTTAGCATCAGCCCGAGGATAGTGTTAGGGTTAGGGTTAGGGCTGGCATCATCCCTAGGATACTGGTAGGGTTAGGGTTAGCATCAGCCCTAGAATAGTGTTAGGGTTAGGGTTAGGGTTAGCATCAGCGCTAGGATAGTGTTCGGGTTAGGGTTAGGGTTAGCATCAGGCCTAGGATAGTGTTAGGGTTAGGGTTAGCATCAGCCTTAGGATACTGTTAGGGTTAGGGTTAGGGTTAGCATCAGCCCTAGGATAGTGTTAGGGTTAGGGTTAGTGTTAGCATCAGGATAGGATAGTGTTAGGGTGAGGGTTAGCATCAGCCTTAGGATAGTGTTAGTGTTAGGGTTAGGGTTAGCATCAGCCCTAGGATAGTGTTAGCGTTAGGTTTAGCATCAGAACTAGGATAGTGCTAGGGTTAGGGTTAGGGTTAGCATCAGCCTTAGGATACTGTTATGGTTAGAGATAGCATCAACACTAGGATAGTGTTAGGGTTAGGGTTAGGGTTAGCATCAGCCCTAGGATAGTGTTAGGGTTAGGGTTAGGGTTAGCATCATGCCTGGGATAGTGTTAGGGTTAGGGTTAGCATCAGCCTTAGGATAGTGTTAGGGTTAGGGTTAGGGTTCGCATCAGCCCTAGGATAATGATATTGTTAGGGTTATGGTTAGCGTAAGCTCTAGGATAGTGTTATTGTTAGTGTTAGCCTCAGCCCTAGGAGAGTGTTACTGTTAGGTTTAGCATCAGCCCTAGGATAGTGTTAGGGTTAGGGTTAGGGTTAGGGTTAGCATCAGCCCTAGGATAGTGTTAGGGTTAGTGTTAGGGTTAGCAACAGCCCTAGGATAGTGTTAGCGTTAGGGTTAGGGATAACATCAGCCCTAGGATAGTGTTAGGGTTAGGGTTAGGGTTAGCATCAGCACTAGGATAGTGTTATAGTTACGGTTAGGGTTATCATCAGCCCTAGGATAGTGTTAGGGTTAGGGTTAGCATCAGCCCTAGGAGAGTGTTAGGGTTAGGGTTAGGGTTAGCATCAGCCCTAGGATAGTGTTAGGGTTAGGTTTCGCATCAGCCCTAGGATAATGATATGGTTAGGGTTATGGTTAGCATAAGCTCTAGGATAGTGTTATTGTTAGTGTTAGCCTCAGCCCTAGGAGAGTGTTACTGTTACGGTTAGCATCAGCCCTAGGATAGTGTTAGGGTTAGGGTTGGGGTTAGGGTTAGCATCAGCCCTAGGATAGTGTTAGGGTTAGGGTTAGGGTTAGCAACAGCCCTAGGATAGTGTTAGGGTTAGGGTTAGGGATAACATCAGCCCTAGGATAGTGTTAGGGTTAGGGTTAGTGTTAGCATCAGCACTAGGATAGTGTTAGTGTTAGGGTTAGGGTTAGCATCAGCCCTAGGATACTGTTAGGCTTAGGGTTAGCATCAGCCCTAGGATAGTGTTAGGGTTAGGGTTAGGGTTAGTATCAGCCCTAGGATAGTGTTAGGATTAGGGTTAGGTTTAGCATCAGCCCTAGGATAGTGTTAGGGTTAGGGTTAGGGCTAGCATCAGCCATAGGATAGTGTTAGCGTTAGGGTTAGCATCAGCCCTAGGATAGTGTTAGGGTTAGGGTTAGGGTTAGCATCAGCCCTAGGATAGTGTTAGGGTTAGGGTTAGCATTAGCCTTAGGATAGTGTCAGGGTTAGGGTTAGGGTTAGCACCAGCGCTAGGATAGAGTTAGGGTTAGGGTTAGCATCAGCCCTAGTATAGTGTTAGGGTTAGGGTTAGGGTTAGCATCATCCCTAGGATAGTGTTAGGGTTAGGGTTAGCATCAGCCCTAGGATAGTGTTATGGTTATTGTTACGGTTAGCATCAGCCCTAGGATAGTGTTAGGGTTAGGGTTAGCATCAGACATAGGATAGTGTTAGGGTTAGGGTTAGGGTTAGCATCAGCCCTAGGATAGTGTTAGGGTTAGGGTTAGCATTAGCATCAGCCCTAGGATAGTGTTAGTGTTAGGGTTAGGGTTAGCATCAACCCTAGGATAGTGTTAGGTTTAGGGTTAGTGTTAGCATCAGCCCTAGGATAGTGTTAGGGTTAGGGTTAGCCTCAGCCCTAGGATAGTGTTAGGGTTAGGGTTAGCCTCAGCCCTAGAATAGTGTTAGAGTTAGTGTTAGGTTTAGCATCAGCCCTAGGATAGGGTTAGGGTTAGGGTTAGCATCAGCCCTAGGATAGTGTTAGGGTTAGGGTTAGGGTTAGCATCAGCCCTAGGATAGTGTTAGGGTTAGGGTTAGGGTTAGCATCAGCCCTAGGATAGTGCTAGGGTTAGGGTTAGGGTTAGCATCAGCATTAGGATAGTGTTAGGGTTAGGGTTAGCATCAGCCCTAGTATAATGTTAGCGTTAGTGTTAGGGTTATCATCAGGCCTAGGATAGTGTTAGTTTTAGGGTTAGCATCAGCCCTAGGATAGTGTTAGGGTTAGGGTTAGGGTAAGCATCAGCCCTAGGATAGTGTTAGGGTTAGAGTTAGCATCAGCCCTAGGATAGTGTTAGGGTTAGGGTTAGGGTAAGCATCAGCCCTAGGATAGTGTTAGGGTTAGGGTTAGCATCAGCCTTAGGATACTGTTAGGGTTAGGGTTAGGGTTAGCATCAGCCCTAGGATAGTGTTAGGGTTAGGGTTAGCATCAGACATAGGATAGTGTTAGGGTTAGGGTTAGGGTTAGGATCAGCCCTAGGATAGTGTTAGGGTTAGGGTTAGGGTTAGGATCAGCCCTAGGATAGTGTTAGGGTTAGGGTTAGCATCAGACATAGGATAGTGTTAGGGTTAGGGTTAGGGTTAGGATCAGCCCTAGGATAGTGTAAGGGTTAGGGTTAGGGTTAGGATCAGCCCTAGGATAGTGTTAGAGTTAGGGTTAGGGTTAGCATCAACCCTAGGATAGTGTTAGGGTTAGGGTTAGGGTTAGCATCAGCCCTAGGATAGTGTTAGGTTTAGGGTTAGCATCAGCCCTAGGATACTGTTAGGGTTAGGGTTAGGGTAAGCATCAGCCCTAGGATAGTGTTAGGGTTAGGGTTAGCATCAGACATAGGATAGTGTTAGGGGTGAGGTTACGGTTATCATCAGCCCTAGGATAGTGTTAGGGTTAGGGTTAGGGTTAGCATCAGCCCTAGGATAGTGTTAGGGTTAGGGTTAGGGTTAGCATCAACCCTAGGATAGTGTTAGGGTTAGGGTTAGGGTTATCATCCGGCCTAGGATAGTGTTATGGTTAGGGTTAGCATCAGCTCTAGGATAGTGTTTGGGTTAGGGTTAGGGTAAGCATCAGCCCTAGGATAGTGTTAGGTTTAGGGTTAGCATCAGCCCTAGGATACTGTTAGGGTTAGGGTTAGGGTTAGCATCAGCCCTAGGATAGTGTTAGGGTTAGGGTTAGGGTAAGCATCAGCCCTAGGATAGTGTTAGGTTTAGGGTTAGCATCAGCCCTAGGATACTGTTAGGGTTAGGGTTAGGGTTAGCATCAGCCCTAGGATAGTGTTAGGGTTAGGGTTAGCATCAGACATAGGATAGTGTTAGGGGTGAGGTTACGGTTATCATCAGCCCTAGGATAGTGTTAGGGTTAGGGTTAGGGTTAGCATCAGCCCTAGGATAGTGTTAGGGTTAGGGTTAGGGTTAGCATCAACCCTAGGATAGTGTTAGGGTTAGGGTTAGGGTTATCATCCGGCCTAGGATAGTGTTATGGTTAGGGTTAGCATCAGCTCTAGGATAGTGTTTGGGTTAGGGTTAGTGTTAGCATCAGCCCTAGGACAGTGTTAGGGCTAGGGTTAGCATCAGCCCTAGGATAGTGTTAGGGTTAGGGTTAGGGTTATTATCTGGCCTAGCATAGTGTTAGTGTCAGGGTTAGCATCAGCCCTAGGATAGTGTTAGGGTTAGGGTTAGGGTTAGGGTTAGCATCACCCCTAGAATAGTGTTAGTGTTAGGATTAGGGTCAGCAACAGCCCTAGGATAGTGTTAGGGTTAGGGTTAGGGATAGCATCAGCCCTAGGATAGTGTTAGGGATAGGGGTAGGGTTAGCATCAGCCCTAGGATAGTGTTAGGGTTAGGGTTAGGGTTAGCATCAGGCCTAGGATAGTGTTAGGGTTAGGGTTAGCATCAGCCTTAGGATAGTGTTAGTGTTAGGGTTAGGGTTAGCATCAGCCCTAGGATAGTGTTAGGGTTAGGGTTAGCATCAGCCCTAGGATAGTGTTAGGGTTAGCGTTAGGGTTAGTATCAGCCCTAGGATAGTGTTAGGGTTAGAGTTAGGGTTAGCATCAGCCCTAGGATAGTGTTAGGGTTAGGGTTAGGGTTAGCATCAGCCCGAGGATAGTGTTAGGGTTAGGGTTAGGGCTGCCATCAGCCCTAGGATACTGTTAGGGTTAGGGTTAGCATCAGCCCTGGGATAGTGTTAGGGTTAGGGTTAGGGTTAGCATCAACCCTAGGATAGTGTTAGGGTTAGGGTTAGGGTTATCATCCGGCCTAGGATAGTGTTAGGGTTAGGGTTAGCATCAGCTCTAGGATAGTGTTAGGGTTAGGGTTAGCGTTAGCATCAGCCCTAGGATAGTGTTAGGGCTAGGGTTAGCATCAGCCCTAGGATAGCGTTAGGGTTAGGGTTAGGGTTATCATCTGGCCTAGCATAGTGTTAGTGTTAGGGTTAGCATCAGCCCTAGGATAGTGTTAGGGTTAGGGTTAGGGTTAGGGTTAGCATCAGCCCTAGAATAGTGTTAGTGTTAGGATTAGGGTCAGCAACAGCCCTAGGATAGTGTTAGGGTTAGGGTTAGGGATAGCATCAGCCCTAGGATAGTGTTAGGGATAGGGGTAGGGTTAGCATCAGCCCTAGGATAGTGTTAGGGTTAGGGTTATGGTTAGCATCAGGCCTAGGATAGTGTTAGTGTTAGGGTTAGCATCAGCCATAGGATAGTGTTCATGTTAGGGTTAGGGTTAGCATCAGCCCTAGGATAGTGTTAGGGTTAGGGTTACCATCAGCACTAGGATAGTGTTAGGGTTAGGGTTAGGGTTAGTATCAGCCCTAGGATAGTGTTAGGGTTAGAGTTATGGTTAGCATCAGCCGTAGGATAGTGTTAGGGTTAGGGTTAGGGTTAGCATCAGCCCGAGGATAGTGTTAGGGTTAGGGTTCGCATCAGCCCTAGGATAATGATATGGTTAGGGTTATGGTTAGCATAATCTCTAGGATAGTGTTATTGTTAGTGTTAGCCTCAGCCCTAGGAGAGTGTTACTGTTACGGTTAGCATCAGCCCTAGGATAGTGTTAGGGTTAGGGTTGGGGTTAGGGTTAGCATCAGCCCTAGGATAGTGTTAGGGTTAGGGTTAGGGTTAGCAACAGCCCTAGGATAGTGTTAGGGTTAGGGTTAGGGATAACATCAGCCCTAGGATAGTGTTAGGGTTAGGGTTAGGGTTAGCATCAGCACTAGGATAGTGTTAGTGTTAGGGTTAGGGTTAGCATCAGCCCTAGGATACTGTTAGGGTTAGGGTTAGCATCAGCCCTAGGATAGTGTTAGGATTAGAGTTAGGTTTAGCATCAGCCCTAGGATAGTGTTAGGGTTAGGGTTAGGGCTAGCATCAGCCATAGGATAGTGTTAGCGTTAGGGTTAGCATCAGCCCTAGGATAGTGTTAGGGTTAGGGTTAGGGTTAGCATCAGCCCTAGGATAGTGTTAGGGTTAGGGTTAGCATTAGCCTTAGGATAGTGTCAGGGTTAGGGTTAGGGTTAGCATCAGCCCTAGGATAGAGTTAGGGTTAGGGTTAGCATCAGCCCTAGTATAGTGTTAGGGTTAGGGTTAGGGTTAGCATCATCCCTAGGATAGTGTTAGGGTTAGGGTTAGCATCAGCCCTAGGATAGTGTTATGGTTATTGTTACGGTTAGCATCAGCCCTAGGATAGTGTTAGGGATAGGGTTAGCATCAGACATAGGATAGTGTTAGGGTTAGGGTTAGGGTTAGCATCAGCCCTAGGATAGTGTTAGGGTTAGGGTTAGCCTCAGCCCTAGAATAGTGTTAGAGTTAGTGTTAGGTTTAGCATCAGCCCTAGGATATTGTTAGGGTTAGGGTTAGCATCAGCCCTAGGATAGTGTTAGGGTTAGGGTTAGGGTTAGCATCAGCCCTAGGATAGTGTTAGGGTTAGGGTTAGGGTTAGCATCAGCCCTAGGATAGTGCTAGGGTTAGGGTTAGGGTTAGCATCAGCATTAGGATAGTGTTAGGGTTAGGGTTAGCATCAGCCCTAGTATAGTGTTAGCGTTATTGTTAGGGTTATCATCAGGCCTAGGATAGTGTTAGTTTTAGGGTTAGCATCAGCCCTAGGATAGTGTTAGGGTTAGGGTTAGGGTAAACATCAGCCCTAGGATAGTGTTAGGGTTAGGGTTAGTATCAGCCCTAGGATAATGTTAGGGTTAGGGTTATGGTTAGCATCAGCCCTAGGATAGTGTTAGGGTTAGGGTTAGCATCAGCCCTAAGATAGTGTTAGTTTTAGGGTTAGGGTTAGCATCATCCCTAGGATAGTGTTAGGGTTAGGGTTAGACTCAGCCCTAGGATACTGTTAGGGTTATTGTTAGGGTTAGCATCAGCCCTAGAATAGTGTTATGGTTAGGGTTAGCATCAGCCCTAGGAGAGTGTTAGGGTTAGGGTTAGGGTTAGCATCAGCCCTAGGATAGTGTTAGGGTTAGGGTTAGCATCAGCCCTAGGATAATCTTATGGTTAGGGTGATGGTTAGCATGAGCCCTAGGATAGTGTTAGGGTTAGGATTAGGGTTAGCATCAGCCCTAGGATAGTGTTAGGGTTAGGGTTAGACTCAGCCCTAGGATACTGTTAGGGTTATTGTTAGGGTTATCATCAGCCCTAGGATAGTGTTAGGGTTAGGGTTAGCATCAGCCCTAGGAGAGTGTTAGGGTTAGGGTTAGGGTTAGCATCAGCCCTAGGATAGTGTTAGGGTTAGGGTTCGCATCAGCCCTAGGATAATGATATGGTTAGGGTTATGGTTAGCATAAGCTCTAGGATAGTGTTATTGTTAGTGTTAGCCTCAGCCCTAGGAGAGTGTTACTGTTACGGTTAGCATCAGCCCTAGGATAGTGTTAGGGTTAGGGTTGGGGTTAGGGTTAGCATCAGCCCTAGGATAGTGTTAGGGTTAGGTTTAGGGTTAGCAACAGCCCTAGGATAGTGTTAGGGTTAGGGTTAGGGATAACATCAGCCCTAGGATAGTGTTAGGGTTAGGGTTAGGGTTAGCATCAGCACTAGGATAGTGTTAGTGTTAGGGTTAGGGTTAGCATCAGCCCTAGGATACTGTTAGGGTTAGGGTTAGCATCAGCCCTAGGATAGTGTTAGGGTTAGGGTTAGGGTTAGTATCAGCCCTAGGATAGTGTTAGGATTAGGGTTAGGTTTAGCATCAGCCCTAGGATAGTGTTAGGGTTAGGGTTAGGGCTAGCATCAGCCATAGGATAGTGTTAGCGTTAGGGTTAGCATCAGCCCTAGGATAGTGTTAGGGTTAGGGTTAGGGTTAGCATCAGCCCTAGGATAGTGTTAAGGTTAGGGTTAGCATTAGCCTTAGCATAGTGTCAGGGTTAGGGTTAGGGTTAGCATCAGCCCTAGGATAGAGTTAGGGTTAGGGTTAGCATCAGCCCTAGTATAGTGTTAGGGTTAGGGTTAGGGTTAGCATCATCCCTAGGATAGTGTTAGGGTTAGGGTTAGCATCAGCCCTAGGATAGTGTTATGGTTATTGTTACGGTTAGCATCAGCCCTAGGATAGTGTTAGGGTTAGGGTTAGCATCAGACATAGGATAGTGTTAGGGTTAGGGTTAGGGTTAGCATCAGCCCTAGGATAGTGTTAAGGTTAGGGTTAGCGTTAGCATCAGCCCTAGGATAGTGTTAGTGTTAGGGTTAGGGTTAGCATCAACCCTAGGATAGTGTTAGGTTTAGGGTTAGTGTTAGCATCAGCCCTAGGATAGTGTTAGGGTTAGGGTTAGCCTCAGCCCTAGGATAGTGTTAGGGTTAGGGTTAGCCTCAGCCCTAGAATAGCGTTAGAGTTAGTGTTAGGTTTAGCATCAGCCCTAGGATAGGGTTAGGGTTAGGGTTAGCATCAGCCCTAGGATAGTGTTAGGGTTAGGGTTAGCATCAGCCTTAGGATACTGTTAGGGTTAGGGTTAGGGTTAGCATCAGCCCTAGGATAGTGTTAGGGTTAGGGTTAGCATCAGCCCTAGGATAGTGTTAGGGTTAGGGTTATGGTTAGCATCAGCCCTAGGATAGTGTTAGGGTTAGGGTTAGCATCAGCCCTAATATAGTGTTAGGGTTAGGGTTAGGGTTAGCATCAGGTCTAGGATAGTGTTAGGGTTAGGGTTAGCATCAGCCTTAGGATAGTGTTAGGGTTAGGGTTAGGGTTAGCATCAGCCCTAGGATAGTGTTATGGTTAGGGTTAGCATCAGCCCTAGGATAGTGTTAGGTTTAGGGTTAGGGTTAGCATCAGCCCGAGGATAGTGTTAGGGTTAGGGTTAGCATCAGCCCTAGGATAATGTTATGGTTAGGGTCATGGTTAGCATCAGGCCTAGGATAGTGTTAGGGTTAGGGTTAGGGTTAGCATCAGCCCTAGGATAGTGTTAGGGTTAGGGTTAGACTCAGCCCTAGGATACTGTTAGGGTTATTGTTGGGGTTAGCATCAGCCCTAGGATAGTGTTAGGGTTAGGGTTAGCATCAGCCCTAGAGAGTGTTAGGGTTAGGGTTAGGGTTAGCATCAGCCCTAGGACAGTGTTAGGGTTAGGGTTAGCATCAGCCCTAGGATAGTGTTACGGTTAGGGTTAGGGTTAGCATCAGCCCTAGGATAGTGTTAGGGTTAGTGTTAGCATCAGCCCTAGGATAGTGTTAGGGTTAGGGTTAGGGTTAGCATCAGCCCTAGGATAGTGTTAGGGTTAGGGTTAGGGTTAACATCAGGCCTAGGATAGTGTTAGCGTTAGGGTTAGCATCAGCCCTAGGATAGTGTTAGGGTTAGGGTTAGGGTTAGTATCAGCCCTAGGATAGTGTTAGGGTTAGAGTTAGGGTTAGCATCAGCCCTAGGATAGTGTTAGGGTTAGGGTTAGGGTTAGCATCAGCCCGAGGATAGTGTTAGGGTTAGGGTTAGGGCTGGCATCATCCCTAGGATACTGGTAGGGTTAGGGTTAGCATCAGCCCTAGAATAGTGTTAGGGTTAGGGTTAGGGTTAGCATCAGCGCTAGGATAGTGTTAGGGTTAGGGTTAGGGTTAGCATCAGGCCTAGGATAGTGTTAGGGTTAGGGTTAGCATCAGCCTTAGGATACTGTTAGGGTTAGGGTTAGGGTTAGCTTCAGCCCTAGGATAGTGTTAGGGTTAGGGTTAGCATCAGCCCTAGGATAGTGTTAGGGTTAGGGTTAGGGTTAGCATCAGGATAGGATAGTGTTAGGGTGAGGGTTAGCATCAGCCTTAGGATAGTGTTAGTGTTAGGGTTAGGGTTAGCATCAGCCCTAGGATAGTGTTAGCGTTAGGTTTAGCATCAGACCTAGGATAGTGCTAGGGTTAGGGTTAGGGTTAGCATCAGCCCTAGGATACTGTTATGGTTAGAGATAGCATCAACCCTAGGATAGTGTTAGGGTTAGGGTTAGGGTTAGCATCAGCCCTAGGATAGTGTTAGGGTTAGGGTTAGGGTTAGCATCATGCCTGGGATAGTGTTAGGGTTAGGGTTAGCATCAGCCTTAGGATAGTGTTAGGGTTAGGGTTAGGGTTCGCATCAGCCCTAGGATAATGATATTGTTAGGGTTATGGTTAGCATAAGCTCTAGGATAGTGTTATTGTTAGTGTTAGCCTCAGCCCTAGGAGAGTGTTACTGTTAGGGTTAGCATCAGCCCTAGGACAGTGTTAGGGTTAGGGTTAGGGTTAGGGTTAGCATCAGCGCTAGGATAGTGTTAGGGTTAGTGTTAGGGTTAGCAACAGCCCTAGGATAGTGTTAGCGTTAGGGTTAGGGATAACTTCAGCCCTAGGATAGTGTTAGGGTTAGGGTTAGGGTTAGCATCAGCACTAGGATAGTGTTAGAGTTACGGTTAGGGTTATCATCAGCCCTAGGATAGTGTTAGGGTTAGGGTTAGCATCAGCCCTAGGAGAGTGTTAGGGTTAGGGTTAGGGTTAGCATCAGCCCTAGGATAGTGTTAGGGTTAGGGTTCGCATCAGCCCTAGGATAATGATATGGTTAGGGTTATGGTTAGCATAAGCTCTAGGATAGTGTTATTGTTAGTGTTAGCCTCAGCCCTAGGAGAGTGTTACTGTTACGGTTAGCATCAGCCCTAGGATAGTGTTAGGGTTAGGGTTGGGGTTAGGGTTAGCATCAGCCCTAGGATAGTGTTAGGGTTAGGGTTAGGGTTAGCAACAGCCCTAGGATAGTGTTAGGGTTAGGGTTAGGGATAACATCAGCCCTAGGATAGTGTTAGGGTTAGGGTTAGGGTTAGCATCAGCACTAGGATAGTGTTAGTGTTAGGGTTAGGGTTAGCATCAGCCCTAGGATACTGTTAGGGTTAGGGTTAGCATCAGCCCTAGGATAGTGTTAGGGTTAGGGTTAGGGTTAGTATCAGCCCTAGGATAGTGTTAGGATTAGGGTTAGGTTTAGCATCAGCCCTAGGATAGTGTTAGGGTTAGGGTTAGGGCTAGCATCAGCCATAGGATAGTGTTAGCGTTAGGGTTAGCATCAGCCCTAGGATAGTGTTAGGGTTAGGGTTAGGGTTAGCATCAGCCCTAGGATAGTGTTAGGGTTAGGGTTAGCATTAGCCTTAGGATAGTGTCAGGGTTAGGGTTAGGGTGAGCATCAGCCCTAGGATAGAGTTAGGGTTAGGGTTAGCATCAGCCCTAGTATAGTGTTAGGGTTAGGGTTAGGGTTAGCATCATCCCTAGGATAGTGTTAGGGTTAGGGTTAGCATCAGCCCTAGGATAGTGTTATGGTTATTGTTACGGTTAGCATCAGCCCTAGGATAGTGTTAGGGTTAGGGTTAGCATCAGACATAGGATAGTGTTAGGGTTAGGGTTAGGGTTAGCATCAGCCCTAGGATAGTGTTAGGGTTAGGGTTAGCGTTAGCATCAGCCCTAGGATAGTGTTAGTGTTAGGGTTAGGGTTAACATCAACCCTAGGATAGTGTTAGGTTTAGGGTTAGTGTTAGCATCAGCCCTAGGATCGTGTTAGGGTTAGGGTTAGCCTCAGCCCTAGGATAGTGTTAGGGTTAGGGTTAGCCTCAGCCCTAGAATAGTGTTAGAGTTAGTGTTAGGTTTAGCATCAGCCCTAGGATAGGGTTAGGGTTAGGGTTAGCATCAGCCCTAGGATAGTGTTAGGGTTAGGGTTAGGGTTAGCATCAGCCCTAGGATAGTGTTATGGTTAGGGTTAGCATCAGCCCTAGGATAGTGTTAGGTTTAGGGTTAGGGTTAGCATCAGCCCGAGAATAGTGTTAGGGTTAGGGTTAGCATCAGCCCTAGGATAATGTTATGGTTAGGGTGATGGTTAGCATCAGGCCTAGGATAGTGTTAGGGTTAGGGTTAGGGTTAGCATCAGCCCTAGGATAGTGTTAGGGTTAGGGTTAGACTCAGCCCTAGGATACTGTTAGGGTTATTGTTGGGGTTAGCATCAGCCCTAGGATAGTGTTAGGGTTAGGGTTAGCATCAGCCCTAGAGAGTGTTAGGGTTAGGGTTAGGGTTAGCATCAGCCCTAGGATAGTGTTAGGGTTAGGGTTAGCATCAGCCCTAGGATAGTGTTAGGGTTAGGGTTAGGGTTAGCATCAGCCCTAGGATAGTGTTAGGGTTAGTGTTAGCATCAGCCCTAGGATAGTGTTAGGGTTAGGGTTAGGGTTAGCATCAGGCCTAGGATAGTGTTAGGGTTAGGGTTAGGGTTAGCATCAGGCCTAGGATAGTGTTAGCGTTAGGGTTAGCATCAGCCCTAGGATAGTGCTAGGGTTAGGGTTAGGGTTAGTATCAGCCCTAGGATAGTGTTAGGGTTAGAGTTAGGGTTAGCATCAGCCCTAGGATAGTGTTAGGGTTAGGGTTAGGGTTAGCATCAGCCCGAGGATAGTGTTAGGGTTAGGGTTAGGGCTGGCATCATCCCTAGGATACTGGTAGGGTTAGGGTTAGCATCAGCCCTAGAATAGTGTTAGGGTTAGGGTTAGGGTTAGCATCAGCGCTAGGATAGTGTTAGGGTTAGGGTTAGGGTTAGCATCAGGCCTAGGATAGTGTTAGGGTTAGGGTTAGCATCAGCCTTAGGATACTGTTAGGGTTAGGGTTAGGGTTAGCATCAGCCCTAGGATAGTGTTAGGGTTAGGGTTAGCATCAGCCCTAGGATAGTGTTAGGGTTAGGGTTAGTGTTAGCATCAGGATAGGATAGTGTTAGGGTGAGGGTTAGCATCAGCCTTAGGATAGTGTTAGTGTTAGGGTTAGGGTTAGCATCAGCCCTAGGATAGTGTTAGCGTTAGGTTTAGCATCAGAACTAGGATAGTGCTAGGGTTAGGGTTAGGGTTAGCATCAGCCCTAGGATACTGTTATGGTTAGAGATAGCTTCAACACTAGGATAGTGTTAGGGTTAGGGTTAGGGTTAGCATCAGCCCTAGGATAGTGTTAGCGTTAGGGTTAGGGTTAGCATCATGCCTGGGATAGTGTTAGGGTTAGGGTTAGCATCAGCCTTAGGATAGTGTTAGGGTTAGGGTTAGGGTTCGCATCAGCCCTAGGATAATGATATTGTTAGGGTTATGGTTAGCATAAGCTCTAGGATACTGTTATTGTTAGTGTTAGCCTCAGCCCTAGGAGAGTGTTACTGTTAGGGTTAGCATCAGCCCTAGGATAGTGTTAGGGTTAGGGTTAGGGTTAGGGTTAGCATCAGCCCTAGGATAGTGTTAGGGTTAGTGTTAGGGTTAGCAACAGCCCTAGGATAGTGTTAGCGTTAGGGTTAGGGATAACATCAGCCCTAGGATAGTGTTAGGGTTAGGGTTAGGGTTAGCATCAGCACTAGGATAGTGTTAGAGTTACGGTTAGGGTTATCATCAGCCCTAGGATAGTGTTAGGGTTAGGGTTAGCATCAGCCCTAGGAGAGTGTTAGGGTTAGGGTTAGGGTTAGCATCAGCCCTAGGATAGTGTTAGGGTTAGGGTTCGCATCAGCCCTAGGATAATGATATGGTTAGGGTTATGGTTAGCATAAGCTCTAGGATAGTGTTATTGTTAGTGTTAGCCTCAGCCCTAGGAGAGTGTTACTGTTACGGTTAGCATCAGCCCTAGGATAGTGTTAGGGTTAGGGTTGGGGTTAGGGTTAGCATCAGCCCTAGGATAGTGTTAGGGTTAGGGTTAGGGTTAGCAACAGCCCTAGGATAGTGTTAGGGTTAGGGTTAGGGATAACATCAGCCCTAGGATAGTGTTAGGGTTAGGGTTAGTGTTAGCATCAGCACTAGGATAGTGTTAGTGTTAGGGTTAGGGTTAGCATCAGCCCTAGGATACTGTTAGGCTTAGGGTTAGCATCAGCCCTAGGATAGTGTTAGGGTTAGGGTTAGGGTTAGTATCAGCCCTAGGATAGTGTTAGGATTAGGGTTAGGTTTAGCATCAGCCCTAGGATAGTGTTAGGGTTAGGGTTAGGGCTAGCATCAGCCATAGGATAGTGTTAGCGTTAGGGTTAGCATCAGCCCTAGGATAGTGTTAGGGTTAGGGTTAGGGTTAGCATCAGCCCTAGGATAGTGTTAGGGTTAGGGTTAGCATTAGCCTTAGGATAGTGTCAGGGTTAGGGTTAGGGTTAGCATCAGCCCTAGGATAGAGTTAGGGTTAGGGTTAGCATCAGCCCTAGTATAGTGTTAGGGTTAGGGTTAGGGTTAGCATCATCCCTAGGATAGTGTTAGGGTTAGGGTTAGCATCAGCCCTAGGATAGTGTTATGGTTATTGTTACGGTTAGCATCAGCCCTAGGATAGTGTTAGGGTTAGGGTTAGCATCAGACATAGGATAGTGTTAGGGTTAGGGTTAGGGTTAGCATCAGCCCTAGGATAGTGTTAGGGTTAGGGTTAGCATTAGCATCAGCCCTAGGATAGTGTTAGTGTTAGGGTTAGGGTTAGCATCAACCCTAGGATAGTGTTAGGTTTAGGGTTAGTGTTAGCATCAGCCCTAGGATAGTGTTAGGGTTAGGGTTAGCCTCAGCCCTAGGATAGTGTTAGGGTTAGGGTTAGCCTCAGCCCTAGAATAGTGTTAGAGTTAGTGTTAGGTTTAGCATCAGCCCTAGGATAGGGTTAGGGTTAGGGTTAGCATCAGCCCTAGGATAGTGTTAGGGTTAGGGTTAGGGTTAGCATCAGCCCTAGGATAGTGTTAGGGTTAGGGTTAGGGTTAGCATCAGCCCTAGGATAGTGCTAGGGTTAGGGTTAGGGTTAGCATCAGCATTAGGATAGTGTTAGGGTTAGGGTTAGCATCAGCCCTAGTATAGTGTTAGCGTTAGTGTTAGGGTTATCATCAGGCCTAGGATAGTGTTAGTTTTAGGGTTAGCATCAGCCCTAGGATAGTGTTAGGGTTAGGGTTAGGGTAAGCATCAGCCCTAGGATAGTGTTAGGGTTAGAGTTAGCATCAGCCCTAGGATAGTGTTAGGGTTAGGGTTAGGGTAAGCATCAGCCCTAGGATAGTGTTAGGGTTAGGGTTAGCATCAGCCTTAGGATACTGTTAGGGTTAGGGTTAGGGTTAGCATCAGCCCTAGGATAGTGTTAGGGTTAGGGTTAGCATCAGACATAGGATAGTGTTAGGGTTAGGGTTAGGGTTAGGATCAGCCCTAGGATAGTGTTAGGGTTAGGGTTAGGGTTAGGATCAGCCCTAGGATAGTGTTAGGGTTAGGGTTAGCATCAGACATAGGATAGTGTTAGGGTTAGGGTTAGGGTTAGGATCAGCCCTAGGATAGTGTTAGGGTTAGGGTTAGGGTTAGGATCAGCCCTAGGATAGTGTTAGAGTTAGGGTTAGGGTTAGCATCAACCCTAGGATAGTGTTAGGGTTAGGGCTAGGGTTAGCATCAGCCCTAGGATAGTGTTAGGGTTAGGGTTAGCATCAGCCCTAGGATAGTGTTAGGGTTAGGGTTAGGGTAAGCATCAGCCCTAGGATAGTGTTAGGTTTAGGGTTAGCATCAGCCCTAGGATACTGTTAGGGTTAGGGTTAGGGTTAGCATCAGCCCTAGGATAGTGTTAGGGTTAGGGTTAGCATCAGACATAGGATAGTGTTAGGGGTGAGGTTACGGTTAGCATCAGCCCTAGGATAGTGTTAGGGTTAGGGTTAGGGTTAGCATCAGCCCTAGGATAGTGTTAGGGTTAGGGTTAGGGTTAGCATCAACCCTAGGATAGTGTTAGGGTTAGGGTTAGGGTTATCATCCGGCCTAGGATAGTGTTATGGTTAGGGTTAGCATCAGCTCTAGGATAGTGTTTGGGTTAGGGTTAGTGTTAGCATCAGCCCTAGGACAGTGTTAGGGCTAGGGTTAGCATCAGCCCTAGGATAGTGTTAGGGTTAGGGTTAGGGTTATTATCTGGCCTAGCATAGTGTTAGTGTCAGGGTTAGCATCAGCCCTAGGATAGTGTTAGGGTTAGGGTTAGGGTTAGGGTTAGCATCACCCCTAGAATAGTGTTAGTGTTAGGATTAGGGTCAGCAACAGCCCTAGGATAGTGTTAGGGTTAGGGTTAGGGATAGCATCAGCCCTAGGATAGTGTTAGGGATAGGGGTAGGGTTAGCATCAGCCCTAGGATAGTGTTAGGGTTAGGGTTAGGGTTAGCATCAGGCCTAGGATAGTGTTAGGGTTAGGGTTAGCATCAGCCTTAGGATAGTGTTAGTGTTAGGGTTAGGGTTAGCATCAGCCCTAGGATAGTGTTAGGGTTAGGGTTAGCATCAGCCCTAGGATAGTGTTAGGGTTAGCGTTAGGGTTAGTATCAGCCCTAGGATAGTGTTAGGGTTAGAGTTAGGGTTAGCATCAGCCCTAGGATAGTGTTAGGGTTAGGGTTAGGGTTAGCATCAGCCCGAGGATAGTGTTAGGGTTAGGGTTAGGGCTGCCATCAGCCCTAGGATACTGTTAGGGTTAGGGTTAGCATCAGCCCTAGGATAGTGTTAGGGTTAGGGTTAGGGTTAGCATCAACCCTAGGATAGTGTTAGGGTTAGGGTTAGGGTTATCATCCGGCCTAGGATAGTGTTAGGGTTAGGGTTAGCATCAGCTCTAGGATAGTGTTAGGGTTAGGGTTAGCGTTAGCATCAGCCCTAGGATAGTGTTAGGGCTAGGGTTAGCATCAGCCCTAGGATAGCGTTAGGGTTAGGGTTAGGGTTATCATCTGGCCTAGCATAGTGTTAGTGTTAGGGTTAGCATCAGCCCTAGGATAGTGTTAGGGTTAGGGTTAGGGTTAGGGTTAGCATCAGCCCTAGAATAGTGTTAGTGTTAGGATTAGGGTCAGCAACAGCCCTAGGATAGTGTTAGGGTTAGGGTTAGGGATAGCATCAGCCCTAGGATAGTGTTAGGGATAGGGGTAGGGTTAGCATCAGCCCTAGGATAGTGTTAGGGTTAGGGTTATGGTTAGCATCAGGCCTAGGATAGTGTTAGGGTTAGGGTTAGCATCAGCCATAGGATAGTATTCATGTTAGGGTTAGGGTTAGCATCAGCCCTAGGATAGTGTTAGGGTTAGGGTTACCATCAGCACTAGGATAGTGTTAGGGTTAGGGTTAGGGTTAGTATCAGCCCTAGGATAGTGTTAGGGTTAGAGTTATGGTTAGCATCAGCCGTAGGATAGTGTTAGGGTTAGGGTTAGGGTTAGCATCAGCCCGAGGATAGTGTTAGGGTTAGGGTTAGGGTTGGCATCAGCCCTAGGATACTGGTAGGGTTAGGGTTAGCATCAGCCCTAGAATAGTGTTAGGGTTAGGGTTAGGGTTAGCATCAGCGCTAGGATAGTGTTAGGGTTAGGGTTAGGGTTAGCATCAGCCCTAGGATAGTGTTAGGGTTAGGGTTATGGTTAGCATCAGCCCTAGGATAATGTTAGGGTTAGGGTTAGCATCAGCCCTAATATAGTGTTAGGGTTAGGGTTAGGGTTAGCATCAGGTCTAGGATAGTGTTAGGGTTAGGGTTAGCATCAGCCTTAGGATAGTGTTAGGGTTAGGGTTAGGGTTAGCATCAGCCCTAGGATAGTGTTATGGTTAGGGTTAGCATCAGCCCTAGGATCGTGTTAGGTTTAGGGTTAGGGTTAGCATCAGCCCGAGGATAGTGTTAGGGTTAGGGTTAGCATCAGCCCTAGGATAATGTTATGGTTAGAGTGATGGTTAGCATCAGGCCTAGGATAGTGTTAGGGTTAGGGTTAGGGTTAGCATCAGCCCTAGGATAGTGTTAGGGTTAGGGTTAGACTCAGCCCTAGGATACTGTTAGGGTTATTGTTGGGGTTAGCATCAGCCCTAGGATAGTGTTAGGGTTAGGGTTAGCATCAGCCCTAGAGAGTGTTAGGGTTAGGGTTAGGGTTAGCATCAGCCCTAGGATAGTGTAAGGGTTAGGGTTAGCATCAGCCCTAGGATAGTGTTAGGGTTAGGGTTAGGGTTAGCATCAGCCCTAGGATAGTGTTAGGGTTAGTGTTAGCATCAGCCCTAGGATAGTGTTAGGGTTAGGGTTAGGGTTAGCATCAGCCCTAGGATAGTGTTAGGGTTAGGGTTAGGGTTAGCATCAGGCCTAGGATAGTGTTAGCGTTAGGGTTAGCATCAGCCCTAGGATAGTGTTAGGGTTAGGGTTAGGGTTAGTATCAGCCCTAGGATAGTGTTAGGGTTAGAGTTAGGGTTAGCATCAGCCCTAGGATAGTGTTAGGGTTAGGGTTAGGGTTAGCATCAGCCCGAGGATAGTGTTAGGGTTAGGGTTAGGGCTGGCATCATCCCTAGGATACTGGTAGGGTTAGGGTTAGCATCAGCCCTAGAATAGTGTTAGGGTTAGGGTTAGGGTTAGCATCAGCGCTAGGATAGTGTTAGGGTTAGGGTTAGGGTTAGCATCAGGCCTAGGATAGTGTTAGGGTTAGGGTTAGCATCAGCCTTAGGATACTGTTAGGGTTAGGGTTAGGGTTAGCATCAGCCCTAGGATAGTGTTAGGGTTAGGGTTAGCATCAGCCCTAGGATAGTGTTAGGGTTAGGGTTAGGGTTAGCATCAGGATAGGATAGTGTTAGGGTGAGGTTTAGCATCAGCCTTAGGATAGTGTTAGTGTTAGGGTTAGGGTTAGCATCAGCCCTAGGATAGTGTTAGCGTTAGGTTTAGCATCAGACCTAGGATAGTGCTAGGGTTAGGGTTAGGGTTAGCATCAGCCCTAGGATACTGTTATGGTTAGAGATAGCATCAAACCTAGGATAGTGTTAGGGTTAGGGTTAGCGTTAGCATCAGCCCTAGGATAGTGTTAGGGTTAGGGTTAGGGTTAGCATCATGCCTGGGATAGTGTTAGGGTTAGGGTTAGCATCAGCCTTAGGGTAGTGTTAGGGTTAGGGTTAGGGTTCGCATCAGCCCTAGGATAATGATATTGTTAGGGTTATGGTTAGCATAAGCTCTAGGATAGTGTTATTGTTAGTGTTAGCCTCAGCCCTAGGAGAGTGTTACTGTTAGGGTTAGCATCAGCCCTAGGATAGTGTTAGGGTTAGGGTTAGGGTTAGGGTTAGCATCAGCCCTAGGATAGTGTTAGGGTTAGTGTTAGGGTTAGCAACAGCCCTAGGATAGTGTTAGCGTTAGGGTTAGGGATAACATCAGCCCTAGGATAGTGTTAGGGTTAGGGTTAGGGTTAGCATCACCACTAGGATAGTGTTAGAGTTACGGTTAGGGTTATCATCAGCCCTAGGATAGTGTTAGGGTTAGGGTTAGCATCAGCCCTAGGAGAGTGTTAGGGTTAGGGTTAGGGTTAGCATCAGCCCTAGGATAGTGTTAGGGTTAGGGTTCGCATCAGCCCTAGGATAATGATATGGTTAGGGTTATGGTTAGCATAAGCTCTAGGATAGTGTTATTGTTAGTGTTAGCCTCAGCCCTAGGAGAGTGTTACTGTTACGGTTAGCATCAGCCCTAGGATAGTGTTAGGGTTAGGGTTGGGGTTAGGGTTAGCATCAGCCCTAGGATAGTGTTAGGGTTAGGGTTAGGGTTAGCAACAGCCCTAGGATAGTGTTAGGGTTAGGGTTAGGGATAACATCAGCCCTAGGATAGTGTTAGGGTTAGGGTTAGGGTTAGCATCAGCACTAGGATAGTGTTAGTGTTAGGGTTAGGGTTAGCATCAGCCCTAGGATACTGTTAGGGTTAGGGTTAGCATCAGCCCTAGGATAGTGTTAGGGTTAGGGTTAGGGTTAGTATCAGCCCTAGGATAGTGTTAGGATTAGGGTTAGGTTTAGCATCAGCCCTAGGATAGTGTTAGGGTTAGGGTTAGGGCTAGCATCAGCCATAGGATAGTGTTAGCGTTAGGGTTAGCATCAGCCCTAGGATAGTGTTAGGGTTAGGGTTAGGGTTAGCATCAGCCCTAGGATAGTGTTAGGGTTAGGGTTAGCATTAGCCTTAGGATAGTGTCAGGGTTAGGGTTAGGGTTAGCATCAGCCCTAGGATAGAGTTAGGGTTAGGGTTAGCATCAGCCCTAGTATAGTGTTAGGGTTAGGGTTAGGGTTAGCATCATCCCTAGGATAGTGTTAGGGTTAGGGTTAGCATCAGCCCTAGGATAGTGTTATGGTTATTGTTACGGTTAGCATCAGCCCTAGGATAGTGTTAGGGTTAGGGTTAGCATCAGACATAGGATAGTGTTGGGGTTAGGGTTAGGGTTAGCATCAGCCCTAGGATAGTGTTAGGGTTAGGGTTAGCGTTAGCATCAGCCCTAGGATAGTGTTAGTGTTAGGGTTAGGGTTAGCATCAACCCTAGGATAGTGTTAGGTTTAGGGTTAGTGTTAGCATCAGCCCTAGGATAGTGTTAGGGTTAGGGTTAGCCTCAGCCCTAGGATAGTGTTAGGGTTAGGGTTAGCCTCAGCCCTAGAATAGTGTTAGAGTTAGTGTTAGGTTTAGCATCAGCCCTAGGATAGGGTTAGGGTTAGGGTTAGCATCAGCCCTAGGATAGTGTTAGGGTTAGGGTTAGGGTTAGCATCAGCCCTAGGATAGTGTTATGGTTAGGGTTAGCATCAGCCCTAGGATAGTGTTAGGTTTAGGGTTAGGGTTAGCATCAGCCCGAGGATAGTGTTAGGGTTAGGCTTAGCATCAGCCCTAGGAAATGTTATGGTTAGGGTGATGGTTAGCATCAGGCCTAGGATAGTGTTAGGGTTAGGGTTAGGGTTAGCATCAGCCCTAGGATAGTGTTAGGGTTAGGGTTAGACTCAGCCCTAGGATACTGTTAGGGTTATTGTTGGGGTTAGCATCAGCCCTAGGATAGTGTTAGGGTTAGGGTTAGCATCAGCCCTAGAGAGTGTTAGGGTTAGGGTTAGGGTTAGCATCAGCCCTAGGATAGTGTTAGGGTTAGGGTTAGCATCAGCCCTAGGATAGTGTTAGGATTAGGGTTAGGGTTAGCATCAGCCCTAGGATAGTGTTAGGGTTAGTGTTAGCATCAGCCCTAGGATAGTGTTAGGGTTAGGGTTAGGGTTAGCATCAGCCCTAGGATAGTGTTAGGGTTAGGGTTAGGGTTAGCATCAGGCCTAGGATAGTGTTAGCGTTAGGGTTAGCATCAGCCCTAGGATAGTGTTAGGGTTAGGGTTAGGGTTAGTATCAGCCCTAGGATAGTGTTAGGGTTAGAGTTAGGGTTAGCATCAGCCCTAGGATAGTGTTAGGGTTAGGGTTAGGGTTAGCATCAGCCCGAGGATAGTGTTAGGGTTAGGGTTAGGGCTGGCATCATCCCTAGGATACTGGTAGGGTTAGGGTTAGCATCAGCCCTAGAATAGTGTTAGGGTTAGGGTTAAGGTTAGCATCAGCGCTAGGATAGTGTTAGGGTTAGGGTTAGGGTTAGCATCAGGCCTAGGATAGTGTTAGGGTTAGGGTTAGCATCAGCCTTAGGATACTGTTAGGGTTAGGGTTAGGGTTAGCATCAGCCCTAGGATAGTGTTAGGGTTAGGGTTAGCATCAGCCCTAGGATAGTGTTAGGGTTAGGGTTAGGGTTAGCATCAGGATAGGATAGTGTAAGGGTGAGGGTTAGCATCAGCCTTAGGATAGTGTTAGTGTTAGGGTTAGGGTTAGCATCAGCCCTAGGATAGTGTTAGCGTTAGGTTTAGCATCAGAACTAGGATAGTGCTAGGGTTAGGGTTAGGGTTAGCATCAGCCCTAGGATACTGTTATGGTTAGAGATAGCATCAACCCTAGGATAGTGTTAGGGTTAGGGTTAGGGTTAGCATCAGCCCTAGGATAGTGTTAGGGTTAGGGTTAGGGTTAGCATCATGCCTGGGATAGTGTTAGGGTTAGGGTTAGCATCAGCCTTAGGATAGTGTTAGGGTTAGGGTTAGGGTTCGCATCAGCCCTAGGATAATGATATTGTTAGGGTTATGGTTAGCATAAGCTCTAGGATAGTGTTATTGTTAGTGTTAGCCTCAGCCCTAGGAGAGTGTTACTGTTAGGGTTAGCATCAGCCCTAGGATAGTGTTAGGGTTAGGGTTAGGGTTAGGGTTAGCATCAGCCCTAGGATAGTGTTAGGGTTAGTGTTAGGGTTAGCAACAGCCCTAGGATAGTGTAGCGTTAGGGTTAGGGATAACATCAGCCCTAGGATAGTGTTAGGGTTAGGGTTAGGGTTAGCATCAGCACTAGGATAGTGTTAGAGTTACGGTTAGGGTTATCATCAGCCCTAGGATAGTGTTAGGGTTAGGGTTAGCATCAGCCCTTGGAGAGTGTTAGGGTTAGGGTTAGGGTTAGCATCAGCCCTAGGATAGTGTTAGGGTTAGGATTCGCATCAGCCCTAGGATAATGATATGGTTAGGGTTATGGTTAGAATAAGCTCTAGGATAGTGTTATTGTTAGTGTTAGCCTCAGCACTAGGAGAGTGTTACTGTTACGGTTAGCATCAGCCCTAGGATAGTGTTAGGGTTAGGGTTGGGGTTAGGGTTAGCATCAGCCCTAGGATAGTGTTAGGGTTAGGGTTAGGGTTAGCAACAGCCCTAGGATAGTGTTAGGGTTAGGGTTAGGGATAACATCAGCCCTAGGATAGTGTTAGGGTTAGGGTTAGGGTTAGCATCAGCACTAGGATAGTGTTAGTGTTAGGGTTAGGGATAGCATCAGCCCTAGGATACTGTTAGGGTTAGGGTTAGCATCAGCCCTAGGATAGTGTTAGGGTTAGGGTTAGGGTTAGTATCAGCCCTAGGATAGTGTTAGGATTAGGGTTAGGTTTAGCATCAGCCCTAGGATAGTGTTAGGGTTAGGGTTAGGGCTAGCATCAGCCATAGGATAGTGTTAGCGTTAGGGTTAGCATCAGCCCTAGGATAGTGTTAGGGTTAGGGTTAGGGTTAGCATCAGCCCTAGGATAGTGTTAGGGTTAGGGTTAGCATTAGCCTTAGGATAGTGTCAGGGTTAGGGTTAGGGTTAGCATCAGCCCTAGGATAGAGTTATGGTTAGGGTTAGCATCAGCCCTAGTATAGTGTTAGTGTTAGGGTTAGGGTTAGCATCATCCCTAGGATAGTGTTAGGGTTAGGGTTAGCATCAGCCCTAGGATAGTGTTATGGTTATTGTTACGGTTAGCATCAGCCCTAGGATAGTGTTAGGGTTAGGGTTAGCATCAGACATAGGATAGTGTTAGGGTTAGGGTTAGGGTTAGCATCAGCCCTAGGATAGTGTTAAGGTTAGGGTTAGCGTTAGCATCAGCCCTAGGATAGTGTTAGTGTTAGGGTTAGGGTTAGCATCAACCCTAGGATAGTGTTAGGTTTAGGGTTAGTGTTAGCATCAGCCCTAGGATAGTGTTAGGGTTAGGGTTAGCCTCAGCCCTAGGATAGTGTTAGGGTTAGGGTTAGCCTCAGCCCTAGAATAGTGTTAGAGTTAGTGTTAGGTTTAGCATCAGCCCTAGGATAGGGTTAGGGTTAGGGTTAGCATCAGCCCTAGGATAGTGTTAGGGTTAGGGTTAGGGTTAGCATCAGCCCTAGGATAGTGTTAGGGTTAGGGTTAGGGTTAGCATCAGCCCTAGGATAGTGCTAGGGTTAGGGTTAGGGTTAGCATCAGCATTAGGATAGTGTTAGGGTTAGGGTTAGCATCAGCCCTAGTATAGTGTTAGCGTTAGTGTTAGGGTTATCATCAGGCCTAGGATAGTGTTAGTTTTAGGGTTAGCTTCAGCCCTAGGATAGTGTTAGGGTTAGGGTTAGGGTAAACATCAGCCCTAGGATAGTGTTAGGGTTAGAGTTAGCATCAGCCCTAGGATAGTGTTAGGGTTAGGGTTAGGGTAAGCATCAGCCCTAGGATAGTGTTAGTGTTAGGGTTAGCATCAGACATAGGATAGTGTTAGGGTTAGGGTTAGGGTTAGGATCAGCCCTAGGATAGTGTTAGGGTTAGGTTTAGGGTTAGGATCAGCCCTAGGATAGTGTTAGAGTGAGGGTTAGGGTTAGCATCAACCCTAGGATAGTGTTAGGGTTAGGGTTAGGGTTAGCATCAGCCCTAGGATAGTGTTAGGGTTAGGGTTAGCATCAGCCCTAGGATAGTGTTAGGGTTAGGGTTAGGGTAAGCATCAGCCCTAGGATAGTGTTAGGGTTAGGGTTAGCATCAGCCCTAGGATACTGTTAGGGTTAGGGTTAGGGTTAGCATCAGCCCTAGGATAGTGTTAGGGCTAGGGTTAGCATCAGACATAGGATAGTGTTAGGGGTGAGGTTACGGTTAGCATCAGCCCTAGGATAGTGTTAGGGTTAGGGTTAGGGTTAGCATCAGCCCTAGGATAGTGTTAGGGTTAGGGTTAGGGTTAGCATCAACCCTAGGGTAGTGTTAGGGTTAGGGTTAGAGTTATCATCCGGCCTAGGATAGTGTTATGGTTAGGGTTAGCATCAGCCCTAGGATAGAGTTAGGGTTAGGGTTAGGGTTATCATCTGGCCTAGCATAGTGTTAGTGTCAGGGTTAGCATCAGCCCTAGGATAGTGTTAGGGTTAGGGTTAGGATTAGGGTTAGCATCAGCCCTAGAATAGTGTTAGTGTTAGGATTAGGGTCAGCAACAGCCCTAGGATAGTGTTAGGGTTAGGGTTAGGGATAGCATCAGCCCTAGGATAGTGTTAGGGATAGGGGTAGGGTTAGCATCAGCCCTAGGATAGTGTTAGGGTTAGGGTTAGGGTTAGCATCAGGCCTAGGATAGTGTTAGGGTTAGGGTTAGCATCAGCCTTAGGATAGTGTTAGTGTTAGGGTTAGGGTTAGCAACACCCCTAGGATAGTGTTAGGGTTAGGGTTAGCATCAGCCCTAGGATAGTGTTAGGGTTAGCGTTAGGGTTAGTATCAGCCCTAGGATAGTGTTAGGGTTAGAGTTAGGGTTAGCATCAGCCCTAGGATAGTGTTAGGGTTAGGGTTAGGGTTAGCATCAGCCCGAGGATAGTGTTAGGGTTAGGGTTAGGGCTGCCATCAGCCCTAGGATACTGTTAGGGTTAGGGTTAGCATCAGCCCTATGATAGTGTTAGGGTTAGGGTTAGGGTTAGCATCAACCCTAGGATAGTGTTAGGGTTAGGGTTAGGGTTATCATCCGGCCTAGGATAGTGTTAGGGTTAGGGTTAGCATCAGCTCTAGGATAGTGTTAGGGTTAGGGTTAGTGTTAGCATCAGCCCTAGGATAGTGTTAGGGCTAGGGTTAGCATCAGCCCTAGGATAGCGTTAGGGTTAGGGTTAGGGTTATCATCTGGCCTAGCATAGTGTTAGTGTTAGGGTTAGCATCAGCCCTAGGATAGTGTTAGGGTTAGGGTTAGGGTTAGCGTTAGCATCAGCCCTAGAATAGTGTTAGTGTTAGGATTAGGGTCAGCAACAGCCCTAGGATAGTGTTAGGGTTAGGGTTAGGGATAGCATCAGCCCTAGGATAGTGTTAGGGGTAGGGGTAGGGTTAGCATCAGCCCTAGGATAGTGTTAGGGTTAGGGTTAGGGTTAGCATCAGGCCTAGGATAGTGTTAGGGTTAGGTTTAGCATCAGCCATAGGATAGTGTTAGTGTTAGGGTTAGGGTTAGCATCAGCCCTAGGATAGTGTTAGGGTTAGGGTTAGCATCAGCACTAGGATAGTGTTAGGGTTAGGGTTAGGGTTAGTATCAGCCCTAGGATAGTGTTAGGGTTAGAGTTAGGGCTGGCATCAGCCCTAGGATACTGGTAGGGTTAGGGTTAGCATCAGCCCTAGAATAGTGTTAGGGTTAGGGTTAGGGTTAGCATCAGCGCTAGGATAGTGTTAGGGTTAGGTTTAGGGTTAGCATCAGGCCTAGGAGAGTGTTAGGGTTAGGGTTAGCATCGGCCTTAGGATACTGTTAGGGTTAGGTTTAGGGTTAGCATCAGCCCTAGGATAGTGTTAGGGTTAGGGTTAGCATCAGCCCTAGGATAGTGTTAGGGTTAGGGTTAGGGTTAGCATCAGCCCTAGGATAGTGTTAGGGTTAGGGTTAGCATTAGCCTTAGGATAGTGTCAGGGTTAGGGTTAGGGTTAGCATCAGGTCTAGGATAGTGTTAGGGTTAGGGTTAGCATCAGCCTTAGGATAGTGTTAGGGTTAGGGTTAGGGTTAGCATCAGCCCTAGGATAGTGTTATGGTTAGGGTTAGCCTCAGCCCTAGGATAGTGTTAGGTTTAGGGTTAGGGTTAGCATCATCCCGAGGATAGTGTTAGGGTTAGGGTTAGACTCAGCCCTAGGATACTGTTAGGGTTATTGTTAGGGTTAGCATCAGCCCTAGGATAGTGTTAGGGTTAGGGATAGCATCAGCCCTAGGAGAGTGTTAGGGTTAGGGTTAGGGTTAGCATCAGCCCTAGGATAGTGTTAGGGTTAGGGTTAGCATCAGCCCTAGGATAATGTTATGGTTAGGGTGATGGTTAGCATCAGGCCTAGGATAGTGTTAGGGTTAGGGTTAGGGTTAGCATCAGCCCTAGGATAGTGTTAGGGTTAGGATTAGACTCAGCCCTAGGATACTGTTAGGGTTATTGTTGGGGTTAGCATCAGCCCTAGGATAGTGTTAGGGTTAGGGTTAGCATCAGCCCTAGAGAGTGTTAGGGTTAGGGTTAGGGTTAGCATCAGCCCTAGGATAGTGTTAGGGTTAGGGTTAGCATCAGCCCTAGGATAGTGTTAGGGTTAGGGTTAGGGTTAGCATCAGCCCTAGGATAGTGTTAGGGTTAGGGTTAGCATCAGCCCTAGGATAGTGTTAGGGTTAGGGTTAGGGTTAGCATCAGCCCTAGGATAGTGTTAGGGTTAGGGTTAGGGTTAGCATCAGGCCTAGGATAGTGTTAGGGTTAGGGTTAGCATCAGCCCTAGGATAGTGTTAGGGTTAGGGTTAGGGTTAGTATCAGCCCTAGGATAGTGTTAGGGTTAGAGTTAGGGTTAGCATCAGCCCTAGGATAGTGTTAGGGTTAGGGTTAGGGTTAGCATCAGCCCGAGGAGAGTGTTAGGGTTAGGGTTAGGGCTGGCATCAGCCCTAGGATACTGGTAGGGTTAGGGTTAGCATCAGCCCTAGAATAGTGTTAGGGTTAGGGTTAGGGTTAGCATCAGCGCTAGGATAGTGTTAGGGTTAGGGTTAGGGTTAGCGTCAGGCCTAGGATAGTGTTAGGGTTAGGGTTAGCATCAGCCTTAGGATACTGTTAGGGTTAGGGTTAGGGTTAGCATCAGCCCTAGGATAGTGTTAGGGTTAGGGTTAGCATCAGCCCTAGGATAGTGTTAGGGTTAGGGTTAGGGTTAGCATCAGGATAGGATAGTGTTAGGGTGAGGGTTAGCATCAGCCTTAGGATAGTGTTAGTGTTAGGGTTAGGGTTAGCATCAGCCCTAGGATAGTGTTAGCGTTAGGTTTAGCATCAGACCTAGGATAGTGCTAGGGTTAGGGTTAGGGTTAGCATCAGCCCTAGGATACTGTTATGGTTAGAGATAGCATCAACCCTAGGATAGTGTTAGGGTTAGGGTTAGGGTTAGCATCAGCCCTAGGATAGTGTTAGGGTTAGGGTTAGGGTTAGCATCATGCCTGGGATAGTGTTAGGGTTAGGGTTAGCATCAGCCCTAGGATAGTGTTAGGGTTAGGGTTAGCATCAGCCCTAGGATAGTGTTAGGGTTAGGGTTAGGGTTAGTATCAGCCCTAGGATAGTGTTAGGATTAGGGTTAGGTTTAGCATCAGCCCTAGGATAGTGTTAGGATTAGGGTTAGGTTTAGCATCAGCACTAGGATAGTGTTAGGGTTAGGGTTAGGGCTAGCATCAGCCATAGGATAGTGTTAGGGTTAGGGTTAGGGTTAGGGTTAGCATCAGCCTTAGGATACTGTTAGGGTTAGGGTTAGGGTTAGCATCAGCCCTAGGATAGTGTTAGGGTTAGGGTTAGCATCAGCCCTAAGATAGTGTTAGGTTTAGGGTTAGGGTTAGCATCATCCCTAGGATAGTGTTAGGGTTAGGGTTAGACTCAGCCCTAGGATACTGTTAGGGTTATTGTTAGGGTTAGCATCAGCCCTACGATAGTGTTATGGTTAGGGTTAGCATCAGCCCTAGGAGAGTGTTAGGGTTAGGGTTAGGGTTAGCATCAGCCCTAGGATAGTGTTAGGGTTAGGGTTAGCATCAGCCCTAGGATAATCTTATGGTTAGGGTGATGGTTAGCATGAGCCCTAGGATAGTGTTAGGGTTAGGATTAGGGTTAGCATCAGCCCAAGGATAGTGTTAGGGTTAGGGTTAGACTCAGCCCTAGGATACTGTTAGGATTATTTTTAGGGTTAGCATCAGCCCTAGGATAGTGTTAGGGTTAGGGTTAGCATCAGCCCTAGGAGAGTGTTAGGGTTAGGGTTAGGGTTAGCATCAGCCCTAGGATAGTGTTAGGGTTAGGGTTCGCATCAGCCCTAGGATAATGATATGGTTAGGGTTATGGTTAGCATAAGCTCTAGGATAGTGTTATTGTTAGTGTTAGCCTCAGCCCTAGGAGAGTGTTACCGTTACGGTTAGCATCAGCCCTAGGATAGTGTTAGGCTTAGGGTTGGGGTTAGGGTTAGCATCAGCCCTAGGATAGTGTTAGGGTTAGGGTTAGGGTTAGCAACAGCCCTAGGATAGTGTTAGGGTTAGGGTTAGGGATAACATCAGCCCTAGGATAGTGTTAGGGTTAGGGTTAGGGTTAGTATCAGCCCTAGGATAGTGTTAGGATTAGGGTTAGGTTTAGCATCAGCCCAAGGATAGTGTTAGGGTTAGGGATAGGGCTAGCATCAGCCATAGGATAGTGTTAGCGTTAGGGTTAGCATCAGCCCTAGGATAGTGTGAGGGTTAGGGTTAGGGTTAGCATCAGCCCTAGGATAGTGTTAGGGTTAGGGTTAGCATTAGCCTTAGGATAGTGTCAGGGTTAGGGTTAGGGTTAGCATCAGCCCTAGGATAGAGTTAGGGTTAGGGTTAGCATCAGCCCTAGGATAGTGTTAGGGTTAGGGTTAGGGTTAGCATCATCCCTAGGATAGTGTTAGGGTTAGGGTTAGCATCAGCCCTAGGATAGTGTTATGGTTATTGTTACGGTTAGCATCAGCCCTAGGATAGTGTTAGGGTTAGGGTTAGCATCAGACATAGGATAGTGTTAGGGTTAGGGTTAGGGTTAGCATCAGCCCTAGGATAGTGTTAGGGTTAGGGTTAGCGTTAGCATCAGCCCTAGGATAGTGTTAATGTTAGGGTTAGGGTTAGCATCAACCCTAGGATAGTGTTAGGTTTAGGGTTAGTGTTAGCATCAGCCCTAGGATAGTGTTAGGGTTAGGGTTAGCCTCAGCGCTAGGATAGTGTTAGGGTTACGGTTAGCCTCAGCCCTAGAATAGTGTTAGAGTTAGTGTTAGGTTTAGCATCAGCCCTAGGATAGGGTTAGGGTTAGGGTTAGCATCAGCCCTAGGATAGTGTTAGGGTTAGGGTTAGGGTTAGCATCAGCCCTAGGATAGTGTTAGGGTTAGGGTTAGGGTTAGCATCATCCCTAGGATAGTGCTAGGGTTAGGGTTAGGGTTAGCATCAGCATTAGGATAGTGTTAGGGTTAGGGTTAGCATCAGCCCTAGTATAGTGTTAGCGTTAGTGTTAGGGTTATCATCAGGCCTAGGATAGTGTTAGTTTTAGGGTTAGCATCAGCCCTAGGATAGTGTTAGGGTTAGGGTTAGAGTAAACATCAGCCCTAGGATAGTGTTAGTGTTAGAGTCAGCATCAGCCCTAGGATAGTGTTACGGTTAGGGTTAGGGTAAGCATCAGCCCTAGGATAGTGTTAGGGTTAGGGTTAGCATCAGCCTTAGGATACTGTTAGGGTTAGGGTTAGGGTTAGCATCAGCCCTAGGATAGTGTCAGGGTTAGGGTTAGCATCAGACATAGGATAGTGTTAGGGTTAGGGTTAGGGTTAGGATCAGCCCTAGGATAGTGTTAGGGTTAGCGTTAGGGTTAGGATCAGCCCTAGGATAGTGTTAGAGTTAGGGTTAGGGTTAGCATCAACCCTAGGATAGTGTTAGGGTTAGGGTTAGGGTTAGCCTCAGCCCTAGGATACTGTTAGGGTTAGGGTTAGCATCAGCCCTAGGATAGTGTTAGGGTTAGGGTTAGGGTAAGCATCAGCCCTAGGATAGTGTTAGGGTTAGGGTTAGCATCAGCCCTAGGATACTGTTAGGGTTAGGGTTAGGGTTAGCATCAGCCCTAGGATAGTGTTAGGGTTAGGGTTAGCATCAGACATAGGATAGTGTTAGGGGTGAGGTTACGGTTAGCATCAGCCTAGGATAGTGTTAGGGTTAGGGTTAGGGTTAGCATCAGCCCTAGGATAGTGTTAGGGTTAGGGTTAGGGTTAGCATCAACCCTAGGATAGTGTTAGCGTTAGGGTTAGGGTTATCATCCGGCCTAGGATAGTGTTATGGTTAGGGTTAGCATCAGCTCTAGGATAGTGTTAGGGTTAGGGTTAGTGTTAGCATCAGCCCTAGGATAGTGTTAGGGCTAGGGTTAGCATCAGCCCTAGGATAGTGTTAGGGTTAGGGTTAGGGTTATCATCTGGCCTAGCATAGTGTTAGTGTTAGGGTTAGCATCAGCCCTAGGATAGTGTTAGGATTAGGGTTAGGGTTAGGGTTAGCATCAGCCCTAGAATAGTGTTAGTGTTAGGATTAGGGTCAGCAACAGCTCTAGGATAGTGTTAGGGTTAGGGTTAGGGATAGCATCAGCCCTAGGATAATGTTAGGGTTAGGGTTAGGGCTGCCATCAGCCCTAGGATACTGTTAGGGTTAGGGTTAGCATCAGCCCTAGGATAGTGTTAGGGTTAGGGTTAGGGTTAGCATCAACCCTAGGATAGTGTTAGGGTTAGGGTTAGGGTTATCATCCGGCCTAGGATAGTGTTAGGGTTAGGGTTAGCATCAGCTCTAGGATAGTGTTAGGGTTAGGGTTAGTGTTAGCATCAGCCCTAGGATAGTGTTAGGGCTAGGGTTAGCATCATCCCTAGGATAGTGTTAGGGTTAGGATTAGGGTTATCATCTGGCCTAGCATAGTGTTAGTGTCAGGGTTAGCATCAGCCCTAGGATAGTGTTAGGGTTAGGGTTAGGGTTAGGGTTAGCATCAGCCCTAGAATAGTGTTAGTGTTAGGATTAGGGTCAGCAACAGCCCTAGGATAGTGTTAGGGTTAGGGTTAGGGATAGCATCAGCCCTAGGATAGTGTTAGGGATAGGGGTAGGGTTAGCATCAGCCCTAGGATAGTGTTAGGGTTAGGGTTAGGGTTAGCATCAGGCCTAGGATAGTGTTAGGGTTAGGGTTAGCATCAGCCATAGGATAGTGTTAGTGTTAGGGTTAGGGTTAGCATCAACCTTAGGATAGTGTTAGGGTTAGGGTTAGCATCAGCACTAGGATAGTGTTAGGGTTAGGGTTAGGGTTAGTATCAGCCCTAGGATAGTGTTAGGGTTAGAGTTAGGGTTAGCATCAGCCCTAGGATAGAGTTAGGGTTAGGGTAAGGGTTAGCATCAGCGCTAGGATAGTGTTAGGGTTAGGGTTAGGGTTAGCATCAGGCCTAGGATAGTGTTAGGGTTAGGGTTAGCATCAGCCTTAGGATACTGTTAGGGTAAGGGTTAGGGTTAGCATCAGCCCTAGGATAGTGTTAGGGTTAGGGTTAGGGTTAGCATCATCCCTAGGATAGTGTTAGGGTTAGGGTTAGCATCAGCCCTAGGATAGTGTTATGGTTATTGTTACGGTTAGCATCAGCCCTAGGATAGTGTTAGGGTTAGGGTTAGCATCAGACATAGGATAGTGTTAGGGTTAGGGTTAGGGTTAGCATCAGCCCTAGGATAGTGTTAGGGTTAGGGTTAGCGTTAGCATCAGCCCTAGGATAGTGTTAGTGTTAGGGTTAGGGTTAGCATGAACCCTAGGATAGTGTTAGGTTTAGGGTTAGTGTTAGCATCAGCCCTAGGATAGTGTTAGGGTTAGGGTTAGCCTCAGCCCTAGGATAGTGTTAGGGTTAGGGTTAGCCTCAGCCCTAGAATAGTGTTAGAGTTAGTGTTAGGTTTAGCATCAGCCCTAGGATAGGGTTAGGGTTAGGGTTAGCATCAGCCCTAGGATAATGTTAGGGTTAGGGTTAGGGTTAGCATCAGCCCTAGGATAGTGTCAGGGTTAGGGTTAGCATCAGACATAGGATAGTGTTAGGGTTAGGGTTAGGGTTAGGATCAGCCCTAGGATAGTGTTAGGGTTAGGGTTAGGGTTAGGATCAGCCCTAGGATAGTGTTAGAGTTAGGGTTAGGGTTAGCATCAACCCTAGGATAGTGTTAGGGTTAGGGTTAGGGTAAACATCAGCCCTAGGATAGTGTTAGGGTTAGAGTTAGCATCAGCCCTAGGATAGTGTTAGGGTTACGGTTAGGGTAAGCATCAGCCCTAGGATAGTGTTAGGGTTAGGGTTAGCATCAGCCTTAGGATACTGTTAGGGTTAGGGTTAGGGTTAGCATCAGCCCTAGGATAGTGTCAGGGTTAGGGTTAGCATCAGACATAGGATAGTGTTAGGGTTAGGGTTAGGGTTAGGATCAGCCCTAGGATAGTGTTAGGGTTAGGGTTAGGGTTAGGATCAGCCCTAGGATAGTGTTAGAGTTAGGGTTAGGGTTAGCATCAGCCCTAGGATAGTGTTAGGGTTAGGGTTAGGGTAAGCATCAGCCCTAGGATACTGTTAGGGTTAGGGTTAGCATCAGCCCTAGGATAATGTTAGGGTTAGGGTTATGGTTAGCATCAGCACTAGGATAGTGTTAGGGTTAGGGTTAGCATCAGACATAGGATAGTGTTAGGGGTGAGGTTACGGTTAGCATCAGCCCTAGGATAGTGTTAGGGTTACGGTTAGGGTTAGCATCAGCCCGAGGATAGTGTTAGGGTTAGGGTTAGGGCTGCCATCAACCCTAGGATACTGTTAGGGTTAGGGTTAGCATCAGCCCTAGGATAGTGTTAGTGTTAGGGTTAGGGTTAGCATCAGCCCTAGGATAGTGTTAGGGTTAGGGTTAGCATCAGCCCTAGGATAGTGTTAGGGTTAGCGTTAGGGTTAGTATCAGCCCTAGGATAGTGTTAGGGTTAGAGTTAGGGTTAGCATCAGCCCTAGGATAGTGTTAGGGTTAGGGTTAGGGTTAGCATCAGCCCGAGGATAGTGTTAGGGTTAGGGTTAGGGCTGCCATCAGCCCTAGGATACTGTTAGGGTTAGGGTTAGCATCAGCCCTAGGATAGTGTTAGTGTTAGGGTTAGGGTTAGCATCAACCCTAGGATAGTGTTAGGGTTAGGGTTAGGGTTATCATCCGGCCTAGGATAGTGTTAGGGTTAGTGTTAGCATCAGCTCTAGGATAGCGTTAGGGTTAGGGTTAGTGTTAGCATCAGCCCTAGGATAGTGTTAGGGCTAGGGTTAGCATCAGCCCTAGGATAGTGTTAGGGTTAGGGTTAGGGTTATCATCTGGCCTAGCATAGTGTTAGTGTTAGGGTTAGCATCAGCCCTAGGATAGTGTTAGGGTTAGGGTTAGGGTTAGGTTTAGCATCAGCCCTAGAATAGTGTTAGTGTTAGGATTAGGGTCAGCAACAGCCCTACGATAGTGTTAGGGTTAGGGTTAGGGATAGCATCAGCCCTAGCATAGTGTTAGGGATAGGGGTAGGGTTAGCATCAGCCCTAGGATAGTGTTAGGGTTAGGGTTAGCATCAGCCCTAGGAGAGTGTTAGGGTTAGGGTTAGGGTTAGCATCAGCCCTAGGATAGTGTTAGGGTTAGGGTTAGCATCAGCCCTAGGATAATCTTATGGTTAGGGTGATGGTTAGCATGAGCCCTAGGATAGTGTTAGGGTTAGGATTAGGGTTAGCATCAGCCCAAGGATAGTGTTAGGGTTAGGGTTAGACTCAGCCCTAGGATACTGTTAGGATTATTTTTAGGGTTAGCATCAGCCCTAGGATAGTGTTAGGGTTAGGGTTAGCATCAGCCCTAGGAGAGTGTTAGGGTTAGGGTTCGGGTTAGCATCAGCCCTAGGATAGTGTTAGGGTTAGGGTTCGCATCAGCCCTAGGATAATGATATGGTTAGGGTTATGGTTAGCATAAGCTCTAGGATAGTGTTATTGTTAGTGTTAGCCTCAGCCCTAGGAGAGTGTTACCGTTACGGTTAGCATCAGCCCTAGGATAGTGTTAGGGTTAGGGTTGGGGTTAGGGTTAGCATCAGCCCTAGGATAGTGTTAGGGTTAGGGTTAGGGTTAGCAACAGCCCTAGGATAGTGTTAGGGTTAGGGTTAGGGATAACATCAGCCCTAGGATAGTGTTAGGGTTAGGGTTAGGGTTAGTATCAGCCCTAGGATAGTGTTAGGATTAGGGTTAGGTTTAGCATCAGCCCAAGGATAGTGTTAGGGTTAGGGATAGGGCTAGCATCAGCCATAGGATAGTGTTAGCGTTAGGGTTAGCATCAGCCCTAGGATAGTGTTAGGGTTAGGGTTAGGGTTAGCATCAGCCCTAGGATAGTGTTAGGGTTAGGGTTAGCATTAGCCTTAGGATAGTGTCAGGGTTAGGGTTAGGGTTAGCATCAGCCCTAGGATAGAGTTAGGGTTAGGGTTAGCATCAGCCCTAGGATAGTGTTAGGGTTAGGGTTAGGGTTAGCATCATCCCTAGGATAGTGTTAGGGTTAGGGTTAGCATCAGCCCTAGGATAGTGTTATGGTTATTGTTACGGTTAGCATCAGCCCTAGGATAGTGTTAGGGTTAGGGTTAGCATCAGACATAGGATAGTGTTAGGGTTAGGGTTAGGGTTAGCATCAGCCCTAGGATAGTGTTAGGGTTAGGGTTAGCGTTAGCATCAGCCCTAGGATAGTGTTAGTGTTAGGGTTAGGGTTAGCATCAACCCTAGGATAGTGTTAGGTTTAGGGTTAGTGTTAGCATCAGCCCTAGGATAGTGTTAGGGTTAGGGTTAGCCTCAGCGCTAGGATAGTGTTAGGGTTACGGTTAGCCTCAGCCCTAGAATAGTGTTAGAGTTAGTGTTAGGTTTAGCATCAGCCCTAGGATAGGGTTAGGGTTAGGGTTAGCATCAGCCCTAGGATAGTGTTAGGGTTAGGGTTAGGGTTAGCATCAGCCCTAGGATAGTGTTAGGGTTAGGGTTAGGGTTAGCATCATCCCTAGGATAGTGCTAGGGTTAGGGTTAGGGTTAGCATCAGCATTAGGATAGTGTTAGGGTTAGGGTTAGCATCAGCCCTAGTATAGTGTTAGCGTTAGTGTTAGGGTTATCATCAGGCCTAGGATAGTGTTAGTTTTAGGGTTAGCATCAGCCCTAGGATAGTGTTAGGGTTAGGGTTAGGGTAAACATCAGCCCTAGGATAGTGTTAGTGTTAGAGTCAGCATCAGCCCTAGGATAGTGTTACGGTTAGGGTTAGGGTAAGCATCAGCCCTAGGATAGTGTTAGGGTTAGGGTTAGCATCAGCCTTAGGATACTGTTAGGGTTAGGGTTAGGGTTAGCATCAGCCCTAGGATAGTGTCAGGGTTAGGGTTAGCATCAGACATAGGATAGTGTTAGGGTTAGGGTTAGGGTTAGGATCAGCCCTAGGATAGTGTTAGGGTTAGCGTTAGGGTTAGGATCAGCCCTAGGATAGTGTTAGAGTTAGGGTTAGGGTTAGCATCAACCCTAGGATAGTGTTAGGGTTAGGGTTAGGGTTAGCCTCAGCCCTAGGATACTGTTAGGGTTAGGGTTAGCATCAGCCCTAGGATAGTGTTAGGGTTAGGGTTAGGGTAAGCATCAGCCCTAGGATAGTGTTAGGGTTAGGGTTAGCATCAGCCCTAGGATACTGTTAGGGTTAGGGTTAGGGTTAGCATCAGCCCTAGGATAGTGTTAGGGTTAGGGTTAGCATCAGACATAGGATAGTGTTAGGGGTGAGGTTACGGTTAGCATCAGCCTAGGATAGTGTTAGGGTTAGGGTTAGGGTTAGCATCAGCCCTAGGATAGTGTTAGGGTTAGGGTTAGGGTTAGCATCAACCCTAGGATAGTGTTAGCGTTAGGGTTAGGGTTATCATCCGGCCTAGGATAGTGTTATGGTTAGGGTTAGCATCAGCTCTAGGATAGTGTTAGGGTTAGGGTTAGTGTTAGCATCAGCCCTAGGATAGTGTTAGGGCTAGGGTTAGCATCAGCCCTAGGATAGTGTTAGGGTTAGGGTTAGGGTTATCATCTGGCCTAGCATAGTGTTAGTGTTAGGGTTAGCATCAGCCCTAGGATAGTGTTAGGATTAGGGTTAGGGTTAGGGTTAGCATCAGCCCTAGAATAGTGTTAGTGTTAGGATTAGGGTCAGCAACAGCTCTAGGATAGTGTTAGGGTTAGGGTTAGGGATAGCATCAGCCCTAGGATAATGTTAGGGTTAGGGTTAGGGCTGCCATCAGCCCTAGGATACTGTTAGGGTTAGGGTTAGCATCAGCCCTAGGATAGTGTTAGGGTTAGGGTTAGGGTTAGCATCAACCCTAGGATAGTGTTAGGGTTAGGGTTAGGGTTATCATCCGGCCTAGGATAGTGTTAGGGTTAGGGTTAGCATCAGCTCTAGGATAGTGTTAGGGTTAGGGTTAGTGTTAGCATCAGCCCTAGGATAGTGTTAGGGCTAGGGTTAGCATCATCCCTAGGATAGTGTTAGGGTTAGGATTAGGGTTATCATCTGGCCTAGCATAGTGTTAGTGTCAGGGTTAGCATCAGCCCTAGGATAGTGTTAGGGTTAGGGTTAGGGTTAGGGTTAGCATCAGCCCTAGAATAGTGTTAGTGTTAGGATTAGGGTCAGCAACAGCCCTAGGATAGTGTTAGGGTTAGGGTTAGGGATAGCATCAGCCCTAGGATAGTGTTAGGGATAGGGGTAGGGTTAGCATCAGCCCTAGGATAGTGTTAGGGTTAGGGTTAGGGTTAGCATCAGGCCTAGGATAGTGTTAGGGTTAGGGTTAGCATCAGCCATAGGATAGTGTTAGTGTTACGGTTAGGGTTAGCATCAACCCTAGGATAGTGTTAGGGTTAGGGTTAGCATCAGCACTAGGATAGTGTTAGGGTTAGGGTTAGGGTTAGTATCAGCCCTAGGATAGTGTTAGGGTTAGAGTTAGGGTTAGCATCAGCCCTAGGATAGAGTTAGGGTTAGGGTAAGGGTTAGCATCAGCGCTAGGATAGTGTTAGGGTTAGGGTTAGGGTTAGCATCAGGCCTAGGATAGTGTTAGGGTTAGGGTTAGCATCAGCCTTAGGATACTGTTAGGGTAAGGGTTAGGGTTAGCATCAGCCCTAGGATAGTGTTAGGGTTAGGGTTAGGGTTAGCATCATCCCTAGGATAGTGTAAGGGTTAGGGTTAGCATCAGCCCTAGGATAGTGTTATGGTTATTGTTACGGTTAGCATCAGCCCTAGGATAGTGTTAGGGTTAGGGTTAGCATCAGACATAGGATAGTGTTAGGGTTAGGGTTAGGGTTAGCATCAGCCCTAGGATAGTGTTAGGGTTAGGGTTAGCGTTAGCATCAGCCCTAGGATAGTGTTAGTGTTAGGGTTAGGGTTAGCATGAACCCTAGGATAGTGTTAGGTTTAGGGTTAGTGTTAGCATCAGCCCTAGGATAGTGTTAGGGTTAGGGTTAGCCTCAGCCCTAGGATAGTGTTAGGGTTAGGGTTAGCCTCAGCCCTAGAATAGTGTTAGAGTTAGTGTTAGGTTTAGCATCAGCCCTAGGATAGGGTTAGGGTTAGGGTTAGCATCAGCCCTAGGATAATGTTAGGGTTAGGGTTAGGGTTAGCATCAGCCCTAGGATAGTGTCAGGGTTAGGGTTAGCATCAGACATAGGATAGTGTTAGGGTTAGGGTTAGGGTTAGGATCAGCCCTAGGATAGTGTTAGGGTTAGGGTTAGGGTTAGGATCAGCCCTAGGATAGTGTTAGAGTTAGGGTTAGGGTTAGCATCAACCCTAGGATAGTGTTAGGGTTAGGGTTAGGGTAAACATCAGCCCTAGGATAGTGTTAGGGTTAGAGTTAGCATCAGCCCTAGGATAGTGTTAGGGTTACGGTTAGGGTAAGCATCAGCCCTAGGATAGTGTTAGGGTTAGGGTTAGCATCAGCCTTAGGATACTGTTAGGGTTAGGGTTAGGGTTAGCATCAGCCCTAGGATAGTGTCAGGGTTAGGGTTAGCATCAGACATAGGATAGTGTTAGGGTTAGGGTTAGGGTTAGGATCAGCCCTAGGATAGTGTTAGGGTTAGGGTTAGGGTTAGGATCAGCCCTAGGATAGTGTTAGAGTTAGGGTTAGGGTTAGCATCAGCCCTAGGATAGTGTTAGGGTTAGGGTTAGGGTAAGCATCAGCCCTAGGATACTGTTAGGGTTAGGGTTAGCATCAGCCCTAGGATAATGTTAGGGTTAGGGTTATGGTTAGCATCAGCACTAGGATAGTGTTAGGGTTAGGGTTAGCATCAGACATAGGATAGTGTTAGGGGTGAGGTTACGGTTAGCATCAGCCCTAGGATAGTGTTAGGGTTACGGTTAGGGTTAGCATCAGCCCGAGGATAGTGTTAGGGTTAGGGTTAGGGCTGCCATCAACCCTAGGATACTGTTAGGGTTAGGGTTAGCATCAGCCCTAGGATAGTGTTAGTGTTAGGGTTAGGGTTAGCATCAGCCCTAGGATAGTGTTAGGGTTAGGGTTAGCATCAGCCCTAGGATAGTGTTAGGGTTAGCGTTAGGGTTAGTATCAGCCCTAGGATAGTGTTAGGGTTAGAGTTAGGGTTAGCATCAGCCCTAGGATAGTGTTAGGGTTAGGGTTAGGGTTAGCATCAGCCCGAGGATAGTGTTAGGGTTAGGGTTAGGGCTGCCATCAGCCCTAGGATACTGTTAGGGTTAGGGTTAGCATCAGCCCTAGGATAGTGTTAGTGTTAGGGTTAGGGTTAGCATCAACCCTAGGATAGTGTTAGGGTTAGGGTTAGGGTTATCATCCGGCCTAGGATAGTGTTAGGGTTAGTGTTAGCATCAGCTCTAGGATAGCGTTAGGGTTAGGGTTAGTGTTAGCATCAGCCCTAGGATAGTGTTAGGGCTAGGGTTAGCATCAGCCCTAGGATAGTGTTAGGGTTAGGGTTAGGGTTATCATCTGGCCTAGCATAGTGTTAGTGTTAGGGTTAGCATCAGCCCTAGGATAGTGTTAGGGTTAGGGTTAGGGTTAGGTTTAGCATCAGCCCTAGAATAGTGTTAGTGTTAGGATTAGGGTCAGCAACAGCCCTACGATAGTGTTAGGGTTAGGGTTAGGGATAGCATCAGCCCTAGCATAGTGTTAGGGATAGGGGTAGGGTTAGCATCAGCCCTAGGATAGTGTTAGGGTTAGGGTTAGGGTTAGCATCAGGCCTAGGATAGTGTTAGGGTTAGGGTTAGCATCAGCCATAGGATAGTGTTAGGGGTGAGGTTACGGTTAGCATCAGCCCTAGGATAGTGTTAGGGTTAGGGTTAGGGTTAGCATCAGCCCTAGGATAGTGTTAGGGTTAGGGTTAGGGTTAGCATCAACCCTAGGATAGTGTTAGGGTTAGGGTTAGGGTTATCATCCGGCCTAGGATAGTGTTATGGTTAGTGTTAGCATCAGCTCTAGGATAGTCTTAGGGTTAGGGTTAGTGTTAGCATCAGCCCTAGGATAGTGTTAGGGCTAGGGTTAGCATCAGCCCTAGGATAGTGTTAGGGTTAGGGTTACGGTTATCATCTGGCCTAGCATAGTGTTAGTGTTAGGGTTAGCATCAGCCCTAGGATAGTGTTAGGGTTAGGGTTAGGGTTAGGGTTAGCATCAGCCCTAGAATAGTGTTAGTGTTAGGATTAGGGTCAGCAACAGCTCTAGGATAGTGTTAGGGTTAGGGTTAGGGATAGCATCAGCCCTAGGATAGTGTTGGGGATAGGGGTAGGTTTAGCATCAGCCCTAGGATAGTGTTAGGGTTAGGGTTAGGGTTAGCATCAGGCCTAGGATAGTGTTAGGGTTAGGGTTAGCATCAGCCTTAGGACAGTGTTAGTGTTAGGGTTAGGGTTAGCATCAGCCCTAGGATAGTGTTAGGGTTAGGGTTAGCATCAGCCCTAGGATAGTGTTAGGGTTAGCGTTAGGGTTAGTATCATCCCTAGGACAGTGTTAGGGTTAGAGTTAGGGTTAGCATCAGCCCTAGGATAGTGTTAGGGTTAGGGTTAGGGTTAGCATCAGCCCGAGGATAGTGTTAGGGTTAGGGTTAGGGCTGCCATCAACCCTAGGATACTGTTAGGGTTAGGGTTAGCATCAGCCCTAGGATAGTGTTAGGGTTAGGGTTAGGGTTAGCATCAACCCTAGGATAGTGTTAGGGTTAGGGTTAGGGTTATCATCCGGCCTAGGATAGTGTTAGGGTTAGGGTTAGCATCAGCTCTAGGATGGTGTTAGGGTTAGGGTTAGTGTTAGCATCATCCCTAGGATAGTGTTAGGGCTAGGGTTAGCATCAGCCCTAGGATAGTGTTAGGGTTAGGATTAGGGTTATCATCTGGCCTAGCATAGTGTTAGTGTTAGGGTTAGCATCAGCCCTAGGATAGTGTTAGGGTTAGGGTTAGGGTTAGGGTTAGCATCAGCCCTAGAATAGTGTTAGTGTTAGGATTAGGGTCAGCAACAGCCCTAGGATAGTGTTAGGGTTAGGGTTAGGGATAGCATCAGCCCTAGGATAGTGTTAGGGATAGGGGTAGGGTTAGCATCAGCCCTAGGATAGTGTTAGGGTTAGGGTTAGGGTTAACATCAGGCCTAGGATAGTGTTAGGGTTAGGGTTAGCATCAGCCATAGGATAGTGTTAGTGTTAGGGTTAGGGTTAGCATCAGCCCTAGGATAGTGTTAGGGTTAGGGTTAGCATCAGCACTAGGATAGTGTTAGGGTTAGGGTTAGGGTTAGTATCAGCCCTAGGATAGTGTTAGGGTTAGAGTTAGGGTTAGCATCAGCCCTAGGATACAGTTAGGGTTAGGGTTAGGGTTAGCATCAGCCCGAGGATAGTGTTAGGGTTAGGGTTAGGGCTGGCATCAGCCCTAGGATACTGGTAGGGTTAGGGTTAGCATCAGCCCTAGAATAGTGTTAGGGTTAGGGTTAGGGTTAGCATCAGCGCTAGGATAGTGTTAGGGTTAGGGTTAGGGTTAGCATCAGGCCTAGGATATTGTTAGGGTTATGGTTAGCATCAGCCTTAGGATACTGTTAGGGTTAGGGTTAGGGTTAGCATCAGCCCTAGGATAGTGTTAGGGTTAGGGTTAGGGTTAGCATCATCCCTAGGATAGTGTTAGGGTTAGGGTTAGCATCAGCCCTAGGATAGTGTTATGGTTATTGTTACGGTTAGCATGAGCCCTAGGATAGTGTTAGGGTTAGGGTTAGCATCTGACATAGGATAGTGTTAGGGTTAGGGTTAGGGTTAGCATCAGCCCTAGGATAGTGTTAGGGTTAGGGTTAGCGTTAGCATCAGCCCTAGGATAGTGTTAGTGTTAGGTTAGGGTTAGCATCAACCCTAGGATAGTGTTAGGTTTAGGGTTAGTGTTAGCATCAGCCCTAGGATAGTGTTAGGGTTAGGGTTAGCCTCAGCCCTAGGATAGTGTTAGGGTTAGGGTTAGCCTCAGCCCTAGAATAGTGTTAGAGTTAGTGTTAGGTTTAGCATCAGCCCTAGGATAGGGTTAGGGTTAGGGTTAGCATCAGCCCTAGGATAGTGTTAGGGTTAGGGTTAGGGTTAGCATCAGCCCTAGGATAGTGCTAGGGTTAGGGTTAGGGTTAGCATCAGCATTAGGATAGTGTTAGGGTTAGGGTTAGCATCAGCCCTAGTATAGTGTTAGCGTTAGTGTTAGGGTTATCATCAGGCCTAGGATAGTGTTAGTTTTAGGGTTAGCATCAGCCCTAGGATAGTGTTAGTGTTAGGGTTAGGGTAAACATCAGCCCTAGGATAGTGTTAGGGTTAGAGTTAGCATCAGCCCTAGGATAGTGTTAGGGTTAGGGTTAGGGTAAGCATCAGCCCTAGGATAGTGTTAGGGTTAGGGTTAGCATCAGCCTTAGGATACTGTTAGGGTTAGGGTTAGGGTTAGCATCAGCCCTAGGATAGTGTCAGGGTTAGGGTTAGCATCAGACATAGGATAGTGTTAGGGTTAGGGTTAGGGTTAGGATCAGCCCTAGGATAGTGTTAGGGTTAGGGTTAGGGTTAGGATCAGCCCTAGGATAGTGTTAGAGTTAGGGTTAGGGTTAGAATCAACCCTAGGATAGTGTTAGGTTTAGGGTTAGGGTTAGCATCAGCCCTAGGATAGTGTTAGGGTTAGGGTTAGCATCAGCCCTAGGATAGTGTTAGGGTTAGGGTTAGGGTAAGCATCAGCCCTAGGATAGTGTTAGGGTTAGGGTTAGCATCAGCCTAGGATACTGTTAGGGTTAGGGTTAGGGTTAGCATCAGCCCTAGGATAGTGTTAGGGTTAGGGTTAGCATCAGACATAGGATAGTGTTAGGGGTGAGGTTACGGTTAGCATCAGCCCTAGGATAGTGTTAGGGTTAGGGTTAGGGTTAGCATCAGCCCTAGGATAGTGTTAGGGTTAGGGTTAGGGTTAGCATCAACCCTAGGATAGTGTTAGGGTTAGGGTTAGGGTTATCATCCGGCCTAGGATAGTGTTATGGTTAGGGTTAGCATCAGCTCTAGGATAGTGTTAGGGTTAGGGTTAGTGTTAGCATCAGCCCTAGGATAGTGTTAGGGCTAGGGTTAGCATCAGCCCTAGGATAGTGTTAGGGTTAGGGTTAGGGTTATCATCTGGCCTAGCATAGTGTTAGCGTTAGGGTTAGCATCAGCCCTAGGATAGTGTTAGGGTTATGGTTAGGGTTAGGGTTAGCATCAGCCCTAGAATAGTGTTAGTGTTAGGATTAGGGTCAGCAACAGCTCTAGGATAGTGTTAGGGTTAGGGTTAGGGATAGCATCAGCCCTAGGATAGTGTTAGGGTTAGGGTTAGGGTTAGCATCAGGCCCAGGATAGTGTTAGGGTTAGGGTTAGCATCAGCCTTAGGATAGTGTTAGTGTTAGGGTTAGGGTTAGCATCAGCCCTAGGATAGTGTTATGGTTAGGGTTAGCATCAGCCCTAGGATAGTGTTAGGGTTAGCGTTAGGGTTAGTATCAGCCCTAGGATAGTGTTAGGGTTAGAGTTAGGGTTAGCATCAGCCCTAGGATAGTGTTAGGGTTAGGGTTAGGGTTAGCATCAGCCCGAGGATAGTGTTAGGGTTAGGGTTAGGTCTGCCATCAGCCCTAGGATACTGTTAGGGTTAGGGTTAGCATCAGCCCTAGGATAGTGTTAGGGTTAGGGTTAGGGTTAGCATCAACCCTAGGATAGTGTTAGGGTTAGGGTTAGGGTTATCATCCGGCCTAGGATAGTGTTAGGGTTAGGGTTAGCATCAGCTCTAGGATAGTGTTAGGGTTAGGGTTAGTGTTAGCATCAGCCCTAGGATAGTGTTAGGGCTAGGGTTAGCATCAGCCCTAGGATCGTGTTAGGGTTAGGGTTAGGGTTATCATCTGGCCTAGCATAGTGTTAGTGTTAGGGTTAGCATCAGCCCTAGGATAGTGTTAGGGTTAGGGTTAGGGTTAGGGTTAGCATCAGCCCTAGGATAGTGTTAGTGTTAGGATTAGGGTCAGCAACAGCCCTAGGATAGTGTTAGGGTTAGGGTTAGGGATAGCATCAGCCCTAGGATAGTGTTAGGGATAGGGGTAGGGTTAGCATCAGCCCTAGGATAGTGTTAGGGTTAGGGTTAGGGTTAGCATCAGGCCTAGGATAGTGTTAGGGTTAGGGTTAGCATCAGCCATAGGATAGTGTTAGTGTTAGGGTTAGGGTTAGCATCAGCCATAGGATAGTGTTAGGGTTAGGGTTAGCATCAGCACTAGGATAGTGTTAGGGTTAGGGTTAGGGTTAGTATCAGCCCTAGGATAGCGTTAGGGTTAGAGTTAGGGTTTGCATCAGCCCTAGGATAGTGTTAGGGTTAGGGTTAGCATCAGCCCGAGGATAGCGTTAGGGTTAGGGTTAGCATCAGCCTAGGATACTGTTAGGGTTAGGGTTAGCATCAGCCCTAGAATAGTGTTAGGGTTAGGGTTAGGGTTAGCATCAGCGCTAGGATAGTGTTAGGGTTAGGGTTAGGGTTAGCATCAGGCCTAGGATAGTGTTAGGGTTAGGGTTAGCATCAGCCTTAGGATACTGTTAGGGTTAGGGTTAGGGTTAGCATCAGCCCTAAGATAGTGTTAGGGTTAGGGTTAGCATCAGCCCTAGGATAGTGTTAGGGTTAGGGTTATGGTTAGCATCAGCCCTAGGATAATGTTTGGGTTAGGGTTAGCATCAGCCCTAATATAGTGTTAGGGTTACGGTTAGGGTTAGCATCAGCCCTAGGATAGTGTTAGGTTTAGGGTTAGGGTTAGCATCAGCCCGAGGATAGTGTTAGGGTTAGGGTTAGACTCAGCCCTAGGATACTGTTAGGGTTATTGTTAGGGTTAGCATCAGCCCTAGGATAGTGTTAGGGTTAGGGTTAGCATCAGCCCTAGGAGAGTGTTAGGGTTAGGGTTAGGGTTAGCATCAGCCCTAGGATAGTGTTAGGGTTAGGGTTAGCATCAGCCCTAGGATAATGTTATGGTTAAGGTGATGGTTAGCATCAGGCCTAGGATAGTGTTAGGGTTAGGGTTAGGGTGAGCATCAGCCCTAGGATAGTGTTAGGGTTAGGGTTAGACTCAGCCCTAGGATAATGTTAGGGTTATTGTTAGGGTTAGCATCAGCCCTAGGATAGTGTTAGGGTTAGGGTTAGCATCAGCCCTATAGAGTGTTAGGGTTAGGGTTAGGGTTAGCATCAGCCCTAGGATAGTGTTAGGGTTAGGGTTAGCATCAGCCCTAGGATAGTGTTAGGGTTAGGGTTAGGGTTAGCATCAGCCCTAGGATAGTGTTATGGTTAGGGTTAGCATCAGCCCTAGGATAGTGTTAGGGTTAGGGTTAGGGTTAGCATCAGCCCTAGGAGAGTGTTAGGGTTAGGGTTAGGGTTAGCATCAGGCCTAGGATAGTGTTAGGGTTAGGGTTAGCATCAGCCCTAGGATAGTGTTATGGTTAGTGTTAGGGTTAGCATCAGCCCTAGGATAGTGTTAGGGTAAGGGTTAGCATCAGCCCTAGGATAGTGTTAGGTTTAGGGTTATGGTTAGCATCAGCCGTAGGATAGTGTTAGGGTTAGGGTTATGGTTAGCATCAGCCCTAGGATAGTGTTAGGGTTAGGGTTAGCATCAGCCCTAAGATAGTGTTAGGGTTAGGGTTAGGGTTAAAATCAGCTTAGGATAGTGTTAGGGTTAGGGTTAGGGTTAGCATCAGCCCTAGGATAGTGTTAGGGTTAGGGTTAGCATCACCCCTAGGATAGTGTTAGGGTTAGGGTTAGGGTTAGCATCAGCCCTAGGATAGTGTTAGGGTTAGGGTTAGCATCAGCCCTAGGATAGTGTTAGGGTTAGGGTTAGGGTTAGCATCAGCCCTAGGATAGTGTTAGGGTTAGGGTTAGCCTCAGCCCTAGGATAGTGTTAGAGTTAGTGTTAGGGTTAGCATCAGCCCTAGGATAGGGTTAGGTTTAGGGTTAGCATCAGCCCTAGGATAGTGTTAGGGTTAGGGTTAGGGTTAGCATCAGCCCTAGGATAGGGTTAGGTTTAGGGTTAGCATCAGCCCTAGGAGAGTGTTAGGGTTAGGGTTAGGGTTAGCATCAGCCCTAGGATAGTGTTAGGGTTAGGGTTCGCATCAGCCCTAGGATAATGATATGGTTAGGGTTATGGTTAGCATAAGCTCTAGGATAGTGTTATTGTTAGTGTTAGCCTCAGCCCTAGGAGAGTGTTACCGTTACGGTTAGCATCAGCCCTAGGATAGTGTTAGGGTTAGGGTTGGGGTTAGGGTTAGCATCAGCCCTAGGATAGTGTTAGGGTTAGGGTTAGGGTTAGCAACAGCCCTAGGATAGTGTTAGGGTTAGGGTTAGGGATAACATCAGCCCTAGGATAGTGTTAGGGTTAGGGTTAGGGTTAGTATCAGCCCTAGGATAGTGTTAGGATTAGGGTTAGGTTTAGCATCAGCCCAAGGATAGTGTTAGGGTTAGGGATAGGGCTAGCATCAGCCATAGGATAGTGTTAGCGTTAGGGTTAGCATCAGCCCTAGGATAGTGTTAGGGTTAGGGTTAGGGTTAGCATCAGCCCTAGGATAGTGTTAGGGTTAGGGTTAGCATTAGCCTTAGGATAGTGTCAGGGTTAGGGTTAGGGTTAGCATCAGCCCTAGGATAGAGTTAGGGTTAGGGTTAGCATCAGCCCTAGGATAGTGTTAGGGTTAGGGTTAGGGTTAGCATCATCCCTAGGATAGTGTTAGGGTTAGGGTTAGCATCAGCCCTAGGATAGTGTTATGGTTATTGTTACGGTTAGCATCAGCCCTAGGATAGTGTTAGGGTTAGGGTTAGCATCAGACATAGGATAGTGTTAGGGTTAGGGTTAGGGTTAGCATCAGCCCTAGGATAGTGTTAGGGTTAGGGTTAGCGTTAGCATCAGCCCTAGGATAGTGTTAGTGTTAGGGTTAGGGTTAGCATCAACCCTAGGATAGTGTTAGGTTTAGGGTTAGTGTTAGCATCAGCCCTAGGATAGTGTTAGGGTTAGGGTTAGCCTCAGCGCTAGGATAGTGTTAGGGTTACGGTTAGCCTCAGCCCTAGAATAGTGTTAGAGTTAGTGTTAGGTTTAGCATCAGCCCTAGGATAGGGTTAGGGTTAGGGTTAGCATCAGCCCTAGGATAGTGTTAGGGTTAGGGTTAGGGTTAGCATCAGCCCTAGGATAGTGTTAGGGTTAGGGTTAGGGTTAGCATCATCCCTAGGATAGTGCTAGGGTTAGGGTTAGGGTTAGCATCAGCATTAGGATAGTGTTAGGGTTAGGGTTAGCATCAGCCCTAGTATAGTGTTAGCGTTAGTGTTAGGGTTATCATCAGGCCTAGGATAGTGTTAGTTTTAGGGTTAGCATCAGCCCTAGGATAGTGTTAGGGTTAGGGTTAGGGTAAACATCAGCCCTAGGATAGTGTTAGTGTTAGAGTCAGCATCAGCCCTAGGATAGTGTTACGGTTAGGGTTAGGGTAAGCATCAGCCCTAGGATAGTGTTAGGGTTAGGGTTAGCATCAGCCTTAGGATACTGTTAGGGTTAGGGTTAGGGTTAGCATCAGCCCTAGGATAGTGTCAGGGTTAGGGTTAGCATCAGACATAGGATAGTGTTAGGGTTAGGGTTAGGGTTAGGATCAGCCCTAGGATAGTGTTAGGGTTAGCGTTAGGGTTAGGATCAGCCCTAGGATAGTGTTAGAGTTAGGGTTAGGGTTAGCATCAACCCTAGGATCGTGTTAGGGTTTGGGTTAGGGTTAGCCTCAGCCCTAGGATACTGTTAGGGTTAGGGTTAGCATCAGCCCTAGGATAGTGTTAGGGTTAGGGTTAGGGTAAGCATCAGCCCTAGGATAGTGTTAGGGTTAGGGTTAGCATCAGCCCTAGGATACTGTTAGGGTTAGGGTTAGGGTTAGCATCAGCCCTAGGATAGTGTTAGGGTTAGGGTTAGCATCAGACATAGGATAGTGTTAGGGGTGAGGTTACGGTTAGCATCAGCCTAGGATAGTGTTAGGGTTAGGGTTAGGGTTAGCATCAGCCCTAGGATAGTGTTAGGGTTAGGGTTAGGGTTAGCATCAACCCAAGGATAGTGTTAGCGTTAGGGTTAGGGTTATCATCCGGCCTAGGATAGTGTTATGGTTAGGGTTAGCATCAGCTCTAGGATAGTGTTAGGGTTAGGGTTAGTGTTAGCATCAGCCCTAGGATAGTGTTAGGGCTAGGGTTAGCATCAGCCCTAGGATAGTGTTAGGGTTAGGGTTAGGGTTATCATCTGGCCTAGCATAGTGTTAGTGTTAGGGTTAGCATCAGCCCTAGGATAGTGTTAGGATTAGGGTTAGGGTTAGGGTTAGCATCAGCCCTAGAATAGTGTTAGTGTTAGGATTAGGGTCAGCAACAGCTCTAGGATAGTGTTAGGGTTAGGGTTAGGGATAGCATCAGCCCTAGGATAATGTTAGGGTTAGGGTTAGGGCTGCCATCAGCCCTAGGATACTGTTAGGGTTAGGGTTAGCATCAGCCCTAGGATAGTGTTAGGGTTAGGGTTAGGGTTAGCATCAACCCTAGGATAGTGTTAGGGTTAGGGTTAGGGTTATCATCCGGCCTAGGATAGTGTTAGGGTTAGGGTTAGCATCAGCTCTAGGATAGTGTTAGGGTTAGGGTTAGTGTTAGCATCAGCCCTAGGATAGTGTTAGGGCTAGGGTTAGCATCATCCCTAGGATAGTGTTAGGGTTAGGATTAGGGTTATCATCTGGCCTAGCATAGTGTTAGTGTCAGGGTTAGCATCAGCCCTAGGATAGTGTTAGGGTTAGGGTTAGGGTTAGGGTTAGCATCAGCCCTAGAATAGTGTTAGTGTTAGGATTAGGGTCAGCAACAGCCCTAGGATAGTGTTAGGGTTAGGGTTAGGGATAGCATCAGCCCTAGGATAGTGTTAGGGATAGGGGTAGGGTTAGCATCAGCCCTAGGATAGTGTTAGGGTTAGGGTTAGGGTTAGCATCAGGCCTAGGATAGTGTTAGGGTTAGGGTTAGCATCAGCCATAGGATAGTGTTAGTGTTACGGTTAGGGTTAGCATCAACCCTAGGATAGTGTTAGGGTTAGGGTTAGCATCAGCACTAGGATAGTGTTAGGGTTAGGGTTAGGGTTAGTATCAGCCCTAGGATAGTGTTAGGGTTAGAGTTAGGGTTAGCATCAGCCCTAGGATAGAGTTAGGGTTAGGGTAAGGGTTAGCATCAGCGCTAGGATAGTGTTAGGGTTAGGGTTAGGGTTAGCATCAGGCCTAGGATAGTGTTAGGGTTAGGGTTAGCATCAGCCTTAGGATACTGTTAGGGTAAGGGTTAGGGTTAGCATCAGCCCTAGGATAGTGTTAGGGTTAGGGTTAGGGTTAGCATCATCCCTAGGATAGTGTAAGGGTTAGGGTTAGCATCAGCCCTAGGATAGTGTTATGGTTATTGTTACGGTTAGCATCAGCCCTAGGATAGTGTTAGGGTTAGGGTTAGCATCAGACATAGGATAGTGTTAGGGTTAGGGTTAGGGTTAGCATCAGCCCTAGGATAGTGTTAGGGTTAGGGTTAGCGTTAGCATCAGCCCTAGGATAGTGTTAGTGTTAGGGTTAGGGTTAGCATGAACCCTAGGATAGTGTTAGGTTTAGGGTTAGTGTTAGCATCAGCCCTAGGATAGTGTTAGGGTTAGGGTTAGCCTCAGCCCTAGGATAGTGTTAGGGTTAGGGTTAGCCTCAGCCCTAGAATAGTGTTAGAGTTAGTGTTAGGTTTAGCATCAGCCCTAGGATAGGGTTAGGGTTAGGGTTAGCATCAGCCCTAGGATAATGTTAGGGTTAGGGTTAGGGTTAGCATCAGCCCTAGGATAGTGTCAGGGTTAGGGTTAGCATCAGACATAGGATAGTGTTAGGGTTAGGGTTAGGGTTAGGATCAGCCCTAGGATAGTGTTAGGGTTAGGGTTAGGGTTAGGATCAGCCCTAGGATAGTGTTAGAGTTAGGGTTAGGGTTAGCATCAACCCTAGGATAGTGTTAGGGTTAGGGTTAGGGTAAACATCAGCCCTAGGATAGTGTTAGGGTTAGAGTTAGCATCAGCCCTAGGATAGTGTTAGGGTTACGGTTAGGGTAAGCATCAGCCCTAGGATAGTGTTAGGGTTAGGGTTAGCATCAGCCTTAGGATACTGTTAGGGTTAGGGTTAGGGTTAGCATCAGCCCTAGGATAGTGTCAGGGTTAGGGTTAGCATCAGACATAGGATAGTGTTAGGGTTAGGGTTAGGGTTAGGATCAGCCCTAGGATAGTGTTACGGTTAGGGTTAGGGTTAGGATCAGCCCTAGGATAGTGTTAGAGTTAGGGTTAGGGTTAGCATCAGCCCTAGGATAGTGTTAGGGTTAGGGTTAGGGTAAGCATCAGCCCTAGGATACTGTTAGGGTTAGGGTTAGCATCAGCCCTAGGATAATGTTAGGGTTAGGGTTATGGTTAGCATCAGCACTAGGATAGTGTTAGGGTTAGGGTTAGCATCAGACATAGGATAGTGTTAGGGGTGAGGTTACGGTTAGCATCAGCCCTAGGATAGTGTTAGGGTTACGGTTAGGGTTAGCATCAGCCCGAGGATAGTGTTAGGGTTAGGGTTAGGGCTGCCATCAACCCTAGGATACTGTTAGGGTTAGGGTTAGCATCAGCCCTAGGATAGTGTTAGTGTTAGGGTTAGGGTTAGCATCAGCCCTAGGATAGTGTTAGGGTTAGGGTTAGCATCAGCCCTAGGATAGTGTTAGGGTTAGCGTTAGGGTTAGTATCAGCCCTAGGATAGTGTTAGGGTTAGAGTTAGGGTTAGCATCAGCCCTAGGATAGTGTTAGGGTTAGGGTTAGGGTTAGCATCAGCCCGAGGATAGTGTTAGGGTTAGGGTTAGGGCTGCCATCAGCCCTAGGATACTGTTAGGGTTAGGGTTAGCATCAGCCCTAGGATAGTGTTAGTGTTAGGGTTAGGGTTAGCATCAACCCTAGGATAGTGTTAGGGTTAGGGTTAGGGTTATCATCCGGCCTAGGATAGTGTTAGGGTTAGTGTTAGCATCAGCTCTAGGATAGCGTTAGGGTTAGGGTTAGTGTTAGCATCAGCCCTAGGATAGTGTTAGGGCTAGGGTTAGCATCAGCCCTAGGATAGTGTTAGGGTTAGGGTTAGGGTTATCATCTGGCCTAGCATAGTGTTAGTGTTAGGGTTAGCATCAGCCCTAGGATAGTGTTAGGGTTAGGGTTAGGGTTAGGTTTAGCATCAGCCCTAGAATAGTGTTAGTGTTAGGATTAGGGTCAGCAACAGCCCTACGATAGTGTTAGGGTTAGGGTTAGGGATAGCATCAGCCCTAGCATAGTGTTAGGGATAGGGGTAGGGTTAGCATCAGCCCTAGGATAGTGTTAGGGTTAGGGTTAGGGTTAGCATCAGGCCTAGGATAGTGTTAGGGTTAGGGTTAGCATCAGCCATAGGATAGTGTTAGGGGTGAGGTTACGGTTAGCATCAGCCCTAGGATAGTGTTAGGGTTAGGGTTAGGGTTAGCATCAGCCCTAGGATAGTGTTAGGGTTAGGGTTAGGGTTAGCATCAACCCTAGGATAGTGTTAGGGTTAGGGTTAGGGTTATCATCCGGCCTAGGATAGTGTTATGGTTAGTGTTAGCATCAGCTCTAGGATAGTCTTAGGGTTAGGGTTAGTGTTAGCATCAGCCCTAGGATAGTGTTAGGGCTAGGGTTAGCATCAGCCCTAGGATAGTGTTAGGGTTAGGGTTACGGTTATCATCTGGCCTAGCATAGTGTTAGTGTTAGGGTTAGCATCAGCCCTAGGATAGTGTTAGGGTTAGGGTTAGGGTTAGGGTTAGCATCAGCCCTAGAATAGTGTTAGTGTTAGGATTAGGGTCAGCAACAGCTCTAGGATAGTGTTAGGGTTAGGGTTAGGGATAGCATCAGCCCTAGGATAGTGTTGGGGATAGGGGTAGGTTTAGCATCAGCCCTAGGATAGTGTTAGGGTTAGGGTTAGGGTTAGCATCAGGCCTAGGATAGTGTTAGGGTTAGGGTTAGCATCAGCCTTAGGACAGTGTTAGTGTTAGGGTTAGGGTTAGCATCAGCCCTAGGATAGTGTTAGGGTTAGGGTTAGCATCAGCCCTAGGATAGTGTTAGGGTTAGCGTTAGGGTTAGTATCATCCCTAGGACAGTGTTAGGGTTAGAGTTAGGGTTAGCATCAGCCCTAGGATAGTGTTAGGGTTAGGGTTAGGGTTAGCATCAGCCCGAGGATAGTGTTAGGGTTAGGGTTAGGGCTGCCATCAACCCTAGGATACTGTTAGGGTTAGGGTTAGCATCAGCCCTAGGATAGTGTTAGGGTTAGGGTTAGGGTTAGCATGAACCCTAGGATAGTGTTAGGTTTAGGGTTAGTGTTAGCATCAGCCCTAGGATAGTGTTAGGGTTAGGGTTAGCCTCAGCCCTAGGATAGTGTTAGGGTTAGGGTTAGCCTCAGCCCTAGAATAGTGTTAGAGTTAGTGTTAGGTTTAGCATCAGCCCTAGGATAGGGTTAGGGTTAGGGTTAGCATCAGCCCTAGGATAATGTTAGGGTTAGGGTTAGGGTTAGCATCAGCCCTAGGATAGTGTCAGGGTTAGGGTTAGCATCAGACATAGGATAGTGTTAGGGTTAGGGTTAGGGTTAGGATCAGCCCTAGGATAGTGTTAGGGTTAGGGTTAGGGTTAGGATCAGCCCTAGGATAGTGTTAGAGTTAGGGTTAGGGTTAGCATCAACCCTAGGATAGTGTTAGGGTTAGGGTTAGGGTAAACATCAGCCCTAGGATAGTGTTAGGGTTAGAGTTAGCATCAGCCCTAGGATAGTGTTAGGGTTACGGTTAGGGTAAGCATCAGCCCTAGGATAGTGTTAGGGTTAGGGTTAGCATCAGCCTTAGGATACTGTTAGGGTTAGGGTTAGGGTTAGCATCAGCCCTAGGATAGTGTCAGGGTTAGGGTTAGCATCAGACATAGGATAGTGTTAGGGTTAGGGTTAGGGTTAGGATCAGCCCTAGGATAGTGTTAGGGTTAGGGTTAGGGTTAGGATCAGCCCTAGGATAGTGTTAGAGTTAGGGTTAGGGTTAGCATCAGCCCTAGGATAGTGTTAGGGTTAGGGTTAGGGTAAGCATCAGCCCTAGGATACTGTTAGGGTTAGGGTTAGCATCAGCCCTAGGATAATGTTAGGGTTAGGGTTATGGTTAGCATCAGCACTAGGATAGTGTTAGGGTTAGGGTTAGCATCAGACATAGGATAGTGTTAGGGGTGAGGTTACGGTTAGCATCAGCCCTAGGATAGTGTTAGGGTTACGGTTAGGGTTAGCATCAGCCCGAGGATAGTGTTAGGGTTAGGGTTAGGGCTGCCATCAACCCTAGGATACTGTTAGGGTTAGGGTTAGCATCAGCCCTAGGATAGTGTTAGTGTTAGGGTTAGGGTTAGCATCAGCCCTAGGATAGTGTTAGGGTTAGGGTTAGCATCAGCCCTAGGATAGTGTTAGGGTTAGCGTTAGGGTTAGTATCAGCCCTAGGATAGTGTTAGGGTTAGAGTTAGGGTTAGCATCAGCCCTAGGATAGTGTTAGGGTTAGGGTTAGGGTTAGCATCAGCCCGAGGATAGTGTTAGGGTTAGGGTTAGGGCTGCCATCAGCCCTAGGATACTGTTAGGGTTAGGGTTAGCATCAGCCCTAGGATAGTGTTAGTGTTAGGGTTAGGGTTAGCATCAACCCTAGGATAGTGTTAGGGTTAGGGTTAGGGTTATCATCCGGCCTAGGATAGTGTTAGGGTTAGTGTTAGCATCAGCTCTAGGATAGCGTTAGGGTTAGGGTTAGTGTTAGCATCAGCCCTAGGATAGTGTTAGGGCTAGGGTTAGCATCAGCCCTAGGATAGTGTTAGGGTTAGGGTTAGGGTTATCATCTGGCCTAGCATAGTGTTAGTGTTAGGGTTAGCATCAGCCCTAGGATAGTGTTAGGGTTAGGGTTAGGGTTAGGTTTAGCATCAGCCCTAGAATAGTGTTAGTGTTAGGATTAGGGTCAGCAACAGCCCTACGATAGTGTTAGGGTTAGGGTTAGGGATAGCATCAGCCCTAGCATAGTGTTAGGGATAGGGGTAGGGTTAGCATCAGCCCTAGGATAGTGTTAGGGTTAGGGTTAGGGTTAGCATCAGGCCTAGGATAGTGTTAGGGTTAGGGTTAGCATCAGCCATAGGATAGTGTTAGGGGTGAGGTTACGGTTAGCATCAGCCCTAGGATAGTGTTAGGGTTAGGGTTAGGGTTAGCATCAGCCCTAGGATAGTGTTAGGGTTAGGGTTAGGGTTAGCATCAACCCTAGGATAGTGTTAGGGTTAGGGTTAGGGTTATCATCCGGCCTAGGATAGTGTTATGGTTAGTGTTAGCATCAGCTCTAGGATAGTCTTAGGGTTAGGGTTAGTGTTAGCATCAGCCCTAGGATAGTGTTAGGGCTAGGGTTAGCATCAGCCCTAGGATAGTGTTAGGGTTCGGGTTACGGTTATCATCTGGCCTAGCATAGTGTTAGTGTTAGGGTTAGCATCAGCCCTAGGATAGTGTTAGGGTTAGGGTTAGGGTTAGGGTTAGCATCAGCCCTAGAATAGTGTTAGTGTTAGGATTAGGGTCAGCAACAGCTCTAGGATAGTGTTAGGGTTAGGGTTAGGGATAGCATCAGCCCTAGGATAGTGTTGGGGATAGGGGTAGGTTTAGCATCAGCCCTAGGATAGTGTTAGGGTTAGGGTTAGGGTTAGCATCAGGCCTAGGATAGTGTTAGGGTTAGGGTTAGCATCAGCCTTAGGACAGTGTTAGTGTTAGGGTTAGGGTTAGCATCAGCCCTAGGATAGTGTTAGGGTTAGGGTTAGCATCAGCCCTAGGATAGTGTTAGGGTTAGCGTTAGGGTTAGTATCATCCCTAGGACAGTGTTAGGGTTAGAGTTAGGGTTAGCATCAGCCCTAGGATAGTGTTAGGGTTAGGGTTAGGGTTAGCATCAGCCCGAGGATAGTGTTAGGGTTAGGGTTAGGGCTGCCATCAACCCTAGGATACTGTTAGGGTTAGGGTTAGCATCAGCCCTAGGATAGTGTTAGGGTTAGGGTTAGGGTTAGCATCAACCCTAGGATAGTGTTAGGGTTAGGGTTAGGGTTATCATCCGGCCTAGGATAGTGTTAGGGTTAGGGTTAGCATCAGCTCTAGGATGGTGTTAGGGTTAGGGTTAGTGTTAGCATCATCCCTAGGATAGTGTTAGGGCTAGGGTTAGCATCAGCCCTAGGATAGTGTTAGGGTTAGGATTAGGGTTATCATCTGGCCTAGCATAGTGTTAGTGTTAGGGTTAGCATCAGCCCTAGGATAGTGTTAGGGTTAGGGTTAGGGTTAGGGTTAGCATCAGCCCTAGAATAGTGTTAGTGTTAGGATTAGGGTCAGCAACAGCCCTAGGATAGTGTTAGGGTTAGGGTTAGGGATAGCATCAGCCCTAGGATAGTGTTAGGGATAGGGGTAGGGTTAGCATCAGCCCTAGGATAGTGTTAGGGTTAGGGTTAGGGTTAACATCAGGCCTAGGATAGTGTTAGGGTTAGGGTTAGCATCAGCCATAGGATAGTGTTAGTGTTAGGGTTAGGGTTAGCATCAGCCCTAGGATAGTGTTAGGGTTAGGGTTAGCATCAGCACTAGGATAGTGTTAGGGTTAGGGTTAGGGTTAGTATCAGCCCTAGGATAGTGTTAGGGTTAGAGTTAGGGTTAGCATCAGCCCTAGGATACAGTTAGGGTTAGGGTTAGGGTTAGCATCAGCCCGAGGATAGTGTTAGGGTTAGGGTTAGGGCTGGCATCAGCCCTAGGATACTGGTAGGGTTAGGGTTAGCATCAGCCCTAGAATAGTGTTAGGGTTAGGGTTAGGGTTAGCATCAGCGCTAGGATAGTGTTAGGGTTAGGGTTAGGGTTAGCATCAGGCCTAGGATATTGTTAGGGTTATGGTTAGCATCAGCCTTAGGATACTGTTAGGGTTAGGGTTAGGGTTAGCATCAGCCCTAGGATAGTGTTAGGGTTAGGGTTAGGGTTAGCATCATCCCTAGGATAGTGTTAGGGTTAGGGTTAGCATCAGCCCTAGGATAGTGTTATGGTTATTGTTACGGTTAGCATGAGCCCTAGGATAGTGTTAGGGTTAGGGTTAGCATCTGACATAGGATAGTGTTAGGGTTAGGGTTAGGGTTAGCATCAGCCCTAGGATAGTGTTAGGGTTAGGGTTAGCGTTAGCATCAGCCCTAGGATAGTGTTAGTGTTAGGTTAGGGTTAGCATCAACCCTAGGATAGTGTTAGGTTTAGGGTTAGTGTTAGCATCAGCCCTAGGATAGTGTTAGGGTTAGGGTTAGCCTCAGCCCTAGGATAGTGTTAGGGTTAGGGTTAGCCTCAGCCCTAGAATAGTGTTAGAGTTAGTGTTAGGTTTAGCATCAGCCCTAGGATAGGGTTAGGGTTAGGGTTAGCATCAGCCCTAGGATAGTGTTAGGGTTAGGGTTAGGGTTAGCATCAGCCCTAGGATAGTGCTAGGGTTAGGGTTAGGGTTAGCATCAGCATTAGGATAGTGTTAGGGTTAGGGTTAGCATCAGCCCTAGTATAGTGTTAGCGTTAGTGTTAGGGTTATCATCAGGCCTAGGATAGTGTTAGTTTTAGGGTTAGCATCAGCCCTAGGATAGTGTTAGTGTTAGGGTTAGGGTAAACATCAGCCCTAGGATAGTGTTAGGGTTAGAGTTAGCATCAGCCCTAGGATAGTGTTAGGGTTAGGGTTAGGGTAAGCATCAGCCCTAGGATAGTGTTAGGGTTAGGGTTAGCATCAGCCTTAGGATACTGTTAGGGTTAGGGTTAGGGTTAGCATCAGCCCTAGGATAGTGTCAGGGTTAGGGTTAGCATCAGACATAGGATAGTGTTAGGGTTAGGGTTAGGGTTAGGATCAGCCCTAGGATAGTGTTAGGGTTAGGGTTAGGGTTAGGATCAGCCCTAGGATAGTGTTAGAGTTAGGGTTAGGGTTAGAATCAACCCTAGGATAGTGTTAGGTTTAGGGTTAGGGTTAGCATCAGCCCTAGGATAGTGTTAGGGTTAGGGTTAGCATCAGCCCTAGGATAGTGTTAGGGTTAGGGTTAGGGTAAGCATCAGCCCTAGGATAGTGTTAGGGTTAGGGTTAGCATCAGCCTAGGATACTGTTAGGGTTAGGGTTAGGGTTAGCATCAGCCCTAGGATAGTGTTAGGGTTAGGGTTAGCATCAGACATAGGATAGTGTTAGGGGTGAGGTTACGGTTAGCATCAGCCCTAGGATAGTGTTAGGGTTAGGGTTAGGGTTAGCATCAGCCCTAGGATAGTGTTAGGGTTAGGGTTAGGGTTAGCATCAACCCTAGGATAGTGTTAGGGTTAGGGTTAGGGTTATCATCCGGCCTAGGATAGTGTTATGGTTAGGGTTAGCATCAGCTCTAGGATAGTGTTAGGGTTAGGGTTAGTGTTAGCATCAGCCCTAGGATAGTGTTAGGGCTAGGGTTAGCATCAGCCCTAGGATAGTGTTAGGGTTAGGGTTAGGGTTATCATCTGGCCTAGCATAGTGTTAGCGTTAGGGTTAGCATCAGCCCTAGGATAGTGTTAGGGTTATGGTTAGGGTTAGGGTTAGCATCAGCCCTAGAATAGTGTTAGTGTTAGGATTAGGGTCAGCAACAGCTCTAGGATAGTGTTAGGGTTAGGGTTAGGGATAGCATCAGCCCTAGGATAGTGTTAGGGTTAGGGTTAGGGTTAGCATCAGGCCCAGGATAGTGTTAGGGTTAGGGTTAGCATCAGCCTTAGGATAGTGTTAGTGTTAGGGTTAGGGTTAGCATCAGCCCTAGGATAGTGTTAGGGTTAGGGTTAGCATCAGCCCTAGGATAGTGTTAGGGTTAGCGTTAGGGTTAGTATCAGCCCTAGGATAGTGTTAGGGTTAGAGTTAGGGTTAGCATCAGCCCTAGGATAGTGTTAGGGTTAGGGTTAGGGTTAGCATCAGCCCGAGGATAGTGTTAGGGTTAGGGTTAGGTCTGCCATCAGCCCTAGGATACTGTTAGGGTTAGGGTTAGCATCAGCCCTAGGATAGTGTTAGGGTTAGGGTTAGGGTTAGCATCAACCCTAGGATAGTGTTAGGGTTAGGGTTAGGGTTATCATCCGGCCTAGGATAGTGTTAGGGTTAGGGTTAGCATCAGCTCTAGGATAGTGTTAGGGTTAGGGTTAGTGTTAGCATCAGCCCTAGGATAGTGTTAGGGCTAGGGTTAGCATCAGCCCTAGGATCGTGTTAGGGTTAGGGTTAGGGTTATCATCTGGCCTAGCATAGTGTTAGTGTTAGGGTTAGCATCAGCCCTAGGATAGTGTTAGGGTTAGGGTTAGGGTTAGGGTTAGCATCAGCCCTAGAATAGTGTTAGTGTTAGGATTAGGGTCAGCAACAGCCCTAGGATAGTGTTAGGGTTAGGGTTAGGGATAGCATCAGCCCTAGGATAGTGTTAGGGATAGGGGTAGGGTTAGCATCAGCCCTAGGATAGTGTTAGGGTTAGGGTTAGGGTTAGCATCAGGCCTAGGATAGTGTTAGGGTTAGGGTTAGCATCAGCCATAGGATAGTGTTAGTGTTAGGGTTAGGGTTAGCATCAGCCATAGGATAGTGTTAGGGTTAGGGTTAGCATCAGCACTAGGATAGTGTTAGGGTTAGGGTTAGGGTTAGTATCAGCCCTAGGATAGCGTTAGGGTTAGAGTTAGGGTTTGCATCAGCCCTAGGATAGTGTTAGGGTTAGGGTTAGCATCAGCCCGAGGATAGCGTTAGGGTTAGGGTTAGCATCAGCCTAGGATACTGTTAGGGTTAGGGTTAGCATCAGCCCTAGAATAGTGTTAGGGTTAGGGTTAGGGTTAGCATCAGCGCTAGGATAGTGTTAGGGTTAGGGTTAGGGTTAGCATCAGGCCTAGGATAGTGTTAGGGTTAGGGTTAGCATCAGCCTTAGGATACTGTTAGGGTTAGGGTTAGGGTTAGCATCAGCCCTAAGATAGTGTTAGGGTTAGGGTTAGCATCAGCCCTAGGATAGTGTTAGGGTTAGGGTTATGGTTAGCATCAGCCCTAGGATAATGTTTGGGTTAGGGTTAGCATCAGCCCTAATATAGTGTTAGGGTTACGGTTAGGGTTAGCATCAGCCCTAGGATAGTGTTAGGTTTAGGGTTAGGGTTAGCATCAGCCCGAGGATAGTGTTAGGGTTAGGGTTAGACTCAGCCCTAGGATACTGTTAGGGTTATTGTTAGGGTTAGCATCAGCCCTAGGATAGTGTTAGGGTTAGGGTTAGCATCAGCCCTAGGAGAGTGTTAGGGTTAGGGTTAGGGTTAGCATCAGCCCTAGGATAGTGTTAGGGTTAGGGTTAGCATCAGCCCTAGGATAATGTTATGGTTAAGGTGATGGTTAGCATCAGGCCTAGGATAGTGTTAGGGTTAGGGTTAGGGTGAGCATCAGCCCTAGGATAGTGTTAGGGTTAGGGTTAGACTCAGCCCTAGGATAATGTTAGGGTTATTGTTAGGGTTAGCATCAGCCCTAGGATAGTGTTAGGGTTAGGGTTAGCATCAGCCCTATAGAGTGTTAGGGTTAGGGTTAGGGTTAGCATCAGCCCTAGGATAGTGTTAGGGTTAGGGTTAGCATCAGCCCTAGGATAGTGTTAGGGTTAGGGTTAGGGTTAGCATCAGCCCTAGGATAGTGTTATGGTTAGGGTTAGCATCAGCCCTAGGATAGTGTTAGGGTTAGGGTTAGGGTTAGCATCAGCCCTAGGAGAGTGTTAGGGTTAGGGTTAGGGTTAGCATCAGGCCTAGGATAGTGTTAGGGTTAGGGTTAGCATCAGCCCTAGGATAGTGTTATGGTTAGTGTTAGGGTTAGCATCAGCCCTAGGATAGTGTTAGGGTAAGGGTTAGCATTAGCCCTAGGATAGTGTTAGGTTTAGGGTTATGGTTAGCATCAGCCGTAGGATAGTGTTAGGGTTAGGGTTATGGTTAGCATCAGCCCTAGGATAGTGTTAGGGTTAGGGTTAGCATCAGCCCTAAGATAGTGTTAGGGTTAGGGTTAGGGTTAAAATCAGCTTAGGATAGTGTTAGGGTTAGGGTTAGGGTTAGCATCAGCCCTAGGATAGTGTTAGGGTTAGGGTTAGCATCACCCCTAGGATAGTGTTAGGGTTAGGGTTAGGGTTAGCATCAGCCCTAGGATAGTGTTAGGGTTAGGGTTAGCATCAGCCCTAGGATAGTGTTAGGGTTAGGGTTAGGGTTAGCATCAGCCCTAGGATAGTGTTAGGGTTAGGGTTAGCCTCAGCCCTAGGATAGTGTTAGAGTTAGTGTTAGGGTTAGCATCAGCCCTAGGATAGGGTTAGGTTTAGGGTTAGCATCAGCCCTAGGATAGTGTTAGGGTTAGGGTTAGGGTTAGCATCAGCCCTAGGATAGTGTTAGGGTTAGGGTTAGCATCAGCCGTAGGGTAGTGTTAGGGTTAGGGTTAGGGTTAGCATCAGCCCTAGGATAGTGTTAGGGTTAGGGTTACCATCAGCCCTAAGATAGTGTTAGGGTTAGGGTTAGGGTTAGCATCAGGCCTAGGATAGTGTTAGGGTTAGGGTTAGCATCAGCCTTAGGATAGTGTTAGGGTTAGGGTTAGGGTTAGCATCAGCCGTAGGATAGTGTTAGGGTTAGGGTTAGCATCAGCCCTAGGATAGTGTTAGGATTAGGGTTAGGGTTAGTATCAGCCCTAGGATAGTGTTAGGGTTAGAGTCAGGGTTAGCATCAGCCCTAGGATAGTGTTAGGGTTAGGGTTAGGGTTAGCATCAGCCCCAGGATAGTGTTAGGGTTAGGGTTAGGGCTGGCATCAGCCCTAGGATACTGTTAGGGTTAGGGTTAGCATCAGCCCTAGAATAGTGTTAGGGTTAGGGTTAGGGTTAGCATCAGCGCTAGGATATCGTTAGGGTTAGGCTTAGGGTTAGCATCAGGCCTAGGATAGTGTTAGGGTTAGGTTTAGCATCAGCCTTAGGATACTGTTAGGGTTAGGGTTAGGGTTAGCATCAGCCCTAGGATAGTGTTAGGGTTAGGGTTAGCATCAGCCCTAGGATAGTGGTAGGGTTAGGGTTATGGGTAGCATCAGCCCTAGGATAATGTTAGGGTTAGGGTTAGCATCAGCCCTAATATAGTGTTAGGGTTAGGATTAGGGTTAGCATCAGGTCTAGGATAGTGTTAGGGTTAGGGTTAGCATCAGCCTTAGGATAGTGTTAGGGTTAGGGTTAGGGTTAGCATCAGCCCTAGGATAGTGTTAGGGTTAGGGTTAGCATCAGCCCTAGGATAGTGTTACGTTTAGGGTTAGGGTTATCATCAGCCCTAGGATAGTGTTAGGGTTAGGGTTAGACTCAGCCCTAGGATACTGTTAGGGTTATTGTTAGGGTTAGCATCAGCCCTAGGATAGTGTTAGGGTTAGGGTTAGCATCAGCCCCAGGAGAGTGTTAGGGTTGGGGTTAGGGTTAGCATCAGCCCTAGGATAGTGTTAGGGTTATGGTTAGGGTTAGGGTTAGCATCAGCCCTAGAATAGTGTTAGTGTTAGGATTAGGGTCAGCAACAGCTCTAGGATAGTGTTAGGGTTAGGGTTAGGGATAGCATCAGCCCTAGGATAGTGTTAGGGTTAGGGTTAGGGTTAGCATCAGGCCCAGGATAGTGTTAGGGTTAGGGTTAGCATCAGCCTTAGGATAGTGTTAGTGTTAGGGTTAGGGTTAGCATCAGCCCTAGGATAGTGTTAGGGTTAGGGTTAGCATCAGCCCTAGGATAGTGTTAGGGTTAGCGTTAGGGTTAGTATCAGCCCTAGGATAGTGTTAGGGTTAGAGTTAGGGTTAGCATCAGCCCTAGGATAGTGTTAGGGTTAGGGTTAGGGTTAGCATCAGCCCGAGGATAGTGTTAGGGTTAGGGTTAGGTCTGCCATCAGCCCTAGGATACTGTTAGGGTTAGGGTTAGCATCAGCCCTAGGATAGTGTTAGGGTTAGGGTTAGGGTTAGCATCAACCCTAGGATAGTGTTAGGGTTAGGGTTAGGGTTATCATCCGGCCTAGGATAGTGTTAGGGTTAGGGTTAGCATCAGCTCTAGGATAGTGTTAGGGTTAGGGTTAGTGTTAGCATCAGCCCTAGGATAGTGTTAGGGCTAGGGTTAGCATCAGCCCTAGGATCGTGTTAGGGTTAGGGTTAGGGTTATCATCTGGCCTAGCATAGTGTTAGTGTTAGGGTTAGCATCAGCCCTAGGATAGTGTTAGGGTTAGGGTTAGGGTTAGGGTTAGCATCAGCCCTAGAATAGTGTTAGTGTTAGGATTAGGGTCAGCAACAGCCCTAGGATAGTGTTAGGGTTAGGGTTAGGGATAGCATCAGCCCTAGGATAGTGTTAGGGATAGGGGTAGGGTTAGCATCAGCCCTAGGATAGTGTTAGGGTTAGGGTTAGGGTTAGCATCAGGCCTAGGATAGTGTTAGGGTTAGGGTTAGCATCAGCCATAGGATAGTGTTAGTGTTAGGGTTAGGGTTAGCATCAGCCATAGGATAGTGTTAGGGTTAGGGTTAGCATCAGCACTAGGATAGTGTTAGGGTTAGGGTTAGGGTTAGTATCAGCCCTAGGATAGCGTTAGGGTTAGAGTTAGGGTTTGCATCAGCCCTAGGATAGTGTTAGGGTTAGGGTTAGCATCAGCCCGAGGATAGCGTTAGGGTTAGGGTTAGCATCAGCCTAGGATACTGTTAGGGTTAGGGTTAGCATCAGCCCTAGAATAGTGTTAGGGTTAGGGTTAGGGTTAGCATCAGCGCTAGGATAGTGTTAGGGTTAGGGTTAGGGTTAGCATCAGGCCTAGGATAGTGTTAGGGTTAGGGTTAGCATCAGCCTTAGGATACTGTTAGGGTTAGGGTTAGGGTTAGCATCAGCCCTAAGATAGTGTTAGGGTTAGGGTTAGCATCAGCCCTAGGATAGTGTTAGGGTTAGGGTTATGGTTAGCATCAGCCCTAGGATAATGTTTGGGTTAGGGTTAGCATCAGCCCTAATATAGTGTTAGGGTTACGGTTAGGGTTAGCATCAGCCCTAGGATAGTGTTAGGTTTAGGGTTAGGGTTAGCATCAGCCCGAGGATAGTGTTAGGGTTAGGGTTAGACTCAGCCCTAGGATACTGTTAGGGTTATTGTTAGGGTTAGCATCAGCCCTAGGATAGTGTTAGGGTTAGGGTTAGCATCAGCCCTAGGAGAGTGTTAGGGTTAGGGTTAGGGTTAGCATCAGCCCTAGGATAGTGTTAGGGTTAGGGTTAGCATCAGCCCTAGGATAATGTTATGGTTAAGGTGATGGTTAGCATCAGGCCTAGGATAGTGTTAGGGTTAGGGTTAGGGTGAGCATCAGCCCTAGGATAGTGTTAGGGTTAGGGTTAGACTCAGCCCTAGGATAATGTTAGGGTTATTGTTAGGGTTAGCATCAGCCCTAGGATAGTGTTAGGGTTAGGGTTAGCATCAGCCCTATAGAGTGTTAGGGTTAGGGTTAGGGTTAGCATCAGCCCTAGGATAGTGTTAGGGTTAGGGTTAGCATCAGCCCTAGGATAGTGTTAGGGTTAGGGTTAGGGTTAGCATCAGCCCTAGGATAGTGTTATGGTTAGGGTTAGCATCAGCCCTAGGATAGTGTTAGGGTTAGGGTTAGGGTTAGCATCAGCCCTAGGAGAGTGTTAGGGTTAGGGTTAGGGTTAGCATCAGGCCTAGGATAGTGTTAGGGTTAGGGTTAGCATCAGCCCTAGGATAGTGTTATGGTTAGTGTTAGGGTTAGCATCAGCCCTAGGATAGTGTTAGGGTAAGGGTTAGCATTAGCCCTAGGATAGTGTTAGGTTTAGGGTTATGGTTAGCATCAGCCGTAGGATAGTGTTAGGGTTAGGGTTATGGTTAGCATCAGCCCTAGGATAGTGTTAGGGTTAGGGTTAGCATCAGCCCTAAGATAGTGTTAGGGTTAGGGTTAGGGTTAAAATCAGCTTAGGATAGTGTTAGGGTTAGGGTTAGGGTTAGCATCAGCCCTAGGATAGTGTTAGGGTTAGGGTTAGCATCACCCCTAGGATAGTGTTAGGGTTAGGGTTAGGGTTAGCATCAGCCCTAGGATAGTGTTAGGGTTAGGGTTAGCATCAGCCCTAGGATAGTGTTAGGGTTAGGGTTAGGGTTAGCATCAGCCCTAGGATAGTGTTAGGGTTAGGGTTAGCCTCAGCCCTAGGATAGTGTTAGAGTTAGTGTTAGGGTTAGCATCAGCCCTAGGATAGGGTTAGGTTTAGGGTTAGCATCAGCCCTAGGATAGTGTTAGGGTTAGGGTTAGGGTTAGCATCAGCCCTAGGATAGTGTTAGGGTTAGGGTTAGCATCAGCCGTAGGGTAGTGTTAGGGTTAGGGTTAGGGTTAGCATCAGCCCTAGGATAGTGTTAGGGTTAGGGTTACCATCAGCCCTAAGATAGTGTTAGGGTTAGGGTTAGGGTTAGCATCAGGCCTAGGATAGTGTTAGGGTTAGGGTTAGCATCAGCCTTAGGATAGTGTTAGGGTTAGGGTTAGGGTTAGCATCAGCCGTAGGATAGTGTTAGGGTTAGGGTTAGCATCAGCCCTAGGATAGTGTTAGGATTAGGGTTAGGGTTAGTATCAGCCCTAGGATAGTGTTAGGGTTAGAGTCAGGGTTAGCATCAGCCCTAGGATAGTGTTAGGGTTAGGGTTAGGGTTAGCATCAGCCCCAGGATAGTGTTAGGGTTAGGGTTAGGGCTGGCATCAGCCCTAGGATACTGTTAGGGTTAGGGTTAGCATCAGCCCTAGAATAGTGTTAGGGTTAGGGTTAGGGTTAGCATCAGCGCTAGGATATCGTTAGGGTTAGGCTTAGGGTTAGCATCAGGCCTAGGATAGTGTTAGGGTTAGGTTTAGCATCAGCCTTAGGATACTGTTAGGGTTAGGGTTAGGGTTAGCATCAGCCCTAGGATAGTGTTAGGGTTAGGGTTAGCATCAGCCCTAGGATAGTGGTAGGGTTAGGGTTATGGGTAGCATCAGCCCTAGGATAATGTTAGGGTTAGGGTTAGCATCAGCCCTAATATAGTGTTAGGGTTAGGATTAGGGTTAGCATCAGGTCTAGGATAGTGTTAGGGTTAGGGTTAGCATCAGCCTTAGGATAGTGTTAGGGTTAGGGTTAGGGTTAGCATCAGCCCTAGGATAGTGTTAGGGTTAGGGTTAGCATCAGCCCTAGGATAGTGTTACGTTTAGGGTTAGGGTTATCATCAGCCCTAGGATAGTGTTAGGGTTAGGGTTAGACTCAGCCCTAGGATACTGTTAGGGTTATTGTTAGGGTTAGCATCAGCCCTAGGATAGTGTTAGGGTTAGGGTTAGCATCAGCCCCAGGAGAGTGTTAGGGTTGGGGTTAGGGTTAGCATCAGCCCTAGGATAGTGTTAGGGTTAGGGTTAGCATCAGCCCTAGGATAATGTTATGGTTAGGGTGATGGTTAGCATCAGGCTTAGGATAGTGTTAGGGTTAGGGTTAGGGTTAGCATCAGCCCTAGGATATTGTTAGGGTTAGGGTTAGACTCAGCCCTAGGTTACTGTTAGGGTTATTGTTAGGGTTAGCATCAGCCCTAGGATAGTGTTAGGGTTAGGGTTAGCATCAGCCCTAGGAGAGTGTTAGGGTTAGGGTTAGGGTTAGCATCAGCCCTAGGATAGTGTTAGGGTTAGGGTTAGCATCAGCCCTAGGATAGTGTTAGGGTTAGGGTTAGGGTTAGCATCAGCCCTAGGATAGTGTTAGGGTTAGGGTTAGCATCAGCCCTAGGATAGTGTTAGGGTTAGGGTTAGGGTTAGCATCAGCCCTAGGATAGTGTTAGGGTTAGGGTTAGGGTTAGCATCAGGCCTAGGATAGTGTTAGGGTTAGGGTTAGCATCAGCCCTAGGATAGTGTTAGGGTTAGTGTTACGGTTAGCATCAGCCCTAGGATAGTGTTAGGGTAAGGTTTAGCATCAGCCCTAGGATAGTGTTAGTGTTAGGGTTATGGTTAGCATCAGCCGTAGGATAGTGTTAGGGTTAGGGATATGGTTAGCATCAGCCCTAGGATAGTGTTAGGGTTAGGGTTAGCATCAGCCCTAAGATAGTGTTAGGGTTAGGGTTAGGGTTAAACTCAGCTTAGGATAGTGTTAGGGTTAGGGTTAGGGTTAGCATCAGCCCTAGGATAGTGTTAGGGTTAGGGTTAGCATCAGCCCTAGGATAGTGTTAGTGTTAGGGTTAGGGTTAGCATCAGGCCTAGGATAGTGTTAGGCTTAGGGTTAGCATCAGCCTTAGGATAGTGTTAGGGTTAGGGTTACGGTTCGCATCAGCCCTAGGATAATGATAATGTTAGGGTTATGGTTAGCATAAGCTCTAGGAATGTGTTATTGTTAGTGTTAGCCTCAGCCCTAGGAGAGTGTTACTGTTAGGGTTAGCATCAGCCCTAGGATAGTGTTAGGGTTAGGGTTAGGTTTAGGGTTAGCATCAGCCCAAGGATAGTGTTAGGGTTAGTGTTAGGGTTAGCAACAGCCCTAGGATAGTGTTAGGGTTAGGGTTAGGGATAACATCAGCCCTAGGATAGTGTTAGGGTTAGGGTTAGGGTTAGCATCAGCACTAGGATAGTGTTAGAGTTACGGTTAGGGTTAGCATCAGCCCTAGGATAGTGTTAGGGTTAGGGTGAGCATCAGCCCTAGGATAGTGTTAGGGTTAGGGTTAGGGTTAGTATCAGCCCTAGGATAGTGTTAGGATTAGGGTTAGGTTTAGCATCAGCCCTAGGATAGTGTTAGGGTTAGGGTTAGGGCTAGCATCAGCCGTAGGATAGTGTTAGGGTTAGGGTTAGCCTCAGCCCTAGGATAGTGTTAGAGTTAGTGTTAGGGTTAGCATCAGCCCTAGGATAGGGTTAGGTTTAGGGTTAGCATCAGCCCTAGGATAGTGTTAGGGTTAGGGTTAGGGTTAGCATCAGCCCTAGGATAGTGTTAGGGTTAGGGTTAGCATCAGTCCTAGGATAGTGTTAGTTTTAGGTTTAGGGTTAGCATCAGTCCTAGGATAGTGTTAGGGTTAGGGTTAGCATCAGCCCTAAGATAGTGTTAGGGTTAGGGTTAGGGATAGCATCAGGCCTAGGATAGTGTTAGGGTTAGGGTTAGCATCAGCCTTAGGATAGTGTTAGGGTTAGGGTTAGGGTTAACATCAGCCCTAGGATAGTGTTAGCGTTAGGGTTAGCATCAGCCCTAGGATAGTGTTAGGGTTAGGGTTAGGGTTAGCATCAGCCCTAGGATAGTGTTATGTTTACAGATAGCATCAGCCCTAGGATAGTGTTAGGGTTAGGGTTAGGGTTAGCATCAGCCCTAGGATAGTTTCAGGGTTAGGGTTAGGATTAGCATCAGGCCTAGGATAGTGTTAGGGTTAGGGTTAGCATTAGCCTTAGGATAGTGTTAGGGTTAGGGATAGGGTTAGCATCAGCCCTAGGATAGTGTTAGGGTTAGGGTTAGCATCAGCCCTAGGATAGTGTTAGGGTTAGCGTTAGGGTTAGTATCAGCCCTAGGATAGTGTTAGGGTTAGAGTTAGGGTTAGCATCAGCCCTAGGATAGTGTTAGGGTTAGGGTTAGGGTTAGCATCAGCCCGAGGATAGTGTTAGGGTTAGGGTTAGGGCTGCCATCAGCCCTAGGATACTGTTAGGGTTAGGGTTAGCATCAGCCCTAGGATAGTGTTAGGGTTAGGGTTAGGGTTAGCATCAACCCTAGGATAGTGTTAGGGTTAGGGTTAGGGTTATCATCCGGCCTAGGATAGTGTTAGGGTTAGGGTTAGCATCAGCTCTAGGATAGTGTTAGGGTTAGGGCTGGTGTTAGCATCAGCCCTAGGATAGTGTTAGGGCTAGGGTTAGCATAAGCCCTAGGATAGTGTTAGGGTTAGGGTTAGGGTTATCATCTGGCCTAGCATAGTGTTAGTGTTAGGGTTAGCATCAGCCCCAGGATAGTGTTAGGGTTAGGGTTAGCGTTAGGGTTAGCATCAGCCCTAGAATAGTGTTAGTGTTAGGATTAGGGTCAGCAACAGCCCTAGGACAGTGTTAGGGTTAGGGTTAGGGATAGCATCAGCCCTAGGATAGTGTTAGGGATAGGGGTAGGGTTAGCATCAGGCCTAGGATAGTGTTAGGGTTAGGGTTAGCATCAGCCATAGGATAGTGTTAGTGTTAGGGTTAGGGTTAGGATCAGCCCTAGGATAGTGTTAGGGTTAGGGTTAGCATCAGCACTAGGATAGTGTTAGGTTTAGGGTTAGGGTTAGTATCAGCCCTAGGATAGAGTTAGGGTTAGAGTTAGGGTTAGCATCAGCCCTAGGATAGTGTTAGGGTTAGGGTTAGGGTTAGCATCAGCCCGAGGATAGTGTTAGGGTTAGGGTTAGGGTTAGCATCAGGCCTAGGATAGTGTTAGGGTTAGGGTTAGCATCAGCCTTAGGATATTGTTAGGGTTAGGGTTAGGGTTAGCATCAGCCCTAGGATAGTGTTAGGGTTAGGGTTAGCATCAGCCCTAGGATAGTGTTAGGGTTAGAGTTATGGTTAGCATCAGCCCTAGGATAATGTTAGGGTTAGGGTTAGCATCAGCCCTAATATAGTGTTAGGGTTAGGGTTAGGGTTAGCATCAGGTCTAGGATAGTGTTAGGGTTAGGGTTAGCATCAGCCTTAGGATAGTGTTAGGGTTAGGGTTAGGGTTAGCATCAGCCCTAGGATAGTGTTATTGTTAGGGTTAGCATCAGCCCTAGGATAGTGTTAGCTTTAGGGTTAGGGTTAGCATCAGCCCGAAGATAGTGTTAGGGTTAGGGTTAGACTCAGCCCTAGGATACTGTTAGGGTTATTGCTAGGGTTAGCATCAGCCCTAGGATAGTGTTAGGGTTAGGGTTAGCATCAGCCCTAGGAGAGTGTTAGGGTTAGGGTTAGGGTTAGCATCAGCCCTAGGATAGTGTTAGGGTTAGGGTTAGCATCAGCCCTAGGATAATGTTATGGTTAGGGTGATGGTTAGCATCAGGCCTAGGATAGTGTTAGGGTTAGGGTTAGGGTTAGCATCAGCCCTAGGATAGTGTTAGGGTTAGGGTTAGACTCAGCCCTAGGATACTGTTAGGGTTATTGTTAGGGTTAGCATCAGCCCTAGGATAGTGTTAGGGTTAGGGTTAGCATCAGCCCTAGAGAGTGTTAGGGTTAGGGTTAGGGCTAGCATCAGCCCTAGGATAGTGTTAGGGTTAGGGTTAGCATCAGCCCTAGGATAGTGTTAGGGTTAGGGTTAGGGTTAGCATCAGCCCTAGGATAGTGTTAGGGTTAGGGTTAGCATCAGCCCTAGGATAGTGCTACGGTTAGGGTTAGGGTTAGCATCAGCCCTAGGATAGTGTTAGGGTTAGGGTTAGGGTTAGCATCAGGCCTAGGATAGTGTTAGGGTTAGGGTTAGCATCAGCCCTAGGATAGTGTTAGGGTTAGTGTTAGGGTTAGCATCAGCCCTAGGATAGTGTTAGGGTTAGGGTTATGGTTAACATCAGCCGTAGGATAGTGTTAGGGTTAGGGTTATGGATAGCATCAGCCCTAGGATAGTGTTAGGGTTAGGGTTAGCATCAGCCCTAAGATAGTGTTAGGGTTAGGGTTAGGGTTAAAATCAGCTTAGGATAGTGTTAGGGTTAGGGTTAGGGTTAGCATCAGCCCTAGGATAGTGTTAGTGTTAGGGTTAGCATCACCCCTAGGATAGTGTTAGGGTTAGGGTTAGGGTTAGCATCAGCCCTAGGATAGTGTTAGGGTTAGGGTTAGCATCAGCCCTAGGATAGTGTTAGGGTTAGGGTTAGGGTTAGCATCAGCCCTAGGATAGTGTTAGGGTTAGGGTTAGCCTCAGCCCTAGGATAGTGTTAGAGTTAGTGTTAGGGTTAGCATAAGCCCTAGGATAGGGTTAGGTTTAGGGTTAGCATCAGCCCTAGGATAGTGTTAGGGTTAGGGTTAGGGTTAGCATCAGCCCTAGGATAGTGTTAGGGTTAGGGTTAGCATCAGCCCTAGGGTAGTGTTAGGGTTAGGGTTAGGGTTAGCATCAGCCCTAGGATAGTGTTAGGGTTAGGGTTACCATCAGCCCTAAGATAGTGTTAGCGTTAGGGTTAGGGTTAGCATCAGGCCTAGGATAGTGTTAGGGTTAGGGTTAGCATCAGGCTTAGGATAGTGTTAGGGTTAGGGTTAGGGTTAGCATCAGCCGTAGGGTAGTGTTAGGGTTAGGGTTAGCATCAGCCCTAGGATAGTGTTAGGGTTAGGGTTAGGGTTAGTATCAGCCCTAGGATAGTGTTAGGGTTAGAGTTAGGGTTAGCATCAGCCCTAGGATAGTGTTAGGGTTAGGGTTAGGGTTAGCATCAGCCCCAGGATAGTGTTAGGGTTAGGGTTAGGGCTGGCATCAGCCCTAGGATACTGTTAGGGTTAGGGTTAGCATCAGCCCTAGAATAGTGTTAGGGTTAGGGTTAGGGTTAGCATCAGCGCTAGGATAGTGTTAGGGTTAGGGTTAGGGTTAGCATCAGGCCTAGGATAGTGTTAGGGTTAGGTTTAGCTTCAGCCTTAGGATACTGTTAGGGTTAGGGTTAGGGTTAGCATCAGCCCTAGGATAGTGTTAGGGTTAGGGTTAGCATCAGCCCTAGGATAGTGTTAGGGTTAGGGTTATGGGTAGCATCAGCCCTAGGATAATGTTAGGGTTAGGGTTAGCATCAGACCTAAGATAGTGTTAGGGTTAGGGTTAGGGTTAGCATCAGGTCTACGATAGTGTTAGGGTTAGGGTTAGCATCAGCCTTAGGATAGTGTTAGGGTTAGGGTTAGGGTTAGCATCAGCCCTAGGATAGTGTTAGGGTTAGGGTTAGCATCAGCCCTAGGATAGTGTTAGGTTTAGGGTTAGGGTTAGCATCAGCCCTAGATAGTGTTAGGGTTAGGGTTAGACTCAGCCCTAGGATACTGTTAGGGTTATTGTTAGGGTTAGCATCAGCCGTAGGATAGTGTTAGGGTTAGGGTTAGCATCAGCCCTAGGAGAGTGTTAGGGTTGGGGTTAGGGTTAGCATCAGCCCTAGGATAGTGTTAGGGTTAGGGTTAGCATCAGCCCTAGGATAGTGTTAAGGTTAGGGTTAGGGTTAGCATCAGCCCTAGGATAGTGTTATTGTTAGGGTTAGGGTTAGCATCAGGCCTAGGATAGTGTTAGGGTTAGGGTTAGCATCAGCCCTAGGATAGTGTTAGGGTTAGTGTTACGGTTAGCATCAGCCCTAGGATAGTGTTAGGGTAAGGGTTAGCATCAGCCCTAGGATAGTGTTAGGGTTAGGGATATGGTTAGCATCAGCCGTAGGATAGTGTTAGGGTTAGGGATATGGTTAGCATCAGCCCTAGGATAGTGTTAGGGTTAGGGTTAGCATCAGCCCTAAGATAGTGTTAGGGTTAGTGTTAGGGTTAAACTCAGATTAGGATAGTGTTAGGGTTAGGGTTAGGGTTAGCATCAGCCCTAGGATAGTGTTAGGGTTAGGGTTAGCATCACCCCTAGGATAGTGTTAGGGTTAGGGTTAGGGTTAGCATCAGCCCTAGGATAGTGTTAGGGTTAGGGTTAGCATCAGCCCTAGGATAGTGTTAGGGTTAGGGTTAGCCTCAGCCCTAGGGTAGTGTTAGGGTTAGGGTTAGGGTTAGCATCAGCCCTAGGATAGTGTTAGGGTTAGGGTTACCATCAGCCCTAAGATAGTGTTAGGGTTAGGGTTAGGGTTAGCATCAGGCCTAGGATAGTGTTAGGGTTAGGGTTAGCATCAGCCTTAGGATAGTGTTAGGGTTAGGGTTAGGGTTAGCATCAGCCCTAGGATAGTGTTAGCGTTAGGTTTAGCATCAGACCTAGGATAGTGCTAGGGTTAGGGTTAGGGTTAGCATCAGCCCTAGGATAGTGTTATGGTTAGAGATAGCATCAACCCTAGGATAGTGTTAGGGTTAGGGTTAGGGTTAGCATCAGCCCTAGGATAGTGTTAGTGTTAGGGTTAGTGTTAGCATCAAGCCTAGGATAGTGTTAGGCTTAGGGTTAGCATCAGCCTTAGGATAGTGTTAGGGTTAGGGTTAGGGTTCGCATCAGCCCTAGGATAATGATAATGTTAGGGTTATGGTTAGCATAAGCTCTAGGATAGTGTTATTGTTAGTGTTAGCCTCAGCCCTAGGAGAGTGTTACTGTTAGGGTTAGCATCAGCCCTAGGATAGTGTTAGGGTTAGGGTTAGGTTTAGGGTTAGCATCAGCCCTAGGATAGTGTTAGGGTTAGTGTTAGGGTTAGCAACAGCCCTAGGATAGTGTTAGGGTTACGGTTAGGGATAACATCAGCCCTAGGATAGTGTTAGGGTTAGGGTTAGGGTTAGCATCAGCACTAGGATAGTGTTAGAGTTACGGTTAGGGTTAGCATCAGCCCTAGGATAGTGTTAGGGTTAGGGTTAGCATCAGCCCTAGGATAGTGTTAGGGTTAGGGTTAGGGTTAGTATCAGCCCTAGGATAGTGTTAGGATTAGGGTTAGGTTTAGCATCACCCCTAGGATAGTGTTAGGATTAGGGTTAGGTTTAGCATCAGCCCTAGGATAGTGTTAGGGTTAGGGTTAGGGCTAGCATCAGCCGTAGGATAGTGTTAGGGTTAGGGTTAGCCTCAGCCCTAGGATAGTGTTAGAGTTAGTGTTAGGGTTAGCATCAGCCCTGGGATAGGGTTAGGTTTAGGGTTAGCATCAGCCCTAGGATAGTGTTAGTGTTAGGGTTAGGGTTAGCATCAGCCCTAGGATAGTGTTAGAGTTAGGGTTAGCATCAGTCCTAGGATAGTGTTAGTTTTAGGTTTAGGGTTAGCATCAGTCCTAGGATAGTGTTAGGGTTAGTGTTAGCATCAGCCCTAAGATAGTGTTAGGGTTAGGGTTAGGGTTAGCATCAGGCCTAGGATAGTGTTAGGGTTAGGGTTAGCATCAGCCTTAGGATAGTGTTAGGGTTAGGGTTAGGGTTAACATCAGCCCTAGGATAGTGTTAGCGTTAGGGTTAGCATCAGCCCTAGGATAGTGTTAGGGTTAGGGTTAGGGTTAGCATCAGCCCTAGGATAGTGTTATGTTTAGAGATAGCATCAGCCCTAGGATAGTGTTAGGGTTAGGGTTAGGGTTAGCATCAGCCCTAGGATAGTTTCAGGGTTAGGGTTAGGATTAGCATCAGGCCTAGGATAGTGTTAGGGTTAGGGTTAGCATTAGCCTTAGGATAGTGTTAGGGTTAGGGATAGGGTTAGCATCAGCCCTAGGATAGAGTTAGGGTTCGGGTTAGTATCAGCCCTAGGATAGTGTTAGGGTTAGGGTTAGGGTTAGCATCAGCCCTAGGATAGTGTTAGGGTTAGGGTTAGGGCTGGCATCAGCCCTAGGATACTGTTAGGGTTAGGGTTAGCATCAGCCCTAGGATAGTGTTAGGGTTAGGGGTAGGGTGAGCATCAGCCCAAGGATAGTGTTAGGGTTAGGGTTAGGGTTAGCATCAGGCCTAGGATAGTGTTAGGGTTAGGGTTAGCATCAGCCTTAGGATAGTGTTAGGGTTAGGTTTAGGGTTAGCATCAGCCCTTGGATAGTGTTAGGTTTAGGGTTAGCATCAGCCCTAGGATAGTGTTAGTGTTAGGCTTATGGTTAGCATCAGCCCTAGGATAGTGTTAGGGTTAGAGTTAGCATCAGCCCTAAGATAGTATTAGGGTTAGGGTTAGGGTTAGCATTAGGCCTAGGATAGTGTTAGGGTTAGGGTTAGGGTTATCATCAGGCCTAGGATAGTGTTAGGGTTAGGGTTAGTATCAGCCCTAGGATAGTGTTAGGGTCAGTGTTAGGGTTATCATGAGGCCTAGGATAGTGTTACTTTTAGGGTTAGCATCAGCCCTAGGATAGTGTTAGCGTTAGGGTTAGGGTTAGCATCACCCCTAGGATAGTGTTAAGGTTAGGGTTAGCATCAGCCCTAGGATAGTGTTAGGGTTATGGTTAGGGTAAGCATCCGCCCTAGGATAGTGTTACGGTTAGGGTTAGCATCAGCCCTAAGATACTGTTAGGGTTAGGGTTACGGTTAGCATCAGCCCTAGGATAGTGTTAGGGTTAGGGTTAGCATCAGACATAGGATAGTGTTAGGGTTAGGGTTAGGGTTAGCATCAGCCCTAGGATATTGTTAGGGTTAGGGTTAGCGTTAGCATCAGCCCTAGGATAGTGTTAGGGTTAGGGTTACGGTTAGCATCATCCCTAGGATAGTGTTAGGTTTAGGGTTAGGGTTAGCATCAGCCCTGGGATAGTGTTAGGGTTAGGGTTAGCATCAGCCCTAGGATAGTGTTAGGCTTAGGGTTAGCATCAGCCCTAGGATAGTGTTAGGGTTAGGGTTAGCCTCAGCCCTAGGATAGTGTTAGAGTTAGTGTTAGTGTTAGCATCAGCCCTAGGATAGGGTTAGGGTTAGGGTTAGCATCAGCCCTAGGATAGTGTTAGGGTTAGGGTTAGGGTTAGCACCGGCCCTAGGATAGTGTTAGGGTTAGGATTAGCATCAGCCCTAGGATAGTGTTAGGGTTGGGGTTAGGGTTAGCATCAGCCCTAGGATAGTGTTAGGGTTAGGGTTAGGGTTAGCATCAGCCCTAGGATAGTGTTAGGGTTAGGGTTAGCATCAGCCCTAAGATACTGTTAGGGTTAGGGTTACGGTTAGCATCAGCCCTAGGATAGTGTTAGGGTTAGGGTTAGCATCAGACATAGGATAGTGTTAGGGTTAGGGTTAGGGTTAGCATCAGCCCTAGGATATTGTTAGGGTTAGGGTTAGCGTTAGCATCAGCCCTAGGATAGTGTTAGGGTTAGGGTTACGGTTAGCATCATCCCTAGGATAGTGTTAGGTTTAGGGTTAGGGTTAGCATCAGCCCTGGGATAGTGTTAGGGTTAGGGTTAGCATCAGCCCTAGGATAGTGTTAGGCTTAGGGTTAGCATCAGCCCTAGGATAGTGTTAGGGTTAGGGTTAGCCTCAGCCCTAGGATAGTGTTAGAGTTAGTGTTAGTGTTAGCATCAGCCCTAGGATAGGGTTAGGGTTAGGGTTAGCATCAGCCCTAGGATAGTGTTAGGGTTAGGGTTAGGGTTAGCACCGGCCCTAGGATAGTGTTAGGGTTAGGATTAGCATCAGCCCTAGGATAGTGTTAGGGTTGGGGTTAGGGTTAGCATCAGCCCTAGGATAGTGTTAGGGTTAGGGTTAGGGTTAGCATCAGCCCTAGGATAGTGTTAGGGTTAGGGTTAGCATCAGCCCTAGGATAGTGTTAGCGTTCGGGTTAGGGTTATAATCAGACCTTGGATAGAGTTAGTGTTAGGGTTAGCATCAGACCTAGGATAGTGTTAGGGTTAGGGTTAGGGTTAGTATCAGCCCTAGGATAGTGTTAGGGTTAGGATTAGGGTTATCATCAGGCCTAGGATAGTGTTAGGGTTAGGGTTAGCATCAGCCCTAGGATAGTGTTAGGGTTAGTGTTAGGGTTATCATCAGGCTTAGGATACTGTTAGTTTTAGGGTTAGCATCAGCCCTAGGATAGTGTTAGGGTTAGGGTTAGGGTAAACATCAGCCCTAGGATAGTGTTAGGGTTAGGGTTAGCATCAGCCCTAGGATAGTGTTAGGGTTAGGGTTAGGGTAAGCATCAGCCCTAGGATCGTGTTAGGGTTAGGGTTAGCATCAGACTTAGGATACTGTTAGGGTTAGTGTTAGGATTAGGATCAGAGCTAGGATAGTGTTCGGGTTAGGGTTAGGGTTAGGATCAGCCCTAGGATAGTGTTAGTGTTAGGGTTAGGGTTAGCATCATCCCTAGGATAGTGTTAGGGTTAGGGTTAGGGTTAGCATCAGCCCTAGGATAGTGTTAGGGTTAGGGTTAGCATCAGCCCTAGGATAGTGTTTGGGTTAGGGTTAGGGTAAGCATCAGCCCTAGGAGAGTGTTAGGGTTAGGGTTAGCATCAGCCCTAGGATACTGTTAGGGTTAGGGTTAGGGTTAGCATCAGCCCTAGGATAGTGTTAGGGTTAGGGTTAGCATTAGACATAGGATAGTGTTAGGCGTAGGGTTAGGTTTAGCATCAACCCTAGGATAGTGTTAGGGTTAGGGTTAGGGCTAGCATCAGCCATAGGATAGTGTTAGGGTTAGGGTTAGCCTCAGCCCTAGGATAGTGTTAGAGTTAGTGTTAGGGTTAGCATCAGCCCTAGGATAGGGTTAGGTTTAGGGTTAGCATCAGCCCTAGGATAGTGTTAGGGTTAGGGTTAGGGTTAGCATCAGCCCTAGGATAGTGTTAGGGTTAGGGTTAGCATCAGTCCTAGGATAGTGTTAATTTTAGGTTTAGGGTTAGCATCAGTCCTAGGATAGTGTTAGGGTTAGGGTTAGCATCAGCCCTAAGATAGTGTTAGGGTTAGGGTTAGGGTTAGCATCAGGCCTAGGATAGTGTTAGGGTTAGGGTTAGCATCAGCCTTAGGATAGTGTTAGGGTTAGGGTTAGGGTTAGCATCAGCCCTAGGATAGTGTTAGCGTTAGGGTTAGCATCAGCCTTAGGATAGTGTTAGGGTTAGGGTTAGGGTTAGCATCAGCCCTAGGATAGTGTTATGTTTAGAGATAGCATCAGCCCTAGGATAGTGTTAGGGTTAGGGTTAGGGTTAGCATCAGCCCTAGGATAGTTTCGGGGTTAGGGTTAGGATTAGCATCAGGCCTAGGATAGTGTTAGGGTTAGGGTTAGCATTAGCCTTAGGATAGTGTTAGGGTTAGGGATAGGGTTAGCATCAGCCCTAGGTTAGAGTTAGGGTTAGGGTTAGTATCAGCCCTAGGATAGTGATAGGGTTAGGGTTAGGGTTAGCATCAGCCCTAGGATAGTGTTAGGGTTAGGGTTAGGGCTGGCATCAGCCCTAGGATACTGTTAGGGTTAGGGTTAGCATCAGCCCTAGGATAGTGTTAGGGTTAGGGTTAGGGTGAGCATCAGCCCTAGGATAGTGTTAGGGTTAGGGTTAGGGTTAGCATCAGGCCTAGGATAGTGTTAGGGTTAGGGTTAGCATCAGACTTAGGATAGTGTTAGGGTTAGGTTTAGGGTTAGCATCAGCCCTTGGATAGTGTTAGGTTTAGGGTTATCATCAGCCCTAGGACAGTGTTAGGGTTAGGCTTATCGTTAGCATCAGCCCTAGGATAGTGTTAGGGTTAGGGTTAGAATCAGCCCTAAGATAGTATTAGGGTTAGGGTTAGGGTTAGCATTAAACCTAGGATAGTGTTAGGGTTAGGGTTAGTATCAGCCCTAGGATAGTGTTAGGGTTAGTGTTAGGGTTATCATCAGGCCTAGGAAAATGTTACTTTTAGGGTTAGCATCAGCCCTAGGATAGTGTTAGCGTTAGGGTTAGGGTTAGCATCAGCCCTAGGATAGTGTTAAGGTTAGGGTTAGCATCAGCCCTAGGATAGTGTTAGGGTTAGGGTTAGGGTTAGCATCAACCCTAGGATAGTGTTAGGGTTAGGGTTAGGGTTATCATCCGGCCTAGGATAGTGTTAGGGTTAGGGTTAGCATCAGCTCTAGGATAGTGTTAGGGTTAGGGTTAGCGTTAGCATCAGCCCTAGGATAGTGTTAGGGCTAGGGTTAGCATCAGCCCTAGGATAGTGTTAGGGTTAGGGTTAGGGTTAGGGTTAGCATCAGCCCTAGAATAGTGTTAGTGTTAGGATTAGGGTCAGCAACAGCCCTAGGATAGTGTTAGGGTTAGGGTTAGGGATAGTTTCAGCCCTAGGATAGTGTTAGGGATAGGGGTAGGGTTAGCATCAGCCCTAGGATAGTGTTAGGGTTAGGGTTAGGGTTAGCATCAGGCCTAGGATAGTGTTAGGGTTAGGGTTAGCATCAGCCATAGGATAGTGTTAGTGTTAGGGTTAGGGTTAGCATCAGCCCTAGGATCGTGTTAGGGTTAGGGTTAGCATCAGCACTAGGATAGTGTTAGGGTTAGGGTTAGGGTTAGTATCAGCCCTAGAATAGTGTTAGCGTTAGAGTTAGGGTTAGCATCAGCCCTAGGATAGTGTTAGGGTTAGGGTTAGGGTTAGCATCAGCCCGAGGATAGTGTTAGGGTTAGGGTTAGGGCTGGCATCAGCCCTAGGATACTGTTAGGGTTAGGGTTAGCATCAGCCCTAGATAGTGTTAGGGTTAGGGTTAGACTCAGCCCTAGGATACTGTTAGGGTTATTGTTAGGGTTAGCATCAGCCCTAGGATAGTGTTAGGGTTAGGGTTAGCATCAGCCCTAGGAGAGTGTTAGGGTTGGGGTTAGGGTTAGCATCAGCCCTAGGATAGTGTTAGGGTTAGGGTTAGCATCAGCCCTAGGATAGTGTTAAGGTTAGGGTTAGGGTTAGCATCAGCCCTAGGATAGTGTTATTGTTAGGGTTAGGGTTAGCATCAGGCCTAGGATAGTGTTAGGGTTAGGGTTAGCATCAGCCCTAGGATAGTGTTAGGGTTAGTGTTACGGTTAGCATCAGCCCTAGGATAGTGTTAGGGTAAGGGTTAGCATCAGCCCTAGGATAGTGTTAGGGTTAGGGATATGGTTAGCATCAGCCGTAGGATAGTGTTAGGGTTAGGGATATGGTTAGCATCAGCCCTAGGATAGTGTTAGGGTTAGGGTTAGCATCAGCCCTAAGATAGTGTTAGGGTTAGTGTTAGGGTTAAACTCAGCTTAGGATAGTGTTAGGGTTAGGGTTAGGGTTAGCATCAGCCCTAGGATAGTGTTAGGGTTAGGGTTAGCATCACCCCTAGGATAGTGTTAGGGTTAGGGTTAGGGTTAGCATCAGCCCTAGGATAGTGTTAGGGTTAGGGTTAGCATCAGCCCTAGGATAGTGTTAGGGTTAGGGTAAGCCTCAGCCCTAGGGTAGTGTTAGGGTTAGGGTTAGGGTTAGCATCAGCCCTAGGATAGTGTTAGGGTTAGGGTTACCATCAGCCCTAAGATAGTGTTAGGGTTAGGGTTAGGGTTAGCATCAGGCCTAGGATAGTGTTAGGGTTAGGGTTAGCATCAGCCTTAGGATAGTGTTAGGGTTAGGGTTAGGGTTAGCATCAGCCCTAGGATAGTGTTAGCGTTAGGTTTAGCATCAGACCTAGGATAGTGCTAGGGTTAGGGTTAGGGTTAGCATCAGCCCTAGGATAGTGTTATGGTTAGAGATAGCATCAACCCTAGGATAGTGTGAGGGTTAGGGTTAGGGTTAGCATCAGCCCTAGGATAGTGTTAGTGTTAGGGTTAGGGTTAGCATCAAGCCTAGGATAGTGTTAGGCTTAGGGTTAGCATCAGCCTTAGGATAGTGTTAGGGTTAGGGTTAGGGTTCGCATCAGCCCTAGGATAATGATAATGTTAGGGTTATGGTTAGCATAAGCTCTAGGATAGTGTTATTGTTAGTGTTAGCCTCAGCCCTAGGAGAGTGTTACTGTTAGGGTTAGCATCAGCCCTAGGATAGTGTTAGGGTTAGGGTTAGGTTTAGGGTTAGCATCAGCCCTAGGATAGTGTTAGGGTTAGTGTTAGGGTTAGCAACAGCCCTAGGATAGTGTTAGGGTTACGGTTAGGGATAACATCAGCCCTAGGATAGTGTTAGGGTTAGGGTTAGGGTTAGCATCAGCACTAGGATAGTGTTAGAGTTACGGTTAGGGTTAGCATCAGCCCTAGGATAGTGTTAGGGTTAGGGTTAGCATCAGCCCTAGGATAGTGTTAGGGTTAGGGTTAGGGTTAGTATCAGCCCTAGGATAGTGTTAGGATTAGGGTTAGGTTTAGCATCACCCCTAGGATAGTGTTAGGATTAGGGTTAGGTTTAGCATCAGCCCTAGGATAGTGTTAGGGTTAGGGTTAGGGCTAGCATCAGCCGTAGGATAGTGTTAGGGTTAGGGTTAGCCTCAGCCCTAGGATAGTGTTAGAGTTAGTGTTAGGGTTAGCATCAGCCCTAGGATAGGGTTAGGTTTAGGGTTAGCATCAGCCCTAGGATAGTGTTAGTGTTAGGGTTAGGGTTAGCATCAGCCCTAGGATAGTGTTAGAGTTAGGGTTAGCATCAGTCCTAGGATAGTGTTAGTTTTAGGTTTAGGGTTAGCATCAGTCCTAGGATAGTGTTAGGGTTAGTGTTAGCATCAGCCCTAAGATAGTGTTAGGGTTAGGGTTAGGGTTAGCATCAGGCCTAGGATAGTGTTAGGGTTAGGGTTAGCATCAGCCTTAGGATAGTGTTAGGGTTAGCTTTAGGGTTAACATCAGCCCTAGGATAGTGTTAGCGTTAGGGTTAGCATCAGCCCTAGGATAGTGTTAGGGTTAGGGTTAGGGTTAGCATCAGCCCTAGGATAGTGTTATGTTTAGAGATAGCATCAGCCCTAGGATAGTGTTAGGGTTAGGGTTAGGGTTAGCATCAGCCCTAGGATAGTTTCAGGGTTAGGGTTAGGATTAGCATCAGGCCTAGGATAGTGTTAGGGTTAGGGTTAGCATTAGCCTTAGGATAGTGTTAGGGTTAGGGATAGGGTTAGCATCAGCCCTAGGATAGAGTTAGGGTTCGGGTTAGTATCAGCCCTAGGATAGTGTTAGGGTTAGGGTTAGGGTTAGCATCAGCCCTAGGATAGTGTTAGGGTTAGGGTTAGGGCTGGCATCAGCCCTAGGATACTGTTAGGGTTAGGGTTAGCATCAGCCCTAGGATAGTGTTAGGGTTAGGGGTAGGGTGAGCATCAGCCCAAGGATAGTGTTAGGGTTAGGGTTAGGGTTAGCATCAGGCCTAGGATAGTGTTAGGGTTAGGGTTAGCATCAGCCTTAGGATAGTGTTAGGGTTAGGTTTAGGGTTAGCATCAGCCCTTGGATAGTGTTAGGTTTAGGGTTAGCATCAGCCCTAGGATAGTGTTAGTGTTAGGCTTATGGTTAGCATCAGCCCTAGGATAGTGTTAGGGTTAGAGTTAGCATCAGCCCTAAGATAGTATTAGGGTTAGGGTTAGGGTTAGCATTAGGCCTAGGATAGTGTTAGGGTTAGGGTTAGGGTTATCATCAGGCCTAGGATAGTGTTAGGGTTAGGGTTAGTATCAGCCCTAGGATAGTGTTAGGGTCAGTGTTAGGGTTATCATGAGGCCTAGGATAGTGTTACTTTTAGGGTTAGCATCAGCCCTAGGATAGTGTTAGCGTTAGGGTTAGGGTTAGCATCACCCCTAGGATAGTGTTAAGGTTAGGGTTAGCATCAGCCCTAGGATAGTGTTAGGGTTATGGTTAGGGTAAGCATCCGCCCTAGGATAGTGTTACGGTTAGGGTTAGCATCAGCCCTAAGATACTGTTAGGGTTAGGGTTACGGTTAGCATCAGCCCTAGGATAGTGTTAGGGTTAGGGTTAGCATCAGACATAGGATAGTGTTAGGGTTAGGGTTAGGGTTAGCATCAGCCCTAGGATATTGTTAGGGTTAGGGTTAGCGTTAGCATCAGCCCTAGGATAGTGTTAGGGTTAGGGTTACGGTTAGCATCATCCCTAGGATAGTGTTAGGTTTAGGGTTAGGGTTAGCATCAGCCCTGGGATAGTGTTAGGGTTAGGGTTAGCATCAGCCCTAGGATAGTGTTAGGCTTAGGGTTAGCATCAGCCCTAGGATAGTGTTAGGGTTAGGGTTAGGCTCAGCCCTAGGATAGTGTTAGAGTTAGTGTTAGTGTTAGCATCAGCCCTAGGATAGGGTTAGGGTTAGGGTTAGCATCAGCCCTAGGATAGTGTTAGGGTTAGGGTTAGGGTTAGCACCGGCCCTAGGATAGTGTTAGGGTTAGGATTAGCATCAGCCCTAGGATAGTGTTAGGGTTGGGGTTAGGGTTAGCATCAGCCCTAGGATAGTGTTAGGGTTAGGGTTAGGGTTAGCATCAGCCCTAGGATAGTGTTAGGGTTAGGGTTAGCATCAGCCCTAGGATAGTGTTAGCGTTCGGGTTAGGGTTATAATCAGACCTTGGATAGAGTTAGTGTTAGGGTTAGCATCAGACCTAGGATAGTGTTAGGGTTAGGGTTAGGGTTAGTATCAGCCCTAGGATAGTGTTAGGGTTAGGATTAGGGTTATCATCAGGCCTAGGATAGTGTTAGGGTTAGGGTTAGCATCAGCCCTAGGATAGTGTTAGGGTTAGTGTTAGGGTTATCATCAGGCCTAGGATACTGTTAGTTTTAGGGTTAGCATCAGCCCTAGGATAGTGTTAGGGTTAGGGTTAGGGTAAACATCAGCCCTAGGATAGTGTTAGGGTTAGGGTTAGCATCAGCCCTAGGATAGTGTTAGGGTTAGGGTTAGGGTAAGCATCAGCCCTAGGATCGTGTTAGGGTTAGGGTTAGCATCAGACTTAGGATACTGTTAGGGTTAGTGTTAGGATTAGGATCAGAGCTAGGATAGTGTTAGGGTTAGGGTTAGGGTTAGGATCAGCCCTAGGATAGTGTTAGTGTTAGGGTTAGGGTTAGCATCATCCCTAGGATAGTGTTAGGGTTAGGGTTAGGGTTAGCATCAGCCCTAGGATAGTGTTAGGGTTAGGGTTAGCATCAGCCCTAGGATAGTGTTTGGGTTAGGGTTATGGTAAGCATCAGCCCTAGGAGAGTGTTAGGGTTAGGGTTAGCATCAGCCCTAGGATACTGTTAGGGTTAGGGTTAGGGTTAGCATCAGCCCTAGGATAGTGTTAGGGTTAGGGTTAGCATTAGACATAGGATAGTGTTAGGCGTAGGGTTAGGTTTAGCATCAACCCTAGGATAGTGTTAGGGTTAGGGTTAGGGCTAGCATCAGCCATAGGATAGTGTTAGGGTTAGGGTTAGCCTCAGCCCTAGGATAGTGTTAGAGTTAGTGTTAGGGTTAGCATCAGCCCTAGGATAGGGTTAGGTTTAGGGTTAGCATCAGCCCTAGGATAGTGTTAGGGTTAGGGTTAGGGTTAGCATCAGCCCTAGGATAGTGTTAGGGTTAGGGTTAGCATCAGTCCTAGGATAGTGTTAATTTTAGGTTTAGGGTTAGCATCAGTCCTAGGATAGTGTTAGGGTTAGGGTTAGCATCAGCCCTAAGATAGTGTTAGGGTTAGGGTTAGGGTTAGCATCAGGCCTAGGATAGTGTTAGGGTTAGGGTTAGCATCAGCCTTAGGATAGTGTTAGGGTTAGGGTTAGGGTTAGCATCAGCCCTAGGATAGTGTTAGCGTTAGGGTTAGCATCAGCCTTAGGATAGTGTTAGGGTTAGGGTTAGGGTTAGCATCAGCCCTAGGATAGTGTTATGTTTAGAGATAGCATCAGCCCTAGGATAGTGTTAGGGTTAGGGTTAGGGTTAGCATCAGCCCTAGGATAGTTTCGGGGTTAGGGTTAGGATTAGCATCAGGCCTAGGATAGTGTTAGGGTTAGGGTTAGCATTAGCCTTAGGATAGTGTTAGGGTTAGGGATAGGGTTAGCATCAGCCCTAGGTTAGAGTTAGGGTTAGGGTTAGTATCAGCCCTAGGATAGTGATAGGGTTAGGGTTAGGGTTAGCATCAGCCCTAGGATAGTGTTAGGGTTAGGGTTAGGGCTGGCATCAGCCCTAGGATACTGTTAGGGTTAGGGTTAGCATCAGCCCTAGGATAGTGTTAGGGTTAGGGTTAGGGTGAGCATCAGCCCTAGGATAGTGTTAGGGTTAGGGTTAGGGTTAGCATCAGGCCTAGGATAGTGTTAGGGTTAGGGTTAGCATCAGACTTAGGATAGTGTTAGGGTTAGGTTTAGGGTTAGCATCAGCCCTTGGATAGTGTTAGGTTTAGGGTTATCATCAGCCCTAGGACAGTGTTAGGGTTAGGCTTATGGTTAGCATCAGCCCTAGGATAGTGTTAGGGTTAGGGTTAGAATCAGCCCTAAGATAGTATTAGGGTTAGGGTTAGGGTTAGCATTAAACCTAGGATAGTGTTAGGGTTAGGGTTAGCCTCAGCCCTAGGATAGTGTTAGAGTTAGTGTTAGGGTTAGCATCAGCCCTAGGATAGGGTTAGGTTTAGGGTTAGCATCAGCCCTAGGATAGTGTTAGTGTTAGGGTTAGGGTTAGCATCAGCCCTAGGATAGTGTTAGAGTTAGGGTTAGCATCAGTCCTAGGATAGTGTTAGTTTTAGGTTTAGGGTTAGCATCAGTCCTAGGATAGTGTTAGGGTTAGTGTTAGCATCAGCCCTAAGATAGTGTTAGGGTTAGGGTTAGGGTTAGCATCAGGCCTAGGATAGTGTTAGGGTTAGGGTTAGCATCAGCCTTAGGATAGTGTTAGGGTTAGCTTTAGGGTTAACATCAGCCCTAGGATAGTGTTAGCGTTAGGGTTAGCATCAGCCCTAGGATAGTGTTAGGGTTAGGGTTAGGGTTAGCATCAGCCCTAGGATAGTGTTATGTTTAGAGATAGCATCAGCCCTAGGATAGTGTTAGGGTTAGGGTTAGGGTTAGCATCAGCCCTAGGATAGTTTCAGGGTTAGGGTTAGGATTAGCATCAGGCCTAGGATAGTGTTAGGGTTAGGGTTAGCATTAGCCTTAGGATAGTGTTAGGGTTAGGGATAGGGTTAGCATCAGCCCTAGGATAGAGTTAGGGTTCGGGTTAGTATCAGCCCTAGGATAGTGTTAGGGTTAGGGTTAGGGTTAGCATCAGCCCTAGGATAGTGTTAGGGTTAGGGTTAGGGCTGGCATCAGCCCTAGGATACTGTTAGGGTTAGGGTTAGCATCAGCCCTAGGATAGTGTTAGGGTTAGGGGTAGGGTGAGCATCAGCCCAAGGATAGTGTTAGGGTTAGGGTTAGGGTTAGCATCAGGCCTAGGATTGTGTTAGGGTTAGGGTTAGCGTCAGCCTTAGGATAGTGTTAGGGTTAGGTTTAGGGTTAGCATCAGCCCTTGGATAGTGTTAGGTTTAGGGTTAGCATCAGCCCTAGGATAGTGTTAGTGTTAGGCTTATGGTTAGCATCAGCCCTAGGATAGTGTTAGGGTTAGAGTTAGCATCAGCCCTAAGATAGTATTAGGGTTAGGGTTAGGGTTAGCATTAGGCCTAGGATAGTGTTAGGGTTAGGGTTAGGGTTATCATCAGGCCTAGGATAGTGTTAGGGTTAGGGTTAGTATCAGCCCTAGGATAGTGTTAGGGTCAGTGTTAGGGTTATCATGAGGCCTAGGATAGTGTTACTTTTAGGGTTAGCATCAGCCCTAGGATAGTGTTAGCGTTAGGGTTAGGGTTAGCATCACCCCTAGGATAGTGTTAAGGTTAGGGTTAGCATCAGCCCTAGGATAGTGTTAGGGTTATGGTTAGGGTAAGCATCCGCCCTAGGATAGTGTTACGGTTAGGGTTAGCATCAGCCCTAAGATACTGTTAGGGTTAGGGTTACGGTTAGCATCAGCCCTAGGATAGTGTTAGGGTTAGGGTTAGCATCAGACATAGGATAGTGTTAGGGTTAGGGTTAGGGTTAGCATCAGCCCTAGGATATTGTTAGGGTTAGGGTTAGCGTTAGCATCAGCCCTAGGATAGTGTTAGGGTTAGGGTTACGGTTAGCATCATCCCTAGGATAGTGTTAGGTTTAGGGTTAGGGTTAGCATCAGCCCTGGGATAGTGTTAGGGTTAGGGTTAGCATCAGCCCTAGGATAGTGTTAGGCTTAGGGTTAGCATCAGCCCTAGGATAGTGTTAGGGTTAGGGTTAGCCTCAGCCCTAGGATAGTGTTAGAGTTAGTGTTAGTGTTAGCATCAGCCCTAGGATAGGGTTAGGGTTAGGGTTAGCATCAGCCCTAGGATAGTGTTAGGGTTAGGGTTAGGGTTAGCACCGGCCCTAGGATAGTGTTAGGGTTAGGATTAGCATCAGCCCTAGGATAGTGTTAGGGTTGGGGTTAGGGTTAGCATCAGCCCTAGGATAGTGTTAGGGTTAGGGTTAGGGTTAGCATCAGCCCTAGGATAGTGTTAGGGTTAGGGTTAGCATCAGCCCTAGGATAGTGTTAGCGTTCGGGTTAGGGTTATAATCAGACCTTGGATAGAGTTAGTGTTAGGGTTAGCATCAGACCTAGGATAGTGTTAGGGTTAGGGTTAGGGTTAGTATCAGCCCTAGGATAGTGTTAGGGTTAGGATTAGGGTTATCATCAGGCCTAGGATAGTGTTAGGGTTAGGGTTAGCATCAGCCCTAGGATAGTGTTAGGGTTAGTGTTAGGGTTATCATCAGGCCTAGGATACTGTTAGTTTTAGGGTTAGCATCAGCCCTAGGATAGTGTTAGGGTTAGGGTTAGGGTAAACATCAGCCCTAGGATAGTGTTAGGGTTAGGGTTAGCATCAGCCCTAGGATAGTGTTAGGGTTAGGGTTAGGGTAAGCATCAGCCCTAGGATCGTGTTAGGGTTAGGGTTAGCATCAGACTTAGGATACTGTTAGGGTTAGTGTTAGGATTAGGATCAGAGCTAGGATAGTGTTAGGGTTAGGGTTAGGGTTAGGATCAGCCCTAGGATAGTGTTAGTGTTAGGGTTAGGGTTAGCATCATCCCTAGGATAGTGTTAGGGTTAGGGTTAGGGTTAGCATCAGCCCTAGGATAGTGTTAGGGTTAGGGTTAGCATCAGCCCTAGGATAGTGTTTGGGTTAGGGTTAGGGTAAGCATCAGCCCTAGGAGAGTGTTAGGGTTAGGGTTAGCATCAGCCCTAGGATACTGTTAGGGTTAGGGTTAGGGTTAGCATCAGCCCTAGGATAGTGTTAGGGTTAGGGTTAGCATTAGACATAGGATAGTGTTAGGCGTAGGGTTAGGTTTAGCATCAACCCTAGGATAGTGTTAGGGTTAGGGTTAGGGCTAGCATCAGCCATAGGATAGTGTTAGGGTTAGGGTTAGCCTCAGCCCTAGGATAGTGTTAGAGTTAGTGTTAGGGTTAGCATCAGCCCTAGGATAGGGTTAGGTTTAGGGTTAGCATCAGCCCTAGGATAGTGTTAGGGTTAGGGTTAGGGTTAGCATCAGCCCTAGGATAGTGTTAGGGTTAGGGTTAGCATCAGTCCTAGGATAGTGTTAATTTTAGGTTTAGGGTTAGCATCAGTCCTAGGATAGTGTTAGGGTTAGGGTTAGCATCAGCCCTAAGATAGTGTTAGGGTTAGGGTTAGGGTTAGCATCAGGCCTAGGATAGTGTTAGGGTTAGGGTTAGCATCAGCCTTAGGATAGTGTTAGGGTTAGGGTTAGGGTTAGCATCAGCCCTAGGATAGTGTTAGCGTTAGGGTTAGCATCAGCCTTAGGATAGTGTTAGGGTTAGGGTTAGGGTTAGCATCAGCCCTAGGATAGTGTTATGTTTAGAGATAGCATCAGCCCTAGGATAGTGTTAGGGTTAGGGTTAGGGTTAGCATCAGCCCTAGGATAGTTTCGGGGTTAGGGTTAGGATTAGCATCAGGCCTAGGATAGTGTTAGGGTTAGGGTTAGCATTAGCCTTAGGATAGTGTTAGGGTTAGGGATAGGGTTAGCATCAGCCCTAGGTTAGAGTTAGGGTTAGGGTTAGTATCAGCCCTAGGATAGTGATAGGGTTAGGGTTAGGGTTAGCATCAGCCCTAGGATAGTGTTAGGGTTAGGGTTAGGGCTGGCATCAGCCCTAGGATACTGTTAGGGTTAGGGTTAGCATCAGCCCTAGGATAGTGTTAGGGTTAGGGTTAGGGTGAGCATCAGCCCTAGGATAGTGTTAGGGTTAGGGTTAGGGTTAGCATCAGGCCTAGGATAGTGTTAGGGTTAGGGTTAGCATCAGACTTAGGATAGTGTTAGGGTTAGGTTTAGGGTTAGCATCAGCCCTTGGATAGTGTTAGGTTTAGGGTTATCATCAGCCCTAGGACAGTGTTAGGGTTAGGCTTATGGTTAGCATCAGCCCTAGGATAGTGTTAGGGTTAGGGTTAGAATCAGCCCTAAGATAGTATTAGGGTTAGGGTTAGGGTTAGCATTAAACCTAGGATAGTGTTAGGGTTAGGGTTAGTATCAGCCCTAGGATAGTGTTAGGGTTAGTGTTAGGGTTATCATCAGGCCTAGGAAAATGTTACTTTTAGGGTTAGCATCAGCCCTAGGATAGTGTTAGCGTTAGGGTTAGGGTTAGCATCAGCCCTAGGATAGTGTTAAGGTTAGGGTTAGCATCAGCCCTAGGATAGTGTTAGGGTTAGGGTTAGGGTTAGCATCAACCCTAGGATAGTGTTAGGGTTAGGGTTAGGGTTATCATCCGGCCTAGGATAGTGTTAGGGTTAGGGTTAGCATCAGCTCTAGGATAGTGTTAGGGTTAGGGTTAGCGTTAGCATCAGCCCTAGGATAGTGTTAGGGCTAGGGTTAGCATCAGCCCTAGGATAGTGTTAGTGTTAGGGTTAGGGTTAGGGTTAGCATCAGCCCTAGAATAGTGTTAGTGTTAGGATTAGGGTCAGCAACAGCCCTAGGATAGTGTTAGGGTTAGGGTTAGGGATAGTTTCAGCCCTAGGATAGTGTTAGGGATAGGGGTAGGGTTAGCATCAGCCCTAGGATAGAGTTAGGGTTAGGGTTAGGGTTAGCATCAGGCCTAGGATAGTGTTAGGGTTAGGGTTAGCATCAGCCATAGGATAGTGTTAGTGTTAGGGTTAGGGTTAGCATCAGCCCTAGGATCGTGTTAGGGTTAGGGTTAGCATCAGCACTAGGATAGTGTTAGGGTTAGGGTTAGGGTTAGTATCAGCCCTAGGATAGTGTTAGCGTTAGAGTTAGGGTTAGCATCAGCCCTAGGATAGTGTTAGGGTTAGGGTTAGGGTTAGCATCAGCCCGAGGATAGTGTTAGGGTTAGGGTTAGGGCTGGCATCAGCCCTAGGATACTGGTAGGGTTAGGGTTAGCATCAGCCCTAGAATAGTGTTAGGGTTAGGGTTAGGGTTAGCATCAGCGCTAGGATAGTGTTAGGGTTAGGGTTAGGGTTAGCATCAGGCCTAGGATAGTGTTAGGGTTAGGGTTAGCATCAGCCTTAGGATACTGTTAGGGTTAGGGTTAGGGTTAGCATCAGCCCTAGGATAGTGTTAGGGTTAGGGTTAGCATCAGCCCTAGGATAGTGTTAGGGTTAGGGTTATGGTTAGCATCAGCCCTAGGATAATGTTAGGGTTAGGGTTAGCATCAGCCCTAATATAGTGTTAGGGTTAGGGTTAGGGTTAGCATCAGGTCTAGGATAGTGTTAGGGTTAGGGTTAGCATCAGCCTTAGGATAGTGTTAGGGTTAGGGTTAGCATCAGCCCTAGGATAGTGTTATGTTTAGGGTTAGCATCAGCCCTAGGATAGTGTTAGGTTTAGGGTTAGGGTTAGCATCAGCCCGAGGATAGTGTTAGGGTTAGGGTTAGACTCAGCCCTAGGATACTGTTAGGGTTATTGTTAGGGTTAGCATCAGCCCTAGGATAGTGTTAGGGTTAGGGTTAGCATCAGCCCTAGGAGAGTGTTAGGGTTAGGGTTAGGGTTAGCATCAGCCCTAGGATAGTGTTAGGGTTAGGGTTAGCATTAGCCCTAGGATAATGTTATGGTTAGGGTGATGGTTAGCATCAGGCCTAGGATAGTGTTAGGGTTAGGGTTAGGGTTAGCATCAGCCCTAGGATAGTCTTAGGGTTAGGGTTAGACTCAGCCCTAGGATACTGTTAGGGTTATTGTTAGGGTTAGCATCAGCCCTAGGATAGTGTTAGGGTTAGGGTTAGCATCAGCCCTAGAGAGTGTTAGGGTTAGGGTTAGGGTTAGCATCAGCCCTAGGATAGTGTTAGGGTTAGGGTTAGCATCAGCCCTAGGATAGTGTTAGGGTTAGGGTTAGCATCAGCCCTAGGATAGTGTTAGGGTTAGGGTTAGGGTTAGCATCAGCCCTAGGATAGTGTTAGGGTTAGGGTTAGGGTTAGCATCAGGCCTAGGATAGTGTTAGGGTTAGGGTTAGCATCAGCCCTAGGATAGTGTTAGGGTTAGGGTTATGGTTAGCATCAGCCGTAGGATAGTGTTAGGGTTAGGGTTATGGTTAGCATCAGCCCTAGGATATTGTTAGGGTTAGGGTTAGCATCAGACCTAAGATAGTGTTAGGGTTAGGGTTAGGGATAGCATCAGCCCTAGGATAGTGTTAGGGATAGGGGTAGGGTTAGCATCAGCCCTAGGATAGTGTTAGGGTTAGGGTTAGGGTTAGCATCAGGCCTAGGATAGTGTTAGGGTTAGGGTTAGCATCAGCCATAGGATAGTATTAGTGTTAGGGTTAGGGTTAGCATCAGCCCTAGGATAGTGTTAGGGTTAGGGTTAGCATCAGCACTAGGATAGTGTTAGGGTTAGGGTTAGGGTTAGTATCAGCCCTAGGATAGTGTTAGGGTTAGAGTTAGGGTTAGCATCAGCCCTAGGATAGTGTTAGGGTTAGGGTTAGGGTTAGCATCAGCCCGAGGATAGTGTTAGGGTTAGGGTTAGGGCTGGCATCAGCCCTAGGATTCTGGTAGGGTTAGGGTTAGCATCAGCCCTAGAATAGTGTTAGGGTTAGGGTTAGGGTTAGCATCAGCGCTAGGATAGTGTTAGGGTTAGGGTTAGGGTTAGCATCAGGCCTAGGATAGTGTTAGGGTTAGGGTTAGCATCAGCCTTAGGATACTGTTAGGGTTAGGGTTAGGGTTAGCATCAGCCCTAGGATAGTGTTAGGGTTAGGGTTAGCATCAGCCCTAGGATAGTGTTAGGGTTAGGGTTATGGTTAGCATCAGCCCTAGGATAATGTTAGGGTTAGGGTTAGCATCAGCCCTAATATAGTGTTAGGGTTAGGGTTAGGGTTAGCATCAGGTCTAGGATAGTGTTAGGGTTAGGGTTAGCATCAGCCTTAGGATAGTGTTAGGGTTAGGGTTAGGGTTAGCATCAGCCCTAGGATAGTGTTATGGTTAGGGTTAGCATCAGCCCTTGGATAGTGTTAGGTTTAGGGGTAGGGTTAGCATCAGCCCGAGGATAGTGTTAGGGTTAGGGTTAGACTCAGCCCTAGGATACTGTTAGGGTTATTGTTAGGGTTAGCATCAGCCCTAGGATAGTGTTAGGGTTAGGGTTAGCATCAGCCCTAGGAGAGTGTTAGGGTTAGGGTTAGGGTTAGCATCAGCCCTAGGATAGTGTTAGGGTTAGGGTTAGCATTAGCCCTAGGATAATGTTATGGTTAGGGTGATGGTTAGCATCAGGCCTAGGATAGTGTTAGGGTTAGGGTTAGGGTTAGCATCAGCCCTAGGATAGTGTTAGGGTTAGGGTTAGACTCAGCCCTAGGATACTGTTAGGGTTATTGTTAGGGTTAGCATCAGCCCTAGGATAGTGTTAGGGTTAGGGTTAGCATCAGCCCTAGAGAGTGTTAGGGTTAGGGTTAGGGTTAGCATCAGCCCTAGGATAGTGTTAGGGTTAGGGTTAGCATCAGCCCTAGGATAGTGTTAGGGTTAGGGTTAGCATCAGCCCTAGGATAGTGTTAGGGTTAGGGTTAGGGTTAGCATCAGCCCTAGGATAGTGTTAGGGTTAGGGTTAGGGTTAGCATCAGGCCTAGGATAGTGTTAGGGTTAGGGTTAGCATCAGCCCTAGGATAGTGTTAGGGTTAGGGTTATGGTTAGCATCAGCCGTAGGATAGTGTTAGGGTTAGGGTTATGGTTAGCATCAGCCCTAGGATATTGTTAGGGTTAGGGTTAGCATCAGCCCTAAGATAGTGTTAGGGTTAGGGTTAGGGATAGCATCAGCCCTAGGATAGTGTTAGGGATAGGGGTAGGGTTAGCATCAGCCCTAGGATAGTGTTAGGGTTAGGGTTAGGGTTAGCATCAGGCCTAGGATAGTGTTAGGGTTAGGGTTAGCATCAGCCATAGGATAGTATTAGTGTTAGGGTTAGGGTTAGCATCAGCCCTAGGATAGTGTTAGGGTTAGGGTTAGCATCAGCACTAGGATAGTGTTAGGGTTAGGGTTAGGGTTAGTATCAGCCCTAGGATAGTGTTAGGGTTAGAGTTAGGGTTAGCATCAGCCCTAGGATAGTGTTAGGGTTAGGGTTAGGGTTAGCATCAGCCCGAGGATAGTGTTAGGGTTAGGGTTAGGGCTGGCATCAGCCCTAGGATACTGGTAGGGTTAGGGTTAGCATCAGCCCTAGAATAGTGTTAGGGTTAGGGTTAGGGTTAGCATCAGCGCTAGGATAGTGTTAGGGTTAGGGTTAGGGTTAGCATCAGGCCTAGGATAGTGTTAGGGTTAGGGTTAGCATCAGCCTTAGGATACTGTTAGGGTTAGGGTTAGGGTTAGCATCAGCCCTAGGATAGTGTTAGGGTTAGGGTTAGCATCAGCCCTAGGATACTGTTAGGGTTAGGGTTATGGTTAGCATCAGCCCTAGGATAATGTTAGGGTTAGGGTTAGCATCAGCCCTAATATAGTGTTAGGGTTAGGGTTAGGGTTAGCATCAGGTCTAGGATAGTGTTAGGGTTAGGGTTAGCATCAGCCTTAGGATAGTGTTAGGGTTAGGGTTAGGGTTAGCATCAGCCCTAGGATAGTGTTATGGTTAGGGTTAGCATCAGCCCTTGGATAGTGTTAGGTTTAGGGGTAGGGTTAGCATCAGCCCGAGGATAGTGTTAGGGTTAGGGTTAGACTCAGCCCTAGGATACTGTTAGGGTTATTGTTAGGGTTAGCATCAGCCCTAGGATAGTGTTAGGGTTAGGGTTAGCATCAGCCCTAGGAGAGTGTTAGGGTTAGGGTTAGGGTTAGCATCAGCCCTAGGATAGTGTTAGGGTTAGGGTTAGCATTAGCCCTAGGATAATGTTATGGTTAGGGTGATGGTTAGCATCAGGCCTAGGGTAGTGTTAGCGTTAGGGTTAGGGTTAGCATCAGCCCTAGGATAGTGTTAGGGTTAGGGTTAGACTCAGCCCTAGGATACTGTTAGGGTTATTGTTAGGGTTAGCATCAGCCCTAGGATACTGTTAGGGTTAGGGTTAGCATCAGCCCTAGAGAGTGTTAGGGTTAGGGTTAGGGTTAGCATCAGCCCTAGGATAGTGTTAGGGTTAGGGTTAGCATCAGCCCTAGGATAGTGTTAGGGTTAGGGTTAGGGTTAGCATCAGCCCTAGGATAGTGTTAGGGTTAGGGTTAGCATCAGCCCTAGGATAGTGTTAGGGTTAGGGTTAGTGTTAGCATCAGCCCTAGGATAGTGTTAGGGTTAGGGTTAGGGTTAGCATCAGGCCTAGGATAGTGTTAGGGTTAGGGTTAGCATCAGCCCTAGGATAGTGTTAGGGTTAGTGTTAGGGTTAGCATCAGCCCTAGGATAGTGTTAGGGTAAGGGTTAGCATCAGCCCTAGGATAGTGTTAGGGTTAGGGTTATGGTTACCATCAGCCGTAGGATAGTGTTAGGGTTAGGGTTATGGTTAGCATCAGCCCTAGGATAGTGTTAGGGTTAGGGTTAGCCACAGCCCTAGGATAGCGTTAGAGTTAGTGTTAGGGTTAGCATCAGCCCTAGGATAGGGTTAGGTTTAGTGTTAGCATCAGCCCTAGGATAGTGTTAGGGTTAGGGTTAGGGTTAGCATCAGCCCTAGGATAGTGTTAGGGTTAGGGTTAGCATCAGTCCTAGGATAGTGTTAATTTTAGGTTTAGGGTTAGCATCAGTCCTAGGATAGTGTTAGGGTTAGGGTTAGCATCAGCCCTAAGATAGTGTTAGGGTTAGGGTTAGGGTTAGCATCAGGCCTAGGATAGTGTTAGTGTTAGGGTTAGCATCAGCCTTAGGATAGTGTTAGGGTTAGGGTTAGGGTTAGCATCACCCCTAGGATAGTGTTAGCGTTAGGGTTAGCATCAGCCTTAGGATAGTGTTAGGGTTAGGGTTAGGGTTAGCATCAGCCCTAGGATAGTGTTATGTTTAGAGATAGCATCAGCCCTAGGATAGTGTTAGGGTTAGGGTTAGGGTTAGCATCAGCCCTAGGATAGTTTCAGGGTTAGGGTTAGGATTAGCATCAGGCCTAGTATAGTGTTAGGGTTAGGGTTAGCATTAGCCTTAGGATAGTGTTAGGGTTAGGGATAGGGTTAGCATCAGCCCTAGGTTAGAGTTAGGGTTAGGGTTAGTATCAGCCCTAGGATAGTGATAGGGTTAGGGTTAGGGTTAGCATCAGCCCTAGGATAGTGTTAGGGTTAGGGTTAGGGCTGGCATCAGCCCTAGGATACTGTTAGGGTTAGGGTTAGCATCAGCCCTAGGATAGTGTTAGGGTTAGGGTTAGGGTGAGCATCAGCCCTAGGATAGTGTTAGGGTTAGGGTTAGGGTTAGCATCAGGCCTAGGATAGTGTTAGGGTTAGGGTTAGCATCAGCCTTAGGATAGTGTTAGGGTTAGGTTTAGGGTTAGCATCAGCCCTTGGATAGTGTTAGGTTTAGGGTTATCATCAGCCCTAGGATAGTGTTAGGGTTAGGCTTATGGTTAGCATCAGCCCTAGGATAGTGTTAGGGTTAGGGTTAGCATCAGCCCTAAGATAGTATTAGGGTTAGGGTTAGGGTTAGCATTAGGCCTAGGATAGTGTTAGGGTTAGGGTTAGTATCAGCCCTAGGATAGTGTTAGGGTTAGTGTTAGGGTTATCATCAGGCCTAGGATAGTGTTACTTTCAGGGTTAGCATCAGCCCTAGGATAGTGTTAAGGTTAGGGTTAGCATCAGCCCTAGGATAGTGTTAGGGTTAGGGTTAGGGTTAGCATCAACCCTAGGATAGTGTTAGGGTTAGGGTTAGGGTTATCATCCGGCCTAGGATAGTGTTAGGGTTAGGGTTAGCATCAGCTCTAGGATAGTGTTAGGGTTAGGGTTAGCGTTAGCATCAGCCCTAGGATAGTGTTAGGGTTAGGGTTAGCATCAGCCCTAGAGAGTGTTAGGGTTAGGGTTAGGGTTACCATCAGCCCTAGGATAGTGTTAGGGTTAGGGTTAGCATCAGCCCTAGGATAGTGTTAGGGTTAGGGTTAGCATCAGCCCTAGGATAGTGTTAGGGTTAGGGTTAGGGTTAGCATCAGCCCTAGGATAGTGTTAGGGTTAGGGTTAGGGTTAGCATCAGGCCTAGGATAGTGTTAGGGTTAGGGTTAGCATCAGCCCTAGGATAGTGTTAGGGTTAGGGTTATGGTTAGCATCAGCCGTAGGATAGTGTTAGGGTTAGGGTTATGGTTAGCATCAGCCCTAGGATATTGTTAGGGTTAGGGTTAGCATCAGCCCTAAGATAGTGTTAGGGTTAGGGTTAGGGATAGCATCAGCCCTAGGATAGTGTTAGGGATAGGGGTAGGGTTAGCATCAGCCCTAGGATAGTGTTAGGGTTAGGGTTAGGGTTAGCATCAGGCCTAGGATAGTGTTAGGGTTAGGGTTAGCATCAGCCATAGGATAGTATTAGTGTTAGGGTTAGGGTTAGCATCAGCCCTAGGATAGTGTTAGGGTTAGGGTTAGCATCAGCACTAGGATAGTGTTAGGGTTAGGGTTAGGGTTAGTATCAGCCCTAGGATAGTGTTAGGGTTAGAGTTAGGGTTAGCATCAGCCCTAGGATAGTGTTAGGGTTAGGGTTAGGGTTAGCATCAGCCCGAGGATAGTGTTAGGGTTAGGGTTAGGGCTGGCATCAGCCCTAGGATACTGGTAGGGTTAGGGTTAGCATCAGCCCTAGAATAGTGTTAGGGTTAGGGTTAGGGTTAGCATCAGCGCTAGGATAGTGTTAGGGTTAGGGTTAGGGTTAGCATCAGGCCTAGGATAGTGTTAGGGTTAGGGTTAGCATCAGCCTTAGGATACTGTTAGGGTTAGGCTTAGGGTTAGCATCAGCCCTAGGATAGTGTTAGGGTTAGGGTTAGCATCAGCCCTAGGATAGTGTTAGGGTTAGGGTTATGGTTAGCATCAGCCCTAGGATAATGTTAGGGTTAGGGTTAGCATCAGCCCTAATATAGTGTTAGGGTTAGGGTTAGGGTTAGCATCAGGTCTAGGATAGTGTTAGGGTTAGGGTTAGCATCAGCCTTAGGATAGTGTTAGGGTTAGGGTTAGTGTTAGGTTTAGCATCAGCCCTAGGATAGTGTTATGGTTAGGGTTAGCATCAGCCCTTGGATAGTGTTAGGTTTAGGGGTAGGGTTAGCATCAGCCCGAGGATAGTGTTAGGGTTAGGGTTAGACTCAGCCCTAGGATACTGTTAGGGTTATTGTTAGGGTTAGCATCAGCCCTAGAATAGTGTTAGGGTTAGGGTTAGCATCAGCCCTAGGAGAGTGTTAGGGTTAGGGTTAGGGTTAGCATCACCCCTAGGATAGTGTTAGGGTTAGGGTTAGCATTAGCCCTAGGATAATGTTATGGTTAGGGTGATGGTTAGCATCAGGCCTAGGATAGTGTTAGCGTTAGGGTTAGGGTTAGCATCAGCCCTAGGATAGTGTTAGGGTTAGGGTTAGACTCAGCCCTAGGATACTGTTAGGGTTATTGTTAGGGTTAGCATCAGCCCTAGGATAGTGTTAGGGTTAGGGTTAGCATCAGCCCTAGAGAGTGTTAGGGTTAGGGTTAGGGTTAGCATCAGCCCTAGGATAGTGTTAGGGTTAGGGTTAGCATCAGCCCTAGGATAGTGTTAGGGTTAGGGTTAGGGTTAGCATCAGCCCTAGGATAGTGTTAGGGTTAGGGTTAGCATCAGCCCTAGGATAGTGTTAGGGTTAGGGTTAGGGTTAGCATCAGCCCTAGGATAGTGTTAGGGTTAGGGTTAGGGTTAGCATCAGGCCTAGGATAGTGTTAGGGTTAGGGTTAGCATCAGCCCGAGGATAGTGTTAGGGTTAGTGTTAGGGTTAGCATCAGCCCTAGGATAGTGTTAGGGTAAGGGTTAGCATCAGCCCTAGGATAGTGTTAGGGTTAGGGTTATGGTTACCATCAGCCGTAGGATAGTGTTAGGGTTAGGGTTATGGTTAGCATCAGCCCTAGGATAGTGTTAGGGTTAGGGTTAGCCTCAGCCCTAGGATAGCGTTAGAGTTAGTGTTAGGGTTAGCATCAGCCCTAGGATAGGGTTATTTTTAGGTTTAGCATCAGCCCTAGGATAGTGTTAGGGTTAGGGTTAGGGTTAGCATCAGCCCTAGGATGGTGTTAGGGTTAGGGTTAGCATCAGTCCTAGGATAGTGTTAATTTTAGGTTTAGGGTTAGCATCAGTCCTAGGATAGTGTTAGGGTTAGGGTTAGCATCAGCCCTAAGATAGTGTTAGGGTTAGGGTTAGGGTTAGCATCAGGCCTAGGATAGTGTTAGGGTTAGGGTTAGCATCAGCCTTAGGATAGTGTTAGGGTTAGGGTTAGGGTTAGCATCAGCCCTAGGATAGTGTTAGCGTTAGGGTTAGCATCAGCCTTAGGATAGTGTTAGGGTTAGGGTTAGGGTTAGCATCAGCCCTAGGATAGTGTTATGTTTAGAGATAGCATCAGCCCTAGGATAGTGTTAGGGTTAGGGTTAGGGTTAGCATCAGCCCTAGGATAGTTTCAGGGTTAGGGTTAGGATTAGCATCAGGCCTAGGATAGTGTTAGGGTTAGGGTTAGCATTAGCCTTAGGATAGTGTTAGGGTTAGGGATAGGGTTAGCATCAGCCCTAGGTTAGAGTTAGGGTTAGGGTTAGTATCAGCCCTAGGATAGTGATAGGGTTAGGGTTAGGGTTAGCATCAGCCCTAGGATAGTGTTAGGGTTAGGGTTAGGGCTGGCATCAGCCCTAGGATACTGTTAGGGTTAGGGTTAGCATCAGCCCTAGGATAGTGTTAGGGTTAGGGTTAGGGTGAGCATCAGCCCTAGGATAGTGTTAGGGTTAGGGTTAGGGTTAGCATCAGGCCTAGGATAGTGTTAGGGTTAGGGTTAGCATCAGCCTTAGGATAGTGTTAGGGTTAGGTTTAGGGTTAGCATCAGCCCTTGGATAGTGTTAGGTTTAGGGTTATCATCAGCCCTAGGATAGTGTTAGGGTTAGGCTTATGGTTAGCATCAGCCCTAGGATAGTGTTAGGGTTAGGGTTAGCATCAGCCCTAAGATAGTATTAGGGTTAGGGTTAGGGTTAGCATTAGGCCTAGGATAGTGTTAGGGTTAGGGTTAGTATCAGCCCTAGGATAGTGTTAGGGTTAGTGTTAGGGTTATCATCAGGCCTAGGATAGTGTTACTTTTAGGGTTAGCATCAGCCCTAGGATAGTGTTAAGGTTAGGGTTAGCATCAGCCCTAGGATAGTGTTAGGGTTAGGGTTAGGGTTAGCATCAACCCTAGGATAGTGTTAGGGTTAGGGTTAGGGTTATCATCCGGCCTAGGATAGTGTTAGGGTTAGGGTTAGCATCAGCTCTAGGATAGTGTTAGGGTTAGGGTTATCGTTAGCATCAGCCCTAGGATAGTGTTAGGGCTAGGGTTAGCATCAGCCCTAGGATAGTGTTAGGGTTAGGGTTAGGGTTATCATCTGGCCTAGCATAGTGTTAGTGTTAGCGTTAGCATCAGCCCTAGGATAGTGTTAGGGTTAGGGTTAGGGTTAGGGTTAGCATCAGCCCTAGAATAGTGTTAGTGTTAGGATTAGGGTCAGCAACAGCCCTAGGATAGTGTTAGGGTTAGGGTTAGGGATAGCATCAGCCCTAGGATACTGTTAGGGATAGGGGTAGGGTTAGCATCAGCCCTAGGATAGTGTTAGGGTTAGGGTTAGGGATAGCATCACGCCTAGGATAGTGTTAGGGTTAGGGTTAGCATCAGCCATAGGATAGTGTTAGTGTTAGGGTTAGGGTTAGCATCAGCCCTAGGATCGTGTTAGGGTTAGGGTTAGCATCAGCACTAGGATAGTGTTAGGGTTAGGGTTAGGGTTAGTATCAGCCCTAGGATAGTGTTAGGGTTAGAGTTAGGGTTAGCATCAGCCCTAGGATAGTGTTAGGGTTAGGGTTAGGGTTAGCATCAGCCCGCGGATAGTGTTAGGGTTAGGGTTAGGGCTGGCATCAGCCCTAGGATACTGGTAGGGTTAGGGTTAGCATCAGCCCTACAATAGTGTTAGGGTTAGGGTTAGGGTTAGCATCAGCGCTAGGATAGTGTTAGGGTTAGGGTTAGGGTTAGCATCAGGCCTAGGATAGTGTTAGGGTTAGGGTTAGCATCAGCCTTAGGATACTGTTAGGGTTAGGGTTAGGGTTAGCATCAGCCCTAGGATAGTGTTAGGGTTAGGGTTAGCATCAGCCCTAGGATAGTGTTAGGGTTAGGGTTATGGTTAGCATCAGCCCTAGGATAATGTTAGGGTTAGGGTTAGCATCAGCCCTAAAATAGTGTTAGGGTTAGGGTTAGGGTTAGCATCAGGTCTAGGATAGTGTTAGGGTTAGGGTTAGCATCAGCCTTAGGATAGTGTTAGGGTTAGGGTTAGGGTTAGCATCAGCCCTAGGATAGTGTTATGTTTAGGGTTAGCATCAGCCCTAGGATAGTGTTAGGTTTAGGGTTAGGGTTAGCATCAGCCCGAGGATAGTGTTAGGGTTAGGGTTAGACTCAGCCCTAGGATACTGTTAGGGTTATTGTTAGGGTTAGCATCAGCCCTAGGATAGTGTTAGGGTTAGGGTTAGCATCAGCCCTAGGAGAGTGTTAGGGTTAGGGTTAGGGTTAGCATCAGCCCTAGGATAGTGTTAGGGTTAGGGTTAGCATTAGCCCTAGGATAATGTTATGGTTAGGGTGATGGTTAGCATCAGGCCTAGGATAGTGTTAGGGTTAGGGTTAGGGTTAGCATCAGCCCTAGGATAGTGTTAGGGTTAGGGTTAGACTCAGCCCTAGGATACTGTTAGGGTTATTGTTAGGGTTAGCATCAGCCCTAGGATAGTGTTAGGGTTAGGGTTAGCATCAGCCCTAGAGAGTGTTAGGGTTAGGGTTAGGGTTAGCATCAGCCCTAGGATAGTGTTAGGGTTAGGGTTAGCATCAGCCCTAGGATAGTGTTAGGGTTAGGGTTAGGGTTAGCATCAGCCCTAGGATAGTGTTAGGGTTAGGGTTAGGGTTAGCATCAGGCCTAGGACAGTGTTAGGGTAAGGGTTAGCATCAGCCCTAGGATAGTGTTAGGGTTAGGGTTAGGGTTAGTATCAGCCCTAGGATAGTGTTAGGGTTAGAGTTAGGGTTAGCATCAGCCCTAGGATAGTGTTAGGGTTAGGGTTAGGGTTAGCATCAGCCCGAGGATAGTGTTAGGGTTAGGGTTAGGGCTGGCATCAGCCCTAGGATACTGGTAGGGTTAGGGTTAGCATCAGCCCTAGAATAGTGTTAGGGTTAGGGTTAGGGTTAGGGTTAGCATCAGCGCTAGGATAGTGTTAGGGTTAGGGTTAGGGTTAGCATCAGGCCTAGGATAGTGTTAGGGTTAGGGTTAGCATCAGCCTTAGGATACTGTTAGGGTTAGGGTTAGGGTTAGCATCAGCCCTAGGATAGTGTTAGGGTTAGGGTTAGCATCAGCCCTAGGATAGTGTTAGGGTTAGGGTTATGGTTAGCATCAGCCCTAGGATAATGTTAGGGTTAGGGTTAGCATCATCCCTAATATAGTGTTAGGGTTAGGGTTAGGGTTAGCATCAGGTCTAGGATAGTGTTAGGGTTAGGGTTAGCATCAGCCTTAGGATAGTGTTAGGGTTAGGGTTAGGGTTAGCATCAGCCCTAGGATAGTGTTATGGTTAGGGTTAGCATCAGCCCTTGGATAGTGTTAGGTTTAGGGGTAGGGTTAGCATCAGCCCGAGGATAGTGTTAGGGTTAGGGTTAGACTCAGCCCTAGGATACTGTTAGGGTTATTGTTAGGGTTAGCATCAGCCCTAGGATAGCGTTAGGGTTAGGGTTAGCATCAGCCCTAGGAGAGTGTTAGGGTTAGGGTTAGGGTTAGCATCAGCCCTAGGATAGTGTTAGGGTTAGGGTTAGCATTAGCCCTAGGATAATGTTATGGTTAGGGTGATGGTTAGCATCAGGCCTAGGATAGTGTTAGCGTTAGGGTTAGGGTTAGCATCAGCCCTAGGATAGTGTTAGGGTAAGGGTTAGACTCAGCCCTAGGATACTGTTAGGGTTATTGTTAGGGTTAGCATCAGCCCTAGGATAGTGTTAGGGTTAGGGTTAGCATCAGCCCTAGAGAGTGTTAGGATTAGGGTTAGGGTTAGCATCAGCCCTAGGATAGTGTTAGGGTTAGGGTTAGCATCAGCCCTAGGATAGTGTTAGGGTTAGGGTTAGGGTTAGCATCAGCCCTAGGATAGTGTTAGGGTTAGGGTTAGCATCAGCCCTAGGATAGTGTTAGGGTTAGGGTTAGGGTTAGCATCAGCCCTAGGATAGTGTTAGGGTTAGGGTTAGGGTTAGCATCAGGCCTAGGATAGTGTTAGGGTTAGGGTTAGCATCAGCCCTAGGATAGTGTTAGGGTTAGTGTTAGGGTTAGAATCAGCCCTAGGATAGTGTTAGGGTAAGGGTTAGCATCAGCCCTAGGATAGTGTTAGGGTTAGGGTTATGGTTAGCATCAGCCGTAGGATAGTGTTAGGGTTAGGGTTATGGTTAGCATCAGCCCTAGGATAGTGTTAGGGTTATGGTTAGCATCAGCCCTAAGATAGTGTTAGGGTTAGGGTTAGGGTTAAAATCAGCCCTAGGATAGTGTTAGGGTTAGGGTTAGCATCACCCCTAGGATAGTGTTAGGGTTAGGGTTAGGGTTAGCATCAGCCCTAGGATAGTGTTAGGGTTAGGGTTAGCATCAGCCCTAGGATAGTGTTAGGGTTAGGGTTAGGGTTAGCATCAGCCCTAGGATAGTGTTAGGGTTAGGGTTAGCCTCAGCCCTAGGATAGTGTTAGAGTTAGTGTTAGGGTTAGCATCAGCCCTAGGATAGGGTTAGGTTTAGGGTTAGCATCAGCCCTAGGATAGTGTTAGGGTTAGGGTTAGGGTTAGCATCAGCCCTAGGATAGTGTTAGGGTTAGGGTTAGCATCAGCCCTAGGGTAGTGTTAGTGTTAGGGTTAGGGTTAGCATCAGCCCTAGGATAGTGTTAGGGTTAGGGTTACCATCAGCCCTAAGGTAGTGTTAGGGTTAGGGTTAGGGTTAGCATCAGGCCTAGGATAGTGTTAGGGTTAGGGTTAGCATCAGCCTTAGGATAGTGTTAGGGATAGGGTTAGGGTTAGTATCAGCCCTAGGATAGTGGTAGGGTTAGAGTTAGGGTTAGCATCAGCCCTAGGATAGTGTTAGGGTTAGGGTTAGGGTTAGCATCAGCCCCAGGATAGTGTTAGGGTTAGGGTTAGGGCTGGCATCAGCCCTAGGATACTGTTAGGGTTAGGGTTAGCATCAGCCCTAGAATAGTGTTAGGGTTAGGGTTAGGGTTAGCATCAGCGCTAGGATAGTGTTAGGGTTAGGGTTAGGGTTAGCATCAGGCCTAGGATAGTGTTAGGGTTAGGTTTAGCATCAGCCTTAGGATACTGTTAGGGTTAGGGTTAGGGTTAGCATCAGCCCTAGGATAGTGTTAGGGTTAGGGTTAGCATCAGCCCTAGGATAGTGTTAGGGTTAGGGTTATGGGTAGCATCAGCCCTAGGATAATGTTAGGGTTAGGGTTAGCATCAGCCCTAATATAGTGTTAGGGTTAGGGTTAGGGTTAGCATCAGGTCTAGGATAGTGTTAGGGTTAGGGTTAGAATCAGCCTTAGGATAGTGTTAGGGTTAGGGTTAGGGTTAGCATCAGCCCTAGGATAGTGTTAGGGTTAGTGTTAGCATCAGCCCTAGGATAGTGTTAGGGTTAGGGTTAGACTCAGCCCTAGGATACTGTTAGGGTTATTGTTAGGGTTAGCATCAGCCCTAGGATAGTGTTAGGGTTAGGGTTAGCATCAGCCCTAGGAGAGTGTTAGGGTTAGGGTTAGCATCAGCCCTAGGAGAGTGTTAGGGTTGGGGTTAGGGTTAGCATCAGCCCTAGGATAGTGTTAGGGTTAGGGTTAGCATCAGCCCTAGGATAATGTTATGGTTAGGGTGATGGTTAGCATCAGGCTTAGGATAGTGTTAGGGTTAGGGTTAGGGTTAGCATCAGCCCTAGGATAGTGTTAGGGTTAGGGTTAGACTCAGCCCTAGGTTATTGTTAGGGTTATTGTTAGGGTTAGCATCAGCCCTAGGATAGTGTTAGGGTTAGGGTTAGCATCAGCCCTAGGAGAGTGTTAGGGTTAGGGTTAGGGTTAGCATCAGCCCTAGGATAGTGTTAGGGTTAGGGTTAGCATCAGCCCTAGTATAGTGTTAGGGTTAGGGTTAGGGTTAGCATCAGCCCTAGGATAGTGTTAGGGTTAGGGTTAGCATCAGCCCTAGGATAGTGTTAGGGTTAGGGTTAGGGTTAGCATCAGCCCTAGAATAGTGTTAGGGTTAGGGTTAGGGTTAGCATCAGGCCTAGGATAGTGTTAGGGTTAGGGTTAGCATCAGCCCTAGGATAGTGTTAGGGTTAGTGTTACGGTTAGCATCAGCCCTAGGATAGTGTTAGGGTTAGGGTTAGCATCAGCCCTAGGATAGTGTTAGGGTTAGGGTTAGCATCAGCCCTAGGATAGTGTTAGGGTTAGGGTTAGGGTTAGCATCAGCCCTAGGATAGTGTTAGGGTTAGGGTTAGGGTTAGCATCAGGCCTAGGATAGTGTTAGGGTTAGGGTTAGCATCAGCCCTAGGATAGTGTTAGGATTAGGGTTAGGGTTAGCATCAGCCCTAGGATAGTGTTAGGGTTAGGGTTAGCATCAGCCCTAGGATAGTGTTAGGGTTAGGGTTAGGGTTAGCATCAGCCCTAGGATAGTGTTAGGGTTAGGGTTAGGGTTAGCATCAGGCCTAGGATAGTGTTAGGGTTAGGGTTAGCATCAGCCCTAGGATAGTGTTAGGGTTAGTGTTAGGGTTAGCATCAGCCCTAGGATAGTGTTAGGGTAAGGGTTAGCATCAGCCCTAGGATAGTGTTAGGGTTAGGGTTATGGTTAGCATCAGCCGTAGGATAGTGTTAGGGTTAGGGTTATGGTTAGCATCAGCCCTAGGATAGTGTTAGGGTTAGGGTTAGCATCAGCCCTAAGATAGTGTTAGGGTTAGGGTTAGGGTTAAAATCAGCTTAGGATAGTGTTAGGGTTAGGGTTAGGGTTAGCATCAGCCCTAGGATAGTGTTAGGGTTAGGGTTAGCATCAGCCCTAGGATAGTGTTAGGGTTAGGGTTAGGGTTAGCATCAGCCCTAGGATAGTGTTAGGGTTAGGGTTAGCATCAGCCCTAGGGTAGTGTTAGGGTTAGGGTTAGGGTTATCATCAGCCCTAGGATAGTGTTAGGGTTAGGGTTACCATCAGCCCTAAGATAGTGTTAGGGTTAGGGTTAGCGTTAGCATCAGGCCTAGGATAGTGTTAGGGTTAGGGTTAGCATCAGCCTTAGGATAGTGTTAGGGTTAGGGTTAGGGTTATCATCAGCCGTAGGATAGTGGTAGGGTTAGGGTTAGCATCAGCCCTAGGATAGTGTTAGGGTTAGGGTTAGGGTTAGTATCAGCCCTAGGATAGTGTTAGGGTTAGAGTTAGGGTTAGCATCAGCCCTAGGATAGTGTTAGGGTTAGGGTTAGGGTTAGCATCAGCCGCAGGATAGTGTTAGGGTTAGGGTTAGGGCTGGCATCAGCCCTAGGATACTGTTAGGGTTAGGGTTAGCATCAGCCCTAGAATAGTGTTAGGGTTAGGGTTAGGGTTAGCATCAGCGCTAGGATAGTGTTAGGGTTAGGGTTAGGGTTAGCATCAGGCCTAGGATAGTGTTAGGGTTAGGTTTAGCATCAGCCTTAGGATACTGTTAGGGTTAGGGTTAGGGTTAGCATCAGCCCTAGGATAGTGTTAGGGTTAGGGTTAGCATCAGCCCTAGGATAGTGTTAGGGTTAGGGTTATGGGTAGCATCAGCCCTAGGATAATGTTAGGGTTAGGGTTAGCATCAGCCCTAATATAGTGTTAGGGTTAGGGTTAGGGTTAGCATCAGGTCTAGGATAGTGTTAGGGTTAGGGTTAGCATCAGCCTTAGGATAGTGTTAGGGTTAGGGTTAGGGTTAGCATCAGCCCTAGGATAGTGTTAGGGTTAGGGTTAGCATCAGCCCTAGGATAGTGTTAGGGTGAGGGTTAGACTCAGCCCTAGGATACTGTTAGGGTTATTGTTAGGGTTAGCATCAGCCCTAGGATAGTGTTAGGGTTAGGGTTAGCATCAGCCCTAGGAGAGTGTTAGGGTTAGGGTTAGCATCAGCCCTAGGAGAGTGTTAGGGTTGGGGTTAGGGTTAGCATCAGCCCTAGGATAGTGTTAGGGTTAGGGTTAGCATCAGCCCTAGGATAATGTTATGGTTAGGGTGATGGTTAGCATCAGGCTTAGGATAGTGTTAGTGTTAGGGTTAGGGTTAGCATCAGCCCTAGGATAGTGTTAGGGTTAGGGTTAGACTCAGCCCTAGGATACTGTTAGGGTTATTGTTAGGGTTAGCATCAGCCCTAGGATAGTGTTAGGGTTAGGGTTAGCATCAGCCCTAGAGAGTGTTAGGGTTAGGGTTAGGGTTAGCATCAGCCCTAGGATAGTGTTAGGGTTAGGGTTAGCATCAGCCCTAGGATAGTGTTAGGGTTAGGGTTAGTGTTAGCATCAGCCCTAGGATAGTGTTAGCGTTAGGGTTAGCATCAGCCCTAGGATAGTGTTAGGGTTAGGGTTAGGGTTAGCATCAGCCCTAGGATAGTGTTAGGGTTAGGGTTAGGGTTAGCATCAGGCCTAGGATAGTGTTAGGGTAAGGGTTAGCATCAGCCCTAGGATAGTGTTAGGGTTAGGGTTATGGTTAGCATCAGCCGTAGGATAGTGTTAGGGTTAGGGTTATGGTTAGCATCAGCCCTAGGATAATGTTAGGGTTAGGGTTAGCATCAGCCCTAAGATAGTGTTAGGGTTAGGGTTAGGGATAGCATCAGCCCTAGGATAGTGTTAGGGATAGGGGTAGGGTTAGCATCAGCCCTAGGATAGTGTTAGGGTTAGGGTTAGACTCAGCCCTAGGATACTGTTAGGGTTATTGTTAGGGTTAGCATCAGCCCTAGGATAGTGTTAGGGTTAGGGTTAGCATCAGCCCTAGAGAGTGTTAGGGTTAGGGTTAGGGTTAGCATCAGCCCTAAGATAGTGTTAGGGTTAGGGTTAGCATCAGCCCAGGATAGTGTTAGGGTTAGGGTTAGGGTTAGCATCAGCCCTAGGATAGTGTTAGGGTTAGGGTTAGCATCAGCCCTAGGATAGTGTTAGGGTTAGGGTTAGGGTTAGCATCAGCCCTAGGATAGTGTTAGGGTTAGGGTTAGGGTTAGCTTCAGGCCTAGGATAGTGTTAGGGTAAGGGTTAGCATCAGCCCTAGGATAGTGTTAGGGTTAGGGTTATGGTTAGCATCAGCCGTAGGATAGTGTTAGGGTTAGGGTTATGGTTAGCATCAGCCCTAGGATAATGTTAGGGTTAGGGTTAGCATCAGCCCTAAGATAGTGTTAGGGTTAGGGTTAGGGATAGCATCAGCCCTAGGATAGTGTTAGGGATAGGGGTAGGGTTAGCATCAGCCCTAGGATAGTGTTAGGGTTAGGGTTAGGGTTAGCATCAGGCCTAGGATAGTGTTAGGGTTAGGGTTAGCATCAGCCATAGGATAGTGTTAGTGTTAGGGTTAGGGTTAGCATCAGCCCTAGGATAGTGTTAGGGTTAGGGTTAGCATCAGCACTAGGATAGTGTTAGGGTTAGGGTTAGGGTTAGTATCAGCCCTAGGATAGTGTTAGGGTTAGAGTTAGGGTTAGCATCAGCCCTAGGATAGTGTTAGGGTTAGGGTTAGGGTTAGCATCAGCCCGAGGATAGTGTTAGGGTTAGGGTTAGGGCTGGCATCAGCCCTAGGATACTGGTAGGGTTAGGGTTAGCATCAGCCCTAGAATAGTGTTAGGGTTAGGGTTAGGGTTAGGGTTAGCATCAGCGCTAGGATAGTGTTAGGGTTAGGGTTAGGGTTAGCATCAGGCCTAGGATAGTGTTAGGGTTAGGGTTAGCATCAGCCTTAGGATACTGTTAGGGTTAGGGTTAGGGTTAGCATCAGCCCTAGGATAGTGTTAGGGTTAGGGTTAGCATCAGCCCTAGGATAGTGTTAGGGTTAGGGTTATGGTTAGCATCAGCCCTAGGATAATGTTAGGGTTAGGGTTAGCATCAGCCCTAATATAGTGTTAGGGTTAGGGTTAGGGTTAGCATCAGGTCTAGGATAGTGTTAGGGTTAGGGTTAGCATCAGCCTTAGGATAGTGTTAGCGTTAGGGTTAGGGTTAGCATCAGCCCTAGGATAGTGTTATGGTTAGGGTTATCATCAGCCCTTGGATAGTGTTAGGTTTAGGGGTAGGGTTAGCATCAGCCCGAGGATAGTGTTAGGGTTAGGGTTAGACTCAGCCCTAGGATACTGTTAGGGTTATTGTTAGGGTTAGCATCAGCCCTAGGATAGTGTTAGGGTTAGGGTTAGCATCAGCCCTAGGAGAGTGTTAGGGTTAGGGTTAGGGTTAGCATCAGCCCTAGGATAGTGTTAGGGTTAGGGTTAGCATTAGCCCTAGGATAATGTTATGGTTAGGGTGATGGTTAGCATCAGGCCTAGGATAGTGTTAGCGTTAGGGTTAGGGTTAGCATCAGCCCTAGGATAGTGTTAGGGTTAGGGTTAGACTCAGCCCTAGGATACTGTTAGGGTTATTGTTAGGGTTAGCATCAGCCCTAGGATAGTGTTAGGGTTAGGGTTAGCATCAGCCCTAGAGAGTGTTAGGGTTAGGGTTAGGGTTAGCATCAGCCCTAGGATAGTGTTAGGGTTAGGGTTAGCATCAGCCCTAGGATAGTGTTAGGGTTAGGGTTAGGGTTAGCATCAGCCCTAGGATAGTGTTAGGGTTAGGGTTAGCATCAGCCCTAGGATAGTGTTAGGGTTAGGGTTAGGGTTAGCATCAGCCCTAGGATAGTGTTAGGGTTAGGGTTAGGGTTAGCATCAGGCCTAGGATAGTGTTAGGGTTAGGGTTAGCATCAGCCCTAGGATAGTGTTAGGGTTAGTGTTAGGGTTAGCATCAGCCCTAGGATAGTGTTAGGGTAAGGGTTAGCATCAGCCCTAGGATAGTGTTAGGGTTAGGGTTATGGTTAGCATCAGCCGTAGGATAGTGTTAGGGTTAGGGTTATGGTTAGCATCAGCCCTAGGATAGTGTTAGGGTTAGGGTTAGCATCAGCCCTAAGATAGTGTTAGGGTTAGGGTTAGGGTTAAAATCAGCTTAGGATAGTGTTAGGGTTAGGGTTAGGGTTAGCATCAGCCCTAGGATAGTGTTAGGGTTAGGGTTAGCATCACCCCTAGGATAGTGTTAGGGTTAGGGTTAGGGTTAGCATCAGCCCTAGGATAGTGTTAGGGTTAGGGTTAGCATCAGCCCTAGGATAGTGTTAGGGTTAGGGTTAGGGTTAGCATCAGCCCTAGGATAGTGTTAGGGTTAGGGTTAGCCTCAGCCCTAGGATAGTGTTAGAGTTAGTGTTAGGGTTAGCATCAGCCCTAGGATAGGGTTAGGTTTAGGGTTAGCATCAGCCCTAGGATAGTGTTAGGGTTAGGGTTAGGGTTAGCAGCAGCCCTAGGATAGTGTTAGTGTTAGGGTTAGCATCAGCCCTAGGGTAGTGTTAGTGTTAGGGTTAGGGTTAGCATCAGCCCTAGGATAGTGTTAGGGTTAGGGTTACCATCAGCCCTAAGATAGTGTTAGGGTTAGGGTTAGGGTTAGCATCAGGCCTAGGATAGTGTTAGGGTTAGGGTTAGCATCAGCCTTAGGATAGTGTTAGGGTTAGGGTTAGGGTTATCATCAGCCGTAGGATAGTGGTAGGGTTAGGGTTAGCATCAGCCCTAGGATAGTGTTAGGGTTAGGGTTAGGGTTAGTATCAGCCCTAGGATAGTGTTAGGGTTAGAGTTAGGGTTAGCATCAGCCCTAGGATAGTGTTAGGGTTAGGGTTAGGGTTAGCATCAGCCCCAGGATAGTGTTAGGGTTAGGGTTAGGGCTGGCATCAACCCTAGGATACTGTTAGGGTTAGGGTTAGCATCAGCCCTAGAATAGTGTTAGGGTTAGGGTTAGGGTTAGCATCAGCCCTAGGATAGTGTTAGGGTTAGGGTTAGGGTTAGCATCAGCCCTAGGATAGTGTTAGGGTTAGGGTTAGCATCAGCCCTAGGGTAGTGTTAGGGTTAGGGTTAGGGTTATCATCAGCCCTAGGATAGTGTTAGGGTTAGGGTTACCATCAGCCCTAAGATAGTGTTAGGGTTAGGGTTAGCGTTAGCATCAGGCCTAGGATAGTGTTAGGGTTAGGGTTAGCATCAGCCTTAGGATAGTGTTAGGGTTAGGGTTAGGGTTATCATCAGCCGTAGGATAGTGGTAGGGTTAGGGTTAGCATCAGCCCTAGGATAGTGTTAGGGTTAGGGTTAGGGTTAGTATCAGCCCTAGGATAGTGTTAGGGTTAGAGTTAGGGTTAGCATCAGCCCTAGGATACTGGTAGGGTTAGGGTTAGCATCAGCCCTAGAATAGTGTTAGGGTTAGGGTTAGGGTTAGGGTTAGCATCAGCCGTAGGATAGTGGTAGGGTTAGGGTTATCATCAGCCCTAGGATAGTGTTAGGGTTAGGGTTAGGGTTAGCATCAGCCCGAGGATAGTGTTAGGGTTAGGGTTAGGGCTGGCATCAGCCCTAGGATACTGGTAGGGTTAGGGTTAGCATCAGCCCTAGAATAGTGTTAGGGTTAGGGTTAGGGTTAGGGTTAGCATCAGCGCTAGGATAGTGTTAGGGTTAGGGTTAGGGTTAGCATCAGGCCTAGGATAGTGTTAGGGTTAGGGTTAGCATCAGCCTTAGGATACTGTTAGGGTTAGGGTTAGGGTTAGCATCAGCCCTAGGATAGTGTTAGGGTTAGGGTTAGCATCAGCCCTAGGATAGTGTTAGGGTTAGGGTTATGGTTAGCATCAGCCCTAGGATAATGTTAGGGTTAGGGTTAGCATCAGCCCTAATATAGTGTTAGGGTTAGGGTTAGGGTTAGCATCAGGTCTAGGATAGTGTTAGGGTTAGGGTTAGCATCAGCCTTAGGATAGTGTTAGCGTTAGGGTTAGGGTTAGCATCAGCCCTAGGATAGTGTTATGGTTAGGGTTATCATCAGCCCTTGGATAGTGTTAGGTTTAGGGGTAGGGTTAGCATCAGCCCGAGGATAGTGTTAGGGTTAGGGTTAGACTCAGCCCTAGGATACTGTTAGGGTTATTGTTAGGGTTAGCATCAGCCCTAGGATAGTGTTAGGGTTAGGGTTAGCATCAGCCCTAGGAGAGTGTTAGGGTTAGGGTTAGGGTTAGCATCAGCCCTAGGATAGTGTTAGGGTTAGGGTTAGCATTAGCCCTAGGATAATGTTATGGTTAGGGTGATGGTTAGCATCAGGCCTAGGATAGTGTTAGCGTTAGGTTTAGGGTTAGCATCAGCCCTAGGATAGTGTTAGGGTTAGGGTTAGACTCAGCCCTAGGATACTGTTAGGGTTATTGTTAGGGTTAGCATCAGCCCTAGGATAGTGTTAGGGTTAGGGTTAGCATCAGCCCTAGAGAGTGTTAGGGTTAGGGTTAGGGTTAGCATCAGCCCTAGGATAGTGTTAGGGTTAGGGTTAGCATCAGCCCTAGGATAGTGTTAGGGTTAGGGTTAGGGTTAGCATCAGCCCTAGGATAGTGTTAGGGTTAGGGTTAGCATCAGCCCTAGGATAGTGTTAGGGTTAGGGTTAGGGTTAGCATCAGCCCTAGGATAGTGTTAGGGTTAGGGTTAGGGTTAGCATCAGGCCTAGGATAGTGTTAGGGTTAGGGTTAGCATCAGCCCTAGGATAGTGTTAGGGTTAGTGTTAGGGTTAGCATCAGCCCTAGGATAGTGTTAGGGTAAGGGTTAGCATCAGCCCTAGGATAGTGTTAGGGTTAGGGTTATGGTTAGCATCAGCCGTAGGATAGTGTTAGGGTTAGGGTTATGGTTAGCATCAGCCCTAGGATAGTGTTAGGGTTAGGGTTAGCATCAGCCCTAAGATAGTGTTAGGGTTAGGGTTAGGGTTAAAATCAGCTTAGGATAGTGTTAGGGTTAGGGTTAGGGTTAGCATCAGCCCTAGGATAGTGTTAGGGTTAGGGTTAGCATCACCCCTAGGATAGTGTTAGGGTTAGGGTTAGGGTTAGCATCAGCCCTAGGATAGTGTTAGGGTTAGGGTTAGCATCAGCCCTAGGATAGTGTTAGGGTTAGGGTTAGGGTTAGCATCAGCCCTAGGATAGTGTTAGGGTTAGGGTTAGCCTCAGCCCTAGGATAGTGTTAGAGTTAGTGTTAGGGTTAGCATCAGCCCTAGGATAGGGTTAGGTTTAGGGTTAGCATCAGCCCTAGGATAGTGTTAGGGTTAGGGTTAGGGTTAGCAGCAGCCCTAGGATAGTGTTAGTGTTAGGGTTAGCATCAGCCCTAGGGTAGTGTTAGTGTTAGGGTTAGGGTTAGCATCAGCCCTAGGATAGTGTTAGGGTTAGGGTTACCATCAGCCCTAAGATAGTGTTAGGGTTAGGGTTAGGGTTAGCATCAGGCCTAGGATAGTGTTAGGGTTAGGGTTAGCATCAGCCTTAGGATAGTGTTAGGGTTAGGGTTAGGGTTATCATCAGCCGTAGGATAGTGGTAGGGTTAGGGTTAGCATCAGCCCTAGGATAGTGTTAGGGTTAGGGTTAGGGTTAGTATCAGCCCTAGGATAGTGTTAGGGTTAGAGTTAGGGTTAGCATCAGCCCTAGGATAGTGTTAGGGTTAGGGTTAGGGTTAGCATCAGCCCCAGGATAGTGTTAGGGTTAGGGTTAGGGCTGGCATCAACCCTAGGATACTGTTAGGGTTAGGGTTAGCATCAGCCCTAGAATAGTGTTAGGGTTAGGGTTAGGGTTAGCATCAGCCCTAGGATAGTGTTAGGGTTAGGGTTAGGGTTAGCATCAGCCCTAGGATAGTGTTAGGGTTAGGGTTAGCATCAGCCCTAGGGTAGTGTTAGGGTTAGGGTTAGGGTTATCATCAGCCCTAGGATAGTGTTAGGGTTAGGGTTACCATCAGCCCTAAGATAGTGTTAGGGTTAGGGTTAGCGTTAGCATCAGGCCTAGGATAGTGTTAGGGTTAGGGTTAGCATCAGCCTTAGGATAGTGTTAGGGTTAGGGTTAGGGTTATCATCAGCCGTAGGATAGTGGTAGGGTTAGGGTTAGCATCAGCCCTAGGATAGTGTTAGGGTTAGGGTTAGGGTTAGTATCAGCCCTAGGATAGTGTTAGGGTTAGAGTTAGGGTTAGCATCAGCCCTAGGATAGTGTTAGGGTTAGGGTTAGGGTTAGCATCAGCCGCAGGATAGTGTTAGGGTTACGGTTAGGGCTGGCATCAGCCCTAGGATACTGTTAGGGTTAGGGTTAGCATCAGCCCTAAAATAGTGTTAGGGTTAGGGTTAGGGTTAGGATCAGCGCTAGGATAGTGTTAGGGTTAGGGTTAGGGTTAGCATCAGGCCTAGGATAGTGTTAGGGTTAGGTTTAGCATCAGCCTTAGGATACTGTTAGGGTTAGGGTTAGGGTTAGCATCAGCCCTAGGATAGTGTTAGGGTTAGGGTTAGCATCAGCCCTAGGATAGTGTTAGGGTTAGGGTTATGGGTAGCATCAGCCCTAGGATAATGTTAGGGTTAGGGTTAGCATCAGCCCTAATATAGTGTTAGGGTTAGGGTTAGGGTTAGCATCAGGTCTAGGATAGTGTTAGGGTTAGGGTTAGCATCAGCCTTAGGATAGTGTTAGGGTTAGGGTTAGGGTTAGCATCAGCCCTAGGATAGTGTTAGGGTTAGGGTTAGCATCAGCCCTAGGATAGTGTTAGGGTGAGGGTTAGACTCAGCCCTAGGATACTGTTAGGGTTATTGTTAGGGTTAGCATCAGCCCTAGGATAGTGTTAGGGTTAGGGTTAGCATCAGCCCTAGGAGAGTGTTAGGGTTAGGGTTAGCATCAGCCCTAGGAGAGTGTTAGGGTTGGGGTTAGGGTTAGCATCAGCCCTAGGATAGTGTTAGGGTTAGGGTTAGCATCAGCCCTAGGATAATGTTATGGTTAGGGTGATGGTTAGCATCAGGCTTAGGATAGTGTTAGGGTTAGGGTTAGGGTTAGCATCAGCCCTAGGATAGTGTTAGGGTTAGGGTTAGACTCAGCCCTAGGATACTGTTAGGGTTATTGTTAGGGTTAGCATCAGCCCTAGGATAGTGTTAGGGTTAGGGTTAGCATCAGCCCTAGAGAGTGTTAGGGTTAGGGTTAGGGTTAGCATCAGCCCTAGGATAGTGTTAGGGTTAGGGTTAGCATCAGCCCTAGGATAGTGTTAGGGTTAGGGTTAGTGTTAGCATCAGCCCTAGGATAGTGTTAGGGTTAGGGTTAGCATCAGCCCTAGGATAGTGTTAGGGTTAGGGTTAGGGTTAGCATCAGCCCTAGGATAGTGTTAGGGTTAGGGTTAGGGTTAGCATCAGGCCTAGGATAGTGTTAGGGTAAGGGTTAGCATCAGCCCTAGGATAGTGTTAGGGTTAGGGTTATGGTTAGCATCAGCCGTAGGATAGTGTTAGGGTTAGGGTTATGGTTAGCATCAGCCCTAGGATAATGTTAGGGTTAGGGTTAGCATCAGCCCTAAGATAGTGTTAGGGTTAGGGTTAGGGATAGCATCAGCCCTAGGATAGTGTTAGGGATAGGGGTAGGGTTAGCATCAGCCCTAGGATAGTGTTAGGGTTAGGGTTAGACTCAGCCCTAGGATACTGTTAGGGTTATTGTTAGGGTTAGCATCAGCCCTAGGATAGTGTTAGGGTTAGGGTTAGCATCAGCCCTAGAGAGTGTTAGGGTTAGGGTTAGGGTTAGCATCAGCCCTAAGATAGTGTTAGGGTTAGGGTTAGCATCAGCCCAGGATAGTGTTAGGGTTAGGGTTAGGGTTAGCATCAGCCCTAGGATAGTGTTAGGGTTAGGGTTAGCATCAGCCCTAGGATAGTGTTAGGGTTAGGGTTAGGGTTAGCATCAGCCCTAGGATAGTGTTAGGGTTAGGGTTAGGGTTAGCTTCAGGCCTAGGATAGTGTTAGGGTAAGGGTTAGCATCAGCCCTAGGATAGTGTTAGGGTTAGGGTTATGGTTAGCATCAGCCGTAGGATAGTGTTAGGGTTAGGGTTATGGTTAGCATCAGCCCTAGGATAATGTTAGGGTTAGGGTTAGCATCAGCCCTAAGATAGTGTTAGGGTTAGGGTTAGGGATAGCATCAGCCCTAGGATAGTGTTAGGGATAGGGGTAGGGTTAGCATCAGCCCTAGGATAGTGTTAGGGTTAGGGTTAGGGTTAGCATCAGGCCTAGGATAGTGTTAGGGTTAGGGTTAGCATCAGCCATAGGATAGTGTTAGTGTTAGGGTTAGGGTTAGCATCAGCCCTAGGATAGTGTTAGGGTTAGGGTTAGCATCAGCACTAGGATAGTGTTAGGGTTAGGGTTAGGGTTAGTATCAGCCCTAGGATAGTGTTAGGGTTAGAGTTAGGGTTAGCATCAGCCCTAGGATAGTGTTAGGGTTAGGGTTAGGGTTAGCATCAGCCCGAGGATAGTGTTAGGGTTAGGGTTAGGGCTGGCATCAGCCCTAGGATACTGGTAGGGTTAGGGTTAGCATCAGCCCTAGAATAGTGTTAGGGTTAGGGTTAGGGTTAGGGTTAGCATCAGCGCTAGGATAGTGTTAGGGTTAGGGTTAGGGTTAGCATCAGGCCTAGGATAGTGTTAGGGTTAGGGTTAGCATCAGCCTTAGGATACTGTTAGGGTTAGGGTTAGGGTTAGCATCAGCCCTAGGATAGTGTTAGGGTTAGGGTTAGCATCAGCCCTAGGATAGTGTTAGGGTTAGGGTTATGGTTAGCATCAGCCCTAGGATAATGTTAGGGTTAGGGTTAGCATCAGCCCTAATATAGTGTTAGGGTTAGGGTTAGGGTTAGCATCAGGTCTAGGATAGTGTTAGGGTTAGGGTTAGACTCAGCCCTAGGATACTGTTAGGGTTATTGTTAGGGTTAGCATCAGCCCTAGGATAGTGTTAGGGTTAGGGTTAGCATCAGCCCTAGGAGAGTGTTAGGGTTAGGGTTAGGGTTAGCATCAGCCCTAGGATAGTGTTAGGGTTAGGGTTAGCATTAGCCCTAGGATAATGTTATGGTTAGGGTGATGGTTAGCATCAGGCCTAGGATAGTGTTAGCGTTAGGGTTAGGGTTAGCATCAGCCCTAGGATAGTGTTAGGGTTAGGGTTAGACTCAGCCCTAGGATACTGTTAGGGTTATTGTTAGGGTTAGCATCAGCCCTAGGATAGTGTTAGGGTTAGGGTTAGCATCAGCCCTAGAGAGTGTTAGGGTTAGGGTTAGGGTTAGCATCAGCCCTAGGATAGTGTTAGGGTTAGGGTTAGCATCAGCCCTAGGATAGTGTTAGGGTTAGGGTTAGGGTTAGCATCAGCCCTAGGATAGTGTTAGGGTTAGGGTTAGCATCAGCCCTAGGATAGTGTTAGGGTTAGGGTTAGGGTTAGCATCAGCCCTAGGATAGTGTTAGGGTTAGGGTTAGGGTTAGCATCAGGCCTAGGATAGTGTTAGGGTTAGGGTTAGCATCAGCCCTAGGATAGTGTTAGGGTTAGTGTTAGGGTTAGCATCAGCCCTAGGATAGTGTTAGGGTAAGGGTTAGCATCAGCCCTAGGATAGTGTTAGGGTTAGGGTTATGGTTAGCATCAGCCGTAGGATAGTGTTAGGGTTAGGGTTATGGTTAGCATCAGCCCTAGGATAGTGTTAGGGTTAGGGTTAGCATCAGCCCTAAGATAGTGTTAGGGTTAGGGTTAGGGTTAAAATCAGCTTAGGATAGTGTTAGGGTTAGGGTTAGGGTTAGCATCAGCCCTAGGATAGTGTTAGGGTTAGGGTTAGCATCACCCCTAGGATAGTGTTAGGGTTAGGGTTAGGGTTAGCATCAGCCCTAGGATAGTGTTAGGGTTAGGGTTAGCATCAGCCCTAGGATAGTGTTAGGGTTAGGGTTAGGGTTAGCATCAGCCCTAGGATAGTGTTAGGGTTAGTTTTAGCCTCAGCCCTGGGATAGTGTTAGAGTTAGTGTTAGGGTTAGCATCAACCCTAGGATAGGGTTAGGTTTAGGGTTAGCGTCAGCCCTAGGATAGTGTTAGGGTTAGGGTTAGGGTTAGCATCAGCCTTAGGATAGTGTTAGGGTTAGGGTTAGCATCAGCCCTAGGGTAGTGTTAGGGTTAGGGTTAGGGTTAGCATCAGCCCTAGGATACTGTTAGGGTTAGGGTTACCATCAGCCCTAAGATAGTGTTAGGGTTAGGGTTAGGGTTAGCATCAGGCCTAGGATAGTGTTAGGGTTAGGGTTAGCATCAGCCTTAGGATAATGTTAGGGTTAGGGTTAGGGTTAGCATCAGCCCTAGGATAGTGTTAGCGTTAGGTTTAGCATCAGACGTAGGATAGTGCTAGGGTTAGGGTTAGGGTTAGCATCAGCCCTAGGATAGTGTTATGGTTAGAGATAGCATCAACCCTAGGATAGTGTTAGGGTTATGGTTACGGTTAGCATCAGCCCTAGGATAGTGTTAGTGTTAGGGTTAGGGTCAGCATCAGGCCTAGGATATTGTTAGGCTTAGGGTTCGCATCAGCCCTAGGATAATGATAATGTTAGGGTTATGGTTAGCATAAGCTCTAGGATAGTGTTATTGTTAGTGTTAGCCTCAGCCCTAGGGGAGTGTTACTGTTAGGGTTAGCATCAGCCCTAGGATAGTGTTAGGGTTAGGGTTAGGTTTAGGGTTAGCATCAGCCCTAGGATAGTGTTAGGGTTAGTGTTAGGGTTAGCAACAGCCCTAGGATAGTGTTAGGGTTAGGGTTAGGGATAACATCAGCCCTAGGATATTGTTAGGGTTAGGGTTAGGGTTAGCATCAGCACTAGGATAGTGTTAGAGTTACGGTTAGGGTTAGCATCAGCCCTAGGATAGTGTTAGGGTTAGGGTTAGCTTCAGCCCTAGGTTAGTGTTAGGGTTAGGGTTAGGGTTAGTATCAGCCCTAGGATAGTGTTAGGATTAGGGTTAGGTTTAGCATCAGCCCTAGGATAGTGTTAGGATTAGGGTTAGGTTTAGCATCAGCCCTAGGATAGTGTTAGGGATAGGGTTAGGGCTAGCATCAGCCGTAGGATAGTGTTAGGGTTAGGGTTAGCCTCAGCCCTAGGATAGTGTTAGAATTAGTGTTAGGGTTAGCATCAGCCCTAGGATAGGGTTAGGTTTAGGGTTAGCATCAGCCCTAGGATAGTGTTAGGGTTAGGGTTAGGGTTAGCATCAGCCCTAGGATATTGTTAGGGTTAGGGTTAGCATGAGTCCTAGGATAGTGTTAGTTTTAGGTTTAGGGTTAACATCAGTCCTAGGATAGTGTTAGGGTTAGGGTTAGCATCAGCCCTAAGATAGTGTTAGGGTTAGGGTTAGGGTTAGCATCAGGCCTAGGATAGTGTTAGGGTTAGGGTTAGCATCAGCCTTAGGATAGTGTTAGGGTTAGGGTTAGGGTTAACATCAGCCCTAGGATAGTGTTAGCGTTAGGGTTAGCATCAGCCCTAGGATAGTGTTAGGGTTAGGGTTAGGGTTAGCATCAGCCCTAGGATAGTGTTATGTTTAGAGATAGCATCAGCCCTAGGATAGTGTTAGGGTTAGGGTTAGGGTTAGCATCAGCCCTAGGATAGTTTCAGGGTTAGGGTTAGGATTAGCATCAGGCCTAGGATAGTGTTAGGGTTAGGGTTAGCATTAGCCTTAGGATAGTGTTAGGGTTAGGGATAGGGTTAGCATCAGCCCTAGGATAGAGTTAGGGTTCGGGTTAGTATCAGCCCTAGGATAGTGTTAGGGATAGGGTTAGGGTTAGCATCAGCCCTAGGATAGTGTTAGGGTTAGGGTTAGGGCTGGCATCAGCCCTAGGATACTGTTAGGGTTAGGGTTAGCATCAGCCCTAGGATAGTGTTAGGGTTAGGGTTAGGGTGAGCATCAGCCCTAGGATAGTGTTAGGATTAGGGTTAGGTTTAGCATCAGCCCTAGGATAGTGTTAGGATTAGGGTTAGGTTTAGCATCAGCCCTAGGATAGTGTTAGGGTTAGGGTTAGGGCTAGCATCAGCCGTAGGATAGTGTTAGGCTTAGGGTTAGCCTCAGCCCTAGGATAGTGTTAGAGTTAGTGTTAGGGTTAGCATCAGCCCTAGGATAGGGTTAGGTTTAGGGTTAGCATCAGCCCTAGGATAGTGTTAGGGTTAGGGTTAGGGTTAGCATCAGCCCTAGGATAGGGTTAGGGTTAGGGTTAGCATCAGTCCTGGGATAGTGTTAGTTTTAGGTTTAGGGTTAGCATCAGTCCTAGGATAGTGTTAGCGTTAGGGTTAGCATCAGCCCTAAGATAGTGTTAGGGTTAGGGTTAGCGTTAGCATCAGGCCTAGGATAGTGTTAGGGTTAGGGTTAGCATCAGCCTTAGGATAGTGTTAGGGTTAGGGTTAGGGTTAACATCAGCCCTAGGATAGTGTTAGCGTTAGGGTTAGCATCAGCCCTAGGATAGTGTTAGGGTTAGGGTTAGGGTTAGCATCAGCCCTAGGATAGTGTTATGTTTAGAGATAGCATCAGCCCTAGGATAGTGTTAGGGTTAGGGTTAGGGTTAGCATCAGCCATAGAATAGTTTCAGGGTTAGGGTTAGGATTAGCATCAGGAGTAGGATAGTGTTAGGGTTAGGGTTAGCATTAGCCTTAGGATAGTGTTAGGGTTAGGGATAGGGTTAGCATCAGCCTTAGGATAGAGTTAGGGTTCGGGTTAGTATCAGCCCTAGGATAGTGTTAGGGTTAGGGTTAGCCTCAGCCCTAGGATAGTGTTAGAGTTAGTGTTAGTGTTAGCATCAGCCCTAAGATAGGGTTAGGGTTAGGGTTAGCATCAGCCCTAGGATAGTGTTAGGGTTAGGGTTAGGGTTAGCACCAGCCCTAGGATAGTGTTAGGGTTAGGGTTAGCATCAGCCCTAGGATAGTGTTAGGGTTAGGGTTAGGGTTAGCATCAGCCCTAGGATAGTGTTAGGGTTAGGGTTAGGGTTAGCATCAGCCCTAGGATAGTGTTAGGGTTAGGGTTAGCATCAGCCCTAGGATAGTGTTAGCGTTAGGGTTAGGGTTATAATCAGACATTGGATAGAGTTAGTGTTAGGGTTAGCATCAGACCTAGGATAGTGTTAGGGTTAGGGTTAGGGTTATCATCAGGCCTAGGATAGTGTTAGGGTTAGGGTTAGCATCAGCCCTAGGATAGTGTTAGGGTTAGTGATAGGGTTATCATCAGGCCTAGGATACTGTTAGTTTTAGGGTTAGCATCAGCCCTAGGATAGTGTTAGGGTTAGGGTTAGGGTAAACATCAGCCCTAGGATAGTGTTAGGGTTAGGGTTATCATCAGCCCTAGGATAGTGTTAGGGTTAGGGTTAGGGTAAGCATCAGCCCTAGGATAGTGTTAGGGTTAGGGTTAGCATCAGCCTTAGGATACTGTTAGGGTTAGTGTTAGGGTTAGCATCCGCCCTAGGATAGTGTTAGGTTTGGGTTAGCATCAGACATAGGATAGTATTAGGGTTAGTGTTAGGGTTAGGATCAGCCCTAGGATAGTGTTAGGGTTAGGGTTAGGGTTAGGATCAGCCCTAGGATAGTGTTAGTGTTAGGGTTAGGGTTAGGATCATCCCTAGGATAGTGTTAGGGTTAGGGTTAGGGTTAGCATCAGCCCTAGGATAGTGTCAGGGTTAGGGTTAGCATCAGCCCTAGGATAGTGTTAGGGTTAGGGTTAGGGTAAGCATCAGCCCTAGGATGGTGTTAGGGTTAGGGTTAGCATCAGCCCTAGGATACTGTTAGGGTTAGGGTTAGGGTTAGCATCAGCCCTAGGATAGTGTTAGGGTTAGGGTTAGCATCAGACATAGGATAGTGTTAGGCGTAGGGTTAGGTATAGCATCAGCCCTAGGATAGTGTTAGGGTTAGGGTTAGGGCTAGCATCAGCCATAGGATAGTGTTACGGTTAGGGTTAGCCTCAGCCCTAGGATAGTGTTAGAGTTAGTGTTAGGGTTAGCATCAGCCCTAGGATAGGGTTAGGTTTAGGGTTAGCATCAGCCCTAGGATAGTGTTAGGGTTAGGGTTAGGGTTAGCATCAGCCCTAGAATAGTGTTAGGGTTAGGGTTAGCATCAGTCCTAGGATAGTGTTAGTTTTAGGTTTAGGGTTATCATCAGTCCTAGGATAGTGTTAGGGTTAGGGTTAGCATCAGCCCTAAGATAGTGTTAGGGTTAGGGTTAGGGTTAGCATCAGGCCTAGGATAGTGTTAGGGTTAGGGTTAGCATCAGACATAGGATAGTGTTAGGCGTAGGGTTAGGTTTAGCATCAGCCCTAGGATAGTGTTAGGGTTAGGGTTAGGGCTAGCATCAGTCATAGGATAGTGTTAGGGTTAGGGTTAGCCTCAGCCCTAGGATAGTGTTAGAGTTAGTGTTAGGGTTAGCATCAGCCCTAGGATAGGGTTAGGTTTAGGGTTAGCATCAGCCCTAGGATAGTGTTAGGGTTAGGGTTAGGGTTAGCATCAGCCCTAGAATAGTGTTAGGGTTAGGGTTAGCATCAGTCCTAGGATAGTGTTAGTTTTAGGTTTAGGGTTAGCATCAGTCCTAGGATAGTGTTAGGGTTAGGGTTAGCATCAGCCCTAAGATAGTGTTAGGGTTAGGGTTAGGGTTAGCATCAGCCCTAGGATAGTTTCAGGGTTAGGGTTAGGATTAGCATCAGGCCTAGGATAGTGTTAGGGTTAGGGTTAGCATTAGCCTTAGGATAGTGTTAGGGTTAGGGATAGGGTTAGCATCAGCCCTAGGATAGAGTTAGGGTTAGGGTTAGTATCAGCCCTAGGATAGTGTTAGGGTTAAGGTTAGGGTTAGCATCCGCCCTAGGATAGTGTTAGGGTTATTGTTAGGGCTGGCATCAGCCCTAGGACACTGTTAGGGTTAGGGTTAGCATCAGCCCTAGGATAGTGTTAGGGTTAGGGTTAGGGTGAGCATCAGCCCTAGGATAGTGTTAGGGTTAGGGTTAGGGTTAGCATCAGGCCTAGGATAGTGTTAGGGTTAGGGTTAGCATCAGCCTTAGGATAGTGTTAGGGTTAGGTTTAGGGTTAGCATCAGCCCTTGGATAGTGTTAGGTTTAGGGTTAGCATCAGCCCTAGGATAGTGTTAGGGTTAGGCTTATGGTTAGCATCAGCCCTAGGATAGTGTTAGGGTTAGGGTTAGCATCAGCCCTAAGATAGTATTAGGGTTAGGGTTAGGGTTAGCATTAGACCTAGGATAGTGTTAGGGTTAGGGTTAGTATCAGCCCTAGGATAGTGTTAGGGTTAGTGTTAGGGTTATCATCAGGCCTAGGATAGTGTTACTTTTAGGGTTAGCATCAGCCCTAGGATAGTGTTAGCGTTAGGGTTAGGGTTAGCATCAGCCCTAGGATAGTGTTAAGGTTAGGGTTAGCATCAGCCCTAGGATAGTGTTAGGGATATGGTTAGGGTAAGCATCCGCCCTAGGATAGTGTTACGGTTAGAGTTAGCATCAGCCGTAAGATACTGTTAGGGTTAGGGTTACGGTTAGCATCAGCCCTAGGATAGTGTTAGGGTTAGGGTTAGCATCAGACATAGGATAGTGTTAGGGTTAGGGTTAGGGTTAGCATCAGCCCTAGGATAGTGTTAGGGTTAGGGTTAGCGTTAGCATCAGCCCTAGGATAGTGTTAGCGTTAGGGTTAGCATCAGCCCTAGGATAGTGTTAGGCTTAGGGTTAGCATTAGCCCTAGGATAGTGTTAGCGTTAGGGTTAGGGTTATAATCAGACCTTGGATAGAGTTAGTGTTCGGGTGAGCATCAGACCTAGGATAGTGTTAGGGTTAGGGTTAGGGTTAGCATCAGCCCTAGGATAGTGTTAGGGTTAGGGTTAGGGTTATCATCAGGCCTAGGATAGTGTTAGGGTTAGGGTTAGCATCAGCCCTAGGATAGTGTTAGGGTTAGTGTTAGGGTTATCATCAGGCCTAGGATACTGTTAGTTTTAGGGTTAGCATCAGCCCTAGGATAGTGTTAGGGTTAGGGTTAGGGTTAGCATCAGCCCTAGGATAGTGTTAGGGTTAGGGTTAGGGTAAGCATCAGCCCTAGGATGGTGTTAGGGTTAGGGTTAGCATCAGCCTTAGGATACTGTTAGGGTTAGGGTTAGGGTTAGCATCCGCCCTAGGATAGTGTTAGGGTTAGGGTTAGGGTAAGCATCAGCCCTAGGATGGTGTTAGGGTTAGGGTTAGCATCAGCCCTAGGATACTGTTAGGGTTAGGGTTAGGGTTAGCATCAGCCCTAGGATAGTGTTAGGGTTAGGGTTATCATCAGACATAGGATAGTGTTAGGCGTAGGGTTAGGTTTAGCATCAGCCCTAGGATAGTGTTAGGGTTAGGGTTAGGGCTAGCATCAGCCATAGGATAGTGTTAGGGTTAGGGTTAGCCTCAGCCCTAGGATAGTGTTAGAGTTAGTGTTAGGGTTAGCATCAGCCCTAGGATAGGGTTAGGTTTAGGGTTAGCATCAGCCCTAGGATAGTGTTAGGGTTAGGGTTAGGGTTAGCATCAGCCCTAGAATAGTGTTAGGGTTAGGGTTAGCATCAGTCCTAGGATAGTGTTAGTTTTAGGTTTAGGGTTAGCATCAGTCCTAGGATAGTGTTAGGGTTAGGGTTAGCATCAGCCCTAAGATAGTGTTAGGGTTAGGGTTAGGGTTAGCATCAGCCCTAGGATAGTGTTAGCGTTAGGGTTAGCATCAGCCCTAGGATAGTGTTAGGGTTAGGGTTAGGGTTAGCATCAGCCCTAGGATAGTGTTATGTTTAGAGATAGCATCAGCCCTAGGATAGTGTTAGGGTTAGGGTTAGGGTTAGCATCAGCCCTAGGATAGTTTCAGGGTTAGGGTTAGGATTAGCATCAGGCCTAGGATAGTGTTAGGGTTAGGGTTAGCATTAGCCTTAGGATAGTGTTAGGGTTAGGGATAGGGTTAGCATCAGCCCTAGGATAGAGTTAGGGTTAGGGTTAGTATCAGCCCTAGGATAGTGTTAGGGTTAAGGTTAGGGTTAGCATCAGCCCTAGGATAGTGTTAGGGTTATTGTTAATGCTGGCATCAGCCCTAGGATACTGTTAGGGTTAGGGTTAGCATCAGCCCTAGGATAGTGTTAGGGTTAGGGTTAGGGTGAGCATCAGCCCTAGGATAGTGTTAGGTGAGGGTTAGGGTTAGCATCAGGCCTAGGATAGTGTTAGGGTTAGGGTTAGCATCAGCCTTAGGATAGTGTTAGGGTTAGGTTTAGGGTTAGCATCAGCCCTTGGATAGTGTTAGGTTTAGGGTTAGCATCAGCCCTAGGATAGTGTGAGGTTTAGTCTTATGGTTAGCATCAGCCCTAGGATAGTGTTAGGGTTAGGGTTAGCATCAGCCCTAAGATAGTATTAGGGTTAGGGTTAGGGTTAGCATTAGACCTAGGATAGTGTTAGGGTTAGGGTTAGTATCAGCCCTAGGATAGTGTTAGGGTTAGTGTTAGGGTTATCATCAGGCCTAGGATAGTGTTACTTTTAGGGTTAGCATCAGCCCTAGGATAGTGTTAGCGTTAGGGTTAGGGTTAGCATCAGCCCTAGGATAGTGTTAAGGTTAGGGTTAGCATCAGCCCTAGGATAGTGTTAGGGTTATGGTTAGGGTAAGCATCCGCCCTAGGATAGTGTTACGGTTAGGGTTAGCATCAGCCGTAAGATACTGTTAGGGTTAGGGTTACGGTTAGCATCAGCCCTAGGATAGTGTTAGGGTTAGGGTTAGCATCAGACATAGGATAGTGTTAGGGTTAGGGTTAGGGTTAGCATCAGCCCTAGGATAGTGTTAGGGTTAGGGTTAGCGTTAGCATCAGCCCTAGGATAGTGTTAGCGTTAGGGTTAGCATCAGCCCTAGGATAGTGTTAGGCTTAGGGTTAGCATCAGCCCTAGGATAGTGTTAGGGTTAGGGTTAGGGTTATCATCAGGCCTAGGATAGTGTTAGGGTTAGGGTTAGCATCAGCCCTAGGATAGTGTTAGGGTTAGTGTTAGGGTTATCATCAGGCCTAGGATACTGTTAGTTTTAGGGTTAGCATCAGCTCTAGGATAGTGTTAGGGTTAGGGTTAGGGTAAACATCAGCCCTAGGATAGTGTTAGGGTTAGGGTTAGCATCAGCCCTAGGATAGTGTTAGGGTTAGGGTTAGGGTAAGCATCAGCCCTAGGATGGTGTTAGGGTTAGGGTTAGCATCAGCCTTAGGATACTGTTAGGGTTAGGGTTAGGGTTAGCATCCGCCCTAGGATAGTGTTAGGGTTAGGGTTAGCATCAGACATAGGATAGTGTTAGGGTTAGTGTTAGGGTTAGGATCAGCCCTAGGATAGTGTTAGTGTTAGGGTTAGGGTGAGGATCAGCCCTAGGACAGTGTTAATGTTAGGGTTAGGGTTAGCATCATCCCTAGGATAGTGTTAGGGTTAGGGTTAGGGTTAGCATCAGCCCTAGGATAGTGTTAGGGTTAGGGTTAGCATCAGCCCTAGGATAGTGTTAGGGTTAGGGTTAGGGTAAGCATCAGCCCTAGGATAGTGTTAGGGATAGGGTTAGCATCAGCCCTAGGATACTGTTAGGGTTAGGGTTAGGGTTAGCATCAGCCCTAGGATAGTGTTAGGGTTAGGGTTAGCATCAGACATAGGATAGTGTTAGGCGTAGGGTTAGGGGTAGCATCAGCCCTAGGAAAGTGTTTGGGTTAGGGTTAGGGTTAGCATCAGCCCTAGGATAGTGTTAGGGTTAGGGTTAGGGTTAACATCAACCCTAGGATAGTGTTAGGGTTAGGCTTAGGGTTATCATCCGGCCTAGGATAGTGTTAGGGTTAGGGTTAGCATCAGCTCTAGGATAGTGTTAGGGTTAGGGTTAGTGTTACCATCAGCCCTAAGATAGTGTTATGTTTATGGTTAGCATCAGCCCTAGGATAGTGTTAGGGTTAGGGTTAGGGTTAGCATCAGCCCTAGTATAGTGTTATGGTTAGGGTTAGCATCAGCCCTAGGATAGTGTTAGGATTAGGGTTAGGGTTATCATCAGGCCTAGCATAGTGTTAGTGTTAGGGTTAGCATCAGCCCTAGGATAGTGTTAGGGTTAGGGTTAGGGTTAGGGTTAGCATCAGCCCTAGAATAGTGTTAGGGTTAGGATTAGGGTTAGCAACAGCCCTAGGATAGTGTTAGTGTTAGGGTTAGGGATAGCATCAGCCCTAGGATAGTGTGAGGGACAGGGTTAGGGTTAGCATCAGCCCTAGGATAGTGTTAGGGTTAGGTTTAGGGTTAGCATCAGGCCTAGGATAGTGTTAGGGTTAGGGTTAGCATCAGCCTTAGGATAGTGTTAGGGTTAGGGTTAGGGTTAGCATCAGCCCTAGGATAGTGTTAGGGTTAGGGTTAGCATCAGCCCTAGGATAGTGTTAGGGTTAGTGTTATGGTTAGTGTCAGCCCTAGGATAGTGTTAGGGTTAGGGTTAGGGTTAGCATCAGCCCTAGGATAGTGTTAGGGTTAGGGTTAGGGCTAGCATCAGCCCTAGGATAGTGTTAGGGTTAGGGTTATCATCAGCCCTAGGATAGTGTTAGGGTTAGGGTTAGGGTTAGCATCAGCCCTAGGATAGTGTTAGGGTTAGGGTTAGCCTCAGCCCTAGGATAGTGTTAGAGTTAGTGTTAGGGTTAGCATCAGCCCCAGGATAGGGTTAGGTTTAGGGTTAGCATCAGCCCTAGGATAGTGTTAGGGTTAGGGTTAGGGTTAGCATCAGCCCTAGGATAGTGTTAGGGGTAGGGTTAGCATCAGCCCTAGGATAGTGTTAGGGTTAGGGTTAGGGTTAGCATCAGCCCTAGGATAGTGTTAGGGTTAGGGTTAGCATCAGCCCTAAGATAGTGTTAGGGTTAGGGTTAGGGTTAGCATCAGGCCTAGGATAGTGTTAGGGTTAGGGTTAGCATCAGCCTTAGGATAGTGTTAGGGTTAGGGTTAGGGTTAGCATCAGCCCTAGGATAGTGTTAGCGTTAGGGTTAGCATTAGCCCTAGGACAGTGTTAGGGTTAGGGTTAGGGTTAGCATCAGCCCTAGGATAGTGTTATGTTTAGAGATAGCATCAGCCCTAGGATAGTGTTAGGGTTAGGGTTAGGGTTAGCATCAGCCCTAGGATAGTTTTAGGGATAGGGTTAGGGTTAGCATCAGGCCTAGGATAGTGTTAGGGTTAGGGTTAGTATTAGCCTTAGGATAGTGTTAGGGTTAGGGTTAGGGTTAACATCAGCCCTAGGATAGAGTTAGGGTTAGGGTTAGCATCAGCCCTAGGATAGTGTTAGGGTTAGGGTTAGGGTTAGCATCAGCCCTAGGATAGTGTTAGGGTTAGGGTTAGGGCTGGCATCAGCCCTAGGATACTGTTAGGGTTAGGGTTAGCATCAGCCCTAGGATAGTGTTAGGGTTAGGGTTAGGGTGAGCATCAGCCCTAGGATAGTGTTAGGGTTAGGGTTAGGGTTAGCATCAGGCCTAGGAGAGTGTTAAGGTTAGGGTTAGCATCAGCCCTAGGATAGTGTTAGGGTTAGGGTTAGGGTTAGCATCAGCCCTAGGATAGTGTTAGGGTTAGGGTTAGGGTTAGCATCAGGCCTAGGATAGTGTTAGGGTTAGGGTTAGCATAAGCCTTAGGATAGTGTTAGGGTTAGGTTTAGGGTTAGCATCAGCCCTACGATAGTGTTAGGGTTAGGGTTAGCATCAGCCCTAGGATAGTGTTAGGGTTAGGCTTATGGTTAGCATCAGCCCAGGATAGTGTTAGGGTTAGGGTTAGCATCAGCCCTAAGATAGTATTAGGGTTAGGGTAAGGGTTAGCATCAGGCCTAGGATAGTGTTAGGGTTAGGGTTAGGGTTATCATCAGGCCTAGTATAGTGTTAGGGTTAGGGTTAGCATCAACCCTAGGATAGTGTTAGGGTTAGTGTTAGGGTTATCATCAGGCCTAGGATAGTGTTACTTTTAGGGTTAGCATCAGCCCTAGGATAGTGTTAAGGTTAGGGTTAGGGTTAGCATCAGCCCTAGGATAGTGTTAGGGTTAGGGTTAGCATCAGCCCTAGGATAGAGTTAGGGTTATGGTTAGGGTAAGCATCCGCCCTAGGATAGTGTTAGGGTTAGGGTTAGCATCAGCCCTAAGATACTGTTAGGGTTAGGGTTACGGTTAGCATCAGCCCTAGGATAGTGTTATGGTTAGGGTTAGGGTTAGCATCAACCCTAGGATAGTGGTAGGTTTAGGGTTAGGGTTAGCATCAGACCTAGGAGAGTGTTAGGGTTAGGGTTAGCATCAGCCCTAGGATAGTGTTAGGCTTAGGGTTAGCATCAGCCCTAGGATAGTGTTAGGGTTAGGGTTAGCCTCAGCCCTATGATAGTGTTAGAGTTAGTGTTAGGGTTAGCATCAGCCCTAGGATAGGGTTAGGGTTAGGGTTAGGGTTAGCATCAGCCCTAGGATAGTGTTAGGGTTAGAGTTATGGTTAGTGTCAGCCCTAGGATAGTGTTAGGGTTAGGGTTAGGGTTAGCATCAGCCCTAGGATAGTGTTAGGGTTAGGGTTAGGGCTAGCATCAGCCCTAGGATAGTGTTAGGGTTAGGGTTAGCATCAGCCCTAGGATAGTGTTAGGGCTAGGGTTAGGGTTAGCATCAGCCCTAGGATAGTGTTAGGGTTAGGGTTAGCCTCAGCCCTAGGATAGAGTTAGAGTCAGTGTTAGGGTTAGCATCAGCCCCAGGGTAGGGTTAGGTTTAGGGTTAGCATCAGCCCTAGGATAGTGTTAGGGTTAGGGTTAGGGTTAGAATCAGCCCTAGGATAGTGTTAGGGTTAGGGTTAGCATCAGCCCTAGGATAGTGTTAGGGTTAGGGTTAGGGTTAGCATCAGCCCTAGGATTGTGTTATGTTTAGAGATAGCATCAGCCCTAGGATAGTGTTAGGGTTAGGGTTAGGGTTGGCATCAGCCCTAGGATAGTTTTAGGGATAGGGTTAGGGTTAGCATCAGGCCTAGGAGAGTGTTAGGGTTAGGGTTAGTATTGGCCTTAGGATAGTGTTAGGGTTAGGGTTAGGGTTAGCAACAGCCCTAGGATAGAGTTAGGGTTAGGGTTAGCATCAGCCCTAGGATAGTGTTAGGGTTAGGGTTAGCATCAGCCTTAGGATAGTGTTAGGGTTAGGGTTAGGGTTAGCATCAGCCCTAGGATAGTGTTAGCGTTAGGGTTAGCATTAGCCCTAGGATAGTGTTAGGGTTAGGGTTAGGGTTAGCATCAGCCCTAGGATAGTGTTATGTTTAGAGATAGCATCAGCCCTAGGATAGTGTTAGGGTTAGGGTTAGGGTTGGCATCAGCCCTAGGATAGTTTTAGGGATAGGGTTAGGGTTAGCATCAGGCCTAGGATAGTGTTAGGGTTAGGGTTAGTATTAGCCTTAGGATAGTGTTAGGGTTAGGGTTAGGGTTAGCATCAGCCCTAGGATAGAGTTAGGGTTAGGGTTAGCATCAGCCCTAGGATAGTGTTAGGGTTAGGGTTAGGGTTAGTATCAGCCCTAGGATAGTGTTAGGGTTAGGGTTAGGGTTAGCATCAGCCCTAGGATAGTGTTAGGGTTAGGGTTAGGGCTGGCATCAGCCCTAGGATACTGTTAGGGTTAGGGTTAGCATCAGCCTTAGGGTAGTGTTAGGGTTAGGGTTAGGGTGAGCATCAGCCCTAGGATAGTGTTAGGGTTAGAGTTAGGGTTAGCATCAGGCCTAGGAGAGTGTTAGGGTTAGGGTTAGCATCAGCCCTAGGATAGTGTTAGGGATAGGGTTAGGGTTAGCATCAGCCCTAGTATAGTGTTAGGGTTAGGGTTAGGGTTAGCATCAGGCCTAGGATAGTGTTAGGGTTAGGGTTAGCATAAGCCTTAGGATAGTGTTAGGGTTAGGTTTAGGGTTAGCATCAGCCCTAGGATAGTGTTAGGGTTAGGGTTAGCATCAGCCCTAGGATAGTGTTAGGGTTAGGCTTATGGTTAGCATCAGCCGTAGGATAGTGTTAGGGTTAGGGTTAGCATCAGCCCTAAGATAGCATTAGGGTTAGGGTTAGGGTTAGCATCAGGCCTAGGATAGTGTTAGGGTTAGGGTTAGGGTAAGCATCAGCCCTAGGATGGTGTTAGGGTTAGGGTTAGCATCAGCCTTAGGATACTGTTAGGGTTAGGGTTAGGGTTAGCATCCGCCCTAGGATAGTGTTAGGGTTAGGGTTAGGGTAAGCATCAGCCCTAGGATGGTGTTAGGGTTAGGGTTAGCATCAGCCCTAGGATACTGTTAGGGTTAGGGTTAGGGTTAGCATCAGCCCTAGGATAGTGTTAGGGTTAGGGTTAGCATCAGACATAGGATAGTGTTAGGCGTAGGGTTAGGTTTAGCATCAGCCCTAGGATAGTGTTAGGGTTAGGGTTAGGGCTAGCATCAGCCATAGGATAGTGTTAGGGTTAGGGTTAGCCTCAGCCCTAGGATAGTGTTAGAGTTAGTGTTAGGGTTAGCATCAGCCCTAGGATAGGGTTAGGTTTAGGGTTAGCATCAGCCCTAGGATAGTGTTAGGGTTAGGGTTAGGGTTAGCATCAGCCCTAGAATAGTGTTAGGGTTAGGGTTAGCATCAGTCCTAGGATAGTGTTAGTTTTAGGTTTAGGGTTAGCATCAGTCCTAGGATAGTGTTAGGGTTAGGGTTAGCATCAGCCCTAAGATAGTGTTAGGGTTAGGGTTAGGGTTAGCATCAGCCCTAGGATAGTGTTAGCGTTAGGGTTAGCATCAGCCCTAGGATAGTGTTAGGGTTAGGGTTAGGGTTAGCATCAGCCCTAGGATAGTGTTATGTTTAGAGATAGCATCAGCCCTAGGATAGTGTTAGGGTTAGGGTTAGGGTTAGCATCAGCCCTAGGATAGTTTCAGGGTTAGGGTTAGGATTAGCATCAGGCCTAGGATAGTGTTAGGGTTAGGGTTAGCATTAGCCTTAGGATAGTGTTAGGGTTAGGGATAGGGTTAGCATCAGCCCTAGGATAGAGTTAGGGTTAGGGTTAGTATCAGCCCTAGGATACTGTTAGGGTTAAGGTTAGGGTTAGCATCAGCCCTAGGATAGTGTTAGGGTTATTGTTAGGGCTGGCATCAGCCCTAGGATACTGTTAGGGTTAGGGTTAGCATCAGCCCTAGGATAGTGTTAGGGTTAGGGTTAGGGTGAGCATCAGCCCTAGGATAGTGTTAGGTGAGGGTTAGGGTTAGCATCAGGCCTAGGATAGTGTTAGGGTTAGGGTTAGCATCAGCCTTAGGATAGTGTTAGGGTTAGGTTTAGGGTTAGCATCAGCCCTTGGATAGTGTTAGGTTTAGGGTTAGCATCAGCCCTAGGATAGTGTGAGGTTTAGTCTTATGGTTAGCATCAGCCCTAGGATAGTGTTAGGGTTAGGGTTAGCATCAGCCCTAAGATAGTATTAGGGTTAGGGTTAGGGTTAGCATTAGACCTAGGATAGTGTTAGGGTTAGGGTTAGTATCAGCCCTAGGATAGTGTTAGGGTTAGTGTTAGGGTTATCATCAGGCCTAGGATAGTGTTACTTTTAGGGTTAGCATCAGCCCTAGGATAGTGTTAGCGTTAGGGTTAGGGTTAGCATCAGCCCTAGGATAGTGTTAAGGTTAGGGTTAGCATCAGCCCTAGGATAGTGTTAGGGTTATGGTTAGGGTAAGCATCCGCCCTAGGATAGTGTTACGGTTAGGGTTAGCATCAGCCGTAAGATACTGTTAGGGTTAGGGTTACGGTTAGCATCAGCCCTAGGATAGTGTTAGGGTTAGGGTTAGCATCAGACATAGGATAGTGTTAGGGTTAGGGTTAGGGTTAGCATCAGCCCTAGGATAGTGTTAGGGTTAGGGTTAGCATCAGCCCTAGGATAGTGTTAGGCTTAGGGTTAGCATCAGCCCTAGGATAGTGTTAGCGTTAGGGTTAGGGTTATAATCAGACCTTGGATAGAGTTAGTGTTAGGGTTAGCATCAGACCTAAGATAGTGTTAGGGTTAGGGTTAGGGTTAGCATCAGCCCTAGGATAGTGTTAGGGTTAGGGTTAGGGTTATCATCAGGCCTAGGATAGTGTTAGGGTTAGGGTTAGCATCAGCCCTAGGATAGTGTTAGGGTTAGTGTTAGGGTTATCATCAGGCCTAGGATACTGTTAGTTTTAGGGTTAGCATCAGCTCTAGGATAGTGTTAGGGTTAGGGTTAGGGTAAACATCAGCCCTAGGATAGTGTTAGGGTTAGGGTTAGCATCAGCCCTAGGATAGTGTTAGGGTTAGGGTTAGGGTAAGCATCAGCCCTAGGATGGTGTTAGGGTTAGGGTTAGCATCAGCCTTAGGATACTGTTAGGGTTAGGGTTAGGGTTAGCATCCGCCCTAGGATAGTGTTAGGGTTAGGGTTAGCATCAGACATAGGATAGTGTTAGGGTTAGTGTTAGGGTTAGGATCAGCCCTAGGATAGTGTTAGTGTTAGGGTTAGGGTGAGGATCAGCCCTAGGACAGTGTTAATGTTAGGGTTAGGGTTAGCATCATCCCTAGGATAGTGTTAGGGTTAGGGTTAGGGTTAGCATCAGCCCTAGGATAGTGTTAGGGTTAGGGTTAGCATCAGCCCTAGGATAGTGTTAGGGTTAGGGTTAGGGTAAGCATCAGCCCTAGGATAGTGTTAGGGATAGGGTTAGCATCAGCCCTAGGATACTGTTAGGGTTAGGGTTAGGGTTAGCATCAGCCCTAGGATAGTGTTAGGGTTAGGGTTAGCATCAGACATAGGATAGTGTTAGGCGTAGGGTTAGGGGTAGCATCAGCCCTAGGAAAGTGTTTGGGTTAGGGTTAGGGTTAGCATCAGCCCTAGGATAGTGTTAGGGTTAGGGTTAGGGTTAACATCAACCCTAGGATAGTGTTAGGGTTAGGCTTAGGGTTATCATCCGGCCTAGGATAGTGTTAGGGTTAGGGTTAGCATCAGCTCTAGGATAGTGTTAGGGTTAGGGTTAGTGTTACCATCAGCCCTAGGATAGTGTTATGTTTATGGTTAGCATCAGCCCTAGGATAGTGTTAGGGTTAGGGTTAGGGTTAGCATCAGCCCTAGTATAGTGTTATGGTTAGGGTTAGCATCAGCCCTAGGATAGTGTTAGGATTAGGGTTAGGGTTATCATCAGGCCTAGCATAGTGTTAGTGTTAGGGTTAGCATCAGCCCTAGGATAGTGTTAGGGTTAGGGTTAGGGTTAGGGTTAGCATCAGCCCTAGAATAGTGTTAGGGTTAGGATTAGGGTTAGCAACAGCCCTAGGATAGTGTTAGTGTTAGGGTTAGGGATAGCATCAGCCCTAGGATAGTGTGAGGGACAGGGTTAAGGTTAGCATCAGCCCTAGGATAGTGTTAGGGTTAGGGTTAGGGTTAGCATCAGGCCTAGGATAGTGTTAGGGTTAGGGTTAGCATCAGCCTTAGGATAGTGTTAGGGTTAGGGTTAGGGTTAGCATCAGCCCTAGGATAGTGTTAGGGTTAGGGTTAGCATCAGCCCTAGGATAGTGTTAGGGTTAGTGTTATGGTTAGTGTCAGCCCTAGGATAGTGTTAGGGTTAGGGTTAGGGTTAGCATCAGCCCTAGGATAGTGTTAGGGTTAGGGTTAGGGCTAGCATCAGCCCTAGGATAGTGTTAGGGTTAGGGTTATCATCAGCCCTAGGATAGTGTTAGGGTTAGGGTTAGGGTTAGCATCAGCCCTAGGATAGTGTTAGGGTTAGGGTTAGCCTCAGCCCTAGGATAGTGTTAGAGTTAGTGTTAGGGTTAGCATCAGCCCCAGGATAGGGTTAGGTTTAGGGTTAGCATCAGCCCTAGGATAGTGTTAGGGTTAGGGTTAGGGTTAGCATCAGCCCTAGGATAGTGTTAGGGTTAGGGTTAGCATCAGCCCTAGGATAGTGTTAGGGTTAGGGTTAGGGTTAGCATCAGCCCTAGGATAGTGTTAGCGTTAGGGTTAGCATTAGCCCTAGGATAGTGTTAGGGTTAGGGTTAGGGTTAGCATCAGCCCTAGGATAGTGTTATGTTTAGAGATAGCATCAGCCCTAGGATAGTGTTAGGGTTAGGGTTAGGGTTAGCATCAGCCCTAGGATAGTTTTAGGGATAGGGTTAGGGTTAGCATCAGGCCTAGGATAGTGTTAGGGTTAGGGTTAGTATTAGCCTTAGGATAGTGTTAGGGTTAGGGTTAGGGTTAACATCAGCCCTAGGATAGAGTTAGGGTTAGGGTTAGCATCAGCCCTAGGATAGTGTTAGGGTTAGGGTTAGGGTTAGCATCAGCCCTAGGATAGTGTTAGGGTTAGGGTTAGGACTGGCATCAGCCCTAGGATACTGTTAGGGTTAGGGTTAGCATCAGCCCTAGGATAGTGTTAGGGTTAGGGTTAGGGTGAGCATCAGCCCTAGGATAGTGTTAGGGTTAGGGTTAGGGTTAGCATCAGGCCTAGGAGAGTGTTAAGGTTAGGGTTAGCATCAGCCCTAGGATAGTGTTAGGGTTAGGGTTAGGGTTAGCATCAGCCCTAGGATAGTGTTAGGGTTAGGGTTAGGGTTAGCATCAGGCCTAGGATAGTGTTAGGGTTAGGGTTAGCATAAGCCTTAGGATAGTGTTAGGGTTAGGTTTAGGGTTAGCATCAGCCCTACGATAGTGTTAGGGTTAGGGTTAGCATCAGCCCTAGGATAGTGTTAGGGTTAGGCTTATGGTTAGCATCAGCCCTAGGATAGTGTTAGGGTTAGGGTTAGCATCAGCCCTAAGATAGTATTAGGGTTAGGGTAAGGGTTAGCATCAGGCCTAGGATAGTGTTAGGGTTAGGGTTAGGGTTATCATCAGGCCTAGTATAGTGTTAGGGTTAGGGTTAGCATCAACCCTAGGATAGTGTTAGGGTTAGTGTTAGGGTTATCATCAGGCCTAGGATAGTGTTACTTTTAGGGTTAGCATCAGCCCTAGGATAGTGTTAAGGTTAGGGTTAGGGTTAGCATCAGCCCTAGGATAGTGTTAGGGTTAGGGTTAGCATCAGCCCTAGGATAGAGTTAGGGTTATGGTTAGGGTAAGCATCCGCCCTAGGATAGTGTTAGGGTTAGGGTTAGCATCAGCCCTAAGATACTGTTAGGGTTAGGGTTACGGTTAGCATCAGCCCTAGGATAGTGTTATGGTTAGGGTTAGGGTTAGCATCAACCCTAGGATAGTGTTAGGTTTAGGGTTAGGGTTAGCATCAGACCTAGGAGAGTGTTAGGGTTAGGGTTAGCATCAGCCCTAGGATAGTGTTAGGCTTAGGGTTAGCATCAGCCCTAGGATAGTGTTAGCGTTAGGGTTAGCCTCAGCCCTATGATAGTGTTAGAGTTAGTGTTAGGGTTAGCATCAGCCCTAGGATAGGGTTAGGGTTAGGGTTAGGGTTAGCATCAGCCCTAGGATAGTGTTAGGGTTAGAGTTATGGTTAGTGTCAGCCCTAGGATAGTGTTAGGTTTAGGGTTAGGGTTAGCATCAGCCCTAGGATAGTGTTAGGGTTAGGGTTAGGGCTAGCATCAGCCCTAGGATAGTGTTAGGGTTAGGGTTAGCATCAGCCCTAGGATAGTGTTAGGGCTAGGGTTAGGGTTAGCATCAGCCCTAGGATAGTGTTAGGGTTAGGGTTAGCCTCAGCCCTAGGATAGAGTTAGAGTTAGTGTTAGGGTTAGCATCAGCCCCAGGGTAGGGTTAGGTTTAGGGTTAGCATCAGCCCTAGGATAGTGTTAGGGTTAGGGTTAGGGTTAGCATCAGCCCTAGGATAGTGTTAGGGTTAGGGTTAGCATCAGCCCTAGGATAGTGTTAGGGTTAGGGTTAGGGTTAGCATCAGCCCTAGGATTGTGTTATGTTTAGAGATAGCATCAGCCCTAGGATAGTGTTAGGGTTAGGGTTAGGGTTGGCATCAGCCCTAGGATAGTTTTAGGGATAGGGTTAGGGTTAGCATCAGGCCTAGGATAGTGTTAGGGTTAGGGTTAGTATTAGCCTTAGGATAGTGTTAGGGTTAGGGTTAGGGTTAGCATCAGCCCTAGGATAGAGTTAGGGTTAGGGTTAGCATCAGCCCTAGGATAGTGTTAGGGTTAGGGTTAGCATCAGCCTTAGGATAGTGTTAGGGTTAGGGTTAGGGTTAGCATCAGCCCTAGGATAGTGTTAGCGTTAGGGTTAGCATTAGCCCTAGGATAGTGTTAGGGTTAGGGTTAGGGTTAGCATCAGCCCTAGGATAGTGTTATGTTTAGAGATAGCATCAGCCCTAGGATAGTGTTAGAGTTAGGGTTAGGGTTGGCATCAGCCCTAGGATAGTTTTAGGGATAGGGTTAGGGTTAGCATCAGGCCTAGGATAGTGTTAGGGTTAGGGTTAGTATTAGCCTTAGGATAGTGTTAGGGTTAGGGTTAGGGTTAGCATCAGCCCTAGGATAGAGTTAGGGTTAGGGTTAGCATCAGCCCTAGGATAGTGTTAGGGTTAGGGTTAGGGTTAGTATCAGCCCTAGGATAGTGTTAGGGTTAGGGTTAGGGTTAGCATCAGCCCTAGGATAGTGTTAGGGTTAGGGTTAGGGCTGGCATCAGCCCTAGGATACTGTTAGGGTTAGGGTTAGCATCAGCCCTAGGGTAGTGTTAGGGTTAGGGTTAGGGTGAGCATCAGCCCTAGGATAGTGTTAGGGTTAGAGTTAGGGTTAGCATCAGGCCTAGGAGAGTGTTAGGGTTAGGGTTAGCATCAGCCCTAGGATAGTGTTAGGGATAGGGTTAGGGTTAGCATCAGCCCTAGTATAGTGTTAGGGTTAGGGTTAGGGTTAGCATCAGGCCTAGGATAGTGTTAGGGTTAGGGTTAGCATAAGCCTTAGGATAGTGTTAGGGTTAGGTTTAGGGTTAGCATCAGCCCTAGGATAGTGTTAGGGTTAGGGTTAGCATCAGCCCTAGGATAGTGTTAGGGTTAGGCTTATGGTTAGCATCAGCCGTAGGATAGTGTTAGGGTTAGGGTTAGCATCAGCCCTAAGATAGTATTAGGGTTAGGGTTAGGGTTAGCATCAGGCCTAGGATAGTGTTAGGGTTAGGGTTAGGGTTATCATCAGGCCTAGTATGATGTTAGGGTTAGGGTTAGCATCAGCCCTAGGATAGTGTTAGGGTTAGTGTTAGGGTTATCATCAGGCCTAGGATAGTGTTACTTTTAGGGTTAGCATCAGCCCTAGGATAGTGTTAAGGTTAGGGTTAGGGTTAGCATCAGCCCTAGGATAGTGTTAGGGTTAGCGTTAGCATCAGCCCTAGGATAGTGTTAGGGTTATGGTTAGGGTAAGCATCCGCCCTAGGATAGTGTTAGGGTTAGGGTTAGCATCAGCCCTAAGATACTGTTAGGGTTAGGGTTACGGTTAGCATCAGCCCTAGGATAATGTTATGGTTAGGGTTAGGGTTAGCATCAACCCTAGGATAGTGTTAGGTTTAGGGTTAGGGTTAGCATCAGACCTAGGAGAGTGTTAGGGTTAGGGTTAGCATCAGCCCTAGGATAGTGTTATGCTTAGGGTTAGCATCAGCCCTAGGATAGTGTTAGGGTTAGGGTTAGCCTCAGCCCTATGATAGTGTTAGAGTTAGTGTTAGGGTTAGCATCAGCCCTAGGATAGTGTTAGGGTTAGGGTTAGGGTTAGCATCAGCCCTAGGATAGTGTTAGGTTTAGGGTTAGAATCACCCCTAGGATAGTGTTAGCGTTAGGGTTAGGGTTATCATCAGACCTTGGATAGTGTTAGTGTTAGGGTTAGCATCAGCCCTAGGATAGTGTTAGGGTTTGGGTTAGGGTTAGCATCAGCCCTAGGATAGTGTTAGGGTTAGGGTTAGGGTTATCATCAGGCCTAGGATAGTGTTAGGATTAGGGTTAGCATCAGCCCTAGGATAGTGTTCGGGTTAGTGTTAGGGTTATCATCAGGCCTAGGATAGTGTTAGTTTTAGGGTTAGCATCAGCCCTAGGATAGTGTTAGGGTTAGGGTTAGGATAAACATCAGCCCTAGGATAGTGTTAGGGTTAGAGTTAGCATCAGCCCTAGGATAGTGTTAGGGTTAGGGTTAGCATCAGCCTTAGTATACTGTTAGGGTTAGGGTTAGGGTTAGCATCAGCCCTAGGATAGTGTTAGGGTTAGGGTTAGCATCAGACATAGGATAGTGTTAGGGTTAGGGTTAGGGTTAGGATCAGCCCTAGGATAGTGTTAGGGTTAGGGTTAGGGTTAGGATCAGCCCTAGGATAGTGTTAGGGTTAGGGTTAGGGTTTACATCAACCCTAGGATAGTGTTAGGGTTAGGGTTAGGGTTAGCATCAGCTCTAGGATAGTGTTAGGGTTAGGGTTAGCATCAGCCCTAGGATAGTGTTAGGGTTAGGGTTAGGGTAAGCATCAGCCCTAGGATAGTGTTAGGGTTAGGGTTACCATCAGCATTAGGATACTGTTAGGGTTAGGGTTAGGGTTAGCATCAGCCCTAGGATAGTGTTAGGGTTAGGGTTAGCATCAGCTCTAGGATAGTGTTAGGGTTAGGGTTAGTGTTAGCATCAGCCCTAGGATAGTGTTATGGTTATGGTTAGCATCAGCCCTAGGATAGTGTTAGGGTTAGGGTTAGGGTTAGCATCAGCCCTAGTATAGTGTTAGCGTTAGGGTTAGCATCAGCCCTAGGATAGTGTTAGGGTTAGGGTTAGGGTTATCATCAGGCCTAGCATAGTGTTAGTGTTATGGTTAGCATCAGCCCTAGGATAGTGTTAGTGTTAGGGTTACGGTTATGATTAGCATCAGCCCTAGAATAGTGTTAGGTTTAGGATTAGGGTTAGCAACAGCCCTAGGCTAGTGTTAGGGTTTTGGTTAGGGATAGCATCAGCCCTAGGATAGTGTTAGGGATAGGGTTAGGGTTAGCATCAGCCCTAGGATAGTATTAGGGTTAGGGTTAGGGTTAGCATCAGCCCTAGGATAGTGTTAGGGTTAGGGTTAGCATCAGCCCTAGGATAGTGTTAGGGTTAGTGTTAGGGTTAGTACCAGCCCTAGGATAGTGTTAGGGTTAGGGTTAGGGTTAGCATCAGCCCTAGGATAGTGTTAGGGTTAGGGTTAGGGCTAGCATCAGCGCTAGGATAGTGTTAGGGTTAGGGTTAGCATCAGCCCTAGGATAGTGTTAGGCTTAGGGTTAGGGTTACCATCAGCCCTAGGATAGTGTTAGGGTTAGGGTTAGCCTCAGCCCTAGGACAGTGTTAGAGTTAGTGTTAGGGTTAGCATCAGCCCTAGGATAGGGTTAGGTTTAGGGTTAGCATCAGCCCTAGGATAGTGTTAGGGTTAGGGTTAGGGTTAGCATCAGCCCTAGGATAGTGTTAGGGTTAGGGTTAGCATCAGCCCTAGGATAGTGTTAGGGTTAGGGTTAGGGTTAGCATCAGCCCTAGGATAGTGTTAGCGTTAGGGTTAGCATCAGCCCTAAGATACTGTTAGGGTTAGGGTTAGGGTTAGCATCAGGCCTAGGATAGTGTTAGGGTTAGGGTTAGCATCAGCCCTAGGATAGTGTTAGGCTTAGGGTTAGCATCAGCCCTAGGATAGTGTTAGGGTTAGGGTTAGCCTCAGCCCTAGGATAGTGTTAGAGTTAGTGTTAGGGTTAGCATCAGCCCTAGGATAGGGTTAGGGTTATGGTTAGCATCAGCCCTAGGATAGTGTTATGGTTAGGGTTAGGGTTAGCAACAGCCCTAGGATAGTGTTAGGGTTAGGGTTAGCATCAGCCCTAGGATAGTGTTAGGGTTAGGGTTAGGGTTAGCATCAGCCCTAGGATAGTGTTAGGGTTAGGGTTAGGGTTAGCATCAGCCCTAGGATAGTGTTAGGGTTAGGGTTAGAATCAGCCCTACGATAGTGTTAGAGTTAAGGTTAGGGTTATCATCAGACCTTGGATAGTGTTAGTGTTAGGGTTAGCATCAGCCCTAGGATAGTGTTAGGGTTTGGGTTAGGGTTAGCATCAGCCCTAGGATAGTGTTAGGGTTAGGGTTAGGGTTATCATCAGGCCTAGGATAGTGTTAGGATTAGGGTTAGCATCAGCCCTAGGATAGTGTTAGGTTTAGGGTAAGGGTTAGCATCAGCCTTAGGATAGTGTTAGGGTTAGGGTTAGACTGAGCCCTAGGATACTGTTAGGGTTATTGTTAGGGTTAGCATCAGCCCTAGGATAGTGTTAGGGTTAGGGTTAGGGTTAGCATCAGCCCTAGGAGAGTGTTAGGGTTAGGGTTAGGGTTAGCATCAGCCCTAGGATAGTGTTAGGGTTAGCGTTAGCATCAGCCCTAGGATAATGTTATGGTTAGGGTGATGGTTAGCATTAGCCCTAGGATAGTGTTAGTGTTAGGGTTAGGGTTAGCATCAGCCCTAGGATAGTGTTTGGGTTAGGGTTAGACTCAGCCCTAGGATACTGTTAGGGTTATTGTTAGGGTTAGCATCAGCCCTAGGATAGTGTTAGGGTTAGGGTTAGCATCAGCCCTAGGAGAGTGTTAGGGTTAGGGTTAGGGTTAGCATCAGCCCTAGGATAGTGTTAGGGTTAGGGTTAGCATCAGCCCTAGGATAGTGTTATGGTTAGGGTTAGGGTTAGCATCAGCCCTAGGATAGTGTTAGGGTTAGGGTTAGCATCAGCCCTAGGATAGTGTTAGGGTTAGGGTTAGGGTTAGCATCAGCCCTAGGATAGTGTTAGGGTTAGGGTTAGGGTTAGCATCAGGCCTAGGATAGTGTTAGGGTTAGGGTTAGCATCAGCCCTAGGATAGTGTTAGGGTTAGTGTTAGGGTTAGCATCAGCCCTAGGATAGTGTTAGGGTAAGGGTTAGCATCAGCCATAGGATAGTGTTAGGGTTAGGATTATGGTTAGCATCAGCCGTAGGATAGTGTTAGGGTTAGGGTTATGGTTAGCATCAGCCCTAGGATAGTGTTAGGGTTAGGGTTAGCATCAGCCCTAAGATAGTGTTAGGGTTAGGGTTAGGGTAAACATCAGCTTAGGATAGTGTTAGGGTTAGGGTTAGGGTTAGCATCAGCCCTAGGATAGTGTTAGGGTTAGGGTTAGCATCACCCCTAGGATAGTGTTAGGGTTAGGGTTAGGGTTAGGGTTAGCATCAGCCCTAGGATAGTATTAGGGTTAGGGTTACCATCAGCCCTAAGATAGTGTTAGGGTTAGGGTTAGGTTTAGCATCAGCCCTAGGATAGTGTTAGGGTTAGGGTTAGCATCAGCCCTAAGATAGTGTTAGGGTTAGGGTTAGGGTTAGCATCAGGCATAGGATAGTGTTAGGGTTAGGGTTAGCATCAGCCTTAGGATAGTGTTAGGGTTAGGGTTAGGGTTAGCATCAGCCCTAGGATAGTGTTAGCGTTAGGGTTACCATCAGCCCTAGGATAGTGTTAGGGTTAGGGTTAGGGTTAGCATCAGCCCTAGGATAGTGTTATGGTTAGAGATAGCATCAGCCCTAGGATATTGTTAGAGTTAGGGTTAGGGTTAGCATCAGCCCTAGGATAGTGTCAGGGTTAGAGTTAGGGTTAGCATCAGGCCTAGGATAGTGTTAGGGTTAGGGTTAGCATCAGCCTTAGGATAGTGTTAGGGTTAGGGTTAGGGTTAGCATCAGCCCTAGGATAGTGTTAGTGTTAGTGTTAGCATCAGCCCTAGGATAGTGTTAGGGTTAGGGTTAGGGTTAGTATCAGCCCTAGGATAGTGTTAGGGTTAGGGTTAGGGTTAGTATCAGCCCTAGGATAGTGTTAGGGTTAGGGTTAGGGCTGGCATCAGCCCTAGGATACTGTTAGGGTTAGGGTTAGCATCAGCCCTAGGATAGCGTTAGGGTTAGGGTTAGGGTTAGCATCAGCCCTAGGATAGTGTTAGGGTTAGGGTTAGGGTTAGCATCAGGCCTAGGATAGTGTTAGGATTAGGGTTAGCATCAGCCTTAGGATACTGTTAGTGTTAGGGTTAGGGTTAGCATCAGCCCTATGATAGTGTTAGGGTTAGGGTTAGCATCAGCCCTAGGATAGTGTTAGGGTTAGGGTTATGGTTAGCATCAGCCCTAGGATAGTGTTAGGGTTAGGGTTAGCATCAGCCCTAAGATAGTGTTAGGGTTAGGGTTAGGGTTAGCATCAGGTCTAGGATAGTGTTAGGGTTAGGGTTAGCATCAGCCTTAGGATAGTGTTAGGGTTAGGGTTAGGGTTAGTATCAGCCCTAGGATACTGTTAGGGTTAGGGTTAGCATCAGCACTAGGATAGTGTTAGGTTTAGGGTTAGGGTTAGCATCAGCCCTAGGATAGTGTTAGGGTTACGGTTAGACTCAGTCCTAGGAGAGTGTTAGGGTTAGGGTTAGGGTTAGCATCAGCCCTAGGATAGTGATAGGGTTAGGGTTAGCATCAGACCTAGGATAATGTTATGGTTAGGGTGATGGTTAGCATCAGCCCTAGGATAGTGTTAGGGTTAGGGTTAGGGTTAGCATCAGCCCCAGGATAGTGTTAGGTTTAGGGTTAGCATCAGCCCTAGGAGAGTGTTAGGGTTAGGGTTAGGGTTAGCATCAGCCTTAGGATAGTGTTAGGGTTAGGGTTAGGGTTAGCATCACCCCTAGGATAGTGTTAGCGTTAGGGTTAGCATCAACCCTAGGATAGTGTTAGGGTTAGGGTTAGCATCAGCCCTAGGATAGTGTTATGGTTAGAGATAGCATCAGCCCTAGGATAGTGTTAGGGTTAGGGTCAGAGTTAGCATCATCCCTAGGATAGTGTTAGGGTTAGGGTTAGGGTTAGCATCAGCCCTAGGATAGTGTTATGGTTAGAGATAGCATCAGCCCTAGGATAGTGTTAGGGTTAGGGTTAGGGTTAGCATCAGCCCGAGGATAGTGTTAGGGTTAGGGTTAGCATCAGCCTTAGGATAGTGTTAGGGTTAGGTTTAGGGTTAGCATCAGCCCTTGGATAGTGTTAGGTTTAGGGTTAGCATCAGCCCTAGGATAGTGTTAGAGTTAGGCTTATGGTTAGCATCAGCCCTAGGATAGTGTTAGGGTTAGGGTTAGCATCAGCCCTAAGATAGTATTAGGGTTAGGGTTAGGGTTAGCATTAGGCTTGGATAGTGTTAGGGTTAGGGATAGGGTTATCATCAGGCCTAGGATAGTGTTAGGGTTAGGGTTAGTATCAGCCCTAGGATAGTGTTAGGGTTAGTGTTAGGGTTATCATCAGGCCTAGGATAGTGTTACTTTTAGGGTTAGCATCAGACCTAGGATAGTGTTAGCGTTAGGGTTAGGGTTAGCATCAGCCCTAGGATAGTGTTAAGGTTAGGGTTAGCATCAGCCCTAGGATAGTGTTATGGTTATGGTTAGGGTAAGCATCCGCCCTAGGATAGTGTTACCGTTAGGGTTAGCATCAGCCGTAAGATACTGTTAGGGTTAGGGTTACGGTTAGCATCAGCCCTAGGATAGTGTTAGGGTTAGGGTTAGCATCAGACATAGGATAGTGTTAGGGTTATGGTTAGGGTTAGCATCAGACCTAGGATAGTGTTAGGGTTAGGGTTAGCGTTAGCATCAGCCCTAGGATAGTGTTAGGGTTAGGGTTAGCATCAGCCCTAGGATAGTGTTAGGCTTAGGGTTAGCATCAGCCCTAGGATAGTGTTAGGGTTAGGGTTAGCCTCAGCCCTAGGATAGTGTTAGAGTTAGTGTTAGTGTTAGCATCAGCCCTAGGATAGGGTTAGGGTTAGGGTTAGCATCAGCCCTAGGATAGTGTTAGGGTTAGGGTTAGGGTTAGCACCAGCCCTAGGATAGTGTTAGGGTTAGGGTTAGCATCAGCCCTAGGATAGTGTTAGGGTTAGGGTTAGGGTTAGCATCAGGTCTAGGATAGTGTTAGGGTTAGGGTTAGCATCAGCCTTAGGATAGTGTTAGGGTTAGGGTTAGGGTTAGCATCAGCCCTAGGATAGTGTTAGGGTTAGGGTTAGCATCAGCCCTAGGATAGTGTTAGGTTTAGGGTTAGGGTTAGCATCAGCCCTAGGATAGTGTTAGGGTTAGGGTGAGGGTTAGCATCAGGCCTAGGATAGTGTTAGAGTTAGGGTTAGGGTTAGCATCAGCCCTAGGATAGAGTCAGGGTTAGAGTTAGGGTTAGCATCAGGCCTAGGATAGTGTTAGGGTTAGCATCAGCCTTAGGATAGTGTTAGGGTTAGGGTTAGGGTTAGCATCAGCCCTAGGATAGTGTTAGTGTTAGTGTTAGCATCAGCCCTAGGATAGTGTTAGGGTTAGGGTTAGGGTTAGTATCAGCCCTAGGATAGTGTTAGGGTTAGGGTTAGGGTTAGTATCAGCCCTAGGATAGTGTTAGGGTTAGGGTTAGGGCTGGCATCAGCCCTAGGATACTGTTAGGGTTAGGGTTAGCATCAGCCCTAGGATAGCGTTAGGGTTAGGGTTAGGGTTAGCATCAGCCCTAGGATAGTGTTAGGGTTAGGGTTAGGGTTAGCATCAGGCCTAGGATAGTGTTAGGATTAGGGTTAGCATCAGCCTTAGGATACTGTTAGTGTTAGGGTTAGGGTTAGCATCAGCCCTATGATAGTGTTAGGGTTAGGGTTAGCATCAGCCCTAGGATAGTGTTAGGGTTAGGGTTATGGTTAGCATCAGTCCTAGGATAGTGTTAGGGTTAGGGTTAGCATCAGCCCTAAGATAGTGTTAGGGTTAGGGTTAGGGTTAGCATCAGGTCTAGGATAGTGTTAGGGTTAGGGTTAGCATCAGCCTTAGGATAGTGTTAGGGTTAGGGTTAGGGTTAGTATCAGCCCTAGGATACTGTTAGGGTTAGGGTTAGCATCAGCCCTAGGATAGTGTTAGGTTTAGGGTTAGGGTTAGCATCAGCCCTAGGATAGTGTTAGGGTTAGGGTTAGACTCAGCCCTAGGAGAGTGTTAGGGTTAGGGTTAGGGTTAGCATCAGCCCTAGGATAGTGATAGGGTTAGGGTTAGCATCAGACCTAGGATAATGTTATGGTTAGGGTGATGGTTAGCATCAGCCCTAGGATAGTGTTAGGGTTAGGGTTAGGGTTAGCATCAGCCCCAGGATAGTGTTAGGTTTAGGGTTAGCATCAGCCCTAGGAGAGTGTTAGGGTTAGGGTTAGGGTTAGCATCAGCCTTAGGATAGTGTTAGGGTTAGGGTTAGGGTTAGCATCACCCCTAGGATAGTGTTAGCGTTAGGGTTAGCATCAACCCTAGGATAGTGTTAGGGTTAGGGTTAGGGTTAGCATCAGCCCTAGGATAATGTTATGGTTAGAGAAAGCATCAGCCCTAGGATAGTGTTAGGGTTATGGTTAGAGTTAGCATCATCCCTAGGATAGTGTTAGGCTTAGGGTTAGGGTTAGCATCAGCCCTAGGATAGTGTTATGGTTAGAGATAGCATCAGCCCTAGGATATTGTTAGGGTTAGGGTTAGGGTTAGCATCAGCCCGAGGATAGTGTTAGGGTTAGGGTTAGCATCAGCCTTAGGATAGTGTTAGGGTTAGGTTTAGGGTTAGCATCAGCCCTTGGATAGTGTTAGGTTTAGGGTTAGCATCAGCCCTAGGATAGTGTTAGCGTTAGGCTTATGGTTAGCATCAGCCCTAGGATAGTGATAGGGTTAGGGTTAGCATCAGCCCTAAGATAGTATTAGGGTTAGGGTTAGGGTTAGCATTAGGCTTGGATAGTGTTAGGGTTAGGGATAGGGTTATCATCAGGCCTAGGATAGTGTTAGGGTTAGGGTTAGTATCAGCCCTAGGATAGTGTTAGGGTTAGTGTTAGGGTTACCATCAGGCCTAGGATAGTGTTACTTTTAGGGTTAGCATCAGACCTAGGATAGTGTTAGCGTTAGGGTTAGGGTTAGCATCAGCCCTAGGATAGTGTTAATGTTAGGGTTAGCATCAGCCCTAGGATAGTGTTAGGGTTATGGTTAGGGTAAGCATCCGCCCTAGGATAGTGTTACGGTTAGGGTTAGCATCAGCCGTAAGATACTGTTAGGGTTAGGGTTACGGTTAGCATCAGCCCTAGGATAGTGTTAGGGTTAGGGTTAGCATCAGACATAGGATAGTGTTAGGGTTATGGTTAGGGTTAGCACCAGCCCTAGGATAGTGTTAGGGTTAGGGTTAGCATCAGCCCTAGGATAGTGTTAGGGTTAGGGTTAGGGTTAGCATCAGGTCTAGGATAGTGTTAGGGTTAGGGTTAGCATCAGCCTTAGGATCGTGTTAGGGTTAGGGTTAGGGTTAGCATCAGCCCTAGGATAGTGTTAGGGTTAGGGTTACGGTTAGCATCAGCCCTAGGATAGTGTTAGGTTTAGGGTTAGGGTTAGCATCAGCCCTAGGATAGAGTTAGGGTTAGGATTATTATCAGCCCTAGGATAGTGTTAGGGTTAGGGTTAGGGTTAGCATCAGCCCTAGGATAGTGTTAGGGTTAGTGTTAGGGCTGGCATCAGCCCTAGGATACTGTTAGGGTTAGGGTTAGCATCAGCCCTAGGATAGTGTTAGGGTTAGGGTTAGGGTGAGCATCAGCCCTAGGATAGTGTTAGGGTTAGGGTTAGGGTTAGCATCAGGCCTAGGATAGTGTTAGGGTTAGGGTTAGCATCAGCCTTAGGATAGTGTTAGGGTTAGGTTTAGGGTTAGCATCAGCCCTTGGATAGTGTTAGGTTTAGGGTTAGCATCAGCCCTAGGATAGTGTTAGGGTTAGGCTTATGGTTAGCATCAGCCCTAGGATAGTGTTAGGGTTAGGGTTAGCATCAGCCCTAAGATAGTATTAGGGTTAGGGTTAGGGTTAGCATTAGGCTTGGATAGTGTTAGGGTTAGGGATAGGGTTATCATCAGGCCTAGGATAGTGTTAGGGTTAGGGTTAGTATCAGCCCTAGGATAGTGTTAGGGTTAGTGTTAGGGTTATCATCAGGCCTAGGATAGTGTTACTTTTAGGGTTAGCATCAGACCTAGGATAGTGTTAGCGTTAGGGTTAGGGTTAGCATCAGCCCTAGGATAGTGTTAAGGTTAGGGTTAGCATCAGCCCTAGGATAGTGTTAGGGTTATGGTAAGGGTAAGCATCCGCCCTAGGATAGTGTTACCGTTAGGGTTAGCATCAGCCGTAAGATACTGTTAGGGTTAGGGTTACGGTTAGCATCAGCCCTAGGATAGTGTTAGGGTTAGGGTTAGCATCAGACATAGGATAGTGTTAGGGTTATGGTTAGGGTTAGCATCAGCCCTAGGATAGTGTTAGGGTTAGGGTTACGGTTAGCATCATCCCTAGGATAGTGTTAGGTTTAGGGTTAGGGTTAGCATCAGCCCTAGGATAGTGTTAGGGTTAGGGTGAGGGTTAGCATCAGCCCTAGGATAGTGTTAGGGTTAGGGTTAGGGTTAGCTCAGGCCTAGGATAGTGTTAGGGTTAGGGTTAGCATCAGCCTTACGATACTGTTAGGGTTAGGGTTAGGGTTAGCATCAGCCCTAGGATAGTGTTATGGTTAGAGATAGCATCAGCCCTAGGATAGTGTTAGGGTTAGGGTTAGAGTTAGCATCATCCCTAGGATAGTGTTAGGGTTAGGGTTAGGGTTAGCATCAGCCCTAGGATAGTGTTATGGTTAGAGATAGCATCAGCCCTAGGATAGTGTTAGGGTTAGGGTTAGGGTTAGCATCAGCCCGAGGATAGTGTTAGGGTTAGGGTTAGGGCTGGCATCAGCCCTAGGATACTGTTAGGGTTAGGGTTAGCATCAGCCCTAGGATAGTGTTAGGGTTAGGGTTAGGGTTAGCCTCAGCCCTAGGTTAGTGTTAGGGTTAGGGTTAGGGTTAGCATCAGGCCTAGGATAGTGTTAGGGTTAGGGTTAGCATCAGCCTTAGGATACTGTTAGGGTTAGGGTTAGGGTTAGCATCAGCCCTAGGATAGTGTTAAGGTTAGGGTTAGCATCAGCCCTAGGATAGTGTTAGGGTTAGGGTTATGGTTAGCAACAGCTCTAGGATAATGTTAGGGTTAGGGTTAGCATCAGCCCTAATATATTGTTAGGGATAGGGTTAGGGTTAGCATCAGGTCTAGGATAGTGTTAGGGTTAGGGTTAGCATCAGCCTTAGGATAGTGTTAGGGTTAGGGTTAGCATCAGCCCTAGGATAGTGTTAGGGTTAGGGTTACGGTTAGCATCAGCCGTAGGATAGTGTTAGGGTTAGGGTTAGCATCAGCCCTAGGATAGTGTTAGGGTTAGGGTTATGGTTAGCATCAGCCCTAGGATAGTGTTAGGGTTAGGGTTAGCATCAGCCCTAAGATAGTGTTAGGGTTAGAGTTAGGGTTAGCATCAGGTCTAGGATAGTGTTAGGGTTAGGGTTAGCATCAGCCTTAGGATAGTGTTAGGGTTAGGGTTAGGGTTAGCATCAGCCCTAGGATAGTGTTAGGGTTAGGGTTAGCATCAGCCCTAGGATAGTGTTAGGTTTAGGGTTAGGGTTAGCATCAGCCCTAGGATAGTGTTAGGGTTAGGGTGAGGGTTAGCATCAGCCCTAGGATAGTGTTAGGGTTAGGGTTAGCGTTATCATCAGGCCTAGGATAGTGTTAGGGTTAGGGTTAGCATCAGCCTTACGATACTGTTAGGATTAGGGTTAGGGTTAGCATCAGCCCTAGGATAGTGTTAGGGTTAGGGTTATCATCAGCCCTAGGATAGTGTTAGGATTAGGGTTAGGGTTAGCATCAGCCCTAGGATAGTGTTAGGGTTAGGGTTAGGGTTAGCAACAGCCCTAGGATAGTGTTAGGGTTAGTGTTAGCATCAGCCCTAGGATAGTGTTAGGGTTAGGGTTAGAGTTAGTATCAGCCCTGGATAGTGTTAGGGTTAGGGTTAGGGTTAGCATCAGCCCTAGGATAGTGTTAGGGTTAGGGTTAGGGCTGGCATCAGCCCTAAGATACTGTTAGGGTTAGGGTTAGCATCAGCCCTAGGATAGTGTTAGGGTTAGGGTTAGGGTTAGTATCAGCCCTAGGATAGTGTTAGGGTTAGGGTTAGGGTTAGTATCAGCCCTAGGATAGTGTTAGGGTTAGGGTTAGGGTTAGCATCAGCCCTAGGATAGTGTTAGGGTTAGGGTTAGGGTTAGCATCAGCCCTAGGATAGTCTCAGGGTTAGGGTTAGGATTAGCATCAGGCCTAGGATATTGTTAGGGTTAGGGTTAGCATTAGCCTTAGGATAGTGTTAGGGTTAGGGATAGGGTTAGCATCAGCCCTAGGATAGAGTTAGGGTTAGGATTATTATCAGCCCTAGGATAGTGTTAGGGTTAGGGTTAGGGTTAGCATCAGCCCTAGGATAGTGTTAGGGTTAGTGTTAGGGCTGGCATCAGCCCTAGGATACTGTTAGGGTTAGGGTTAGCATCAGCCCTAGGATAGTGTTAGGGTTAGGGTTAGGGTGAGCATCAGCCCTAGGATAGTGTTAGGGTTAGGGTTAGGGTTAGCATCAAGCCTAGGATAGTGTTAGGGTTAGGGTTAGCATCAGCCTTAGGATAGTGTTAGGGTTAGGTTTAGGGTTAGCATCAGCCCTTGGATAGTGTTAGGTTTAGGGTTAGCATCAGCCCTAGGATAGTGTTAGGGTTAGGCTTATGGTTAGCATCAGCCCTAGGATAGTGTTAGGGTTAGGGTTAGCATCAGCCCTAAGATAGTATTAGGGTTAGGGTTAGGGTTAGCATTAGGCTTGGATAGTGTTAGGGTTAGGGATAGGGTTATCATCAGGCCTAGGATAGTGTTAGGGTTAGGGTTAGTATCAGCCCTAGGATAGTGTTAGGGTTAGTGTTAGGGTTATCATCAGGCCTAGGATAGTGTTACTTTTAGGGTTAGCATCAGACCTAGGATAGTGTTAGCGTTAGGGTTAGGGTTAGCATCAGCCCTAGGATAGTGTTAAGGTTAGGGTTAGCATCAGCCCTAGGATAGTGTTAGGGTTATGGTTAGGGTAAGCATCCGCCCTAGGATAGTGTTACCGTTAGGGTTAGCATCAGCCGTAAGATACTGTTAGGGTTAGGGTTACGGTTAGCATCAGCCCTAGTATAGTGTTAGGGTTAGGGTTAGCATCAGACATAGGATAGTGTTAGGGTTATGGTTAGGGTTAGCATCAGCCCTAGGATAGTGTTAGGGTTAGGGTTAGCGTTAGCATCAGCCCTAGGATAGTGTTAGGGTTAGGGTTACGGTTAGCATCATCCCTAGGATAGTGTTAGGTTTAGGGTTAGGGTTAGCATCAGCCCTGGGATAGTGTTAGGGTTAGGGTTAGCATCAGCCCTAGGATAGTGTTAGGCTTAGGGTTAGCATCAGCCCTAGGATAGTGTTAGGGTTAGGGTTAGCCTCAGCCCTAGGATAGTGTTAGAGTTAGTGTTAGTGTTAGCATCAGCCCTAGGATAGGGTTAGGGTTAGGGTTAGCATCAGCCCTAGGATAGTGTTAGAGTTAGGGTTAGGGTTAGCACCAGCCCTAGGATAGTGTTAGGGTTAGGGTTAGCATCAGCCCTAGGATAGTGTTAGGGTTAGGGTTAGGGTTAGCATCAGCCCTAGGATAGTGTTAGGGTTAGGGTTAGGGTTAGCATCAGCCCTAGGATAGTGTTAGGGTTAGGGTTAGCATCAGGCCTAGGATAGTGTTAGCGTTAGGGTTAGGGTTATAATCAGACCTTGGATAGAGTTAGTGTTAGGGTTAGCATCAGACCTAGGATAGTGTTAGGGTTAGGGTTAGGGTTAGCATCAGCCCTAGGATAGTGTTAGGGTTAGGGTTAACGTTATCATCAGGCCTAGGATAGTGTTAGGGTTAGGGTTAGCATCAGCCCTAGGATAGTGTTAGGGTTAGTGTTAGGGTTATCATCAGGCCTAGGATACTGTTAGTTTTAGGGTCAGCATCAGCCCTAGGATAGTGTTAGGGTTAGGGTTAGGGTAAACATCAGCCCTAGGATAGTGTTAGGGTTAGGGTTAGGGTAAGCATCAGCCCTAGGATAGTGTTAGGGTTAGGGTTAGCATCAGCCTTAGGATACTGTTAGGGTTAGGGTTAGGGTTAGCATCCGCCCTAGGATAGTGTTAGGGTTAGGGTTAGCATCAGACATAGGATAGTGTTAGGGTTAGTTTTAGGGTTAGGATCAGCCCTAGGATAGTGTTATGGTTAGGGTTAGGGTTAGGATCAGCCCTAGGATAGTGTTAGTGTTAGGGTTAGGGTTAGCATCATCCCTAGGATAATGTTAGGGTTAGGGTTAGGGTTAGCATCAGCCCTAGGATAGTGTTAGGGTTAGGGTTAGCATCAGCCCTAGGATACTGTTAGGGTTAGGGTTAGGGTAAGCATCAGCCCTAGGATAGTGTTAGGGTTAGGGTTAGCATCAGCCCTAGGATACTGTTAGGGTTAGGGTTAGGGTTAGCATCAGCCCTAGGATAGTGTTAGGGTTAGGGTTAGCATCAGACATAGGATAGTGTTAGGCGTAGGTTTAGGGTTAGCATCAGCCCTAGGAAAGTGTTTGGGTTAGGGTTAGGGTTAGCATCAGCCCTAGGATAGTGTTAGGGTTAGGGTTAGGGTTAACATCAATCCTAGGATAGTGTTAGGGTTAGGCTTAGGGTTATCATCCGGCTTAGGATAGTGTTAGGGTTAGGGTTAGCATCAGCTCTAGGATAGTGTTAGGGTTAGGGTTAGTGTTAGCATCAGCCCTAGGATAGTGTTATGTTTATGGTTAGCATCAGCCCTAGGATAGTGTTAGGGTTAGGGTTAGGGTTAGCATCAGCCCTAGTATAGTGTTATGGTTAGGGTTAGCATCAGCCCTAGGATAGTGTTAGGATTAGGGTTAGGGTTATCATCAGGCCTAGCATAATGTTAGTGTTAGGGTTAGCATCAGCCCTAGGATAGTGTTAGGGTTAGGGTTAGGGTTAGGGTTAGCATCAGCCCTAGAATAGTGTTAGGGTTAGGATTAGGGTTAGCAACAGCCCTAGGATAGTGTTAGGGTTAGGGTTAGGGGTAGCATCAGCCCTAGGATAGTGTTAGGGACAGGGTTAGGGTTAGCATCAGCCCTAGGATAGTGTTAGGGTTAGGGTTAGGGTTAGCATCAGGCCTAGGATAGTGTTAGTGTTACGGTTAGCATCAGCCTTAGGATAGTGTTAGGGTTAGGGTTAGGGTTAGCATCAGACATAGGATAGTGTTAGGCGTAGGGTTAGGGTTAGCATCAGCCCTAGGAAAGTGTTTGGGTTAGGGTTAGGGTTAGCATCAGCCCTAGGATAGTGTTAGGGTTAGGGTTAGGGTTAACATCAATCCTAGGATAGTGCTAGGGTTAGGCTTAGGGTTATCATCCGGCCTAGGATAGTGTTAGGGTTAGGGTTAGCATCAGCTCTAGGATAGTGTTAGGGTTAGGGTTAGTGTTAGCATCAGCCCTAGGATAGTGTTATGTTTATGGTTAGCATCAGCCCTAGGATAGTGTTAGGGTTAGGGATAGGGTTAGCATCAGCCCTAGTATAGTGTTATGGTTAGGGTTAGCATCAGCCCTAGGATAGTGTTAGGATTAGGGTTAGGGTTATCATCAGGCCTAGCATAGTGTTAGTGTTAGGGTTAGCATCAGCCCTAGGATAGTGTTAGGGTTAGGGTTAGGGTTAGGGTTAGCATCAGCCCTAGAATAGTGTTAGGGTTAGGATTAGGGTTAGCAACAGACCTAGGATAGTGTTAGGGTTAGGGTTAGGGATAGCATCAGCCCTAGGATAGTGTTAGGGACAGGGTTAGGGTTAGCATCAGCCCTAGGATAGTGTTAGGGTTAGGGTTAGGGTTAGCATCAGGCCTAGGATAGTGTTAGGGTTAGGGTTAGCATCAGCCTTAGGATAGTGTTAGGGTTAGGGTTAGGGTTAGCATCAGCCCTAGGATAGTGTCAGGGTTAGGGTTAGCATCAGCCCTAGGATAGTGTTAGGGTTAGTGTTATGGTTAGTGTCAGCCCTAGGATAGTGTTAGGGTTAGGGTTAGGGTTAGCATCAGCCCTAGGATAGTGTTAGGGTTAGGGTTAGGGCTAGCATCAGCCCTAGGATAGTGTTAGGGTTAGGGTTAGCATCAGCCCTAGGATAGTGTTAGGGTTAGGGTTAGGGTTAGCATCAGCCCTAGGATAGTGTTAGGGTTAGGGTTAGCATCAGCCCTAGGATAGTGTTAGGGTTAGTGTTAGGGTTAGCATCAGCCCTAGGATAGTGTTAGAGTAAGGGTTAGCATCAGCCATAGGATAGTGTTAGGGTTAGGGTTATGGTTAGCATCAGCCGTAGGATAGTGTTAGGGTTAGGGTTATGGTTAGCATCAGCCCTAGGATAGTGTTAGGGTTAGGGTTAGCATCAGCCCTAAGATAGTGTTAGGGTTAGGGTTAGGGTAAACATCAGCTTAGGATAGTGTCAGGGTTAGGGTTAGTGTTAGCATCAGCCCTAGGATAGTGTTAGGGTTAGGGTTAGCATCACCCCTAGGATAGTGTTAGGGTTAGGGTTAGGGTTAGGGTTAGCATCAGCCCTAGGATAGTGTTAGGGTTAGGGTTAGCATCAGCCCTAAGATAGTGTTAGGGTTAGGGTTAGGTTTAGCATCAGCCCTAGGATAGTGTTAGGGTTAGGGTTAGCATCAGCCCTAAGATAGTGTTAGGGTTAGGGTTAGGGTTAGCATCAGGCATAGGATAGTGTTAGGGTTAGGGTTAGCATCAGCCTTAGGATAGTGTTAGGGTTAGGGTTAGGGTTAGCATCAGCCCTAGGATAGTGTTAGCGTTAGGGTTACCATCAGCCCTAGGATAGTGTTAGGGTTAGGGTTAGGGTTAGCATCAGCCCTAGGATAGTGTTATGGTTAGAGATAGCATCAGCCCTAGGATAGTGTTAGAGTTAGGGTTAGGGTTAGCATCAGCCCTAGGATAGTGTCAGGGTTAGAGTTAGGGTTAGCATCAGGCCTAGGATAGTGTTAGGGTTAGTGTTATCATCAACCTTAGGATAGTGTTAGGGTTAGGGTTAGGGTTAGCATCAGCCCTAGGATAGTGTTAGGGTTAGGGTTAGCATCAGCCCTAAGATAGTGTTAGGGTTAGGGTTAGGGTTAGCATCAGGCATAGGATAGTGTTAGGGTTAGGGTTAGCATCAGCCTTAGGATAGTGTTAGGGTTAGGGTTAGCGTTAGCATCAGGCCTAGGATAGTGTTAGGGTTAGGGTTAGCATCAGCCTTACGATACTGTTAGGATTAGGGTTAGGGTTAGCATCAGCCCTAGGATAGTGTTAGGGTTAGGGTTATCATCAGCCCTAGGATAGTGTTAGGATTAGGGTTAGGGTTAGCATCAGCCCTAGGATAGTGTTAGGGTTAGGGTTAGGGTTAGCAACAGCCCTAGGATAGTGTTAGGGTTAGTGTTAGCATCAGCCCTAGGATAGTGTTAGGGTTAGGGTTAGAGTTAGTATCAGCCCTGGATAGTGTTAGGGTTAGGGTTAGGGTTAGCATCAGCCCTAGGATAGTGTTAGGGTTAGGGTTAGGGCTGGCATCAGCCCTAGGATACTGTTAGGGTTAGGGTTAGCATCAGCCCTAGGATAGTGTTAGGGTTAGGGTTAGGGTTAGTATCAGCCCTAGGATAGTGTTAGGGTTAGGGTTAGGGTTAGTATCAGCCCTAGGATAGTGTTAGGGTTAGGGTTAGGGTTAGCATCAGCCCTAGGATAGTGTTAGGGTTAGGGTTAGGGTTAGCATCAGCCCTAGGATAGTCTCAGGGTTAGGGTTAGGATTAGCATCAGGCCTAGGATATTGTTAGGGTTAGGGTTAGCATTAGCCTTAGGATAGTGTTAGGGTTAGGGATAGGGTTAGCATCAGCCCTAGGATAGAGTTAGGGTTAGGATTATTATCAGCCCTAGGATAGTGTTAGGGTTAGGGTTAGGGTTAGCATCAGCCCTAGGATAGTGTTAGGGTTAGTGTTAGGGCTGGCATCAGCCCTAGGATACTGTTAGGGTTAGGGTTAGCATCAGCCCTAGGATAGTGTTAGGGTTAGGGTTAGGGTGAGCATCAGCCCTAGGATAGTGTTAGGGTTAGGGTTAGGGTTAGCATCAGGCCTAGGATAGTGTTAGGGTTAGGGTTAGCATCAGCCTTAGGATAGTGTTAGGGTTAGGTTTAGGGTTAGCATCAGCCCTTGGATAGTGTTAGGTTTAGGGTTAGCATCAGCCCTAGGATAGTGTTAGGGTTAGGCTTATGGTTAGCATCAGCCCTAGGATAGTGTTAGGGTTAGGGTTAGCATCAGCCCTAAGATAGTATTAGGGTTAGGGTTAGGGTTAGCATTAGGCTTGGATAGTGTTAGGGTTAGGGATAGGGTTATCATCAGGCCTAGGATAGTGTTAGGGTTAGGGTTAGTATCAGCCCTAGGATAGTGTTAGGGTTAGTGTTAGGGTTATCATCAGGCCTAGGATAGTGTTACTTTTAGGGTTAGCATCAGACCTAGGATAGTGTTAGCGTTAGGGTTAGGGTTAGCATCAGCCCTAGGATAGTGTTAAGGTTAGGGTTAGCATCAGCCCTAGGATAGTGTTAGGGTTATGGTAAGGGTAAGCATCCGCCCTAGGATAGTGTTACCGTTAGGGTTAGCATCAGCCGTAAGATACTGTTAGGGTTAGGGTTACGGTTAGCATCAGCCCTAGGATAGTGTTAGGGTTAGGGTTAGCATCAGACATAGGATAGTGTTAGGGTTATGGTTAGGGTTAGCATCAGCCCTAGGATAGTGTTAGGGTTAGGGTTACGGTTAGCATCATCCCTAGGATAGTGTTAGGTTTAGGGTTAGGGTTAGCATCAGCCCTAGGATAGTGTTAGGGTTAGGGTGAGGGTTAGCATCAGCCCTAGGATAGTGTTAGGGTTAGGGTTAGGGTTAGCTCAGGCCTAGGATAGTGTTAGGGTTAGGGTTAGCATCAGCCTTACGATACTGTTAGGGTTAGGGTTAGGGTTAGCATCAGCCCTAGGATAGTGTTATGGTTAGAGATAGCATCAGCCCTAGGATAGTGTTAGGGTTAGGGTTAGAGTTAGCATCATCCCTAGGATAGTGTTAGGGTTAGGGTTAGGGTTAGCATCAGCCCTAGGATAGTGTTATGGTTAGAGATAGCATCAGCCCTAGGATAGTGTTAGGGTTAGGGTTAGGGTTAGCATCAGCCCGAGGATAGTGTTAGGGTTAGGGTTAGGGCTGGCATCAGCCCTAGGATACTGTTAGGGTTAGGGTTAGCATCAGCCCTAGGATAGTGTTAGGGTTAGGGTTAGGGTTAGCCTCAGCCCTAGGTTAGTGTTAGGGTTAGGGTTAGGGTTAGCATCAGGCCTAGGATAGTGTTAGGGTTAGGGTTAGCATCAGCCTTAGGATACTGTTAGGGTTAGGGTTAGGGTTAGCATCAGCCCTAGGATAGTGTTAAGGTTAGGGTTAGCATCAGCCCTAGGATAGTGTTAGGGTTAGGGTTATGGTTAGCAACAGCTCTAGGATAATGTTAGGGTTAGGGTTAGCATCAGCCCTAATATATTGTTAGGGATAGGGTTAGGGTTAGCATCAGGTCTAGGATAGTGTTAGGGTTAGGGTTAGCATCAGCCTTAGGATAGTGTTAGGGTTAGGGTTAGCATCAGCCCTAGGATAGTGTTAGGGTTAGGGTTACGGTTAGCATCAGCCCTAGGATAGTGTTAGGGTTAGGGTTAGCATCAGCCCTAGGATAGTGTTAGGGTTAGGGTTATGGTTAGCATCAGCCCTAGGATAGTGTTAGGGTTAGGGTTAGCATCAGCCCTAAGATAGTGTTAGGGTTAGAGTTAGGGTTAGCATCAGGTCTAGGATAGTGTTAGGGTTAGGGTTAGCATCAGCCTTAGGATAGTGTTAGGGTTAGGGTTAGGGTTAGCATCAGCCCTAGGATAGTGTTAGGGTTAGGGTTAGCATCAGCCCTAGGATAGTGTTAGGTTTAGGGTTAGGGTTAGCATCAGCCCTAGGATAGTGTTAGGGTTAGGGTGAGGGTTAGCATCAGCCCTAGGATAGTGTTAGGGTTAGGGTTAGCGTTATCATCAGGCCTAGGATAGTGTTAGGGTTAGGGTTAGCATCAGCCTTACGATACTGTTAGGATTAGGGTTAGGGTTAGCATCAGCCCTAGGATAGTGTTAGGGTTAGGGTTATCATCAGCCCTAGGATAGTGTTAGGATTAGGGTTAGGGTTAGCATCAGCCCTAGGATAGTGTTAGGGTTAGGGTTAGGGTTAGCAACAGCCCTAGGATAGTGTTAGGGTTAGTGTTAGCATCAGCCCTAGGATAGTGTTAGGGTTAGGGTTAGAGTTAGTATCAGCCCTGGATAGTGTTAGGGTTAGGGTTAGGGTTAGCATCAGCCCTAGGATAGTGTTAGGGTTAGGGTTAGGGCTGGCATCAGCCCTAAGATACTGTTAGGGTTAGGGTTAGCATCAGCCCTAGGATAGTGTTAGGGTTAGGGTTAGGGTTAGTATCAGCCCTAGGATAGTGTTAGGGTTAGGGTTAGGGTTAGTATCAGCCCTAGGATAGTGTTAGGGTTAGGGTTAGGGTTAGCATCAGCCCTAGGATAGTGTTAGGGTTAGGGTTAGGGTTAGCATCAGCCCTAGGATAGTCTCAGGGTTAGGGTTAGGATTAGCATCAGGCCTAGGATATTGTTAGGGTTAGGGTTAGCATTAGCCTTAGGATAGTGTTAGGGTTAGGGATAGGGTTAGCATCAGCCCTAGGATAGAGTTAGGGTTAGGATTATTATCAGCCCTAGGATAGTGTTAGGGTTAGGGTTAGGGTTAGCATCAGCCCTAGGATAGTGTTAGGGTTAGTGTTAGGGCTGGCATCAGCCCTAGGATACTGTTAGGGTTAGGGTTAGCATCAGCCCTAGGATAGTGTTAGGGTTAGGGTTAGGGTGAGCATCAGCCCTAGGATAGTGTTAGGGTTAGGGTTAGGGTTAGCATCAAGCCTAGGATAGTGTTAGGGTTAGGGTTAGCATCAGCCTTAGGATAGTGTTAGGGTTAGGTTTAGGGTTAGCATCAGCCCTTGGATAGTGTTAGGTTTAGGGTTAGCATCAGCCCTAGGATAGTGTTAGGGTTAGGCTTATGGTTAGCATCAGCCCTAGGATAGTGTTAGGGTTAGGGTTAGCATCAGCCCTAAGATAGTATTAGGGTTAGGGTTAGGGGTAGCATTAGGCTTGGATAGTGTTAGGGTTAGGGATAGGGTTATCATCAGGCCTAGGATAGTGTTAGGGTTAGGGTTAGTATCAGCCCTAGGATAGTGTTAGGGTTAGTGTTAGGGTTATCATCAGGCCTAGGATAGTGTTACTTTTAGGGTTAGCATCAGACCTAGGATAGTGTTAGCGTTAGGGTTAGGGTTAGCATCAGCCCTAGGATAGTGTTAAGGTTAGGGTTAGCATCAGCCCTAGGATAGTGTTAGGGTTATGGTTAGGGTAAGCATCCGCCCTAGGATAGTGTTACCGTTAGGGTTAGCATCAGCCGTAAGATACTGTTAGGGTTAGGGTTACGGTTAGCATCAGCCCTAGTATAGTGTTAGGGTTAGGGTTAGCATCAGACATAGGATAGTGTTAGGGTTATGGTTAGGGTTAGCATCAGCCCTAGGATAGTGTTAGGGTTAGGGTTAGCGTTAGCATCAGCCCTAGGATAGTGTTAGGGTTAGGGTTACGGTTAGCATCATCCCTAGGATAGTGTTAGGTTTAGGGTTAGGGTTAGCATCAGCCCTGGGATAGTGTTAGGGTTAGGGTTAGCATCAGCCCTAGGATAGTGTTAGGCTTAGGGTTAGCATCAGCCCTAGGATAGTGTTAGGGTTAGGGTTAGCCTCAGCCCTAGGATAGTGTTAGAGTTAGTGTTAGTGTTAGCATCAGCCCTAGGATAGGGTTAGGGTTAGGGTTAGCATCAGCCCTAGGATAGTGTCAGAGTTAGGGTTAGGGTTAGCACCAGCCCTAGGATAGTGTTAGGGTTAGGGTTAGCATCAGCCCTAGGATAGTGTTAGGGTTAGGGTTAGGGTTAGCATCAGCCCTAGGATAGTGTTAGGGTTAGGGTTAGGGTTAGCATCAGCCCTAGGATAGTGTTAGGGTTAGGGTTAGCATCAGGCCTAGGATAGTGTTAGCGTTAGGGTTAGGGTTATAATCAGACCTTGGATAGAGTTAGTGTTAGGGTTAGCATCAGACCTAGGATAGTGTTAGGGTTAGGGTTAGGGTTAGCATCAGCCCTAGGATAGTGTTAGGGTTAGGGTTAACGTTATCATCAGGCCTAGGATAGTGTTAGGGTTAGGGTTAGCATCAGCCCTAGGATAGTGTTAGGGTTAGTGTTAGGGTTATCATCAGGCCTAGGATACTGTTAGTTTTAGGGTCAGCATCAGCCCTAGGATAGTGTTAGGGTTAGGGTTAGGGTAAACATCAGCCCTAGGATAGTGTTAGGGTTAGGGTTAGGGTAAGCATCAGCCCTAGGATAGTGTTAGGGTTAGGGTTAGCATCAGCCTTAGGATACTGTTAGGGTTAGGGTTAGGGTTAGCATCCGCCCTAGGATAGTGTTAGGGTTAGGGTTAGCATCAGACATAGGATAGTGTTAGGGTTAGTTTTAGGGTTAGGATCAGCCCTAGGATAGTGTTATGGTTAGGGTTAGGGTTAGGATCAGCCCTAGGATAGTGTTAGTGTTAGGGTTAGGGTTAGCATCATCCCTAGGATAATGTTAGGGTTAGGGTTAGGGTTAGCATCAGCCCTAGGATAGTGTTAGGGTTAGGGTTAGCATCAGCCCTAGGATACTGTTAGGGTTAGGGTTAGGGTAAGCATCAGCCCTAGGATAGTGTTAGGGTTAGGGTTAGCATCAGCCCTAGGATACTGTTAGGGTTAGGGTTAGGGTTAGCATCAGCCCTAGGATAGTGTTAGGGTTAGGGTTAGCATCAGACATAGGATAGTGTTAGGCGTAGGTTTAGGGTTAGCATCAGCCCTAGGAAAGTGTTTGGGTTAGGGTTAGGGTTAGCATCAGCCCTAGGATAGTGTTAGGGTTAGGGTTAGGGTTAACATCAATCCTAGGATAGTGTTAGGGTTAGGCTTAGGGTTATCATCCGGCTTAGGATAGTGTTAGGGTTAGGGTTAGCATCAGCTCTAGGATAGTGTTAGGGTTAGGGTTAGTGTTAGCATCAGCCCTAGGATAGTGTTATGTTTATGGTTAGCATCAGCCCTAGGATAGTGTTAGGGTTAGGGTTAGGGTTAGCATCAGCCCTAGTATAGTGTTATGGTTAGGGTTAGCATCAGCCCTAGGATAGTGTTAGGATTAGGGTTAGGGTTATCATCAGGCCTAGCATAATGTTAGTGTTAGGGTTAGCATCAGCCCTAGGATAGTGTTAGGGTTAGGGTTAGGGTTAGGGTTAGCATCAGCCCTAGAATAGTATTAGGGTTAGGATTAGGGTTAGCAACAGCCCTAGGATAGTGTTAGGGTTAGGGTTAGGGGTAGCATCAGCCCTAGGATAGTGTTAGGGACAGGGTTAGGGTTAGCATCAGCCCTAGGATAGTGTTAGGGTTAGGGTTAGGGTTAGCATCAGGCCTAGGATAGTGTTAGTGTTACGGTTAGCATCAGCCTTAGGATAGTGTTAGGGTTAGGGTTAGGGTTAGCATCAGACATAGGATAGTGTTAGGCGTAGGGTTAGGGTTAGCATCAGCCCTAGGAAAGTGTTTGGGTTAGGGTTAGGGTTAGCATCAGCCCTAGGATAGTGTTAGGGTTAGGGTTAGGGTTAACATCAATCCTAGGATAGTGCTAGGGTTAGGCTTAGGGTTATCATCCGGCCTAGGATAGTGTTAGGGTTAGGGTTAGCATCAGCTCTAGGATAGTGTTAGGGTTAGGGTTAGTGTTAGCATCAGCCCTAGGATAGTGTTATGTTTATGGTTAGCATCAGCCCTAGGATAGTGTTAGGGTTAGGGATAGGGTTAGCATCAGCCCTAGTATAGTGTTATGGTTAGGGTTAGCATCAGCCCTAGGATAGTGTTAGGATTAGGGTTAGGGTTATCATCAGGCCTAGCATAGTGTTAGTGTTAGGGTTAGCATCAGCCCTAGGATAGTGTTAGGGTTAGGGTTAGGGTTAGGGTTAGCATCAGCCCTAGAATAGTGTTAGGGTTAGGATTAGGGTTAGCAACAGACCTAGGATAGTGTTAGGGTTAGGGTTAGGGATAGCATCAGCCCTAGGATAGTGTTAGGGACAGGGTTAGGGTTAGCATCAGCCCTAGGATAGTGTTAGGGTTAGGGTTAGGGTTAGCATCAGGCCTAGGATAGTGTTAGGGTTAGGGTTAGCATCAGCCTTAGGATAGTGTTAGGGTTAGGGTTAGGGTTAGCATCAGCCCTAGGATAGTGTCAGGGTTAGGGTTAGCATCAGCCCTAGGATAGTGTTAGGGTTAGTGTTATGGTTAGTGTCAGCCCTAGGATAGTGTTAGGGTTAGGGTTAGGGTTAGCATCAGCCCTAGGATAGTGTTAGGGTTAGGGTTAGGGCTAGCATCAGCCCTAGGATAGTGTTAGGGTTAGGGTTAGCATCAGCCCTAGGATAGTGTTAGGGTTAGGGTTAGGGTTAGCATCAGCCCTAGGATAGTGTTAGGGTTAGGGTTAGCATCAGCCCTAGGATAGTGTTAGGGTTAGTGTTAGGGTTAGCATCAGCCCTAGGATAGTGTTAGAGTAAGGGTTAGCATCAGCCATAGGATAGTGTTAGGGTTAGGGTTATGGTTAGCATCAGCCGTAGGATAGTGTTAGGGTTAGGGTTATGGTTAGCATCAGCCCTAGGATAGTGTTAGGGTTAGGGTTAGCATCAGCCCTAAGATAGTGTTAGGGTTAGGGTTAGGGTAAACATCAGCTTAGGATAGTGTCAGGGTTAGGGTTAGTGTTAGCATCAGCCCTAGGATAGTGTTAGGGTTAGGGTTAGCATCACCCCTAGGATAGTGTTAGGGTTAGGGTTAGGGTTAGGGTTAGCATCAGCCCTAGGATAGTGTTAGGGTTAGGGTTAGCATCAGCCCTAAGATAGTGTTAGGGTTAGGGTTAGGTTTAGCATCAGCCCTAGGATAGTGTTAGGGTTAGGGTTAGCATCAGCCCTAAGATAGTGTTAGGGTTAGGGTTAGGGTTAGCATCAGGCATAGGATAGTGTTAGGGTTAGGGTTAGCATCAGCCTTAGGATAGTGTTAGGGTTAGGGTTAGGGTTAGCATCAGCCCTAGGATAGTGTTAGCGTTAGGGTTACCATCAGCCCTAGGATAGTGTTAGGGTTAGGGTTAGGGTTAGCATCAGCCCTAGGATAGTGTTATGGTTAGAGATAGCATCAGCCCTAGGATAGTGTTAGAGTTAGGGTTAGGGTTAGCATCAGCCCTAGGATAGTGTCAGGGTTAGAGTTAGGGTTAGCATCAGGCCTAGGATAGTGTTAGGGTTAGTGTTATCATCAACCTTAGGATAGTGTTAGGGTTAGGGTTAGGGTTAGCATCAGCCCTAGGATAGTGTTAGGGTTAGGGTTAGCATCAGCCCTAAGATAGTGTTAGGGTTAGGGTTAGGGTTAGCATCAGGCATAGGATAGTGTTAGGGTTAGGGTTAGCATCAGCCTTAGGATAGTGTTAGGGTTAGGGTTAGGGTTAGCATCAGCCCTAGGATAGTGTTAGCGTTAGGGTTACCATCAGCCCTAGGATAGTGTTAGGGTTAGGGTTAGGGTTAGCATCAGCCCTAGGATAGTGTTATGGTTAGAGATAGCATCAGCCCTAGGATAGTGTTAGAGTTAGGGTTAGGGTTAGCATCAGCCCTAGGATAGTGTCAGGGTTAGAGTTAGGGTTAGCATCAGGCCTACGATAGTGTTAGGGTTAGGGTTATCATCAACCTTAGGATAGTGTTAGGGTTAGGGTTAGGGTTAGCATCAGCCCTAGGATAGTGTTAGTGTTAGTGTTAGCATCAGCCCTAGGATAGTGTTAGGGTTAGGGTTAGGGTTAGTATCAGCCCTAGGATAGTGTTAGGGTTAGGGTTAGGGTTAGTATCAGCCCTAGGATAGTGTTAGGGTTAGGATTAGGGCTGGCATCAGCCCTAGGATACTGTTAGGGTTAGGGTTAGCATCAGCCCTAGGATAGCGTTAGGGTTAGGGTTAGGGTTAGCATCAGCCCTAGGATAGTGTTAGGGTTAGGGTTAGGGTTAGCATCAGGCCTAGGATAGTGTTAGGATTAGGGTTAGCATCAGCCTTAGGATACTGTTAGTGTTAGGGTTAGGGTTAGCATCAGCCCTATGATAGTGTTAAGGTTAGGGTTAGCATCAGCCCTAGGATAGTGTTAGAGTTAGGGTTATAGTTAGTATCAGCCCTAGGATAGTGTTAGGGTTAGGGTTAGCATCAGCCCTAAGATAGTGTTAGGGTTAGGGTTAGGGTTAGCATCAGGTCTAGGATAGTGTTAGGGTTAGGGTTAGCATCAGCCTTAGGATAGTGTTAGGGTTAGGGTTAGGGTTAGTATCAGCCCTAGGATACTGTTAGGGTTAGGGTTAGCATCAGCCCTAGGATAGTGTTAGGTTTAGGGTTAGGGTTAGCATCAGCCCTAGGATAGTGTTAGGGTTAGGGTTAGACTCAGCCCTAGGAGAGTGTTAGGGTTAGGGTTAGGGTTAGCATCAGCCCTAGGATAGTGATAGGGTTAGGGTTAGCATCAGACCTAGGATAATGTTATGGTTAGGGTGATGGTTAGCATCAGCCCTAGGATAGTGTTAGGGTTAGGGTTAGGGTTAGCATCAGCCCCAGGATAGTGTTAGGTTTAGGGTTAGCATCAGCCCTAGGAGAGTGTTAGGGTTAGGGTTAGGGTTAGCATCAGCCTTAGGATAGTGTTAGGGTTAGGGTTAGGGTTAGCATCACCCTCGGTTAGTGTTAGCGTTAGGGTTAGCATCAACCCTAGGATAGTGTTAGGGTTAGGGTTAGGGTTAGCATCAGCCCTAGGATAGTGTTATGGTTAGAGATAGCATCAGCCCTAGGATAGTGTTAGGGTTAGGGTTAGAGTTAGCATCATCCCTAGGATAGTGTTAGCGTTAGGGTTAGGGTTAGCATCAGCCCTAGGATAGTGTTATGGTTAGAGATAGCATCAGCCCTAGGATAGTGTTAGGGTTAGGGTTAGGGTTAGCATCAGCCCTAGGATAGTGTTAGGGTTAGGGTTCGCATCAGCCTTAGGATACTGTTAGGGTTAGGGTTAGGGTTAGCATCAGCCCTAGGATAGTGTTAGGGTTAGGGTTAGCATAGTGTTAGGGTTAGGGTTATGGTTAACATCAGCTCTAGGATAATGTTAGGGTTAGGGTTAGCATCAGCCCTAATATATTGTTAGGGATAGGGTTAGGGTTAGCATCAGGTCTAGGATAGTGTTAGGGTTAGGGTTAGCATCACCCTTATGATAGTGTTAGGGTTAGGGTTAGCATCAGCCCTAGGATAGTGTTAGGGTTAGGGTTACGGTTAGCATCAGCCCTAGGATAGTGTTAGGGTTAGGGTTAGCATCAGCCCTAGGATAGTGTTAGGGTTAGGGTTATGGTTAGCATCAGCCCTAGGATAGTGTTAGGGTTAGGGTTAGCATCAGCCCTAAGATACTGTTAGGGTTAGAGTTAGGGTTAGCATCAGGTCTAGGATAGTGTTAGGGTTAGGGTTAGCATCAGCCTTAGGATAGTGTTAGGGTTAGGGTTAGGGTTAGCATCAGCCCTAGGATAGTGTTAGGGTTAGGGTTAGCATCAGCCCTAGGATAGTGTTAGGTTTAGGGTTAGGGTTAGCATCAGCCCTAGGATAGTGTTAGGGTTAGGGTGAGGGTTAGCATCAGCCCTAATATAGTGTTAGGGTTAGGGTTAGGGTTAGCTCAGGCCTAGGATAGTGTTAGGGTTAGGGTTAGCATCAGCCTTACGATACTGTTAGGGTTAGGGTTAGGGTTAGCATCAGCCCTAGGATAGTGTTATGGTTAGAGATAGCATGAGCCCTAGGATAGTGTTAGGGTTAGGGTTAGAGTTAGCATCATCCCTAGGATAGTGTTAGGGTTAGGGTTAGGGTTAGCATCAGCCCTAGGATAGTGTTATGGTTAGAGATAGCATCAGCCCTAGGATAGTGTTAGGGTTCGGGTTAGGGTTAGCATCAGCCCGAGGATAGTGTTAGGGTTAGGGTTAGGGTTAGCATCAGCCCTAGGATAGTGTTAGGGTTAGGGTTAGGGCTGGCATCAGCCCTAGCATACTGTTAGGGTTAGGGTTAGCATCAGCCCTAGGATAGTGTTAGGGTTAGGGTTAGGGTTAGTATCAGCCCTAGGATAGTGTTAGGGTTAGGGTTAGGGTTAGTATCAGCCCTAGGATAGTGTTAGGGTTAGGGTTAGGGTTAGCATCAGCCCTAGGATAGTGTTAGGGTTAGGGTTAGGGTTAGCATCAGCCCTAGGATAGTTTCAGGGTTAGGGTTAGGATTAGCATCAGGCCTAGGATATTGTTAGGGTTAGGGTTAGCATTAGCCTTAGGATAGTGTTAGGGTTAGGGATAGGGTTAGCATCAGCCCTAGGATAGAGTTAGGGTTAGGGTTAGTATCAGCCCTAGGATAGTGTTAGGGTTAGGGTTAGGGTTAGCATCAGCCCTAGGATAGTGTTAGGGTTAGGGTTAGGGCTGGCATCAGCCCTAGGATACTGTTAGGGTTATTGTTAGCATCAGCCCTAGGATAGTGTTAGGGTTAGGGTTAGGGTGAGCATCAGCCCTAGGATAGTGTTAGGGTTAGGGTTAGGGTTAGCATCAGGCCTAGGATAGTGTTAGGGTTAGGGTTAGCATCAGCCTTAGGATAGTGTTAGGGTTAGGTTTAGGGTTAGCATCAGCCCTTGGATTGTGTTAGGTTTAGGGTTAGCATCAGCCCTAGGATAGTGTTAGGGTTAGGCTTATGGTTAGCATCAGCCCTAGGATAGTGTTAGGGTTAGGATTAGCATCAGCCCTAAGATAGTATTAGGGTTAGGGTTAGGGTTAGCATTAGGCCTAGGATAGTGTTAGGGTTAGGGATAGGGTTATCATCAGGCCTAGGATAGTGTTAGGGTTAGGGTTAGTATCAGCCCTAGGATAGTGTTAGGGTTAGTGTTAGGGTTATCATCAGGCCTAGGATAGTGTTACTTTTAGGGTTAGCATCAGCCCTAGGATAGTGTTAGCGTTAGGGTTAGGGTTAGCATCAGCCCTAGGATAGTGTTAAGGTTAGGGTTAGCATCAGCCCTAGGATAGTGTTAGGGTTATGGTTAGGGTAAGCATCCGCCCTAGGATAGTGTTCCGGTTAGGGTTAGCATCAGCCGTAAGATACTGTTAGGGTTAGGGTTACGGTTAGCATCAGCCCTAGGATAGTGTTAGGTTTAGGGTTAGCATCAGACATAGGATAGTGTTAGGGTTAGGGTTAGGGTTAGCATCAGCCCTAGGATAGTGTTAGGGTTAGGGTTAGCGTTAGCATCAGCCCTAGGATAGTGTTAGGGTTAGGGTTACGGTTAGCATCATCCCTAGGATAGTGTTAGGTTTAGGGTTAGGGTTAGCATCAGCCCTGGGATAGTGTTAGGGTTAGGGTTAGCATCAGCCCTAGGATAGTGTTAGGCTTAGGGTTAGCATCAGCCCTAGGATAGTGTTAGGGTTAGGGTTAGCCTCAGCCCTAGGATAGTGTTAGAGTTAGTGTTAGTGTTAGCATCAGCCCTAGGATAGTGTTAGGGTTAGGGTTAGCATCAGCCCTAGGATAGTGTTAGGGTTAGGGTTAGGGTTAGCACCAGCCCTAGGATAGTGTTAGGGTTAGGGTTAGCATCAGCCTTAGGATAGTGGTATGGTTAGGGTTAGGGTTAGCATCAGCCCTAGGATAGTGTTAGGGTTAGGGTTAGCATCAGCCCTAGGATAGTGTTAGCGTTAGGGTTAGGGTTATAATCAGACCTTGGATAGAGTTAGTGTTAGGGTTTGCATCAGACCTAGGATAGTGTTAGGGTTAGGGTTAGGGTTAGCATCAGCCCTAGGATAGTGTTAGGGTTAGGGTTAGGGTTATCATCAGGCCTAGGATAGTGTTAGGGTTAGGGTTAGCATCAGCCCTAGGATAGTGTTAGGGTTAGTGTTAGGGTTATCATCAGGCCTAGGATACTGTTAGTTTTAGGGTTAGCATCAGCCCTAGGATAGTGTTAGGGTTAGGGTTAGGGTTAACATCAGCCCTAGGATAGTGTTAGGGTTAGGGTTAGCATCAGGCCTAGGATAGTTTTAGGGTTAGGGTTAGGGTAAGGATCAGCCCTAGGATAGTGTTAGGGTTAGGGTTAGCATCAGCCTTAGGATACTGTTAGGGTTAGGGTTAGGGTTAGCATCCGCCCTAGGATAGTGTTAGGGTTAGGGTTAGCATCAGACATAGGATAGTGTTAGGGTTAGTGTTAGGGTTAGGATCAGCCCTAGGATAATGTTAGGGTTAGGGTTAGGGTTAGGATCAGCCCTAGGATAGTGTTAGTGTTAGGGTTAGGGTTAGCATCATCCCTAGGATAGTGTTAGGGTTAGGGTTAGGGTTAGCATCAGCCCTAGGATAGTGTTAGGGTTAGGGTTAGCATCAGCCCTAGGATACTGTTAGGGTTAGGGTTAGGGTAAGCATCAGCCCTAGGATAGTGTTAGGGTTAGGGTTAGCATCAGCCCTAGGATACTGTTAGGGTTAGGGTTAGGGTTAGCATCAGCCCTAGGATAGTGTTAGGGTTAGGGTTAGCATCAGACATAGGATAGTGTTAGGCGTAGGTTTAGGGTTAGCATCAGCCCTAGGAAAGTGTTTGGGTTAGGGTTAGTGTTAGCATCAGCCCTAGGATAGTGTTATGTTTATGGTTAGCATCAGCCCTGGGATAGTGTTAGGGTTAGGGTTAGGGTTAGCATCAGCCCTAGTATAGTGTTTTGGTTAGGGTTAGCATCAGCCCTAGGATAGTGTTAGGATTAGGGTTAGGGTTATCATCAGGCCTAGCATAGTGTTAGTGTTAGGGTTAGCATCAGCCCTAGGATAGTGTTAGGGTTAGGGTTAGGGTTAGGGTTAGCATCAGCCCTAGAATAGTGTTAGGGTTAGGATTAGGGTTAGCAACAGCCCTAGGATAGTTTTAGGGTTAGGGTTAGGGATAGCATCAGCCCTAGGATAGTGTTAGGGACAGGGTTAGGGTTAGCATCAGCCCTAGGATAGTGTTAGGGTTAGGGTTAGGGTTAGCATCAGGCCTAGGATAGTGTTAGGGTTAGGGTTAGCATCAGACATAGGATAGTGTTAGGCGTAGGGTTAGGGTTAGCATCACCCCTAGGAAACTGTTTGGGTTAGGGTTAGGGTTAGCATCAGCCCTAGGATAGTGTTAGGGTTAGGGTTAGGGTTAACATCAATCCTAGGATAGTGTTAGGGTTAGGCTTAGGGTTATCATCCGACCTAGGATAGTGTTAGGGTTAGGGTTAGCATCAGCTCTAGGATAGTGTTAGGGTTAGGGTTAGTGTTAGCATCAGCCCTAGGATAGTGTTATGTTTATGGTTAGCATCAGCCCTAGGATAGTGTTAGGGTTAGGGTTAGGGTTAGCATCAGCCCTAGTATAGTGTTATGGTTAGGGTTAGCATCAGCCCTAGGATAGTGTTAGGATTAGGGTTAGGGTTATCATCAGGCCTAGCATAGTGTTAGTGTTAGGGTTAGCATCAGCCCTAGGATAGTGTTAGGGTTAGGGTTAGGGTTAGGGTTAGCATCAGCCCTAGAATGGTGTTAGGGTTAGGATTAGGGTTAGCAACAGCCCAAGGATAGTGTTAGGGTTAGGGTTAGGGATAGCATCAGCCCTAGGATAGTGTTAGGGACAGGGTTAGGGTTAGCATCAGCCCTAGGATAGTGTTAGGGTTAGGGTTAGCATCAGCCTTAGGATGGTGTTAGGGTTAGGGTTAGGGTTAGCATCAGCCCTAGGATAGTGTCAGGGTTAGGATTAGCATCAGCCCTAGGATAGTGTTAGCGTTAGTGTTATGGTTAGTGTCAGCCCTAGGATAGTGTTAGGGTTAGGGTTAGGGTTAGCATCAGCCCTAGGATAGTGTTAGGGTTAGGGTTAGGGCTAGCATCAGCCCGAGGATAGTGTTAGGGTTAGGGTTAGCATCAGCCCTAGGATAGTGTTAGGGTTAGGGTTAGGGTGAGCATCAGCCCTAGGATAGTGTTAGGGTTAGGGTTAGCCTCAGCCCTAGGATAGTGTTAGAGTTAGTGTTAGGGTTAGCATCAGCCCCAGGATAGGGTTAGGTTTAGGGTTAGCATCAGCCCTAGGATAGTGTTAGGGTTAGGTTTAGGGTTAGCATCAGCCCTAGGATAGTGTTAGGGTTAGGGTTAGCATCAGCCTTAGGATAGTGTTAGGGTTAGGGTTAGGGTTAGCATCAGCCCTAGGATAGTGTTAGGGTTAGGGTTAGCATCAGCCCTAAGATTGTGTTAGGGTTAGGGTTAGGGTTAGCATCAGGCCTAGGATAGTGTTAGGGTTAGGGTTAGCATCAGCCTTAGGATAGTGTTATGGTTAGGGTTAGAGTTAGCATCAGCCCTAGGATAGTGTTAGCGTTAGGGTTAGCATTAGCCCTAGGATAGTGTTAGGGTTAGGGTTAGGGTTAGCATCAGCCCTAGGATAGTGTTATGTTTAGAGATAGCATCAGCCCAAGGATAGTGTTAGGGTTAGGGTTAGGGTTAGCATCAGCCCTAGGATAGTTTTAGGGATAGGGTTAGGGTTAGCATCAGGCCTAGGATAGTGTTAGGGTTAGGGTTAGTATTAGCCTTAGGATAGTGTTAGGGTTAGGGTTAGGGTTAGCATCAGCACTAGGATAGAGTTAGGGTTACGGTTAGCATCAGCCCTAGGATAGTGTTAGGGTTAGGGTTAGGGTTAGTATCAGCCCTAGGATAGTGTTAGGGTTAGGGTTAGGGTTAGTAGCAGCCCTAGGATAGTGTTAGGGTTAGGGTTAGGGCTGGCATCATCCCTAGGATACTGTTAGGGTTAGGGTTAGCATCATCCCTAGGATAGCGTTAGGGTTAGGGTTAGGGTGAGCATCAGCCCTAGGATAGTGTTAGGGTTAGGGTTAGGGTTAGCATCAGGCCTAGGATAGTGTTAGGGTTAGGGTTAGCATCAGCCCTAGGATAGTGTTAGGGTTAGGGTTAGGGTTCGCGTCAGCCCTAGGATAGTGTTAGGGTTAGGGTTAGGGTTAGCATCAGGCCTAGGATAGTGTTAGGGTTAGGGTTAGCATAAGCCTTAGGATAGTGTTAGGGTTAGGTTTAGGGTTAGCATCAGCCCTAGGATAGTGGTAGGGTTAGGGTTAGCATCAGCCCTAGGATAGTGTTAGGGTTAGGCTTATGGTTAGCATAAGCCCTAAGATAGTGTTAGGGTTAGGGTTAGCATCAGCCCTAAGATAGTATTAGGGCTAGGATTAGGGTTAGCATCAGGCCTAGGATAGTGTTAGGGTTAGGGTTAGGGTTATCATCAGGCCTAGTATAGTGTTAGGGTTAGGGTTAGCATCAGCCCTAGGATAGTGTTAGGGTTAGTGTTAGGGTTATCATCAGGCCTAGGATAGTGTTATTTTGGGGTTAGCATCAGCCCTAGGATAGTGTTAAGGTTAGGGTTAGGGTTAGCATCAGCCCTAGGATAGTGTTAGGGTTAGGCTTAGCATCAGCCCTAGGATAGTGTTACAGTTATGGTTAGGGTAAGCATCCGCCCTAGGATAGTGTTAGGGTTAGGGTTAGCATCAGCCCTAAGATACTGTTAGGGTTAGGGTTACGGTTAGCATCAGCCCTAGGATAGTGTTAGGGTTAGGGTTAGGGTTAGCATCAACCCTAGGATAGTGTTAGGTTTAGGGTTAGGGTTAGCATCAGACCTAGGAGAGTTTTAGGGTTAGGGTTAGCATCAGCCCTAGGATAGTGTTAGAGTTAGTGTTCGGGTTAGCATCAGCCCTAGGATAGGGTTAGGGTTAGGGTTAGCATCAGCCCTAGGATAGTGTTAGGGTTAGGGTTAGCGTTAGCATCAGCCCTAGGATAGTGTTAGGGTTAGGGTTAGCATCAGCCCTAGGATAGTGTTAGGGTTAGGGTTAGGGTTAGCATCAGCCCTAGGATAGTGTTGGGGTTAGGGTTAGGGTTAGCATCAGCCCTAGGATAGTGTTAGGGTTAGGGTTAGAATCACCCCTAGGATAGTGTTAGCGTTAGGGTTAGGGTTATCATCAGACCTTGGATAGTGTTAGTGTTAGGGTTAGCATCAGCCCTAGGATAGTGTTAGGGTTTGGGTTAGGGTTAGCATCAGCCCTAGGATAGTGTTAGGGTTAGGGTTAGGGTTATCATCAGGCCTAGGATAGTTTTAGGATTAGGGTTAGCATCAGCCCTAGGATAATGTTCGGGTTAGTGTTATGGTTATCATCAGGCCTAGTATAGTGTTAGTTTTAGGGTTAGCATCAGCCCTAGGATAGTGTTAGGGTTAGGGTTAGGATAAACATCAGCCCTAGGATAGTGTTAGGGTTAGAGTTAGCATCAGCCCTGGGATAGTGTTAACGTTAGGGTTAGCATCAGCCTTAGGATACTGTTAGGGTTAGGGTTAGGGTTAGCATCAGCCCTAGGATAGTGTTAGGCTTAGGGTTAGCATCAGACATAGGATAGTGTTAGGGTTAGGGTTAGGGTTAGGATAAGCCCTAGGATAGTGTTAGGGTTAGGGTTAGGGTTAGGTGCAGCCCTAGGATAGTGTTAGGGTTAGGGTTAGGGTTTACATCAACCCTAGGATAGTGTTAGGGTTAGGGTTAGGGTTAGAATCAGCTCTAGGATAGTGTTAGGGTTAGGGTTAGCATCAGCCCTAGGATAGTGTTAGGGTTAGGGTTAGGGTAAGCATCAGCCCTAGGATAGTGTTAGGGTTAGGGTTACCATCAGCCTTAGGATACTGTTAGGGTTAGGGTTTGGGTTAGCATCAGCCCTAGGATAGTGTTAGTGTTAGGGTTAGCATCAGCTCTAGGATAGTGTTAGGGTTAGGGTTAGTGTTAGCATCAGCCCTAGGATAGTGTTATGGTTATGGTTAGCATCAGCCCTAGGATAGTGTTACGGTTAGGGTTAGGGTTAGCATCAGCCCTAGTATACTGTTAGCGTTAGGGTTAGCATCAGCTCTAGGATAGTGTTAGGGTTAGGGTTAGGGTTATCATCAGGCCTAGCATAGTGTTAGTGTTATGGTTAGCATCAGCCCTAGGATAGTGTTAGTGTTAGGGTTACGGTTAGGGTTAGCATCAGCCCTAGAATAGTGTTAGGGTTAGGATTAGGGTTAGCAACAGCCCTAGGCTAGTGTTAGGGTTAGGGTTAGGGTTATCATCAGGAATAGGATAGTGTTAGGATTAGGGTTAGCATCAGCCCTAGGATAGTGTTAGGGTTAGTGTTAGGGTTATCATCAGGCCTAGCATAGTGTTAGTTTTAGGGTTAGCATCAGTCCTAGGATAGTGTTAGGGTTAGGGTTAGGATAAACTTCAGCCCTAGGATAGTGTTAGGGTTAGAGTTAGCATCAGCCCTAGGATAGTGTTCGGGTTAGGGTTAGGGTAAGCATCAGCCCTAGGATAGTGTTAGGGTTAGGGTTAGCATCAGCCTTAGGATACGGTTAGGGTTAGGGTTAGGGTTAGCATCAGCCCTAGGATAGTGTTAGGGTTAGGGTTAGCATCAGACATAGGATAGTGTTAGGGTTAGGGTTAGGGTTAGGATCAGCAATAGGATAGTGTTAGGGTTAGGGTTAGGGTTAGGATCAGCCCTAGGATAGTGTTAGGGTTAGGGTTAGGGTTAGCATCAACCCTAGGATAGTTTTAGGGTTAGGGTTAGGGTTAGCATCAGCCCTAGGATAGTGTTAGGATTGGGGTCAGCATCAGCCCTAGGATAGTGTTAGGGTTAGGGTTAGGGTTAGCATCAGCCCGCGGATAGTGTTAGGGTTAGGGTTAGGGTTAGCATCAGGCCTAGGATAGTGTTAGGGTTAGGGTTAGCATCAGCCTTAGGATACTGTTAGGGTTAGGGTTAGGGTTAGCATCAGCCCTAGGATAGTGTTAGGGTTAGGGTTAGCATCAGCCCTAATATAGTGTTAGGGTTAGGGTTAAGGTTAGCATCAGGTCTAGGACAGTGTTAGGGTTAGGGTTAGCATCAGCCTTAGGATAGTGTTAGGGTTAGGGTTAGGGTTAGCATCAGCCCTAGGATAGTGTTAGGGTTAGGGTTAGGGTTAGCATCAGGCCTAGGATAGTGTTAGGGTTAGGGTTAGGATCAGCCCTAGGATAGTGTTAGGGTTAGTGTTAGGGTTAGCATCAGCCCTAGGATAGTGTTAGGGTAAGGGTTAGCATCAGCCATAGGATAGTGTTAGGGTTAGGGTTATGGTTAGCATCAGCCGTAGGATAGTGTTAGGGTTAGGGTTATGGTTAGCATCAGCCGTAGGATAGTGTTAGGGTTAGGGTTAGCATCAGCCCTAAGATAGTGTTAGGGTTAGGGTTAGGGTAAACATCAGCTTAGGATAGTGTTAGGTTTAGGGTTAGGGTTAGCATCAGCCCTAGGATAGTGTTAGGGTTAGGGTTAGCATCACCCATAGGATAGTGTTAGGGTTAGGGTTAGGGTGAGGGTTAGCATCAGCCCTAGGATAGTGTTAGTGTTAGGGTTAGCATCAGCCCTAGGATAGTGTTAGGGTTAGGGTTAGGTTTAGCATCAGCCCTAGGATAGTGTTAGGGTTAGGGTTAACATCAGCCCTAAGATAGTGTTAGGGTTATGGTTAGGGTTAGCATCAGGCCTAGGATAGTGTTAGGGTTAGGGTTAGCATCAGCCTTAGGATAGTGTTAGGGTTAGGGTTAGGGTTAGCATCAGCCCTAGGATAGTGTTAGCGTTACGGTTACCATCAGCCCTAGGATAGTGTTAGGGTTAGGGTTAGGGTTAGCATCAGCCCTAGGATAGTGTTATGGTTAGAGATAGCATCAGCCCTAGGATAGTGTTAGAGTTAGGGTTAGGGTTAGCATCAGCCCTAGGATAGTGTCAGGGTTAGAGTTAGGGTTAGCATCAGGCCTAGGATAGTGTTAGGGTTAGGGTTAGCATCAGCCTTAGGATAGTGTTAGGGTTAGGGTTAGGGTTAGCATCAGCCCTAGGATAGTGTTAGAGTTAGTGTTATCATCAGCCCTAGGATAGTGTTAGGGTTAGGGTTAGGGTTAGTATCAGCCCTAGGATAGTGTTAGGGTTAGGGTTAGGGTTAGTATCAGCCCTAGGATAGTGTTAGGGTTAGGGTTAGGGCTGGCATCAGCCCTAGGATACTGTTAGGGTTAGGGTTAGCATCAGCCCTAGGATAGCGTTAGGGTTAGGGTTAGGGTTAGCATCAGCCCTAGGATAGTGTTAGGGTTAGGGTTAGGGTTACCATCAGGCCTAGGATAGTGTTAGGATTAGGGTTAGCATCAGCCTTAGGATACTGTTAGTGTTATGGTTAGGGTTAGCATCAGCCCTATGATAGTGTTAGGGTTAGGGTTAGCATCAGCCTTAGGATAGTGTTAGGGTTAGGGTTAGCATCAGCCCTAGGATAGTGTTAGGGTTAGGGTTACGGTTAGCATCAGCCCTAGGATAGTGTTAGGGTTAGGGTTAGCATCAGCCCTAGGATAGTGTTAGGGTTAGGGTTATGGTTAGCATCAGCCCTAGGATAGTGTTAGGGTTAGGGTTAGCATCAGCCCTAAGATAGTGTTAGGGTTAGAGTTAGGGTTAGCATCAGGTCTAGGATAGTGTTAGGGTTAGGGTTAGCATCAGCCTTAGGATAGTGTTAGGGTTAGGGTTAGGGTTAGCATCAGCCCTAGGATAGTGTTAGGGTTAGGGTTAGCATCAGCCCTAGGATAGTGTTAGGTTTAGGGTTAGGGTTAGCATCAGCCCTAGGATAGTGTTAGGGTTAGGGTGAGGGTTAGCATCAGCCCTAGGATAGTGTTAGGGTTAGGGTTAGGGTTAGCATCAGGCCTAGGATAGTGTTAGGGTTAGGGTTAGCATCAGCCTTACGATACTGTTAGGGTTAGGGTTAGGGTTAGCATCAGCCCTAGGATAGTGTTAGGGTTAGGGTTATCATCAGCCCTAGGATAGTGTTAGGATTAGGGTTAGGGTTAGCATCAGCCCTAGGATAGTGTTAGGGTTAGGGTTAGGGTTAGCAACAGCCCTAGGATAGTGTTAGGGTTAGTGTTAGCATCAGCCCTAGGATAGTGTTAGGGTTAGGGTTAGAGTTAGTATCAGCCCTGGATAGTGTTAGGGTTAGGGTTAGGGTGAGCATCAGCCCTAGGATAGTGTTAGGGTTAGGGTTAGGGCTGGCATCAGCCCTAGGATACTGTTAGGGTTAGGGTTAGCATCAGCCCTAGGATAGTGTTAGGGTTAGGGTTAGGGTTAGTATCAGCCCTAGGATAGTGTTAGGGTTAGGGTTAGGGTTAGTATCAGCCCTAGGATAGTGTTAGGGTTAGGGTTAGGGTTAGCATCAGCCCTAGGATAGTGTTAGGGTTAGGGTTAGGGTTAGCATCAGCCCTAGGATAGTCTCAGGGTTAGGGTTAGGATTAGCATCAGGCCTAGGATATTGTTAGGGTTAGGGTTAGCATTAGCCTTAGGATAGTGTTAGGGTTAGGGATAGGGTTAGCATCAGCCCTAGGATAGAGTTAGGGTTAGGATTATTATCAGCCCTAGGATAGTGTTAGGGTTAGGGTTAGGGTTAGCATCAGCCCTAGGATAGTGTTAGGGTTAGTGTTAGGGCTGGCATCAGCCCTAGGATACTGTTAGGGTTAGGGTTAGCATCAGCCCTAGGATAGTGGTAGGGTTAGGGTTAGGGTTAGCATCAGCCTTAGGATAGTGTTAGGGTTAGGTTTAGGGTTAGCATCAGCCCTTGGATAGTGTTAGGTTTAGGGTTAGCATCAGCCCTAGGATAGTGTTAGGGTTAGGCTTATGGTTAGCATCAGCCCTAGGATAGTGTTAGGGTTAGGGTTAGCATCAGCCCTAAGATAGTATTAGGGTTAGGGTTAGGGTTAGCATTAGGCTTGGATAGTGTTAGGGTTAGGGATAGGGTTATCATCAGGCCTAGGATAGTGTTAGGGTTAGGGTTAGTATCAGCCCTAGGATAGTGTTAGGGTTAGTGTTAGGGTTATCATCAGGCCTAGGATAGTGTTACTTTTAGGGTTAGCATCAGACCTAGGATAGTGTTAGCGTTAGGGTTAGGGTTAGCATCAGCCCTAGGATAGTGTTAAGGTTAGGGTTAGCATCAGCCCTAGGATAGTGTTAGGGTTATGGTTAGGGTAAGCATCCGCCCTAGGATAGTGTTAGGGTTAGGGTTAGCATCAGCCCTAGGATAGTGTTAGGCTTAGGGTTAGCATCAGCCCTAGGATAGTGTTAGGGTTAGGGTTAGCCTCAGCCCTAGGATAGTGTTAGAGTTAGTGTTAGTGTTAGCATCAGCCCTAGGATAGGGTTAGGGTTAGGGTTAGCATCAGCCCTAGGATAGTGTTAGAGTTAGGGTTAGGGTTAGCACCAGCCCTAGGATAGTGTTAGGGTTAGGGTTAGCATCAGCCCTAGGATAGTGTTAGGGTTAGGGTTAGGGTTAGCATCAGCCCTAGGATAGTGTTAGGGTTAGGGTTAGGGTTAGCATCAGCCCTAGGATAGTGTTAGGGTTAGGGTTAGCATCAAGCCTAGGATAGTGTTAGCGTTAGGGTTAGGGTTATAATCAGACCTTGGATAGAGTTAGTGTTAGGGTTAGCATCAGACCTAGGATAGTGTTAGGGTTAGGGTTAGGGTTAGCATCAGCCCTAGGATAGTGTTAGGGTTAGGGTTAACGTTATCATCAGGCCTAGGATAGTGTTAGGGTTAGGGTTAGCATCAGCCCTAGGATAGTGTTAGGGTTAGTGTTAGGGTTATCATCAGGCCTAGGATACTGTTAGTTTTAGGGTCAGCATCAGCCCTAGGATAGTGTTAGGGTTAGGGTTAGGGTAAACATCAGCCCTAGGATAGTGTTAGGGTTAGGGTTAGGGTAAGCATCAGCCCTAGGATAGTGTTAGGGTTAGGGTTAGCATCAGCCTTAGGATACTGTTAGGGTTAGGGTTAGGGTTAGCATCCGCCCTAGGATAGTGTTAGGGTTAGGGTTAGCATCAGACATAGGATAGTGTTAGGGTTAGTTTTAGGGTTAGGATCAGCCCTAGGATAGTGTTAGGGTTAGGGTTAGGGTTAGGATCAGCCCTAGGATAGTGTTAGTGTTAGGGTTAGGGTTAGCATCATCCCTAGGATAATGTTAGGGTTAGGGTTAGGGTTAGCATCAGCCCTAGGATAGTGTTAGGGTTAGGGTTAGCATCAGCCCTAGGATACTGTTAGGGTTAGGGTTAGGGTAAGCATCAGCCCTAGGATAGTGTTAGGGTTAGGGTTAGCATCAGCCCTAGGATACTGTTAGGGTTAGGGTTAGGGTTAGCATCAGCCCTAGGATAGTGTTAGGGTTAGGGTTAGCATCAGACATAGGATAGTGTTAGGCGTAGGTTTAGGGTTAGCATCAGCCCTAGGAAAGTGTTTGGGTTAGGGTTAGGGTTAGCATCAGCCCTAGGATAGTGTTAGGGTTAGGGTTAGGGTTAACATCAATCCTAGGATAGTGTTAGGGTTAGGCTTAGGGTTATCATCCGGCTTAGGATAGTGTTAGGGTTAGGGTTAGCATCAGCTCTAGGATAGTGTTAGGGTTAGGGTTAGTGTTAGCATCAGCCCTAGGATAGTGTTATGTTTATGGTTAGCATCAGCCCTAGGATAGTGTTAGGGTTAGGGTTAGGGTTAGCATCAGCCCTATTATAGTGTTATGGTTAGGGTTAGCATCAGCCCTAGGATAGTGTTAGGATTAGGGTTAGGGTTATCATCAGGCCTAGCATAATGTTAGTGTTAGGGTTAGCATCAGCCCTAGGATAGTGTTAGGGTTAGGGTTAGGGTTAGGGTTAGCATCAGCCCTAGAATAGTGTTAGGGTTAGGATTAGGGTTAGCAACAGCCCTAGGATAGTGTTAGGGTTAGGGTTAGGGGTAGCATCAGCCCTAGGATAGTGTTAGGGACAGGGTTAGGGTTAGCATCAGCCCTAGGATAGTGTTAGGGTTAGGGTTAGGGTTAGCATCAGGCCTAGGATAGTGTTAGTGTTAGGGTTAGCATCAGCCTTAGGATAGTGGTAGGGTTAGGGTTAGGGTTAGCATCAGACATAGGATAGTGTTAGGCGTAGGGTTAGGGTTAGCATCAGCCCTAGGAAAGTGTTTGGGTTAGGGTTAGGGTTAGCATCAGCCCTAGGATAGTGTTAGGGTTAGGGTTAGGGTTAACATCAATCCTAGGATAGTGCTAGGGTTAGGCTTAGGGTTATCATCCGGCCTAGGATAGTGTTAGGGTTAGGGTTAGCATCAGCTCTAGGATAGTGTTAGGGTTAGGGTTAGTGTTAGCATCAGCCCTAGGATAGTGTTATGTTTATGGTTAGCATCAGCCCTAGGATAGTGTTAGGGTTAGGGATAGGGTTAGCATCAGCCCTAGTATAGTGTTATGGTTAGGGTTAGCATCAGCCCTAGGATAGTGTTAGGATTAGGGTTAGGGTTATCATCAGGCCTAGCATAGTGTTAGTGTTAGGGTTAGCATCAGCCCTAGGATAGTGTTAGGGTTAGGGTTAGGGTTAGGGTTAGCATCAGCCCTAGAATAGTGTTAGGGTTAGGATTAGGGTTAGCAACAGACCTAGGATAGTGTTAGGGTTAGGGTTAGGGATAGCATCAGCCCTAGGATAGTGTTAGGGACAGGGTTAGGGTTAGCATCAGCCCTAGGATAGTGTTAGGGTTAGGGTTAGGGTTAGCATCAGGCCTAGGATAGTGTTAGGGTTAGGGTTAGCATCAGCCTTAGGATAGTGTTAGGGTTAGGGTTAGGGTTAGCATCAGCCCTAGGATAGTGTCAGGGTTAGGGTTAGCATCAGCCCTAGGATAGTGTTAGGGTTAGTGTTATGGTTAGTGTCAGCCCTAGGATAGTGTTAGGGTTAGGGTTAGGGTTAGCATCAGCCCTAGGATAGTGTTAGCGTTAGGGTTACCATCAGCCCTAGGATAGTGTTAGGGTTAGGGTTAGGGTTAGCATCAGCCCTAGGATAGTGTTATGGTTAGAGATAGCATCAGCCCTAGGATAGTGTTAGAGTTAGGGTTAGGGTTAGCATCAGCCCTAGGATAGTGTCAGGGTTAGAGTTAGGGTTAGCATCAGGCCTAGGATAGTGTTAGGGTTAGTGTTATCATCAACCTTAGGATAGTGTTAGGGTTAGGGTTAGGGTTAGCATCAGCCCTAGGATAGTGTTAGGGTTAGGGTTAGCATCAGCCCTAAGATAGTGTTAGGGTTAGGGTTAGGGTTAGCATCAGGCATAGGATAGTGTTAGGGTTAGGGTTAGCATCAGCCTTAGGATAGTGTTAGGGTTAGGGTTAGGGTTAGCATCAGCCCTAGGATAGTGTTAGCGTTAGGGTTACCATCAGCCCTAGGATAGTGTTAGGGTTAGGGTTAGGGTTAGCATCAGCCCTAGGATAGTGTTATGGTTAGAGATAGCATCAGCCCTAGGATAGTGTTAGAGTTAGGGTTAGGGTTAGCATCAGCCCTAGGATAGTGTCAGGGTTAGAGTTAGGGTTAGCATCAGGCCTAGGATAGTGTTAGGGTTAGGGTTATCATCAACCTTAGGATAGTGTTAGGGTTAGGGTTAGGGTTAGCATCAGCCCTAGGACAGTGTTAGTGTTAGTGTTAGCATCAGCCCTAGGATAGTGTTAGGGTTAGGGTTAGGGTTAGTATCAGCCCTAGGATAGTGTTAGGGTTAGGGTTAGGGTTAGTATCAGCCCTAGGATAGTGTTAGGGTTAGGATTAGGGCTGGCATCAGCCCTAGGATACTGTTAGGGTTAGGGTTAGCATCAGCCCTAGGATAGCGTTAGGGTTAGGGTTAGGGTTAGCATCAGCCCTAGGATAGTGTTAGGGTTAGGGTTAGGGTTAGCATCAGGCCTAGGATAGTGTTAGGATTAGGGTTAGCATCAGCCTTAGGATACTGTTAGTGTTAGGGTTAGGGTTAGCATCAGCCCTAGGATAGTGTTAGGGTTAGGGTTAGGGTTAGCATCAGCCCTAGGATAGTGTTAGGGTTAGGGTTCGCATCAGCCTTAGGATACTGTTAGGGTTAGGGTTACGGTTAGCATCAGCCCTAGGATAGTGTTAGGGTTAGGGTTAGCATAGTGTTAGGGTTAGGGTTATGGTTAGCATCAGCTCTAGGATAATGTTAGGGTTAGGGTTAGCATCAGCCCTAATATATTGTTAGGGATAGGGTTAGGGTTAGCATCAGGTCTAGGATAGTGTTAGGGTTAGGGTTAGCATCACCCTTATGATAGTGTTAGGGTTAGGGTTAGCATCAGCCCTAGGATAGTGTTAGGGTTAGGGTTACGGTTAGCATCAGCCCTAGGATAGTGTTAGGGTTAGGGTTAGCATCAGCCCTAGGATAGTGTTAGGATTAGGGTTATGGTTAGCATCAGCCCTAGGATAGTGTTAGGGTTAGGGTTAGCATCAGCCCTAAGATACTGTTAGGGTTAGAGTTAGGGTTAGCATCAGGTCTAGGATAGTGTTAGGGTTAGGGTTAGCATCAGCCTTAGGATAGTGTTAGGGTTAGGGTTAGGGTTAGCATCAGCCCTAGGATAGTGTTAGGGTTAGGGTTAGCATCAGCCCTAGGATAGTGTTAGGTTTAGGGTTAGGGTTAGCATCAGCCCTAGGATAGTGTTAGGGTTAGGGTGAGGGTTAGCATCAGCCCTAGGATAGTGTTAGGGTTAGGGTTAGGGTTAGCTCAGGCCTAGGATAGTGTTAGGGTTAGGGTTAGCATCAGCCTTACGATACTGTTAGGGTTAGGGTTAGGGTTAGCATCAGCCCTAGGATAGTGTTATGGTTAGAGATAGCATGAGCCCTAGGATAGTGTTAGGGTTAGGGTTAGAGTTAGCATCATCCCTAGGATAGTGTTAGGGTTAGGGTTAGGGTTAGCATCAGCCCTAGGATAGTGTTATGGTTAGAGATAGCATCAGCCCTAGGATAGTGTTAGGGTTCGGGTTAGGGTTAGCATCAGCCCGAGGATAGTGTTAGGGTTAGGGTTAGGGCTGGCATCAGCCCTAGGATACTGTTAGGGTTAGGGTTAGCATCAGCCCTAGGATAGTGTTAGGGTTAGGGTTAGCATCAGCCCTAGGATAGTGTTAGGGTTAGGGTTATGGTTAGCATCAGCTCTAGGATAATGTTAGGGTTAGGGTTAGCATCAGCCCTAATATATTGTTAGGGATAGGGTTAGGTTTAGCATCAGGTCTAGGATAGTGTTAGGGTTAGGGTTAGCATCAGCCTTAGGATAGTGTTAGGGTTACGGTTAGCATCAGCCCTAGGATAGTGTTAGGGTTAGGGTTACGGTTAGCATCAGCCCTAGGATAGTGTTAGGGTTAGGGTTACCATCAGCCCTAGGATAGTGTTAGGGTTAGGGTTATGGTTAGCGTCAGCCCTAGGATAGTGTTAGGGTTAGGGTTAGCATCAGCCCTAAGATAGTGTTAGGGTTAGAGTTAGGGTTAGCATCAGGTCTAGGATAGTGTTAGGGTTAGGGTTAGCATCAGCCTTAGGATAGTGTTAGGGTTAGGGTTAGGGTTAGCATCAGCCCTAGGATAGTGTTAGGGTTAGGGTTAGCATCAGCCCTAGGATAGTGTTAGGTTTAGGGTTAGGGTAAGCATCAGCCCTAGGATAGTGTTAGGGTTAGGGTGAGGGTTAGCATCAACCCTAGGATAGTGTTAGGGTTAGGGTTAGGGTTAGCATCAGGCCTAGGATAGTGTTAGGGTTAGGGTTAGCATCAGCCTTACGATACTGTTAGGGTTAGGGTTAGGGTTAGCATCAGCCCTAGAATATGTTAGGGTTAGGGTTATCATCAGCCCTAGGATAGTGTTAGGATTAGGGTTAGGGTTAGCATCAGCCCTAGGATAGTGTTAGGGTTAGGGTTAGGGTTAGCAACAGCCCTAGGATAGTGTTAGGGTTAGTGTTAGCATCAGCCCTAGGATAGTGTTAGGGTTAGGGTTAGAGTTAGTATCAGCCCTAGGATAGTGTTAGGGTTAGGGTTAGGGTTAGCATCAGCCCTAGGATAGTGTTAGGGTTAGGGTTAGGGCTGGCATCAGCCCTAGGATACTGTTAGGGTTAGGGTTAGCATCAGCCCTAGGATAGTGTTAGGGTTAGGGTTAGGGTTAGTATCAGCCCTAGGATAGTGTTAGGGTTAGGGTTAGGGTTAGTATCAGCCCTAGGATAGTGTTAGGGTTAGGGTTAGGGTTAGCATCAGCCCTAGGATAGTGTTAGGGTTAGGGTTAGGGTTAGCATCAGCCCTAGGATAGTTTCAGGGTTAGGGTTAGGATTAGCATCAGGCCTAGGATATTGTTAGGGTTAGGGTTAGCATTAGCCTTAGGATAGTGTTAGGGTTAGGGATAGGGTTAGCGTCAGCCCTAGGATAGAGTTAGGGTTAGGGTTAGTATCAGCCCTAGGATAGTGTTAGGGTTAGGGTTAGGGTTAGCATCAGCCCTAGGATAGTGTTAGGGTTAGGGTTAGGGCTGGCATCAGCCCTAGGATACTGTTAGGGTTATTGTTAGCATCAGCCCTAGGATAGTGTTAGGGTTAGGGTTAGGGTGAGCATCAGCCCTAGGATAGTGTTAGGGTTAGGGTTAGGGTTAGCATCAGGCCTAGGATAGTGTTAGGGTTAGGGTTAGCATCAGCCTTAGGATAGTGTTAGGGTTAGGTTTAGGGTTAGCATCAGCCCTTGGATTGTGTTAGGTTTAGGGTTAGCATCAGCCCTAGGATAGTGTTAGGGTTAGGCTTATGGTTAGCATCAGCCCTAGGATAGTGTTAGGGTTAGGATTAGCATCAGCCCTAAGATAGTATTAGGGTTAGGGTTAGGGTTAGCATTAGGCCTAGGATAGTGTTAGGGTTAGGGATAGGGTTATCATCAGGCCTAGGATAGTGTTAGGGTTAGGGTTAGTATCAGCCCTAGGATAGTGTTAGGGTTAGTGTTAGGGTTATCATCAGGCCTAGGATAGTGTTACTTTTAGGGTTAGCATCAGCCCTAGGATAGTGTTAGCGTTAGGGTTAGGGTTAGCATCAGCCCTAGGATAGTGTTAAGGTTAGGGTTAGCATCAGCCCTAGGATAGTGTTAGGGTTATGGTTAGGGTAAGCATCCGCCCTAGGATAGTGTTCCGGTTAGGGTTAGCATCAGCCGTAAGATACTGTTAGGGTTAGGGTTACGGTTAGCATCAGCCCTAGGATAGTGTTAGGGTTAGGGTTAGCATCAGACATAGGATAGTGTTAGGGTTAGGGTTAGGGTTAGCATCAGCCCTAGGATAGTGTTAGGGTTAGGGTTAGCGTTAGCATCAGCCCTGGGATAGTGTTAGGGTTAGGGTTACGGTTAGCATCATCCCTAGGATAGTGTTAGGTTTAGGGTTAGGGTTAGCATCAGCCCTGGGATAGTGTTAGGGTTAGGGTTAGCATCAGCCCTAGGATAGTGTTAGGCTTAGGGTTAGCATCAGCCCTAGGATAGTGTTAGGGTTAGGGTTAGCCTCAGCCCTAGGATAGTGTTAGAGTTAGTGTTAGTGTTAGCATCAGCCCTAGGATAGTGTTAGGGTTAGGGTTAGCATCAGCCCTAGGATAGTGTTAGGGTTAGGGTTAGGGTTAGCACCAGCCCTAGGATAGTGTTAGGGTTAGGGTTAGCATCAGCCTTAGGATAGTGGTATGGTTAGGGTTAGGGTTAGCATCATCCCTAGGATAGTGTTAGGGTTAGGGTTAGCATCAGCCCTAGGATAGTGTTAGCGTTAGGGTTAGGGTTATAATCAGACCTTGGATAGAGTTAGTGTTAGGGTTTGCATCAGACCTAGGATAGTGTTAGGGTTAGGGTTAGGGTTAGCATCAGCCCTAGGATAGTGTTAGGGTTAGGGTTAGGGTTATCATCAGGCCTAGGATAGTGTTAGGGTTAGGGTTAGCATCAGCCCTAGGATAGTGTTAGGGTTAGTGTTAGGGTAATCATCAGGCCTAGGATACTGTTAGTTTTAGGGTTAGCATCAGCCCTAGGATAGTGTTAGGGTTAGGGTTAGGGTTAACATCAGCCCTAGGATAGTGTTAGGGTTAGGGTTAGCATCAGGCCTAGGATAGTTTTAGGGTTAGGGTTAGGGTAAGGATCAGCCCTAGGATAGTGTTAGTGTTAGGGTTAGCATCAGCCCTAGGATAGTGTTAGGGTTAGGGTTAGGGTTAGGGTTAGCATCAGCCCTAGAATAGTGTTAGGGTTAGGATTAGGGTTAGCAACAGACCTAGGATAGTGTTAGGGTTAGGGTTAGGGATAGCATCAGCCCTAGGATAGTGTTAGGGACAGGGTTAGGGTTAGCATCAGCCCTAGGATAGTGTTAGGGTTAGGGTTAGGGTTAGCATCAGGCCTAGGATAGTGTTAGGGTTAGGGTTAGCATCAGCCTTAGGATAGTGTTAGGGTTAGGGTTAGGGTTAGCATCAGCCCTAGGATAGTGTCAGGGTTAGGGTTAGCATCAGCCCTAGGATAGTGTTAGGGTTAGTGTTATGGTTAGTGTCAGCCCTAGGATAGTGTTAGGGTTAGGGTTAGGGTTAGCATCAGCCCTAGGATAGTGTTAGCGTTAGGGTTACCATCAGCCCTAGGATAGTGTTAGGGTTAGGGTTAGGGTTAGCATCAGCCCTAGGATAGTGTTATGGTTAGAGATAGCATCAGCCCTAGGATAGTGTTAGAGTTAGGGTTAGGGTTAGCATCAGCCCTAGGATAGTGTCAGGGTTAGAGTTAGGGTTAGCATCAGGCCTAGGATAGTGTTAGGGTTAGTGTTATCATCAACCTTAGGATAGTGTTAGGGTTAGGGTTAGGGTTAGCATCAGCCCTAGGATAGTGTTAGGGTTAGGGTTAGCATCAGCCCTAAGATAGTGTTAGGGTTAGGGTTAGGGTTAGCATCAGGCATAGGATAGTGTTAGGGTTAGGGTTAGCATCAGCCTTAGGATAGTGTTAGGGTTAGGGTTAGGGTTAGCATCAGCCCTAGGATAGTGTTAGCGTTAGGGTTACCATCAGCCCTAGGATAGTGTTAGGGTTAGGGTTAGGGTTAGCATCAGCCCTAGGATAGTGTTATGGTTAGAGATAGCATCAGCCCTAGGATAGTGTTAGAGTTAGGGTTAGGGTTAGCATCAGCCCTAGGATAGTGTCAGGGTTAGAGTTAGGGTTAGCATCAGGCCTAGGATAGTGTTAGGGTTAGGGTTATCATCAACCTTAGGATAGTGTTAGGGTTAGGGTTAGGGTTAGCATCAGCCCTAGGACAGTGTTAGTGTTAGTGTTAGCATCAGCCCTAGGATAGTGTTAGGGTTAGGGTTAGGGTTAGTATCAGCCCTAGGATAGTGTTAGGGTTAGGGTTAGGGTTAGTATCAGCCCTAGGATAGTGTTAGGGTTAGGATTAGGGCTGGCATCAGCCCTAGGATACTGTTAGGGTTAGGGTTAGCATCAGCCCTAGGATAGCGTTAGGGTTAGGGTTAGGGTTAGCATCAGCCCTAGGATAGTGTTAGGGTTAGGGTTAGGGTTAGCATCAGGCCTAGGATAGTGTTAGGATTAGGGTTAGCATCAGCCTTAGGATACTGTTAGTGTTAGGGTTAGGGTTAGCATCAGCCCTAGGATAGTGTTAGGGTTAGGGTTAGGGTTAGCATCAGCCCTAGGATAGTGTTAGGGTTAGGGTTCGCATCAGCCTTAGGATACTGTTAGGGTTAGGGTTACGGTTAGCATCAGCCCTAGGATAGTGTTAGGGTTAGGGTTAGCATAGTGTTAGGGTTAGGGTTATGGTTAGCATCAGCTCTAGGATAATGTTAGGGTTAGGGTTAGCATCAGCCCTAATATATTGTTAGGGATAGGGTTAGGGTTAGCATCAGGTCTAGGATAGTGTTAGGGTTAGGGTTAGCATCACCCTTATGATAGTGTTAGGGTTAGGGTTAGCATCAGCCCTAGGATAGTGTTAGGGTTAGGGTTACGGTTAGCATCAGCCCTAGGATAGTGTTAGGGTTAGGGTTAGCATCAGCCCTAGGATAGTGTTAGGGTTAGGGTTATGGTTAGCATCAGCCCTAGGATAGTGTTAGGGTTAGGGTTAGCATCAGCCCTAAGATACTGTTAGGGTTAGAGTTAGGGTTAGCATCAGGTCTAGGATAGTTTTAGGGTTAGGGTTAGCATCAGCCTTAGGATAGTGTTAGGGTTAGGGTTAGGGTTAGCATCAGCCCTAGGATAGTGTTAGGGTTAGGGTTAGCATCAGCCCTAGGATAGTGTTAGGTTTAGGGTTAGGGTTAGCATCAGCCCTAGGATAGTGTTAGGGTTAGGGTGAGGGTTAGCATCAGCCCTAGGATAGTGTTAGGGTTAGGGTTAGGGTTAGCTCAGGCCTAGGATAGTGTTAGGGTTAGGGTTAGCATCAGCCTTACGATACTGTTAGGGTTAGGGTTAGGGTTAGCATCAGCCCTAGGATAGTGTTATGGTTAGAGATAGCATGAGCCCTAGGATAGTGTTAGGGTTAGGGTTAGAGTTAGCATCATCCCTAGGATAGTGTTAGGGTTAGGGTTAGGGTTAGCATCAGCCCTAGGATAGTGTTATGGTTAGAGATAGCATCAGCCCTAGGATAGTGTTAGGGTTCGGGTTAGGGTTAGCATCAGCCCGAGGATAGTGTTAGGGTTAGGGTTAGGGCTGGCATCAGCCCTAGGATACTGTTAGGGTTAGGGTTAGCATCAGCACTAGGATAGTGTTAGGGTTAGGGTTAGCATCAGCCCTAGGATAGTGTTAGGGTTAGGGTTATGGTTAGCATCAGCTCTAGGATAATGTTAGGGTTAGGGTTAGCATCAGCCCTAATATATTGTTAGGGATAGGGTTAGGTTTAGCATCAGGTCTAGGATAGTGTTAGGGTTAGGGTTAGCATCAGCCTTAGGATAGTGTTAGGGTTACGGTTAGCATCAGCCCTAGGATAGTGTTAGGGTTAGGGTTACGGTTAGCATCAGCCCTAGGATAGTGTTAGGGTTAGGGTTACCATCAGCCCTAGGATAGTGTTAGGGTTAGGGTTATGGTTAGCATCAGCCCTAGGATAGTGTTAGGGTTAGGGTTAGCATCAGCCCTAAGATAGTGTTAGGGTTAGAGTTAGGGTTAGCATCAGGTCTAGGATAGTGTTAGGGTTAGGGTTAGCATCAGCCTTAGGATAGTGTTAGGGTTAGGGTTAGGGTTAGCATCAGCCCTAGGATAGTGTTAGGGTTAGGGTTAGCATCAGCCCTAGGATAGTGTTAGGTTTAGGGTTAGGGTAAGCATCAGCCCTAGGATAGTGTTAGGGTTAGGGTGAGGGTTAGCATCAACCCTAGGATAGTGTTAGGGTTAGGGTTAGGGTTAGCATCAGGCCTAGGATAGTGTTAGGGTTAGGGTTAGCATCAGCCTTACGATACTGTTAGGGTTAGGGTTAGGGTTAGCATCAGCCCTAGAATATGTTAGGGTTAGGGTTATCATCAGCCCTAGGATAGTGTTAGGATTAGGTTAGGGTTAGCATCAGCCCTAGGATAGTGTTAGGGTTAGGGTTAGGGTTAGCAACAGCCCTAGGATAGTGTTAGGGTTAGTGTTAGCATCAGCCCTAGGATAGTGTTAGGGTTAGGGTTAGAGTTAGTATCAGCCCTAGGATAGTGTTAGGGTTAGGGTTAGGGTTAGCATCAGCCCTAGGATAGTGTTAGGGTTAGGGTTAGGGCTGGCATCAGCCCTAGGATACTGTTAGGGTTAGGGTTAGCATCAGCCCTAGGATAGTGTTAGGGTTAGTGTTAGGGTTAGTATCAGCCCTAGGATAGTGTTAGGGTTAGGGTTAGGGTTAGTATCAGCCCTAGGATAGTGTTAGGGTTAGGGTTAGGGTTAGCATCAGCCCTAGGATAGTGTTAGGGTTAGGGTTAGGGTTAGCATCAGCCCTAGGATAGTTTCAGGGTTAGGGTTAGGATTAGCGTCAGGCCTAGGATATTGTTAGGGTTAGGGTTAGCATTAGCCTTAGGATAGTGTTAGGGTTAGGGATAGGGTTAGCATCAGCCCTAGGATAGAGTTAGGGTTAGGGTTAGTATCAGCCCTAGGATAGTGTTAGGGTTAGGGTTAGGGTTAGCATCAGCCCTAGGATAGTGTTAGGGTTAGGGTTAGGGTTAGCATCAGCCCTAGGATAGTGTTAGGGTTAGGGTTAGGGCTGGCATCAGCCCTAGGATACTGTTAGGGTTATTGTTAGCATCAGCCCTAGGATAGTGTTAGGGTTAGGGTTAGGGTGAGCATCAGCCCTAGGATAGTGTTAGGGTTAGGGTTAGGGTTAGCATCAGGCCTAGGATAGTGTTAGGGTTAGGGTTAGCATCAGCCTTAGGATAGTGTTAGGGTTAGGTTTAGGGTTAGCATCAGCCCTTGGATTGTGTTAGGTTTAGGGTTAGCATCAGCCCTAGGATAGTGTTAGGGTTAGGCTTATGGTTAGCATCAGCCCTAGGATAGTGTTAGGGTTAGGATTAGCATCAGCCCTAAGATAGTATTAGGGTTAGGGTTAGGGTTAGCATTAGGCCTAGGATAGTGTTAGGGTTAGGGATAGGGTTATCATCAGGCCTAGGATAGTGTTAGGGTTAGGGTTAGTATCAGCCCTAGGATAGTGTTAGGGTTAGTGTTAGGGTTATCATCAGGCCTAGGATAGTGTTACTTTTAGGGTTAGCATCAGCCCTAGGATAGTGTTAGCGTTAGGGTTAGGGTTAGCATCAGCCCTAGGATAGTGTCAAGGTTAGGGTTAGCATCAGCCCTAGGATAGTGTTAGGGTTATGGTTAGGGTAAGCATCCGCCCTAGGATAGTGTTCCGGTTAGGGTTAGCATCAGCCGTAAGATACTGTTAGGGTTAGGGTTACGGTTAGCATCAGCCCTAGGATAGTGTTAGGGTTAGGGTTAGCATCAGACATAGGATAGTGTTAGGGTTAGGGTTAGGGTTAGCATCAGCCCTAGGATAGTGTTAGGGTTAGGGTTAGCGTTAGCATCAGCCCTGGGATAGTGTTAGGGTTAGGGTTACGGTTAGCATCATCCCTAGGATAGTGTTAGGTTTAGGGTTAGGGTTAGCATCAGCCCTGGGATAGTGTTAGGGTTAGGGTTAGCATCAGCCCTAGGATAGTGTTAGGCTTAGGGTTAGCATCAGCCCTAGGATAGTGTTAGGGTTAGGGTTAGCCTCAGCCCTAGGATAGTGTTAGAGTTAGTGTTAGTGTTAGCATCAGCCCTAGGATAGTGTTAGGGTTAGGGTTAGCATCAGCCCTAGGATAGTGTTAGGGTTAGGGTTAGGGTTAGCACCAGCCCTAGGATAGTGTTAGGGTTAGGGTTAGCATCAGCCTTAGGATAGTGGTATGGTTAGGGTTAGGGTTAGCATCAGCCCTAGGATAGTGTTAGGGTTAGGGTTAGCATCAGCCCTAGGATAGTGTTAGCGTTAGGGTTAGGGTTATAATCAGACCTTGGATAGAGTTAGTGTTAGGGTTTGCATCAGACCTAGGATAGTGTTAGGGTTAGGGTTAGGGTTAGCATCAGCCCTAGGATAGTGTTAGGGTTAGGGTTAGGGTTATCATCAGGCCTAGGATAGTGTTAGGGATAGGGTTAGCATCAGCCCTAGGATAGTGTTAGGGTTAGTGTTAGGGTTATCATCAGGCCTAGGATACTGTTAGTTTTAGGGTTAGCATCAGCCCTAGGATAGTGTTAGGGTTAGGGTTAGGGTTAACATCAGCCCTAGGATAGTGTTAGGGTTAGGGTTAGCATCAGGCCTAGGATAGTTTTAGGGTTAGGGTTAGGGTAAGGATCAGCCCTAGGATAGTGTTAGGGTTAGGGTTAGCATCAGCCTTAGGATACTGTTAGGGTTAGGGTTAGGGTTAGCATCCGCCCTAGGATAGTGTTAGGGTTAGGGTTAGCATCAGACATAGGATAGTGTTAGGGTTAGTGTTAGGGTTAGGATCAGCCCTAGGATAATGTTAGGGTTAGGGTTAGGGTTAGGATCAGCCCTAGGATAGTGTTAGTGTTAGGGTTAGGGTTAGCATCATCCCTAGGATAGTGTTAGGGTTAGGGTTAGGGTTAGCATCAGCCCTAGGATAGTGTTAGGGTTAGGGTTAGCATCAGCCCTAGGATACTGTTAGGGTTAGGGTTAGGGTAAGCATCAGCCCTAGGATAGTGTTAGGGTTAGGGTTAGCATCAGCCCTAGGATACTGTTAGGGTTAGGGTTAGGGTTAGCATCAGCCCTAGGATAGTGTTAGGGTTAGGGTTAGCATCAGACATAGGATAGTGTTAGGCGTAGGTTTAGGGTTAGCATCAGCCCTAGGAAAGTGTTTGGGTTAGGGTTAGTGTTAGCATCAGCCCTAGGATAGTGTTATGTTTATGGTTAGCATCAGCCCTGGGATAGTGTTAGGGTTAGGGTTAGGGTTAGCATCAGCCCTAGTATAGTGTTTTGGTTAGGGTTAGCATCAGCCCTAGGATAGTGTTAGGATTAGGGTTAGGGTTATCATCAGGCCTAGCATAGTGTTAGTGTTAGGGTTAGCATCAGCCCTAGGATCGTGTTAGGGTTAGGGATAGGGTTAGGGTTAGCATCAGCCCTAGAATAGTGTTAGGGTTAGGATTAGGGTTAGCAACAGCCCTAGGATAGTTTTAGGGTTAGGGTAAGGGATAGCATCAGCCCTAGGATAGTGTTAGGGACAGGGTTAGGGTTAGCATCAGCCCTAGGATAGTGTTAGGGTTAGGGTTAGGGTTAGCATCAGGCCTAGGATAGTGTTAGGGTTAGGGTTAGCATCAGCCTTAGGATAGTGTTAGGGTTAGGGTTAGGGTTAGCATCAGACATAGGATAGTGTTAGGCGTAGGGTTAGGGTTAGCATCACCCCTAGGAAACTGTTTGGGTTAGGGTTAGGGTTAGCATCAGCCCTAGGATAGTGTTAGGGTTAGGGTTAGGGTTAACATCAATCCTAGGATAGTGTTAGGGTTAGGCTTAGGGTTATCATCCGACCTAGGATAGTGTTAGGGTTAGGGTTAGCATCAGCTCTAGGATAGTGTTAGGGTTAGGGTTAGTGTTAGCATCAGCCCTAGGATAGTGTTATGTTTATGGTTAGCATCAGCCCTAGGATAGTGTTAGGGTTAGGGTTAGGGTTAGCATCAGCCCTAGTATAGTGTTATGGTTAGGGTTAGCATCAGCCCTAGGATAGTGTTAGGATTAGGGTTAGGGTTATCATCAGGCCTAGCATAGTGTTAGTGTTAGGGTTAGCATCAGCCCTAGGATAGTGTTAGGGTTAGGGTTAGGGTTAGGGTTAGCATCAGCCCTAGAATGGTGTTAGGGTTAGGATTAGGGTTAGCAACAGCCCTAGGATAGTGTTAGGGTTAGGGTTAGGGCTAGCATCAGCCCTAGGATAGTGTTAGGGTTAGGGTTAGCATCAGCCCTAGGATAGTGTTAGGGTTAGGGTTAGGGTGAGCATCAGCCCTAGGATAGTGTTAGGGTTAGGGTTAGCCTCAGCCCTAGGATAGTGTTAGAGTTAGTGTTAGGGTTAGCATCAGCCCCAGGATAGGGTTAGGTTTAGGGTTAGCATCAGCCCTAGGATAGTGTTAGGGTTAGGTTTAGGGTTAGCATCAGCCCTAGGATAGTGTTAGGGTTAGGGTTAGCATCAGCCTTAGGATAGTGTTAGGGTTAGGGTTAGGGTTAGCATCAGCCCTAGGATAGTGTTAGGGTTAGGGTTAGCATCAGCCCTAAGATAGTGTTAGGGTTAGGGTTAGGGTTAGCATCAGGCCTAGGATAGTGTTAGGGTTAGGGTTAGCATCAGCCTTAGGATAGTGTTATGGTTAGGGTTAGGGTTAGCATCAGCCCTAGGATAGTGTTAGCGTTAGGGTTAGCATTAGCCCTAGGATAGTGTTAGGGTTAGGGTTAGGGTTAGCATCAGCCCTAGGATAGTGTTATGTTTAGAGATAGCATCAGCCCAAGCATAGTGTTAGGGTTAGGGTTAGGGTTAGCATCAGCCCTAGGATAGTTTTAGGGATAGGGTTAGGGTTAGCATCAGGCCTAGGATAGTGTTAGGGTTAGGGTTAGTATTAGCCTTAGGATAGTGTTAGGGTTAGGGTTAGGGTTAGCATCAGCCCTAGGATAGAGTTAGGGTTACGGTTAGCATCAGCCCTAGGATAGTGTTAGCGTTAGGGTTAGGGTTAGTATCAGCCCTAGGATAGTGTTAGGGTTAGGGTTAGGGTTAGTAGCAGCCCTAGGATAGTGTTAGGGTTAGGGTTAGGGCTGGCATCATCCCTAGGATACTGTTAGGGTTAGGGTTAGCATCATCCCTAGGATAGCGTTAGGGTTAGGGTTAGGGTGAGCATCAGCCCTAGGATAGTGTTAGGGTTAGGGTTAGGGTTAGCATCAGGCCTAGGATAGTGTTAGGGTTAGGGTTAGCATCAGCCCTAGGATAGTGTTAGGGTTAGGGTTAGGGTTCGCGTCAGCCCTAGGATAGTGTTAGGGTTAGGGTTAGGGTTAGCATCAGGCCTAGGATAGTGTTAGGGTTAGGGTTAGCATAAGCCTTAGGATAGTGTTAGGGTTAGGTTTAGGGTTAGCATCAGCCCTAGGATAGTGGTAGGGTTAGGGTTAGCATCAGCCCTAGGATAGTGTTAGGGTTAGGCTTATGGTTAGCATAAGCCCTAAGATAGTGTTAGGGTTAGGGTTAGCATCAGCCCTAAGATAGTATTAGGGCTAGGATTAGGGTTAGCATCAGGCCTAGGATAGTGTTAGGGTTAGGGTTAGGGTTATCATCAGGCCTAGTATAGTGTTAGGGTTAGGGTTAGCATCAGCCCTAGGATAGTGTTAGGGTTAGTGTTAGGGTTATCATCAGGCCTAGGATAGTGTTATTTTGGGGTTAGCATCAGCCCTAGGATAGTGTTAAGGTTAGGGTTAGGGTTAGCATCAGCCCTAGGATAGTGTTAGGGTTAGGCTTAGCATCAGCCCTAGGATAGTGTTAGGGTTATGGTTAGGGTAAGCATCCGCCCTAGGATAGTGTTAGGGTTAGGGTTAGCATCAGCCCTAAGATACTGTTAGGGTTAGGGTTACGGTTAGCATCAGCCCTAGGATAGTGTTAGGGTTAGGGTTAGGGTTAGCATCAACCCTAGGATAGTGTTAGGTTTAGGGTTAGGGTTAGCATCAGACCTAGGAGAGTTTTAGGGTTAGGGTTAGCATCAGCCCTAGGATAGTGTTAGAGTTAGTGTTAGGGTTAGCATCAGCCCTAGGATAGGGTTAGGGTTAGGGTTAGCATCAGCCCTAGGATAGTGTTAGGGTTAGGGTTAGCGTTAGCATCAGCCCTAGGATAGTGTTAGGGTTAGGGTTAGCATCAGCCCTAGGATAGTGTTAGGGTTAGGGTTAGGGTTAGCATCAGCCCTAGGATAGTGTTGGGGTTAGGGTTAGGGTTAGCATCAGCCCTAGGATAGTGTTAGGGTTAGGGTTAGAATCACCCCTAGGATAGTGTTAGCGTTAGGGTTAGGGTTATCATCAGACCTTGGATAGTGTTAGTGTTAGGGTTAGCATCAGCCCTAGGATAGTGTTAGGGTTTGGGTTAGGGTTAGCATCAGCCCTAGGATAGTGTTAGGGTTAGGGTTAGGGTTATCATCAGGCCTAGGATAGTTTTAGGATTAGGGTTAGCATCAGCCCTAGGATAATGTTCGGGTTAGTGTTATGGTTATCATCAGGCCTAGTATAGTGTTAGTTTTAGGGTTAGCATCAGCCCTAGGATAGTGTTAGGGTTAGGGTTAGGATAAACATCAGCCCTAGGATAGTGTTAGGGTTAGAGTTAGCATCAGCCCTGGGATAGTGTTAACGTTAGGGTTAGCATCAGCCTTAGGATACTGTTAGGGTTAGGGTTAGGGTTAGCATCAGCCCTAGGATAGTGTTAGGCTTAGGGTTAGCATCAGACATAGGATAGTGTTAGGGTTAGGGTTAGGGTTAGGATAAGCCCTAGGATAGTGTTAGGGTTAGGGTTAGGGTTAGGTGCAGCCCTAGGATAGTGTTAGGGTTAGGGTTAGGGTTTACATCAACCCTAGGATAGTGTTAGGGTTAGGGTTAGGGTTAGCATCAGCTCTAGGATAGTGTTAGGGTTAGGGTTAGCATCAGCCCTAGGATAGTGTTAGGGTTAGGGTTAGGGTAAGCATCAGCCCTAGGATAGTGTTAGGGTTAGGGTTACCATCAGCCTTAGGATACTGTTAGGGTTAGGGTTTGGGTTAGCATCAGCCCTAGGATAGTGTTAGGGTTAGGGTTAGCATCAGCTCTAGGATAGTGTTAGGGTTAGGGTTAGTGTTAGCATCAGCCCTAGGATAGTGTTATGGTTATGGTTAGCATCAGCCCTAGGATAGTGTTACGGTTAGGGTTAGGGTTAGCATCAGCCCTAGTATACTGTTAGCGTTAGGGTTAGCATCAGCTCTAGGATAGTGTTAGGGTTAGGGTTAGGGTTATCATCAGGCCTAGCATAGTGTTAGTGTTATGGTTAGCATCAGCCCTAGGATAGTGTTAGTGTTAGGGTTACGGTTAGGGTTAGCATCAGCCCTAGAATAGTGTTAGGGTTAGGATTAGGGTTAGCAACAGCCCTAGGCTAGTGTTAGGGTTAGGGTTAGGGTTATCATCAGGAATAGGATAGTGTTAGGATTAGGGTTAGCATCAGCCCTAGGATAGTGTTAGGGTTAGTGTTAGGGTTATCATCAGGCCTAGCATAGTGTTAGTTTTAGGGTTAGCATCAGCCCTAGGATAGTGTTAGGGTTAGGGTTAGGATAAACTTCAGCCCTAGGATAGTGTTAGGGTTAGAGTTAGCATCAGCCCTAGGATAGTGTTCGGGTTAGGGTTAGAGTAAGCATCAGCCCTAGGATAGTGTTAGGGTTAGGGTTAGCATCAGCCTTAGGATACGGTTAGGGTTAGGGTTAGGGTTAGCATCAGCCCTAGGATAGTGTTAGGGTTAGGGTTAGCATCAGACATAGGATAGTGTTAGGGTTAGGGTTAGGGTTAGGATCAGCCCTAGGATAGTGTTAGGGTTAGGGTTAGGGTTAGGATCAGCCCTAGGATAGTGTTAGGGTTAGGGTTAGGGTTAGCATCAACCCTAGGATAGTTTTAGGGTTAGGGTTAGGGTTAGCATCAGCCCTAGGATAGTGTTAGGATTGGGGTCAGCATCAGCCCTAGGATAGTGTTAGGGTTAGGGTTAGGGTTAGCATCAGCCCGCGGATAGTGTTAGGGTTAGGGTTAGGGTTAGCATCAGGCCTAGGATAGTGTTAGGGTTAGGGTTAGCATCAGCCTTAGGATACTGTTAGGGTTAGGGTTAAGGTTAGCATCAGGTCTAGGACAGTGTTAGGGTTAGGGTTAGCATCAGCCTTAGGATAGTGTTAGGGTTAGGGTTAGGGTTAGCATCAGCCCTAGGATAGTGTTAGGGTTAGGGTTAGGGTTAGCATCAGGCCTAGGATAGTGTTAGGGTTAGGGTTAGGATCAGCCCTAGGATAGTGTTAGGGTTAGTGTTAGGGTTAGCATCAGCCCTAGGATAGTGTTAGGGTAAGGGTTAGCATCAGCCATAGGATAGTGTTAGGGTTAGGGTTATGGTTAGCATCAGCCGTAGGATAGTGTTAGGGTTAGGGTTATGGTTAGCATCAGCCGTAGGATAGTGTTAGGGTTAGGGTTAGCATCAGCCCTAAGATAGTGTTAGGGTTAGGGTTAGGGTAAACATCAGCTTAGGATAGTGTTAGGTTTAGGGTTAGGGTTAGCATCAGCCCTAGGATAGTGTTAGGGTTAGGGTTAGCATCACCCATAGGATAGTGTTAGGGTTAGGGTTAGGGTGAGGGTTAGCATCAGCCCTAGGATAGTGTTAGGGTTAGGGTTAGGTTTAGCATCAGCCCTAGGATAGTGTTAGGGTTAGGGTTAACATCAGCCCTAAGATAGTGTTAGGGTTATGGTTAGGGTTAGCATCAGCCCTAGGATAGTGTTAGGGTTAGGGTTAGCATCAGCTCTAGGATAGTGTTAGGGTTAGGGTTAGTGTTAGCATCAGCCCTAGGATAGTGTTATGTTTATGGTTAGCATCAGCCCTAGGATAGTGTTAGGGTTAGGGTTAGGGTTAGCATCAGCCCTAGTATAGTGTTATGGTTAGGGTTAGCATCAGCCCTAGGATAGTGTTAGGATTAGGGTTAGGGTTATCATCAGGCCTAGCATAGTGTTAGTGTTAGGGTTAGCATCAGCCCTAGGATAGTGTTAGGGTTAGGGTTAGGGTTAGGGTTAGCATCAGCCCTAGAATGGTGTTAGGGTTAGGATTAGGGTTAGCAACAGCCCTAGGATAGTGTTAGGGTTAGGGTTAGGGCTAGCATCAGCCCTAGGATAGTGTTAGGGTTAGGGTTAGCATCAGCCCTAGGATAGTGTTAGGGTTAGGGTTAGGGTGAGCATCAGCCCTAGGATAGTGTTAGGGTTAGGGTTAGCCTCAGCCCTAGGATAGTGTTAGAGTTAGTGTTAGGGTTAGCATCAGCCCCAGGATAGGGTTAGGTTTAGGGTTAGCATCAGCCCTAGGATAGTGTTAGGGTTAGGTTTAGGGTTAGCATCAGCCCTAGGATAGTGTTAGGGTTAGGGTTAGCATCAGCCTTAGGATAGTGTTAGGGTTAGGGTTAGGGTTAGCATCAGCCCTAGGATAGTGTTAGGGTTAGGGTTAGCATCAGCCCTAAGATAGTGTTAGGGTTAGGGTTAGGGTTAGCATCAGGCCTAGGATAGTGTTAGGGTTAGGGTTAGCATCAGCCTTAGGATAGTGTTATGGTTAGGGTTAGGGTTAGCATCAGCCCTAGGATAGTGTTAGCGTTAGGGTTAGCATTAGCCCTAGGATAGTGTTAGGGTTAGGGTTAGGGTTAGCATCAGCCCTAGGATAGTGTTATGTTTAGAGATAGCATCAGCCCAAGCATAGTGTTAGGGTTAGGGTTAGGGTTAGCATCAGCCCTAGGATAGTTTTAGGGATAGGGTTAGGGTTAGCATCAGGCCTAGGATAGTGTTAGGGTTAGGGTTAGTATTAGCCTTAGGATAGTGTTAGGGTTAGGGTTAGGGTTAGCATCAGCCCTAGGATAGAGTTAGGGTTACGGTTAGCATCAGCCCTAGGATAGTGTTAGCGTTAGGGTTAGGGTTAGTATCAGCCCTAGGATAGTGTTAGGGTTAGGGTTAGGGTTAGTAGCAGCCCTAGGATAGTGTTAGGGTTAGGGTTAGGGCTGGCATCATCCCTAGGATACTGTTAGGGTTAGGGTTAGCATCATCCCTAGGATAGCGTTAGGGTTAGGGTTAGGGTGAGCATCAGCCCTAGGATAGTGTTAGGGTTAGGGTTAGGGTTAGCATCAGGCCTAGGATAGTGTTAGGGTTAGGGTTAGCATCAGCCCTAGGATAGTGTTAGGGTTAGGGTTAGGGTTCGCGTCAGCCCTAGGATAGTGTTAGGGTTAGGGTTAGGGTTAGCATCAGGCCTAGGATAGTGTTAGGGTTAGGGTTAGCATAAGCCTTAGGATAGTGTTAGGGTTAGGTTTAGGGTTAGCATCAGCCCTAGGATAGTGGTAGGGTTAGGGTTAGCATCAGCCCTAGGATAGTGTTAGGGTTAGGCTTATGGTTAGCATAAGCCCTAAGATAGTGTTAGGGTTAGGGTTAGCATCAGCCCTAAGATAGTATTAGGGCTAGGATTAGGGTTAGCATCAGGCCTAGGATAGTGTTAGGGTTAGGGTTAGGGTTATCATCAGGCCTAGTATAGTGTTAGGGTTAGGGTTAGCATCAGCCCTAGGATAGTGTTAGGGTTAGTGTTAGGGTTATCATCAGGCCTAGGATAGTGTTATTTTGGGGTTAGCATCAGCCCTAGGATAGTGTTAAGGTTAGGGTTAGGGTTAGCATCAGCCCTAGGATAGTGTTAGGGTTAGGCTTAGCATCAGCCCTAGGATAGTGTTAGGGTTATGGTTAGGGTAAGCATCCGCCCTAGGATAGTGTTAGGGTTAGGGTTAGCATCAGCCCTAAGATACTGTTAGGGTTAGGGTTACGGTTAGCATCAGCCCTAGGATAGTGTTAGGGTTAGGGTTAGGGTTAGCATCAACCCTAGGATAGTGTTAGGTTTAGGGTTAGGGTTAGCATCAGACCTAGGAGAGTTTTAGGGTTAGGGTTAGCATCAGCCCTAGGATAGTGTTAGAGTTAGTGTTAGGGTTAGCATCAGCCCTAGGATAGGGTTAGGGTTAGGGTTAGCATCAGCCCTAGGATAGTGTTAGGGTTAGGGTTAGCGTTAGCATCAGCCCTAGGATAGTGTTAGGGTTAGGGTTAGCATCAGCCCTAGGATAGTGTTAGGGTTAGGGTTAGGGTTAGCATCAGCCCTAGGATAGTGTTGGGGTTAGGGTTAGGGTTAGCATCAGCCCTAGGATAGTGTTAGGGTTAGGGTTAGAATCACCCCTAGGATAGTGTTAGCGTTAGGGTTAGGGTTATCATCAGACCTTGGATAGTGTTAGTGTTAGGGTTAGCATCAGCCCTAGGATAGTGTTAGGGTTTGGGTTAGGGTTAGCATCAGCCCTAGGATAGTGTTAGGGTTAGGGTTAGGGTTATCATCAGGCCTAGGATAGTTTTAGGATTAGGGTTAGCATCAGCCCTAGGATAATGTTCGGGTTAGTGTTATGGTTATCATCAGGCCTAGTATAGTGTTAGTTTTAGGGTTAGCATCAGCCCTAGGATAGTGTTAGGGTTAGGGTTAGGATAAACATCAGCCCTAGGATAGTGTTAGGGTTAGAGTTAGCATCAGCCCTGGGATAGTGTTAACGTTAGGGTTAGCATCAGCCTTAGGATACTGTTAGGGTTAGGGTTAGGGTTAGCATCAGCCCTAGGATAGTGTTAGGCTTAGGGTTAGCATCAGACATAGGATAGTGTTAGGGTTAGGGTTAGGGTTAGGATAAGCCCTAGGATAGTGTTAGGGTTAGGGTTAGGGTTAGGTGCAGCCCTAGGATAGTGTTAGGGTTAGGGTTAGGGTTTACATCAACCCTAGGATAGTGTTAGGGTTAGGGTTAGGGTTAGCATCAGCTCTAGGATAGTGTTAGGGTTAGGGTTAGCATCAGCCCTAGGATAGTGTTAGGGTTAGGGTTAGGGTAAGCATCAGCCCTAGGATAGTGTTAGGGTTAGGGTTACCATCAGCCTTAGGATACTGTTAGGGTTAGGGTTTGGGTTAGCATCAGCCCTAGGATAGTGTTAGGGTTAGGGTTAGCATCAGCTCTAGGATAGTGTTAGGGTTAGGGTTAGTGTTAGCATCAGCCCTAGGATAGTGTTATGGTTATGGTTAGCATCAGCCCTAGGATAGTGTTACGGTTAGGGTTAGGGTTAGCATCAGCCCTAGTATACTGTTAGCGTTAGGGTTAGCATCAGCTCTAGGATAGTGTTAGGGTTAGGGTTAGGGTTATCATCAGGCCTAGCATAGTGTTAGTGTTATGGTTAGCATCAGCCCTAGGATAGTGTTAGTGTTAGGGTTACGGTTAGGGTTAGCATCAGCCCTAGAATAGTGTTAGGGTTAGGATTAGGGTTAGCAACAGCCCTAGGCTAGTGTTAGGGTTAGGGTTAGGGTTATCATCAGGAATAGGATAGTGTTAGGATTAGGGTTAGCATCAGCCCTAGGATAGTGTTAGGGTTAGTGTTAGGGTTATCATCAGGCCTAGCATAGTGTTAGTTTTAGGGTTAGCATCAGCCCTAGGATAGTGTTAGGGTTAGGGTTAGGATAAACTTCAGCCCTAGGATAGTGTTAGGGTTAGAGTTAGCATCAGCCCTAGGATAGTGTTCGGGTTAGGGTTAGAGTAAGCATCAGCCCTAGGATAGTGTTAGGGTTAGGGTTAGCATCAGCCTTAGGATACGGTTAGGGTTAGGGTTAGGGTTAGCATCAGCCCTAGGATAGTGTTAGTGTTAGGGTTAGCATCACACATAGGATAGTGTTAGGGTTAGGGTTAGGGTTAGGATCAGCCCTAGGATAGTGTTAGGGTTAGGGTTAGGGTTAGGATCAGCCCTAGGATAGTGTTAGGGTTAGGGTTAGGGTTAGCATCAACCCTAGGATAGTTTTAGGGTTAGGGTTAGGGTTAGCATCAGCCCTAGGATAGTGTTAGGATTGGGGTCAGCATCAGCCCTAGGATAGTGTTAGGGTTAGGGTTAGGGTTAGCATCAGCCCGCGGATAGTGTTAGGGTTAGGGTTAGGGTTAGCATCAGGCCTAGGATAGTGTTAGGGTTAGGGTTAGCATCAGCCTTAGGATACTGTTAGGGTTAGGGTTAAGGTTAGCATCAGGTCTAGGACAGTGTTAGGGTTAGGGTTAGCATCAGCCTTAGGATAGTGTTAGGGTTAGGGTTAGGGTTAGCATCAGCCCTAGGATAGTGTTAGGGTTAGGGTTAGGGTTAGCATCAGGCCTAGGATAGTGTTAGGGTTAGGGTTAGGATCAGCCCTAGGATAGTGTTAGGGTTAGTGTTAGGGTTAGCATCAGCCCTAGGATAGTGTTAGGGTAAGGGTTAGCATCAGCCATAGGATAGTGTTAGGGTTAGGGTTATGGTTAGCATCAGCCGTAGGATAGTGTTAGGGTTAGGGTTATGGTTAGCATCAGCCGTAGGATAGTGTTAGGGTTAGGGTTAGCATCAGCCCTAAGATAGTGTTAGGGTTAGGGTTAGGGTAAACATCAGCTTAGGATAGTGTTAGGTTTAGGGTTAGGGTTAGCATCAGCCCTAGGATAGTGTTAGGGTTAGGGTTAGCATCACCCATAGGATAGTGTTAGGGTTAGGGTTAGGGTGAGGGTTAGCATCAGCCCTAGGATAGTGTTAGGGTTAGGGTTAGGTTTAGCATCAGCCCTAGGATAGTGTTAGGGTTAGGGTTAACATCAGCCCTAAGATAGTGTTAGGGTTATGGTTAGGGTTAGCATCAGGCCTAGGATAGTGTTAGGGTTAGGGTTAGCATCAGCCTTAGGATAGTGTTAGGGTTAGGGTTAGGGTTAGCATCAGCCCTAGGATAGTGTTAGCGTTACGGTTACCATCAGCCCTAGGATAGTGTTAGGGTTAGGGTTAGGGTTAGCATCAGCCCTAGGATAGTGTTATGGTTAGAGATAGCATCAGCCCTAGGATAGTGTTAGAGGTAGGGTTAGGGTTAGCATCAGCCCTAGGATAGTGTCAGGGTTAGAGTTAGGGTTAGCATCAGGCCTAGGATAGTGTTAGGGTTAGGGTTAGCATCAGCCTTAGGATAGTGTTAGGGTTAGGGTTAGGGTTAGCATCAGCCCTAGGATAGTGTTAGAGTTAGTGTTATCATCAGCCCTAGGATAGTGTTAGGGTTAGGGTTAGGGTTAGTATCAGCCCTAGGATAGTGTTAGGGTTAGGGTTAGGGTTAGTATCAGCCCTAGGATAGTGTTAGGGTTAGGGTTAGGGCTGGCATCAGCCCTAGGATACTGTTAGGGTTAGGGTTAGCATCAGCCCTAGGATAGCGTTAGGGTTAGGGTTAGGGTTAGCATCAGCCCTAGGATAGTGTTAGGGTTAGGGTTAGGGTTAGCATCAGGCCTAGGATAGTGTTAGGATTAGGGTTAGCATCAGCCTTAGGATACCGTTAGTGTTATGGTTAGGGTTAGCATCAGCCCTATGATAGTGTTAGGGTTAGGGTTAGCATCAGCCCTAGGATAGTGTTAGGGTTAGGGTTATGGTTAGCATCAGCCCTAGGATAGTGTTAGGGTTAGGGTTAGCATCAGCCCTAAGATAGTGTTAGGGTTAGGGTTAGGGTTAGCATCAGGTCTAGGATAGTGTTAGGGTTAGGGTTAGCATCAGCCTTAGGATAGTGTTAGGGTTAGGGTTAGGGTTAGTATCAGCCCTAGGATAGTGTTAGTGTTAGGGTTAGCATCAGCCCTAGGATAGTGTTAGGTTTAGGGTTAGGGTTAGCATCAGCCCTAGGATAGTGTTAGGGTTAGGGTTAGACTCAGCCCTAGGAGAGTGTTAGGGTTAGGGTTAGGGTTAGCATCAGCCCTAGGATAGTGATAGGGTTAGGGTTAGCATCAGACCTAGGATAATGTTATGGTTAGGGTGATGGTTAGCATCAGCCCTAGGATAGTGTTAGGGTTAGGGTTAGAGTTAGCATCAGCCCCAGGATAGTGTTAGGTTTAGGGTGAGCATCAGCCCTAGGAGAGTGTTAGGGTTAGGGTTAGGGTTAGCATCAGCCCTAGGATAGTGTTAGCGTTAGGGTTAGCATCAACCCTAGGATAGTGTTAGGGTTAGGGTTAGGGTTAGCATCAGCCCTAGGATAGTGTTATGGTTAGAGATAGCATCAGCCCTAGGATAGTGTTAGGGTTAGGGTTAGAGTTAGCATCATCCCTAGGATAGTGTTAGGGTTAGGGTTAGGGTTAGCATCAGCCCTAGGATAGTGTTATGGTTAGAGATAGCATCAGCCCTAGGATAGTGTTAGGGTTAGGGTTAGGGTTAGCATCAGCCCGAGGATAGTGTTAGGGTTAGCGTTAGGGCTGGCATCAGCCCTAGGATACTGTTAGGCTTAGGGTTAGCATCAGCCCTAGGATAGTGTTAGGGTTAGGGTTAGGGTTAGCCTCAGCCCTAGGGTAGTGTTAGGGTTAGGGTTAGGGTTAGCATCAGGCCTAGGATAGTGTTAGGGTTAGGGTTAGCATCAGCCTTAGGTTACTGTTAGGGTTAGGGTTAGGGTTAGCATCAGCCCTAGGATAGTGTTAGGGTTAGGGTTAGCATCAGCCCTAGGATAGTGTTAGGGTTAGGGTTATGGTTAGCATCAGCTCTAGGATAATGTTAGGGTTAGGGTTAGCATCAGCCCTAATATATTGTTAGGGATAGGGTTAGGGTTAGCATCAGGTCTAGGATAGTGTTAGGGTTAGGGTTAGCAACAGCCTTAGGATAGTGTTAGGGTTAGGGTTAGTGTTAGCATCTGCCCTAGGATAGTGTTAGGGTTAGGGTTAGCATCAGCCCTAGGATAGTGTTAGGTTTAGTGTTAGGGTTAGCATCAGCCCTAGGATAGTGTTAGGGTTAGGGTTAGACTGAGCCCTAGGATACTGTTAGGGTTATTGTTAGGGTTAGCATCAGCCCTAGGATAGTGTTAGGTTTAGGGTTAGCATCAGCCCTAGGAGAGTGTTAGGGTTAGGGTTAGGGTTAGCATCAGCCCTAGGATAGTGTTAGGGTTAGGGTTAGCATCAGCCCTAGGATAATGTTATGGTTAGGGTGATGGTTAGCATCAGCCCTAGGATAGTGTTAGGGTTAGGGTTAGGGTTAGCATCAGCCCTAGGATAGTGTTAGGGTTAGGGTTAGACTCAGCCCTAGGATACTGTTAGGGTTATTGTTAGGGTTAGCATCAGCCCTAGGATAGTGTTAGGCTTAGGGTTAGCATCAGCCCTAGGAGAGTGTTAGGGTTAGGGTTAGGGTTAGCATCAGCCCTAGGATAGTGTTAGGGTTAGGGTTAGCATCAGCCCTAGGATAGTGTTAGGGTTAGGGTTAGGGTTAGCATCAGCCCTAGGATAGTGTTAGGGTTAGGGTTAGCATCAGCCCTAGGATATTGTTAGGGTTAGGGTTAGGGTTAGCATCAGCCCTAGGATAGTGTTAGGGTTAGGGTTAGGGTTAGCATCAGGCCTAGGATAGTGTTAGGGTTAGGGTTAGGATCAGCCCTAGGATAGTGTTAGGGTTAGTGTTAGGGTTAGCATCAGCCCTAGGATAGTGTTAGGGTAAGGGTTAGCATCAGCCATAGGATAGTGTTAGGGTTAGGGTTATGGTTAGCATCAGCCGTAGGATAGTGTTAGGGTTAGGGTTATGGTTAGCATCAGCCGTAGGATAGTGTTAGGGTTAGGGTTAGCATCAGCAATAAGATAGTGTTAGGGTTAGGGTTAGGGTAAACATCAGCTTAGGATAGTGTTAGGGTTAGGGTTAGGGTTAGCATCAGCCCTAGGATAGTGTTAGGGTTAGGGTTAGCATCACCCCTAGGATAGTGTTAGGGTTAGGGTTAGGGTTAGGGTTAGCATCAGCCCTAGGATAGTGTTAGGGTTAGGGTTAGCATCAGCCCTAGGATAGTGTTAGGGTTAGGGTTAGGTTTAGCATCAGCCCTAGGATAGTGTTAGGGTTAGGGTTAGCATCAGCCCTAAGATAGTGTTAGGGTTAGGGTTAGGGTTAGCATCAGGCCTAGGATAGTGTTAGGGTTAGGGTTAGCATCAGCCTTAGGATAGTGTTAGGGTTAGGGTTAGGGTTAGCATCAGCCCTAGGATAGTGTTATGGTTAGAGATAGCATCAGCCCTAGGATAGTGTTAGAGTTAGGGTTAGGGTTAGCATCAGCCCTAGGATAGTGTCAGGGTTAGAGTTAGGGTTAGCATCAGGCCTAGGGTAGTGTTAGGGTTAGGGTTAGCATCAGCCTTAGGATAGTGTTAGATTTAGGGTTAGGGTTAGCATCAGCCCTAGGATAGTGTTAGAGTTAGTGTTAGCATCAGCCCTAGGATAGTGTTAGGGTTAGGGTTAGGGTTAGTATCAGCCCTAGGATAGTGTTAGGGTTAGGGTTAGGGTTAGTATCAGCCCTAGGATAGTGTTAGGGTTAGGGATAGGGCTGGCATCAGCCCTAGGATACTGTTAGGGTTAGGGTTAGCATCAGCCCTAGGATAGCGTTAGGGTTAGGGTTAGGGTTAGCATCAGCCCTAGGATAGTGTTAGGGTTAGGGTTAGGGTTAGCATCAGGCCTAGGTTAGTGTTAGGATTAGGGTTAGCATCAGCCTTAGGATACTGTTAGTGTTAGGGTTAGGGTTAGCATCAGCCCTATGATAGTGTTAGGGTTAGGGTTAGCATCAGCCCTAGGATAGTGTTAGGGTTAGGGTTATGGTTAGCATCAGCCCTAGGATAGTGTTAGGGTTAGGGTTAGCATCAGCCCTAAGATAGTGTTAGGGTTAGGGTTAGGGTTAGCATCAGGTCTAGGATAGTGTTAGGGTTAGGGTTAGCATCAGCCTTAGGATAGTGTTAGGGTTAGGGTTAGGGTTAGTATCAGCCCTAGGATAGTGTTAGGGTTAGGGTTAGCATCAGCCCTAGGATAGTGTTAGGTTTAGGGTTAGGGTTAGCATCAGCCCTAGGATAGTGTTAGGGTTAGGGTTAGACTCAGCCCTAGGAGAGTGTTAGGGTTAGGGTTAGGGTTAGCATCAGCCCTAGGATAGTGATAGGGTTAGGGTTAGCATCAGACCTAGGATAATGTTATGGTTAGGGTGATGGTTAGCATCAGCCCTAGGATAGTGTTACGGTTAGGGTTAGGGTTAGCATCAGCCCCAGGATAGTGTTAGGTTTAGGGTTAGCATCAGCCCTAGGAGAGTGTTAGGGTTAGGGTTAGGGTTAGCATCAGCCCTAGGATAGTGTTAGCGTTAGGGTTAGCATCAACCCTAGGATAGTGTTAGGGTTAGGGTTAGGGTTAGCATCAGCCCTAGGATAGTGTTATGGTTAGAGATAGCATCAGCCCTAGGATAGTGTTAGGGTTAGGGTTAGAGTTATCATCAACCCTAGGATAGTGTTAGGGTTAGGGTTAGGGTTAGCATCAGCCCTAGGATAGTGTTATGGTTAGAGATAGCATCAGCCCTAGGATAGTGTTAGGGTTAGGGTTAGGGTTAGCATCAGCCCGAGGATAGTGTTAGGGTTAGGGTTAGGGCTGGCATCAGCCCTAGGATACTGTTAGGGTTAGGGTTAGCATCAGCCCTAGGATAGTGTTAGGATTAGGGTTAGGGTTAGCCTCAGCCCTAGGGTAGTGTTAGGGTTAGGGTTAGGGTTAGCATCAGGCCTAGGATAGTGTTAGGGTTAGGGTTAGCATCAGCCCTAGGATAGTGTTAGGGTTAGGGTTATGGTTAGCATCAGCTCTAGGATAATGTTAGGGTTAGGGTTAGCATCAGCCCTAATATATTGTTAGGGATAGGGTTAGGGTTAGCATCAGGTCTAGGATAGTGTTAGGGTTAGGGTTAGCATCAGCCTTAGGATAGTGTTAGGGTTAGGGTTAGCATCAGCCCTAGGATAGTGTTAGGGTTAGGGTTACGGTTAGCATCAGCCCTAGGATAGTGTTAGGGTTAGGGTTAGAATCACCCCTAGGATAGTGTTAGCGTTAGGGTTAGGGTTATCATCAGACCTTGGATAGTGTTAATGTTAGGGTTAGCATCAGCCCTAGGATAGTGTTAGGGTTTGGGTTAGGGTTAGCATCAGCCCTAGGATAGTGTTAGGGTTAGGGTTAGGGTTATCATCAGGCCTAGGATAGTGTTAGGGTTAGGGTTAGGGCTGGCATCAGCCCTAGGATACTGTTAGGGTTAGGGTTAGCATCGGCCCTAGGATAGCGTTAGGGTTAGGGATAGGGTTAGCATCAGCCCTAGGATAGTGTTAGGGTTAGGGTTAGGGTTAGCATCAGGCCTAGGATAGTGTTAGGATTAGGGTTAGCATCAGCCTTAGGATACTGTTAGTGTTAGGGTTAGGGTTAGCATCAGCCCTATGATAGGGTTAGGGTTATGGTTAGCATCAGCCCTAGGATAGTGTTAGGGTTAGGGTTAGCATCAGCCCTAAGATAGTGTTAGGGTTAGGGTTAGGGTTAGCATCAGGTCTAGGATAGTGTTAGGGTTAGGGTTAGCATCAGCCTTAGGATAGTGTTAGGGTTAGGGTTAGGGTTAGTATCAGCCCTAGGATAGTGTTAGGGTTAGGGTTAGCATCAGCCCTAGGATAGTGTTAGGTTTAGGGTTAGGGTTAGCATCAGCCCTAGGATAGTGTTAGGGTTAGGGTTAGACTCAGCCCTAAGATAGTGTTAGGGTTAGGGTTATGGTTAGCATCAGCCGTAGGATAGTGTTAGGGTTAGTGTTAGGGTTAGCATCAGCCCTAGGATAGTGTTAGGGTTAGGGTTAGACTCAGCCCTAGGATAGTGTTAGGGTTAGGGTTATGGTTAGCATCAGCCGTAGGATAGTGTTAGGGTTAGGGTTATGGTTAGCATCAGCCGTAGGATAGTGTTAGGGTTAGGGTTATGGTTAGCATCAGCCGTAGGATAGTGTTAGGGTTAGGGTTAGCATCAGACCTAAGATAGTGTTAGGGTTAGGGTTAGGGTAAACATCAGCTTAGGATAGTGTTAGGGTTAGGGTTAGGGTTAGCATCAGCCCTAGGATAGTGTTAGGGTTAGGGTTAGCATCACCCCTAGGATAGTGTTAGGGTTAGGGTTAGGGTTAGGGTTAGGGTTAGCATCAGCCCTAGGATAGTGTTAGGGTTAGGGTTAGCATCAGCCCTAGGATAGTGTTAGGGTTAGGGTTAGGTTTAGCATCAGCCCTAGGATAGTGTTAGGGTTAGGGTTAGCATCAGCCCTAAGATAGTGTTAGGGTCATGGTTAGGGTTAGCATCAGGCCTAGGATAGTGTTAGGGTTAGGGTTAGCATCAGCCTTAGGATAGTGTTAGGGTTAGGGTTAGGGTTAGCATCAGCCCTAGGATAGTGTTAGCGTTAGGGTTACCATCAGCCCTAGGATAGTGTTAGGGTTAGGGTTAGGGTTAGCATCAGCCCTAGGATAGTGTTATGGTTAGAGATAGCATCAGCCCTAGGATAGTGTTAGAGTTAGGGTTAGGGTTAGCATCAGCCCTAGGATAGTGTCAGGGTTAGAGTTAGGGTTAGCATCAGGCCTAGGATAGTGTTAGGGTTAGGGTTAGCATCAGCCTTAGGATAGTGTTAGGGTTAGGGTTAGGGTTAGCATCAGCCCTAGGATAGTGTTAGAGTTATTGTTAGCATCAGCCCTAGGATAGTGTTAGGGTTAGAGTTAGGGTTAGTATCAGCCCTAGGATAGTGTTAGGGTTAGGGTTAGGGTTAGTATCAGCCCTAGGATAGTGTTAGGGTTAGGGTTAGGGCTGGCATCAGCCCTAGGATACTGTTAGGGTTAGGGTTAGCATCAGCCCTAGGATAGCGTTAGGGTTAGGGTTAGGGTTAGAATCAGCCCTAGGATAGTGTTAGGGTTAGGGTTAGGGTTAGCATCAGGCCTAGGATAGTGTTAGGATTAGGGTTAGCATCAGCCTTAGGATACTGTTAGTGTTAGGGTTAGGGTTAGCTTCAGCCCTATGATAGTGTTAGGGTTAGGGTTAGCATCAGCCCTAGGATAGTGTTAGGGTTAGGGTTATGGTTAGCATCATCCCTAGGATAGTGTTAGGGTTAGGGTTAGCATCAGCCCTAAGATAGTGTTAGGGTTAGGGTTAGGGTTAGCATCAGGTCTAGGATAGTGTTAGGGTTAGGGTTAGCATCAGCCTTAGGATAGTGTTAGGGTTAGGGTTAGGGTTAGTATCAGCCCTAGGATAGTGTTAGTGTTAGGGTTAGCATCAGCCCTAGGATAGTGTTAGGTTTAGGGTTAGGGTTAGCATCAGCCCGAGGATAGTGTTAGGGTTAGGGTTAGACTCAGCCCTAGGAGAGTGTTAGGGTTAGGGTTAGGGTTAGCATCAGCCCTAGGATAGTGATAGGGTTAGGGTTAGCATCAGACCTAGGATAATGTTATGGTTAGGGTGATGGTTAGCATCAGCCCTAGGATAGTGTTACGGTTAGGGTTAGGGTTAGCATCAGCCCCAGGATAGTGTTAGGTTTAGGGTTAGCATCAGCCCTAGGAGAGTGTTAGGGTTAGGGTTAGGGTTAGCATCAGCCCTAGGATAGTGTTAGCGTTAGGGTTAGCATCAACCCTAGGATAGTGTTAGGGTTAGGGTTAGGGTTAGCATCAGCCCTAGGATAGTGTTATGGTTAGAGATAGCATCAGCCCTAGGATAGTGTTAGGGTTAGGGTTAGAGTTATCATCAACCCTAGGATAGTGTTAGGGTTAGGGTTAGGGTTAGCATCAGCCCTAGGATAGTGTTATGGTTAGAGATAGCATCAGCCCTAGGATAGTGTTAGGGTTAGGGTTAGGGTTAGCATCAGCCCGAGGATAGTGTTAGGGTTAGGGTTAGGGCTGGCATCAGCCCTAGGATACTGTTAGGGTTAGGGTTAGCATCAGCCCTAGGATAGTGTTAGGATTAGGGTTAGGGTTAGCCTCAGCCCTAGGGTAGTGTTAGGGTTAGGGTTAGGGTTAGCATCAGGCCTAGGATAGTGTTAGGGTTAGGGTTAGCATCAGCCCTAGGATAGTGTTAGGGTTAGGGTTATGGTTAGCATCAGCTCTAGGATAATGTTAGGGTTAGGGTTAGCATCAGCCCTAATATATTGTTAGGGATAGGGTTAGGGTTAGCATCAGGTCTAGGATAGTGTTAGGGTTAGGGTTAGCATCAGCCTTAGGATAGTGTTAGGGTTAGGGTTAGCATCAGCCCTAGGATAGTGTTAGGGTTAGGGTTACGGTTAGCATCAGCCCTAGGATAGTGTTAGGGTTAGGGTTAGAATCACCCCTAGGATAGTGTTAGCGTTAGGGTTAGGGTTATCATCAGACCTTGGATAGTGTTAATGTTAGGGTTAGCATCAGCCCTAGGATAGTGTTAGGGTTTGGGTTAGGGTTAGCATCAGCCCTAGGATAGTGTTAGGGTTAGGGTTAGGGTTATCATCAGGCCTAGGATAGTGTTAGGGTTAGGGTTAGGGCTGGCATCAGCCCTAGGATACTGTTAGGGTTAGGGTTAGCATCGGCCCTAGGATAGCGTTAGGGTTAGGGATAGGGTTAGCATCAGCCCTAGGATAGTGTTAGGGTTAGGGTTAGGGTTAGCATCAGGCCTAGGATAGTGTTAGGATTAGGGTTAGCATCAGCCTTAGGATACTGTTAGTGTTAGGGTTAGGGTTAGCATCAGCCCTATGATAGGGTTAGGGTTATGGTTAGCATCAGCCCTAGGATAGTGTTAGGGTTAGGGTTAGCATCAGCCCTAAGATAGTGTTAGGGTTAGGGTTAGGGTTAGCATCAGGTCTAGGATAGTGTTAGGGTTAGGGTTAGCATCAGCCTTAGGATAGTGTTAGGGTTAGGGTTAGGGTTAGTATCAGCCCTAGGATAGTGTTAGGGTTAGGGTTAGCATCAGCCCTAGGATAGTGTTAGGTTTAGGGTTAGGGTTAGCATCAGCCCTAGGATAGTGTTAGGGTTAGGGTTAGACTCAGCCCTAAGATAGTGTTAGGGTTAGGGTTATGGTTAGCATCAGCCGTAGGATAGTGTTAGGGTTAGTGTTAGGGTTAGCATCAGCCCTAGGATAGTGTTAGGGTTAGGGTTAGACTCAGCCCTAGGATAGTGTTAGGGTTAGGGTTATGGTTAGCATCAGCCGTAGGATAGTGTTAGGGTTAGGGTTATGGTTAGCATCAGCCGTAGGATAGTGTTAGGGTTAGGGTTATGGTTAGCATCAGCCGTAGGATAGTGTTAGGGTTAGGGTTAGCATCAGCCCTAAGATAGTGTTAGGGTTAGGGTTAGGGTAAACATCAGCTTAGGATAGTGTTAGGGTTAGGGTTAGGGTTAGCATCAGCCCTAGGATAGTGTTAGGGTTAGGGTTAGCATCACCCCTAGGATAGTGTTAGGGTTAGGGTTAGGGTTAGGGTTAGGGTTAGCATCAGCCCTAGGATAGTGTTAGGGTTAGGGTTAGCATCAGCCCTAGGATAGTGTTGGGTTAGGGTTAGGTTTAGCATCAGCCCTAGGATAGTGTTAGGGTTAGGGTTAGCATCAGCCCTAAGATAGTGTTAGGGTCATGGTTAGGGTTAGCATCAGGCCTAGGATAGTGTTAGGGTTAGGGTTAGCATCAGCCTTAGGATAGTGTTAGGGTTAGGGTTAGGGTTAGCATCAGCCCTAGGATAGTGTTAGCGTTAGGGTTACCATCAGCCCTAGGATAGTGTTAGTGTTAGGGTTAGGGTTAGCATCAGCCCTAGGATAGTGTTATGGTTAGAGATAGCATCAGCCCTAGGATAGTGTTAGAGTTAGGGTTAGGGTTAGCATCAGCCCTAGGATAGTGTCAGGGTTAGAGTTAGGGTTAGCATCAGGCCTAGGATAGTGTTAGGGTTAGGGTTAGCATCAGCCTTAGGATAGTGTTAGGGTTAGGGTTAGGGTTAGCATCAGCCCTAGGATAGTGTTAGAGTTATTGTTAGCATCAGCCCTAGGATAGTGTTAGGGTTAGAGTTAGGGTTAGTATCAGCCCTAGGATAGTGTTAGGGTTAGGGTTAGGGTTAGTATCAGCCCTAGGATAGTGTTAGGGTTAGGGTTAGGGCTGGCATCAGCCCTAGGATACTGTTAGGGTTAGGGTTAGCATCAGCCCTAGGATAGCGTTAGGGTTAGGGTTAGGGTTAGAATCAGCCCTAGGATAGTGTTAGGGTTAGGGTTAGGGTTAGCATCAGGCCTAGGATAGTGTTAGGATTAGGGTTAGCATCAGCCTTAGGATACTGTTAGTGTTAGGGTTAGGGTTAGCTTCAGCCCTATGATAGTGTTAGGGTTAGGGTTAGCATCAGCCCTAGGATAGTGTTAGGGTTAGGGTTATGGTTAGCATCATCCCTAGGATAGTGTTAGGGTTAGGGTTAGCATCAGCCCTAAGATAGTGTTAGGGTTAGGGTTAGGGTTAGCATCAGGTCTAGGATAGTGTTAGGGTTAGGGTTAGCATCAGCCTTAGGATAGTGTTAGGGTTAGGGTTAGGGTTAGTATCAGCCCTAGGATAGTGTTAGTGTTAGGGTTAGCATCAGCCCTAGGATAGTGTTAGGTTTAGGGTTAGGGTTAGCATCAGCCCGAGGATAGTGTTAGGGTTAGGGTTAGACTCAGCCCTAGGAGAGTGTTAGGGTTAGGGTTAGGGTTAGCATCAGCCCTAGGATAGTGATAGGGTTAGGGTTAGCATCAGACCTAGGATAATGTTATGGTTAGGGTGATGGTTAGCATCAGCCCTAGGATAGTGTTAGGGTTAGGGTTAGAGTTAGCATCAGCCCCAGGATAGTGTTAGGTTTAGGGTTAGCATCAGCCCTAGGAGAGTGTTAGGGTTAGGGTTAGGGTTAGCATCAGCCCTAGGATAGTGTTAGGGTTAGGGTTAGGGTTAGCATCAGCCCTAGGATAGTGTTATGGTTAGAGATAGCATCAGCCCTAGGATAGTGTTAGGGTTAGGGTTAGAGTTAGCATCATCACTAGGATAGTGTTAGGGTTAGGGTTAGGGTTAGCATCAGCCCTAGGATAGTGTTATGGTTAGAGATAGCATCAGCCCTAGGATAGTGTTAGGGTTAGGGTTAGGGTTAGCATCAGCCCGAGGATAGTGTTAGGGTTAGCGTTAGGGCTGGCATCAGCCCTAGGATACTGTTAGGCTTAGGGTTAGCATCAGCCCTAGGATAGTGTTAGGGTTAGGGTTAGGGTTAGCCTCAGCCCTAGGGTAGTGTTAGGGTTAGGGTTAGGGTTAGCATCAGGCCTAGGATAGTGTTAGGGTTAGGGTTAGCATCAGCCTTAGGATACTGTTAGGGTTAGGGTTAGGGTTAGCATCAGCCCTAGGATAGTGTTAGGGTTCGGGTTAGCATCAGCCCTAGGATAGTGTTAGGGTTAGGTTTATGGTTAGCATCAGCTCTAGGATAATGTTAGGGTTAGGGTTAGCATCAGCCCTAATATATTGTTAGGGATAGGGTTAGGGTTAGCATCAGGTCTAGGATAGTGTTAGGGTTAGGGTTAGCATCAGCCTTAGGATAGTGTTAGGGTTAGGGTTAGTGTTAGCATCTGCCCTAGGATAGTGTTAGGGTTAGGGTTAGCATCAGCCCTAGGATAGTGTTAGGTTTAGGGTTAGGGTTAGCATCAGCCCTAGGATAGTGTTAGGGTTAGGGTTAGACTGAGCCCTAGGATACTGTTAGGGTTATTGTTAGGGTTAGCATCAGCCCTAGGATAGTGTTAGGTTTAGGGTTAGCATCAGCCCTAGGAGAGTGTTAGGGTTAGGGTTAGGGTTAGCATCAGCCCTAGGATAGTGTTAGGGTTAGGGTTAGCATCAGCCCTAGGATAATTTTATGGTTAGGGTGATGGTTAGCATCAGCCCTAGGATAGTGTTAGGGTTAGGGTTAGGGTTAGCATCAGCCCTAGGATAGTGTTAGGGTTAGGGTTAGACTCAGCCCTAGGATACTGTTAGGGTTATTGTTAAGGTTAGCATCAGCCCTAGGATAGTGTTAGGCTTAGGGTTAGCATCAGCCCTAGGAGAGTGTTAGGGTTAGGGTTAGGGTTAGCATCAGCCCTAGGATAGTGTTAGGGTTAGGGTTAGCATCAGCCCTAGGATAGTGTTAGGGTTAGGGTTAGGGTTAGCATCAGCCCTAGGATAGTGTTAGGGTTAGGGTTAGCATCAGCCCTAGGATAGTGTTAGGGTTAGGTTTAGGGTTAGCATCAGCCCTAGGATAGTGTTAGGGTTAGGGTTAGGGTTAGCATCAGGCCTAGGATAGTGTTAGGGTTAGGGTTAGGGTTAGCATCAGGCCTAGGATAGTGTTAGGGTTAGGGTTAGGATCAGCCCTAGGATAGTGTTAGGGTTAGTGTTAGGGTTAGCATCAGCCCTAGGATAGTGTTAGGGTAAGGGTTAGCATCAGCCATAGGATAGTGTTAGGGTTAGGGTTATGGTTAGCATCAGCTGTAGGATAGTGTCAGGGTTAGGGTTATGGTTAGCATCAGCCGTAGGATAGTGTTAGGGTTAGGGCTAGCATCAGCCCTAAGATAGTGTTAGGGTTAGGGTTAGGGTAAACATCAGCTTAGGATAGTGTTAGGGTTAGGGTTAGGGTTAGCATCAGCCCTAGGATAGTGTTAGGGTTAGGGTTAGCATCACCCCTAGGATAGTGTTAGGGTTAGGGTTAGGGTTAGGGTTAGCATCAGCCCTAGGATAGTGTTAGGGTTAGGGTTAGCATCAGCCCTAGGATAGTGTTAGGGTTAGGGTTAGGTTTAGCATCAGCCCTAGGATAGTGTTAGGGTTAGGGTTAGCATCAGCCCTAAGATAGTGTTAGGGTTAGGGTTAGGGTTAGCATCAGGCCTAGGATAGTGTTAGGGTTAGGGTTAGCATCAGCCTTAGGATAGTGTTAGGGTTAGGGTTAGGGTTAGCATCAGCCCTAGGATAGTGTTAGCGTTAGGGTTACCATCAGCCCTAGGATAGTGTTAGGGTTAGGGTTAGGGTTAGCATCAGCCCTAGGATAGTGTTATGGTTAGAGATAGCATCAGCCCTAGGATAGTGTTAGAGTTAGGGTTAGGGTTAGCATCAGCCCTAGGATAGTGTCAGGGTTAGAGTTAGGGTTAGCATCAGGCCTAGGATAGTGTTAGGGTTAGGGTTAGCATCAGCCTTAGGATAGTGTTAGGGTTAGGGTTAGGGTTAGCATCAGCCCTAGGATAGTGTTAGAGTTAGTGTTAGCATCAGCCCTAGGATAGTGTTAGGGTTAGGGTTAGGGTTAGTATCAGCCCTAGGATAGTGTTAGGGTTAGGGTTAGGGTTAGTATCAGCCCTAGGATAGTGTTAGGGTTAGGGATAGGGCTGGCATCAGCCCTAGGATACTGTTAGGGTTAGGGTTAGCATCAGCCCTAGGATAGCGTTAGGGTTAGGGTTAGGGTTAGCATCAGCCCTAGGATAGTGTTAGGGTTAGGGTTAGGGTTAGCATCAGGCCTAGGTTAGTGTTAGGATTAGGGTTAGCATCAGCCTTAGGATACTGTTAGTGTTAGGGTTAGGGTTAGCATCAGCCCTATGATAGTGTTAGGGTTAGGGTTAGCATCAGCCCTAGGATAGTGTTAGGGTTAGGGTTATGGTTAGCATCAGCCCTAGGATAGTGTTAGTGTTAGGGTTAGCATCATCCCTAAGATAGTGTTAGGGTTAGGGTTAGGGTTAGCATCAGGTCTAGGATAGTGTTAGGGTTAGGGTTAGCATCAGCCTTAGGATAGTGTTAGGGTTAGGGTTAGGGTTAGTATCAGCCCTAGGATAGTGTTAGGGTTAGGGTTAGCATCAGCCCTAGGATAGTGTTAGGTTTAGGGTTAGGGTTAGCATCAGCCCTAGGATAGTGTTAGGGTTAGGGTTAGACTCAGCCCTAGGAGAGTGTTAGGGTTAGGGTTAGGGTTAGCATCAGCCCTAGGATAGTGATAGGGTTAGGGTTAGCATCAGACCTAGGATAATGTTATGGTTAGGGTGATGGTTAGCATCAGCCCTAGGATAGTGTTAGGGTTAGGGTTAGGGTTAGCATCAGCCCCAGGATAGTGTTAGGTTTAGGGTTAGCATCAGCCCTAGGAGAGTGTTAGGGTTAGGGTTAGGGTTAGCATCAGCCCTAGGATAGTGTTACCGTTAGGGCTAGCATCAACCCTAGGATAGTGTTAGGGTTAGGGTTAGGGTTAGCATCAGCCCTAGGATAGTGTTATGGTTAGAGATAGCATCAGCCCTAGGATAGTGTTAGTGTTAGGGTTAGAGTTAGCATCAACCCTAGGATAGTGTTAGGGTTAGGGTTAGGGTTAGCATCAGCCCTAGGATAGTGTTATGGTTAGAGATAGCATCAGCCCTAGGATAGTGTTAGGGTTAGGGTTAGGGTTAGCATCAGCCCGAGGATAGTGTTAGGGTTAGGGTTAGGGCTGGCATCAGCCCTAGGATACTGTTACGGTTAGGGTTAGCATCAGCCCTAGGATAGTGTTAGGGTTAGGGTGAGGGTTAGCCTCAGCCCTAGGGTAGTGTTAGGGTTAGGGTTAGGGTTAGCATCAGGCCTAGGATAGTGTTAGGGTTAGGGTTAGCATCAGCCTTAGGATACTGTTAGGGTTAGGGTTAGGGTTAGCATCAGCCCTAGGATAGTGTTAGGGTTAGGGTTAGCATCAGCCCTAGGATAGTGTTAGGGTTAGGGTTATGGTTAGCAACAGCTCTAGGATAATGTTAGGGTTAGGGTTAGCATCAGCCCTAATATATTGTTAGGGATAGGGTTAGGGTTAGCATCAGGTCTAGGATAGTGTTAGGGTTAGGGTTAGCATCAGCCTTAGGATAGTGTTAGGGTTAGGGTTAGCATCACCCCTAGGATAGTGTTAGGGTTAGGGTTAGGGTTAGGGTTAGCATCAGCCCTAGGATAGTGTTAGGGTTAGGGTTAGCATCAGCCCTAGGATAGTGTTAGGGTTAGGGTTAGGTTTAGCATCAGCCCTAGGATAGTGTTAGGGTTAGGGTTAGCATCAGCCCTAAGATAGTGTTAGGGTTAGGGTTAGGGTTAGCATCAGGCCTAGGATAGTGTTAGGGTTAGGGTTAGCATCAGCCTTAGGATAGTGTTAGGGTTAGGGTTAGGGTTAGCATCAGCCCTAGGATAGTGTTAGCGTTAGGGTTACCATCAGCCCTAGGATAGTGTTAGGGTTAGGGTTAGGGTTAGCATCAGCCCTAGGATAGTGTTATGGTTAGAGATAGCATCAGCCCTAGGATAGTGTTAGAGTTAGGGTTAGGGTTAGCATCAGCCCTAGGATAGTGTCAGGGTTAGAGTTAGGGTTAGCATCAGGCCTAGGATAGTGTTAGGGTTAGGGTTAGCATCAGCCTTAGGATAGTGTTAGGGTTAGGGTTAGGGTTAGCATCAGCCCTAGGATAGTGTTAGAGTTAGTGTTAGCATCAGCCCTAGGATAGTGTTAGGGTTAGGGTTAGGGTTAGTATCAGCCCTAGGATAGTGTTAGGGTTAGGGTTAGGGTTAGTATCAGCCCTAGGATAGTGTTAGGGTTAGGGATAGGGCTGGCATCAGCCCTAGGATACTGTTAGGGTTAGGGTTAGCATCAGCCCTAGGATAGCGTTAGGGTTAGGGTTAGGGTTAGCATCAGCCCTAGGATAGTGTTAGGGTTAGGGTTAGGGTTAGCATCAGGCCTAGGTTAGTGTTAGGATTAGGGTTAGCATCAGCCTTAGGATACTGTTAGTGTTAGGGTTAGGGTTAGCATCAGCCCTATGATAGTGTTAGGGTTAGGGTTAGCATCAGCCCTAGGATAGTGTTAGGGTTAGGGTTATGGTTAGCATCAGCCCTAGGATAGTGTTAGTGTTAGGGTTAGCATCATCCCTAAGATAGTGTTAGGGTTAGGGTTAGGGTTAGCATCAGGTCTAGGATAGTGTTAGGGTTAGGGTTAGCATCAGCCTTAGGATAGTGTTAGGGTTAGGGTTAGGGTTAGTATCAGCCCTAGGATAGTGTTAGGGTTAGGGTTAGCATCAGCCCTAGGATAGTGTTAGGTTTAGGGTTAGGGTTAGCATCAGCCCTAGGATAGTGTTAGGGTTAGGGTTAGACTCAGCCCTAGGAGAGTGTTAGGGTTAGGGTTAGGGTTAGCATCAGCCCTAGGATAGTGATAGGGTTAGGGTTAGCATCAGACCTAGGATAATGTTATGGTTAGGGTGATGGTTAGCATCAGCCCTAGGATAGTGTTAGGGTTAGGGTTAGGGTTAGCATCAGCCCCAGGATAGTGTTAGGTTTAGGGTTAGCATCAGCCCTAGGAGAGTGTTAGGGTTAGGGTTAGGGTTAGCATCAGCCCTAGGATAGTGTTACCGTTAGGGCTAGCATCAACCCTAGGATAGTGTTAGGGTTAGGGTTAGGGTTAGCATCAGCCCTAGGATAGTGTTATGGTTAGAGATAGCATCAGCCCTAGGATAGTGTTAGTGTTAGGGTTAGAGTTAGCATCAACCCTAGGATAGTGTTAGGGTTAGGGTTAGGGTTAGCATCAGCCCTAGGATAGTGTTATGGTTAGAGATAGCATCAGCCCTAGGATAGTGTTAGGGTTAGGGTTAGGGTTAGCATCAGCCCGAGGATAGTGTTAGGGTTAGGGTTAGGGCTGGCATCAGCCCTAGGATACTGTTACGGTTAGGGTTAGCATCAGCCCTAGGATAGTGTTAGGGTTAGGGTGAGGGTTAGCCTCAGCCCTAGGGTAGTGTTAGGGTTAGGGTTAGGGTTAGCATCAGGCCTAGGATAGTGTTAGGGTTAGGGTTAGCATCAGCCTTAGGATACTGTTAGGGTTAGGGTTAGGGTTAGCATCAGCCCTAGGATAGTGTTAGGGTTAGGGTTAGCATCAGCCCTAGGATAGTGTTAGGGTTAGGGTTATGGTTAGCAACAGCTCTAGGATAATGTTAGGGTTAGGGTTAGCATCAGCCCTAATATATTGTTAGGGATAGGGTTAGGGTTAGCATCAGGTCTAGGATAGTGTTAGGGTTAGGGTTAGCATCAGCCTTAGGATAGTGTTAGGGTTAGGGTTAGCATCAGCCCTAGGATAGTGTTAGGGTTAGGGTTACGGTTAGCATCAGCCCTAGGATAGTGTTAGGGTTAGGGTTAGAATCACAACTAGGATAGTGTTAGCGTTAGGGTTAGGGTTATCATCAGACCTTGGATAGTGTTAATGTTAGGGTTAGCATCAGCCCTAGGATAGTGTTAGGGTTTGGGTTAGGGTTAGCATCAGCCCTAGGATAGTGTTAGGGTTAGGGTTAGGGTTATCATCAGGCCTAGGATAGTGTTAGGGTTAGGGTTAGGGGTGGCATCAGCCCTAGGATACTGTTAGGGTTAGGGTTAGCATCAGCCCTAGGATAGCGTTAGGGTTAGGGTTAGGGTTAGCATCAGCCCTAGGATAGTGTTAGGGTTAGGGTTAGGGTTAGCATCAGGCCTAGGATAGTGTTAGGATTAGGGTTAGCATCAGCCTTAGGATACTGTTAGTGTTAGGGTTAGGGTTAGCATCAGCCCTATGATAGGGTTAGGGTTAGGGTTAGCATCAGCCCTAGGATAGTGTTAGGGTTAGGGTTATGGTTAGCATCAGCCCTAGGACAGTGTTAGGGTTATGGTTAGCATCAGCCCTAAGATAGTGTTAGGGTTAGGGTTAGGGTTAGCATCAGGTCTAGGATAGTGTTAGGGTTAGGGTTAGCATCAGCCTTAGGATAGTGTTAGGGTTAGGGTTAGGGTTAGTATCAGCCCTAGGATAGTGTTAGGGTTAGGGTTAGCATCAGCCCTAGGATAGTGTTAGGTTTAGGGTTAGGGTTAGCATCAGCCCTAGGATAGTGTTAGGGTTAGGGTTATACTCAGCCCTAGGAGAGTGTTAGGGTTAGGGTTAGGGTTAGCATCAGCCCTAGGATAGTGATAGGGTTAGGGTTAGCATCAGACCTAGGATAATGTTATGGTTAGGGTGATGGTTAGCATCAGCCCTAGGATAGTGTTAGGGTTAGGGTTAGGGTTAGCATCAGCCCCAGGATAGTGTTAGGTTTAGGGTTAGCATCAGCCCTAGGAGAGTGTTAGGGTTAGGGTTAGGGTTAGCATCAGCCTTAGGATAGTGTTAGGGTTAGGGTTAGGGTTAGCATCAGCCCTAGGATAGTGTTAGCGTTAGGGTGAGCATCAACCCTAGGATAGTGTTAGGGTTAGGGTTAGGGTTAGCATCAGCCCTAGGATAGTGTTATGGTTAGTGTTAGCATCAGCCCTAGGATAGTGTTAGGGTTAGGGTTAGAGTTAGCATCATCCCTAGGATAGTGTTAGGGTTAGGGTTAGGGTTAGCATCAGCCCTAGGATAGTGTTAGCGTTAGGGTTACCATCAGCCCTAGGATAGTGTTAGGGTTAGGGTTAGGGTTAGCATCAGCCCGAGGATAGTGTTAGGGTTAGGGTTAGGGCTGGCATCAGCCCTAGGATACTGTTAGGGTTAGGGTTAGCATCAGCCCTAGGATAGTGTTAGGGTTAGGGTTAGGGTTAGCCTCAGCCCTAGGGTAGTGTTAGGGTTAGGGTTAGGGTTAGCATCAGGCCTAGGATACTGTTAGGGTTAGGGTTAGCATCAGCCTTAGGATACTGTTAGGGTTAGGGTTAGGGTTAGCATCAGCCCTAGGATAGTGTTAGGGTTAGGGTTAGCATCACCCCTAGGACAGTGTTAGGGTTAGGGTTAGGGTTAGGGTTAGCATCAGCCCTAGGATAGTGTTAGGGTTAGGGTTAGCATCAGCCCTAGGATAGTGTTAGGGTTAGGGTTAGGTTTAGCATCAGCCCTAGGATAGTGTTAGTGTTAGGGTTAGCATCAGCCCTAAGATAGTGTTAGGGTTAGGGTTAGGGTTAGCATCAGGCCTAGGATAGTGTTAGGGTTAGGGTTAGCATCAGCCTTAGGATAGTGTTAGGGTTAGGGTTAGGGTTAGCATCAGCCCTAGGATAGTGTTAGCGTTAGGGTTACCATCAGCCCTAGGATAGTGTTAGGGTTAGGGTTAGGGTTAGCATCAGCCCTAGGATAGTGTTATGGTTAGAGATAGCATCAGCCCTAGGATAGTGTTAGAGTTAGGGTTAGGGTTAGCATCAGCCCTAGGATAGTGTCAGGGTTAGAGTTAGGGTTAGCATCAGGCCTAGGATAGTGTTAGGGTTAGGGTTAGCATCAGCCTTAGGATAGTGTTAGGGTTAGTGTTAGCATCAGCCCTAGGATAGTGTTAGGGTTAGGATTAGGGTTAGTATCAGCCCTAGGATAGTGTTAGGGTTAGGGATAGGGCTGGCATCAGCCCTAGGATACTGTTAGGGTTAGGGTTAGCATCAGCCCTAGGATAGCGTTAGGGTTAGGGTTAGGGTTAGCATCAGCCCTAGGATAGTGTTAGGGTTAGGGTTAGGGTTAGCATCAGGCCTAGGTTAGTGTTAGGATTAGGGTTAGCATCAGCCTTAGGATACTGTTAGTGTTAGGGTTAGGGTTAGCATCAGCCCTATGATAGTGTTAGGGTTAGGGTTAGCATCAGCCCTAGGATAGTGTTAGGGTTAGGGTTATGGTTAGCATCAGCCCTAGGATAGTGTTAGGGTTAGGGTTAGCATCAGCCCTAAGATAGTGTTAGGGTTAGGGTTAGGGTTAGCATCAGGTCTAGGATATTGTTAGGGTTAGGGTTAGCATCAGCCTTAGGATAGTGTTAGGGATAGGGTTAGGGTTAGTATCAGCCCTAGGATAGTGTTAGGGTTAGGGTTAGCCTCAGCCCTAGGATAGTGTTAGGTTTAGGGTTAGGGTTAGCATCAGCCCTAGGATAGTGTTAGGGTTAGGGTTAGACTCAGCCCTAGGAGAGTGTTAGGGTTAGGGTTAGGGTTAGCATCAGCCCTAGGATAGTGATAGGGTTAGGGTTAGCATCAGACCTAGGATAATGTTATGGTTAGGGTGATGGTTAGCATCAGCCCTAGGATAGTGTTAGGGTTAGGGTTAGGGTTAGCATCAGCCCCAGGATAGTGTTAGGTTTAGGGTTAGCATCAGCCCTAGGAGAGTGTTAGGGTTAGGGTTAGGGTTAGCATCAGCCCTAGGATAGTGTTAGCGTTAGGGTTAGCATCAACCCTAGGATAGTGTTAGGGTTAGGGTTAGGGTTAGCATCAGCCCTAGGATAGTGTTATGGTTAGAGATAGCATCAGCCCTAGGATAGTGTTAGGGTTAGGGTTAGAGTTAGCATCAACCCTAGGATAGTGTTAGGGTTAGGGTTAGGGTTAGCATCAGCCCTAGGATAGTGTTATGGTTAGAGATAGCATCAGCCCTAGGATAGTGTTAGGGTTAGCGTTAGGGTTAGCATCAGCCCGAGGATAGTGTTAGGGTTAGGGTTAGGGCTGGCATCAGCCCTAGGATACTGTTAGGGTTAGGGTTAGCCTCAGCCCTAGGATAGTGTTAGGGTTAGGGTTAGGGTTAGCCTCAGCCCTAGGGTAGTGTTAGGGTTAGGGTTAGGGTTAGCATCAGGCCTAGGATAGTGTTAGGGTTAGGGTTAGCATCAGCCTTAGGATACTGTTAGGGTTAGGGTTAGGGTTAGCATCAGCCCTAGGATAGTGTTAGGGTTAGGGTTAGGGTTAGCATCAGGCCTAGGATAGTGTTAGGGTTAGGGTTAGGATCAGCCCTAGGATAGTGTTAGGGTTAGTGTTAGGGTTAGCATCAGCCCTAGGATAGTGTTAGGGTAAGGGTTAGCATCAGCCATAGGATAGTGTTAGGGTTAGGGTTATGGTTAGCATCAGCCGTAGGATAGTGTTAGGGTTAGGGTTATGGTTAGCATCAGCCGTAGGATAGTGTTAGGGTTAGGGTTAGCATCAGCCCTAAGATAGTGTTAGGGTTAGGGTTAGGGTAAACATCAGCTTAGGATAGTGTTAGGGTTAGGGTTAGGGTTAGCATCAGCCCTAGGATAGTGTTAGGGTTAGGGTTAGCATCACCCCTAGGATAGTGTTATGGTTAGGGTTAGGGTTAGGGTTAGCATCAGCCCTAGGATAGTGTTAGGGTTAGGGTTAGCATCAGCCCTAGGATAGTGTTAGGGTTAGGGTTAGGTTTAGCATCAGCCCTAGGATAGTGTTAGGGTTAGGGTTAGCATCAGCCCTAAGATAGTGTTAGGGTTAGGGTTAGGGTTAGCATCAGGCCTAGGATAGTGTTAGGGTTAGGGTTAGCATCAGCCTTAGGATAGTGTTAGGGTTAGGGTTAGGGTTAGCATCAGCCCTAGGATAGTGTTTGCGTTAGGGTTACCATCAGCCCTAGGATAGTGTTAGGGTTAGGGTTAGGGTTAGCATCAGCCCTAGGATAGTGTTATGGTTAGAGATAGCATCAGCCCTAGGATAGTGTTAGAGTTAGGGTTAGGGTTAGCATCAGCCCTAGGATAGTGTCAGGGTTAGAGTTAGGGTTAGCATCAGGCCTAGGATAGTGTTAGGGTTAGGGTTAGCATCAGCCTTAGGATAGTGTTAGGGTTAGGGTTAGGGTTAGCATCAGCCCTAGGATAGTGTTAGAGTTAGTGTTAGCATCAGCCCTAGGATAGTGTTAGGGTTAGGGTTAGGATTAGCATCAGCCCTAGGATAGTGTCAGGGTTAGAGTTAGGGTTAGTATCAGCCCTAGGATAGTGTTAGGGTTAGGGATAGGGCTGGCATCAGCCCTAGGATACTGTTAGGGTTAGGGTTAGCATCAGCCCTAGGATAGCGTTAGGGTTAGGGTTAGGGTTAGCATCAGCCCTAGGATAGTGTTAGGGTTAGGGTTAGGGTTAGCATCAGGCCTAGGTTAGTGTTAGGATTAGGGTTAGCATCAGCCTTAGGATACTGTTAGTGTTAGGGTTAGGGTTAGCATCAGCCCTATGATAGGGTTAGGGTTAGGGTTAGCATCAGCCCTAGGATAGTGTTAGGGTTAGGGTTATGGTTAGCATCAGCCCTAGGATAGTGTTAGGGTTAGGGTTAGCATCAGCCCTAAGATAGTGTTAGGGTTAGGGTTAGGGTTAGCATCAGGTCTAGGATAGTGTTAGGGTTAGGGTTAGCATCAGACTTAGGATAGTGTTAGGGTTAGGGTTAGGGTTAGTATCAGCCCTAGGATAGTGTTAGGGTTAGGGTTAGCATCAGCCCTACGATAGTGTTAGGTTTAGGGTTAGGGTTAGCATCAGCCCTAGGATAGTGTTAGGGTTAGGGTTAGACTCAGCCCTAGGAGAGTGTTAGGGTTAGGGTTAGGGTTAGCATCAGCCCTAGGATAGTGATAGGGTTAGGGTTAGCATCAGACCTAGGATAATGTTATGGTTAGGGTGATGGTTAGCATCAGCCCTAGGATAGTGTTAGGGTTAGGGTTAGGTTTAGCATCAGCCCCAGGATAGTGTTAGGTTTAGGGTTAGCATCAGCCCTAGGAGAGTGTTAGGCTTAGGGTTAGGGTTAGCATCAGCCCTAGGATAGTGTTAGCGTTAGGGTTAGCATCAACCCTAGGATAGTGTTAGGGTTAGGGTTAGGGTTAGCATCAGCACTAGGATAGTGTTATGGTTAGAGATAGCATCAGCCCTAGGATAGTGTTAGGGTTAGGGTTAGAGTTAGCATCAACCCTAGGATAGTGTTAGGGTTAGGGTTAGGGTTAGCATCAGCCCTAGGATAGTGTTATGGTTAGAGATAGCATCAGCCCTAGGATAGTGTTAGGGTTAGGGTTAGAGTTAGCATCAACCCTAGGATAGTGTTAGGGTTAGGGTTAGGGTTAGCATCAGCCCGAGGATAGTGTTAGGGTTAGGGTTAGGGCTGGCATCAGCCCTAGGATACTGTTAGGGTTAGGGTTAGCATCAGCCCTAGGATAGTGTTAGGGTTAGGGTTAGGGTTAGCCTCAGCCCTAGGGTAGTGTTAGGGTTAGGGTTAGGGTTAGCATCAGGCCTAGGATAGTGTTAGGGTTAGGGTTAGCATCAGCCTTAGGATACTGTTAGGGTTAGGGTTAGGGTTAGCATCAGCCCTAGGATAGTGTTATGGTTAGAGATAGCATCAGCCCTAGGGTAGTGTTAGGGTTAGGGTTAGGGTTAGCATCAGCCCGAGGATAGTGTTAGGGTTAGGGTTAGGGCTGGCATCAGCCCTAGGATACTGTTAGGGTTAGGGTTAGCATCAGCCCTAGGATAGTGTTAGGGTTAGGGTGAGGGTTAGCCTCAGCCCTAGGGTAGTGTTAGGGTTAGGGTTAGGGTTAGCATCAGGCCTAGGATAGTGTTAGGGTTAGGGTTAGCATCAGCCTTAGGATACTGTTAGGGTTAGGGTTAGGGTTAGCATCAGCCCTAGGATAGTGTTAGGGTTAGGGTTAGCATCAGCCCTAGGATAGTGTTAGGGTTAGGGTTATGGTTAGCATCAGCTCTAGGATAATGTTAGGGTTAGGGTTAGCATCAGCCCTAATATATTGTTAGGGATAGGGTTAGGGTTAGCATCAGGTCTAGGATAATGTTAGGGTTAGGGTTAGCATCAGCCTTAGGATAGTGTTAGGGTTAGGGTTAGCATCAGCCCTAGGATAGTGTTAGGGTTAGGGTTACGGTTAGCATCAGCCCTAGGATAGTGTTAGGGTTAGGGTTAGAATCACCCCTAGGATAGTGTTAGCGTTAGGGTTAGGGTTATCATCAGACCTTGGATAGTGTTAATGTTAGGGTTGCATCAGCCCTAGGATAGTGTTAGGGTTTGGGTTAGGGTTAGCATCAGCCCTAGGATAGTGTTAGGGTTAGGGTTAGGGTTATCATCAGGCCTAGGATAGTGTTAGGGTTAGGGTTAGGGCTGGCATCAGCCCTAGGATACTGTTAGGGTTAGGGTTAGCATCAGCCCTAGGATAGCGTTAGGGTTAGGGTTAGGGTTAGCATCAGCCCTAGGATAGTGTTAGGGTTAGGGTTAGGGTTAGCATCAGGCCTAGGATAGTGTTAGGATTAGGGTTAGCATCAGCCTTAGGATACTGTTAGTGTTAGGGTTAGGGTTAGCATCAGCCCTATGATAGGGTTAGGGTTAGGGTTAGCATCAGCCCTAGGATAGTGTTAGGGTTAGGGTTATGGTTAGCATCAGCCCTAGGATAGTGTTAGGGTTAGGGTTAGCATCAGCCCTAAGATAGTGTTAGGGTTAGGGTTAGGGTTAGCATCAGGTCTAGGATAGTGTTAGGGTTAGGGTTAGCATCAGCCTTAGGATAGTGTTAGGGTTAGGGTTAGGGTTAGTATCAGCCCTAGGATAGTGTTAGGGTTAGGGTTAGCATCAGCCCTAGGATAGTGTTAGGTTAAGGGTTAGGGTTAGCATCAGCCCTAGGATAGTGTTAGGGTTAGGGTTAGACTCAGCCCTAGGAGAGTGTTAGGGTTAGGGTTAGGGTTAGCATCAGCCCTAGGATAGTGATAGGGTTAGGGTTAGCATCAGACCTAGGATAATGTTATGGTTAGGGTGATGGTTAGCATCAGCCCTAGGATAGTGTTAGGGTTAGGGTTAGGGTTAGCATCAGCCCCAGGATAGTGTTAGGTTTAGGGTTAGCATCAGCCCTAGGAGTGTTAGGGTTAGGGTTAGGGTTAGCGTCAGCCTTAGGATAGTGTTAGGGTTAGGGTTAGGGTTAGCATCAGCCCTAGGATAGTGTTAGCGTTAGGGTTAGCATCAACCCTAGGATAGTGTTAGGGTTAGGGTTAGGGTTAGCATCAGCCCTAGGATAGTGTTATGGTTAGAGATAGCATCAGCCCTAGGATAGTGTTAGGGTTAGGGTTAGAGTTAGCATCATCCCTAGGATAGTGTTAGGGTTAGGGTTAGGGTTAGCATCAGCCCTAGGATAGTGTTACGGTTAGAGATAGCATCAGCCCTAGGATAGTGTTAGGGTTAGGGTTAGGGTTAGCATCAGCCCGAGGATAGTGTTAGGGTTAGGGTTAGGGCTGGCATCAGCCCTAGGATACTGTTAGGGTTAGGGTTAGCATCAGCCCTAGGATAGTGTTAGGGTTAGCGTTAGGGTTAGCCTCAGCCCTAGGGTAGTGTTAGGGTTAGGGTTAGGGTTAGCATCAGGCCTAGGATACTGTTAGGGTTAGGGTTAGCATCAGCCTTAGGATACTGTTAGGGTTAGGGTTAGGGTTAGCATCAGCCCTAGGATAGTGTTAGGGTTAGGGTTAGCATCAGCCCTAGGATAGTGTTAGGGTTAGGGTTATGGTTAGCATCAGCTCTAGGATAATGTTAGGGTTAGGGTTAGCATCAGCCCTAATATATTGTTAGGGATAGGGTTAGGGTTAGCATCAGGTCTAGGATAGTGTTAGGGTTAGGGTTAGCATCAGCCTTAGGATAGTGTTAGGGTTAGGGTTAGCATCAGCCCTAGGATAGTGTTAGGGTTAGGGTTACGGTTAGCATCAGCCCTAGGATAGTGTTAGGGTTAGGGTTAGAATCACCCCTAGGATAGTGTTAGCGTTAGGGTTAGGGTTATCATCAGACCTTGGATAGTGTTAGTGTTAGGGTTAGCATCAGCCCTAGGATAGTGTTAGGGTTTGGGTTAGGGTTAGCATCAGCCCTAGGATAGTGTTAGGGTTAGGGTTAGGGTTATCATCAGGCCTAGGATAGTGTTAGGATTAGGGTTAGCATCAGCCCTAGGATAGTGTTCGGGTTAGTGTTAGGGTTATCATCAGGCCTAGGATAGTGTTAGTTTTAGGGTTAGCATCAGCCCTAGGATAGTGTTAGGGTTAGGGTTAGGATAAACATCAGCCCTAGGATAGTGTTAGGGTTAGAGTTAGCATCAGCCCTAGGATAGTGTTAGGGTTAGGGTTAGCATCAGCCTTAGGATACTGTTAGGGTTAGGGTTAGGGTTAGCATCAGCCCTAGGATAGTGTTAGGGTTAGGGTTAGCATCAGACATAGGATAGTGTTAGGGTTAGGGTTAGGGTTAGGATCAGCCCTAGGATAGTGTTAGGGTTAGGGTTAGGGTTAAGATCAGCCCTAGGATAGTGTTAGGGTTAGGGTTAGGGTTTACATCAACCCTAGGATAGTGTTAGGGTTAGGGTTAGGGTTAGCATCAGCTCTAGGATAGTGTTAGGGTTAGGGTTAGCATCAGCCTTGGATAGTGTTAGGGTTAGGGTTAGGGTAAGCATCAGCCCTAGGATAGTGTTAGGGTTAGGGTTACCATCAGCCTTAGGATACTGTTAGGGTTAGGGTTAGGGTTAGCATCAGCCCTAGGATAGTGTTAGGGTTAGGGTTAGCATCAGCTCTAGGATAGTGTTAGGGTTAGGGTTAGTGTTAGCATCAGCCCTAGGATAGTGTTATGGTTATGGTTAGCATCAGCCCTAGGATAGTGTTAGGGTTAGGGTTAGGGTTAGCATCAGCCCTAGTATAGTGTTAGCGTTAGGGTTAGCATCAGCCCTAGGATAGTGTTAGGGTTAGGGTTAGGGTTATCATCAGGCCTAGCATAGTGTTAGTGTTATGGTTAGCATCAGCCCTAGTATAGTGTTAGCGTTAGGGTTAGCATCAGCCCTAGGATAGTGTTAGCGTTAGTGTTAGGGTTAGTACCAGCCCTAGGATAGTGTTAGGGTTAGGGTTAGGGCTAGCATCAGCGCTAGGATAGTGTTAGGGTTAGGGTTAGCATCAGCCCTAGGATAGTGTTAGGCTTAGGGTTAGGGTTAGCATCAGCCCTAGGATAGTGTTAGGGTTAGGGTTAGCCTCAGCCCTAGGACAGTGTTAGAGTTAGTGTTAGGGTTAGCATCAGCCCTAGGATAGGGTTAGGTTTAGGGTTAGCATCAGCCCTAGGATAGTGTTAGGGTTAGGGTTAGGGTTAGCATCAGCCCTAGGATAGTGTTAGGGTTAGGGTTAGCATCAGCCCTAGGATAGTGTTAGGGTTAGGGTTAGGGTTAGCATCAGCCCTAGGATAGTGTTAGGGTTAGGGTTAGCATCAGCCCTAAGATAGTGTTAGGGTTAGGGTTAGGGTTAGCATCAGGCCTAGGATAGTGTTAGGGTTAGGGTTAGCATCAGCCCTAGGATAGTGTTAGGCTTAGGGTTAGCATCAGTCCTAGGATAGTGTTAGGGTTAGGGTTAGCCTCAGCCCTAGGATAGTGTTAGAGTTAGTGTTAGGTTTAGCATCAGCCCTAGGATAGGGTTAGGGTTAGGGTTAGCATCAGCCCTAGGATAGTGTTAGGGTTAGGGTTAGGGTTAGCGTCAGCCCTAGGATAGTGTTAGGGTTAGGGTTAGCATCAGCCCTAGGATAGTGTTAGGGTTAGGGTTAGGGTTAGCATCAGCCCTAGGATAGTGTTAGGGTTAGGGTTAGCATCAGCCCTAGGATAGTGTTAGGGTTAGTGTTAGGGTTATCATCAGGCCTAGGATAGTGTTAGTTTTAGGGTTAGCATCTGCCCTAGGATAGTGTTAGGGTTAGGGTTAGGATAAACATCAGCCCTAGGATAGTGTTAGGGTTAGAGTTAGCATCAGCCCTAGGATAGTGTTCGGGTTAGGGTTAGGGTAAGCATCAGCCCTAGGATAGTGTTAGGGTTAGGGTTAGCATCAGCCTTAGGATACGGTTACGGTTAGGGTTAGGGTTAGAATCACCCCTAGGATAGTGTTAGCGTTAGGGTTAGGGTTATCATCAGACCTTGGATAGTGTTAATGTTAGGGTTAGCATCAGCCCTAGGATAGTGATAGGGTTTGGGATAGGGTTAGCATCAGCCCTAGGATAGTGTTAGGGTTAGGGTTAGGGTTATCATCAGGCCTAGGATAGTGTTAGGGTTAGGGTTAGGGCTGGCATCAGCCCTAGGATACTGTTAGGGTTAGGGTTAGCATCAGCCCTAGGATAGCGTTAGGGTTAGCGTTAGGGTTAGCATCAGCCCTAGGATAGTGTTAGGGTTAGGGTTAGGGTTAGCATCAGGCCTAGGATAGTGTTAGGATTAGGGTTAGCATCAGCCTTAGGATACTGTTAGTGTTAGGGTTAGGGTTAGCATCAGCCCTATGATAGGGTTAGGGTTAGGGTTAGCATCAGCCCTAGGATAGTGTTAGGGTTAGGGTTATGGTTAGCATCAGCCCTAGTATAGTGTTAGGGTTAGGGTTAGCATCAGCCCTAAGATAGTGTTAGGGTTAGGGTTAGGGTTAGCATCAGGTCTAGGATAGTGTTAGGGTTAGGGTTAGCATCAGCCTTAGGATAGTGTTAGGGTTAGGGTTAGGGTTAGTATCAGCCCTAGGATAGTGTTAGGGTTAGGGTTAGCATCAGCCCTAGGATAGTGTTAGGTTTAGGGTTAGGGTTAGCATCAGCCCTAGGATAGTGTTAGGGTTAGGGTTAGAATCACCCCTAGGATAGTGTTAGCGTTAGGGTTAGGGTTATCATCAGACCTTGGATAGTGTTAGTGTTAGGGTTAGCATCAGCCCTAGGATAGTGTTAGGGTTTGGTTTAGGGTTAGCATCAGCCCTAGGATAGTGTTAGGGTTAGGGTTAGGGTTATCATCAGGCCTAGGATAGTGTTAGGATTAGGGTTAGCATCAGCCCTAGGATAGTGTTCGGGTTAGTGTTAGGGTTATCATCAGGCCTAGGATAGTGTTAGTTTTAGGGTTAGCATCAGCCCTAGGATAGTGTTAGGGTTAGGGTTAGGATAAACATCAGCCCTAGGATAGTGTTAGGGTTAGAGTTAGCATCAGCCCTAGGATAGTGTTAGGGTTAGGGTTAGCATCAGCCTTAGGATACTGTTAGGGTTAGGGTTAGGGTTAGCATCAGCCCTAGGATAGTGTTAGGGTTAGGGTTAGCATCAGACATAGGATAGTGTTAGGGTTAGGGTTAGGGTTAGGATCAGCCCTAGGATAGTGTTAGGGTTAGGGTTAGGGTTAAGATCAGCCCTAGGATAGTGTTAGGGTTAGGGTTAGGGTTTACATCAACCCTAGGATAGTGTTAGGGTTAGGGTTAGGGTTAGCATCAGCTCTAGGATAGTGTTAGGGTTAGGGTTAGCATCAGCCTTGGATAGTGTTAGGGTTAGGGTTAGGGTAAGCATCAGCCCTAGGATAGTGTTAGGGTTAGGGTTACCATCAGCCTTAGGATACTGTTAGGGTTAGGGTTAGGGTTAGCATCAGCCCTAGGATAGTGTTAGGGTTAGGGTTAGCATCAGCTCTAGGATAGTGTTAGGGTTAGGGTTAGTGTTAGCATCAGCCCTAGGATAGTGTTATGGTTATGGTTAGCATCAGCCCTAGGATAGTGTTAGGGTTAGGGTTAGGGTTAGCATCAGCCCTAGTATAGTGTTAGCGTTAGGGTTAGCATCAGCCCTAGGATAGTGTTAGGGTTAGGGTTAGGGTTATCATCAGGCCTAGCATAGTGTTAGTGTTATGGTTAGCATCAGCCCTAGTATAGTGTTAGCGTTAGGGTTAGCATCAGCCCTAGGATAGTGTTAGCGTTAGTGTTAGGGTTAGTACCAGCCCTAGGATAGTGTTAGGGTTAGGGTTAGGGCTAGCATCAGCGCTAGGATAGTGTTAGGGTTAGGGTTAGCATCAGCCCTAGGATAGTGTTAGGCTTAGGGTTAGGGTTAGCATCAGCCCTAGGATAGTGTTAGGGTTAGGGTTAGCCTCAGCCCTAGGACAGTGTTAGAGTTAGTGTTAGGGTTAGCATCAGCCCTAGGATAGGGTTAGGTTTAGGGTTAGCATCAGCCCTAGGATAGTGTTAGGGTTAGGGTTAGGGTTAGCATCAGCCCTAGGATAGTGTTAGGGTTAGGGTTAGCATCAGCCCTAGGATAGTGTTAGGGTTAGGGTTAGGGTTAGCATCAGCCCTAGGATAGTGTTAGGGTTAGGGTTAGCATCAGCCCTAAGATAGTGTTAGGGTTAGGGTTAGGGTTAGCATCAGGCCTAGGATAGTGTTAGGGTTAGGGTTAGCATCAGCCCTAGGATAGTGTTAGGCTTAGGGTTAGCATCAGTCCTAGGATAGTGTTAGGGTTAGGGTTAGCCTCAGCCCTAGGATAGTGTTAGAGTTAGTGTTAGGTTTAGCATCAGCCCTAGGATAGGGTTAGGGTTAGGGTTAGCATCAGCCCTAGGATAGTGTTAGGGTTAGGGTTAGGGTTAGCGTCAGCCCTAGGATAGTGTTAGGGTTAGGGTTAGCATCAGCCCTAGGATAGTGTTAGGGTTAGGGTTAGGGTTAGCATCAGCCCTAGGATAGTGTTAGGGTTAGGGTTAGCATCAGCCCTAGGATAGTGTTAGGGTTAGTGTTAGGGTTATCATCAGGCCTAGGATAGTGTTAGTTTTAGGGTTAGCATCTGCCCTAGGATAGTGTTAGGGTTAGGGTTAGGATAAACATCAGCCCTAGGATAGTGTTAGGGTTAGAGTTAGCATCAGCCCTAGGATAGTGTTCGGGTTAGGGTTAGGGTAAGCATCAGCCCTAGGATAGTGTTAGGGTTAGGGTTAGCATCAGCCTTAGGATACGGTTACGGTTAGGGTTAGGGTTAGAATCACCCCTAGGATAGTGTTAGCGTTAGGGTTAGGGTTATCATCAGACCTTGGATAGTGTTAATGTTAGGGTTAGCATCAGCCCTAGGATAGTGATAGGGTTTGGGATAGGGTTAGCATCAGCCCTAGGATAGTGTTAGGGTTAGGGTTAGGGTTATCATCAGGCCTAGGATAGTGTTAGGGTTAGGGTTAGGGCTGGCATCAGCCCTAGGATACTGTTAGGGTTAGGGTTAGCATCAGCCCTAGGATAGCGTTAGGGTTAGCGTTAGGGTTAGCATCAGCCCTAGGATAGTGTTAGGGTTAGGGTTAGGGTTAGCATCAGGCCTAGGATAGTGTTAGGATTAGGGTTAGCATCAGCCTTAGGATACTGTTAGTGTTAGGGTTAGGGTTAGCATCAGCCCTATGATAGGGTTAGGGTTAGGGTTAGCATCAGCCCTAGGATAGTGTTAGGGTTAGGGTTATGGTTAGCATCAGCCCTAGTATAGTGTTAGGGTTAGGGTTAGCATCAGCCCTAAGATAGTGTTAGGGTTAGGGTTAGGGTTAGCATCAGGTCTAGGATAGTGTTAGGGTTAGGTTTAGCATCAGCCTTAGGATAGTGTTAGGGTTAGGGTTAGGGTTAGTATCAGCCCTAGGATAGTGTTAGGGTTAGGGTTAGCATCAGCCCTAGGATAGTGTTAGGTTTAGGGTTAGGGTTAGCATCAGCCCTAGGATAGTGTTAGGGTTAGGGTTAGAATCACCCCTAGGATAGTGTTAGCGTTAGGGTTAGGGTTATCATCAGACCTTGGATAGTGTTAGTGTTAGGGTTAGCATCAGCCCTAGGATAGTGTTAGGGTTTGGGTTAGGGTTAGCATCAGCCCTAGGATAGTGTTAGGGTTAGGGTTAGGGTTATCATCAGGCCTAGGATAGTGTTAGGATTAGGGTTAGCATCAGCCCTAGGATAGTGTTCGGGTTAGTGTTAGGGTTATCATCAGGCCTAGGATAGTGTTAGTTTTAGGGTTAGCATCAGCCCTAGGATAGTGTTAGGGTTAGGGTTAGGATAAACATCAGCCCTAGGATAGTGTTAGGGTTAGAGTTAGCATCAGCCCTAGGATAGTGTTAGGGTTAGGGTTAGCATCAGCCTTAGGATACTGTTAGGGTTAGGGTTAGGGTTACCATCAGCCCTAGGATAGTGTTAGGGTTAGGGTTAGCATCAGACATAGGATAGTGTTAGGGTTAGGGTTAGGGTTAGGATCAGCCCTAGGATAGTGTTAGGGTTAGGGTTAGGGTTAAGATCAGCCCTAGGATAGTGTTAGGGTTAGGGTTAGGGTTTACATCAACCCTAGGATAGTGTTAGGGTTAGGGTTAGGGTTAGCATCAGCTCTAGGATAGTGTTAGGGTTAGGGTTAGCATCAGCCTTGGATAGTGTTAGGGTTAGGGTTAGGGTAAGCATCAGCCCTAGGATAGTGTTAGGGTTAGGGTTACCATCAGCCTTAGGATACTGTTAGGGTTAGGGTTAGGGTTAGCATCAGCCCTAGGATAGTGTTAGGGTTAGGGTTAGCATCAGCTCTAGGATAGTGTTAGGGTTAGGGTTAGTGTTAGCATCAGCCCTAGGATAGTGTTATGGTTATGGTTAGCATCAGCCCTAGGATAGTGTTAGGGTTAGGGTTAGGGTTAGCATCAGCCCTAGTATAGTGTTAGCGTTAGGGTTAGCATCAGCCCTAGGATAGTGTTAGGGTTAGGGTTAGGGTTATCATCAGGCCTAGCATAGTGTTAGTGTTATGGTTAGCATCAGCCCTAGTATAGTGTTAGCGTTAGGGTTAGCATCAGCCCTAGGATAGTGTTAGCGTTAGTGTTAGGGTTAGTACCAGCCCTAGGATAGTGTTAGGGTTAGGGTTAGGGCTAGCATCAGCGCTAGGATAGTGTTAGGGTTAGGGTTAGCATCAGCCCTAGGATAGTGTTAGGCTTAGGGTTAGGGTTAGCATCAGCCCTAGGATAGTGTTAGGGTTAGGGTTAGCCTCAGCCCTAGGACAGTGTTAGAGTTAGTGTTAGGGTTAGCATCAGCCCTAGGATAGGGTTAGGTTTAGGGTTAGCATCAGCCCTAGGATAGTGTTAGGGTTAGGGTTAGGGTTAGCATCAGCCCTAGGATAGTGTTAGGGTTAGGGTTAGCATCAGCCCTAGGATAGTGTTAGGGTTAGGGTTAGGGTTAGCATCAGCCCTAGGATAGTGTTAGGGTTAGGGTTAGCATCAGCCCTAAGATAGTGTTAGGGTTAGGGTTAGGGTTAGCATCAGGCCTAGGATAGTGTTAGGGTTAGGGTTAGCATCAGCCCTAGGATAGTGTTAGGCTTAGGGTTAGCATCAGTCCTAGGATAGTGTTAGGGTTAGGGTTAGCCTCAGCCCTAGGATAGTGTTAGAGTTAGTGTTAGGTTTAGCATCAGCCCTAGGATAGGGTTAGGGTTAGGGTTAGCATCAGCCCTAGGATAGTGTTAGGGTTAGGGTTAGGGTTAGCGTCAGCCCTAGGATAGTGTTAGGGTTAGGGTTAGCATCAGCCCTAGGATAGTGTTAGGGTTAGGGTTAGGGTTAGCATCAGCCCTAGGATAGTGTTAGGGTTAGGGTTAGCATCAGCCCTAGGATAGTGTTAGGGTTAGTGTTAGGGTTATCATCAGGCCTAGGATAGTGTTAGTTTTAGGGTTAGCATCTGCCCTAGGATAGTGTTAGGGTTAGGGTTAGGATAAACATCAGCCCTAGGATAGTGTTAGGGTTAGAGTTAGCATCAGCCCTAGGATAGTGTTCGGGTTAGGGTTAGGGTAAGCATCAGCCCTAGGATAGTGTTAGGGTTAGGGTTAGCATCAGCCTTAGGATACGGTTACGGTTAGGGTTAGGGTTAGAATCACCCCTAGGATAGTGTTAGCGTTAGGGTTAGGGTTATCATCAGACCTTGGATAGTGTTAATGTTAGGGTTAGCATCAGCCCTAGGATAGTGATAGGGTTTGGGTTAGGGTTAGCATCAGCCCTAGGATAGTGTTAGGGTTAGGGTTAGGGTTATCATCAGGCCTAGGATAGTGTTAGGGTTAGGGTTAGGGCTGGCATCAGCCCTAGGATACTGTTAGGGTTAGGGTTAGCATCAGCCCTAGGATAGCGTTAGGGTTAGCGTTAGGGTTAGCATCAGCCCTAGGATAGTGTTAGGGTTAGGGTTAGGGTTAGCATCAGGCCTAGGATAGTGTTAGGATTAGGGTTAGCATCAGCCTTAGGATACTGTTAGTGTTAGGGTTAGGGTTAGCATCAGCCCTATGATAGGGTTAGGGTTAGGGTTAGCATCAGCCCTAGGATAGTGTTAGGGTTAGGGTTATGGTTAGCATCAGCCCTAGTATAGTGTTAGGGTTAGGGTTAGCATCAGCCCTAAGATAGTGTTAGGGTTAGGGTTAGGGTTAGCATCAGGTCTAGGATAGTGTTAGGGTTAGGGTTAGCATCAGCCTTAGGATAGTGTTAGGGTTAGGGTTAGGGTTAGTATCAGCCCTAGGATAGTGTTAGGGTTAGGGTTAGCATCAGCCCTAGGATAGTGTTAGGTTTAGGGTTAGGGTTAGCATCAGCCCTAGGATAGTGTTAGGGTTAGGGTTAGACTCAGCCCTAGGAGAGTGTTAGGGTTAGGGTTAGGGTTAGCATCAGCCCTAGGATAGTGATAGGGTTAGGGTTAGCATCAGACCTAGGATAATGTTATGGTTAGGGTGATGGTTAGCATCAGCCCTAGGATAGTGTTAGGGTTAGGGTTAGGGTTAGCATCAGCCCCAGGATACTGTTAGGTTTAGGGTTAGCATCAGCCCTAGGAGAGTGTTAGGGTTAGGGTTACGGTTAGCATCAGCCCTAGGATAGTGTTAGGGTTAGGGTTAGGGTTAGCATCAGCCCTAGGATAGTGTTAGGGTTAGGGTTAGCATCAGCCCTAAGATAGTGTTAGGGTTAGGGTTAGGGTTAGCATCAGGCCTAGGATAGTGTTAGGGTTAGGGTTAGCATCAGCCCTAGGATAGTGTTAGGCTTAGGGTTAGCATCAGCCCTAGGATAGTGTTAGGGTTAGGGTTAGCCTCAGCCCTAGGATAGTGTTAGAGTTAGTGTTAGGGTTAGCATCAGCCCTAGGATAGGGTTAGGGTTAGGGTTAGCATCAGCCCTAGGATAGTGTTAGGGTTAGGGTTAGGGTTAGCGTCAGCCCTAGGATAGTGTTAGGGTTAGGGTTAGCATCAGCCCTAGGATAGTGTTAGGGTTAGGGTTAGGGTTAGCATCAGCCCTAGGATAGTGTTAGGGTTAGGGTTAGCATCAGCCCTAGGATAGTGTTAGGGTTAGTGTTAGGGTTATCATCAGGCCTAGGATAGTGTTAGTTTTAGGGTTAGCATCTGCCCTAGGATAGTGTTAGGGTTAGGGTTAGGATAAACATCAGCCTTAGGATAGTGTTAGGGTTAGAGTTAGCATCAGCCCTAGGATAGTGTTCGGGTTAGGGTTAGGGTAAGCATCAGCCCTAGGATAGTGTTAGGGTTAGGGTTAGCATCAGCCTTAGGATACGGTTACGATTATGGTTAGGGTTAGAATCACCCCTAGGATAGTGTTAGCGTTAGGGTTAGGGTTATCATCAGACCTTGGATAGTGTTAATGTTAGGGTTAGCATCAGCCCTAGGATAGTGATAGGGTTTTGGTTAGGGTTAGCATCAGCCCTAGGATAGTGTTAGGGTTAGGGTTAGGGTTATCATCAGGCCTAGGATAGTGTTAGGGTTAGGGTTAGGGCTGGCATGAGCCCTAGGATACTGTTAGGGTTAGGGTTAGCATCAGCCCTAGGATAGCGTTAGGGTTAGGGTTAGGGTTAGCATCAGCCCTAGGATAGTGTTAGGGTTAGGGTTAGGGTTAGCATCAGGCCTAGGATAGTGTTAGGATTAGGGTTAGCATCAGCCTTAGGATACTGTTAGTGTTAGGGTTAGGGTTAGCATCAGCCCTATGATAGGGTTAGGGTTAGGGTTAGCATCAGCCCTAGGATAGTGTTAGGGTTAGGGTTATGGTTAGCATCAGCCCTAGTATAGTGTTAGGGTTAGGGTTAGCATCAGCCCTAAGATAGTGTTAGGGTTAGGGTTAGGGTTAGCATCAGGTCTAGGATAGTGTTAGGGTTAGGGTTAGCATCAGCCTTAGGATAGTGTTAGGGTTAGGGTTAGGGTTAGTATCAGCCCTAGGATAGTGTTAGGGTTTGAGTTAGCATCAGCCCTAGGATAGTGTTAGGTTTAGGGTTAGGGTTAGCATCAGCCCTAGGATAGTGTTAGGGTTAGGGTTAGACTCAGCCCTAGGATAGTGTTAGGGTTAGGGTTAGGGTTAGCATCAGCCCTAGGATAGTGATAGGGTTAGGGTTAGCATCAGACCTAGGATAATGTTATGGTTAGGGTGATGGTTAGCATCAGCCCTAGGATAGTGTTAGGGTTAGGGTTAGGGTTAGCATCAGCCCCAGGATACTGTTAGGTTTAGGGTTAGCATCAGCCCTAGGAGAGTGTTAGGGTTAGGGTTAGGGTTAGCGTCAGCCTTAGGATAGTGTTAGGGTTAGGGTTAGGGTTAGCATCAGCCCTAGGATAGTGTTAGCGTTAGGGTTAGCATCAACCCTAGGATAGTGTTAGGGTTAGGGTTAGGGTTAGCATCAGCCCTAGGATAGTGTTATGGTTAGAGATAGCATCAGCCCTAGGATAGTGTTAGGGTTAGGGTTAGAGTTAGCATCATCCCTAGGATAGTGTTAGGGTTAGGGTTAGGGTTAGCATCAGCCCTAGGATAGTGTTATGGTTAGAGATAGCATCAGCCCTAGGATAGTGTTAGGGTTAGGGTTAGGGTTAGCATCAGCCCGAGGATAGTGTTAGGGTTAGGGTTAGGGCTGGCATCAGCCCTAGGATACTGTTAGGGTTAGGGTTAGCATCAGCCCTAGGATAGTGTTAGGGTTAGCGTTAGGGTTAGCCTCAGCCCTAGGGTAGTGTTAGGGTTAGGGTTAGGGTTAGCATCAGGCCTAGGATACTGTTAGGGTTAGGGTTAGCATCAGCCTTAGGATACTGTTAGGGTTAGGGTTAGGGTTAGCATCAGCCCTAGGATAGTGTTAGGGTTAGGGTTAGCATCAGCCCTAGGATAGTGTTAGGGTTAGGGTTATGGTTAGCATCAGCTCTAGGATAATGTTAGGGTTAGGGTTAGCATCAGCCCTAATATATTGTTAGGGATAGGGTTAGGGTTAGCATCAGGTCTAGGATAGTGTTAGGGTTAGGGTTAGCATCAGCCTTAGGATAGTGTTAGGGTTAGGGTTAGCATCAGCCCTAGGATAGTGTTAGGGTTAGGGTTACGGTTAGCATCAGCCCTAGGATAGTGTTAGGGTTAGGGTTAGAATCACCCCTAGGATAGTGTTAGCGTTAGGGTTAGGGTTATCATCAGACCTTGGATAGTGTTAGTGTTAGGGTTAGCATCAGCCCTAGGATAGTGTTAGGGTTTGGGTTAGGGTTAGCATCAGCCCTAGGATAGTGTTAGGGTTAGGGTTAGGGTTATCATCAGGCCTAGGATAGTGTTAGGATTAGGGTTAGCATCAGCCCTAGGATAGTGTTCGGGTTAGTGTTAGGGTTATCATCAGGCCTAGGATAGTGTTAGTTTTAGGGTTAGCATCAGCCCTAGGATAGTGTTAGGGTTAGGGTTAGGATAAACATCAGCCCTAGGATAGTGTTAGGGTTAGAGTTAGCATCAGCCCTAGGATAGTGTTAGGGTTAGGGTTAGCATCAGCCTTAGGATACTGTTAGGGTTAGGGTTAGGGTTAGCATCAGCCCTAGGATAGTGTTAGGGTTAGGGTTAGCATCAGACATAGGATAGTGTTAGGGTTAGGGTTAGGGTTAGGATCAGCCCTAGGATAGTGTTAGGGTTAGGGTTAGGGTTAAGATCAGCCCTAGGATAGTGTTAGGGTTAGGGTTAGGGTTTACATCAACCCTAGGATAGTGTTAGGGTTAGGGTTAGGGTTAGCATCAGCTCTAGGATAGTGTTAGGGTTAGGGTTAGCATCAGCCTTGGATAGTGTTAGGGTTAGGGTTAGGGTAAGCATCAGCCCTAGGATAGTGTTAGGGTTAGGGTTACCATCAGCCTTAGGATACTGTTAGGGTTAGGGTTAGGGTTAGCATCAGCCCTAGGATAGTGTTAGGGTTAGGGTTAGCATCAGCTCTAGGATAGTGTTAGGGTTAGGGTTAGTGTTAGCATCAGCCCTAGGATAGTGTTATGGTTATGGTTAGCATCAGCCCTAGGATAGTGTTAGGGTTAGGGTTAGGGTTAGCATCAGCCCTAGTATAGTGTTAGCGTTAGGGTTAGCATCAGCCCTAGGATAGTGTTAGGGTTAGGGTTAGGGTTATCATCAGGCCTAGCATAGTGTTAGTGTTATGGTTAGCATCAGCCCTAGTATAGTGTTAGCGTTAGGGTTAGCATCAGCCCTAGGATAGTGTTAGCGTTAGTGTTAGGGTTAGTACCAGCCCTAGGATAGTGTTAGGGTTAGGGTTAGGGCTAGCATCAGCGCTAGGATAGTGTTAGGGTTAGGGTTAGCATCAGCCCTAGGATAGTGTTAGGCTTAGGGTTAGGGTTAGCATCAGCCCTAGGATAGTGTTAGGGTTAGGGTTAGCCTCAGCCCTAGGACAGTGTTAGAGTTAGTGTTAGGGTTAGCATCAGCCCTAGGATAGGGTTAGGTTTAGGGTTAGCATCAGCCCTAGGATAGTGTTAGGGTTAGGGTTAGGGTTAGCATCAGCCCTAGGATAGTGTTAGGGTTAGGGTTAGCATCAGCCCTAGGATAGTGTTAGGGTTAGGGTTAGGGTTAGCATCAGCCCTAGGATAGTGTTAGGGTTAGGGTTAGCATCAGCCCTAAGATAGTGTTAGGGTTAGGGTTAGGGTTAGCATCAGGCCTAGGATAGTGTTAGGGTTAGGGTTAGCATCAGCCCTAGGATAGTGTTAGGCTTAGGGTTAGCATCAGCCCTAGGATAGTGTTAGGGTTAGGGTTAGCCTCAGCCCTAGGATAGTGTTAGAGTTAGTGTTAGGGTTAGCATCAGCCCTAGGATAGGGTTAGGGTTAGGGTTAGCATCAGCCCTAGGATAGTGTTAGGGTTAGGGTTAGGGTTAGCGTCAGCCCTAGGATAGTGTTAGGGTTAGGGTTAGCATCAGCCCTAGGATAGTGTTAGAGTTAGGGTTAGGGTTAGCATCAGCCCTAGGATAGTGTTAGGGTTAGGGTTAGCATGAGCCCTAGGATAGTGTTAGGGTTAGTGTTAGGGTTATCATCAGGCCTAGGATAGTGTTAGTTTTAGGGTTAGCATCTGCCCTAGGATAGTGTTAGGGTTAGGGTTAGGATAAACATCAGCCCTAGGATAGTGTTAGGGTTAGAGTTAGCATCAGCCCTAGGATAGTGTTCGGGTTAGGGTTAGGGTAAGCATCAGCCCTAGGATAGTGTTAGGGTTAGGGTTAGCATCAGCCTTAGGATACGGTTACGGTTAGGGTTAGGGTTAGAATCACCCCTAGGATAGTGTTAGCGTTAGGGTTAGGGTTATCATCAGACCTTGGATAGTGTTAATGTTAGGGTTAGCATCAGCCCTAGGATAGTGATAGGGTTTGGGTTACGGTTAGCATCAGCCCTAGGATAGTGTTAGGGTTAGGGTTAGGGTTATCATCAGGCCTAGGATAGTGTTAGGGTTAGGGTTAGGGCTGGCATCAGCCCTAGGATACTGTTAGGGTTAGGGTTAGCATCAGCCCTAGGATAGCGTTAGGGTTAGCGTTAGGGTTAGCATCAGCCCTAGGATAGTGTTAGGGTTAGGGTTAGGGTTAGCATCAGGCCTAGGATAGTGTTAGGATTAGGGTTAGCATCAGCCTTAGGATACTGTTAGTGTTAGGGTTAGGGTTAGCATCAGCCCTATGATAGGGTTAGGGTTAGGGTTAGCATCAGCCCTAGGATAGTGTTAGGGTTAGGGTTATGGTTAGCATCAGCCCTAGTATAGTGTTAGGGTTAGGGTTAGCATCAGCCCTAAGATAGTGTTAGGGTTAGGGTTAGGGTTAGCATCAGGTCTAGGATAGTGTTAGGGTTAGGGTTAGCATCAGCCTTAGGATAGTGTTAGGGTTAGGGTTAGGGTTAGTATCAGCCCTAGGATAGTGTTAGGGTTAGGGTTAGCATCAGCCCTAGGATAGTGTTAGGTTTAGGGTTAGGGTTAGCATCAGCCCTAGGATAGTGTTAGGGTTAGGGTTAGACTCAGCCCTAGGAGAGTGTTAGGGTTAGGGTTAGGGTTAGCATCAGCCCTAGGATAGTGATAGGGTTAGGGTTAGCATCAGACCTAGGATAATGTTATGGTTAGGGTGATGGTTAGCATCAGCCCTAGGATAGTGTTAGGGTTAGGGTTAGGGTTAGCATCAGCCCCAGGATACTGTTAGGTTTAGGGTTAGCATCAGCCCTAGGAGAGTGTTAGGGTTAGGGTTAGGGTTAGCATCAGCCCTAGGATAGTGTTAGGGTTAGGGTTAGGGTTAGCATCAGCCCTAGGATAGTGTTAGGGTTAGGGTTAGCATCAGCCCTAAGATAGTGTTAGGGTTAGGGTTAGGGTTAGCATCAGGCCTAGGATAGTGTTAGGGTTAGGGTTAGCATCAGCCCTAGGATAGTGTTAGGCTTAGGGTTAGCATCAGCCCTAGGATAGTGTTAGGGTTAGGGTTAGCCTCAGCCCTAGGATAGTGTTAGAGTTAGTGTTAGGGTTAGCATCAGCCCTAGGATAGGGTTAGGGTTAGGGTTAGCATCAGCCCTAGGATAGTGTTAGGGTTAGGGTTAGGGTTAGCGTCAGCCCTAGGATAGTGTTAGGGTTAGGGTTAGCATCAGCCCTAGGATAGTGTTAGGGTTAGGGTTAGGGTTAGCATCAGCCCTAGGATAGTGTTAGGGTTAGGGTTAGCATCAGCCCTAGGATAGTGTTAGGGTTAGTGTTAGGGTTATCATCAGGCCTAGGATAGTGTTAGTTTTAGGGTTAGCATCTGCCCTAGGATAGTGTTAGGGTTAGGGTTAGGATAAACATCAGCCTTAGGATAGTGTTAGGGTTAGAGTTAGCATCAGCCCTAGGATAGTGTTCGGGTTAGGGTTAGGGTAAGCATCAGCCCTAGGATAGTGTTAGGGTTAGGGTTAGCATCAGCCTTAGGATACGGTTACGATTAGGGTTAGGGTTAGAATCACCCCTAGGATAGTGTTAGCGTTAGGGTTAGGGTTATCATCAGACCTTGGATAGTGTTAATGTTAGGGTTAGCATCAGCCCTAGGATAGTGATAGGGTTTTGGTTAGGGTTAGCATCAGCCCTAGGATAGTGTTAGGGTTAGGGTTAGGGTTATCATCAGGCCTAGGATAGTGTTAGGGTTAGGGTTAGGGCTGGCATGAGCCCTAGGATACTGTTAGGGTTAGGGTTAGCATCAGCCCTAGGATAGCGTTAGGGTTAGGGTTAGGGTTAGCATCAGCCCTAGGATAGTGTTAGGGTTAGGGTTAGGGTTAGCATCAGGCCTAGGATAGTGTTAGGATTAGGGTTAGCATCAGCCTTAGGATACTGTTAGTGTTAGGGTTAGGGTTAGCATCAGCCCTATGATAGGGTTAGGGTTAGGGTTAGCATCAGCCCTAGGATAGTGTTAGGGTTAGGGTTATGGTTAGCATCAGCCCTAGTATAGTGTTAGGGTTAGGGTTAGCATCAGCCCTAAGATAGTGTTAGGGTTAGGGTTAGGGTTAGCATCAGGTCTAGGATAGTGTTAGGGTTAGGGTTAGCATCAGCCTTAGGATAGTGTTAGGGTTAGGGTTAGGGTTAGTATCAGCCCTAGGATAGTGTTAGGGTTAGAGTTAGCATCAGCCCTAGGATAGTGTTAGGTTTAGGGTTAGGGTTAGCATCAGCCCTAGGATAGTGTTAGGGTTAGGGTTAGACTCAGCCCTAGGATAGTGTTAGGGTTAGGGTTAGGGTTAGCATCAGCCCTAGGATAGTGATAGGGTTAGGGTTAGCATCAGACCTAGGATAATGTTATGGTTAGGGTGATGGTTAGCATCAGCCCTAGGATAGTGTTAGGGTTAGGGTTAGGGTTAGCATCAGCCCCAGGATACTGTTAGGTTTAGGGTTAGCATCAGCCCTAGGAGAGTGTTAGGGTTAGGGTTAGGGTTAGCATCAGCCTTAGGATAGTGTTAGGGTTAGGGTTAGGGTTAGCATCAGCCCTAGGATAGTGTTAGCGTTAGGGTTAGCATCAACCCTAGGATAGTGTTAGGGTTAGGGTTAGGGTTAGCATCAGCCCTAGGATAGTGTTATGGTTAGAGATAGCATCAGCCCTAGGATAGTTTTAGGGTTAGGGTTAGAGTTAGCATCATCCCTAGGATAGTGTTAGGGTTAGGGTTAGGGTTAGCATCAGCCCTAGGATAGTGTTATGGTTAGAGATAGCTTCAGCCCTAGGATAGTGTTAGGGTTAGGGTTAGGGTTAGCATCAGCCCGAGGATAGTGTTAGGGTTAGGGTTAGGGCTGGCATCAGCCCTAGGATACTGTTAGGGTTAGGGTTAGCATCAGCCCTAGGATAGTGTTAGGGTTAGGGTTAGGGTTAGCCTCAGCCCTAGGGTAGTGTTAGGGTTAGGGTTAGGGTTAGCATCAGGCCTAGGATACTGTTAGGGTTAGGGTTAGCATCAGCCTTAGGATACTGTTAGGGTTAGGGTTAGGGTTAGCATCAGCCCTAGGATAGTGTTAGGGTTAGGGTTAGCATCAGCCCTAGGATAGTGTTAGGGTTAGGGTTATGGTTAGCATCAGCTCTAGGATAATGTTAGGGTTAGGGTTAGCATCAGCCCTAATATATTGTTAGGGATAGGGTTAGGGTTAGCATCAGGTCTAGGATAGTGTTAGGGTTAGGGTTAGCATCAGCCTTAGGATAGTGTTAGGGTTAGGGTTAGCATCAGCCCTAGGATAGTGTTAGGGTTAGGGTTACGGTTAGCATCAGCCCTAGGATAGTGTTAGGGTTAGGGTTAGAATCACCCCTAGGATAGTGTTAGCGTTAGGGTTAGGGTTATCATCAGACCTTGGATAGTGTTAGTGTTAGGGTTAGCATCAGCCCTAGGATAGTGTTAGGGTTTGGGTTAGGGTTAGCATCAGCCCTAGGATAGTGTTAGGGTTAGGGTTAGGGTTATCATCAGGCCTAGGATAGTGTTAGGATTAGGGTTAGCATCAGCCCTAGGATAGTGTTCGGGTTAGTGTTAGGGTTATCATCAGGCCTAGGATAGTGTTAGTTTTAGGGTAAGCATCAGCCCTAGGATAGTGTTAGGGTTAGGGTTAGGATAAACATCAGCCCTAGGATAGTGTTAGGGTTAGAGTTAGCATCAGCCCTAGGATAGTGTTAGGGTTAGGGTTAGCATCAGCCCTAGGATAGTGTTAGGGTTAGGGTTATGGTTAGCATCAGCCCTAGGATAGTGTTAGGGTTAGGGTTAGCATCAGCCCTAAGATAGTGTTAGGGTTAGGGTTAGGGTTAGCATCAGGTCTAGGATAGTGTTAGGGTTAGGGTTAGCATCAGCCTTAGGATAGTGTTAGGGTTAGGGTTAGGGTTAGTATCAGCCCTAGGATAGTGTTAGTGTTAGGGTTAGCATCAGCCCTAGGATAGTGTTAGGTTTAGGGTTAGGGTTAGCATCAGCCCTAGGATAGTGTTAGGGTTAGGGTTAGACTCAGCCCTAGGAGAGTGTTAGGGTTAGGGTTAGGGTTAGCATCAGCCCTAGGATAGTGATAGGGTTAGGGTTAGCATCAGACCTAGGATAATGTTATGGTTAGGGTGATGGTTAGCATCAGCCCTAGGATAGTGTTAGGGTTAGGGTTAGAGTTAGCATCAGCACCAGGATAGTGTTAGGTTTAGGGTTAGCATCAGCCCTAGGAGAGTGTTAGGGTTAGGGTTAGGGTTAGCATCAGCCCTAGGATAGTGTTAGCGTTAGGGTTAGCATCAACCCTAGGATAGTGTTAGGGTTAGGGTTAGGGTTAGCATCAGCCCTAGGATAGTGTTATGGTTAGAGATAGCATCAGCCCTAGGATAGTGTTAGGGTTAGGGTTAGAGTTAGCATCATCCCTAGGATAGTGTTAGGGTTAGGGTTAGGGTTAGCATCAGCCCTAGGATAGTGTTATGGTTAGAGATAGCATCAGCCCTAGGATAGTGTTAGGGTTAGGGTTAGGGTTAGCATCAGCCCGAGGATAGTGTTAGGGTTAGCGTTAGGGCTGGCATCAGCCCTAGGATACTGTTAGGCTTAGGGTTAGCATCAGCCCTAGGATAGTGTTAGGGTTAGGGTTAGGGTTAGCCTCAGCCCTAGGGTAGTGTTAGGGTTAGGGTTAGGGTTAGCATCAGGCCTAGGATAGTGTTAGGGTTAGGGTTAGCATCAGCCTTAGGATACTGTTAGGGTTAGGGTTAGGGTTAGCATCAGCCCTAGGATAGTGTTAGGGTTAGGGTTAGCATCAGCCCTAGGATAGTGTTAGGGTTAGGGTTATGGTTAGCATCAGCTCTAGGATAATGTTAGGGTTAGGGTTAGCATCAGCCCTAATATATTGTTAGGGATAGGGTTAGGGTTAGCATCAGGTCTAGGATAGTGTTAGGGTTAGGGTTAGCATCAGCCTTAGGATAGTGTTAGGGTTAGGGTTAGTGTTAGCATCTGCCCTAGGATAGTGTTAGGGTTAGGGTTAGCATCAGCCCTAGGATAGTGTTAGGTTTAGGGTTAGGGTTAGCATCAGCCCTAGGATAGTGTTAGGGTTAGGGTTAGACTGAGCCCTAGGATACTGTTAGGGTTATTGTTAGGGTTAGCATCAGCCCTAGGATAGTGTTAGGTTTAGGGTTAGCATCAGCCCTAGGAGAGTGTTAGGGTTAGGGTTAGGGTTAGCATCAGCCCTAGGATAGTGTTAGGGTTAGGGTTAGCATCAGCCCTAGGATAATGTTATGGTTAGGGTGATGGTTAGCATCAGCCCTAGGATAGTGTTAGGGTTAGGGTTAGGGTTAGCATCAGCCCTAGGATAGTGTTACGGTTAGGGTTAGACTCAGCCCTAGGATACTGTTAGGGTTATTGTTAGGGTTAGCATCAGCGCTAGGATAGTGTTAGGCTTAGGGTTAGCATCAGCCCTAGGAGAGTGTTAGGGTTAGGGTTAGGGTTAGCATCAGCCCTAGGATAGTGTTAGGGTTAGGGTTAGCATCAGCCCTAGGATAGTGTTAGGGTTAGGGTTAGGGTTAGCATCAGCCCTAGGATAGTGTTAGGGTTAGGGTTAGCATCAGCCCTAGGATAGTGTTAGGGTTAGGTTTAGGGTTAGCATCAGCCCTAGGATAGTGTTAGGGTTAGGGTTAGGGTTAGCATCAGGCCTAGGATAGTGTTAGGGTTAGGGTTAGGATCAGCCCTAGGATAGTGTTAGGGTTAGTGTTAGGGTTAGCATCAGCCCTAGGATAGTGTTAGGGTAAGGGTTAGCATCAGCCATAGGATAGTGTTAGGGTTAGGGTTATGGTTAGCATCAGCCGTAGGATAGTGTTAGGGTTAGGGTTATGGTTAGCATCAGCCGTAGGATAGTGTTAGGGTTAGGGTTAGCATCAGCCCTAAGATAGTGTTAGGGTTAGGGTTAGGGTAAACATCAGCTTAGGATAGTGTTAGGGTTAGGGTTAGGGTTAGCATCAGCCCTAGGATAGTGTTAGGGTTAGGGTTAGCATCACCCCTAGGATAGTGTTAGGGTTAGGGTTAGGGTTAGGGTTAGCATCAGCCCTAGGATAGTGTTAGGGTTAGGGTTAGCATCAGCCCTAGGACAGTGTTAGGGTTAGGGTTAGGTTTAGAATCAACCCTAGGATAGTGTTAGGGTTAGGGTTAGCATCAGCCCTAACATAGTGTTAGGGTTAGGGTTAGGGTTAGCATCAGGCCTAGGATAGTGTTAGGGTTAGGGTTAGCATCAGCCTTAGGATAGTGTTAGGGTTAGGGTTAGGGTTAGCATCAGCCCTAGGATAGTGTTAGCGTTAGGGTTAGCATCAACCCTAGGATAGTGTTAGGGTTAGGGTTAGGGTTAGCATCAGCCCTAGGATAGTGTTATGGTTAGAGATAGCATCAGCCCTAGGATAGTTTTAGGGTTAGGGTTAGAGTTAGCATCATCCCTAGGATAGTGTTAAGGTTAGGGTTAGGGTTAGCATCAGCCCTAGGATAGTGTTATGGTTAGAGATAGCTTCAGCCCTAGGATAGTGTTAGGGTTAGGGTTAGGGTTAGCATCAGCCCGAGGATAGTGTTAGGGTTAGGGTTAGGGCTGGCATCAGCCCTAGGATACTGTTAGGGTTAGGGTTAGCATCAGCCCTAGGATAGTGTTAGGGTTAGGGTTAGGGTTAGCCTCAGCCCTAGGGTAGTGTTAGGGTTAGGGTTAGGGTTAGCATCAGGCCTAGGATACCGTTAGGGTTAGGGTTAGCATCAGCCTTAGGATACTGTTAGGGTTAGGGTTAGGGTTAGCATCAGCCCTAGGATAGTGTTAGGGTTAGGGTTAGCATCAGCCCTAGGATAGTGTTAGGGTTAGGGTTATGGTTAGCATCAGCTCTAGGATAATGTTAGGGTTAGGGTTAGCATCAGCCCTAATATATTGTTAGGGATAGGGTTAGGGTTAGCATCAGGTCTAGGATAGTGTTAGGGTTAGGGTTAGCATCAGCCTTAGGATAGTGTTAGGGTTAGGGTTAGCATCAGCCCTAGGATAGTGTTAGGGTTAGGGTTACGGTTAGCATCAGCCCTAGGATAGTGTTAGGGTTAGGGTTAGAATCACCCCTAGGATAGTGTTAGCGTTAGGGTTAGGGTTATCATCAGACCTTGGATAGTGTTAGTGTTAGGGTTAGCATCAGCCCTAGGATAGTGTTAGGGTTTGGGTTAGGGTTAGCATCAGCCCTAGGATAGTGTTAGGGTTAGGGTTAGGGTTATCATCAGGCCTAGGATAGTGTTAGGATTAGGGTTAGCATCAGCCCTAGGATAGTGTTCGGGTTAGTGTTAGGGTTATCATCAGGCCTAGGATAGTGTTAGTTTTAGGGTTAGCATCAGCCCTAGGATAGTGTTAGCGTTAGGGTTAGCATCAACCCTAGGATAGTGTTAGGGTTAGGGTTAGGGTTAGCATCAGCCCTAGGATAGTGTTATGGTTAGAGATAGCATCAGCCCTAGGATAGTGTTAGGGTTAGGGTTAGAGTTAGCATCATCCCTAGGATAGTGTTAGGGTTAGGGTTAGGGTTAGCATCAGCCCTAGGATAGTGTTATGGTTAGAGATAGCATCAGCCCTAGGATAGTGTTAGGGTTAGGGTTAGGGTTAGCATCAGCCCGAGGATAGTGTTAGGGTTAGCGTTAGGGCTGGCATCAGCCCTAGGATACTGTTAGGCTTAGGGTTAGCATCAGCCTTAGGATAGTGTTAGGGTTAGGGTTAGGGTTAGCCTCAGCCCTAGGGTAGTGTTAGGGTTAGGGTTAGGGTTAGCATCAGGCCTAGGATAGTGTTAGGGTTAGGGTTAGCATCAGCCTTAGGATACTGTTAGGGTTAGGGTTAGGGTTAGCATCAGCCCTAGGATAGTGTTAGGGTTAGGGTTAGCATCAGCCCTAGGATAGTGTTAGGGTTAGGGTTATGGTTAGCATCAGCTCTAGGATAATGTTAGGGTTAGGGTTAGCATCAGCCCTAATATATTGTTAGGGATAGGGTTAGGGTTAGCATCAGGTCTAGGATAGTGTTAGGGTTAGGGTTAGCATCAGCCTTAGGATAGTGTTAGGGTTAGGGTTAGTGTTAGCATCTGCCCTAGGATAGTGTTAGGGTTAGGGTTAGCATCAGCCCTAGGATAGTGTTAGGTTTAGGTTTAGGGTTAGCATTAGCCCTAGGATAGTGTTAGGGTTAGGGTTAGACTGAGCCCTAGGATACTGTTAGGGTTATTGTTAGGGTTAGCATCAGCCCTAGGATAGTGTTAGGTTTAGGGTTAGCATCAGCCCTAGGAGAGTGTTAGGGTTAGGGTTAGGGTTAGCATCAGCCCTAGGATAGTGTTAGGGTTAGGGTTAGCATCAGCCCTAGGATAATGTTATGGTTAGGGTGATGGTTAGCATCAGCCCTAGGATAGTGTTAGGGTTAGGGTTAGGGTTAGCATCAGCCCTAGGATAGTGTTACGGTTAGGGTTAGACTCAGCCCTAGGATACTGTTAGGGTTATTGTTAGGGTTAGCATCAGCCCTAGGATAGTGTTAGGCTTAGGGTTAGCATCAGCCCTAGGAGAGTGTTAGGGTTAGGGTTAGGGTTAGCATCAGCCCTAGGATAGTGTTAGGGTTAGGGTTAGCATCAGCCCTAGGATAGTGTTAGGGTTAGGGTTAGGGTTAGCATCAGCCCTAGGGTAGTGTTAGGGTTAGGGTTAGCATCAGCCCTAGGATAGTGTTAGGGTTAGGTTTAGGGTTAGCATCAGCCCTAGGATAGTGTTAGGGTTAGGGTTAGGGTTAGCATCAGGCCTAGGATAGTGTTAGGGTTAGGGTTAGGATCAGCCCTAGGATAGTGTTAGGGTTAGTGTTAGGGTTAGCATCAGCCCTAGGATAGTGTTAGGGTAAGGGTTAGCATCAGCCATAGGATAGTGTTAGGGTTAGGGTTATGGTTAGCATCAGCCGTAGGATAGTGTTAGGGTTAGGGTTATGGTTAGCATCAGCCGTAGGATAGTGTTAGGGTTAGGGTTAGCATCAGCCCTAAGATAGTGTTAGGGTTAGGGTTAGGGTAAACATCAGCTTAGGATAGTGTTAGGGTTAGGGTTAGGGTTAGCATCAGCCCTAGGATAGTGTTAGGGTTAGGGTTAGCATCACCCCTAGGATAGTGTTAGGGTTAGGGTTAGGGTTAGGGTTAGCATCAGCCCTAGGATAGTGTTAGGGTTAGGGTTAGCATCAGCCCTAGGATAGTGTTAGGGTTAGGGTTAGGGTTAGCATCAGCCCTAGGATAGTGTTATGGTTAGAGATAGCATCAGCCCTAGGATAGTTTTAGGGTTAGGGTTAGAGTTAGCATCATCCCTAGGATAGTGTTAGGGTTAGGGTTAGGGTTAGCATCAGCCCTAGGATAGTGTTATGGTTAGAGATAGCTTCAGCCCTAGGATAGTGTTAGGGTTAGGGTTAGGGTTAGCATCAGCCCGAGGATAGTGTTAGGGTTAGGGTTAGGGCTGGCATCAGCCCTAGGATACTGTTAGGGTTAGGGTTAGCATCAGCCCTAGGATAGTGTTAGGGTTAGGGTTAGGGTTAGCCTCAGCCCTAGGGTAGTGTTAGGGTTAGGGTTAGGGTTAGCATCAGGCCTAGGATACTGTTAGGGTTAGGGTTAGCATCAGCCTTAGGATACTGTTAGGGTTAGGGTTAGGGTTAGCATCAGCCCTAGGATAGTGTTAGGGTTAGGGTTAGCATCAGCCCTAGGATAGTGTTACGGTTAGGGTTATGGTTAGCATCAGCTCTAGGATAATGTTAGGGTTAGGGTTAGCATCAGCCCTAATATATTGTTAGGGATAGGGTTAGGGTTAGCATCAGGTCTAGGATAGTGTTAGGGTTAGGGTTAGCATCAGCCTTAGGATAGTGTTAGGGTTAGGGTTAGCATCAGCCCTAGGATAGTGTTAGGGTTAGGGTTACGGTTAGCATCAGCCCTAGGATAGTGTTAGGGTTAGGGTTAGAATCACCCCTAGGATAGTGTTAGCGTTAGGGTTAGGGTTATCATCAGACCTTGGATAGTGTTAGTGTTAGGGTTAGCATCAGCCCTAGGATAGTGTTAGGGTTTGGGTTAGGGTTAGCATCAGCCCTAGGATAGTGTTAGGGTTAGGGTTAGGGTTATCATCAGGCCTAGGATAGTGTTAGGATTAGGGTTAGCATCAGCCCTAGGATAGTGTTCGGGTTAGTGTTAGGGTTATCATCAGGCCTAGGATAGTGTTAGTTTTAGGGTTAGCATCAGCCCTAGGATAGTGTTAGGGTTAGGGTTAGGATAAACATCAGCCCTAGGATAGTGTTAGGGTTAGAGTTAGCATCAGCCCTAGGATAGTGTTAGGGTTAGGGTTAGCATCAGCCCTAGGATAGTGTTAGGGTTAGGGTTATGGTTAGCATCAGCCCTAGGATAGTGTTAGGGTTAGGGTTAGCATCAGCCCTAAGATAGTGTTAGGGTTAGGGTTAGGGTTAGCATCAGGTCTAGGATAGTGTTAGGGTTAGGGTTAGCATCAGCCTTAGGATAGTGTTAGGGTTAGGGTTAGGGTTAGTATCAGCCCTAGGATAGTGTTAGTGTTAGGGTTAGCATCAGCCCTAGGATAGTGTTAGGTTTAGGGTTAGGGTTAGCATCAGCCCTAGGATAGTGTTAGGGTTAGGGTTAGACTCAGCCCTAGGAGAGTGTTAGGGTTAGGGTTAGGGTTTGCATCAGCCCTAGGATAGTGATAGGGTTAGGGTTAGCATCAGACCTAGGATAATGTTATGGTTAGGGTGATGGTTAGCATCAGCCCTAGGATAGTGTTAGGGTTAGGGTTAGAGTTAGCATCAGCCCCAGGATAGTGTTAGGTTTAGGGTTAGCATCAGCCCTAGGAGAGTGTTAGGGTTAGGGTTAGGGTTAGCATCAGCCCTAGGATAGTGTTAGCGTTAGGGTTAGCATCAACCCTAGGATAGTGTTAGGGTTAGGGTTAGGGTTAGCATCAGCCCTAGGATAGTGTTATGGTTAGAGATAGCATCAGCCCTAGGATAGTGTTAGGGTTAGGGTTAGAGTTAGCATCATCCCTAGGATAGTGTTAGGGTTAGGGTTAGGGTTAGCATCAGCCCTAGGATAGTGTTATGGTTAGAGATAGCATCAGCCCTAGGATAGTGTTAGGGTTAGGGTTAGGGTTAGCATCAGCCCGAGGATAGTGTTAGGGTTAGCGTTAGGGCTGGCATCAGCCCTAGGATACTGTTAGGGTTAGGGTTAGCATCAGCCCTAGGATAGTGTTAGGGTTAGGGTTAGGGTTAGCCTCAGCCCTAGGGTAGTGTTAGGGTTAGGGTTAGGGTTAGCATCAGGCCTAGGATAGTGTTAGGGTTAGGGTTAGCATCAGCCTTAGGATACTGTTAGGGTTAGGGTTAGGGTTAGCATCAGCCCTAGGATAGTGTTAGGGTTAGGGTTAGCATCAGCCCTAGGATAGTGTTAGGGTTAGGGTTATGGTTAGCATCAGCTCTAGGATAATGTTAGGGTTAGGGTTAGCATCAGCCCTAATATATTGTTAGGGATAGGGTTAGGGTTAGCATCAGGTCTAGGATAGTGTTAGGGTTAGGGTTAGCATCAGCCTTAGGATAGTGTTAGGGTTAGGGTTAGTGTTAGCATCTGCCCTAGGATAGTGTTAGGGTTAGGGTTAGCATCAGCCCTAGGATAGTGTTAGGTTTAGGGTTAGGGTTAGCATCAGCCCTAGGATAGTGTTAGGGTTAGGGTTAGACTGAGCCCTAGGATACTGTTAGGGTTATTGTTAGGGTTAGCATCAGCCCTAGGATAGTGTTAGGTTTAGGGTTAGCATCAGCCCTAGGAGAGTGTTAGGGTTAGGGTTAGGGTTAGCATCAGCCCTAGGATAGTGTTAGGGTTAGGGTTAGCATCAGCCCTAGGATAATGTTATGGTTAGGGTGATGGTTAGCATCAGCCCTAGGATAGTGTTAGGGTTAGGGTTAGGGTTAGCATCAGCCCTAGGATAGTGTTACGGTTAGGGTTAGACTCAACCCTAGGATACTGTTAGGGTTATTGTTAGGGTTAGCATCAGCCCTAGGATAGTGTTAGGCTTAGGGTTAGCATCAGCCCTAGGAGAGTGTTAGGGTTAGGGTTAGGGTTAGCATCAGCCCTAGGATAGTGTTAGGGTTAGGGTTAGCATCAGCCCTAGGATAGTGTTAGGGTTAGGGTTAGGGTTAGCATCAGCCCTAGGGTAGTGTTAGGGTTAGGGTTAGCATCAGCCCTAGGATAGTGTTAGGGTTAGGTTTAGGGTTAGCATCAGCCCTAGGATAGTGTTAGGGTTAGGGTTAGGGTTAGCATCAGGCCTAGGATAGTGTTAGGGTTAGGGTTAGGATCAGCCCTAGGATAGTGTTAGGGTTAGTGTTAGGGTTAGCATCAGCCCTAGGATAGTGTTAGGGTAAGGGTTAGCATCAGCCATAGGATAGTGTTAGGGTTAGGGTTATGGTTAGCATCAGCCGTAGGATAGTGTTAGGGTTAGGGTTATGGTTAGCATCAGCCGTAGGATAGTGTTTGGGTTAGGGTTAGCATCAGCCCTAAGATAGTGTTAGGGTTAGGGTTAGGGTAAACATCAGCTTAGGATAGTGTTAGGGTTAGGGTTAGGGTTAGCATCAGCCCTAGGATAGTGTTAGGGTTAGGGTTAGCATCACCCCTAGGATAGTGTTAGGGTTAGGGTTAGGGTTAGGGTTAGCATCAGCCCTAGGATAGTGTTAGGGTTAGGGTTAGCATCAGCCCTAGGACAGTGTTAGGGTTAGGGTTAGGTTTAGCATCAACCCTAGGATAGTGTTAGGGTTAGGGTTAGCATCAGCCCTAAGATAGTGTTAGGGTTAGGGTTAGGGTTAGCATCAAGCCTAGGATAGTGTTAGGGTTAGGGTTAGCATCAGCCTTAGGATAGTGTTAGGGTTAGGGTTAGGGTTAGCATCAGCCCTAGGATAGTGTTAGCGTTAGGGTTAGCATCAACCCTAGGATAGTGTTAGGGTTAGGGTTAGGGTTAGCATCAGCCCTAGGATAGTGTTATGGTTAGAGATAGCATCAGCCCTAGGATAGTTTTAGGGTTAGGGTTAGAGTTAGCATCATCCCTAGGATAGTGTTAGGGTTAGGGTTAGGGTTAGCATCAGCCCTAGGATAGTGTTATGGTTAGAGATAGCTTCAGCCCTAGGATAGTGTTAGGGTTAGGGTTAGGGTTAGCATCAGCCCGAGGATAGTGTTAGGGTTAGGGTTAGGGCTGGCATCAGCCCTAGGATACTGTTAGGGTTAGGGTTAGCATCAGCCCTAGGATAGTGTTAGGGTTAGGGTTAGTGTTAGCCTCAGCCCTAGGGTAGTGTTAGGGTTAGGGTTAGGGTTAGCATCAGGCCTAGGATACTGTTAGGGTTAGGGTTAGCATCAGCCTTAGGATACTGTTAGGGTTAGGGTTAGGGTTAGCATCAGCCCTAGGATAGTGTTAGGGTTAGGGTTAGCATCAGCCCTAGGATAGTGTTAGGGTTAGGGTTATGGTTAGCATCAGCTCTAGGATAATGTTAGTGTTAGGGTTAGCATCAGCCCTAATATATTGTTAGGGATAGGGTTAGGGTTAGCATCAGGTCTAGGATAGTGTTAGGGTTAGGGTTAGCATCAGCCTTAGGATAGTGTTAGGGTTAGGGTTAGCATCAGCCCTAGGATAGTGTTAGGGTTAGGGTTACGGTTAGCATCAGCCCTAGGATAGTGTTAGGGTTAGGGTTAGAATCACCCCTAGGATAGTGTTAGCGTTAGGGTTAGGGTTATCATCAGACCTTGGATAGTGTTAGTGTTAGGGTTAGCATCAGCCCTAGGATAGTGTTAGGGTTTGGGTTAGGGTTAGCATCAGCCCTAGGATAGTGTTAGGGTTAGGGTTAGGGTTATCATCAGGCCTAGGATAGTGTTAGGATTAGGGTTAGCATCAGCCCTAGGATAGTGTTCGGGTTAGTGTTAGGGTTATCATCAGGCCTAGGATAGTGTTAGTTTTAGGGTTAGCATCAGCCCTAGGATAGTGTTAGGGTTAGGGTTAGGATAAACATCAGCCCTAGGATAGTGTTAGGGTTAGAGTTAGCATCAGCCCTAGGATAGTGTTAGGGTTAGGGTTAGCATCAGCCCTAGGATAGTGTTAGGGTTAGTGTTATGGTTAGCATCAGCCCTAGGATAGTGTTAGGGTTAGGGTTAGCATCAGCCCTAAGATAGTGTTAGGGTTAGGGTTAGGGTTAGCATCAGGTCTAGGATAGTGTTAGGGTTAGGGTTAGCATCAGCCTTAGGATAGTGTTAGGGTTAGGGTTAGGGTTAGTATCAGCCCTAGGATAGTGTTAGTGTTAGGGTTAGCATCAGCCCTAGGATAGTGTTAGGTTTAGGGTTAGGGTTAGCATCAGCCCTAGGATAGTGTTAGGGTTAGGGTTAGACTCAGCCCTAGGAGAGTGTTAGGGTTAGGGTTAGGGTTAGCATCAGCCCTAGGATAGTGATAGGGTTAGGGTTAGCATCAGACCTAGGATAATGTTATGGTTAGGGTGATGGTTAGCATCAGCCCTAGGATAGTGTTAGGGTTAGGGTTAGAGTTAGCATCAGCCCCAGGATAGTGTTAGGTTTAGGGTTAGCATCAGCCCTAGGAGAGTGTTAGGGTTAGGGTTAGGGTTAGCATCAGCCCTAGAATAGTGTTAGCGTTAGGGTTAGCATCAACCCTAGGATAGTGTTAGGGTTAGGGTTAGGGTTAGCATCAGCCCTAGGATAGTGTTATGGTTAGAGATAGCATCAGCCCTAGGATAGTGTTAGGGTTAGGGTTAGAGTTAGCATCATCCCTAGGATAGTGTTAGGGTTAGGGTTAGGGTTAGCATCAGCCCTAGGATAGTGTTATGGTTAGAGATAGCATCAGCCCTAGGATAGTGTTAGGGTTAGGGTTAGGGTTAGCATCAGCCCGAGGATAGTGTTAGGGTTAGCGTTAGGGCTGGCATCAGCCCTAGGATACTGTTAGGCTTAGGGTTAGCATCAGCCCTAGGATAGTGTTAGGGTTAGGGTTAGGGTTAGCCTCAGCCCTAGGGTAGTGTTAGGGTTAGGGTTAGGGTTAGCATCAGGCCTAGGATAGTGTTAGGGTTAGGGTTAGCATCAGCCTTAGGATACTGTTAGGGTTAGGGTTAGGGTTAGCATCAGCCCTAGGATAGTGTTAGGGTTAGGGTTAGCATCAGCCCTAGGATAGTGTTAGGGTTAGGGTTATGGTTAGCATCAGCTCTAGGATAATGTTAGGGTTAGGGTTAGCATCAGCCCTAATATATTGTTAGGGATAGGGTTAGGGTTAGCATCAGGTCTAGGATAGTGTTAGGGTTAGGGTTAGCATCAGCCTTAGGATAGTGTTAGGGTTAGGGTTAGTGTTAGCATCTGCCCTAGGATAGTGTTAGGGTTAGGGTTAGCATCAGCCCTAGGATAGTGTTAGGTTTAGGGTTAGGGTTAGCATCAGCCCTAGGATAGTGTTAGGGTTAGGGTTAGACTGAGCCCTAGGATACTGTTAGGGTTATTGTTAGGGTTAGCATCAGCCCTAGGATAGTGTTAGGTTTAGGGTTAGCATCAGCCCTAGGAGAGTGTTAGGGTTAGGGTTAGGGTTAGCATCAGCCCTAGGATAGTGTTAGGGTTAGGGTTAGCATCAGCCCTAGGATAATGTTATGGTTAGGGTGATGGTTAGCATCAGCCCTAGGATAGTGTTAGGGTTAGGGTTAGGGTTAGCATCAGCCCTAGGATAGTGTTACGGTTAGGGTTAGACTCAGCCCTAGGATACTGTTAGGGTTATTGTTAGGGTTAGCATCAGCCCTAGGATAGTGTTAGGCTTAGGGTTAGCATCAGCCCTAGGAGAGTGTTAGGGTTAGGGTTAGGGTTAGCATCAGCCCTAGGATAGTGTTAGGGTTAGGGTTAGCATCAGCCCTAGGATAGTGTTAGGGTTAGTGTTAGGGTTAGCATCAGCCCTAGGATAGTGTTAGGGTAAGGGTTAGCATCAGCCATAGGATAGTGTTAGGGTTAGGGTTTTGGTTAGCATCAGCAGTAGGATAGTGTTAGGGTTAGGGTTATGGTTAGCATCAGCCGTAGGATAGTGTTAGGGTTAGGGTTAGCATCAGCCCTAAGATAGTGTTAGGGTTAGGGTTAGGGTAAACATCAGCTTAGGATAGTGTTAGGGTTAGGGTTAGGGTTAGCATCAGCCCTAGGATAGTGTTAGGGTTAGGGTTAGCATCACCCCTAGGATAGTGTTAGGGTTAGGGTTAGGGTTAGGGTTAGCATCAGCCCTAGGATAGTGTTAGGGTTAGGGTTAGCATCAGCCCTAGGACAGTGTTAGGGTTAGGGTTAGGTTTAGCATCAACCCTAGGATAGTGTTAGGGTTAGGGTTAGCATCAGCCCTAAGATAGTGTTAGGGTTAGGGTTAGGGTTAGCATCAGCCCTAGGATAGTGTTAGGGTTAGGGTTAGCATCAGCCTTAGGATAGTGTTAGGGTTAGGGTTAGGGTTAGCATCAGCCCTAGGATAGTGTTAGCGTTAGGGTTACCATCAGCCCTAGGATAGTGTTAGGGTTAGGGTTAGGGTTAGCATCAGCCCTAGGATAGTGTTATGGTTAGAGATAGCATCAACCCTAGGATAGTGTTAGAGTTAGGGTTAGGGTTAGCATCAGCCCTAGGATAGTGTCAGGGTTAGAGTTAGGGTGAGCATCAGGCCTAGGATAGTGTTAGGGTTAGGGTTAGCATCAGCCTTAGGATAGTGTTAGGTTTAGGGTTAGGGTTAGCATCAGCCCTAGGATAGTGTTAGAGTTAGTGTTAGCATCAGCCCTAGGATAGTGTTAGGGTTAGGGTTAGGGTTAGTATCAGCCCTAGGATAGTGTTAGGGTTAGGGTTAGGGTTAGTATCAGCCCTAGGATAGTGTTAGGGTTAGGGATAGGGCTGGCATCAGCCCTAAGATACTGTTAGGGTTAGGGTTAGCATCAGCCCTAGGATAGCGTTAGGGTTAGGGTTAGGGTTAGCATCAGCCCTAGGATAGTGTTAGGGTTAGGGTTAGGGTTAGCATCAGGCCTAGGTTAGTGTTAGGATTAGGGTTAGCATCAGCCTTAGGATACTGTTAGTGTTAGGGTTAGGGTTAGCATCAGCCCTATGATAGTGTTAGGGTTAGGGTTAGCATCAGCCCTAGGATAGTGTTAGGGTTAGGGTTATGGTTAGCATCAGCCCTAGGATAGTGTTAGGGTTAGGGTTAGCATCAGCCCTAAGATAGTGTTAGGGTTAGGGTTAGGGTTAGCATCAGGTCTAGGATAGTGTTAGGGTTAGGGTTAGCATCAGCCTTAGGATAGTGTTAGGGTTAGGGTTAGGGTTAGCATCAGCCCTAGGATAGTGTTAGGGTTAGGGTTAGCATCAGCCCTAGGATAGTGTTAGGTTTAGGGTTAGGGTTAGCATCAGCCCTAGGATAGTGTTAGGGTTAGGGTTAGACTCAGCCCTAGGAGAGTGTTAGGGTTAGGGTAAGGGTTAGCATCACCCCTAGGATAGTGATAGGGTTAGGGTTAGCATCAGACCTAGGATAATGTTATGGTTAGGGTGATGGTTAGCATCAGCCCTAGGATAGTGTTAGGGTTAGGGTTAGGGTTAGCATCAGCCCCAGGATAGTGTTAGGTTTAGGGTTAGCATCAGCCCTAGGAGAGTGTTAGGGTTAGGGTTAGGGTTAGCATCAGCCCTAGGATAGTGTTAGCGTTAGGGTTAGCATCAACCCTAGGATAGTGTTAGGGTTAGGGTTAGGGTTAGCATCAGCCCTAGGATAGTGTTATGGTTAGAGATAGCATCAGCCCTAGGATAGTGTTAGGGTTAGGGTTAGAGTTAGCATCAACCCTAGGATAGTGTTAGGGTTAGGGTTAGGGTTAGCATCAGCCCTAGGATAGTGTTATGGTTAGAGATAGCATCAGCCCTAGGATAGTGTTAGGGTTAGGGTTAGGGTTAGCATCAGCCCGAGGATAGTGTTAGGGTTAGGATTAGGGCTGGCATCAGCCCTAGGATACTGTTAGGGTTAGGGTTAGCATCAGCCCTAGGATAGTGTTAGGGTTAGGGTGAGGGTTAGCCTCAGCCCTAGGGTAGTGTTAGGGTTAGGGTTAGGGTTAGCATCAGGCCTAGGATAGTGTTAGGGTTAGGGTTAGCATCAGCCTTAGGATACTGTTAGGGTTAGGGTTAGGGTTAGCATCAGCCCTAGGATAGTGTTAGGGTTAGGGTTAGCATCAGCCCTAGGATAGTGTTAGGGTTAGGGTTATGGTTAGCAACAGCTCTAGGATAATGTTAGGGTTAGGGTAGCATCAGCCCTAATATATTGTTAGGGATAGGGTTAGGGTTAGCATCAGGTCTAGGATAGTGTTAGGGTTAGGGTTAGCATCAGCCTTAGGATAGTGTTAGGGTTAGGGTTAGCATCAGCCCTAGGATAGTGTTAGGGTTAGGGTTACGGTTAGCATCAGCCCTAGGATAGTGTTAGGGTTAGGGTTAGAATCACCCCTAGGATAGTGTTAGCGTTAGGGTTAGGGTTATCATCAGACCTTGGATAGTGTTAATGTTAGGGTTAGCATCAGCCCTAGGATAGTGTTAGGGTTTGGGTTAGGGTTAGCATCAGCCCTAGGATAGTGTTAGGGTTAGGGTTAGGGTTATCATCAGGCCTAGGATAGTGTTAGGGTTAGGGTTAGGGCTGGCATCAGCCCTAGGATACTGTTAGGGTTAGGGTTAGCATCAGCCCTAGGATAGCGTTAGGGTTAGGGTTAGGGTTAGCATCAGCCCTAGGATAGTGTTAGGATTAGGGTTAGCATCAGCCTTAGGATACTGTTAGTGTTAGGGTTAGGGTTAGCATCAGCCCTATGATAGGGTTAGGGTTAGGGTTAGCATCAGCCCTAGGATAGTGTTAGGGTTAGGGTTATGGTTAGCATCAGCCCTAGAATAGTGTTAGGGTTAGGGTTAGCATCAGCCCTAAGATAGTGTTAGGGTTAGGGTTAGGGTTAGCATCAGGTCTAGGATAGTGTTAGGGTTAGGGTTAGCATCAGCCTTAGGATAGTGTTAGGGTTAGGGTTAGGGTTAGTATCAGCCCTAGGATAGTGTTAGGGTTAGGGTTAGCATCAGCCCTAGGATAGTGTTAGGTTTAGGGTTAGGGTTAGCATCAGCCCTAGGATAGTGTTAGGGTTAGGGTTAGACTCAGCCCTAGGAGAGTGTTAGGGTTAGGGTTAGGGTTAGCATCAGCCCTAGGATAGTGATAGGGTTAGGGTTAGCATCAGACCTAGGATAATGTTATGGTTAGGGTGATGGTTAGCATCAGCCCTAGGATAGTGTTAGGGTTAGGGTTAGGGTTAGCATCAGCCCCAGGATAGTGTTAGGTTTAGGGTTAGCATCAGCCCTAGGAGAGTGTTAGGGTTAGGGTTAGGGTTAGCCTCAGCCCTAGGGTAGTGTTAGGGTTAGGGTTAGGGTTAGCATCAGGCCTAGGATACTGTTAGGGTTTGGGTTAGCATCAGCCTTAGGATACTGTTAGGGTTAGGGTTAGGGTTAGCATCAGCCCTAGGATATTGTTAGGGTTAGGGTTATGGTTAGCATCAGCTCTAGGATAATGTTAGGGTTAGGGTTAGCATCAGCCCTAATATATTGTTAGGGATAGGGTTAGGGTTAGCATCAGGTCTAGGATAGTTTTAGGGTTAGGGTTAGCATCAGCCTTAGGATAGTGTTAGGGTTAGGGTTAGCATCAGCCCTAGGATAGTGTTAGGGTTAGGGTTACGGTTAGCATCAGCCCTAGGATAGTGTTAGGGTTAGGGTTAGAATCACCCCTAGGATAGTGTTAGCGTTAGGGTTAGGGTTATCATCAGACCTTGGATAGTGTTAGTGTTAGGGTTAGCATCAGCCATAGGATAGTGTTAGGGTTTGGGTTAGGGTTAGCATCAGCCCTAGGATAGTGTTAGGGTTAGGGTTAGGGTTATCATCAGGCCTAGGATAGTGTTAGGATTAGGGTTAGCATCAGCCCTAGGATAGTGTTCGGGTTAGTGTTAGGGTTATCATCAGGCCTAGGATAGTGTTAGTTTTAGGGTTAGCATCAGCCCTAGGATAGTGTTAGGGTTAGGGTTAGGATAAACATCAGCCCTAGGATAGTGTTAGGGTTAGAGTTAGCATCAGCCCTAGGATAGTGTTAGGGTTAGGGTTAGCATCAGCCCTAGGATAGTGTTACGGTTAGGGTTAGGGTTAGCATCAGGCCTAGGATAGTGTTAGGGTTAGGGTTAGGATCAGCCCTAGGATAGTGTTAGGGTTAGTGTTAGGGTTAGCATCAGCCCTAGGATAGTGTTAGGGTAAGGGTTAGCATCAGCCATAGGATAGTGTTAGGGTTAGGGTTATGGTTAGCATCAGCCGTAGGATAGTGTTAGGGTTAGGGTTATGGTTAGCATCAGCCGTAGGATAGTGTTAGGGTTAGGGTTAGCATCAGCCCTAAGATAGTGTTAGGGTTAGGGTTAGGGTAAATATCAGCTTAGGATAGTGTTAGGGTTAGGGTTAGGGTTAGCATCAGCCCTAGGATAGTGTTAGGGTTAGGGTTAGCATCACCCCTAGGACAGTGTTAGGGTTAGGGTTAGGGTTAGGGTTAGCATCAGCCCTAGGATAGTGTTAGGGTTAGGGTTAGCATCAGCCCTAGGATAGTGTTAGGGTTAGGGTTAGGTTTAGCATCAGCCCTAGGATAGTGTTAGGGTTAGGGTTAGCATCAGCCCTAAGATAGTGTTAGGGTTAGGGTTAGGGTTAGCATCAGGCCTAGGATAGTGTTAGGGTTAGGGTTAGCATCAGCCTTAGGATAGTGTTAGGGTTAGGGTTAGGGTTAGCATCAGCCCTAGGATAGTGTTAGCGTTAGGGTTACCATCAGCCCTAGGATAGTGTTAGTGTTAGGGTTAGGGTTAGCATCAGCCCTAGGATAGTGTTATGGTTAGAGATAGCATCAGCCCTAGGATAGTGTTAGAGTTAGGGTTAGGGTTAGCATCAGCCCTAGGATAGTGTCAGGGTTAGAGTTAGGGTGAGCATCAGGCCTAGGATAGTGTTAGGGTTAGGGTTAGCATCAGCCTTAGGATAGTGTTAGGGTTAGGGTTAGGGTTAGCATCAGCCCTAGGATAGTGTTAGAGTTAGTGTTAGCATCAGCCCTAGGATAGTGTTAGGGTTACGGTTAGGGTTAGTATCAGCCCTAGGATAGTGTTAGGGTTAGGGTTAGGGTTAGTATCAGCCCTAGGATAGTGTTAGGGTTAGGGATAGGGCTGGCATCAGCCCTAGGATACTGTTAGGGTTAGGGTTAGCATCAGCCCTAGGATAGCGTTAGGGTTAGGGTTAGGGTTAGCATCAGCCCTAGGATAGTGTTAGGGTTAGGGTTAGGGTTAGCATCAGGCCTAGGTTAGTGTTAGGATTAGGGTTAGCATCAGCCTTAGGATACTGTTAGTGTTAGGGTTAGGGTTAGCATCAGCCCTATGATAGTGTTAGGGTTAGGGTTAGCATCAGCCCTAGGATAGTGTTAGGGTTAGGGTTATGGTTAGCATCAGCCCTAGGATAGTGTTAGGGTCAGGGTTAGCATCAGCCCTAAGATAGTGATAGTGTTAGGGTTAGGGTTAGCATCAGGTCTAGGATAGTGTTAGGGTTAGGGTTAGCATCAGCCTTAGGATAGTGTTAGGGTTAGGGTTAGGGTTAGTATCAGCCCTAGGATAGTGTTAGGGTTAGGGTTAGCATCAGCCCTAGGATAGTGTTAGGTTTAGGGTTAGGGTTAGCATCAGCCCTAGGATAGTGTTAGGGTTAGGGTTAGACTCAGCCCTAGGAGAGTGTTAGGGTTAGGGTTAGGGTTAGCATCAGCCCTAGGATAGTGATAGGGTTAGGGTTAGCATCGGACCTAGGATAATGTTATGGTTAGGGTGATGGTTAGCATCAGCCCTAGGATAGTGTTAGGGTTAGGGTTAGGGTTAGCATCAGCCCCAGGATAGTGTTAGGTTTAGGGTTAGCATCAGCCCTAGGAGAGTGTTAGGGTTAGGGTTAGGGTTAGCATCAGCCCTAGGATAGTGTTAGCGTTAGGGTTAGCATCAACCCTAGGATAGTGTTAGGGTTAGGGTTAGGGTTAGCATCAGCCCTAGGATAGTGTTATGGTTAGAGATAGCATCAGCCCTAGGATAGTGTTAGGGTTAGGGTTAGGGTTAGCATCAGCCCGAGGATAGTGTTAGGGTTAGGGTTAGGGCTGGCATCAGCCCTAGGATACTGTTAGGGTTAGGGTTAGCATCAGCCCTAGGATAGTGTTAGGGTTAGGGTTAGGGTTAGCCTCAGCCCTAGGGTAGTGTTAGGGTTAGGGTTAGGGTTAGCATCAGGCCTAGGATAGTGTTAGGGTTAGGGTTAGCATCAGCCTTAGGATACTGTTAGGGTTAGGGTTAGGGTTAGCATCAGCCCTAGGATAGTGTTAGGGTTAGGGTTAGGGTTAGCATCAGGCCTAGGATAGTGTTAGGGTTAGGGTTAGGATCAGCCCTAGGATAGTGTTAGGGTTAGTGTTAGGGTTAGCATCAGCCCTAGGATAGTGTTAGGGTAAGGGTTAGCATTAGCCATAGGATAGTGTTAGGGTTAGGGTTATGGTTAGCATGAGCCGTAGGATAGTGTTAGGGTTAGGGTTAAGGTTAGCATCAGCCGTAGGATAGTGTTAGGGTTAGGGTTACCATCAGCCCTAAGATAGTGTTAGGGTTAGGGTTAGGGTAAACATCAGCTTAGGATAGTGTTAGGGTTAGGGTTAGGGTTAGCATCAGCCCCAGGATAGTGTTAGGTTTAGGGTTAGCATCAGCCCTAGGAGAGTGTTAGGGTTAGGGTTAGGGTTAGCATCAGCCCTAGGATAGTGTTAGCGTTAGGGTTAGCATCAACCCTAGGATAGTGTTAGGGTTAGGGTTAGGGTTAGCATCAGCCCTAGGATAGTGTTATGGTTAGAGATAGCATCAGCCCTAGGATAGTGTTAGGGTTAGGGTTAGAGTTAGCATCATCCCTAGGATAGTGTTAGGGTTAGGGTTAGGGTTAGCATAAGCCCTAGGATAGTGTTATGGTTAGAGATAGCATCAGCCCTAGGATAGTGTTAGGGTTAGGGTTAGGGTTAGCATCAGCCCGAGGATAGTGTTAGGGTTAGCGTTAGGGCTGGCATCAGCCCTAGGATACTGTTAGGCTTAGGGTTAGCATCAGCCCTAGGATAGTGTTAGGGTTAGGGTTAGGGTTAGCCTCAGCCCTAGGGTAGTGTTAGGGTTAGGGTTAGGGTTAGCATCAGGCCTAGGATAGTGTTAGGGTTAGGGTTAGCATCAGCCTTAGGATACTGTTAGGGTTAGGGTTAGGGTTAGCATCAGCCCTAGGATAGTGTTAGGGTTAGGGTTAGCATCAGCCCTAGGATAGTGTTAGGGTTAGGGTTATGGTTAGCATCAGCTCTAGGATAATGTTAGGGTTAGGGTTAGCATCAGCCCTAATATATTGTTAGGGATAGGGTTAGGGTTAGCATCAGGTCTAGGATAGTGTTAGGGTTAGGGTTAGCATCAGCCTTAGGATAGTGTTAGGGTTAGGGTTAGTGTTAGCATCTGCCCTAGGATAGTGTTAGGTTTAGGGTTAGCATCAGCCCTAGGATAGTGTTAGGTTTAGGGTTAGGGTTAGCATCAGCCCTAGGATATTGTTAGGGTTAGGGTTAGACTGAGCCCTAGGATACTGTTAGGGTTATTGTTAGGGTTAGCATCAGCCCTAGGATAGTGTTAGGTTTAGGGTTAGCATCAGCCCTAGGAGAGTGTTAGGGTTAGGGTTAGGGTTAGCATCAGCCCTAGGATAGTGTTAGGGTTAGGGTTAGCATCAGCCCTAGGATAATGTTATGGTTAGGGTGATGGTTAGCATCAGCCCTAGGATAGTGTTAGGGTTAGGGTTAGGGTTAGCATCAGCCCTAGGATAGTGTTACGGTTAGGGTTAGACTCAGCCCTAGGATACTGTTAGGGTTATTGTTAGGGTTAGCATCAGCCCTAGGATAGTGTTAGGCTTAGGGTTAGCATCAGCCCTAGGAGAGTGTTAGGGTTAGGGTTAGGGTTAGCATCAGCCCTAGGATAGTGTTAGGGTTAGGGTTAGCATCAGCCCTAGGATAGTGTTAGGGTTAGTGTTAGGGTTAGCATCAGCCCTAGGATAGTGTTAGGGTAAGGGTTAGCATCAGCCATAGGATAGTGTTAGGGTTAGGGTTATGGTTAGCATCAGCCGTAGGATAGTGTTAGGGTTAGGGTTATGGTTAGCATCAGCCGTAGGATAGTGTTAGGGTTAGGGTTAGCATCAGCCCTAAGATAGTGTTAGGGTTAGGGTTAGGGTAAACATCAGCTTAGGATAGTGTTAGGGTTAGGGTTAGGGTTAGCATCAGCCCTAGGATAGTGTTAGGGTTAGGGTTAGCATCACCCCTAGGATAGTGTTAGGGTTAGGGTTAGGGTTAGGGTTAGCATCAGCCCTAGGATAGTGTTAGGGTTAGGGTTAGCATCAGCCCTAGGACAGTGTTAGGGTTAGGGTTAGGTTTAGCATCAACCCTAGGATAGTGTTAGGGTTAGGGTTAGCATCAGCCCTAAGATAGTGTTAGGGTTAGGGTTAGGGTTAGCATCAGGCCTAGGATAGTGTTAGGGTTAGGGTTAGCATCAGCCTTAGGATAGTGTTAGGGTTAGGGTTAGGGTTAGCATCAGCCCTAGGATAGTGTTAGCGTTAGGGTTACCATCAGCCCTAGGATAGTGTTAGGGTTAGGGTTAGGGTTAGCATCAGCCCTAGGATAGTGTTATGGTTAGAGATAGCATCAACCCTAGGATAGTGTTAGAGTTAGGGTTAGGGTTAGCATCAGCCCTAGGATAGTGTCAGGGTTAGAGTTAGGGTGAGCATCAGGCCTAGGATAGTGTTAGGGTTAGGGTTAGCATCAGCCTTAGGATAGTGTTAGGTTTAGGGTTAGGGTTAGCATCAGCCCTAGGATAGTGTTAGAGTTAGTGTTAGCATCAGCCCTAGGATAGTGTTAGGGTTAGGGTTAGGGTTAGTATCAGCCCTAGGATAGTGTTAGGGTTAGGGTTAGGGTTAGTATCAGCCCTAGGATAGTGTTAGGGTTAGGGATAGGGCTGGCATCAGCCCTAAGATACTGTTAGGGTTAGGGTTAGCATCAGCCCTAGGATAGCGTTAGGGTTAGGGTTAGGGTTAGCATCAGCCCTAGGATAGTGTTAGGGTTAGGGTTAGGGTTAGCATCAGGCCTAGGTTAGTGTTAGGATTAGGGTTAGCATCAGCCTTAGGATACTGTTAGTGTTAGGGTTAGGGTTAGCATCAGCCCTATGATAGTGTTAGGGTTAGGGTTAGCATCAGCCCTAGGATAGTGTTAGGGTTAGGGTTATGGTTAGCATCAGCCCTAGGATAGTGTTAGGGTTAGGGTTAGCATCAGCCCTAAGATAGTGTTAGGGTTAGGGTTAGGGTTAGCATCAGGTCTAGGATAGTGTTAGGGTTAGGGTTAGCATCAGCCTTAGGATAGTGTTAGGGTTAGGGTTAGGGTTAGCATCAGCCCTAGGATAGTGTTAGGGTTAGGGTTAGCATCAGCCCTAGGATAGTGTTAGGTTTAGGGTTAGGGTTAGCATCAGCCCTAGGATAGTGTTAGGGTTAGGGTTAGACTCAGCCCTAGGAGAGTGTTAGGGATAGGGTAAGGGTTAGCATCAGCCCTAGGATAGTGATAGGGTTAGGGTTAGCATCAGACCTAGGATAATGTTATGGTTAGGGTGATGGTTAGCATCAGCCCTAGGATAGTGTTAGGGTTAGGGTTAGGGTTAGCATCAGCCCCAGGATAGTGTTAGGTTTAGGGTTAGCATCAGCCCTAAGAGAGTGTTAGGGTTAGGGTTAGGGTTAGCATCAGCCCTAGGATAGTGTTAGCGTTAGGGTTAGCATCAACCCTAGGATAGTGTTAGGGTTAGGGTTAGGGTTAGCATCAGCCCTAGGATAGTGTTATGGTTAGAGATAGCATCAGCCCTAGGATAGTGTTAGGGTTAGGGTTAGAGTTAGCATCAACCCTAGGATAGTGTTAGGGTTAGGGTTAGGGTTAGCATCAGCCCTAGGATAGTGTTATGGTTAGAGATAGCATCAGCCCTAGGATAGTGTTAGGGTTAGGGTTAGGGTTAGCATCAGCCCGAGGATAGTGTTAGGGTTAGGATTAGGGCTGGCATCAGCCCTAGGATACTGTTAGGGTTAGGGTTAGCATCAGCCCTAGGATAGTGTTAGGGTTAGGGTGAGGGTTAGCCTCAGCCCTAGGGTAGTGTTAGGGTTAGGGTTAGGGTTAGCATCAGGCCTAGGATAGTGTTAGGGTTAGGGTTAGCATCAGCCTTAGGATACTGTTAGGGTTAGGGTTAGGGTTAGCATCAGCCCTAGGATAGTGTTAGGGTTAGGGTTAGCATCAGCCCTAGGATAGTGTTAGGGTTAGGGTTATGGTTAGCAACAGCTCTAGGATAATGTTAGGGTTAGGGTAGCATCAGCCCTAATATATTGTTAGGGATAGGGTTAGGGTTAGCATCAGGTCTAGGATAGTGTTAGGGTTAGGGTTAGCATCAGCCTTAGGATAGTGTTAGGGTTAGGGTTAGCATCAGCCCTAGGATAGTGTTAGGGTTAGGGTTACGGTTAGCATCAGCCCTAGGATAGTGTTAGGGTTAGGGTTAGAATCACCCCTAGGATAGTGTTAGCGTTAGGGTTAGGGTTATCATCAGACCTTGGATAGTGTTAATGTTAGGGTTAGCATCAGCCCTAGGATAGTGTTAGGGTTTGGGTTAGGGTTAGCATCAGCCCTAGGATAGTGTTAGGGTTAGGGTTAGGGTTATCATCAGGCCTAGGATAGTGTTAGGGTTAGGGTTAGGGCTGGCATCAGCCCTAGGATACTGTTAGGGTTAGGGTTAGCATCAGCCCTAGGATAGCGTTAGGGTTAGGGTTAGGGTTAGCATCAGCCCTAGGATAGTGTTAGGATTAGGGTTAGCATCAGCCTTAGGATACTGTTAGTGTTAGGGTTAGGGTTAGCATCAGCCCTATGATAGGGTTAGGGTTAGGGTTAGCATCAGCCCTAGGATAGTGTTAGGGTTAGGGTTATGGTTAGCATCAGCCCTAGAATAGTGTTAGGGTTAGGGTTAGCATCAGCCCTAAGATAGTGTTAGGGTTAGGGTTAGGGTTAGCATCAGGTCTAGGATAGTGTTAGGGTTAGGGTTAGCATCAGCCTTAGGATAGTGTTAGGGTTAGGGTTAGGGTTAGTATCAGCCCTAGGATAGTGTTAGGGTTAGGGTTAGCATCAGCCCTAGGATAGTGTTAGGTTTAGGGTTAGGGTTAGCATCAGCCCTAGGATAGTGTTAGGGTTAGGGTTAGACTCAGCCCTAGGAGAGTGTTAGGGTTAGGGTTAGGGTTAGCATCAGCCCTAGGATAGTGATAGGGTTAGGGTTAGCATCAGACCTAGGATAATGTTATGGTTAGGGTGATGGTTAGCATCAGCCCTAGGATAGTGTTAGGGTTAGGGTTAGGGTTAGCATCAGCCCCAGGATAGTGTTAGGTTTAGGGTTAGCATCAGCCCTAGGAGAGTGTTAGGGTTAGGGTTAGGGTTAGCCTCAGCCCTAGGGTAGTGTTAGGGTTAGGGTTAGGGTTAGCATCAGGCCTAGGATACTGTTAGGGTTTGGGTTAGCATCAGCCTTAGGATACTGTTAGGGTTAGGGTTAGGGTTAGCATCAGCCCTAGGATATTGTTAGGGTTAGGGTTATGGTTAGCATCAGCTCTAGGATAATGTTAGGGTTAGGGTTAGCATCAGCCCTAATATATTGTTAGGGATAGGGTTAGGGTTAGCATCAGGTCTAGGATAGTTTTAGGGTTAGGGTTAGCATCAGCCTTAGGATAGTGTTAGGGTTAGGGTTAGCATCAGCCCTAGGATAGTGTTAGGGTTAGGGTTACGGTGAGCATCAGCCCTAGGATAGTGTTAGGGTTAGGGTTAGAATCACCCCTAGGATAGTGTTAGCGTTAGGGTTAGGGTTATCATCAGACCTTGGATAGTGTTAGTGTTAGGGTTAGCATCAGCCATAGGATAGTGTTAGGGTTTGGGTTAGGGTTAGCATCAGCCCTAGGATAGTGTTAGGGTTAGGGTTAGGGTTATCATCAGGCCTAGGATAGTGTTAGGATTAGGGTTAGCATCAGCCCTAGGATAGTGTTCGGGTTAGTGTTAGGGTTATCATCAGGCCTAGGATAGTGTTAGTTTTAGGGTTAGCATCAGCCCTAGGATAGTGTTAGGGTTAGGGTTAGGATAAACATCAGCCCTAGGATAGTGTTAGGGTTAGAGTTAGCATCAGCCCTAGGATAGTGTTAGGGTTAGGGTTAGCATCAGCCCTAGGATAGTGTTACGGTTAGGGTTAGGGTTAGCATCAGGCCTAGGATAGTGTTAGGGTTAGGGTTAGGATCAGCCCTAGGATAGTGTTAGGGTTAGTGTTAGGGTTAGCATCAGCCCTAGGATAGTGTTAGGGTAAGGGTTAGCATCAGCCATAGGATAGTGTTAGGGTTAGGGTTATGGTTAGCATCAGCCGTAGGATAGTGTTAGGGTTAGGGTTATGGTTAGCATCAGCCGTAGGATAGTGTTAGGGTTAGGGTTAGCATCAGCCCTAAGATAGTGTTAGGGTTAGGGTTAGGGTAAATATCAGCTTAGGATAGTGTTAGGGTTAGGGTTAGGGTTAGCATCAGCCCTAGGATAGTGTTAGGGTTAGGGTTAGCATCACCCCTAGGACAGTGTTAGGGTTAGGGTTAGGGTTAGGGTTAGCATCAGCCCTAGGATAGTGTTAGGGTTAGGGTTAGCATCAGCCCTAGGATAGTGTTAGGGTTAGGGTTAGGTTTAGCATCAGCCCTAGGATAGTGTTAGGGTTAGGGTTAGCATCAGCCCTAAGATAGTGTTAGGGTTAGGGTTAGGGTTAGCATCAGGCCTAGGATAGTGTTAGATTTAGGGTTAGCATCAGCCTTAGGATAGTGTTAGGGTTAGGGTTAGGGTTAGCATCAGCCCTAGGATAGTGTTAGCGTTAGGGTTACCATCAGCCCTAGGATAGTGTTAGTGTTAGGGTTAGGGTTAGCATCAGCCCTAGGATAGTGTTATGGTTAGAGATAGCATCAGCCCTAGGATAGTGTTAGAGTTAGGGTTAGGGTTAGCATCAGCCCTAGGATAGTGTCAGGGTTAGAGTTAGGGTGAGCATCAGGCCTAGGATAGTGTTAGGGTTAGGGTTAGCATCAGCCTTAGGATAGTGTTAGGGTTAGGGTTAGGGTTAGCATCAGCCCTAGGATAGTGTTAGAGTTAGTGTTAGCATCAGCCCTAGGATAGTGTTAGGGTTAGGGTTAGGGTTAGTATCAGCCCTAGGATAGTGTTAGGGTTAGGGTTAGGGTTAGTATCAGCCCTAGGATAGTGTTAGGGTTAGGGATAGGGCTGGCATCAGCCCTAGGATACTGTTAGGGTTAGGGTTAGCATCATCCCTAGGATAGCGTTAGGGTTAGGGTTAGGGTTAGCATCAGCCCTAGGATAGTGTTAGGGTTAGGGTTAGGGTTAGCATCAGGCCTAGGTTAGTGTTAGGATTAGGGTTAGCATCAGCCTTAGGATACTGTTAGTGTTAGGGTTAGGGTTAGCATCAGCCCTATGATAGTGTTAGGGTTAGGGTTAGCATCAGCCCTAGGATAGTGTTAGGGTTAGGGTTATGGTTAGCATCAGCCCTAGGATAGTGTTAGGGTTAGGGTTAGCATCAGCCCTAAGATAGTGATAGTGTTAGGGTTAGGGTTAGCATCAGGTCTAGGATAGTGTTAGGGTTAGGGTTAGCATCAGCCTTAGGATAGTGTTAGGGTTAGGGTTAGGGTTAGTATCAGCCCTAGGATAGTGTTAGGGTTAGGGTTAGCATCAGCCCTAGGATAGTGTTAGGTTTAGGGTTAGGGTTAGCATCAGCCCTAGGATAGTGTTAGGGTTAGGGTTAGACTCAGCCCTAGGAGAGTGTTAGGGTTAGGGTTAGGGTTAGCATCAGCCCTAGGATAGTGATAGGGTTAGGGTTAGCATCAGACCTAGGATAATGTTATGGTTAGGGTGATGGTTAGCATCAGCCCTAGGATAGTGTTAGGGTTAGGGTTAGGGTTAGCATCAGCCCCAGGATAGTGTTAGGTTTAGGGTTAGCATCAGCCCTAGGAGAGTGTTAGGGTTAGGGTTAGGGTTAGCATCAGCCCTAGGATAGTGTTAGCGTTAGGGTTAGCATCAACCCTAGGATAGTGTTAGGGTTAGGGTTAGGGTTAGCATCAGCCCTAGGATAGTGTTATGGTTAGAGATAGCATCAGCCCTAGGATAGTGTTAGGGTTAGGGTTAGGGTTAGCATCAGCCCGAGGATAGTGTTAGGGTTAGGGTTAGGGCTGGCATCAGCCCTAGGATACTGTTAGGGTTAGGGTTAGCATCAGCCCTAGGATAGTGTTAGGGTTAGGGTTAGGGTTAGCCTCAGCCCTAGGGTAGTGTTAGGGTTAGGGTTAGGGTTAGCATCAGGCCTAGGATAGTGTTAGGGTTAGGGTTAGCATCAGCCTTAGGATACTGTTAGGGTTAGGGTTAGGGTTAGCATCAGCCCTAGGATAGTGTTAGGGTTAGGGTTAGGGTTAGCATCAGGCCTAGGATAGTGTTAGGGTTAGGGTTAGGATCAGCCCTAGGATAGTGTTAGGGTTAGTGTTAGGGTTAGCATCAGCCCTAGGATAGTGTTAGGGTAAGGGTTAGCATTAGCCATAGGATAGTGTTAGGGTTAGGGTTATGGTTAGCATGAGCCGTAGGATAGTGTTAGGGTTAGGGTTATGGTTAGCATCAGCCGTAGGATAGTGTTAGGGTTAGGGTTAGCATCAGCCCTAAGATAGTGTTAGGGTTAGGGTTAGGGTAAACATCAGCTTAGGATAGTGTTAGGGTTAGGGTTAGGGTTAGCATCAGCCCTAGGATAGTGTTAGGGTTAGGGTTAGCATCACCCCTAGGATAGTGTTAGGGTTAGGGTTAGGGTTAGGGTTAGCATCAGCCCTAGGATAGTGTTAGGGTTAGGGTTAGCATCAGCCCTAGGATAGTGTTAGGGTTAGGGTTAGGTTTAGCATCAGCCCTAGGATAGTGTTAGGTTTAGGGTTAGCATCAGCCCTAAGATAGTGTTAGGGTTAGGGTTAGGGTTAGCATCAGGCCTAGGATAGTGTTAGGGTTAGGGTTAGCATCAGCCTTAGGATAGTGTTAGGGTTAGGGTTAGGGTTAGCATCAGCCCTAGGATAGTGTTAGCGTTAGGGTTACCATCAGCCCTAGGATAGTGTTAGGGTTAGGGTTAGGGTTAGCATCAGCCCTAGGATAGTGTTATGGTTAGAGATAGCATCAGCCCTAGGATAGTGTTAGAGTTAGGGTTAGGGTTAGCATCAGCCCTAGGATAGTGTCAGGGTTAGAGTTAGGGTTAGCATCAGGCCTAGGATAGTGTTAGGGTTAGGGTTAGCATCAGCCTTAGGATAGTGTTAGGGTTAGGGTTAGGGTTAGCATCAGCCCTAGGATAGTGTTAGAGTTAGTGTTAGCATCAGCCCTAGGATAGTGTTAGGGTTAGGGTTAGGGTTAGTATCAGCCCTAGGATAGTGTTAGGGTTAGGGTTAGGGTTAGTATCAGCCCTAGGATAGTGTTAGGGTTAGGGATAGGGCTGGCATCAGCCCTAGGATACTGTTAGGGTTAGGGTTAGCATCAGCCCTAGGATAGCGTTAGGGTTAGGGTTAGGGTTAGCATCAGCCCTAGGATAGTGTTAGGGTTAGGGTTAGGGTTAGCATCAGGCCTAGGTTAGTGTTAGGATTAGGGTTAGCATCAGCCTTAGGATACTGTTAGTGTTAGGGTTAGGGTTAGCATCAGCCCTATGATAGTGTTAGGGTTAGGGTTAGCATCAGCCCTAGGATAGTGTTAGGGTTAGGGTTATGGTTAGCATCAGCCCTAGGATAGTGTTAGGGTTAGGGTTAGCATCAGCCCTAAGATAGTGTTAGGGTTAGGGTTAGGGTTAGCATCAGGTCTAGGATAGTGTTTGGGTTAGGGTTAGCATCAGCCTTAGGATAGTGTTAGGGTTAGGGTTAGGGTTAGTATCAGCCCTAGGATATTGTTAGGGTTAGGGTTAGCATCAGCCCTAGGATAGTGTTAGGTTTAGGGTTAGTGTTAGCATCAGCCCTAGGATAGTGTTAGGGTTAGGGTTAGACTCAGCCCTAGGAGAGTGTTAGGGTTAGGGTTAGGGTTAGCATCAGCCCTAGGATAGTGATAGGGTTAGGGTTAGCATCAGACCTAGGATAATGTTATGGTTAGGGTGATGGTTAGCATCAGCCCTAGGATAGTGTTAGGGTTAGGGTTAGGGTTAGCATCAGCCCCAGGATAGTGTTAGGTTTAGGGTTAGCATCAGCCCTAGGAGAGTGTTAGGGTTAGGGTTAGGGTTAGCATCAGCCCTAGGATAGTGTTAGCGTTAGGGTTAGCATCAACCCTAGGATAGTGTTAGGGTTAGGGTTAGGGTTAGCATCAGCCCTAGGATAGTGTTATGGTTAGAGATAGCATCAGCCCTAGGATAGTGTTAGGGTTAGGGTTAGAGTTAGCATCAACCCTAGGATAGTGTTAGGGTTAGGGTTAGGGTTAGCATCAGCCCTAGGATAGTGTTATGGTTAGAGATAGCATCAGCCCTAGGATAGTGTTAGGGTTAGGGTTAGAGTTAGCATCAACCTTAGGATAGTGTTAGGGTTAGGGTTAGGGTTAGCATCAGCCTGAGGATAGTGTTAGGGTTAGGGTTAGGGCTGGCATCAGCCCTAGGATACTGTTAGGGTTAGGGTTAGCATCAGCCCTAGGATAATGTTAGGGTTAGGGTTAGGGTTAGCCTCAGCCCTAGGGTAGTGTTAGGGTTAGGGTTAGGGTTAGCATCAGGCCTAGGATAGTGTTAGGGTTAGGGTTAGCATCAGCCTTAGGATACTGTTAGGGTTAGGGTTAGGGTTAGCATCAGCCCTAGGATAGTGTTAGGGTTAGGGTTAGGGTTAGCATCAGCCCTAGGATAGTGTTAGGGTTAGGGTTAGGGTTATCATCAGCCCTAGGATAGTGTTAGGATTAGGGTTAGCATCAGCCCTAGGATAGTGTTCGGGTTAGTGTTAGGGTTATCATCAGGCCTAGGATAGTGTTAGTTTTAGGGTTAGCATCAGCCCTAGGATAGTGTTAGGGTTAGGGTTAGGATAAACATCAGCCCTAGGATAGTGTTAGGGTTAGAGTTAGCATCAGCCTTAGGATAGTGTTAGGGTTAGGGTTAGGGTTAGTATCAGCCCTAGGATAGTGTTAGGGTTAGGGTTAGCATCAGCCCTAGGATAGTGTTAGGTTTAGGGTTAGGGTTAGCATCAGCCCTAGGATAGTGTTAGGGTTAGGGTTAGACTCAGCCCTAGGAGAGTGTTAGGGTTAGGGTTAGGGTTAGCATCAGCCCTAGGATAGTGATAGGGTTAGGGTTAGCATCAGACCTAGGATAATGTTATGGTTAGGGTGATGGTTAGCATCAGCCCTAGGATAGTGTTAGGGTTAGGGTTAGGGTTAGCATCAGCCCCAGGATAGTGTTAGGTTTAGGGTTAGCATCAGCCCTAGGAGAGTGTTAGGGTTAGGGTTAGGGTTAGCATCAGCCCTAGGATAGTGTTAGCGTTAGGGTTAGCATCAACCCTAGGATAGTGTTAGGGTTAGGGTTAGGGTTAGCATCAGCCCTAGGATAGTGTTATGGTTAGAGATAGCATCAGCCCTAGGATAGTGTTAGGGTTAGGGTTAGGGTTAGCATCAGCCCGAGGATAGTGTTAGGGTTAGGGTTAGGGCTGGCATCAGCCCTAGGATACTGTTAGGGTTAGGGTTAGCATCAGCCCTAGGATAGTGTTAGGGTTAGGGTTAGGGTTAGCCTCAGCCCTAGGGTAGTGTTAGGGTTAGGGTTAGGGTTAGCATCAGGCCTAGGATAGTGTTAGGGTTAGGGTTAGCATCAGCCTTAGGATACTGTTAGGGTTAGGGTTAGGGTTAGCATCAGCCCTAGGATAGTGTTAGGGTTAGGGTTAGGGTTAGCATCAGGCCTAGGATAGTGTTAGGGTTAGGGTTAGGATCAGCCCTAGGATAGTGTTAGGGTTAGTGTTAGGGTTAGCATCAGCCCTAGGATAGTGTTAGGGTAAGGGTTAGCATCAGCCATAGGATAGTGTTAGGGTTAGGGTTATGGTTAGCATGAGCCGTAGGATAGTGTTAGGGTTAGGGTTATGGTTAGCATCAGCCGTAGGATAGTGTTAGGGTTAGGGTTAGCATCAGCCCTAAGATAGTGTTAGGGTTAGGGTTAGGGTAAACATCAGCTTAGGATAGTGTTAGGGTTAGGGTTAGGGTTAGCATCAGCCCTAGGATAGTGTTAGGGTTAGGGTTAGCATCACCCCTAGGATAGTGTTAGGGTTAGGGTTAGGGTTAGGGTTAGCATCAGCCCTAGGATAGTGTTAGGGTTAGGGTTAGCATCAGCCCTAGGATAGTGTTAGGGTTAGGGTTAGGTTTAGCATCAGCCCTAGGATAGTGTTAGGTTTAGGGTTAGCATCAGCCCTAAGATAGTGTTAGGGTTAGGGTTAGGGTTAGCATCAGGCCTAGGATAGTGTTAGGGTTAGGGTTAGCATCAGCCTTAGGATAGTGTTAGGGTTAGGGTTAGGGTTAGCATCAGCCCTAGGATAGTGTTAGCGTTAGGGTTACCATCAGCCCTAGGATAGTGTTAGGGTTAGGGTTAGGGTTAGCATCAGCCCTAGGATAGTGTTATGGTTAGAGATAGCATCAGCCCTAGGATAGTGTTAGAGTTAGGGTTAGGGTTAGCATCAGCCCTAGGATAGTGTCAGGGTTAGAGTTAGGGTTAGCATCAGGCCTAGGATAGTGTTAGGGTTAGGGTTAGCATCAGCCTTAGGATAGTGTTAGGGTTAGGGTTAGGGTTAGCATCAGCCCTAGGATAGTGTTAGAGTTAGTGTTAGCATCAGCCCTAGGATAGTGTTAGGGTTAGGGTTAGGGTTAGTATCAGCCCTAGGATAGTGTTAGGGTTAGGGTTAGGGTTAGTATCAGCCCTAGGATAGTGTTAGGGTTAGGGATAGGGCTGGCATCAGCCCTAGGATACTGTTAGGGTTAGGGTTAGCATCAGCCCTAGGATAGCGTTAGGGTTAGGGTTAGGGTTAGCATCAGCCCTAGGATAGTGTTAGGGTTAGGGTTAGGGTTAGCATCAGGCCTAGGTTAGTGTTAGGATTAGGGTTAGCATCAGCCTTAGGATACTGTTAGTGTTAGGGTTAGGGTTAGCATCAGCCCTATGATAGTGTTAGGGTTAGGGTTAGCATCAGCCCTAGGATAGTGTTAGGGTTAGGGTTATGGTTAGCATCAGCCCTAGGATAGTGTTAGGGTTAGGGTTAGCATCAGCCCTAAGATAGTGTTAGGGTTAGGGTTAGGGTTAGCATCAGGTCTAGGATAGTGTTTGGGTTAGGGTTAGCATCAGCCTTAGGATAGTGTTAGGGTTAGGGTTAGGGTTAGTATCAGCCCTAGGATATTGTTAGGGTTAGGGTTAGCATCAGCCCTAGGATAGTGTTAGGTTTAGGGTTAGGGTTAGCATCAGCCCTAGGATAGTGTTAGGGTTAGGGTTAGACTCAGCCCTAGGAGAGTGTTAGGGTTAGGGTTAGGGTTAGCATCAGCCCTAGGATAGTGATAGGGTTAGGGTTAGCATCAGACCTAGGATAATGTTATGGTTAGGGTGATGGTTAGCATCAGCCCTAGGATAGTGTTAGGGTTAGGGTTAGGGTTAGCATCAGCCCCAGGATAGTGTTAGGTTTAGGGTTAGCATCAGCCCTAGGAGAGTGTTAGGGTTAGGGTTAGGGTTAGCATCAGCCCTAGGATAGTGTTAGCGTTAGGGTTAGCATCAACCCTAGGATAGTGTTAGGGTTAGGGTTAGGGTTAGCATCAGCCCTAGGATAGTGTTATGGTTAGAGATAGCATCAGCCCTAGGATAGTGGTAGGGTTAGGGTTAGAGTTAGCATCAACCCTAGGATAGTGTTAGGGTTAGGGTTAGGGTTAGCATCAGCCCTAGGATAGTGTTATGGTTAGAGATAGCATCAGCCCTAGGATAGTGTTAGGGTTAGGGTTAGAGTTAGCATCAACCCTAGGATAGTGTTAGGGTTAGGGTTAGGGTTAGCATCAGCCTGAGGATAGTGTTAGGGTTAGGGTTAGGGCTGGCATCAGCCCTAGGATACTGTTAGGGTTAGGGTTAGCATCAGCCCTAGGATAATGTTAGGGTTAGGGTTAGGGTTAGCCTCAGCCCTAGGGTAGTGTTAGGGTTAGGGTTAGGGTTAGCATCAGGCCTAGGATAGTGTTAGGGTTAGGGTTAGCATCAGCCTTAGGATACTGTTAGGGTTAGGGTTAGGGTTAGCATCAGCCCTAGGATAGTGTTAGGGTTAGGGTTAGGGTTAGCATCAGCCCTAGGATAGTGTTAGGGTTAGGGTTAGGGTTATCATCAGCCCTAGGAGAGTGTTAGGATTAGGGTTAGCATCAGCCCTAGGATAGTGTTCGGGTTAGTGTTAGGGTTATCATCAGGCCTAGGATAGTGTTAGTTTTAGGGTTAGCATCAGCCCTAGGATAGTGTTAGGGTTAGGGTTAGGATAAACATCAGCCCTAGGATAGTGTTAGGGTTAGAGTTAGCATCAGCCCTAGGATAGTGTTAGGGTTAGGGTTAGCATCAGCCCTAGGATAGTGTTACGGTTAGGGTTAGGGTTAGCATCAGGCCTAGGATAGTGTTAGGGTTAGGGTTAGGATCAGCCCTAGGATAGTGTTAGGGTTAGTGTTAGGGTTAGCATCAGCCCTAGGATAGTGTTAGGGTAAGGGTTAGCATCAGCCATAGGATAGTGTTAGGGTTAGGGTTATGGTTAGCATCAGCCCTAGGATAGTGTTAGGGTTAGGGTTAGCATCACCCCTAGGACAGTGTTAGGGTTAGGGTTAGGGTTAGGGTTAGCATCAGCCCTAGGATAGTGTTAGGGTTAGGGTTAGCATCAGCCCTAGGATAGTGTTAGGGTTAGGGTTAGGTTTAGCATCAGCCCTAGGATAGTGTTAGGGTTAGGGTTAGCATCAGCCCTAAGATAGTGTTAGGGTTAGGGTTAGGGTTAGCATCAGGCCTAGGATAGTGTTAGGGTTAGGGTTAGCATCAGCCTTAGGATAGTGTTAGGGTTAGGGTTAGGGTTAGCATCAGCCCTAGGATAGTGTTAGCGTTAGGGTTACCATCAGCCCTAGGATAGTGTTAGGGTTAGGGTTAGGGTTAGCATCAGCCCTAGGATAGTGTTATGGTTAGAGATAGCATCAGCCCTAGGATAGTGTTAGGGTTAGGGTTAGAGTTAGCATCAACCCTAGGATAGTGTTATGGTTAGGGTTAGGGTTAGCATCAGGCCTAGGATAGTGTTAGGGTTAGGGTTAGCATCAGCCTTAGGATAGTGTTAGGGTTAGGGTTAGGGTTAGCATCAGCCCTAGGATAGTGTTAGAGTTAGTGTTAGCATCAGCCCTAGGATAGTGTTAGGGTTAGGGTTAGGGTTAGTATCAGCCCTAGGATAGTGTTAGGGTTAGGGTTAGGGTTAGTATCAGCCCTAGGATAGTGTTAGGGTTAGGGATAGGGCTGGCATCAGCCCTAGGATACTGTTAGGGTTAGGGTTAGCATCAGCCCTAGGATAGCGTTAGGGTTAGGGTTAGGGTTAGCATCAGCCCTAGGATAGTGTTAGGGTTAGGGTTAGGGTTAGCATCAGGCCTAGGTTAGTGTTAGGATTAGGGTTAGCATCAGCCTTAGGATACTGTTAGTGTTAGGGTTAGGGTTAGCATCAGCCCTATGATAGTGTTAGGGTTAGGGTTAGCATCAGCCCTAGGATAGTGTTAGGGTTAGGGTTATGGTTAGCATCAGCCCTAGGATAGTGATAGGGTTAGGGTTAGCATCAGCCCTAAGATAGTGATAGTGTTAGGGTTAGGGTTAGCATCAGGTCTAGGATAGTGTTAGGGTTAGGGTTAGCATCAGCCTTAGGATAGTGTTAGGGTTAGGGTTAGGGTTAGTATCAGCCCTAGGATAGTGTTAGGGTTAGGGTTAGCATCAGCCCTAGGATAGTGTTAGGTTTAGGGTTAGGGTTAGCATCAGCCCTAGGATAGTGTTAGGGTTAGGGTTAGACTCTGCCCTAGGAGAGTGTTAGGGTTAGGGTTAGGGTTAGCATCAGCCCTAGGATAGTGATAGGGTTAGGGTTAGCATCAGACCTAGGATAATGTTATGGTTAGGGTGATGGTTAGCATCAGCCCTAGGATAGTGTTAGGGTTAGGGTTAGGGTTAGCATCAGCCCCAGGATAGTGTTAGGTTTAGGGTTAGCATCAGCCCTAGGAGAGTGTTAGGGTTAGGGTTAGGGTTAGCATCAGCCCTAGGATAGTGTTAGCGTTAGGGTTAGCATCAACCCTAGGATAGTGTTAGGGTTAGGGTTAGGGTTAGCATCAGCCCTAGGATAGTGTTATGGTTAGAGATAGCATCAGCCCTAGGATAGTGTTAGGGTTAGGGTTAGAGTTAGCATCAACCCTAGGATAGTGTTAGGGTTAGGGTTAGGGTTAGCATCAGCCCTAGGATAGTGTTATGGTTAGAGATAGCATCAGCCCTAGGATAGTGTTAGGGTTAGGGTTAGAGTTAGCATCAACCCTAGGATAGTGTTAGGGTTAGGGTTAGGGTTAGCATCAGCCTGAGGATAGTGTTAGGGTTAGGGTTAGGGCTGGCATCAGCCCTAGGATACTGTTAGGGTTAGGGTTAGCATCAGCCCTAGGATAGTGTTAGGGTTAGGGTTAGGGTTAGCCTCAGCCCTAGGGTAGTGTTAGGGTTAGGGTTAGGGTTAGCATCAGGCCTAGGATAGTGTTAGGGTTAGGGTTAGCATCAGCCTTAGGATACTGTTAGGGTTAGGGTTAGGGTTAGCATCAGCCCTAGGATAGTGTTAGGGTTAGGGTTAGGGTTAGCATCAGGCCTAGGATAGTGTTAGGGTTAGGGTTAGGATCAGCCCTAGGATAGTGTTAGGGTTAGTGTTAGGGTTAGCATCAGCCCTAGGATAGTGTTAGGGTAAGGGTTAGCATCAGCCATAGGATAGTGTTAGGGTTAGGGTTATGGTTAGCATGAGCCGTAGGATAGTGTTAGGGTTAGGGTTAGGGTTAGCATCAGCCCTAGGATAGTGTTAGAGTTAGTGTTAGCATCAGCCCTAGGATAGTGTTAGGGTTAGGGTTAGGGTTAGTATCAGCCCTAGGATAGTGTTAGGGTTAGGGTTAGCATCAGCCCTAAGATAGTGTTAGGGTTAGGGTTAGGGTAAACATCAGCTTAGGATAGTGTTAGGGTTAGGGTTAGGGTTAGCATCAGCCCTAGGATAGTGTTAGGGTTAGGGTTAGCATCACCCCTAGGATAGTGTTAGGGTTAGGGTTAGGGTTAGGGTTAGCATCAGCCCTAGGATAGTGTTAGGGTTAGGGTTAGCATCAGCCCTAGGATAGTGTTAGGGTTAGGGTTAGGTTTAGCATCAGCCCTAGGATAGTGTTAGGTTTAGGGTTAGCATCAGCCCTAAGATAGTGTTAGGGTTAGGGTTAGGGTTAGCATCAGGCCTAGGATAGTGTTAGGGTTAGGGTTAGCATCAGCCTTAGGATAGTGTTAGGGTTAGGGTTAGGGTTAGCATCAGCCCTAGGATAGTGTTAGCGTTAGGGTTACCATCAGCCCTAGGATAGTGTTAGGGTTAGGGTTAGGGTTAGCATCAGCCCTAGGATAGTGTTATGGTTAGAGATAGCATCAGCCCTAGGATAGTGTTAGAGTTAGGGTTAGGGTTAGCATCAGCCCTAGGATAGTGTCAGGGTTAGAGTTAGGGTTAGCATCAGGCCTAGGATAGTGTTAGGGTTAGGGTTAGCATCAGCCTTAGGATAGTGTTAGGGTTAGGGTTAGGGTTAGCATCAGCCCTAGGATAGTGTTAGAGTTAGTGTTAGCATCAGCCCTAGGATAGTGTTAGGGTTAGGGTTAGGGTTAGTATCAGCCCTAGGATAGTGTTAGGGTTAGGGTTAGGGTTAGTATCAGCCCTAGGATAGTGTTAGGGTTAGGGATAGGGCTGGCATCAGCCCTAGGATACTGTTAGGGTTAGGGTTAGCATCAGCCCTAGGATAGCGTTAGGGTTAGGGTTAGGGTTAGCATCAGCCCTAGGATAGTGTTAGGGTTAGGGTTAGGGTTAGCATCAGGCCTAGGTTAGTGTTAGGATTAGGGTTAGCATCAGCCTTAGGATACTGTTAGTGTTAGGGTTAGGGTTAGCATCAGCCCTATGATAGTGTTAGGGTTAGGGTTAGCATCAGCCCTAGGATAGTGTTAGGGTTAGGGTTATGGTTAGCATCAGCCCTAGGATAGTGTTAGGGTTAGGGTTAGCATCAGCCCTAAGATAGTGTTAGGGTTAGGGTTAGGGTTAGCATCAGGTCTAGGATAGTGTTTGGGTTAGGGTTAGCATCAGCCTTAGGATAGTGTTAGGGTTAGGGTTAGGGTTAGTATCAGCCCTAGGATATTGTTAGGGTTAGGGTTAGCATCAGCCCTAGGATAGTGTTAGGTTTAGGGTTAGTGTTAGCATCAGCCCTAGGATAGTGTTAGGGTTAGGGTTAGACTCAGCCCTAGGAGAGTGTTAGGGTTAGGGTTAGGGTTAGCATCAGCCCTAGGATAGTGATAGGGTTAGGGTTAGCATCAGACCTAGGATAATGTTATGGTTAGGGTGATGGTTAGCATCAGCCCTAGGATAGTGTTAGGGTTAGGGTTAGGGTTAGCATCAGCCCCAGGATAGTGTTAGGTTTAGGGTTAGCATCAGCCCTAGGAGAGTGTTAGGGTTAGGGTTAGGGTTAGCATCAGCCCTAGGATAGTGTTAGCGTTAGGGTTAGCATCAACCCTAGGATAGTGTTAGGGTTAGGGTTAGGGTTAGCATCAGCCCTAGGATAGTGTTATGGTTAGAGATAGCATCAGCCCTAGGATAGTGTTAGGGTTAGGGTTAGAGTTAGCATCAACCCTAGGATAGTGTTAGGGTTAGGGTTAGGGTTAGCATCAGCCCTAGGATAGTGTTATGGTTAGAGATAGCATCAGCCCTAGGATAGTGTTAGGGTTAGGGTTAGAGTTAGCATCAACCCTAGGATAGTGTTAGGGTTAGGGTTAGGGTTAGCATCAGCCTGAGGATAGTGTTAGGGTTAGGGTTAGGGCTGGCATCAGCCCTAGGATACTGTTAGGGTTAGGGTTAGCATCAGCCCTAGGATAATGTTAGGGTTAGGGTTAGGGTTAGCCTCAGCCCTAGGGTAGTGTTAGGGTTAGGGTTAGGGTTAGCATCAGGCCTAGGATAGTGTTAGGGTTAGGGTTAGCATCAGCCTTAGGATACTGTTAGGGTTAGGGTTAGGGTTAGCATCAGCCCTAGGATAGTGTTAGGGTTAGGGTTAGGGTTAGCATCAGCCCTAGGATAGTGTTAGGGTTAGGGTTAGGGTTATCATCAGCCCTAGGATAGTGTTAGGATTAGGGTTAGCATCAGCCCTAGGATAGTGTTCGGGTTAGTGTTAGGGTTATCATCAGGCCTAGGATAGTGTTAGTTTTAGGGTTAGCATCAGCCCTAGGATAGTGTTAGGGTTAGGGTTAGGATAAACATCAGCCCTAGGATAGTGTTAGGGTTAGAGTTAGCATCAGCCTTAGGATAGTGTTAGGGTTAGGGTTAGGGTTAGTATCAGCCCTAGGATAGTGTTAGGGTTAGGGTTAGCATCAGCCCTAGGATAGTGTTAGGTTTAGGGTTAGGGTTAGCATCAGCCCTAGGATAGTGTTAGGGTTAGGGTTAGACTCAGCCCTAGGAGAGTGTTAGGGTTAGGGTTAGGGTTAGCATCAGCCCTAGGATAGTGATAGGGTTAGGGTTAGCATCAGACCTAGGATAATGTTATGGTTAGGGTGATGGTTAGCATCAGCCCTAGGATAGTGTTAGGGTTAGGGTTAGGGTTAGCATCAGCCCCAGGATAGTGTTAGGTTTAGGGTTAGCATCAGCCCTAGGAGAGTGTTAGGGTTAGGGTTAGGGTTAGCATCAGCCCTAGGATAGTGTTAGCGTTAGGGTTAGCATCAACCCTAGGATAGTGTTAGGGTTAGGGTTAGGGTTAGCATCAGCCCTAGGATAGTGTTATGGTTAGAGATAGCATCAGCCCTAGGATAGTGTTAGGGTTAGGGTTAGGGTTAGCATCAGCCCGAGGATAGTGTTAGGGTTAGGGTTAGGGCTGGCATCAGCCCTAGGATACTGTTAGGGTTAGGGTTAGCATCAGCCCTAGGATAGTGTTAGGGTTAGGGTTAGGGTTAGCCTCAGCCCTAGGGTAGTGTTAGGGTTAGGGTTAGGGTTAGCATCAGGCCTAGGATAGTGTTAGGGTTAGGGTTAGCATCAGCCTTAGGATACTGTTAGGGTTAGGGTTAGGGTTAGCATCAGCCCTAGGATAGTGTTAGGGTTAGGGTTAGGGTTAGCATCAGGCCTAGGATAGTGTTAGGGTTAGGGTTAGGATCAGCCCTAGGATAGTGTTAGGGTTAGTGTTAGGGTTAGCATCAGCCCTAGGATAGTGTTAGGGTAAGGGTTAGCATCAGCCATAGGATAGTGTTAGGGTTAGGGTTATGGTTAGCATGAGCCGTAGGATAGTGTTAGGGTTAGGGTTATGGTTAGCATCAGCCGTAGGATAGTGTTAGGGTTAGGGTTAGCATCAGCCCTAAGATAGTGTTAGGGTTAGGGTTAGGGTAAACATCAGCTTAGGATAGTGTTAGGGTTAGGGTTAGGGTTAGCATCAGCCCTAGGATAGTGTTAGGGTTATGGTTAGCATCACCCCTAGGATAGTGTTAGGGTTAGGGTTAGGGTTAGGGTTAGCATCAGCCCTAGGATAGTGTTAGGGTTAGGGTTAGCATCAGCCCTAGGATAGTGTTAGGGTTAGGGTTAGGTTTAGCATCAGCCCTAGGATAGTGTTAGGTTTAGGGTTAGCATCAGCCCTAAGATAGTGTTAGGGTTAGGGTTAGGGTTAGCATCAGGCCTAGGATAGTGTTAGGGTTAGGGTTAGCATCAGCCTTAGGATAGTGTTAGGGTTAGGGTTAGGGTTAGCATCAGCCCTAGGATAGTGTTAGCGTTAGGGTTACCATCAGCCCTAGGATAGTGTTAGGGTTAGGGTTAGGGTTAGCATCAGCCCTAGGATAGTGTTATGGTTAGAGATAGCATCAGCCCTAGGATAGTGTTAGAGTTAGGGTTAGGGTTAGCATCAGCCCTAGGATAGTGTCAGGGTTAGAGTTAGGGTTAGCATCAGGCCTAGGATAGTGTTAGGGTTAGGGTTAGCATCAGCCTTAGGATAGTGTTAGGGTTAGGGTTAGGGTTAGCATCAGCCCTAGGATAGTGTTAGAGTTAGTGTTAGCATCAGCCCTAGGATAGTGTTAGGGTTAGGGTTAGGGTTAGTATCAGCCCTAGGATAGTGTTAGGGTTAGGGTTAGGGTTAGTATCAGCCCTAGGATAGTGTTAGGGTTAGGGATAGGGCTGGCATCAGCCCTAGGATACTGTTAGGGTTAGGGTTAGCATCAGCCCTAGGATAGCGTTAGGGTTAGGGTTAGGGTTAGCATCAGCCCTAGGATAGTGTTAGGGTTAGGGTTAGGGTTAGCATCAGGCCTAGGTTAGTGTTAGGATTAGGGTTAGCATCAGCCTTAGGATACTGTTAGTGTTAGGGTTAGGGTTAGCATCAGCCCTATGATAGTGTTAGGGTTAGGGTTAGCATCAGCCCTAGGATAGTGTTAGGGTTAGGGTTATGGTTAGCATCAGCCCTAGGATAGTGTTAGGGTTAGGGTTAGCATCAGCCCTAAGATAGTGTTAGGGTTAGGGTTAGGGTTAGCATCAGGTCTAGGATAGTGTTTGGGTTAGGGTTAGCATCAGCCTTAGGATAGTGTTAGGGTTAGGGTTAGGGTTAGTATCAGCCCTAGGATATTGTTAGGGTTAGGGTTAGCATCAGCCCTAGGATAGTGTTAGGTTTAGGGTTAGGGTTAGCATCAGCCCTAGGATAGTGTTAGGGTTAGGGTTAGACTCAGCCCTAGGAGAGTGTTAGGGTTAGGGTTAGGGTTAGCATCAGCCCTAGGATAGTGATAGGGTTAGGGTTAGCATCAGACCTAGGATAATGTTATGGTTAGGGTGATGGTTAGCATCAGCCCTAGGATAGTGTTAGGGTTAGGGTTAGGGTTAGCATCAGCCCCAGGATAGTGTTAGGTTTAGGGTTAGCATCAGCCCTAGGAGAGTGTTAGGGTTAGGGTTAGGGTTAGCATCAGCCCTAGGATAGTGTTAGCGTTAGGGTTAGCATCAACCCTAGGATAGTGTTAGGGTTAGGGTTAGGGTTAGCATCAGCCCTAGGATAGTGTTATGGTTAGAGATAGCATCAGCCCTAGGATAGTGGTAGGGTTAGGGTTAGAGTTAGCATCAACCCTAGGATAGTGTTAGGGTTAGGGTTAGGGTTAGCATCAGCCCTAGGATAGTGTTATGGTTAGAGATAGCATCAGCCCTAGGATAGTGTTAGGGTTAGGGTTAGAGTTAGCATCAACCCTAGGATAGTGTTAGGGTTAGGGTTAGGGTTAGCATCAGCCTGAGGATAGTGTTAGGGTTAGGGTTAGGGCTGGCATCAGCCCTAGGATACTGTTAGGGTTAGGGTTAGCATCAGCCCTAGGATAATGTTAGGGTTAGGGTTAGGGTTAGCCTCAGCCCTAGGGTAGTGTTAGGGTTAGGGTTAGGGTTAGCATCAGGCCTAGGATAGTGTTAGGGTTAGGGTTAGCATCAGCCTTAGGATACTGTTAGGGTTAGGGTTAGGGTTAGCATCAGCCCTAGGATAGTGTTAGGGTTAGGGTTAGGGTTAGCATCAGCCCTAGGATAGTGTTAGGGTTAGGGTTAGGGTTATCATCAGCCCTAGGAGAGTGTTAGGATTAGGGTTAGCATCAGCCCTAGGATAGTGTTCGGGTTAGTGTTAGGGTTATCATCAGGCCTAGGATAGTGTTAGTTTTAGGGTTAGCATCAGCCCTAGGATAGTGTTAGGGTTAGGGTTAGGATAAACATCAGCCCTAGGATAGTGTTAGGGTTAGAGTTAGCATCAGCCCTAGGATAGTGTTAGGGTTAGGGTTAGCATCAGCCCTAGGATAGTGTTACGGTTAGGGTTAGGGTTAGCATCAGGCCTAGGATAGTGTTAGGGTTAGGGTTAGGATCAGCCCTAGGATAGTGTTAGGGTTAGTGTTAGGGTTAGCATCAGCCCTAGGATAGTGTTAGGGTAAGGGTTAGCATCAGCCATAGGATAGTGTTAGGGTTAGGGTTATGGTTAGCATCAGCCCTAGGATAGTGTTAGGGTTAGGGTTAGCATCACCCCTAGGACAGTGTTAGGGTTAGGGTTAGGGTTAGGGTTAGCATCAGCCCTAGGATAGTGTTAGGGTTAGGGTTAGCATCAGCCCTAGGATAGTGTTAGGGTTAGGGTTAGGTTTAGCATCAGCCCTAGGATAGTGTTAGGGTTAGGGTTAGCATCAGCCCTAAGATAGTGTTAGGGTTAGGGTTAGGGTTAGCATCAGGCCTAGGATAGTGTTAGGGTTAGGGTTAGCATCAGCCTTAGGATAGTGTTAGGGTTAGGGTTAGGGTTAGCATCAGCCCTAGGATAGTGTTAGCGTTAGGGTTACCATCAGCCCTAGGATAGTGTTAGGGTTAGGGTTAGGGTTAGCATCAGCCCTAGGATAGTGTTATGGTTAGAGATAGCATCAGCCCTAGGATAGTGTTAGGGTTAGGGTTAGAGTTAGCATCAACCCTAGGATAGTGTTATGGTTAGGGTTAGGGTTAGCATCAGGCCTAGGATAGTGTTAGGGTTAGGGTTAGCATCAGCCTTAGGATAGTGTTAGGGTTAGGGTTAGGGTTAGCATCAGCCCTAGGATAGTGTTAGAGTTAGTGTTAGCATCAGCCCTAGGATAGTGTTAGGGTTAGGGTTAGGGTTAGTATCAGCCCTAGGATAGTGTTAGGGTTAGGGTTAGGGTTAGTATCAGCCCTAGGATAGTGTTAGGGTTAGGGATAGGGCTGGCATCAGCCCTAGGATACTGTTAGGGTTAGGGTTAGCATCAGCCCTAGGATAGCGTTAGGGTTAGGGTTAGGGTTAGCATCAGCCCTAGGATAGTGTTAGGGTTAGGGTTAGGGTTAGCATCAGGCCTAGGTTAGTGTTAGGATTAGGGTTAGCATCAGCCTTAGGATACTGTTAGTGTTAGGGTTAGGGTTAGCATCAGCCCTATGATAGTGTTAGGGTTAGGGTTAGCATCAGCCCTAGGATAGTGTTAGGGTTAGGGTTATGGTTAGCATCAGCCCTAGGATAGTGATAGGGTTAGGGTTAGCATCAGCCCTAAGATAGTGATAGTGTTAGGGTTAGGGTTAGCATCAGGTCTAGGATAGTGTTAGGGTTAGGGTTAGCATCAGCCTTAGGATAGTGTTAGGGTTAGGGTTAGGGTTAGTATCAGCCCTAGGATAGTGTTAGGGTTAGGGTTAGCATCAGCCCTAGGATAGTGTTAGGTTTAGGGTTAGGGTTAGCATCAGCCCTAGGATAGTGTTAGGGTTAGGGTTAGACTCTGCCCTAGGAGAGTGTTAGGGTTAGGGTTAGGGTTAGCATCAGCCCTAGGATAGTGATAGGGTTAGGGTTAGCATCAGACCTAGGATAATGTTATGGTTAGGGTGATGGTTAGCATCAGCCCTAGGATAGTGTTAGGGTTAGGGTTAGGGTTAGCATCAGCCCCAGGATAGTGTTAGGTTTAGGGTTAGCATCAGCCCTAGGAGAGTGTTAGGGTTAGGGTTAGGGTTAGCATCAGCCCTAGGATAGTGTTAGCGTTAGGGTTAGCATCAACCCTAGGATAGTGTTAGGGTTAGGGTTAGGGTTAGCATCAGCCCTAGGATAGTGTTATGGTTAGAGATAGCATCAGCCCTAGGATAGTGTTAGGGTTAGGGTTAGAGTTAGCATCAACCCTAGGATAGTGTTAGGGTTAGGGTTAGGGTTAGCATCAGCCCTAGGATAGTGTTATGGTTAGAGATAGCATCAGCCCTAGGATAGTGTTAGGGTTAGGGTTAGAGTTAGCATCAACCCTAGGATAGTGTTAGGGTTAGGGTTAGGGTTAGCATCAGCCTGAGGATAGTGTTAGGGTTAGGGTTAGGGCTGGCATCAGCCCTAGGATACTGTTAGGGTTAGGGTTAGCATCAGCCCTAGGATAGTGTTAGGGTTAGGGTTAGGGTTAGCCTCAGCCCTAGGGTAGTGTTAGGGTTAGGGTTAGGGTTAGCATCAGGCCTAGGATAGTGTTAGGGTTAGGGTTAGCATCAGCCTTAGGATACTGTTAGGGTTAGGGTTAGGGTTAGCATCAGCCCTAGGATAGTGTTAGGGTTAGGGTTAGGGTTAGCATCAGGCCTAGGATAGTGTTAGGGTTAGGGTTAGGATCAGCCCTAGGATAGTGTTAGGGTTAGTGTTAGGGTTAGCATCAGCCCTAGGATAGTGTTAGGGTAAGGGTTAGCATCAGCCATAGGATAGTGTTAGGGTTAGGGTTATGGTTAGCATCAGCCGTAGGATAGTGTTAGGGTTAGGGTTATGGTTAGCATCAGCCGTAGGATAGTGTTACGGTTAGGGTTAGCATCAGCCCTAAGATAGTGTTAGGGTTAGGGTTAGGGTTAGCATCAGCCCTAGGATAGTGTTAGGGTTAGGGTTAGCATCACCCCTAGGATAGTGTTAGGGTTAGGGTTAGGTTTAGGGTTAGCATCAGCCCTAGGATAGTGTTAGGGTTAGGGTTAGCATCAGCCCTAGGATAGTGTTAGGGTTAGGGTTAGGTTTAGCATCAGCCCTAGGATAGTGTTAGGGTTAGGGTTAGCATCAGCCCTAAGATAGTGTTAGGGTTAGGGTTAGGGTTAGCATCAGGCCTAGGATAGTGTTAGGTTTAGGGTTAGCATCAGCCTTAGGATAGTGTTAGGGTTAGGGTTAGGGTTAGCATCAGCCCTAGGATAGTGTTAGCGTTAGGGTTACCATCAGCCCTAGGATAGTGTTAGGGTTAGGGTTAGGGTTAGCATCAGCCCTAGGATAGTGTTATGGTTAGAGATAGCATCAGCCCTAGGATAGTGTTAGAGTTAGGGTTAGGGTTAGCATCAGCCCTAGGATAGTGTCAGGGTTAGAGTTAGGGTTAGCATCAGGCCTAGGATAGTGTTAGGGTTAGGGTTAGCATCAGCCTTAGGATAGTGTTAGGGTTAGGGTTAGGGTTAGCATCAGCCCTAGGATAGTGTTAGAGTTAGTGTAAGCATCAGCCCTAGGATAGTGTTAGGGTTAGGGTTAGGGTTAGTATCAGCCCTAGGATAGTGTTAGGGTTAGGGTTAGGGTTAGTATCAGCCCTAGGATAGTGTTAGGGTTAGGGATAGGGCTGGCATCAGCCCTAGGATACTGTTAGGGTTAGGGTTAGCATCAGCCCTAGGATAGCGTTAGGGTTAGGGTTAGGGTTAGCATCAGCCCTAGGATAGTGTTAGGGTTAGGGTTAGGGTTAGCATCAGGCCTAGGTTAGTGTTAGGATTAGGGTTAGCATCAGCCTTAGGATACTGTTAGTGTTAGGGTTAGGGTTAGCATCAGCCCTATGATAGTGTTAGGGTTAGGGTTAGCATCAGCCCTAGGATAGTGTTAGGGTTAGGGTTATGGTTAGCATCAGCCCTAGGATAGTGTTAGGGTTAGGGTTAGCATCAGCCCTAAGATAGTGTTAGGGTTAGGGTTAGGGTTAGCATCAGGTCTAGGATAGTGTTTGGGTTAGGGTTAGCATCAGCCTTAGGATAGTGTTAGGGTTAGGGTTAGGGTTAGTATCAGCCCTAGGATATTGTTAGGGTTAGGGTTAGCATCAGCCCTAGGATAGTGTTAGGTTTAGGGTTAGGGTTAGCATCAGCCCTAGGATAGTGTTAGGGTTAGGGTTAGACTCAGCCCTAGGAGAGTGTTAGGGTTAGGGTTAGGGTTAGCATCAGCCCTAGGATAGTGATAGGGTTAGGGTTAGCATCAGACCTAGGATAATGTTATGGTTAGGGTGATGGTTAGCATCAGCCCTAGGATAGTGTTAGGGTTAGGGTTAGGGTTAGCATCAGCCCCAGGATAGTGTTAGGTTTAGGGTTAGCATCAGCCCTAGGAGAGTGTTAGGGTTAGGGTTAGGGTTAGCATCAGCCCTAGGATAGTGTTAGCGTTAGGGTTAGCATCAACCCTAGGATAGTGTTAGGGTTAGGGTTAGGGTTAGCATCAGCCCTAGGATAGTGTTATGGTTAGAGATAGCATCAGCCCTAGGATAGTGGTAGGGTTAGGGTTAGAGTTAGCATCAACCCTAGGATAGTGTTAGGGTTAGGGTTAGGGTTAGCATCAGCCCTAGGATAGTGTTATGGTTAGAGATAGCATCAGCCCTAGGATAGTGTTAGGGTTAGGGTTAGAGTTAGCATCAACCCTAGGATAGTGTTAGGGTTAGGGTTAGGGTTAGCATCAGCCTGAGGATAGTGTTAGGGTTAGGGTTAGGGCTGGCATCAGCCCTAGGATACTGTTAGGGTTAGGGTTAGCATCAGCCCTAGGATAATGTTAGGGTTAGGGTTAGGGTTAGCCTCAGCCCTAGGGTAGTGTTAGGGTTAGGGTTAGGGTTAGCATCAGGCCTAGGATAGTGTTAGGGTTAGGGTTAGCATCAGCCTTAGGATACTGTTAGGGTTAGGGTTAGGGTTAGCATCAGCCCTAGGATAGTGTTAGGGTTAGGGTTAGGGTTAGCATCAGCCCTAGGATAGTGTTAGGGTTAGGGTTAGGGTTATCATCAGCCCTAGGAGAGTGTTAGGATTAGGGTTAGCATCAGCCCTAGGATAGTGTTCGGGTTAGTGTTAGGGTTATCATCAGGCCTAGGATAGTGTTAGTTTTAGGGTTAGCATCAGCCCTAGGATAGTGTTAGGGTTAGGGTTAGGATAAACATCAGCCCTAGGATAGTGTTAGGGTTAGAGTTAGCATCAGCCCTAGGATAGTGTTAGGGTTAGGGTTAGCATCAGCCCTAGGATAGTGTTACGGTTAGGGTTAGGGTTAGCATCAGGCCTAGGATAGTGTTAGGGTTAGGGTTAGGATCAGCCCTAGGATAGTGTTAGGGTTAGTGTTAGGGTTAGCATCAGCCCTAGGATAGTGTTAGGGTAAGGGTTAGCATCAGCCATAGGATAGTGTTAGGGTTAGGGTTATGGTTAGCATCAGCCCTAGGATAGTGTTAGGGTTAGGGTTAGCATCACCCCTAGGACAGTGTTAGGGTTAGGGTTAGGGTTAGGGTTAGCATCAGCCCTAGGATAGTGTTAGGGTTAGGGTTAGCATCAGCCCTAGGATAGTGTTAGGGTTAGGGTTAGGTTTAGCATCAGCCCTAGGATAGTGTTAGGGTTAGGGTTAGCATCAGCCCTAAGATAGTGTTAGGGTTAGGGTTAGGGTTAGCATCAGGCCTAGGATAGTGTTAGGGTTAGGGTTAGCATCAGCCTTAGGATAGTGTTAGGGTTAGGGTTAGGGTTAGCATCAGCCCTAGGATAGTGTTAGCGTTAGGGTTACCATCAGCCCTAGGATAGTGTTAGGGTTAGGGTTAGGGTTAGCATCAGCCCTAGGATAGTGTTATGGTTAGAGATAGCATCAGCCCTAGGATAGTGTTAGGGTTAGGGTTAGAGTTAGCATCAACCCTAGGATAGTGTTATGGTTAGGGTTAGGGTTAGCATCAGGCCTAGGATAGTGTTAGGGTTAGGGTTAGCATCAGCCTTAGGATAGTGTTAGGGTTAGGGTTAGGGTTAGCATCAGCCCTAGGATAGTGTTAGAGTTAGTGTTAGCATCAGCCCTAGGATAGTGTTAGGGTTAGGGTTAGGGTTAGTATCAGCCCTAGGATAGTGTTAGGGTTAGGGTTAGGGTTAGTATCAGCCCTAGGATAGTGTTAGGGTTAGGGATAGGGCTGGCATCAGCCCTAGGATACTGTTAGGGTTAGGGTTAGCATCAGCCCTAGGATAGCGTTAGGGTTAGGGTTAGGGTTAGCATCAGCCCTAGGATAGTGTTAGGGTTAGGGTTAGGGTTAGCATCAGGCCTAGGTTAGTGTTAGGATTAGGGTTAGCATCAGCCTTAGGATACTGTTAGTGTTAGGGTTAGGGTTAGCATCAGCCCTATGATAGTGTTAGGGTTAGGGTTAGCATCAGCCCTAGGATAGTGTTAGGGTTAGGGTTATGGTTAGCATCAGCCCTAGGATAGTGATAGGGTTAGGGTTAGCATCAGCCCTAAGATAGTGATAGTGTTAGGGTTAGGGTTAGCATCAGGTCTAGGATAGTGTTAGGGTTAGGGTTAGCATCAGCCTTAGGATAGTGTTAGGGTTAGGGTTAGGGTTAGTATCAGCCCTAGGATAGTGTTAGGGTTAGGGTTAGCATCAGCCCTAGGATAGTGTTAGGTTTAGGGTTAGGGTTAGCATCAGCCCTAGGATAGTGTTAGGGTTAGGGTTAGACTCTGCCCTAGGAGAGTGTTAGGGTTAGGGTTAGGGTTAGCATCAGCCCTAGGATAGTGATAGGGTTAGGGTTAGCATCAGACCTAGGATAATGTTATGGTTAGGGTGATGGTTAGCATCAGCCCTAGGATAGTGTTAGGGTTAGGGTTAGGGTTAGCATCAGCCCCAGGATAGTGTTAGGTTTAGGGTTAGCATCAGCCCTAGGAGAGTGTTAGGGTTAGGGTTAGGGTTAGCATCAGCCCTAGGATAGTGTTAGCGTTAGGGTTAGCATCAACCCTAGGATAGTGTTAGGGTTAGGGTTAGGGTTAGCATCAGCCCTAGGATAGTGTTATGGTTAGAGATAGCATCAGCCCTAGGATAGTGTTAGGGTTAGGGTTAGAGTTAGCATCAACCCTAGGATAGTGTTAGGGTTAGGGTTAGGGTTAGCATCAGCCCTAGGATAGTGTTATGGTTAGAGATAGCATCAGCCCTAGGATAGTGTTAGGGTTAGGGTTAGAGTTAGCATCAACCCTAGGATAGTGTTAGGGTTAGGGTTAGGGTTAGCATCAGCCTGAGGATAGTGTTAGGGTTAGGGTTAGGGCTGGCATCAGCCCTAGGATACTGTTAGGGTTAGGGTTAGCATCAGCCCTAGGATAGTGTTAGGGTTAGGGTTAGGGTTAGCCTCAGCCCTAGGGTAGTGTTAGGGTTAGGGTTAGGGTTAGCATCAGCCCTAGGATAGTGTTAGGGTTAGGGTTATGGTTAGCATCAGCCCTAGGATAGTGATAGGGTTAGGGTTAGCATCAGCCCTAAGATAGTGATAGTGTTAGGGTTAGGGTTAGCATCAGGTCTAGGATAGTGTTAGGGTTAGGGTTAGCATCAGCCTTAGGATAGTGTTAGGGTTAGGGTTAGGGTTAGTATCAGCCCTAGGATAGTGTTAGGGTTAGGGTTAGCATCAGCCCTAGGATAGTGTTAGGTTTAGGGTTAGGGTTAGCATCAGCCCTAGGATAGTGTTAGGGTTAGGGTTAGACTCTGCCCTAGGAGAGTGTTAGGGTTAGGGTTAGGGTTAGCATCAGCCCTAGGATAGTGATAGGGTTAGGGTTAGCATCAGACCTAGGATAATGTTATGGTTAGGGTGATGGTTAGCATCAGCCCTAGGATAGTGTTAGGGTTAGGGTTAGGGTTAGCATCAGCCCCAGGATAGTGTTAGGTTTAGGGTTAGCATCAGCCCTAGGAGAGTGTTAGGGTTAGGGTTAGGGTTAGCATCAGCCCTAGGATAGTGTTAGCGTTAGGGTTAGCATCAACCCTAGGATAGTGTTAGGGTTAGGGTTAGGGTTAGCATCAGCCCTAGGATAGTGTTATGGTTAGAGATAGCATCAGCCCTAGGATAGTGTTAGGGTTAGGGTTAGAGTTAGCATCAACCCTAGGATAGTGTTAGGGTTAGGGTTAGGGTTAGCATCAGCCCTAGGATAGTGTTATGGTTAGAGATAGCATCAGCCCTAGGATAGTGTTAGGGTTAGGGTTAGAGTTAGCATCAACCCTAGGATAGTGTTAGGGTTAGGGTTAGGGTTAGCATCAGCCTGAGGATAGTGTTAGGGTTAGGGTTAGGGCTGGCATCAGCCCTAGGATACTGTTAGGGTTAGGGTTAGCATCAGCCCTAGGATAGTGTTAGGGTTAGGGTTAGGGTTAGCCTCAGCCCTAGGGTAGTGTTAGGGTTAGGGTTAGGGTTAGCATCAGGCCTAGGATAGTGTTAGGGTTAGGGTTAGCATCAGCCTTAGGATACTGTTAGGGTTAGGGTTAGGGTTAGCATCAGCCCTAGGATAGTGTTAGGGTTAGGGTTAGGGTTAGCATCAGGCCTAGGATAGTGTTAGGGTTAGGGTTAGGATCAGCCCTAGGATAGTGTTAGGGTTAGTGTTAGGGTTAGCATCAGCCCTAGGATAGTGTTAGGGTAAGGGTTAGCATCAGCCATAGGATAGTGTTAGGGTTAGGGTTATGGTTAGCATCAGCCGTAGGATAGTGTTAGGGTTAGGGTTATGGTTAGCATCAGCCGTAGGATAGTGTTACGGTTAGGGTTAGCATCAGCCCTAAGATAGTGTTAGGGTTAGGGTTAGGGTTAGCATCAGCCCTAGGATAGTGTTAGGGTTAGGGTTAGCATCACCCCTAGGATAGTGTTAGGGTTAGGGTTAGGTTTAGGGTTAGCATCAGCCCTAGGATAGTGTTAGGGTTAGGGTTAGCATCAGCCCTAGGATAGTGTTAGGGTTAGGGTTAGGTTTAGCATCAGCCCTAGGATAGTGTTAGGGTTAGGGTTAGCATCAGCCCTAAGATAGTGTTAGGGTTAGGGTTAGGGTTAGCATCAGGCCTAGGATAGTGTTAGGGTTAGGGTTAGCATCAGCCTTAGGATAGTGTTAGGGTTAGGGTTAGGGTTAGCATCAGCCCTAGGATAGTGTTAGCGTTAGGGTTACCATCAGCCCTAGGATAGTGTTAGGGTTAGGGTTAGGGTTAGCATCAGCCTTAGGATAGTGTTATGGTTAGAGATAGCATCAGCCCTAGGATAGTGTTAGAGTTAGGGTTAGGGTTAACATCAGCCCTAGGATAGTGTCAGGGTTAGAGTTAGGGTTAGCATCAGGCCTAGGATAGTGTTAGGGTTAGGGTTAGCATCAGCCTTAGGATAGTGTTAGGGTTAGGGTTAGGGTTAGCATCAGCCCTAGGATAGTGTTAGAGTTAGTGTTAGCATCAGCCCTAGGATAGTGTTAGGGTTAGGGTTAGGGTTAGTATCAGCCCTAGGATAGTGTTAGGGTTAGGGTTAGGGTTAGTATCAGCCCTAGGATAGTGTTAGGGTTAGGGATAGGGCAGGCATCAGCCCTAGGATACTGTTAGGGTTAGGGTTAGCATCAGCCCTAGGATAGCGTTAGGGTTAGGGTTAGGGTTAGCATCAGCCCTAGGATAGTGTTAGGGTTAGGGTTAGGGTTAGCATCAGGCCTAGGTTAGTGTTAGGATTGGGGTTAGCATCAGCCTTAGGATACTGTTAGTGTTAGGGTTAGGGTTAGCATCAGCCCTATGATAGTGTTAGGGTTAGGGTTAGCATCAGCCCTAGGATAGTGTTAGGGTTAGGGTTATGGTTAGCATCAGCCCTAGGATAGTGTTAGGGTTAGGGTTAGCATCAGCCCTAAGATAGTGTTAGGGTTAGGGTTAGGGTTAGCATCAGGTCTAGGATAGTGTTAGGGTTAGGGTTAGCATCAGCCTTAGGATAGTGTTAGGGTTAGGGTTAGGGTTAGTATCAGCCCTAGGATAGTGTTAGGGTTAGGGTTAGCATCAGCCCTAGGATAGTGTTTGGTTTTAGGGTTAGGGTTAGCATCAGCCCTAGGATAGTGTTAGGGTTAGGGTTAGACTCAGCCCTAGGAGAGTGTTAGGGTTAGGGTTAGGGTTAGCATCAGCCCTAGGATAGTGATAGGGTTAGGGTTAGCATCAGACCTAGGATAATGTTATGGTTAGGGTGATGGTTAGCATCAGCCCTAGGATAGTGTTAGGGTTAGGGTTAGGGTTAGCATCAGCCCCAGGATAGTGTTAGGTTTAGGGTTAGCATCAGCCCTAGGAGAGTGTTAGGGTTAGGGTTAGGGTTAGCATCAGCCCTAGGATAGTGTTAGCGTTAGGGTTAGCATCAACCCTAGGATAGTGTTAGGGTTAGGGTTAGGGTTAGCATCAGCCCTAGGATAGTGTTATGGTTAGAGATAGCATCAGCCCTAGGATAGTGTTAGGGTTAGGGTTAGAGTTAGCATCAACCCTAGGATAGTGTTATGGTTAGGGTTAGGGTTAGCATCAGCCCTAGGATAGTGTTATGGTTAGAGATAGCATCAGCCCTAGGATAGTGTTAGGGTTAGGGTTAGGGTTAGCATCAGCCCGAGGATAGTGTTAGGGTTAGGGTTAGGGCTGGCATCAGCCCTAGGATACTGTTAGGGTTAGGGTTAGCATCAGCCCTAGGATAGTGTTAGGGTTAGGGTTAGGGTTAGCCTCAGCCCTAGGGTAGTGTTAGGGTTAGGGTTAGGGTTAGCATCAGGCCTAGGATAGTGTTGGGGTTAGGGTTAGCATCAGCCCTAGGATAGTGTTAGGGTTAGGGTTATGGTTAGCATCAGCTCTAGGATAATGTTAGGGTTAGGGTTAGCATCAGCCCTAATATATTGTTAGGGATAGGGTTAGGGTTAGCATCAGGTCTAGGATAGTGTTAGGGTTAGGGTTAGCATCAGCCTTAGGATAGTGTTAGGGTTAGGGTTAGCATCAGCCCTAGGATAGTGTTAGGGTTAGGGTTACGGTTAGCATCAGCCCTAGGATAGTGTTAGGGTTAGGGTTAGAATCACCCCTAGGATAGTGTTAGCGTTAGGGTTAGGGTTATCATCAGACCTTGGATAGTGTTAATGTTAGGGTTGCATCAGCCCTAGGATAGTGTTAGGGTTTGGGTTAGGGTTAGCATCAGCCCTAGGATAGTGTTAGGGTTAGGGTTAGGGTTATCATCAGGCCTAGGATAGTGTTAGGGTTAGGGTTAGGGCTGGCATCAGCCCTAGGATACTGTTAGGGTTAGGGTTAGCATCAGCCCTAGGATAGCGTTAGGGTTAGGGTTAGGGTTAGCATCAGCCCTAGGATAGTGTTAGGGTTAGCGTTAGGGTTAGCATCAGGCCTAGGATAGTGTTAGGATTAGGGTTAGCATCAGCCTTAGGATACTGTTAGTGTTAGGGTTAGGGTTAGCATCAGCCCTATGATAGGGTTAGGGTTAGGGTTAGCATCAGCCCTAGCATAGTGTTAGGGTTAGGGTTATGGTTAGCATCAGCCCTAGGATAGTGTTAGGGTTAGGGTTAGCATCAGCCCTAAGATAGTGTTAGGGTTAGGGTTAGGGTTAGCATCAGGTCTAGGATAGTGTTAGGGTTAGGGTTAGCATCAGCCTTAGGATAGTGTTAGGGTTAGGGTTAGGGTTAGTATCAGCCCTAGGATAGTGTTAGGGTTAGGGTTAGCATCAGCCCTAGGATAGTGTTAGGTTTAGGGTTAGGGTTAGCATCAGCCCTAGGATAGTGTTAGGGTTAGGGTTAGACTCAGCCCTAGGAGAGTGTTAGGGTTAGGGTTAGGGTTAGCATCAGCCCAAGGATAGTGATAGGGTTAGGGTTAGCATCAGACCTAGGATAATGTTATGGTTAGGGTGATGGTTAGCATCAGCCCTAGGATAGTGTTAGGGTTAGGGTTAGGGTTAGCATCAGCCCCAGGATAGTGTTAGCGTTAGGGTTACCATCAGCCCTAGGATAGTGTTAGGGTTAGGGTTAGGGTTAGCATCAGCCTTAGGATAGTGTTATGGTTAGAGATAGCATCAGCCCTAGGATAGTGTTAGAGTTAGGGTTAGGGTTAGCATCAGCCCTAGGATAGTGTCAGGGTTAGAGTTAGGGTTAGCATCAGGCCTAGGATAGTGTTAGGGTTAGGGTTAGCATCAGCCTTAGGATAGTGTTAGGGTTAGGGTTAGGGTTAGCATCAGCCCTAGGATAGTGTTAGAGTTAGTGTTAGCATCAGCCCTAGGATAGTGTTAGGGTTAGGGTTAGGGTTAGTATCAGCCCTAGGATAGTGTTAGGGTTAGGGTTAGGGTTAGTATCAGCCCTAGGATAGTGTTAGGGTTAGGGATAGGGCAGGCATCAGCCCTAGGATACTGTTAGGGTTAGGGTTAGCATCAGCCCTAGGATAGCGTTAGGGTTAGGGTTAGGGTTAGCTTCAGCCCTAGGATAGTGTTAGGGTTAGGGTTAGGGTTAGCATCAGGCCTAGGTTAGTGTTAGGATTAGGGTTAGCATCAGCCTTAGGATACTGTTAGTGTTAGGGTTAGGGTTAGCATCAGCCCTATGATAGTGTTTGGGTTAGGGTTAGCATCAGCCCTAGTATAGTGTTAGGGTTAGGGTTATGGTTAGCATCAGCCCTAGGATAGTGTTAGGGTTAGGGTTAGCATCAGCCCTAAGATAGTGTTAGGGTTAGGGTTAGGGTTAGCATCAGGTCTAGGATAGTGTTAGGGTTAGGGTTAGCATCAGCCTTAGGATAGTGTTAGGGTTAGGGTTAGGGTTAGTATCAGCCCTAGGATAGTGTTAGGGTTAGGGTTAGCATCAGCCCTAGGATAGTGTTAGGTTTAGGGTTAGGGTTAGCATCAGCCCTAGGATAGTGTTAGGGTTAGGGTTAGACTCAGCCCTAGGAGAGTGTTAGGGTTAGGGTTAGGGTTAGCATCAGCCCTAGGATAGTGATAGGGTTAGGGTTAGCATCAGACCTAGGATAATGTTATGGTTAGGGTGATGGTTAGCATCAGCCCTAGGATAGTGTTAGGGTTAGGGTTAGGGTTAGCATCAGCCCCAGGATAGTGTTAGGTTTAGGGTTAGCATCAGCCCTAGGAGAGTGTTAGGGTTAGGGTTAGGGTTAGCATCAGCCCTAGGATAGTGTTAGCGTTAGGGTTAGCATCAACCCTAGGATAGTTTTAGGGTTAGGTTTAGGGTTAGCATCAGCCCTAGGATAGTGTTATGGTTAGAGATAGCATCAGCCCTAGGATAGTGTTAGGGTTAGGGTTAGAGTTAGCATCAACCCTAGGATAGTGTTATGGTTAGGGTTAGGGTTAGCATCAGCCCTAGGATAGTGTTATGGTTAGAGATAGCATCAGCCCTAGGATAGTGTTAGGGTTAGGGTTAGGGTTAGCATCAGCCCGAGGATAGTGTTAGGGTTAGGGTTAGGGCTGGCATCAGCCCTAGGATACTGTTAGGGTTAGGGTTAGCATCAGCCCTAGGATAGTGTTAGGGTTAGGGTTAGGGTTAGCCTCAGCCCTAGGGTAGTGTTAGGGTTAGGGTTAGGGTTAGCATCAGGCCTAGGATAGTGTTAGGGTTAGGGTTAGCATCAGCCTTAGGATACTGTTAGGGTTAGGGTTAGGGTTAGCATCAGCCCTAGGATAGTGTTAGGGTTAGGGTTAGCATCAGCCCTAGGATAGTGTTAGGGTTAGGGTTATGGTTAGCATCAGCTCTAGGATAATGTTAGGGTTAGGGTTAGCATCAGCCCTAATATATTGTTAGGGATAGGGTTAGGGTTAGCATCAGGTCTAGGATAGTGTTAGGGTTAGGGTTAGCATCAGCCTTAGGATAGTGTTAGGGTTAGGGTTAGCATCAGCCCTAGGATAGTGTTAGGGTTAGGGTTACGGTTAGCATCAGCCCTAGGATAGTGTTAGGGTTAGGGTTAGAATTACCCCTAGGATAGTGTTAGCGTTAGGGTTAGGGTTATCATCAGACCTTGGATAGTGTTAATGTTAGGGTTAGCATCAGCCCTAGGATAGTGTTAGGGTTAGGGTTAGGGTTATCATCAGGCCTAGGATAGTGTTAGGGTTAGGGTTAGGGCTGGCATCAGCCCTAGGATACTGTTAGGGTTAGGGTTAGCATCAGCACTAGGATAGCGTTAGGGTTAGGGTTAGGGTTAGCATCAGCCCTAGGATAGTGTTAGGGTTAGGGTTAGGGTTAGCATCAGGCCTAGGATAGTATTAGGATTAGGGTTAGCATCAGCCTTAGGATACTGTTAGTGTTAGGGTTAGGGTTAGCATCAGCCCTATGATAGGGTTAGGGTTAGGGTTAGCATCAGCCCTAGGATAGTGTTAGGGTTAGGGTTATGGTTAGCATCAGCCCTAGGATAGTGTTAGGGTTAGGGTTAGCATCAGCCCTAAGATAGTGTTAGGGTTAGGGTTAGGGTTAGCATCAGGTCTAGGATAGTGTTAGGGTTAGGGTTAGCATCAGCCTTAGGATAGTGTTAGGGTTAGGGTTAGGGTTAGTATCAGCCCTAGGATAGTGTTAGGGTTAGGGTTAGCATCAGCCCTAGGATAGTGTTAGGTTTAGGGTTAGGGTTAGCATCAGCCCTAGGATAGTGTTAGGGTTAGGGTTAGACTCAGCCCTAGGAGAGTGTTAGGGTTAGGGTTAGGGTTAGCATCAGCCAAAGGATAGTGATAGGGTTAGGGTTAGCATCAGACCTAGGATAATGTTATGGTTAGGGTGATGGTTAGCATCAGCCCTAGGATAGTGTTAGGGTTAGGGTTAGGGTTAGCATCAGCCTTAGGATAGTGTTAGGGTTAGGGTTAGGGTAGGCATCAGCCCTAGGATAGTGTTAGCGTTAGGGTTAGCATCAACCCTAGGACAGTGTTAGGGTTAGGGTTAGGGTTAGCATCAGCCCTAGGATAGTGTTATGGTTAGAGATAGCATCAGCCCTAGGATAGTGTTAGGGTTAGGGTTAGGGTTAGCATCAGCCCCAGGATAGTGTTAGGTTTAGGGTTAGCATCAGCCCTAGGAGAGTGTTAGGGTTAGGGTTAGGGTTAGCATCAGCCCTAGGATAGTGTTAGCGTTAGGGTTAGCATCAACCCTAGGATAGTGTTAGGGTTAGGTTTAGGGTTAGCATCAGCCCTAGGATAGTGTTATGGTTAGAGATAGCATCAGCCCTAGGATAGTGTTAGGGTTAGGGTTAGAGTTAGCATCAACCCTAGGATAGTGTTATGGTTAGGGTTAGGGTTAGCATCAGCCCTAGGATAGTGTTATGGTTAGAGATAGCATCAGCCCTAGGATAGTGTTAGGGTTAGGGTTAGGGTTAGCATCAGCCCGAGGATAGTGTTAGGGTTAGGGTTAGGGCTGGCATCAGCCCTAGTATACTGTTAGGGTTAGGGTTAGCATCAGCCCTAGGATAGTGTTAGGGTTAGGGTTAGGGTTAGCCTCAGCCCTAGGGTAGTGTTAGGGTTAGGGTTAGGGTTAGCATCAGGCCTAGGATAGTGTTAGGGTTAGGGTTAGCATCAGCCTTAGGATACTGTTAGGGTTAGGGTTAGGGTTAGCATCAGCCCTAGGATAGTGTTAGGGTTAGGGTTAGCATCAGCCCTAGGATAGTGTTAGGGTTAGGGTTATGGTTAGCATCAGCTCTAGGATAATGTTAGGGTTAGGGTTAGCATCAGCCCTAATATATTGTTAGGGATAGGGTTAGGGTTAGCATCAGGTCTAGGATAGTGTTAGGGTTAGGGTTAGCATCAGCCTTAGGATAGTGTTGGGGTTAGGGTTAGCATCAGCCCTAGGATAGTGTTAGGGTTAGGGTTACGGTTAGCATCAGCCCTAGGATAGTGTTAGGGTTAGGGTTAGAATTACCCCTAGGATAGTGTTAGCGTTAGGGTTAGGGTTATCATCAGACCTTGGATAGTGTTAATGTTAGGGTTAGCATCAGCCCTAGGATAGTGTTAGGGTTAGGGTTAGGGTTATCATCAGGCCTAGGATAGTGTTAGGGTTAGGGTTAGGGCTGGCATCAGCCCTAGGATACTGTTAGGGTTAGGGTTAGCATCAGCACTAGGATAGCGTTAGGGTTAGGGTTAGGGTTAGCATCAGCCCTAGGATAGTGTTAGGGTTAGGGTTAGGGTTAGCATCAGGCCTAGGATAGTGTTAGGGTTAGGGTTAGCATCAGCCTTAGGATAGTGTTAGGGTTAGGGTTAGGGTTAGTATCAGCCCTAGGATAGTGTTAGGGTTAGGGTTAGCATCAGCCCTAGGATAGTGTTAGGTTTAGGGTTAGGGTTAGCATCAGCCCTAGGATAGTGTTAGGGTTAGGGTTAGACTCAGCCCTAGGAGAGTGTTAGGGTTAGGGTTAGGGTTAGCATCAGCCAAAGGATAGTGATAGGGTTAGGGTTAGCATCAGACCTAGGATAATGTTATGGTTAGGGTGATGGTTAGCATCAGCCCTAGGATAGTGTTAGGGTTAGGGTTAGGGTTAGCATCAGCCCCAGGATAGTGTTAGGTTTAGGGTTAGCATCAGCCCTAGGAGAGTGTTAGGGTTAGGGTTAGGGTTAGCATCAGCCTTAGGATAGTGTTAGGGTTAGGGTTAGGGTAGGCATCAGCCCTAGGATAGTGTTAGCGTTAGGGTTAGCATCAACCCTAGGACAGTGTTAGGGTTAGGGTTAGGGTTAGCATCAGCCCTAGGATAGTGTTATGGTTAGAGATAGCATCAGCCCTAGGATAGTGTTAGGGTTAGGGTTAGAGTTAGCATCATCCCTAGGATAGTGTTAGGGTTAGGGTTAGGGTTAGCATCAGCCCTAGGATAGTGTTATGGTTAGAGATAGCATCAGCCCTAGGATAGTGTTAGGGTTAGGGTTAGGGTTAGCATCAGCCCGAGGATAGTGTTAGGGTTAGGGTTAGGGCTGGCATCAGCCCTAGGATACTGTTAGGGTTAGGGTTAGCATCAGCCCTAGGATAGTGTTAGGGTTAGGGTTAGGGTTAGCCTCAGCCCTAGGGTAGTGTTAGGGTTAGGGTTAGGGTTAGCATCAGGCCTAGGATACTGTTAGGGTTAGGGTTAGCATCAGCCTTAGGATACTGTTAGGGTTAGGGTTAGGGTTAGCATCAGCCCTAGGATAGTGTTAGGGTTAGGGTTAGCATCATCCCTAGGATAGTGTTAGGGTTAGGGTTATGGTTAGCATCAGCTCTAGGATAATGTTAGTGTTAGGGTTAGCATCAGCCCTAATATATTGTTAGGGATAGGGTTAGGGTTAGCATCAGGTCTAGGATAGTGTTAGGGTTAGGGTTAGCATCAGCCTTAGGATAGTGTTAGGGTTAGGGTTAGCATCAGCCCTAGGATAGTGTTAGGGTTAGGGTTACGGTTAGCATCAGCCCTAGGATAGTGTTAGGGTTAGGGTTAGAATCACCCCTAGGATAGTGTTAGCGTTAGGGTTAGGGTTATCATCAGACCTTGGATAGTGTTAGTGTTAGGGTTAGCATCAGCCCTAGGATAGTGTTAGGGTTTGGGTTAGGGTTAGCATCAGCCCTAGGATAGTGTTAGGGTTAGGGTTAGGGTTATCATCAGGCCTAGGATAGTGTTAGGATTAGGGTTAGCATCAGCCCTAGGATAGTGTTCGGGTTAGTGTTAGGGTTATCATCAGGCCTAGGATAGTGTTAGTTTTAGGGTTAGCATCAGCCCTAGGATAGTGTTAGGGTTAGGGTTAGGATAAACATCAGCCCTAGGATAGTGTTAGGGTTAGAGTTAGCATCAGCCCTAGGATAGTGTTAGGGTTAGGGTTAGCCTCAGCCCTAGGACAGTGTTAGAGTTAGTGTTAGGGTTAGCATCAGCCCTAGGATAGGGTTAGGTTTAGGGTTATCATCAGCCCTAGGATAGTGTTAGGGTTAGGGTTAGGGTTAGCATCAGCCCTAGGATAGTGTTAGGGTTAGGGTTAGCATCAGCCCTAGGATAGTGTTAGGGTTAGGGTTAGGGTTAGCATCAGCCCTAGGATAGTGTTAGGGTTAGGGTTAGCATCAGCCCTAAGATAGTGTTAGGGTTAGGGTTAGAGTTAGCATCAGGCCTAGGATAGTGTTAGGGTTAGGGTTAGCATCAGCCCTAGGATAGTGTTAGGCTTAGGGTTAGCATCAGCCCTAGGATAGTGTTAGGGTTAGGGTTAGCCTCAGCCCTAGGATAGTGTTAGAGTTAGTGTTAGGGTTAGCATCAGCCCTAGGATAGGGTTAGGGTTAGGGTTAGCATCAGCCCTAGGATAGTGTTAGGGTTAGGGTTAGGGTTAGCGTCAGCCCTAGGATAGTGTTAGGGTTAGGGTTAGCATCAGCCCTAGGATAGTGTTAGGGTTAGGGTTAGGGTTAGCATCAGCCCTAGGATAGTGTTAGGGTTAGGGTTAGCATCAGCCCTAGGATAGTGTTAGGGTTAGTGTTAGGGTTATCATCAGGCCTAGGATAGTGTTAGTTTTAGGGTTAGCATCTGCCCTAGGATAGTGTTAGGGTTAGGGTTAGGATAAACATCAGCCCTAGGATAGTGTTAGGGTTAGAGTTAGCATCAGCCCTAGGATAGTGTTCGGGTTAGGGTTAGGGTAAGCATCAGCCCTAGGATAGTGTTAGGGTTAGGGTTAGCATCAGCCTTAGGATACGGTTACGGTTAGGGTTAGGGTTAGAATCACCCCTAGGATAGTGTTAGCGTTAGGGTTAGTGTTATCATCAGACCTTGGATAGTGTTAATGTTAGGGTTAGCATCAGCCCTAGGATAGTGATAGGGTTTGGGTTAGGGTTAGCATCAGCCCTAGGATAGTGTTAGGGTTAGGGTTAGGGTTATCATCAGGCCTAGGATAGTGTTAGGGTTAGGGTTAGGGCTGGCATCAGCCCTAGGATACTGTTAGGGTTAGGGTTAGCATCAGCCCTAGGATAGCGTTAGGGTTAGGGTTAGGGTTAGCATCAGCCCTAGGATAGTGTTAGGGTTAGGGTTAGGGTTAGCATCAGGCCTAGGATAGTGTTAGGATTAGGGTTAGCATCAGCCTTAGGATACTGTTAGTGTTAGGGTTAGGGTTAGCATCAGCCTTATGATAGGGTTAGGGTTAGGGTTAGCATCAGCCCTAGGATAGTGTTAGGGTTAGGGTTATGGTTAGCATCAGCCCTAGTATAGTGTTAGGGTTAGGGTTAGCATCAGCCCTAAGATAGTGTTAGGGTTAGGGTTAGGGTTAGCATCAGGTCTAGGATAGTGTTAGAGTTAGGGTTAGCATCAGCCCTAGGATAGTGTTAGGGTTAGGGTTATGGTTAGCATCAGCCCTAGGATAGTGTTAGGGTTAGGGTTAGCATCAGCCCTAAGATAGTGTTAGGGTTAGGGTTAGGGTTAGCATCAGGTCTATTATAGTGTTAGGGTTAGGGTTAGCATCAGCCTTAGGATAGTGTTAGGGTTAGGGTTAGGGTTAGTATCAGCCCTAGGATAGTGTTAGGGTTAGGGTTAGCATCAGCCCTAGGATAGTGTTAGGTTTAGGGTTAGGGTTACCATCAGCCCTAGGATAGTGTTAGGTTTAGGGTTAGACTCAGCCCTAGGAGAGTGTTAGGGTTAGGGTTAGGGTTAGCATCAGCCCTAGGATAGTGATAGGGTTAGGGTTAGCATCAGACCTAGGATAATGTTATGGTTAGGGTGATGGTTAGCATCAGCCCTAGGATAGTGTTAGGGTTAGGGTTAGGGTTAGCATCAGCCCCAGGATAGTGTTAGGTTTAGGGTTAGCATCAGCCCTAGGAGAGTGTTAGGGTTAGGGTTAGGGTTAGCATCAGCCCTAGGATAGTGTTAGCGTTAGGGTTAGCATCAACCCTAGGATAGTGTTAGGGTTAGGGTTAGGGTTAGCATCAGCCCTAGGATAGTGTTATGGTTAGAGATAGCATCAGCCCTAGGATAGTGTTAGGGTTAGGGTTAGAGTTATCATCAACCCTAGGATAGTGTTATGGTTAGGGTTAGGGTTAGCATCAGCCCTAGGATAGTGTTATGGTTAGAGATAGCATCAGCCCTAGGATAGTGTTAGGGTTAGGGTTAGGGTTAGCATCAGCCCGAGGATAGTGTTAGGGTTAGGGTTAGGGCTGGCATCAGCCCTAGGATACTGTTAGGGTTAGGGTTAGCATCAGCCCTAGGATAGTGTTAGGGTTAGGGTTAGGGTTAGCCTCAGCCCTAGGGTAGTGTTAGGGTTAGGGTTAGGGTTAGCATCAGGCCTAGGATAGTGTTAGGGTTAGGGTTAGCATCAGCCTTAGGATACTTTTAGGGTTAGGGTTAGGGTTAGCATCAGCCCTAGGATAGTGTTAGGGTTAGGGTTAGCATCAGCCCTAGGATAGTGTTAGGGTTAGGGTTATGGTTAGCATCAGCTCTAGGATAATGTTAGGGTTAGGGTTAGCATCAGCCCTAATATATTGTTAGGGATAGGGTTAGGGTTAGCATCAGGTCTAGGATAGTGTTAGGGTTAGGGTTAGCATCAGCCTTAGGATAGTGTTAGGGTTAGGGTTAGCATCAGCCCTAGGATAGTGTTAGGGTTAGGGTTACGGTTAGCATCAGCCCTAGGATAGTGTTAGGGTTAGGGTTAGAATTACCCCTAGGATAGTGTTAGCGTTAGGGTTAGGGTTATCATCAGACCTTGGATAGTGTTAATGTTAGGGTTGCATCAGCCCTAGGATAGTGTTAGGGTTTGGGTTAGGGTTAGCATCAGCCCTAGGATAGTGTTAGGGTTAGGGTTAGGGTTATCATCAGGCCTAGGATAGTGTTAGGGTTAGGGTTAGGGCTGGCATCAGCCCTAGGATACTGTTAGGGTTAGGGTTAGCATCAGCCCTAGGATAGCGTTAGGGTTAGGGTTAGGGTTGGCATCAGCCCTAGGATAGTGTTAGGGTTAGGGTTAGGGTTAGCATGAGGCCTAGGATAGTGTTAGGATTAGGGTTAGCATCAGCCTTAGGATACTGTTAGTGTTAGGGTTAGGGTTAGCATCAGCCCTATGATAGGGTTAGGGTTAGGGTTAGCATCAGCCCTAGGATAGTGTTAGGGTTAGGGTTATGGTTAGCATCAGCCCTAGGATAGTGTTAGGGTTAGGGTTAGCATCAGCCCTAAGATAGTGTTAGGGTTAGGGTTAGGGTTAGCATCAGGTCTAGGATAGTGTTAGGGTTAGGGTTAGCATCAGCCTTAGGATAGTGTTAGGGTTAGGGTTAGGGTTAGTATCAGCCCTAGGATAGTGTTAGGGTTAGGGTTAGCATCAGCCCTAGGATAGTGTTAGGTTTAGGGTTAGGGTTAGCATCAGCCCTAGGATAGTGTTAGGGTTAGGGTTAGACTCAGCCCTAGGAGAGTGTTAGGGTTAGGGTTAGGGTTAGCATCAGCCAAAGGATAGTGATAGGGTTAGGGTTAGCATCAGACCTAGGATAATGTTATGGTTAGGGTGATGGTTAGCATCAGGTCTAGGATAGTGTTAGGGTTAGGGTTAGCATCAGCCTTAGGATAGTGTTAGGGTTAGGGTTAGGGTTAGTATCAGCCCTAGGATAGTGTTAGGGTTAGGGTTAGCATCAGCCCTAGGATAGTGTTAGGTTTAGGGTTAGGGTTAGCATCAGCCCTAGGATAGTGTTAGGGTCAGGGTTAGCATCAGCCCTAGGATAGTATTAGGGTTAGGGTTAGGGTTAGCATCAGCCCCAGGATAGTGTTAGGTTTAGGGTTAGCATCAGCCCTAGGAGAGTGTTAGGGTTAGGGTTAGGGTTAGCATCAGCCTTAGGATAGTGTTAGGGTTAGGGTTAGGGTAGGCATCAGCCCTAGGATAGTGTTAGCGTTAGGGTTAGCATCAACCCTAGGACAGTGTTAGGGTTAGGGTTAGGGTTAGCATCAGCCCTAGGATAGTGTTATGGTTAGAGATAGCATCAGCCCTAGGATAGTGTTAGGGTTAGGGTTAGAGTTAGCATCATCCCTAGGATAGTGTTAGGGTTAGGGTTAGGGTTAGCATCAGCCCTAGGATAGTGTTATGGTTAGAGATAGCATCAGCCCTAGGATAGTGTTAGGGTTATGGTTAGGGTTAGCATCAGCCCGAGGATAGTGTTAGGGTTAGGGTTAGGGCTGGCATCAGCCCTAGGATACTGTTAGGGTTAGGGTTAGCATCAGCCCTAGGATAGTGTTAGGGTTAGGGTTAGGGTTAGCCTCAGCCCTAGGGTAGTGTTAGGGTTAGGGTTAGGGTTAGCATCAGGCCTAGGATACTGTTAGGGTTAGGGTTAGCATCAGCCTTAGGATACTGTTAGGGTTAGGGTTAGGGTTAGCATCAGCCCTAGGATAGTGTTAGGGTTAGGGTTAGCATCAGCCCTAGGATAGTGTTAGGGTTAGGGTTAGGGTTAGCCTCAGCCCTAGGGTAGTGTTAGCGTTAGGGTTAGGGTTATCATCAGACCTTGGATAGTGTTAGTGTTACGGTTAGCATCAGCCCTAGGATAGTGTTAGGGTTTGGGTTAGGGTTAGCATCAGCCCTAGGATAGTGTTAGGGTTAGGGTTAGGGTTATCATCAGGCCTAGGATAGTGTTAGGATTAGGGTTAGCATCAGCCCTAGGATAGTGTTCGGGTTAGTGTTAGGGTTATCATCAGGCCTAGGATAGTGTTAGTTTTAGGGTTAGCATCAGCCCTAGGATAGTGTTAGGGTTAGGGTTAGGATAAACATCAGCCCTAGGATAGTGTTAGGGTTAGAGTTAGCATCAGCCCTAGGATAGTGTTAGGGTTAGGGTTAGCATCAGCCTTAGGATAGTGTTAGGGTTAGGGTTAGCATCAGACATAGGATAGTGTTAGGGTTAGGGTTAGGGTTAGGATCAGCCCTAGGATAGTGTTAGGGTTAGGGTTAGGGTTAGGATCAGCCCTAGGATAGTGTTAGGGTTAGGGTTAGGGTTTACATCAACCCTAGGATAGTGTTAGGGTTAGGGTTAGGGTTAGCATCAGCTCTAGGATAGTGTTAGGGTTAGGGTTAGCATCAGCCTTGGATAGTGTTAGGGTTAGGGTTAGGGTAAGCATCAGCCCTAGGATAGTGTTAGGGTTAGGGTTACCATCAGCCTTAGGATACTGTTAGGGTTAGGGTTAGGGTTAGCATCAGCCCTAGGATAGTGTTAGGGTTAGGGTTAGCATCAGCTCTAGGATAGTGTTAGGGTTAGGGTTAGTGTTAGCATCAGCCCTAGGATAGTGTTATGGTTATGGTTAGCATCAGCCCTAGGATAGTGTTAGGGTTAGGGTTAGGGTTAGCATCACCCCTAGTATAGTGTTAGCGTTAGGGTTAGCATCAGCCCTAGGATAGTGTTAGGGTTAGGGTTAGGGTTATCATCAGGCCTAGCATAGTGTTAGTGTTATGGTTAGCATCAGCCCTAGTATAGTGTTAGCGTTAGGGTTAGCATCAGCCCTAGGATAGTGTTAGCGTTAGTGTTAGGGTTAGTACCAGCCCTAGGATAGTGTTAGGGTTAGGGTTAGGGCTAGCATCAGCGCTAGGATAGTGTTAGGGTTAGGGTTAGCATCAGCCCTAGGATAGTGTTAGGCTTAGGGTTAGGGTTAGCATCAGCCCTAGGATAGTGTTAGGGTTAGGGTTAGCCTCAGCCCTAGGACAGTGTTAGAGTTAGTGTTAGGGTTAGCATCGGCCCTAGGATAGGGTTAGGTTTAGGGTTAGCATCAGCCCTAGGATAGTGTTAGGGTTAGGGTTAGGGTTAGCATCAGCCCTAGGATAGTGTTAGGGTTAGGGTTAGCATCAGCCCTAGGATAGTGTTAGGGTTAGGGTTAGGGTTAGCATCAGCCCTAGGATAGTGTTAGGGTTAGGGTTAGCATCAGCCCTAAGATAGTGTTAGGGTTAGGGTTAGGGTTAGCATCAGGCCTAGGATAGTGTTAGGGTTAGGGTTAGCATCAGCCCTAGGATAGTGTTAGGCTTACGGTTAGCATCAGCCCTAGGATAGTGTTAGGGTTAGGGTTAGCCTCAGCCCTAGGATAGTGTTAGAGTTAGTGTTAGGGTTAGCATCAGCCCTAGGATAGGGTTAGGGTTAGGGTTAGCATCAGCCCTAGGATAGTGTTAGGGTTAGGGTTAGGGTTAGCGTCAGCCCTAGGATAGTGTTAGGGTTAGGGTTAGCATCAGTTCTAGGATAGTGTTAGGGTTAGGGTTAGGGTTAGCATCAGCCCTAGGATAGTGTTAGGGTTAGGGTTAGCATCAGCCCTAGGATAGTGTTAGGGTTAGTGTTAGGGTTATCATCAGGCCTAGGATAGTGTTAGTTTTAGGGTTAGCATCTGCCCTAGGATAGTGTTAGGGTTAGGGTTAGGATAAACATCAGCCCTAGGATAGTGTTAGGGTTAGAGTTAGCATCAGCCCTAGGATAGTGTTCGGGTTAGGGTTAGGGTAAGCATCAGCCCTAGGATAGTGTTAGGGTTAGGGTTAGCATCAGCCTTAGGATACGGTTACGGTTAGGGTTAGGGTTAGAATCACCCCTAGGATAGTGTTAGCGTTAGGGTTAGGGTTATCATCAGACCTTGGATAGTGTTAATGTTAGGGTTAGCATCAGCCCTAGGATAGTGATAGGGTTTGGGTTAGGGTTAGCATCAGCCCTAGGATAGTGTTAGGGTTAGGGTTAGGGTTATCATCAGGCCTAGGATAGTGTTAGGGTTAGGGTTAGGGCTGGCATCAGCCCTAGGATACTGTTAGGGTTAGGGTTAGCATCAGCCCTAGGATAGCGTTAGGGTTAGGGTTAGGGTTAGCATCAGCCCTAGGATAGTGTTAGGGTTAGGGTTAGGGTTAGCATCAGGCCTAGGATAGTGTTAGGATTAGGGTTAGCATCAGCCTTAGGATACTGTTAGTGTTAGGGTTAGGGTTAGCATCAGCCCTATGATAGGGTTAGGGTTAGGGTTAGCATCAGCCCTAGGATAGTGTTAGGGTTAGGGTTATGGTTAGCATCAGCCCTAGTATAGTGTTAGGGTTAGGGTTAGCATCAGCCCTAAGATAGTGTTAGGGTTAGGGTTAGGGTTAGCATCAGGTCTAGGATAGTGTTAGAGTTAGGGTTAGCATCAGCCTTAGGATAGTGTTAGGGTTAGGGTTAGGGTGAGTATCAGCCCTAGGATAGTGTTAGGGTTAGGGTTAGTATCAGCCCTAGGATAGTGTTAGGTTTAGGGTTAGGGTTAGCATCAGCCCTAGGATAGTGTTAGGGTTAGGGTTAGACTCAGCCCTAGGAGAGTGATAGGGTTAGGGTTAGGGTTAGCATCAGCCCTAGGATAGTGATAGGGTTAGGGTTAGCATCAGACCTAGGATAATGTTATGGTTAGGGTGATGGTTAGCATCAGCCCTAGGATAGTGTTAGGGTTAGGGTTAGGGTTAGCATCAGCCCCAGGATACTGTTAGGTTTAGGGTTAGCATCAGCCCTAGGAGAGTGTTAGGGTTAGGGTTAGGGTTAGCATCAGCCCTAGGATAGTGTTAGGGTTAGGGTTAGGGTTAGCATCAGCCCTAGGATAGTGTTAGGGTTAGGGTTAGCATCAGCCCTAAGATAGTGTTAGGGTTAGGGTTAGGGTTAGCATCAGGCCTAGGATAGTGTTAGGGTTAGGGTTAGCATCAGCCCTTGGATAGTGTTAGGCTTAGGGTTAGCATCAGCCCTAGGATAGTGTTAGGGTTAGGGTTAGCCTCAGCCCTAGGATAGTGTTAGAGTTAGTGTCAGGGTTAGCATCAGCCCTAGGATAGGGTTAGGGTTAGGGTTAGCATCAGCCCTAGGATAGTGTTAGGGTTAGGGTTAGGGTTAGCGTCAGCCCTAGGATAGTGTTAGGGTTAGGGTTAGCATCAGCCCTAGGATAGTGTTAGGGTTAGGGTTAGGGTTAGCATCAGCCCTAGGATAGTGTTAGGGTTAGGGTTAGCATCAGCCCTAGGATAGTGTTAGGGTTAGTGTTAGGGTTATCATCAGGCCTAGGATAGTGTTAGTTTTAGGGTTAGCATCTGCCCTAGGATAGTGTTAGGGTTAGGGTTAGGATAAACATCAGCCCTAGGATAGTGTTAGGGTTAGAGTTAGCATCAGCCCTAGGATAGTGTTCGGGTTAGGGTTAGGGTAAGCATCAGCCCTAGGATAGTGTTAGGGTTAGGGTTAGCATCAGCCTTAGGATACGGTTACGGTTAGGGTTAGGGTTAGAATCACCCCTAGGATAGTGTTAGCGTTAGGGTTAGGGTTATCATCGGACCTTGGATAGTGTTAATGTTAGGGTTAGCATCAGCCCTAGGATAGTGATAGGGTTTGGGTTAGGGTTAGCATCAGCCCTAGGACAGTGTTACGGTTAGGGTTAGGGTTATCATCAGGCCTAGGATAGTGTTAGGGTTAGGGTTAGGGCTGGCATCAGCCCTAGGATACTGTTAGGGTTAGGGTTAGCATCAGCCCTAGGATAGCGTTAGGGTTAGGGTTAGGGTTAGCATCAGCCCTAGGATAGTGTTAGGGTTAGGGTTAGGGTTAGCATCAGGCCTAGGATAGTGTTAGGATTAGGGTTAGCATCAGCCTTAGGATACTGTTAGTGTTAGGGTTAGGGTTAGCATCAGCCCTATGATAGGGTTAGGGTTAGGGTTAGCATCAGCCCTAGGATAGTGTTAGGGTTAGGGTTATGGTTAGCATCAGCCCTAGGATAGTGTTAGGGTTAGGGTTAGCATCAGCCCTAAGATAGTGTTAGGGTTAGGGTTAGGGTTAGCATCAGGTCTAGGATAGTGTTAGGGTTAGGGTTAGCATCAGCCTTAGGATAGTGTTAGGGTTAGGGTTAGGGTTAGTATCAGCCCTAGGATAGTGTTAGGGTTAGGGTTAGCATCAGCCCTAGGATAGTGTTAGGTTTAGGGTTAGGGTTAGCATCAGCCCTAGGATAGTGTTAGGGTTAGGGTTAGACTCAGCCCTAGGAGAGTGTTAGGGTTAGGGTTAGGGTTAGTATCAGCCCTAGGATAGTGATAGGGTTAGGGTTAGCATCAGACCTAGGATAATGTTATGGTTAGGGTGATGGTTAGCATCAGCCCTAGGATAGTGTTAGGGTTAGGGTTAGGGTTAGCATCAGCCCCAGGATACTGTTAGGTTTAGGGTTAGCATCAGCCCTAGGAGAGTGTTAGGGTTAGGGTTAGCGTTAGCATCAGCCCTAGGATAGTGTTAGGGTTAGGGTTAGGGTTAGCATCAGCCCTAGGATAGTGTTAGGGTTAGGGTTAGCATCAGCCCTAAGATAGTGTTAGGGTTAGGGTTAGGGTTAGCATCAGGCCTAGGATAGTGTTAGGGTTAGGGTTAGCATCAGCCCTAGGATAGTGTTAGGCTTAGGGTTAGCATCAGCCCTAGGATAGTGTTAGGGTTAGGGTTAGCCTCAGCCCTAGGATAGTGTTAGAGTTAGTGTCAGGGTTAGCATCAGCCCTAGGATAGGGTTAGGGTTAGGGTTAGCATCAGCCCTAGGATAGTGTTAGGGTTAGGGTTAGGGTTAGCGTCAGCCCTAGGATAGTGTTAGGGTTAGGGTTAGCATCAGCCCTAGGATAGTGTTAGGGTTAGGGTTAGGGTTAGCATCAGCCCTAGGATAGTGTTAGGGTTAGGGTAGCATCAGCCCTAGGATAGTGTTAGGGTTAGTGTTAGGGTTATCATCAGGCCTAGGATAGTGTTAGTTTTAGGGTTAGCATCTGCCCTAGGATAGTGTTAGGGTTAGGGTTAGGATAAACATCAGCCCTAGGATAGTGTTAGGGTTAGAGTTAGCATCAGCCCTAGGATAGTGTTCGGGTTAGGGTTAGGGTAAGCATCAGCCCTAGGATAGTGTTAGGGTTAGGGTTAGCATCAGCCTTAGGATACGGTTACGGTTAGGGTTAGGGTTAGAATCACCCCTAGGATAGTGTTAGCGTTAGGGTTAGGGTTATCATCGGACCTTGGATAGTGTTAATGTTAGGGTTAGCATCAGCCCTAGGATAGTGATAGGGTTTGGGTTAGGGTTAGCATCAGCCCTAGGACAGTGTTACTGTTAGGGTTAGGGTTATCATCAGGCCTAGGATAGTGTTAGGGTTAGGGTTAGGGCTGGCATCAGCCCTAGGATACTGTTAGGGTTAGGGTTAGCATCAGCCCTAGGATAGCGTTAGGGTTAGGGTTAGGGTTAGCATCAGCCCTAGGATAGTGTTAGGGTTAGGGTTAGGGTTAGCATCAGGCCTAGGATAGTGTTAGGATTAGGGTTAGCATCAGCCTTAGGATACTGTTAGTGTTAGGGTTAGGGTTAGCATCAGCCCTATGATAGGGTTAGGGTTAGGGTTAGCATCAGCCCTAGGATAGTGTTAGGGTTAGGGTTATGGTTAGCATCAGCCCTAGGATAGTGTTAGGGTTAGGGTTAGCATCAGCCCTAAGATAGTGTTAGGGTTAGGGTTAGGGTTAGCATCAGGTCTAGGATAGTGTTAGGGTTAGGGTTAGCATCAGCCTTAGGATAGTGTTAGGGTTAGGGTTAGGGTTAGTATCAGCCCTAGGATAGTGTTAGGGTTAGGGTTAGCATCAGCCCTAGGATAGTGTTAGGTTTAGGGTTAGGGTTAGCATCAGCCCTAGGATAGTGTTAGGGTTAGGGTTAGACTCAGCCCTAGGAGAGTGTTAGGGTTAGGGTTAGGGTTAGCATCAGCCCTAGGATAGTGATAGGGTTAGGGTTAGCATCAGACCTAGGATAATGTTATGGTTAGGGTGATGGTTAGCATCAGCCCTAGGATAGTGTTAGGGTTAGGGTTAGGGTTAGCATCAGCCCCAGGATACTGTTAGGTTTAGGGTTAGCATCAGCCCTAGGAGAGTGTTAGGGTTAGGGTTAGGGTTAGCATCAGCCCTAGGATAGTGTTAGGGTTAGGGTTAGGGTTAGCATCAGCCCTAGGATAGTGTTAGGGTTAGGGTTAGCATCAGCCCTAAGATAGTGTTAGGGTTAGGGTTAGGGTTAGCATCAGGCCTAGGATAGTGTTAGGGTTAGGGTTAGCATCAGCCCTAGGATAGTGTTAGGCTTAGGGTTAGCATCAGCCCTAGGATAGTGTTAGGGTTAGGGTTAGCCTCAGCCCTAGGATAGTGTTAGAGTTAGTGTTAGGGTTAGCATCAGCCCTAGGATAGGGTTAGGGTTAGGGTTAGCATCAGCCCTAGGATAGTGTTAGGGTTAGGGTTAGGGTTAGCGTCAGCCCTAGGATAGTGTTAGGGTTAGGGTTAGCATCAGCCCTAGGATAGTGTTAGGGTTAGGGTTAGGGTTAGCATCAGCCCTAGGATAGTGTTAGGGTTAGGGTTAGCATCAGCCCTAGGATAGTGTTAGGGTTAGTGTTAGGGTTATCATCAGGCCTAGGATAGTGTTAGTTTTAGGGTTAGCATCTGCCCTAGGATAATGTTAGGGTTAGGGTTAGGATAAACATCAGCCCTAGGATAGTGTTAGGTTTAGAGTTAGCATCAGCCCTAGGATAGTGTTCGGGTTAGGGTTAGGGTAAGCATCAGCCCTAGGATAGTGTTAGGGTTAGGGTTAGCATCAGCCTTAGGATACGGTTACGGTTAGGGTTAGGGTTAGAATCACCCCTAGGATAGTGTTAGCGTTAGGGTTAGGGTTATCATCAGACCTTGGATAGTGTTAATGTTAGGGTTAGCATCAGCCCTAGGATAGTGATAGGGTTTGGGTTAGGGTTAGCATCAGCCCTAGGACAGTGTTAGGGTTAGGGTTAGGGTTATCATCAGGCCTAGGATAGTGTTAGGTTTAGGGTTAGGGCTGGCATCAGCCCTAGGATACTGTTAGGGTTAGGGTTAGCATCAGCCCTAGGATAGCGTTAGGGTTAGGGTTAGGGTTAGCATCAGCCCTAGGATAGTGTTAGGGTTAGGGTTAGGGTTAGCATCAGGCCTAGGATAGTGTTAGGATTAGGGTTAGCATCAGTCTTAGGATACTGTTAGTGTTAGGGTTAGGGTTAGCATCAGCCCTATGATAGGGTTAGGGTTAGGGTTAGCATCAGCCCTAGTATAGTGTTAGTGTTAGGGTTATGGTTAGCATCAGCCCTAGTATAGTGTTAGGGTTAGGGTTAGCATCAGCCCTAAGATAGTGTTAGGGTTAGGGTTAGGGTTAGCTCAGGTCTAGGATAGTGTTAGGGGTAGGGTTAGCTTCAGCCTTAGGATAGTGTTAGGGTTAGGGTTAGGGTTAGTATCAGCCCTAGGATAGTGTTAGGGTTAGGGTTAGCATCAGCCCTAGGATAGTGTTAGGTTTAGGGTTAGGGTTAGCATCAGCCCTAGGATAGTGTTAGGGTTAGGGTTAGACTCAGCCCTAGGAGAGTGTTAGGGTTAGGGTTAGGGTTAGCATCAGCCCTAGGATAGTGATAGGGTTAGGGTTAGCATCAGACCTAGGATAATGTTATGGTTAGGGTGATGGTTAGCATCAGCCCTAGGATAGTGTTAGGGTTAGGGTTAGGGTTAGCATCAGCCCCAGGATACTGTGAGGTTTAGGGTTAGCATCAGCCCTAGGAGAGTGTTAGGGTTAGGGTTAGGGTTAGCATCAGCCTTAGGATAGTGTTAGGGTTAGGGTTAGGGTTAGCATCAGCCCTAGGATAGTGTTAGCGTTAGGGTTAGCATCAACCCTAGGATAGTGTTAGGGTTAGGGTTAGGGTTAGCATCAGCCCTAGGATACTGTTATGGTTAGAGATAGCATCAGCCCTAGGATAGTTTTAGGGTTAGGGTTAGAGTTAGCATCATCCCTAGGATAGTGTTAGGGTTAGGGTTAGGGTTAGCATCAGCCCTAGGATAGTGTTATGGTTAGAGATAGCTTCAGCCCTAGGATAGTGTTAGGGTTAGGGTTAGGGTTAGCATCAGCCCGAGGATAGTGTTAGGGTTAGGGTTAGGGCTGGCATCAGCCCTAGGATACTGTTAGGGTTCGGGTTAGCATCAGCCCTAGGATAGTGTTAGGGTTAGGGTTAGGGTTAGTATCAGCCCTAGGATAGTGTTAGGGTTAGGGTTAGCATCAGCCCTAGGATAGTGTTAGGTTTAGGGTTAGGGTTAGCATCAGCCCTAGGATAGTGTTAGGGTTAGGGTTAGACTCAGCCCTAGGAGAGTGTTAGGGTTAGGGTTAGGGTTAGCATCAGCCCAAGGATAGTGATAGGGTTAGGGTTAGCATCAGACCTAGGATAATGTTATGGTTAGGGTGATGGTTAGCATCAGCCCTAGGATAGTGTTAGGGTTAGGGTTAGGGTTAGCATCAGCCCCAGGATAGTGTTAGGTTTAGGGTTAGCATCAGCCCTAGGAGAGTGTTAGTGTTAGGGTTAGGGTTAGCATCAGCCTTAGGATAGTGTTAGGGTTAGGGTTAGGGTAGGCATCAGCCCTAGGATAGTGTTAGCGTTAGGGTTAGCGTCAACCCTAGGACAGTGTTAGGGTTAGGGTTAGGGTTATCATCAGGCCTAGGATAGTGTTAGGTTTAGGGTTAGGGCTGGCATCAGCCCTAGGATACTGTTAGGGTTAGGGTTAGCATCAGCCCTAGGATAGCGTTAGGGTTAGGGTTAGGGTTAGCATCAGCCCTAGGATAGTGTTAGGGTTAGGGTTAGGGTTAGCATCAGGCCTAGGATAGTGTTAGGATTAGGGTTAGCATCAGTCTTAGGATACTGTTACTGTTAGGGTTAGGGTTAGCATCAGCCCTATGATAGGGTTAGGGTTAGGGTTAGCATCAGCCCTAGTATAGTGTTAGTGTTAGGGTTATGGTTAGCATCAGCCCTAGTATAGTGTTAGGGTTAGGGTTAGCATCAGCCCTAAGATAGTGTTAGGGTTAGGGTTAGGGTTAGCATCAGGTCTAGGATAGTGTTAGGGTTAGGGTTAGCTTCAGCCTTAGGATAGTGTTAGGGTTAGGGTTAGGGTTAGTATCAGCCCTAGGATAGTGTTAGGGTTAGGGTTAGCATCAGCCCTAGGATAGTGTTAGGTTTAGGGTTAGGGTTAGCATCAGCCCTAGGATAGTGTTAGGGTTAGGGTTAGACTCAGCCCTAGGAGAGTGTTAGGGTTAGGGTTAGGGTTAGCATCAGCCCTAGGATAGTGATAGGGTTAGGGTTAGCATCAGACCTAGGATAATGTTATGGTTAGGGTGATGGTTAGCATCAGCCCTAGGATAGTGTTAGGGTTAGGGTTAGGGTTAGCATCAGCCCCAGGATACTGTTAGGTTTAGGGTTAGCATCAGCCCTAGGAGAGTGTTAGGGTTAGGGTTAGGGTTAGCATCAGCCTTAGGATAGTGTTAGGGTTAGGGTTAGGGTTAGCATCAGCCCTAGGATAGTGTTAGCGTTAGGGTTAGCATCAACCCTAGGATAGTGTTAGGGTTAGGGTTAGGGTTAGCATCAGCCCTAGGATACTGTTATGGTTAGAGATAGCATCAGCCCTAGGATAGTTTTAGGGTTAGGGTTAGAGTTAGCATCATCCCTAGGATAGTGTTAGGGTTAGGGTTAGGGTTAGCATCAGCCCTAGGATAGTGTTATGGTTAGAGATAGCTTCAGCCCTAGGATAGTGTTAGGGTTAGGGTTAGGGTTAGCATCAGCCCGAGGATAGTGTTAGGGTTAGGGTTAGGGCTGGCATCAGCCCTAGGATACTGTTAGGGTTCGGGTTAGCATCAGCCCTAGGATAGTGTTAGGGTTAGGGTTAGGGTTAGTATCAGCCCTAGGATAGTGTTAGGGTTAGGGTTAGCATCAGCCCTAGGATAGTGTTAGGTTTAGGGTTAGGGTTAGCATCAGCCCTAGGATAGTGTTAGTGTTAGGGTTAGACTCAGCCCTAGGAGAGTGTTAGGGTTAGGGTTAGGGTTAGCATCAGCCCAAGGATAGTGATAGGGTTAGGGTTAGCATCAGACCTAGGATAATGTTATGGTTAGGGTGATGGTTAGCATCAGCCCTAGGATAGTGTTAGGGTTAGGGTTAGGGTTAGCATCAGCCCCAGGATAGTGTTAGGTTTAGGGTTAGCATCAGCCCTAGGAGAGTGTTAGTGTTAGGGTTAGGGTTAGCATCAGCCTTAGGATAGTGTTAGGGTTAGGGTTAGGGTAGGCATCAGCCCTAGGATAGTGTTAGCGTTAGGGTTAGCATCAACCCTAGGACAGTGTTAGGGTTAGGGTTAGGGTTAGCATATGCCCTAGGATAGTGTTATGGTTAGAGATAGCATCAGCCCTAGGATAGTGTTAGGGTTAGGGTTAGAGTTAGCATCATCCCTAGGATAGTGTTAGGGTTAGGGTTAGGGTTAGCATCAGCCCTAGGATAGTGTTATGGTTAGAGATAGCATCAGCCCTAGGATAGTGTTAGGGTTAGGGTTAGGGTTAGCATCAGCCCGAGGATAGTGTTAGGGTTAGGGTTAGGGCTGGCATCAGCCCTAGGATACTGTTAGGGTTAGGGTTAGCATCAGCCCTAGGACAGTGTTAGGGTTAGGGTTAGGGTTAGCCTCAGCCCTAGGGTAGTGTTAGGGTTAGGGTTAGGGTTAGCATCAGGCCTAGGATACTGTTAGGGTTAGGGTTAGCATCAGCCTTAGGATACTGTTAGGGTTAGGGTTAGGGTTAGCATCAGCCCTAGGATAGTGTTAGGGTTAGGGTTAGCATCAGCCCTAGGATAGTGTTAGGGTTAGGGTTATGGTTAGCATCAGCTCTAGGATAATGTTAGGGTTAGGGTTAGCATCAGCCCTAATATATTGTTAGGGATAGGGTTAGGGTTAGCATCAGGTCTAGGATAGTGTTAGGGTTAGGGTTAGCATCAGCCTTAGGATAGTGTTAGGGTTAGGGTTAGCATCAGCCCTAGGATAGTGTTAGGGTTAGGGTTACGGTTAGCATCAGCCCTAGGATAGTGTTAGGGTTAGGGTTATAATCACCCCTAGGATAGTGTTAGCGTTAGGGTTAGGGTTATCATCAGACCTTGGATAGTGTTAGTGTTAGGGTTAGCATCAGCCCTAGGATAGTGTTAGGGTTTTATGGTTAGCATCAGCCCTAGGATAGTGTTAGGGTTAGGGTTAGGGTTATCATCAGGCCTAGGCTAGTGTTAGGATTAGGGTTAGCATCAGCCCTAGGATAGTGTTCGGGTTAGTGTTAGGGTTATCATCAGGCCTAGGATAGTGTTAGTTTTAGGGTTAGCATCAGCCCTAGGATAGTGTTAGGGTTAGGGTTAGGATAAACATCAGCCCTAGGATAGTGTTAGGGTTAGAGTTAGCATCAGCCCTAGGATAGTGTTAGGGTTAGGGTTAGCATCAGCCTTAGGATACTGTTAGGGTTAGGGTTAGGGTTAGCATCAGCCCTAGGATAGTGTTAGGGTTAGGGTTAGCATCAGACATAGGATAGTGTTAGGGTTAGGGTTAGGGTTAGGATCAGCCCTAGGATAGTGTTAGGGTTAGGGTTAGGGTTAGGATCAGCCCTAAGATAGTGTCAGGGTTAGGGTTAGGGTTTACATCAACCCTAGGATAGTGTTAGGGTTAGGGTTAGGGTTAGCATCAGCTCTAGGATAGTGTTAGGGTTAGGGTTAGCATCAGCCTTGGATAGTGTTAGGGTTAGGGTTAGGGTAAGCATCAGCCCTAGGATAGTGTTAGGGTTAGGGTTACCATCAGCCTTAGGATACTGTTAGGGTTAGGGTTAGGGTTAGCATCAGCCCTAGGATAGTGTTAGGGTTAGGGTTAGCATCAGCTCTAGGATAGTGTTAGGGTTAGGGTTAGTGTTAGCATCAGCCCTAGGATAGTGTTATGGTTATGGTTAGCATCAGCCCTAGGATAGTGTTAGGGTTAGGGTTAGGGTTAGCATCACCCCTAGTATAGTGTTAGCGTTAGGGTTAGCATCAGCCCTAGGATAGTGTTAGGGTTAGGGTTAGGGTTATCATCAGGCCTAGCATAGTGTTAGTGTTATGGTTAGCATCAGCCCTAGTATAGTGTTAGCGTTAGGGTTAGCATCAGCCCTAGGATAGTGTTAGCGTTAGTGTTAGGGTTAGTACCAGCCCTAGGATAGTGTTAGGGTTAGGGTTAGGGCTAGCATCAGCGCTAGGATAGTGTTAGGGTTAGGGTTAGCATCAGCCCTAGGATAGTGTTAGGCTTAGGGTTAGGGTTAGCATCAGCCCTAGGATAGTGTTAGGGTTAGGGTTAGCCTCTGCCCTAGGACAGTGTTAGAGTTAGTGTTAGGGTTAGCAGCAGCCCTAGGATAGGGTTAGGTTTAGGGTTAGCATCAGCCCTAGGATAGTGTTAGGGTTAGGGTTAGGGTTAGCATCAGCCCTAGGATAGTGTTAGGGTTAGGGTTACCATCAGCCCTAGGATAGTGTTAGGGTTAGGGTTAGGGTTAGCATCAGCCCTAGGATAGTGTTAGGGTTAGGGTTAGCAACAGCCCTAAGATAGTGTTAGGGTTAGGGTTAGGGTTAGCATCATGCCTAGGATAGTGTTAGGGTTAGGGTTAGCATCAGCCCTAGGATAGTGTTAGGCTTAGGGTTAGCATCAGCCCTAGGATAGTGTTAGGGTTAGGGTTAGCCTCAGCCCTAGGATAGTGTTAGAGTTAGTGTTAGGGTTAGCATCAGCCCTAGGATAGGGTTAGGGTTAGGGTTAGCATCAGCCCTAGGATAGTGTTAGGGTTAGGGTTAGGGTTAGCGTCAGCCCTAGGATAGTGTTAGGGTTAGGGTTAGCATCAGCCCTAGGATAGTGTTAGGGTTAGGGTTAGGGTTAGCATCAGCCCTAGGATAGTGTTAGGGTTAGGGTTAGCATCAGCCCTAGGATAGTGTTAGGGTTAGTGTTAGGGTTATCATCAGGCCTAGGATAGTGTTAGTTTTAGGGTTAGCATCTGCCCTAGGATAGTGTTAGGGTTAGGGTTAGGATAAACATCAGCCCTAGGATAGTGTTAGGGTTAGAGTTAGCATCAGCCCTAGGATAGTGCTCGGGTTAGGGTTAGGGTAAGCATCAGCCCTAGGATAGTGTTAGGGTTAGGGTTAGCATCAGCCTTAGGATACGGTTACGGTTAGGGTTAGGGTTAGAATCACCCCTAGGATAGTGTTATAGTTAGGGTTAGGGTTATCATCAGACCTTGGATAGTGTTAATGTTAGGGTTAGCATCAGCCCTAGGATAGTGATAGGGTTTGGGTTAGGGTTAGCATCAGCCCTAGGATAGTGTTAGGGTTAGGGTTAGGGTTATCATCAGGTCTAGGATAGTGTTAGGGTTAGGGTTAGGGCTGGCATCAGCCCTAGGATACTGTTAGGGTTAGGGTTAGCATCAGCCCTAGGATAGCGTTAGGGTTAGGGTTAGGGTTAGCATCAGCCCTAGGATAGTGTTAGGGTTAGGGTTAGGGTTAGCATCAGGCCTAGGATAGTGTTAGGATTAGGGTTAGCATCAGCCTTAGGATACTGTTAGTGTTAGGGTTAGGGTTAGCATCAGCCCTATGATAGGGTTAGGGTTAGGGTTAGCATCAGCCCTAGGATAGTGTTAGGGTTAGGGTTATGGTTAGCATCAGCCCTAGTATAGTGTTAGGGTTAGGGTTAGCATCAGCCCTAGGATAGCGTTAGGGTTAGGGTTAGGGTTAGTATCAGCCCTAGGATAGTGTTAGGGTTAGGGTTAGGGTTAGCATCAGGCCTAGGATAGTGTTAGGATTAGGGTTAGCATCAGCCTTAGGATAGTGTTAGGGTTAGGGTTAGGGTTAGTATCAGCCCTAGGATAGTGTTAGGGTTAGGGTTAGCATCAGCCCTAGGATAGTGTTAGGTTTAGGGTTAGGGTTAGCATCAGCCCTAGGATAGTGTTAGGGTTAGGGTTAGACTCAGCCCTAGGAGAGTGTTATGGTTAGGGTTAGGGTTAGCATCAGCCCTAGGATAGTGATAGGGTTAGGGTTAGCATCAGACCTAGGATAATGTTATGGTTAGGGTGATGGTTAGCATCAGCCCTAGGATAGTGTTAGGGTTAGGGTTAGGGTTAGCATCAGCCCCAGGATACTGTTAGGTTTAGGGTTAGCATCAGCCCTAGGAGAGTGTTAGGGTTAGGGTTAGGGTTAGCATCAGCCCTAGGATAGTGTTAGTGTTAGGGTTAGGGTTAGCATCAGCCCTAGGATAGTGTTAGGGTTAGGGTTAGCATCAGCCCTAAGATAGTGTTAGGGTTAGGGTTAGGGTTAGCATCAGGCCTAGGATAGTGTTAGGGTTAGGGTTAGCATCAGCCCTAGGATAGTGTTACGCTTAGGGTTAGCATCAGCCCTAGGTTAGTGTTAGGGTTAGGGTTAGCCTCAGCCCTAGGATAGTGTTAGAGTTAGTGTTAGGGTTAGCATCAGCCCTAGGATAGGGTTAGGGTTAGGGTTAGCATCAGCCCTAGGATAGTGTTAGGGTTAGGGTTAGGGTTAGCGTCAGCCCTAGGATAGTGTTAGGGTTAGGGTTAGCATCAGCCCTAGGATAGTGTTAGGGTTAGGGTTAGGGTTAGCATCAGCCCTAGGATAGTGTTAGGGTTAGGGTTAGCATCAGCCCTAGGATAGTGTTAGGGTTAGTGTTAGGGTTATCATCAGGCCTAGGATAGTGTTAGTTTTAGGGTTAGCATCTGCCCTAGGATAGTGTTAGGGTTAGGGTTAGGATAAACATCAGCCCTAGGATAGTGTTAGGGTTAGAGTTAGCATCAGCCCTAGGATAGTGTTCGGGTTAGGGTTAGGGTAAGCATCAGCCCTAGGATAGTGTTAGGGTTAGGGTTAGCATCAGCCTTAGGATACGGTTACGGTTAGGGTTAGGGTTAGAATCACCCCTAGGATAGTGTTAGCGTTAGGGTTAGGGTTATCATCAGACCTTGGATAGTGTTAATGTTAGGGTTAGCATCAGCCCTAGGATAGTGATAGGGTTTGGGTTAGGGTTAGCATCAGCCCTAGGATAGTGTTAGGGTTAGGGTTAGGGTTATCATCAGGCCTAGGATAGTGTTAGGGTTAGGGTTAGGGCTGGCATCAGCCCTAGGATACTGTTAGGGTTAGGGTTAGCATCAGCCCTAGGATAGCGTTAGGGTTAGGGTTAGGGTTAGCATCAGCCCTAGGATAGTGTTAGGGTTAGGGTTAGGGTTAGCATCAGGCCTAGGATAGTGTTAGGATTAGGGTTAGCATCAGCCTTAGGATACTGTTAGTGTTAGGGTTAGGGTTAGCATCAGCCCTATGATAGGGTTAGGGTTAGGGTTAGCATCAGCCCTAGGATAGTGTTAGGGTTAGGGTTATGGTTAGCATCAGCCCTAGTATAGTGTTAGGGTTAGGGTTAGCATCAGCCCTAAGATAGTGTTAGGGTTAGGGTTAGGGTTAGCATCAGGTCTAGGATAGTGTTAGAGTTAGGGTTAGCATCAGCCTTAGGATAGTGTTAGGGTTAGGGTTAGGGTTAGTATCAGCCCTAGGATAGTGTTAGGGTTAGGGTTAGCATCAGCCCTAGGTTAGTGTTAGGTTTAGGGTTAGGGTTAGCATCAGCCCTAGGATAGTGTTAGGGTTAGGGTTAGACTCAGCCCTAGGAGAGTGTTAGGGTTAGGGTTAGGGTTAGCATCAGCCCTAGGATAGTGATAGGGTTAGGGTTAGCATCAGACCTAGGATAATGTTATGGTTAGGGTGATGGTTAGCATCAGCCCTAGGATAGTGTTAGGGTTAGGGTTAGGGTTAGCATCAGCCCCAGGATACTGTTAGGTTTAGGGTTAGCATCAGCCCTAGGAGAGTGTTAGGGTTAGGGTTAGGGTTAGCATCAGCCCTAGGATAGTGTTAGGGTTAGGGTTAGGGTTAGCGTCAGCCCTAGGATAGTGTTAGGGTTAGGGTTAGCATCAGCCCTGGGATAGTGTTAGGGTTAGGGTTAGGGTTAGCATCAGCCCTAGGATAGTGTTAGGGTTAGGGTTAGCATCAGCCCTAGGATAGTGTTAGGGTTAGTGTTAGGGTTATCATCAGGCCTAGGATAGTGTTAGTTTTAGGGTTAGCATCTGCCCTAGGATAGTGTTAGGGTTAGGGTTAGGATAAACATCAGCCCTAGGATAGTGTTAGGGTTAGAGTTAGCATCAGCCCTAGGATAGTGCTCGGGTTAGGGTTAGGGTAAGCATCAGCCCTAGGATAGTGTTAGGGTTAGGGTTAGCATCAGCCTTAGGATACGGTTACGGTTAGGGTTAGGGTTAGAATCACCCCTAGGATAGTGTTATAGTTAGGGTTAGGGTTATCATCAGACCTTGGATAGTGTTAATGTTAGGGTTAGCATCAGCCCTAGGATAGTGATAGGGTTTGGGTTAGGGTTAGCATCAGCCCTAGGATAGTGTTAGGGTTAGGGTTAGGGTTATCATCAGGTCTAGGATAGTGTTAGGGTTACGGTTAGGGCTGGCATCAGCCCTAGGATACTGTTAGGGTTAGGGTTAGCATCAGCCCTAGGATAGCGTTAGGGTTAGGGTTAGGGTTAGCATCAGCCCTAGGATAGTGTTAGGGTTAGGGTTAGGGTTAGCATCAGGCCTAGGATAGTGTTAGGATTAGGGTTAGCATCAGCCTTAGGATACTGTTAGTGTTAGGGTTAGGGTTAGCATCAGCCCTATGATAGGGTTAGGGTTAGGGTTAGCATCAGCCCTAGGATAGTGTTAGGGTTAGGGTTATGGTTAGCATCAGCCCTAGTATAGTGTTAGGGTTAGGGTTAGCATCAGCCCTAGGATAGCGTTAGGGTTAGGGTTAGGGTTAGCATCAGCCCTAGGATAGTGTTAGGGTTAGGGTTAGGGTTAGCATCAGGCCTAGGATAGTGTTAGGATTAGGGTTAGCATCAGCCTTAGGATAGTGTTAGGGTTAGGGTTAGGGTTAGTATCAGCCCTAGGATAGTGTTAGGGTTAGGGTTAGCATCAGCCCTAGGATAGTGTTAGGTTTAGGGTTAGGGTTAGCATCAGCCCTAGGATAGTGTTAGGGTTAGGGTTAGACTCAGCCCTAGGAGAGTGTTAGGGTTAGGGTTAGGGTTAGCATCAGCCCTAGGATAGTGATAGGGTTAGGGTTAGCATCAGACCTAGGATAATGTTATGGTTAGGGTGATGGTTAGCATCAGCCCTAGGATAGTGTTAGGGTTAGGGTTAGGGTTAGCATCAGCCCCAGGATACTGTTAGGTTTAGGGTTAGCATCAGCCCTAGGAGAGTGTTAGGGTTAGGGTTAGGGTTAGCATCAGCCCTAGGATAGTGTTAGTGTTAGGGTTAGGGTTAGCATCAGCCCTAGGATAGTGTTAGGGTTAGGGTTAGCATCAGCCCTAAGATAGTGTTAGGGTTAGGGTTAGGGTTAGCATCAGACCTAGGATAGTGTTAGGGTTAGGGTTAGCATCAGCCCTAGGATAGTGTTAGGCTTAGGGTTAGCATCAGCCCTAGGATAGTGTTAGGGTTAGGGTTAGCCTCAGCCCTAGGATAGTGTTAGAGTTAGTGTTAGGGTTAGCATCAGCCCTAGGATAGGGTTAGGGTTAGGGTTAGCATCAGCCCTAGGATAGTGTTAGGGTTAGGGTTAGGGTTAGCGTCAGCCCTAGGATAGTGTTAGGGTTAGGGTTAGCATCAGCCCTAGGATAGTGTTAGGGTTAGGGTTAGGGTTAGCATCAGCCCTAGGATAGTGTTAGGGTTAGGGTTAGCATCAGCCCTAGGATAGTGTTAGGGTTAGTGTTAGGGTTATCATCAGGCCTAGGATAGTGTTAGTTTTAGGGTTAGCATCTGCCCTAGGATAGTGTTAGGGTTAGGGTTAGGATAAACATCAGCCCTAGGATAGTGTTAGGGTTAGAGTTAGCATCAGCCCTAGGATAGTGTTCGGGTTAGGGTTAGGGTAAGAATCAGCCCTAGGATAGTGTTAGGGTTAGGGTTAGCATCAGCCTTAGGATACGGTTACGGTTAGGGTTAGGGTTAGAATCACCCCTAGGATAGTGTTAGCGTTAGGGTTAGGGTTATCATCAGACCTTGGATAGTGTTAATGTTAGGGTTAGCATCAGCCCTAGGATAGTGATAGGGTTTGGGTTAGGGTTAGCATCAGCCCTAGGATAGTGTTAGGGTTAGGGTTAGGGTTATCATCAGGCCTAGGATAGTGTTAGGGTTAGGGTTAGGGCTGGCATCAGCCCTAGGATACTGTTAGGGTTAGGGTTAGCATCAGCCCTAGGATAGCGTTAGGGTTAGGGTTAGGGTTAGCATCAGCCCTAGGATAGTGTTAGGGTTAGGGTTAGGGTTAGCATCAGGCCTAGGATAGTGTTAGGATTAGGGTTAGCATCAGCCTCAGGATACTGTTAGTGTTAGGGTTAGGGTTAGCATCAGCCCTATGATAGGGTTAGGGTTAGGGTTAGCATCAGCCCTAGGATAGTGTTAGGGTTAGGGTTATGGTTAGCATCAGCCCTAGTATAGTGTTAGGGTTAGGGTTAGCATCAGCCCTAAGATAGTGTTAGGGTTAGGGTTAGGGTTAGCATCAGGTCTAGGATAGTGTTAGAGTTAGGGTTAGCATCAGCCTTAGGATAGTGTTAGGGTTAGGGTTAGGGTTAGTATCAGCCCTAGGATAGTGTTAGGGTTAGGGTTAGCATCAGCCCTAGGTTAGTGTTAGGTTTAGGGTTAGGGTTAGCATCAGCCCTAGGATAGTGTTAGGGTTAGGGTTAGACTCAGCCCTAGGAGAGTGTTAGGGTTAGGGTTAGGGTTAGCATCAGCCCTAGGATAGTGATAGGGTTAGGGTTAGCATCAGACCTAGGATAATGTTATGGTTAGGGTGATGGTTAGCATCAGCCCAAGGATAGTTTTAGGGTTAGGGTTAGGGTTAGCATCAGCCCCAGGATACTGTTAGGTTTAGGGTTAGCATCAGCCCTAGGAGAGTGTTAGGGTTAGGGTTAGGGTTAGCATCAGCCCTAGGATAGTGTTAGGGTTAGGGTTAGGGTTAGCATCAGCCCTAGGATAGTGTTAGGGTTAGGGTTAGCATCAGCCCTAAGATAGTGTTAGGGTTAGGGTTAGGGTTAGCATCAGGCCTAGGATAGTGTTAGGGTTAGGGTTAGCATCAGCCCTAGGATAGTGTTAGGCTTAGGGTTAGCATCAGCCCTAGGATAGTGTTAGGGTTAGGGTTAGCCTCAGCCCTAGGATAGTGTTAGAGTTAGTGTTAGGGTTAGCATCAGCCCTAGGATAGGGTTAGGGTTAGGGTTAGCATCAGCCCTAGGATAGTGTTAGGGTTAGGGTTAGGGTTAGCGTGAGCCCTAGGATAGTGTTAGGGTTAGGGTTAGCATCAGCCCTAGGATAGTGTTAGGGTTAGGGTTAGGGTTAGCATCAGCCCTAGGATAGTGTTAGGGTTAGGGTTAGCATCAGCCCTAGGATAGTGTTAGGGTTAGTGTTAGGGTTATCATCAGGCCTAGGATAGTGTTAGTTTTAGGGTTAGCATCTGCCCTAGGATAGTGTTAGGGTTAGGGTTAGGATAAACATCAGCCCTAGGATAGTGTTAGGGTTAGAGTTAGCATCAGCCCTAGGATAGTGTTCGGGTTAGGGTTAGGGTAAGAATCAGCCCTAGGATAGTGTTAGGGTTAGGGTTAGGATCAGCCTTAGGATACGGTTACGGTTAGGGTTAGGGTTAGAATCACCCCTAGGATAGTGTTAGCGTTAGGGTTAGGGTTATCATCGCACCTTGGATATTGTTAATGTTAGGGTTAGCATCAGCCCTAGGATAGTGATAGGGTTTGGGTTAGGGTTAGCATCAGCCCTAGGACAGTGTTACGGTTAGGGTTAGGGTTATCATCAGGCCTAGGATAGTGTTAGGGTTAGGGTTAGGGCTGGCATCAGCCCTAGGATACTGTTAGGGTTAGGGTTAGCATCAGCCCTAGGATAGCGTTAGGGTTAGGGTTAGGGTTAGCATCAGCCCTAGGATAGTGTTAGGGTTAGGGTTAGGGTTAGCATCAGGCCTAGGATAGTGTTAGGATTAGGGTTAGCATCAGCCTTAGGATACTGTTAGTGTTAGGGTTAGGGTTAGCATCAGCCCTATGATAGGGTTAGGGTTAGGGTTAGCATCAGCCCTAGGAGAGTGTTAGGGTTAGGGTTATGGTTAGCATCAGCCCTAGTATAGTGTTAGGGTTAGGGTTAGCATCAGCCCTAGGATAGCGTTAGGGTTAGGGTTAGGGTTAGTATCAGCCCTAGGATAGTGTTAGGGTTAGGGTTAGGGTTAGCATCAGGCCTAGGATAGTGTTAGGATTAGGGTTAGCATCAGCCTTAGGATAGTGTTAGGGTTAGGGTTAGGGTTAGTATCAGCCCTAGGATAGTGTTAGGGTTAGGGTTAGCATCAGCCCTAGGATAGTGTTAGGTTTAGGGTTAGGGTTAGCATCAGCCCTAGGATAGTGTTAGGGTTAGGGTTAGACTCAGCCCTAGGAGAGTGTTATGGTTAGGGTTAGGGTTAGCATCAGCCCTAGGATAGTGATAGGGTTAGGGTTAGCATCAGACCTAGGATAATGTTATGGTTAGGGTGATGGTTAGCATCAGCCCTAGGATAGTGTTAGGGTTAGGGTTAGGGTTAGCATCAGCCCCAGGATACTGTTAGGTTTAGGGTTAGCATCAGCCCTAGGAGAGTGTTAGGGTTAGGGTTAGGGTTAGCATCAGCCCTAGGATAGTGTTAGTGTTAGGGTTAGGGTTAGCATCAGCCCTAGGATAGTGTTAGGGTTAGGGTTAGCATCAGCCCTAAGATAGTGTTAGGGTTAGGGTTAGGGTTAGCATCAGGCCTAGGATAGTGTTAGGGTTAGGGTTAGCATCAGCCCTAGGATAGTGTTACGCTTAGGGTTAGCATCAGCCCTAGGTTAGTGTTAGGGTTAGGGTTAGCCTCAGCCCTAGGATAGTGTTAGAGTTAGTGTTAGGGTTAGCATCAGCCCTAGGATAGGGTTAGGGTTAGGGTTAGCATCAGCCCTAGGATAGTGTTAGGGTTAGGGTTAGGGTTAGCGTCAGCCCTAGGATAGTGTTAGGGTTAGGGTTAGCATCAGCCCTAGGATAGTGTTAGGGTTAGGGTTAGGGTTAGCATCAGCCCTAGGATAGTGTTAGGGTTAGGGTTAGCATCAGCCCTAGGATAGTGTTAGGGTTAGTGTTAGGGTTATCATCAGGCCTAGGATAGTGTTAGTTTTAGGGTTAGCATCTGCCCTAGGATAGTGTTAGGGTTAGGGTTAGGATAAACATCAGCCCTAGGATAGTGTTAGGGTTAGAGTTAGCATCAGCCCTAGGATAGTGTTCGGGTTAGGGTTAGGGTAAGCATCAGCCCTAGGATAGTGTTAGGGTTAGGGTTAGCATCAGCCTTAGGATACGGTTACGGTTAGGGTTAGGGTTAGAATCACCCCTAGGATAGTGTTAGCGTTAGGGTTAGGGTTATCATCAGACCTTGGATAGTGTTAATGTTAGGGTTAGCATCAGCCCTAGGATAGTGATAGGGTTTGGGTTAGGGTTAGCATCAGCCCTAGGATAGTGTTAGGGTTAGGGTTAGGGTTATCATCAGGCCTAGGATAGTGTTAGGGTTAGGGTTAGGGCTGGCATCAGCCCTAGGATACTGTTAGGGTTAGGGTTAGCATCAGCCCTAGGATAGCGTTAGGGTTAGGGTTAGGGTTAGCATCAGCCCTAGGATAGTGTTAGGGTTAGGGTTAGGGTTAGCATCAGGCCTAGGATAGTGTTAGGATTAGGGTTAGCATCAGCCTTAGGATACTGTTAGTGTTAGGGTTAGGGTTAGCATCAGCCCTATGATAGGGTTAGGGTTAGGGTTAGCATCAGCCCTAGGATAGTGTTAGGGTTAGGGTTATGGTTAGCATCAGCCCTAGTATAGTGTTAGGGTTAGGGTTAGCATCAGCCCTAAGATAGTGTTAGGGTTAGGGTTAGGGTTAGCATCAGGTCTAGGATAGTGTTAGAGTTAGGGTTAGCATCAGCCTTAGGATAGTGTTAGGGTTAGGGTTAGGGTTAGTATCAGCCCTAGGATAGTGTTAGGGTTAGGGTTAGCATCAGCCCTAGGTTAGTGTTAGGTTTAGGGTTAGGGTTAGCATCAGCCCTAGGATAGTGTTAGGGTTAGGGTTAGACTCAGCCCTAGGAGAGTGTTAGGGTTAGGGTTAGGGTTAGCATCAGCCCTAGGATAGTGATAGGGTTAGGGTTAGCATCAGACCTAGGATAATGTTATGGTTAGGGTGATGGTTAGCATCAGCCCTAGGATAGTGTTAGGGTTAGGGTTAGGGTTAGCATCAGCCCCAGGATACTGTTAGGTTTAGGGTTAGCATCAGCCCTAGGAGAGTGTTAGGGTTAGGGTTAGGGTTAGCATCAGCCCTAGGATAGTGTTAGGGTTAGGGTTAGGGTTAGCGTCAGCCCTAGGATAGTGTTAGGGTTAGGGTTAGCATCAGCCCTGGGATAGTGTTAGGGTTAGGGTTAGGGTTAGCATCAGCCCTAGGATAGTGTTAGGGTTAGGGTTAGCATCAGCCCTAGGATAGTGTTAGGGTTAGTGTTAGGGTTATCATCAGGCCTAGGATAGTGTTAGTTTTAGGGTTAGCATCTGCCCTAGGATAGTGTTAGGGTTAGGGTTAGGATAAACATCAGCCCTAGGATAGTGTTAGGGTTAGAGTTAGCATCAGCCCTAGGATAGTGCTCGGGTTAGGGTTAGGGTAAGCATCAGCCCTAGGATAGTGTTAGGGTTAGGGTTAGCATCAGCCTTAGGATACGGTTACGGTTAGGGTTAGGGTTAGAATCACCCCTAGGATAGTGTTATAGTTAGGGTTAGGGTTATCATCAGACCTTGGATAGTGTTAATGTTAGGGTTAGCATCAGCCCTAGGATAGTGATAGGGTTTGGGTTAGGGTTAGCATCAGCCCTAGGATAGTGTTAGGGTTAGGGTTAGGGTTATCATCAGGTCTAGGATAGTGTTAGGGTTACGGTTAGGGCTGGCATCAGCCCTAGGATACTGTTAGGGTTAGGGTTAGCATCAGCCCTAGGATAGCGTTAGGGTTAGGGTTAGGGTTAGCATCAGCCCTAGGATAGTGTTAGGGTTAGGGTTAGGGTTAGCATCAGGCCTAGGATAGTGTTAGGATTAGGGTTAGCATCAGCCTTAGGATACTGTTAGTGTTAGGGTTAGGGTTAGCATCAGCCCTATGATAGGGTTAGGGTTAGGGTTAGCATCAGCCCTAGGATAGTGTTAGGGTTAGGGTTATGGTTAGCATCAGCCCTAGTATAGTGTTAGGGTTAGGGTTAGCATCAGCCCTAGGATAGCGTTAGGGTTAGGGTTAGGGTTAGCATCAGCCCTAGGATAGTGTTAGGGTTAGGGTTAGGGTTAGCATCAGGCCTAGGATAGTGTTAGGATTAGGGTTAGCATCAGCCTTAGGATAGTGTTAGGGTTAGGGTTAGGGTTAGTATCAGCCCTAGGATAGTGTTAGGGTTAGGGTTAGCATCAGCCCTAGGATAGTGTTAGGTTTAGGGTTAGGGTTAGCATCAGCCCTAGGATAGTGTTAGGGTTAGGGTTAGACTCAGCCCTAGGAGAGTGTTAGGGTTAGGGTTAGGGTTAGCATCAGCCCTAGGATAGTGATAGGGTTAGGGTTAGCATCAGACCTAGGATAATGTTATGGTTAGGGTGATGGTTAGCATCAGCCCTAGGATAGTGTTAGGGTTAGGGTTAGGGTTAGCATCAGCCCCAGGATACTGTTAGGTTTAGGGTTAGCATCAGCCCTAGGAGAGTGTTAGGGTTAGGGTTAGGGTTAGCATCAGCCCTAGGATAGTGTTAGTGTTAGGGTTAGGGTTAGCATCAGCCCTAGGATAGTGTTAGGGTTAGGGTTAGCATCAGCCCTAAGATAGTGTTAGGGTTAGGGTTAGGGTTAGCATCAGACCTAGGATAGTGTTAGGGTTAGGGTTAGCATCAGCCCTAGGATAGTGTTAGGCTTAGGGTTAGCATCAGCCCTAGGATAGTGTTAGGGTTAGGGTTAGCCTCAGCCCTAGGATAGTGTTAGAGTTAGTGTTAGGGTTAGCATCAGCCCTAGGATAGGGTTAGGGTTAGGGTTAGCATCAGCCCTAGGATAGTGTTAGGGTTAGGGTTAGGGTTAGCGTCAGCCCTAGGATAGTGTTAGGGTTAGGGTTAGCATCAGCCCTAGGATAGTGTTAGGGTTAGGGTTAGGGTTAGCATCAGCCCTAGGATAGTGTTAGGGTTAGGGTTAGCATCAGCCCTAGGATAGTGTTAGGGTTAGTGTTAGGGTTATCATCAGGCCTAGGATAGTGTTAGTTTTAGGGTTAGCATCTGCCCTAGGATAGTGTTAGGGTTAGGGTTAGGATAAACATCAGCCCTAGGATAGTGTTAGGGTTAGAGTTAGCATCAGCCCTAGGATAGTGTTCGGGTTAGGGTTAGGGTAAGAATCAGCCCTAGGATAGTGTTAGGGTTAGGGTTAGCATCAGCCTTAGGATACGGTTACGGTTAGGGTTAGGGTTAGAATCACCCCTAGGATAGTGTTAGCGTTAGGGTTAGGGTTATCATCAGACCTTGGATAGTGTTAATGTTAGGGTTAGCATCAGCCCTAGGATAGTGATAGGGTTTGGGTTAGGGTTAGCATCAGCCCTAGGATAGTGTTAGGGTTAGGGTTAGGGTTATCATCAGGCCTAGGATAGTGTTAGGGTTAGGGTTAGGGCTGGCATCAGCCCTAGGATACTGTTAGGGTTAGGGTTAGCATCAGCCCTAGGATAGCGTTAGGGTTAGGGTTAGGGTTAGCATCAGCCCTAGGATAGTGTTAGGGTTAGGGTTAGGGTTAGCATCAGGCCTAGGATAGTGTTAGGATTAGGGTTAGCATCAGCCTCAGGATACTGTTAGTGTTAGGGTTAGGGTTAGCATCAGCCCTATGATAGGGTTAGGGTTAGGGTTAGCATCAGCCCTAGGATAGTGTTAGGGTTAGGGTTATGGTTAGCATCAGCCCTAGTATAGTGTTAGGGTTAGGGTTAGCATCAGCCCTAAGATAGTGTTAGGGTTAGGGTTAGGGTTAGCATCAGGTCTAGGATAGTGTTAGAGTTAGGGTTAGCATCAGCCTTAGGATAGTGTTAGGGTTAGGGTTAGGGTTAGTATCAGCCCTAGGATAGTGTTAGGGTTAGGGTTAGCATCAGCCCTAGGTTAGTGTTAGGTTTAGGGTTAGGGTTAGCATCAGCCCTAGGATAGTGTTAGGGTTAGGGTTAGACTCAGCCCTAGGAGAGTGTTAGGGTTAGGGTTAGGGTTAGCATCAGCCCTAGGATAGTGATAGGGTTAGGGTTAGCATCAGACCTAGGATAATGTTATGGTTAGGGTGATGGTTAGCATCAGCCCAAGGATAGTTTTAGGGTTAGGGTTAGGGTTAGCATCAGCCCCAGGATACTGTTAGGTTTAGGGTTAGCATCAGCCCTAGGAGAGTGTTAGGGTTAGGGTTAGGGTTAGCATCAGCCCTAGGATAGTGTTAGGGTTAGGGTTAGGGTTAGCATCAGCCCTAGGATAGTGTTAGGGTTAGGGTTAGCATCAGCCCTAAGATAGTGTTAGGGTTAGGGTTAGGGTTAGCATCAGGCCTAGGATAGTGTTAGGGTTAGGGTTAGCATCAGCCCTAGGATAGTGTTAGGCTTAGGGTTAGCATCAGCCCTAGGATAGTGTTAGGGTTAGGGTTAGCCTCAGCCCTAGGATAGTGTTAGAGTTAGTGTTAGGGTTAGCATCAGCCCTAGGATAGGGTTAGGGTTAGGGTTAGCATCAGCCCTAGGATAGTGTTAGGGTTAGGGTTAGGGTTAGCGTGAGCCCTAGGATAGTGTTAGGGTTAGGGTTAGCATCAGCCCTAGGATAGTGTTAGGGTTAGGGTTAGGGTTAGCATCAGCCCTAGGATAGTGTTAGGGTTAGGGTTAGCATCAGCCCTAGGATAGTGTTAGGGTTAGTGTTAGGGTTATCATCAGGCCTAGGATAGTGTTAGTTTTAGGGTTAGCATCTGCCCTAGGATAGTGTTAGGGTTAGGGTTAGGATAAACATCAGCCCTAGGATAGTGTTAGGGTTAGAGTTAGCATCAGCCCTAGGATAGTGTTCGGGTTAGGGTTAGGGTAAGAATCAGCCCTAGGATAGTGTTAGGGTTAGGGTTAGGATCAGCCTTAGGATACGGTTACGGTTAGGGTTAGGGTTAGAATCACCCCTAGGATAGTGTTAGCGTTAGGGTTAGGGTTATCATCGCACCTTGGATATTGTTAATGTTAGGGTTAGCATCAGCCCTAGGATAGTGATAGGGTTTGGGTTAGGGTTAGCATCAGCCCTAGGACAGTGTTACGGTTAGGGTTAGGGTTATCATCAGGCCTAGGATAGTGTTAGGGTTAGGGTTAGGGCTGGCATCAGCCCTAGGATACTGTTAGGGTTAGGGTTAGCATCAGCCCTAGGATAGCGTTAGGGTTAGGGTTAGGGTTAGCATCAGCCCTAGGATAGTGTTAGGGTTAGGGTTAGGGTTAGCATCAGGCCTAGGATAGTGTTAGGATTAGGGTTAGCATCAGCCTTAGGATACTGTTAGTGTTAGGGTTAGGGTTAGCATCAGCCCTATGATAGGGTTAGGGTTAGGGTTAGCATCAGCCCTAGGAGAGTGTTAGGGTTAGGGTTATGGTTAGCATCAGCCCTAGTATAGTGTTAGGGTTAGGGTTAGCATCAGCCCTAAGATAGTGTTAGGGTTAGGGTTAGGGTTAGCATCAGGTCTAGGATAGTGTTAGGGTTAGGGTTAGCATCAACCTTAGGATAGTGTTAGGGTTAGGGTTAGGGTTAGTATCAGCCCTAGGATAGTGTTAGGGTTAGGTTTAGCATCAGCCCTAGGATAGTGTTAGGTTTAGGGTTAGGGTTAGCATCAGCCCTAGGATAGTGTTAGGGTTAGGGTTACACTCAGCCCTAGGAGAGTGTTAGGGTTAGGGTTAGGGTTAGCATCAGCCCTAGGATAGTGATAGGGTTAGGGTTAGCATCAGAGCTAGGATACTGTTATGGTTAGGGTGATGGTTAGCATCAGCCCTAGGATAGTGTTAGGGTTAGGGTTAGGGTTAGCATCAGCCCCAGGATACTGTTAGGTTTAGGGTTAGCATCAGCCCTAGGAGAGTGTTAGGGTTAGGGTTAGGGTTAGCATCAGCCCTAGGATAGTGTTAGGGTTAGGGTTAGGGTTAGCATCAGCCCTAGGATAGTGTTAGGGTTAGGGTTAGCATCAGCCCTAAGATAGTGTTAGGGTTAGGGTTAGGGTTAGCATCAGGCCTAGGATAGTGTTAGGGTTAGGGTTAGCATCAGCCCTAGGATAGTGTTAGGCTTAGGGTTAGCATCAGCCCTAGGATAGTGTTAGGGTTAGGGTTAGCCTCAGCCCTAGGATAGTGTTAGAGTTAGTGTTAGGGTTAGCATCAGCCCTAGGATAGGGTTAGGGTTAGGGTTAGCATCAGCCCTAGGATAGTGTTAGGGTTAGGGTTAGGGTTAGCGTCAGCCCCAGGATAGTGTTAGGGTTAGGGTTAGCATCAGCCCTAGGATAGTGTTAGGGTTAGGGTTAGGGTTAGCATCAGCCCTAGGATAGTGTTAGGGTTAGGGTTAGCATCAGCCCTAGGATAGTGTTAGGGTTAGTGTTAGGGTTATCATCAGGCCTAGGATAGTGTTAGTTTTAGGGTTAGCATCTGCCCTAGGATAGTGTTAGGGTTAGGGTTAGGATAAACATCAGCCCTAGGATAGTGTTAGGGTTAGAGTTAGCATCAGCCCTAGGATAGTGTTCGGGTTAGGGTTAGGGTAAGCATCAGCCCTAGGATAGTGTTAGGGTTAGGGTTAGCATCAGCCTTAGGATACGGTTACGGTTAGGGTTAGGGTTAGAATCACCCCTAGGATAGTGTTAGCGTTAGGGTTAGGGTTATCATCAGACCTTGGATAGTGTTAATGTTAGGGTTAGCATCAGCCCTAGGATAGTGATAGGGTTTGGGTTAGGGTTAGCATCAGCCCTAGGATAGTGTTAGGGTTAGGGTTAGGGTTATCATCAGGCCTAGGATAGTGTTAGGGTTAGGGTTAGGGCTGGCATCAGCCCTAGGATACTGTTAGGGTTAGGGTGAGCATCAGCCCTAGGATAGCGTTAGGGTTAGGGTTAGGGTTAGCATCAGCCCTAGGATAGTGTTAGGGTTAGGGTTAGGGTTAGCATCAGGCCTAGGATAGTGTTAGGATTAGGGTTAGCATCAGCCTTAGGATACTGTTAGTGTTAGAGTTAGGGTTAGCATCAGCCCTATGATAGGGTTAGGGTTAGGGTTAGCATCAGCCCTAGGATAGTGTTAGGGTTAGGGTTATGGTTAGCATCAGCCCTAGTATAGTGTTAGGGTTAGGGTTAGCATCAGCCCTAAGATAGTGTTAGGGGTAGGGTTAGGGTTAGCATCAGGTCTAGGATAGTGTTAGGGTTAGGGTTAGCTTCAGCCTTAGGATAGTGTTAGGGTTAGGGTTAGGGTTAGTATCAGCCCTAGGATAGTGTTAGGGTTAGGGTTAGCATCAGCCCTAGGATAGTGTTAGGTTTAGGGTTAGGGTTAGCATCAGCCCTAGGATAGTGTTATGGTTAGGGTTAGACTCAGCCCTAGGAGAGTGTTAGGGTTAGGGTTAGGGTTAGCATCAGCCCTAGGATAGTGATAGGGTTAGGGTTAGCATCAGACCTAGGATAATGTTATGGTTAGGGTGATGGTTAGCATCAGCCCTAGGATAGTGTTAGGGTTAGGGTTAGGGTTAGCATCAGCCCCAGGATACTGTTAGGTTTAGGGTTAGCATCAGCCCTAGGAGAGTGTTAGGGTTAGGGTTAGGGTTAGCATCAGCCTTAGGATAGTGTTAGGGTTAGGGTTAGGGTTAGCATCAGCCCTAGGATAGTGTTAGCGTTAGGGTTAGCATCAACCCTAGGATAGTGTTAGGGTTAGGGTTAGGGTTAGCATCAGCACTAGGATACTGTTATGGTTAGAGATAGCATCAGCCCTAGGATAGTTTTAGGGTTAGGGTTAGAGTTAGCATCATCCCTAGGATAGTGTTAGCGTTAGGGTTAGGGTTAGCATCAGCCCAAGGATAGTGTTATGGTTAGAGATAGCTTCAGCCCTAGGATAGTGTTAGGGTTAGGGTTAGGGTTAGCATCAGCCCGAGGATAGTGTTAGGGTTAGGGTTAGGGCTGGCATCAGCCCTAGGATACTGTTAGGGTTAGGGTTAGCATCAGCCCTAGGATAGTGTTAGGGTTAGGGTTAGGGTTAGCCTCAGCCCTAGGGTAGTGTTAGGGTTAGGGTTAGGGTTAGCATCAGGCCTAGGATACTGTTAGGGTTAGGGTTAGCATCAGCCTTAGGATACTGTTAGGGTTAGGGTTAGGGTTAGCATCAGCCCTAGGATAGTGTTAGGGTTAGGGTTAGCATCAGCCCTAGGATAGTGTTAGGGTTAGGGTTATGGTTAGCATCAGCTCTAGGATAATGTTAGGGTTAGGGTTAGCATCAGCCCTAATATATTGTTAGGGATAGGGTTCGGGTTAGCATCAGGTCTAGGATAGTGTTAGGGTTAGGGTTAGCATCAGCCTTAGGATAGTGTTAGGGTTAGGGTTAGCATCAGCCCTAGGATAGTGTTAGGGTTAGGGTTACGGTTAGCATCAGCCCTAGGATAGTGTTAGGGTTAGGGTTAGAATCACCCCTAGGATAGTGTTAGCGTTAGGGTTAGGGTTATCATCAGACCTTGGATAGTGTTAGTGTTAGGGTTAGCATCAGCCCTAGGATAGTGTTAGGGTTTGGGTTAGGGTTAGCATCAGCCCTAGGATAGTGTTAGGGTTAGGGTTAGGGTTATCATCAGGCCTAGGATAGTGTTAAGATTAGGGTTAGCATCAGCCCTAGGATAGTGTTCGGGTTAGTGTTAGGGTTATCATCAGGCCTAGGATACTGTTAGTTTTAGGGTTAGCATCAGCCCTAGGATAGTGTTAGGGTTAGGGTTAGGATAAACATCAGCCCTAGGATAGTGTTAGGGTTAGAGTTAGCATCAGCCCTAGGATAGTGTTAGGGTTAGCGTTAGCATCAGCCTTAGGATACTGTTAGGGTTAGGGTTAGGGTTAGCATCAGCCCTAGGATAGTGTTAGGGTTAGGGTTAGCATCACACATAGGATAGTGTTAGGGTTAGGGTTAGGGTTAGGATCAGCCCTAGGATAGTGTTAGGGTTAGGGTTAGGGTTAGGATCAGCCCTAGGATAGTGTTAGGGTTAGGGTTAGGGTTTACATCAACCCTAGGATAGTGTTAGGGTTAGGGTTAGGGTTAGCATCAGCTCTAGGATACTGTTAGGTAAGGGTTAGCATCAGCCCTAGGATAGTGTTAGGGTTAGGGTTAGGGTAAGCATCAGCCCTAGGATAGTGTTAGGGTTAGGGTTACCATCAGCCTTAGGATACTGTTAGGGTTAGGGTTAGGGTTAGCATCAGCCCTAGGATAGTGTTAGGGTTAGGGTTAGCATCAGCTCTAGGATAGTGTTAGGGTTAAGGTTAGTGTTAGCATCAGCCCTAGGATAGTGTTATGGTTATGGTTAGCATCAGCCCTAGGATAGTGTTAGGGTTAGGGTTAGGGTTAGCATCAGCCTTAGGATACGGTTACGGTTAGGGTTAGGGTTAGAATCACCCCTAGGATAGTGTTAGCGTTAGGGTTAGGGTTATCATCAGACCTTGGATAGTGTTAATGTTAGGGTTAGCATCAGCCCTAGGATAGTGTTAGGGTTTGGGTTAGGGTTAGCATCAGCCCTAGGATAGTGTTAGGGTTAGGGTTAGGGTTATCATCAGGCCTAGGATAGTGTTAGGGTTAGGGTTAGGGCTGGCATCAGCCCTAGGATACTGTTAGGGTTAGGGTTAGCATCAGCCCTAGGATAGCGTTAGGGTTAGGGTTAGGGTTAGCATCAGCCCTAGGATAGTGTTAGGGTTAGGGTTAGGGTTAGCATCAGGCCTAGGATAGTGTTAGGATTAGGGTTAGCATCAGCCTTAGGATACTGTTAGTGTTAGGGTTAGGGTTAGCATCAGCCCTATGATAGGGTTAGGGTTAGGGTTAGCATCAGCCCTAGGATAGTGTTAGGGTTAGGGTTATGGTTAGCATCAGCCCTAGGATAGTGTTAGGGTTAGGGTTAGCATCAGCCCTAAGATAGTGTTAGGGTTAGTGTTAGGGTTAGCATCAGGTCTAGGATAGTGTTAGGGTTAGGGTTAGCATCAGCCTTAGGATAGTGTTAGGGTTAGGGTTAGGGTTAGTATCAGCCCTAGGATAGTGTTAGGGTTAGGGTTAGCATCAGCCCCAGGATAGTGTTAGGTTTAGGGTTAGGGTTAGCATCAGCCCTAGGATAGTGTTAGGGTTAGGGTTAGACTCAGCCCTAGGAGAGTGTTAGTTTTAGGGTTAGGGTTAGCATCAGCCCTAGGATAGTGATAGGGTTAGGGTTAGCATCAGACCTAGGATAATGTTATGGTTAGGGTGATGGTTAGCATCAGCCCTAGGATAGTGTTAGGGTTAGGGTTAGGGTTAGCATCAGCCCCAGGATACTGTTAGGTTTAGGGTTAGCATCAGCCCTAGGAGAGTGTTAGGGTTAGGGTTAGGGTTAGCATCAGCCTTAGGATAGTGTTAGGGTTAGGGTTAGGGTTAGCATCAGCCCTAGGATAGTGTTAGCGTTAGGGTTAGCATCAACCCTAGGATAGTGTTAGGGTTAGGGTTAGGTTTAGCATAAGCCCTAGGATAGTGTTATGGTTAGAGATAGCATCAGCCCTAGGATAGTTTTAGGGTTAGGGTTAGAGTTAGCATCATCCCTAGGATAGTGTAAGGGTTAGGGTTAGGGTTAGCATCAGCCCTAGGATAGTGTTATGGTTAGAGATAGCATCAGACCTAGGATAGTGTTAGGGTTAGGGTTAGGGTTAGCATCAGCCCGAGGATAGTGTTAGGGTTAGGGTTAGGGCTGGCATCAGCCCTAGGATACTGTTAGGGTTAGGGTTAGCATCAGCCCTAGGATAGTGTTAGGGTTAGGGTTAGGGTTAGCCTCAGCCCTAGGATAGTGTTAGGGTTAGGGTTAGCATCAGACATAGGATAGTGTTATGGTTAGAGTTAGGGTTAGGATCAGCCCTAGGATAGTGTTAGGGTTAGGGTTAGGGTTAGGATCAGCCCTAGGATAGTGTTAGGGTTAGGGTTAGGGTTTACATCAACCCTAGGATAGTGTTAGGGTTAGGGTTAGGGTTAGCATCAGCTCTAGGATAGTGTTAGGGTTAGGGTTAGCATCAGCCCTAGGATAGTGTTAGGGTTAGGGTTAGGGTAAGCATCAGCCCTAGGATAGTGTTAGGGTTAGGGTTACCATCAGCCTTAGGATACTGTTAGGGTTAGGTTTAGGGTTAGCATCAGCCCTAGGATAGTGTTAGGGTTAGGGTTAGCATCAGCTCTAGGATAGTGTTAGGGTTAGGGTTAGTGTTAGCATCAGCCCTAGGATAGTGTTATGGTTATGGTTAGCATCAGCCCTAGGATAGTGTTAGTGTTAGGGTTACGGTTGGGGTTAGCATCAGCCCTAGAATAGTGTTAGGGTTAGGATTAGCGTTAGCAACAGCCCTAGGCTAGTGTTAGCGTTAGGGTTAGGGATAGCATCAGCCCTAGGATAGTGTTAGGGATAGGGTTAGGGTTAGCATCAGCCCTAGGATAGTGTTAGGGTTAGGGTTAGGGTTAGCATCAGCCCTAGGATAGTGTTAGGGTTAGGGTTAGCATCAGCCCTAGGATAGTGTTAGGGTTAGTGTTAGGGTTAGTACCAGCCCTAGGATAGTGTTAGGGTTAGGGTTAGGGCTAGCATCAGCGCTAGGATAGTGTTAGGGTTAGGGTTAGCATCAGCCCTAGGATAGTGTTAGGCTTAGGGTTAGGGTTAGCATCAGCCCTAGGATAGTGTTAGGGTTAGGGTTAGCCTCAGCCCTAGGACAGTGTTAGAGTTAGTGTTATGGTTAGCATCAGCCCTAGGATAGGGTTAGGTTTAGGGTTAGCATCAGCCCTAGGATAGTGTTAGGGTTAGGGTTAGGGTTAGCATCAGCCCTAGGATAGTGTAAGGGTTAGGGTTAGCATCAGCCCTAGGATAGTGTTAGGGTTAGGGTTAGGGTTAGCATCAGCCCTAAGATAGTGTTAGGGTTAGGGTTAGGGTTAGCATCAGGCCTAGGATAGTGTTAGGGTTAGGGTTAGCATCAGCCCTAGGATAGTGTTAGGCTTAGGGTTAGCATCAGCCCTAGGATAGTGTTAGGGTTAGGGTTAGCCTCAGCCCTAGGATAGTGTTAGAGTTAGTGTTAGGGTTAGCATCAGCCCTAGGATAGGGTTAGGGTTAGGGTTAGCATCAGCCCTAGGATAGTGTTAGGGTTAGGGTTAGGGTTAGCATCAGCCCTAGGATAGTGTTAGGGTTAGGGTTAGCATCAGCCCTAGGATAGTGTTAGAGTTAAGGTTAGGGTTATCATCAGACCTTGGATAGTGTTAGTGTTAGGGTTAGCATCAGCCCTAGGATAGTGTTAGGGTTTGGGTTAGGGTTAGCATCAGCCCTAGGATAGTGTTCGGGTTAGGGTTAGGGTAAGCATCAGCCCTAGGATAGTGTTAGGGTTAGGGTTAGCATCAGCCTTAGGATACGGTTACGGTTAGGGTTAGGGTTAGAATCACCCCTAGGATAGTGTTAGCGTTAGGGTTAGGGTTATCATCAGACCTTGGATAGTGTTAATGTTAGGGTTAGCATCAGCCCTAGGATAGTGTTAGGGTTTGGGTTAGGGTTAGCATCAGCCCTAGGATAGTGTTAGGGTTAGGGTTAGGGTTATCATCAGGCCTAGGATAGTGTTAGGGTTAGGGTTAGGGCTGGCATCAGCCCTAGGATACTGTTAGGGTTAGGGTTAGCATCAGCCCTAGGATAGCGTTAGGGTTAGGGTTAGGGTTAGCATCAGCCCTAGGATAGTGTTAGGGTTAGGGTTAGGGTTAGCATCAGGCCTAGGATAGTGTTAGGATTAGGGTTAGCATCAGCCTTAGGATACTGTTAGTGTTAGGGTTAGGGTTAGCATCAGCCCTATGATAGGGTTAGGGTTAGGGTTAGCATCAGCCCTAGGATAGTGTTAGGGTTAGGGTTATGGTTAGCATCAGCCCTAGGATAGTGTTAGGGTTAGGGTTAGCATCAGCCCTAAGATAGTGTTAGGGTTAGGGTTAGGGTTAGCATCAGGTCTAGGATAGTGTTAGGGTTAGGGTTAGCATCAGCCTTAGGATAGTGTTAGGGTTAGGGTTAGGGTTAGTATCAGCCCTAGGATAGTGTTAGGGTTAGGGTTAGCATCAGCCCCAGGATAGTGTTAGGTTTAGGGTTAGGGTTAGCATCAGCCCTAGGATAGTGTTAGGGTTAGGGTTAGACTCAGCCCTAGGAGAGTGTTAGGGTTAGGGTTAGGGTTAGCATCAGCCCTAGGATAGTGATAGGGTTAGGGTTAGCATCAGACCTAGGATAATGGTATGGTTAGGGTGATGGTTAGCATCAGCCCTAGGATAGTGTTAGGGTTAGGGTTAGGGTTAGCATCAGCCCCAGGATACTGTTAGGTTTAGGGTTAGCATCAGCCCTAGGAGAGTGTTAGGGTTAGGGGTAGGGTTAGCATCAGCCTTAGGATAGTGTTAGGGTTAGGGTTAGGGTTAGCATCAGCCCTAGGATAGTGTTAGCGTTAGGGTTAGCATCAACCCTAGGATAGTGTTAGGGTTAGGGTTAGGTTTAGCATCAGCCCTAGGATAGTGTTATGGTTAGAGATAGCATCAGCCCTAGGATAGTTTTAGGGTTAGGGTTAGAGTTAGCATCATCCCTAGGATAGTGTTAGGGTTAGGGTTAGGGTTAGCATCAGCCCTAGGATAGTGTTATGGTTAGAGATAGCATCAGACCTAGGATAGTGTTAGGGTTAGGGTTAAGATTAGCATCAGCCCGAGGATAGTGTTAGGATTAGGGTTAGGGCTGGCATCAGCCCTAGGATACTGTTAGGGTTAGGGTTAGCATCAGCCCTAGGATAGTGTTAGGGTTAGGGTTAGGGTTAGCCTCAGCCCTAGGGTAGTGTTAGGGTTACGGTTAGGGTTAGCATCAGGCCTAGGATAGTGTTAGGGTTAGGGTTAGCATCAGCCTTAGGATACTGTTAGGGTTAGGGTTAGGGTTAGCATCAGCCCTAGGATAGTGTTAGGGTTAGGGTTAGCATCAGCCCTAGGATAGTGTTAGGGTTAGGGTTATGGTTAGCATCATCTCTAGGATAATGTTAGGGTTAGGGTTAGCATCAGCCCTAATATATTGTTAGGGATAGGGTTAGGGTTAGCATCAGGTCTAGGATAGTGTTAGGGTTAGGGTTAGCATCAGCCTTAGGATAGTGTTAGGGTTAGGGTTAGCATCAGACCTAGGATAGTGTTAGGGTTAGGGTTACGGTTACCATCAGCCCTAGGATAGTGTTAGGGTTAGGGTTAGAATCACCCCTAGGATAGTGTTAGCGTTAGGGTTAGGGTTATCATCAGACCTTGGATAGTGTTAGTGTTAGGGTTAGCATCAGCCCTAGGATAGTGTTAGGGTTTGGGTTAGGGTTAGCATCAGCCCTAGGATAGTGTTAGGGTTAGGGTTAGCGTTATCATCAGGCCTAGGATAGTGTTAGGATTAGGGTTAGCATCAGCCCTAGGATAGTGTTCGGGTTAGTGTTAGGGTTATCATCAGGCCTAGGATAGTGTTAGTTTTAGGGTTAGCATCAGCCCTAGGATAGTGTTAGGGTTAGGGTTAGGATAAACATCAGCCCTAGGATAGTGTTAGGGTTAGAGTTAGCATCGCCCTAGGATAGTGTTAGGGTTAGGGTTAGCATCAGCCTTAGGATACTGTTAGGGTTAGGGTTAGGGTTAGCATCAGCCCTAGGATAGTGTTAGGGTTAGGGTTAGCATCAGACATAGGATAGTGTTAGGGTTAGGGTTAGGGTTAGGATCAGCCCTAGGATAGTGTTAGGTTTAGGGTTAGGGTTAGGATCAGCCCTAGGATAGTGTTAGGGTTAGGGTTAGGGTTTACATCAACCCTAGGATAGTGTTAGGGTTAGGGTTAGGGTTAGCATCAGCTCTAGGATAGTGTTAGGGTTAGGGTTAGCATCAGCCCTAGGATAGTGTTAGGGTTAGGGTTAGGGTAAGCATCAGCCCTAGGATAGTGTTAGGGTTAGGGTTACCATCAGCCTTAGGATACTGTTAGGGTTAGGGTTAGGGTTAGCATCAGCCCTAGGATAGTGTTAGGGTTAGGGTTAGCATCAGCTCTAGGATAGTGTTAGGGTTAGGGTTAGTGTTAGCATCAGCCCTAGGATAGTGTTATGGTTATGGTTAGCATCAGCCCTAGGATAGTGTTAGGGTTAGGGTTAGGGTTAGCATCAGCCCTAGGATAGGGTTAGGTTTAGGGTTAGCATCAGCCCTAGGATAGTGTTAGAGTTAGGGTTCGGGTTATCATCAGGCCTAGCATAGTGTTAGTGTTATGGTTAGCATCAGCCCTAGGATAGTGTTAGTGTTAGGGTTACGGTTAGGGTTAGCATCAGCCCTAGAATAGTGTTAGGGTTAGGATTAGGGTTAGCAACAGCCCTAGGCTAGTGTTAGCGTTAGGGTTAGGGATAGCATCAGCCCTAGGATAGTGTTAGGCATAGGGTTAGGGTTAGCATCAGCCCTAGGATAGTGTTAGGGTTAGGGTTAGGGTTAGCATCAGCCCTAGGATAGTGTTAGGGTTAGGGTTAGCATCAGCCCTAGGATAGTGTTAGGGTTAGTGTTAGGGTTAGTACCAGCCCTAGGATAGTGTTAGGGTTAGGGTTAGGGTTAGCATCAGCCCTAGGATAGTGTTAGGGTTAGGGTTAGGGCTAGCATCAGCGCTAGGATAGTGTTAGGGTTAGGGTTAGCATCAGCCCTAGGATAGTGTTAGGCTTAGGGTTAGGGTTAGCATCAGCCCTAGGATAGTGTTAGGGTTAGGGTTAGCCTCAGCCCTAGGACAGTGTTAGAGTTACTGTTGGGGTTAGCATCAGCCCTAGGATAGGGTTAGGTTTAGGGTTAGCATCAGCCCTAGGATAGTGTTAGGGTTAGGGTTAGGGTTAGCATCAGCCCTAGGATAGTGTTAGGGTTAGGGTTAGCATCAGCCCTAGGATAGTGTTAGGGTTAGGGTTAGGGTTAGAATCAGCCCTAGGATAGTGTTAGTGTTAGGGTTAGCATCAGCCCTAAGATAGTGTTAGGGTTAGGGTTAGGGTTAGCATCAGGCCTAGGATAGTGTTAGGGTTAGGGTTAGCATCAGCCCTAGGATAGTGTTAGGCTTAGGGTTAGCATCAGCCCTAGGATAGTGTTAGGGTTAGGGTTAGCCTCAGCCCTAGGATAGTGTTAGAGTTAGTGTTAGGGTTAGCATCAGCCCTAGGATAGGGTTAGGGTTAGGGTTAGCATCAGCCCTAGGATAGTGTTAGGGTTAGGGTTAGGGTTAGCATCAGCCCTAGGATAGTGTTAGGGTTAGGGTTAGCATCAGACCTAGGATAGTGTTAGGGTTAGGGTTAGGGTTAGCATCAGCCCTAGGATAGAGTTAGGGTTAGGGTTAGGGTTAGCATCAGCCCTAGGATATTGTTAGGGTTAGGGTTAGAATCAGCCCTAGGATAGTGTTAGAGTTAAGGTTAGGGTTATCATCAGACCTTGGATAGTGTTAGTGTTAGGGTTAGCATCAGCCCTAGGATAGTGTTAGGGTTTGGGTTAGGGTTAGCATCAGCCCTAGGATAGTGTTAGGGTTAGGGTTAGGGTTATCATCAGGCCTAGGATAGTGTTAGGATTAGGGTTAGCATCAGCCCTAGGATAGTGTTAGGGTTAGTGTTAGGGTTATCATCAGGCCTAGGATAGTGTTAGTTTTAGGGTTAGCATCTGCCCTAGGATAGTGTTAGGGTTAGGGTTAGGATAAACATCAGCCCTAGGATAGTGTTAGGGTTAGAGTTAGCATCAGCCCTAGGATAGTGTTCGGGTTAGGGTTAGGGTAAGCATCAGCCCTAGGATAGTGTTAGGGTTAGGGTTAGCATCAGCCTTAGGATACGGTTACGGTTAGGGTTAGGGTTAGCATCAGCCCTAGGATAGTGTTAGGGTTAGGGTTAGCATCAGACATAGGATAGTGTTAGGGTTAGGGTTAGGGTTAGGATCAGCCCTAGGATAGTGTTACGGTTAGGGTTAGGGTTAGGATCAGCCCTAGGATAGTGTTAGGGTTAGGGTTAGGGTTAGCATCAACCCTAGGATAGTTTTAGGGTTAGGGTTAGGGTTAGCATCAGCCCTAGGATAGTGTTAGGATTGGGGTTAGCATCAGCCCTAGGATAGTGTTAGGGTTAGGGTTAGACTCAGCCCCAGAATACTGTTAGGGTTATTGTTAGGTTTAGCATCAGCCCTAGGATAGTGTTAGGGTTAGGGTTAGCATCAGCCCTAGGAGAGTGTTAGGGTTAGGGTTAGGGTTAGCATCAGCCTTAGGATAGTGTTAGGGTTAGGGTTAGGGTTAGCATCAGCCCTAGGATAGTGTTAGCGTTAGGGTTAGTATCAGCCCTCGGATAGTGTTAGGGTTAGGGTTAGGGTTAGCATCAGCCCGAGGATAGTGTTAGGGTTAGAGATAGCATCAGCCCTAGGATAGTGTTAGGGTTAGGGTTAGAGTTAGCATCATCCCTAGGATAGTGTAAGGGTTAGGGTTAGGGTTAGCATCAGCCCTAGGATAGTGTTATGGTTAGAGAGAGAATCAGCCCTAGGATAGTGTTAGGGTTAGGGTTATGGTTAGCATCAGCCCGAGGATAGTGTTAGGGTTAGGGTTAGGGCTGGCATCAGCCCTAGGATACTGTTAGGGTTAGGGTTAGCATCAGCCCTAGGATAGTGTTAGGGTTAGGGTTAGGGTTAGCATCAGCCCTAGGATAGTGTTAGGGTTAGGGTTAGGGTTAGCATCAGGCCTAGGATAGTGTTAGGGTTAGGGTTAGCATCAGCCTTAGGATACTGTTAGGGTTAGGGTTAGGGTTAGCATCAGCCCTAGGATAGTGTTAGGGTTAGGGTTAGCATCAGCCCTAATATAGTGTTATGGTTAGGGTTAGGGTTAGCATCAGGTCTAGGACAGTGTTAGGGTTAGGGTTAGCATCAGCCTTAGGATAGTGTTAGGGTTAGGGTTAGTGTTAGCATCTGCCCTAGGATAGTGTTAGGATTAGGGTTAGAGTTAGCATCATCCCTAGGATAGTGTTAGGGTTAGGGTTAGGGTTAGCATCAGCCCTAGGATAGTGTTATGGTTAGAGATAGCATCAGACCTAGGATAGTGTTAGGGTTAGGGTTAGGGTTAGCATCAGCCCGAGGATAGTGTTAGGGTTAGGGTTAGGGCTGGCATCAGCCCTAGGATACTGTTAGGGTTAGGGTTAGCATCAGCCCTAGGATAGTGTTAGGGTTAGGGTTAGGGTTAGCCTCAGCCCTAGGGTAGTGTTAGGGTTAGGGTTAGGGTTAGGGTTAGCATCAGGCCTAGGATAGTGTTAGGGTTAGGGTTAGCATCAGCCTTAGGATACTGTTAGGGTTAGGGTTAGGGTTAGCATCAGCCCTAGGATAGTGTTAGGGTTAGGGTTAGCATCAGCCCTAGGATAGTGTTAGGGTTAGGGTTATGGTTAGCATCAGCTCTAGGATAATGTTAGGGTTAGGGTTAGCATCAGCCCTAATATATTGTTAGGGATAGGGTTATGGTTAGCATCAGGTCTAGGATAGTGTTAGGGTTAGGGTTAGCATCAGCCTTAGGATAGTATTAGGGTTAGGGTTAGCATCAGCCCTAGGATAGTGTTAGGGTTAGGGTTACGGTTAGCATCAGCCCTAGGATAGTGTTAGGGTTAGGGTTAGAATCACCCCTAGGATAGTGTTAGCGTTAGGGTTAGGGTTATCATCAGACCTTGTATAGTGTTAGTGTTAGGGTTAGCATCAGCCCTAGGATAGTGTTAGGGTTTGGGTTAGGGTTAGCATCAGCCCTAGGATAGTGTTAGGGTTAGGGTTAGGGTTATCATCAGGCCTAGGATAGTGTTAGGATTAGGGTTAGCATCAGCCCTAGGATAGTGTTCGGGTTAGTGTTGGGGTTATCATCAGGCCTAGGATAGTGTTTGTTTTAGGGTTAGCATCAGCACTAGGATAGTGTTAGGGTTAGGGTTAGGATAAACATCAGCCCTAGGATAGTGTTAGGGTTAGAGTTAGCATCAGCCCTAGGATAGTGTTAGGGTTAGGGTTAGCATCAGCCTTAGGATACTGTTAGGGTTAGGGTTAGGGTTAGCATCAGCCCTAGGATAGTGTTAGGGTTAGGGTTAGCATCAGACATAGGATAGTGTTAGGGTTAGGGTTAGGGTTAGGATCAGCCCTAGGATAGTGTTAGGGTTAGGGTTAGGGTTAGGATCAGCCCTAGGATAGTGTTAGGGTTAGGGTTAGGGTTTACATCAACCCTAGGATAGTGTTAGGGTTAGGGTTAGGGTTAGCATCAGCTCTAGGATAGTGTTAGGGTTAGGGTTTGCATCAGCCCTAGGATAGTGTTAGGGTTAGGGTTAGGGTAAGCATCAGCCCTAGGATAGTGTTAGGGTTAGGGTTACCATCAGCCTTAGGATACTGTTAGGGTTAGGGTTAGGGTTAGCATCAGCCCTAGGATAGTGTTAGGATTAGGGTTAGCATCAGCTCTAGGATAGTGTTAGGGTTAGGGTTAGTGTTAGCATCAGCCCTAGGATAGTGTTATGCTTATGGTTAGCATCAGCCCTAGGATAGTGTTAGGGTTAGGGTTAGGGTTAGCATCAGCCCTAGTATAGTGTTAGCGTTAGGGTTAGCATCAGCCCTAGGATAGTGTTAGGGTTAGGGTTAGGGTTATCATCAGGCCTAGCATAGTGTTAGCGTTATGGTTAGCATCAGCCCTAGGATAGTGTTAGTGTTAGGGTTACGGTTAGGGTTAGCATCAGCCATAGAATAGTGTTAGGGTTAGGATTAGGGTTAGCAACAGCCCTAGGCTAGTGTTAGGGTTAGGGTTAGGGATAGCATCAGCCCTAGGATAGTGTTAGTGATAGGGTTAGGGTTAGCATCAGCCCTAGGATAGTGTTAAGGTTAGGGTTAGCATCAGCCCTAGGATAGTGTTAGCGTTAGTGTTAGGGTTAGTACCAGCCCTAGGATAGTGTTAGGGTTAGGGTTAGGGTTAGCATCAGCCCTAGGATAGTGTTAGGGTTAGGGTTAGGGCTAGCATCAGCGCTAGGATAGTGTTAGGGTTAGGGTTAGCATCAGCCCTAGGATAGTGTTAGGCTTAGGGTTAGGGTTAGCTTCAGCCCTAGGATAGTGTTAGGGTTAGGGTTAGCCTCAGCCCTAGGACAGTGTTAGAGTTAGTGTTAGGGTTAGCATCAGCCCTAGGATAGGGTTAGGGTTAGGGTTAGCATCAGCCCTAGGAGAGTGTTAGGGTTAGGGTTAGGGTTAGCATCAGCCCTAGGATAGTGTTAGGGTTAGGGTTAGCATCAGCCCTAGGATAGTGTTAGGGTTAGGGTTAGGGTTAGCATCAGCCCTAAGATAGTGTTAGGGTTAGGGTTAGGGTTAGCATCAGGCCTAGGATAGTGTTAGGGTTAGGGTTAGCATCAGCCCTAGGATAGTGTTAGGCTTAGGGTTAGCATCAGCCCTAGGATAGTGTTAGGGTTAGGGTTAGCCTCAGCCCTAGGATAGTGTTAGAGTTAGTGTTAGGGTTAGCATCAGCCCTAGGATAGGGTTAGGGTTAGGGTTAGCATCAGCCCTAGGATAGTGTTAGGGTTAGGGTTAGGGTTAGCATCAGCCCTAGGATAGTGTTAGGGTTAGGGTTAGCATCAGCCCTAGGATAGTGTTAGGGTTAGGGTTAGGGTTAGCATCAGCCCTAGGATAGTGTTAGGGTTAGGGTTAGAATCAGCCCTAGGATAGTGTTAGAGTTAAGGTTAGGGTTATCATCAGACCTTGGATAGTGTTAGTGTTAGGGTTAGCATCAGCCCTAGGATAGTGTTAGGGTTTGGGTTAGGGTTAGCATCAGCCCTAGGATAGTGTTAGGGTTAGGGTTAGGGTTATAATCAGGCCTAGGATAGTGTTAGGATTAGGGTTAGCATCAGCCCTAGGATAGTGTTAGGGTTAGTGTTAGGGTTATCATCAGGCCTAGGATAGTGTTAGTTTTAGGGTTAGCATCTGCCCTAGGATAGTGTTAGAGTTAGGGTTAGGGTAAGCATCAGCCCTAGGATAGTGTTAGGGTTAGGGTTAGCATCAGCCTTAGGATACGGTTAGGGTTAGGGTTAGGGTTAGCATCAGCCCTAGGATAGTGTTAGGGTTAGGGTTGGCATCAGACATAGGATAGTGTTAGGGTTAGGGTTAGGGTTAGGATCAGCCCTAGGATAGTGTTAGGGTTAGGGTTAGGGTTAGGATCAGCCCTAGGATAGTGTTAGGGTTAGGGTTAGGGTTAGCATCAACCCTAGGATAGTTTTAGGGTTAGGGTTAGGGTTAGCATCAGCCCTAGGATAGTGTTAGGATTGGGGTTAGCATCAGCCCTAGGATAGTGTTAGGGTTAGGGTTAGACTCAGCCCTAGAATACTGTTAGGGTTATTGTTAGGGTTAGCATCAGCCCTAGGATAGTGTTAGGGTTAGGGTTAGCATCAGCCCTAGGATAGTGATAGGGTTAGGGTTAGCATCAGACCTAGGATAATGTTATGGTTAGGGTGATGGTTAGCATCAGCCCTAGGATAGTGTTAGGGTTAGGGTTAGGGTTAGCATCAGCCCCAGGATAGTGTTAGGTTTAGGGTTAGCATCAGCCCTAGGAGAGTGTTAGGGTTAGGGTTAGGTTTAGCATCAGCCTTAGGATAGTGTTAGGGTTAGGGTTAGGGTTAGCATCAGCCCTAGGATAGTGTTAGCGTTAGGGTAGGCATCAACCCTAGGATAGTGGTAGGGTTAGGGTTAGGGTTAGCATCAGCCCTAGGATAGTGTTATGGTTAGAGATAGCATCAGAACTAGGATAGTGTTAGGGTTAGGGTTAGAGTTAGCATCATCCATAGGATAGTGTTAGGGTTAGGGTTAGGGTTAGCATCAGCCCTAGGATAGTGTTATGGTTAGAGATAGCATCAGCCCTAGGATAGTGTTAGGGTAGGGTTAGGGTTAGCATCAGCCCGAGGATAGTGTTAGGGTTAGGGTTAGGGCTGGCATCAGCCCTAGGATACTGTTAGGGTTAGGGTTAGCATCAGCCCTAGGATAGTGTTAGGGTTAGGGTTAGGGTTAGCCTCAGCCCTAGGGTAGTGTTAGGGTTAGTTTTAGGGTTAGCATCAGGCCTAGGATAGTGTTAGGGTTAGGGTTAGCATCAGCCTTAGTATACTGTTAGGGTTAGGGTTAGGGTTAGCATCAGCCCTAGGATAGTGTTAGGGTTTGGGTTAGCATCAGCCCTAGGATAGTGTTAGGGTTAGGGTTATGGTTAGCATCAGCTCTAGGATAATGTTAGGGTTAGGGTTAGCATCAGCCCTAATATATTGTTAGGGATAGGGTTAGGGTTTGCATCAGGTCTAGGATAGTGTTAGGGTTAGGGTTAGCATCAGCCTTAGGATTGTGTTAGGGTTAGGGTTAGCATCAGCCCTAGGATAGTGTTAGGGTTAGGGTTACAGTTAGCATCAGCCCTAGGATAGTGTTAGGGTTAGGGTTAGCATCAGCCCTAGGATAGTGTTAGGGTTAGGGTTAGGGTTAGCATCAGCCCTAGGATAGTGTTAGGGTTAGGGTTAGCATCAGCCCTAAGATAGTGTTAGGGTTAGAGTTAGGGTTAGCATCAGCTCTAGGATAGTGTTAGGGTTAGGGTTAGCATCAGCCTTAGGATAGTGTTAGGGTTAGGGTTAGGGTTAGCATCAGCCCTAGGATAGTGTTAGGGTTAGGGTTAGCATCAGCCCTAGGATAGTGTTAGGTTTAGGGTTAGGGTTAGCATCAGCCCTAGGATAGTGTTAGGGTTAGGGTGAGGGTTAGCATCAGCCCTAGGATAGTGATAGGGTTAGGGTTAGGGTTAGCATCAGGCCTAGGATAGTGTTAGGGTTAGGGTTAGCATCAGCCTTACGATACTGTTAGGGTTAGGGTTAGCATCAGCCCTAGGATAGTGTTATGGTTAGAGATAGCATCAGCCCTAGGATAGTGTTAGGGTTAGGGTTAGAGTTAGCATCATCCCTAGGATAGTGTTAGGGTTAGGGTTAGGGTAAGCATCAGCCCTAGGATAGTGTTATGGTTAGAGATAGCATCAGCCCTAGGATAGTGTTAGGGTTAGGGTTAGGGTTAGCATCAGCCCGAGGATAGTGTTAGGGTTAGGGTTAGGGCTGGCATCAGCCCTAGGATACTGTTAGGGTTAGGGTTAGCATCAGCCCTAGGATAGTGTTAGGGTTAGGGTTAGGGTTAGCCTCAGCCCTAGTGTAGTGTTAGGGTTAGGGTTAGGGTTAGCATCAGGCCTAGGATAGTGTTAGGGTTAGGGTTAGCATCAGCCTTAGGATACTGTTAGGGTTAGGGTTAGGGTTAGCATCAGCCCTAGGATAGTGTTAGGGTTAGGGTTAGCATCAGCCCTAGGATAGTGTTAGGGTTAGTGTTAGGGTTAGTACCAGCCCTAGGATAGTGTTAGGGTTAGGGTTAGGGCTAGCATCAGCGCTAGGATAGTGTTAGGGTTAGGGTTAGCATCAGCCCTAGGATAGTGTTAGGCTTAGGGTTAGGGTTAGCATCAGCCCTAGGATAGTGTTAGGGTTAGGGTTAGCCTCAGCCCTAGGACAGTGTTAGAGTTAGTGTTATGGTTAGCATCAGCCCTAGGATAGGGTTAGGTTTAGGGTTAGCATCAGCCCTAGGATAGTGTTAGGGTTAGGGTTAGGGTTAGCATCAGCCCTAGGATAGTGTAAGGGTTAGGGTTAGCATCAGCCCTAGGATAGTGTTAGGGTTAGGGTTAGGGTTAGCATCAGCCCTAGGATAGTGTTAGGGTTAGGGTTAGCATCAGCCCTAAGATAGTGTTAGGGTTAGGGTTAGGGTTAGCATCAGGCCTAGGATAGTGTTAGGGTTAGGGTTAGCATCAGCCGTAGGATAGTGTTAGGCTTAGGGTTAGCATCAGCCCTAGGATAGTGTTAGGGTTAGGGTTAGCCTCAGCCCTAGGATAGTGTTAGAGTTAGTGTTAGGGTTAGCATCAGCCCTAGGATAGGGTTAGGGTTAGGGTTAGCATCAGCCCTAGGATAGTGTTAGGGTTAGGGTTAGGGTTAGCATCAGCCCTAGGATAGTGTTAGGGTTAGGGTTAGCATCAGCCCTAGGATAGTGTTAGGGTTAGGGTTAGGGTTAGCATCAGCCCTAGGATAGTGTTAGGGTTAGGGTTAGGGTTAGCATCAGCCCTAGGATAGTGTTAGGTTTAGGGTTAGAATCAGCCCTAGGATAGTGTTAGAGTTAAGGTTAGGGTTATCATCAGACCTTGGATAGTGTTAGTGTTAGGGTTAGCATCAGCCCTAGGATAGTGTTAGGGTTTGGGTTAGGGTTAGCATCAGCCCTAGGATAGTGTTAGGGTTAGGGTTAGGGTTATCATCAGGCCTAGGATAGTGTTAGGATTAGGGTTAGCATCAGCCCTAGGATAGTGTTAGGTTTAGTGTTAGGGTTATCATCAGGCCTAGGATAGTGTTAGTTTTAGGGTTAGCATCTGCCCTAGGATAGTGTTAGGGTTAGGGTTAGGATAAACATCAGCCCTAGGATAGTGTTTGGGTTAGAGTTAGCATCAGCCCTAGGATAGTGTTCGGGTTAGGGTTAGGGTAAGCATCAGCCCTAGGATAGTGTTAGGGTTAGGGTTAGCATCAGCCTTAGGATACGGTTACGTTTAGGGTTAGGGTTAGAATCACCCCTAGGATAGTGTTAGCGTTAGGGTTAGGGTTATCATCAGACCTTGGATAGTGTTAATGTTAGGGTTAGCATCAGCCCTAGGATAGTGTTAGGGTTTGGGTTAGGGTTAGCATCAGCCCTAGGATAGTGTTAGGGTTAGGGTTAGGGTTATCATCAGGCCTAGGATAGTGTTAGGGTTAGGGTTAGGGCTGGCATCAGCCCTAGGATACTGTTAGGGTTAGGGTTAGCATCAGCCCTAGGATAGCGTTAGGGTTAGGGTTAGGGTTAGCATCAGCCCTAGGATAGTGTTAGGGTTAGGGTTAGGGTTAGCATCAGGCCTAGGATAGTGTTAGGATTAGGGTTAGCATCAGCCTTAGGATACTGTTAGTGTTAGGGTTAGGGTTAGCATCAGCCCTATGATAGGGTTAGGGTTAGGGTTAGCATCAGCCCTAGGATAGTGTTAGGGTTAGGGTTATGGTTAGCATCAGCCCTAGGATAGTGTTAGGGTTAGGGTTAGCATCAGCCCTAAGATAGTGTTAGGGTTAGGGTTAGGGTTAGCATCAGGTCTAGGATAGTGATAGGGTTAGGGTTAGCATCAGACCTAGGATAATGGTATGGTTAGGGTGATGGTTAGCATCAGCCCTAGGATAGTGTTAGGGTTAGGGTTAGGGTTAGCATCAGCCTTAGGATAGTGTTAGGGTTAGGGTTAGGGTTAGTATCAGCCCTAGGATAGTGTTAGGGTTAGGGTTAGCATCAGCCCCAGGATAGTGTTAGGTTTAGGGTTAGGGTTAGCATCAGCCCTAGGATAGTGTTAGGGTTAGGGTTAGACTCAGCCCTAGGAGAGTGTTAGGGTTAGGGTTAGGGTTAGCATCAGCCCTAGGATAGTGATAGGGTTAGGGTTAGCATCAGACCTAGGATAATGGTATGGTTAGGGTGATGGTTAGCATCAGCCCTAGGATAGTGTTAGGGTTAGGGTTAGGGTTAGCATCAGCCCCAGGATACTGTTAGGTTTAGGGTTAGCATCAGCCCTAGGAGAGTGTTAGGGTTAGGGGTAGGGTTAGCATCAGCCTTAGGATAGTGTTAGGGTTAGGGTTAGGGTTAGCATCAGCCCTAGGATAGTGTTAGCGTTAGGGTTAGCATCAACCCTAGGATAGTGTTAGGGTTAGGGTTAGGTTTAGCATCAGCCCTAGGATAGTGTTATGGTTAGAGATAGCATCAGCCCTAGGATAGTTTTAGGGTTAGGGTTAGAGGTAGCATCATCCCTAGGATAGTGTTAGGGTTAGGTTTAGGGTTAGCATCAGCCCTAGGATAGTGTTATGGTTAGAGATAGCATCAGACCTAGGATAGTGTTAGGGTTAGGGTTAAGGTTAGCATCAGCCCGAGGATAGTGTTAGGATTAGGGTTAGGGCTGGCATCAGCCCTAGGATACTGTTAGGGTTAGGGTTAGCATCAGCCCTAGGATAGTGTTAGGGTTAGGGTTAGGGTTGGCCTCAGCCCTAGGGTAGTGTTAGGGTTACGGTTAGGGTTAGCATCAGGCCTAGGATAGTGTTAGGGTTAGGGTTAGCATCAGCCTTAGGATACTGTTAGGGTTAGGGTTAGGGTTAGCATCAGCCCTAGGATAGTGTTAGGGTTAGGGTTAGCATCAGCCCTAGGATAGTGTTAGGGTTAGGGTTATGGTTAGCATCAGCTCTAGGATAATGTTAGGGTTAGGGTTAGCATCAGCCCTAATATATTGTTAGGGATAGGGTTAGGGTTAGCATCAGGTCTAGGATAGTGTTAGGGTTAGGGTTAGCATCAGCCTTAGGATAGTGTTAGGGTTAGGGTTAGCATCAGCCCTAGGATAGTGTTAGGGTTAGGGTTACGGTTAGCATCAGCCCTAGGATAGTGTTAGGGTTAGGGTTAGAATCACCCCTAGGATAGTGTTAGCATTAGGGTTAGGGTTATCATCAGACCTTGGATAGTGTTAGTGTTAGGGTTAGCATCAGCCCTAGGATAGTGTTAGGGTTTGGGTTAGGGTTAGCATCAGCCCTAGGATAGTGTTAGGGTTAGGGTTAGGGTTATCATCAGGCCTAGGATAGTGTTAGGATTAGGGATAGCATCAGCCCTAGGATAGTGTTAGGGTTAGGGTTAGGATAAACATCAGCCCTAGGATAGTGTTAGGGTTAGAGTTAGCATCAGCCCTAGGATAGTGTTAGGGTTAGGGTTAGCATCAGCCTTAGGATACTGTTAGGGTTAGGGTTAGGGTTAGCATCAGCCCTAGGATAGTGTTAGGGTTAGGGTTAGCATCAGACATAGGATAGTGTTAGGGTTAGGGTTAGGGTTAGGATCAGCCCTAGGATAGTGTTAGGGTTAGGGTTAGGGTTAGGATCAGCCCTAGGATAGTGTTAGGGTTAGGGTTAGGGTTTACATCAACCCTAGGATAGTGTTAGGGTTAGGGTTAGGGTTAGCATCAGCTCTAGGATAGTGTTAGGGTTAGGTTTAGCATCAGCCCTAGGATAGTGTTAAGGTTAGGGTTAGGGTAAGCATCAGCCCTAGGATAGTGTTAGGGTTAGGGTTACCATCAGCCTTAGGATACTGTTAGGGTTAGGGTTAGGGTTAGCATCAGCCCTAGGATAGTGTTAGGGTTAGGGTTAGTGTTAGCATCAGCCCTAGGATAGTGTTATGGTTATGGTTAGCATCAGCCCTAGGATAGTGTTAGGGTTAGGGTTAGGGTTAGCATCAGCCCTAGGATAGGGTTAGGTTTAGGGTTAGCATCAGCCCTAGGATAGTGTTAGGGTTAGGGTTAGGGTTATCATCAGGCCTAGCATAGTGTTAGTGTTATGGTTAGCATCAGCCCTAGGATAGTGTTAGTGTTAGGGTTACGGTTAGGGTTAGCATCAGCCCTAGAATAGTGTTAGGGTTAGGATTAGGGTTAGCAACAGCCCTAGGCTAGTGTTAGCGTTAGGGTTAGGGATAGCATCAGCCCTAGGATAGTGTTAGGGATAGGGTTAGGGTTAGCATCAGCCCTAGGATAGTGTTAGGGTTAGGGTTAGGGTTAGCATCAGCCCTAGGATAGTGTTAGGGTTAGGGTTAGCATCAGCACTAGGATAGTGTTAGGGTTAGTGTTAGGGTTAGTACCAGCCCTAGGATAGTGTTAGGGTTAGGGTTAGGGTTAGCATCAGCCCTAGGATAGTGTTAGGGTTAGGGTTAGGGCTAGCATCAGCGCTAGGATAGTGTTAGGGTTAGGGTTAGCATCAGCCCTAGGATAGTGTTAGGCTTAGGGTTAGGGTTAGCATCAGCCCTAGGATAGTGTTAGGGTTAGGGTTAGCCTCAGCCCTAGGACAGTGTTAGAGTTAGTGTTAGGGTTAGCATCAGCCCTAGGATAGGGTTAGGTTTAGGGTTAGCATCAGCCTTAGGATAGTGTTAGGGTTAGGGTTAGGGTTAGCATCAGCCCTAGGATAGTGTTAGGGTTAGGGTTAGCATCAGCCCTAGGATAGTGTTAGGGTTAGGGTTAGGATTAGAATCAGCCCTAGGATAGTGTTAGGGTTAGGGTTAGCATCAGCCCTAAGATAGTGTTAGGGTTAGGGTTAGGGTTAGCATCAGGCCTAGGATAGTGTTAGGGTTAGGGTTAGCATCAGCCCTAGGATAGTGTTAGGCTTAGGGTTAGCATCAGCCCTAGGATAGTGTTAGTGTTAGGGTTAGCCTCAGCCCTAGGATAGTGTTAGAGTTAGTGTTAGGGTTAGCATCAGCCCTAGGATAGGGTTAGGGTTAGGGTTAGCATCAGCCCTAGGATAGTGTTAGGGTTAGGGTTAGGGTTAGCATCAGCCCTAGGATAGTGTTAGGGTTAGGGTTAGCATCAGCCCTAGGATAGTGTTAGGGTTAGGGTTAGGGTTAGCATCAGCCCTAGGATAGTGTTAGGGTTAGGGTTAGGGTTAGCATCAGCCCTAGGATATTGTTAGGGTTAGGGTTAGAATCAGCCCTAGGTTAGTGTTAGAGTTAAGGTTAGGGTTATCATCAGACCTTGGATAGTGTTAGTGTTAGGGTTAGCATCAGCCCTAGGATAGTGTTAGGGTTTGGGTTAGGGTTAGCATCAGCCCTACGATAGTGTTAGGGTTAGGGTTAGGGTTATCATCAGGCCTAGGATAGTGTTAGGATTAGGGTTAGCATCAGCCCTAGGATAGTGTTAGGGTTAGTGTTAGGGTTATCATCAGGCCTAGGATAGTGTTAGTTTTAGGGTTAGCATCTGCCCTAGGATAGTGTTAGGGTTAGGGTTAGGATAAACATCAGCCCTAGGGTAGTGTTAGGGTTAGAGTTAGCATCAGCCCTAGGATAGTGTTCGGGTTAGGATTAGGGTAAGCATCAGCCCTAGGATAGTGTTAGGGTTAGGGTTAGCATCAGCCTTAGGATACGGTTACGGTTAGGGTTAGGGTTAGCATCAGCCCTAGGATAGTGTTAGGGTTAGGGTTAGCATCAGACATAGGATAGTGTTAGGGTTAGGGTTAGGGTTAGGATCACCCCTAGGATAGTGTTACGGTTAGGGTTAGGGTTAGGATCAGCCCTAGGATAGTGTTAGTGTTAGGGTTAGGGTTAGCATCAACCCTAGGATAGTTTTAGGGTTAGGGTTAGGGTTAGCATCAGCCCTAGGATAGTGTTAGGATTGGGGTTAGCATCAGCCCTAGGATAGTGTTAGGGTTAGGGTTAGACTCAGCCCCAGAATACTGTTAGGGTTATTGTTAGGGTTAGCATCAGCCCTAGGATAGTGTTAGGGTTAGGGTTAGCATCAGCCCTAGGAGAGTGTTAGGGTTAGGGTTAGGGTTAGCATCAGCCTTAGGATAGTGTTAGGGTTAGGGTTAGGGTTAGCATCAGCCCTAGGAGAGTGTTAGCGTTAGGGTTAGCATCAGCCCTCGGATAGTGTTAGGGTTAGGGTTAGGGTTAGCATCAGCCCGAGGATAGTGTTAGGGTTAGAGATAGCATCAGCCCTAGGATAGTGTTAGGGTTAGGGTTAGAGTTAGCATCATCCCTAGGATAGTGTAAGGGTTAGGGTTAGGGTTAGCATCAGCCCTAGGATAGTGTTATGGTTAGAGAGAGAATCAGCCCTAGGATAGTGTTAGGGTTAGGGTTATGGTTAGCATCAGCCCGAGGATAGTGTTAGGGTTAGGGTTAGGGCTGGCATCAGCCCTAGGATACTGTTAGGGTTAGGGTTAGCATCAGCCCTAGGATAGTGTTAGGGTTAGGGTTAGGGTTAGCATCAGCCCTAGGATAGTGTTAGGGTTAGGGTTAGGGTTAGCATCAGGCCTAGGATAGTGTTAGGGTTAGGGTTAGCATCAGCCTTAGGATACTGTTAGGGTTAGTGTTAGGGTTAGCCTCAGCCCTAGGATAGTGTTAGGGTTAGGGTTAGCATCAGCCCTAATATAGTGTTAGGGTTAGGGTTAGGGTTAGCATCAGGTCTAGGAAAGTGTTAGGGTTAGGGTTAGCATCAGCCTTAGGATAGTGTTAGGGTTAGGGTTAGTGTTAGCATCTGCCCAAGGATAGTGTTACGGTTAGGGTTAGAGTTAGCATCATCCCTAGGATAGTGTTAGGGTTAGGGTTAGGGTTAGCATCAGCCCTAGGATAGTGTTATGGTTAGAGATAGCATCAGACCTAGGATAGTGTTAGGGTTAGGGTTAGGGTTAGCATCAGCCCGAGGATAGTGTTAGGGTTAGGGTTAGGGCTGGCATCAGCCCTAGGATACTGTTAGGGTTAGGGTTAGCATCAGCCCTAGGATAGTGTTAGGGTTAGGGTTAGGGTTAGCCTCAGCCCTAGGGTAGTGTTAGGGTTAGGGTTAGGGTTAGCATCAGGCCTAGGATAGTGTTAGGGTTAGGGTTAGCATCAGCCTTAGGATACTGTTAGGGTTAGGGTTAGGGTTAGCATCAGCCCTAGGATAGTGTTAGGGTTAGGGTTAGCATCAGCCCTAGGATAGTGTTAGGGTTAGGGTTATGGTTAGCATCAGCTCTAGGATAATGTTAGGGTTAGGGTTAGCATCAGCCCTAATATATTGTTAGGGATAGGGTTAGGGTTAGCATCAGGTCTAGGATAGTGTTAGGGTTAGGGTTAGCATCAGCCTTAGGATAGTATTAGGGTTAGGGTTAGCATCAGCCCTAGGATAGTGTTAGGGTTAGGGTTACGGTTAGCATCAGCCCTAGGATAGTGTTAGGGTTAGGGTTAGAATCACCCCTAGGATAGTGTTAGCGTTAGGGTTAGGGTTATCATCAGACCTTGGATAGTGTTAGTGTTAGGGTTAGCATCAGCCCTAGGATAGTGTTAGGGTTTGGGTTAGGGTTAGCATCAGCCCTAGGATAGTGTTAGGGTTAGGGTTAGGGTTATCATCAGGCCTAGGATAGTGTTAGGATTAGGGTTAGCATCAGCCCTAGGATAGTGTTCGGGTTAGTGTTGGGGTTATCATCACGCCTAGGATAGTGTTTGTTTTAGGGTTAGCATCAGCACTAGGATAGTGTTAGGGTTAGGGTTAGGAAAAACATCAGCCCTAGGATAGTGTTAGGGTTAGAGTTAGCATCAGCCCTAGGATAGTGTTAGGGTTAGGGTTAGCATCAGCCTTAGGATACTGTTAGGGTTAGGGTTAGGGTTAGCATCAGCCCTAGGATAGTGTTAGGGTTAGGGTTAGCATCAGACATAGGATAGTGTTAGGGTTAGGGTTAGGGTTAGGATCAGCCCTAGGATAGTGTTAGGGTTAGGGTTAGGGTTAGGATCAGCCCTAGGATAGTGTTAGGGTTAGGGTTAGGGTTTACATCAACCCTAGGATAGTGTTAGGGTTAGGGTTAGGGTTAGCATCAGCTCTAGGATAGTGTTAGGGTTAGGGTTAGCATCAGCCCTAGGATAGTGTTAGGGTTAGGGTGAGGGTAAGCATCAGCCCTAGGATAGTGTTAGGGTTAGGGTTACCATCAGCCTTAGGATACTGTTAGGGTTAGGGTTAGGGTTAGCATCAGCCCTAGGATAGTGTTAGGATTAGGGTTAGCATCAGCTCTAGGATAGTGTTAGGGTTAGGGTTAGTGTTAGCATCAGCCCTAGGATAGTGTTATGGTTATGGTTAGCATCAGCCCTAGGATAGTGTTAGGGTTAGGGTTAGGGTTAGCATCAGCCCTAGTATAGTGTTAGCGTTAGGGTTAGCATCAGCCCTAGGATAGTGTTAGGGTTAGGGTTAGGGTTATCATCAGGCCTAGCATAGTGTTAGTGTTATGGTTAGCATCAGCCCTAGGATAGTGTTAGTGTTAGGGTTACGGTTAGGGTTAGCATCAGCCCTAGAATAGTGTTAGGGTTAGGATTAGGGTTAGCAACAGCCCTAGGCTAGTGTTAGGGTTAGGGTTAGGGATAGCATCAGCCCTAGGATAGTGTTAGGGATAGGGTTAGGGTTAGCATCAGCCCTAGGATAGTGTTAAGGTTAGGGTTAAGGTTAGCATCAGCCCTAGGATAGTGTTAGGGTTAGGGTTAGCATCAGCACTAGGATAGTGTTAGCGTTAGTGTTAGGGTTAGTACCAGCCCTAGGATAGTGTTAGGGTTAGGGTTAGGGTTAGCATCAGCCCTAGGATAGTGTTAGGGTTAGGGTTAGGGCTAGCATCAGCGCTAGGATAGTGTTAGGGTTAGGGTTAGCATCAGCCCTAGGATAGTGTTAGGCTTAGGGTTAGTGTTAGCATCAGCCCTAGGATAGTGTTAGGGTTAGGGTTAGCCTCAGCCCTAGGACAGTGTTAGAGTTAGTGTTAGGGTTAGCATCAGCCCTAGGATAGGGTTAAGTTTAGGGTTAGCATCAGCCCTAGGAGAGTGTTAGGGTTAGGGTTAGGGTTAGCATCAGCCCTAGGATAGTGTTAGGGTTAGGGTTAGCATCAGCCCTAGGATAGTGTTAGGGTTAGGGTTAGGGTTAGCATCAGCCCTAAGATAGTGTTAGGGTTAGGGTTAGGGTTACCATCAGGCCTAGGATAGTGTTAGGGTTAAGGTTAGCATCAGCCCTAGGATAGTGTTAGGCTTAGGGTTAGCATCAGCCCTAGGATAGTGTTAGGGTTAGGGTTAGCCTCAGCCCTAGGATAGTGTTAGAGTTAGTGTTAGGGTTAGCATCAGCCCTAGGATAGGGTTAGGGTTAGGGTTAGCATCAGCCCTAGGATAGTGTTAGGGTTAGGGTTAGGGTTAGCATCAGCCCTAGGATAGTGTTAGGGTTAGGGTTAGCATCAGCCCTAGGATAGTGTTAGGGTTAGGGTTATTGTTAGCATCAGCCCTAGGATAGTGTTAGGGTTAGGGTTAGGGTTAGCATCAGCCCTAGGATAGTGTTAGGGTTAGGGTTAGAATCAGCCCTAGGATAGTGTTAGAGTTAAGGTTAGGGTTATCATCAGACCTTGGATAGTGTTAGTGTTAGGGTTAGCATCAGCCCTAGGATAGTGTTAGGGTTTGGGTTAGGGTTAGCATCAGCCCTAGGATAGTGTTAGGGTTAGGGTTAGGGTTATAATCAGGCCTAGGATAGTGTTAGGGTTAGGGTTAGCATCAGCCTTAGGATACTGTTAGGGTTAGGGTTAGGGTTAGCATCAGCCCTAGGATAGTGTTAGGGTTAGGGTTGGCATCAGACATAGGATAGTGTTAGGGTTAGGGTTAGGGTTAGGATCAGCCCTAGGATAGTGTTAGGGTTAGGGTTAGGGTTAGGATCAGCCCTAGGATAGTGTTAGGGTTAGGGTTAGGGTTAGCATCAACCCTAGGATAGTTTTAGGGTTAGGGTTAGGGTTAGCATCAGCCCTAGGATAGTGTTAGGGTTAGGGTTAGCATCAGCCCTAGGAGAGTGTTAGGGTTAGGGTTAGGGTTAGCATCAGCCTTAGGATAGTGTTAGGGTTAGGGTTAGGGTTAGCATCAGCCCTAGGATAGTGTTAGGGTTAGGGTTAGACTCAGCCTTAGAATACTGTTAGGGTTATTGTTAGGGTTAGCATCAGCCCTAGGATAGTGTTAGGGTTAGGGTTAGCATCAGCCCTAGGAGAGTGTTAGGGTTAGGGTTAGGGTTAGCATCAGCCTTAGGATAGTGTTAGGGTTAGGGTTAGGGTTAGCATCAGCCTTAGGATAGTGTTAGGGTTAGGGTTAGACTCAGCCCTAGGAGAGTGTTAGGGTTAGGGTTAGGGTTAGCATCAGCCCTAGGATAGTGATAGGGTTAGGGTTAGCATCAGACCTAGGATAATGTTATGGTTAGGGTGATGGTTAGCATCTGCCCTAGGATAGTGTTAGGGTTAGGGTTAGGGTTAGCATCAGCCCCAGGATAGTGTTAGGTTTAGGGTTAGCATCAGCCCTAGGAGAGTGTTAGGGTTAGGGTTAGGTTTAGCATCAGCCTTAGGATAGTGTTAGGGTTAGGGTTAGGGTTAGCATCAGCCCTAGGATAGTGTTAGCGTTAGGGTAGGCATCAACCCTAGGATAGTGGTAGGGTTAGGGTTAGGGTTAGCATCAGCCCTAGGATAGTGTTATGGTTAGAGATAGCATCAGCCCTAGGATAGTGTTAGGGTTAGGGTTAGAGTTAGCATCATCCCTAGGATAGTGTTAGGGTTAGGGTTAGGGTTAGCATCAGCCCTAGGATAGTGTTATGGTTAGAGATAGCATCAGCCCTAGGATAGTGTTAGGGTTAGGGTTAGGGTTAGCATCAGCCCGAGGATAGTGTTAGGGTTAGGGTTAGGGCTGGCATCAGCCCTAGGATACTGTTAGGGTTAGGGTTAGCATCAGCCCTAGGATAGTGTTAGGGTTAGGGTTAGGGTTAGCCTCAGCCCTAGGGTAGTGTTAGGGTTAGTTTTAGGGTTAGCATCAGGCCTAGGATAGTGTTAGGGTTAGGGTTAGCATCAGCCTTAGTATACTGTTAGGGTTAGGGTTAGGGTTAGCATCAGCCCTAGGATAGTGTTAGGGTTAGGGTTAGCATCAGCCCTAGGATAGTGTTAGGGTTAGGGTTATGGTTAGCATCAGCTCTAGGATAATGTTAGGGTTAGGGTTAGCATCAGCCCTAATATATTGTTAGGGATAGGGTTAGGGTTTGCATCAGGTCTAGGATAGTGTTAGGGTTAGGGTTAGCATCAGCCCTAGGATAGTGTTAGGGTTAGGGTTACAGTTAGCATCAGCCCTAGGATAGTGTTAGGGTTAGGGTTAGCATCAGCCCTAGGATAGTGTTAGGGTTAGGGTTAGGGTTAGCATTAGCCCTAGGATAGTGTTAGGGTTAGGGTTAGCATCAGCCCTAAGATAGTGTTAGGGTTAGAGTTAGGGTTAGCATCAGCTCTAGGATAGTGTTAGGGTTAGGGTTAGCATCAGCCTTAGGATAGTGTTAGGGTTAGGGTTAGGGTTAGCATCAGCCCTAGGATAGTGTTAGGGTTAGGGTTAGCATCAGCCCTAGGATAGTGTTAGGTTTAGGGTTAGGGTTAGCATCAGCCCTAGGATAGTGTTAGGGTTAGGGTGAGGGTTAGCATCAGCCCTAGGATAGTGTTAGGGTTAGGGTTAGGGTTAGCATCAGGCCTAGGATAGTGTTAGGGTTAGGGTTAGCATCAGCCTTACGATACTGTTAGGGTTAGGGTTAGCATCAGCCCTAGGATAGTGTTATGGTTAGAGATAGCATCAGCCCTAGGATAGTGTTAGGGTTAGGGTTAGAGTTAGCATCATCCCTAGGATAGTGTTAGGGTTAGGGTTAGGGTAAGCATCAGCCCTAGCATAGTGTTATGGTTAGAGATAGCATCAGCCCTAGGATAGTGTTAGGGTTAGGGTTAGGGTTAGCATCAGCCCGAGGATAGTGTTAGGGTTAGGGTTAGGGCTGGCATCAGCCCTAGGATACTGTTAGGGTTAGGGTTAGCATCAGCCCTAGGATAGTGTTAGGGTTAGGGTTAGGGTTAGCCTCAGCCCTAGTGTAGTGTTAGGGTTAGGGTTAGGGTTAGCATCAGGCCTAGGATAGTGTTAGGGTTAGGGTTAGCATCAGCGTTAGGATACTGTTAGGGTTAGGGTTAGGGTTGGCATCAGCCCTAGGATAGTGTTAGGGTTAGGGTTAGCATCAGCCCTAGGATAGTGTTAGGGTTAGGGTTATGGTTAGCATCAGCTCTAGGATAATGTTAGGGTTAGGGTTAGCATCAGCCCTAATATATTGTTAGGGATAGGGTTAGGGTTAGCATCAGGTCTAGGATAGTGTTAGGGTTAGGGTTAGCATCAGCCTTAGGATAGTGTTAGGGTTAGGGTTAGCATCAGCCCTAGGATAGTGTTAGGGTTAGGGTTACGGTTAGCATCAGCCCTAGGATAGTGTTACGGTTAGGGTTAGCATCAGCCCTAGGATAGTGTTAGGGTTAGGGTTATGGTTAGCATCAGCCCTAGGATAGTGTTAGGTTTAGGGTTAGCATCACCCCTAAGATAGTGTTAGGGTTAGAGTTAGGGTTAGCATCAGGTCTAGGATAGTGTTAGTGTTAGGGTTAGCATCAGCCTTAGGATAGTGTTAGGGTTAGGGTTAGGGTTAGCATCAGCCCTAGGATAGTGTTAGGGTTAGGGTTAGCATCAGGCCTAGGATAGTGTTAGGTTTAGGGTTAGGGTTAGCATCAGCCCTAGGATAGTGTTAGGGTTAGGGTGAGGGTTAGCATCAGCCCTAGGATAGTGTTAGGGTTAGGGTTAGGGTTAGCATCAGGCCTAGGATAGTGTTAGGGTTAGGGTTAGCATCAGCCTTACGATACTGTTAGGGTTAGGGTTAGGGTTAGCATCAGCCCTAGGATAGTGTTAGGGTTAGGGTTATCATCAGCCCTAGGATAGTGTTAGGATTAGGGTTAGGGTTAGCATCAGCCCTAGGATAGTGTTAGGGTTAGGGTTAGGGTTAGCAACAGCCCTAGGATAGTGTTAGGGTTAGTGTTAGCATCAGCCCTAGGATAGTGTTAGGGTTAGGGTTAGAGTTAGTATCAGCCCTAGGATAGTGTTAGGGTTAGGGTTAGGGTTAGCATCAGCGCTAGGATAGTGTTAGGGTTAGGGTTAGGGCTGGCATCAGCCCTAGGATACTGTTAGGGTTAGGGTTAGCATCAGCCCTAGGATAGTGTTAGGGTTAGGGTTAGGGTTAGTATCAGCCCTAGGATAGTGTTTGTGTTAGGGTTAGGGTTAGTATCAGCCCTAGGATAGTGTTATGGTTAGAGATAGCATCAGCCCTAGGATAGTGTTAGGGTTAGGGTTAGGGTTAGCATCAGCCCGAGGATAGTGTTAGGGTTAGGGTTAGGGCTGGCATCAGCCCTAGGATACTGTTAGGGTTAGGGTTAGCATCAGGCCTAGGATAGTGTTAGGGTTAGGGTTAGGGTTAGCCTCAGCCCTAGGATAGTGTTAGGGTTAGGGTTAGGGTTAGCATCAGGCCTAGGATAGTGTTAGGGTTAGGGTTAGCATCAGCCTTAGTATACTGTTAGGGTTAGGGTTAGGGTTAGCATCAGCCCTAGGATAGTGTTAGGGTTAGGGTTAGCATCAGCCCTAGGATAGTGTTAGGGTTAGGGTTATGGTTAGCATCAGCTCTAGGATAATGTTAGGGTTAGGGTTAGCATCAGCCCTAATATATTGTTAGGGATAGGGTTAGGGTTAGCATAAGGTCTAGGATAGTGTTAGGGTTAGGGTTAGCATCAGCCTTAGGATAGTGTTAGGGTTAGGGTTAGGGTTAGCATCAGCCCTAGGATAGTGTGAGGGTTAGGGTTAGCATCAGCCCTAGGATAGTGTTAGGTTTAGGGTTAGGGTTAGCATCAGCCCTAGGATAGTGTTAGGGTTAGGGTTAGGGTTAGCATCAGCCCTAGGATAGTGTTAGCGTTAGGGTTAGCATCAACCCTAGGATAGTGTTAGGGTTACGGTTAGGGTTAGCATCAGCCCTAGGATAGTGTTATGGTTAGAGATAGCATCAGCCCTAGGATAGTGTTAGGGTTAGGATTAGATTTAGCATCATCCCTAGGATAGTGTTAGGGTTAGGGTTAGGGTTACCATCAGCCCTAGGATACTGTTAGGGTTAGGGTTAGCATCAGCCCTAGGATAGTGTTAGGGTTAGGGTTAGGGTTAGCCTCAGCCCTAGGATAGTGTTAGGGTTAGGGTTAGGGTTAGCATCAGCCCTAGGACAGTGTTAGGGTTAGGGTTAGGGTTAGCATCAGGCCTAGGATAGTGTTAGGGTTAGGGTTAGCATCAGCCTTAGGATACTGTTAGGGTTAGGGTTAGGGTTAGCATCAGCCCAAGGATAGTGTTAGGGTTAGGGTTAGCATCAGCCCTAGGATAGTGTTAGGGTTAGGGTTATGGTTAGCATCAGCCCTAGGATAGTGTTAATGTTAGGGTTAGCATCAGCCCTAAGATAGTGTTAGGGTTAGGGTTAGGGTTAGCATCAGGTCTAGGATAGTGTTAGGGTTAGGGTTAGCATCAGCCTTAGGATAGTGTTAGGGTTATTGTTAGGGTTAGCATCAGCCCTAGGATAGTGTGAGGGTTAGGGTTAGCATCAGCCCTAGGATAGTGTTAGGTTTAGGGTTAGGGTTAGCATCAGCCCTAGGATAGTGTTAGGGTTAGGGTTAGGGTTAGCATCAGCCCTAGGATAGTGTTAGGGTTAGGGTTAGGGTTAGCATCAGGCCTAGGATAGTGTTAGGGTTAGGGTTATGGTTAGCATCAGCCTTAGGATAGTGTTAGGGTTAGGGTTAGCATCAGCCCTAGGATACTGTTAGGGTTAGGGTTAGCATCAGCCCTAGGATAGTGTTAGGGTTAGGGTTAGGGTTAGCCTCAGCCCTAGGATAGTGTTAGGGTTAGGGTTAGGGTTAGCATCAACCCTTGGATAGTGTTAGGGTTAGGGTTAGACTCAGCCCTTGGATACTCTTAGGGTTATTGTTAGGGTTAGCATCAGCCCTAGGATAGTGATAGGGTTAGGGTTAGCATCAGCCCTAGGATAATGTTATGGTTAGGGTGATGGTTAGCATCAGCCCTAGGATAGTGTTAGGGTTAGGGTTAGGGTTACAATCAGCCCTAGGATAGTGTTAGGTTTAGGGTTAGCATCAGCCCTAGGAGAGTGTTAGGGTTAGGGTTAGGGTTAGCATCAGCCTTAGGATAGTGTTAGGGTTAGGGTTAGGGTTAGCATCAGCCCTAGGATAGTGTTAGCGTTAGGGTTAGCATCAACCCTAGGATAGTGTTAGGGTTACGGTTAGGGTTAGCATCAGCCCTAGGATAGTGTTATGGTTAGAGATAGCATCAGCCCTAGGATAGTGTTAGGGTTAAGGTTAGAGTTAGCATCATCCCTAGGATAGTGTTAGGGTTAGGGTTAGGGTTAGCATCAGCCCTAGGGTAGTGTTATGGTTAGAGATAGCATCAGCCCTAGGATAGTGTTAGGGTTAGGGTTAGGGTTAGCATCAGCCCGAGGATAGTGTTAGGGTTAGGGTTAGGGCTGGCATCAGCCCTAGGATACTGTTAGGGTTAGGGTTAGCATCAGCCCTAGGATAGTGTTATGGTTAGGGTTAGGGTTAGCCTCAGCCCTAGGGTAGTGTTAGGGTTAGGGTTAGGGTTAGCATCAGGCCTAGGATAGTGTTAGGGTTAGGGTTAGCATCAGCCTTAGGATAGTGTTAGGGTTAGGGTTAGGGTTAGCATCAGCCCTAGGATAGTGTGAGGGTTAGGGTTAGCATCAGCCCTAGGATAGTGTTAGGTTTAGGGTTAGGGTTAGCATCAGCCCTAGGATAGTGTTAGGGTTAGGGTTAGGGTTAGCATCAGCCCTAGGATAGTGTTAGGGTTAGGGTTAGGGTTAGCATCAGGCCTAGGATAGTGTTAGGGTTAGGGTTATGGTTAGCATCAGCCTTAGGATAGTGTTAGGGTTAGGGTTAGCATCAGCCCTAAGATAGTGTTAGGGTTAGGGTTAGGGTTAGCATCAGGTCTAGGATAGTGTTAGGGTTAGGGTTAGCATCAGCCTTAGGATAGTGTTAGGGTTAGGGTTAGGGTTAGCATCAGCCCTAGGATAGTGTTAGGGTTAGTGGTAGCATCAGCCCTAGGATAGTGTTAGGTTTAGGGTTAGGGTTAGCATCAGCCCTAGGACAGTGTTAGGGTTAGGGTTAGGGTTAGCATCAGGCCTAGGATAGTGTTAGGGTTAGGGTTAGCATCAGCCTTAGGATACTGTTAGGGTTAGGGTTAGGGTTAGCATCAGCCCAAGGATAGTGTTAGGGTTAGGGTTAGCATCAGCCCTAGGATAGTGTTAGGGTTAGGGTTATGGTTAGCATCAGCCCTAGGATAGTGTTAATGTTAGGGTTAGCATCAGCCCTAAGATAGTGTTAGGGTTAGGGTTAGGGTTAGCATCAGGTCTAGGATAGTGTTAGGGTTAGGGTTAGCATCAGCCTTAGGATAGTGTTAGGGTTAGGGTTAGGGTTAGCATCAGCCCTAGGATAGTGTGAGGGTTAGGGTTAGCATCAGCCCTAGGATAGTGTTAGGTTTAGGGTTAGGGTTAGCATCAGCCCTAGGATAGTGTTAGGGTTAGGGTTAGGGTTAGCATCAGCCCTAGGATAGTGTTAGGGTTAGGGTTAGGGTTAGCATCAGGCCTAGGATAGTGTTAGGGTTAGGGTTATGGTTAGCATCAGCCTTAGGATAGTGTTAGGGTTAGGGTTAGCATCAGCCCTAGGATACTGTTAGGGTTAGGGTTAGCATCAGCCCTAGGATAGTGTTAGGGTTAGGGTTAGGGTTAGCCTCAGCCCTAGGATAGTGTTAGGGTTAGGGTTAGGGTTAGCATCAACCCTTGGATAGTGTTAGGGTTAGGGTTAGACTCAGCCCTTGGATACTCTTAGGGTTATTGTTAGGGTTAGCATCAGCCCTAGGATAGTGATAGGGTTAGGGTTAGCATCAGCCCTAGGATAATGTTATGGTTAGGGTGATGGTTAGCATCAGCCCTAGGATAGTGTTAGGGTTAGGGTTAGGGTTACAATCAGCCCTAGGATAGTGTTAGGTTTAGGGTTAGCATCAGCCCTAGGAGAGAGTTAGGGTTAGGGTTAGGGTTAGCATCAGCCTTAGGATAGTGTTAGGGTTAGGGTTAGGGTTAGCATCAGCCCTAGGATAGTGTTAGCGTTAGGGTTAGCATCAACCCTAGGATAGTGTTAGGGTTACGGTTAGGGTTAGCATCAGCCCTAGGATAGTGTTATGGTTAGAGATAGCATCAGCCCTAGGATAGTGTTAGGGTTAGGGTTAGAGTTAGCATCATCCCTAGGATAGTGTTAGGGTTAGGGTTAGGGTTAGCATCAGCCCTAGGGTAGTGTTATGGTTAGAGATAGCATCAGCCCTAGGATAGTGTTAGGGTTAGGGTTAGGGTTAGCATCAGCCCGAGGATAGTGTTAGGGTTAGGGTTAGGGCTGGCATCAGCCCTAGGATACTGTTAGGGTTAGGGTTAGCATCAGCCCTAGGATAGTGTTATGGTTAGGGTTAGGGTTAGCCTCAGCCCTAGGGTAGTGTTAGGGTTAGGGTTAGGGTTAGCATCAGGCCTAGGATAGTGTTAGGGTTAGGGTTAGCATCAGCCTTAGGATAGTGTTAGGGTTAGGGTTAGGGTTAGCATCAGCCCTAGGATAGTGTGAGGGTTAGGGTTAGCATCAGCCCTAGGATAGTGTTAGGTTTAGGGTTAGGGTTAGCATCAGCCCTAGGATAGTGTTAGGGTTAGGGTTAGGGTTAGCATCAGCCCTAGGATAGTGTTAGGGTTAGGGTTAGGGTTAGCATCAGGCCTAGGATAGTGTTAGGGTTAGGGTTATGGTTAGCATCAGCCTTAGGATAGTGTTAGGGTTAGGGTTAGCATCAGCCCTAAGATAGTGTTAGGGTTAGGGTTAGGGTTAGCATCAGGTCTAGGATAGTGTTAGGGTTAGGGTTAGCATCAGCCTTAGGATAGTGTTAGGGTTAGGGTTAGGGTTAGCATCAGCCCTAGGATAGTGTTAGGGTTAGTGGTAGCATCAGCCCTAGGATAGTGTTAGGTTTAGGGTTAGGGTTAGCATCAGCCCTTGGATAGTGTTAGGGTTAGGGTTAGACTCAGCCCTTGGATACTCTTAGGGTTATTGTTAGGGTTAGCATCAGCCCTAGGATAGTGATAGGGTTAGGGTTAGCATCAGCCCTAGGATAATGTTATGGTTAGGGTGATGGTTAGCATCAGCCCTAGGATAGTGTTAGGGTTAGGGTTAGGGTTAGCATCAGCCCTAGGATACTGTTAGGTTTAGGGTTAGGGTTAGCATCAGGCCTAGGATAGTGTTAGGGTTAGGGTTAGGGTTAGCATCAGCCCTAGGACAGTGTTAGGGTTAGGGTTAGGGTTAGCATCAGGCCTAGGATAGTGTTAGGGTTAGGGTTAGCATCAGCCTTAGGATACTGTTAGGGTTAGGGTTAGGGTTAGCATCAGCCCAAGGATAGTGTTAGGGTTAGGGTTAGCATCAGCCCTAGGATAGTGTTAGGGTTAGGGTTATGGTTAGCATCAGCCCTAGGATAGTGTTAGTGTTAGGGTTAGCATCAGCCCTAAGATAGTGTTAGGGTTAGGGTTAGGGTTAGCATCAGGTCTAGGATAGTGTTAGGGTTAGGGTTAGCATCAGCCTTAGGATAGTGTTAGGGTTAGGGTTAGGGTTAGCATCAGCCCTAGGATAGTGTGAGGGTTAGGGTTAGCATCAGCCCTAGGATAGTGTTAGGTTTAGGGTTATGGTTAGCATCAGCCCTAGGATAGTGTTAGGGTTAGGGTTAGGGTTAGCATCAGGCCTAGGATAGTGTTAGGGTTAGGGTTATGGTTAGCATCAGCCTTAGGATAGTGTTAGGGTTAGGGTTAGCATCAGCCCTAAGATAGTGTTAGGGTTAGGGTTAGAGTTAGCATCAGCCCTAGGATAGTGTTAGGGTTAGTGGTAGCATCAGCCCTAGGATAGTGTTAGGTTTAGGGTTAGGGTTAGCATCAGCCCTTGGATAGTGTTAGGGTTAGGGTTAGACTCAGCCCTTGGATACTCTTAGGGTTATTGTTAGGGTTAGCATCAGCCCTAGGATAGTGATAGGGTTAGGGTTAGCATCAGCCCTAGGATAATGTTATGGTTAGGGTGATGGTTAGCATCAGCCCTAGGATAGTGTTAGGGTTAGGGTTAGGGTTAGCATCAGCCCTAGGATAGTGTTAGGTTTAGGGTTAGGGTTAGCATCAGGCCTAGGATAGTGTTAGGGTTAGGGTTAGGGTTAGCATCAGCCCTAGGACAGTGTTAGGGTTAGGGTTAGGGTTAGCATCAGGCCTAGGATAGTGTTAGGGTTAGGGTTAGCATCAGCCTTAGGATACTGTTAGGGTTAGGGTTAGGGTTAGCATCAGCCCAAGGATAGTGTTAGGGTTAGGGTTAGCATCAGCCCTAGGATAGTGTTAGGGTTAGGGTTATGGTTAGCATCAGCCCTAGGATAGTGTTAGTGTTAGGGTTAGCATCAGCCCTAAGATAGTGTTAGGGTTAGGGTTAGGGTTAGCATCAGGTCTAGTATAGTGTTAGGGTTAGGGTTAGCATCAGCCTTAGGATAGTGTTAGGGTTAGGGTTAGGGTTAGCATCAGCCCTAGGATAGTGTGAGGGTTAGGGTTAGCATTAGCCCTAGGATAGTGTTAGGTTTAGGGTTAGGGTTAGCATCAGCCCTAGGATAGTGTTAGAGTTAGGGTTAGGGGTAGCATCAGCCCTAGGATAGTGTTAGGGTTAGGGTTAGGGTTAGCATCAGGCCTAGGATAGTGTTAGGGTTAGGGTTATGGTTAGCATCAGCCTTAGGATAGTGTTAGGGTTAGGGTTAGGGTTAGCATCAGCCCTAGGATAGTGTTAGGGTTAGTGGTAGCATCAGCCCTAGGATAGTGTTAGGTTTAGGGTTAGGGTTAGCATCAGCCCTTGGATAGTGTTAGTGTTAGGGTTAGACTCAGCCCTTGGATACTCTTAGGGTTATTGTTAGGGTTAGCATCAGCCCTAGGATAGTGATAGGGTTAGGGTTAGCATCAGCCCTAGGATAATGTTATGGTTAGGGTGATGGTTAGCATCAGCCCTAGGATAGTGTTAGGGTTAGGGTTAGGGTTAGCATCAGCCCTAGGATAGTGTTAGGTTTAGGGTTAGCATCAGCCCAAGGAGAGTGTTAGGGTTAGGGTTAGGGTTAGCATCAGCCTTAGAATAGTGTCAGGGTTAGGGTTAGGGTTAGCATCAGCCCTAGGATAGTGTTAGCATTAGGGTTAGCATCAACCCTAGGACAGTGTTAGGGTTACGGTTAGGGTTAGCATCAGCCCTAGGATAGTGTTATGGTTAGAGATAGCATCAGCCCTAGGATAGTGTTAGGGTTAGGGTTAGAGTTAGCATCATCCCTAGGATAGTGTTAGGGTTAGGGTTAGGGTTAGCATCAGCCCTAGGATAGTGTTATGGTTAGAGATAGCATCAGCCCTAGGATAGTGTTAGGGTTAGGGTTAGGGTTAGCATCAGCCCGAGGATAGTGTTAGGGTTAGGGTTAGGGCTGGCATCAGCCCTAGGATACTGTTAGGGTTAGGGTTAGCATCAGCCCTAGGATAGTGTTAGGGTTAGGGTTAGGGTTAGCCTCAGCCCTAGGGTAGTGTTAGGGTTAGGGTTAGGGTTAGCATCAGGCCTAGGATAGTGTTAGGGTTAGGGTTAGCATCAGCCTTAGGATAGAGTTAGGGTTAGGGTTAGGGTTAGCATCAGCCCTAGGATAGTGTGAGGGTTAGGGTTAGCATCAGCCCTAGGATACTGTTAGGTTTAGGGTTAGGGTTAGCATCAGCCCTAGGATAGTGTTAGGGTTAGGGTTAGGGTTAGCATCAGCCCTAGGATAGTGTTAGGGTTAGGGTTAGGGTTAGCATCAGGCCTAGGATAGTGTTAGGGTTAGGGTTATGGTTAGCATCAGCCTTAGGATAGTGTTAGGGTTAGGTATAGCATCAGCCCTAAGATAGTGTTAGGGTTAGGGTTAGGGTTAGCATCAGGTCTAGGATAGTGTTAGGGTTAGGGTTAGCATCAGCCTTAGGATAGTGTTAGGGTTAGGGTTAGGGTTAGCATCAGCCCTAGGATAGTGTTAGGGTTAGTGGTAGCATCAGCCCTAGGATAGTGTTAGGTTTAGGGTTAGGGTTAGCATCAGCCCTAGGATAGTGTTATTGTTAGGGTTAGCATCAGCCTTACGATACTGTTAGGGTTAGGGTTAGGGTTAGCATCAGCCCTAGGATAATGTTATGGTTAGGGTGATGGTTAGCATCAGCCCTAGGATAGTGTTAGGGTTAGGGTTAGGGTTAGCAGCAGCCCTAGGATAGTGTTAGGTTTAGGGTTAGCATCAGCCCTAGGAGAGTGTTAGGGTTAGGGTTAGGGTTAGCATCAGCCTTAGGATAGTCTTAGGGTTAGGGTTAGGGTTAGCATCATCCCTAGGATAGTGTTAGCGTTAGGGTTAGCATCAACCCTAGGATAGTGTTAGGGTTACGGTTAGGGTTAGCATCAGCCCTGGATAGTGTTATGGTTAGAGATAGCATCAGCCCTAGGATAGTGTTAGGGTTAGGGTTATGGTTAGCATCAGCTCTAGGATAATGTTAGGGTTAGGGTTAGCATCAGCCCTAATATATTGTTAGGGATAGGGTTAGGGTTAGCATCAGGTCTAGGATAGTGTTAGGGTTAGGGTTAGCATCAGCCTTAGGATAGTGTTAGGGTTAGGGTTAGCATCAGCCCTAGGATAGTGTTAGGGTTAGGGTTACGGTTAGCATCAGCCCTAGGATAGTGTTAGGGTTAGGGTTAGCATCACCCCTAGGATAGTGTTAGGGTTAGTGTTATGGTTAGCATCAGCCCTAGGATAGTGTTAGGGTTAGGGTGAGGGTTAGCATCAGCCCTAGGATAGTGTTAGGGTTAGGGTTAGGGTTAGCATCAGGCCTAGGATAGTGTTAGCATTAGGGTTAGCATCAGCCTTACGATACTGTTAGGGTTAGGGTTAGGGTTAGCATCAGCCCTAGGATAGTATTAGGGTTAGGGTTATCATCAGCCCTAGGATAGTGTTAGGGTTAGGGTTAGGGTTAGCATCAGCCCTAGGATAGTGTTAGGGTTAGGGTTAGGGTTTGCAACAGCCCTAGGATATTGTTAGGGTTAGGGTTAGGGTTAGCAACAGCCCTAGGATAGTGTTAGGGTTAGTGTTAGCATCAGCCCTAGGATAGTGTTAGGGTTACGGTTAGAGTTAGTATCAGCCCTAGGATAGTGTTAGGGTTAGGGTTAGGGTTAGCATCAGCCCTAGGATAGTGTTAGGGTTAGGGTTAGGGCTGGCATCAGCCCTAGGATACTGTTAGGGTTAGGGTTAGCATCAGCCCTAGGATAGTGTTAGGGTTAGGGTTAGGGTTAGTATCAGCCCTAGGATAGTGTTAGGGTTAGGGTTAGGGTTATTATCATCCCTAGGATATTGTTAGGGTTAGGGTTAGCATCAGCCCTAGGATAGTGTTAGGGTTAGGGTTAGGGTTAGTATCAGCCCTAGGATAGTGTTAGGGTTAGGGTTAGGGATAGCATCAGCCCTAGGATAGTGTTAGGGTTAGGGTTAGGGCTGGCATCCGCCCTAGGATACTGTTAGGGTTAGGGTTAGCATCAGCCCTAGGATAGTGTTAGGGTTAGGGTTAGGGTTAGCCTCAGCCCTAGGGTAGTGTTAGGGTTAGGGTTAGGGTTAGCATCAGGCCTAGGATAGTGTTAGGGTTAGGGTTAGCATCAGCCTTAGGATAGTGTTAGGGTTAGGGTTAGGGTTAGCATCAGCCCTAGGATAGTGTGAGGGTTAGGGTTAGCATCAGCCCTAGGATAGTGTTAGGTTTAGGGTTAGGGTTAGCATCAGCCCTAGGATAGTGTTAGGGTTAGGGTTAGGGTTAGCATCAGCCCTAGGATAGTGTTAGGTTTAGGGTTAGGGTTAGCATCAGGCCTAGGATAGTGATAGGGTTAGGGTTATGGTTAGCATCAGCCTTAGGATAGTGTTAGGGTTAGGGTTAGCATCAGCCCTAAGATAGTGTTAGGGTTAGGGTTAGGGTTAGCATCAGGTCTAGGATAGTGTTAGGGTTAGGGTTAGCATCAGCCTTAGGATAGTGTTAGGGTTAGGGTTAGGGTTAGCATCAGCCCTAGGATAGTGTTAGGGTTAGTGGTAGCATCAGCCCTAGGATAGTGTTAGGTTTAGGGTTAGGGTTAGCATCAGCCCTTGGATAGTGTTAGGGTTAGGGTTAGACTCAGCCCTTGGATACTCTTAGGGTTATTGTTAGGGTTAGCATCAGCCCTAGGATAGTGATAGGGTTAGGGTTAGCATCAGCCCTAGGATAATGTTATGGTTAGGGTGATGGTTAGCATCAGCCCTAGGATAGTGTTAGGGTTAGGGTTAGGGTTAGCATCAGCCCTAGGATAGTGTTAGGTTTAGGGTTAGCATCAGGCCTAGGAGAGTGTTAGGGTTAGGGTTAGGGTTAGCATCAGCCTTAGGATAGTGTTAGGGTTAGGGTTAGGGTTAGCATCAGCCCTAGGATAGTGTTAGCGTTAGGGTTATCATCAACCCTAGGATAGTGTTAGGGTTACGGTTAGGGTTAGCATCAGCCCTAGGATAGTGTTATGGTTAGAGATAGCATCAGCCCTAGGATAGTGTTAGGGTTAGGGTTAGAGTTAGCATCATCCCTAGGATAGTGTTAGGGTTAGGGTTAGGGTTAGCATCAGCCCTAGGATAGTGTTATGGTTAGAGATAGCATCAGCCCTAGGATAGTGTTAGGGTTAGGGTTAGGGTTAGCATCAGCCCTAGGATAGTGTTATGGTTTGGGTTAGGGCTGGCATCAGCCCTAGGATACTGTTAGGGTTAGGGTTAGCATCAGCCCTAGGATAGTGTTAGGGTTAGGGTTAGGGTTTGCCTCAGCCCTAGGGTAGTGTTAGGGTTAGGGTTAGGGTTAGCATCAGGCCTAGGATAGTGTTAGGGTTAGGGTTAGCATCAGCCTTAGGATACTGTTAGGGTTAGGGTTAGGGTTAGCATCAGCCCTAGGATAGTGTTAGGGTTAGGGTTAGCATCAGCCCTAGGATAGTGTTAGGGTTAGGGTTATGGTTAGCATCAGCTCTAGGATAATGTTAGGGTTAGGGTTAGCATCAGCCCTAATATATTGTTAGGGATAGGGTTAGGGTTAGCATCAGGTCTAGGATAGTGTTAGGGTTAGGGTTAGCAGCAGCCTTAGGATAGTGTTAGGGTTAGGGTTAGCATCAGCCCTAGGATAGTGTTAGGGTTAGGGTTACGGTTAGCATAAGCCCTAGGATAGTGTTAGGGTTAGGGTTAGCATCAGCCCTAGGATAGTGTTAGGGTTAGTGTTATGGTTAGCATCAGCCCTAGGATAGTGTTAGGGTTAGGGTGAGGGTTAGCATCAGCCCTAGGATAGTGTTAGGGTTAGGGTTAGGGTTAGCATCAGGCCTAGGATTGTGTTAGGGTTAGGGTTAGCATCAGCCTTACGATACTGTTAGGGTTAGGGTTAGGGTTAGCATCAGCCCTAGGATAGTGTTAGGGTTAGGGTTATCATCAGCCCTAGGATAGTGTTAGGGTTAGGGTTAGGGTTAGCATCAGCCCTAGGAAAGTGTTAGGGTTAGGGTTAGGGTTAGCAACAGCCCTAGGATATTGTTAGGGGTAGGGTTAGGGTTAGCAACAGCCCTAGGATAGTGTTAGGGTTAGTGTTAGCATCAGCCCTAGGATAGTGTTAGGGTTAGGGTTAGAGTTAGTATCAGCCCTAGGATAGTGTTAGGGTTAGGGTTAGGGTTAGCATCAGCCCTAGGATAGTGTTAGGGTTAGGGTTAGGGCTGGCATCAGCCCTAGGATACTGTTAGGGTTAGGGTTAGCATCAGCCCTAGGATAGTGTTAGGGTTAGGGTTAGGGTTAGTATCAGCCCTAGGATAGTGTTAGGGTTAGGGTTAGGGTTATTATCAGCCCTAGGATATTGTTAGGGTTAGGGTTAGGGTTAGCATCAGCCCTAGGATAGTGTTAGGGTTAGGGTTAGGGTTAGTATCAGCCCTAGGATAGTGTTAGGGTTAGGGTTAGGGATAGCATCAGCCCTAGGATAGTGTTAGGGTTAGGGTTAGAGTTAGCATCAGGCCTAGGATAGTGTTAGGGTTAGGGTTAGCATCAGCCTTAGGATACTGTTAGGGTTAGGGTTAGGGTTAGCATCAGCCCTAGGATAGTGTTAGGGTTAGGGTTAGCATCAGCCCTAGGATAGTGTTAGGGTTAGAGTTATGGTTAGCATCAGCCCTAGGATAGTGTTAGGGTTAGGGTTAGCATCAGCCCTAAGATAGTGTTAGGGTTAGGGTTAGGGTTAGCATCAGGTCTAGGATAGTGTTAGGGTTAGGGTTAGCATCAGCCTTAGGATAGTGTTAGGGTTAGGGTTAGGGTTAGCATCAGCCCTAGGATAGTGTGAGGGTTAGGGTTAGCATCAGCCCTAGGATAGTGTTAGGTTTAGGGTTAGGGTTAGCATCAGCCCTAGGATAGTGTTAGGGTTAGGGTTAGGGTTAGCATCAGCCCTAGAATAGTGTTAGGGTTAGGGTTAGGGTTAGCATCAGGCCTAGGATAGTGTTCTGGTTAGGGTTATGGTTAGCATCAGCCTTAGGATAGTGTTAGGGTTACGGTTAGCATCAGCCCTAAGATACTGTTAGGGTTAGGGTTAGGGTTAGCATCAGGTCTAGGATATTGTTAGGGTTAGGGTTAGCATCAGCCTTAGGATAGTGTTAGGGTTAGGGTTAGGGTTAGCATCAGCCCTAGGATAGTGTTAGGGTTAGGGTTAGGGTTAGCATCAGCCCTAGGATAGTGTTAGGTTTAGCGTTAGGGTTAGCATCAGCCCTTGGATAGTGTTAGGGTTAGGGTTAGGGTTATTATCATCCCTAGGATATTGTTAGGGTTAGTGTTAGGGTTAGCATCAGCCCTAGGATAGTGTTAGGGTTAGGGTTAGGGTTAGTATCAGCCCTAGGATAGTGTTAGTGTTAGGGTTAGGGATATCATCAGCCCTAGGATAGTGTTAGGGTTAGGGTTAGGGCTGGCATCCGCCCTAGGATACTGTTAGGGTTAGGGTTAGCATCAGCCCTAGGATAGTGTTAGGGTTAGGGTTAGGGTTAGCCTCAGCCCTAGGGTAGTGTTAGGGTTAGGGTTAGGGTTAGCATCAGGCCTAGGATAGTGTTAGGGTTAGGGTTAGCATCAGCCTTAGGATAGTGTTAGGGTTAGGGTTAGGGTTAGCATCAGCCCTAGGATAGTGTGAGGGTTAGGGTTAGCATCAGCCCTAGGATAGTGTTAGGTTTAGGGTTAGGGTTAGCATCAGCCCTAGGATAGTGTTAGGGTTAGGTTTAGGGTTAGCATCAGCCCTAGGATAGTGTTAGGGTTAGGGTTAGGGTTAGCATCAGGCCTAGGATAGTGTTAGGGTTAGGGTTATGGTTAGCATCAGCCTTAGGATAGTGTTAGGGTTAGGGTTAGCATCAGCCCTAAGATAGTGTTAGGGTTAGGGTTAGGGTTAGCATCAGGTCTAGGATAGTGTTAGGGTTAGGGTTAGCATCAGCCTTAGGATAGTGTTAGGGTTAGGGTTAGGGTTAGCATCAGCCCTAGGATAGTGTTAGGGTTAGTGGTAGCATCAGCCCTAGGATAGTGTTAGGTTTAGGGTTAGGGTTAGCATCAGCCCTTGGATAGTGTTAGGGTTAGGGTTACACTCAGCCCTTGGATACTCTTAGGGTTATTGTTAGGGTTAGCATCAGCCCTAGGATAGTGATAGGGTTAGGGTTAGCATCAGCCCTAGGATAATGTTATGGTTAGGGTGATGGTTAGCATCAGCCCTAGGATAGTGTTAGGGTTAGGGTTAGGGTTAGCATCAGCCCTAGGATAGTTTTAGGTTTAGGGTTAGCATCAGGCCTAGGAGAGTGTTAGGGTTAGGGTTAGGGTTAGCATCAGCCTTAGGAAAGTGTTAGGGTTAGGTTTAGGGTTAGCATCAGCCCTAGGATAGTGTTAGCGTTAGGGTTAGCATCAACCCTAGGATAGTGTTAGGGTTACGGTTAGGGTTAGCATCAGCCCTAGGATAGTGTTATGGTTAGAGATAGCATCAGCCCTAGGATAGTGTTAGGGTTAGGGTTAGAGTTAGCATCATCCCTAGGATAGTGTTAGGGTTAGGGTTAGGGTTAGCATCAGCCCTAGGATAGTGTTATGGTTAGAGATAGCATCAGCCCTAGGATAGTGTTAGGGTTAGGGTTAGGGTTAGCATCAGCCCTAGGATAGTGTTAGGGTTAGGGTTAGGGCTGGCATCAGCCCTAGGATACTGTTAGGGTTAGGGTTAGCATCAGCCCTAGGATAGTGTTAGGGTTAGGGTTAGGGTTAGCCTCAGCCCTAGGGTAGTGTTAGGGTTAGGGTTAGGGTTAGCATCAGGCCTAGGATAGTGTTAGGGTTAGGGTTAGCATCAGCCTTAGGATACTGTTAGGGTTAGGGTTAGGGTTAGCATCAGCCCTAGGATAGTGTTAGGGTTAGGGTTAGCATCAGCCCTAGGATAGTGTTAGGGTTAGGGTTATGGTTAGCATCAGCTCTAGGATAATGTTAGGGTTAGGGTTAGCATCAGCCCTAATATATTGTTAGGGATAGGGTTAGGGTTAGCATCAGGTCTAGGATAGTGTTAGGGTTAGGGTTAGCATCAGCCTTAGGATAGTGTTAGGGTTAGGGTTAGCATCAGCCCTAGGATAGTGTTAGGGTTAGGGTTACGGTTAGCATCAGCCCTAGGATAGTGTTAGGGTTAGGGTTAGCATCAGCCCTAGGATAGTGTTAGGGTTAGTGTTATGGTTAGCATCAGCCCTAGGATAGTGTTAGGGTTAGGGTGAGGGTTAGCATCAGCACTAGGATAGTGTTAGGGTTAGGGTTAGGGTTAGCATTAGGCCTAGGATTGTGTTAGGGTTAGGGTTAGCATCAGCCTTACGATACTGTTAGGGTTAGGGTTAGGGTTAGCATCAGCCCTAGGATAGTGTTAGGGTTAGGGTTATCATCAGCCCTAGGATAGTGTTAGGGTTAGGGTTAGGGTTAGCATCAGCCCTAGGAAAGTGTTAGGGTTAGGGTTAGGGTTAGCAACAGCCCTAGGATATTGTTAGGGTTAGGGTTAGGGTTAGCAACAGCCCTAGGATATTGTTAGGGTTAGTGTTAGCATCAGCCCTAGGATAGGGTTAGGGTTAGGGTTAGAGTTAGTATCAGCCCTAGGATAGTGTTAGGGTTAGGGTTAGGGTTAGCATCAGCCCTAGGATAGTGTTAGGGTTAGGGTTAGGGCTGGCATCAGCCCTAGGATACTGTTAGGGTTAGGGTTAGCATCAGCCCTAGGATAGTGTTAGGGTTAGGGTTAGGGTTAGTATCAGCCCTAGGATAGTGTTAGGGTTAGGGTTAGGGTTATTATCAGCCCTAGGATATTGTTAGGGTTAGGGTTAGGGTTAGCATCAGCCCTAGGATAGTGTTAGGGTTAGGGTTAGGGTTAGTATCAGCCCTAGGATAGTGTTAGGGTTAGGGTTAGGGATAGCATCAGCCCTAGGATAGTGTTAGGGTTAGGGTTAGAGTTAGCATCAGGCCTAGGATAGTGTTAGGGTTAGGGTTAGCATCAGCCTTAGGATACTGTTAGGGTTAGGGTTAGGGTTAGCATCAGCCCTAGGATAGTGTTAGGGTTAGGGTTAGCATCAGCCCTAGGATAGTGTTAGGGTTAGGGTTATGGTTAGCATCAGCCCTAGGATAGTGTTAGGGTTAGGGTTAGCATCAGCCCTAAGATAGTGTTAGGGTTAGGGTTAGGGTTAGCATCAGGTCTAGGATAGTGTTAGGGTTAGGGTTAGCATCAGCCTTAGGATAGTGTTAGGGTTAGGGTTAGGGTTAGCATCAGCCCTAGGATAGTGTGAGGGTTAGGGTTAGCATCAGCCCTAGGATAGTGTTAGGTTTAGGGCTAGGGTTAGCATCAGCCCTAGGATAGTGTTAGGTTTAGCGTTAGGGTTAGCATCAGCCCTTGGATAGTGTTAGGGTTAGGGTTAGACTCAGCCCTTGGATACTCTTAGGGTTATTGTTAGGGTTAGCATCAGCCCTAGGATAGTGTTAAGGTTAGGGTTAGCATCAGCCCTAGGAGAGTGTTCGGGTTAGGGTTAGGGTTAGCATCAGCCCTAGGATAGTGTTAGGGTTAGGGTTAGCATTAGCCCTAGGATAGTGTTATGGTTAGGGTGATGGTTAGCATCAGCCCTAGGATAGTGTTAGGGTTATGGTTAGGGTTAGCATCAGCCCTAGGATAGTGCTAGGTTTAGGGTTAGACTCAGCCCTAGGATACTGTTAGGGTTATTGTTAGGGTTAGCATCAGCTCTAGGATAGTGTTAGGGTTAGGGTTAGCATCAGCCCTAGGAGAGTGTTAGGGTTAGGGTTAGGGTTAGCATCAGCCTTAGGATAGTGTTAGGGTTAGGGTTAGGGTTAGCATCAGCCCTAGGATAGTGTTAGCTTTAGGGTTAGCATCAGCCCTAAGATAGTGTTAGGGTTAGGGTTAGGGTTAGCATCAGCCCTAGGATAGTGTTATGGTTAGAGATAGCATCAGCCCTAGGATAGTGTTAGAGTTAGGGTTAGGGTTAGCATCAGCCCTAGGATAGTGTTATGGTTAGAGTTAGGGTTAGCATCAGGCCTAGGATAGTGTTAGGGTTAGGGTTAGCATCAGCCTTAGGATAGTGTTAGGGTTAGGGTTAGGGTTAGCATCAGCCCTAGGATAGTGTTAGGCTTAGTGTTAGCATCAGCAGTAGGATAGTGTTAGGGTTAGGTTTAGGGTTAGTATCAGCCCTAGGATAGTGTTAGGGTTAGGGTTAGGGTTAGCATCAGCCCTAGGATAGTGTTAGGGTTAGGGTTAGGGCTGGCATCAGCCCTAGGATACTGTTAGGGGTAGGGTTAGCATCAGCCCTAGGATAGTGTTAGGGTTAGGGTTAGGGTTAGCATCAGCCCTAGGATAGTGTTAGGGTTAGTGTTATGGTTAGCATCAGCCCTAGGATAGTGTTAGGGTTAGGGTGAGGGTTAGCATCAGCCCTAGGATAGTGTTAGGGTTAGGGTTAGGGTTAGCATCAGGCCTAGGATTGTGTTAGGGTTAGGGTTAGCATCAGCCTTACGATACTGTTAGGGTTAGGGTTAGGGTTAGCATCAGCCCTAGGATAGTGTTAGGGTTAGGGTTATCATCAGCCCTAGGATAGTGTTAGGGTTAGGGTTAGGGTTAGCATCAGCCCTAGGAAAGTGTTAGGGTTAGGGTTAGGGTTAGCAACAGCCCTAGGATATTGTTAGGGTTAGGGTTAGGGTTAGCAACAGCCCTAGGATATTGTTAGGGTTAGTGTTAGCATCAGCCCTAGGATAGGGTTAGGGTTAGGGTTAGAGTTAGTATCAGCCCTAGGATAGTGTTAGGGTTAGGGTTAGGGTTAGCATCAGCCCTAGGATAGTGTTAGGGTTAGGGTTAGGGCTGGCATCAGCCCTAGGATACTGTTAGGGTTAGGGTTAGCATCAGCCCTAGGATAGTGTTAGGGTTAGGGTTAGGGTTAGTATCAGCCCTAGGATAGTGTTAGGGTTAGTGTTAGGGTTATTATCAGCCCTAGGATATTGTTACGGTTAGGGTTAGGGTTAGCATCAGCCCTAGGATAGTGTTAGGGTTAGGGTTAGGGTTAGTATCAGCCCTAGGATAGTGTTAGGGTTAGGGTTAGGGATAGCATCAGCCCTAGGATAGTGTTAGGGTTAGGGTTAGAGTTAGCATCAGGCCTAGGATAGTGTTAGGGTTAGGGTTAGCATCAGCCTTAGGATACTGTTAGGGTTAGGGTTAGGGTTAGCATCAGCCCTAGGATAGTGTTAGGGTTAGGGTTAGCATCAGCCCTAGGATAGTGTTAGGGTTAGGGTTATGGTTAGCATCAGCCCTAGGATAGTGTTAGGGTTAGGGTTAGCATCAGCCCTAAGATAGTGTTAGGGTTAGGGTTAGGGTTAGCATCAGGTCTAGGATAGTGTTTGGGTTAGGGTTAGCATCAGCCTTAGGATAGTGTTAGGGTTAGGGTTAGGGTTAGCATCAGCCCTAGGATAGTGTGAGGGTTAGGGTTAGCATCAGCCCTAGGATAGTGTTAGGTTTAGGGTTAGGGTTAGCATCAGCCCTAGGATAGTGTTAGGTTTAGCGTTAGGGTTAGCATCAGCCCTTGGATAGTGTTAGGGTTAGGGTTAGACTCAGCCCTTGGATACTCTTAGGGTTATTGTTAGGGTTAGCATCAGCCCTAGGATAGTGTTAGGGTTAGGGTTAGCATCAGCCCTAGGAGAGTGTTCGGGTTAGGGTTAGGGTTAGCATCAGCCCTAGGATAGTGTTAGGGTTAGGGTTAGCATTAGCCCTAGGATAGTGTTATGGTTAGGGTGATGGTTAGCATCAGCCCTAGGATAGTGTTAGGGTTAGGGTTAGGGTTAGCATCAGCCCTAGGATAGTGTTAGGTTTAGGGTTAGCATCAGGCCTAGGAGAGTGTTAGGGTTAGGGTTAGGGTTAGCATCAGCCTTAGGAAAGTGTTAGGGTTAGGTTTAGGGTTAGCATCAGCCCTAGGATAGTGTTAGCGTTAGGGTTAGCATCAACCCTAGGATAGTGTTAGGGTTACGGTTAGGGTTAGCATCAGCCCTAGGGTAGTGTTATGGTTAGAGATAGCATCAGCCCTAGGATAGTGTTAGGGTTAGGGTTAGAGTTAGCATCATCCCTAGGATAGTGTTAGGGTTAGGGTTAGGGTTAGCATCAGCCCTAGGATAGTGTTATGGTTAGAGATAGCATCAGCCCTAGGATAGTGTTAGGGTTAGGGTTAGGGTTAGCATCAGCCCTAGGATAGTGTTAGGGTTAGGGTTAGGGCTGGCATCAGCCCTAGGATACTGTTAGGGTTAGGGTTAGCATCAGCCCTAGGATAGTGTTAGGGTTAGGGTTAGGGTTAGCCTCAGCCCTAGGGTAGTGTTAGGGTTAGGGTTAGGGTTAGCATCAGGCCTAGGATAGTGTTAGGGTTAGGGTTAGCATCAGCCTTAGGATACTGTTAGGGTTAGGGTTAGGGTTAGCATCAGCCCTAGGATAGTGTTAGGGTTAGGGTTAGCATCAGCCCTAGGATAGTGTTAGGGTTAGGGTTATGGTTAGCATCAGCTCTAGGATAATGTTAGGGTTAGGGTTAGCATCAGCCCTAATATATTGTTAGGGATAGGGTTAGGGTTAGCATCAGGTCTAGGATAGTGTTAGGGTTAGGGTTAGCATCAGCCTTAGGATAGTGTTAGGGTTAGGGTTAGCATCAGCCCTAGGATAGTGTTAGGGTTAGGGTTACGGTTAGCATCAGCCCTAGGATAGTGTTAGGGTTAGGGTTAGCATCAGCCCTAGGATAGTGTTAGGGTTAGTGTTATGGTTAGCATCAGCCCTAGGATAGTGTTAGGGTTAGGGTGAGGGTTAGCATCAGCCCTAGGATAGTGTTAGGGTTAGGGTTAGGGTTAGCATCAGGCCTAGGATTGTGTTAGGGTTAGGGTTAGCATCAGCCTTACGATACTGTTAGGGTTAGGGTTAGGGTTAGCATCAGCCCTAGGATAGTGTTAGGGTTAGGGTTATCATCAGCCCTAGGATAGTGTTAGGGTTAGGGTTAGGGTTAGCATCAGCCCTAGGAAAGTGTTAGGGTTAGGGTTAGGGTTAGCAACAGCCCTAGGATATTGTTAGGGTTAGGGTTAGGGTTAGCAACAGCCCTAGGATATTGTTAGGGTTAGTGTTAGCATCAGCCCTAGGATAGGGTTAGGGTTAGGGTTAGAGTTAGTATCAGCCCTAGGATAGTGTTAGGGTTAGGGTTAGGGTTAGCATCAGCCCTAGGATAGTGTTAGGGTTAGGGTTAGGGCTGGCATCAGCCCTAGGATACTGTTAGGGTTAGGGTTGGCATCAGCCCTAGGATAGTGTTAGGGTTAGGGTTAGGGTTAGTATCAGCCCTAGGATAGTGTTAGGGTTAGGGTTAGGGTTATTATCAGCCCTAGGATATTGTTAGGGTTAGGGTTAGGGTTAGCATCAGCCCTAGGATAGTGTTAGGGTTAGGGTTATGGTTAGCATCAGCCCTAGGATAGTGTTAGGGTTAGGGTTAGCATCAGCCCTAAGATAGTGTTAGGGTTAGGGTTAGGGTTAGCATCAGGTCTAGGATAGTGTTAGGGTTAGGGTTAGCATCAGCCTTAGGATAGTGTTAGGGTTAGGGTTAGGGTTAGCATCAGCCCTAGGATAGTGTGAGGGTTAGGGTTAGCATCAGCCCTAGGATAGTGTTAGGTTTAGGGTTAGGGTTAGCATCAGCCCTAGGATAGTGTTAGGTTTAGCGTTAGGGTTAGCATCAGACCTTGGATAGTGTTAGGGTTAGGGTTAGACTCAGCCCTTGGATACTCTTAGGGTTATTGTTAGGGTTAGCATCAGCCCTAGGATAGTGTTAAGGTTAGGGTTAGCATCAGCCCTAGGAGAGTGTTCGGGTTAGGGTTAGGGTTAGCATCAGCCCTAGGATAGTGTTAGGGTTAGGGTTAGCATTAGCCCTAGGATAGTGTTATGGTTAGGGTGATGGTTAGCATCAGCCCTAGGATAGTGTTAGGGTTATGGTTAGGGTTAGCATCAGCCCTAGGATAGTGCTAGGTTTAGGGTTAGACTCAGCCCTAGGATACTGTTAGGGTTATTGTTAGGGTTAGCATCAGCCCTAGGATAGTGTTAGGGTTAGGGTTAGCATCAGCCCTCGGAGAGTGTTAGGGTTAAGGTTAGGGTTAGCATCAGCCTTAGGATAGTGTTAGGGTTAGGGTTAGGGTTAGCATCAGCCCTAGGATAGTGTTAGCTTTAGGGTTAGCATCAGCCCTAAGATAGTGTTAGGGTTAGGGTTAGGGTTAGCATCAGCCCTAGGATAGTGTTATGGTTAGAGATAGCATCAGCCCTTGGATAGTGTTAGAGTTAGGGTTAGGGTTAGCATCAGCCCTAGGATAGTGTTAGGGTTAGAGTTAGGGTTAGCATCAGGCCTAGGATAGTGTTAGGGTTAGGGTTAGCATCAGCCTTAGGATAGTGTTAGGGTTAGGGTTAGGGTTAGCATCAGCCCTAGGATAGTGTTAGGCTTAGTGTTAGCATCAGCCCTAGGATAGTGTTAGGGTTAGGTTTAGGGTTAGTATCAGCCCTAGGATAGTGTTAGGGTTAGGGTTAGGGTTAGCATCAGCCCTAGGATAGTGTTAGGGTTAGGGTTAGGGCTGGCATCAGCCCTAGGATACTGTTAGGGGTAGGGTTAGCATCAGCCCTAGGATAGTGTTAGGGTTAGGGTTAGGGTTAGCATCAGCCCTAGGATAGTGTTAGGGTTAGGGTTAGGGTTAGCATCAGGCCTAGGATAGTGTTAGGGTTAGGGTTAGCATCAGCCTTACGATACTGTTAGGGTTAGGGTTAGGGTTAGCATCAGCCCTAGGATAGTGTTAGGGTTAGGGTTAGCATCAGCCCTAATATAGTGCTAGGGTTAGGCTTAGCGTTAGCATGAGGTCTAGGATAGTGTTAGGGTTAGGGTTAGCATCAGCCTTAGGATACTGTTAGAGTTAGGGTTAGGGTTAGCATCAGCCCTAGGATAGTGTTAGGGTTAGGGTAAGCATCAGCCCTAGGATAGTGTTAGGGTTAGGGTTAGGGTTAGCATCAGCCCTAGGATAGTGTTATGGTTAGAGATAGCATCAGCCCTAGGATAGTGTTAGAGTTAGGGTTAGGGTTAGCATCAGCCCTAGGATAGTGTTAGGGTTAGAGTTAGGGTTAGCATCAGGCCTAGGATAGTGTTAGGGTTAGGGTTAGCATCAGCCTTAGGATAGTGTTAGGGTTAGGGTTAGGGTTAGCATCAGCCCTAGGATAGTGTTAGGGTTAGTGTTAGCATCAGCCCTAGGATAGTGTTAGGGTTAGGTTTAGGGTTAGTATCAGCCCTAGGATAGTGTTAGGGTTAGCGTTAGGGTTAGCATCAGGCCTAGGATAGTGTTAGGGTTAGGGTTAGCATCAGCCTTAGGATACTGTTAGGGTTAGGGTTAGGGTTAGCATCAGCCCTAGGATAGTGTTAGGGTTAGAGTTAGCATCAGCCCTAATATAGTGCTAGGGTTAGGGTTAGGGTTAGCATGAGGTCTAGGATAGTGTTAGGGTTAGGGTTAGCATCAGCCTTAGGATACTGTTAGGGTTAGGGTTAGGGTTAGCATCAGCCCTAGGATAGTGTTAGGGTTAGGGTTAGCATCAGCCCTAGGATAGTGTTAGGGTTAGGGTTATGGTTAGCATCAGCCCTAGGATAGTGTTAGAGTTAGGGTTAGCATCAGCCCTAAGATAGTGTTAGGGTTAGGGTTAGGGTTAGCATCAGGTCTAGGATAGTGTTAGGGTTAGGGTTAGCATCAGCCTTAGGATAGTGTTAGGGTTAGGGTTAGCATCAGCCCTAGGATAGTGTTAGGGTTAGTGTTATGGTTAGCATCAGCCCTAGGATAGTGTTAGGGTTAGGGTGAGGGTTAGCATCAGCCCTAGGATAGTGTTAGGGTTAGGGTTAGGGTTAGCATCAGGCCTAGGATTGTGTTAGGGTTAGGGTTAGCATCAGCCTTACGATACTGTTAGGGTTAGGGTTAGGGTTAGCATCAGCCCTAGGATAGTGTTAGGGTTAGGGTTATCATCAGCCCTAGGATAGTGTTAGGGTTAGGGTTAGGGTTAGCATCAGCCCTAGGAAAGTGTTAGGGTTAGGGTTAGGGTTAGCAACAGCCCTAGGATATTGTTAGGGTTAGGGTTAGGGTTAGCAACAGCCCTAGGATATTGTTAGGGTTAGTGTTAGCATCAGCCCTAGGATAGGGTTAGGGTTAGGGTTAGAGTTAGTATCAGCCCTAGGATAGTGTTAGGGTTAGGGTTAGGGTTAGCATCAGCCCTAGGATAGTGTTAGGGTTAGGGTTAGGGCTGGCATCAGCCCTAGGATACTGTTAGGGTTAGGGTTAGCATCAGCCCTAGGATAGTGTTAGGGTTAGGGTTAGGGTTAGTATCAGCCCTAGGATAGTGTTAGGGTTAGGGTTAGGGTTATTATCAGCCCTAGGATATTGTTAGGGTTAGGGTTAGGGTTAGCATCAGCCCTAGGATAGTGTTAGGGTTAGGGTTAGGGTTAGTATCAGCCCTAGGATAGTGTTAGGGTTAGGGTTAGGGATAGCATCAGCCCTAGGATAGTGTTAGGGTTAGGGTTAGAGTTAGCATCAGGCCTAGGATAGTGTTAGGGTTAGGGTTAGCATCAGCCTTAGGATACTGTTAGGGTTAGGGTTAGGGTTAGCATCAGCCCTAGGATAGTGTTAGGGTTAGGGTTAGCATCAGCCCTAGGATAGTGTTAGGGTTAGGGTTATGGTTAGCATCAGCCCTAGGATAGTGTTAGGGTTAGGGTTAGCATCAGCCCTAAGATAGTGTTAGGGTTAGGGTTAGGGTTAGCATCAGGTCTAGGATAGTGTTAGGGTTAGGGTTAGCATCAGCCTTAGGATAGTGTTAGGGTTAGGGTTAGGGTTAGCATCAGCCCTAGGATAGTGTGAGGGTTAGGGTTAGCATCAGCCCTAGGAAAGTGTTAGGTTTAGGGTTAGGGTTAGCATCAGCCCTAGGATAGTGTTAGGTTTAGCGTTAGGGTTAGCATCAGCCCTTGGATAGTGTTAGGGTTAGGGTTAGACTCAGCCCTTGGATACTCTTAGGGTTATTGTTAGGGTTAGCATCAGCCCTAGGATAGTGTTAGGGTTAGGGTTAGCATCAGCCCTAGGAGAGTGTTCGGGTTAGGGTTAGGGTTAGCATCAGCCCTAGGATAGTGTTAGGGTTAGGGTTAGCATTAGCCCTAGGATAGTGTTATGGTTAGGGTGATGGTTAGCATCAGCCCTAGGATAGTGTTAGGGTTATGGTTAGGGTTAGCATCAGCCCTAGGATAGTGCTAGGTTTAGGGTTAGACTCAGCCCTAGGATACTGTTAGGGTTATTGTTAGGGTTAGCATCAGCCCTAGGATAGTGTTAGGGTTAGGGTTAGCATCAGCCCTAGGAGAGTGTTAGGGTTAGGGTTAGGGTTAGCATCAGCCTTAGGATAGTGTTAGGGTTAGGGTTAGGGTTAGCATCAGCCCTAGGATAGTGTTAGCTTTAGGGTTAGCATCAGCCCTAAGATAGTGTTAGGGTTAGGGTTAGGGTTAGCATCAGCCCTAGGATAGTGTTATGGTTAGAGATAGCATCAGCCCTAGGATAGTGTTAGAGTTAGGGTTAGGGTTAGCATCAGCCCTAGGATAGTGTTAGGGTTAGAGTTAGGGTTAGCATCAGGCCTAGGATAGTGTTAGGGTTAGGGTTAGCATCAGCCTTAGGATAGTGTTAGGGTTAGGGTTAGGGTTAGCATCAGCCCTAGGATAGTGTTAGGGTTAGTGTTAGCATCAGCCCTAGGATAGTGTTAGGGTTAGGTTTAGGGTTAGTATCAGCCCTAGGATAGTGTTAGGGTTAGGGTTAGGGTTAGCATCAGCCCTAGGATAGTGTTAGGGTTAGGGTTAGGGCTGGCATCAGCCCTAGGATACTGTTAGGGTTAGGGTTAGCATCAGCTCTAGGATAATGTTAGGGTTAGGGTTAGGGTTAGCATCAGCCCTAGGATAGTGTTAGGGTTAGGGTTAGGGTTAGCATCAGGCCTAGGATAGTGTTAGGGTTAGGGTTAGCATCAGCCTTAGGATACTGTTAGGGTTAGGGTTAGGGTTAGCATCAGCCCTAGGATAGTGTTAGGGTTAGGGTTAGCATCAGCCCTAATATAGTGCTAGGGTTAGGCTTAGGGTTAGCATGAGGTCTAGGATAGTGTTAGGGTTAGGGTTAGCATCAGCCTTAGGATACTGTTAGAGTTAGGGTTAGGGTTAGCATCAGCCCTAGGATAGTGTTAGGGTTAGGGTTAGCATCAGCCCTAGGATAGTGTTAGGGTTAGGGTTAGGGTTAGCATCAGCCCTAGGATAGTGTTATGGTTAGAGATAGCATCAGCCCTAGGATAGTGTTAGAGTTAGGGTTAGGGTTAGCATCAGCCCTAGGATAGTGTTAGGGTTAGAGTTAGGGTTAGCATCAGGCCTAGGATAGTGTTAGGGTTAGGGTTAGCATCAGCCTTAGGATAGTGTTAGGGTTAGGGTTAGGGTTAGCATCAGCCCTAGGATAGTGTTAGGGTTAGTGTTAGCATCAGCCCTAGGATAGTGTTAGGGTTAGGTTTAGGGTTAGTATCAGCCCTAGGATAGTGTTAGGGTTAGGGTTAGGGTTAGCATCAGCCCTAGGATAGTGTTAGGGTTAGGGTTAGGGCTGGCATCAGCCATAGGATACTGTTAGGGTTAGGGTTAGCATCAGCCCTAGGATAGTGTTAGGGTTAGCGTTAGGGTTAGCATCAGCCCTAGGATAGTGTTAGGGTTAGGGTTAGGGTTAGCATCAGGCCTAGGATAGTGTTAGGGTTAGGGTTAGCATCAGCCTTAGGATACTGTTAGGGTTAGGGTTAGGGTTAGCATCAGCCCTAGGATAGTGTTAGGGTTAGAGTTAGCATCAGCCCTAATATAGTGCTAGGGTTAGGGTTAGGGTTAGCATGAGGTCTAGGATAGTGTTAGGGTTAGGGTTAGCATCAGCCTTAGGATACTGTTAGGGTTAGGGTTAGGGTTAGCATCAGCCCTAGGATAGTGTTAGGGTTAGGGTTAGCGTCAGCCCTAGGATAGTGTTAGGTTTAGTGTTAGGGTTAGCATCAGCCCTAGGATAGTGCTAGGGTTAGGGTTAGACTCAGCCCTAGGATACTGTTAGGGTTATTGTTAGGGTTAGCATCAGCCCTAGGATAGTGTTAGGGTTAGGGTTAGCATCAGCCCTAGGAGAGTGTTAGGGTTAGGGTTAGGGTTAGCATCAGCCCTAGGATAGTGTTAGGGTTAGGGTTAGCATCAGCCCTAGGATAATGTTATGGTTAGGGTGATGGTTAGCATCAGCCCTAGGATAGTGTTAGGGTTAGGGTTAGGGTTAGCATCAGGCCTAGGATAGTGTTAGGGTTAGGGTTAGCATCAGCCTTAGGATACTGTTAGGGTTAGGGTTAGGGTTAGCATCAGCCCTAGGATAGTGTTAGGGTTAGGGTTAGCATCAGCCCTAGGATAGTGTTAGGGTTAGGGTTATGGTTAGCATCAGCCCTAGGATAGTGTTAGAGTTAGGGTTAGCATCAGCCCTAAGATAGTGTTAGGGTTAGGGTTAGGGTTAGCATCAGGTCTAGGATAGTGTTAGGGTTAGGGTTAGCATCAGCCTTAGGATTGTGTTAGGGTTAGGGTTAGGGTTAGCATCAGCCCTAGGATAGTGTGAGGGTTAGGGTTAGCATCAGCCCTAGGATAGTGTTAGGTTTAGTGTTAGGGTTAGCATCAGCCCTAGGATAGTGTTAGGGTTAGGGTTAGGGTTAGCATCAGCCCTAGGATAGTGTTAGGGTTAGGGTTAGGGTTAGCATCAGGCCTAGGATAGTGTTAGGGTTCGGGTTATGGTTAGCATCAGCCTTAGGATAGTGTTAGGGTTACGGTTAGCATCAGCCCTAAGATAGTGTTAGGATTAGGGTTAGGGTTAGCATCAGGTCTAGGATAGTGTTAGGGTTAGGGTTAGCATCAGCCTTAGGATAGTGTTAGGGTTAGGGTTAGGGTTAGCATCAGCCCTAGGATAGTGTTAGGGTTAGTGTTAGCATCAGCCCTAGGATAGTGTTAGGTTTAGGGTTAGGGTTAGCATCCGCCCTTGGATAGTGTTAGGGTTAGGGTTAGACTCAGCCCTTGGATACTCTTAGGGTTATTGTTAGGGTTAGCATCAGCCCTAGGATAGTGTTAGGGTTAGGGTTAGCATCAGCCCTAGGAGAGTGTTAGGGTTAGGGTTAGGGTTAGCATCAGCCCTAGGATAGTGTTATGCTTAGGGTTAGCATTAGCCCTAGGATATTGTTATGGTTAGGGTGATGGTTAGCATCAGCCCTATGATAGTGTTAGGGTTAGGGTTAGGGTTAGCCTCAGCCCTAGGATAGTGCTAGGTTTAGGGTTAGACTCAGCCCTAGGATACTGTTAGGGTTATTGTTAGGGTTAGCATCAGCCCTAGGAGAGTGTTAGGGTTAGGGTTAGGGTTAGCATCAGCCCTAGGATAGTGTTATGGTTAGAGATAGCATCAGCCCTAGGATAGTGTTAGAGTTAGGGTTAGGGTTAGCATCAGCCCTAGGATAGTGTTAGCGTTAGGGTTAGCATCAGCCCTAAGATAGTGTTAGGGTTAGGGTTAGGGTTAGCATCAGCCCTAGGATAGTGTTATGGTTAGAGATAGCATCAGCCCTAGGATAGTGTTAGAGTTAGGGTTAGGGTTAGCATCAGCCCTAGGATAGTGTTAGGGTTAGTGTTAGCATCAGCCCTAGGATAGTGTTAGGGTTAGGTTTAGGGTTAGTATCAGCCCTAGGATAGTGTTAGGGTTAGGGTTAGGGTTAGCATCAGCCCTAGGATAGTGTTAGGGTTAGGGTTAGGGCTGGCATCAGCCATAGGATACTGTTAGGGTTAGGGTTAGCATCAGCCCTAGGATAGTGTTAGGGTTAGCGTTAGGGTTAGCATCAGCCCTAGGATAGTGTTAGGGTTAGGGTTAGGGTTAGCATCAGGCCTAGGATAGTGTTAGGGTTAGGGTTAGCATCAGCCTTAGGATAGTGTTAGGGTTAGGGTTAGGGTTAGCATCAGCCCTAGGATAGTGTTAGGGTTAGTGCTGGCATCAGCCCTTGGATAGTGTTAGGGTTAGGTTTAGGGTTAGTATCAGCCCTAGGATAGTGTTAGGGTTAGGGTTAGGGTTAGCATCAGCCCTAGGATAATGTTAGGGTTAGGGTTAGGGCTGGCATCAGCCCTAGGATACTGTTAGGGTTAGGGTTAGCATCAGCCCTAGGATAATGTTAGGGTTAGGGTTAGGGTTAGCATCAGCCCTAGGATAGTGTTAGGGTTAGGGTTAGGGTTAGCATCAGGCCTAGGATAGTGTTAGGGTTAGGGTTAGCATCAGCCTTAGGATACTGTTAGGGTTAGGGTTAGGGTTAGCATCAGCCCTAGGATAGTGTTACGGTTAGGGTTAGCATCAGCCCTAATATAGTGCTAGGGTTAGGCTTAGGGTTAGCATGAGGTCTAGGATAGTGTTAGGGTTAGGGTTAGCATCAGCCTTAGGATACTGTTAGAGTTAGGGTTAGGGTTAGCAGCAGCCCTAGGATAGTGTTAGGGTTAGGGTTAGCATCAGCCCTAGGATAGTGTTAGGGTTAGGGTTAGGGTTAGCATCAGCCCTAGGATAGTGTTATGGTTAGAGATAGCATCAGCCCTAGGATAGTGTTAGAGTTAGGGTTAGGGTTAGCATCAGCCCTAGGATAGTGTTAGGGTTAGAGTTAGGGTTAGCATCAGGCCTAGGATAGTGTTAGGGTTAGGGTTAGCATCAGCCTTAGGATAGTGTTAGGGTTAGGGTTAGGGTTAGCATCAGCCCTAGGATAGTGTTAGGGTTAGTGTTAGCATCAGCCCTAGGATAGTGTTAGGGTTAGGTTTAGGGTTAGTATCAGCCCTAGGATAGTGTTAGGGTTAGGGTTAGGGTTAGCATCAGCCCTAGGATAGTGTTAGGGTTAGGGTTAGGGCTGGCATCAGCCATAGGATACTGTTAGGGTTAGGGTTAGCATCAGCCCTAGGATAGTGTTAGGGTTAGCGTTAGGGTTAGCATCAGCCCTAGGATAGTGTTAGGGTTAGGGTTAGGGTTAGCATCAGGCCTAGGATAGTGTTAGGGTTAGGGTTAGCATCACCCTTAGGATACTGTTAGGGTTAGGGTTAGGGTTAGCATCAGCCCTAGGATAGTGTTAGGGTTAGAGTTAGCATCAGCCCTAATATAGTGCTAGGGTTAGGGTTAGGGTTAGCATGAGGTCTATGATAGTGTTAGGGTTAGGGTTAGCATCAGCCTTAGGATACTGTTAGGGTTAGGGTTAGGGTTAGCATCAGCCCTAGGATAGTGTTAGGGTTAGGGTTAGCATCAGCCCTAGGATAGTGTTAGGTTTAGTGTTAGGGTTAGCATCAGCCCTAGGATAGTGCTAGTGTTAGGGTTAGACTCAGCCCTAGGATACTGTTAGGGTTATTGTTAGGGTTAGCATCAGCCCTAGGATAGTGTTAGGGTTAGGGTTAGCATCAGCCCTAGGAGAGTGTTAGGGTTAGGGTTAGGGTTAGCATCAGCCCTAGGATAGTGTTAGGGTTAGGGTTAGCATCAGCCCTAGGATAATGTTATGGTTAGGGTGATGGTTAGCATCAGCCCTAGGATAGTGTTAGGGTTAGGGTTAGGGTTAGCATCAGGCCTAGGATAGTGTTAGGGTTAGGGTTAGCATCAGCCTTAGGATACTGTTAGGGTTAGGGTTAGGGTTAGCATCAGCCCTAGGATAGTGTTAGGGTTAGGGTTAGCATCAGCCCTAGGATAGTGTTAGGGTTAGGGTTATGGTTAGCATCAGCCCTAGGATAGTGTTAGAGTTAGGGTTAGCATCAGCCCTAAGATAGTGTTAGGGTTAGGGTTAGGGTTAGCATCAGGTCTAGGATAGTGTTAGGGTTAGGGTTAGCATCAGCCTTAGGATAGTGTTAGGGTTAGGGTTAGGGTTAGCATCAGCCCTAGGATAGTGTGAGGGTTAGGGTTAGCATCAGCCCTAGGATAGTGTTAGGTTTAGTGTTAGGGTTAGCATCAGCCCTAGGATAGTGTTAGGGTTAGGGTTAGGGTTAGCATCAGCCCTAGGATAGTGTTAGGGTTAGGGTTAGGGTTAGCATCAGGCCTAGGATAGTGTTAGGGTTCGGGTTATGGTTAGCATCAGCCTTAGGATAGTGTTAGGGTTACGGTTAGCATCAGCCCTAAGATAGTGTTAGGATTAGGGTTAGGGTTAGCATCAGGTCTAGGATAGTGTTAGGGTTAGGGTTAGCATCAGCCTTAGGATAGTGTTAGGGTTAGGGTTAGGGTTAGCATCAGCCCTAGGATAGTGTTAGGGTTAGTGTTAGCATCAGCCCTAGGATAGTGTTAGGTTTAGGGTTAGGGTTAGCATCCGCCCTTGGATAGTGTTAGGGTTAGGGTTAGACTCAGCCCTTGGATACTCTTAGGGTTATTGTTAGGGTTAGCATCAGCCCTAGGATAGTGTTAGGGTTAGGGTTAGCATCAGCCCTAGGAGAGTGTTAGGGTTAGGGTTAGGGTTAGCATCAGCCCTAGGATAGTGTTATGCTTAGGGTTAGCATTAGCCCTAGGATATTGTTATGGTTAGGGTGATGGTTAGCATCAGCCCTAGGAGAGTGTTAGGGTTAGGGTTAGGGTTAGCATCAGCCCTAGGATAGTGTTATGGTTAGAGATAGCATCAGCCCTAGGATAGTGTTAGAGTTAGGGTTAGGGTTAGCATCAGCCCTAGGATAGTGTTAGCGTTAGGGTTAGCATCAGCCCTAAGATAGTGTTAGGGTTAGGGTTAGGGTTAGCATCAGCCCTAGGATAGTGTTATGGTTAGAGATAGCATCAGCCCTAGGATAGTGTTAGAGTTAGGGTTAGGGTTAGCATCAGCCCTAGGATAGTGTTAGGGTTAGAGTTAGGGTTAGCATCAGGCCTAGGATAGTGTTAGGGTTAGGGTTAGCATCAGCCTTAGGATAGTGTTAGGGTTAGGGTTAGGGTTAACATCATCCCTAGGATAGTGTTAGTGTTAGTGTTAGCATCAGCCCTAGGATAGTGTTAGGGTTAGGTTTAGGGTTAGTATCAGCCCTAGGATAGTGTTATGGTTATGGTTAGGTTTAGCATCAGCCCTAGGATAGTGTTAGGGTTAGGGTTAGGGCTGGCATCAGCCCTAGGATACTGTTAGGTTTAGGGTTAGCATCAGCCCTAGGATAGTGTTGGGGTTAGGATTTGGGTTAGCATCAGCCCTAGGATAGTGTTAGGGTTAGGGTTAGGGTTAGCATCAGGCCTAGGATAGTGTTAGGGTTAGGGTTAGCATCAGCCTTAGGCTACTGTTAGGGTTAGGGTTAGGGTTAGCATCAGCCCTAGGATAGTGTTAGGGTTAGGGTTAGCATCAGCCCTAATATAGTGTTAGGGTTAGGGTTAGGGTTAGCATGAGGTCTAGGATACTGTTAGGGTTAGGGTTAGCATCAGCCTTAGGATAGTGTTAGGGTTAGGGTTAGGGTTAGCATCAGCCCTAGGATAGTGTTAGGGTTAGGGTTAGCATCAGCCCTAGGATAGTGTTAGGTTTAGGGTTAGGGTTAGCATCAGCCCTAGGATAGTGCTAGGGTTAGGGTTAGACTCAGCCCTAGGATACTGTTAGGGTTATTGTTAGGGTTAGCATCAGCCCTAGGATAGTGTTAGGGTTAGGGTTAGCATCAGCCCTAGGAGAGTGTTAGGGTTAGGGTTAGGGTTAGCATCAGCCCTAGGATAGTGTTAGGGTTAGGGTTAGCATCATCCCTAGGATAATGTTATGGTTAGGGTGATGGTTAGCATCAGCCCTAGGATAGTGTTAGGGTTAGGGTTAGGGTTAGCATCAGCCCTAGGATAGTGTTAGGGTTAGGGTTAGACTCAGCCCTAGGATACTGTCAGGGTTATTGTTAGGGTTAGCATCAGCCCTAGGATAGTGTTAGGGTTAGGGTTAGCATCAGCCCTAGGATAATGTTATGGTTAGGGTGATGGTTAGCATCAGCCATAGGATAGTGTTAGGGTTAGGGTTAGGGTTAGCATCAGTCCTAGGATAGTGTTAGGGTTAGGGTTAGACTCAGCCCTAGGATTCTGTTAGGGTTATTGTTAGGGTTAGCATCAGCCCTAGGATAGTGTTAGGGTTAGGGTTAGCATCAGCCCTTGGAGAGTGTTAGGGTTAGGGTTAGGGTTAGCATCAGCCCTAGGATAGTGTTAGAGTTAGGGTTAGCATCAGCCCTAGGATAGTGTTAGGGTTAGGGTTAGGGTTAGCATCAGCCCTAGGATAGTGTTAGGGTTAGGGTTAGCATCAGCCCTAGGATAGTGTTAGGGTTAGGGTTAGAGTTAGCATCATCCCTAGGATAGTGTTAGGGTTAGGGTTAGGGTTAGCATCAGCCCTAGGATAGTGTTATGGTTAGAGATAGCATCAGCCCTAGGATAGTGTTAGGGTTAGGGTTAGGGTTAGCATCAGCCCGAGGATAGTGTTAGGGTTAGGGTTAGGGCTGGCATCAGCCCTAGGATACTGTTAGGGTTAGGGTTAGCATCAGCCCTAGGATAGTGTTAGGGTTAGGGTTAGGGTTAGCCTCAGCCCTAGGGTAGTGTTAGGGTTAGGGTTATGGTTAGCATCAGGCCTAGGATAGTGTTAGGGTTAGGGTTAGCATCAGCCTTAGGATACTGTTAGGGTTAGGGTTAGGGTTAGCATCAGCCCTAGGATAGTGTTAGGGTTAGGGTTAGCATCAGCCCTAGGATAGTGTTAGGGTTAGGGTTATGGTTAGCATCAGCTCTAGGATAATGTTAGGGTTAGGGTTAGCATCAGCCCTAATATATTGTTAGGGATAGGGTTAGGGTTAGCATCAGGTCTAGGATAGTGTTAGGGTTAGGGTTAGCATCAGCCTTAGGATAGTGTTAGGGTTAGGGTTAGCATCAGCCCTAGGATAGTGTTAGGGTTAGGGTTACGGTTAGCATCAGCCCTAGGATAGTGTTAGGTTTAGGGTTAGGGTTAGCATCAGCCCTAGGATAGTGTTAGGGTTAGTGTTATGGTTAGCATCAGCCCTAGGATAGTGTTAGGGTTAGGGTGAGGGTTAGCATCAGCCCTAGGATAGTGTTAGGGTTAGGGTTAGGGTTAGCATCAGGCCTAGGATAGTGTTAGGGTTAGGGTTAGCATCAGCCTTACGATACTGTTAGGGTGAGGGTTAGGGTTAGCATCAGCCCTAGGATAGTGTTAGGGTTAGGGTTATCATCAGCCCTAGGATAGTGTTAGGGTTAGGGTTAGGGTTAGCATCAGCCCTAGGATAGTGTTAGGGTTAGGGTTAGGGTTATGGTTAGCAACAGCCCTAGGATATTGTTAGGGTTATGGTTAGGGTTAGCAACAGCCCTAGGATAGTGTTAGGGTTAGTGTTAGCATCAGCCCTAGGATAGTGTTAGGGTTAGGGTTAGAGTTAGTATCAGCCCTAGGATAGTGTTAGGGTTAGGGTTAGGGTTAGCATCAGCCCTAGGATAGTGTTAGGGTTAGGGTTAGGGCTGGCATCAGCCCTAGGATACTGTTAGGGTTAGGGTTAGCATCAGCCCTAGGATAGTGTTAGGGTTAGGGTTAGGGTTAGTATCAGCCCTAGGATAGTGTTAGGGTTAGGGTTAGGGTTATTATCAGCCCTAGGATATTGTTAGGGTTAGGGTTAGGGTTAGCATCAGCCCTAGGATAGTGTTAGGGTTAGGGTTAGGGTTAGTATCAGCCCTAGGATAGTGTTAGGGTTAGGGTTAGGGATAGCATCAGCCCTAGGATAGTGTTAGGGTTAGGGTTAGAGTTAGCATCAGGCCTAGGATAGTGTTAGGGTTAGGGTTAGCATCAGCCTTAGGATACTGTTAGGGTTAGGGTTAGGGTTAGCATCAGCCCTAGGATAGTGTTAGGGTTAGGGTTAGCATCAGCCCTAGGATAGTGTTAGGGTTAGGGTTATGGTTAGCATCAGTCCTAGGATAGTGTTAGGGTTAGGGTTAGCATCAGCCCTAAGATAGTGTTAGGGTTAGGGTTAGGGTTAGCATGAGGTCTAGGATAGTGTTAGGGTTAGGGTTAGCATCAGCCTTAGGATAGTGTTAGGGTTAGGGTTAGGGTTAGCATCAGCCCTAGGATAGTGTGAGGGTTAGGGTTAGCATCAGCCCTAGGATAGTGTTAGGTTTAGGGTTAGGGTTAGCATCAGCCCTAGGATAGTGTTAGGGTTAGGGTTAGGGTTAGCATCAGCCCTAGGATAGTTTTAGGATTAGGGTTAGGGTTAGCATCAGGCCTAGGATAGTGTTAGGGTTAGGGTTATGGTTAGCATCAGCCTTAGGATAGTGTTAGGGTTACGGTTAGCATCAGCCCTAAGATACTGTTAGGGTTATTGTTAGGGTTAGCATCAGCCCTAGGATAGTGTTAGGGTTAGGGTTAGCATCAGCCCTAGGAGAGTGTTAGGGTTAGGGTTAGGGTTAGCATCAGCCTTAGGATAGTGTTAGGGTTAGGGTTAGGGTTAGCATCAGCCCTAGGATAGTGTTAGCGTTAGGGTTAGCATCAGCCCTAAGACAGTGTTAGGGTTAGGGTTAGGGCTGGCATCAGCCCTATGATAGTGTTATGGTTAGAGATAGCATCAGCCCTAGGATAGTGTTAGAGTTAGGGTTAGGGTTAGCATCAGCCCTAGGATAGTGTTAGGGTTAGAGTTAGGGTTAGCATCAGGCCTAGGATAGTGTTAGGGTTAGGGTTAGCATCAGCCTTAGGATACTGTTAGGGTTAGGGTTAGGGTTAGCATCAGCCCTAGGATAGTGTTAGGGTTAGGGTTAGCATCAGCCCTAATATAGTGCTAGGGTTAGGGTTAGGGTTAGCATGAGGTCTAGGATAGTGTTAGGGTTAGGGTTAGCATCAGCCTTAGGATACTGTTAGGGTTAGGGTTAGGGTTAGCATCAGCCCTAGGATAGTGTTAGGGTTAGGGTTAGCATCAGCCCTAGGATAGTGTTAGGTTTAGGGTTAGGGTTAGCATCAGCCCTAGGATAGTGCTAGGGTTAGGGTTAGACTCAGCCCTAGGATACTGTTAGGGTTATTGTTAGGGTTAGCATCAGCCCTAGGATAGTGTTATGGTTAGGGTTAGCATCAGCCCTAGGAGAGTGTTAGGGTTAGGGTTAGTGTTAGCATCAGCCCTAGGATAGTGTTAGGGTTAGGGTTAGCATCAGCCCTAGGATAATGTTATGGTTAGGGTGATGGTTAGCATCAGCCCTAGGATAGTGTTAGGGTTAGGGTTAGGGTTAGCATCAGGCCTAGGATAGTGTTAGGGTTAGGGTTAGCATCAGCCTTAGGATACTGTTAGGGTTAGGGTTAGGGTTAGCATCAACCCTAGGATAGTGTTAGGGTTAGGGTTAGCATCAGCCCTAGGATAGTGTTAGGTTTAGGGTTATGGTTAGCATCAGCCCTAGGATAGTGTTAGAGTTAGGGTTAGCATCAGCCCTAAGATAGTGTTAGGGTTAGGGTTAGGGTTAGCATCAGGTCTAGCATAGTGTTAGGGTTAGGGTTAGCATCAGCCTTAGGATAGTGTTAGGGTTAGGGTTAGGGTTAGCATCAGCCCTAGGATAGTGTGAGGGTTAGGGTTAGCATCAGCCCTAGGATAGTGTTAGGTTTAGGGTTAGGGTTAGCATCAGCCCTAGGATAGTGTTAGGGTTAGGGTTAGGGTTAGCATCAGCCCTAGGATAGTGTTAGGGTTAGGGTTAGGGTTAGCATCAGGCCTAGGATAGTGTTAGGGTTAGGGTTATGGTTAGCATCAGCCTTAGGATAGTGTTAGGGTTACGGTTAGCATCAGCCCTAAGATAGTGTTAGGGTTAGGGTTAGGGTTAGCATCAGGTCTAGGATAGTGTTAGGGTTAGGGTTAGCATGAGCCTTAGGATAGTGTTAGGGTTAGGGTTAGGGTTAGCATCAGCCCTAGGATAGTGTTAGGGTTAGTGTTAGCATCAGCCCCAGGATAGTGTTAGGTTTAGGGTTAGGGTTAGCATCAGCCCTTGGATAGTGTTAGGGTTAGGGTTAGACTCAGCCCTTGGATACTCTTAGGGTTATTGTTAGGGTTAGCATCAGCCCTAGGATAGTGTTAGGGTTAGGGTTAGCATCAGCCCTAGGAGAGTGTTAGGGTTAGGGTTAGGGTTAGCATCAGCCCTAGGATAGTGTTATGCTTAGGGTTAGCATTAGCCCTAGGATAGTGTTATGGTTAGGGTGATGGTTAGCATCACCCCTATGATAGTGTTAGGGTTAGGGTTAGGGTTAGCATCAGCCCTAGGATAGTGCTAGGTTTAGGGTTATACTCAGCCCTAGGATACTGTTAGGGTTATTGTTAGGGTTAGCATCAGCCCTAGGATAGTGTTAGGGTTAGGGTTAGCATCAGCCCTAGGAGAGTGTTAGGGTTAGGGTTAGGGTTAGCATCAGCCTTAGGATAGTGTTAGGGTTAGGGTTAGGGTTAGCATCAGCCCTAGGATAGTGTTAGCGTTAGGGTTAGCATCAGCCCTAAGATAGTGTTAGGGTTAGGGTTAGGGTTAGCATCAGCCCTAGGATAGTGTTATGGTTAGAGATAGCATCAGCCCTAGGATAGTGTTAGAGTTAGGGTTAGGGTTAGCATCAGCCCTAGGATAGTGTTAGGGTTAGAGTTAGGGTTAGCATCAGGCCTAGGATAGTGTTAGGATTAGGGTTAGCATCAGCCTTAGGATAGTGTTAGGGTTAGGGTTAGGTTTAGCATCAGCCCTAGGATAGTGTTAGGGTTAGGGTTGGCATCAGCCCTAGGATACTGTTAGGGTTAGAGTTAGGGTTAGCATCAGCCCTAGGATAGTGTTAGGGTTAGGGTTAGCATCAACCCTAGGATAGTGTTAGGGTTAGGGTTAGGGTTAACATCAGCCCTAATATAGTGTTAGGGTGAGGGTTAGCATCAGCCCTAGGATAGTGTTAGGGTTAGGGTTAGTGTTAGCATCAGACCTAGGATAGTGTTAGGGTTAGGGTTAGCATCAGCCCTAGGATAGTTTTAGGATTAGGGTTAGGGTTAGCATCAGGCCTAGGATAGTGTTACGGTTAAGGTTAGCATCAGCATTAGGATAGTGTTAGGGTTAGAGTTAGGGCTAGCATCAGCCCTAGGATAGTGTTAGGGTTAAGGTTAGTGTTAGCATCAGACCTAGGATAGTGTTAGCGTTATGGTTAGCATCAGCCCTAGGATAGTGTTAGGGTTAGGGTTAGTGTTAGCTTCAGACCTAGGATAGTGTTAGGGTTAGGGTTAGCATCAACCCTAGGATAGTGTTAGGGTTAGGGTTAGGGTTAGCATCAGGCCTAGGATAGTGTTACGGTTAGGGTTAGCATCAGCATTAGGGTAGTGTTAGGGTTAGGATTAGGGCTAGCATCAGCCCTAGGATAGTGTTAGGGTTAGTGTTAGCATCAGCCCTAGGATAGTGTTAGTGTTAGGGTTAGGGTTAGCATCAGCCATAGGATAGTGTTAGGGTTAGGGTTAGCCTCAGCCCTAGGAGAGTGTTAGGTTAGGGTTAGGGTTAGCATAAGCCCTAGGATAGTATTAGGGTTAGGGTTAGCATCAGCCCTAGGATAGTGTTAGGGTTAGGGTTAGGTTTAGCATCAGCCCTAGGATAGTGTTAGGATTAGGGTTAGCATCAGCCCTAGGATAGTGTTAGTGTTAGTGTTAGGGTTAGCATCAGCCATAGGATAGTGTTAGGGTTAGGGTTAGCCTCAGCCCTAGGAGAGTGTTAGCGTTAGGGTTAGGGTTAGCATCATCCCTAGGATAGTGTTAGGGTTAGGGTTAGCATCAGCCCTAGGATAGTGTTAGGGTTAGGGTTAGTGTTAGCATCAGACCTAGGATAGTGTTAGGGTTATGGTTAGCATCAGCCCTAGGATAGCGCTGGGTTAGGGTTAGGGTTAGCATCGGCCCTAGGATAGTGTTAGGGTTAGGGTTAGCATCAGACCTAGGATAGTGTTAGCGTTATGGTTAGCATCAGCCCTAGAATAGTGTTAGGGTTAGGGTTAGTGTTAGCTTCAGACCTAGGATAGTGTTAGGGTTAGGGTTAGCATCAACCCTAGGATAGTGTTAGGGTTAGGGTTAGGGTTCGCATCAGGCCTAGGATAGTGTTACGGTTAGGGTTAGCATCAGCATGAGGATAGTGTTAGGGTTAGGGTTAGGGCTAGCATCAGCAATAGGATAGTGTTAGGGTTAGTGTTAGCATCAGCCCTAGGATAGTGTTAGTGTTAGGGTTAGGGTTAGCATCAGCCAAAGGATAGTGTTAGGGTTAGGGTTAGCCTCAGCCCTAGGAGAGTGTTAGGATTAGGGTTAGGGTTAGCATCAGCCCTAGGATAGTATTAGGGTTAGGGTTAGTATCAGCCCTAGGATAGTGTTTGGGTTAGGGTTAGGGTTAGCATAAGCCATAGGATAGTGTTAGGGTTAGGGTTAGCATCAAGCCTAGGATAGTGTTAGGGTTAGGGTTAGCATCAGCCCTACGATAGTGTTAGGGTTAGGGTTAAGTTTAGCATCAGCCCCAGGATTCTGTTAGGGTTAGGGTTAGCATCAGCCCTCGGATAGTGTTAGGGTTAGGGTTACGGTTAGCGTCAGCCCTAGGATACTGTTAGGGTTATGGTTAGCATCAGCCCTACGATAGTGTTAGGGTTATGGTTAGGGTTAGCATCAGCCCTATCATAGTGTTAGGGTTACGGTTAGCATCAGCCCTAGGATAGTGTTAGGGTTAGGGTTAGGGTTAGCATCAGCCCCAAGATAGTGTTAGGGTTAGGGTTAGCATCAGCACTAGGATAGTGTTAGGGTTACGGTTAGGGTTAGCATCAGCCCTAGGAGAGTGTTAGGGTTAGAGATACCATCAGCCCTAGGATAGTGTTAGAGTTAGGGTTAGGGTTAGCATCAGCCCTAGGATAGTGTTAGGGTTAGAGTTAGGGTTAGCATCAGGCCTAGGATAGTGTTAGGGTTAGGGTTAGCATCAGCCTTAGGATAGTGTTAGGGTTAGGGTTAGGGTTAACATCAGCCCTAGGATAGTGTTAGGGTTAGTGTTAGCATCAGCCCTAGGATAGTGTTAGGGTTAGGTTTAGGGTTAGTATCAGCCCTAGGATAGTGTTAGGGTTAGGGTTAGGTTTAGCATCAGCCCTGGGATAGTGTTAGGGTTAGGGTTAGGGCTGGCATCAGCCCTAGGATACTGTTAGGGTTAGGGTTAGCATCAGCCCTAGGATAGTGTTAGGGTTAGGGTTAGGGTTAGCATCAGCCCTAGGATAGTGTTAGTGTTAGGGTTAGGGTTAGCATCAGGCCTAGGATAGTGTTAGGGTTAGGGTTAGCATCAGCCTTAGGATACTGTTAGGGTTAGGGTTAGGGTTAGCATCAGCCCTAGGATAGTGTTAGGGTTAGGGTTAGCATCAGCCCTAATATAGTGTTAGGGTTAGGGTTAGGGTTAGCATGAGGTCTAGGATACTGTTAGGGTTAGGGTTAGCATCAGCCTTAGGATAGTGTTAGGGTTAGGGTTAGGGTTAGCATCAGCCATAGGATAGTGTTAGGGTTAGGGTTAGCATCAGCCCTAGGATAGTGTTAGGTTTAGGGTTAGGGTTAGCATCAGCCCTAGGACAGTGCTAGGGTTAGGGTTAGACTCAGCCCTAGGATACTGTTAGGGTTATTGTTAGGGTTAGCATCAGCCCTAGGATAGTGTTAGGGTTAGGGTTAGCATCAGCCCTAGGAGAGTGTTAGGGTTAGGGTTAGGGTTAGCATCAGCCTTAGGATAGTGTTAGGGTTAGGGTTAGGGTTAGCATCAGCCCTAGGATAGTGTTAGCGTTAGGGTTAGCATCAGCCCTAAGACAGTGTTAGGGTTAGGGTTAGGGCTGGCATCAGCCCTATGATAGTGTTATGGTTAGAGATAGCATCAGCCCTAGGATAGTGTTAGAGTTAGGGTTAGGGTTAGCATCAGCCCTAGGATAGTGTTAGGGTTAGAGTTAGGGTTAGCATCAGGCCTAGGATAGTGTTAGGGTTAGGGTTAGCATCAGCCTTAGGATAGTGTTAGGGTTAGGGTTAGGGTTAGCATCAGCCCTAGGATAGTGTTAGGGTTAGTGTTAGCATCAGCCCTAGGATAGTGTTAGGGTTAGGTTTAGGGTTAGTATCAGCCCTAGGATAGTGTTAGGGTTAGGGTTAGGGTTAGCATCAGCCCTAGGATAGTGTTAGGGTTAGGGTTAGGGCTGGCATCAGCCCTAGGATACTGTTAGGGTTAGGGTTAGCATCAGCCCTAGGATAGTGTTAGGGTTAGGGTTAGGGTTAGCATCAGCCCTAGGATAGTGTTAGGGTTAGGGTTAGGGTTAGCATCAGGCCTAGGATAGTGTTAGGGTTAGGGTTAGCATCAGCCTTACGATACTGTTAGGGTTAGGGTTAGGGTTAGCATCAGCCCTAGGATAGTGTTAGGGTTAGGGTTAGCATCAGCCCTAATATAGTGCTAGGGTTAGGGTTAGGGTTAGCATGAGGTCTAGGATAGTGTTAGGGTTAGGGTTAGCATCAGCCTTAGGATACTGTTAGGGTTAGGGTTAGGGTTAGCATCAGCCCTAGGATAGTGTTAGGGTTAGGGTTAGCATCAGCCCTAGGATAGTGTTAGGTTTAGGGTTAGGGTTAGCATCAGCCCTAGGATAGTGCTAGGGTTAGGGTTAGACTCAGCCCTAGGATACTGTTAGGGTTATTGTTAGGGTTAGCATCAGCCCTAGGATAGTGTTATGGTTAGGGTTAGCATCAGCCCTAGGAGAGTGTTAGGGTTAGGGTTAGTGTTAGCATCAGCCCTAGGATAGTGTTAGGGTTAGGGTTAGCATCAGCCCTAGGATAATGTTATGGTTAGGGTGATGGTTAGCATCAGCCCTAGGATAGTGTTAGGGTTAGGGTTAGGGTTAGCATCAGGCCTAGGATAGTGTTAGGGTTAGGGTTAGCATCAGCCTTAGGATACTGTTAGGGTTAGGGTTAGGGTTAGCATCAGCCCTAGGATAGTGTTAGGGTTAGGGTTAGCATCAGCCCTAGGATAGTGTTAGGTTTAGGGTTATGGTTAGCATCAGCCCTAGGATAGTGTTAGAGTTAGGGTTAGCATCAGCCCTAAGATAGTGTTAGGGTTAGGGTTAGGGTTAGCATCAGGTCTAGCATAGTGTTAGGGTTAGGGTTAGCATCAGCCTTAGGATAGTGTTAGGGTTAGGGTTAGGGTTAGCATCAGCCCTAGGATAGTGTGAGGGTTAGGGTTAGCATCAGCCCTAGGATAGTGTTAGGTTTAGGGTTAGGGTTAGCATCAGCCCTAGGATAGTGTTAGGGTTAGGGTTAGGGTTAGCATCAGCCCTAGGATAGTGTTAGGGTTAGGGTTAGGGTTAGCATCAGGCCTAGGATAGTGTTAGGGTTAGGGTTATGGTTAGCATCAGCCTTAGGATAGTGTTAGGGTTACGGTTAGCATCAGCCCTAAGATAGTGTTAGGGTTAGGGTTAGGGTTAGCATCAGCCCTAGGACAGTGCTAGGGTTAGGGTTAGACTCAGCCCTAGGATACTGTTAGGGTTATTGTTAGGGTTAGCATCAGCCCTAGGATAGTGTTAGGGTTAGGGTTAGCATCAGCCCTAGGAGAGTGTTAGGGTTAGGGTTAGGGTTAGCATCAGCCTTAGGATAGTGTTAGGGTTAGGGTTAGGGTTAGCATCAGCCCTAGGATAGTGTTAGCGTTAGGGTTAGCATCAGCCCTAAGACAGTGTTAGGGTTAGGGTTAGGGCTGGCATCAGCCCTATGATAGTGTTATGGTTAGAGATAGCATCAGCCCTAGGATAGTGTTAGAGTTAGGGTTAGGGTTAGCATCAGCCCTAGGATAGTGTTAGGGTTAGAGTTAGGGTTAGCATCAGGCCTAGGATAGTGTTAGGGTTAGGGTTAGCATCAGCCTTAGGATAGTGTTAGGGTTAGGGTTAGGGTTAGCATCAGCCCTAGGATAGTGTTAGGGTTAGTGTTAGCATCAGCCCTAGGATAGTGTTAGGGTTAGGTTTAGGGTTAGTATCAGCCCTAGGATAGTGTTAGGGTTAGGGTTAGGGTTAGCATCAGCCCTAGGATAGTGTTAGGGTTAGGGTTAGGGCTGGCATCAGCCCTAGGATACTGTTAGGGTTAGGGTTAGCATCAGCCCTAGGATAGTGTTAGGGTTAGGGTTAGGGTTAGCATCAGCCCTAGGATAGTGTTAGGGTTAGGGTTAGGGTTAGCATCAGGCCTAGGATAGTGTTAGGGTTAGGGTTAGCATCAGCCTTACGATACTGTTAGGGTTAGGGTTAGGGTTAGCATCAGCCCTAGGATAGTGTTAGGGTTAGGGTTAGCATCAGCCCTAATATAGTGCTAGGGTTAGGGTTAGGGTTAGCATGAGGTCTAGGATAGTGTTAGGGTTAGGGTTAGCATCAGCCTTAGGATACTGTTAGGGTTAGGGTTAGGGTTAGCATCAGCCCTAGGATAGTGTTAGGGTTAGGGTTAGCATCAGCCCTAGGATAGTGTTAGGTTTAGGGTTAGGGTTAGCATCAGCCCTAGGATAGTGCTAGGGTTAGGGTTAGACTCAGCCCTAGGATACTGTTAGGGTTATTGTTAGGGTTAGCATCAGCCCTAGGATAGTGTTAGGGTTAGGGTTAGCATCAGCCCTAGGATAATGTTATGGTTAGGGTGATGGTTAGCATCAGCCCTAGGATAGTGTTAGGGTTAGGGTTAGGGTTAGCATCAGGCCTAGGATAGTGTTAGGGTTAGGGTTAGCATCAGCCTTAGGATACTGTTAGGGTTAGGGTTAGGGTTAGCATCAGCCCTAGGATAGTGTTAGGGTTAGGGTTAGCATCAGCCCTAGGATAGTGTTAGGTTTAGGGTTATGGTTAGCATCAGCCCTAGGATAGTGTTAGAGTTAGGGTTAGCATCAGCCCTAAGATAGTGTTAGGGTTAGGGTTAGGGTTAGCATCAGGTCTAGCATAGTGTTAGGGTTAGGGTTAGCATCAGCCTTAGGATAGTGTTAGGGTTAGGGTTAGGGTTAGCATCAGCCCTAGGATAGTGTGAGGGTTAGGGTTAGCATCAGCCCTAGGATAGTGTTAGGTTTAGGGTTAGGGTTAGCATCAGCCCTAGGATAGTGTTAGGGTTAGGGTTAGGGTTAGCATCAGCCCTAGGATAGTGTTAGGGTTAGGGTTAGGGTTAGCATCAGGCCTAGGATAGTGTTAGGGTTAGGGTTATGGTTAGCATCAGCCTTAGGATAGTGTTAGGGTTACGGTTAGCATCAGCCCTAAGATAGTGTTAGGGTTAGGGTTAGGGTTAGCATCAGGTCTAGGATAGTGTTAGGGTTAGGGTTAGCATGAGCCTTAGGATAGTGTTAGGGTTAGGGTTAGGGTTAGCATCAGCCCTAGGATAGTGTTAGGGTTAGTGTTAGCATCAGCCCCAGGATAGTGTTAGGTTTAGGGTTAGGGTTAGCATCAGCCCTTGGATAGTGTTAGGGTTAGGGTTAGACTCAGCCCTTGGATACTCTTAGGGTTATTGTTAGGGTTAGCATCAGCCCTAGGATAGTGTTAGGGTTAGGGTTAGCATCAGCCCTAGGAGAGTGTTAGGGTTAGGGTTAGGGTTAGCATCAGCCCTAGGATAGTGTTATGCTTAGGGTTAGCATTAGCCCTAGGATAGTGTTATGGTTAGGGTGATGGTTAGCATCACCCCTATGATAGTGTTAGGGTTAGGGTTAGGGTTAGCATCAGCCCTAGGATAGTGCTAGGTTTAGGGTTATACTCAGCCCTAGGATACTGTTAGGGTTATTGTTAGGGTTAGCATCAGCCCTAGGATAGTGTTAGGGTTAGGGTTAGCATCAGCCCTAGGAGAGTGTTAGGGTTAGGGTTAGGGTTAGCATCAGCCTTAGGATAGTGTTAGGGTTAGGGTTAGGGTTAGCATCAGCCCTAGGATAGTGTTAGCGTTAGGGTTAGCATCAGCCCTAAGATAGTGTTAGGGTTAGGGTTAGGGTTAGCATCAGCCCTAGGATAGTGTTATGGTTAGAGATAGCATCAGCCCTAGGATAGTGTTAGAGTTAGGGTTAGGGTTAGCATCAGCCCTAGGATAGTGTTAGGGTTAGAGTTAGGGTTAGCATCAGGCCTAGGATAGTGTTAGGATTAGGGTTAGCATCAGCCTTAGGATAGTGTTAGGGTTAGGGTTAGGTTTAGCATCAGCCCTAGGATAGTGTTAGGGTTAGGGTTGGCATCAGCCCTAGGATACTGTTAGGGTTAGAGTTAGGGTTAGCATCAGCCCTAGGATAGTGTTAGGGTTAGGGTTAGCATCAACCCTAGGATAGTGTTAGGGTTAGGGTTAGGGTTAACATCAGCCCTAATATAGTGTTAGGGTGAGGGTTAGCATCAGCCCTAGGATAGTGTTAGGGTTAGGGTTAGTGTTAGCATCAGACCTAGGATAGTGTTAGGGTTAGGGTTAGCATCAGCCCTAGGATAGTTTTAGGATTAGGGTTAGGGTTAGCATCAGGCCTAGGATAGTGTTACGGTTAAGGTTAGCATCAGCATTAGGATAGTGTTAGGGTTAGAGTTAGGGCTAGCATCAGCCCTAGGATAGTGTTAGGGTTAAGGTTAGTGTTAGCATCAGACCTAGGATAGTGTTAGCGTTATGGTTAGCATCAGCCCTAGGATAGTGTTAGGGTTAGGGTTAGTGTTAGCTTCAGACCTAGGATAGTGTTAGGGTTAGGGTTAGCATCAACCCTAGGATAGTGTTAGGGTTAGGGTTAGGGTTAGCATCAGGCCTAGGATAGTGTTACGGTTAGGGTTAGCATCAGCATTAGGGTAGTGTTAGGGTTAGGATTAGGGCTAGCATCAGCCCTAGGATAGTGTTAGGGTTAGTGTTAGCATCAGCCCTAGGATAGTGTTAGTGTTAGGGTTAGGGTTAGCATCAGCCATAGGATAGTGTTAGGGTTAGGGTTAGCCTCAGCCCTAGGAGAGTGTTAGGTTAGGGTTAGGGTTAGCATAAGCCCTAGGATAGTATTAGGGTTAGGGTTAGCATCAGCCCTAGGATAGTGTTAGGGTTAGGGTTAGGTTTAGCATCAGCCCTAGGATAGTGTTAGGATTAGGGTTAGCATCAGCCCTAGGATAGTGTTAGTGTTAGTGTTAGGGTTAGCATCAGCCATAGGATAGTGTTAGGGTTAGGGTTAGCCTCAGCCCTAGGAGAGTGTTAGCGTTAGGGTTAGGGTTAGCATCATCCCTAGGATAGTGTTAGGGTTAGGGTTAGCATCAGCCCTAGGATAGTGTTAGGGTTAGGGTTAGTGTTAGCATCAGACCTAGGATAGTGTTAGGGTTATGGTTAGCATCAGCCCTAGGATAGCGCTGGGTTAGGGTTAGGGTTAGCATCGGCCCTAGGATAGTGTTAGGGTTAGGGTTAGCATCAGACCTAGGATAGTGTTAGCGTTATGGTTAGCATCAGCCCTAGAATAGTGTTAGGGTTAGGGTTAGTGTTAGCTTCAGACCTAGGATAGTGTTAGGGTTAGGGTTAGCATCAACCCTAGGATAGTGTTAGGGTTAGGGTTAGGGTTCGCATCAGGCCTAGGATAGTGTTACGGTTAGGGTTAGCATCAGCATGAGGATAGTGTTAGGGTTAGGGTTAGGGCTAGCATCAGCAATAGGATAGTGTTAGGGTTAGTGTTAGCATCAGCCCTAGGATAGTGTTAGTGTTAGGGTTAGGGTTAGCATCAGCCAAAGGATAGTGTTAGGGTTAGGGTTAGCCTCAGCCCTAGGAGAGTGTTAGGATTAGGGTTAGGGTTAGCATCAGCCCTAGGATAGTATTAGGGTTAGGGTTAGTATCAGCCCTAGGATAGTGTTTGGGTTAGGGTTAGGGTTAGCATAAGCCATAGGATAGTGTTAGGGTTAGGGTTAGCATCAAGCCTAGGATAGTGTTAGGGTTAGGGTTAGCATCAGCCCTACGATAGTGTTAGGGTTAGGGTTAAGTTTAGCATCAGCCCCAGGATTCTGTTAGGGTTAGGGTTAGCATCAGCCCTCGGATAGTGTTAGGGTTAGGGTTACGGTTAGCGTCAGCCCTAGGATACTGTTAGGGTTATGGTTAGCATCAGCCCTACGATAGTGTTAGGGTTATGGTTAGGGTTAGCATCAGCCCTATCATAGTGTTAGGGTTACGGTTAGCATCAGCCCTAGGATAGTGTTAGGGTTAGGGTTAGGGTTAGCATCAGCCCCAAGATAGTGTTAGGGTTAGGGTTAGCATCAGCACTAGGATAGTGTTAGGGTTACGGTTAGGGTTAGCATCAGCCCTAGGAGAGTGTTAGGGTTAGAGATAGCATCAGCCCTAGGATAGTGTTAGAGTTAGGGTTAGGGTTAGCATCAGCCCTAGGATAGTGTTAGGGTTAGAGTTAGGGTTAGCATCAGGCCTAGGATAGTGTTAGGGTTAGGGTTAGCATCAGCCTTAGGATAGTGTTAGGGTTAGGGTTAGGGTTAACATCAGCCCTAGGATAGTGTTAGGGTTAGTGTTAGCATCAGCCCTAGGATAGTGTTAGGGTTAGGTTTAGGGTTAGTATCAGCCCTAGGATAGTGTTAGGGTTAGGGTTAGGTTTAGCATCAGCCCTGGGATAGTGTTAGGGTTAGGGTTAGGGCTGGCATCAGCCCTAGGATACTGTTAGGGTTAGGGTTAGCATCAGCCCTAGGATAGTGTTAGGGTTAGGGTTAGGGTTAGCATCAGCCCTAGGATAGTGTTAGTGTTAGGGTTAGGGTTAGCATCAGGCCTAGGAGTGTGTTAGGGTTAGGGTTAGCATCAGCCTTAGGATACTGTTAGGGTTAGGGTTAGGGTTAGCATCAGCCCTAGGATAGTGTTAGGGTTAGGGTTAGCATCAGCCCTAATATAGTGTTAGGGTTAGGGTTAGGGTTAGCATGAGGTCTAGGATACTGTTAGGGTTAGGGTTAGCATCAGCCTTAGGATAGTGTTAGGGTTAGGGTTAGGGTTAGCATCAGCCATAGGATAGTGTTAGGGTTAGGGTTAGCATCAGCCCTAGGATAGTGTTAGGTTTAGGGTTAGGGTTAGCATCAGCCCTAGGACAGTGCTAGGGTTAGGGTTAGACTCAGCCCTAGGATACTGTTAGGGTTATTGTTAGGGTTAGCATCAGCCCTAGGATAGTGTTAGGGTTAGGGTTAGCATCAGCCCTAGGAGAGTGTTAGGGTTAGGGTTAGGGTTAGCATCAGCCCTAGGATAGTGTTAGGGTTAGGGTTAGCATCAGCCCTAGGATAATGTTATGGTTAGGGTGATGGTTAGCATCAGCCCTAGGATAGTGTTAGGGTTAGGGTTAGGGTTAGCATCAGCCCTAGGATAGTGTTAGGGTTAGGGTTAGACTCAGCCCTAGGATACTGTTAGGGTTATTGTTAGGGTTAGCATCAGCCCTAGGATAGTGTTAGGGTTAGGGTTAGCATCAGCCCTAGGAGAGTGTTAGGGTTAGGGTTAGGGTTGGCATCAGCCCTAGGATAGTGTTAGAGTTAGGGTTAGCATCAGCCCTAGGATAGTGTTAGGGTTAGGGTTAGGGTTAGCATCAGCCCTTGGATAGTGTTAGGGTTAGGGTTAGCATCAGCCCTAGGATAGTGTTAGGGTTAGGGTTAGAGTTAGCATCATCCCTAGGATAGTGTTAGGGTTAGGGTTAGGGTTAGCATCAGCCCTAGGATAGTGTTTGGGTTAGGGTTAGGGTTAGCATAAGCCATAGGATAGTGTTAGGGTTAGGGTTAGCATCAAGCCTAGGATAGTGTTAGGGTTAGGGTTAGCATCACCCCTACGATAGTGTTAGGGTTACGGTTAAGGTTAGCATCAGCCCCAGGATTCTGTTAGGGTTAGGGTTAGCATCAGCCCTAGGATAGTGTTAGGGTTAGGGTTACGGTTAGCCTCAGCCCTAGGATACTGTTAGGGTTATGGTTAGCATCAGCCCTACGATAGTGTTAGGGTTATGGTTAGGGTTAGCATCAGCCCTAGGATAGTGTTAGGGTTACGGTTAGCATCAGCCCTAGGATAGTGTTAGGGTTAGGGTTAGGGTTAGCATCAGCCCTAGGATAGTGTTAGGGTTAGGGTTAGCATCAGCACTAGGATAGTGTTAGGGTTACGGTTAGGGTTAGCATCAGCCCTAGGAGAGTGTTAGGGTTAGGGTTAGCATCAGCCCTAGGATAGTGTTAGGGTTAGCGTTACGGTTAGCATCAGCCCTAGGATAGTATTAGAGTTAGGGTCAGCATCAGCCCTTGGATAGTGTTAGGGTTAGGGTTAGGGTTAGCCTCAGCGCTAGGATAGTGTTAGGGTTATGGTTAGCATCAGCCCTACGATAGTGTTAGCGTTAGGGATAGCATCAGCCCTAGGATAGTGTTATGGTTAGTGTTAGGGTTAGCATCAGCCCTAGGATAGTGTTAGGATTAGGGTTAGCATCAGCCCTAGGATAGTGTTAGTGTTCGTGTTAGGGTTAGCATCAGCCATAGGATAGTGTTAGGGTTAGGGTTAGCCTCAGCCCTAGGAGAGTGTTAGAGTTAGGGTTAGGGTTAGCATCAGCCCTAGGATAGTGTTAGGGTTAGGGTTAGGGTGAGCATCAGCCCTAGGATATTGTTAGGGTTAGGGTTAGGGTTAGCATCAGCCCTAGCATAGTGTTAGGGTTAGGGTTAACCTCAGCCCTAGGAGAGTGTTAGCGTTAGGGTTAGGGGTAGCATCATCCCTAGGATAGTGTTAGGGTTAGGGTTAGCATCAGCCCTAGGATAGTGTTAGGGTTACGGTTAGTGTTAGCATCAGACCTAGGATAGTGTTAGGGTTATGGTTAGCATCAGCCCTAGGATAGCGTTGGGTTAGGGTTAGGGTTAGCATCGGCCCTAGGATAGTGTTAGGGTTAGGGTTAGCATCGGACCTAGGATAGTGTTAGCGTTATGGTTAGCATCAGCCCTAGGATAGTGTTAGGGTTAGGGTTAGCATCAACCCTAGGATAGTGTTAGGGTTAGGGTTAGGGTTAGCATCAGGCCTAGGATAGTGTTACGGTTAGGGTTAGCATCAGCATGAGGATAGTGTTAGGGTTAGGGTTAGGGCTAGCATCAGCCCTAGGATAGTGTTAGGGTTAGTGTTAGCATTAGCCCTAGGATAGTGTTAGTGTTAGGGTTAGGGTTAGCATCAGCCATAGGATAGTGTTAGGGTTAGGGTTAGCCTCAGCCCTAGGAGAGTGTTAGGATTAGGGTTAGGGTTAGCATCAGCCCTAGGATAGTATTAGGGTTAGGGTTAGCATCAGCCCTAGGATAGTGTTACGGTTAGGGTTAGGTTTAGCATCAGCCCTAGGATAGTGTTAGGATTAGGGTTAGCATCAGCCCTAGGATAGTGTTTGGGTTAGGGTTAGGGTTAGCATAAGCCATAGGATAGTGTTAGGGTTAGGGTTAGCATCAAGCCTAGGATAGTGTTAGGGTTAGGGTTAGCATCAGCCCTACGATAGTGTTAGGGTTAGGGTTAAGGTTAGCATCAGCCCCAGGATTCTGTTAGGGTTAGGGTTAGCATCAGCCCTCGGATAGTGTTAGGGTTAGGGTTACGGTTAGCCTCAGCCCTAGGATACTGTTAGGGTTATGGTTAGCATCAGCCCTACGATAGTGTTAGGGTTAGGGTTAGGGTTAGCATCAGCCCTAGGATAGTGTTAGGGTTACGGTTAGCATCAGCACTAGGATAGTGTTAGGGTTAGGGTTAGGGTTAGCATCAGCCCTAGGATAGTGTTAGGGTTAGGGTTAGCATCAGCACTAGGATAGTGTTAGGGTTAGCGTTACGGTTAGCATCAGCCCTAGGATAGTATTAGAGTTAGGGTCAGCATCAGCCCTTGGATAGTGTTAGGGTTAGGGTTAGGGTTAGCCTCAGCGCTAGGATAGTGTTAGGGTTATGGTTAGCATCAGCCCTACGATAGTGTTAGCGTTAGGGTTAGCATCAGCCCTAGGATAGTGTTATGGTTAGTGTTAGGGTTAGCATCAGCCCTAGGATACTGTTAGAGTTAGGGTTAGCCTCAGCCCTAGGAGAGTTTTAGGGTTAGGGTTAGGGTTAGCATCAGCCCTATGATAGAATTAGTGTTAGGGTTAGCATCAGCCCTAGGATAGTGTTAGGGTTTGGGTTAGGTTTAGCATCAGCCCTAGGATAGTGTTAGGGTTAGGGTTGGCATCAGCCCTAGGATACTGTTAGGGTTAGAGTTAGGGTTAGCATCAGCCCTAGGATAGTGTTAGGGTTAGGGTTAGCATCAACCCTAGGATAGTGTTAGGGTTAGGGTTAGGGTTAACATCAGCCCTAATATAATGTTAGGGTGAGGGTTAGCATCAGCCCTAGGATAGTGTTAGGGTTAGGGTTAGTGTTAGCATCAGACCTAGGATAGTGTTAGGGTTAGGGTTAGCATCAGCCCTAGGATAGTTTTAGGATTAGGGTTAGGGTTAGCATCAGGCCTAGGATAGTGTTACGGTTAAGGTTAGCATCAGCATTAGGATACTGTTAGGGTTAGAGTTAGGGCTAGCATCAGCCCTAGGATAGTGTTAGGTTTAGAATTAGCATCAGCCCTAGGATAGTGTTAGTGTTAGTGTTAGGGTTAGCATCAGCCATAGGATAGTGTTAGGGTTAGGGTTAGCCTAGGCCTAGAAGAGTGTTACGGTTACGGTTAGGGTTAGCATCAGCCCTAGGATAGTATTAGGGTTAGGGTTAGCATCAGCCCTAGGATAGTGTTAGGGTTAGGGTTAGGTTTAGCATCAGCCCTAGGATAGTGTTAGGATTAGGGTTAGCATCAGCCCTAGGATAGTGTTTAGGTTAGGGTTAGGGTTAGCATAAGCCCTAGGATAGTGTTAGGGTTAGGGTTAGATCAGACCTAGGATCGTGCTAGGGTTAGGGTTAGGGTTAGCATCAGCCCTAGGATAGTGTTAGGGTTAGGGATAGCATCAAGCCTAGGATAGTGTTAGGGTTAGGGTTAGCATCAGCCCTACGATAGTGTTAGGGTTAGGGTTAAGGTTAGCATCAGCCCCAGGATTCTGTTAGGGTTAGGGTTAGCATCAGCCCTAGGATAGTGTTAGGGTTAGGGTTAGGGTTAGCCTCAGCCCTAGGATACTGTGAGGGTTATGGTTAGCATCAGCCCTACGATAGTGTTAGGGTTAGGGTTAGGGTTATCATCAGCCCTAGCATAGTGTTAGGGTTAGGGTTAGCATCAGCCCTAGGATACTGTTAGGGTTAGGGTTAGGGTTAGCATCAGCCCTAGGATAGTGTTAGGGTTAGGGTTAGCATCAGCACTAGGATAGTGTTAGGGTTAGGGTTAGGGTTAGCATCAGCCCTAGGAGAGTGTTAGGGTTAGGGTTAGCATCAGCCCTAGGATAGTGTTAGGGTTAGCGTTACGGTTAGCATCAGCCCTAGGATAGTATTAGAGTTAGGGTCAGCATCAGCACTTGGATAGTGTTAGGGTTAGGGTTAGGGTTAGCCTCAGCGCTAGGACAGTGTTAGGGTTATGGTTAGCATCCGCCCTACGATAGTGTTAGGGTTAGGGTTAGCATCAGCCCTAGGATAGTGTTAGGGTTAGGGTTAGGGTTAGCATCAGCCCTATGATAGAATTAGTGTTAGGGTTAGCATCAGCCCTAGGATAGTGTTAGGGTTAGGGTTAGTGTTAGCTTCAGACCTAGGATAGTGTTAGGGTTAGGGTTAGCATCAACCCTAGGATAGTGTTAGGGTTAGGGTTAGGGTTACCATCAGGCCTAGGATAGTGTTACGGTTAGGGTTAGCATCAGCAAGAGGATAGTGTTAGGGTTAGGGTAAGGGCTAGCATCAGCCCTAGGATAGTGTTAGGGTTAGTGTTAGCATCAGCCCTAGGATAGTGTTAGTGTTAGGGTTAGGGTTAGCATCAGCCATAGGATAGTGTTAGGGTTAGGGTTAGCCTCAGCCCTAGGAGAGTGTTAGGATTAGGGTTAGGGTTAGCATCAGCCCTAGGATAGTATTAGGGTTAGGGTTAGCATCAGCCCTAGGATAGTGTTAGGGTTAGGGTTAGGTTTAGCATCAGCCTTAGGATAGTGTTAGGATTAGGGTTAGCATCAGCCCTAGGATAGTGTTTGGGTTAGGGTTAGGGTTAGCATAAGCCATAGGATAGTGTTAGGGTTAGGGTTAGCATCAGACTTAGGATCGTGTTAGGGATAGGGTTAGGGTTAGCATCAGCCCTAGGATAGTGTTAGGTTTAGGGATAGCATCAAGCCTAGGATAGTGTTAGGGTTAGGGTTACCATCAGCCCTACGATAGTGTTAGGGTTAGGGTTAAGGTTAGCATCAGCCCCAGGATTCTGTTAGGATTAGGGTTAGCATCAGCCCTAGGATAGTGTTAGGGTTAGGGTTACGGTTAGCCTCAGCCCTAGGATACTGTTAGGGTTATGGTTAGCATCAGCCCTACGATAGTGTTAGGGTTATGGTTAGGGTTAGCATCAGCCCTAGGATAGTGTTAGGGTTACGGTTAGCATCAGCCCTAGGATACTGTTAGGGTTAGGGTTAGTGTTAGCTTCAGACCTAGGATAGTGTTAGGGTTAGGGTTAGCATCAACCCTAGGATAGTGTTAGGGTTAGGGTTAGGGTTAGCATCAGGCCTAGGATAGTGTTACGGTTAGGGTTAGCATCAGCATTAGGATAGTGTTAGGGTTAGAGTTAGGGCTAGCATCAGCCCTAGGATAGTGTTAGGGTTAAGGTTAGTGTTAGCATCAGACCTAGGATAGTGTTAGCGTTATGGTTAGCATCAGCCCTAGGATAGTGTTAGGGTTAGGGTTAGTGTTAGCTTCAGACCTAGGATAGTGTTAGGGTTAGGGTTAGCATCAACCCTAGGATAGTGTTAGGGTTAGGGTTAGGGTTAGCATCAGGCCTAGGATAGTGTTACGGTTAGGGTTAGCATCAGCATTAGGATAGTGTTAGGGTTAGGATTAGGGCTAGCATCAGCCCTAGGATAGTGTTAGGGTTAGTGTTAGCATCAGCCCTAGGATAGTGTTAGTGTTAGGGTTAGGGTTAGCATCAGCCATAGGATAGTGTTAGGGTTAGGGTTAGCCTCAGCCCTAGGAGAGTGTTAGGTTAGGGTTGGGTTAGCATAAGCCCTAGGATAGTATTAGGGTTAGGGTTAGCATCAGCCCTAGGATAGTGTTAGGGTTAGGGTTAGGTTTAGCATCAGCCCTAGGATAGTGTTAGGATTAGGGTTAGCATCAGCCCTAGGATAGTGTTAGTGTTCGTGTTAGGGTTAGCATCAGCCATAGGATAGTGTTAGGGTTAGGGTTAGCCTCAGCCCTAGGAGAGTGTTAGGGTTAGGGTTAGGGTTAGCATCAGCCCTAGGATAGTGTTAGGGTTAGGGTTAGGGTGAGCATCAGCCCTAGGATATTGTTAGGGTTAGGGTTAGGGTTAGCATCAGCCCTAGCATAGTGTTAGGGTTAGGGTTAACCTCAGCCCTAGGAGAGTGTTAGCGTTAGGGTTAGGGTTAGCATCATCCCTAGGATAGTGTTAGGGTTAGGGTTAGCATCCGCCCTAGTATAGTGTTAGGGTTAGGGTTAGTGTTAGCATCAGACCTAGGATAGTGTTTGGTTTATGGTTAGCATCAGCCCTAGGATAGCGTTGGGTTAGGGTTACGGTTAGCATCGGCCCTAGGATAGTGTTAGGGTTAGGGTTAGCATCAGACCTAGGATAGTGTTAGCGTTATGGTTAGCATCAGCCCTAGGATAGTGTTAGGGTTAGGGTTAGCATCAACCCTAGGATAGTGTTAGGGTTAGGGTTAGGGTTAGCATCAGGCCTAGGACAGTGTTACGGTTAGGGTTAGCATCAGCATGAGGATAGTGTTAGGGTTAGGGTTAGGGCTAGCATCAGCCCTAGGATAGTGTTAGGGTTAGTGTTAGCATCAGCCCTAGGATAGTGTTAGTGTTAGGGTTAGGGTTAGCATCAGCCATAGGATAGTGTTAGGGTTAGGGTTAGCCTCAGCCCTAGGAGAGTGTTAGGATTAGGGTTAGGGTTAGCATCAGCCCTAGGATAGTATTAGGGTTAGGGTTAGCATCAGCCCTAGGATAGTGTTAGGGTTAGGGTTAGGTTTAGCATCAGCCCTAGGATAGTGTTATGATTAGGGTTAGCATCAGCCCTAGGATACTGTTTGGGTTAGGGTTAGGGTTAGCATAAGCCATAGGATAGTGTTAGGGTTAGGGTTAGCATCAAGCCTAGGATAGTGTTAGGGTTAGGGTTAGCATCAGCCCTACGATAGTGTTAGGGTTAGGGTTAAGGTTAGCATCAGCCCCAGGATTCTGTTAGGGTTAGGGTTAGCATCAGCCCTCGGATAGTGTTAGGGTTAGGGTTACGGTTAGCCTCAACCCTAGGATACTGTTAGGGTTATGGTTAGCATCAGCCCTACGATAGTGTTAGGGTTAGGGTTAGGGTTAGCATCAGCCCTAGGATAGTGTTAGGGTTACGGTTAGCATCAGCCCTAGGATAGTGTTAGGGTTAGGGTTAGGGATAGCATCAGCCCTAGGATAGTGTTAGGGTTAGGGTTAGCATCAGCACTAGGATAGTGTTAGGGTTACGGTTAGGGTTAGCATCAGCCCTAGGAGAGTGTTAGTGTTAGGGTTAGCATCAGCCCTAGGATAGTGTTAGGGTTAGCGTTACGGTTAGCATCAGCCCTAGGATAGTATTAGAGTTAGGGTCAGCATCAGCCCTTGGATAGTGTTAGGGTTAGGGTTAGGGTTAGCCTCAGCGCTAGGATAGTGTTAGGGTTATGGTTAGCATCAGCCCTACGATAGTGTTAGCGTTAGGGTTAGCATCAGCCCTAGGATAGTGTTATGGTTAGTGTTAGGGTTAGCATCAGCCCTAGGATACTGTTAGGGTTAGGGTTAGCCTCAGCCCTAGGAGAGTTTTAGGGTTAGGGTTAGGGTTAGCATCAGCCCTATGATAGAATTAGGGTTAGGGTTAGCATCAGCCCTAGGATAGTGTTAGGGTTAGGGTTAGGTTTAGCATCAGCCCTAGGATAGTGTTAGGGTTAGGGTTGGCATCAGCCCTAGGATACTGTTAGGGTTAGAGTTAGGGTTAGCATCAGCTCTAGGATAGTGTTAGGGTTAGGGTTAGCATCAACCCTAGGATAGTGTTAGGGTTAGGGTTAGGGTTAACATCAGCCCTAATATAATGTTAGGGTGAGGGTTAGCATCAGCCCTAGGATAGTGTTAGGGTTAGGGTTAGTGTTAGCATCAGACCTAGGATAGTGTTAGGGTTAGGGTTAGCAGCAGCCCTAGGATAGTTTTAGGATTAGGGTTAGGGTTAGCATCAGGCCTAGGATAGTGTTACGGTTAAGGTTAGCATCAGCATTAGGATAGGGTTAGGGTTAGAGTTAGGGCTAGCATCAGCCCTAGGATAGTGTTAGGGTTAGAATTAGCATCAGCCCTAGGATAGTGTTAGTGTTAGTGTTAGGGTTAGCATCAGCCATAGGATAGTGTTAGGGTTAGGGTTAGCCTAGGCCTAGGAGAGTGTTAGGGTTACGGTTAGGGTTAGCATCAGCCCTAGGATAGTATTAGGGTTAGGGTTAGCATCAGCCCTAGGATAGTGTTAGGGTTAGGGTTAGGTTTAGCATCAGCCCTAGGATAGTGTTAGGATTAGGGTTAGCATCAGCCCTAGGATAGTGTTTGGGTTAGGGTTAGGGTTAGCATAAGCCCTAGGATAGTGTTAGGGTTAGGGTTAGATCAGACCTAGGATCGTGTTAGGGTTAGTGTTAGGGTTAGCATCAGCCCTAGGATAGTGTTAGGGTTAGGGATAGCATCAAGCCTAGGATAGTGTTAGGGTTAGGGTTAGCATCATCCCTACGATAGTGTTAGGGTTAGGGTTAAGGTTAGCATCAGCCCCAGGATTCTGTTAGGGTTAGGGTTAGCATCAGCCCTAGGATAGTGTTAGGGTTAGGGTTAGGGTTAGCCTCAGCCCTAGGATACTGTGAGGGTTATGGTTAGCATCAGCCCTACGATAGTGTTAGGGTTAGGGTTAGGGTTATCATCAGCCCTAGGATAGTGTTAGGGTTAGGGTTAGCATCAGCCCTAGGATACTGTTAGGGTTAGGGTTAGGGTTAGCATCATCCCTAGGATAGTGTTAGGGTTAGGGTTAGCATCAGCACTAGGATAGTGTTAGGGTTAGGGTTAGGGTTAGCATCAGCCCTAGGAGAGTGTTAGGGTTAGGGTTAGCATCAGCCCTAGGATAGTGTTAGGGTTAGCGTTACGGTTAGCATCAGCCCTAGGATAGTATTAGAGTTAGGGTCAGCATCAGCACTTGGATAGTGTTAGGGTTAGGGTTAGGGTTAGCCTCAGCGCTAGGATAGTGTTAGGGTTATGGTTAGCATCCGCCCTACGATAGTGTTAGGGTTAGGGTTAGCATCAGCCCTAGGATAGTGTTAGGGTTAGGGTTAGGGTTAGCATCAGCCCTATGATAGAATTAGTGTTAGGGTTAGCATCAGCCCTAGGATAGTGTTAGGGTTAGGGTTAGTGTTAGCTTCAGACCTAGGATAGTGTTAGGGTTAGGGTTAGCATCAACCCTAGGATAGTGTTAGGGTTAGGGTTAGGGTTACCATCAGGCCTAGGATAGTGTTACGGTTAGGGTTAGCATCAGCAAGAGGATAGTGTTAGGGTTAGGGTAAGGGCTAGCATCAGCCCTAGGATAGTGTTAGGGTTAGTGTTAGCATCAGCCCTAGGATAGTGTTAGTGTTAGGGTTAGGGTTAGCATCAGCCATAGGATAGTGTTAGGGTTAGGGTTAGCCTCAGCCCTAGGAGAGTGTTAGGATTAGGGTTAGGGTTAGCATCAGCCCTAGGATAGTATTAGGGTTAGGGTTAGCATCAGCCCTAGGATAGTGTTAGGGTTAGGGTTAGGTTTAGCATCAGCCTTAGGATAGTGTTAGGATTAGGGTTAGCATCAGCCCTAGGATAGTGTTTGGGTTAGGGTTAGGGTTAGCATAAGCCATAGGATAGTGTTAGGGTTAGGGTTAGCTTCAGACTTAGGATCGTGTTAGGGATAGGGTTAGGGTTAGCATCAGCCCTAGGATAGTGTTAGGTTTAGGGATAGCATCAAGCCTAGGATAGTGTTAGGGTTAGGGTTACCATCAGCCCTACGATAGTGTTAGGGTTAGGGTTCAGGTTAGCATCAACCCCAGGATTCTGTTAGGATTAGGGTTAGCATCAGCCCTAGGATAGTGTTAGGGTTAGGGTTACGGTTAGCCTCAGCCCTAGGATACTGTTAGGGTTATGGTTAGCATCAGCCCTACGATAGTGTTAGGGTTATGGTTAGGGTTAGCATCAGCCCTAGGATAGTGTTAGGGTTACGGTTAGCATCAGCCCTAGGATAGTGTTAGGGTTAGGGTTAGTGTTAGCTTCAGACCTAGGATAGTGTTAGGGTTAGGGTTAGCATCAACCCTAGGATAGTGTTAGGGTTAGGGTTAGGGTTAGCATCAGGCCTAGGATAGTGTTACGGTTAGGGTTAGCATCAGCATGAGGATAGTGTTAGGGTTAGGGTTAGGGCTAGCATCAGCCCTAGGATAGTGTTAGGGTTAGTGTTAGCATCAGCCCTAGGATAGTGTTAGTGTTAGGTTTAGGGTTAGCATCAGCCATAGGATAGTGTTAGGGTTAGGGTTAGCCTCAGCCCTAGGAGAGTGTTAGGATTAGGGTTAGGGTTAGCATCAGCCCTAGGATAGTATTAGGGTTAGGGTTAGCATCAGCCCTAGGATAGTGTTAGGGTTAGGGTTAGGTTTAGCATCAGCCCTAGGATAGTGTTAGGATTAGGGTTAGCATCAGCCCTAGGATAGTGTTTGGGTTAGGGTTAGGGTTAGCATAAGCCATAGGATAGTGTTAGGGTTAGGGTTAGCATCAGACTTAGGATCGTGTTAGGGTTAGGGTTAGGGTTAGCATCAGCCCTAGGATAGTGTTAGGGTTAGGGATAGCATCAAGCCTAGGATAGTGTTAGGGTTAGGGTTAGCATCAGCCCTACGATAGTGTTAGGGTTAGGGTTAAGGTTAGCATCAGCCCCAGGATTCTGTTAGGGTTAGGGTTAGCATCAGCCCTAGGATAGTGTTAGGGTTAGGGTTACGGTTAGCCTCAGCCCTTGGATACTGTTAGGGTTATGGTTAGCATCAGCCCTACGATAGTGTTAGGGTTATGGTTAGGGTTAGCATCAGCCCTAGGATAGTGTTAGGGTTACGGTTAGCATCAGCCCTAGGATAGTGTTAGGGTTAGGGTTAGGATTAGCATCAGCCCTAGGATAGTGTTAGGGTTAGGGTTAGCATCAGCACTAGGATAGTGTTAGGGTTACGGTTAGGGTTAGCATCAGCCCTAGGAGAGTGTTAGGGTTAGGGTTAGCATCAGCCCTAGGATAGTGTTAGGGTTAGCGTTACGGTTAGCATCAGCCCTAGGATAGTATTAGAGTTAGGGTCAGCATCAGCCCTTGGATAGTGTTAGGGTTAGGGTTAGGGTTAGCCTCAGCGCTAGGATAGTGTTAGGGTTATGGTTAGCATCAGCCCTACGATAGTGTTAGCGTTAGGGTTAGCATCAGCCCTAGGATAGTGTTATGGTTAGTGTTAGGGTTAGCATCATCCCTAGGATACTGTTAGGGTTAGGGTTAGCCTCAGCCCTAGGAGAGTTTTAGGGTTAGGGTTAGGGTTAGCATCAGCCCTATGATAGAATTAGGGTTAGGGTTAGCATCAGCCCTAGGATAGTGTTAGTGTTAGGGTTAGGTTTAGCATCAGCCCTAGGATAGTGTTAGGGTTAGGGTTGGCATCAGCCCTAGGATACTGTTAGGGTTAGAGTTAGGGTTAGCATCAGCCCTAGGATAGTGTTAGGGTTAGGGTTAGCATTAACCCTAGGATAGTGTTAGGGTTAGGGTTAGGGTTAACATCAGCCCTAATATAGTGTTAGGGTGAGGGTTAGCATCAGCCCTAGGATAGTGTTAGCGTTAGGGTTAGTGTTAGCATCAGACCTAGGATACTGTTAGGGTTAGGGTTAGCATCAGCCCTAGGATAGTTTTAGGATTAGGGTTAGGGTTAGCATCAGGCCTAGGATAGTGTTACTTTTAAGGTTAGCATCAGCATTAGGATAGTGTTAGGGTTAGAGTTAGGGCTAGCATCAGCCCTAGGATAGTGTTAGGGTTAGAATTAGCATCAGCCCTAGGATAGTGTTAGTGTTAGTGTTAGGGTTAGCATCAGCCATAGGATAGTGTTAGGGTTAGAGTTAGCCTAGGCCTAGGAGAGTGTTAGGGTAACGGTTAGGGTTAGCATCAGCCCTAGGATAGTATTAGGGTTAGGATTAGCATCAGCCCTAGGATAGTGTTAGGGTTAGGGTTAGGTTTAGCATCAGCCCTAGGATAGTGTTAGGATTAGGGTAAGCATCAGCCCTAGGATAGTGTTAGGGTTAGGGTTAGGGTTAGCATCAGGCCTAGGATAGTGTTACGGTTAGGGTTAGCATCAGCATTAGGATAGTGTTAGGGTTAGGATTAGGGCTAGCATCAGCCCTAGGATACTGTTAGGGTTAGTGTTAGCATCAGCCCTAGGATAGTGTTAGTGTTAGTGTTAGGGTTAGCATCAGCCATAGGATAGTGTTAGGGTTAGGGTTAGCCTCAGCCCTAAAAGAGTGTTAGGTTAGGGTTAGGGTTAGCATAAGCCCTAGGATAGTATTAGGGTTAGGGTTAGCATCAGCCCTAGGATAGTGTTAGGGTTAGGGTTAGGTTTAGCATCAGCCCTAGGATAGTGTTAGGATTAGGGTTAGCATCAGCCCTAGGATAGTGTTAGTGTTAGGGTTAGGGTTAGCATCAGGCCTAGGAGTGTGTTAGGGTTAGGGTTAGCATCAGCCTTAGGATACTGTTAGGGTTAGGGTTAGGGTTAGCATCAGCCCTAGGATAGTGTTAGGGTTAGGGTTAGCATCAGCCCTAATATAGTGTTAGGGTTAGGGTTAGGGTTAGCATGAGGTCTAGGATACTGTTAGGGTTAGGGTTAGCATCAGCCTTAGGATAGTGTTAGGGTTAGGGTTAGGGTTAGCATCAGCCATAGGATAGTGTTAGGGTTAGGGTTAGCATCAGCCCTAGGATAGTGTTAGGTTTAGGGTTAGGGTTAGCATCAGCCCTAGGACAGTGCTAGGGTTAGGGTTAGACTCAGCCCTAGGATACTGTTAGGGTTATTGTTAGGGTTAGCATCAGCCCTAGGATAGTGTTAGGGTTAGGGTTAGCATCAGCCCTAGGAGAGTGTTAGGGTTAGGGTTAGGGTTAGCATCAGCCCTAGGATAGTGTTAGGGTTAGGGTTAGCATCAGCCCTAGGATAATGTTATGGTTAGGGTGATGGTTAGCATCAGCCCTAGGATAGTGTTAGGGTTAGGGTTAGGGTTAGCATCAGCCCTAGGATAGTGTTAGGGTTAGGGTTAGACTCAGCCCTAGGATACTGTTAGGGTTATTGTTAGGGTTAGCATCAGCCCTAGGATAGTGTTAGGGTTAGGGTTAGCATCAGCCCTAGGAGAGTGTTAGGGTTAGGGTTAGGGTTGGCATCAGCCCTAGGATAGTGTTAGAGTTAGGGTTAGCATCAGCCCTAGGATAGTGTTAGGGTTAGGGTTAGGGTTAGCATCAGCCCTTGGATAGTGTTAGGGTTAGGGTTAGCATCAGCCCTAGGATAGTGTTAGGGTTAGGGTTAGAGTTAGCATCATCCCTAGGATAGTGTTAGGGTTAGGGTTAGGGTTAGCATCAGCCCTAGGATAGTGTTTGGGTTAGGGTTAGGGTTAGCATAAGCCATAGGATAGTGTTAGGGTTAGGGTTAGCATCAAGCCTAGGATAGTGTTAGGGTTAGGGTTAGCATCACCCCTACGATAGTGTTAGGGTTACGGTTAAGGTTAGCATCAGCCCCAGGATTCTGTTAGGGTTAGGGTTAGCATCAGCCCTAGGATAGTGTTAGGGTTAGGGTTACGGTTAGCCTCAGCCCTAGGATACTGTTAGGGTTATGGTTAGCATCAGCCCTACGATAGTGTTAGGGTTATGGTTAGGGTTAGCATCAGCCCTAGGATAGTGTTAGGGTTACGGTTAGCATCAGCCCTAGGATAGTGTTAGGGTTAGGGTTAGGGTTAGCATCAGCCCTAGGATAGTGTTAGGGTTAGGGTTAGCATCAGCACTAGGATAGTGTTAGGGTTACGGTTAGGGTTAGCATCAGCCCTAGGAGAGTGTTAGGGTTAGGGTTAGCATCAGCCCTAGGATAGTGTTAGGGTTAGCGTTACGGTTAGCATCAGCCCTAGGATAGTATTAGAGTTAGGGTCAGCATCAGCCCTTGGATAGTGTTAGGGTTAGGGTTAGGGTTAGCCTCAGCGCTAGGATAGTGTTAGGGTTATGGTTAGCATCAGCCCTACGATAGTGTTAGCGTTAGGGATAGCATCAGCCCTAGGATAGTGTTATGGTTAGTGTTAGGGTTAGCATCAGCCCTAGGATAGTGTTAGGATTAGGGTTAGCATCAGCCCTAGGATAGTGTTAGTGTTCGTGTTAGGGTTAGCATCAGCCATAGGATAGTGTTAGGGTTAGGGTTAGCCTCAGCCCTAGGAGAGTGTTAGAGTTAGGGTTAGGGTTAGCATCAGCCCTAGGATAGTGTTAGGGTTAGGGTTAGGGTGAGCATCAGCCCTAGGATATTGTTAGGGTTAGGGTTAGGGTTAGCATCAGCCCTAGCATAGTGTTAGGGTTAGGGTTAACCTCAGCCCTAGGAGAGTGTTAGCGTTAGGGTTAGGGGTAGCATCATCCCTAGGATAGTGTTAGGGTTAGGGTTAGCATCAGCCCTAGGATAGTGTTAGGGTTACGGTTAGTGTTAGCATCAGACCTAGGATAGTGTTAGGGTTATGGTTAGCATCAGCCCTAGGATAGCGTTGGGTTAGGGTTAGGGTTAGCATCGGCCCTAGGATAGTGTTAGGGTTAGGGTTAGCATCGGACCTAGGATAGTGTTAGCGTTATGGTTAGCATCAGCCCTAGGATAGTGTTAGGGTTAGGGTTAGCATCAACCCTAGGATAGTGTTAGGGTTAGGGTTAGGGTTAGCATCAGGCCTAGGATAGTGTTACGGTTAGGGTTAGCATCAGCATGAGGATAGTGTTAGGGTTAGGGTTAGGGCTAGCATCAGCCCTAGGATAGTGTTAGGGTTAGTGTTAGCATTAGCCCTAGGATAGTGTTAGTGTTAGGGTTAGGGTTAGCATCAGCCATAGGATAGTGTTAGGGTTAGGGTTAGCCTCAGCCCTAGGAGAGTGTTAGGATTAGGGTTAGGGTTAGCATCAGCCCTAGGATAGTATTAGGGTTAGGGTTAGCATCAGCCCTAGGATAGTGTTACGGTTAGGGTTAGGTTTAGCATCAGCCCTAGGATAGTGTTAGGATTAGGGTTAGCATCAGCCCTAGGATAGTGTTTGGGTTAGGGTTAGGGTTAGCATAAGCCATAGGATAGTGTTAGGGTTAGGGTTAGCATCAAGCCTAGGATAGTGTTAGGGTTAGGGTTAGCATCAGCCCTACGATAGTGTTAGGGTTAGGGTTAAGGTTAGCATCAGCCCCAGGATTCTGTTAGGGTTAGGGTTAGCATCAGCCCTCGGATAGTGTTAGGGTTAGGGTTACGGTTAGCCTCAGCCCTAGGATACTGTTAGGGTTATGGTTAGCATCAGCCCTACGATAGTGTTAGGGTTAGGGTTAGGGTTAGCATCAGCCCTAGGATAGTGTTAGGGTTACGGTTAGCATCAGCACTAGGATAGTGTTAGGGTTAGGGTTAGGGTTAGCATCAGCCCTAGGATAGTGTTAGGGTTAGGGTTAGCATCAGCACTAGGATAGTGTTAGGGTTAGCGTTACGGTTAGCATCAGCCCTAGGATAGTATTAGAGTTAGGGTCAGCATCAGCCCTTGGATAGTGTTAGGGTTAGGGTTAGGGTTAGCCTCAGCGCTAGGATAGTGTTAGGGTTATGGTTAGCATCAGCCCTACGATAGTGTTAGCGTTAGGGTTAGCATCAGCCCTAGGATAGTGTTATGGTTAGTGTTAGGGTTAGCATCAGCCCTAGGATACTGTTAGAGTTAGGGTTAGCCTCAGCCCTAGGAGAGTTTTAGGGTTAGGGTTAGGGTTAGCATCAGCCCTATGATAGAATTAGTGTTAGGGTTAGCATCAGCCCTAGGATAGTGTTAGGGTTTGGGTTAGGTTTAGCATCAGCCCTAGGATAGTGTTAGGGTTAGGGTTGGCATCAGCCCTAGGATACTGTTAGGGTTAGAGTTAGGGTTAGCATCAGCCCTAGGATAGTGTTAGGGTTAGGGTTAGCATCAACCCTAGGATAGTGTTAGGGTTAGGGTTAGGGTTAACATCAGCCCTAATATAATGTTAGGGTGAGGGTTAGCATCAGCCCTAGGATAGTGTTAGGGTTAGGGTTAGTGTTAGCATCAGACCTAGGATAGTGTTAGGGTTAGGGTTAGCATCAGCCCTAGGATAGTTTTAGGATTAGGGTTAGGGTTAGCATCAGGCCTAGGATAGTGTTACGGTTAAGGTTAGCATCAGCATTAGGATACTGTTAGGGTTAGAGTTAGGGCTAGCATCAGCCCTAGGATAGTGTTAGGTTTAGAATTAGCATCAGCCCTAGGATAGTGTTAGTGTTAGTGTTAGGGTTAGCATCAGCCATAGGATAGTGTTAGGGTTAGGGTTAGCCTAGGCCTAGAAGAGTGTTACGGTTACGGTTAGGGTTAGCATCAGCCCTAGGATAGTATTAGGGTTAGGGTTAGCATCAGCCCTAGGATAGTGTTAGGGTTAGGGTTAGGTTTAGCATCAGCCCTAGGATAGTGTTAGGATTAGGGTTAGCATCAGCCCTAGGATAGTGTTTGGGTTAGGGTTAGGGTTAGCATAAGCCCTAGGATAGTGTTAGGGTTAGGGTTAGATCAGACCTAGGATCGTGCTAGGGTTAGGGTTAGGGTTAGCATCAGCCCTAGGATAGTGTTAGGGTTAGGGATAGCATCAAGCCTAGGATAGTGTTAGGGTTAGGGTTAGCATCAGCCCTACGATAGTGTTAGGGTTAGGGTTAAGGTTAGCATCAGCCCCAGGATTCTGTTAGGGTTAGGGTTAGCATCAGCCCTAGGATAGTGTTAGGGTTAGGGTTAGGGTTAGCCTCAGCCCTAGGATACTGTGAGGGTTATGGTTAGCATCAGCCCTACGATAGTGTTAGGGTTAGGGTTAGGGTTATCATCAGCCCTAGCATAGTGTTAGGGTTAGGGTTAGCATCAGCCCTAGGATACTGTTAGGGTTAGGGTTAGGGTTAGCATCAGCCCTAGGATAGTGTTAGGGTTAGGGTTAGCATCAGCACTAGGATAGTGTTAGGGTTAGGGTTAGGGTTAGCATCAGCCCTAGGAGAGTGTTAGGGTTAGGGTTAGCATCAGCCCTAGGATAGTGTTAGGGTTAGCGTTACGGTTAGCATCAGCCCTAGGATAGTATTAGAGTTAGGGTCAGCATCAGCACTTGGATAGTGTTAGGGTTAGGGTTAGGGTTAGCCTCAGCGCTAGGACAGTGTTAGGGTTATGGTTAGCATCCGCCCTACGATAGTGTTAGGGTTAGGGTTAGCATCAGCCCTAGGATAGTGTTAGGGTTAGGGTTAGGGTTAGCATCAGCCCTATGATAGAATTAGTGTTAGGGTTAGCATCAGCCCTAGGATAGTGTTAGGGTTAGGGTTAGTGTTAGCTTCAGACCTAGGATAGTGTTAGGGTTAGGGTTAGCATCAACCCTAGGATAGTGTTAGGGTTAGGGTTAGGGTTACCATCAGGCCTAGGATAGTGTTACGGTTAGGGTTAGCATCAGCAAGAGGATAGTGTTAGGGTTAGGGTAAGGGCTAGCATCAGCCCTAGGATAGTGTTAGGGTTAGTGTTAGCATCAGCCCTAGGATAGTGTTAGTGTTAGGGTTAGGGTTAGCATCAGCCATAGGATAGTGTTAGGGTTAGGGTTAGCCTCAGCCCTAGGAGAGTGTTAGGATTAGGGTTAGGGTTAGCATCAGCCCTAGGATAGTATTAGGGTTAGGGTTAGCATCAGCCCTAGGATAGTGTTAGGGTTAGGGTTAGGTTTAGCATCAGCCTTAGGATAGTGTTAGGATTAGGGTTAGCATCAGCCCTAGGATAGTGTTTGGGTTAGGGTTAGGGTTAGCATAAGCCATAGGATAGTGTTAGGGTTAGGGTTAGCATCAGACTTAGGATCGTGTTAGGGATAGGGTTAGGGTTAGCATCAGCCCTAGGATAGTGTTAGGTTTAGGGATAGCATCAAGCCTAGGATAGTGTTAGGGTTAGGGTTACCATCAGCCCTACGATAGTGTTAGGGTTAGGGTTAAGGTTAGCATCAGCCCCAGGATTCTGTTAGGATTAGGGTTAGCATCAGCCCTAGGATAGTGTTAGGGTTAGGGTTACGGTTAGCCTCAGCCCTAGGATACTGTTAGGGTTATGGTTAGCATCAGCCCTACGATAGTGTTAGGGTTATGGTTAGGGTTAGCATCAGCCCTAGGATAGTGTTAGGGTTACGGTTAGCATCAGCCCTAGGATACTGTTAGGGTTAGGGTTAGTGTTAGCTTCAGACCTAGGATAGTGTTAGGGTTAGGGTTAGCATCAACCCTAGGATAGTGTTAGGGTTAGGGTTAGGGTTAGCATCAGGCCTAGGATAGTGTTACGGTTAGGGTTAGCATCAGCATTAGGATAGTGTTAGGGTTAGAGTTAGGGCTAGCATCAGCCCTAGGATAGTGTTAGGGTTAAGGTTAGTGTTAGCATCAGACCTAGGATAGTGTTAGCGTTATGGTTAGCATCAGCCCTAGGATAGTGTTAGGGTTAGGGTTAGTGTTAGCTTCAGACCTAGGATAGTGTTAGGGTTAGGGTTAGCATCAACCCTAGGATAGTGTTAGGGTTAGGGTTAGGGTTAGCATCAGGCCTAGGATAGTGTTACGGTTAGGGTTAGCATCAGCATTAGGATAGTGTTAGGGTTAGGATTAGGGCTAGCATCAGCCCTAGGATAGTGTTAGGGTTAGTGTTAGCATCAGCCCTAGGATAGTGTTAGTGTTAGGGTTAGGGTTAGCATCAGCCATAGGATAGTGTTAGGGTTAGGGTTAGCCTCAGCCCTAGGAGAGTGTTAGGTTAGGGTTGGGTTAGCATAAGCCCTAGGATAGTATTAGGGTTAGGGTTAGCATCAGCCCTAGGATAGTGTTAGGGTTAGGGTTAGGTTTAGCATCAGCCCTAGGATAGTGTTAGGATTAGGGTTAGCATCAGCCCTAGGATAGTGTTAGTGTTCGTGTTAGGGTTAGCATCAGCCATAGGATAGTGTTAGGGTTAGGGTTAGCCTCAGCCCTAGGAGAGTGTTAGGGTTAGGGTTAGGGTTAGCATCAGCCCTAGGATAGTGTTAGGGTTAGGGTTAGGGTGAGCATCAGCCCTAGGATATTGTTAGGGTTAGGGTTAGGGTTAGCATCAGCCCTAGCATAGTGTTAGGGTTAGGGTTAACCTCAGCCCTAGGAGAGTGTTAGCGTTAGGGTTAGGGTTAGCATCATCCCTAGGATAGTGTTAGGGTTAGGGTTAGCATCCGCCCTAGTATAGTGTTAGGGTTAGGGTTAGTGTTAGCATCAGACCTAGGATAGTGTTTGGTTTATGGTTAGCATCAGCCCTAGGATAGCGTTGGGTTAGGGTTACGGTTAGCATCGGCCCTAGGATAGTGTTAGGGTTAGGGTTAGCATCAGACCTAGGATAGTGTTAGCGTTATGGTTAGCATCAGCCCTAGGATAGTGTTAGGGTTAGGGTTAGCATCAACCCTAGGATAGTGTTAGGGTTAGGGTTAGGGTTAGCATCAGGCCTAGGACAGTGTTACGGTTAGGGTTAGCATCAGCATGAGGATAGTGTTAGGGTTAGGGTTAGGGCTAGCATCAGCCCTAGGATAGTGTTAGGGTTAGTGTTAGCATCAGCCCTAGGATAGTGTTAGTGTTAGGGTTAGGGTTAGCATCAGCCATAGGATAGTGTTAGGGTTAGGGTTAGCCTCAGCCCTAGGAGAGTGTTAGGATTAGGGTTAGGGTTAGCATCAGCCCTAGGATAGTATTAGGGTTAGGGTTAGCATCAGCCCTAGGATAGTGTTAGGGTTAGGGTTAGGTTTAGCATCAGCCCTAGGATAGTGTTATGATTAGGGTTAGCATCAGCCCTAGGATACTGTTTGGGTTAGGGTTAGGGTTAGCATAAGCCATAGGATAGTGTTAGGGTTAGGGTTAGCATCAAGCCTAGGATAGTGTTAGGGTTAGGGTTAGCATCAGCCCTACGATAGTGTTAGGGTTAGGGTTAAGGTTAGCATCAGCCCCAGGATTCTGTTAGGGTTAGGGTTAGCATCAGCCCTCGGATAGTGTTAGGGTTAGGGTTACGGTTAGCCTCAACCCTAGGATACTGTTAGGGTTATGGTTAGCATCAGCCCTACGATAGTGTTAGGGTTAGGGTTAGGGTTAGCATCAGCCCTAGGATAGTGTTAGGGTTACGGTTAGCATCAGCCCTAGGATAGTGTTAGGGTTAGGGTTAGGGATAGCATCAGCCCTAGGATAGTGTTAGGGTTAGGGTTAGCATCAGCACTAGGATAGTGTTAGGGTTACGGTTAGGGTTAGCATCAGCCCTAGGAGAGTGTTAGTGTTAGGGTTAGCATCAGCCCTAGGATAGTGTTAGGGTTAGCGTTACGGTTAGCATCAGCCCTAGGATAGTATTAGAGTTAGGGTCAGCATCAGCCCTTGGATAGTGTTAGGGTTAGGGTTAGGGTTAGCCTCAGCGCTAGGATAGTGTTAGGGTTATGGTTAGCATCAGCCCTACGATAGTGTTAGCGTTAGGGTTAGCATCAGCCCTAGGATAGTGTTATGGTTAGTGTTAGGGTTAGCATCAGCCCTAGGATACTGTTAGGGTTAGGGTTAGCCTCAGCCCTAGGAGAGTTTTAGGGTTAGGGTTAGGGTTAGCATCAGCCCTATGATAGAATTAGGGTTAGGGTTAGCATCAGCCCTAGGATAGTGTTAGGGTTAGGGTTAGGTTTAGCATCAGCCCTAGGATAGTGTTAGGGTTAGGGTTGGCATCAGCCCTAGGATACTGTTAGGGTTAGAGTTAGGGTTAGCATCAGCTCTAGGATAGTGTTAGGGTTAGGGTTAGCATCAACCCTAGGATAGTGTTAGGGTTAGGGTTAGGGTTAACATCAGCCCTAATATAATGTTAGGGTGAGGGTTAGCATCAGCCCTAGGATAGTGTTAGGGTTAGGGTTAGTGTTAGCATCAGACCTAGGATAGTGTTAGGGTTAGGGTTAGCAGCAGCCCTAGGATAGTTTTAGGATTAGGGTTAGGGTTAGCATCAGGCCTAGGATAGTGTTACGGTTAAGGTTAGCATCAGCATTAGGATAGGGTTAGGGTTAGAGTTAGGGCTAGCATCAGCCCTAGGATAGTGTTAGGGTTAGAATTAGCATCAGCCCTAGGATAGTGTTAGTGTTAGTGTTAGGGTTAGCATCAGCCATAGGATAGTGTTAGGGTTAGGGTTAGCCTAGGCCTAGGAGAGTGTTAGGGTTACGGTTAGGGTTAGCATCAGCCCTAGGATAGTATTAGGGTTAGGGTTAGCATCAGCCCTAGGATAGTGTTAGGGTTAGGGTTAGGTTTAGCATCAGCCCTAGGATAGTGTTAGGATTAGGGTTAGCATCAGCCCTAGGATAGTGTTTGGGTTAGGGTTAGGGTTAGCATAAGCCCTAGGATAGTGTTAGGGTTAGGGTTAGATCAGACCTAGGATCGTGTTAGGGTTAGTGTTAGGGTTAGCATCAGCCCTAGGATAGTGTTAGGGTTAGGGATAGCATCAAGCCTAGGATAGTGTTAGGGTTAGGGTTAGCATCATCCCTACGATAGTGTTAGGGTTAGGGTTAAGGTTAGCATCAGCCCCAGGATTCTGTTAGGGTTAGGGTTAGCATCAGCCCTAGGATAGTGTTAGGGTTAGGGTTAGGGTTAGCCTCAGCCCTAGGATACTGTGAGGGTTATGGTTAGCATCAGCCCTACGATAGTGTTAGGGTTAGGGTTAGGGTTATCATCAGCCCTAGGATAGTGTTAGGGTTAGGGTTAGCATCAGCCCTAGGATACTGTTAGGGTTAGGGTTAGGGTTAGCATCATCCCTAGGATAGTGTTAGGGTTAGGGTTAGCATCAGCACTAGGATAGTGTTAGGGTTAGGGTTAGGGTTAGCATCAGCCCTAGGAGAGTGTTAGGGTTAGGGTTAGCATCAGCCCTAGGATAGTGTTAGGGTTAGCGTTACGGTTAGCATCAGCCCTAGGATAGTATTAGAGTTAGGGTCAGCATCAGCACTTGGATAGTGTTAGGGTTAGGGTTAGGGTTAGCCTCAGCGCTAGGATAGTGTTAGGGTTATGGTTAGCATCCGCCCTACGATAGTGTTAGGGTTAGGGTTAGCATCAGCCCTAGGATAGTGTTAGGGTTAGGGTTAGGGTTAGCATCAGCCCTATGATAGAATTAGTGTTAGGGTTAGCATCAGCCCTAGGATAGTGTTAGGGTTAGGGTTAGTGTTAGCTTCAGACCTAGGATAGTGTTAGGGTTAGGGTTAGCATCAACCCTAGGATAGTGTTAGGGTTAGGGTTAGGGTTACCATCAGGCCTAGGATAGTGTTACGGTTAGGGTTAGCATCAGCAAGAGGATAGTGTTAGGGTTAGGGTAAGGGCTAGCATCAGCCCTAGGATAGTGTTAGGGTTAGTGTTAGCATCAGCCCTAGGATAGTGTTAGTGTTAGGGTTAGGGTTAGCATCAGCCATAGGATAGTGTTAGGGTTAGGGTTAGCCTCAGCCCTAGGAGAGTGTTAGGATTAGGGTTAGGGTTAGCATCAGCCCTAGGATAGTATTAGGGTTAGGGTTAGCATCAGCCCTAGGATAGTGTTAGGGTTAGGGTTAGGTTTAGCATCAGCCTTAGGATAGTGTTAGGATTAGGGTTAGCATCAGCCCTAGGATAGTGTTTGGGTTAGGGTTAGGGTTAGCATAAGCCATAGGATAGTGTTAGGGTTAGGGTTAGCTTCAGACTTAGGATCGTGTTAGGGATAGGGTTAGGGTTAGCATCAGCCCTAGGATAGTGTTAGGTTTAGGGATAGCATCAAGCCTAGGATAGTGTTAGGGTTAGGGTTACCATCAGCCCTACGATAGTGTTAGGGTTAGGGTTCAGGTTAGCATCAACCCCAGGATTCTGTTAGGATTAGGGTTAGCATCAGCCCTAGGATAGTGTTAGGGTTAGGGTTACGGTTAGCCTCAGCCCTAGGATACTGTTAGGGTTATGGTTAGCATCAGCCCTACGATAGTGTTAGGGTTATGGTTAGGGTTAGCATCAGCCCTAGGATAGTGTTAGGGTTACGGTTAGCATCAGCCCTAGGATAGTGTTAGGGTTAGGGTTAGTGTTAGCTTCAGACCTAGGATAGTGTTAGGGTTAGGGTTAGCATCAACCCTAGGATAGTGTTAGGGTTAGGGTTAGGGTTAGCATCAGGCCTAGGATAGTGTTACGGTTAGGGTTAGCATCAGCATGAGGATAGTGTTAGGGTTAGGGTTAGGGCTAGCATCAGCCCTAGGATAGTGTTAGGGTTAGTGTTAGCATCAGCCCTAGGATAGTGTTAGTGTTAGGTTTAGGGTTAGCATCAGCCATAGGATAGTGTTAGGGTTAGGGTTAGCCTCAGCCCTAGGAGAGTGTTAGGATTAGGGTTAGGGTTAGCATCAGCCCTAGGATAGTATTAGGGTTAGGGTTAGCATCAGCCCTAGGATAGTGTTAGGGTTAGGGTTAGGTTTAGCATCAGCCCTAGGATAGTGTTAGGATTAGGGTTAGCATCAGCCCTAGGATAGTGTTTGGGTTAGGGTTAGGGTTAGCATAAGCCATAGGATAGTGTTAGGGTTAGGGTTAGCATCAGACTTAGGATCGTGTTAGGGTTAGGGTTAGGGTTAGCATCAGCCCTAGGATAGTGTTAGGGTTAGGGATAGCATCAAGCCTAGGATAGTGTTAGGGTTAGGGTTAGCATCAGCCCTACGATAGTGTTAGGGTTAGGGTTAAGGTTAGCATCAGCCCCAGGATTCTGTTAGGGTTAGGGTTAGCATCAGCCCTAGGATAGTGTTAGGGTTAGGGTTACGGTTAGCCTCAGCCCTTGGATACTGTTAGGGTTATGGTTAGCATCAGCCCTACGATAGTGTTAGGGTTATGGTTAGGGTTAGCATCAGCCCTAGGATAGTGTTAGGGTTACGGTTAGCATCAGCCCTAGGATAGTGTTAGGGTTAGGGTTAGGATTAGCATCAGCCCTAGGATAGTGTTAGGGTTAGGGTTAGCATCAGCACTAGGATAGTGTTAGGGTTACGGTTAGGGTTAGCATCAGCCCTAGGAGAGTGTTAGGGTTAGGGTTAGCATCAGCCCTAGGATAGTGTTAGGGTTAGCGTTACGGTTAGCATCAGCCCTAGGATAGTATTAGAGTTAGGGTCAGCATCAGCCCTTGGATAGTGTTAGGGTTAGGGTTAGGGTTAGCCTCAGCGCTAGGATAGTGTTAGGGTTATGGTTAGCATCAGCCCTACGATAGTGTTAGCGTTAGGGTTAGCATCAGCCCTAGGATAGTGTTATGGTTAGTGTTAGGGTTAGCATCATCCCTAGGATACTGTTAGGGTTAGGGTTAGCCTCAGCCCTAGGAGAGTTTTAGGGTTAGGGTTAGGGTTAGCATCAGCCCTATGATAGAATTAGGGTTAGGGTTAGCATCAGCCCTAGGATAGTGTTAGTGTTAGGGTTAGGTTTAGCATCAGCCCTAGGATAGTGTTAGGGTTAGGGTTGGCATCAGCCCTAGGATACTGTTAGGGTTAGAGTTAGGGTTAGCATCAGCCCTAGGATAGTGTTAGGGTTAGGGTTAGCATTAACCCTAGGATAGTGTTAGGGTTAGGGTTAGGGTTAACATCAGCCCTAATATAGTGTTAGGGTGAGGGTTAGCATCAGCCCTAGGATAGTGTTAGCGTTAGGGTTAGTGTTAGCATCAGACCTAGGATACTGTTAGGGTTAGGGTTAGCATCAGCCCTAGGATAGTTTTAGGATTAGGGTTAGGGTTAGCATCAGGCCTAGGATAGTGTTACTTTTAAGGTTAGCATCAGCATTAGGATAGTGTTAGGGTTAGAGTTAGGGCTAGCATCAGCCCTAGGATAGTGTTAGGGTTAGAATTAGCATCAGCCCTAGGATAGTGTTAGTGTTAGTGTTAGGGTTAGCATCAGCCATAGGATAGTGTTAGGGTTAGAGTTAGCCTAGGCCTAGGAGAGTGTTAGGGTAACGGTTAGGGTTAGCATCAGCCCTAGGATAGTATTAGGGTTAGGATTAGCATCAGCCCTAGGATAGTGTTAGGGTTAGGGTTAGGTTTAGCATCAGCCCTAGGATAGTGTTAGGATTAGGGTAAGCATCAGCCCTAGGATAGTGTTAGGGTTAGGGTTAGGGTTAGCATCAGGCCTAGGATAGTGTTACGGTTAGGGTTAGCATCAGCATTAGGATAGTGTTAGGGTTAGGATTAGGGCTAGCATCAGCCCTAGGATACTGTTAGGGTTAGTGTTAGCATCAGCCCTAGGATAGTGTTAGTGTTAGTGTTAGGGTTAGCATCAGCCATAGGATAGTGTTAGGGTTAGGGTTAGCCTCAGCCCTAAAAGAGTGTTAGGTTAGGGTTAGGGTTAGCATAAGCCCTAGGATAGTATTAGGGTTAGGGTTAGCATCAGCCCTAGGATAGTGTTAGGGTTAGGGTTAGGTTTAGCATCAGCCCTAGGATAGTGTTAGGATTAGGGTTAGCATCAGCCCTAGGATAGTGTTAGTGTTCGTGTTAGGGTTAGCATCAGCCATAGGATAGTGTTAGGGTTAGGGTTAGCCTCAGCCCTAGGAGAGTGTTATGGTTAGGGTTAGGGTTAGCATCAGCCCTAGGATAGTGTTAGGGTTAGGGTTAGGGTGAGCATCAGCCCTAGGATATTGTTAGGGTTAGGGTTAGGGTTAGCATCAGCCCTAGCATAGTGTTAGGGTTAGGGTTAACCTCAGCCCTAGGAGAGTGTTAGCGTTAGGGTTAGGGTTAGCATCATCCCTAGGATAGTGATAGGGTTAGGGTTAGCATCAGCCCTAGGATAGTGTTAGGGTTAGGGTTAGTGTTAGCATCAGACCTAGGATAGTGTTAGGGTTATGGTTAGCATCAGCCCTAGGATAGCGTTGGGTTAGGGTTAGGGTTAGCATCGGCCCTAGGATAGTGTTAGGGTTAGGGTTAGCATCAGACCTAGGATAGTGTTAGCGTTATGGTTAGCATCAGCCCTAGGATAGTGTTAGGGTTAGGGTTAGCATCAACCCTAGGATAGTGTTAGGGTTAGGGTTAGGGTTAGCATCAGGCCTAGGATAGTGTTACGGTTAGGGTTAGCATCAGCATGAGGATAGTGTTAGGGTTAGGGTTAGGGCTAGCATCAGCCCTAGGATAGTGTTAGGGTTAGTGTTAGCATCAGCCCTAGGATAGTGTTAGTGTTAGGGTTAGGGTTAGCATCAGTCATAGGATAGTGTTAGGGTTAGGGTTAGCCTCAGCCCTAGGAGAGTGTTAGGATTAGGTTTAGGGTTAGCATCAGCCCTAGGATAGTATTAGGGTTAGGGTTAGCATCAGCCCTAGGATAGTGTTAGGGTTAGGGTTAGGTTTAGCATCAGCCCTAGGATAGTGTTAGGATTAGGGTTAGCATCGGCCCTAGGATAGTGTTTGGGTTAGGGTTAGGGTTAGCATAAGCCATAGGATAGTGTTAGGGTTAGGGTTAGCATCAAGCCTAGGATAGTGTTAGGGTTAGGGTTAGCATCAGCCCTACGATAGTGTTAGGGTTAGGGTTAAGGTTAGCATCAGCCCCAGGATTCTGTTAGTGTTAGGGTTAGCATCAGCCCTCGGATAGTGTTAGGGTTAGGGTTCCGGTTAGCCTCAGCCCTAGGATACTGTTAGGGTTATGGTTAGCATCAGCCCTACGATAGTGTTAGGGTTAGGGTTAGGGTTAGCATCAGCCCTAGGATAGTGTTAGGGTTACGGTTAGCATCAGCCCTAGGATAGTGTTAGGGTTAGGGTTAGGGTTAGCATCAGCCCTAGGATAGTGTTAGGGTTAGGGTTAGCATCAGCACTAGGATAGTGTTAGGGTTACGGTTAGGGTTAGCATCAGCCCTAGGAGAGTGTTAGTGTTAGGGTTAGCATCAGCCCTAGGATAGTGTTAGGGTTAGCGTTACGGTTAGCATCAGCCCTAGGATAGTATTAGAGTTAGGGTCAGCATCAGCCCTTGGATAGTGTTAGGGTTAGGGTTAGGGTTAGCCTCAGCGCTAGGATAGTGTTAGGGTTATGGTTAGCATCAGCCCTACGATAGTGTTAGCGTTAGGGTTAGCATCAGCCCTAGGATAGTGTTATGGTTAGTGTTAGGGTTAGCATCAGCCCTAGGATACTGTTAGGGTTAGGGTTAGCCTCAGCCCTAGGAGAGTTTTAGGGTTAGGGTTAGGGTTAGCATCAGCCCTATGATAGAATTAGGGTTAGGGTTAGCATCAGACTTAGGATAGTGTTAGGGTTAGGGTTAGGTTTAGCATCAGCCCTAGGATAGTGTTAGGGTTAGGGTTGGCATCAGCCCTAGGATACTGTTAGGGTTAGAGTTAGGGTTAGCCTCAGCCCTAGGATAGTGTTAGGGTTAGGGTTAGCATCAACCCTAGGATAGTGTTAGGGTTAGGGTTAGGGTTAACATCAGCCCTAATATAGTGTTAGGGTGAGGGTTAGCATCAGCCCTAGGATAGTGTTAGGGTTAGGGTTAGTGTTAGCATCAGACCTAGGATAGTGTTAGGGTTAGGGTTAGCAGCAGCCCTAGGATAGTTTTAGGATTAGGGTTAGGGTTAGCATCAGGCCTAGGATAGTGTTACGGTTAAGGTTAGCATCAGCATTAGGATAGTGTTAGGGTTAGAGTTAGGGCTAGCATCAGCCCTAGGATAGTGTTAGGGTTAGAATTAGCATCAGCCCTAGGATAGTGTTAGTGTTAGTGTTAGGGTTAGCATCAGCCATAGGATAGTGTTAGGGTTAGGGTTAGCCTAGGCCTAGGAGAGTGTTAGGGTTACGGTTAGGGTTAGCATCAGCCCTAGGATAGTATTAGGGTTAGGGTTAGCATCAGCCCTAGGATAGTGTTAGGGTTAGGGTTAGGTTTAGCATCAGCCCTAGGATAGTGTTAGGATTAGGGTTAGCATCAGCCCTAGGATAGTGTTTGGGTTAGGGTTAGGGTTAGCATAAGCCCTAGGATAGTGTTAGGGTTAGGGTTAGATCAGACCTAGGATCGTGTTAGGGTTAGGGTTAGGGTTAGCATCAGCCCTAGGATAGTGTTAGGGTTAGGGATAGCATCAAGCCTAGGATAGTGTTAGGGTTAAGGTTAGCATCAGCCCCAGGATTCTGTTAGGGTTAGGGTTAGCATCAGCCCTAGGATAGTGTTAGGGTTAGGGTTAGCGTTAGCCTCAGCCCTAGGATACTGTGAGGGTTATGGTTAGCATCAGCCCTACGATAGTGTTAGGGTTAGGGTTAGGGTTATCATCAGCCCTAGGATAGTGTTAGGGTTAGGGTTAGCATCAGCCCTAGGATACTGTTAGGGTTAGGGTTAGGGTTAGCATCAGCCCTAGGATAGTGTTAGGGTTAGGGTTAGCATCAGCACTAGGATAGTGTTAGGGTTAGGGTTAGGGTTAGCATCAGCCCTAGGAGAGTGTTAAGGTTAGGGTTAGCATCAGCCCTAGGATAGTGTTAGGGTTAGCGTTACGGTTAGCATCAGCCCTAGGATAGTATTAGAGTTAGGGTCAGCATCAGCACTTGGATAGTGTTAGGGTTAGGGTTAGGGTTAGCCTCAGCGCTAGGATAGTGTTAGGGTTATGGTTAGCATCCGCCCTACGATAGTGTTAGGGTTAGGGTTAGCATCAGCCCTAGGATAGTGTTAGGGTTAGGGTTAGGGTTAGCATCAGCCCTATGATAGAATTAGTGTTAGGGTTAGCATCAGCCCTAGGATAGTGTTAGGGTTAGGGTTAGTGTTAGCTTCAGACCTAGGATAGTGTTAGGGTTAGGGTTAGCATCAACCCTAGGATAGTGTTAGGGTTAGGGTTAGGGTTACCATCAGGCCTAGGATAGTGTTACGGTTAGGGTTAGCATCAGCAAGAGGATAGTGTTAGGGTTAGGGTAAGGGCTAGCATCAGCCCTAGGATAGTGTTAGGGTTAGTGTTAGCATCAGCCCTAGGATAGTGTTAGTGTTAGGGTTAGGGTTAGCATCAGCCATAGGATAGTGTTAGGGTTAGGGTTAGCCTCAGCCCTAGGAGAGTGTTAGGATTAGGGTTAGGGTTAGCATCAGCCCTAGGATAGTATTAGGGTTAGGGTTAGCATCAGCCCTAGGATAGTGTTAGGGTTAGGGTTAGGTTTAGCATCAGCCTTAGGACAGTGTTAGGATTAGGGTTAGCATCAGCCCTAGGATAGTGTTTGGGTTAGGGTTAGGGTTAGCATAAGCCATAGGATAGTGTTAGGGTTAGGGTTAGCATCAGACTTAGGATCGTGTTAGGGATAGGGTTAGGGTTAGCATCAGCCCTAGGATAGTGTTAGGTTTAGGGATAGCATCAAGCCTAGGATAGTGTTAGGGTTAGGGTTACCATCAGCCCTACGATAGTGTTAGGGTTAGGGTTAAGGTTAGCATCAGCCCCAGGATTCTGTTAGGATTAGGGTTAGCATCAGCCCTAGGATAGTGTTAGGGTTAGGGTTACGGTTAGCCTCAGCCCTAGGATACTGTTAGGGTTATGGTTAGCATCAGCCCTACGATAGTGTTAGGGTTATGGTTAGGGTTAGCATCAGCCCTAGGATAGTGTTAGGGTTACGGTTAGCATCAGCCCTAGGATAGTGTTAGGGTTAGGGTTAGTGTTAGCTTCAGACCTAGGATAGTGTTAGGGTTAGGGTTAGCATCAACCCTAGGATAGTGTTAGGGTTAGGGTTAGGGTTAGCATCAGGCCTAGGATAGTGTTACGGTTAGGGTTAGCATCAGCATGAGGATAGTGTTAGGGTTAGGGTTAGGGCTAGCATCAGCCCTAGGATAGTGTTAGGGTTAGTGTTAGCATCAGCCCTAGGATAGTGTTAGTGTTAGGTTTAGGGTTAGCATCAGCCATAGGATAGTGTTAGGGTTAGGGTTAGCCTCAGCTCTAGGAGAGTGTTAGGATTAGGGTTAGGGTTAGCATCAGCCCTAGGATAGTATTAGGGTTAGGGTTAGCATCAGCCCTAGGATAGTGTTAGGGTTAGGGTTAGGTTTAGCATCAGCCCTAGGATAGTGTTAGGATTAGGGTTAGCATCAGCCCTAGGATAGTGTTTGGGTTAGGGTTAGGGTTAGCATAAGCCATAGGATAGTGTTAGGGTTAGGGTTAGCATCAGACTTAGGATCGTGTTAGGGTTAGGGTTAGGGTTAGCATCAGCCCTAGGATAGTGTTAGGGTTAGGGATAGCATCAAGCCTAGGATAGTGTTAGGGTTAGGGTTAGCATCAGCCCTACGATAGTGTTAGGGTTAGGGTTAAGGTTAGCATCAGCCCCAGGATTCTGTTAGGGTTAGGGTTAGCATCAGCCCTAGGATAGTGTTAGGGTTAGGGTTACGGTTAGCCTCAGCCCTTGGATACTGTTAGGGTTATGGTTAGCATCAGCCCTACGATAGTGTTAGGGTTATGGTTAGGGTTAGCATCAGCCCTAGGATAGTGTTAGGGTTACGGTTAGCATCAGCCCTAGGATAGTGTTAGGGTTAGGGTTAGGATTAGCATCAGCCCTAGGATAGTGTTAGGGTTAGGGTTAGCATCAGCACTAGGATAGTGTTAGGGTTACGGTTAGGGTTAGCATCAGCCCTAGGAGAGTGTTAGGGTTAGGGTTAGCATCAGCCCTAGGATAGTGTTAGGGTTAGCGTTACGGTTAGCATCAGCCCTAGGATAGTATTAGAGTTAGGGTCAGCATCAGCCCTTGGATAGTGTTAGGGTTAGGGTTAGGGTTAGCCTCAGCGCTAGGATAGTGTTAGGGTTATGGTTAGCATCAGCCCTACGATAGTGTTAGCGTTAGGGTTAGCATCAGCCCTAGGATAGTGTTATGGTTAGTGTTAGGGTTAGCATCATCCCTAGGATACTGTTAGGGTTAGGGTTAGCCTCAGCCCTAGGAGAGTTTTAGGGTTAGGGTTAGGGTTAGCATCAGCCCTATGATAGAATTAGGGTTAGGGTTAGCATCAGCCCTAGGATAGTGTTAGTGTTAGGGTTAGGTTTAGCATCAGCCCTAGGATAGTGTTAGGGTTAGGGTTGGCATCAGCCCTAGGATACTGTTAGGGTTAGAGTTAGGGTTAGAATCAGCCCTAGGATAGTGTTAGGGTTAGGGTTAGCATTAACCCTAGGATAGTGTTAGGGTTAGGGTTAGGGTTAACATCAGCCCTAATATAGTGTTAGGGTGAGGGTTAGCATCAGCCCTAGGATAGTGTTAGGGTTAGGGTTAGTGTTAGCATCAGACCTAGGATACTGTTAGGGTTAGGGTTAGCATCAGCCCTAGGATAGTTTTAGGATTAGGGTTAGGGTTAGCATCAGGCCTAGGATAGTGTTACTTTTAAGGTTAGCATCAGCATTAGGATAGTGTTAGGGTTAGAGTTAGGGCTGGCATCAGCCCTAGGATAGTGTTAGGGTTAGAATTAGCATCAGCCCTAGGATAGTGTTAGTGTTAGTGTTAGGGTTAGCATCAGCCATAGGATAGTGTTAGGGTTAGAGTTAGCCTAGGCCTAGGAGAGTGTTAGGGTAACGGTTAGGGTTAGCATCAGCCCTAGGATAGTATTAGGGTTAGGATTAGCATCAGCCCTAGGATAGTGTTAGGGTTAGGGTTAGGTTTAGCATCAGCCCTAGGATAGTGTTAGGATTAGGGTAAGCATCAGCCCTAGGATAGTGTTAGGGTTAGGGTTAGGGTTAGCATCAGGCCTAGGATAGTGTTACGGTTAGGGTTAGCATCAGCATTAGGATAGTGTTAGGGTTAGGATTAGGGCTAGCATCAGCCCTAGGATACTGTTAGGGTTAGTGTTAGCATCAGCCCTAGGATAGTGTTAGTGTTAGTGTTAGGGTTAGCATCAGCCATAGGATAGTGTTAGGGTTAGGGTTAGCCTCAGCCCTACAAGAGTGTTAGGTTAGGGTTAGGGTTAGCATAAGCCCTAGGATAGTATTAGGGTTAGGGTTAGCATCAGCCCTAGGATAGTGTTAGGGTTAGGGTTAGGTTTAGCATCAGCCCTAGGATAGTGTTAGGATTAGGGTTAGCATCAGCCCTAGGATAGTGTTAGTGTTCGTGTTAGGGTTAGCATCAGCCATAGGATAGTGTTAGGGTTAGGGTTAGCCTCAGCCCTAGGAGAGTGTTAGGGTTAGGGTTAGGGTTAGCATCAGCCCTAGGATAGTGTTAGGGTTAGGGTTAGGGTGAGCATCAGCCCTAGGATATTGTTAGGGTTAGGGTTAGGGTTAGCATCAGCCCTAGCATAGTGTTAGGGTTAGGGTTAACCTCAGCCCTAGGAGAGTGTTAGCGTTAGGGTTAGGGTTAGCATCATCCCTAGGATAGTGATAGGGTTAGGGTTAGCATCAGCCCTAGGATAGTTTTAGGGTTAGGGTTAGTGTTAGCATCAGACCTAGGATAGTGTTAGGGTTATGGTTAGCATCAGCCCTAGGATAGCGTTGGGTTAGTGTTAGGGTTAGCATCGGCCCTAGGATAGTGTTAGGGTTAGGGTTAGCATCAGACCTAGGATAGTGTTAGCGTTATGGTTAGCATCAGCCCTAGGATAGTGTTAGGGTTAGGGTTAGCATCAACCCTAGGATAGTGTTAGGGTTAGGGTTAGGGTTAGCATCAGGCCTAGGATAGTGTTACGGTTAGGGTTAGCATCAGCATGAGGATAGTGTTAGGGTTAGGGTTAGGGCTAGCATCAGCCCTAGGATAGTGTTAGGGTTAGTGTTAGCATCAGCCCTAGGATAGTGTTAGTGTTAGGGTTAGGGTTAGCATCAGTCATAGGATAGTGTTAGGGTTAGGGTTAGCCTCAGCCCTAGGAGAGTGTTAGGATTAGGTTTAGGGTTAGCATCAGCCCTAGGATAGTATTAGGGTTAGGGTTAGCATCAGCCCTAGGATAGTGTTAGGGTTAGGGTTAGGTTTAGCATCAGCCCTAGGATAGTGTTAGGATTAGGGTTAGCATCGGCCCTAGGATAGTGTTATGGTTAGTGTTAGGGTTAGCATCAGCCCTAGGATACTGTTAGGGTTAGGGTTAGCCTCAGCCCTAGGAGAGTTTTAGGGTTAGGGTTAGGGTTAGCATCAGCCCTATGATAGAATTAGGGTTAGGGTTAGCATCAGCCCTAGGATAGTGTTAGTGTTAGGGTTAGGTTTAGCGTCAGCCCTAGGATAGTGTTAGGGTTAGGGTTGGCATCAGCCCTAGGATACTGTTAGGGTTAGAGTTAGGGTTAGCATCAGCCCTAGGATAGTGTTAGGGTTAGGGTTAGCATTAACCCTAGGGTAGTGTTAGGGTTAGGGTTAGGGTTAACATCAGCCCTAATATAGTGTTAGGGTGAGGGTTAGCATCAGCCCTAGGATAGTGTTAGGGTTAGGGTTAGTGTTAGCATCAGACCTAGGATAGTGTTAGGGTTAGGGTTAGCATCAGCCCTAGGATAGTTTTAGGATTAGTGTTAGGGTTAGCATCAGGCCTAGGATAGTGTTACTTTTAAGGTTAGCATCAGCATTAGGATAGTGTTAGGGTTAGAGTTAGGGCTGGCATCAGCCCTAGGATAGTGTTAGGGTTAGAATTAGCATCAGCCCTAGGATAGTGTTAGTGTTAGTGTTAGGGTTAGCATCAGCCATAGGATAGTGTTAGGGTTAGAGTTAGCCTAGGCCTAGGAGAGTGTTAGGGTTACGGTTAGGGTTAGCATCAGCCCTAGGATAGTATTAGGGTTAGGGTTAGCATCAGCCCTAGGATAGTGTTAGGGTTAGGGTTAGGTTTAGCATCAGCCCTAGGATAGTGTTAGGATTAGGGTTAGCATCAGCCCTAGGATAGTGTTTGGGTTAGGGTTAGGGTTAGCATAAGCCCTAGGATAGTGTTAGGGTTAGGGTTAGATCAGACCTAGGATCGTGTTAGGGTTAGGGTTAGGGTTAGCATCGGCCCTAGGATAGTGTTAGGGTTAGGGATAGCATCAAGCCTAGGATAGTGTTAGGGTTAGGGTTAGCATCAGCCCTACGATAGTGTTAGGGTTAGGGTTAAGGTTAGCATCAGCCCCAGGATTCTGTTAGGGTTAGGGTTAGCATCAGCCCTAGGATACTGTGAGGGTTATGGTTAGCATCAGCCCTACGATAGTGTTAGGGTTAGGGTTAGGGTTATCATCAGCCCTAGGATAGTGTTAGGGTTAGGGTTAGCATCAGCCCTAGGATACTGTTAGGGTTAGGGTTAGGGTTAGCATCAGCCCTAGGATAGTGTTAGGGTTAGGGTTAGCATCAGCACTAGGATAGTGTTAGGGTTAGGGTTAGGGTTAGCATCAGCCCTAGGAGAGTGTTAGGGTTAGGGTTAGCATCAGCCCTAGGATAGTGTTAGGGTTAGCGTTACGGTTAGCATCAGCCCTAGGATAGTATTAGAGTTAGGGTCAGCATCAGCACTTGGATAGTGTTAGGGTTAGGGTTAGGGTTAGCCTCAGCGCTAGGATAGTGTTAGGGTTATGGTTAGCATCCGCCCTACGATAGTGTTAGGGTTAGGGTTAGCATCAGCCCTAGGATAGTGTTAGGGTTAGGGTTAGGGTTAGCATCAGCCCTATGATAGAATTAGGGTTAGGGTGAGCATCAGCCCTAGGATAGTGTTAGGGTTAGGGTTAGTGTTAGCTACAGACCTAGGATAGTGTTAGGGTTAGGGTTAGCATCAACCCTAGGATAGTGTTAGGGTTAGGCTTAGGGTTACCATCAGGCCTAGGATAGTGTTACGGTTAGGGTTAGCATCAGCAAGAGGATAGTGTTAGGGTTAGGGTTAGGGCTAGCATCAGCCCTAGGATAGTGTTAGGGTTAGTGTTAGCATCAGCCCTAGGATAGTGTTAGTGTTAGGGTTAGGGTTAGCATCAGCCATAGGATAGTGTTAGGGTTAGGGTTAGCGTCAACCCTAGGAGAGTGTTAGGATTAGGGTTAGGGTTACCATCAGCCCTAGGATAGTATTAGGGTTAGGGTTAGCATCAGCCCTAGGATAGTGTTAGGGTTAGGGTTAGGTTTAGCATCAGCCCTAGGATAGTGTTAGGATTAGGGTTAGCATCAGCCCTAGGATAGTGTTTGGGTTAGGGTTAGGGTTAGCATAAGCCATAGGATAGTGTTAGGGTTAGGGTTAGCATCAGACTTAGGATCGTGTTAGGGATAGGGTTAGGGTTAGCATCAGCCCTAGGATAGTGTTAGGGTTAGGGATAGCATCAAGCCTAGGATAGTGTTAGGGTTAGGGTTACCATCAGCCCTACGATAGTGTTAGGGTTAGGGTTAAGGTTAGCATCAGCCCCAGGATTCTGTTAGGATTAGGGTTAGCATCAGCCCTAGGATAGTGTTAGTGTTAGGGTTACGGTTAGCCGCAGCCCTAGGATACTGTTAGGGTTATGGTTAGCATCAGCCCTACGATAGTGTTAGGGTTATGGTTAGGGTTAGCATCAGCCCTAGGATAGTGTTAGGGTTACGGTTATCATCAGCCCTAGGATAGTGTTAGGGTTAGGGTTAGGGTTAGCATCAGCCCTAGGATAGTGTTAGGGTTAGGGTTAGCATCAGCACTAGGATAGTGTTAGGGTTAGGGTTAGGGTTAGCATCAGCCCTAGGAGAGTGTTAGGGTTAGGGTTAGCATCAGCCCTAGGATAGTGTTAGGGTTAGCGTTACGGTTAGCATCCGCCCTAGGATAGTATTAGAGTTAGGGTCAGCATCAGCCCTTGGATAGTGTTAGGGTTAGGGTTAGGGTTAGCCTCAGCGCTAGGATAGTGTTAGGGTTATGGTTAGCATCCGCCCTACGATAGTGTTAGGGTTAGGGTTAGCATCAGCCCTAGGATAGTGTTAGGGTTAGGGTTAGGGTTAGCATCAGCCCTATGATAGAATTAGTGTTAGGGTTAGCATCAGCCCTAGAATAGTGTTAGGGTTAGGGTTAGTGTTAGCTTCAGACCTAGGATAGTGTTAGGGTTAGGGTTAGCATCAACCCTAGGATAGTGTTAGGGTTAGGGTTAGGGTTAGCATCAGGCCTAGGATAGTGTTACGGTTAGGGTTAGCATCAGCATGAGGATAGTGTTAGGGTTAGGGTTAGGGCTAGCATCAGCCCTAGGATAGTGTTAGGGTTAGTGTTAGCATCAGCCCTAGGATAGTGTTAGTGTTAGGTTTAGGGTTAGCATCAGCCATAGGATAGTGTTAGGGTTAGGGTTAGCCTCAGCCCTAGGAGAGTGTTAGGATTAGGGTTAGGGTTAGCATCAGCCCTAGGATAGTATTAGGGTTAGGGTTAGCATCAGCCCTAGGATAGTGTTAGGGTTAGGGTTAGGTTTAGCATCAGCCCTAGGATAGTGTTAGGATTAGGGTTAGCATCAGCCCTAGGATAGTGTTTGGGTTAGGGTTAGGGTTAGCATAAGCCATAGGATAGTGTTAGGGTTAGGGTTAGCATCAGACTTAGGATCGTGTTAGGGTTAGGGTTAGGGTTAGCATCAGCCCTAGGATAGTGTTAGGGTTAGGGATAGCATCAAGCCTAGGATAGTGTTAGGGTTAGGGTTAGCATCAGCCCTACGATAATGTTAGGGTTAGGGTTAAGGTTAGCATCAGCCCCAGGATTCTGTTAGGGTTAGGGTTAGCATCAGCCCTAGGATAGTGTTAGGGTTAGGGTTACGGTTAGCCTCAGCCCTTGGATACTGTTAGGGTTATGGTTAGCATCAGCCCTACGATAGTGTTAGGGTTATGGTTAGGGTTAGCATCAGCCCTAGGATAGTGTTAGGGTTACGGTTAGCATCAGCCCTAGGATAGTGTTAGGGTTAGGGTTAGGATTAGCGTCAGCCCTAGGATAGTGTTAGGGTTAGGGTTAGCATCAGCACTAGGATAGTGTTAGGGTTACGGTTAGGGTTAGCCTCAGCCCTAGGAGAGTGTTAGGGTTAGGGTTAGCATCAGCCCTAGGATAGTGTTAGGGTTAGCGTTACGGTTAGCATCAGCCCTAGGATAGTATTAGAGTTAGGGTCAGCATCAGCCCTTGGATAGTGTTAGGGTTAGGGTTAGGGTTAGCCTCAGCGCTAGGATAGTGTTAGGGTTATGGTTAGCATCAGCCCTACGATAGTGTTAGCGTTAGGGTTAGCATCAGCCCTAGGATAGTGTTATGGTTAGTGTTAGGGTTAGCATCAGCCCTAGGATACTGTTAGGGTTAGGGTTAGCCTCAGCCCTAGGAGAGTTTTAGGGTTAGGGTTAGGGTTAGCATCAGCCCTATGATAGAATTAGGGTTAGGGTTAGCATCAGCCCTAGGATAGTGTTAGTGTTAGGGTTAGGTTTAGCATCAGCCCTAGGATAGTGTTAGGGTTAGGGTTGGCATCAGCCCTAGGATACTGTTAGGGTTAGAGTTAGGGTTAGCATCAGCCCTAGGATAGTGTTAGGGTTAGGGTTAGCATTAACCCTAGGATAGTGTTAGGGTTAGGGTTAGGGTTAACATCAGCCCTAATATAGTGTTAGGGTGAGGGTTAGCATCAGCACTAGGATAGTGTTAGGGTTAGGGTTAGTGTTAGCATCAGACCTAGGATAGTGTTAGGGATAGGGTTAGCATCAGCCCTAGGATAGTTTTAGGATTAGGGTTAGGGTTAGCATCAGGCCTAGGATAGTGTTACGGTTAAGGTTAGCATCAGCATTAGGATAGTGTTAGGGTTAGATTTAGGGCTAGCATCAGCCCTAGGATAGTGTTAGGGTTAGAATTAGCATCAGCCCTAGGATAGTGTTAGTGTTAGTGTTAGGGTTAGCATCAGCCATAGGATAGTGTTAGGGTTAGGGTTAGCCTAGGCCTAGGAGAGTGTTAGGGTTACGGTTAGGGTTAGCATCAGCCCTAGGATAGTATTAGGGTTAGGGTTAGCATCAGCCCTAGGATAGTGTTAGGGTTAGGGTTAGGTTTAGCATCAGCCCTAGGATAGTGTTTGGGTTAGGGTTAGGGTTAGCATAAGCCCTAGGATAGTGTTAGGGTTAGGGTTAGATCAGACCTAGGATCGTGTTAGGGTTAGGGTTAGGGTTAGCATCGGCCCTAGGATAGTGTTAGGGTTAGGGATAGCATCAAGCCTAGGATAGTGTTAGGGTTAGGGTTAGCATCAGCCCTACGATATTGTTAGGGTTAGGGTTAAGGTTAGCATCAGCCCCAGGATTCTGTTAGGGTTAGGGTTAGCATCAGCCCTAGGATAGTGTTAGGGTTAGGGTTAGGGTTAGCCTCAGCCCTAGGATACTGTGAGGGTTATGGTTAGCATCAGCCCTACGATAGTGTTAGGGTTAGGGTTAGGGTTATCATCAGCCCTAGGATAGTGTTAGGGTTAGGGTTAGCATCAGCCCTAGGATACTGTTAGGGTTAGGGTTAGGGTTAGCATCAGCCCTAGGATAGTGTTAGGGTTAGGGTTAGCATCAGCACTAGGATAGTGTTAGGGTTAGGGTTAGGGTTAGCATCAGCCCTAGGAGAGTGTTAGGGTTAGCGTTACGGTTAGCATCAGCCCTAGGATAGTATTAGAGTTAGGGTCAGCATCAGCACTTGGATAGTGTTAGGGTTAGGGTTAGGGTTAGCCTCAGCGCTAGGATAGTGTTAGGGTTATGGTTAGCATCCGCCCTACGATAGTGTTAGGGTTAGGGTTAGCATCAGCCCTAGGATAGTGTTAGGGTTAGGGTTAGGGTTAGCATCAGCCCTATGATAGAATTAGGGTTAGGGTTAGCATCAGCCCTAGGATAGTGTTAGGGTTAGGGTTAGTGTTAGCTTCAGACCTAGGATAGTGTTAGGGTTAGGGTTAGCATCAACCCTAGGATAGTGTTAGGGTTAGGGTTAGGGTTACCATCAGGCCTAGGATAGTGTTACGGTTAGGGTTAGCATCAGCAAGAGGATAGTGTTAGGGTTAGGGTTAGGGCTAGCATCAGCCCTAGGATAGTGTTAGGGTTAGTGTTAGCATCAGCCCTAGGATAGTGTTAGTGTTAGGGTTAGGGTTAGCATCAGCCATAGGATAGTGTTAGGGTTAGGGTTAGCGTCAACCCTAGGAGAGTGTTAGGATTAGGGTTAGGGTTACCATCAGCCCTAGGATAGTATTAGTGTTAGGGTTAGCATCAGCCCTAGGATAGTGTTAGGGTTAGGGTTAGGTTTAGCATCAGCCCTAGGATAGTGTTAGGATTAGGGTTAGCATCAGCCCTAGGATAGTGTTTGGGTTAGGGTTTAGGGTTAGCATAAGCCAAAGGATAGTGTTAGGGTTAGGGTTAGCATCAGACTTAGGATCGTGTTAGGGATAGGGTTAGGGTTAGCATCAGCCCTAGGATAGTGTTAGGGTTAGGGATAGCATCAAGCCTAGGATAGTGTTAGGGTTAGGGTTACCATCAGCCCTACGATAGTGTTAGGGTTAGGGTTAAGGTTAGCATCAGCCCCAGGATTCTGTTAGGATTAGGGTTAGCATCAGCCCTAGGATAGTGTTAGGGTTAGGGTTACGGTTAGCCTCAGCCCTAGGATACTGTTAGGGTTATGGTTAGCATCAGCCCTACGATAGTGTTAGGGTTATGGTTAGGGTTAGCATCAGCCCTAGGATAGTGTTAGGGTTACGGTTAGCATCAGCCCTAGGATAGTGTTAGGGTTAGGGTTAGGGTTAGCATCAGCCCTAGGATAGTGTTAGGGTTAGGGTTAGCATCAGCACTAGGATAGTGTTAGGGTTAGGGTTAGGGTTAGCATCAGCCCTAGGAGAGTGTTAGGGTTAGGGTTAGCATCAGCCCTAGGATAGTGTTAGGGTTAGCGTTACGGTTAGCATCCGCCCTAGGACAGTATTAGAGTTAGGGTCAGCATCAGCCCTTGGATAGTGTTAGGGTTAGGGTTAGGGTTAGCCTCAGCGCTAGGATAGTGTTAGGGTTATGGTTAGCATCCGCCCTACGATAGTGTTAGGGTTAGGGTTAGCATCAGCCCTAGGATAGTGTTAGGGTTAGGGTTAGGGTTAGCATCAGCCCTATGATAGAATTAGTGTTAGGGTTAGCATCAGCCCTAGGATAGTGTTAGGGTTAGGGTTAGTGTTAGCTTCAGACCTAGGATAGTGTTAGGGTTAGGGTTAGCATCAACCCTAGGATAGTGTTAGGGTTAGGGTTAGGGTTACCATCAGGCCTAGGATAGTGTTACGGTTAGGGTTAGCACCAGCAAGAGGATAGTGTTAGGGTTAGGGTAAGGGCTAGCATCAGCCCTAGGATAGTGTTAGGGTTAGTGTTAGCATCAGCCCTAGGATAGTGTTAGTGTTAGGGTTAGGGTTAGCATCAGCCATAGGATAGTGTTAGGGTTAGGGTTAGCCTCAGCCCTAGGAGAGTGTTAGGATTAGGGTTAGGGTTAGCATCAGCCCTAGGATAGTATTAGGGTTAGGGTTAGCATCAGCCCTAGGATAGTGTTAGGGTTAGGGTTAGGTTTAGCATCAGCCTTAGGATAGTGTTAGGATTAGGGTTAGCATCAGCCCTAGGATAGTGTTTGGGTTAGGGTTAGGGTTAGCATAAGCCATAGGATAGTGTTAGGGTTAGGGTTAGCATCACACTTAGGATCGTGTTAGGGATAGGGTTAGGGTTAGCATCAGCCCTAGGATAGTGTTAGGTTTAGGGATAGCATCAAGCCTAGGATAGTGTTAGGGTTAGGGTTACCATCAGCCCTACGATAGTGTTAGGGTTATGGTTAGGGTTAGCATCAGCCCTAGGATAGTGTTAGGGTTACGGTTAGCATCAGCCCTAGGATAGTGTTAGGGTTAGGGTTAGTGTTAGCTTCAGACCTAGGATAGTGTTAGGGTTAGGGTTAGCATCAACCCTAGGATAGTGTTAGGGTTAGGGTTAGGGTTAGCATCAGGCCTAGGATAGTGTTACGGTTAGGGTTAGCATCAGCATGAGGATAGTGTTAGGGTTAGGGTTAGGGCTAGCATCAGCCCTAGGATAGTGTTAGGGTTAGTGTTAGCATCAGCCCTAGGATAGTGTTAGTGTTAGGTTTAGGGTTAGCATCAGCCATAGGATAGTGTTAGGGTTAGGGTTAGCCTCAGCCCTAGGAGAGTGTTAGGATTAGGGTTAGGGTTAGCATCAGCCCTAGGATAGTATTAGGGTTAGGGTTAGCATCAGCCCTAGGATAGTGTTAGTGTTAGGGTTAGGTTTAGCATCAGCCCTAGGATAGTGTTAGGATTAGGGTTAGCATCAGCCCTAGGATAGTGTTTGGGTTAGGGTTAGGGTTAGCATAAGCCATAGGATAGTGTTAGGGTTAGGGTTAGCATCAGACTTAGGATCGTGTTAGGGTTAGGGTTAGGGTTAGCATCAGCCCTAGGATAGTGTTAGGGTTAGGGATAGCATCAAGCCTAGGATAGTGTTAGGGTTAGGGTTAGCATCAGCCCTACGATAGTGTTAGGGTTAGGGTTAAGGTTAGCATCAGCCCCAGGATTCTGTTAGGGTTAGGGTTAGCATCAGCCCTAGGATAGTGTTAGGGTTAGGGTTACGGTTAGCCTCAGCCCTTGGATACTGTTAGGGTTATGGTTAGCATCAGCCCTACGATAGTGTTAGGGTTATGGTTAGGGTTAGCATCAGCCCTAGGATAGTGTTAGGGTTACGGTTAGCATCAGCCCTAGGATAGTGTTAGGGTTAGGGTTAGGATTAGCATCAGCCCTAGGATAGTGTTAGGGTTAGGGTTAGCATCAGCACTAGGATAGTGTTAGGGTTACGGTTAGGGTTAGCATCAGCCCTAGGAGAGTGTTAGGGTTAGGGTTAGCATCAGCCCTAGGATAGTGTTAGTGTTAGCGTTACGGTTAGCATCAGCCCTAGGATAGTATTAGAGTTAGGGTCAGCATCAGCCCTTGGATAGTGTTAGGGTTAGTGTTAGGGTTAGCCTCAGCGCTAGGATAGTGTTAGGGTTATGGTTAGCATCAGCCCTACGATAGTGTTAGCGTTAGGGTTAGCATCAGCCCTAGGATAGTGTTATGGTCAGTGTTAGGGTTAGCATCAGCCCTAGGATACTGTTAGGGTTAGGGTTAGCCTCAGCCCTAGGAGAGTTTTAGGGTTAGGGTTAGGGTTAGCATCAGCCCTATGATAGAATTAGGGTTAGGGTTAGCATCAGCCCTAGGATAGTGTTAGTGTTAGGGTTAGGTTTAGCATCAGCCCTAGGATAGTGTTAGGGTTAGGGTTGGCATCAGCCCTAGGATACTGTTAGGGTTAGAGTTAGGGTTAGCATCAGCCCTAGGATAGTGTTAGGGTTAGGGTTAGCATTAACCCTAGGATAGTGTTAGGGTTAGGGTTAGGGTTAACATCAGCCCTAATATAGTGTTAGGGTGAGGGTTAGCATCAGCCCTAGGATAGTGTTAGGGTTAGGGTTAGTGTTAGCATCAGACCTAGGATAGTGTTAGGGATAGGGTTAGCATCAGCCCTAGGATAGTTTTAGGATTAGGGTTAGGGTTAGCATCAGGCCTAGGATAGTGTTACGGTTAAGGTTAGCATCAGCATTAGGATAGTGTTAGGGTTAGAGTTAGGGCTAGCATCAGCCCTAGGATAGTGTTAGGGTTAGAATTAGCATCAGCCCTAGGATAGTGTTAGTGTTAGTGTTAGGGTTAGCATCAGCCATAGGATAGTGTTAGGGTTAGGGTTAGCCTAGGCCTAGGAGAGTGTTAGGGTTACGGTTAGGGTTAGCATCAGCCCTAGGATAGTATTAGGGTTAGGGTTAGCATCAGCCCTAGGATAGTGTTAGGGTTAGGGTTAGGTTTAGCATCAGCCCTAGGATAGTGTTAGGATTAGGGTTAGCATCAGCCCTAGGATAGTGTTTGGGTTAGGGTTAGGGTTAGCATAAGCCCTAGGATAGTGTTAGGGTTAGTGTTAGATCAGACCTAGGATCGTGTTAGAATTAGGGTTAGGGTTAGCATCGGCCCTAGGATAGTGTTAGGGTTAGGGATAGCATCAAGCCTAGGATAGTGTTAGGGTTAGGGTTAGCATCAGCCCTACGATAGTGTTAGGGTTAGGGTTAAGGTTAGCATCAGCCCCAGGATTCTGTTATGGTTAGGGTTAGCATCAGCCCTAGGATAGTGTTAGGGTTAGGGTTAGGGTTAGCCTCAGCCCTAGGATACTGTGAGGGTTATGGTTAGCATCAGCCCTACGATAGTGTTAGGGTTAGGGTTAGGGTTATCATCAGCCCTAGGATAGTGTTAGGGTTAGGGTTAGCATCAGCCCTAGGATACTGTTAGGGTTAGGGTTAGGGTTAGCATCAGCCCTAGGATAGTGTTAGGGTTAGGGTTAGCATCAGCACTAGGATAGTGTTAGGGTTAGGGTTAGGGTTAGCATCAGCCCTAGGAGAGTGTTAGGGTTAGGGTTACCATCAGCCCTAGGATAGTGTTAGGGTTAGCGTTACGGTTAGCATCAGCCCTAGGATAGTATTAGAGTTAGGGTCAGCATCAGCACTTGGATAGTGTTAGGGTTAGGGTTAGGGTTAGCCTCAGCGCTAGGATAGTGTTAGGGTTATGGTTAGCATCCGCCCTACGATAGTGTTAGGGTTAGGGTTAGCATCAGCCCTAGGATAGTGTTAGGGTTAGGGTTAGGGTTAGCATCAGCCCTATGATAGAATTAGGGTTAGGGTTAGCATCAGCCCTAGGATAGTGTTAGGGTTAGGGTTAGTGTTAGCTTCAGACCTAGGATAGTGTTAGGGTTAGGGTTAGCATCAACCCTAGGATAGTGTTAGGGTTAGGGTTAGGGTTACCATCAGGCCTAGGATAGTGTTACGGTTAGGGTTAGTATCAGCAAGAGGATAGTGTTAGGGTTAGGGTTAGGGCTAGCATCAGCCCTAGGATAGTGTTAGGGTTAGTGTTAGCATCAGCCCTAGGATAGTGTTAGTGTTAGGGTTAGGGTTAGCATCAGCCATAGGATAGTGTTAGGGTTAGGGTTAGCGTCAACCCTAGGAGAGTGTTAGGATTAGGGTTAGGGTTACCATCAGCCCTAGGATAGTATTAGGGTTAGGGTTAGCATCAGCCCTAGGATAGTGTTAGGGTTAGGGTTAGGTTTAGGATCAGCCCTAGGATAGTGTTAGGATTAGGGTTAGCATCAGCCCTAGGATAGTGTTTGGGTTAGGGTTAGGGTTAGCATAAGCCATAGGATAGTGTTAGGGTTAGGGTTAGCATCAGACTTAGGATCGTGTTAGGGATAGGGTTAGGGTTAGCATCAGCCCTAGGATAGTGTTAGGGTTAGGGATAGCATCAAGCCTAGGATAGTGTTAGGGTTAGGGTTACCATCAGCCCTACGATAGTGTTAGGGTTAGGGTTAAGGTTAGCATCAGCCCCAGGATTCTGTTAGGGTTAGGGTTAGCATCAGCCCTAGGATAGTGTTAGGGTTAGGGTTACGGTTAGCCTCAGCCCTTGGATACTGTTAGGGTTATGGTTAGCATCAGCCCTACGATAGTGTTAGGGTTATGGTTAGGGTTAGCATCAGCCCTAGGATAGTGTTAGGGTTACGGTTAGCATCAGCCCTAGGATAGTGTTAGGGATAGGGTTAGGATTAGCATCAGCCCTAGGATAGTGTTAGGGTTAGGGTTAGCATCAGCACTAGGATAGTGTTAGGGTTACGGTTAGGGTTAGCATCAGCCCTAGGATAGTGTTAGGGTTAGGGTTAGCATCAGCCCTAGGATAGTGTTAGTGTTAGCGTTACGGTTAGCATCAGCCCTAGGATAGTATTAGAGTTAGGGTCAGCATCAGCCCTTGGATAGTGTTAGGGTTAGTGTTAGGGTTAGCCTCAGCGCTAGGATAGTGTTAGGGTTATGGTTAGCATCAGCCCTACGATAGTGTTAGCGTTAGGGTTAGCATCAGCCCTAGGATAGTGTTATGGTTAGTGTTAGGGTTAGCATCAGCCCTAGGATACTGTTAGGGTTAGGGTTAGCCTCAGCCCTAGGAGAGTTTTAGGGTTAGGGTTAGGGTTAGCATCAGCCCTATGATAGAATTAGGGTTAGGGTTAGCATCAGCCCTAGGATAGTGTTAGTGTTAGGGTTAGGTTTAGCATCAGCCCTAGGATAGTGTTAGGGTTAGGGTTGGCATCAGCCCTAGGATACTGTTAGGGTTAGAGTTAGGGTTAGCATCAGCCCTAGGATAGTGTTAGGGTTAGGGTTAGCATTAACCCTAGGATAGTGTTAGGGTTAGGGTTAGGGTTAACATCAGCCCTAATATAGTGTTAGGGTGAGGGTTAGCATCAGCCCTAGGATAGTGTTAGGGTTAGGGTTAGTGTTAGCATCAGACCTAGGATAGTGTTAGGGATAGGGTTAGCATCAGCCCTAGGATAGTTTTAGGATTAGGGTTAGGGTTAGCATCAGGCCTAGGATAGTGTTACGGTTAAGGTTAGCATCAGCATTAGGATAGTGTTAGGGTTAGAGTTAGGGCTAGCATCAGCCCTAGGATAGTGTTAGGGTTAGAATTAGCATCAGCCCTAGGATAGTGTTAGTGTTAGTGTTAGGGTTAGCATCAGCCATAGGATAGTGTTAGGGTTAGGGTTAGCCTAGGCCTAGGAGAGTGTTAGGGTTACGGTTAGGGTTAGCATCAGCCCTAGGATAGTATTAGGGTTAGGGTTAGCATCAGCCCTAGGATAGTGTTAGGGTTAGGGTTAGGTTTAGCATCATCCCTAGGATAGTGTTAGGATTAGGGTTAGCATCAGCCCTAGGATAGTGTTTGGGTTAGGGTTAGGGTTAGCATAAGCCCTAGGATAGTGTTAGGGTTAGTGTTAGATCAGACCTAGGATCGTGTTAGGGTTAGGGTTAGGGTTAGCATCGGCCCTAGGATAGTGTTAGGGTTAGGGATAGCATCAAGCCTAGGATAGTGTTAGGGTTAGGGTTAGCATCAGCCCTACGATAGTGTTAGGGTTAGGGTTAAGGTTAGCATCAGCCCCAGGATTCTGTTAGGGTTAGGGTTAGCATCAGCCCTAGGATAGTGTTAGGGTTAGGGTTAGGGTTAGCCTCAGCCCTAGGATACTGTGAGGGTTATGGTTAGCATCAGCCCTACGATAGTGTTAGGGTTAGGGTTAGGGTTATCATCAGCCCTAGGATAGTGTTAGGGTTAGGGTTAGCATCAGCCCTAGGATACTGTTAGGGTTAGGGTTAGGGTTAGCATCAGCCCTAGGATAGTGTTAGGGTTAGGGTTAGCATCAGCACTAGGATAGTGTTAGGGTTAGGGTTAGGGTTAGCATCAGCCCTAGGAGAGTGTTAGGGTTAGGGTTACCATCAGCCCTAGGATAGTGTTAGGGTTAGCGTTACGGTTAGCATCAGCCCTAGGATAGTATTAGAGTTAGGGTCAGCATCAGCACTTGGATAGTGTTAGGGTTAGGGTTAGGGTTAGCCTCAGCGCTAGGATAGTGTTAGGGTTATGGTTAGCATCCGCCCTACGATAGTGTTAGGGTTAGGGTTAGCATCAGCCCTAGGATAGTGTTAGGGTTAGGGTTAGGGTTAGCATCAGCCCTATGATAGAATTAGGGTTAGGGTTAGCATCAGCCCTAGGATAGTGTTAGGGTTAGGGTTAGTGTTAGCTTCAGACCTAGGATAGTGTTAGGGTTAGGGTTAGCATCAACCCTAGGATAGTGTTAGGGTTAGGGTTAGGGTTACCATCAGGCCTAGGATAGTGTTACGGTTAGGGTTAGCATCAGCAAGAGGATAGTGTTAGGGTTAGGGTTAGGGCTAGCATCAGCCCTAGGGTAGTGTTAGGGTTAGTGTTAGCATCAGCCCTAGGATAGTGTTAGTGTTAGGGTTAGGGTTAGCATCAGCCATAGGATAGTGTTAGGGTTAGGGTTAGCGTCAACCCTAGGAGAGTGTTAGGATTAGGGTTAGGGTTACCATCAGCCCTAGGATAGTATTAGGGTTAGGGTTATCATCAGCCCTAGGATAGTGTTAGGGTTAGGGTTAGGTTTAGCATCAGCCCTAGGATAGTGTTAGGATTAGGGTTAGCATCAGCCCTAGGATAGTGTTTGGGTTAGGGTTAGGGTTAGCATAAGCCATAGGATAGTGTTAGGGTTAGGGTTAGCATCAGACTTAGGATCGCGTTAGGGATAGGGTTAGGGTTAGCATCAGCCCTAGGATAGTGTTAGGGTTAGGGATAGCATCAAGCCTAGGATAGTGTTAGGGTTAGGGTTACCATCAGCCCTACGATAGTGTTAGGGTTAGGGTTAAGGTTAGCATCAGCCCCAGGATTCTGTTAGGATTAGGGTTAGCATCAGCCCTAGGATAGTGTTAGGGTTAGGGTTACGGTTAGCCTCAGCCCTGGGATACTGTTAGGGTTATGGTTAGCATCAGCCCTACGATAGTGTTAGGGTTATGGTTAGGGTTAGCATCAGCCCTAGGATAGTGTTAGGGTTACGGTTAGCATCAGCCCTAGGATAGTGTTAGGGTTAGGGTTAGGGTTAGCATCAGCCCTAGGATAGTGTTAGGGTTAGGGTTAGCATCAGCACTAGGATAGTGTTAGGGTTAGGGTTAGGGTTAGCATCAGCCCTAGGAGAGTGTTAGGGTTAGGGTTAGCATCAGCCCTAGGATAGTGTTAGGGTTAGCGTTACGGTTAGCATCCGCCCTAGGATAGCATTAGAGTTAGGGTCAGCATCAGCCCTTGGATAGTGTTAGGGTTAGGGTTAGGGTTAGTCTCAGCGCTAGGATAGTGTTAGGGTTATGGTTAGCATCCGCCCTACGATAGTGTTACGGTTAGGGTTAGCATCAGCCCTAGGATAGTGTTAGGGTTAGAGTTAGGGTTAGCATCAGCCCTATGATAGAATTAGTGTTAGGGTTAGCATCAGCCCTAGGATAGTGTTAGGGTTAGGGTTAGTGTTAGCTTCAGACCTAGGATAGTGTTAGGGTTAGGGTTAGCATCAACCCTAGGATAGTCTTAGGGATAGGGTTAGGGTTACCATCAGGCCTAGGATAGTGTTACGGTTAGGGTTAGCATCAGCAAGAGGATAGTGTTAGGGTTAGGGTAAGGGCTAGCATCAGCCCTAGGATAGTGTTAGGGTTAGTGTTAGCATCAGCCCTAGGATAGTGTTAGTGTTAGGGTTAGGGTTAGCATCAGCCATAGGATAGTGTTAGGGTTAGGGTTAGCCTCAGCCCTAGGAGAGTGTTAGGATTAGGGTTAGGGTTAGCATCAGCCCTAGGATAGTATTCGGGTTAGGGTTAGCATCAGCCCTAGGATAGTGTTAGGGTTAGGGTTAGGTTTAGCATCAGCCTTAGGATAGTGTTAGGATTAGGGTTAGCATCAGCCCTAGGATAGTGTTTGGGTTAGGGTTAGGGTTAGCATAAGCCATAGGATAGTGTTAGGGTTAGGGTTAGCATCAGACTTAGGATCGTGTTAGGGATAGGGTTAGGGTTTGCATCAGCCCTAGGATAGTGTTAGGTTTAGGGATAGCATCAAGCCTAGGATAGTGTTAGGGTTAGGGTTACCATCAGCCCTACGATAGTGTTAGGGTTAGGGTTAAGGTTAGCATCAGCCCCAGGATTCTGTTAGGATTAGGGTTAGCATCAGCCCTAGGATAGTGTTAGGGTTAGGGTTACGGTTAGCCTCAGCCCAAGGATACTGTTAGGGTTATGGTTAGCATCAGCCCTACGATAGTGTTAGGGTTATGGTTAGGGTTAGCATCAGCCCTAGGATAGTGTTAGGGTTACGGTTAGCATCAGCCCTAGGATAGTGTTAGGGTTAGGGTTAGTGTTAGCTTCAGACCTAGGATAGTGTTAGGGTTAGGGTTAGCATCAACCCTAGGATAGTGTTAGGGTTAGGGTTAGGGTTAGCATCAGGCCTAGGATAGTGTTACGGTTAGGGTTAGCATCAGCATGAGGATAGTGTTAGGGTTAGGGTTAGGGCTAGCATCAGCCCTAGGATAGTGTTAGGGTTAGTGTTAGCATCAGCCCTAGGATAGTGTTAGTGTTAGGTTTAGGGTTAGCATCAGCCATAGGATAGTGTTAGGGTTAGGGTTAGCCTCAGCCCTAGGAGAGTGTTAGGATTAGGGTTAGGGTTAGCATCAGCCCTAGGATAGTATTAGGGTTAGGGTTAGCATCAGCCCTAGGATAGTGTTAGTGTTAGGGTTAGGTTTAGCATCAGCCCTAGGATAGTGTTAGGATTAGGGTTAGCATCAGCCCTAGGATAGTGTTTGGGTTAGGGTTAGGGTTAGCATAAGCCATAGGATAGTGTTAGGGTTAGGGTTAGCATCAGACTTAGGATCGTGTTAGGGTTAGGGTTAGGGTTAGCATCAGCCCTAGGATAGTGTTAGGGTTAGGGATAGCATCAAGCCTAGGATAGTGTTAGGGTTAGGGTTAGCATCAGCCCTACGATAGTGTTAGGGTTAGGGTTAAGGTTAGCATCAGCCCCAGGATTCTGTTAGGGTTAGGGTTAGCATCAGCCCTAGGATAGTGTTAGGGTTAGGGTTACGGTTAGCCTCAGCCCTTGGATACTGTTAGGGTTATGGTTAGCATCAGCCCTACGATAGTGTTAGGGTTATGGTTAGGGTTAGCATCAGCCCTAGGATAGTGTTAGGGTTACGGTTAGCATCAGCCCTAGGATAGTGTTAGGGTTAGGGTTAGGATTAGCATCAGCCCTAGGATAGTGTTAGGGTTAGGGTTAGCATCAGCACTAGGATAGTGTTAGGGTTACGGTTAGGGTTAGCATCAGCCCTAGGAGAGTGTTAGGGTTAGGGTTAGCATCAGCCCTAGGATAGTGTTAGTGTTAGCGTTACGGTTAGCATCAGCCCTAGGATAGTATTAGAGTTAGGGTCAGCATCAGCCCTTGGATAGTGTTAGGGTTAGTGTTAGGGTTAGCCTCAGCGCTAGGATAGTGTTAGGGTTATGGTTAGCATCAGCCCTACGATAGTGTTAGCGTTAGGGTTAGCATCAGCCCTAGGATAGTGTTATGGTTAGTGTTAGGGTTAGCATCAGCCCTAGGATACTGTTAGGGTTAGGGTTAGCCTCAGCCCTAGGAGAGTTTTAGGGTTAGGGTTAGGGTTAGCATCAGCCCTATGATAGAATTAGGGTTAGGGTTAGCATCAGCCCTAGGATAGTGTTAGTGTTAGGGTTAGGTTTAGCATCAGCCCTAGGATAGTGTTAGGGTTAGGGTTGGCATCAGCCCTAGGATACTGTTAGGGTTAGAGTTAGGGTTAGCATCAGCCCTAGGATAGTGTTAGGGTTAGGGTTAGCATTAACCCTAGGATAGTGTTAGGGTTAGGGTTAGGGTTAACATCAGCCCTAATATAGTGTTAGGGTGAGGGTTAGCATCAGCCCTAGGATAGTGTTAGGGTTAGGGTTAGTGTTAGCATCAGACCTAGGATAGTGTTAGGGATAGGGTTAGCATCAGCCCTAGGATAGTTTTAGGATTAGGGTTAGGGTTAGCATCAGGCCTAGGATAGTGTTACGGTTAAGGTTAGCATCAGCATTAGGATAGTGTTAGGGTTAGAGTTAGGGCTAGCATCAGCCCTAGGATAGTGTTAGGGTTAGAATTAGCATCAGCCCTAGGATAGTGTTAGTGTTAGTGTTAGGGTTAGCATCAGCCATAGGATAGTGTTAGGGTTAGGGTTAGCCTAGGCCTAGGAGAGTGTTAGGGTTACGGTTAGGGTTAGCATCAGCCCTAGGATAGTATTAGGGTTAGGGTTAGCATCAGCCCTAGGATAGTGTTAGGGTTAGGGTTAGGTTTAGCATCAGCCCTAGGATAGTGTTAGGATTAGGGTTAGCATCAGCCCTAGGATAGTGTTTGGGTTAGGGTTAGGGTTAGCATAAGCCCTAGGATAGTGTTAGGGTTAGTGTTAGATCAGACCTAGGATCGTGTTAGAATTAGGGTTAGGGTTAGCATCGGCCCTAGGATAGTGTTAGGGTTAGGGATAGCATCAAGCCTAGGATAGTGTTAGGGTTAGGGTTAGCATCAGCCCTACGATAGTGTTAGGGTTAGGGTTAAGGTTAGCATCAGCCCCAGGATTCTGTTATGGTTAGGGTTAGCATCAGCCCTAGGATAGTGTTAGGGTTAGGGTTAGGGTTAGCCTCAGCCCTAGGATACTGTGAGGGTTATGGTTAGCATCAGCCCTACGATAGTGTTAGGGTTAGGGTTAGGGTTATCATCAGCCCTAGGATAGTGTTAGGGTTAGGGTTAGCATCAGCCCTAGGATACTGTTAGGGTTAGGGTTAGGGTTAGCATCAGCCCTAGGATAGTGTTAGGGTTAGGGTTAGCATCAGCACTAGGATAGTGTTAGGGTTAGGGTTAGGGTTAGCATCAGCCCTAGGAGAGTGTTAGGGTTAGGGTTACCATCAGCCCTAGGATAGTGTTAGGGTTAGCGTTACGGTTAGCATCAGCCCTAGGATAGTATTAGAGTTAGGGTCAGCATCAGCACTTGGATAGTGTTAGGGTTAGGGTTAGGGTTAGCCTCAGCGCTAGGATAGTGTTAGGGTTATGGTTAGCATCCGCCCTACGATAGTGTTAGGGTTAGGGTTAGCATCAGCCCTAGGATAGTGTTAGGGTTAGGGTTAGGGTTAGCATCAGCCCTATGATAGAATTAGGGTTAGGGTTAGCATCAGCCCTAGGATAGTGTTAGGGTTAGGGTTAGTGTTAGCTTCAGACCTAGGATAGTGTTAGGGTTAGGGTTAGCATCAACCCTAGGATAGTGTTAGGGTTAGGGTTAGGGTTACCATCAGGCCTAGGATAGTGTTACGGTTAGGGTTAGTATCAGCAAGAGGATAGTGTTAGGGTTAGGGTTAGGGCTAGCATCAGCCCTAGGATAGTGTTAGGGTTAGTGTTAGCATCAGCCCTAGGATAGTGTTAGTGTTAGGGTTAGGGTTAGCATCAGCCATAGGATAGTGTTAGGGTTAGGGTTAGCGTCAACCCTAGGAGAGTGTTAGGATTAGGGTTAGGGTTAGCATCAGCCCTAGGATAGTATTAGGGTTAGGGTTAGCATCAGCCCTAGGATAGTGTTAGGGTTAGGGTTAGGTTTAGCATCAGCCCTAGGATAGTGTTAGGATTAGGGTTAGCATCAGCCCTAGGATAGTGTTTGGGTTAGGGTTAGGGTTAGCATAAGCCATAGGATAGTGTTAGGGTTAGGGTTAGCATCAGACTTAGGATCGTGTTAGGGATAGGGTTAGGGTTAGCATCAGCCCTAGGATAGTGTTAGGGTTAGGGATAGCATCAAGCCTAGGATAGTGTTAGGGTTAGGGTTACCATCAGCCCTACGATAGTGTTAGGGTTAGGGTTAAGGTTAGCATCAGCCCCAGGATTCTGTTAGGGTTAGGGTTAGCATCAGCCCTAGGATAGTGTTAGGGTTAGGGTTACGGTTAGCCTCAGCCCTTGGATACTGTTAGGGTTATGGTTAGCATCAGCCCTACGATAGTGTTAGGGTTATGGTTAGGGTTAGCATCAGCCCTAGGATAGTGTTAGGGTTACGGTTAGCATCAGCCCTAGGATAGTGTTAGGGTTAGGGTTAGGATTAGCATCAGCCCTAGGATAGTGTTAGGGTTAGGGTTAGCATCAGCACTAGGATAGTGTTAGGGTTACGGTTAGGGTTAGCATCAGCCCTAGGAGAGTGTTAGGGTTAGGGTTAGCATCAGCCCTAGGATAGTGTTAGTGTTAGCGTTACGGTTAGCATCAGCCCTAGGATAGTATTAGAGTTAGGGTCAGCATCAGCCCTTGGATAGTGTTAGGGTTAGTGTTAGGGTTAGCCTCAGCGCTAGGATAGTGTTAGGGTTATGGTTAGCATCAGCCCTACGATAGTGTTAGCGTTAGGGTTAGCATCAGCCCTAGGATAGTGTTATGGTTAGTGTTAGGGTTAGCATCAGCCCTAGGATACTGTTAGGGTTAGGGTTAGCCTCAGCCCTAGGAGAGTTTTAGGGTTAGGGTTAGGGTTAGCATCAGCCCTATGATAGAATTAGGGTTAGGGTTAGCATCAGCCCTAGGATAGTGTTAGTGTTAGGGTTAGGTTTAGCATCAGCCCTAGGATAGTGTTAGGGTTAGGGTTGGCATCAGCCCTAGGATACTGTTAGGGTTAGAGTTAGGGTTAGCATCAGCCCTAGGATAGTGTTAGGGTTAGGGTTAGCATTAACCCTAGGATAGTGTTAGGGTTAGGGTTAGGGTTAACATCAGCCCTAATATAGTGTTAGGGTGAGGGTTAGCATCAGCCCTAGGATAGTGTTAGGGTTAGGGTTAGTGTTAGCATCAGACCTAGGATAGTGTTAGGGATAGGGTTAGCATCAGCCCTAGGATAGTTTTAGGATTAGGGTTAGGGTTAGCATCAGGCCTAGGATAGTGTTACGGTTAAGGTTAGCATCAGCATTAGGATAGTGTTAGGGTTAGAGTTAGGGCTAGCATCAGCCCTAGGATAGTGTTAGGGTTAGAATTAGCATCAGCCCTAGGATAGTGTTAGTGTTAGTGTTAGGGTTAGCATCAGCCATAGGATAGTGTTAGGGTTAGGGTTAGCCTAGGCCTAGGAGAGTGTTAGGGTTACGGTTAGGGTTAGCATCAGCCCTAGGATAGTATTAGGGTTAGGGTTAGCATCAGCCCTAGGATAGTGTTAGGGTTAGGGTTAGGTTTAGCATCAGCCCTAGGATAGTGTTAGGATTAGGGTTAGCATCAGCCCTAGGATAGTGTTTGGGTTAGGGTTAGGGTTAGCATAAGCCCTAGGATAGTGTTAGGGTTAGTGTTAGATCAGACCTAGGATCGTGTTAGGGTTAGGGTTAGGGTTAGCATCGGCCCTAGGATAGTGTTAGGGTTAGGGATAGCATCAAGCCTAGGATAGTGTTAGGGTTAGGGTTAGCATCAGCCCTACGATAGTGTTAGGGTTAGGGTTAAGGTTAGCATCAGCCCCAGGATTCTGTTAGGGTTAGGGTTAGCATCAGCCCTAGGATAGTGTTAGGGTTAGGGTTAGGGTTAGCCTCAGCCCTAGGATACTGTGAGGGTTATGGTTAGCATCAGCCCTACGATAGTGTTAGGGTTAGGGTTAGGGTTATCATCAGCCCTAGGATAGTGTTAGGGTTAGGGTTAGCATCAGCCCTAGGATACTGTTAGGGTTAGGGTTAGGGTTAGCATCAGCCCTAGGATAGTGTTAGGGTTAGGGTTAGCATCAGCACTAGGATAGTGTTAGGGTTAGGGTTAGGGTTAGCATCAGCCCTAGGAGAGTGTTAGGGTTAGGGTTACCATCAGCCCTAGGATAGTGTTAGGGTTAGCGTTACGGTTAGCATCAGCCCTAGGATAGTATTAGAGTTAGGGTCAGCATCAGCACTTGGATAGTGTTAGGGTTAGGGTTAGGGTTAGCCTCAGCGCTAGGATAGTGTTAGGGTTATGGTTAGCATCCGCCCTACGATAGTGTTAGGGTTAGGGTTAGCATCAGCCCTAGGATAGTGTTAGGGTTAGGGTTAGGGTTAGCATCAGCCCTATGATAGAATTAGGGTTAGGGTTAGCATCAGCCCTAGGATAGTGTTAGGGTTAGGGTTAGTGTTAGCTTCAGACCTAGGATAGTGTTAGGGTTAGGGTTAGCATCAACCCTAGGATAGTGTTAGGGTTAGGGTTAGGGTTACCATCAGGCCTAGGATAGTGTTACGGTTAGGGTTAGCATCAGCAAGAGGATAGTGTTAGGGTTAGGGTTAGGGCTAGCATCAGCCCTAGGATAGTGTTAGGGTTAGTGTTAGCATCAGCCCTAGGATAGTGTTAGTGTTAGGGTTAGGGTTAGCATCAGCCATAGGATAGTGTTAGGGTTAGGGTTAGCGTCAACCCTAGGAGAGTGTTAGGATTAGGGTTAGGGTTACCATCAGCCCTAGGATAGTATTAGGGTTAGGGTTATCATCAGCCCTAGGATAGTGTTAGGGTTAGGGTTAGGTTTAGCATCAGCCCTAGGATAGTGTTAGGATTAGGGTTAGCATCAGCCCTAGGATAGTGTTTGGGTTAGGGTTAGGGTTAGCATAAGCCATAGGATAGTGTTAGGGTTAGGGTTAGCATCAGACTTAGGATCGCGTTAGGGATAGGGTTAGGGTTAGCATCAGCCCTAGGATAGTGTTAGGGTTAGGGATAGCATCAAGCCTAGGATAGTGTTAGGGTTAGGGTTACCATCAGCCCTACGATAGTGTTAGGGTTAGGGTTAAGGTTAGCATCAGCCCCAGGATTCTGTTAGGATTAGGGTTAGCATCAGCCCTAGGATAGTGTTAGGGTTAGGGTTACGGTTAGCCTCAGCCCTGGGATACTGTTAGGGTTATGGTTAGCATCAGCCCTACGATAGTGTTAGGGTTATGGTTAGGGTTAGCATCAGCCCTAGGATAGTGTTAGGGTTACGGTTAGCATCAGCCCTAGGATAGTGTTAGGGTTAGGGTTAGGGTTAGCATCAGCCCTAGGATAGTGTTAGGGTTAGGGTTAGCATCAGCACTAGGATAGTGTTAGGGTTAGGGTTAGGGTTAGCATCAGCCCTAGGAGAGTGTTAGGGTTAGGGTTAGCATCAGCCCTAGGATAGTGTTAGGGTTAGCGTTACGGTTAGCATCCGCCCTAGGATAGCATTAGAGTTAGGGTCAGCATCAGCCCTCGGATAGTGTTAGGGTTAGGGTTAGGGTTAGTCTCAGCGCTAGGATAGTGTTAGGGTTATGGTTAGCATCCGCCCTACGATAGTGTTACGGTTAGGGTTAGCATCAGCCCTAGGATAGTGTTAGGGTTAGAGTTAGGGTTAGCATCAGCCCTATGATAGAATTAGTGTTAGGGTTAGCATCAGCCCTAGGATAGTGTTAGGGTTAGGGTTAGTGTTAGCTTCAGACCTAGGATAGTGTTAGGGTTAGGGTTAGCATCAACCCTAGGATAGTGTTAGGGTTAGGGTTAGGGTTACCATCAGGCCTAGGATAGTGTTACGGTTAGGGTTAGCATCAGCAAGAGGATAGTGTTAGGGTTAGGGTAAGGGCTAGCATCAGCCCTAGGATAGTGTTAGGGTTAGTGTTAGCATCAGCCCTAGGATAGTGTTAGTGTTAGGGTTAGGGTTAGCATCAGCCATAGGATAGTGTTAGGGTTAGGGTTAGCCTCAGCCCTAGGAGAGTGTTAGGATTAGGGTTAGGGTTAGCATCAGCCCTAGGATAGTATTCGGGTTAGGGTTAGCATCAGCCCTAGGATAGTGTTAGGGTTAGGGTTAGGTTTAGCATCAGCCTTAGGATAGTGTTAGGATTAGGGTTAGCATCAGCCCTAGGATAGTGTTTGGGTTAGGGTTAGGGTTAGCATAAGCCATAGGATAGTGTTAGGGTTAGGGTTAGCATCAGACTTAGGATCGTGTTAGGGATAGGGTTAGGGTTTGCATCAGCCCTAGGATAGTGTTAGGTTTAGGGATAGCATCAAGCCTAGGATAGTGTTAGGGTTAGGGTTACCATCAGCCCTACGATAGTGTTAGGGTTAGGGTTAAGGTTAGCATCAGCCCCAGGATTCTGTTAGGATTAGGGTTAGCATCAGCCCTAGGATAGTGTTAGGGTTAGGGTTACGGTTAGCCTCTGCCCAAGGATACTGTTAGGGTTATGGTTAGCATCAGCCCTACGATAGTGTTAGGGTTATGGTTAGGGTTAGCATCAGCCCTAGGATAGTGTTAGGGTTACGGTTAGCATCAGCCCTAGGATAGTGTTAGGGTTAGGGTTAGTGTTAGCTTCAGACCTAGGATAGTGTTAGGGTTAGGGTTAGCATCAACCCTAGGATAGTGTTAGGGTTAGGGTTAGGGTTAGCATCAGGCCTAGGATAGTGTTACGGTTAGGGTTAGCATCAGCATGAGGATAGTGTTAGGGTTAGGGTTAGGGCTAGCATCAGCCCTAGGATAGTGTTAGGGTTAGTGTTAGCATCAGCCCTAGGATAGTGTTAGTGTTAGGTTTAGGGTTAGCATCAGCCATAGGATAGTGTTAGGGTTAGGGTTAGCCTCAGCCCTAGGAGAGTGTTAGGATAAGGGTTAGGGTTAGCATCAGCCCTAGGATAGTATTAGGGTTAGGGTTAGCATCAGCCCTAGGATAGAGTTAGGGTTAGGGTTAGGTTTAGCATCAGCCCTAGGATAGTGTTAGGATTAGGGTTAGCATCAGCCCTAGGATAGTGTTTGGGTTAGGGTTAGGGTTAGCATAAGCCATAGGATAGCGTTAGGGTTAGGGTTAGCATCAGACTTAGGATCGTGTTAGGGTTAGGGTTAGGGTTAGCATCAGCCCTAGGATAGTGTTAGGGTTAGGGATAGCATCAAGCCTAGGATAGTGTTAGGGTTAGGGTTAGCATCAGCCCTACGATAGTGTTAGGGTTAGGGTTAAGGTTAGCATCAGCCCCAGGATTCTGTTAGGGTTAGGGTTAGCATCAGCCCTAGGATAGTGTTAGGGTTATGGTTACGGTTAGCCTCAGCCCTTGGATACTGTTAGGGTTATGGTTAGCATCAGCCCTACGATAGTGTTAGGGTTATGGTTAGGGTTAGCATCAGCCCTAGGATACTGTTAGGGTTACGGTTAGCATCAGCCCTAGGATAGTGTTAGGGTTAGGGTTAGGATTAGCATCAGCCCTAGGATAGTGTTAGGGTTAGGGTTAGCATCAGCACTAGGATAGTGTTAGGGTTACGGTTAGGGTTAGCATCAGCCCTAGGAGAGTGTTAGGGTTAGGGTTAGCATCAGCCCTAGGATAGTGTTAGGGTTAGCGTTACGGTTAGCATCAGCCCTAGGATAGTATTAGAGTTAGGGTCAGCATCAGCCCTTGGATAGTGTTAGGGTTAGGGTTAGGTTTAGCCTCAGAGCTAGGATAGTGTTAGGGTTATGGTTAGCATCAGCCCTACGATAGTGTTAGCGTTAGGGTTAGCATCAGCCCTAGGATAGTGTTATGGTTAGTGTTAGGGTTAGCATCAGCCCTAGGATACTGTTAGGGTTAGGGTTAGCCTCAGCCCTAGGAGAGTTTTAGGGTTAGGGTTAGGGTTAGCATCAGCCCTATGATAGAATTAGGGTTAGGGTTAGCATCAGCCCTAGGATAGTGTTAGTGTTAGGGTTAGGGTTAGCATCAGCCCTAGGATAGTGTTAGGGTTAGGGTTGGCATCAGCCTTAGGATACTGTTAGGGTTAGAGTTAGGGTTAGCATCAGCCCTAGGATAGTGTTAGGGTTAGGGTTAGCATTAACCCTAGGATAGTGTTAGGGTTAGGGTTAGGGTTAACATCAGCCCTAATATAGTGTTAGGGTGAGGGTTAGCATCAGCCCTAGGATAGTGTTAGGGTTAGGGTTAGTGTTAGCATCAGACCTAGGATAGTGTTAGGGTTAGGGTTAGCATCAGCCCTAGGATAGTTTTAGGATTAGGGTTAGGGTTAGCATCAGGCCTAGGATAGTGTTACGGTTAAGGTTAGCATCAGCATTAGGATAGTGTTAGGGTTAGAGTTAGGGCTAGCATCAGCCCTAGGATAGTGTTAGGGTTAGAATTAGCATCAGCCCTAGGATAGTGTTAGTGTTAGTGTTAGGGTTAGCATCAGCCATAGGATAGTGTTAGGGTTAGGGTTAGCCTAGGCGTAGGAGAGTGTTAGGGTTACGGTTAGGGTTAGCATCAGCCCTAGGATAGTAATAGGGTTAGGGTTAGCATCAGCCCTAGGATAGTGTTAGGGTTAGGGTTAGGTTTAGCATCAGCCCTAGGATAGTGTTAGGATTAGGGTTAGCATCAGCCCTAGGATAGTGTTTGGGTTAGGGTTAGGGTTAGCATAAGCCCTAGGATAGTGTTAGGGTTAGGGTTAGATCAGACCTAGGATCGTGTTAGGGTTAGGGTTAGGGTTAGCATCGGCCCTAGGATAGTGTTAGGGTTAGGGATAGCATCAAGCCTAGGATAGTGTTAGGGTTAGGGTTAGCATCAGCCCTACGATAGTGTTAGGGTTAGGGTTAAGGTTAGCATCAGCCCCAGGATTCTGTTAGGGTTAGGGTTAGCATCAGCCCTAGGATAGTGTTAGGGTTAGTGTTAGGGTTAGCCTCAGCCCTAGGATACTGTGAGGGTTATGGTTAGCATCAGCCCTACGATAGTGTTAGGGTTAGGGTTAGGGTTATCATCAGCCCTAGGATAGTGTTAGGGTTAGGGTTAGCATCAGCCCTAGGATACTGTTAGGGTTAGGGTTAGGGTTAGCATCAGCCCTAGGATAGTGTTAGGGTTAGGGTTAGCATCAGCACTAGGATAGTGTTAGGGTTAGGGTTAGCATCAGCCCTATGATAGTGTTAGGGTTAGCGTTACGGTTAGCATCAGCCCTAGGATAGTATTAGAGTTAGGGTCAGCATCAGCACTTGGATAGTGTTAGGGTTAGGGTTCGGGTTAGCATCAGCCCTAGGAGAGTGTTAGGGTTAGGGTTAGCATCAGCCCTAGGATAGTGTTAGGGTTAGCGTTACGGTTAGCATCAGCCCTAGGATAGTATTAGAGTTAGGGTCAGCATCAGCACTTGGATAGTGTTAGGGTTAGGGTTCGGGTTAGCCTCAGCGCTAGGATAGTGTTAGGGTTACGGTTAGCATCAGCCCTACGATAGTGTTAGGGTTAGGGTTAGCATCAGCCCTAGGATAGTGTTAGGGTTAGGGTTAGGGTTAGCATCAGCCCTATGATAGAATTAGGGTTAGGGTTAGCATCAGCCCTAGGATAGTGTTAGGGTTAGGGTTAGTGTTAGCTTCAGACCTAGGATAGTGTTAGGGTTAGGGTTAGCATCAACCCTAGGATAGTGTTAGGGTTAGGGTTAGGGTTACCATCAGGCCTAGGATAGTGTTACGGTTAGGGTTAGCCTCAGCCCTAGGATAGTGTTAGGGTTAGGGTTAGCCTCAGCCCTAGGAGAGTGTTAGGGTTAGGGTTAGGGTTAGCATCAGCCCAAGGACAGTGTTAGGGTTAGGGTTAGGGTGAGCATCAGCCCTAGGATAGTGTTCGGGTTAGTGTTAGGGTTAGCATCAGCCCTAGCATAGTGTTAGGGTTAGGGTTAGCCTCAGCCCTAGGAGAGTGTTAGGGTTAGGGTTAGGGTTAGCATCATCCCTAGGATAGTGTTAGGGTTAGGGTTAGCATCAGCCCTAGGATAGTGTTAGGGTTAGGGTTAGTGTTAGCATCAGACCTAGGATAGTGTTAGGGTTATGGTCAGCATCAGCCCTAGGATAGCGTTGGGTTAGGGTTAGGGTTTGCATCAGCCCTAGGATAGTGTTAGGGTTAGGGTTAGCATCAGACCTAGGATAGTGTTAGGGTTAGGGTTAGGGTTGGCATCAGCCCTAGGATGGTATTAGGGTTAGGGTTACGGTTATCATCAGGCCCAGGATAGTGTTAGGTTTAGGGTTAGCATCAGCCCTAGGATAGCGTTAGGGTTAGGGTTAGGGTTAGCATCAGCCCTAGGATAGTGTTAGGGTTAAGGTTAGTGTTAGCATCAGACCTAGGATAGTGTTAGCGTTATGGTTAGCATCAGCCCTAGGATAGTGTTAGGGTTAGGGTTAGTGTTAGCTTCAGACCTAGGATAGTGTTAGGGTTAGGGTTAGCATCAACCCTAGGATAGTGTTACGGTTAGGGTTAGGGTTAGCATCAGGCCTAGGATAGTGTTAGGGTTAGTGTTAGCATCAGCCCTAGGATAGTGTTAGTGTTAGGGTTAGGGTTAGCATCAGCCATAGGATAGTGTTATGGTTAGGGTTAGCCTCAGCCCTAGGAGAGTGTTAGGGTTAGGGTTAAGGTTAGCATCAGCCCTAGGATAGTGTTAGGGTTAGGGTTAGGGTGAGCATCAGCCCTAGGATATTGTTAGGGTTAGGGTTAGGGTTAGCATCAGCCCTAGCATAGTGTTAGGGTTAGGGTTAACCTCAGCCCTAGGAGAGTGTTAGCGTTAGGGTTAGGGTTAGCATCATCCCTAGGATAGTGTTAGGGTTAGGGTTAGCATCAGCCCTAGGATAGTGTTAGGGTTAGGGTTAGTGTTAGCATCAGAACTAGGATAGTGTTAGGGTTATGGTTAGCATCAGCCCTAGGATAGGGTTGGGTTAGGGTTAGGGTTAGCATCGGCCCTAGGATAGTGTTAGGGTTAGGGTTAGCATCAGACCTAGGATAGTGTTAGCGTTATGGTTAGCATCAGCCCTAGGATAGTGTTAGGGTTAGGGTTAGTGTTAGCTTCAGACCTAGGATAGTGTTAGGGTTAGGGTTAGCATCAACCCTAGGATAGTGTTAGGGTTAGGTTTAGGGTTAGCATCAGGCCTAGGATAGTGTTACGGTTAGGGTTAGCATCAGCATGAGGATAGTGTTAGGGTTAGGGTTAGGGCTAGCATCAGCCCTAGGATAGTGTTAGGGTTAGTGTTAGCATCAGCCCTAGGATAGTGTTAGTGTTAGGGTTAGGGTTAGCATCAGCCATAGGATAGTGTTAGGGTTAGGGTTAGCCTCAGCCCTAGGAGAGTGTTAGGATTAGGGTTAGGGTTAGCATCAGCCCTAGGATAGTATTAGGGTTAGGGTTAGCATCAGCCCTAGGATAGTGTTAGGGTTAGGGTTAGGTTTAGCATCAGCCCTAGGATAGTGTTAGGATTAGGGTTAGCATCAGCCCTAGGATAGTGTTTGGGTTAGGGTTAGGGTTAGCATAAGCCATAGGATAGTGTTAGGGTTAGGGTTAGCATCAGACTTAGGATCGTGTTAGGGTTAGGGTTAGGGTTAGCATCAGCCCTAGGATAGTGTTAGGGTTAGGGTTAGCATCAGCCCTATGATAGTGTTAGGGTTAGGGTTAAGGTTAGCATCAGCCCCAGGATTCTGTTAGGGTTAGGGTTAGAATCAGCCCTAGGATAGTGTTAGGGTTAGGGTTACGGTTAGCCTCAGCCCTAGGATACTGTTAGGGTTATGGTTAGCATCAGCCCTACGATAGTGTTAGGGTTATGGTTAGGGTTAGCATCAGCCCTAGGATAGTGTTAGGGTTACGGTTAGCATCAGCCCTAGGATAGTGTTAGGGTTAGGGTTAGGGTTAGCATCAGCCCTAGGATAGTGTTAGGGTTAGGGTTAGCATCAGCACTAGGATAGTGTTAGGGTTAGGGTTAGGGTTAGCATCAGCCCTAGGAGAGTGTTAGGGTTAGGGTTAGCATCAGCCCTAGGATAGTGTTAGGGTTAGCGTTACGGTTAGCATCAGCCCTAGGATAGTATTAGAGTTAGGGTCAGCATCAGCCCTTGGATAGTGTTAGGGTTAGGGTTAGGGTTAGCCTCAGCGCTAGGATAGTGTTAGGGTTATGGTTAGCATCAGCCCTACGATAGTGTTAGCGTTAGGGTTAGCATCAGCCCTAGGATAGTGTTATGGTTAGTGTTAGGATTAGCATCAGCCCTAGGATACTGTTAGGGTTAGGGTTAGCCTCAGCCCTAGGAGAGTGTTAGGGTTAGGGTTAGGGTTAGCATCAGCCCTATGATAGAATTAGGGTTAGGGTTAGCATCAGCCCTAGGATAGTGTTAGGGTTAGGGTTAGGTTTAGCATCAGCCCTAGGATAGTGTTAGGGTTAGGGTTGGCATCAGCCCTAGGATACTGTTAGGGTTAGAGTTAGGGTTAGCATCAGCCCTAGGATAGTGTTAGGGTTAGGGTTAGCATCAACCCTAGGATAGTGTTAGGGTTAGGGTTAGGGTTAACATCAGCCCTAATATAGTGTTAGGGTGAGGGTTAGCAACAGCCCTAGGATAGTGTTAGGGTTACGGTTAGTGTTAGCATCAGGCCTAGGATAGTGTTAGGGTTAGGGTTAGCATCAGCCCTAGGATAGTTTTAGGATTAGGGTTAGGGTTAGCATCAGGCCTAGGATAGTGTTACCGTTAAGGTTAGCATCAGCATTAGGATAGTGTTAGGGTTAGAGTTAGGGCTAGCATCAGCCCTAGGATAGTGTTAGGGTTAGAATTAGCATCAGCCCTAGGATAGTGTTAGTGTTAGTGTTAGGGTTAGCATAAGCCATAGGATAGTGTTAGGGTTAGGGTTAGCCTAGGCCTAGGAGAGTGTTAGGGTTACGGTTAGGGTTAGCATCAGCCCTAGGATAGTATTAGGGTTAGGGTTAGCATCAGCCCTAGGATAGTGTTAGGGTTAGGGTTAGGTTTAGCATCAGCCCTAGGATAGTGTTAGGATTAGGGTTAGCATCAGCCCTAGGATAGTGTTTGGGTTAGGGTTAGGGTTAGCATAAGCCCTAGGATAGTGTTAGGGTTAGGGTTAGCATCAGACCTAGGATCGTGTTAGGGTTAGGGTTAGGGTTAGCATCAGCCCTAGGATAGTGTTAGGGTTAGGGTTAGCATCAGCCCTACGATAGTGTTATGGTTAGGGTTAAGGTTAGCATCAGCCCCAGGATTCTCTTAGGGTTAGGGTTAGCATCAGCCCTAGGATAGTTTTAGGGTTAGGGTTAGGGTTAGCCTCAGCCCTAGGATACTGTGAGGGTTATGGTTAGCATCAGCCCTACGATAGTGTTAGGGTTAGGGTTAGGGTTATCATCAGCCCTAGGATAGTGTTAGGGTTAGGGTTAGCATCAGCCCTAGGATACTGTTAGGGTTAGGGTTAGGGTTACCATCAGCCCTAGCAGAGTGTTAGGGTTAGGGTTAGCATCAGCCCTAGGATAGTGTTAGGGTTAGCGTTACGGTTAGCATCAGCCCTAGGATAGTATTAGAGTTAGGGTCAGCATCAGCACTTGGATAGTGTTAGGGTTAGAATTAGCATCAGCCTTAGGATAGTGTTAGTGTTAGTGTTAGGGTTAGCATCAGCCATAGGATAGTGTTAGGGTTAGGGTTAGCCTAGGCCAAGGAGAGTGTTAGGGTTAGGGTTAGGGTTAGCATGAGCCCTAGGATAGTATTAGGGTTAGGGTTAGCATCAGCCCTAGGATAGTGTTAGGGTTAGGGTTAGGTTTAGCATCAGCCCTAGGATAGTGTTAGGATTAGGGTTAGCATCAGCCCTAGGATAGTGTTAGGGTTAGTGTTAGGGTTAGCATCAGCCCTAGGATACTGTTAGGGTTAGGTTTAGCCTCAGCCCTAGGAGAGTGTTAGGGTTAGGGTTAGGGTTAGCATCAGCCCTATGATAGAATTAGGGTTAGGGTTAGCATCAGCCCTAGGATAATGTTAGGGTTAGGGTTAGTGTTAGCTTCAGACCTAGGATAGTGTTAGGGTTAGGGTTAGCATCAACCCTAGGATAGTGTTAGGGTTAGGGTTAGGGTTACCATCAGGCCTAGGATAGTGTTACGGTTAGGGTTAGCATCAGCAAGAGGATAGTGTTAGGGTTAGGGTTAGGGCTAGCATCAGCCCTAGGATAGTGTTAGGGTTAGTGTTAGCATCAGCCCTAGGATAGTGTTAGTGTTAGGGTTAGGGTTAGCATCAGCCCTAGGATAGTATTAGGGTTAGGGTTAGCATCAGCCCTAGGATAGTGTTAGGGTTAGGGTTAGGTTTAGCATCAGCCCTAGGATAGTGTTAGGATTAGGGTTAGCATCAGCCCTAGGATAGTGTTTGGGTTAGGGTTAGGGTTAGCATAAGCCATAGGATAGTGTTAGGGTTAGGGTTAGCATCAGACTTAGGATCGTGTTAGGGATAGGGTTAGGGTTAGCATCAGCCCTAGGATAGTGTTAGGGTTAGGGATAGCATCAAGCCTAGGATAGTGTTAGGGTTAGTGTTACCATCAGCCCTACGATAGTGTTAGGGTTAGGGTTAAGGTTAGCATCAGCCCCAGGATTCTGTTAGGATTAGGTTTAGCATCAGCCCTAGGATAGTGTTAGGGTTAGGGTTACGGTTAGCCTCAGCCCTAGGATACTCTTATGTTATGGTTAGCATCAGCCCTACGATAGTGTTAGGGTTATGGTTAGGGTTAGCATCAGCCCTAGGATAGTGTTAGGGTTAGGGTTAGCATCAGCCCTAGGATAGTGTTAGGGTTAGCGTTACGGTTAGCATCAGCCCTAGGATAGTATTAGGGTTAGGGTCAGCATCAGCCCTTGGATAGTGTTAGGGTTAGGGTTAGGGTTAGCCTCAGCGCTAGGATAGTGTTAGGGTTATGGTTAGCATCAGCCCTACGATAGTGTTAGGGTTAGGGTTAGCATCAGCCCTAGGTTAATGTTATGGTTAGTGTTAGGGTTAGCATCAGCCCTAGGATACTGTTAGGGTTAGGGTTAGCCTCAGCCCTAGGAGAGTGTTAGGGTTAGGGTTAGGGTTAGCATCAGCCCTATGATAGAATTAGGGTTAGGGTTAGCATCAGCCCTAGGATAGTGTTAGGGTTAGGGTTAGGTTTAGCATCAGCCCTAGGATAGTGTTAGGGTTAGGGTTGGCATCAGCCCTAGGATACTGTTAGGGTTAGAGTTAGGGTTAGCATCAGCCCTAGGATAGTGTTAGGGTTAGGGTTAGGGTTAACATCAGCCCTAATATAGTGTTAGGGTGAGGGTTAGCATCAGCCCTAGGATAGTGTTAGGGTTAGGGTTAGTGTTAGCATCAGACCTAGGATAGTGTTAGGGTTAGGGTTAGCATCAGCCCTAGGATAGTTTTAGGATTAGGGTTAGGGTTAGCATCAGGCCTAGGATAGTGTTACGGTTAAGGTTAGCATCAGCATTAGGATAGTGTTAGGGTTAGAGTTAGGGCTAGCATCAGCCCTAGGATAGTGTTAGGGTTAGAATTAGCATCAGCCCTAGGATAGTGTTAGTGTTAGTGTTAGGGTTAGCATCAGCCATAGGATAGTGTTAGGGTTAGGGTTAGCATCAGCCCTAGGATAGTGTTTGGGTTAGGGTTAGGGTTAGCATAAGCCCTAGGATAGTATTAGGGTTAGGGTTAGCATCAGCCCTAGGATAGTGTTAGGGTTAGGGTTAGGTTTAGCATCAGCCCTAGGATAGTGTTAGGATTAGGGTTAGCATCAGCCCTAGGATAGTGTTTGGGTTAGGGTTAGGGTTAGCATAAGCCCTAGGATAGTGTTAGGGTTAGGGTTAGCATCAGACCTAGGATCGTGTTAGGGTTAGGGTTAGGGTTAGCATCAGCCCTAGGATAGTGTTAGGGTTAGGGATAGCATCAAGCCTAGGATAGTGTTAGGGTTAGGGTTAGCATCAGCCCTACGATAGTGTTAGGGTTAGGGTTAAGGTTAGCATCAGCCCCAGGATTCTGTTAGGGTTAGGGTTAGCATCAGCCCTAGGATAGTGTTAGGGTTAGGGTTAGGGTTAGCCTCAGCCCTAGGATACTGTGAGGGTTATGGTTAGCATCAGCCCTACGATAGTGTTAGGGTTAGGGTTAGGGTTAGCATCAGCCCTAGGATAGTGTTAGTGTTAGGGTTAGCATCAGCCCTAGGATAGTGTTAGGGTTAGGGTTAGGGTTAGCATCAGCCCTAGGATAGTGTTAGGGTTAGGGTTAGCATCAGCACTAGGATAGTGTTAGGGTTAGGGTTAGGGTTAGCATCAGCCCTAGGAGAGTGTTAGGGTTAGGGTTAGCATCAGCCCTAGGAGAGTGTTAGGGTTAGCGTTAGGGTTAGCATCAGCCCCAGGATAGTATTAGAGTTAGGGTCAGCATCAGCCCTTGGATAGTGTTAGGGTTAGGGTTAGGGTTAGCCTCAGCGCTAGGATAGTGTTAGGGTTATGGTTAGCATCCGCCCTACGATAGTGTTAGGGTTAGGGTTAGTATCAGCCCTAGGATAGTGTTAGAGTTAGTGTTAGGGTTAGCATCAGCCCTAGGATACTGTTAGGGTTAGGTTTAGCCTCAGCCCTAGGAGAGTGTTAGGGTTAGGGTTAGGGTTAGCATCAGCCCTATGATAGAATTAGGGTTAGGGTTAGCATCAGCCCTAGGATAGTGTTAGGGTTAGGGTTAGGTTTAGCATCAGCCCTAGGATAGTGTTATGTTTAGGGTTAGCATCAGCCCTAGGATAGTGTTCGGGTTAGGGTTAGCATCAGCCCTAGGATAGTGTTAGGGTAAGTATTAGGGTTAGCATTAGCCCTAGAATAATGTTGGAGTTAGGCTTAGCCTCAACCCTGTTATAGTGTTAGGGTTAGGGTTAGGGTTAGCATCAGCCCTAGGATAGCGTTATGGTTAGGGTTAGGGTTAGCATCAGCCCTAGGATAGTGTTAGGGTTAGTGTCAGCATCAGCCTTAGGATAGTGTTAGGGTTAGGGTTAGCATCAGCCCTAGGATAGTGTTAGTGTTATTGTTAGGGTTAGCATCAGCCCTAGGATACTGTTAGGGTTAGGGTTAGGGTTAGCATCAGCCCTAGGATAGTGTTAGGGTTAGGGTTGGCATCAGCCCTAGGATAGTGTTAGGGTTAGAGTTAGGGTTAGCATCAGCCCTAATATAGTGTTAGGGTTAGGGTTGGCCTCAGCCCTAGGATAGTGTTAGGGTTAGGGTTAGGGTTAGCATCAGCCCTAATATAGTGTTAGGGTGAGGGTTAGCATCAGCCCTAGGATAGTGTTAGGGTTAGGGTTAGTGTTAGCATCAGACCTAGGATAGTGTTAGGGTTATGGTTAGCATCAGCCCTAGGATAGCGTTTGGGTTATGGTTAGGGTTAGCATCAGCCCTGGGATAGTGTTAGGGTTAGGGTTAGCATCAGACCTAGGATAGTGTTAGGGTTAGGGTTAGGGTTGGCATCAGCCCTAGGATGGTATTAGGGTTAGGGTTAGGGTTATCATCAGGCCTAGGATAGTGTTACGGTTAGGGTTAGCATCAGCATTAGGATAGTGTTAGGGTTAGGTTTAGGGCTAGCATCAGCCAGAGGATAGTGTTAGGGTTAGTGTTAGCATCAGCCCTAGGATAGTGTTAGTGTTAGTGTTAGGGTTAGCATCAGCCATAGGATAGTGTTAGTGTTAGGGTTAGCCTCAGCCCTAGGAGAGTGTTAGGGTTAGGGTTAGGGTTAGCATCAGCCCTAGGATAGTGTTAGGGTTAGGGTTAGGGTTAGCATCAGCCCTAGGATAGTGTTAGGGTTAGGGTTAGGGTTAGCATCAGACCTAGCATTGTGTTAGGGTTAGGGTTAACCTCAGCCCTAGGAGAGTGTTAGGGTTAGGGTTAGGGTTAGCATCATCCCTAGGATAGTGTTAGGGTTAGGGTTAGCATCAGCCCTAGGATAGTGTTAGGGTTAGGGTTAGTGTTAGCATCAGACCTAGGATAGTGTTAGGGTTGTGTTTAGCATCAGCCCTAGGATAGCGTTTGGGTTATGGTTAGGGTTAGCATCAGCCCTAGGATAGTGTTAGGGTTAGGGTTAATGTTAGCATCAGCCCTAGGATACTGTTAGGGTTAGGGTTAGCATCAGCCCAAGGATAGTGTTAGGGTTAGGGTTAGGGTTAGCCTCAGCCCTAGGATAGTGTTAGGGTTATGGTTAGCATCAGCCCTACGACAGTGTTAGGGTTAGGGTTAGGGTTAGCATCAGTACCTAGGATAGTGTTAGGGTTAGGGTTAGCATCAGCCCTAGGATAGTGTTAGGGTTAGGGTTAGGGTTAGCAACAGCCCTAGGATAGTGTTAGGGTTAGGGTTAGGGATAGCATCAGCCCTAGGAGAGTGTTAGGGTTAGGGTTAGCATCAGCCCTAGGATAGTGTTAGGTTTAGCGTTACGGTTAGCATCAGCCCTAGGATAGTGTTAGAGTTAGGGTCAGCATCAGCCCATGGATAGTGTTAGGGTTAGGTTTAGGGTTAGCCTCAGCGTTAGGATAGTGTTAAGGTTATGGTTAGCATCAGTCCTACGATAATGTTAGGGTTAGGGTTAGCATCAGCCCTTGGATAGTGTTAGGGTTAGTGTTAGGGTTAGCATCAGCCCTAGGATAGTGTTAGGGTTAGGGTTAGCCTCAGCCCTAGGAGAGTGTTAGGGTTAGGGTTAGGGTTAGCATCAGCCCTAGGATAGTATTAGGGTTAGGATTAGCATCAGCCCTAGGATAATGTTAGAGTTAGGGTTAGCATCAAACCTGTTATAGTGTTAGGGTTAGGGTTAGGGTTAGCATCAGCCCTAGGATAGTGTTAGCGTTAGGGTTACGGTTAGCTTCAGCCCTAGGATAGTATTATGGTTAGGGTTAGGTTTAGACTTAACATCAACCCTAGGATAGTGTTACGGTTATGGTTAGGGTTAGCATCAGCCCTAGGATAGTGTTAGGTTTAGGGTTAGGGTTAGCATCAGCCCTAGGATCGTGTTAGGGTTAGGGTCAGCATCAGCGTTAGGATAGTGTTAGGGTTAGGGTGAGCATCATCCCTAGGATAGTGTTAGGGTTAGGGTTAGGGTTAGCAAAAGTCCTAGGATAGTGTTAGGGTTAGGGTTAGCATCAGCCATAGGAGAGTGTTAGGGTTAGGGTTAGCATCAGCCCTAGGATAGTGTTAGGGTTAGCGTTACGGTTAGCATCAGCCCTAGGATAGTATTAGAGTTAGGGTCAGCATCAGCCCTTGGATAGTGTTAGGGTTAGGGTTAGGGTTAGCCTCAGCGCTAGGATAGTGTTAAGGTTATGGTTAGCATCAGCCCTACGATAGTGTTAGGGTTAGGGTTAGCATCAGCCCTAGGATAGTGTTAGGGTTAGGGTTAGGGTTAGCATCAGCCCTATGATAGAATTAGGGTTAGGGTTAGCATCAGCCCTAGGAGAGTGTTAGGGTTAGGGTTAGGTTTAGCATCAGCCCTAGGATAGTGTTAGGGTTAGGGTTGGCATCAGCCCTAGGATACTGTTAGGGTTAGAGTTAGGGTTAGCATCAGCCCTAGGATAGTGTTAGGGTTAGGGTTAGCATCAGCCCTAGGATAGTGTTAGGGTTAGGGTTAGGGTTAGCATCAGCCCTAATATAGTGTTAGGGTGAGGGTTAGCATCAGCCCTAGGATAGTGTTAGGGTTAGGGTTAGGGCTAGCATCAGCCCTAGGATAGTGTTAGGGTTAGAATTAGCATCAGCCCTAGGATATTGTTAGTGTTAGTGTTAGGGTTAGCATCAGCCATAGGATAGTGTTAGGGTTAGGGTTAGCCTCAGCCCTAGGAGAGTGTTAGGGTTAGGGTTAGGGTTAGCATCAGCCCTAGGATAGTATTAGGGTTAGGGTTAGCATCAGCCCTAGGATAGTGTTAGGGTTAGGGTTAGGGTTTGGTTTAGCATCAGCCCTAGGATAGTGTTAGGATTAGGGTTAGCATCAGCCCTAGGATAGTGTTTGGGTTATTGTTAGGGTTAGCATAAGCCCTAGGATAGTGTTAGTGTTAGGGTTAGCATCAGATCTAGGATCGTGTTAGGGTTAGGGTTAGGGTTAGCATCAGCCCTAGGATAGTGTTAGGGTTAGGGATAGCATCAAGCCTAGGATAGTGTTAGGGTTAGGGTTAGCATCAGCCCTACGATAGTGTTAGTGTTAGGGTTAAGGTTAGCATCAGCCCCAGGATTCTGTTAGGGTTAGGGTTATCATCAGCCCTAGGATAGTGTTAGGGTTAGGGTTAGGGTTAGCCTCAGCCCTAGGATACTGTTAGGGTTATGGTTAGCATCAGCCCTACGATAGTGTTAGGGTTAGGGTTAGGGTTAGCATCAGCCCTAGGATAGTGTTAGGGTTAGGGTTAGCATCAGCCCTAGGATAGTGTTAGGGTTAGGGTTAGCATCAGCCCTGGATAGTGTTAGGGTTAGGGTTAGCATCAGCACTAGGATAGTGTTAGGGTTAGGGTTAGGGTTAGCATCAGCCCTAGGAGAGTGTTAGGGTTAGGGTTAGCATCAGCCCTAGGATAGTGTTAGGGTTAGCGTTACGGTTAGCATGAGCCCTAGGATAGTATTAGAGTTAGCGTCAGCATCAGCCCTTGGAGAGTGTTAGGGTTAGGGTTAGGGTTAGCATCAGCCCTAGGATAGTGTTAGGGTTATGGTTCGCATCCGCCCTACGATAGTGTTAGGGTTAGGGTTAGCATCAGCCCTAGGATAGTGTTAGGGTTAGTGTTAGGGTTAGCATCAGCCCTAGGATACTGTTAGGGTTAGGTTTAGCCTCAGCCCTAGGAGAATGTTAGGGTTAGGGTTAGGGTTAGCATCAGCCCTATGATAGAATTAGGGTTAGGGTTAGCATCAGCCCTAGGATAGTGTTCGGGTTAGGGTTAGCATCAGCCCTGGGATAGTGTTAGGGTAAGTATTAGGGTTAGCATTAGCCCTAGGATAATGTTGGAGTTAGGGTTAGCCTCAACCCTGTTATAGTGTTAGGGTTAGGGTTAGGGTTAGCAAGCCCTAGGATAGCGTTATGGTTAGGGTTAGGGTTAGCATCAGCCCTAGGATAGTGTTAGGGTTAGTGTCAGCATCAGCCTTAGGATAGTGTTAGGGTTAGGGTTAGCATCAGCCCTAGGATAGTGTTAGTGTTATTGTTAGGGTTAGCATCAGCCCTAGGATACTGTTAGGGTTATGGTTAGCATCAGCCCTACGATAGTGTTAGGGTTAGGGTTAGGGTTAGCATCAGCCCTAGGATAGTATTAGGGTTAGGGTTAGCATCAGCCCTAGGATAGTGTTATGGTTAGGGTTAGGGTTAGCATCAGCCCTAGGATAGTGTTAGGGTTAGGGTTAGCATCAGCACTAGGATAGTGTTAGGGTTAGGGTTAGCATCAGCCCTATGATAGTGTTAGGGTTAGCGTTACGGTTAGCATCAGCCCTAGGATAGTATTAGAGTTAGGGTCAGCATCAGCCCTTGGATAGTGTTAGGGTTAGGGTTAGGGTTAGCCTCAGCGCTAGGATAGTGTTAGGGTTATGGTTAGCATCAGCCCTACGATAGTGTTAGGGTTAGTGTTAGCATCAGCCCTAGGATAGTGTTAGGGTTAGTGTTCAGGTTAGCATCAGCCCTAGGATACTGTCAGGGTTAGGGTTAGCATCAGCCCTAGGATAGTGTTCGGGTTAGGGTTAGCATCAGACCTAGGATAGTGTTAGTGTAAGTATTAGGGTTAGCATCAGCCCTAGGATAATGTTGGAGTTAGGGTTAGCCTCAACCCTGTTATAGTGTTAGGGTTAGGGTTAGGGTTAGCATCAGCCCTAGGATAGTGTTATGGTTAGGGTTAGGGTTAGCATCAGCCCTAGGATAGTGATACGGTTAGTGTCAGCATCAGCCTTAGGATAGTGTTAGGGTTAGGGTTAGCATCAGCCCTAGGATAGTGTTAGTGTTATTGTTAGGGTTAGCATCAGCCCTAGGATACTGTTAGGGTTAGTGTTAGGGTTAGCATCAGCCCTAGGATAGTGTTAGAGTTAGGGTTGGCATCAGCCCTAGGATAGTGTTAGGGTTAGAGTTAGGGTTAGCATCAGCCCTAGGATAGTGTTAGGGTTAGGGTTGGCATCAGCCCTAGGATAGCGTTAGGGTTAGTGTTAGGGTTAGCATCAGCCCTAGGATAGTGTTAGGGTTAGGGTTAGCCTCAGCCCTAGGAGAGTGTTAGGGTTAGGGTTAGGGTTAGCATCAGCCCTAGGATAGTATTAGGGTTAGGGTTAGCATCAGCCCTAGGATAGTGTTAGGGTTAGGGTTAGCATCAGCCCTAGGATAGTGTTAGGTTCAGGGTTAGCATCAGACCTAGGATAGTGTTAGGGTAAGTGTTAGGGTTAGCATCAGCCCTAGGATAATGTTAGAGTTAGGGGTAGCATCAACCCTGTTATAGTGTCAGGGTTAGGGTTAGGGTTAGCATCAGCCCTAGGATAGTGTTAGCGTTAGGGTTACGGTTAGCTTCAGCCCTAGGATAGTATTAGGGTTAGGGTTAGTTTTAGACTTAGCATCAGCACTAGGATAGTGTTACGGTTATGGTTAGGGTTAGCATCAGCCCTAGGATAGTGTTAGGTTTAGGGTTAGGGTTAGCATCAGCCATAGGATAGTGTTAAGGTTAGGGTCAGCATCAGCGTTAGGATAGTGTTAGGGTTAGGGTGAGCATCATCCCTAGGATAGTGTTAGGGTTAGGGTTAGGGTTAGCAAAAGCCCTAGGATAGTGTTAGGGTTAGGGTTAGCATCAGCCCTAGGAGAGTGTTAGGGTTAGGGTTAGCATCAGCCCTAGGATAGTGTTAGGGTTAGCGTTACGGTTAGCATCAGCCCTAGGATAGTATTAGAGTTAGGGTCAGCATCAGCCCTTGGATAGTGTTAGGGTTAGGGTTAGGGTTAGCCTCAGCGCTAGGATAGTGTTAGGGTAATGTTTAGCATCAGCCCTACGATAGTGTTAGGGTTAGGGTTAGCATCAGCCCTAGGATAGTGTTAGGGTTAGTGTTAGGGTTAGCATCAGCCCTAGGATACTGTTAGGATTAGGGTTAGCCTCAGCCCTAGGAGAGTGTTAGTGTTAGGGTTAGGGTTAGCATCAGCCCTATTATAGAAGTAGGGTTACGGTTAGCATCAGCCCTAGGATAGTGTTAGGGTTAGGGTTAGGTTTAGCATCAGCCCTAGGATAGTGTTAGGGTTAGGGTTGGCATCAGCCCTAGGATAGTGTTAGGGTTAGAGTTAGGGTTAGCATCAGCCCTAGGATAGTGTTAGTGTTAGGGTTAGCATCAGCCCTAGGATAGTGTTAGGGTTAGGGTTAGGGTTAGCATCAGCCCTAATATAGTGTTAGGGTGAGGGTTAGCATCAGCCCTAGGATAGTGTTAGGGTTAGGGTTAGTGTTAGCATCAGACCTAGGATAGTGTTAGGGTTAGGGTTAGCATCAGCCCTAGGATAGTGTTAGGGTTAGGGTTAGGGTTAGCATCAGACCTAGGATAGTGTTAGGGTTAGGGTTAGCATCAGCCGTAGGATAGTGTTAGGGTTAGGGTTAGGGTTAGCATCAGGCATAGGATAGTGTTACGGTTAGGGTTAGCATCAGCATTAGGATAGTGTTATGGTTAGGTTTAGGGCTAGCATCAGCCCTAGGATAGTGTTAGGGTTAGTGTTAGCATCAGCCCTAGGATAGTGTTAGTGTTAGTGTTAGGGTTAGCATCAGCCATAGGATAGTGTTAGGGTTAGGGTTAGCCTAAGCCCTAGGAGAGTGTTAGGGTTAGCGTTAGGCTTAGCATCAGCCCTAGGATAGTGCTAGGGTTAGGGTTAGGGTTAGTATCAGCCCTAGGATAGTGTTAGGGTTAAGGTTAGTGTTAGCATCAGACCTAGGATAGTGTTAGCGTTAGGGTTAGCATCAGCCCTAGGATAGTGTTAGGGTTAGGGTTAGGGTTAGCATCAGCCCTAGGATAGTGTTAGGGTTAGGGTTAGCATCAGCCCTAGGATAGTTTTAGGGTTAGGGTTAGGGTTAGCATCAGCCCTAGCATAGTGTTAGGGTTAGGGTTAACCTGAGCCCTAGGAGATTGTTAGGGTTATGGTTAGGGTTAGCATCATCCCTAGGATAGTGTTAGGGTTAGGGTTAGCATCAGCCCTAGGATAGTGTTAGGGTTAGGGTTAGTGTTAGCATCAGACCTAGGATAGTGTTAGGGTTATGGATAGCATCAGCCCTAGGATGGTGTTTGGGTTAGGGTTAGGGTTAGCATCAGCCCTAGGATAGTGTTAGGGTTAGGGTTAGCATCAGACCTAGGATAGTGTTAGGGTTAGGGTTAGGGTTGGCATCAGCCCTAGGATGGTATTAGGGTTAGGGTTAGGGTTATCATCAGGCCTAGGATAGTGTTAAGTTTAGGGTTAGCATCAGCCCTAGGATAGCGTTAGGGTTAGGGTTAGGGTTAGCATCAGCCCTAGGATAGTGTTAGGGTTAAGGTTAGTGTTAGCATCAGACCTAGGATAGTGTTAGCGTTATGGTTAGCATCAGCCCTAGGATAGTGTTAGGTTTAGGGTTAAGGTTAGCATCAGCCCTAGGATACTGTTAGGGTTATGGTTAGCATCAGCCCTACGATAGTGTTAGGGTTAGGGTTAGGGTTAGCATCAGCCCTAGGATAGTGTTAGGGTTACGGTTAGCATCAGCCCTAGGATAGTGTTAGGGTTAGGGTTAGGGTTAGCATCAGCCCTAGGATAGTGTTAGGGTTAGGGTTAGCATCAGCACTAGGATAGTGTTAGGGTTAGGGTTAGGGTTAGCATGAGCCCTAGGAGAGTGTTAGGTTTAGGGTTAGCATCAGCCCTAGGATAGTGTTAGGGTTAGCGTTACGGTTAGCATCAGCCCTAGGATAGTACTAGAGTTAGGGTCAGCATCAGCCCTTGGATAGTGTTAGGGTTAGGGTTAGGGTTAGCCTCAGCGCTAGGATAGTGTTAGGGTTATGGTTAGCATCAGCCCTACGATAGTGTTAGGTTTAGGGTTAGCATCAGCCCTAGGATAGTGTTATGGTTAGTGTTAGGGTTAGCATCAGCCCTAGGATACTGTTAGGGTTAGGGTTCGCCTCAGCCCTAGGAGAGTGTTAGGGTTAGGGTTAGGGTTAGCATCAGCCCTATGATAGAATTAGGGTTAGGGTTAGCATCAGCCCTAGGATAGTGTTAGGGTTAGGGTTAGGTTTAGCATCAGCCCTATAATAGTGTTAGGGTTAGGGTTGGCATCAGCCCTAGGATACTGTTAGGGTTAGAGTTAGGGTTAGCATCAGCCCTAGGATAGTGTTAGGGTTAGGGTTAGCATCAGCCCTAGGATAGTGTTAGGGTTAGGGTTAGGGTTAGCATCAGCCCTAATATAGTGTTAGGGTGAGGGTTAGCATCAGCCCTAGGATAGTGTTAGGGTTAGGGTTAGTGTTAGCATCAGATCTAGGATAGTGTTAGGGTTAGGGTTAGCATCAGCCCTAGGATAGTTTTAGGATTAGGGTTAGGGTTAGCATCAGGCCTAGGATAGTGTTACCGTTAAGGTTAGCATCAGCATTAGGATAGTGTTAGGGTTAGAGTTAGGGCTAGCATCAGCCCTAGGATAGTGTTAGGGTTAGAATTAGCATCAGCCCTAGGATAGTGTTAGTGTTAGTGTTAGGGTGAGCATCAGCCATAGGATACTGTTAGGGTTAGGGTTAGCCTAGGCCTAGGAGAGTGTTAGGGTTAGGGTTAGGGTTAGCATCAGCCCTAGGATAGTATTAGGGTTAGGGTTAGCATCAGCCCTAGGATAGTGTTAGGGTTAGGGTTAGGTTTAGCATCAGCCCTAGGATAGTGTTAGGATTAGGGTTAGCATCAGCCCTATGATAGTGTTTGGGTTAGTGTTAGGGTTAGCATAAGCCCTAGCATAGTGTTAGGGTTAGGGTTAGCATCAGACCTAGGATCGTGTTAGGCTTAGGGTTAGGGTTAGCATCAGCCCTAGGATAGTGTTAGGGTTAGGGATAGCATCAAGCCTAGGATAGTGTTAGGGTTAGGGTTAGCATCAGCCCTAGGATAGTGTTAGGGTTAGGGTTAGGGTTTGCCTCAGCCCTAGGATACTGTGAGTGTTATGGTTAGCATCAGCCCTACAATAGTGGTAGGGTTAGGGTTAGGGTTAGCATCAGCCCTAGGATAGTGTTAAGGTTAGGGTTAGCATCAGCCCTAGGATAGTGTTAGGGTTAGGGTTAGGGTTAGCATCAGCCCTAGGATAGTGTTAGGGTTAGGGTTAGCATCAACACTAGGATAGTGTTAGGGTTAGCGTTAGCATCAGCCCTAGGATAGTGTTAGGGTTAGGGTTAGAGTTAGCATCAGCCCTAATATAGTGTTAGGGTGAGGGTTAGCATCAGCCCTAGGATAGTGTTAGGGTTAGGGTTAGTGTTAGCGTGAGATCTAGGATAGTGTTAGGGTTAGGGTTAGCATCAGCCCTAGGATAGTTTTAGGATTAGGGTTAGGGTTAGCATCTGGCCTAGGATAGTGTTACGGTTAAGGTTAGCATCAGCATTAGGATAGTGTTAGGGTTAGAGTTAGGGCTAGCATCAGCCCTAGGATAGTGTTAGGGTTAGAATTAGCATCAGCCCTAGGATAGTGTTAGTGTTAGTGTTAGGTTGAGCATCAGCCATAGGATACTGTTAGGGTTAGGGTTAGCCTAGGCCTAGGAGAGTGTTAGGGTTAGGGTTAGGGTTAGCATCAGCCCTAGGATAGTATTAGGGTTAGGGTTAGCATCAGCCCTAGGATAGTGTTAGGGTTAGAGTTAGGTTTAGCATCAGCCCTAGGATAGTGTTAGGATTAGGGTTAGCATCAGCCCTAGGATAGTGTTTGGGTTAGGGTTAGGGTTAGCGTAAGCCCTAGGATAGTGTTAGGGTTAGGGTTAGCATGAGACCTAGGATCGTGTTAGGGTTACGTTTAGGGTTAGCATCAGCCCTAGGATAGTGTTAGGGTTAGGGATAGCATCAAGCCTAGGATAGTGTTAGGTTTAGGGTTAGCATCAGCCCTACGATACTGTTAGGGTTAGGGTTAAGGTTAGCATCACCCCAGGATTCTGTTAGGGTTAGGGTTAGCATCAGCCCTAGGATAGTGTTAGGGTTAGGGTTAGGGTTAGCCTCAGCCCTAGGATACTGTGAGGGTTATGGTTAGCATCAGCCCTACGATAGTGTTAGGGTTAGGGTTAGGGTTAGCATCAGCCCTAGGATAGTGTTAGGGTTAGGGTTAGCATCAGCCCTAGGATAGTGTTAGGGTTAGGGTTAGCATCAGCCCTAGGATAGTGTTAGGGTTAGGGTTAGCATCAGCACTAGGATAGTGTTAGGGTTAGGGTTAGGGTTAGCATCAGCCCTAGGAGAGTGTTAGGGTTAGGGTTAGCATCAGCCCTAGGATAGTGTTAGGGTTAGCGTTACGGTTAGCATGAGCCCTAGGATAGTATTAGAGTTAGCGTCAGCATCAGCCCTTGGATAGTGTTAGGGTTAGGGTTAGGGTTAGCCTCAGCGCTAGGATAGTGTTAGGGTTATGGTTCGCATCCGCCCTACGATAGTGTTAGGGTTAGGGTTAGCATCAGCCCTAGGATAGTGTTAGGGTTAGTGTTAGGGTTAGCATCAGCCCTAGGATACTGTTAGGGTTAGGTTTAGCCTCAGCCCTAGGAGAATGTTAGGGTTAGGGTTAGGGTTAGCATCAGCCCTATGATAGAATTAGGGTTAGGGTTAGCATCAGCCCTAGGATAGTGTTAGGGTTAGGGTTAGGTTTAGCATCAGCCCTAGGATAGTGTTAGGTTTAGGGTTAGCATCAGCCCTAGGATAGTGTTCGGGTTAGGGTTAGCATCAGCCCTGGGATAGTGTTAGGGTAAGTATTAGGGTTAGCATTAGCCCTAGGATAATGTTGGAGTTAGGGTTAGCCTCAACCCTGTTATAGTGTTAGGGTTAGGGTTAGGGTTAGCATCAGCCATAGGATAGCGTTATGGTTAGGGTTAGGGTTAGCATCAGCCCTAGGACAGTGTTAGGGTTAGTGTCAGCATCAGCCTTAGGATAGTGTTAGGGTTAGGGTTAGCATCAGCCCTAGGATAGTGTTAGTGTTATTGTTAGGGTTAGCATCAGCCCTAGGATACTGTTAGGGTTAGGGTTAGTGTTAGCATCAGCCCTAGGATAGTGTTAGGGTTAGGGTTGGCATCAGCCCTAGGATAGTGTTAGGGTTAGAGTTAGGGTTAGCATCAGCCCTAGGATAGTGTTAGGGTTAGGGTTGGCCTCAGCCCTAGGATAGTGTTAGGGTTAGGATTAGGGTTAGCATCAGCCCTAATATAGTGTTAGGGTGAGGGTTAGCATCAGCCCTAGGATAGTGTTAGGGTTAGGGTTAGTGTTAGCATCAGACCTAGGATAGTGTTAGGGTTAGGGTTAGCATCAGCCCTAGGATAGTGTTAGGGTTAGGGTTAGGGTTAGCATCAGGCATAGGATAGTGTTACGGTTAGGGTTAGCATCAGCATTAGGTTAGTGTTAGGGTTAGGTTTAGGGCTAGCATCAGCCAGAGGATAGTGTTAGGGTTAGTGTTAGCATCAGCCCTAGGATAGTGTTAGTGTTAGTGTTAGGGTTAGCATCAGCCATAGGATAGTGTTAGTGTTAGGGTTAGCCTCAGCCCTAGGAGAGTGTTAGGGTTAGGGTTAGGGTTAGCATCAGCCCTAGGATAGTGTTAGGGTTATGGTTAGCATCAGCCCTAGGATAGCGTTTGGGTTAGGGTTAGGGTTAGCATCAGCCCTAGGATAGTGTTAGGGTTAGGGTTAGCATCAGACCTAGGATAGTGTTAGGGTTAGGGTTAGGGTTGGCATCAGCCCTAGGATGGTATTAGTGTTCGGGTTAGGGTTATCATCAGGCCTAGGATAGTGTTAGGTTTAGGGTTAGCATCAGCCCTAGGATAGCGTTAGGGTTAGGGTTAGGGTTAGCATCAGCCCTAGGATAGTGTTAGGGTTAAGGTTAGTGTTAGCATCAGACCTAGGATAGTGTTAGCGTTATGGTTAGCATCAGCCCTAGGATAGTGTTAGGGTTAGGGTTAATGTTAGCATCAGCCCTAGGATACTGTTAGGTTTAGGGTTAGCATCAGCCCAAGGATAGTGTTAGGCTTAGGGTTAGGGTTAGCCTCAGCCCTAGGATAGTGTTAGGGTTATGATTAGCATCAGCCCTACGATAGTGTTAGGGTTAGGGTTAGGTTTAGCATCAGTACCTAGGATAGTGTTAGGGTTAGGGTTAGCATCAGCCCTAGGATAGTGTTAGGGTTAGGGTTAGGGTTAGCATCAGCCCTATGATAGTGTTAGGGTTAGGGTTAGGGTTAGCATCAGCCCTAGGAGAGTGTTAGGGTTAGGGTTAGCATCAGCCCTAGGATAGTCTTAGGTTTAGCATTACGGTTAGCATCAGCCCTAGGATAGTGTTAGAGTTAGGGTCAGCATCAGCCCATGGATAGTGTTAGGGTTAGGTTTAGGGTTAGCCTCAGTGTTAGGATAGGGTTAGGGTTATGGTTAGCATCAGCCCTACAATAATGTTAGGGTTAGGGTTAGCATCAGCCCTAAGATAGTGTTAGGGTTAGTGTTAGGGTTAGCATCAGCCCTAGGATAGTGTCAGGGTTAGGGTTAGCCTCAGCCCTAGGAGAGTGTTAGGGTTAGGGTTAGGGTTAGCATCAGCCCTAGGATAGTATTAGGGTTAGGGTTAGCATCAGCCCTAGGATAATGTTAGCGTTAGGGTTAGCATCAAACCTGTTATAGTGTTAGGGTTAGGGTTAGGGTTAGCATCAGCCCTAGGATAGTGTTAGCGTTAGGGTTACGGTTAGCTTCAGCCCTAGGATAGTATTAGGGTTAGGGTTAGGTTTAGACTTAGCATCAACCCTAGGATAGTGTTACGGTTATGGTTAGGGTTAGCATCAGCCCTAGGATAGTGTTAGGTTTAGGGTTAGGTTTAGCATCAGCCCGAGGATAGTGTTAGGGTTAGGGTTAGGGTTAGCCTCAGCGCTAGGATAGTGTTAAGGTTATGGTTAGCATCAGCCCTACGATAGTGTTAGGGTTAGGGTTAGCATCAGCCCTAGGATAGTGTTAGGGTTAGGGTTAGCATCAGCCATAGGAGAGTGTTAGGGTTAGGGTTAGGGTTAGCATCAGCCCTAGGATACTGTTAGGGTTAGGTTTAGCCTCAGCCCTAGGAGAATGTTAGGGTTAGGGTTAGGGTTAGCATCAGCCCTATGATAGAATTAGGGTTAGGGTTAGCATCAGCCCTAGGATAGTGTTAGGGTTAGGGTTAGGTTTAGCATCAGCCCTAGGATAGTGTTAGGTTTAGGGTTAGCATCAGCCCTAGGATAGTGTTCGGGTTAGGGTTAGCATCAGCCCTGGGATAGTGTTAGGGTAAGTATTAGGGTTAGCATTAGCCCTAGGATAATGTTGGAGTTAGGGTTAGCCTCAACCCTGTTATAGTGTTAGGGTTAGGGTTAGGGTTAGCATCAGCCCTAGGAGAGCGTTATGGTTAGGGTTAGGGTTAGCATCAGCCCTAGGATAGTGTTAGGGTTAGTGTCAGCATCAGCCTTAGGATAGTGTTAGGGTTAGGGTTAGCATCAGCCCTAGGATAGTGTTAGTGTTATTGTTAGGGTTAGCATCAGCCCTAGGATACTGTTAGGGTTAGGGTTAGGGTTAGCATCAGCCCTAGGATAGTGTTAGGGTTAGGGTTGGCATCAGCCCTAGAATAGTGTTAGGGTTAGAGTTAGGGTTAGCATCAGCCCTAGGATAGTGTTAGGGTTAGGGTTGGCCTCAGCCCTAGGATAGTGTTAGGGTTACGGTTAGGGTTAGCATCAGCCCTAATATAGTGTTAGGGTGAGGGTTAGCATCAGCCCTAGGATAGTGTTAGGGTTAGGGTTAGTGTTAGCATCAGACCTAGGATAGTGTTAGGGTTAGGGTTAGCATCAGCCCTAGGATATTGTTAGGGTTAGGGTTAGGGTTAGCATCAGGCATAGGATAGTGTTACGGTTAGGGTTAGCATCAGCATTAGGATAGTGTTAGGGTTAGGTTTAGGGCTAGCATCAGCCAGAGGATAGTGTTAGGGTTAGTGTTAGCATCAGCCCTAGGATAGTGTTCGTGTTAGTGTTAGGGTTAGCATCAGCCATAGGATAGTGTTAGTGTTAGGGTTAGCCTCAGCCCTAGGAGAGTGTTAGGGTTAGGGTTAGGGTTAGCATCAGCCCTAGGATAGTGTTAGGGTTAGGGTTAGGGTTAGCATCAGCCCTAGCATAGTGTTAGGGTTAGGGTTAACCTCAGCCCTAGGAGAGTGTTAGGGTTAGGGTTAGCATCAGCCCTACGATAGTGTTAGTGTTAGGGTTAGTGTTAGCATCAGACCTACGATAGTGTTAGGGTTATGGTTAGCATCAGCCCTAGGATAGCGTTTGGGTTTGGGTTAGGGTTAGCATCAGCCCTAGGATAGTGATAGGGTTAGGGTTAGCATCAGACCTAGGATAGTGTTAGGGTTAGGGTTAGGGTTGGCATCAGCCCTAGGATGGTATTAGGGTTCGGGTTAGGGTTATCATCAGGCCTAGGATAGTGTTAGGTTTAGGGTTAGCATCAGACCTAGGATAGCGTTAGGGTTAGGGTTAGGGTTAGCCTCAGCCCTAGGATAGTGTTAGGGTTAAGGTTAGTGTTAGCATCAGACCTAGGATAGTGTTAGCGTTATGGTTAGCATCAGCCCTAGGATAGTGTTAGGGTTAGGGTTAATGTTAGCATCAGCCCTAGGATACTGTTGGGTTAGGGTTAGCATCAGCCCAAGGATAGTGTTAGGCTTAGGGTTAGGGTTAGCCTCAGCCCTAGGATAGTGTTAGGGTTATGGTTAGCATCAGCCCTACGATAGTGTTAGGGTTAGGGTTAGGGTTAGCATCAGTACCTAGGATAGTGTTAGGGTTAGGGTTAGCATCAGCCCTAGGATAGTGTTAGGGTTAGGGTTAGGTTTAGCATCAGCCCTATGATAGTGTTAGGGTTAGGGTTAGGGTTAGCATCAGCCCTAGGAGAGTGTTAGGGTTAGGGTTACCATCAGCCCTAGGATAGTCTTAGGTTTAGCGTTACGGTTAGCATCAGCCCTAGGATAGTGTTAGAGTTAGGGTCAGCATCAGCCCATGGATAGTGTTAGGGTTAGGTTTAGGGTTAGCCTCAGCCTTAGGATAGTGTTAGGGTTATGGTTAGCATCAGCCCTACGATAATGTTAGGGTTAGGGTTAGCATCAGCCCAAGGATATTGTTAGGGTTAGTGTTAGGGTTAGCATCAGCCCTAGGATAGTGTTAGGGTTAGGGTTAGCCTCAGCCCTAGGAGAGTGTTAGGGTTAGGGTTAGGGTTAGCATCAGCCCTAGGATAGTATTAGGGTTAGGGTTAGCATCAGCCCTAGGATAATGTTAGAGTTAGGGTTAGCATCAAACCTGTTATAGTGTTAGGGTTAGGGTTAGGGTTAGCATCAGCGCTAGGATAGTGTTAGCGTTAGGGTTACGGTTAGCTTCAGCCCTAGGATATTATTAGGGTTAGGGTTAGGTTTAGACTTAGCATCAACCCTAGGATAGTGTTACGGTTATGGTTAGGGTTAGCATCAGCCCTAGGATAGTGTTAGGTTTAGGGTTAGGGTTAGCATCAGCCCTAGGATAGTGTTAGGGTTAGGGTCAGCATCAGCGTTAGGATAGTGTTAGGGTTAGGGTTAGGGTTAGCCTCAGCGCTAGGATAGTGTTAAGGTTATGGTTAGCATCAGCCCTACGATAGTGTTAGGGTTAGGGTTAGCATCAGCCCTAGGATAGTGTTAGGGTTAGGGTTAGCATCAGCCATAGGAGAGTGCTAGGGTTAGGGTTAGCATCAGCCCTAGGATAGTGTTAGGGTTAGCGTTACGGTTAGCATCAGCCCTAGGATAGTATTAGAGTTAGGGTCAGCATCAGCCCTTGGATAGTGTTAGGGTTAGGGTTAGGGTTAGCCTCAGCGCTAGGATAGTGTTAAGGTTATGGTTAGCATCAGCCCTACGATAGTGTTAGGGTTAGGGTTAGCATCAGCCCTAGGATAGTGTTAGGGTTAGTGTTAGGGTTAGCATCAGCCCTAGGATACTGTTAGGGTTAGGGTTAGCCTCAGCCCTAGGAGAGTGTTAGGGTTAGGGTTAGGGTTAGCATCAGCCCTATGATAGAATTAGGGTTAGGGTTAGCATCAGCCCTAGGATAGTGTTAGGGTTAGGGTTAGGTTTAGCATCAGCCCTAGGATAGTGTTAGGGTTAGGGTTGGCATCAGCCCTAGGATACTGTTAGGGTTAGAGTTAGGGTTAGCATCAGCACTAGGATAGTGTTAGGGTTAGGGTTAGCATCAGCCCTAGGATAGTGTTAGGGTTAGGGTTAGGGTTAGCATCAGCCCTAATATAGTCTTAGGGTGAGGTTTAGCATCAGCCCTAGGATAGTGTTAGGGTTAGGGTTAGTGTTAGCATCAGACCTAGGATAGTGTTAGGGTTAGGGTTAGCATCAGCCCTAGGATAGTGTTAGGGTTAGGGTTAGGGTTAGCATCAGGCCTAGGATAGTGTTACGGTTAAGGTTAGCATCAGCATTAGGATAGTGTTAGGGTTAGGGTTAGGGCTAGCATCAGCCCTAGGATAGTGTTAGGGTTAGAATTAGCATCAGCCCTAGGATATTGTTAGTGTTAGTGTTAGGGTTAGCATCAGCCATAGGATAGTGTTAGGGTTAGGGTTAGCCTCAGCCCTAGGAGATTGTTAGGGTTAGGGTTAGGGTTAGCATCAGCCCTAGGATAATATTAGGGTTAGGGTTAGCATCAGCCCTAGGATAGTGTTAGGGTTAGGGTTAGGTTTAGCATCAGCCCTAGGATAGTGTTAGGATTAGGGTTAGCATCAGCCCTAGGATAGTGTTTGGGTTAGGGTTAGGGTTAGCATAAGCCCTAGGATAATATTAGGGTTAGGGTTAGCATCAGACCTAGGATCGTGTTAGGGTTAGGGTTAGGGTTAGCATCAGCCCTAGGATAGTGTTAGGGTTAGGGATAGCATCAAGCCTAGGATAGTGTTAGGGTAAGGGTTAGCATCAGCCCTACGATAGTGTTAGTGTTAGGGTTAAGGTTAGCATCAGCCCCAGGATACTCTTAGGGTTAGGGTTAGCATCAGCCCTAGGATAGTGTTAGGGTTAGGGTTAGGGTTAGCCTCAGCCCTAGGATACTGTTAGGGTTATGGTTAGCATCAGCCCTACGATAGTGTTAGGGTTAGGGTTAGGTTTAGCATCAGCCCTAGGATAGTGTTAGGGTTAGGGTGAGCATCAGCCCTAGGATAGTGTTAGGGTTAGGGTTAGGGTTAGCATCAGCCCTAGGATAGTGTTAGGGTTAGGGTTAGCATCAGCACTAGGATAGTGTTAGGGTTATGGTTAGCATCAGCCCTACGATAGTGTTAGTGTTAGTGTTCAGGTTAGCATCAGCCCTAGGATACTGTTAGGGTTAGGGTTAGCCTCAGCCCTAGGAGAGTGTTAGGGTTAGGGTTAGGGTTAGCATCAGCCCTATGATAGAATTAGGGTTAGGGTTAGCATCAGCCCTATGATAGAATTAGGGTTAGGGTTAGCATCAGCCCTAGGATAGTTTTAGGGTTAGGGTTAGGTTTAGCATCAGCCCTAGGATAGTGTTAAATTTAGGGTTAGCATCAGCCCTAGGATAGTGTTCGGGTTAGGGTTAGCATCAGGCCTAGGATAGTGTTAGTGTAAGTATTAGGGTTAGCATCAGCCCTAGGATAATGTTGGAGTTAGGGTTAGCCTCAACCCTGTTATAGTGTTAGGGTTAGGGTTAGGGTTAGCATCACCCCTAGGATAGTGTTATGGTTAGGGTTAGGGTTAGCATCAGCCTTAGGATAGTGTTAGGGTTAGTGTCAGCATCAGCCTTAGGATAGTGTTAGGGTTAGGGTTAGCATCAGCCCTAGGATAGTGTTAGTGTTATTGTTAGGGTTAGCATCAGCCCTAGGATACTGTTAGGGTTAGGGTTAGGGTTAGCATCAGCCCTAGGATAGTGTTAGAGTTAGGGTTGGCATGAGCCCTAGGATAGTGTTAGGGTTAGAGTTATGGTTAGCATCAGCCCTAGGATAGTGTTAGGGTTAGGGTTGGCATCAGCCCTAGGATAGTGTTAGGGTTAGGGTTAGCCTCAGCCCTAGGAGAGTGTTAGGGTTAGGGTTAGGGTTAGCATCAGCCCTAGGATAGTATTAGGGTTAGGGTTAGCATCAGGCCTAGGATAGTGTTAGGGTTAGGGTTAGGGTTAGCATCAGCCCTAGGATAATGTTAGAGTTAGGGTTAGCATCAACCCTGTTATAGTGTTAGGGTTAGGGTTAGGGTTAGCATCAGCCCTAGGATAGTGTTAGCGTTAGGGTTACGGTTAGCTTCAGCCCTAGGATAGTATTAGGGTTAGGGTTAGTTTTAGACTAGGCATCAACACTAGGATAGTGTTACGGTTATGGTTAGGGTTAGCATCAGCCCTAGAATAGTGTTAGGTTTAGGGTTAGGGTTAGCATCAGCCCTAGGATAGTGTTAGGGTTAGGGTCAGCATCAGCGTTAGGATAGTGTTAGGGTTAGGGTGAGCATCATCCCTAGGATAGTGTTAGGGTTAGGGTTAGGGTTAGCAAAAGCACTAGGATAGTGTTAGGGTTAGGGTTAGCATCAGCCCTAGGAGATTGTTAGGGTTAGGGTTAGCATCAGCCCTAGGATAGTGTTAGGGTTAGCGTTACGGTTAGCATCAGCCCTAGGATAGTATTAGAGTTAGGGTCAGCATCAGCCCTTGGATAGTGTTAGGGTTAGGGTTAGGGTTAGCCTCAGCGCAAGGATAGTGTTAGGGTAATGTTTAGCATCAGCCCTACGATAGTGTTAGGGTTAGGGTTAGCATCAGCCCTAGGATAGTGTTAGGGTTAGTGTTAGGGTTAGCATCAGCCCTAGGATAGTGTTAGGGTTAGCGTTACGGTTAGCATCAGCCCTAGGATAGTATTAGAGTTAGGGTCAGCATCAGCCCTTGGATAGTGTTAGGGTTAGGGTTAGGGTTAGCCTCAGCGCTAGGATAGTGTTAAGGTTATGGTTAGCATCAGCCCTACGATAGTGTTAGGGTTAGGGTTAGCATCAGCCCTAGGATACTGTTAGGGTTAGGGTTAGCATCAGCCATAGGAGAGTGTTAGGGTTAGGGTTAGGGTTAGCATCAGCCCTAGGATACTGTTAGGGTTAGGTTTAGCCTCAGCCCTAGGAGAATGTTAGGGTTAGGGTTAGGGTTAGCATCAGCCCTATGATAGAATTAGGGTTAGGGTTAGCATCAGCCCTAGGATAGTGTTAGGGTTAGGGTTAGGTTTAGCATCAGCCCTAGGATAGTGTTAGGTTTAGGGTTAGCATCAGCCCTAGGATAGTGTTCGGGTTAGGGTTAGCATCAGCCCTGGGATAGTGTTAGGGTAAGTATTAGGGTTAGCATTAGCCCTAGGATAATGTTGGAGTTAGGGTTAGCCTCAACCCTGTTATAGTGTTAGGGTTAGGGTTAGGGTTAGCATCAGCCCTAGGAGAGCGTTATGGTTAGGGTTAGGGTTAGCATCAGCCCTAGGATAGTGTTAGGGTTAGTGTCAGCATCAGCCTTAGGATAGTGTTAGGGTTAGGGTTAGCATCAGCCCTAGGATAGTGTTAGTGTTATTGTTAGGGTTAGCATCAGCCCTAGGATACTGTTAGGGTTAGGGTTAGGGTTAGCATCAGCCCTAGGATAGTGTTAGTGTTAGGGTTGGCATCAGCCCTAGGATAGTGTTAGGGTTAGAGTTAGGGTTAGCATCAGCCCTAGGATAGTGTTAGGGTTAGGGTTGGCCTCAGCCCTAGGATAGTGTTAGGGTTAGGGTTAGGGTTAGCATCAGCCCTAATATAGTGTTAGGGTGAGGGTTAGCATCAGCCCTAGGATAGTGTTAGGGTTAGGGTTAGTGTTAGCATCAGACCTAGGATAGTGTTAGGGTTAGGGTTAGCATCAGCCCTAGGATATTGTTAGGGTTAGGGTTAGGGTTAGCATCAGGCATAGGATAGTGTTACGGTTAGGGTTAGCATCACCATTAGGATAGTGTTAGGGTTAGGTTTAGGGCTAGCATCAGCCAGAGGATAGTGTTAGGGTTAGTGTTAGCATCAGCCCTAGGATAGTGTTAGGGTTAGGGTTAGGGTTAGCATCAGGCCTACGATAGTGTTAGTGTTAGGGTTAGTGTTAGCATCAGACCTAAGATAGTGTTAGGGTTATGGTTAGCATCAGCCCTAGGATAGCGTTTGGGTTAGGGTTAGGGTTAGCATCAGCCCTAGGATAGAGATAGGGTTAGGGTTAGCATCAGACCTAGGATAGTGTTAGGGTTAGGGTTAGGGTTGGCATCAGCCCTAGGATGGTATTAGGGTTCGGGTTAGGGTTATCATCAGGCCTAGGATAGTGTTAGGTTTAGGGTTAGCATCAGCCCTAGGATAGCGTTAGGGTTAGGGTTAGGGTTAGCCTCAGCCCTAGGATAGTGTTAGGGTTAAGGTTAGTGTTAGCATCAGACCTAGGATAGTGTTAGCGTTATGGTTAGCATCAGCCCTAGCATAGTGTTAGGGTTAGGGTTAATGTTAGCATCAGCCCTAAGATACTGTTGGGTTAGGGTTAGCATCAGCCCAAGGATAGTGTTAGGCTTAGGGTTAGGGTTAGCCTCAGCCCTAGGATAGTGTTAGGGTTATGGTTAGCATCAGCCCTACGATAGTGTTAGGGTTAGGGTTAGGGTTAGCATCAGTACCTAGGATAGTGTTAGGGTTAGGGTTAGCATCAGCCCTAGGATAGTGTTAGGGTTAGGGTTAGGTTTAGCATCAGCCCTATGATAGTGTTAGGGTTAGGGTTAGGGTTAGCATCAGCCCTAGGAGAGTGTTAGGGTTAGGGTTACCATCAGCCCTAGGATAGTCTTAGGTTTAGCGTTACGGTTAGCATCAGCCCTAGGATAGTGTTAGAGTTAGGGTCAGCATCAGCCCATGGATAGTGTTAGGGTTAGGTTTAGGGTTAGCCTCAGCATTAGGATAGTGTTAGGGTTATGGTTAGCATCAGCCCTACGATAATGTTAGGGTTAGGGTTAGCATCAGCCCTAGGATAGTGTTAGGGTTAGTGTTAGGGTTAGCATCAGCCCTAGGATAGTGTTAGGGTTAGGGTTAGCCTCAGCCCTAGGAGAGTGTTAGGGTTAGGGTTAGGGTTAGCATCAGCCCTAGGATAGTATTAGGGTTAGGGTTAGCATCAGCCCTAGGATAATGTTAGAGTTAGGGTTAGCATCAAACCTGTTATAGTGTTAGGGTTAGGGTTAGGGTTAGCATCAGCGCTAGGATAGTGTTAGCGATAGGGTTACGGTTAGCTTCAGCCCTAGGATATTATTAGGGTTAGGGTTAGGTTTAGACTTAGCATCAACCCTAGGATAGTGTTACGGTTATGGTTAGGGTTAGCATCAGCCCTAGGATAGTGTTAGGTTTAGGGTTAGGGTTAGCATCAGCCCTAGGATAGTGTTAGGGTTAGGGTCAGCATCAGCGTTAGGATAGTGTTAGGGTTAGGGTTAGGGTTAGCCTCAGCGCTAGGATAGTGTTAAGGTTATGGTTAGCATCAGCCCTACGATAGTGTTAGGGTTAGGGTTAGCATCAGCCCTAGGATAGTGTTAGGGTTAGGGTTAGCATCAGCCATAGGAGAGTGTTAGGGTTAGGGTTAGCATCAGCCCTAGGATAGTGTTAGGGTTAGGGTTAGCATCAGCCCTAGGATAGTATTAGAGTTAGGGTCAGCATCAGCCCTTGGATAGTGTTAGGGTTAGGGTTAGGGTTAGCCTAAGCGCTAGGATAGTGTTAAGGTTATGGTTAGCATCAGCCCTACGATAGTGTTAGGGTTAGGGTTAGCATCAGCCCTAGGATAGTGTTAGGGTTAGTGTTAGGGTTAGCATCAGCCCTAGGATACTGTTAGGGTTAGGGTTAGCCTCAGCCCTAGGAGAGTGTTAGGGTTAGGGTTAGGGTTAGCATCAGCCCTATGATAGAATTAGGGTTAGGGTTAGCATCAGCCCTAGGATAGTGTTAGGGTTAGGGTTAGGTTTAGCATCAGCCCTAGGATAGTGTTAGGGTTAGGGTTGGCATCAGCCCTAGGATACTGTTAGGGTTAGAGTTAGGGTTAGCATCAGCAATAGGATAGTGTTAGGGTTAGGGTTGGCATCAGCCCTAGGATAGTGTTAGGGTTAGGGTTAGGTTTAGCATCAGCCCTAATATAGTCTTAGGGTGAGGGTTAGCATCAGCCCTAGGATAGTGTTAGGGCTAGGGTTAGTGTTAGCATCAGACCTAGGATAGTGTTAGGGTTAGGGTTAGCATCAGCCCTAGGATAGTGTTAGGGTTAGGGTTAGGGTTAGCTTCAGGCCTAGGATAGTGTTACGGTTAAGGTTAGCATTAGCATTAGGATAGTGTTAGGGTTAGGGTTAGGGCTAGCATCAGCCCTAGGATAGTGTTAGGGTTAGAATTAGCATCAGCCCTAGGATATTGTTAGTGTTAGTGTTAGGGTTAGCTTCAGCCATAGGATAGTGTTAGGGTTAGGGTTAGCCTCAGCCCTAGGAGAGTGTTAGGGTTAGGGTTAGGGTTAGCATCAGCCCTAGGATAATATTAGGGTTAGGGTTAGCATCAGCCCTAGGATAGTGTTAGGGTTAGGGTTAGGTTTAGCATCAGCCCTAGGATAGTGTTAGGATTAGGGTTAGCATCAGCCCTAGGATAGTGTTTGGGTTAGGGTTAGTGTTAGCATAAGCCCTAGGATAATATTAGGGTTAGGGTTAGCATCAGACCTAGGATCGTGTTAGGGTTAGGGTTAGGGTTAGCATCAGCCCTAGGATAGTGTTAGGGTTAGGGATAGCATCAAGCCTAGGATAGTGTTAGGGTTAGGGTTAGCATCAGCCCTACGATAGTGTTAGTGTTAGGGTTAAGGTTAGCATCAGCCCCAGGATTCTGTTAGGGTTAGGGTTAGCATCAGCCCTAGGATAGTGTTAGGGTTAGGGTTAGGGTTAGCCTCAGCCCTAGGATACTGTTAGGGTTATGGTTAGCATCAGCCCTACGATAGTGTTAGGGTTAGGGTTAGGGTTAGCATCAGCCCTAGGATAGTGTTAGGGTTAGGGTTAGCATCAGCCCTAGGATAGTGTTAGGGTTAGGGTTAGGGTTAGCATCAGCCCTAGGATAGTATTAGAGTTAGGGTCAGCATCAGCCCTTGGATAGTGTTAGAGTTAGGGTTAGGGTTAGCCTCAGCGCAAGGATAGTGTTAGGGTAATGTTTAGCATCAGCCCTACGATAGTGTTAGGGTTAGGGTTAGCATCAGCCCTAGGATAGTGTTAGGGTTAGTGTTAGGGTTAGCATCAGCCCTAGGATAGTGTTAGGGTTAGCGTTACGGTTAGCATCAGCCCTAGGATAGTATTAGAGTTAGGGTCAGCATCAGCCCTTGGATAGTGTTAGGGTTAGGGTTAGGGTTAGCCTCAGCGCTAGGATAGTGTTAAGGTTATGGTTAGCATCAGCCCTACGATAGTGTTAGGGTTAGTGTTAGGGTTAGCATCAGCCCTAGGATACTGTTAGGGTTAGGGTTAGCCTCAGCCCTAGGAGAGTGTTAGGGTTAGGGTTAGGGTTAGCATCAGCCCTATGATAGAATTAGGGTTAGGGTTAGCATCAGCCATAGGATAGTGTTAGGGTTAGGGTTAGGTTTAGCATCAGCCCTAGGATAGTGTTAGGGTTAGGGTTGGCATCAGCCCTAGGATACTGTTAGGGTTAGAGTTAGGGTTAGCATCAGCACTAGGATAGTGTTAGGGTTAGGGTTAGCATCAGCCCTAGGATAGTGTTAGGGTTAGGGTTAGGGTTAGCATCAGCCCTAATATAGTCTTAGGGTGAGGGTTAGCATCAGCCCTAGGATAGTGTTAGGGTTAGGGTTAGTGTTAGCATCAGACCTAGGATAGTGTTAGGGTTAGGGTAAGCATCAGCCCTAGGATAGTGTTAGGGTTATGGTTAGGGTTAGCATCAGGCCTAGGATAGTGTTACGGTTAAGGTTAGCATCAGAATTAGGATAGTGTTAGGGTTAGGGTTAGGGCTAGCATCAGCCCTAGGATAGTGTTAGGGTTAGAATTAGCATCAGCCCTAGGATATTGTTAGTGTTAGTGTTAGGGTTAGCATCAGCCATAGGATAGTGTTAGGGTTAGGGTTAGCCTCAGCCCTAGGAGAGTGTTAGGGTTAGGGTTAGGGTTAGCATCAGCCCTAGGATAATATTAGGGTTAGGGTTAGCATCAGCCCTAGGATAGTGTTAGGGTTAGGGTTAGGTTTAGCATCAGCCCTAGGATAGTGTTAGGATTAGGGTTAGCATCAGCCCTAGGATAGTGTTTGGGTTAGGGTTAGGGTTAGCATAAGCCCTAGGATAGTGTTAGGGTTAGGGATAGCATCAAGCCTAGGATAGTGTTAGGATTAGGGTTAGCATGAGCCATAGGATAGTGTTAGGGTTAGGGTTAGGGTTATCATCAGCCCTAGGATAATATTAGGGTTAGGGTTAGCATCAGACCTAGGATCGTGTTAGGGTTAGGGTTAGGGTTAGCATCAGCCCTAGGATAGTGATAGGGTTAGGGATAGCATCAAGCCTAGGATAGTGTTAGGGTTATGGTTAGCATCAGCCCTACGATAGTGTTAGTGTTAGGGTTAAGGTTAGCATCAGCCCCAGGATTCTGTTAGGGTTAGGGTTAGCATCAGCCCTAGGATTGTGTTAGGGTTAGGGTTAGGGTTAGCCTCAGCCCTAGGATACTGTTAGGGTTATGGTTAGCATCAGCCCTACGATAGTGTTAGGGTTAGGGTTAGGGTTAGCATCAGCCCTAGGATAGTGTTAGGGTTAGGGTTAGCATCAGCCCTAGGATAGTGTTAGGGTTAGGGTTAGGGTTAGCATCAGCCCTAGGATAGTGTTAGGGTTAGGGTTAGCATCAGCACTAGGATAGTGTTAGGGTTAGGGTTAGCATCAGCCCTATGATAGTGTTAGGGTTAGCGTTACGGTTAGCATCAGCCCTAGGATAGTATTAGAGTTAGGGTCAGCATCAGCCCTTGGATAGTGTTAGGGTTAGGGTTAGGGTTAGCCTCAGCGCTAGGATAGTGTTAGGGTTATGGTTAGCATCAGCCCTACGATAGTGTTAGTGTTAGGGTTAGCATCAGCCCTAGGATAGTGTTAGGGTTAGTGTTCAGGTTAGCATCAGCCCTAGGGTACTGTTAGGGTTAGGGTTAGCCTCAGCCCTAGGAGAGTGTTAGGGTTAGGGTTAGGGTTAGCATCAGCCCTATGATAGAATTAGGGTTAGGGTTAGCATCAGCCCTAGGATAGTTTTAGGGTTAGGGTTAGGTTTAGCATCAGCCCTAGGATAGTGTTAGATTTAGGGTTAGCATCAGCCCTAGGATAGTGTTCGGGTTAGGGTTAGCATCAGGCCTAGGATAGTGTTAGTGTAAGTATTAGGGTTAGCATCAGCCCTAGGATAATGTTGGAGTTAGGGTTAGCCTCAACCCTGTTATAGTGTTAGGGTTAGGGTTAGGGTTGGCATCAGCCCTAGGATAGTGTTATGGTTAGGGTTAGGGTTAGCATCAGCCTTAGGATAGTGTTAGGGTTAGTGTCAGCATCAGCCTTAGGATAGTGTTAGGGTTAGGGTTAGCATCAGCCCTAGGATAGTGTTAGTGTTATTGTTAGGGTTAGCATCAGCCCTAGGATACTGTTAGGGTTAGGGTTAGGGTTAGCATCAGCCCTAGGATAGTGTTAGAGATAGGGTTGGCATCAGCCCTAGGATAGTGTTAGGGTTAGAGTTATGGTTAGCATCAGCCCTAGGATAGTGTTAGGGTTAGGGTTGGCATCAGCCCTAGGATAGTGTTAGGGTTAGGGTTAGCCTCAGCCCTAGGAGAGTGTTAGGGTTAGGGTTTGGATTAGCATCAGCCCTAGGATAGTATTAGGGTTAGGGTTAGCATCAGGCCTAGGATAGTGTTAGGGTTAGGGTTAGCATCAGCCCTAGGATAGTGTTAGGGTTAGGGTTAGCATCAGACCTAGGATAGTGTTAGGGTAAGTGTTAGGGTTAGCATCAGCCCTAGGATAATGTTAGAGTTAGGGTTAGCATCAACCCTGTTATAGTGTTAGGGTTAGGGTTAGGGTTAGCATCAGCCCTAGGATAGTGTTAGCGTTAGGGTTACGGTTAGCTTCAGCCCTAGGATAGTATTAGGGTTAGGGTTAGTTTTAGACTAGGCATCAGCACTAGGATAGTGTTACGGTTATGGTTAGGGTTAGCATCAGCCCTAGAATAGTGTTAGGTTTAGGGTTAGGGTTAGCATCAGCCCTAGGATAGTGTTAGGGTTAGGGTCAGCATCAGCGTTAGGATAGTGTTAGGGTTAGGGTGAGCATCATCCCTAGGATAGTGTTAGGGTTAGGGTTAGGGTTAGCAAAAGCACTAGGATAGTGTTAGGGTTAGGGTTAGCATCAGCCCTAGGAGATTGTTAGGGTTAGGGTTAGCATCAGCCCTAGGATAGTGTTAGGGTTAGCGTTACGGTTAGCATCAGCCCTAGGATAGTATTAGAGTTAGGGTCAGCATCAGCCCTTGGATAGTGTTAGGGTTAGGGTTAGGGTTAGCCTCAGCGCAAGGATAGTGTTAGGGTAATGTTTAGCATCAGCCCTACGATAGTGTTAGGGTTAGGGTTAGCATCAGCCCTAGGATAGTGTTAGGGTTAGTGTTAGGGTTAGCATCAGCCCTAGGATACTGTTAGGATTAGGGTTAGCCTCAGCCCTAGGAGAGTGTTAGGGTTAGGGTTAGGGTTAGTATCAGCCCTATGATAGAATTAGGGTTAGGGTTAGCATCAGCTCTAGGATAGTGTTAGGGTTAGGGTTAGGTTTAGCATCAGCCCTAGGATAGTGTTATGGTTAGGGTTGGCATCAGCCCTAGGATAGTGTTAGGGTTAGAGTTAGGGTTAGCATCAGCCCTAGGATAGTGTTAGGGTTAGGGTTAGCATCAGCCCTAGGATAGTGTTAGGGTTAGGGTTAGGGTTAGCATCAGCCCTAATATAGTGTCAGGGTGAGGGTTAGCATTAGCCCTAGGATAGTGTTAGGGTTAGGGTTAGTGTTAGCATCAGACCTAGGATAGTGTTAGGGTTAGGGTTAGCATCAGCCCTAGGATAGTGTTAGGGTTAGGGTTAGGGTTAGCATCAGACCTAGGATAGTGTTAGGGTTAGGGTTAGCATCAGCCCTAGGATAGTGTTAGGGTTAGGGTTAGGGTTAGCATCAGGCATAGGATAGTGTTACGGTTAGGGTTAGCATCAGCATTAGGATAGTGTTAGGGTTAGGTTTAGGGCTAGCATCAGCCCTAGGATAGTGTTAGGGTTAGTGTTAGCATCAGCCCTAGGATAGTGTTAGTGTTATTCTTAGGGTTAGCATCAGCCATAGGATAGTGTTAGGGTTAGGGTTAGCCTCAGCCCTAGGAGAGTGTTAGGGTTAGGGTTAGGCTTAGCATCAGCCCTAGGATAGTGTTAGGGTTAGGGTTAGGGTTAGCATCAGCCCTAGGATAGTGTTAGGGTTAAGGTTAGTGTTAGCATCAGACCTAGGATAGTGTTAGCGTTAGGGTTAGCATCAGCCCTAGGATAGTGTTAGGGTTAGGGTTAGGGTTAGCATCAGCCCTAGGATAGTGTTAGTGTTAGGGTTAGCATCATCCCTAGGATAGTTTTAGGGTTAGGGTTAGGGTTAGCATCAGCCCTAGCATAGTGTTAGGGTTAGGGTTAACCTGAGCCCTAGGAGATTGTTAGGGTTAGGGTTAGGGTTAGCATCATCCCTAGGATAGTGTTAGGGTTAGGGTTAGTATCAGCCCTAGGATAGTGTTAGGGTTAGGGTTAGTGTTAGCATCAGACCTAGGATAGTGTTAGGGTTATGGTTAGCATCAGCCCTAGGATGGTGTTTGGGTTAGGGTTCGGGTTAGCATCAGCCCTAGGATAGTGTTAGGGTTAGGGTTAGCATCAGACCTAGGATAGTGTTAGGGTTAGGGTTAGGGTTGGCATCAGCCCTAGGATGGTATTAGGGTTAGGGTTAGGGTTATCATCAGGCCTAGGATAGTGTTAAGTTTAGGGTTAGCATCAGCCCTAGGATAGCGTTAGGGTTAGGGTTAGGGTTAGCATCAGCCCTAGGATAGTGTTAGTGTTAAGGTTAGTGTTAGCATCAGACCTAGGATAGTGTTAGCGTTATGGTTAGCATCAGCCCTAGGGTAGTGTTAGGTTTAGGGTTAAGGTTAGCATCAGCCCTAGGATACTGTTAGTGTTAGGGTTAGCATCAGCCCTAGGATAGTGTTAGGGTTAGGGTTAGGGTTAGCCTCAGCCCTAGGAGAGTGTCAGGGTTATGGTTAGCATCAGCCCTACGATAGTGTTAGGGTTAGGGTTAGGGTTAGCATCAGTACCTAGGATTGTGTTAGGGTTAGGGTTAGCATCAGCCCTAGGATAGTCTTAGGGTTAGTGTTAGGGTTAGCATCAGCCCTAGGATAGTGTTAGGGTTAGGGTTAGGGTTAGCATCAGTACCTAGGATAGTGTTAGGTTTAGGGTTAGCATCAGCCCTAGGATAGTGTTAGGTTTAGCGTTACGGTTAGCATCAGCCCTAGGATAGTGTTAGAGTTAGGGTCAGCATCAACCCATGGATAGTGTTAGGGTTAGGGTTAGGGTTAGCCTCAGCGTTAGGATAGTGTTAGGGTTATGGTTAGCATCAGCCCTACGATAATGTTAGGGTTAAGGTTATCATCAGCCCTAGGATAGTGTTAGGGTTAGTGTTAGGGTTAGCATCAGCCCTAGGATAGTGTTAGGGTTAGGGTTAGCACCAGCCCTAGGATAGTGTTAGGGTTAGGGTTAGGTTTAGCATCAGCCCTAGGATAGTGTTAGGGTTAGGGTTAGCATCAGCCCTAGGATAGTGTTAGGGTTAGGGTTAGCATCAGACCTAGGATAGTGTTAGGGTAAGTGTTAGGGTTAGCATCAGCCCTAGGATAATGTTAGAGTTAGGGTTAGCATCAACCCTGTTATAGTGTTAGGGTTAGGGTTAGGGTTAGCATCAGCCCTAGGATAGTGTTAGCGTTAGGGTTACGGTTAGCTTCAGCCCTAGGATAGTATTAGGGTTAGGGTTAGGTTTAGACTTAGCATCAGCCCTAGGATAGTGTTACGGTTATGGTTAGGGTTAGCATCAGCCCTAGGATAGTGTTAGGTTTAGGATTAGGGTTAGCATCAGCCCCAGGATTCTGTTAGGGTTAGGGTTAGCATCAGCCCTAGGATAGTGTTAGGGTTAGGGTTAGCATCAGCCCTACGATAGTGTTAGGGTTAGGGTTAGGGTTAGCCTCAGCCCTAGGATACTGTTAGGGTTATGGTTAGCATCAGCCCTCCGATAGTGTTAGGGTTAGGGTTAGGGTTAGCATCAGCGCTAGGATAGTGTTAGGGTTATGGTTAGCATCAGCCCTACGATAGTGTTAGGGTTAGGGTTAGCATCAGCCCTAGGATAGTGTCAGGGTTAGTGTTAGGTTTAGCATCTGCCCTAGGATACTGTTAGGGTTAGGGTTAGCCTCAGCCCTAGGAGAGTGTTAGGGTTAGGGTTAGGGTTAGCATCAGCCCTATTATAGAATTAGGGTTAGGGTTAGCATCAGCCCTACGATAGTGTTAGGGTTAGGGTTAGGTTTAGCATCAGCCCTAGGATAGTGTTAGGTTTAGGGTTAGCATCAGCCCTAGGATAGTGTTCGGGTTAGGGTTAGCATCAGACCCAGGATAGTTTTAGGGTAAGTATTAGGGTTAGCATCAGCCCTAGGATAATGTTGGAGTTAGGGTTAGCCTCAACCCTGTTATAGTGTTAGGGTTAGGGTTAGGGTTAGCATCAGCCCTAGGATAGTGTTATGGTTAGGGTTAGGGTTAGCATCAGCCCTAGGATAGTGTTAGGGTTAGTGTCAGCATCAGCCTTAGGATAGTGTTAGGGTTAGGGTAAGCATCAGCCCTAGGATAGTGTTAGTGTTATTGTTAGGGTTAGCATCAGCCCTAGGATACTGTTAGGGTTAGGCTTAGGGTTAGCATCGGCCCTAGGATAGTGTTAGGGTTAGGGTTGGCATCAGCCCTAGGATAGTGTTAGGGTTAGAGTTAGGGTTAGCATCAGCCCTAGGATAGTGTTAGGGTTAGGGTTGGCTTCAGCCCTAGGATAGTGTTAGGGTTAGGGTTAGTGTTAGCATCAGACCTAGGATAGTGTTAGGGTTAGGGATAGCATCAGCCCTAGGATAGTGTTAGGGTTAGGGTTAGGGTTAGCATCAGCCCTAGGACAGTGTTAGGGTTAAGGTTAGTGTTAGCATCAGACCTAGGATAGTGTTAGCGTTAGGGTTAGCATCAGCCCTAGGATAGTGTTAGGGTTAGGGTTAGGGTTAGCATCAGCCCTAGGATAGTGTTAGTGTTAGGGTTAGCATCAGCCCTAGGATAGTTTTAGGGTTAGGGTTAGGGTTAGCATCAGCCCTAGCATAGTGTTAGGGTTAGGGTTAACCTGAGCCCTAGGAGAGTGTTAGGGTTAGGGTTAGTGTTAGCATCATCCCTAGGATAGTGTTAGGGTTAGGGTTAGCATCAGCCCTAGGATAGTGTTAGCGTAATGGTTAGTGTTAGCATCAGACCTAGGATAGTGTTAGGGTTATGGTTAGCATCAGCCCTAGGATAGTGTTTTGGTTAGGGTTAGGGTTAGCATCAGCCCTAGGATAGTGTTAGGGTTAGGGTTAGCATCAGACCTAGGATAGTGTTAGGGTTTGGGTTAGGGTTGGCTTCAGCCCTAGGATGGTATTTGGGTTAGGGGTAGGGTTATCATCAGGCCTAGGATAGTGTTAGGTTTAGGGTTAGCATCAGCCCTAGGATAGTGTTAGGGTTAAGGTTGGCATCAGCCCTAGGATAGTGTTAGGGTTAGGGTTAGTGTTAGCATCAGACCTAGGATAGTGTTAGGGTTAGGGTTAGCATCAGCCCTAGGAAAGTGTTAGGGTTAGGGTTAGGGTTAGCATCAGCCCTAGGATAGTGTTAGTGTTAGGGTTAGCATCAGCCCTAGGATAGTTTTAGGGTTAGTGTTAGGGTTAGCATCAGCCCTAGCATAGTGTTAGGGTTAGGGTTAACCTGAGCCCTAGGAGAGTGTTAGGGTTAGGGTTAGGGTTAGCATCATCCCTAGGATAGTGTTAGGGTTAGGGTTAGCATCAGCCCTAGGATAGTGTTAGGGTTAGGGTTAGTGTTAGCATCAGACCTAGGATAGTGTTACGGTTATGGTTAGCATCAGCCCTAGGATAGTGTTTTGGTTAGGGTTAGGGTTAGCATCAGCCCTAGGATACTGTTAGGGTTAGGGTTAGCATCAGCCCTAGGATAGTGTTAGGGTTAGGGTTAGGGTTAGCCTCAGCCCGAGGATAGTGTTAGGGTTATGGTTAGCATCAGCCCTACGATAGTGTTAGGGTTAGGGTTAGGGTTAGCATCAGTACCTAGGATAGTGTTAGGGTTAAGGTTAGCATCAGCCCCAGGATAGTGTTAGGGTTAGGGTTAGGGTTAGCATCAGCCCTAGGATAGTGTTAGGGTTAGGGTTAGGGTTAGCATCAGCCCTAGGAGAGTGTTAGGGTTAGGGTTAGCATCAGCCCTAGGATAGTGTTAGGTTTAGCGTTACGGTTAGCATCAGCCCTAGGATAGTGTTAGATTTAGGGTCAGCATCAGCCCATCGATAGTGTTAGGGTTAAGGTTAGGGTTAGCCTCAGCGTTAGGATAGTGTTAGGGTTATGGTTAGCATCAGCCCTACGATAATGTTAGGGTTAGGGTTAGCATCAGCCCTAGGATAGTGTTAGGGTTAGTGTTAGGGTTAGCATCAGCCCTAGGATAGTGTTAGGGTTAGGGTTAGCCTCAGCCCGAGGAGAGTGTTAGGGTTAGGGTTAGGGTTAGCATCAGCCCTAGGATAGTATTAGGGTTAGGGTTAGCATCAGCCCTAGGATAGTGTTAGGGTTAGGGTTAGGTTTAGCATCAGCCCTAGGATAGTGTTAGGGTTAGGGTTAGCATCAGCCCTAGGATAGTGTTAGGGTTAGGGTTAGCATCAGACCTATGATAGTGTTAGGGTAAATGTTAGGGTTAGCATCAGCCCTAGGATAATGTTAGAGTTAGGGTTAGCATCAACCCTGTTATAGTGTTAGGGTTAGGGTTAGGTTTAGCATCAGCCCTAGGATAGTGTTAGCGTTAGGGTTACGGTTAGCTTCAGCTCTAGGATATTATTAGGGTTAGGGTTAGGTTTAGACTTAGCATCAGCCCTAGCATAGTGTTACGGTTATGGTTAGGGTTAGCATCAGCCCTAGGATAGTGTTAGGTTTAGGGTTAGGGTTAGCATCAGCCCTAGGATAGTGTTAGGGTTAGGGTCAGCATCAGCCTTAGGATAGTGTTAGGGTTAGGGTGAGCATCATCCCTAGGATAGTGTTAGGGTTAGGGTTAGGATTAGCAAAAGCACTAGGATAGTGTTAGGGTTAGGGTTAGCATCAGCCCTAGGTGATTGTTAGGGTTAGGGTTAGCATCAGCCCTAGGATAGTGTTAGGGTTAGCGTTACGGTTAGCATCAGCCCTAGGATAGTATTAGAGTTAGGGTCAGCATCAGCCCTTGGATAGTGTTAGGGTTAGGGTTAGGGTTAGCCTCAGCGCAAGGATAGTGTTAGGGTAATGTTTAGCATCAGCCCTACGATAGTGTTAGGGTTAGGGTTAGCATCAGCCCTAGGATAGTGTTAGGGTTAGTGTTAGGGTTAGAATCAGCCCTAGGATACTGTTAGGGTTAGGGTTAGCCTCAGCCCTAGGAAAGTGTTAGGGTTAGGGTTAGGGTTAGTATCAGCCCTATGATAGAATTAGGGTTAGGGTTAGCATCAGCTCTAGGATAGTGTTAGGGTTAGGGTTAGGTTTAGCATCAGCCCTAGGATAGTGTTAGGGTTAGGGTTGGCATCAGCCCTAGGATAGTGTTAGGGTTAGAGTTAGGGTTAGCATCAGCCCTAGGATAGTGTTAGGGTTAGGGTTAGCATCAGCCCTAGGATAGTGTTAGGGTTAGGGTTAGGGTTAGCATCAGCCCTAATATAGTGTTAGGGTGAGGGTTAGCATTAGCCCTAGGATAGTGGTAGGGTTAGGGTTAGTGTTAGCATCAGACCTAGGATAGTGTTAGGGTTAGGGTTAGCATCAGCCCTAGGATAGTGTTAGGGTTAGGGTTAGGGTTAGCATCAGACCTAGGATAGTGTTAGGGTTAGGGTTAGCATCAGCCCTTGGATACTGTTAGGGTTAGGGTTAGGGTTAGCATCAGGCATAGGATAGTGTTACGGTTAGGGTTAGCATCAGCATTAGGATAGTGTTAGGGTTAGGTTTAGGGCTAGCATCAGCCCTAGGATAGTGTTAGGGTTAGTGTTAGCATCAGCCCTAGGATAGTGTTAGTGTTATTGTTAGGGTTAGCATCAGCCATAGGATAGTGTTAGGGTTAGGGTTAGCCTCAGCACTAGGAGAGTGTTAGGGTTAGGGTTAGGCTTAGCATCAGCCCTAGGATAGTGTTAGGGTTAGGGTTAGGGTTAGCATCAGCCCTAGGATAGTGTTAGGGTTAAGGTTAGTGTTAGCATCAGACCTAGGATAGTGTTAGCGTTAGGGTTAGCATCAGCCCTAGGATAGTGTTAGGGTTAGGGTTAGGGTTAGCATCAGCCCTAGGATAGTGTTAGGGTTAGGGTTAGCATCATCCCTAGGATAGTTTTAGGGTTAGGGTTAGGGTTAGCATCAGCCCTAGCATAGTGTTAGGGTTAGGGTTAACCTGAGCCCTAGGAGATTGTTAGGGTTAGGGTTAGGGTTAGCATCATCCCTAGGATAGTGTTAGGGTTAGGGTTAGCATCAGCCCTAGGATAGTGTTAGGGTTAGGGTTAGTGTTAGCATCAGACCTAGGATAGTGTTAGGGTTATGGTTAGCATCAGCCCTAGGATGGTGTTTGGGTTAGGGTTAGGGTTAGCATCAGCCCTAGGATAGTGTTAGGGTTAGGGTTAGCATCAGACCTAGGATAGTGTTAGGGTTAGGGTTAGGGTTGGCATCAGCCCTAGGATGGTATTAGGGTTAGGGTTAGGGTTATCATCAGGCCTAGGATAGTGTTAAGTTTAGGGTTAGCATCAGCCCTAGGATAGCGTTAGGGTTAGGGTTAGGGTTAGCATCAGCCCTAGGATAGTGTTAGGGTTAAGGTTAGTGTTAGCATCAGACCAAGGATAGTGTTAGCGTTATGGTTAGCATCAGCCCTAGGATAGTGTTAGGTTTAGGGTTAAGGTTAGCATCAGCCCTAGGATACTGTTAGGGTTATGGTTAGCATCAGCCCTACGATAGTGTTAGGGTTAGGGTTAGGGTTAGCATCAGTCCTAGGATAGTGTTACGGTTACGGTTAGCATCAGCCCTAGGATAGTGTTAGGGTTAGGGTTAGGCTTAGCATCAGCCCTAGGATAGTGTTAGGGTTAGGGTTAGCATCAGCACTAGGATAGTGTTAGGGTTAGGGTTAGGGTTAGCATCAGCCCTAGGAGAGTGTTAGGTTTAGGGTTAGCATCAGCCCTAGGATAGTGTTAGTGTTAGCGTTACGGTTAGTATCAGCCCTAGGATAGTATTAGAGTTAGGGTCAGCATCAGCCCTTGGATAGTGTTAGGGTTAGGGTTAGGGTTAGCCTCAGTGCTAGGATAGTGTTAGGGTTATGGTTAGCATCAGCCCTACGATAGTGTTAGGGTTAGGGTTAGCAACAGCCCTAGGATAGTGTTATGGTTAGTGTTAGGGTTAGCATCAGCCCTAGGATACTGTTAGGGTTAGGGTTAGCCTCAGCCCTAGGAGAGTGTTAGGGTTAGGGTTAGGGTTAGCATCAGCCCTATGATAGAATTAGGGTTAGGGTTAGCATCAGCCCTAGGATAGTGTTAGGGTTACGGTTAGGTTTAGCATCAGCCCTAGGATAGTGTTAGGGTTAGGGTTGGCATCAGCCCTAGGATACTGTTAGGGTTAGAGTTAGGGTTAGCATCAGCCCTAGGATAGTGTTAGGGTTAGGGTTAGCATCAGCCCTAGGATAGTGTTAGGGTTAGGGTTAGGGTTAGCATCAGCCCTAATATAGTGTTAGGGTGAGGGTTAGCATCAGCCTTAGGATAGTGTTAGGGTTAGGGTTAGTGTTAGCATCAGATCTAGGATAGTGTTAGGGTTAGGGTTAGCATCAGCCCTAGGATAGTTTTAGGATTAGGGTTAGGGTTAGCATCAGGGCTAGGATAGTGTTACGGTTAAGGTTAGCATCAGCATTAGGATAGTGTTAGGGTTAGAGTTAGGGCTAGCATCAGCCCTAGGATAGTGTTAGGGTTAGAATTAGCATCAGCCCTAGGATAGTGTTAGTGTTAGTGTTAGGGTGAGCATCAGCCATAGGATACTGTTAGGGTTAGGGTTAGCCTAGGCCTAGGAGAGTGTTAGTGTTAGGGTTAGGGTTAGCATCAGCCCTAGGATAGTATTAGGGTTAGGGTTAGCATCAGCCCTAGGATAGTGTTAGGGTTAGGGTTAGGTTTAGCATCAGCCCTAGGATAGTGTTAGGATTAGGGTTAGCATCAGCCCTAGGATAGTGTTTGGGTTAGGGTTAGGGTTAGCATAAGCCCTAGGATAGTGTTAGGGTTAGGGTTAGCATCAGACCTAGGATCGTGTTAGGGTTAGGGTTAGGGTTAGCATCAGCCCTAGGATAGTGTTAGGGTTAGGGATAGCATCAAGCCTAGGATAGTGTTAGGGTTAGGGTTAGCATCAGCCCTACGATAGTGTAAGGGTTAGGGTTAAGGTTAGCATCAGCCCCAGGATTCTGTTAGGGTTAGGGTTAGCATCAGCCCTAGGATAGTGTTAGGGTTAGGGTTAGGGTTAGCCTCAGCCCTAGGATACTGTGAGGGTTATGGTTAGCATCAGCCCTACGATAGTGTTAGGGTTAGGGTTAGGGTTAGCATCAGCCCTAGGATAGTGTTAGGGTTAGGGTTAGCATCAGCCCTAGGATAGTGTTAGGGTTAGGGTTATTGTTAGCATCAGCCCTAGGATAGTGTTAGGGTTAGGGTTAGCATCAGCACTAGGATAGTGTTAGGGTTAGCGTTAGCATCAGCCCTAGGATAGTGTTAGTGTTAGGGTTAGCATCAGCCCTAATATAGTGTTAGGGTGAGGGTTAGCATCAGCCCTAGGATAGTGTTAGGGTTAGGGTTAGTGTTAGCATCAGATCTAGGATAGTGTTAGGGTTAGGGTTAGCATCAGCCCTAGGATAGTTTTAGGATTAGGGTTAGGGTTAGCATCAGCCCTAGCATAGTGTTAGGGTTAGGGTTAACCTGAGCCCTAGGAGAGTGTTAGGGTTAGGGTTAGGGTTAGCATCATCCCTAGGATAGTGTTAGGGTTAGGGTTAGCATCAGCCCTAGGATAGTGTTAGGGTTAGGGTTAGTGTTAGCATCAGACCTAGGATAGTGTTAGGGTTATGGTTAGCATCAGCCCTAGGATAGTGTTTTGGTTAGGGTTATGGTTAGCATCAGCCCTAGGATACTGTTAGGGTTAGGGTTAGCATCAGCCCTAGGATAGTGTTAGGGTTAGGGTTAGGGTTAGCCTCAGCCCGAGGATAGTGTTAGGGTTATGGTTAGCATCAGCCCTACGATAGTGTTAGGGTTAGGGTTAGGGTTAGCATCAGTACCTAGGATAGTGTTAGGGTTAAGGTTAGCATCAGCCCCAGGATAGTGTTAGGGTTAGGGTTAGGGTTAGCATCAGCCCTAGGATAGTGTTAGGGTTAGGGTTAGGGTTAGCATCAGCCCTAGGAGAGTGTTAGGGTTAGGGTTAGCATCAGCCCTAGGATAGTGTTAGGTTTAGCGTTACAGTTAGCATCAGCCCTAGGATAGTGTTAGAGTTAGGGTCAGCATCAGCCCATGGATAGTGTTAGGGTTAAGGTTAGGGTTAGCCTCAGCGTTAGGATAGTGTTAGGGTTATGGTTAGCATCAGCCCTACGATAATGTTAGGGTTAGGGTTAGCATCAGCCCTAGGATAGTGTTAGGGTTAGTGTTAGGGTTAGCATCAGCCCTAGGATAGTGTTAGGGTTAGGGTTAGCCTCAGCCCGAGGAGAGTGTTAGGGTTAGGGTTAGGGTTAGCATCAGCCCTAGGATAGTATTAGGGTTAGGGTTAGCATCAGCCCTAGGATAGTGTTAGGGTTAGGGTTAGGTTTAGCATCAGCCCTAGGATAGTGTTAGGGTTAGGGTTAGCATCAGCCCTAGGATAGTGTTAGGGTTAGGGTTAGCATCAGACCTAGGATAGTGTTAGGGTAAGTGTTAGGGTTAGCATCAGCCCTAGGATAATGTTAGAGTTAGGGTTAGCATCAACCCTGTTATAGTGTTAGGGTTAGGGTTAGGTTTAGCATCAGCCCTAGGATAGTGTTAGCGTTAGGGTTACGGTTAGCTTCAGCTCTAGGATAGTATTAGGGTTAGGGTTAGGTTTAGACTTAGCATCAGCCCTAGCATAGTGTTACGGTTATGGTTAGGGTTAGCATCAGCCCTAGGATAGTGTTAGGTTTAGGGTTAGGGTTAGCATCAGCCCTAGGATAGTGTTAGGGTTAGGGTCAGCATCAGCCTTAGGATAGTGTTAGGGTTAGGGTGAGCATCATCCCTAGGATACTGTTAGTGTTAGGGTTAGGGTTAGCAAAAGCACTAGGATAGTGTTAGGTTTAGGGTTAGCATCAGCCCTAGGAGATTGTTAGGGTTAGGGTTAGCATCAGCCCTAGGATAGTGTTAGGGTTAGCGTTACGGTTAGCATCAGCCCTAGGATAGTATTAGAGTTAGGGTCAGCATCAGCCCTTGGATAGTGTTAGGGTTAGGTTTAGGGTTAGCCTCAGCGCAAGGATAGTGTTAGGGTAATGTTTAGCATCAGCCCTACGATAGTGTTAGGGTTAGGGTTAGCATCAGCCCTAGGATAGTGTTAGGGTTAGTGTTAGGATTAGAATCAGCCCTAGGATACTGTTAGGGTTAGGGTTAGCCTCAGCCCTAGGAAAGTGTTAGGGTTAGGGTTAGGGTTAATATCAGCCCTATGATAGAATTAGGGTTAGGGTTAGCATCAGCTCTAGGATAGTGTTAGGGTTAGGGTTAGGTTTAGCATCAGCCCTAGGATAGTGTTAGGGTTAGGGTTGGCATCAGCCCTAGGATAGTGTTAGGGTTAGAGTTAGGGTTAGCATCAGCCCTAGGATAGTGTTAGGGTTAGGGTTAGCATCAGCCCTAGGATAGTGTTAGGGTTAGGGTTAGGGTTAGCATCAGCCCTAATATAGTGTTAGGGTGAGGGTTAGCATTAGCCCTAGGATAGTGGTAGGGTTAGGGTTAGTGTTAGCAGCAGACCTAGGATAGTGTTAGGGTTAGGGTTAGCATCAGCCCTAGGATAGTGTTAGGGTTAGGGTTAGGGTTAGCATCAGACCTAGGATAGTGTTAGGGTTAGGGTTAGCATCAGCCCTTGGATAGTGTTAGGGTTAGGGTTAGGGTTAGCATCAGGCATAGGATAGTGTTACGGTTAGGGTTAGCATCAGCATTAGGATAGTGTTAGGGTTAGGTTTAGGGCTAGCATCAGCCCTAGGATAGTGTTAGGGTTAGTGTTAGCATCAGCCCTAGGATAGTGTTAGTGTTATTGTTAGGGTTAGCATCAGCCATAGGATAGTGTTAGGGTTAGGGTTAGCCTCAGCCCTAGGAGAGTGTTAGGGTTAGGGTTAGGCTTAGCATCAGCCCTAGGATAGTGTTAGGGTTAGGGTTAGGGTTAGCATCAGCCCTAGGATAGTGTTAGGGTTAAGGTTAGTGTTAGCATCAGACCTAGGATAGTGTTAGCGTTAGGGTTAGCATCAGCCCTAGGATAGTGTTAGGGTTAGGGTTAGGGTTAGCATCAGCCCTAGGATAGTGTTAGGGTTAGGGTTAGCATCATCCCTAGGATAGTTTTAGGGTTAGGGTTAGGGTTAGCATCAGCCCTAGCATAGTGTTAGGGTTAGGGTTAACCTGAGCCCTAGGAGATTGTTAGGGTTAGGGTTAGGGTTAGCATCATCCCTAGGATAGTGTTAGGGTTAGGGTTAGCATCAGCCCTAGGATAGTGTTAGGGTTAGGGTTAGTGTTAGCATCAGACCTAGGATAGTGTTAGGGTTATGGTTAGCATCAGCCCTAGGATGGTGTTTGGGTTAGGGTTAGGGTTAGCATCAGCCCTAGGATAGTGTTAGGGTTAGGGTTAGCATCAGACCTAGGATAGTGTTAGGGTTAGGGTTAGGGTTGGCATCAGCCCTAGGATGGTATTAGGGTTAGGGTTAGGGTTATCATCAGGCCTAGGATAGTGTTAAGTTTAGGGTTAGCATCAGCCCTAGGATAGCGTTAGGGTTAGGGTTAGGGTTAGCATCAGCCCTAGGATAGTGTTAGGGTTAAGGTTAGTGTTAGCATCAGACCAAGGATAGTGTTAGCGTTATGGTTAGCATCAGCCCTAGGAGAGTGTTAGGTTTAGGGTTAAGGTTAGCATCAGCCCTAGGATACTGTTAGGGTTAGGGTTAGCCTCAGCCCTAGGAGAGTGTTAGGGTTAGGGTTAGGGTTAGCATCAGCCCTATGATAGAATTAGGGTTAGGGTTAGCATCAGCCCTAGGATAGTGTTAGGGTTACGGTTAGGTTTAGCATCAGCCCTAGGATTGTGTTAGGGTTAGGGTTGGCATCAGCCCTAGGATACTGTTAGGGTTAGAGTTAGGGTTAGCATCAGCCCTAGGATAGTGTTAGGGTTAGGGTTAGCATCAGCCCTAGGATAGTGTTAGGGTTAGGGTTAGGGTTAGCATCAGCCCTAATATAGTGTTAGGGTGAGGGTTAGCATCAGCCCTAGGATAGTGTTAGGGTTAGGGTTAGTGTTAGCATCAGATCTAGGATAGTGTTAGGGTTAGGGTTAGCATCAGCCCTGGGATAGTTTTAGGATTAGGCTTAGGGTTAGCATCAGGCCTAGGATAGTGTTACGGTTAAGGTTAGCATCAGCATTAGGATAGTGTTAGGGTTAGAGTTAGGGCTAGCATCAGCCCTAGGATAGTGTTAGGGTTAGAATTAGCATCAGCCCTAGGATAGTGTTAGTGTTAGTGTTAGGGTGAGCATCAGCCATAGGATACTGTTAGGGTTAGGGTTAGCCTAGGCCTAGGAGAGTGTTAGGGTTAGGGTTAGGGTTAGCATCAGCCCTAGGATAGTATTAGGGTTAGGGTTAGCATCAGCCCTAGGATAGTGTTAGGGTTAGGGTTAGGTTTAGCATCAGCCCTAGGATAGTGTTAGGATTAGGGTTAGCATCAGCCCTAGGATAGTGTTTGGGTTAGGGTTAGGGTTAGCATAAGCCCTAGGATAGTGTTAGGGTTAGGGTTAGCATCAGACCTAGGATCGTGTTAGGGTTAGGGTTAGGGTTAGCATCAGCCCTAGGATAGTGTTAGGGTTAGGGATAGCATCAAGCCTAGGATAGTGTTAGGGTTAGGGTTAGCATCAGCCCTACGATAGTGTTAGGGTTAGGGTTAAGGTTAGCATCAGCCCCAGGATTCTGTTAGGGTTAGGGTTAGCATCAGCCCTAGGATAGTGTTAGGGTTAGGGTTAGGGTTAGCCTCAGCCCTAGGATACTGTGAGGGTTATGGTTAGCATCAGCCCTACGATAGTGTTAGGGTTAGGGTTAGGGTTAGCATCAGCCCTAGGATAGTGTTAGGGTTAGGGTTAGCATCAGCCCTAGGATAGTGTTAGGGTTAGGGTTAGGGTTAGCATCAGCCCTAGGATAGTGTTAGGGTTAGGGTTAGCATCAGCACTAGGATAGTGTTAGGGTTAGCGTTAGCATCAGCCCTAGGATAGTGTTAGGGTTAGGGTTAGGGTTAGCATCAGCCCTAATATAGTGTTAGGGTGAGGGTTAGCATCAGCCCTAGGATAGTGTTAGGGTTAGGGTTAGTGTTAGCATCAGATCTAGGATAGTGTTAGGGTTAGGGTTAGCATCAGCCCTAGGATAGTTTTAGGATTAGGGTTATGGTTAGCATCAGGCCTAGGATAGTGTTACGGTTAAGGTTAGCATCAGCATTAGGATAGTGTTAGGGTTAGAGTTAGGGCTAGCATCAGCCCTAGGATAGTGTTAGGGTTAGAATTAGCATCAGCCCTAGGATAGTGTTAGTGTTAGTGTTAGGGTGAGCATCAGCCATAGGATACTGTTAGGGTTAGGGTTAGCCTAGGCCTAGGAGAGTGTTAGGGTTAGGGTTACGGTTAGCATCAGCCCTAGGATAGTATTAGGGTTAGGGTTAGCATCAGCCCTAGGATAGTGTTAGGGTTAGGGTTAGGTTTAGCATCAGCCCTAGGATAGTGTTAGGATTAGGGTTAGCATCAGCCCTAGGATAGTGTTTGGGTTAGGGTTACGGTTAGCATAAGCCCTAGGATAGTGTTAGGGTTAGGGTTAGATTCAGACCTAGGATCGTGTTAGGGTTAGGGTTAGGGTTAGCATCAGCCCTAGGATAGTGTTAGGGTTAGGGATAGCATCAAGCCTAGGATAGTGTTAGGGTTAGGGTTAGCATCAGCCCTACGATAGTGTTAGGGTTAGGGTTAAGGTTAGCATCAGCCCCAGGATTCTGTTAGGGTTAGGGTTAGCATCAGCCCTAGGATAGTGTTAGGGTTAGGGTTAGGGTTAGCCTCAGCCCTAGGATACTGTGAGGGTTATGGTTAGCATCAGCCCTACGATAGTGTTAGGGTTACTGTTAGGGTTAGCATCAGCCCTAGGATAGTGTTAGGGTTAGGGTTAGCATCAGCCCTAGGATAGTGTTAGGGTTAGGGTTAGGGTTAGCATCAGCCCTAGGATAGTGTTAGGGTTAGGGTTAGCATCAGCACTAGGATAGTGTTAGGGTTAGGGTTAGGGTTAGCATCAGCCCTAGGAGAGTGTTAGGGTTAGGGTTAGAATCAGCCCTAGGATAGTGTTAGGGTTAGCGTTACGGTTACCATCAGCCCTAGGATAGTATTAGAGTTAGCGTCAGCATCAGCCCTTGGATAGTGTTAGGGTTAGGGTTAGGGTTAGCCTCAGCGCTAGGATAGTGTTAGGGTTATGGTTAGCATCCGCCCTACGATAGTGTTAGGGTTAGGGTTAGCATCAGCCCTAGGATAGTGTTAGGGTTAGTGTTAGGGTTAGCATCAGCCCTAGGATACTGTTAGGGTTAGGTTTAGCCTCAGCCCTAGGAGAATGTTAGGGTTAGGGTTAGGGATAGCATCAGCCCTATGATAGAATTAGGGTTAGGGTTAGCATCAGCCCTAGGATAGTGTTAGGGTTAGGGTTAGGTTTAGCATCAGCCCTAGGATAGTGTTAGGTTTAGGGTTAGCATCAGCCCTAGGATAGTGTTCGGGTTAGGGTTAATATCAGCCCTGGGATAGTGTTAGGGTAAGTATTAGGGTTAGCATTAGCCCTAGGATAATGTTGGAGTTAGGGTTAGCCTCAACCCTGTTATAGTGTTAGGGTTAGGGTTAGGGTTAGCATCAGCCCTAGGATAGCGTTATGGTTAGGGTTAGGGTTAGCATCAGCCCTAGGATAGTGTTAGGGTTAGTGTCAGCATCAGCCTTAGGATAGTGTTAGGGTTAGGGTTAGCATCAGCCCTAGGATAGTGTTAGTGTTATTGTTAGGGTTAGCATCAGCCCTAGGATACTGTTAGGGTTAGGGTTAGGGTTAGCATCAGCCCTAGGATAGTGTTAGGGTTAGGGTTGGCATCAGCCCTAGGATAGTGTTAGGGTTAGAGTTAGGGTTAGCATCAGCCCTAGGATAGTGTTAGGGTTAGGGTTGGCCTCAGCCCTAGGATAGTGTTAGGGTTAGGGTTAGGGTTAGCATCAGCCCTAATATAGTGTTAGGGTGAGGGTTAGCATCAGCCCTAGGATAGTGTTAGGGTTAGGGTTAGTGTTAGCATCAGACCTAGGATAGTGTTAGGGTTAGGGTTAGCATCAGCCCTAAGATATTGTTAGGGTTAGGGTTAGGGTTAGCATCAGGCATAGGATAGTGTTACGGTTAGGGTTAGCATCAGCATTAGGATAGTGTTAGGGTTAGGTTTAGGGCTAGCATCAGCCAGAGGATAGTGTTAGGGTTAGTGTTAGCATCAGCCCTAGGATAGTGTTAGTGTTAGTGTTAGGGTTAGCATCAGCCATAGGATAGTGTTAGTGTTAGGGTTAGCCTCAGCCCTAGGAGAGTGTTAGGGTTAGGGTTAGGGTTAGCATCAGCCCTAGGATAGTGTTAGGGTTAGGGTTAGGGTTAGCATCAGCCCTAGGATAGTGTTAGGGTTAGGGTTAGGGTTAGCATCAGCCCTATGATAGTGTTAGGGTTAGGGTTAGGGTTAGCATCAGCCCTAGGAGAGTGTTAGGGTTAGGGTTAGCATCAGCCCTAGGATAGTCTTAGGTTTAGCGTTACGGTTAGCATCAGCCCTAGGATAGTGTTAGAGTTAGGGTCAGCATCAGCCCATGGATAGTGTTAGGGTTAGGTTTAGGGTTAGCCTCAGCGTTAGGATAGTGTTAGGGTTATGGTTAGCATCAGCCCTACGATAATGTTAGGGTTAGGGTTAGCATCAGCCCTAGGATAGTGTTAGGGTTAGTGTTAGGGTTAGCATCAGCCCTAGGATAGTGTTAGGGTTAGGGTTAGCCTCAGCCCGAGGAGAGTGTTAGGGTTAGGGTTAGGGTTAGCATCAGCCCTAGGATAGTATTAGGGTTAGGGTTAGCATCAGCCCTAGGATAGTGTTAGGGTTAGGGTTAGGTTTAGCATCAGCCCTAGGATAGTGTTAGGGTTAGGGTTAGCATCAGCCCTAGGATAGTGTTAGGGTTAGGGTTAGCATCAGACCTAGGATAGTGTTAGGGTAAGTGTTAGGGTTAGCATCAGCCCTAGGATAATGTTAGAGTTAGGGTTAGCATCAACCCTGTTATAGTGTTAGGGTTAGGGTTAGGTTTAGCATCAGCCCTAGGATAGTGTTAGCGTTAGGGTTACGGTTAGCTTCAGCTCTAGGATAGTATTAGGGTTAGGGTTAGGTTTAGACTTAGCATCAGCCCTAGCATAGTGTTACGGTTATGGTTAGGGTTAGCATCAGCCCTAGGATAGTGTTAGGTTTAGGGTTAGGGTTAGCATCAGCCCTAGGATAGTGTTAGGGTTAGGGTCAGCATCAGCCTTAGGATAGTGTTAGGGTTAGGGTGAGCATCATCCCTAGGATACTGTTAGTGTTAGGGTTAGGGTTAGCAAAAGCACTAGGATAGTGTTAGGTTTAGGGTTAGCATCAGCCCTAGGAGATTGTTAGGGTTAGGGTTAGCATCAGCCCTAGGATAGTGTTAGGGTTAGCGTTACGGTTAGCATCAGCCCTAGGATAGTATTAGAGTTAGGGTCAGCATCAGCCCTTGGATAGTGTTAGGGTTAGGTTTAGGGTTAGCCTCAGCGCAAGGATAGTGTTAGGGTAATGTTTAGCATCAGCCCTACGATAGTGTTAGGGTTAGGGTTAGCATCAGCCCTAGGATAGTGTTAGGGTTAGTGTTAGGATTAGAATCAGCCCTAGGATACTGTTAGGGTTAGGGTTAGCCTCAGCCCTAGGAAAGTGTTAGGGTTAGGGTTAGGGTTAATATCAGCCCTATGATAGAATTAGGGTTAGGGTTAGCATCAGCTCTAGGATAGTGTTAGGGTTAGGGTTAGGTTTAGCATCAGCCCTAGGATAGTGTTAGGGTTAGGGTTGGCATCAGCCCTAGGATAGTGTTAGGGTTAGAGTTAGGGTTAGCATCAGCCCTAGGATAGTGTTAGGGTTAGGGTTAGCATCAGCCCTAGGATAGTGTTAGGGTTAGGGTTAGGGTTAGCATCAGCCCTAATATAGTGTTAGGGTGAGGGTTAGCATTAGCCCTAGGATAGTGGTAGGGTTAGGGTTAGTGTTAGCAGCAGACCTAGGATAGTGTTAGGGTTAGGGTTAGCATCAGCCCTAGGATAGTGTTAGGGTTAGGGTTAGGGTTAGCATCAGACCTAGGATAGTGTTAGGGTTAGGGTTAGCATCAGCCCTTGGATAGTGTTAGGGTTAGGGTTAGGGTTAGCATCAGGCATAGGATAGTGTTACGGTTAGGGTTAGCATCAGCATTAGGATAGTGTTAGGGTTAGGTTTAGGGCTAGCATCAGCCCTAGGATAGTGTTAGGGTTAGTGTTAGCATCAGCCCTAGGATAGTGTTAGTGTTATTGTTAGGGTTAGCATCAGCCATAGGATAGTGTTAGGGTTAGGGTTAGCCTCAGCCCTAGGAGAGTGTTAGGGTTAGGGTTAGGCTTAGCATCAGCCCTAGGATAGTGTTAGGGTTAGGGTTAGGGTTAGCATCAGCCCTAGGATAGTGTTAGGGTTAGGGTTAGCATCATCCCTAGGATAGTTTTAGGGTTAGGGTTAGGGTTAGCATCAGCCCTAGCATAGTGTTAGGGTTAGGGTTAACCTGAGCCCTAGGAGATTGTTAGGGTTAGGGTTAGGGTTAGCATCATCCCTAGGATAGTGTTAGGGTTAGGGTTAGCATCAGCCCTAGGATAGTGTTAGGGTTAGGGTTAGTGTTAGCATCAGACCTAGGATAGTGTTAGGGTTATGGTTAGCATCAGCCCTAGGATGGTGTTTGGGTTAGGGTTAGGGTTAGCATCAGCCCTAGGATAGTGTTAGGGTTAGGGTTAGCATCAGACCTAGGATAGTGTTAGGGTTAGGGTTAGGGTTGGCATCAGCCCTAGGATGGTATTAGGGTTAGGGTTAGGGTTATCATCAGGCCTAGGATAGTGTTAAGTTTAGGGTTAGCATCAGCCCTAGGATAGCGTTAGGGTTAGGGTTAGGGTTAGCATCAGCCCTAGGATAGTGTTAGGGTTAAGGTTAGTGTTAGCATCAGACCAAGGATAGTGTTAGCGTTATGGTTAGCATCAGCCCTAGGAGAGTGTTAGGTTTAGGGTTAAGGTTAGCATCAGCCCTAGGATACTGTTAGGGTTAGGGTTAGCCTCAGCCCTAGGAGAGTGTTAGGGTTAGGGTTAGGGTTAGCATCAGCCCTATGATAGAATTAGGGTTAGGGTTAGCATCAGCCCTAGGATAGTGTTAGGGTTACGGTTAGGTTTAGCATCAGCCCTAGGATAGTGTTAGGGTTAGGGTTGGCATCAGCCCTAGGATACTGTTAGGGTTAGAGTTAGGGTTAGCATCAGCCCTAGGATAGTGTTAGGGTTAGGGTTAGCATCAGCCCTAGGATAGTGTTAGGGTTAGGGTTAGGGTTAGCATCAGCCCTAATATAGTGTTAGGGTGAGGGTTAGCATCAGCCCTAGGATAGTGTTAGGGTTAGGGTTAGTGTTAGCATCAGATCTAGGATAGTGTTAGGGTTAGGGTTAGCATCAGCCCTGGGATAGTTTTAGGATTAGGCTTAGGGTTAGCATCAGGCCTAGGATAGTGTTACGGTTAAGGTTAGCATCAGCATTAGGATAGTGTTAGGGTTAGAGTTAGGGCTAGCATCAGCCCTAGGATAGTGTTAGGGTTAGAATTAGCATCAGCCCTAGGATAGTGTTAGTGTTAGTGTTAGGGTGAGCATCAGCCATAGGATACTGTTAGGGTTAGGGTTAGCCTAGGCCTAGGAGAGTGTTAGGGTTAGGGTTAGGGTTAGCATCAGCCCTAGGATAGTATTAGGGTTAGGGTTAGCATCAGCCCTAGGATAGTGTTAGGGTTAGGGTTAGGTTTAGCATCAGCCCTAGGATAGTGTTAGGATTAGGGTTAGCATCAGCCCTAGGATAGTGTTTGGGTTAGGGTTAGGGTTAGCATAAGCCCTAGGATAGTGTTAGGGTTAGGGTTAGCATCAGACCTAGGATCGTGTTAGGGTTAGGGTTAGGGTTAGCATCAGCCCTAGGATAGTGTTAGGGTTAGGGATAGCATCAAGCCTAGGATAGTGTTAGGGTTAGGGTTAGCATCAGCCCTACGATAGTGTTAGGGTTAGGGTTAAGGTTAGCATCAGCCCCAGGATTCTGTTAGGGTTAGGGTTAGCATCAGCCCTAGGATAGTGTTAGGGTTAGGGTTAGGGTTAGCCTCAGCCCTAGGATACTGTGAGGGTTATGGTTAGCATCAGCCCTACGATAGTGTTAGGGTTAGGGTTAGGGTTAGCATCAGCCCTAGGATAGTGTTAGGGTTAGGGTTAGCATCAGCCCTAGGATAGTGTTAGGGTTAGGGTTAGGGTTAGCATCAGCCCTAGGATAGTGTTAGGGTTAGGGTTAGCATCAGCACTAGGATAGTGTTAGGGTTAGCGTTAGCATCAGCCCTAGGATAGTGTTAGGGTTAGGGTTAGGGTTAGCATCAGCCCTAATATAGTGTTAGGGTGAGGGTTAGCATCAGCCCTAGGATAGTGTTAGGGTTAGGGTTAGTGTTAGCATCAGATCTAGGATAGTGTTAGGGTTAGGGTTAGCATCAGCCCTAGGATAGTTTTAGGATTAGGGTTATGGTTAGCATCAGGCCTAGGATAGTGTTACGGTTAAGGTTAGCATCAGCATTAGGATAGTGTTAGGGTTAGAGTTAGGGCTAGCATCAGCCCTAGGATAGTGTTAGGGTTAGAATTAGCATCAGCCCTAGGATAGTGTTAGTGTTAGTGTTAGGGTGAGCATCAGCCATAGGATACTGTTAGGGTTAGGGTTAGCCTAGGCCTAGGAGAGTGTTAGGGTTAGGGTTACGGTTAGCATCAGCCCTAGGATAGTATTAGGGTTAGGGTTAGCATCAGCCCTAGGATAGTGTTAGGGTTAGGGTTAGGTTTAGCATCAGCCCTAGGATAGTGTTAGGATTAGGGTTAGCATCAGCCCTAGGATAGTGTTTGGGTTAGGGTTACGGTTAGCATAAGCCCTAGGATAGTGTTAGGGTTAGGGTTAGATTCAGACCTAGGATCGTGTTAGGGTTAGGGTTAGGGTTAGCATCAGCCCTAGGATAGTGTTAGGGTTAGGGATAGCATCAAGCCTAGGATAGTGTTAGGGTTAGGGTTAGCATCAGCCCTACGATAGTGTTAGGGTTAGGGTTAAGGTTAGCATCAGCCCCAGGATTCTGTTAGGGTTAGGGTTAGCATCAGCCCTAGGATAGTGTTAGGGTTAGGGTTAGGGTTAGCCTCAGCCCTAGGATACTGTGAGGGTTATGGTTAGCATCAGCCCTACGATAGTGTTAGGGTTACTGTTAGGGTTAGCATCAGCCCTAGGATAGTGTTAGGGTTAGGGTTAGCATCAGCCCTAGGATAGTGTTAGGGTTAGGGTTAGGGTTAGCATCAGCCCTAGGATAGTGTTAGGGTTAGGGTTAGCATCAGCACTAGGATAGTGTTAGGGTTAGGGTTAGGGTTAGCATCAGCCCTAGGAGAGTGTTAGGGTTAGGGTTAGAATCAGCCCTAGGATAGTGTTAGGGTTAGCGTTACGGTTACCATCAGCCCTAGGATAGTATTAGAGTTAGCGTCAGCATCAGCCCTTGGATAGTGTTAGGGTTAGGGTTAGGGTTAGCCTCAGCGCTAGGATAGTGTTAGGGTTATGGTTAGCATCCGCCCTACGATAGTGTTAGGGTTAGGGTTAGCATCAGCCCTAGGATAGTGTTAGGGTTAGTGTTAGGGTTAGCATCAGCCCTAGGATACTGTTAGGGTTAGGTTTAGCCTCAGCCCTAGGAGAATGTTAGGGTTAGGGTTAGGGATAGCATCAGCCCTATGATAGAATTAGGGTTAGGGTTAGCATCAGCCCTAGGATAGTGTTAGGGTTAGGGTTAGGTTTAGCATCAGCCCTAGGATAGTGTTAGGTTTAGGGTTAGCATCAGCCCTAGGATAGTGTTCGGGTTAGGGTTAATATCAGCCCTGGGATAGTGTTAGGGTAAGTATTAGGGTTAGCATTAGCCCTAGGATAATGTTGGAGTTAGGGTTAGCCTCAACCCTGTTATAGTGTTAGGGTTAGGGTTAGGGTTAGCATCAGCCCTAGGATAGCGTTATGGTTAGGGTTAGGGTTAGCATCAGCCCTAGGATAGTGTTAGGGTTAGTGTCAGCATCAGCCTTAGGATAGTGTTAGGGTTAGGGTTAGCATCAGCCCTAGGATAGTGTTAGTGTTATTGTTAGGGTTAGCATCAGCCCTAGGATACTGTTAGGGTTAGGGTTAGGGTTAGCATCAGCCCTAGGATAGTGTTAGGGTTAGGGTTGGCATCAGCCCTAGGATAGTGTTAGGGTTAGAGTTAGGGTTAGCATCAGCCCTAGGATAGTGTTAGGGTTAGGGTTGGCCTCAGCCCTAGGATAGTGTTAGGGTTAGGGTTAGGGTTAGCATCAGCCCTAATATAGTGTTAGGGTGAGGGTTAGCATCAGCCCTAGGATAGTGTTAGGGTTAGGGTTAGTGTTAGCATCAGACCTAGGATAGTGTTAGGGTTAGGGTTAGCATCAGCCCTAAGATATTGTTAGGGTTAGGGTTAGGGTTAGCATCAGGCATAGGATAGTGTTACGGTTAGGGTTAGCATCAGCATTAGGATAGTGTTAGGGTTAGGTTTAGGGCTAGCATCAGCCAGAGGATAGTGTTAGGGTTAGTGTTAGCATCAGCCCTAGGATAGTGTTAGTGTTAGTGTTAGGGTTAGCATCAGCCATAGGATAGTGTTAGTGTTAGGGTTAGCCTCAGCCCTAGGAGAGTGTTAGGGTTAGGGTTAGGGTTGGCATCAGCCCTAGGATAGTGTTAGGGTTAGGGTTAGGGTTAGCATCAGCCCTAGGATAGTGTTAGGGTTAGGGTTAGGGTTAGCATCAGCCCTAGCATAGTGTTAGGGTTAGGGTTAACCTCAGCCCTAGGATAGTGTTAGGGTTATGGTTAGCATCAGCCCTAGGATAGCGTTTGGGTTAGGGTTAGGGTTAGCATCAGCCCTAGGATAGTGTTAGGGTTAGGGTTAGCATCAGACCTAGGGTAGTGTTAGGGTTAGGGTTAGGGTTGGCATCAGCCCTAGGATGGTATTAGGGTTCGGGTTAGGGTTATCATCAGGCCTAGGATAGTGTTAGGTTTAGGGTTAGCATCAGCCCTAGGATAGCGTTAGGGTTAGGGTTAGGGTTAGCATCAGCCCTAGGATAGTGTTAGGGTTAAGGTTAGTGTTAGCATCAGACCTAGGATAGTGTTAGCGTTATGGTTAGCATCAGCCCTAGGATAGTGTTAGGGTTAGGGTTAATGTTAGCATCAGCCCTAGGATACTGTTAGGGTTAGGGTTAGCATCAGCCCAAGGATAGTGTTAGGCTTAGGGTTAGGGTTAGCCTCAGCCCTAGGATAGTGTTAGGGTTATGGTTAGCATCAGCCCTACGATAGAGTTAGGGTTAGGGTTAGGGTTAGCATCAGTACCTAGGATAGTGTTAGGGTTAGGGTTAGCATCAGCCCTAGGATAGTGTTAGGGTTAGGGTTAGGGTTAGCATCAGCCCTATGATAGTGTTAGGGTTAGGGTTAGGGTTAGCATCAGCCCTAGGAGAGTGTTAGGGTTAGGGTTAGCATCAGCCCTACGATAGTCTTAGGTTTAGCGTTACGGTTAGCATCAGCCCTAGGATAGTGTTAGAGTTAGGGTCAGCATCAGCCCATGGATAGTGTTAGGGTTAGGTTTAGGGTTAGCCTCAGCGTTAGGATAGTGTTAGGGTTATGGTTAGCATCAGCCCTACGATAATGTTAGGGTTAGGGTTAGCATCAGCCCTAGGATAGTGTTAGGGTTAGTGTTAGGGTTAGCATCAGCCCTAGGATAGTGTTAGGGTTAGGGTTAGCCTCAGCCCTAGGAGAGTGTTAGGGTTAGGGTTAGGGTTAGCATCAGCCCTAGGATAGTATTAGGGTTAGGGTTAGCATCAGCCCTAGGATAATGTTAGAGTTAGGGTTAGCATCAAACCTGTTATAGTGTTAGAGTTAGGGTTAGGGTTAGCATCAGCCCTAGGATAGTGTTAGCGTTAGGGTTACGGTTAGCTTCAGCCCTAGGATAGTATTAGGGTTAGGGTTAGGTTTAGACTTAGCATCAACCCTAGGATAGTGTTACGGTTATGGTTAGGGTTAGCATCAGCCCTAGGATAGTGTTAGGTTTAGGGTTAGGGTTAGCATCAGCCCTAGGATAGTGTTAGGGTTAGGGTCAGCATCAGCGTTAGGATAGTGTTAGGGTTAGGGTTAGGGTTAGCCTCAGCGCTAGGATAGTGTTAAGGTTATGGATAGCATCAGCCCTACGATAGTGTTAGGGTTAGGGTTAGCATCAGCCCTAGGATAGTGTTAGGGTTAGGGTTAGCATCAGCCATAGGAGAGTGTTAGGGTTAGGGTTAGGGTTAGCATCAGCCCTAGGATACTGTTAGGGTTAGGTTTAGCCTCAGCCCTAGGAGAATGTTAGGGTTAGGGTTATGGTTAGCATCAGCCCTATGATAGAATTAGGATTAGGGTTAGCATCAGCCCTAGGATAGTGTTAGGGTTAGGGTTAGGTTTAGCATCAGCCCTAGGATAGTGTTAGGTTTAGGGTTAGCATCAGCCCTAGGATAGTGTTCGGGTTAGGGTTAGCATCAGCCCTGGGATAGTGTTAGGGTAAGTATTAGGGTTAGCATTAGATCTAGGATAATGTTGGAGTTAGGGTTAGCCTCAACCCTGTTATAGTGTTAGGGTTAGGGTTAGGGTTAGCATCAGCCCTAGGATAGCGTTATGGTTAGGGTTAGGGTTAGCATCAGCCCTAGGATAGTGTTAGGGTTAGTGTCAGCATCAGCCTTAGGATAGTGTTAGGGTTAGGGTTAGCATCAGCCCTAGGATAGTGTTAGTGTTATTGTTAGGGTTAGCATCATCCCTAGGATACTGTTAGGGTTAGGGTTAGGGTTAGCATCAGCCCTAGGATAGTGTTAGGTTTAGGGTTGGCATCAGCCCTAGGATAGTGTTAGGGTTAGAGTTAGGGTTAGCATCAGCCCTAGGATAGTGTTAGGGTTAGGGTTGGCCTCAGCCCTAGGATAGTGTTAGGGTTAGGGTTAGGGTTAGCATCAGCCCTAATATAGTGTTATTGTGAGGGTTAGCATCAGCCCTAGGATAGTGTTAGGGTTAGGGTTAGTGTTAGCATCAGACCTAGGATAGTGTTAGGGTTAGGGTTAGCATCAGCCCTAGGATATTGTTAGGGTTAGGGTTAGGGTTAGCATCAGGCATAGGATAGTGTTACGGTTAGGGTTAGCATCAGCATTAGGATAGTGTTAGGGTTAGGTTTAGGGCTAGCATCAGCCAGAGGATAGTGTTAGGGTTAGTGTTAGCATCAGCCCTAGGATAGTGTTAGTGTTAGTGTTAGGGTTAGCATCAGCCATAGGATAGTGTTAGTGTTAGGGTTAGCCTCAGCCCTAGGAGAGTGTTAGGGTTAGGGTTATGGTTAGCATCAGCCCTAGGATAGTGTTAGGTTTAGGGTTAGGGTTAGCATCAGCCCTAGGATAGTGTTAGGGTTAGGGTTAGGGTTAGCATCAGCCCTAGCATAGTGTTAGGGTTAGGGTTAACCTCAGCCCTAGGAGAGTGTTAGGGTTAGGGTTAGCATCAGCCCTACGATAGTGTTAGTGTTAGGGTTAGTGTTAGCCTCAGACCTAGGATAGTGTTAGGGTTATGGTTAGCATCAGCCCTAGGATAGCGTTTGGGTTAGGGTTAGGGTTAGCATCAGCCCTAGGATAGTGTTAGGGTTAGGGTTAGCATCAGACCTAGGATAGTGTTAGGGTTAGGGTTAGGGTTGGCATCAGCCCTAGGATGGTATTAGGGTTCGGGTTAGGGTTATCATCAGGCCTAGGATAGTGTTAGGTTTAGGGTTAGCATCAGCCCTAGGATAGCGTTAGGGTTAGGGTTAGGGTTAGCATCAGCCCTAGGATAGTGTTAGGGTTAAGGTTAGTGTTAGCATCAGACCTAGGATAGTGTTAGCGTTATGGTTAGCATCAGCCCTAGGATACTGTTGGGTTAGGGTTAGCATCAGCCCAAGGATAGTGTTAGGCTTAGGGTTAGGGTTAGCCTCAGCCCTAGGATAGTGTTAGGGTTATGGTTAGCATCAGCCCTACGATAGTGTTAGGGTTAGGGTTAGGGTTAGAATCAGTACCTAGGATAGTGTTAGGGTTAGGGTTAGCATCAGCCATAGGATAGTGTTAGGGTTAGGGTTAGGGTTAGCATCAGCCGTATGATAGTGTTAGGGTTAGGGTTAGGGTTAGCATCAGCCCTAGGAGAGTGTTAGGGTTACGGTTAGCATCAGCCCTAGGATAGTCTTAGGTTTAGCGTTACGGTTAGCATCAGCCCTAGGATAGTGTTAGAGTTAGCGTCAGCATCAGCCCATGGATAGTGTTAGGGTTAGGTTTAGGGTTAGCCTCAGCGTTAGGATAGTGTTAGGGTTATGGTTAGCATCAGCCCTACGATAATGTTAGGGTTAGGGTTAGCATCAGCCCTAGGATAGTGTTATGGTTAGTGTTAGGGTTAGCATCAGCCCTAGGATAGTGTTAGGGTTAGGGTTAGCCTCAGCCCTAGGAGAGTGTTAGGGTTAGGGTTAGGGTTAGCATCAGCCTTAGGATAGTATTAGGGTTAGGGTTAGCATCAGCCCTAGGATAATGTTAGAGTTAGGTTTAGCATCAAACCTGTTATAGTGTTAGGGTTAGGGTTAGGGTTAGCATCAGCCCTAGGATAGTGTTAGCGTTAGGGTTACGGTTAGCTTCAGCCCTAGGATAGTGTTAGGGTTAGGGTTAGGGTTAGCATCAGCCCTTGGAGAGTGTTAGGGTTAGGGTTAGCATCAGCCCTAGGATAGTGTTTGGGTTAGGGTTAGGGTTAGCATAAGCCCTAGGATAGTGTTAGGGTTAGGGATAGCATCAAGCCTAGGATAGTGTTAGGATTAGGGTTAGCATCAGCCCTAGGATAGTGTTAGGGTTAGGGTTAGGGTTAGCATCAGCCCTAGGATAATATTAGGGTTAGGGTTAGCATCAGACCTAGGATCGTGTTAGGGTTAGGGTTAGGGTTAGCATCAGCCCTAGGATAGTGTTAGGGTTAGGGATAGCATCAAGCCTAGGATAGTGTTAGGGTTAGGGTTAGCATCAGCCCTACGATAGTGTTAGTGTTAGGGTTAAGGTTAGCATCAGCCCCAGGATTCTGTTAGGGTTAGGGTTAGCATCAGCCCTAGGATAGTTTTAGGGTTAGGGTTAGGTTTAGCATCAGCCCTAGGATAGTGTTAGATTTAGGGTTAGCATCAGCCCTAGGATAGTGTTCGGGTTAGGGTTAGCATCAGGCCTAGGATAGTGTTAGTGTAAGTATTAGGGTTAGCATCAGCCCTAGGATAATGTTGGAGTTAAGGTTAGCCTCAACCCTGTTATAGTGTTAGGGTTAGGGTTAGGGTTAGCATCAGCCCTAGGATAGTGTTATGGTTAGGGTTAGGGTTAGCATCAGCCTTAGGATAGTGTTAGGGTTAGTGTCAGCATCAGCCTTAGGATAGTGTTAGGGTTAGGGTTAGCATCAGCCCTAGGATAGTGTTAGTGTTATTGTTAGGGTTAGCATCAGCCATAGGATACTGTTAGGGTTAGGGTTAGGGTTAGCATCAGCCCTAGGATAGTGTTAGAGTTAGGGTTGGCATCAGCCCTAGGATAGTGTTAGGGTTAGAGTTAGGGTTAGCATCAGCCCTAGGATAGTGTTAGGGTTAGGGTTGGCATCAGCCCTAGGATAGTGTTAGGGTTAGTGTTAGGGTTAGCATCAGCCCTAGGATAGTGTTAGGCTTAGGGTTAGCCTCAGCCCTAGGAGAGTGTTAAGGTTAGGGTTAGGGTTAGCATCAGCCCTAGGATAGTATTAGGGTTAGGGTTAGCATCAGGCCTAGGATAGGGTTAGGGTTAGGGTTAGCATCAGCCCTAGGATAGTGTTAGGGTTAGGGTTAGCATCAGACCTAGGATAGTGTTAGGGTAAGTGTTAGGGTTAGCATCAGCCCTAGGATAATGTTAGAGTTAGGGTTAGCATCAACCCTGTTATAGTGTTAGGGTTAGGGTTAGGGTTAGCATCAGCCCTAGGATAGTGTTAGCGTTAGGGTTACGGTTAGCTTCAGCCCTAGGATAGTATTATTGTTAGGGTTAGTTTTAGACTAAGCATCAGCACTAGGATAGTGTTACGGTTATGGTTAGGGTTAGCATCAGCCCTAGGATAGTGTTAGGTTTAGGGTTAGGGTTAGCATCAGCCCTAGGATAGTGTTAGGGTTACGGTCAGCATCAGCGTTAGGATAGTGTTAGGGTTAGGGTGAGCATCATCCCTAGGATAGTGTTAGGGTTAGGGTTAGGGTTAGCAAAAGCACTACGATAGTGTTAGGGTTAGGGTTAGCATCAGCCCTAGGAGATTGTTAGGGTTAGGGTTAGCATCAGCCCTAGGATAGTGTTAGGGTTAGCGTTACGGTTAGCATCAGCCCTAGGATAGTATTAGAGTTAGGGTCAGCATCAGCCCTTGGATAGTGTTAGGGTTAGGGTTAGGGTTAGCCTCAGCGCAAGGATAGTGTTAGGGTAATGTTTAGCATCAGCCCTACGATAGTGTTAGTGTTAGGGTTAGCATCAGCCCTAGGATAGTGTTAGGGTTAGTGTTAGGGTTAGCATCAGCCCTAGGATACTGTTAGGGTTAGGGTTAGCCTCAGCCCTAGGAGAGTGTTAGGGTTAGGGTTAGGGTTAGTATCAGCCCTATGATAGAATTAGGGTTAGGGTTAGCATCAGCTCTAGGATAGTGTTAGGGTTAGGGTTAGGTTTAGCCTCAGCCCTAGGATAGTGTTAGGGTTAGGGTTGGCATCAGCCCTAGGATAGTGTTAGGGTTAGAGTTAGGGTTAGCATCAGCCCTAGGATAGTGTTAGGGTTAGGGTTAGCATCAGCCCTAGGATAGTGTTAGGGTTAGGGTTAGGGTTAACATCAGCCCTAATATAGTGTTAGGGTGAGGGTTAGCATTAGCCCTAGGATAGTGTTAGGGTTAGGGTTAGTGTTAGCATCAGACCTAGGATAGTGTTAGGGTTAGGGTTAGCATCAGCCCTTGGATAGTGTTAGGGTTAGGGTTAGGGTTAGCATCAGACCTAGGATAGTGTTAGGGTTAGGGTTAGCATCAGCCCTAGGATAGTGTTAGGGTTAGGGTTAGCATCAGCCCTAGGATAGTGTTAGGGTTAGCGTTACGGTTAGCATCAGCCCTAGGATAGTATTAGAGTTAGGGTCAGCATCAGCCCTTGGATAGTGTTAGGGTTAGGGTTAGGGTTAGCCTCAGCGCAAGGATAGTGTTAGGGTAATGTTTAGCATCAGCCCTACGATAGTGTTAGTGTTAGGGTTAGCATCAGCCCTAGGATAGTTTTAGGGTTAGTGTTAGGGTTAGCATCAGCCCTAGGATACTGTTAGGGTTAGGGTTAGCCTCAGCCCTAGGAGAGTGTTAGGGTTAGGGTTAGGGTTAGTATCAGCCCTATGATAGAATTAGGGTTAGGGTTAGCATCAGCTCTAGGATAGTGTTAGGGTTAGGGTTAGGTTTAGCATCAGCCCTAGGATAGTGTTAGGGTTAGGGTTGGCATCAGCCCTAGGATAGTGTTAGGGTTAGAGTTAGGGTTAGCATCAGCCCTAGGATAGTGTTAGGGTTAGGGTTAGCATCAGCCCTAGGATAGTGTTAGGGTTAGGGTTAGGGTTAGCATCAGCCCTAATATAGTGTTAGGGTGAGGGTTAGCATTAGCCCTAGGATAGTGTTAGGGTTAGGGTTAGTGTTAGCATCAGACCTAGGATAGTGTTAGGGTTAGGGTTAGCATCAGCCCTAGGATAGTGTTAGGGTTAGGGTTAGGGTTAGCATCAGACCTAGGATAGTGTTAGGGTTAGGGTTAGCATCAGCCCTAGGATAGTGTTAGGGTTAGGGTTAGGGTTAGCATCAGGCATAGGATAGTGTTACGGTTAGGGTTAGCATCAGCATTAGGATAGTGTTAGGGTTAGGTTTAGGGCTAGCATCAGCCCTAGGATAGTGTTAGGGTTAGTGTTAGCATCAGCCCTAGGATAGTGTTAGTGTTATTGTTAGGGTTAGCATCAGCCATAGGATAGTGTTAGGGTTAGGGTTAGCCTCAGCCCTAGGAGAGTGTTAGGGTTAGGGTTAGGCTTAGCATCAGCCCTAGGATAGTGTTAGGGTTAGGGTTAGGGTTAGCATCAGCCCTAGGATAGTGTTAGGGTTAAGGTTAGTGTTAGCATCAGACCTAGGATAGTGTTAGCGTTAGGGTTAGCATCAGCCCTAGGATAGTGTTAGGGTTAGGGTTAGGGTTAGCATCAGCCCTAGGATAGTGTTAGGGTTAGGGTTAGCATCATACCTAGTATAGTTTTAGGGTTAGGGTTAGGGTTAGCATCAGCCCTAGCATAGTGTTAGGGTTAGGGTTAACCTGAGCCCTAGGAGATTGTTAGGGTTAGGGTTAGGGTTAGCATCATCCCTAGGATAGTGTTAGGGTTAGGGTTAGCATCAGCCCTAGGATAGTGTTAGGGTTAGGGTTAGTGTTAGCATCAGACCTAGGATAGTGTTAGGGTTATGGTTAGCATCAGCCCTAGGATGGTGTTTGGGTTAGGGTTAGGGTTAGCATCAGCCCTAGGATAGTGTTAGGGTTAGGGTTAGCATCAGACCTAGGATAGTGTTAGGGTTAGGGTTAGGGTTGGCATCAGCCCTAGGATGGTATTAGGGTTAGGGTTAGGGTTATCATCAGGCCTAGGATAGTGTTAAGTTTAGGGTTAGCATCAGCCCTAGGATAGCGTTAGGGTTAGGGTTAGGGTTAGCATCAGCCCTAGGATAGTGTTAGGGTTAAGGTTAGTGTTAGCATCAGACCTAGGATAGTGTTAGCGTTATGGTTAGCATCAGCCCTAGGATAGTGTTAGGTTTAGGGTTAAGGTTAGCATCAGCCCTAGGATACTGTTAGTGTTAGGGTTAGCATCAGCCCTAGGATAGTGTTAGGGTTAGGGTTAGGGTTAGCCTCAGCCCTAGGATAGTGTCAGGGTTATGGTTAGCATCAGCCCTACGATAGTGTTAGGGTTAGGGTTAGGGTTAGCATCAGTACCTAGGATTGTGTTAGGGTTAGGGTTAGCATCAGCCCTAGGATAGTGTTAGGGTTAGTGTTAGGGTTAGCATCAGCCCTAGGATAGTGTTAGGGTTAGGGTTAGGGTTAGCATCAGTACCTAGGATAGTGTTAGGTTTAGGGTTAGCATCAGCCCTAGGATAGTGTTAGGTTTAGCGTTACGGTTAGCATCAGCCCTAGGATAGTGTTAGAGTTAGGGTCAGCATCAGCCCATGGATAGTGTTAGGGTTAGGGTTAGGGTTAGCCTCAGCGTTAGGATAGTGTTAGGGTTATGGTTAGCATCAGCCCTACGATACTGTTAGGGTTAAGGTTATCATCAGCCCTAGGATAGTGTTAGGGTTAGTTTTAGGGTTAGCATCAGCCCTAGGATAGTGTTAGGGTTAGGGTTAGCCTCAGCCCTAGGAGAGTGTTGGGGTTGGGGTTAGGGTTAGCATCAGCCCTAGGATAGTATTAGGGTTAGGGTTAGCACCAGCCCTAGGATAGTGTTAGGGTTAGGGTTAGGTTTAGCATCAGCCCTAGGATAGTGTGAGGGTTAGGGTTAGCATCAGCCCTAGGATAGTGTTAGGGTTAGGGTTAGCATCAGACCTAGGATAGTGTTAGGGTAAGTGTTAGAGTTAGCATCAGCCCTAGTATAATGTTAGAGTTAGGGTTAGCATCAACCCTGTTATAGTGTTAGGGTTAGGGTTAGGGTTAGCATCAGCCCTAGGATAGTGTTAGCGTTAGGGTTACGGTTAGCTTCAGCCCTAGGATAGTATTAGGGTTAGGGTTAGGTTTAGACTTAGCATCAGCCCTAGGATAGTGTTACGGTTATGGTTAGGGTTAGCATCAGCCCTAGGATAGTGTTAGGTTTAGGATTAGGGTTAGCATCAGCCCCAGGATTCTGTTAGGGTTAGGGTTAGCATCAGCCCTAGGATAGTGTTAGGGTTAGGGTTAGCATCAGCCCTACGATAGTGTTAGGGTTAGGGTTAAGGTTAGAATCAGCCCCAGGATTCTGTTAGGGTTAGGGTTAGCATCAGCCCTAGGATAGTGTTAGGGTTAGGGTTAGGGTTAGCCTCAGCCCTAGGATACTGTTAGGGTTTTGGTTAGCATCAGCCCTCCGATAGTGTTAGGGTTAGGGTTAGGGTTAGCATCAGCCCTAGGATAGTGTTAGGGTTATGGTTAGCATCAGCCCTACGATAGCGTTAGAGTTAGGGTTAGCATCACCCCTAGGATACTGTTAGGGTTATTGTTAGGTTTAGCATCAGCCCTAGGATACTGTTAGTGTTAGGGTTAGCCTCAGCCCTAGGAGAGTGTTAGGGTTAGGGTTAGGGTTAGCATCAGCCCTATGATAGAATTAGGGTTAGGGTTAGCATCAGCCCTAGGATAGTGTTAGGGTTAGGGTTAGGTTTAGCATCAGCCCTAGGATAGTGTTAGGTTTAGGGTTAGCATCAGCCCTGAGATAGTGTTCGGGGTAGGGTTAGCATCAGACCCAGGATAGTTTTAGGGTAAGTATTAGGGTTAGCATCAGCCCTAGGATAATGTTGGAGTTAGGGTTAGCCTCAACCCTGTTATAGTGTTAGGGTTAGGGTTAGGGTTAGCATCAGCCCTAGGATAGTGTTATGGTTAGGGTTAGGGTTAGCATCAGCCCTAGGATAGTGTTAGGGTTAGTGTCAGCATCAGCCTTAGGATAGTGTTAGGGTTAGGGTAAGCATCAGCCCTAGGATAGTGTTAGTGTTATTGTTAGGGTTAGCATCAGCCCTAGGATACTGTTAGGGTTAGGCTTAGGGTTAGCATCGGCCCTAGGATAGTGTTAGGGTTAGGGTTGGCATCAGCCCTAGGATAGTGTTAGGGTTAGAGTTAGGGTTAGCATCAGCCCTAGGATAGTGTTAGGGTTAGGGTTAGCATCAGCCCTAGGATAGTGTTAGGGTTAGGGTTAGGGTTAGCATCAGCCCTAATATAGTGTTAGGGTGAGGGTTAGCATTAGCCCTAGGATCGTGTTAGGGTTAGGGTTAGTGTTAGCATCAGACCTAGGATAGTGTTAGGGTTAGGGTTAGCATCAGCCCTAGGATAGTGTTAGGGTTAGGGTTAGGGTTAGCATCAGACCTAGGATAGTGTTAGGGTTAGGGTTAGCATCAGCCCTAGGATAGTTTCAGGGTTAGGGTTAGGGTTAGCATCAGGCATAGGATAGTGTTACGGTTAGGGTTAGCATCAGCATTAGGATAGTGTTAGGGTTAGGTTTAGGGCTAGCATCAGCCCTAGGATAGTGTTAGGGTTAGTGTTAGCATCAGCCCTACGATACTGTTAGTGTTATTGTTAGGGTTAGCATCAGCCATAGGATAGTGTTAGGGTTAGGGTTAGCCTAGGCCTAGGAGAGTGTTAGGGTTAGGGTTAGGGTTAGCATCATCCCTAGGATAGTGTTAGGGTTAGGGTTAGCATCAGCCCTAGGATAGTGTTAGGGTTAGGGTTAGTGTTAGCATCAGACCTAGGATAGTGTTAGGGTTATGGTTAGCATCAGCCCTAGGATGGTGTTTGGGTTAGGGTTAGGGTTAGCATCAGCCCTAGGATAGTGTTAGGGTTAGGGTTAGCATCAGACCTAGGATAGTGTTAGGGTTAGGGTTAGGGTTGGCATCAGCCCTAGGATGGTATTAGGGTTAGGGTTAGGGTTATCATCAGGCCTAGGATAGTGTTAAGTTTAGGGTTAGCATCAGCCCTAGGATACTGTTAGTGTTAGGGTTAGCATCAGCCCTAGGATAGTGTTAGGGTTAGGGTTAGGGTTAGCCTCAGCCCTAGGATAGTGTCAGGGTTATGGTTAGCATCAGCCCTACGATAGTGTTAGGGTTAGGGTTAGGGTTAGCATCAGTACCTAGGATTGTGTTAGGGTTAGGGTTAGCATCAGCCCTAGGATAGTGTTAGGGTTAGTGTTAGGGTTAGCATCAGCCCTAGGATAGTGTTAGGGTTAGGGTTAGGGTTAGCATCAGTACCTAGGATAGTGTTAGGTTTAGGGTTAGCATCAGCCCTAGGATAGTGTTAGGTTTAGCGTTACGGTTAGCATCAGCCCTAGGATAGTGTTAGAGTTAGGGTCAGCATCAGCCCATGGATAGTGTTAGGGTTAGGGTTAGGGTTAGCCTCAGCGTTAGGATAGTGTTAGGGTTATGGTTAGCATCAGCCCTACGATAATGTTAGGGTCAAGGTTATCATCAGCCCTAGGATAGTGTTAGGGTTAGTGTTAGGGTTAGCATCAGCCCTAGGATAGTGTTAGGGTTAGGGTTAGCCTCAGCCCTAGGAGAGTGTTGGGGTTGGGGTTAGGGTTAGCATCAGCCCTAGGATAGTATTAGGGTTAGGGTTAGCACCAGCCCTAGGATAGTGTTAGGGTTAGGGTTAGGTTTAGCATCAGCCCTAGGATAGTGTGAGGGTTAGGGTTAGCATCAACCCTAGGATAGTGTTAGGGTTAGGGTTAGCATCAGACCTAGGATAGTGTTAGGGTAAGTGTTAGAGTTAGCATCAGCCCTAGGATAATGTTAGAGTTAGGGTTAGCATCAACCCTGTTATAGTGTTAGGGTTAGGGTTAGGGTTAGCATCAGCCCTAGGATAGTGTTAGCGTTAGGGTTACGGTTAGCTTCAGCCCTAGGATAGTATTAGGGTTAGGGTTAGGTTTAGACTTAGCATCAGCCCTAGGATAGTGTTACGGTTATGGTTAGGGTTAGCATCAGCCCTAGGATAGTGTTAGGTTTAGGATTAGGGTTAGCATCAGCCCCAGGATTCTGTTAGGGTTAGGGTTAGCATCAGCCCTAGGATAGTGTTAGGGTTAGGGTTAGCATCAGCCCTACGATAGTGTTAGGGTTAGGGTTAAGGTTAGAATCAGCCCCAGGATTCTGTTAGGGTTAGGGTTAGCATCAGCCCTAGGATAGTGTTAGGGTTAGGGTTAGGGTTAGCCTCAGCCCTAGGATACTGTTAGGGTTTTGGTTAGCATCAGCCCTCCGATAGTGTTAGGGTTAGGGTTAGGGTTAGCATCAGCCCTAGGATAGTGTTAGGGTTATGGTTAGCATCAGCCCTACGATAGTGTTAGGGTTACGGTTAGCATCACCCCTAGGATACTGTTAGGGTTAGTGTTAGGTTTAGCATCAGCCCTAGGATACTGTTAGGGTTAGGGTTAGCCTCAGCCCTAGGAGTGTGTTAGGGTTAGGGTTAGGGTTAGCATCAGCCCTATGATAGAATTCTGGTTAGGGTTAGCATCAGCCCTAGGATAGTGTTAGGGTTAGGGTTAGGTTTAGCATCAGCCCTAGGATAGTGTTAGGTTTAGGGTTAGCATCAGCCCTGGGATAGTGTTCGGGGTAGGGTTAGCATCAGACCCAGGATAGTTTTAGGGTAAGTATTAGGGTTAGCATCAGCCCTAGGATAATGTTGGAGTTAGGGTTAGCCTCAACCCTGTTATAGTGTTAGGGTTAGGGTTAGGGTTAGCATCAGCCCTAGGATAGTGTTATGGTTAGGGTTAGGGTTAGCATCAGCCCTAGGATAGTGTTAGGGTTAGTGTCAGCATCAGCCTTAGGATAGTGTTAGGGTTAGGGTAAGCATCAGCCCTAGGATAGTGTTAGTGTTATTGTTAGGGTTAGCATCAGCCCTAGGATACTGTTAGGGTTAGGCTTAGGGTTAGCATCGGCCCTAGGATAGTGTTAGGGTTAGGGTTGGCATCAACCCTAGGATAGTGTTAGGGTTAGAGTTAGGGTTAGCATCAGCCCTAGGATAGGGTTAGGGTTAGGGTTGGCATCAGCCCTAGGATAGTGTTAGGGTTAGGGTTAGTGTTAGCATCAGACCTAGGATAGTGTTAGGTTTAGCGTTACGGTTAGCATCAGCCCTAGGATAGTGTTAGAGGTAGGGTCAGCATCAGCCCATGGATAGTGTTAGGGTTAAGGTTAGGGTTAGCCTCAGCGTTAGGATAGTGTTAGGGTTATGGTTAGCATCAGCCCTACGATAATGTTAGGGTTAGGTTTAGCATCAGCCCTAGGATAGTGTTAGGGTTAGTGTTAGGGTTAGCATCAGCCCTAGGATAGTGTTAGGGTTAGGGTTAGCCTCAGCCCGAGGAGAGTGTTAGGGTTAGGGTTAGGGTTAGCATCAGCCCTAGGATAGTATTAGGGTTAGGGTTAGCATCAGCCCTAGGATAGTGTTAGGGTTAGGGTTAGGTTTAGCATCAGCCCTAGGATAGTGTTAGGGTTAGGGTTAGCATCAGCCCTAGGATAGTGTTAGGGTTAGGGTTAGCATCAGACCTAGGATAGTGTTAGGGTAAGTGTTAGGGTTAGCATCAGCCCTAGGATAATGTTAGAGTTAGGGTTAGCATCAACAATGTTATAGTGTTAGGGTTAGGGTTAGGGTTAGCATCAGCCCTAGGATAGTGTTAGCGTTAGGGTTACGGTTAGCTTCAGCTCTAGGATAGTATTAGGGTTAGGGTTAGGTTTAGACTTAGCATCAGCCCTAGCATAGTGTTACGGTTATGGTTAGGGTTAGCATCAGCCCTAGGATAGTGTTAGGTTTAGGGTTAGGGTTAGCATCAGCCCTAGGATAGTGTTAGGGTTAGGGTCAGCATCAGCCTTAGGATAGTGTTAGGGTTAGGGTGAGCATCATCCCTAGGATAGTGTTAGGGTTAGGGTTAGGGTTACCAAAAGCCCTAGGATAGTTTTAGGGTTAGGGATAGCATCTGCCCTAGGATAGTGTTAGGGTTAGCGTTACGGTTAGTATCAGCCTTAGGATAGTGTTACGGTTAGGGTTAGGGTTAGGGTTAGCATCAGTCCTAGGATAGTGTTAGGGTTAGGGTTAGGGTTAGCATCAGCCCTAGGACAGTGTTAGTGTTAGGGTTAGGGTCAGCATCAGCCTTAGGATAGTGTTAGGGTTAGGGTTAGTCTCAGACCTAGGATATTGTTAGGGTTAGGGTTAGCATCAGCCCTAGGATAATTTTAGGGTTAGGGTTAGGGTTAGCATCAGCCCTAGGATAGTGTTAGGGTTAGGGTTAAACTCAGCCCTAGGAGAGTGTTAGGGTTAGGGTTAGGGTTAGCATCAGCCCTAGGATAGTGTTAGGGTTAGGGTTAGCATCAGCCCTAGGATAGTGTTAGGGTTAGGGTTAGCATCAGACCTAGGATAGTGTTAGGGTTAGGGTTAGGGTTGGCATCAGCTCTAGGATGGTGTTAGAGTTACGGTTAGGGTTATCATCAGGCCTAGGATAGTGTTAGGGTTAGGGTTTACATCAGCCCTAGGATAGTGTTAGGGTTAGGGTTAGGGTTAGCATCAGCAATAGGATAGTCTTAGGGTTAAGGTTAGTGTTAGCATCAGACCTAGGATAGTGTTAGCGTTAGGGTTAGCATCAGCCCTTGGATAGTGTTAGGGTTAGGGTTAGGGTTAGCATCAGCCCTAGGATAGTGTTAGGGTTAGGGTTAGCATCAGCCCTAAGATAGTTTTAGGGTTAGGGTTAGGGTTAACATCAGCCCTAGGATAGTGTTAGGGTTAGGGTTAACCTCAGCCCTAGGAGAGTGTTAGGTTTAGCGTTAGGGTTAGCATCATCCCTAGGATAGTGTTAGGGTTAGGGTTAGCATCTGCGCTAGGATAGTGTTAGGGTTAGGGTTAGTGTTAGCATCAGACCTAGGATAGTGTTAGGGTTAGGGTTAGGGTTAGCATCAGGTCTAGGATAGTGTTAGGGTTAGGGTTAGCATCAGCCCTAGGATAGTGTTAGGGTTAGGGTTAGGGTTAGCATCAGCCCTAGGATAGTGTTAGGGTTAGGGTTAGGGTTAGCATCAGCCCTAGGATAGTGTTAGGGTTAGGGTCAGCATCAGCCTTAGGATAGTGTTAGGGTTAGGGTTATCATCAGGTCTAGGATAGTGTTAGTGTTATTGTTAGGGTTAGCATCAGCCCTAGGATACTGTTAGGGTTAGGGTTAGGGTTAGCATCAGCCCTAGGATAGTGTTAGGGTTAGGGTTGTCATCAGCCCTAGGATAGTGTTAATGTTAGAGTTAGGGTTAGCATCAGCCCTAGGATAGTGTTAGGGTTAGCATCAGCCCTAGGATAGTGTTTGGGTTAGGGTTAGGGTTAGCATCAGCCCTAGGATAGTGTCAGGTTTAGGCTTAGCATCAGACCTAGGATAGTGTTAGGGTTAGGGTTAGGATTGGCATCAGCCCTAGGATGGTGTTAGGGTTAGGGTTAGGGTTATCATCAGGCCTAGGATAGTGTTAGGTTTAGGGTTAGCATCAGCCCTAGGATAGTGTTAGGGTTAGGGTTAGGGTTAGCATCAGCCCTAGGATAGTGTTAGGGTTAAGGTTAGTGTTAACGTCAGAGCTAGGATAGTGTTAGGGTTATGGTTAGCATCAGCCCTAGGATAGTGTTTGGGTTAGGGTTAGGGTTAGCATCAGCCCTAGGATAGTGTTAGTGTTAGGGATAGCATGAAGCCTAGGATAGTGTTAGGGTTAGGTTTAGCATCAGCCCTACGATAGTGTTAGGGTTAGGGTTAAGGTTAACATCAGCCCTAGGATACTGTTAGGGTTAGGGTTAGCATCAGCCCTAATATAGTGTTAGGGTGAGGGTTAGCATCAGCCCTAGGATAGTGTTAGGGTTAGGGTTAGCATCAGCCCTAGGATAGTGTTAGGGTTAGGGTTAGGGTTAGCATCAGCCCTAGGATAGTGTTAGGGTTAGGGTTAGCATCAGCACTATGATAGTGTTAGTGTTAGGGTCAGGGTTAGCATCAGCCCTAGGAGAGTGTAGGGTTATGGTTAGTATCAGCCCTAGGATAGTTGTAGGGTTAGCGTTACGGTTAGCATCAGCCCTAGCATAGTGTTAGAGTTAGGGTCAGCATCAGCCCTTGGATAGTGTTAGGGTTAGTGTTAGGGTTAGCATCAGCCCTAGGATAGTGTTAGTGTTAGGGTTAGCCTCAGCCCTAGGAGAGTGTTAGGGTGAGACTTAGGGTTAGCATCAGCCCTAGGATAGTATTAGGGTTAGGGTTAGCATCAGCCCTAGGATAATGTTAGAGTTAGGGTTAGCATCTACCCTGTTATAGTGTTAGGGTTAGGGTTAGGGTTAGCATCAGCCCTAGGATAGTGTTAGGGTTAGGGTCAGCATCAGCCTTAGGATAGTGTTAGGGTTAGGGTTAGCATCAGCCCTAGGATAGTGTTAGTGTTATTGTTAGGGTTAGCATCAGCCCTAGGATACTGTTAGGGTTAGGGTTAGGGTTAGCATCAGCCCTAGGATAGTGTTAGGGTTAGGGTTGGCATCAGCCCTAGGATAGTGTTAGGGTTAGAGTTAGGGTTAGCATCAGCCCTAGGATAGTGTTAGGGTTAGGGTTAGCATCAGCCCTTGGATAGTGTTTGGGTTAGGATTAGGGTTACCATCAGCCCTAGGATAGTGTTAGGTTTAGGCTTAGCATCAGACCTAGGATAGTGTTAGGGTTAGGGTTAGGGTTGGCATCAGCCCTAGGATGGTGATAGGGTTAGGATTAGGGTTATCATCAGGCCTAGGATAGTGTTAGGTTTAGGGTTAGCATCAGCCCTAGGATAGTGTTAGGGTTAGGGTTATGGTTAGCATCAGCCCTAGGATAGTGTTAGGGTTAAGGTTAGTGTTAACGTCAGAGCTAGGATAGTGTTAGGGTTATGGTTAGCATCAGCCCTAGGATAGTGTGTGGGTTAGGGTTAGGGTTAGCATAAGCCCTAGGATAGTGTTAGTTTTAGGGATAGCATGAAGCCTAGGATAGTGTTAGGGTTAGGTTTAGCATCAGCCCTACGATAGTGTTAGGGTTAGGGTTAAGGTTAGCATCAGCCCTAGGATACTGTTAGGGTTAGGGTTAGCATCAGCCCTAATATAGTGTTAGGGTGAGGGTTAGCATCAGCCCCAGGATAGTGTTAGGGTTAGGGTTAGCATCAGCCCTAGGATAGTGTTAGGGTTAGGGTTAGGGTTAGCATCAGCCCTAGGATAGTGTTAGGGTTAGGGTTAGCATCAGCACTAGGAGAGTGTAGGGTTATGGTTAGTATCAGCCCTAGGATAGTTGTAGGGTTAGCGTTACGGTTAGCATCAGCCCTAGCATAGTGTTAGAGTTACGGTCAGCATCAGTCCTTGGATAGTGTTAGGGTTAGGGTTAGGGTTAGCCTCAGCGTTAGGATAGTGTTAGAGTGAAGGTTAGCATCAGCCCTACGAAAATTTTAGGGTTAGGGTTAGCATCAGCCCTAGGATAGTGTTAGGGTTAGTGTTAGGGTTAGCATCAGCCCTAGGATAGTGTTAGTGTTAGGGTTAGCCTCAGCCCTAGGAGAGTGTTAGGGTGAGGGTTAGGGTTAGCATCAGCCCTAGGATAGTATTAGGGTTAGGGTTAGCATCAGCCCTAGGATAGTGTTAGGGTTAGGGTTAGGTTTAGCATCAGACCTAGGATAGTGTTAGGGTTAGGGTTAGCATCAGCCCTAGGATAGTGTTAGGGTTAGGGTTAGCATCAGACCTAGGATAGTGTTAGGGTAAGTGTTAGGGTTAGCATCAGCCCAGGATAATGTTAGAGTTAGGGTTAGCATCAACCCTGTTATAGTGTTAGGGTTAGGGTTAGGGTTAGCATCAGCCCTAGGGTACTGTTAGCATTAGGGTTACGGTTAGCTTCAGCCCTAGAATATTATTAGGGTTAGGGTTAGGTTTAGGCTTAGCATCAGCCCTAGAATAGTGTTAGGGTTAGGGTTAGGGTTAGCCTCAGCCCTAGGATAGTGTTAGGGTTAGGGTTAGTGTTAGCATCATCCCTAGGATAGTGTTAGGGTTAGGGTCAGCATCAGCCATAGGATAGTGTGAGGTTTAGGGTTAGCATCAGCCTTAGGATAGTGTTAGTGTTAGGGTTAGGGTTAGCATCAGCCCTAGGATACTGTTAGGGTTAGGGTTAGGGTTAGCATCAGCCCTAGGATAGTGTTAGGGTTAGGGTGGGCATCAGCCCTAGGATAGTGTTAGGGTTAGAGTTAGGGTTAGCATCAGCCCTAGGATATTGTTAGGGTTAGGGTTAGCGTGAGCCCTAGGATAGTGTTAGGGTTAGGGTTAGGGTTAGCATCAGGCATAGGATAGTGTTAGGATTAGGGTTAGCATCAGCCTTAGGTTAGTGTTAGGGTTCGGGTTAGGGTTAGCATCAGCCCTAGGATAGTGTAAAGGTTAGGGTTAGCATCAGCCCTAGGATACTGTTAGAGTTAGGGTTAGGGTTAGCATCAGCCCTAGGATAGTGTTAGCGTTAGGGTTAGCATCAGCCCTAGGATAGTGTTAGGGTTAAGATTAGGGTTAGCATCAGCCCTAGGATAGTGTTAGTGTTAGGGTTAGGGTTAGCATCAGCCCTAATATAGTGTTAGGGTGAGGGTTAGCATCAGCCCTAGGATAGTGTTAGGGTTAGGGTTAGTGTTAACATCAGACCTAGGATAGTGTTAGGGTTATGGTTAGCATCAGCCCTAGGATAGTGTTAGGTTTAGGGTTAGGGTTAGCATCAGGCCTAGGATAGTGTTACGGTTAGGGATAGCATCAGCCTTAGGATAGTGTTAGGGTTAGGGTTAGGGCTAGCATCAGCCCTAGGATAGTGTTAGGGTTAGGGTTAGCATCAGCCCTAGGATAGTGTTAGTTTTAGTGTTAGGGTTAGCATCAGCCATAGGATAGTGTTAGGGTTAGGGTTAGCCTCAGCCCTAGGAGAGTGTTAGGGTTAGGGTTAGGGTTAGCATCAGCCCTAGGATGGTGTTAGGGTTAGGGTTAGGGTTATCATCAGGTCTAGGATAGTGTTAGGGTTAGGGTTAGCATCAGCCCTAGGATAGTGTTAGGGTTAGGGTTAGGGTTAGCATCAGCCCTAGGATAGTGTTAGGGTTAGGGTCAGCATCAGCCTTAGGATAGTGTTAGGGTTAGGGTTAGCATCAGTCCTAGGATAGTGTTAGTGTTATTGTTAGGGTTAGCATCAGCCCTAGGATACTGTTAGGGTTAGGGTAGGGTTAGCATCAGCCCTAGGATAGTGTTAGGGTTAGGGTTGGCATCAGCCCTAGGATAGTGTTAGGGTTAGAGTTAGGGTTAGCATCAGCCCTAGGATAGTGTTAGGGTTAGGGTTAGCATAAGCCCTAGGATAGTGTTAGGGTTTTGGTTAGGGTTAGCATCAGCCCTAATATAGTGTTAGGGTGAGGGTTAGCATCAGCCCTAGGATAGTGTTAGCGTTAGGGTTAGGGTTAGCCTCAGCCCTAGGATAGTGTTAGGGTTAGGGTTAGGGTTAGCATCATCCCTAGGATAGTGTTAGGGTTAGGGTCAGCATCAGCCATAGGATAGTGTGAGGTTTAGGGTTAGCATCAGCCTTAGGATAGTGTTAGTGTTAGGGTTAGGGTTAGCATCAGCCCTAGGATACTGTTAGGGTTAGGGTTAGGGTTAGCATCAGCCCTAGGATAGTGTTAGGGTTAGGGTGGGCATCAGCCCTAGGATAGTGTTATTGTTAGAGTTAGGGTTAGCATCAGCCCTAGGATATTGTTAGGGTTAGGGTTAGCGTGAGCCCTAGGATAGTGTTAGGGTTAGGGTTAGGGTTAGCATCAGGCCTAGGATAGTGTTAGGATTAGGGTTAGCATCAGCCTTAGGTTAGTGTTAGGGTTCGGGTTAGGGTTAGCATCAGCCCTAGGATAGTGTTAAGGTTAGGGTTAGCATCAGCCCTAGGATACTGTTAGTGTTAGGGTTAGGGTTAGCATCATCCCTAGGATAGTGTTAGCGTTAGGGTTAGCGTCAGCCCTAGGATAGTGTTAGGGTTAAGATTAGGGTTAGCATCAGCCCTAGGATAGTGTTAGTGTTAGGGTTAGGGTTAGCATCAGCCCTAATATAGTGTTAGGGTGAGGGTTAGCATCAGCCCTAGGATAGTGTTAGGGTTAGGGTTAGTGTTAGCATCAGACCTAGGATAGTGTTAGGGTTAGGGTTAGCATCAGCCCTAGGATAGTGTTAGGGTTAGGGTTAGGGTTAGCATCAGGCCTAGGATAGTGTTACGGTTAGGGTTAGCATCAGCCTTAGGATAGTGTTAGGGTTAGGGTTAGGGCTAGCATCAGCCCTAGGATAGTGTTAGGGTTAGGGTTAGCATCAGCCCTAGGATAGTGTTAATTTTAGTGTTAGGGTTAGCATCAGCCGTAGGATAGTGTTAGGGTTAGGGTTAGCCTCAGCCCTAGGATGGTGTTAGGGTTAGGGTTAGGGTTATCATCAGGTCTAGGATAGTGTTAGGGTTAGGGTTAGCATCAGCCCTAGGATAGTGTTAGGGTTAGGGTTAGGGTTAGCATCAGCCCTAGGATAGTGTTAGGGTTAGGGTCAGCATCAGCCTTAGGATAGTGTTAGGGTTAGGGTTAGCATCAGTCCTAGGATAGTGTTAGTGTTATTGTTAGGGTTAGCATCAACCCTAGGATACTGTTAGGGTTAGGGTTAGGGTTAGCATCAGCCCTAGGATAGTGTTAGGGTTACGGTTGGCATCAGCCCTAGGATAGTGTTAGGGTTAGAGTTAGGGTTAGCCTCAGCGCTAGGATAGTGTTAGGGTTAGGGTTAGCATCAGCCCTAGGATAGTGTTAGGGTTTTGGTTAGGGTTAGCATCAGCCCTAATATAGTGTTAGGGTGAGGGTTAGCATCAGCCATAGGATAGTGTTAGGGTTAGGGTTAGTGTTAGCATCAGACCTAGGATAGTGTTAGGGTTAGCGTTAGCATCAGACCTAGGATAGTGTTAGGGTTAGGGTTAGGGTTGGCATCAGCCCTAGGATGGTGTTAGAGTTACGGTTAGGGTTATCATCAGGCCTAGGATAGTGTTAGGGTTAGGGTTTACATCAGCCCTAGGGTAGTGTTAGGGTTAGGGTTAGGGTTAGCATCAGCCCTAGGATAGTGTTAGGGTTAAGGTTAGTTTTAGCATCAGACCTAGGATAGTGTTAGCGTTAGGGTTAGCATCAGCCCTTGGATAGTGTTAGGGTTAGGGTTAGGGTTAGCATCAGCCCTAGGATAGTGTTAGGGTTAGGCTCAGCATCAGCCTTAGGATAGTGTTAGGGTTAGGGTTAGCATCAGCCCTAGGATAGTGTTAGTGTTATTGTTAGGGTTAGCATCAGCCCTAGGATACTGTTAGGGTTAGGGTTAGGGTTAGCATCAGCCCTAGGATAGTGTTAGGGTTAGGGTTGGCATCAGCCCTAGGATAGTGTTAGGGTTAGAGTTAGGGTTAGCATCAGCCCTAGGATAGTGTTAGGGTTAGGGTTAGCATCAGCCCTAGGATAGTGTTTGGGTTAGGGTTAGGGTTAGCATCAGCCCTAGGATAGTGTTAGGGTTAGGGTTAGGGTTAGCATCATCCCTAGGATACTGTTAGGGTTAGGGTCAGCATCAGCCATAGGATAGTGTGAGGTTTAGGGTTAGCATCAGCCTTAGGATAGTGTTAGTGTTAGGGTTAGGGTTAGCATCAGCCCTAGGATACTGTTAGGGTTAGGGTTAGGGTTAGCATCAGCCCTAGGATAGTGTTAGGGTTAGGGTGGGCATCAGCCCTAGGATAGTGTTAGGGTTAGAGTTAGGGTTAGCATCAGCCCTAGGATATTGTTAGGGTTAGGGTTAGCGTGAGCCCTAGGATAGTGTTAGGGTTAGGGTTAGGGTTAGCATCAGGCCTAGGATAGTGTTAGGATTAGGGTTAGCATCAGCCTTAGGTTAGTGTTAGGGTTCGGGTTAGGGCTAGCATCAGCCCTAGGATAGTCTTAAGGTTAGGGTTAGCATCAGCCCTAGGATAGTGTTAATTTTAGTGTTAGGGTTAGCATCAGCCATAGGATAGTGTTAGGGTTAGGGTTAGCCTCAGCCCTAGGATGGTGTTAGGGTTAGGGTTAGGGTTATCATCAAGTCTAGGATAGTGTTAGGGTTAGGGTTAGCATCAGCCCTAGGATAGTGTTAGGGTTAGGGTTAGGGTTAGCATCAGCCCTAGGATAGTGTTAGGGTTAGGGTCAGCATCAGCCTTAGGATAGTGTTAGGGTTAGGGTTAGCATCAGTCCTAGGATAGTGTTAGTGTTATTGTTAGGGTTAGCATCAGCCCTAGGATACTGTTAGGGTTAGGGTTAGGGTTAGCATCAGCCCTAGGATAGTGTTAGGGTTAGGGTTGGCATCAGCCCTAGGATAGTGTTAGGGTTAGAGTTAGGGTTAGCATCAGCCCTAGGATAGTGTTAGGGTTAGGGTTAGCATCAGCCCTAGGATAGTGTTAGGGTTTTGGTTAGGGTTAGCATCAGCCCTAATATAGTGTTAGGGTGAGGGTTAGCATCAGCCATAGGATAGTGTTAGGGTTAGGGTTAGTGTTAGCATCAGACCTAGGATAGTGTTAGGGTTAGCGTTAGCATCAGACCTAGGATAGTGTTAGGGTTAGGGTTAGGGTTGGCATCAGCCCTAGGATGGTGTTAGAGTTACGGTTAGGGTTATCATCAGGCCTAGGATAGTGTTAGGGTTAGGGTTTACATCAGCCCTAGGGTAGTGTTAGGGTTAGGGTTAGGGTTAGCATCAGCCCTAGGATAGTGTTAGGGTTAAGGTTAGTGTTAGCATCAGACCTAGGATAGTGTTAGCGTTAGGGTTAGCATCAGCCCTTGGATAGTGTTAGGGTTAGGGTTAGGGTTAGCATCAGACCTAGGATAGTGTTAGGGTTAGGGTTAGCATCAGCCCTAGGATAGATTTAGGGTTATGGTTAGGGTTAACATCAGCCCTAGGATAGTGTTAGGGTTAGGGTTAACCTCAGCCCTAGGAGAGTGTTAGGGTTAGGGTTAGGGTTAGCATCAGGTCTAGGATAGTGTTAGTGTTAGGGTTAGCATCAGCCCTAGGATAGTGTTAGGGTTAGGGTTAGGGTTAGCATCAGCCCTAGGATAGTGTTAGGGTTAGGGTTAGGGTTAGCATCAGCCCTAGGATAGTGTTAGGGTTAGGCTCAGCATCAGCCTTAGGATAGTGTTAGGGTTAGGGTTAGCATCAGCCCTAGGATAGTGTTAGTGTTATTGTTAGGGTTAGCATCAGCCCTAGGATACTGTTAGGGTTAGGGTTAGGGTTAGCATCAGCCCTAGGATAGTGTTAGGTTTAGGGTTGGCATCAGCCCTAGGATAGTGTTAGGGTTAGAGTTAGGGTTAGCATCAGCCCTAGGATAGTGTTAGGGTTAGGGTTAGCATCAGCCCTAGGATAGTGTTTGGGTTAGGGTTAGGGTTAGCATCAGCCCTAGGATAGTGTTAGGGTTAGGGTTAGGGTTAGCATCATCCCTAGGATAGTGTTAGGGTTAGGGTCAGCATCAGCCATAGGATAGTGTGAGGTTTAGGGTTAGCATCAGCCTTAGTATAGTGTTAGTGTTAGGGTTAGGGTTAGCATCAGCCCTAGGATACTGTTAGGGTTAGGGTTAGGGTTAGCATCAGCCCTAGGATAGTGTTAGGGTTAGGGTGCGCATCAGCCCTAGGATAGTGTTAGGGTTAGAGTTAGGGTTAGCATCAGCCCTAGGATATTGTTAGGGTTAGGGTTAGCGTGAGCCCTAGGATAGTGTTAGGGTTAGGGTTAGGGTTAGCATTAGCCCTAGGATAGTGTTAGGGTTAGGGTCAGCATCAGCCTTAGGATAGTGTTAGGCTTAGGGTTAGCATCAGTCCTAGGATAGTGTTAGTGTTATTGTTAGGGTTAGCATCAGCCCTAGGATACTGTTAGGGTTAGGGTAGGGTTAGCATCAGCCCTAGGATAGTGTTAGGGTTAGGGTTGGCATCAGCCCTAGGATAGTGTTAGGGTTAGAGTTAGGGTTAGCATCAGCCCTAGGATAGTGTTAGGGTTAGGGTTAGCATCAGCCCTAGGATAGTGTTAGGGTTTTGGTTAGGGTTAGCATCAGCCCTAATATAGTGTTAGGGTGAGGGTTAGCATCAGCATTAGGACAGTGTTAGGGTTAGGGTTAGGGCTACCATCAGCCCTAGGAAAGTGTTAGTGTTAGTGTTAGCATCAGCCCTAGGATAGTGTTAGGGTTAGGGTTAGCATCAGCCCTAGGATAGTGTTAGGGTTAGGGTTAGGGTTAGCATCAGCCCTAGGATAGTGTTAGGGTTAGAGTTAGGGTTAGCATCAGCCCTAGGATATTGTTAGGGTTAGGGTTAGCGTGAGCCCTAGGATAGTGTTAGGGTTAGGGTTAGGGTTAGCATTAGCCCTAGGATAGTGTTAGGGTTAGGGTCAGCATCAGCCTTAGGATAGTGTTAGGCTTAGGGTTAGCATCAGTCCTAGGATAGTGTTAGTGTTATTGTTAGGGTTAGCATCAGCCCTAGGATACTGTTAGGGTTAGGGTAGGGTTAGCATCAGCCCTAGGATAGTGTTAGGGTTAGGGTTGGCATCAGCCCTAGGATAGTGTTAGGGTTAGAGTTAGGGTTAGCATCAGCCCTAGGATAGTGTTAGGGTTAGGGTTAGCATCAGCCCTAGGATAGTGTTAGGGTTTTGGTTAGGGTTAGCATCAGCCCTAATATAGTGTTAGGGTGAGGGTTAGCATCAGCATTAGGACAGTGTTAGGGTTAGGGTTAGGGCTACCATCAGCCCTAGGAAAGTGTTAGTGTTAGTGTTAGCATCAGCCCTAGGATAGTGTTAGGGTTAGGGTTAGCATCAGCCCTAGGATAGTGTTAGGGTTAGGGTTAGGGTTAGCATCAGCCCTAGGATAGTGTTAGGTTTAGGGTTAGGGTTAGCATAAGCCCTAGGATAGTGTTAGGGTTAGGGTTAGGGTTAGCAACAGCCCTAGGATAGTGTTAGGGTTAGGGTTAGCATCTGCCCTAGGATAGTGTTAGGGTTAGGGTTAGTGTTAGCATCAGACCTAGGATAGTGTTAGGGTTATGGTTAGCATCAGCCCTAGGATAGTGTTTGGGTTAGGGTTAGGGTTAGCATCAGCCCTAGGATAGTGTTAGGGTTAGGGTTAGCATAAGACCTAGGATAGTGTTAGGGTTAGGGTTAGGGTTGGCATCAGCCCTAGGATGGTATTAGGATTAGGGTTAGGGTTATCATCAGGCCTAGGATAGTGTTAGGTTTAGGGTTAGCATCAGCCCTAGATTAGCGTTAGGGTTAGGGTTAGGGTTATCATCAGCCCTAGGATAGTGTTAGGGTTAAGGTTAGTGTTAGCATCAGACCTAGGATAGTGTTAGCGTTATGGTTAGCATCAGCCCTAGGATAGTGTTAGGGTTACGGTTAAGGTTAGCAGCAGCCCTAGGATACTGTTAGGGTTAGGGTTAGCATCAGCCCTAGGATAGTGTTAGGGTTAGGGTTAGGGTTAGCCTCAGCCCTAGGATAGTGTTTGGGTTATGGTTAGCATCAGCCATACGATAGTGTTAGGGTTAGGGTTAGGGTTAGCATCAGCCCTACGATAGTGTTAGGGTTAGGGTTAGGGTTAGCATCAGCCCTAGGATAGTGTTAGGGTTAGGGTTAGCATCAGCCCTAGGATAGTGTTAGGGTTAGGGTTAGGGTTAGCATCAGCCCTAGGATAGTGTTAAGTTTAGTGTTAGCATCAGTACTAGGATAGTGTTAGGGTTAGTGTTAGGGTTAGCATCAGCCCTAGGAGAGTGTTAGGGTTAGGGTTAGTATCAGCCCTATGATAGTGTTAGGGTTAGCGTTACGGTTAGCTTCAGCCCTAGCATAGTGTTAGAGTTAGGGTCAGCATCAGCCCTTGGATAGTGTTAGGGTTAGGGTTAGGGTTATCATCAGGCCTAGGATAGTGTTAGCGTTAGGGTTAGCATCAGCCCTACGATAATGTTAGGGTTAGGGTTAGCATCAGCCCTAGGATAGTGTTAGGGTTAGTGTTAGGGTTAGCATCAGCCCTAGGATAGTGTTAGGGTTAGGGTTAGCCTCCGCCCTAGGAGAGTGTTAGGGTTAGGTTTAGGGTTAGCATCAGCCCTAGGATAGTATTAGGGTTAGGGTTAGCATCAGCCCTAGGATAGTGTTAGGGTTAGGGTTAGGTTTAGCATCAGCCCTAGGACAGTGTTAGGGTTAGGGTTAGCATCAGCCCTAGGATAGTGTTAGGGTTAGGGTTAGCATCAGACCTAGGATAGTGTTAGGGTAAGTGTTAGGGTTAGCATCAGCCCTAGGATAATGTTAGAGTTAGGGTTAGCATCAACCCTGTTATAGTGTTAGGGTTAGGGTTACGGTTAGCATCAGCCCTAGGATAGTGTTAGCATTAGGGTTACGGTTAGCTTCAGCCCTAGGATAGTATTAGGGTTAGGGTTAGGTTTAGGCTTAGCATCAGCCCTAGAATAGTGTTAGGGTTAGGGTTAGGGTTAGCCTGAGCCCTAGGATAGTGTTAGGGTTAGGGTTAGGGTTAGCATCAGCCCTAGGATAGTGTTAGGGTTAGGGTCAGCATCAGCCATAGGATAGTGTTAGGGTTAGGGTTAGCATCAGCCTTAGGATAGTGTTAGTGTTAGGATTAGGGTTAGCATCAGCCCTAGGATACTGTTAGGGTTAGGGTTAGGGTTAGCATCAGCCCTAGGATAGTGTTAGGGTTAGGGTGGGCATCAGCCCTAGGATAGTGTTAGGGTTAGAGTTAGGGTTAGCATCAGCCCTAGGATAGTGTTAGGGTTAGGGTTAGCATCAGCCCTAGGATAGTGTTAGGGTTTGGGTTAGGGTTAGCATCAGGCCGAGGATAGTGTTAGGGTTAGGGTTAGCATCAGCCTTAGGTTAGTGTTAGGGTTCGGGTTAGGGTTAGCATCTGCCCTAGGATAGTGTTAAGGTTAGGGTTAGAATCAGCCCTAGGATAGTGTTAGGGTTAGGGTTAGGGTTAGCATCAGACCTAGGATAGTGTTAGGGTTAGGGTTAGCATCATCCCTAGGATAGTGTTAGGGTTAGGGTTAGGGTTAGCATCAGGCCTAGGATAGTGTTACGGTTAGGGTTAGCATCAGCCCTAGGATAGTGTTAGTGTTAGTGTTAGGGTTAGCATCAGCCCTAGGATAGTGTTAGGGTTAGGGTTAGCCTCAGCCCTAGGAGAGTGTTAGGGTTAGCGTTAGGGTTAGCATCATCCCTAGGATAGTGTTAGGGTTAGGGTTAGCATCTGCCCTAGGATAGTGTTAGGGTTAGGGTTAGTGTTAGCATTAGACCTAGGATAGTGTTAGGGTTAGGGTTAGGGTTAGCATCAGGTCTAGGATAGTGTTAGGGTTAGGGTTAGCATCAGCCCTAGGATAGTGTTAGGGTTAGGGTTAGGGTTAGCATCAGCCCTAGGATAGTGTTAGGGTTAGAGTTAGGGTTAGCATCAGCGCTAGGACAGTGTTAGGGTTAGGGTCAGCATCAGCCTTAGGATAGTGTTAGGGTTAGGGTTAGCATCAGCACTAGGATAGTGTTAGTGTTATTGTTAGGGTTAACATCAGCCCTAGGATACTGTTAGGGTTAGGGTTAGGGTTAGCGTCAGCCCTAGGATAGTGTTAGGGTTAGGGTTGGCATCAGCCCTAGGATAGTGTTTGGGTTAGGGTTAGGGTTAGCATCAGCCCTAGGATAGTGTTAGGTTTAGGCTTAGCATCAGACCTAGGATAGTGTTAGGGTTAGGGTTAGGGTTGGCATCAGCCCTAGGATGGTGTTAGGGTTAGGGTTAGGGTTATCATCAGGCCTAGGATAGTGTTAGGTTTAGGGTTAGCATCAGCCCTAGGATAGTTGTAGGGTTAGCGTTACGGTTAGCATCAGCCCTAGGATATTGTTAGGGTTAGGGTTAGCGTCAGCCCTAGGATAGTGTTAGGGTTAGGGTTAGGGTTAGCATCAGGCCTAGGATAGTGTTAGGATTAGGGTTAGCATCAGTCTTAGGTTAGTGTTAGGGTTCGGGTTAGGGTTAGCATCAGCCCTAGGATAGTGTTAAGGTTAGGGTTAGCATCAGCCCTAGGATACTGTTAGAGTTAGGGTTAGGGATAGCATCAGCCCTAGGATAGTGTTAGCGTTAGGGTTAGCATCAGCCCTAGGATAGTGTTAGGGTTAAGATTAGGGTTAGCATCAGCCCTAGGATAGTGTTAGTGTTAGGGTTAGGGTTAGCATCAGCCCTAATATAGTGTTAGGGTGAGGGTTAGCATCAGCCCTAGGATAGTGTTAGGGTGAGGGTTAGTGTTAGCATCAGACCTAGGATAGTGTTAGGGTTAGGGTTAGCATCAGCCCTAGGATAGTGTTAGGGTTAGCGTTAGGGTTAGCATCAGGCCTAGGATAGTGTTACGGTTAGGGTTAGCATCAGCCTTAGGATAGTGTTAGGGTTAGGGTTAGGGCTAGCATCAGCCCTAGGATAGTGTTAGGGTTAGGGTTAGCATCAGCCCTAGGATAGTGTTAGTTTTAGTGTTAGGGTTAGCATCAGCCATAGGATAGTGTTAGGGTTAGGGTTAGCCTCAGCCCTAGGAGAGTGTTAGGGTTAGGGTTAGGGTTAGCATCAGCCCTAGGATGGTGTTAGGGTTAGGGTTAGGGTTATCATCAGGTCTAGGATAGTGTTAGGGTTAGGGTTAGCATCAGCCCTAGGATAGTGTTAGGGTTAGGGTTAGGGTTAGCATCAGCCCTAGGATAGTGTTAGGGTTAGGGTCAGCATCAGCCTTAGGATAGTGTTAGAGTTAGGGTTAGCATCAGTCCTAGGATAGTGTTAGTGTTATTGTTAGGGTTAGCATCAGCCCTAGGATACTGTTAGGGTTAGGGTTAGGGTTAGCATCAGCCCTAGGATAGTGTTAGGGTTAGGGTTGGCATCAGCCCTAGGATAGTGTTAGTGTTAGAGTTAGGGTTAGCATCAGCCCTAGGATATTGTTAGGGTTAGGGTTAGCGTGAGCCCTAGGATAGTGTTAGGGTTAGGGTTAGGGTTAGCATCAGGCCTAGGATAGTGTTAGGATTAGGGTTAGCATCAGCCTTAGGTTAGTGTTAGTGTTCGGGTTAGGGTTAGCATCAGCCCTAGGGTAGTGTTAAGGTTAGGGTTAGCATCAGCCCTAGGATACTGTTAGAGTTAGGGTTAGGGTTAGCATCAGCCCTAGGATAGTGTTAGCGTTAGGGTTAGCATCAGCCCTAGGATAGTGTTAGGGTTAAGATTAGGGTTAGCATCAGCCCTAGGATAGTGTTAGTGTTAGGGTTAGGGTTAGCATCAGCCCTAATATAGTGTTAGGGTGAGGGTTAGCATCAGCCCTAGGATAGTGTTAGGGTTAGGGTTAGTGTTAACATCAGACCTAGGATAGTGTTAGGGTTAGGGTTAGCATCAGCCCTAGGATAGTGTTAGGTTTAGGGTTAGGGTTAGCATCAGGCCTAGGATAGTGTTACGGTTAGGGTTAGCATCAGCCTTAGGATAGTGTTAGGGTTAGGGTTAGGGCTAGCATCAGCCCTAGGATAGTGTTAGGGTTAGGGTTAGCATCAGCCCTAGGATAGTGTTAGTTTTAGTGTTAGGGTTAGCATCAGCCATAGGATAGTGTTAGGGTTAGGGTTAGCCTCAGCCCTAGGAGAGTGTTAGGGTTAGGGTTAGGGTTAGCATCAGCCCTAGGATGGTGTTAGGGTTAGGGTTAGGGTTATCATCAGGTCTAGGATAGTGTTAGGGTTAGGGTTAGCATCAGCCCTAGGATAGTGTTAGGGTTAGGGTTAGGGTTAGCATCAGCCCTAGGATAGTGTTAGGGTTAGGGTCAGCATCAGCCTTAGGATAGTTTTAGGGTTAGGGTTAGCATCAGTCCTAGGATAGTGTTAGTGTTATTGTTAGGGTTAGCATCAGCCCTAGGATACTGTTAGGGTTAGGGTAGGGTTAGCATCAGCCCTAGGATAGTGTTAGGGTTAGGGTTGGCATCAGCCCTAGGATAGTGTTAGGGTTAGAGTTAGGGTTAGCATCAGCCCTAGGATAGTGTTAGGGTTAGGGTTAGCATCAGCCCTAGGATAGTGTTAGGGTTTTGGTTAGGGTTAGCATCAGCCCTAATATAGTGTTAGGGTGAGGGTTAGCATCAGCCCTAGGATAGTGTTAGGGTTAGGGTTAGTGTTAGCATCAGAGCTAGGATAGTGTTAGGGTTAGGGTTAGCATCAGCCCTAGGATAGTGTTAGGGTTAGGGTTAGGGTTAGCATCAGGCCTAGGATAGTGTTAGAGTTAGGGTTAGCATCAGCATTAGGACAGTGTTAGGGTTAGGGTTAGGGCTACCATCAGCCCTAGGAAAGTGTTAGTGTTAGTGTTAGCATCAGCCCTAGGATAGTGTTAGGGTTAGGGTTAGCATCAGCCCTAGGATAGTGTTAGGGTTAGGGTTAGGGTTAGCATCAGCCCTAGGATAGTGTTAGGTTTAGGGTTAGGGTTAGCATCAGCCCTAGGATAGTGTTAGGGTTAGGGTTAGGGTTAGCAACAGCCCTAGGATAGTGTTAGGGTTAGGGTTAGCATCTGCCCTAGGATAGTGTTAGGGTTAGGGTTAGTGTTAGCATCAGACCTAGGATAGTGTTAGGGTTATGGTTAGCATCAGCCCTAGGATAGTGTTTGGGTTAGGGTTAGGGTTAGCATCAGCCCTAGGATAGTGTTAGGGTTAGGGTTAGCATAAGACCTAGGATAGTGTTAGGGTTAGGGTTAGGGTTGGCATCAGCCCTAGGATGGTATTAGGATTAGGGTTAGGGTTATCATCAGGCCTAGGATAGTGTTAGGTTTAGGGTTAGCATCAGCCCTAGATTAGCGTTAGGGTTAGGGTTAGGGTTATCATCAGCCCTAGGATAGTGTTAGGGTTAAGGTTAGTGTTAGCATCAGACCTAGGATAGTGTTAGCGTTATGGTTAGCATCAGCCCTAGGATAGTGTTAGGGTTAGGGTTAAGGTTAGCAGCAGCCCTAGGATACTGTTAGGGTTAGGGTTAGCATCAGCCCTAGGATAGTGTTAGGGTTAGGGTTAGGGTTAGCCTCAGCCCTAGGATAGTGTTTGGGTTATGGTTAGCATCAGCCATACGATAGTGTTAGGGTTAGGGTTAGGGTTAGCATCAGCCCTACGATAGTGTTAGGGTTAGGGTTAGGGTTAGCATCAGCCCTAGGATAGTGTTAGGGTTAGGGTTAGCATCAGCCCTAGGATAGTGTTAGGGTTAGGGTTAGGGTTAGCATCAGCCCTAGGATAGTGTTAAGTTTAGGGTTAGCATCAGTACTAGGATAGTGTTAGGGTTAGTGTTAGGGTTAGCATCAGCCCTAGGAGAGTGTTAGGGTTAGGGTTAGTATCAGCCCTATGATAGTGTTAGGGTTAGCGTTACGGTTAGCTTCAGCCCTAGCATAGTGTTAGAGTTAGGGTCAGCATCAGCCCTTGGATAGTGTTAGGGTTAGGGTTAGGGTTATCATCAGGCCTAGGATAGTGTTAGCGTTAGGGTTAGCATCAGCCCTACGATAATGTTAGGGTTAGGGTTAGCATCAGCCCTAGGATAGTGTTAGGGTTAGTGTTAGGGTTAGCATCAGCCCTAGGATAGTGTTAGGGTTAGGGTTAGCCTCCGCCCTAGGAGAGTGTTAGGGTTAGGTTTAGGGTTAGCATCAGCCCTAGGATAGTATTAGGGTTAGGGTTAGCATCAGCCCTAGGATAGTGTTAGGGTTAGGGTTAGGTTTAGCATCAGCCCTAGGACAGTGTTAGGGTTAGGGTTAGCATCAGCCCTAGGATAGTGTTAGGGTTAGGGTTAGCATCAGACCTAGGATAGTGTTAGGGTAAGTGTTAGGGTTAGCATCAGCCCTAGGATAATGTTAGAGTTAGGGTTAGCATCAACCCTGTTATAGTGTTAGGGTTAGGGTTACGGTTAGCATCAGCCCTAGGATAGTGTTAGCATTAGGGTTACGGTTAGCTTCAGCCCTAGGATAGTATTAGGGTTAGGGTTAGGTTTAGGCTTAGCATCAGCCCTAGAATAGTGTTAGGGTTAGGGTTAGGGTTAGCCTGAGCCCTAGGATAGTGTTAGGGTTAGGGTTAGGATTAGCATCAGCCCTAGGATAGTGTTAGGGTTAGGGTCAGCATCAGCCATAGGATAGTGTTAGGGTTAGGGTTAGCATCAGCCTTAGGATAGTTTTAGTGTTAGGATTAGGGTTAGCATCAGCCCTAGGATACTGTTAGGGTTAGGGTTAGGTTTAGCATCAGCCCTAGGATAGTGTTAGGGTTAGGGTGGGCATCAGCCCTAGGATAGTGTTAGGGTTAGAGTTATTGTTAGCATCAGCCCTAGGATAGTGTTAGGGTTAGGGTTAGCATCAGCCCTAGGATAGTGTTAGGGTTAGGGTTAGGGTTAGCATAAGGCCGAGGATAGTGTTAGGGTTAGGGTTAGCATCAGCCTTAGGTTAGTGTTAGGCTTCGGGTTAGGGTTAGCATCTGCCCTAGGATAGTGATAAGGTTAGGGTTAGCATCAGCCCTAGGATACTGTTAGGGTTAGGGTTAGGGTTACCATCAGCCCTAGGATAGTGTTAGCGTTAGGGTTAGCATCAGCCCTAGGATAGTGTTAGGGTTAAGGTTAGGGTTAGCATCAGCCCTAGGATAGTGTTAGGGTTAGGGATAGGGTTAGCATCAGCCCTAATATACTGTTAGGGTGAGGGTTAGCATCAGCCCTAGGATAGTGTTAGGGTTAGAGTTAGGGTTAGCATCAGACCTAGGATAGTGTTAGGGTTAGGGTTAGCATCATCCCTAGGATAGTGTTAGGGTTAGGGTAGGGTTAGCATCAGGCCTAGGATAGTGTTACGGTTAGGGTTAGCATCAGCCCTAGGATAGTGTTAGTGTTAGTGTTAGGGTTAGCATCAGCCCTAGGATAGTGTTAGGGTTAGGGTTAGCCTCAGCCCTAGGAGAGTGTTAGGGTTAGGGTTAGGGTTAGCATCAGCCCTAGGATAGTATTAGGGTTAGGGTTAGCATCAGCCCTAGGATAGTGTTAGGGTTAAGGTTAGGTTTAGCATCAACCCTAGGATAGTGTTAGGATTAGGGTTAGCATCAGCCCTAGGATAGTGTTTGGGTTAGGGTTAGGGTAAGCATAAGCCCTAGGATAGTGTTACGGTTAGGGTTAGCATCAGACCTAGGATCGTGTTAGGGTTAGGGTTAGGGTTAGCATCAGCCCTAAGATGGTGTTAGGGTTAGGGTTAGGGTTATCATCAGGCCTAGGATAGTGTTAGGGTTAGGGTTAGCATCAGCCCTAGGATAGTGTTAGGGTTAGGGTTAGGGTTAGCATCAGCCCTAGGATAGTGTTAGGGTTAGGGTTAGGGTTAGCATCAGCCCTAGGATAGTGTTAGGGTTAGGGTTAGGGTTAGCATCAGCCTTAGGATAGTGTTAGGGTTAGGGTTAGGGTTAGCCTCAGACCTAGGATAGTGTTAGGGTTAGGGTTAGCATCAGCCCTAGGATAGTTTTAGGGTTAGGGTTAGGGTTAGCATCAGCCCTAGGATAGTGTTAGGGTTAGGGTTAACCTCAGCCCTAGCAGAGTGTTAGGGTTAGGGTTAGGGTTAGCATCATCGCTAGGATAGTGTTAGGGTTAGGGTTAGCATCAGCCCTAGGATAGTGTTAGGGTTAGGGTTAGTGTTAGCATCAGACCTAGGATAGTGTTAGGGTTATGGTTAGCATCAGTCCTAGGATAGTGTTTGGGTTAGGGTTAGGGTTAGCATCAGCCCTAGGATAGTGTTAGGGTTAGGGTTAGCATCAGACCGAGGATAGTCTTAGGGTTAGGGTTAGGGTTGGCATCAGCCCTAGGATGGTGTTAGGTTTAGGGTTAGTGTTATCATCAGGCCTAGGATAGTGTTAGGGTTAGGGTTAGGGTTAGCATCAGCCCTAGGATAGTGTTAGGGTTAGGGTTAGCATCAGCCCTAGGATAGTGTTAGGGTTAGGGTTAGGGTTAGCATAAGGCCGAGGATAGTGTTAGGGTTAGGGTTAGCATCAGCCTTAGGTTTGTGTTAGGCTTCGGGTTAGGGTTAGCATCTGCCCTAGGATAGTGATAAGGTTAGGGTTAGCATCAGCCCTAGGATACTGTTAGGGTTAGGGTTAGGGTTACCATCAGCCCTAGGATAGTGTTAGCGTTAGGGTTAGCATCAGCCCTAGGATAGTGTTAGGGTTAAGGTTAGGGTTAGCATCAGCCCTAGGATAGTGTTACGGTTAGGGATAGGGTTAGCATCAGCCCTAATATACTGTTAGGGTGAGGGTTAGCATCAGCCCTAGGATAGTGTTAGGGTTAGAGTTAGGGTTAGCATCAGACCTAGGATAGTGTTAGGGTTAGGGTTAGCATCATCCCTAGGATAGTGTTAGGGTTAGGGTTAGGGTTAGCATCAGGCCTAGGATAGTGTTACGGTTAGGGTTAGCATCAGCCCTAGGATAGTGTTAGTGTTAGTGTTAGGGTTAGCATCAGCCCTAGGATAGTGTTAGGGTTAGGGTTAGCCTCAGCCCTAGGAGAGTGTTAGGGTTAGGGTTAGGGTTAGCATCAGCCCTAGGATAGTATTAGGGTTAGGGTTAGCATCAGCCCTAGGATAGTGTTAGGGTTAAGGTTAGGTTTAGCATCAACCCTAGGATAGTGTTAGGATTAGGGTTAGCATCAGCCCTAGGATAGTGTTTGGGTTAGGGTTAGGGTAAGCATAAGCCCTAGGATAGTGTTACGGTTAGGGTTAGCATCAGACCTAGGATCGTGTTAGGGTTAGGGTTAGGGTTAGCATCAGCCCTAAGATGGTGTTAGGGTTAGGGTTAGGGTTATCATCAGGCCTAGGATAGTGTTAGGGTTAGGGTTAGCATCAGCCCTAGGATAGTGTTAGGGTTAGGGTTAGGGTTAGCATCAGCCCTAGGATAGTGTTAGGGTTAGGGTTAGGGTTAGCATCAGCCCTAGGATAGTGTTAGGGTTAGGGTTAAGGTTAGCATCAGCCTTAGGATAGTGTTAGGGTTAGGGTTAGGGTTAGCCTCAGACCTAGGATAGTGTTAGGGTTAGGGTTAGCATCAGCCCTAGGATAGTTTTAGGGTTAGGGTTAGGGTTAGCATCAGCCCTAGGATAGTGTTAGGGTTAGGGTTAGTGTTAGCATCAGACCTAGGATAGTGTTAGGGTTATGGTTAGCATCAGTCCTAGGATAGTGTTTGGGTTAGGGTTAGGGTTAGCATCAGCCCTAGGATAGTGTTAGGGTTAGGGTTAGCATCAGACCGAGGATAGTCTTAGGGTTAGGGTTAGGGTTGGCATCAGCCCTAGGATGGTGTTAGGTTTAGGGTTAGTGTTATCATCAGGCCTAGGATAGTGTTAGGGTTAGGGTTTACATCAGCCCTAGGATAGTGTTAGGGTTAGGGTTAGGGTTAGCATCAGCCCTAGGATAGTGTTAGGGTTAAGGTTAGTGTTAGCATCAGACCTAGGATAGTGTTAGGGTTATGGTTAGCATCAGCCCTAGGATAGTGTTTGGGTTAGGGTTAGGGTTAGCATCAGCCCTAGGATAGTGTTAGGGTTAGGGATAGCATCAAGCCTAGGATAGTGTTAGGGTTAGGGTTAGCGTCAGCCCTAGGATAGTGTTAGGGTTAAGGTTAGGGTTAGCATCAGCCCTAGGATACTGTTAGGGTTAGGGTTAGCAACAGCCCTAGGATAGTGTTAGGGTTAGGGTTACGGTTAGCCTCAGCCCTAGGATAATGTTAGGGTTATGGTTAGCATCAGCCCTACGATAGTGTTAGGGTTAGGGTTAGGGTTAGCATCAGCCCTAGGATAGTGTTAGGGTGAGGGTTAGCATCAGCCCTAGGATAGTGTTAGGGTTAGGGTTAGGGTTAGCATCAGCCCTAGGATAGTGTTAGGGTTAGGGTTAGCATCAGCACTAGGATAGTGTTAGGGTTAGGGTTAGGGTTAGCATCAGCGCTAGGATAGTGTTAGGGTTAGGGTTAGGGTTAGCATCAGCCCTAGGATAGTGTTAGGGTTAGGGTTAGGGTTAGCATCAGCCCTTGGAGAGTGTTAGGGTTAGGGTTAGCATCAGCCCTAGGATAGTGTTAGGGTTAGCGTTACGGTTAGCATCAGCCCTAGGATAGTGTTAGAGTTAGGGTCAGCATCGGCCCTTGGATAGTGTTAGGGTTAGGGTTAGGGTTATCATCAGGCCTAGGATAGTGTTATTGGTAGGGTTAGCATCAGCCCTAGGATAGTGTTAGGTTTAGGGTTAACATCAGACCAAGGATAGTGTTAGGGTTAGGGTGAGGGTTAGCATCAGCCCTAGGACAGTGTTTGGGTTAGGCTTAGGGTTATCATCAGGCCTAGGATAGTGTTAGGGTTAGGGTTAGCATCAACCTTAGGATAGTGTTAGGGCTAGGGTTAGCATCAGACCTAGGATAGTGTTAGGGTGAGGGTTAGGGTTAGCATCAGCCCTAGGATAGTGTTAGGGTTAGGGTTAGCATCAACCCTAGGATAGTGTTAGGGTTAGGGTTATGGGTAGCATCAGCCCTAGAGTAGTGTTAGCTATCACCTCTTCACCTCTTCCCAATGGAATTAAGGGAGTTCAGTCCCCCAGCTTAAGATTCAAGCTTGTGGACTGTACTTGTGGGTACGAATCCACTGCTCCTTACTAGCTTGAGACGGAAGGAACTGTGTTTAGCTATGGGGTTGTTCCTGATGTCATTGCTTTTAGTTTGTGTGGAGGAGCCAGTTACTGAGGTAATCCTTTGTGCCCATGGTAGGCTCTGGTCCACCAGGTGGGGTATACGAATGCCTTAAGCTTTGGGAGGGGCCGTTAGCTTCCAGGTGTTGCTTGGACCCTGCTCCCTCCTTACGTAGGGGGAGGAGCAAGATGGATCACAGCTGGGGTGCAGTAGCCTGGTTGTGTGGGCTTCCATGGGGCTCAGAGTTTGCTTATCTGGCCATTAGGGGTGCCACTGATACAGAGTTGAGAGTTGTCTCTGGAAGATTAGAGGGCTGCTCCTGATGGCAGGTGCCTACTCATGTGACTGCTGAGGCCTCTGGCCAGATTTTCCATTCTTATCTACAAACCTGGTCACTTTTCCCTCTGATCGGTCTGCTTTTGTTTCCTCTCCACCCAAGGTGGGCTCTCAAGCTTCCCCACAGTTTGTGTATCTGGCCTGTTGGCATGTGTCTCTGCACATCACTGATAGATAGGGGGATCTCCAATTGTACACTGCTTTTGTGCCACTAGACCCCAACGCAAGGTGGGTGGGCCTCTCTACCCCCCAAAGTCACCACTAAAGTGATGCTCCCACTGGGAGAATAATGGCAGCTAAAGGAAATTTTGGTTCAAGCTTAACTCTCTATTAAAGTGAGTGGCAATAGGGACGGTTGCTCTGATTCAGCCTGTGGCACTCAAGGCATTTGGTTTCCATAGGAACTAGTACTTATGCAAATTGCATCCCAATGGCACAGCCAACTCCAATATGGCACTTCTCAGTGGGGAAGAGGGCATGGGGCTCACCCATAGAACCCTGCTCTCTTGTGCTCCTCCACACCCTCCCAATGGGCATGGGTTCTCACTTGCCACCTGAACTTAGAACTGGATCTCTCCCCCATGGCCCCTGCCCTTCTGTCTGCACAATTAGCAGCTGAACACACCAAGCACCTGTAGGCAGCAAGATCACAAACTGAGGGCTGTGGGTGGAAAAGTGCCCCTGGCACTGAAGCATGTTACTGAGCACAGAGAACTCCAGGGCTGCTATGGTTTGGGGAAGGGGCTGTGGACTTCCTGCACCACTCTGAAGTTTGGAGTGGCACCTGTCTGTCTGCCTCTCTGAGCCCTGGTGGCAGCTCTGCTGACCCAGGCAGGCTGAGCTTGGAATGGGGTCTGGGAGTGTGCTTCTCTGGCTCAAGGCAGGCTCAGCTGGGAGTGTGTTGTTGTGTGGAACCAAGTCACTCAGTACAAGGTGCTTTGGTGGTTACTATGGTGTGGGTGCAGCCTCATGGCTAGGAGTTGCTTGAGCCAAAATTACTTCCTGTGATGCCAGGAGTCGGGGAGTGCAGAGGAGATGGCATCTGCATGCAGAGATGCCAACTCCCTTGTCTCTTCTGGGACTCCCCTATTGGATGAGAACCCTGCATCTCATTGCTGCCCTGAGGCCTCTGGGTGGGGGAGGGGAAAAGAAAACCCTTACCATTTCCCTGGGCTCCAGGACATGCCAATAACTCCCTTCTATCTTCCTCTCTCAGTAACTCAGTTCTTCTTGGTGGTGTTCCTGGACTCCAGTGGTATCTATCCCTGAAGTCTACTTCCAAGCGGTAATCACTCTCTGCTCTCAGTCCAATCCTCAACTGTTCTGCTGGGATGGTCCAGCAAGCTTTTTCTCTAGTCAGCTACTTTGGCTTTCTCCCCAAGGACTCCTATGACTCTTATGTTAGGCCTTTTACAGAATCCCATATTTCTTGTAGGCTTTGCTTGTTCCTCTTGCTTATCTGCTCCATCTCTTGACTGACTTGTTCAATTAAAAAGTGTTGTCTTCAAGTACTGAGAATCTTTCCTCTGCCTGATCTAACCTATTCTTAAGGTCTTCCACTGTGTTTTGTAATTCCTTGAATGATTTTTTCATTTCCAGAAATTGTGTTTGATTTTTTTCTTTAATATTTCAGTCTCTTTGGTGTTTTTTTATTCATTTTTTGCATTGTTTTGGTCCTTCCTTTGTGTTGGGTTTCCTTGTTATCTTGTATTTCGTTGAGCTTCCTTATAATCCACGTTCAAAATTCTTTATGTGTCATTTCAATATTCTGGTTTTGGTTGTTACCCATTGCCAGAGATGTGGTGTCCCCTTTTGGGGGTGTCCTTTTGCTTTGATTCTTCATATTTCTGGAGTTCTGTCTCATATTCCTTCTCATCTGGAGCAGATATTGCTTCTTACTTTTGGATTTTCTTTTGTTTAGAGAATGACATGCCCAGTTTATTCTCTGAACCAGTAGGTGGTGCTTGGAGGTGAGCATCAATTACAGCCCATATGATGAGTCAGTAAATGCAGTAAAAAGATGTACAAATTGACTTCACTGTTGGTAGGTGGTGCTTGCCAGAAGGAACAAGCTGCAATGCTTTTTTGGGGGGTCATGTGACCAGGTCTAGTCCCTCAAGAAAAACACTCTCATGCCCCCAGTGGTTGGATGAACCCTGGGACTTCCAAGTGTGCCCTTACTTTCCACCACAGCAGTTGTGGGTGGGGGAGTGAGGCTGGGCATGTTTGGCTTGGGTGGTGAACTTGCCATCAAGATGAAAAATGCTATTAACAAGGGTTGAAGATCTGCTCCCTACCTCTGGACAAAGCTGCCAGGGAGGGGCTCAAGTGGCCCCATTCAACCAGAAAGTCTGTGTGAGGAGGCAGGGCTATCTGAGTCCCTCAATCTGGCAGTCTAGAGCATGCCTCACTCCTTTCCACCCTCCTTTATTACATGGTTTCTCCCAGGCCTCTGCCATTAGGCCCTCAAACCAGCCAAGGTCCCCTACAACTGTTGTGCAAGCCAGGATGATCCCTTCCCAGGATCCTGGCCTCAGTTGGAAGTGCGGTCCTCCCATGTAAGAAGGGGTGCCCTTAGAGCACACTACATCTAGGACCCCCACTGCACTCTCCTCTTTGTCTGTCCCTGCAGGCACCCACATTTCATGACACTTATTCACAAATATTTCTTCTGTGCCTCCGGGCAATACGATTGAGACCTGGGCATACATGATCTGGTGTGTGGGCCCATCCCTGGGATCCAGTTCTTGACTATACCAGGGATGTGGATGCTGTTCCCAAGTCATCCATGGGGTACCGAAGCTGATTCTCTGTCCCCCCACCTTTGGTAGTTCCATGCTTTACTGGAGTTGCTGGGGAAATATCACCAGGGATGGCTAGCAGACAGGGAGCTCATGGTCTGTGTTACCCCTCTCTCCACTGCAGGACCAATAAAGAAAAGTGTGAACCCTGTTTCCTGTAGAGGCCTCCATGTGGTCGCCCAATTGTTTCTCTTGGCAGCGATGGGTTGGGGAGGGAAAGGAGAGAAGAAGAGTTTGGCTGGAGGAAAATCCACTCTGGTCATCTCCAGCCCTCTCTCCAGGAGGCAACCTGTCCAGAATGATGGGGTATCAGATTCATGCAGATCACCTGGGACCCACAGGACCCCTGTGGCTCCTGTAGTCCGGGACAAAGTTGAGCAATGTCTATGTGGGAGTGAGTAATATGGAACCTGAGGGGTTGAAGCCCCCTAGGGAGGACAAAGGTGTCTGGTGGTAGAGAAGAAATATGACACCTACTGTCCAGTTCAGATCTGTGGGGTGTTGTTGGAATACAGAGACATGGAGAGTTTCAAGAGTTTTTCAGGGCTTTGCTTGAAGGAAACTGATCATATTAGTTCACATTCCAGAAGCTGCTTAGCAACAGGGGAGGCATTCCACTGAACCGGGGTGACTGCAAGGCTATGCTTGTCTCGAGGCCTGCAGGCCAGCACCTGGAGCTTGTGTAAGGCGGAGCTCGGCATAGGGTCACAGGTTAAGGAAGTGATCAAAGGATGCCAGCCCAGCAGGCACCTGTAGCTAAAGCTAATTAGCCTCATGGACAATTCCTGCTTCGCTCTTGACCACATGTCTCAGTTAATGACAAACTAGATAAAGAAATACATGGTCTGTATATTTCTGTTTTAGCTTTATTGCTAATTGGTAATTTTATCTTTAACTTGTATACTCAGCTAGGTCTATTCTTAACTTAGTGCTTAAGAAGTTTATCTCAGAAAAATTTTGTAACCATTTGCTCATGTAGATAGAATTAATTAAAGGATCTCTTGAAACCTTTGGGGAGACTTTAAACCTAAATGAATGATCTGTACACATATATCTGTAACCGCTAACAGCTAATTGTTGTACCAATAAATACTGATGCAGGATTTCACTCAGTGACTCCTGGCTCACGGGAATGCTGGAGGCCCTCTGCCTCCCCCATCATTTTAAACTACACTTTGTCTCTATCTCTATTATTTCCAAATGTCTTGCAAGGATCCTGCATGGAACCTGTATTTCTTGGAGAATAGCTGACTCCCAGAAGGGCAGGAGGTGTCCTGGGAGGCTGGGAGCCTGGTTTCCTGTTTTTAAGAAGCTCCTTGCTCACTGGTGGCAACATTCTCTGGGCTTAGGTGGGCAGAAGGATGCTCCAGCAGCTCTGGAGCCCACCGACAGTCTGATATGTGAGGGAGGGGGATGTTAACTCCTCCTCCACCTACCCTTCTTGTAGGTTTCCAAGCCTCTCATGGCTTAATCCCCACTGATGCCTTTCTCCTTCCAGTTGTGTTTTGCAGCCTCTTCCTGTGGAGTCTCCTGTAGGTTCAGAAACCCTTCCTTTAGACTGTCACTCAATCTGTGTTCGTTTGTCTGTTTGTTCTTTCTCTTTCATCTAAAGCTCCTCCTTCTTACAGAGATGCTCTGGCTAGTGGTGCCTCTGGTTCACCATCTTGCAGTTATTTATTTTAAACTTCTTGATCTGGGCTCCATTTAACATGAGCTTCTTGGGAAGGCTTTCCAGATATTCAAAGGAAATTGAGTGTTGTTAAGTAACTTATTGGTTACTACAGGTGAATCAGCACAGGGGGAACCCCACGTCCAGTAATTATACGACGATTGCTAAATCCTTGTAGTACTGGCTTGGTGGAGTTGGGAATGATATAGGAGAATTTCCTGGATTATGAGGAAAATTTGTCATTCTCTTTCCTCACTCTGTGTGCTGAGTTGGTGGAGTTGGGGGAGGAGCAATGTGGGCACTCCCTCATGGTCATCATAGCTAAGACTTTGCTTAGGTCACACTGGACCCCAGCCAATCTCAACAAAAGCCCATGGTGACTGTTGCCTGGCTCCCTCTGATGTTTATGCTAGCCCAAGGGCTCTTTAGTCAGCAAGTTGTGAATCCTGCCAGGACTGGGTCTTTCCTTTAATAGCAGAGTGTATCTTTCGGGCTCAAGGTGATTCTAGGAGTGTAATTCATGGACTATGTTGTTAAATCTAGGGCCTTAGGAGTCTGCTATGTACTTTATTTTGCTGTTGGCATGCAAGTTGCAAAACAAAGTCTTCTGAATTTTTTCCTTTCCTTTCCCCAAATGGAAGAAGACTCTCCCTGAGCTGCACTGCCAGGGTTTGTGGGAAGGGTGACATAAGCACTGTCTTGGCCACCACCATTAGTGTATCTCTGGGTCATGTGTACCTCAAGCCCACTGGATCGGAGCCAGCACAGGCACAGGAACTACCCAAGGATGGTGTCCTTTGTGAAATCACTGCCTTACGAATGTATTTCAGGCCCCAGGCTGCTTTTTCTCAGCCAGTTGATGGACGTAGCCGGAACTAAGGTTTCAGGACAGAGAATTTCTCTTTGGCTGGGTGGGTCCAAATGTTCCCTCTGTGGGCACTGGCAGTATTCTGACCTGTGCTATGTTCCTCAGAAATTCAATACAAAGTCCCACAATCACTTCATTCTCTCTGACTCAGGGAAATGTATTCTCTTTGCTTGATGTGCTGGTGTGGCACTGCCTGTGGATGGAGGAGGGATAGTGTGCAAGGCTCTTTACTGCCCCAGTCAATGCCTCTTTCATTGATTGAATGTGAAACCTGGTACTGAGATCACTCACGTGATTTTTGGTTTTCCTGAAGGGCTTCCTTGCGTGTCTAGTTGTTGAATTTGGTGTTCATGTGGAGGGATGATTGTTGCAGGTTTCTGTTTGGTCATCTTGCTCTTCTCAGATCTCCTACAGGTGTCCTTTTTATAATATGACTTCTTTTCCTTTGGGTAGATCACCAGTTGTGATATTGATGAATCCAATGGTATGTCTACTTTTAGTTCTTTGAGAAATCTCCATATAGTTTCCATAGAGATTGTTGTAATTTATTCTCCTACCAAAAGTGTATAAGCCTCTTCTTTTCACCACATCCCCACTAGCATCTATTGGTTTTGACTTTTTAATAACAACTATTCTGACAAGGGTAAGGTGGTATCGCATTGTGGTTTGGATTTGCATTTCTCTAATGAATAGTGATGTACAATGAATAGTGATGTGTTTTCATATGTTTATTAGTCATTTGTTTCTTTTCTTTGGAAAAATGTTCATTTATTTTGCCTACTTTTGATGGTTTTGTTTCTTTTTTCGTGTTGATTTGAGTTATTTATAGATTCTGGGTATTAGGCCTTTTTCAGATACGGAGCTTGTGCATACATTCTGTAGGTTGTTTACCCTGTTGATTACATCTTTTGCTATGTAAAAGCATTTTAGTTAACTTAATTTCAATTTATTTATTTTTGATTGTATTGTATTTGCTTTTTGGGTCATAGACATGAATTCTTTACCTAACCCTATTTTGAGGATAGTTTTTTCTAGTATTTTTTTTCTAAATTTTTTTTATGGTTTCAGGTCTTACATTTAAGTCTTAAATCCATTTTGATTTAATTCTTGTATATGGTGAGAGATTGAAATCAAGTTTCCTTCTTCTGTATATGAATATCCAATTTTCCTAGCACTATTTATTGAATAGGGTTTCCTTTTTCTAGTCTATGGTTTTGTCTGCTTGGTGAATGATCAGTTGGTTGTAGGTATTTGGCTTTATTCCTGGGTTCTCTATTTTGTTTTATTGGTGTATGTATCTACTTTTATTTTAGTAGTGTGATTTATTGGTTAATATTGCCTTATAGTGTAAATTAACATCATGTAATGCGATGCCACCTGATTTCTTTTTTCCTTAACATTGCTTTGGCTGTTCGTACTCTTTTCTGGTATCATATGGTTTTTTTGGTTTGTTTTTTCTAATTCTGTGAAAAAAGTGACATGGGTGTTTTGGTATAAATTGCATTGCATCCGTAGATTACTTTGTCAATGTGGCCATGTTCACAACATTTATTCTTCTAATCCATAATCCTGAGATACTTTCCCAATTTTTTGTATCATCTAGGACATTTTTAAAGTAGTATTTTGTAGTTCTTCTTGTGGAGATGATTCACAATCTTGGTTAAGTATATTCCCAGATTATTTATTTATTTGTTTATTTGGAAGCTGTTATAAATGAGATTGAGTTGCTGATATTATTCTTACCTTGTTTGTTGTTAATGCATAGAAATGCTAGTGATGTGTATACATGGAATTTGTAACCTGAGACTTTACTGAATTTATTTATCTATTTCAGGAATGTCTTGGAGGTGTCTTTATGTTTTTATTTGTATAAGATCATATTCTCAACCAACAAGGATAGTTCGACTTCAATTTTTTCTAATTTGTATGCGCTTTATCTCTCTTTTTCCTCATTGTTCTGGCTAGGACTTCCAGTGGTGTGTTAAATTGAAGTGGTGAAAGTGGGCATCCTTGTCCGTTCCAATTCTTCAAGGGAATGCTTTCAGATGTCCCCCATTCAGTATGATGTTGGCAGTGAGTTTTTTATATATGGTTTTCACTATTTTGAGGCATATTCTTCCTATGCCTAGTGTCTTGGGGGTTTTTGTCATGAAAGGAGTATTTGATTTTGTTGGATGTTTTCTCTGCATGTATTGAGATTAGGCTTTGGTTTTGTTTTTAATTCTTTTCATGTGGTGAATTACAGTTATGGACTTTTGTATGTTGAACCACATTTGCCTCTCTCAGGTGAAACCCACTTGATCATGGTGAATTATATTGTTGAAGTGTTTTTTGCTAGGTTTTGCTTGTTTGTTTGTTTGTTTTTGAGGAATTTTTAAATCTATTTTCATCACGGACATTGGCCTATAGTTTTCTTTTTTTGTTGTTGTGTCCTTACCTGGCTCTGTTATCAGGATGATATTGGTTTTGTCAGGTGAGTAAGGGAGGATTCCCTCCTTGTTGTAGCACAATTTCTGTAGGATAGTACAAGTTCTTTTCTGTAGCTCTGGTAAAATATACCTGTGAATCCATCTCACCCTAGGCTTTTTTTTTTCCCATGGGAGTTTTCTTGTTAATGACTCAATGTTATTATTCATTATTGGTTCATCCAGGATTTCTATTTTATCCTGATTCAAGCAGGGGACTTTGCATTTTTCCAAAAAATGTGTCCACTTCCTCTAGATGTTCTAGTTGGTGTGCATAGAGGTGTTTGTAGTAATCTCAGATTTTCTTTTAAAATACATCTCCTTTTCCATTTTGGATTGAGTTTATTTGAATCATCTCTTTTCTTGGCTAATCTGGCTCATGGTCTGTCAATGGTTTTATCTTTTCAAAGAACGAATTTTGCATTTCATTGACATTTTGTATTTTCTTTTTGGTTTTACTTTTGTTTAGTTTTGTTTGGCTATTTGTTATTTCTTGTCTCCTGCTAGATTTGGCATTGGTTTGTTTTCATTTTTTCTAGTTTCCTGCGGTATGATATTTGGTTATTAATTTGTTGTCTTTCTCATGTAGATATTTTGTGCTCTTATAAACTTCCCTCTTGTTACTACTTTTTCTGCATTTCAGAAAATTTTATAGCTTTTGTTGCCATTGTCATTCAATCGAAAAATATTTTTTCATTTCTGTCGTGTTTTCAACTTTGGCCCAAAGATCATTTCACAGGAAGTGGTTTAATTTCTATATATTTGTCCAATTTTGAGAGTTCCTCTTGGAATTGTTTCTCATTTTATTCCACTGTAGTATGAGACAATAAATACATGATATGATCTTGATTTTTTAAAACTTTTCTGAGATGTGTTTTGTGGTTTAGAATAAGTTCTGTCTTGGAGAATGTTCCATGTGCTGATGAGAAGAATGTGCATTCTGCAGTTTTTTTGGCAGAATATTCTGCGAATGTCTCTTAGGTGTATGTGTTCTACCATCTTAAATCCATTGTTTCCTTGCTGATTTTCTGCCTCAGTGATTTATCTAGTTCTGTCAGTAGAGTGTTAGGGTCCCCCAGTATAATTATGCCCCTATTGATTTCTTTTCCTGGCAGTAGTAGCATTTGTTTTATGAATTGGGGAGCTCTGGTGTTAAGTACATATATATTTAGATTTGTTAAATCTTCTTATTGAATTGATCTCTTAATCATTATATAATAACCATCTTTGTATTGTCATTATTGTTGTTTTAGAGTCTATTTTACCTGGTATAAGATTAACTACTCTTGCTTGCTTTTTATATCCATTTGCATCGAATGTTTTTTCCAGAACTTCACTTTGATTCTGTGAGAATCTTTATGAATTAAATGTATTTTTTTGAGACATGATATTTTTGGGTTTTGTTTTTTCATCCATGCCACCAATTGATATCTTTCAGTGGGATATTTAGAAGGTTTACATTGAATGTTAATATTGATTAGTGAAATACTGTTTCAGTCTTGTTGATTTTTACCGGTAGCTTTGTATTCTCACTTAATTTACTATTTTGTAAGAATTTTGAGTTTTAACTTCTACTTATTTTTACACTGTATTGACTGCACTCTGATTTTTAGAGCACTTTTGAGCATTTTCTGTAGAATGTAGCATTTTCTGCTCTGTAGAGCAGGTCCAGTGCTGTGAGTCAGGGGAGAAGAGTCTGAATGGAGGAGAGCTGGCACTCTGGTCCTCTTTTTCCCAAGGTGTACCCTGCAGGGGATGCACTCTCTTTTTACTTGAAGGGAGCCCACCCTGTATGTCCAAGCTCTGGGATCACACAGTTCCCCTAAGACCTACCAGTGCCCTGTGGTTACTGCAATCTGACTGAGTATTAGAGAATATTTGTGTGGGTTCCAGTGTCAAGAAATGTAAAATGCTGAATTCCCCTGGGCAGGGCAAAGGCACACAATAGCTGGAAAAGCAGTATGACAACTGCTGCCTCAACTTGGGTCTGTGGTAAGCGTGAGTGATAACCAGTGGGCTAGAAGCCTGGTGCTGTATTGTCAAGAAGCTCTCAGTTCACTAAGGGCAGCAGTGCTGGGCTTATGAGGCTACAGGGTCTACCCAATAGTTTGGAGCCTTAGGACTGCCAGAGGTGTGAAAGGAGGAAAATCAAACACACCCACCTACCCTTTCCATGGGGCCACTAATTCCCTGGGGGTTCATTTCTTCTAAAATCTTGTTCCTTCTTGTTATTTCCTGTGACTTCTTTCCTTGGCGTCTCTGGCAGATTCTGGTACTCTTCCTGCAGAATTACATCTGGGCTATGATTTCATCTGAAACTTTCTCTTCTTTCTGAGATGATCTGGCTTCTGATATCTCTAGTCAGCCATCTAAGCTGTATCCACTCCATGTTTTTCCTAGTTATTTAAATAATAATTTTATAACTCCTGTATTACTATGAGTTACTACAGGTTAGGAAACATATTTGTGTGTGTGTTAGAGTATGGAGAATGTAATCTGGCATGTATAAAGCATTTTAATATATTTTAATGGGAATAAATGAATAGATAAATGAATTTTAGTGGAAAGAAATGTTAGAATATTAAGGTTACAATGGAATGTTAAAAGTAACAATATCCATAGTATAATTAATAATTAAATCTATTGAATTTTTAAAATATAATTTAAATTTATGTTCCCCTTTAATAATTAGACTGTACAACTTCAGGAGAGTTATTATGAGAAAATATTTCATAAAAATGAACAAATTAGCAACATATCATAAGTAGGAAAGAGAACTATGTTATCTTTTCTAGTATCATCCAACTAGAAGTTTAGATTAGGATTTCAGATTAAAATTTCTTAAGTGTTCCTTATCTTCAACCGAAGTTCTATTAAAAAATGTCTTTTTAAGCAATACATTAATCTTTATAATTCTAATTACCAATTTTTTCTCCAAGTACAAAAGAGATGGAATATTTCTTTTTTCTGATTTTTTTATCTCTGTAGCAATAGTGTCACAGCTTCCACATAGTGGAAGATGATTATGTTTCAATAATTTATTGTTTTATGGTAATTAAATTAAATTCTTTCCTATAGAAGAATATAGGAAAGTAAATTGTAGAGTAAATATTAATCAATTATCAGTTTTATCATGGATATACTGTAAACTAAAGTCTCTGTTTTATTCTCATATTTCTCCATGTACCTTATCATACAGAATATTTTTCCTTTTCTTCCATGGTTTAATCACATATTAGGTGGAGTGGTCATGTCTCTTTTTGTTTGTTTGTTTCATCCTCCTCTTCCACCTTGCAAAAATGCTTTTCCCCAATCTAAATATTTCCTTGCAGAATGCATTTCCTCAGTGTGTACCCTGTCAGTGCCTCTTTGTCTTCATTGTCATCGTATTTAGTGAAAGCTTTCTACTGAGTAGCTCTTTGTGGCTTTCATTCTTCAATGATTGCCCCACAAGGTTTATTATTGTTTTCTGTCTTTCTTGGGAGAACCTGAATCTATACAATAATTTATCTTTAGAATTTTGACAAACATAATAGAAGTGATTGATAATATTTGCAAAGCCAACCCATTAAAATAAGTTATTACTAAAGCCTAAACTCTCCCATTTTCCCTGGCAAGAGATAGTTAATCCAAATGTAAATCATGCAAACACATTTCACAATGTAACACAAAATTGATTAATTTAAGTATCTTAATGATAGTTACTTTAATAATCCTGTAAGCTGACTAGGTCCATTTTTGTCTCAGGCTATTTTGGCTAAGAATATAATCTAATGGATATTATAGCATTTGTAGAATAATTGATTATGGGCAAAGGGAGTAACATTCTTAGGACATCTGTACCATCTCTCATAATCTTCACCCCATGAGAAGATGTAAATTAGTAAATGACAGAATTGAGGTTGAATCTACTCCAAAACCTCTTTTCTTTGCATTAGGTCATATGGTAATGGTGAATATTATAATTATTTTACCACTTTGATACTTGTTATCCTTAAAGCTATTGTTTTTTGTTCTAGGATGTTTCTGAACCAAACTTAACCAACTTAACTACTGCTTCTCAGCAATCCAGGAAAAATTGTAAGCTTTTTAAAGATTGCCTATTTTTGTGTTATCCACTGATTCTTCATTACAAATATCTTTACATATTATTTACTTTCTTTTTACTGTAGTAGAAGCAAAATATGCTACTGTGAGAACAGGTAAGGGAAACGTGTTTGAGGACAAGATTTCTGATCATCCAAAGGAAGATGTGTTTGAATGCTTTCCCACAACATCAGGCAAAGTCCAGGGGTTTTTAAATCCTTCCTTTCCACCACCTGAGCCTCAGCGGAAACCTTCCTCCGGGTCATTGGAAAACTGTGGTCTTACAAAGGTAAGTTATTATTTGAAAAACTTGTCTCCCCCATATATTTATGTACCCCTCCCCCATCCTCATAATGCTGACAAAAATACTGTAAAGAAATGGACCTCCTCAAGGCCATAATAGAAAACAAATGTAATAACAAAAGGAAGGATGGACAGGATTGAGATTTGTAAAAGTTGAGGGGAGTAAACAATTCTTAGGTTAGAAATTGTAGAAGGAAAGAATTAGAAAGCAACCCAAAAGAGCAGCTCAGAAATGTGGAAATGAAGAGGGGGATGATGGGGAAGAATTCATGGAAGAAGGGCAAGATAAATACAAAGTTTGATTAAGAGAGTCAAGATCACACAAATTATTATGAAAAGATAACAGAAATAGTGGAGATAAATGAGAGTGGGAACTCTGTATCGTAAGGTATGTTAGAAATTGTTTTCATGCAAATCAAGAAAAGACAGGCAATGAAAAAGAGGCTGATATTCTTTTAAAAACTTATAGATTGCTTTAATGAAAAACAAACCGAAAAGTTAAGGGTGGCTATAATTAATATATTGTACATTTAAAACTAGCTATAAGAGAATAATTCAAATGATTCTGCCATAAAGAACAGATACTATTTAACATGATGCATATCTCAAGTACACTGATAAGATTCTAGAAATGTATCAAAATTTATGTCCCTTCAAAATTTGTACATCTATTATGCTCAAATAAAAACTATGTAAAAAGGAAGAAAATGAATCCTCATTTTTAAAAAATTATTAAGGTAATACATTTAATCTAGTAAATTATTAAAGTAATATATTTAATCGAGTAAAACCTATGTTCCTGGATAATGCCAAGTGAAATATATTTCAGGCCATATCTGATATTATGAATTATTAATTTTTGACTCTTTCATTTCTTCTTTAAGGTTTATAACTTATCTTTTGCATATCCATAACTTACTTAAATAATTTGTATTACTGTTTGGTATAATGTTGACAATCATTTTAGATCTGTTTGAAAATAGAGAAAGGAATAAACATTTTATTTGATCTTTTTTAAAATTTCAGGTTATATAAGGGAGGTTCTTAATCAGTATTCATTAAATAAGAATATAAATTTTGAGCTGCAACCCTCTTGAAGAAATAAATGCTACAATTGTTTACTTCTGGACATGTGATTTATCTTGTGCCAATAATTTCTACATATAACAGACACACATATGTATACATCACATGAATGCAATCATAATTGATTATTGTTCCCTAGAATAAACTACTTATTGTCATAGCATTATAAAGAAGGGGTGACTGTCAACAGAGTATACACATTCATCTCTGGAAGATGGTTGTTTACTTTTACAAAATATTTCTAGCATTGGGAACATTTTATATTATTCTCAGGAAGATTTTTTAAGTTTAGTATTCATAGTTGTTATATCTTGCACATAAATTTGTTCATCTGCAAAACTCAGAAAGCCTGTAGACTTGATTTTGTAGTCCTCTCTCCACTCCTTATGTGAATATTGGGGCCTGTTTGACAATTGTAGATGTATTTAAAGATTCTTAAATCTTCAATTCGGGTAATCATAGCTTTATGTTCTTTATAGTAGATGCTCTGTCCAATTTTTAACTACCATCGTATATGATGGAAATAGGAAATTAGAGCTATGAGTATGTTGCTTCCATGGGAGTAAGAAAACAAGGTGAAATTTAATGGAGGGCTTTATGTTTCTTTCTTACATGATCATAGTACTTAGAAATACATCATAATTCTGCATCACATAAGCATTTCTCTTCTACAGTTTAAAATTTTAAGATTAATTTTATTTTTTTTAGTGTCATTCCTTTTTTTATTTTAATTTTTTTAATTCAGGATATTTTGGGGGTGCAAACATTTTGGTTACATGAAATATTGTTTGCCTCACCCTAGCTAGGGCTATAAGAGTGTCCTTCCCACATACAGTGTTCCCCATTTCCATTAACTGTGGGTTTACTCCCCTCAGTCCTCCACCCCCCAACTTGACCAGCACCCAGTGAGTATTACTACCCTGTGAGCACCTTAGTGTTTATCAGTTAGTACCAATTTGATAGTGAGTATATGTGGTGCATGTTTTTTCATCCTTCTGATACCTTACTTAAAAGGATGGTCTCAATCTCTATCTAGGATCACATAAGAAGTACTAGATCACTGTTCTTTTTTGTAGTTGAGTATTATTCCACGGTATACATATATCATTTTATTAATCCACTCATGTATTGATGGGCACTTGGGTTGTTTCCATAGCTTTGGAAAAGTGAATTGTGCTGCTATAAACATTTGATTGCAAATGTCTTTATTCTCTTCCTTTGGATAGATGCCTAGTAGTGGGATTGCGGGATCACATGATATCTCTATTTTTAGCTCTTTGAGGTATCTCCAAATTACTTTCCACATGGGTTGTACTAATTTGTAGTCCCACCAGCAGTATAAGAGTGTCACAATCTCTCGTATCCATGCCAGCATTTGTTATTTTGGGCCTTTTTAATAGAGGCCATTCTCACTGGAGTTAGGTGATGTCACATTGTAGTTTTGATTTGCATTTCCCTAATGATTAGAGATGTTGAGCACTTTTTTATATGTTTGGTGGCCATTAATCTGTCTTCTTTTGAAAAGTTGCTGTTCATGTCCTTTGTACATTTATTGATGGGGCTATTTGATTTTTTCTTGTTGATTTTCTTAAGTTCTATATAGATTCTTGTTATCAGCCCTTTATCAGATGTGTAGAAAGCAAATATTTTCTCCCATTCTGCAGTTTGTCTGTTTGCTGTAATGATAGTTTCCTTGGCTGTGCAGAAGCTTTGTAATTTGATCAGGTCCCATTTGTTTATTTTTGTTGCTGCTCTGATTGCTTTGGGGGTCTTCTTCATAAATTCTTTGCCTAGGTGGATGTCTAAAAGACTCTTCCCAACATTTTCTTCCAGAATTCTTAAGGTTTCGTGCCTCAGGTTTGAGTCCGTTATCCATCGTATGTTGATTTTTGTGAGAGGTGAGAGGTGGGGATGCAGTTTAAATCTTCTGCACATGGACATCCAGTTTTCCCAGCACAACTTGTTGAATAGAGATTCTTTTCCCATATGTATGCTTTTGTCTGCTTTGTTGAAGATTTGATGACAATATGAGGATGGTTTTATGTCTGGGATCTCTGTCCTACTCCAAAATTCTATATCTGTATTCTTGTGCCTATACCATGGTGTTTTGGTTACTATAGCCTTGTAGTAAAGTTTGAAGATACTTTCAGACCCAAAGTCAAGGGCTGGAAAACAAACTTCCAAGCAAATGGAAACCAAAAGAGAGAGGCCATGGTGATTCTGATTTCAGACAGCATAAATTTTAAAATAGCAAGACTAAAGAAAGACAAAGATGGTCACAAAATCATGGTGAAAGGAAAAATCCAACAAGAAGGCTTAACAATTCTTAATATTTATGCACCGAACACAGGATCACCCAGATACATAAAGCAAACCCTGTTTGATCTAAATAGCATGATAAACAGTAATTCCATATTAGGAGGGGATTTCAGTACCCCACTGACTGAATTGGACAGATTCCCAAACAAAAAGTAAGCAAAGAAATCATGGACTTAAACAAAGCTCTAGAACGAATGGGTCTAACACACATCTACAGAATATTCCACCCAAATAAAGCTGAATATACATTCTTCTCATCATCTCATGGAACTTTCTCCAAAATTGATCAAATCCTAGGCCACAAATCAGACCTCAACAAATTTAAAAACATAGAAATTGTACCATGTATCTTGTCAGATCATAGTGGTATAAAACTAGAGATCAATTCCAACAGAAACACTGCTTCACAAGGTCATGGAAATTAAACAATCTCTTGCTGAATGATTACTGGGTCAAGGGAGAGATCCAGATGGAACTTAAGATTAATTTTAAAAATAGTCTTCTTGCAGCATCTTGAATTGGTACTTTAGAATTAAATCTTTTTATTCAATTTAAAAGTGTATGTTATGATAATATTCCAGAAATAAATATTTTCATATATTAGTACTATTATATCTCACATTCTTCAAATTTTTAAAAGTATAGTTGAAAAAATTGAACCGTATTTTTCCTCCTCTTATTCTCATTTTCAAAATTTCTGAGTTCTGTATAGAATTTCATTATTTAATTCTACCATTTTCATATACTTTACAAATACTCATCCTTTTTCTCACATTGCCCTGTCTTGAAATGCTTCACACCCATTCTCAGCACTTTTTCTATCTTTCACAATGTGGCCATATATCTTTGCAGTATTTCCTGATCTTCCCAGGCAGAACTCACTGCTCTCTCCTTTGTGCCCTTACTGTCCTTTATTCACTTTAATTGTAGAATCAGTGAATTATTCTTTTCCATCTCTCTTTCATACATCTCAAACTCCTCTTGAATCTAGGGCAAAATCCACCGTTTTTTTATATTATCAGTTTCTGCCAGAATAGTGCCTGTGATTTGATAGACAGAGTAACGTTCATTGTCTTATAGACTAATTGAGTGAGTGAGTGAGGGAATAAATGCAATGTTTTCTGAAGTTGGGATTTTTTTTTTTTAAATAGGAAGGAGCAACAAAGCCAGCATTTGGACAAAAGGAAAATGGTATTGGTATTATTGAACATGCTCCGCGAGAGCAAAAAGTAATGTCAATTTTATTTATGTGCACAAAAATAACAGAAGTGGTAAGTTAGTGAATATCTATGATACTCTTTAATCCTTAAATGCCATCACACACACAAAAAAACATTTAAAGTATGCAGACCCAAATATATTATCTATTTCTTTTAAATATATTTCTTTTGCTGTCTTTCTTGATACTGTCTACTTTTTTCTTCCTAAAACTGGTTCAATCTTGAAATTATTTTTGCTATTAGTTTTATTTTATTGAGATAAAAATGAATGGTGATAGACTTGTATATGTATTTAAAATGTACGATAAAAATGTTCTCATGAGTGTATCTGTGAATACCATTTTATAGACAAGATGTCTGCATTAAAGCCTGGAAAAAATGAAGATGCAGAATCACCTCAGGATTTGGAGGTACTGTCTATTGTTGTTGTTATTTTAAAATATAAGTATCAAATGATGTTAGAACCTAAAAGGAAATGTTTAGACTTTATGTTCTCACCTCTGTTTATGCCCGTAAAGAGTTAGTTTCTTGTATTTTCAGCTCACAATTAACAAATTGGTTATTGCATAGTACAATTCTTCTCACCTGTGGGATTCATTTAAGAAGCTACTATAGTATAGTGCAACAAAATAAAGCTTAGAAAAGGAATCAGTTTGGGTTCTCAACTTAGGTTTTTCCACAACAAAAGAATTATTCCAGGTCAACTTATGATCAAATGAATCATTCTATGTTATATGTGGGTGTGTAAAAGTCCTAATGATACTCAGAGAGAAACTGTTTGAACGATTGTCTTTTCCAACATGGAACTTAAAAAGATAATATTTGCAACTTGAAGGTGTTCGTATAATTGGGTTGTTAAGTATAGATCTGCAAACAACATTTCCAGACAAGGAAAAGTATGGGAACAGTAAATATGTAGGACTATAGTAACAACAGTTCAGTTTAGTGGTGTTTTAATAAGTAGAATTCATTTTTAAAAATAGAAGCCATTGGATATTTTTGTGGCATCCATGTTTGTACTAGTGTCAGCATAATATAATGACAGTGTACATTGAAGTGACAACTGTGGAAAGATATGGGAAGGGTCTGATGATAGAACAGCTGCTGCACAGTGGTACCAGCACTGAGTGGAAGCCAGAAGACATGTTAGTGTCCTGGTGCTGTCGCTTAGTAGCCATGCAATCTTGAAAAAAATGAATGATTTATCCTATTCAGATATCAGTGACCTTCTTCATAAATATGGTACTAACATCTATTCCTTAAGTACGCGCAATGAACAAATGTGGTAAGAAACATAAAAACATTTTGTAAACTGGAGAGAGTGTTTATACAAATGAGGAACCAAATGATTACACTGATATTCACTAACTTAATGAATGCTGAAGGTACTTTTTGCAAACCAGAAGGCAGTAGTCCTAAGAAAAGAATGGAAGTTATAGCAAGCATATGGATTCCTAATTTTGGTTATGTTCAGTTTCCCAGCAGACTATTACCAGAGATGTCCTGTGGGAATATAGTGATTTGATGCCTGAGACCTTCCTGATGGGATTTTACATGTTTTGACGTTGATTAAATGTCTGTTATTGAGTACCAACTACATGCTGGGAAGTAAGACACTGAATATACAAGATGAGGGAATATGCTATAGGGGTAGGAAGAGAAAAATAAGTAAACAACAAAGAGCTATAGGTCATTATAAGTTCTGCATATAAGGAAAACAGAGACTGGTTAGAAAATATTGAGGTAGTTTGTAGTTAGGATGGGGATGGAAATGTGAATAGAATTCTGTAGTCAGAGAATATCTTTCTGAGGGTGACATTTACATCGCCGAATTTCACATGACTAGGAATGAGCAAGCTACGTGAAAGTCTAGGAGGAGGACATTCTGGACGGAGAGATGAGTGGATCACATCTCTTCATTTTACCCTTAACATCCTGGAATGACCAGGAAGCAGGAAATGGGACAACCACCATCCTACTCAATTATTATTAAGTATAGAAAAAATGTACAAATAAGTGTCCAGCACCATTTAGATGCTTTATGAATAAATATTCTTATAATTCTCTCTTCATTAAGGTTTGCTATTCTTTTTTGCAGTTTTCTTTTTAATTGGGAAAGAGTTACATATACTTTACTTTGTGTATCTCTAATATTTGTTTGCTTTACCTTGTACATGTGTAACATTTCCTTGGTTTTATTGAAATATGACATAAAGATATGTTTTTTTACTACTCCATCATTTTATTCATCCATTTATACTATCAGTAAAAACTTTATTAAAAAATATTTAGATATTTGCAAGCCCTTGTTTCCAAAATGATGCAGCTTGTTAAATGTGCTGTTCTTACTGAACTTGACATACTCTGATGTTTGTTATCATGCTAAGTATCTTATTTTAACACTAAACATTTCGAAGGTTAAAATTATTCTAAATATTTAATTATGTAATTATTATAGTAGGTGTATTGTATGTATGTATATATATTAAATACTCTTCTTATTTTTGGTGGGGATTGTAAAGTACAATCAGGTATTTTGAAGTTACTTCCTTGTTGAAATGTGCATACCCATTAATATTTTGTCTGTGACTATATTGCCTTTTTCCTCCATTCTTGGTTTTCAGAGTCAATAGCCAGAAATAGATAAAAGGTAACCTTGAGCTGGATAACATATGTGAAGTTCCCTGTACAAATGTTTTGGTTTTTCAATACATACTTCTCTTATTTTTAAGTCTAATTGCCTTTACAATAGGAAATTCAGGTAGTTTTAAGAATATGATTGGAAAATTTTGATGGAATTCATTATTTTTATTTTTTAATTGAAACTTATTATTGATATTAATTTTAACAGAATGTCTCCACGAATCTCCCACAGAAGTATGGTGGTGATTTACGGTGGGCTGCAGTTCACAAACAAGAATACACCGTAAATGGACAAGTAGAAGGTAAGAACCATATTTTATTAAAAGAAAATCATTTAACAGACTGTTTATTTAAAAACATGTACACTGATACATTCTAAAATCCAAAGAATATCATCAAGCATCAAGAAGCAGGCATATGTAATGGAGGGTGGTCAAATAAAATAATTCTTCAGAAAAAGGAAGAGCAGAGTGTTTGAAATCTGGGAAGCATATAAAGTGAGCTTCCAATACCAGAGTGTGTCAGAGAAGTACAGCAAACATTTGTCACTCTTCTTATCTCCCTCACTGTTGGGAAGGCACTAAGGATTGAGGCACCTAAACCTGCAGCACTATCTTTTCTATACCATAGAGGAATAGAAGCATATGTGGTCAGCTGTACACATGCATAATTTAATGTGGTTTGAAATGTTCTTACTTCATAGGGTAGAATTAGTACTGCTCAAGATAAAAACTTTGGAGAGAAGAAGAGAATAGGGTCAGTTATGGAGAGATGAGGGAAGATAGAGGCTGATAAGCAGCCCATTAGAAACATTATGACTTGTAATACAATTTCATTTGTGGGGACATGATAGGGAGGAACATGAGGCTAGATTCCAAAAGGGTCAGTTCAGGTAGAGGAATGTGGAAGTACACTCAGTGTAGACCAGAACGTCTCAAACTTTCATCAATCAGCTGTGTTAAAAATGCACATTCTGAGTCAACAGCTCTGGGATTCTGCATTTCTAGTAACTTCTCAGCTGATGCTCCTGCTGGTGGGCCTTGGGTATAGACTTCTTTTTAGAGAAATCTGGAAGAAGAGCCATTGGATAACAGTTTAAGACGTTACAGGATCAGGGGAAAACATTATTTTGTTATCATTTCTGAGCCTGTTTGTAGCCAGAGGGGAAGGAGCCAAGTGATGAGGAAGGAGAAATTAGAGATGTAAGGTACTACTGCTAAATGAAGAGGAAAGATGTGGTGGGAATAATAAATCAAAGATGTTGAAGGAGGAGAATAAGGGGCACAGATGTCTACATGACTGCTGTAAAGGAAGAAAGATTGTGAGGGGTGAAGGAGGGAGGAATGAAAGAAGTTAGGAAGGTGATTTTGGAGTTGATGAGGAAACTTGGGAGCACTTCAGATGACTTCATTATATTTACACTCAAACAGAAGCTTAGATTCTTGCTACTTAAAGGTTAGTAGAAGCAGGAGGGAGTGCTAGAATTGGGGTGAACAATAGTAATTTATTTTTCCTCCCCATAGCTGTCAGACAGCAAATATACATGTTGCATTAATATTAGTTAATCAAATGAGATTAATTTGAATATAGAAGCATCAGCCGCTTTTTTAAGATAGCTAAATTTTTGGTAAGGTAATTGTTTCATAAAAGTCTTTTAAAGACTACTTGGTAACCAAACTAATTTTAAAAAGAAAAAAAATTACAGAGTTCATCCTTGAATACTAAAATTGTTATTTCAATATAGAAAATTTATTATACATTGTTTCTTAGATGTGGTGTTAAGGCTTTTTGTATGTGTGTGTATCAAGAAAGTTTAAGATGACTAACCCAGAGGATACAAGAAATGTAGGCATACCAATAGCCCATATAACTAATGAAAAAGGTGAATATTTTCATTAACTAGCATTCTACAAATGAATCCAAGCTGATCAGTTCAGAATAGTTTTTCCGATGAAAGATGAATTATGCTCTCAACTGCATTGCAGCTGAGTACTTCTAAATCGTGGGACAAATTGAAGAACATGATAACTGATTATAGTATAATGGTACAAATAATTCTGCTGGGTTGTGTTACAGATATGCTGTAGCATTCTCCCATCAGTTTTGATGGTTACCCTCTCAGGGTCATGACTTTCTCCGCTGATTAATGATCCCTTTTCCCCTCATCAATCAGCATGTTCACACAGATCTATGGCCACTTTCCTCTTCAGTTAACAGACATAGCTAATAGTTAATAGAATTTGTGAGTGAATCTTTGAGATGTTGTATGCCTTGCACCAGGTGTCACCCCAAGTGATTTCTTGAAGCTTGGGTTTTTTTTCTTTTTTTAATTAGAAGTATTTCTTAAAGAAGTAAGTATTTCATCATAGATTTAGCTTCATTTAAACTCTAAATTTATACAATGAAAATTTTATTTTCTATCTATTTCTATAAAGACTGTCTTTTACCTCACTCTTCTAACTAATCCAATTTAATTCAATGTATGGATTTTTTAGCAGAAGAAGACCTAGAAGTGACATCAGAGAATGAGCAAGAGAGTCATGAAGGAAGTGAAAATAACCAGCCACCGGTATGTAAAGATTTAAATTTAAATTTCTGGTTTAACATAATTTTCTTCATTTTAATAACATCATTTTGCACTAACCTGTTAGAGTAAATAATCATTTACTATTTTATAATTTTATTTATTTATATTTTTATTTTTCCAATTTATTTATTTATTTTCATTTTTCAAAAAAATTTCAGAATATTATAGGTCTACAAACATTTTGGTTATGTGTAATGCCTTTGCATTGCCCAAGCCAGAGCTACAAGTGTGCCCATCCCCCATACAGTGTGCCATGCGCTCATTAGTTATGAGTTTACCTACCCCCATTTAAAGTAGTTATGCAACTGAAAATATTCTTACAATCTCTAGTAACTTATAGCTGATGTTTACCTTGGAGTTGAGGCATATGTTTTTCCAAATTTTGTTTACTCTTCCATTTTTACAACTTCCTTACATGATAAAGAGGGTGACATCAAATATTGAATTATAAGCAATAGAAATTATGAGTAATTTAAGAGTGATGACCACTGAGTTGTATTCATGTCAAAGGAGTAATCATTGCCAGTGGTTCAGAATTTTCAGTTTTATGTTATCAATCATTAATGGCATGGTTAAAGATTTCTTCTGCCTTGTGGTCTCTAATTGACTTCATCATCTATGTCCAGGGTGAGAATAGGGTCATAAAGTCATCTGTACTGTCTGTTAAGGGACTCATATCTTTAAGAAGGGGTCCTTTGGTGTTAGGGTACAAACAACTTTCTAACTTGTTTTAATGTGGGAAATCATGAAATGTTATTATATTTTTAAATTCACTGTCATTAGGAGACTTTAGACTGTTAGTGGCCTCTGAATGGAGGTTTTTTCCAAGTTCTTGGTGTTAATCAGGAAAAGAATTTTAGGATGGACCATGAAAGTCAAGCAGGAAGCTTTATATTGAATGATTGAAAGCAACAGTGCACTCTCTCAAGAGTAAGAGAGTGGGCAGGCTTGAAAAGAGCATCTGCATCAGGAGGAAGAGGTTTTTGGTGTTTTGAAGTCTTATTAATCGAGGGGAGGAGTATTTATGAGTAAGGGGCTGACTTTTGCTATGAATTTGGGTAGTAATTCCTAAAATTGGGTTTGCTCTCATTTTAATACTGTATATGGCTGTCTTTGAGCCATCATGGTGATTTCAAGGGTGGAGCAATTGTAAAACTCCAGTAATAATTGGCCTAAGTTCATGTAAAATGAGAGAAATCATAATGACAAGCCAGCTGAAGCTGGTTCTTGCCTATGGTTAACAGCCCCTGTAGTCAGCTCCTGTCTAAGGGTTATTTACTTTAACATCTGCTCCCACTTTGCAAGTCCCCACATGTGATCTCAGCCCTGTCTCTGAAACTTCTCTTCTAACAAGACTATATTAGAACCAGTCTTAAGCAGATTGTCCATCTAGATTGGTGACATTATCATCTTATGGTATATCATTTGAATTAACATTTAAGAAATTCCTTTTCTTTCTAATTGGTGTGTTGATTTTGGATCCTAATAATTAAAAGTGTGACACTCCCCAGTTAGCAATCTTTAGAAAAAGTACTTAAGTGCTACCCTTTCTACTTTCTCTTCATCAATTGCCTGATCCATTCTGATTTTCTACTTATAAAAGTTCATGGGTAAGATGGAGTTATCTAAAGATATAATTGTATATAGAAATAGATTATATCTGTTATGTAAATGATAGGAGTTCAGAATAGTTTTTTCATAATCATTATTCCTTAATCAACCTGTTTATCACCAGTCTTCCAAGTGGCCTAAGGACTGGGAAGCTAATTCATTCACATGCCATATCATCTGAACAAGAATAAATGTAAAATAAGTTAATAAAAGTATGTAGTAAGGTCTAGGATTTTTTCACCCCCTAGTGACTTAAAGATGAATTGCATTGATTTGAACAATAAAATGAAAATACAGTGGGAAGGAAGCAGTGACTGAGAAGAGATAAATATGTGTCTAACCTTGAGATTTGCAACAAATATGCCCAGCCAAGTGAATCTGTTTAATGTGCTTTTATGTGTGCAAGATTCATCTATTTGATTCAAACTGTTGGAACTTAAAATTCCATCATAACCACTTTAAATATTATTGACCAGAAACATATATAGTTCCACATAGCTTTTAAAATCGCCACTCTCAAATGTTTGTGAAATCAGAATTTACATTATGTTGCAAATATGGTATAAGATTTGACAAGTATGATTTGATCATATGAGTAGAAAAATCCCCAGCCCAAAATACAGTATTTGACTCCAAAATGGAAAGGTGAGTTCTGTACGTTGAGTTTTAAAGCTACACAAAAATCTAGAGATACTCTTTTTTAAATGTCAATGTAGATGAGGCCTGACCCCAATTAAGGCATTTAGTTATTTTGCCAAAGTCAGACAGTTAATTTATCTGACTAGTTTTTGACTAGTTTAATCTCGTAATTTACCTGATTCAGCATGATGCAATTCCACTATCTCTTTTTTTTTTTTTTTGTCACAAATTGCTAGGTAATGCCACTTTAGGAGCTTTGAATGAATCATTTAATCTTTCTCGGTTTTACTCCAGTTATCAGTAGGAGAAGGAGCTAAAGTAGATAATTACTTTATACTGTACATCCTCCAGCTGTAAAATTGTATGGCTACTGAATGTGAAATTTGGGAAGCATCTCATTTTTCAGGACTCCACACCAGCAACTGAGCACTTGCACTCTGCTCCTTGTGTGGTGACAAACTTGGTTCATATACATTTGTGTGTATCTTCATCTTTTGATATTTCTCTATCCAAATGAAAAAAGAATGATAAACGGCAGCGGCAAAAGATTAACTTGGTGCAGAAAAGGGAAAGCTTTCTCTCTGTTCCTGAAGCCTTACAATATTGCATCCTCTAAATCTGGCCATTTAACGTAAAATCCAGGTGATAAGACAGAAGAAGACGTGATTTATGTCTTTGTCTTTTTCTTTCTGTCTCTGCCAGTCAAATGGGGGTGGAAATTCCTGTTATCCAGAGAAGAGTGGATGTGAATAACAGTAAAAAATTAAGAAGGGCCCTTTTAGAAATTTGGGAAAATTCTGTTTCATTCACTCAAACAGAAATGAAGTAGACTTTATAAAAATTTCAATAATACCATAATAATTATAATTATATGATAATTATGTACAATAATATTCAAGTAAGCACAAAATATTTAATGATTAAAAATATGACAGTTAAGGTGAGTCAAGGGATAAAATCAATGAAAAGAGAAAAAGTTATTTTTATTGATAAGGTAATAACAATTATTCGTACTATCAAGCTTTCATTAAAGGTTGAAGAAAAGGAGAAGCACAAAAGCAATAAAATGGCAGCATCAGAAAACCTATGTGATGGTGCTGGTGATGACAGTGATGATGACGCATTACTTCAAGAAAGAAAGAGTAGAAAAACTGACAGTTGGCAATTTCCTAGGATGGAGAATGAAGTGTGTGATAGGTAAGCCTGTAGCAATATTTAACAGTAGATAATTTTATTGTGCTATACAATTAATTCTAATTGGACTAATATTCATGATTAACAAATTTTATGCTTTCCGTAGGTATATTCAGCCTTGCTCGGTGATCAGAAAAATGCACATTAATGATGTAACATATTTTCCAATGATACTGGCATTTTATTAAAAGATTAGCAGTGTTGGCAAATGTGAGGAAAATGCATTTTGATACACTGTTGGTAAATAAAATTGACAAATCCTTTTTGAAGTGTAATTTAGTAGCATGTATCAACACTTCAAATATGTCACTCCTTTGGCCTACCAGGAACTTAGGATCTGGGACTAGATGCTGCAGGAAAACATGACTTGTAGAAACACATGTAAACACATACGAGTTAAGGACATTTATTCTATATTGTATATGACATACCAGAAGCCAATATATTCATAAAATAGCCTATGTATGTCAAAGATCTATAATATATGTGTGTTCAGAATATTTATACAAGTGTGTTACGTGCATACATGTATATGCATGTTAAAGATAGTTACTGTAACATCATCATCTCAAAAACTTCGAGGTAGTCTACATACCAATCAAGAAGGAAATAGTTACATTGTCATGTCCATATAATAATGTCATATGCAACCATTTAAACAACAAAGTTAGATCTGTAGTGTACTGATTACTTCACAATTGACGGATATTTAAAGCATATAGTTTGATGACACATCTTAAGCAAATTATGTTAGAATTCTTGTAATATCTGCTGAGGTTCAAAAGGATGCCGCATGCTACACTGCAGCTCTACCTTGTTCCCAACAGAATTGCTAATTATTGATTTGTTGGGGTTTTGTTCTCAATGCATGAGTGCTCACCTGCTGGATCCTCACATTAATCCAGATATTGCCAAGGGATTGCATATCCATATCCCATATAAACATTTTCATATTTTGGGTAAAACTTACTAAAATACATCAAAGGATCTTTAATCTACTAACCAGGTATTGGCCACCTCATTCTGTAGAAAGCCAGATAGTAAATGATTTAGGCTTTGTGAACCACAGGGCCTCTGTTCATTGTAGTCCACAAACTGTGATAGACAGTAAATAAATAGACATGGTGGTGTCCCAATTAAACTTTACTTATGAAAACAGGCAGCGTGCTTGACTTGGCCCCAAGACACTAATTTGCTGACCCCCGTGCCAACACCAAGGTGCTGCTAATGTGGTGAATCTTCTTTGTAAAGATAGCCTGAATTCATGGCATTAACCTTCCTTTTAAATATATGTCAGTATGCATCATACCGTATTTTCTACAGTGACTTTATATGTTACAAACCTTCAGTTTAAAAATGAGATTATTTTGTGCATTTACCCCTTTTATTCCTGTCCTTGAATCAGTATTTTAGTATGAGTGATTGCTTTCTATATTTGATGAGTATAAAATATCCTGCAATTGGATGATGTTTCTAAAGGCAAAAATACTACTTTTGAATGTTTTGGTGTTTCTGTGGTCTTTTTTATAAGTATGGGCAAAAGTATAAGCAAAAATCAGCTTATATGATCTAGAAATGTTCATAGGATCTTGTAATTCTATAATTTTTGTGAATTTATTCTTTAATACCTTGGTCTGGCATTTTTTAAAATGCCATATGTATACAATTTGGAAACATTTAAAGTGTGAAAATATACTATATAATTATTTTATAGTGATTGAAATATATAGCTAAACAAGAAGAACATTAGAGTGTCCATGATCATGCCACTTAGGTATGATGGCCTTGAAAAAACTGCCTAGTGTCTGCACATGGACTTGAATTTCTTTGCCATTCACTCTTGAACTCATTCCAGCAATTTTCACTCCCACCTCTAGTGCAAAATTGGTTTTCTCAAAGTTCCCACTGGTTTTCACTTTAATAAATCTAGATATAATTTCTGAGACCTCATTTTACTCACTCTGTCAGCAATCTTTTCTCCAGTGAAAAACTCTCTCCTCCATAATCCCTTTTACCCTTGACTTTCAGGGTATCACTCACTCACCTGGTTTTTCCTCCTTCTTTTCTAGTTCATCCATCTTAGTCTGTTTTGTGTGTTCATCCTCACACCCCACCTTTCGCACATTGAAGTGTCCCAGGGCTCAGTCCTCAGGCTTCTTTCTCATGACTTTTACTACCTTGTGTGTGCTAATGATTTTCTTAATTCCAGACCTATAGACAAAACTGCCTACTTGACCTCCCTCTTTGGTTAGCTATTAGGTATCACAGCTTACGAGGTCCAAAATTGAGCTATTGATGTTCTTTCTTATACCTCACCCTCATCATGGAGTCTTTCCTACCGGAGTTAATGGGAACCCTTTCAGTTACTCTGGCAAAAACCTTGGTGTAATCCTTGACATCTCTCTCTCTCTCATTCCCTCTTTTTTTCTCCCTCTCTGTCTCTGACATCTCATACCAAATCTGTCAGCAAATCTTGTCAGGTCTTCCTTCAAAATAGATGCAGAAACCATTCACAGATTGGTGAAGCCACCACCAATGTCTAAGCCACCACCATCTGCTGTCTAGGTGAGTGTAACGCACTCCTAAATGGTCTTTTTTTTCTAGTCCTCTTTTCATCAGTGCTTAACCCAGTGCTCATATTAAAACAAGTCAGAGGATGTCATTCCTCTGCTCAGAACATCCCAATTGCCTCCCATTTCAGTCAGAGTATATGTCACCATTCTTCTTAATACCTAAAAGGAAGCACATGATCTGATCTTTAGTCCCTCTGCCTTAATTTTCCATTTTTTTAAATCCCTTTAGCTCTGCTACTGCCTCATTGAACTTCTCACTATTCCTTAAACTCTACAGGCACACCTCTGTACTTGGCAGTTCTGTCTATTTTAAATGGTTTTCCTCAGAAATCTTTCTGGCCTCCTTTTGTCTATTTCTTCAGTTCTTTCCTTAACAACTGTTTTCTCAGCAAGGCTTTTTCTAGACATGCTAACATTTCCACCATGCCTCTTCTCCAACACATAAACATTTCATTATCCTGCTTTACCTTTTCTCCTCTAACATATGATGCAGTTTGCCCAGCTGTTCTGTTTACTGTCATTGTGTGTTTCCTTCACTCTCATGATAGGACTTTTGCGTGTTCACTGCCATACCCCTGTGTCTGGAAAACAGCCTAGCATGTCATGTCATAAGGACCTACTCCATACACTTGTATTAACTGAGTGTATGGAGTTTACCCTGTGGGTATTGTTTTAATCATTAGACTAAATCTCATTTAAAAGTGTGACATGGGTTCATTGTGACAACTTTACCTAGCGATTATGCATTTTTGAATTCTTATGTACACTTTAATAAGCTATATTCTGTATATTTATTTGTTTTCATTTGGGGAGAAAAGCCCAATAATGTGTTTACTCAGTATTTACTCTTTTACTGTAATGATGATTGTTTTACATATGGTAAGACAGATCAAAGGAATTGCAAACTTCATTTGTGTTTATTAAGAAAAGTAAAATATAAGTGAGGTAAATTTAATGGACTTAACAATTCTTTCCAAAGAATGGTGAGCCTTCAATATCTGAAATAAGAAGATGAAGTTGGAATTTATTGCTTTCTCTAGTAAGAGAGCTATGCTGGTGAGGCAGTTTCTTCTGACAGAGCAGTTGCTGATCTTACACAGGGTTTTGGGAAGAGTGGCATTGAAGGACTGGCAGCCTTTCAGAGGAATACATGGGTTGACATCATCTGTAGTAGCACGGTTATTTGAGTGACACAGTGGTTGAGTGCTGGGCACTCCCAGGCATGTTTATTGGAATGAGTTTGTGTCTGACTGGCTGTCTCTCAGAAGCAAGTGGCTGACATTGATTGGTGAATGAGGCCAGTGGTCACTGATGGATTGACTAGATTTAAAACTACTTGGGGGTGGCTATTTGTTACCATGGCTACAGATCAGTCATTTTCTAAGTGTGAGGACCAGACATTTTGTGTTGTAATCAGCCTTCTATCAACTATGTTCAAAATGAAAACTATTTGTTATTCTAGAATCGTAAACTTATTTTGCAGTTTGAGTCAAGAGCAGTTGTTTGATAATTGCTCTCAGGAAGATTTCTCCCCAACCCCCTTTTCTTTCTGGCCCGCTTAGTCTTAAACAGAACAGTTATCTACATGATTCATTTTATAGCTGTTACTTTTGTTTTTGTTTTTGATATATTTAAAGGCTCATGCTCAACTCCTAACATAATCTCCTGTGGGAAATTTTGGTTTCTTTGTAAATTCATATACGTATATGATAGTGATTTTCTTACACATGTGTTTATTCCACAAAAAAGTAAATACACTTTTCTGTTGGTATATCTTACTATTTACATTAGAATTAGCTAGGCTAAAAGTATATAAAAGTCAAAAAATTATTTTATTTTCAAACAAAATTATAATTCATCACAATATTACCATTTATAAATCCTATATAGAATGATATATAGGTATTCTAAAAGTAAGGATTTCCCCTAAGATATTTGCCGATTTCTTACATTCATGTTATGTGTGCTTCATGCTATTTTATAACTTTTGAAGTGAAACATTGTCATATTTAAACAGAAAACCAAAAATATAGCACAAATCTAATTATTGCTCCTATGCCTAAGAATCATTTCTTGTAGGCAGTGAGCTCCCAGCTTTCAGTGTAGGATTCAAGGTCAGTGTAGCGTTCACCTCTCAGCATTTGCTTCTATGTATTTTACACTTTTCCTTTCAAGTTCCTAAGAAACACCTAGACACCCTGTGCCTCATCTTGGTACTCACATTCTTTCCTTAAGTTGGTTGGCTTTCTCCTACTTTTTGCCTGGTGAGCTTCTTTTATGTATTTTGTCTGTTCTGTGAAGCCTTCCCTGGGCTCATGTAGAACTTTTCAAAAAGATTCAGTCTTGTGTATCACACTGTATCATAATTGCATTTGACCTTTTTTTTTGAAGCAAGGAATATGTATTTCTTTGCATATTGTTGGTGCTTCATAATATTTTTTTAAATTAATAAGTGAATTGAAATGGAGAAGATGTAGAAGTTTATAAAAAATTCCCTTTTATATATTGTCAATAGAATTATTAGAAAACATTATCTCTTTTATGTGTTTGTTTTAAAGTACTGGTCCTGCATTGCATATAAGGGAAGTAAAGAAAAATGAAAATGAAAAACAGACCTCAAACGAGTCTGTGACGAGCAGTGTATGAGAAGGCCAGTTTAGTACCTGGAGGTGTGAGTGATGACAGCGCCTGAAGTGAAATAGAATGAAGGAACATAAAATCTCTAAGTCCTTTATGTCCTTGTGAAAGAATGTCAGCAGTGATTACTTTTACTGGAAATATAATAGTGTTGTCTGCCAAAACTAGAGAATGCTCAACTGTATCCATGCTGTGAAATGATTGATTAAGATGAGGACAAGTGAACTTGGACAAGGAGTAGAGCAGTAGTTTCTTTCTTTTTTTTTTTTTTTGTATTTTAAGCTAAGTATTATTATTTTTCATTTCAAAATATTAAGAGAGTACAAATGTTTTTGTTACATGGGTGGGTTTTGTAAAACTTGAGTCAGGGCTGTGAGTGTGCCCGTATCCTCTGAGCAGTGTTCAGTATACCCTTCAGGGCGGTCTGTGCCCCTTTCCCTATTTCCCCCTGCTTGATTTCCAATGACTTCAGTTCCCTGTGTGTCTGTGTGTGCCCCTTAGCTAGTTGCAATTTATTATAGAGTGGATGGAACTAGAGACCATTGTCCTAAGTGAAGTAGCTCAAGAAAGGAGCAGTTTCAATAAATGGTTACCATGGAACCCTGACTGTAGTGGACAGCATGGACAGCTCTTGAGTGACATTTTCCTGGGAAAGGCAATGGAGAAATGGGTAATAACTGAAGAAGAATGTGGGATTCAAGGGAGTTTTATTTCTTTATTTTAAATTAGAAGCTTTTAGAGAATATATTTGTATGCTGTTGGGAATGACCAAGTAGAGAAGGAAATTTAATTTTGTTTACATGTCTGAGCACTAGAAACCTTCATACATTACGTTTTAAGCATTTGTAGTAAACTAATTGTCCTTAGAAGTTCTATTCATGTATGATTTTATAGTAGGATGTTATTTCTTCAGAACTGGTTCAGAAATGAAATTTTCTAATTGAATTAAAGATGCCAATGATTAGGGATGTTGAGCATTTTTTGATGTGTTTTTTGGCCATTCTTATGTCTTCTTTTGAAAAATTTCTATTCATGTCCTTTGCCCATTTTTTGATAGGATTGTTTGATTTTTTCCTGCTGATTTTCCTGAGTTCTAAATAGATTCTTGTTATCAGTCTTTTATCTGATGTGTAGTATGCGAAAATTTTTTCCCATTCTGTAGGCTGTCTGTTTATTTTCATGACTATTTCTTTGGCTGTGCAGAAGCTTTTTAATTTAATCAGGTCCCAGTCGTTTATTTTTGTTGTTGCTGCGATTGCCTTAGGGGTTTTCTTCATAAATTCTTTGCCTAGACCAATGTCTGTAAGAGTCTTTCCTACATTTTCTTCTAGAATTCTAATTGTTTCCCATTTAAGGTTTAAATCTGTTATCCACCGTGATTTGATTTTTGTGAGAGGTGAAATCTGTGGGTCCTGTTTCAGTCTTCTACATGTGGCTATCCAGTTTTCCCAGCACCATTTATTGAATAGGGACTCTTGTCCCCAGAGTATGTTTTTGTCTATTTTGTCAAAGATTAGATAGTTATATGAGGATGATTTTATATTTGGGTTTTCACAAGTGCCCATCAATCCACGAATGGATTAGTAAACTGTGGTATATGTATACCATGGAGTACTACTCAGCTATAAGAAATAACAATGATACGACATCTCTTTGGTTCTCCTGGAGAGAGCTGGAACCCATTATACTAAGTGAAGTATCCAAAGAATGGAAAAACAAGCATCACATGTACTCACCAGAAAACTGGTTTCCCTGATCATCACCTAAATGTACATCAGGGAAGGATACCAATTGGATATCAGACTGGGATGGGGGGTGGGGGGAGGGGATGGGTGTATGCCTACATGATGAGTGCGTTGCACACCCTCTGGGGAATGGTCATGCTTGAAGGTGCAGACCCGGGGAGGTGGGGGGGGGAGGGGATGGAGGTATGACTAAATGATGAGTGCCAGGTGCACTGTCTGGAGAATGAGAACGGACGCGCTTGGGACTCTGACTCGGGGGGATGGGTGGGACATGGAAAATGTATATAACCTAAACTTATGTACCCCCATGATGAGCTGAAATAAAAAAATATATATATAAATAAAAAAAAAATAAAGATGCCAATGATGACTTAAAAATTAAACTGTAATAGATAGGATTTTTAAAAAGTGTAGTAAAAACACACAGACACTTAAGGCATATTTATTACAGTTTAAACATTTCTTTTTGACCATGTATATATTACAGTACCTTTGCCAGTAGCATAATAAATACCTATGATTTGGTAAGGTGCTCTAAAGTATCAGGTATATGTGTCAACTTTATAATTATTTAGATTGTGGGGAGGGCTTTCTTCATGTACAATAAAAAAGCAAACTATTATGATCTACCACAGATTATTACTTCTGGATTATAAAGTTCTAAAGTATAAAATAAAGTTTCATTGTACCAACAATGTCATTCACATGTATTACATGCTGAATAAGTATTTGTTGAATGCATGAATGAACAGTTGAATAGATAAATGAATGCTTGCTGATGACGTTCTGTAGAAAAAATAAATGTTTAGTTTATTAAAATAGGTTTCCAAAATTGGTTGAGTATAAAACCTTTTAAGAAAACATTTGTAAGGTTTAGAAATTATTATGTATGATTTTGGAAAGAAATGGAATGATAATATTGTTTCCTCTGCTATCATCCCACTTAAAACACTTAAAAATAAATGTTACTTTCACATCACATGGGGAAACCCATGCTTTGGAGTCAGAAACCTGGGTTTGAATGCTGGGTCTGCTACGGACAAGCTTTATGGGCTTGAGCAAGTTCTGTGGCCTTTCTGTGCTTAGCTTCTTCCTTTATAAAATACCTAATGTGTCACCTACCTCACAGGATTTTGGTGAGGACAAAAGTGAGTTTACCACATGCACAGTGCTTAAAATAATGCATAGTATCTGCATAATAAGTTCGGAATGAGCTAGCTAATACCATCATGAGAAAAACGTTTCCCTCATATAAGGACATAAGTATGATTTCCCAAGTAGGTTTCAGTGCCAGTAAAAGCTTGTTTTTAGTGAAAAGGAGAATAATCACAATAAAAATACCCTGATAGATTTCTTTCTATCAAATAATGTAGCTAAGATGTGTTTCCTTTTGTTTTGAATGTCAGAAAGCTTGATCTAAATTTAATTCTTTGTTATATTATTAATATATTTTCTGTATCTCTTCATATTACTTTCTATCATTTAAACTTCCTTGTAAAAATTATTATATTTTATATTGCCTGTAAATATAATTACCTGTCACATTTTGAAGAGGAGAAATAAATTTACATATGAATTTTATCATATAAAAATTAGACATTTTATATATACAAAAGTTTTAGCTATTCTTTGTATTTCATATATTTATTGTTTGTCTGAAAGAAATTGTTTGTGTTTTTCCAGGCCTGCAAAGAAAACACCTAATGAAAAGAACAAGGTATTTAAAAATAAATTATCAAAAATATTGTTAGAATATGTATTATACAACATAAAATAAGAAAATAGTGGACATTTTGTTGTAAAGTCATTTGCTTTGAAAAAGTGGTAAGAAGCAGTAGGCATCGATAAAGGTATCCTTCGAACAAAAATCCATTTCTTTTAGAAGAACCTATGATTTTATTCATATAAAAGTTGGATAACTAGCACTTCTGTACATTTTTTTATGCTATGAGTATTTGGAGACATATTGAAGCAGTGTTATTTATTTTGTAGGTGAAAGAACAAATACAGTCTATGAGTGACCATGATGACTTAACTTGGTCATCTGCAACAGCCCCAGAGGATTGTGAGTTGCCTTCCTCTTACTATCAGCATTTTATCTTGCTTGTTGAACAGCTTGGAATGTATTGTAAAGGTAGAACCATTGTATAAATGTAAGGCCTTCTTACGTATCCTAAGTAACATATATGTACCCATTGCTTAGCACTGCACCATACAGCACTGATGTGCTATAGTCACGAGTTCATCCCAGAAATATACTTTATGTTAATGTACAATTAGAACTAATGTATATTGTGCACTCTCAGCTGAAGAGTTATGATAATTCCACTGTGTTTTTCTCTGTGTGAATGGCATGCCCAGTCTTTTTGTTGACTCTGCTTCTCCTCCTACCTATAGCCAAGGGCAAGTTGCCATTAACTCCCACCTAGAATATTGGAATACACTTAAAACTGTTTTCCCTTCTACCCTAGCTGCCCAAACTGTGGTCTACTCTTCAACCATAATTATATATTTTGAAAACTCCAGATCTCATCATGGTCCTCCCTTGCTTAAAACGCAGCTATCACCTTTCATTGCTATAAGGTTAAAGATCTCAATTCTCCAGCATTATACTACATAATTTTCTACCCTTCTTTCTCTCTGTGTTCCAGCCACCATCTTAGATGCTTGTCGCTCTAATCAATGGCTTTCATGAAGCATAATTAATATATGATAAAAACATAGATAAAATATACATTTTGATAATTTTGGACACATCTGGAGACATTAAACCATCACCACTGTCAAGATAGTTAACATCCATCACTCACAAAAGTCTCCTCATGCCCCTTTCTATTCCTTTATTAAGAAACTACTCAATTGTTTTCCAAAGTATTTGTACAGTTTTTCATTGCCATCAGCAGTATCTGACAGTTCCGGTTGCGCTGTATTGCCACAAACACCATGTTGTGCCATTTTTTAGAATTTTTAAATTTTAGGCATTCTGGTGGGTGTGTATTGTGCATATCATAATGGTTTCAATATACATTATCCTAATAACTAATAACCTTGAGCATCTTCCCATATGCTTACTTGCCATCTGTATGACTTCTTTGTGAACTATCTTTTTGGAGGTTTTTTAAAATACATTTTGGATACTTTTACTTTATTAACAATGTTTTTGTTTTGTTTTTTTTCTGCAAGGACTTTGTCCCAGTTTGTGGTTTAACTTTTCTTTCTGTTGGTAGTATCTTATAAAGAGAAAAAGTTTATAGTTTTAATGAAGTCCAATTTATCTATTTGTTCAATTATGGATTTTGATTTTCATAGCATGTCTAAAATGTCTTTGCCCAGCATAAGATCACAAAGACTTTCTCCTGTGCTTTCTTCTGGAAGTTTTCTAGTTTTAGGGCTTATATTAATATTTGGATCTATGGTTCCATTTTGAGTTCATTTTTGGTTATTGATATTCAACTGTTCTGGCACCAGACGGTATCTTTCCAATTATATAATGGAATTTAATTATTTCAGTGATATTGTATAGTTTTCAGTGTATAGGTTTTCTTGATTTTACCAGTTTTATCTGTATTTCATTGTTTGATGAAGTTGTAAATATTTTTAAAATTTTAATTTGCTTGTTTTTTGCTAGTATGATTTTTTTCCCAGCCTGGCTCATGGGAATGGCCACTCTTCCTGGCTCTGTGTGAACACCAGGCATGGTTTCCTCTATTTCTTTTAGCTTTTCCCCACCCCCCACCCTTGGTTTAGGTAGTTTCCTAGCACACATGCACTGTTCGTTACTCTACTAAATACCCGACAGGGGATCTCTGCAGGTCTCCAGGTTTCTTTCCCTGTGCTATTCTCTCCTATCCAGTGTTCTGTCCTGTGATCTCTCTCTGCCTTGGTTTTACCAGACTCTCAGCTTCATCACCTCAACTCGGGGAGTCTGGGAGACTCTACCTGAGGTTTTTCCTCCCTCAGTCATGGCCTGGAATGTCTGTCAAGGCAGAGGGCTGAGGCATTCATAAGGCTTAGCTCACTTGTTTCCTTTCTTTCGGGGATCATGGTCTCCATTGCTTGAAGTCCACTTTCCTGAAAATCATTGTTTAATGTGCCTTGTCTATTTTGTTCTGGTTGTTTCAGGTAAGAAGGTCAATCAGCACCTGTTCCTCCAACTTGGCTGGAAGCAGATTGCAGTGGAGCTTCAGCCCAGGCTGTAGAGTGGCTGGAATGTTTTCCTTCTCCCTTTGCTCAACTGCTTCCTTTCATCTTCTGTTTTTCAGTGTTGCCATCCCTTCCTCAGAGACAGTTCGCTGGGCTCAGTGTAGATCAGTTTTTCTTAAGTGCTCATAGAACTCTCTTTACTTATAGCATGTATCTGAATTTATAACTGTCTTTGTTCCTGACCACACTTAAAGTATTTAAATAAGAACAGAGGTCTTATCTGTTTTATCTTCAGAGCTGGGTGTAAGGTCCTCCACATTGCAGGCCCTTGCTATATATTTGTTCATTGTATGAATGAGTGACTGTTAAATGTGCAGTCCTTTATATCCCAAAAGTACTCATGTATTTTATATCTTTATTGTTTTCTCCCTAATACAGATTTTGTTATCCTATTGAAAATGCAAGATGCCATTCTTTCCCAGCAAAGATTAGTAGAACTTAAAAGCAATGAGTGTGAAAGACTCACAATAAAAATTGGAAAAATGGAAAACGAGGTTAGCGTTCTGCAAGATGAGCTCTATGAAGCCAAAAAAATAATGTCACAGTTAAATTATGAAAAAGCCGTATGGGAATGTGAACTCTCTACTTTGAGGTATGACATCCTAGTTTTAAAGAAATGTTTGCATGTACTGTTTACTTCACACTAAAGATCTACAGGAGAATTTGAGTAATTGCTACTTCCATTCTGGGGTTTAACAGGGGTAAAATCTGTGATGTTGTAGAGTGTGAAATTCTTCAAAGTAAGACAGTAAGTTATAAACTGTGAATATGTCTACTAATAAACAAATGCATATTCTTTTACTACTTAATGCTAATGGCTACATAGAAGTCTAAAATTTGGAAATCTCATTATTCCAGAAATTATATTTTGAATTTTAAAATTTTCTGTATTATAATCAATGCTACAAGGAACAGCTTTGATATAAATATTTTCCTACATTTCTAACTATTTACTTTGAATAAATTCTTCAATGTAGAATTTTTGGTGAAAGTATAGGAACTTTTAAAGAAAGATCTTTGATCAATATTGATATTTTTTTCTCAAGAAACTTCATATTAATTTACAATTGAACAGAATGTGAAATGGCCATTTTTCTCAACCCAGAATGAATTTTAAAAATTTTATATACTTTTATTCTGAATATGCATGGAACAAAAAGTAACATGGAACATAATTACGGATTTGTTTCTTCAACATCACTCTCTCATACAGAGATAAAGTTAATTCAAAGTTCTATGTTAAAATACATATTATCCTATGTTATTTAATTAAATATTAGATCTTCTCTTGTTCCAAAGCAGATTTTAAAATTTTTTATGAAATATAAAATAATGAGCAAGATACACTGAACATGTTACCAAACAAAGAAATGCAAAAGGTGTGGGGTAATAGATACTGGACTCCTTAGGCTGTTCCTGGATCATGGTAATCTGTAGATACATGTTCTGTGAAAGACATGGGAAGGTGCTCTCCTACACGGTAAATTATTGTTAGGGATACCTGCAATATGTCATGAAGTTGACAATTTATTTCTACTGAATGTCTAAGCTTGTTTATAAACAGTGACTTTTTAAAACTTAGTTAACTTGAAATGATCTGCCCTAATTGAGGGGTAATTATGACTGTGTGAAAACAAGGAAACTTTCAACTTGTATCTTTAGTGGATCATTGCCAGTATTCTTTTCCATAATATTTACCAGAGGTACTAGTAACACAAACTTATCAGTTAGCAGATAGTTCTTTCATCAGTACTCTTTATATCCTTTGGAAGAGACTGAAATGAGAAATTAAAAACCTGAGAAGTAGGAAAAATATTCAAGAGCATGGAAATTTTATTAGGATAATAGACCAACATATGAAGAGGCAGATCATAAAGTGGACTTTGTATTTTCTACAAAAAACTAATTTTAAAAGATAAGTGTATTTAATTGCAGATGTACCTTAAAAGAAGAAGGAGAGAAGAGAAGAAATGCTGATCTGTTACATGAAAACACTCGAGAAGAGATAAGAAAAAAGGAAGAGGAATGCAGGAAAGAAGTTGAAATGAAACAACAAGCTGAAGAGTCTGTCAAAACACTGAATGCAGAAATGAATATATTAAGAAACTATTTGTCTGAGGTAAATTGATCTTCGGTAAAACTTTCTATTTTTTTTTATATTTCAGCTTATTATGTGAGTATAAAAGTCCAGGTTATATATATTGCCATGTCCCGCCCATCACCCCCCCCCGCCCCCGAGTCAGAACTTCAACCATGTCCTTTCCCCAGATTAACTTTATGTCAACAATATTGCTTACATCAATTTGGTAAAATATATGTTATGTAGGATTAAAACACAAGAAAATGTTATCTTAAAAATGAATTATGGCATTTTTAGCTAAAATTCCTTATTATAAATATTGGCATCTGATAAGTGTTCAGTATATGCGTTCTGCATGGAGCAATGAAGGGAAAGTTGAGTTTAATCACTAATAAAAATGTTAATTTAGGCATTTTTATATTACAGTAAGGTCTATAGCTTTGAAACTATAATGAAACTAGTTTAATGTTCTGTAAATTTTTTTTCACAGTACTATATATGTGTGTATTTAAAATTGTTGTTCTTTGATGAATTTAGCTGTCATTTATTCAATTAAAATTGGAGTAATTCTTGAGACATAAAAGTCCTTGTCTTCATAAGCTCTTGCTTTTCACAGCTTTGTTAAAGGTTATACTCTTAATTAACTTTTTGGACTTTTTTCCCTGATGCTATTAGACCAAAAACTTTACTATATCTCTAGCTTGCAGAAAAGTACAACGAGAGTCAGAGGCAGCTATATGGAGAGCGGAATGCCAGACAATTACAAGGTTGGATTCTGGCCAATCAACTTTACACACAAACTGAAACAGAAATGACTCTGAGGGAAATGGAATCTCAGGTATTTTCTTTAGTCATTTTCACATACGTGTTTGTGTGTGCTTGTATGTGTATATATTAATATGTAAAACACAAACTATATGCATCTTGGAAAGTATAAAGTATTTTAAGCTGTGTGTCTGTGTATTTATACATGTATGGCGGTGATGGTGGTGGCATTTTTGGCCCATTGGATAAAATATTGTTCTCAATTTAGTTACATTTCTCTGCCATAGTCCAGTAGTTATAGTCACAATGACCTCATCCAAATCAGAGGCTTTTAATGTTTTCTGTAGGAATTGATGGTATTTTCATAATCTCAAATCCCTTGCTACTAAGAATAGATGTTCTAGTTTTGGGAAGTGATTCCATTCCCTTGATATATTAATGGAGAGGTTAGTTTATTACTTGCACTGATGGTTAAGGAGGAAAAGGACAGCCAGTTCAGAGACCATATTTGGGATGCCATGCTCCTCACTGTGGAGAGGAGTTACAATTTGCTCCAAGTAGTGTCTTATTTCAGTACAAAGAGGTTTTGCAAACAATAGTATGCCATAACATAGACTTAGTGAGAATTTTTTGATAACTGTTTTATTCCTAGTAAAATGATTGAGTGCATTTTCCCCTGTTCACACTGATTACGGTTTCAAACATTGTAACCAGGAGAAAATAAGAGCCATTGTGATGGCAATTCATGATTTTCTTAAGAAGAGCTCAATCAATGTTATCTTAGTTATGGTTGGTGTTTTGAAATGAAAGGCTTCCTTTGTGTTTATATGCTTACACAAGAGAAGTAACTGTGATTTGGTAGAGGTAGAATCAGAAGACCTGGGGGAAATTCCACAGCTTGCCTACATTGTTAACCTCTCCTTTTCAGAACTGTGATAACTAAATGAGTTTGTTGATGTATGTAGAAATGGTGTAGGACAAAGCCTAGATACATCATTTGTCCACCAATGTACCATACACACTGACTACAAATAGCTAGGAAGGTAGAATATCTATAAGGAAATTTTATCTGTCCAAATATATGCAAAGCTAAGTCTCTTGCTATGGGTAACGCAGAGGTTAGCTGTTACAGTGTAAACCCAATTTTTTAATGTAGTCAAATCTATAAATCTTTCTTCTTATGCCTTTGATTTTGTTGTAATTCAGGGAAAGGCTTTTCCAATTCTGAGATTCTTAAAAATTCTCTAATGGTTTCCTTTTTCCTTTCATGGATTCATTTTCCAGAAATGAATGTTTGATGTTTTGAGAATTTATGCTCTATTATACAGTGTGAGGTTTTGATCCATCTTCTATTTCCAGTTGGATATTCTCTTATTGCATCATTTTCAATGTATAAATGGATAGGTTCTCCTTTATTTTAAGAAGAAATCATATGTCATTTCACTGAGTGCTAACTAAAAGTTCCCGTTGTTGTACTTAGATTTGTCAGAGTTATGAAAAAGAACGATTTCTCATGCGTACAAATGACATGTTGCATGAAGAAATAGCCATGCTACAAATGGAAATAGCCACAATAAAATATCAGAATGAGGAAAAAGAAAATAAGTATATCAACCACATTAAAATTGTGGAAGAAGTGAATGAGAACCTTCAAATGACCATGAAAAAGAATGTGGAAAAGTTAACAGACACAGTATCTCAGTATAGTGACCAGCTTAATGCTCTGGCATGTGAGAATGCCTTGCTAAATGCTCAACTACAAAATGAAAAAGAGAGCAAGGAACAACTGAAAGCAGAACTTGAATCCTGCAGTTCTAGACTGACTGCTGCAATACATGATCAATACGTTGATCAAATTCTGATGTCAGGAAGAGACGTCGAAATGTCTTTCCAGAGAGCAGGACATGAGTGGTTTTGCTTACGGAATGAAATAAATGTACCTGTGTCTGATCTCAAAGAAAACCATGAGACTTTTGGTCAAAACTGTTCTAAGGCTCAAAGTCAAATCGGTAGCCTGGAAGATGAGTTCCATAGCACAAGAAATGTTCTGAGAGATAAGACTCTGTCTTTGGAATGTGTCCAAAGACACCTCTACCAAACAGAATGTCAAATGGAAAAGATCAATCAAATGTATGAAAATGAACAATATCAAGTGAAGAAATACATTGGACAACAGGAATATCTAGAGGAGAGAATATCTGAACTAGAAAGAGGAAATATGTTGCTTCGAGAGCAACTGGTGTACGCTCACAGCAGAGCAGAGCATAAAGAGGAGACACTGATGAATATGCGAGAGCAATTTCAAGATACTGTGAAATCCTTCTAGCTGAGAACGGAAAGCAAACCCGTCTGCTAGAAGATAGAATTAAGCAGTTAATCGGTGAATGCAATCAGTTGAAAGAAAGGCTGTATCAAAATGAAAAAGGGAAACCAGAAGAAGTAAGTATCAAGAAACATAAATCTTTTTCAAAGTTCCTGAAAGAAAATTTAAAGTAATCTTTGTTTGTGACCATATGTTGAATCTAGTTGAATATAAACATATCTAGATGATAAATGTATTTGCAATATCAGGCTAGAAACATACCTTGTTTCCAGCTAATAAAAGTTATACATAAAAAATACTTTTTTTAAATTTATATTTTATTTCAGGATATTATGAGGGTACACACGTTTTGGTTACATTTTATGTCTTTGCCTCACCCAGGCAGGGTTTAGAGGCACGCTCTTCCCCTCTACCATGCTCACCATGTCCATTAGTTGTGAGTTTATGCCCTCCCCAAACCCCTAATTCCTGGAAAATATTACTACCGTGTGAGCGCCATAGTGTTGATCAGTCAGTACCAATTTGATGGTGAGTACATGTGGAGGCTATTCCTCTGATCCTGTGATACCTTATTGTGGATAATGGGCTCAAGCTCAATCCAGGAAAAGTATAAGTGGTGCTAGACCACTGTCATTTCTTATTGTCATACACAATTGTGTAATATTCTTTGTATGTATATACCACATTTTAGTAATCCAGTCATGAATTGACGGGCACTTAGGTTGGAACAGAACATGGTAGACCGTGGTCAGGTTCAACAGTAGGAGCAGGAAATTCAAGAAAAAGCCACACAGTTTATTGCAGAAAAATTAAGAGAAGTCAACCTATTTTTACAGGTTAGTTAAGTGTGAACTGCACTTGCATTCATTTCCCTGCAGATTATATTGTCATATGTACATTGTGTGTGTTTTTTCTACTACACTTTTAGCAATTGGTTTTGTAGATTTCTAGAATGAGGGTGGCGTTTGTTTCTCCCTTTAACATTTTCAGTTTCTATCATCATTACAACTAAATCGATCTTTGAGAGTAGTGATGCACCTTAGAGAATCATTTGTATATTTAGGCCAGTTAGCATGCAGTTAGCATAAAACAATAGTACTAGGAAAAGAAAAAAAAAATGGGATTTAGAAATTCTACCATACTCTTGAATTGTACTTGTGTTACAATGTTCAGTTTTTAAAATTGTAAATTATTTCTATTCTTTAGATTATTAGATTCCTTGAGTACTAATTTATGAATGATTAAATTTTTTAAAACCCAAATTGAATGATCGATTTAGTTGATAATTGCTGGTAAGTATTTTAAACCTCATCTTCTTTTGTCATGTATTTAAAATTGCTCTCTGAGGATGGGTGTGGTGGCTTATCCCTGCCAGCACTTTGGGTGGTGGAGATGGGAGTATCACTTGAGAACAGGAGTTCGACACCAACCTTGGCATCATAATGAGACCCCGTCTCTCCAAAAATAATAAAATGTGCCAGGCATGGTGGTGCACACCTGCAGTCCCAGCTAGTCAGGATGTAGAGGCAGGAGGATCGCTTGGGCCCAAGAATTGGAGGCTGCCGTGAACTGCGACTGGGCCACTGCACTCCAGCCTGTGTGACAGGGAGATACTTTCTCTAAAAACTAAGATAAAGCAAAATCAAATAAAATCACCGTCTGATTCAAAAGTGAAGGAAACAAATATGCAAGAATTGTTTAGGTTGTCACTGCTAAAAATGTATCCTTTTAATTTGTTTCAGGCACAAGCAGCATCGGAAGAATACAGACGACAGTTGAGAGAGAATCATCTGGCTGCAATAAGCAGTCAGAGGGAATTCAGAATGAATAATCTTGAATCCCAAGTCTCCAATATGACAACTGCTCCAGAAGATTTTCATTGTATTGAACTGGAAAAATATAAACACTTCTATCAATTAGAGTTAGAAGACAGAAAATACTTGCCAAAGAAACTAAAAATGTAAGTCAAAATATGGAATGGAAAATAAGTTAAGATCATTAATTTGCCTTGAAAGCACGCCTTTTACTAAGACAGGTTCATGAGATTAGTGGGAAGTGAAAGCTAGCTAGATAATATAATTTTGGAAAATTATATTAATAAATAAACTTGCCTTTAAAATGGGAGTGCAGGACAGTTTACATCTCTCCCTCTTTTCTTGTTTTATCTGGCTTTGTTTCTCCTTAATAGTCTCACGTAGTTAACCTGACCTGATAGTCCTTGAGCTAAGTATTTTGGAAGCTTTATGATTTAGAGAGGGATACTGTCATAAACCTGCTTGTCACCATCCCCCTAAATGAAAATATTAATGAGTTTGACTCCTTTTTGGAAGACTACAGCCCGAACCAAATAGCCAAGTACTGCAACTACTTTTGGTGCATTCTGGCACTCAGTAAATTATCTTGTTTATATTGGTTTACCAAAAATAATAATTTCTACATTTTCTTTTTTTTTATTTATTCAGGATGTTATGGGGGTACAAACATTTTGGTTACTGAAAGGGTGAATGAATGACCTAAAGGACACATTTCACACACAGGTTATGTGAGAGCAATGTGGCTGGTTTATTCACCCGGGTGTGGGTGGGCTGAGTCAGAAGTGTCAACACAGAAGGAAGTTCAATCAGGTTTTTTATAAACCGGGATAGCCGACCCCCTCCCACCAGCTGTGTTCAGTTCTTTGTTTCTGGGCCACACTGGCAGGTGGAGAATTGCTTCCTGCTATGGGCAGCAGAGGACAGTGGGCACAACAGTTGTTTGTAGTACATTTTTCTTAAAATGACCAAGTCCTATGGCCCCTTTCCCCAGTCGCATCCATCCTTCTGTTCTGGCATAGTCCTTATCAGGAGACCTAGGGAGGGATAGCTTTGGTCTACATCAGGGAGGGAGCGGGAAGGAATGCTGGCTGCAACTGTCTTATCTACAAAGTCCGGGGTCTCCCCAGACTGCTGTGGCTATTGTTTTATGAGCCTAAGCTTTGCATTAACCACATTCTGTCCTATACATCCTTTTTGGGTTTCTACCTGTAATAAACCTAACGGTTGCATACAATACTGTTTGCCCTGCCCAAGCTTGGGCTACAAGCATGTCCCTTCCCCATACAGTGTACTCTGCTTCCATTAGTTGTGGGTTTACCCTCTACCCTTCCCCCCGACCAGCACCCACTCAGTATTACTACCATGTGAACACCATAGTGTTGGTCAGTTAGTACCAATTTGATGGCGAGTACATGTGGTGCATGTTTTCAACCCTTGTGATACCTCACATCAAAGGACGGGCTCGATCTCTGTCCAGGATAATATAAGAGGTGCAAGGCTCTTTCAGACATCAGCCTAGGCAAAAAATTTATGAAGAAGAACCCCAAAGCAATCACAGCATCAACAAAAATAAACAAATGGGACCTGATCAAATTAAAAAACTTTTGCACAGCCAAGGAAACTATCATTAGCGTGAATAGACAACCTGCAGAATGGGAGAAAATATTTGCTTTCTACACAACTGATAAAGGGCTGATAATAAGAATCTATATAGAACTTAAGAAAACAACAAGAAACAATCAACCCCATCAATACATGGGCAAAGGACAGGAACAGAAACTTTTCAAAAGAAGACAGAATAATGGCCAGCAAATATAAAAAAGTGCTCAATATTTCTACTCATTAGGCAAATGCAACTCAAAACTACAACGAGATATTACCTAACTCCAGTGAGAATGGCCCTTATCAAAAAGTTCCAAAACAACAAATGCTGGCCTGGATACGGAGAGATAGGAACACTTTTTACACTGCTGGTGGGACTGCCAATTAGCACAACCCCTGTGGAAAGTAATTTGGAGATACCTCAAAGAGCTAAAAGTAGAAATACCATTTGAGCCAGTAATCCCACTACTGGGCATCTAAACAAAGGAAAAAAAGATGTTCTAGGGCCAGGCATGGTGGCTTCCACCTGTAATGCTAGGACTCTGGGAGACCGGGGCAGGTGGATCATTTGAGCTCAGAAGTTCGAGACTGAGCAATAGCCTGAGCGAGAGCAAGACCCTGTCTCTACTAAAAACACAAAGAAATTATCTGGACAACTAAACATAGACAGAAAAAATTAGCCAGACATGGTGGCACATGCCTGTTGTCCCAGCTATTCAGGAGGCTGAGGCAGAAGGATTGCTTCAGCCCAAGAGTTTGAGGTTGCTGCGAGCTAGGCTGATGCCATGGCACTCTAGCCTGGGCAACAGAGTGAGACTTTGTCTCAGAAAACAAACAAACAAACAAAAAGACATTCTTTCATAAAGACATCTGCACTCCAATGTTTATAGCAGCACAATTCACAATTGCAAAGATGTGGAAATAACCCAAATGCACATCAATACATGAGTGGATTAGTAAAATTTCAGATATGTAACTATGGAATACTACTAATCTACCTTTTCATAGGGATAATCATTTTGTTGTGTGTATTTAAGGAGTATAAAATGATGTTTTGATATGTTTGTACATAGTGAAATAGCCATTATATTGCACCAAACTGATAAATTCACATTGTTCATTTTCACTTACTATTCCTTTCAATACAAGTGTTTCTTATGGCATCCACAAGAATCTTATAAATAGAGCCATTGCAGAAGGCAGCAATTATTACTTGTTAAGCCATACATTGCTGCATCATTGATAGACATTTCTCTACCCTCCTTACTTTATTTAAATTACTTCTTTTTTAGCAATTCCCCTAGGAATATGAATATATATATATACACACACACATACACACACACACACACACACACACACACACACACACTCACTTCTTTGGAACAATTGTGAAAGCGTAACTGCACAGAGTAGGCATGCTTTGACACATCTTCAAAGTTAAAACACTATTTACTGGGAAGTTCCATTTACTCTTATGGTCACTTTTTGAAAATGTAATCATTTAGGAATCATTTAAGAAAAAATGAAATACTAAACATTTGTCTTTTTGCAATCTTCACAGAGCTACTGAGAGGCCAGCAGCGTTCAGTAGCAGTCTTGTTGCAGAGACACAGGAGACCAGAAGTTTCTCTGGCCCTTGTACAATGAGCACAGAGTCAGCTTCTGCTGGAACTGTTGTTGATGGGTTAGGTCTTCACAGAGAATTTCCTGGAAGAGAATACTCACTGTTTTCTTCTTCCTGCCCATGGACTTTAGATACCAGCTTGAAGAATAACTTGAGTGAGGTTAGTTATATGATCTTCTTTCCTTTGGGTTTCAGATTTCTGATATAATTACTGTTTTTAGTTTGGTGAAATACTGAGTTGTTTAAATGACCTATGCATGATTAGTAACGGTTATAATTATCTGCGTTAATAAAGAGAGGAAAGAGAAAGTTTTCTATTTTCTTAAATTCCCTGCAGCTCTCATTTTCAAGAGATACCCAGATAGTAATGTTATTCAATACATGTAAGTAAAATGACACATTTTAGATTTGTTTAAAGGCTGCATTTAAGTTAGATGTTAGAGATTGAATTTTCTGTAATAACAGGAAGTATATTGAGAGGTCCTTTGGCTTCCTTCCAATTGATTTTAGTTTGGCTGTGGTTGTGGTTCATAACACTTTTGAAGTTTTCCTCTACCATCTCAAAGTTTCCACCCTTAGTCACAAGGGAATGATTGGCATCCAAACACTTAACCACATCTGGATATTTATTATTTATAGCAGTCCAAGAGAGGTAAGTTTTATGAATTAAATAAACCTGTAGTACTACAAAGATTAACTTCTCTTTTTAAATTAAAAGATTTGTCATTTCCTTACATAAAAGTACATGTTTAATTGCTAAGGTAATTACAGCCTTTTAATCTCAAGTTTTGTAAAATTTGCCTATTGGTGGGCAATTGCACAGCACTTTTTAGTTAAATGAGGCATGTACTTGAACTTTTAAAATGGCATTCACTTTTGTCTCTCTATCTTGCCATCACTTGAATGATTGATGACTAAGATGGAAAATCTATCAAGACATTTTGCTGTCTTTTTTCCTTCTATAATCTGTGCCAGGCACTGTATTGCCCTTCAGGCGACAACAATTCTGAATTTCTAGTAAGGGAAATATGAGGAAAATGTGTGATTTAAGGGGAAAGTAAGAATAAAATGAAAGAGTCTTTTAAAACATCATTTAATATTTGACAGTCTCACTTGTCAATATAGATAAAATCACTCAAGCCTCCCACCAGCCAGGACAAAACTAGAAGCATCAATACTCCAGACCCTTTTCCTAAGCCTCTGGGTGCCCCTCCCAGAGCAGCTCCCTTCCTGGGATCTGGGTCCATCCCTTTCCCTTCTGAGCTTTCATATGTAACCTGGGAAAAGATTATTACATTAATAGGCCCTTAGTTCAAGTCACGTTGCGATGTACATTTTACATAGTGTTTATTAATGGTAACGTAAGATTCTGTTGATAAAGCCTTCTCCCTTTATCTGGTATTGAGTTGTACTTTTACAACAGCTGGCTGGTAATACTGTTATCAGATTATTCATTTGTTCATGCCTTTCTATGGTGGTGTTCTCACAAAAGTGTTCTGGAAAACAGTCTCTCAAAATACTGGGAAAAGTGTTAGTCAGACATTTGTGAAGGCATCAGATGTCATATTATGATTATCACCACAATATATTTATTAGCTTGAATATACTCTTTCAGGCCCCGTTTTGGGCATTTAGAGGGAGAATACCTTTTATACAAAGGAGTTAAACAAGAATCCTCTATATGAGAACATTTACAATACATTAATAGTTAGAAATGTTTTCACACATTTTTAGAAATAACTAAAAATTGCAACTATAAGCAGCCAGATGTTTCCAAAACCTGGTACTAATTTCTGAAAAGAAATAAAAATTACAATTCATGAGCTATATATTTTTGACCTCTTTTCTAATTCTAGAACATCGTGAATCAAAGAAACTAAGTTTGAAAACTGGCTCTAACCTATATTTATCCTTATTTCAAGCAAATTTTGGGAGATCTTAGTGTTCATATGACAAAATATCAGTCATAAGACAGGCAGCACAATATTTTTACCTAATCTTAGCCAGTAGAATATTCACATGACATTATGACAGTGCCATTTTCTTCATATGTGTATTCATGATTCTGTGCTAAAATGTTAGTAGCATAGAACATACTTTAATATTTTAGTTTTATTAGAAGTGGAAAATAAAAATTTTATTTTAAGGAAAAATCAATTACAGTGAAAAAACCTCATCATGTTTTATAAAGGGTAGAGTTTTTCTAAGAATTTCAAAGTAACATATTCATGTGAAAGTGTGATTTGAATTGTCCAACCTTTGTACTGATAAGAGAAAATGTCACCCTTTTTGAAGTCATGTATATTCAGTAGACCAATATTAATTGTACTTTCTTATTAGATGATTGTAGACAGCATCACACATACACATTCTGTTATCTAAATGTGAAATAAATAGGAATTTTATTTTATTATGTGATTATTTCTCTATTTAAGCAATCCTCAAGTTAAGTCTAGTCTCTCTAGCAATGCCATGAAAATGTCTCTGGTTTACCTGAAGATTATAAATAATATTTGACTTATTTCAGATGCAGCAGGAGTTGGAAGAAATAACTGTAGGACTAGAAGTAGGTATGCTGTCAAATTTTATGAATTAAATTGAGAGTAATGATTTGATTTCTGAAATCAACTGTAAGTAAGAAGTGGCATCCCTCTCTATTATTTGGTTAATAGATACTACATTAAATATTTCCTCTTACGTGAATCTAGTGAAAGATGTGAAAACACTAACATTCATACTGAACAGTATACTTATGCTTCATGATTTCATTATCATATTCCATAGCTTCAGAGAAATCTCATGAAATTTATGTTTTGTTTTGTTATTTTCTGGATCTGCACTTTATTCACTCTACCATCCCTATGAACCTATTCATGTGTCAGGCAGCACACTGGAACTATTCTCAGAAAACGAAGGCATCATCAGCTTTCTACGTTTATGATAATGATTTAAGGCCAAAACCCCCAAACTCATCTAGTGACACTAAGCCAAGCAATTATAGTTCATAAGCAGTCACTTGACCTGTGACCTTTCAAATCCATCATCTACTTTTTCACTGGCATACTTTTGCCCTCAGAAAAGGTTCCATATTTCTTAGCATGGAAACATCACCCACATCAATGTGGTTCTTGTCAATTTTTTCAACTTCATATCTTGCCACATACCCTACACTGCCCCTCTGTTCTAGCATCTCAAAAACTAGACTACTTAGAATTCCACAATGTACCTCCTCACTGCCACCTGTTTTCCTTTACTTCTTCCCTCTATCTGATAATTGTCCCTCAGCTATCAAGTTATGTATCACCCCTACCAAAAAGTGTACTCTACTGATAGAAAACTTGGACAGATGGCCCTTGTCTGTGTTAAAAGAGTGCCCATTTTATACTTGTTATGGTCTCTCTGACTCTGAAGGGTGTTCCCTGCTTCTCCTCTTTGCATATTACAGTATACGATTGTTGAGGTCGGTCATGTGGACTGTGTCATCTTCACCTTGTCATTCCAGTGCTTGTCATAGTTCCTTCGCATGTGGTTGTTGAATGAGTGAAGGGAGCTGAGAAAACCAGATGCTGAATCACAATGATAATTAATTTAATGTGCAACTATGGGCAATAATATTTAATATAATAATAATAATATGATAATATTAATATTACAATACGAGTTTTGTATTGCCTGTTTACATATATATTTATCATTCTTATTAACACCAATAAAGTTCTTGCCTCTTTCTTACTAGCTTACACTTATTTCCTACAAAATCTTTTAGGTAAAGAATATAATTCTTTACTTTTATTTCCAGGTGCTGCTGGATACAGTCCTCTAGAAGAGTTTCTCCTCTAGGATACATTAATGAGTCAAGTCTAAATGAATATATTCTTTGGAAGGCATCTCAACAATATATGCCAATTTTTTTTAAATTATATGATGTGAAAGACTTTTAATTGGATCTTGCCAATGAAAGCCAATTTTATATCCTCAAACTGTCAAAGTGTGAGCTCTTTCAATAACCAAACATGCAAGTTTTCATGAATACTTTAGTGAAGTTACTTGATTTCTCATTCGTCTTTTACCATTTTCATCACTATACATAATGATAAATTTACATTTAGACAGACATCATTTTGGTTCAGGTACTGTGGTCATTGTCAATGTTTGGAGGTGTTACAATTCTTACAGTGCCATCAGACTTATGTAATTTTAATTTTCAGCACAGATTTGTATGGCTCTTTCTTCCTGGAGACAAAAAGTTTGCCTAACTCTTTTGATTTTTTCTGTTCATTCAGATTTAGATCATGTGTGTTTTGACAAGTGTATCACAGAAGTGATCCTGTGGATCTTCTCTTTGCATCCTAACATGGGATCTACATCTGATTTGTCTTATTCCTGATGATGTTAGCATTGACCGCTAATGGTGGTATCTGCTGTGTTTGAGATTTGACTTGCTGAATGAGCCAAGCATAGTACCTGAAATAAATCTAACTCAGTCAGGTGTGTAATTCTTTTTACACTAACCTTACTTGCTTCAATTTCCTCATATTTTGGTGCAGATCTTATTTCTAAATTAGTGACATCCTTTGGTCTGTTGTTCTCTTTTTTTCTTTTGCTGTCTTTGTCTGGTTTTGATGTGAAGGTGATACTGGCTTTATAAAACTATTTGGTAAGTAATTGTCTTCTTCAATTTTTTAGGAGAGTTTGTATAACCCTGGTGTTAATTCCTTGAATGTTGGTTAAAATTCTCCAGTGAAACCCTCTAGGCCTAGAGACTTTGGGGAGAGGGAGCTGTTTTATTCCAAATGCCATTTGTTTCTTAAATAGTTACGGAGCTATTCAGGTTATCTATTTAATATTGGCTCAGTTTGGATAATTTGTGGTTCTTGAGAAATTGCTCCATTTGTTATACATAGTTAAGTTGATGAGCATGACATTTTTTGTAGCATTCATTAGTTATCATTTTAATGGCTGTAACATCTGCCTTTTTTGCTGCTCATGTCTGATATTAGTGATCTGTATCTTCTCTGTTTTTATCTTTCTCGGTCTTGTCAGATTTTTGTTGATTTTATTTATTTTTTTAAAGAACTAGCTACTTCTTTTCTTGATTTCTTATTATTTTCCTGGTTTTTCATATAATTATTTTTCTTCTTATATTCACTATTTCCTCGTCATTCTTGTTTTCAGTTTCTCTTGCTCTTTTTTAGTTTCTTAAACTAGGACTATTGATTTGAACTTTTCCTTTTATAATAATGTAGGTACTTAGTGCAATAAATGTCATCTTCAGCACTGTTTAAGTGGCGTTCACATAATTTCATTAGTTATATTTTTATTTTCATCCAGTTTCATGTATTCTATATTCCTTTCAGCTTTCTTCTTAGACCCATGGCTTTCTTTGATGGGTACTATTTAATTCTCAACTGTTTGGAGAATTTCTGTTACCTTTCTCATTAATTTCCAGGTGTATTCAATTATTTTAAGTGAACGTACTTGTATGATTTCAATGGTTTTAAATTTCTTGAAGTTTATTTTGTGACTTAGAATATGGATTATTTTTGTGAATTCATCATGGATTATTGGAAAAAAAGTTTCATCTGCTATTATTGGGTGGACTGTTCTATGACTACCCACTTGTGGGGGCTGAGAGTGTTATTCACTTGTTCTACGCCTGTGCTGATCTTCTGTCTGTAGATTACTAGAGTGGGGTGGTGAAGCCCTCAGGTAAAATTGTGCATTTATCTGTTTCTCTTTTTAGTTCTGTCAGTTTGTACTTCATGTGTACAGAGGCCATATTGTGTACACATTTAAACAGCTCTTATGTCTTTCTTGTTTGTTGGCCTTTCCATTATTGTGTGATGTACCTCTTTATGTCTAGTAATTGTTTTTGCTCTGAAGTCTACTTTATCTCATGTTAACATAGCCATATTAGTTTTTAAAGAGAACTGAGGTTGCGTAGTTTATCACTTCCATCCTTTTACATTCGCTGTAACTATGCTGTTAAATTTGAAGTGCGTTCATTAACAGGCAGCATAAATTTTGTTGAATCATGCTCTTTCCCCCTCCACTTTGGTATTGTCTTTTAATTGACACATGCCCACTATTTGCATTCAAGGGAATTGTTATATGCTTAAGGGTCAGGTGTGTGCTACTTTTTGATTTGTTTTCTGTTTGTTAATTATCTTGCTCTTTCCTCTGCATCTCTTTCCTTACCCTCCTGTTGGATACTTCAGGAGTTTTAGGATTAGATATTGATTTTTTTTACAGTGTTTTTGATAATATATCTTTTATAATTTTCTTAGTGGTGACTTTAATTATTATTATACATGCACAACTTATCAGAGTCCACTGGTGTGGATGTTTTACCATTTGAAGTGAAATGTAGAAACCTTATTTCCATTTAGCTTCCTTCAGCTTTTTACTTTTTAAAATGGAATGGTGCTAAGTGATGCCCCTGTTGCACTGGATGCCACATCAAATATCATTCAAAAACGTATGGGAAGAAGCATATTTTATCCTCCCCTATTTTCCCATTCTGATGTTCTTCTTTTTGAGGTTCCAAGCATTCTTCTGATACCAGCTCCTTTCTGTTTAGAGAACTCACTCTATACATTGGTAAGAGGACGTTTGCTAAGCACAACTTGTCTTAGTTTCCTCCATCTGAGGATGCCTTCATTTGCCCTTCCTTTCTGAGTGTGAATTTTGCTGGATGCAGATTTAGTGGCTGATAGTTCTTTTCTTTCAGCAATTTAAAAATGTTAGGCCTCTTCCTCCCATCCTCCATGGTTTTGAATGAGAAATCTGTCATTTGAATCCATATCTCTCCATCAGTCTACATCATTTCTCTTGGGCATGCTTTGAAGAGTTTTTAATCTGTCTTCATTTTTCAGTTTTCAGAAGGTTTTAAAGGACATGTCTTGATCTGGACTTCTTTGGGTTTATCTTATGTAGAATTCACTTAGATACTTGAATCTGTAGGGTTTTGTCTGCCAAATTTGTGATATTTTCAGATATTACTTCATTGAATATTTTTTCAGTCCTACTGTCTCTTTCGACTTTCTTTTTTTCCCTGGGTCTCTGATGATAAAGATGCTGTCTGATGGGTCCCCGCGGCTGTCTTGTTTGTTCTGTTTTATATCTGTTTTTTCCTTTATTGTTCAAAATAGGGAAATTCTATTGATTTGCTTTGAAGTTCATTTATTCTATCTTCTCCCTTTTACTATTGAGTTTATCCCCCACATTTTAACTTAGTTATTATAGTTTTAAAATCTACAATTTCCATTTGGTTCCTTGTTTTTATTTTGTATGTCGGAGTATTATAGGGTTACAAAGGCTTTGATTACATAATTGCCTTTGCACTGTCCCAAAACAGTGCCCATTCACTAGGGAGTATGCACCATAGCAGCTATTTGTGGATTTACCTAATCCCTCTTCCCCATTCCTACCTGCTCAACACCCTATCAATGTTTCTTCCCATATGTGCACATTAGTGTTGATCATTTGGTACGAATTTAATGGTGAGTGCCTGTGGTGTTTTTCCATTCTTATGATATTTCACTTAAAAAAATGGACTCTAGCTCCATCCAATATAATAGAATAGGTAGTTAATCATTTTTAATTTTTTTATACGGCTGACTAGTACTCCACGGTACACATCTGCCACATTTTTTAAATCTGCTCATGTATTGATGGGCACTTGTATTGTTTTCATATTTTTGCAGTTGTGAACCATGCTGCTATGAACATTCGAGTGCAGATGTCTTTTTCATAGAATATCTTTTCCTTTGGGTAGATGCCCAATAGTGGGACTGCTGGATCAAATGATAGTTCTACTTTTAGTTCTCTGAGTTATCACTATGGTACTTTCCATAGAGGGTAGTGTCAGTTTCCAGTCCCAGCAGCAGTATATGAGTGTTCCTATCTCTTGGTATCCACACCAACATTCGTTGTTTTGGGACTTTTTGATAAAAGCCGTTCTCACTGGAGTTAAGTGATATCTCATAGTGGTTTTTATTTGCATGTCCCTGAGGATAAGAGATGGTCACCACTTTTTAAAGATGTGTGTTGGCCATTAGTCTGCCATTAGTCTTTTCTTTTGAAAAGTTTCTGTTCATGTCATTGACCACTTTGTATGGATTTGTTTGATGAGTTCCATATAGATTCTGGTTATCAGCCCTTTATTGGATGTGTAGCATGTGAATATTTTCTCCCATTCTCTAGATTGTCTGTTTGCTCTCATGGGAGTTTCCTTGGCTGTGCAGAACCTTGTTAATTTGATAAGGTCCCATTTGTTTGTTTTCACTGATGCCATGATTGCTTTTGAGGTCTTCTTTATTAATTCTTTGCCTAGGCTGATGTCTGTGAGAGTTTTTCCAACATTTTCTTCTAGAATTCTTAAGGTTTCATGCCTTGGGTGTAAGTCTGTAATCCATTGTGAATTGATTTTTGTGAGAGGCAAAAAGGGCAGCTCCTGTTTGAGTCTTCTGCATGTGGCTATCCAAATTTCCTAGTACCACTTATTGAATAGGTATTCTTTTCCCCACTGTGTGTATGTTTCTTGTTTATCAAAGAGCAGATAGCTCTATCTGGATGGTTTTGTATCTGGGTTTTTAGTCCTGTTCCACTGGTCTATGTCTCTGTTCTTGTGCAAGTACCATGCTGTTTTGGATACTCTAGCCTTGTAGGATAGCTTGAAGACTGCTAAATTGGTGCCTTCCATTTTTTTCTTTATGCTTAAGGTTGCTTTTTCTATACGGGGGTCTTCTCTTGTTTGATATAAAGTGTTCATTTATTTTTTTGAGATATGCAAAAAACGTTGTTGGTATTGTAATAGAGATTGCATTGAATCTGTAGATCAGTTTGAGCAGTATGACCATGAGCATGGTGTGGCTTTCCATCTGTTTATGTCCTCTGCTATTTCCTCGCTCAGTGTTTTGTAGTTCTCCCTGTAGAGGTCTTTCACCAGCTTAGGTGAATATATTCCTGGGTATTTTATTTACCTTGTTGCCATTGTGAAAAGTATGGAGTCTTTGATTTGGATCTCTGTTTGACTGTTGTTTGCGTATATGAATGCTACCAATTTATGTACATTAATCTTGTAACCTGAGACTTTGCTGAACTTATCAATTGCAATAATCTCTTGGCTGAATCTTTGGGGTCTAGATAAAATATCATATTGTCAGCAAAGCACAGTAGTTTGACATCTTCTGCCCCCATTTGTATTGGCTTGCTTTCTTTCTCTTATCTAATTGCCCTGGCTAGGAACCCAAGCACTATGTTGAACAGAACTGGTCATAGAAGGCAATATTGTTTGGTTCCAGTTCTGAGCAGGAAATCTTTCAAATTTTCCTCATGCTGTATAATGTTGGCAGAGAGTTTGTCCTATACGGCTTTTATCATTTTGAGGTAAGTCCCATCTATGCTTATTTTGTTAAGCGTTCTTATCATAAAAGTGTTCCAAATTTTATCAAATGCTTTCTGTGCATCTACTGCGAGGATCATATGGTCTTAGCTTACACTTCTGTTTATGTGGTGAATTACATTTATAGATTTGTGTATGTTGAAACATCCCTGCATTTTTGGGATGAAGCCCTCTTAATCATGATAGATTATTTATTTGATGAGTAGCTGAATTAGATTTGCTAGGATTTTCTTGACATTTTTTGAATGTATATTCATAATGGATATTGGTCTGTAATTTTCTATTTTTGGCGAGTCCTTTCATGGCTTTGGGATCAGAGTGGTGTTGGCTTTGTAAACTGTGTTGGGGAGGAATCCTACCTTCTCAATATTGTGGAATAATTTCTGCTGTATAGGCACCAGTTCTTCTTCGTAGGTCTGATAAAATTAAGCTGTGAGGCCGTCTGGTCTGAGACTTTTATTTTTAGGAAAGTTTTTATTGCTGCTTCAATTTCAGTACTTGATATTGGTCTGTTCAGGAATTCTATTTCTTCCTGATTGAGCCTAGGGAAGCATTGTCATTCTAAGAATTTGTCCATTTCCTCCACACTTACAAGTTTACCTGCATAGACATTTTCATAGTATTCATACATGATATTATGTATTTCCATGGTATGAGTTGTAATTTCTCCTTTTTCATTCCTGACTGAGCTTATTAGCACCCTGACTTTTGTGCTTCTGGTTCTAGTGAGGATCTTGCCAATCTAGTCAGGATCATGCCAATTTTCTTTTCTTTTCAAAGAATGAACTTTCTGTTTCATAAATCTTTTGTATAGGTCTTTTATTATTGATTTCATTTAGTTCTGCTGTGATCCTTCTTATTTCTTTTCATCTGTTGGGTTTGGAATTGGTTTGCTCATCCTTTTCCAGTTCTTTGAGATGATTCATTAGATTGTTGGTTTTTGATCTTTCTGTATTTTAGAAAAAAGAATGTATGACTATAATTTTCCTCTCAGGATTGCAGTAGCTGTGTCCCACAGATTTTTGATAACTTGTGTCCCTGTTATCATTTAGGTCAAAGAATCTTTTGATTTCCATCTTAATTTCCTCCTTGACCTGAGTATCATTCAGAAGTATGTTGTTTTGTTTCCATGAATTTGTGTAGAGATGATTGTTTCTGTTGGAGCTGATTTCTAATTTTATTCCATTGTGGTCTGAGTGGATACATGGTATAATTTGCATTTTTTAAAAAAAATTGTTGAGACATGTTTTATTGCTTAGGATATAGTGAAGCTTAGAGAATGTCCCAGTAGCTGATGAGAAGAATGTATACTCAGCAGTTTTTGGGTAAAATGTTCTGTAAATGTCTGTTAGGATCATTTCTCATAGAGTTCACTTTAAGTCCATTGTTTCTTTGTTTATATTTTATTTGGAGGATTTGTTCTGTTCTGTGAAAGGGGTTTTGAAGACCCCAGTTATTATGGTGCTGCCATTTATCATTTTGCTTAGATGAAGTAGTATTTGCTTCATGAATATGAGTGCAGCTCTGTTGACCATGTAAATATTTAGAATTGTTATGTCTTCTTGTTGAATTGTTCCTTTTACCATTATATTATGACCATCTTTGTCTTTCATTACTTTTGTTGATTTGAAGACTAAGTTATTCGATATGAGAGCTGCTACACCAGCTTTCTTTTGGTTTTCCTTTCCATGGAATATTGTTTTCCATGTCTTCAGTTTGAGTCTGAATGAGTCTTTGTGAGTTAGATGTATTTCCTGAGGATAGATGTTACTTGGCATATGTATATGTATTCATTCACCTAATTTATGTCTCTTCAGTGGGCAGTTCAAGTCATTCATATTTATTGAAATATTTGATAAGTGGGTCAGATCTGTTCATCCTGTTGATTAGATTTCTGTTGCTTTGTTTTATCTCTGTGCCATTGTGGTATCTGGCCTTTAACCTTTAGCTTTTGGGTAATTTTACACTGATGAGTTCTATTGTGCTGATCCATGACTAATGCAGTTCTGAGTACTTCCTGCATGGCAGGTCTTGTCTTGAACAACTCCCTCAGAGATTGCTTATCTGAGAACAATTTTATTTCTCCGTCATATATGAAACTTAGTTCTCCAGGATACAAAATTCTAGTTGGGCCTTATTTCCTTTGAGAAGAGTGAGAATAGAGCCCCAGTTGTAAGGTGTCACTTGAGCAGTCTGCAGTTAGTGTGATGTGTTTCCCTGGGTAAGCTACTTACTGCTTTCCCCTTACAGCTCATAAGAGCACCTCTGTCATGTTTAATTTCTCCACTCTGATGACTATGTGTTGTGTTTTCCTCTTCATCATGGCTCCGCCAGGGGTTCTAGGAGGTTCTTGTACCTGGATATCTAGAATTCTAGCAAGGTCAAGGAAATTTTCCTCAATCATTCACTCAATTAAATTATCTAACTGTTGTGTATTTTCTTCTGCCGCCTCAGGAATGCCTATGATTCCTATGTTAGGCCTCTTATCATAGTTCCATATTTTTGTATGCTTTGTTTATTTCCCTTATTTCTCTGTTCTCTCTCTGTGACTGACTGATTTAATTGAAAGGTGGTATCATCAAGCTCTGGGATTCTTTCTTCTGCCTGACCTAACCTGTTCTTAAGGCTTCTTACTGTGTTTTGTAATTCCTTGAATGAATTTTTCATCTCCAGAAGTTCTGTTTGATTTTTCTTTAATACTTGAACTGCTTTAGTGAATTTTTCATTCATTTCCTGCACTTTGGTTTTTTTTGTGTGTTGTATTTCCATATTTTATTGAATTGCATTGAGGTTTCTTACAATCCATGTTCAAAATTATTCACCAGTCATTTCAGTGTTATGATTTTGGTTGGTATCCATTGCTAGAGTGCTGGTGAAGCCTTTCCTGGGTGTTCTTTAGCTTTTATTTTCCATACTTCTAGAGTTCTTTTGCTGATTCTTTCTCGTATGGAGCAATTTTTACCTCTTTGGAGGTAAAACCTTTCGATTTTCTTTTGTTTCCATAATGACATATACCAAGTTTAATATCTGAGCCCTGAGGTCATGCTTCTGTGTGAGAACTGACCACACCCTGTATGGTGAGTCAGTAAATGTAGTAAAAGGGCATGTAAACTGACCTCCCTATCCGTAGGTGTTGCTTGCTGGGAAGAACAAGCTTCAGTGTTGTTTTTGGTTCCTGTGACCTCGTCTAGTTACTCAGAAGAACTCTAGTGTCCCAGGTGGTGGGTGGGGCTCTGGAACTGGCAGGTGTGTCCTTATTTTACACTTCAGCAGGTCCAGGTAGGGGAGTGAGGCTGGGTGTGGCTTGGTTTCGTGAACCTGCACTAAAATTCCACAGAAGTTTTAGCAGGGGTCAAATTTCTGCTACCTGCCTTTGGGCAAAGCTGCCAGGGATGGGCTGAAGTAGGGCCTACTGAGTCAGAAAGCCTGTGTGTGGAGGCAGGGCTGTCTGAGACCCTGAATCAGGTAGTCTGGAACAAACTTCACTTCTTTCCACCCTCCCCTATTCTGTGGTTTCTTCCAAGCCTCTGCTGGCAGGCAGGACCTCAAGCCAGCCTTGTTGTACTATGACTGTGATGGGGACTGAGAGTTTCCCTGTCCAGGATCCCAGCCAGAGCTGGGAATGGGGCCCTTCTGGGGGAGGAGGGGTGCCCCCACATGTACACCATAGGTGTGAACCCAAACTGCACTCTCTCCCAATCTGCCCCTGCAGGCATCCACAGCTCATGAGAATTATTCACAAATATCCCCTCTTGCCCCTGGGTTTTGTGATTGGGACCTGAGTGTACTGGATCTGACATGTGGGCCCATCCTCTGGGTCCTGGAGATCAATCCCTGAACATAGCAGGGAGAAGCATACTGTTCCCAAGTCCCTCCTGGGATGCTCAAGCTGGATCAATGTCCCTCCACTTTGGGCTGTGTCCCACTCTGCTGAAGTCACCAGCAACAGTACCAGGGATGGCCAGCAGGCAGTGCACTCACAGTCCAAGCACCTCTTTTTTCTGCTACAGGACCTCCAGAGAAAAGGTATGAGCTCCATTCCCTGTGGGAGCCTCTGTGTGGTGGCTCAATTTTTTCTCTCAGTAGCCATGGGAGGGGGAGGGGAAGGGAAGAAAAAGAGTCTAGGTGGAGGAAAGTCCACTCTCTCGTCTTCTTCAAACCTCTCTCTGGGAGGCAGTCCACCCAGAATGACGGGTGTGTGGAATCACTCTCATCATCCAGGACCCACTGCACTCATGTGGCTCCTGCAGTCTGGGCCAGAGTTGAGAAATGTCTGTGTTGGGATGAGGAAGATGGAACCAGAATGTTTGGGGCACCCTGGTGAAGACAAAGGCAGCAGGTGTGTCAAAAAGCAATGTGGAATCTCCCATCTTGCTTGGGTCTGTGCGGCATGAGATGCACTAAGCGGTGCTGGGAGTCTAGTGCCCTTTTTGAAAGCAGCTCTCCACTCACTGGGAGCAGCGTTGTCTGGGCTTGCATTAACAGAATGTCTCTCCAGCACCTCAAGAGCCCAGGAAGAGTCTGAGATACAAGGGAGGGGTATGGTACTGGATCCAGGTACCCTTCCGCCTGGACTCCTAGCCTCTCTGGGCTTAATTCCCTGCCGGTGCCTTTCTCCTTCTAGTCTTGCTCTTCCTCTTCCCCTGGAGTCTCCTGTGGGTTCAGGAACCCTTCCTTAAGCCCCCTTTCTGATCTACATTTGTCTGTCTGTTTTTTCTCTTTCATCTAAAACTTCTCCTTCTATAGAGATGCTCTGGCTGGTGGTGCCTTCGGTCCACCATCTTACCCCCCATAACCATTTGGTTGTTTCTCATAACTTCTTTTCCTTTCCTGAAATTTTTAAGGTTTTCATTTGTTTCCAGACAATTCCTAATTGCTTATTGGCATGACCTCACTCAGTCTCATTGTAGCTGGGGCAGTGTAGAGGTTCAGGTGCCTGCTGGGCCCTGCTGACAAAAGAAGTATGGGAAATGGAAGTGCAGATTAGCCTGGACTCTACTATCTTGTCAGTGTGTTGATTCTGGCTTGCAGTGGTGGCTCAGCTTCCTACTTGTCTCCAGTGACTCCAGGGTAGGGAAGGTGACACTAGCCTTGCCTCTCAGTGTGTGGGACTTTTTATTATTGAGTTGAGGTGGAGGCTCAGCTTCCTGCTGAACTCCAATGCCATCAGGGCTGCAAAGATGACATTAGCTCTGCCTCACACTGTCTTGGTAAGTCTTTTTCATCCTGGGTGGGTGTGGGGGCTCAGGTTGCCTCTGGACCCCATTGATACTACATTGTCAAGGGAACTGTAAAATTATTTCTTTTTGTCAGGCAGGGGATGGAGAACAGCTTCCTACTTTGTCTGTTGCTACCACTCCAAAGTGAAAATCATAATGCCTACTTTTGCCAGATGGGAAATAGAAGATGAGCTCCTTCGTTGGTGCCAGTAATACCAGCAGGCAAGAACATCAAAGCATGGCTGCTTCTGTTCAGTGGATACGAAGTCGATAATCTGCTCCCCAATGGACTCCACTGAAACCCTCCTTGTATTTCATTGGAGTTGGGTGGGTATTGCCAGCAAGGTTTTCTGCTGTTAGGCCATTCTTTTCCAATCCTTTGGTTGGGAGAGCAGGCTTCTTGTTTTGTTTTGTCTGTGCCTATTAGTGGTCCTGATTGGAGGCTTCCGCAGCACTCTCTCCAGAGCATATGCGAAGAAAATGAAGACCCAAGGAACTCATCATTGTGTTATTCCCCAGTAAGTGCACCTTCTTTTCACCTTTCAGATTCTTCCTATGCTTGCTTGTTGTGTTATATCCAGGGTCCAGGGTTTTAGTTGGAACAGGGCAGACATGGTAATGCTGAGGCTTCTCCAACTTGGCTAGAACCAGATTTTAATTGTCTTAAAGTTAGAATTTGTGTGTGTGTGTGTGTGTGTATTTTATTCCTTTTTAAATCCTTGAATCTTCTGGTGATTAGGTTGGAGAGAATTAGCATGCCACCTGGGGGAAAAAACTGTCATTTCCACAAGTAAAACAATAGTCCTCCCATGTGACAACTTCATTTGATTATCCTAACAAATAATGAACTGGAGGCACAGATATAATGAGTGTTAATAGGGTCTCATTTGTGATTATCAACATAGTAAAACTGTTTCACAGCCTATTAAAGTCCTACTATTCTTCTATAAGTAAATGGGAGTCTGTGGATAGAATTATGCTATATAATATAATGGCTTTAAAACTGAATCATGGTCAAAGGTTAACCCAACAAGTTTCGGGGAAAGATCTCAGGAACTAACTCCATCACTGTGGAGATGAGCACAATTTTCCAAATACGTTGATGCCTTTGAGAGAACCTGATGTCCCATGGCCCCAGTTCACTGAGTTCCCGGAGTGCCACCGACCAGACACGAATGGCCTAGTTCTAAAACTCATGAGGTCCTGCGTTAAAGATGTATAAAGACTAGTGTACTAGTTTTCTGTTGTTGCATAACAAACTACCACAAATTTAGGGGCTTAAAACAACACTCATTTATTAACAAAGAGCTCCCAGTTTGGGTGGATTCTCTGCTCAGGGTATCAGAAGACTGAAATCAAAGTGTTATCCAGGTGGGTTTTTTGTCTGCAGGCTCTATGGAGAAGTCTGCATCCAAGCTCATTCAGGTTGCTAGAATTCAGTTCCTCACAGTTTTAGGGATGGGGTCTATTTCTTTGCTGGGTGTTAGCCAAGGTCCAATCATGGCATCTTATAACTATCTGCACTCCATCTCATGGGTTTTCTTCTGTCTTCAAGCAAGCAGTGATGTGTCAGGTCTTCTTGTGCTTCAAATCTTTTTGACTTTCTCTTCTGTAACAGCCAGAGCAAGGTTTGTGTTTAGAATTCCTCCTCCCACAGCAAACCTTCATGAATCTTTTATCGACAGAGTCTACATTCAGGTCCTTCTGGGAACTCTCAGAGGGACCTTCGTGGTGAGACGTTCTAGTCAGTCACCACATGGTGTTCACATCTTGATCTTTTTCCTCTTCTTGGGTCCAGCAGTGTCCTCCTGCTTGTGCACACTCACAGGTCCCATAATCCTCCTCAGGTCACCACCACTTTCACCTGGTAAGGCTGAAAATTCCACCAGTGCCAAAGCAGGAGATTCTTTGAGGTGCTCCATGATGAGGGATGGGATGGGGAGAGATGGTCATCTTCTCATCTTTTGTTTACGTGCTTTAAAGTAATGTTAATATTTCAAAGCTTTTAGTGGTGCAGTGTTTTCTTTTGCTTTTTTACATATGATTCTTTGTCCCTTCCTCCATGGGTCTCAGGCATCAACCAACAGCCCTGGGCTAGGTGAAGAATCTAATGATCCACCACCAGCATCTCATCCAGACAAGATTTCTGCTAGGGTATCTAAGCTTTGGTGTCACTTTGACACATGACCAGTAACTTCATGAAGGCATTCAGTGTTGCCCCCACATTCTAACATGTTCTCTAGTCTGGTGATGCTCCCATGGTATTTTTTTTAAATATTTCACAGCTTTTCTTCCTGCAAACCTCCAAAACCTCCAGTGCTCACTCTTTGGTCGAGGTCCTTCTTCCTACTGAGACTGAGAAAACAGAAACAATCAGAAGGGATCTTCCATATTTCCTCCACACCTGTCCACCTGCATGCTGTGTGTGTCTATGCCCTTGCCTTCTCTCCTGATGCCATAGGCATGCTCACTGCCCATGCTCCTTTCACACCAAACCCTCCCCCTTGCACTAGAATCTATCTACCATCTTCTACACATGGATATACCTCTAGACATTGACCAATGCCCCCTCACGCACTGAGAATTTCTCCTCACTATTATTTTGTAATTTTTGCTTATTGAATATAAATATATAATACCTATTTTTTTACCATATATTCTCCTCAAGCCACTCTATTTCTCTTTTCCAATTTGTATCAATATTTACAGTTTTCAATTCTTCTCCTCCAATTCTATATAGAACTCATACAAGCCATCTTCCCCTTCTACCAACTTTGTCATGGTCAGTCATCATTGGCCTCTTCCTAGATCCAAAGTTTAATTCTTAGCCTTCATCTTAATTTAATATTGGAGTAATCATTGGCCTTGTTCATCCCCACTCTTGTCTAGTTCTAAATCTGTCTTCATTTGGCTTCTAGAACACCACATTCTCTCATTTACCCTCCTACCTCAGGAACCATTCCTTTGCAGACTCCTTTGATAGTTGGTTTTTATTCTGCTTTGTTTTTCTTTTCTAAACTTATTTCAGAGGGAAGTTTATATAGTCTGATGACTTTAAATAACATCACTGTGCTGATGGCTCATGAGTTTATATATCCAGCCTGGACCCACACTCCTGATCTACAGTCTGGGATGTCCAGTTGCCTGTGGGGTCACTTAGCCTTTGTACCTGGGAGTCATTTGGAATCACTATTCTCCCATTCTTCTGCTTTGCAATCTTCTCCTTCTCCAGTCTTTCTGTTTTTCAGTTAATGGCAACCACATCATACCAGTAGCTTAGGAAAGTGTTCTTGCTGTCATCCCTGTTGTCTCTCTTTCACTTAAACCCATATGTCATATATCCACCAGTGCTGGGGCCCTAAATTATCCTTTTATCTGGTATCTGTGAGGCCTCACTGCCTGTCCACCACTGCTCTCACCCAAATAGCATCATCTTTTGCTGTAGTTTTTATTGTCCTTTTCTATCTCAGATGGCCTCTGCTGCCTTAGTCCTTGCCCATCCACATTTTATTCTCAGAAACCAGAAGAGGGTCTTGCCTTCAAGACAGTGCAAGCCACCCCTCAGTTCAAACACCTAAGATGGTTTCAGGTGACACAGCAAAGCCCAGATTCTTCCCCAGGGCTAACAGATCCCTCCTGCCACTCCCAGTGCTCCTCTCTGACCTCATCCCTGTCTTACCTGCCTTGTTGGTTTTGCTGTTATGCTTTTCCCTGAACATGCCAGCGTCTTGCCTCAGTTCCCCTCTATCTGCTGTTCACTCTGTCGTCAGGGTTTTGTAGACATGGCCCAGGCTTGGCTTCCTCTTTGCTGGAGATACAATATGACAATGGTGTCAGAACTTCTCTGACCTCCCTATGAAAACAAAAATCCTACTGCTCTCCTCCATACTTTGCAGAGTTTATTCTCCTCCATGCTTTATTTAGAAATATATTTTGAAATAATTTTAGATTTAAGGAAGAATTCCAGAGACTGCACAGAATTTCCACATGTCCTTTTCTTAACTTCCCCTAAGGTTTACATATTATTTAACTATAATACATTTAACAAAACTAAAAAAAAATAAATAACATTGCTATGATACTATTAAATATATTGTATAATTCATTAGAATTTTACCATTTTCCCATTCCTATTTTTGTCTGTTCCAGGATCCAGTACTAGCTACTGTGTTGTGTTTAGTCATTATGATTCTGTAGTCTTCCCAAATCTTGACAGTTTCTCACTTTTTCCTTGTTTTTCATGACCTTGACACTTTTTATGAATAAAGATTATATATTTATAGAATTCCCCTAGTTTATGCTTCTCTGTATAGTTTGGGGGTATGGATTTGTGGGGAGAATAACACAAAGGTGAAGCAACCTTTTCCTCACATCATACGGGGGCAAGATATCACTGCTGACATTAACCATGATCACCTGGTTAAGGTGGAGTCTGCCACGTTTCTCCAATGTGAACTTACTATCTTTCCCTTTCCACACTGTGTATGTTATAATTGCATCAGACTAACCACAGCAGGTAGTAAATATGTGGTTAAATATATATTGAGGTTTTACAAATCTCTTGTTTTCAGGTTTCACCCAATAATATCGATCCGACTTTGGATCTTGCCTGCAGTGACTACTGCTGTGGTGTTCTAATAGTGATTTTCTATTTCCCCATGTTTTCTACATAAATTATTGGAAACTCTTCCATAGGAAAGATGATTCCTCTCTCCCATTTATTTATTCATCATATTATTTTTATTAGTATGACTCATGTATATTCATATTTCACTCTGAATTATAATCCCCCAATATAACACTATTTCTTGTTGTTGCTCAGATAGTGCTAGCTTTGGCAATTGGTAGCTTGTTCAGGTAAGCTCCATGCCTCTTTGACGTGCCCTCTTGTTTTGTTCTTGGACACATTTTTAAATTTGTTTTTGGCACCACAGGATGCTCCAGGATCATCTGGTATTTTCATTGGCCTGGTCCTAGAATCAATCATTTCTCCAAAGACCTGATTCCTTATAGTTGAAAATGTTATTTAGAATCCAAGAAATAAAAACAACTAATAAAATGAAAGATGAAAAAATAGAAACGAAGATTTATTTTCATTGCTTCTTGGCAGTCAGAACTAGAAAATCTGTGTGTGTATGAACCCATGGTTATACTTATATCTCTATGTAATCTGTATATTCATCTCTTTATATACGGATATCTCCTAACTTCATCCAGCACCACAGGATTTTTGCACTTTCAATGTGGTGAAGTTGAACACTATAAGTGAGAGATTGAAGAAAGCACAAGAAAGATATTGTAGAAAAATTCAAACAAGTCAATATATTTTTACAGGTTAGTTAATTGTGAAATGCACTTACTTTATTTCACTGCACATTATATTTTTGATGTGTACATTGTGTGTGTTTCCTCTGTTTCCATTACAGCAATTGGATTTGTAGATTTCTAAAAGGAAGGTTGCCTCTGTTGCTCCCTTTAGCTTTTTTAGTTTCTGTCATCATTATAACTAAATGGATCTTTGAGAAGGCTGATACTCCTTAAAGAATCATTTGATTATTTAGGCCAGTTAGCATAAAAGAAGACTATTAGGAAAAGAAAAAGATTGTGATTTAGAAATTGTACCATATTCTTGAAGTGTATTTCTGTTAAATTGTTCAAATTTTAAAATTTTAAATTACACCTATTTTTCTTTGGACTATCAGATCACATAAGTAGTAATTGAGGAATGATTCAATTCTTTATAAGCCAGATGAAATTATCAATTTAGTTGACAATTGATGTTAAATGTTTTAAACCTCAGCTTCTTTTGTCACATATTTAAAATTGCTCTCTGAGGTTGGGTGTAGTGGCTCATGCCTCCCAGGGTGGTTGAGGTGGGAGGATCACTTGAGGCCAAGAGTTTGATACCAGCCTGGGCATCATAATGAGACCTGATCTCTACAAAAAGTAATAAAATGTGCCAGGCATGGTGGTGCACACCTGCAGTCCCAGCTACTCAGGAGGTAGAGGCAGGAGGATAGGTTGAGCTCAGGAATTTGAGGCTGCAGTGAACTATGATTGGGCCACTGCACTCCAATCTGGGTGACAGGAGACATTGTCTCGAAAATTTAAGATAAAATAAAATAAAATAAAATAAAATGGCTGTCTGATTGAAAAGTGAAGGAAACAAATATGCAAGAATTGTTCAGGTTGTCACTGCTAAAAATGTATCCTTTTAATTTGATTCAGGCACAAGCAGCATCTGAAGAATACAGAGAACTTCACTTAGAAGTCAGATGGAACTCAGAATGAAAGATCTTGAATCTGAAGTCTCCAACAGGAAAACTTCTTGAGAAGTCTTTCATTATATTGAATTGGGAAAATACAAGCACCTCTATCAATTAGAATTGGAAGCTAGAAAATACTTGTCAAACAAAATTAAAAAGTAAGTCAAAGTATGGAATAGAAAATAAATTTAGTTCATTAATTTGCCTTGAAAACATGCTTTTTAGTGAGACAGGTTTATGACATTAGTGGGACGTGAAAGCTAAGTACATACTATAATTTTAATGGTAGTCCAGAACAGTTTACATCTCTCCATATTTTTTGTTTTATTATGACTTTCTTTCCCCTTAATATTCTCATGTCATTAACCTGACCTAATAGGCTTTCAGCTAAATATTTTTGAAGTCTTATAATTTAGACCATGATGCTGTTATAAAATTGCTTGTTACCAGTCCCTAAATGGAAATATTAATGGGTTTAACTACTTTTTGAAAGATTACAAAGTAAACCAAAAGAGTCAATTACTGCAACTACTCTTGGTTGTTTCTGGCACTCAGTACATTAACTTCTTTATACTGCCTTACTAAATACAATAATATCTACCTTTTCTTAGTGATAAGCATTTTACTGTATGTATCTAAGAAATACAATGTTGTGTTTTGATCTACTTACACATAGTGAATGGCAATTATAGTCAAGCAAATAACATATTTCCAATAGGTTAGTAATGTTTCACTTACTAACCCTTTAAATACAAGTATTTCTAATGACACCCTCAAGAATCTTATAAATAGACCCATTCCAGAAGGCAGCAAGTGTTACCTGTTAAGCCTCACATTATTGTCAGAGATTTCTCTCTACTCCTTACTTTATTTGAATTACTATTTTTAGACATTACTCTAGGAATGCTTATACTTCTTTAGAACAATTGCAAAACTATAACTGCACAGAGTAGGCATGCTGTGACACATTTTCCGAGTTAAAACACTATTTAGTGGGAAATTCCATTTACTCTCAAGGTCACTTTTTAAAAAATATAATCATTGAGGAATCATTTCGGAAAAAAATGAACTACTAAGCTTTGTCTTTTGCAGTCTACACAGAACTACTGAGAGACTAGCAGCATTCAGTAGCAATCTTTTTGTGGAGACAGGAGACCAGAACTTTCTTTACCACTCCTGGACAGTCCTATAGTCACGTCCTGGTGGCAATCTTAATAATGGTTTAGGTCTTCACAGAGAATTTACTTCAAAAGAATACTCAACGTTCTCTCTTTCCTGCCCATGGACTTCACATACCAGCATGAAGAACAACTTGAGTGAGGTTAGTTATATTATCTTCTTTCCTTTGGGTTTCCAATTTCTGATATAATACTTGTTTTTATTTGGTGAAATACTGAGTTGTTTAAAGGACCTATGCATGCTAAGCAAAGGTTATAATTCTCTGTGTTAATAAAGAGAGGAAAGGGAAATTTTTCCATTTTCTTAAAGTCCCTGCAGCTCCCATTTTCAAGAGTTACCTATGTAGTAATATTAATGCTATTCAATATATGTAATGAAAATGACACTTTTTAAATTTCTTCAAAAGCTGCATTTAAGTTAAATTTTAGAGATTGAATCTTATTGCGTAATAACAGAAAGTATATTGAGAGGTGCTTTGGCTTCCTTCTAATTGATTTTAGTTTGACTGTGGTTGTGATTCATAACACATTTAAGGTTTTCCTCTACCACATCAAATTTTCCGCCCTTAATCATAAGGGAATGATTGGCATCCAAACACTTAACCACATCTGGATGTTTATTATTTATAACAATCCAAGATAAATAAGTTTTATGAATTAAATAAACCTGTAGAACTACAAAGATTAACTTCTTTTTTTAAATTAAAAGATTTTTCTTTTTCTTACACATAAGTAGTAATACATCTTTAATTCCCATGGAAATTACAGTATTTTTATCTCAATTCTGTAAAATGTGCCTGTTGATGGGCAATTGCACAGCACTTTTTAAATAGTGAAATCAAGCAAACATCTGAATTTTTAAAATGGCATTCACTTCTGTCTCTCTGTGTTGGTATTATTTGAATGATTGTGACTATGATTGCAAAGACCATCAAGAGTCTTTAAACACCAATGATGACCAAACAGAATCAATTATATTCTTCCTACCCAGAACTCCATGGAATGCCAAACATGGTGCCCATGTCCCCTGAAGATGTAAGAAGAGCATCCCAATCCAAAATTTGATTTCACGAAAGAATCTATTTCTGGAAAATCTCAAAATGAATCCAACAATGAAAAGCTATGGTAATTGTAGAGCTGTTTAGGAAAAAAAAAATAGTTCAAGTATACTTGACCCAGTTTAAGATATTTGTCCAATGTTTCACCATTTTTGACTAGGGGGAGAATTTTAAAGGCTCAGCACGGTAGTGCATACGGCAGTGCATACGGCAGTGCCAGCTACTTGGGAGGCTTAGGCAGGAGGATAGAGGGACAATATCTTTTATATAAAAGATTTAAATAAGAAACTTCTAGATGAGAACATTTACAATATAGTTTGAAATGTTTTCACACATTTCATAAACAAGTAGATAATTGCATCTACAAGTAGTCAGATGTTTCAAAAACTTGGTACTAATTTCTGAAAATAAATCAAAGTAACAATTAAAGAACTACATATTTTTTGCCTTATTCTAATTCTAGAAAATCATGAATCAAAGAAACTAGGTTTGAAAACTGGCTGTAATGCATATTTATCCTTTTTTCAAGCAAATTGTATAAACTCTTTGTGTTCATATGAAAAAACGTTAGTCATAATACAGACAGCAAAATATTTTTACTTAATCTCTGTCACAATATTCACATGACATTATGATAGTGCCACTTTCCTCATGTGTGTATTTAAGATTTTGAGCTAAAAAGTTAGCAGCATAAAGAGTATTTTAAAAGTTTAATTTTCTAGAAGTGGACTATAGCAACTTAATTTTAAGGAAAAATCCATCAAAGTGAGAAGAACTCATCATACTTTTATATAAAAGGCAGGATTTTTCTGAGAATTACAAAGTAACACATTCATGTGAAAATGTTACTTGAATTCTCCACCCTTTGTACTAATAAGAGAAAATGTCACCCTTTTGAAATGATGTATATTCAATAGACCAATATTAACTGTGCTTTTTATTAGATTAATGTAAGTAGCATCACACATATATATTCTCTATTGTCTGCATGTAAATAAATAGGAATTTTATTTTATTTCTATGAGTATTTTTCTATTTAAGCACTTCTCAAGTGAAGTTTAGTCTTGACAATAGTCTCATGAAAATATATCTGATTTACCTAAATATTATAAATAGTATTTGACTTATTTGAGATGCGGTAGGAATATTATGAAGAAATAACTATAGAATTGGAAGAAGGTATCTTGTCAAATTTTATGAATTAAATTGAGATTAACAAAATGATTTGTGAGATCAACTGTAAAAAACAAGTGGCTTTCCTCTCCATTGTTTGGTTAATAGATACTACATTAAATATTTCCTGATCCACACATGTAATTAAAGATGTGAAAACACTAGCATTCATACTGAAGAGTATACTTGTGCCTCGTGATTGCATCATCATGTTTCATAGCTTTTTACAAATCTCATGAAGTGTATGTAACTTTTTTTTTCTGGCTCTACACTTTATTTACTCCTGCCATCCCCATGAATCTGTCAGTGTGTCAGCCAGCACACTGGAACTATTCTCAGAAAACCAATGCATCATAAACTTTCTACCTTTAGGTTAGCAACTTCAGGCCAAAAGACCCCAGATTCACTAGCAACATTTAGCCAAGCACTTGCAGTTCACATGCAGTCACCTGACGGGTGACATTGTAAATGAGTCATTCACTATATCATTGGTGTACTTTTGCCCTCAGAAAAAGTTCCATATTTCTTAGCATGGGAGAAAGCACCCATATTAATGTGGTTCTTGTTAGTTTATTCAGCCTTATCTCTTACCACGTACCTACTCTGCCCCTTTGCCGTAGCATCTCACTAAACTCCACTACTTAGAATTCTACAGCATTCCTCCTCACGTCCAGCACTTTGCATTTGCTGCTGCCCTCTATCTGGCACACATTTTCCTCGTCTCTCAGCTATCAGCTTCCATATCACTGCATCACAAAGTTTATAGTGTTGGAGAGAAGACTTAGTCATATGGCCCTTCTGTGTGTTCCAATTGTGCCTTCTTTTAAACTTGTTATAGTCTCTATGACTCTGCATGGAAATTGCCTATTTGTCTGTTTTCTTTTTCATAGTATACTATATGATTATTGAGGTCAATGATGTGGCTGTATCATCCTTACCTTGTATACCAGTGCTTGTCATAGTACCTTAGCACATGGTTGTTGAGTAAGTGAATGAAGACTCAGAAAAGCAGAAGCTCTGATACCTAACCACAATGACAATTAATTCAATGTGCAACTACAGGCAAATTATATTTAATAATAATTTTATATTACATTTGTGCATACATATTTTTTTGCTATTAACACGCTGATAAACTTCTTGACTGTTTTTTACTCACCTTCACTTAGTTCCAATGAAATCTGTTAGGTAAAGAATACTCTGTCTTTCCTTTCCAGGTGCTGCTGGATACTCTCCTGTGGAAGAGCTTCCTCTCTAGATTCACTGATGAGTCAAATCTAAATGAAGACATTCTTTAGAAAGCATCATGGAAATATGTGCCAATTTTTTAAAAAAATGTATACAATGTGAAAGACTTTTAAGTAGATCTTGCAAATGAAAGCCAGTTTTACATCCTTGGACTGCCAAAATGTCAGCTGTTTATAATTTTAATTTTAAGCACTGATTTATATGACTCTTTCTTCTTGGAGAAATAAAATTTGCCTAAGGCTTTTCACTTTTTCTGATCATTCATTCCTTCATTTGTTTATTTCTGATTAACTTTTGGAAACAGTCTTAAAGTTAGAGAGAAGTTTCAAGTTCCAAATGCTTACACAGAACATATCTAGGCTCAATCAGAAAGAAATAGGATTCCTGACCAGACCAATATCAAGCACAGAAATTGAAGCAGCAATTAAAAGTCTTCCACCAACAACAAAACAAAATGTCCCAGACCAGATGGATTCAACCTGAATTTTACCAAAGTTACAAAGAAGAACTCATGCCTATACTGCAGAAATTATTCAACAACATCGAGAAGGATGATATCCTCCCCACCTCGTTCTGTGAAGCCAATATCACCTTGATGCCGAAGCCAGGAAAAGATGTAGCAAAAAAAAAGAAAACTACAGATGAAAATCTCTTGTGAATATAGATGCAAAAATCCTCCACAAAATTTTAGCAAACCAAATCCAAGAGCATTTAAAAAGTAATTCACCATGACCAGGGGGTGGGGTCCCTTTATCCCAGGGATGCAGGGATGGTTCAACATATGCAAATCTATAAATGTAATTTACCACATGAATAAAGCAAGAATAAAGACTATCTGATTCTCTCAATAGATGCAGAAAAAACATTTGATAAAATACAGTGCACTTTTATGATAAAAACCCTTAACAAAATAGGCATAGATGGAACATTCTTTAAAATTATTAAGGCCATATATGATAAACCCACAGCCAATATCATACTGAATGGGGAAAAATTGAAAGCATTCCCACTTAGCACTGGAACCAGACAAGTTTGCCCACTATCTCCACTTCTATTCAACATAGTGCTGGAAGTGCTTGCCATAGCAATCAGACAAGAGAAGGCAATTAAGCGTGTCTGAATAGGGGCAGAAGAAGTTGAACTCTCATTCTTTGCTGATGATATGCTATTATACCTAGAAAATCTCAAAGATTCAAACAAGAGACCCCTGGAATTGATATATAAATTCAGTGAAGTCTCAGGATACAAACTAAATGCCTACAAATCAATGGTGTTCATATATGCCAATAGCAGTCAAGCCAAAAATCAAATAAAAAATGTAACACCTTTCACAATAGCATCAAAGAAAATTAAATATTTAGAAATATATATAACAAGGGATGTGAGAGATATGTATAGGGTGAACCTATGAAACACTGAGAAAGTGTAGAGGATGTGCACAGATGGAAATCCCTACCGTGTTAATGGATTGGTGGAATCAATATTGTTAAAATGTCCATTCTACCTAAAGTGATCTATAGAATTAATGTAATCCATATCAAAATTCCACCATCATTCTTTACACATTTAGGAAAAATAATTCTACACTGCTTCTGGAACCAGAGAAGACCTTGTATAGCCAAAGCAATCTTAAGCAAAAAGAACAAATTGGGAGGCATCAGTCTGCCAGACTTCAATCTTTACTACAAGGCTATAGTAGCCAAAACAGTATAGTACTGGCACAAGAACAGAGATACAGACTTTTGGAATAGGACGGAGATCCCAGTTATAATACCATCCTCATATTGTCATCTAATCTTCGACAAAGCATACAAAAGCATACATTACGGAAAATAATCTCTATTCAATAAGTGGTGCTGGGAAAACTGGATATCCACACGTAGAAGATTAAAATTAGATCCCCACTCCTCACAAAAACCAACTCACGTTGGATAAAAGACTTAAACCTAAGGTATGAAATCTTAAGAATTCTGGAAGAAGTGTTGGGAAGTCTCTTAGACATTGACCTAGGTAAAGGATTTATGAAGAAGACCCCCAAAGCAATCACAGCAGCAATCAAAATAAACACATTGGATCTGATCAAATAAAAAAGCTTTTGCACAGCCAAGGAAACTGTCATTAGAGTGAATAGACAGCCTACAAAATGGGAGAAAATATTTGCTTTCTATACATGCAATAAAGGGCTGATAACAAGAATCTATATAGAACTTAAGAAAATCAACAAGGGAAAATCAAACAACCACATCAATAAATGTGCAAAGGACATGAACAGAAACTTTTCAAAAGAAGACAGAATAATGACCAGCAAACATATAAAAAAGTGCTCAACATCTCTAATCATCAGGGAAATGCAAATCAAAACCACAATGAGATATCACTTAACTCCAGGGAGAATGGCGTTTATCAAAAAGTCCCAAAACAATAAATGTTGGTGTGGATGCAGAGAGACAGGAACACTCATACACTGCTGGTGGGACTGCAAATTAGTGCAATCTCTGTGGAATGCAATATGGAGATATCTCAAAGAGATCCAAATAGAACTACCATTTGATCCAGCAATCCCATTACTGGGCATCTACCCAAAAGAACAAAAGACATTCTATAAAAAAAGACATCTACACTCGAATGTTTATAGCAGCACAATTCACAATTGCAAAGAGGTGGTAACAACCCAAGTGCACGTCAATACATGAGTGGGTTAATAAAATGTGGTATATGTATACCATGGAGTAGTACTCAGGTATAAGAAACAATGACGATAATAGCACCTCTTGTGTTTTCCTGGATAGAGCTGGAACCCATTCTACTAAGTGAAGTATCCCAGGAATGGAAAAATAGGCACCACATGTACTCACCATCAAATTGATTTCACTGATCATCACCTAAGAGCACATTTGGGAATAACATTAATCGGGTGTCGGCCAGATGTGTGAGGGGAGGGTATGGGTATATACATACATAATGAGTGCGATCCACACTGTCTAGGGGATGGACACGGTTGAAGCTTGGACTCTGGGGGGGGCGGGGCGGCGGGCAAGGGCAATATACCTAACCTAAAGTTTTGTACCTCCATAATATGCTGAGATAAAAAAAAAAAAGGGGAAAAAATAAAGGTAGTATTTAAGAAGCAACATAAATCTCTTTAAATAGTCCAAGGTATTTAATAATCTAACTGTGGGTGCAACATGAAAAAACATGCTTCATTTGGAATAAGAAGGGGACCCTGAAAATTCCTTTCTCTAGGTGCACTTGAAACTAGAAAAAGTTTTGTGTTTGATTTAATGGTTGTTTCTGATAGCATTAGGTAAAGTATCATGTCCTGGGTCTAAGACAGCGTGAAAGAGAGAGACCAACTTATTCAGCATCTGCTGTGTGTCAATCAAGCTGATCATTGTGCTATGTATTTTACATACCTCAGTTATTTTGTCTCTCAACACCCAGCAAAGTGATCATCATCATACTTACAGATGAAAAAATTGACGCGCAAGTTCAGAAACTTATTCATGGTATCATGCTGGATCAGTAGTTCTTGTCTTAGCTGTGCAATTCACATAGTATCTCCGTGTCTCATTTTTCTCCTTTTTAAAATGAGTAAGTTGGACTAAGGCTTTTGTGTGTTCTGGAAGGAAGGTTCTGGATTCTAATATTCAAGCATTTTCTGTAGTTTGTGAGATCTTTTCCAAGATGGATAAATTAGACCAGCTGAAGTGGTCCACAGAGCCTGCAAACCCACCTGGCAGAGCAGGTTCCGATGGTCCCCAGCATCCTGGAAAACCAATAGCGTTATCTGGAAGTTCTGTTAAAAACTGGGGGAATAGTGGCAAAGACTTGTCCTGCTCTGGTTGGAGAATCTGAGGGCTCAGATTACCATTGTTTCAAAAGTATTGAGTTAAGGAATTGCAAGTTACTTCGTGCAGAAAACATAAAAATGTGAGATTTGTGGTCAGCAACGGAAGTAACTTCTCTGTCACCTCTCTGATGCACCCACCTCCCTTTCCTACTTGCACAGAGTACCGCATCCTACTTTATTCAAGACTTTTTAAAAATAGCTTAACCTCACCTCTGCTTTTTCTTATTTCTTTCTAGCCTTCTCCCTAAAAATTCCTCTTACCTCTGGACTCACTTATTTTGCATAAGCCTCTTCTATAAATCCCAAGATTACTTTTCCCGTCTCTTAAGACTGTAAACTGGGTAATATGCTCTGAATGAAAGGCCATGGTGGGTTACTCTGTGTGAGACATAAAAGCAACATCATCTGGCATAACCCACTCCTGGAACTCCAGATCCTTGGGTTGTGAGTGAACATTGCAATTTGAAGCCCTGGAGTAAATTATTTTAAAGTACATTTTCTGCAAACACTATGGCTTTTGTTTCTGGCATGCTCCTCTTACAATCTTCAGTTCAGAAGAAATACTGAACTCAGCTTTGAGCTTTTCTCTTACCCGATCCCTAATATGTTATCAAATAGCCCTGTCGCTTGTGTAATTAATCCTTTTTATTTTTCTTTAGCTCATGTGAGGATTTTCTCTTAAATTGGAAAAGTAATATATTTATAGATTAAGTCATTTGTGATTTTACTAATTTCTGGGTCAGGTTCTTCTATCTTTTATAATACACTGGTGATGCTGAGAACTTTCCAGCAATGTTTCAAAGGAAAAAAACCTATGATCTTAATTGCAAAGTACACATTGAAGACTTCTAACTAGATACTGTGTTGGGTGCCACACAGAACGCAGACAAGCATTGTTTATACCCTCAAGGAATTTATATTCTTGCAGGCAAATCCGCAAATTGCTGCTGTGAAAGGCATACTGACATCGTGTTGCTGGAGTTCAGAGTTAAGGGGACTGCAGGTGTTGGAGTCCTGCGGAGGTGAGATCATTAGCTGCTTCCTCTCTCAGAGAGCTGCTGCCTGCAGGGACATTATGCTCTGTGGAGACTTGGGAATCTCTAAGTGTATTCATATTTTTCTTGCTCTTGCTATCGTAGAGGAAGAGTTCACGCTCTTATCAAAGTCTCCTGCCTTCAAAAATTCAGCATCCAATCTCTTCATGCATTCAGTAGGAATAAAGGAATTAGCAGCTTTATGGAGGTGAAATCGACTTTATGTTCACCTGTTATTTGGTTTCTCTGTAACACTGATGTGGTTAGCATTCTCTGCTCCTGGGTGAGTCTACGGTCATCTTGCTTGCATGCATTACCCCTCGTGTGTGCCCCTTCCCCTTGGGCTGCCTTTCCTCTGTCCACATTGAAGTTTCCTTTTCTTTCATCCAACCCCAATTTTGCGATTTCCAAAGACCAGGAACTAGGCCGGCCTCTTTTCTCTCCCATTTTTTTCCTTTCCCTAGGTAATTTACTCAATTTTAATAATTTTACATGCCACCTCATAATGATAGCTCCCAAACTTATCTCTCTAAGCTAGATCTTTCCTTTGGGCTTTCATCTTACTTATCCAATTGCCTAGTTACTATTTCCGTTTGTATATCTCACAGACACCTGAGACATAATCATCCAAAATGGAATGTTTGTTTTCCACCTCCCCCACCCCACTGTTGCTGATCTCAGTATTGGCTCTAACAACCAACCGCCCAGTTGCTCAAGTCAGAGGTTGAGGTCTTAACTGTGATTCGTCCCCTCCCCACATATGATCATCAGTGATCCTGGTGGATCTGCCCAGTGAATGTCTTCAACCGGACCATTTCTCACCGTCTCTACTTACCATGCCCTTGGCTGTGGCGCCATCATGATCATCATCTAGATCAATGCAACTGCCCTCCCTTCTCATACCTCAATCCACGCTCCACACAGCAGTGGTGATCCTAGCAGGCGAATCTCACAGTTCTGTTTCACCCTACAAAAATCCTTTCCATGCCATTCTTTCTCCTGTATCCACCCCTCTGTATTAGCAAAAAGGAAAAACAAACTCTGTTTTTTGTCCCCTCTTTTCCCCATGTGCAGACACTTAACCATTCCTCTTTCTTGTTTGGGATTCTGCTGTTTCGATTTTCTTCCTATCTCATGAAGTTACTAAGGGGATTTCCAAAACAAAGACAACTTTCTCTTTGAGGGAGATTTTGAATATTTTTTGAATAATAAATTGTTCATCTCATCAAAAATGGGAAGGAATTGTAAGGGTCCTTTAAAAGGTGGTGAGATTTTTGGCAGACAGAGATGCTCAGGAATCATGTCACATGGAGAGAGATTAACCAGGACTGACATTTGCAAGTGTAATGTTGGTTTGAGGAAGAATGAGAGGCTTTGCTTAGCTGGGAGAATAGCGTGCCTGTGGGGTACATGGAAGATCCCTGGAAGGGTAAATTGTGCCTTACTGTGGCATCCTCCCTGACTGAGAAATTTGAATCAGGTACAACAGGAAAAGTTGGAAGCCACTAAAGAGATTTTGAGCTTAGATATGATGCAGTGAATGTTGCACTTTAGAAATGCCAGGCTGGCATTATTGGCAGGGATGCATTGGGACAGATTGGGATGGGGAAGTCAGATGGTAGGGAATTCAATAAAGAGACTAGTCCACCTATACAGGTGAGAAATACTGAAAGCCTAAGCTAGAATGGCAGCCGGGGTCACTTTATTTGCTTTAAATATTATCATGCTGAGCTAAGTATCTGTTTTCATTGATCCGCTTCTTCCGTCTGGTTTAATACAGATGCTACCAGCCCTTCAGATACTTGCTTTAGATTAAAAATTCCCAGATACTACAGCCTTTCTTCACATGCCCTCCCGTTTCCATCTGTCCCTCTGAAGGCCACCTGTTTGTCAATGTCCTGCCTAAATTGTAGGGCTCAGAATTAAGCCAATTCTTTACATGTGGTCTTCCTAGAATAGGCTCTCACAATTACTCTCTCCACATAAATCGTATTATGTCTCTGATCACCTCATCTGCTATGTGATATGGATATGTCTATATGGAAGCGATATTCTTGATAGACAACAGCTGCCCAGCAAGGAGGTAAGAATTATCTGCTTCTCAATCATTTGTCATGACAACTTAGCTAGTGTTTTCTCTGACTTTGCTTGTCTTTTCTACTTGCTGCAAACCATCCTGTCTTCTGTCTCTATTTTACATGTTTCAGTTTGGGGAGCATTAGCAGTGTTTGCCTTATGCAAAATCTAGTGTTTATAATAAATTCATTCAACAAGTTGTTATCAATTGCCTACCACATCCAGGTACTGTTCTTGCGGCCTGAGATACATCAAGAAACATGATATTAAATGTTCCTGCCTTCCATTCACCACTGTTTCATGGGTCACTCTCTGGTTAACAAGTACCATCAGAGGAGCATTTATTCACTACAGTAATGATGTCAAAGCTACTGGTTCCGATGGAAGGTGTTTCAAGGACAGCAGATTCTGTAATATGAGTGAAAACTTCTTGACTTTGGTTCAATTCTCCCTAATATTGTCCCTTTCCTTCATTTAAATTTCACCATTCTTGGGGTGGGGAGGAAGAAGAGGTGTTAGCCTGGCTCTCATATGGAAATTAATTGATGTTCTTCCTCACAGTGGGCTAGATAATTTAAAAATTAATGTACTGTGCAGAGAGCAGTACCTAAAGGTTGCAGAGGCTGACTGGTGAGCTGCAGGCATTTGAGTCTGCCAAGCAGAATGAGAAATAGATAAAGCTAATTAGAGACCTAGTAAAAATGAATTAGTGGTGTTGAAAAAGCAAATTAAGATGCAGACAATCAATCTAATTTCAGGGTCTCTGGTGAGTGGTAAAGCTTAATCCTTCTTGTATTTGATGAAGGCATGTATTAATTAAAAATATTTATATAGGCCAGGTGAGGTGGCTCATGCCTATAATCCTAGCACTCTGGAAGGTCGAGGCGGGCGGATCATTTGAGCTCAGGAGTTCGAGACCCACCTGAGCAACAGCGAGACCTCATCCCTATTAAACATAGAAAGAAATTATGCGGACAGCTCAAAATATATATAGAAAAATTAGCTGGGCATGGTGGCACATGCCAGCAGTCCTAGCTACTTGGGAGGCTGAGGCAGGAGGATTGCCTGAGCCCAGGAGTCTGAGGTGGCTGTGAGCAAGGCTGACACCACGGCACTCTAGCCCAGGCAACAGAGTGAGACTCGGTCTCAAAAAAAAAAAAAAAAAATTTATATAAAAACAAGTCCGTATGAGGTCTTTATGACCAGAGGAATCAACTTCAATTGGTTTGACTCTCAGAAGATGGCCATGATTTTGCGGTGAAAGGCGAGACCTGCCTTCACACAACTAAATTAGAGCCTATTTTCCTAAAATATATTTTGCCAGCGAGAGAGAATGTTTGCTTCCCTTCCTTTCAGTTTTGTTTTCCTTCATTTTCTCTTCTGGCTTCCTGTGACCAATTCCAAACCATCCATCCTGCTTCCTTTCATTCCGTGGTCCTCGGTGCAGAGGTGGTAGCTAAGCACCAAAGCAGAGAACAGAGCTGGGTTTTGGAGAGAAAAGAAGCCAAGTGAGCAGAGAGGTCACGAGCTAGGGGAGGGGAAGAGGCACTTACAGTAGGAGGCAGAGACACCTAGTAAAAGCACAAAGAAGGAATAACGCAAGGATTTGGAGTCCTGTGAGTGTCAGCCACTGTGAAACTTCTAGATCAATGAAAGAATGGGTTATCGTATAATAATTGACTATCTGTTAGCATTGTGCTTCTTTCTACCCAATATATTGGGTAAGAGGATTACTACACAGTAGGTTTCCCCTTTTCATATCTCTCTCTCTTACCCAACCTCTGACAGGGGCTCAGAGAATAACTCACCAGGGAGGCCACAGGGAGCTGCATCCTGTGCACTGTCCCTTCTGGAGTTAAAGAAAGTCAAATAGTTTTGCAGCACTGGAATAAATGGAGCGCAAGAGGCCAGTTCTGCTGCTGTATCTCACTGCCCTACTTTACAGCAGAAATGGGATTCAGTCAGAGGCTGGAATCAAAGCAAATCTTCCTGGCCAGCTGCAAGTCTCGCTTGAGTCTAGCTGCTGCTAATATTATAATGATGGCAGGAAGAATGGTTGATGGCAACATGTAGAGTTTTATTCTGTCAAACTCATTTTTTTAACTGAAAATGTTATACAACACACAGGAAAAAGTAAAAAAAGAACTTAAAAAAAAGTAGACATATAATGAAAAGCCAGTCTTCCCTTATTCTCTCAATGCAGGTTTCATTTCCACAGATGGAAGATGGTTCACAGAGGAGACAGAAGGGGAAATAAATAAGAAAAGTGACATGTAGCCCTGGGAAAACACTGAGCATCTGCGGTTCAGGGTGATCAGTGTGATAGGATGCAATCAAAGTGGAGGAGGCTTTCATATTCTCCTGGGAACAAAGGACTGTCATTAGAGCAGGACAGAGTCCTGGCCTGGGTGGACCCTGATCTTATGGCAGAGGCCTGGCACGTTTCTGGTCACCACCTGTGGCAATGCTGTTAGGGAAAGGCCACCATTCGTGTCTGTCAGTTGTCTCTGTCTCTGTAGAAGTGTTGGACATACTTTACCAGGTCGCCTCCTCCTTGTTCTGTGCCCCAGGATTACAGGCAATGGAGGTTTCCTACTCTGTGAATTTGACACCTGAGCATTTTCAGTTTAGCACTTTATTTTATACTTAGTTTATGTAACAACAACTATGAACAAGCCAGCAATTATTTATTGAAAGCCTGTTGTTTCAAGCTTATGTATATATGTTTTCTAGCCTATTTTATATGTTTATACACACACACACACACACACACACACACACATATGTATATATATTCCTCCAAGGCAGAGTTAGCGGTCCCTGTAACATGTCCCAGAGAACTCTGTATTTCCCCTCTTGGCATTTATTATGCTGCATTTTAATTCTCTCTCTCTCCATATATGTGTGTGTGTGTGTGTGTGTGTGTGTGTGTGTACAGTCTACATATACTACAACTGTATGTTAATATATAGTATATATTAGCAGTCCCCAGCCTTTTTGGCACCAGGGACTGGTTTCAAGGAAGACAAGTTTTCCATGGACAGGGGGTAGGGGGGATGGTTTCAGGATGATTCAAGCACATTACGTTTATTCTGTACTTTATTTCTATACTTACTACATTATAATACATAATGAAATAATCATACAAACCTCTCTGCTAATGATAATCTGTATTTGCAGCCGCTCCCACCGTTAGCATCACAGCCTCAGCCCCACTGCAGATCATCAGGCATTAGATTCTCATAAGTGGCAGCAACCTAGATCCTTCGCATGTGCACTTCGCAGTAGGGTTTGAGCTCCTGTGAGAATCTAATGATGCTGCTGATCTGACAGGAGGCGGAGCTGAGGCGGTGATGTGAGCAGTGGGGAGAAGCTGTAAATACCTGCCACTCACCTCCTGCTGTGTGGCCCAGTTCCTAAGAAGCCACAGACAGGTACTGGTCTGCAGCCCGGAGGTTGGGGACCATAGATATATATCATACACACGCACACACACACACACACACACACACACACACACATACATACATACATTTATATAATTAGCACCTCAAGTGCTTTTCATTTGTCCTCATGGGTCTGGGGAGATTATTTTCTTTGTCTCTCACAGCATTTAATTTACCTGGGAGAAAGGCTTATTCCCTGTGCAGGTCACAGCCGTTGTGTAGAGTCTGAAGATCTCAGGCTGCTTTGTCCACTTTATGTCTGGAAGCTCCCTCTGAGACGGGAGCCAGTGCAGATGGACAGTGTGGGTGGAATAACCCTACAGATGAGCCACACTGCTGATGGACCATGGCATTATTTCTATATTTGTGTTACTTTTATGCCTCTTTATGTATGCATGTATATAAATAATGCTACTGCTCTGGGTCAACTCTGAGATGTAAAGGTATCTGCCAGGAGATTGGCAGATGACTCAAGAACCTAAAACTTTTTTTATTTTGCAATTTCCCTGGGGCCTTCTACAGCTTTAGAGCAGAAGAGAAAGACAGTTTATATCAATGCACAGGAAACATCCATCCTGAATTGCTATTTAAAATTTAGAGATGGCTGCAGCCTGTTTTCAGCATTGCCAAGTGTCTTCCAGTTTGCATTACTGCTGGGGGTGGGGTTTATGTTCCCCAGCATTCTGCCCTTACATCCTGCTCTTTGCTGCTGTGACGACCTCATATATTTCTGTAGCTCTGCTGCTCGGGCCACCACGTCCCCTTTAGTCAGCTAAGTCTGATGATTCCGACAGAGAATTAACCAGCCTGAGGCAGCCAGTGAGTTTCCTTTGTTCCTCCAGATCCATTATTTCCCCTGCCTTTACCCTAGGAAGCTGACCTTGACAGATTACACAACCTCTGGACGCTGTTGCTCATTGGTTTCCTGTTGGGGCCACTAGAGATGTGAGATCATTGGGTGGGAACAGAGAGGCTGGGGTCACCACAGCCACAACAGGGCGGCCTCTCTCCTATGGTTCTCCCTAGCACCTGACAATGTTCCCTCTTGCCCCAGCCTCTCCAGCGGCTTCCCACTGCTGCTAAGCCTGGGGTGCTCCATTGACCCTGACTGGCTTCCTTCAACCAGGCCCCACATCTGTGAATAGTCCCTTGATTAAACATCCTTTGTTGCTACAATGAGTATCCATCTGTGTCCTGCCAAGGCCCTGAGTGATAATTACTCCTTAGGAAAATGACTATGTTGTAGCTTCCACACAGCAGCCAACTCCAGAACAGAATGAATAAAATCCATAAAACAGTAGGAGGTCTTTTCCTCCTGAAGAGTCCTGAACTAGCACCTCTGATGCCCTCACATCTGGATTTATGATTGAGATTGTACACACACACACACACACACACACACACACACACACAGAGTTTTCTAAGTACAGTCAGTTCTGATTGACCTCTTCCTCTGCTCATTCTCTGTTGCATGTAATTATGTTTTTTTATTGTAAGCCAAGCTCGGAAGCCCTGATATCATTTTGCTGTAAGATAATATCCAGGGGCTAGAGGGGTGGGGGAAAGCGAAGTTATTTTTTAATGGGTACAGAGTTTCAATTGGGGCAGATGAAAAAGTTACTGTGATGGATCATTTCACAACAATGTGAGTGTACTTAATGCTGCTGCACTGGATATTTAAAAATGATTCCATGATTTAAAAATGATAAAATAACAAACAGCATTTAAAACCCAACTCACATTATAACATGTGATACAAAGAGGGCTACTAACCCATCAAGAATTCCAGTAAAACCGTGGATTTTGTTTCTCATTGTGACTGCATTATCTTTATCAAGTGACTTTGGGGGAGCCATTTACCCTCTTTATGCCTCAGTTTTTCCACCTACAAAGTGAGACGAATCATTTTGGTGGACTGATGTTTCCTGGGGTGGTAGGAAAGTCATGCTGTGGTGTGGGTTTTTTACTGAGGCGTGTGCTGTTATGCAGATGGCCACTGCAGGGTCCCAGTCCTCACCCACCATGGCTGGTTTACTCATTGACTCTTATTCCTCAATGAACCGATCATCAGAGGTCTGTTTCATCCTATGACCATCAAATGGCACTGTGGGGACACGCTGTATTGGAGAATGTCAATCATTTGCAGTCTGTTGAGTCTTCCCAAGCCCATCCACCTGGTTTTCCTGAAGCAAGACTTCTTTAACATCAGGCACACAGAAAAGAAACCCATTTATTGGAGTAATAGACAAAAACAAACAAACACACAAAAGCAAAAAGGCAGAAATGATCTCTATTTCCAGAGCCTCATTTCCTGGTTCCCAGCTCCCTTGGGCAGGGTTTGGTTGCACTCCAGAATGATGTGGCTTTCAGAGGAGGACAAGATAATGCTGCTCATAACCATGATTTGCATACATTGAGGGTCTCCATATTTTCCATCCCAGGGAGTGCTGGAGGAATAAGACAAGGTCCTTGGGCTAAGTGAAGAGATGGAGTTAATACCAAGTGCACCCAGCCGAATCTGTGTCTCAAGCTCAAAATTTTTACCACATTTCTTTTAACTGTTGTCAGTTGTCATCAAAGCAGCGCTATTTAATAGCTTTTCACTGGTCTTTCTCTTTCATGGCTATTACATTGGCAGTTGGGACGTAAACATGTGTATGTGTATTTCCTTCTAAGACTTACAGAGTGGAGAGTGGAAGAGGCAGGAGAGAGCACTGATGACTATTGGCCCAAATACCTCATGTTGCTTAGAAAGACAAGTTGGAGACACCATGTTATTTTGCTTGAGCTCTATTTCTCCATGCAAAGCCATTTTGGGATTGTGGATCTTGAGAGAAAACTAAGTAAATTCTGAACATTAGATATTTCCTCTATTTCTCCTTTTCTTTTCTTCTTCCTTCTTCCATTTCCTCTTTTCACATTTTTCTTTTTCTCTTTCCTCTCACCGTTATTCCTTGGCCTCTTTTTCTTCTTGTGTATTTTCTTTTTAAAAGGGAGCAAAAGCTGTGTGTAGTAAAAAACATCTCAAAACACAGTTGAACTATGCTTCACTTCTTTTTCTCTCTAATCCCAATTGCCGAGGGTAGATAATCACAGATAGACTTTCAGGAAATATCTGCTGCATGCTCTCACTCTCGAAGCTTTTCTGCTTTATTTGCCATATTGAGATATGTGCATTGCTGTCCTGTGCTCAAAATCATCCTAATGCACCAACCATTCAGCATAGGCACTGCTGGTGTTCATAGGCAGCAGTGGCTCATTGCTTCACATCATCTCCAGTAGAAATAAGTGTGGAGTTCAGTTTGAGTGAGTGCTAGCTTTAGCTTTAAGGACTGGATCAGTACTAAAACACAGACTAATTATTGAGCAAGATTTGGTGTCTCTGAATAACTAAATACATTTCAGGTTAAATGGTAAACTCAACAAATGTTTGAATAACTATTACTATGTGTTAGTTTAGTTTCTAAGGCTTTGGCTATAGCAATGAAGAAAATATAGTCTCCACCCACGTAGAACTAAGGGCAGAACCTGTGTATCTTCTACTCAAGATATCTCATTATCAAAGATAGAAATACATCTGTCTGTTAATACATTAAAGGAAAAGATAAAATTAGTTAGCAATGGCCCTGTGGTGTTCTCTGAAGTGGTGTTTTTGTCCAGATACCAGGTCTAATTCTCAGCTCCTCTTTTGATAGAGCAAACACAAAGGAGATGGCAGGGTAGAAGTCAGCAAGACAGGGATGTTGAGATGCTTGATGTTTTCTGAAAAAGCCATTGGAACACTTGAGGATACAGAGTTGGCAGGAAAGGGAAGATATAAGCAAAACAAATGGTCTAAATTGTATAGTGTATAGAAATTCATTCTCAGTGCCCCAATTTTTACCTATCTAACAGAGGGTGATGCCAATGTCAAAACTAAAGTTACAATAGGTTAAGTGACTTTTCCAAAGCCACAAGAATAATATGTGGCAGAAGTAGGTCAAGAACTCAAGAATCTCTGGGTCTAGCATGAGTCCCCTTTCCCTAACACCATACCACCTCTCCTTCAGCTGTTGACTAGAGAACCATCAAGAAAAGAAATAATAGAAACTGTTATGCTTTGTGAGATTTCATTGAATTGACCAAGTAATCAATACAAATATGTTATTTTGCCTTCCTGATCTATTAAAATTATGCAATCTATTAAATAGGTACAAAAAACTTATGACATCTCAATATGTACTGACAGGTCTACATGGAAGTACTTAAATTTCTTGAAGAATTCAGTCTGGAAAAATTCTCCTAGTAGCAACAATTCAGCTCCAAAAATTTGTCTCATCAGTAGGTTATAAACACAATGACACAAGAAGGCTAGCTACATGTGACCAAATATTAAATCTGAATTGACCAAGAAGTCCTTGAAATTGTCTGAGAAAACCCAGAAAGTGACCATGTCAATTGTCTGATATCATGTGGAAATTATCACTCTTAATCAAGAGCAAGTTAATTTTAGTTTTCATACCTTTGGGTTTTGTGCACTATTGTGATTGGAAAAGCCATGTATAGTACATATTTGACATCACATGCCTTTACCCTGAAATAGATCATACGCACATAGCAGACTAAGTACATCCATACTAGCTGGGAGGTCCCCGAGTTCCCTGATGTGTTAGCTGCTTTCTGTATCTCTCTATGCTTTAGCGGGTTCTATGAGCATGAGTTGTCCTCTGTGCAGTGTGAGACAGATACGCTGGGGAGTTTACATCCCTGAGAGCAGCCCTCAACAGAAGCTGTTGAATAAACACCGCCCATGTCTTTTCTATTTATGGTACAATTCTGAGGTCTAATCTCTCAAGAGTTCCCGATGGAATTGTGGCTCTGTTGCCCTCAGCAGTAACTCTCTTATGAAAAAAACCTATTATTAGCTTTTCCTCTTTCTCATTGTACTTATCCACTCTTCCTAAAAACACTTCACAATAAACTACTTGCACCCACATCCTTGTCTTAGAGTCTGTTTGCAGGACCCTAAACTAGGACAACCAAGTCCCAGTTAGTTCATCAGACTGTTAATCAGAGGTCCAATTGGGTCTTTTGAACGATCAGTATTAGATTGCTCTGAAGATTAAGAGATACATCACATAGAAAAACTCAACACATTCATTGAGTAAAGCCTCAATAAATTCCAGAGAGAGACAGGAAATATGTACTCTTGTGTATTCCATAGAAAGATTTGTGGGATATATATATATAAGAAGAGGGTGTCTGCAATCATAGTTGGAGAAGGAAAGTCACTAATTTTAGTTATAATGTCATAAAAGCACCACATATTTTGAATGACGAACAGGCTCTCAAAAGCCTTTTAGCATGTGTTTTATATGTAGAAAAAATAAAACTGACTTATGATTTTCCTTAATGCTTTGATAGAATCTTTTTTGTGTTTCTAGTTAGCAAGCGATGATAAATGAAAATTAAATGGTTGGCACGTTTATTCATATCCTATTGCTACTATAACAAATTATCACAAATTTACTTGCTAAAACAACACAAATTTATCATCATAGATTCTGTAGTTCAAGAGTCTGACGTGGGTCTCATTAGGCTAAAGTCAAGGTGTCAGCAGGGCTGTGTTCTTTTCTGAAGTCTCTAGGGAAGAATCTTTCCTCAACTTTTCCGGCTTCTAGAGGCTACCCAGATTCCTTAGGTAGTGACCTCTTCCTCCATCTTCAAAGCTAACAATGCTATGTCTCTATGATATTTCCTTAGTCATACATCTCTGCCTCACTACATCCAGGAAATGTTCTCTGTTTTTATGAAATTATATGATAGATTACAACCATCTGGATAATCCAGAATAATCTCAAAATAACCTCAATTACCGTGTAAAGTCTCTTTAAATTTTTAACTAATTAGTCAATTTAAATTGCAAATAAAATTTGTATATATTTATGGTGTACAGTATGATGGGTTTTGATATATGTCCACATGGTGTAATGTCCAAATCAAGCTAATTAACATATGCATCACCTCACCATAGTTTTGTTTTCTTTTTTTTCCTTTTGGTGTTAAGAAAACTTAAAATCCTCTCTCTTGGTAATTTCCAAGTATATGATACATTGTTATTAATTATAGTCACCATGTTGTACATTAGATCTCTTGAACTTATTCCTCTTAACTGAAATTTTGTATCATTTGACCCATATCTTGCAAAGTCCCTTTTGCCATGTAAGTTAACATTCTCAGGGTCCAGGGATTTGGAGGATCATTATTCTGCCTACCACAGTACCTATTACTAGTAATTTAAAATTTGTAAAGAGTCGCAGAGGATCTCTTTAGTTTGTTGATTGCTCTTATTGTTTTCTTTTAAGGAATGTAGAAAATGTGTATGTTTATTTTTATTTTATTTTATTTTTGAGACAAGGTCTCACTCTGTGCCAAGCTAGAGTGCAGTGGCATCACCATAGTTCACTGTACCTTCAGACTCCGGGGTTTAAGCAATCCTCCTACATCAGCCTCCCAAGTAGCTGGGACTACAGGCAAACATCACCATCCCTGGCTCATTTTTTGGGGTTTTTTTTTTTTTTTTATAGAGTTGCGGGTCTTACTGTATTGCTCAGGCTGGTCTTGAACTTCTGGCCTCAAGTGACCCTCTTGCCTCAGCCTTCCAAAGTGCTGGGATTATAGGTATGAGCCATGTCACCTAGCTGCAATTGTGTGTGCTTTTTTTAAAAGGCTTTAATAGGTTCATTCTCAAGTTGAGCATCCCAACCCTTTTTTAAGCATTTTTTTATTGTACTCTAATTTACACTAAGTATACAGCTCAATGAATTTCCAAAAGGTGAACACAACTGGAAACTGCCACCCAGATGAAGAAATAGGACACATCTAGCATCTTGAAGCCCTCCTCATTCCCTCCCCTACTCATGAGTCCCTAATCCCCCAAAGAAACCACTATCTTAATTTCTATCAGCATAGGTTACTTCTTCCTCATGATTTGATACAAACAGAATTGTTCAATATGTATTCTTTAGTGTCTGACTTCTTTCACTCAACTGTCATGTTTGAGAGAGTTTTCCATTTTATAGTGGACAGCAGTAACTTGTTCATTCTCATTGTTACATAGTATTTCCTTTTATGAACATGCCATAATTTATTCATCCATTCTGTTGTGGACATTTGTGTTGTTTCAGTTTTTAGCCATTGAAGCTGTAGCTATTGCGAATTTTCTAATATAACTTTTGACAACTATATATGTACGTTTCTGTTGGGTACGGACCTAGAGGCGAAATCACTGGGACATAAGGTGTGCCTCGGTCCAACTTTGAAAAACACTGCTGAACAGTTTTCCAAGTGTTTGCACCAGTTTATACACCATACACCAATCATTAATGGGCATCCCAGTTCCACAGCCTCACTAACACTTGGCATGGTCAGTCTTTTAAAAAAGTTTTAACCAGTCTGGTGACTGCGTACTGCTATATCTCTCTGAGGTTTGTTTGTTTGTTTCTGTTGTTAAGGTAGAATTTATATGCGGTGAAATGCACAAATACTAAGGTACAATTCAATAAATTTTTTCAAACCTAAACTTGTTTGAGTTTTAGGGTTTTGAGTTGTTTGTGAATTTTTCTATCAAGAGAGTTTGGGGGAATTAAATCTCTTGTGGCTGAAGAGGGAAAACTGTATTTAGTTTGTGCTCCCAGCCCCTTCCTTCTGGTGGCAGGAGTAACACACAGGCACTGGCAGGTTATGCAAGCAGGGTCTCTGGACTGCCGATTGCCCCAGTTAGTATGTGTTACCTGCCTCAGAGGACACTTCCCTACTCACCTGAGGGGCAGTGATCCAGAAAGAGGAAAGGCAGACCACTAGCTTTGAGTCTCAGAAACATTATATAGTAGCGCAGCTGCAGAGAGTCTGCCTGTTCTGCCCTGAGCTCTTGCTGCTGGTGCCACACAGCAAATATGTGACAAGAATGAACCCAAGAGTAGTCAGACTTCAGAGTAGCCTCTTTCCTGGTTCTCATTGCTCTTGTCACATTCCTGTATGAGTCATGCACAGTTAGGTGTTTATGCCATGGTTAAAACACATTCTCCTCCGTGGCCAGGCGCACACAATTCCTGATGCTTCATACTTAGTTTCACCACAGGAAATGTACCAACCACTTGTAATTTATCTGCAAATAAAGAAGATGGGGAAAAAAACCCAGTTGGCTTGTACAAAGATAGTGGCTTGGATGTTCTTTGTCTAATGAAACATTCTCAACTTTCCTTTCAGTAATATATGTCAGTCACTCACGGGGGCTAGGTGGTGTGGATAATTGGCTCTGCTAGGATTAGGCAAATTAAGCTGAATCTTGTTTATTTCCACCTATAAAAGAGAAAGCTTATGGTGCAAAATTTTAGCAAGTCTGTTTCTTCTTCATCCAGGAATATTCTTACTAATGATGAAATGACACTCATGGAGCTACGAAGAAAGATTCAATGATCACAAGCTACAAGTCTGTCTGATGTAAGGTCTCCCATTTAGAAGGCTCAAAGGACTGTGGCCCCCAATAACCCTGATACATTCAGTATTTCTACCCAAGAAGCCAGAAAGTGGCCTGGGCATTGGCAGGGACCACACTACTTAATTAAAGTTCAATGTCCACACTGATGGGACCCAAGTGCTGCCATTCTCAGATCATAGCTCCCAAGGCCACTGTGGTCATCACCTTCTCCTTGGTCAAAGGAGAGAGAGCCTATAGAATGGTTATGGGACAGGTCAGGAAGTGGAACATTTTGCTTCATCCCAATCCCATTGGCTGGAACTCAGTCATGTGGCCACACTTACCATAAGGGAGGCTTGGAAATGTAGTCTAGCCCTGTGTCTGGGAAAGAGGAGAATATGGATTTTGATGACCTTGTCAGTCTCATATATAGATGGCACGTAGCTTGCCTCAGGGTAACCTTTTTCATGTTCATGGGATTTATAGTAGAAGCCATAGTAAGGCAGCAATGTAGGTAAAAATTAGAGGCTCTAAAATAATGTTCATCAAGTGCTTTTAGTCCTGTTGCTTAAAATCAGTTTCTAGACATCTTGAATGCATAGACCCTGTAGTAGGCATTTATTCAGTCTGTTTCTCAATTTACTTGGCAATCTATCTGGACTCCTAAATGTGACTGGATCTTTTTACATCCCTGTTGGTCATGACCTGGTTTCAAAAGTCCAAGTGGTCCCCAGACACTTGAAGGGTGAACCCATCCTAGGGTTGCCTGACCCCAGAGTTAAATCTTGAGCTGGTTCTAGGGTCCTGGGAAGAATGCATTTTCTAAGATTCCAAGGGCTTGTGGCTAAGCCCTTCTGATATTGACAATAACAGAGGTTCAGCAGTGTGGCCTCTAAGAGGTGACAAGCATTGGGTCTGCTGGGGGACTGAAACTCTCTGGCCACAGCAATCTTAAATGCAACACACATAAATCAGCCCACAATTCATATGCAAAAAAATATGATTTTGTCTTCAAATTTAATTTTAATTTTGAAGACCCCCACCCCCGACATTCCCCCAGGTGGTTGAGATAATATCAGTTCATTGGTCTAGTTACCAGGAGTGGTCATGAAATCAGGTTGCTCTGGGGAAAGCAGGCTTGAAGAATGACAATGTCTGTGGTTATTCAGATTTGCTTCTAAGCATCTTCTCATTGTTCTCTCTTTCCCCTTTCCGCTGTAGGAGCTTTCTCTCTGCTTTTCCTGTGCCACATGGGAAGGCAAGGGATCATTCTGCCCCCTCCTTCTCAGGCTAGGAATAAGAAATCCCTATATGTCCGGCTATGGCTCATCCACCTAAACTCCCTCTGCAGCTGTTTCCCCTTGCCTGGGGGCCTCCCTCCTCTTAGTGGCACTGCCTGGGAAGCAGGGCAAGACCCTCCGCTGTGGCCCACCTGTGCCTCTGCTCATGATTTCTCTTCCGATTGCCCTCCTCGCAACCTGGAAGCTTTTCTTCTAGTTCCCCAGGAAAATCCCTTTCTCCTAAAGCCTGCTGCTGTCACTCATAGGTGTCTCCATGTTCCTTCAAAGGCTTCACTTTTGGAAGACAAAGGTCCAAAGAGGTTAGTGCTATTTTTTTATTTCTCCGTATTCTACTCTGTAACTTCACCCTCCCAGTAGAATGAGAATAAAGTTTAACAGCCTTATGGGTTGGAAAGGTGAAGGAAAAAGGAAAAGGAAAAGCGGTGAAGGAGAAACTGATAATCCCCGCCACTTGATCTATTAGAATCATATTCTACAGCAATAATTCACCTACCTACCTATCCATCCTTGCAACACACAAACACATACACACAAAGAAAGCAAGCAAACATATTTCCCTGCTATGGCATTTAAAGTGGATGCGTGTGAGCCTCCGCATTTCAAATTGTTTCTATTCAGCTACATGGACACAGGCTGAAATAAATAGTAGATAATTTTGTAGGAAAATTTGCCCACGACTTGGAAATGGGAATGAAATTACAAGAGTCCTTTCCTTGGAGGACAAAACATAGTCTACTGAACTCTTGGAGGATCATCAAATACTATAGGGGTATGCAACTTTTCATTGATTTTTCTGTTGACTATTTTACAATTCTGTAGGGATAAAAGTTAATGTGTAGAAAACAATTTTTGTGGATAGCAATGCAAATGAATTTTTATTGGTAAAGATACAATTGACTTCTGTCAACTTGACAGGATAACCCTAACACCATTATATTGTATTTTCCAAGAGTACAGTATCTACATTCACATCTATTAATGTTAGAAAATCCATTTCTTCATTCCTGTCTCTCTATATACATATATCTACATCTTTCTATATTTATTCCTCAGATTCTGCTTTGACTTAGTCTTTACATATTACTCTTTATTAGTTAATAAGTTGAATGAAATGTTTTATGTGTTCATTTTATATTTATATGAAGGTCAAGTTTTTTATTTTTTGAATATTGTGCATTAGTCATTTATAGGATAAGCTATTCTTTGGTATCTAAGTGGCCACTCTCATTCGCTCTTTGACTCATATTCCAGATAGTTTCTCAGGGTTTTCCACATTTCACTTAGTCTTCACAATTGTCTTCACCATAATAGGTAATTAAATTTCTGTTTTATGCATTAAAGCTGTTTCAAGGATGGTTTAGCTGTAGTTCAAGGTAGTTAAAAAGCACTCCGTAATAGAGCTTGGATTTCAATAAATTTCGAGCTTCCTTCCAACCCCTTGTGCCTCCATTGTATTACTGTGGATCATTTTGAAGTCTAAATTGCTGAAGACTAGATAGTCTTCCTATAAAAATTAAAGTATTGGAAGAACTTATGCTCCTCATTTTAAGCCTTTTTAAGGAAAGGCAAACTGTTAACTTTGGAAGTTTAAATTTAAAGCAAAATAAAACAAGCAAAACAAAAAAAAATCCCACAAAATTATAATAATAGAAAGCAAACCAACAACAACAAAAATTCAAAGCAATGTTTGCATTCTTATTATATAGAGGATAGGCTATAGGATGTTGAATATGGATGTCAGTTGCAGGAAGGAATATTTGGTATTTAAGAGGCTAATGATCACCAGGCTAGTGGAGGAGATGGAGACAAGGCATGGACTTGTAAAATTAAAAGCATCCATTATATCAAAATATTTGAACAGCATTATTTTCAAAAACTAATAGATAAATCATCATGATTAATTAGTAATTGGTGATCAAATGAATTTTTCTTCTGTTTGGTGGGGAGGAAAAGCATAGAAGATAATGTTTTATAACAGTCTAGTATTCAGGTTCAAAGTTGGTCAAGTTCATCTTATTTTCCTTTTTCTCACCTTTCCAAACCATAAGGCAGCCATGTTTCAAAGTCGAATGGCTCCAGCACTGCTGTACTTATTATGTACATAAGCATTCTTGCTCTCTTCAGACTGGCTTGACTTCCATTGATTTTTTTTTTTTCTTCCTACCTTTAACTATTGTTTCATGACACTTTGAAGAGCTGCTATAAATATTTTTTTCTTGAATTTCCAAATCCAGTAAGTGTGTTCAATGAGTAGAGCTAAGGGCAGGACTCACTTTGTAATTTGCAGACACAGTACAAATGAAAATGTGGACACTATGTTCCAACAAGAAACAGAACGTCATTAGCACCCCAGAACTTCCAGCCTGTTTCCTGCAGTCCCAGCTTTCCGAAGGAGAGCTACTATCCTGACTTCCAACAGCAGAGGTTAGCCTGGCCTCTTTACAACTTTATATTAATGGAATCTTGCAGGATGTCTGGCTTCTTTTGTTCAATATGATTGTGAGACATTTCCATATTGTGTGTAATTTTAATTTGTTTATTCTTATTGTTAAATGTCATTCATTTCCTAAAATCTTAAAATTATTATTACTACTAGTATCATAGTCAGTTTCCTTTTTCTCAAATCACACACACACACACACACACACATACATATTGTGATGAATTGAGTCCGCTCTGAATACAGACGGGAAAGATAGGGTTGTATATTAACTGGGTTTTGACCTTTAACTAGGGTGTCAGTTGTCCAGTAACTGTGATGAGTTAAATTTCCAGAAGATATTGCTGACACACTTAGTCATATCATATTCTTTTCCAAATGAATATTTTTTTTCTTTCGATGAGTGAAATAATGTACATAACTTTGGTTGGTGACATATCAAATCTACATTCAACCTGTTTTTCCAGTTCTGGGAACCTGGCAACTTTCTCTAATTCCATTTCCAAGTGGTTGGTTTATAGTTCTTGTCATGTTAGTCTGCTGATGATAATGAAGATATCACACATAACATATGATAAAACTCACAGAAATAAACCACAAGCAAGATGTGCATTAATTATACCTTAGCTTGTTTTGAGTGCAAAGATGTGTTATCCAACATATGCTTGTAATGTTTTTGAGGTTTCTAAGACTGTATTTTATTCTTTTTATTTTTTTTAGAAAAGTGCATTATTGACATATAATTAATTCCCATTCCATACAATACATTCAAAGTATATAACACAATAGTTTTTCGTGTATTCACAGAATTGTTCAACCATGACCCCTACCAATTTTACAACATTTTTTCACCCTGAAAGGAAATCCCATACCCTTTAGCAGCCACTCCCCATTTTTCTCAATCTCTGTTCCCCCCTACCCCCCACTGCCCTCTCCTAGGCAACCACTAATCTACTTGATTTTCTATAGTTTTGTCTATTCTGGACATTTCTTGTAAATAGAATCATACAATATGTGGATTTTTGTAAATGGCTTCTTTCACTTAACCTAATGTTTTTGAGGTTTTCCTGCTTTGTAGTATGTGCTAGTACTTAATTCCTTTGTATGGCTGAGTAATACTTCATTGTATAGATATACCACTTGTTGTTACCATTTGTAAATTGATGGATGTGTGGATTCTTTCCACATTTTGGTTAATATGAATAATGACAAAGTTTTATTTGAAAATAAGTTTTTATTGTCTTGGGTATACACCTAGGAATAGAATGAACTCTATGCTTAACATTTTTAGGAACTTCCAGTACCTAACATTTAGAAACAATTGTCCAAAGTGGCCACACTGTTTTATGTTCCCACTTGGCAATGCATGAGAATTCCAATTTCTCCCCAACTTCAATCACACTTGTTATTATCTGACTTTTTTATTAAAGCCATCCTTGTGGGTATGAGGTGGTATCTCAGTATGATTTTGGTTTGCATTCCCTGGTTGGCTAATAATGTTGACCATCTTTTCATCTGCTTATTAGCCATTGGTATATCTTCTTTGGGGAAATGTTCATGCAGATCTTTTGGCCAGTTTTTAATTGGGTTATTTATCTTTATATTATTACATTGTAGAAGTTCTTTACATATTGTAGATATTAGAATACATTCAAAATTCTACATGCCTGTCCCTTATGAGATATATAATTTGCAATTTTTTCCTCATTTTGAAGGTTATATTTTCACTTTCTCAGTGGTATCCTTTGAGGCAAAAAAGTGTTTAATTATGATGAAGTCCAATATATCTGTTTTTCTTATTTGTGCTTTTGGTGTCATTGAACTTTATTCTTAAATAACATAGCAAACATTTTTGAATTGTTAATGCTTAAAAAATTGTTGTATTTCTTTTCCTGGAACTTGTGTTTACTATCATCTTAGAAAAGGATTTCTGGTGGCAAACCAGTAGATGATTTTTTATACATTTTTGGAGGTTGGAATTCATACTTGTTGCCTAGGGCTGGTTTGAATAGAAACCCTTTTTAAAAGTAATTTTTTTTCCAAGAAGGGAATCAAGGGTACCCAGGAGATGAATGACATTGGAATAAACCACAGGATAAGAATGTTTGGTGGCTGATTGACATCTGGTTATCTTGTCAGCGAAACCAAGATGATCCTGAGGTAATCAGTCTAATACTGTGTATTTACTAATTCTGGGTCCAAGGCTGCACTAAGCACTATGAGAGGCTGACAAGCAATACAGGACAAACTCTGTTCTGTTTCGGATCTTACAAGCTAGATAGAAGCGGAAGCACCCACCAGAAGCAATTCATGCATGCACAGGAAGCAATGCATGAAAGATATTTCTAAGGCCCAGAGCATCCAGTTTAATGCTCTTCAGTAAGTCCTCAATAGGTAACAGAGAGCTGGGTATTAAATTACACAGCATAGACCGCAAGCAAGGTGTGACCTTAGGCTAGTCACTTCACCTTTCTGTAAACGGGAACAGTAAAAATCCTTAGCTCAAGGAGTTGTAAGGGAGGGAAAATGTGAGAGGCACTGCCGACAAGTGTGCATGTGACTGTCAAGGTTCACACCTGCAATGGATACAAGAACAGAGGCAGCGCAAGGAGGAGTGGTTCAGAACATGGGTTTAGAAATTCAACTGAACTGGATGAAAATTTAGTAGCTCTGTGCTCTTGAACAAGTCCTCATCTGTAAAACTGACTTTGCAGGACTGTGTATTATTTTAAGTGTGTGTATTATTTTTAATGAGTTAATACATGCAAAGACTTAACATGGGAGGATCTTTTAGGTGAAAGAGGCAACAGGTGCAAAGCATAAAAGTATGTAGTTCTCCCAGGATGAGAGTGTGTCAGGAAGTAATAAAAACATAGGACTGGGAACACGTTGGGGAAGAGAATGAAAAACAGAATCAGAGAACTTAAACTTGGCCTGATAGGAAATCAATGAAAGACTTAAATCAATATCTATTTTTTGGATGCTGATTTCAGACCAGGGACAAGGCAATCTGCCATGTTGCAAAAAGCCTGGTGATGGTAACCCGTGGCCCTGGGTTTAGTTCTAGCTTGTCACCAGTTGACAGTGTGTCTTAGAGCAGTCATTTGATCCCCCCTGGGCCTTGTCACCAGATAAGTTTATTCTGAGAAATAGTAAACTCCAGATTGATAGATCTCACTTTCCTAATGGTGCCATTGCTGCTAAAGTTTAGAAAATAAAGAACGTTGTTCACCTTGGACTTGAGTTAATTTTCTAATATCCACAGACTTGGTGCTTTGGAACACCTGTGATGACTTACATGAAAAAAATATGTGAGCATAAGAAGACATCTAATTCCAACCAAGTGATGCTTGGCAAAATGTTCCAGGTTGTTCGTGTGTCTTCCTGCAGGGAGACTGATGTTCCTGTGAAATTCCCACAATGCATTTCTTGAACATTTGTTGACATATAACATACATAGAGAGAGTGCTCCAGTCTTCAGTGTCCTGCTCTTTTAGCTTCACAAACTAAACACACTCAGCAATCAGTTCCTAAGAAGCCGAAAATGACCAGGGTCCTAGAACTCTCTTGCTTCCTCTTCTCATTACTACCACCCACAAGGACAAACCACTGCTTTCTAGTAGCATGGAATAGTTTTAAAATATTGAAAAACTCATTAAAAATAATGATTTCTGGGTCTTTATTTAAAGATCTTTAAATGACATTCAGAAGTCTAATTCTTTGCTTGTGCCTGGATAAGTAGGTACAAACACATTTGGAAAATAATTTGGTGATATGTCTCAACATCTGTTAACACACTTAATGCTATTCTGTTCTTGGAAATTGATCCAAAGAAAAATCAGCTCAACAACGAATCATTTTGCATTCATGAATATTTTCACTTCACAGTTATCTCTAATTACTAAACCAGAAAGTAACCTATTCAACAGCAGGTGAATTAGTAAGTAGTGTATAGATACAAGCCATAGAACATTAAGCAGCCATTTAGAGGGAAAGTACTGATAATGTTTTGTAAAAATTAAAAGCACAAAATTGCAATGGGCCAAAACCACATCTATAAAACACAAATGCATAGGAGCAAAATCTGGAAAGTATTTATGAAGGGATGTTGGTTGCTTTCTATATCTGTTCTGTTATAAAAGTGTTAATGTAATAAAAATATGATGGGGAAAATAAGGATATGCAAACATTTATACTTAAAACAAAGAATCTTTAACAATAACCTTTTGTGCATTTCAAAATGGCCAGAAGAGAATAATGTGAATGTTCCTAGCATAAAGAAAATGTAAATATTTAAGGTGATGGATATCCCAATTACTCTGATTTGATCTTTACACATTATACAAATATATCAAAATCTCACAGGTACCCTGGAAATATGGACATCTATTATGTATCTGTAAAAATAAAAATAATAATATAAAGAATATTCTATAATACTATAGTTGGGACTTTCAGATTACAAAACAATGAGGACTGCATAGCCTTTTTTTCAAATCTATAAGTCAACCAACTATTAGAATGACAAAAATGTTAAGTACAGCAACATCCAATATTGTCAATGACTCAAGGAAAAAGGTACTTTTCTTCACTGATGGTGAGTGTATAAATTACTATAGCATTTAGAAAACAAACAAACAATAACTGGTAAAATAAAAATGCACGTGCCCTTTGACCGAACAAGCTTGCTTTGGGGAATCTATCCCATGTTAGTAACAGCACCAGGACTCGAAGGTATTTGTATTAACTTCACCAAGTTGTCATAGAATTGTTTGTAGTACAAAACATAAACAGACACAAAAAAGCAAACAAACAAACAAGGAGTACTACTCAGCTATAAGAAATAACGGCGATATAGAATCTCTTTTGTTCTCCTGGATAGAGTTGGAACCCATCTACTAAGTGAAGGATCCCAAGAATGGAAAAATAAGCACCACATGTACTCACCATCAAATTGGTTTCACTGATCATCACCTAAGACCACATTTAGGAATAACATTGATCGGGTGTCAGGCAGATGTGGGTGGGGGAGGGGATGCGCGCATACATAAATAAAGAGTGCCATGTGCACTGTCTAGGGGATGGACACGCTTGAAGCTCTGACTCGGGGTGGGGGGGTGTGGGGAGGCAAGGGCAATATACGTAACCTAAACTTTTGTACCGCCACAGTATGCTGAAATAAGATGAAAAAGTATGCTGCAATAAGAAAAAAAATGATAATAAATAAATAAAGAAATAAAAATAAAAGTTTTTGCTTTTACCTTAGTAAAAAAAAAAAAAATACCTGGACACAGCCTGAATGTCTATCAGCTGTGCAGTGATTAGACAAACTGTGGTACAACCAGAAAATGAAATATTTTGCAGGTATGATAAATGACTTCAGAGCTCCAAGACTTGGAGAAATATTGATGAATGATTGCTAAGTGAGTAGAAAAGGTTAAAGGGTAATGTGAATAATACAAATTCATTCTGTAAAAATATTACAAAACATCACACGTATTTGTAGAGTTGTGGAGAAATATGTGAAATGATTCTCTGGTTACCTAGGAAACAAGGGGAATAAATATTAACTTTTTCTTAATGTATCTTTGCATCAGTGAGTTTGAGTAAGTGCTGCGTAATTTCTGAAAAGAAATTTAATGAAAAAGTTATAACTTCTAAAAAGTCAAAGATTTTCCCAAAGCAATTATACTTGAATACTGAACAAAAATTCTCTGACATAAATTGCTCAGTATAGAATTAATACTAATGAGACTATTTAATCTAATATTAAATGGCATCCATATAGGAGTCTACACATGATTCCACTTTTGTAGTTTTATGAAGAATCTAAACACTTCTGAAATAAATGTAAACCAGTTAAGAATATTTATTTTTACAGAACGCTCATTTTTTGGTACACATGAAGACTATTTTTGTTTGATTTTTTTTTTTTTTTTTTTTTTTTTTTTTTTTTTAGACAGAGTCTCACTCTGTTGCCCGGGCTAGAGTGAGTGCCGCAGCGTCAGCCTAGCTCACAGCAACCTCAAACTCCTGGGCTTAAGTGATCCTCCTGCCTCAGCCTCCCCAGTAGCTGGGACTACAGGCATGCGCCACCATGCCTGGCTAATTTTTTTTCTATATATATTTTTAATTGGCCAAATAATTTCTTTCTATTTTTAGTAGAGACGAGGTCTCACTCTCGCTCAGGCTGGTCTCGAACTCCTGACCTCGAGGGATCCACCTGCCTCGGCCTCCCCGAGTGCTAGGATTACAGGAGTGAGCCACCACGCCCGACCATTGTTTGATATTTTTTTTAAAAAAAGTAGAATTGTATAGCATCGTTAATTTTTTTCCCTAAACGTAATATTTTCCTAAATGTAAGAACCTTCTCTTGATTTCGGACATTTACAAATGCCTGAGCCTCACATTCATGTAGTGAAATACTGCCACCCCTTCGTCTGTTTACTTCCCATGGGGCGGGACAGAAACTTGAACCAGCACCCAGAAATGGCTGCTGGCATTGCCTGATTGTTAACCTTGTTCACACTGGCCCTACTTGCTCCATGGAAGGGGCTGAGCTCCCGTCAGTCTCCTCCTTAGCAACACCTGTATCACAATGACAGATGAGGTAAGAGTTCTTGGTTCTCCAGGAAGAACAGCATTGGAGCCATAAAGAGAACAGAGGAAATACTTCTTAGATACATGGAAATCAGATGTCTGACTCTTGAGGTCTGTCACAGGTAAAGGTGCTAAGAGTCATATGTTCCTCTTCCCAAAAGATCACCTAAGAACCTCTTGCAGTCAGCTAAGGGGGGTGATGGAGCATCTTTGATGCACTGAAGAAATCAGCACCTATGGACAGAAGCTCAGTTATTATTTATTTTTATTGTGGCAAAAACCCTAAAACATGAAATTCACACTCTTAACAAAGTTTTTTTTTACTTTTATTTTTACCTTTTTAAAAATTTCAGCTTATTATGGGGGTACAAAGTTCAGGTTATATATATTGCCCATGCCCCCCCATCCCCCCGAGTCTGAGCTTCAAGCATGTCCATTGCCCAGTGAGCCTGGCACTCATCATGTAGGTATGCACCCATCCCCTCCCCCCAACCACATCCCCCCAGTCAGAACTTCAAGCATGTCCATTCCCCAGACAGTGTGCATCGCACTCATCAATTAGGTATACACCCATCGCCTCCCCCCCAGCCCCCATCTCTGTCCGATACCCAATTGGTGTTATTCCCAAATGTGCACTTAAGTGATGATCAGGGAAACCAGTTTGCTGGTGAGTACATGTGGTGCTTATTTTTCCATTCTTGGGGTACTTCACTTAATAGAATGGGTTCCAACTCTCTCCAGGGGAATCAAAGAGATGCCATAAAGTTTTAAGTGTATGAGTTGGTTAACCTTTTGTAATTTTCCACCTATATTTCTTTTTCAGTGTTTACTACTCAGGTGAGAAAACTCTGGCATGATTTTCACCTCTCTGTCCTCCAAACCACAGAGCAAGGGTGTATGGTGTGTATTACACTGAATCATGATGGGCCTGTGTTACAGAAAAACAGGAGCTGCTGCCTTGGGTCTCAGGGCACATAGGACCTACAGCCCTTCCTTTCAACCATGCAAAACATCCTGTGCAGACTACCGTTACCTATTAGAAGGCTTTGTTCCCAAAGATCGTTTATAAATTACTTTGCAGAGGGAGTCATTTTAAAGAAGCCCATTGAATGTTTAACTGATATTTTTTTAAAAAAAAAAACAAGGGTAATTGTAATAAAAGAAATATTTTTGCATTGTAATATTATACTGACATCTTACAATAATCCTATGAGGGACAAAAGGGCAGATATTTTTGTTCTTATTTTAGAATCTGAACATTTTATTCTTATTTTAGAATCTGAAAATTGAGCCCAGAGAGGTTAAGCTACTTGCCCGGAATCCCACCCCATAGATAAAGGTGCACACGCAGTTTTGTCTAGGAGTGCAACCTTCAATCTCCCCTAATTCGGCAGGGATGATCCTTTTGAACACTAGAGGCCTAGAGTCTCCCTAGTATGGTAACTTTGCCCATGTCCTGAATTGAAGCCAGAAGGCATGGCATTCCACACCTGAACTCCCCTTTTTTTTCTTTGCGTGTGCTGCCTGTTTGTAGTTTGTGTTGGAAACTGCCTGAATAAATACATTCACTGTGGAACAAAATAAATAGGTATACAAATGCGGCACATAGTGCCCCATCGTAGACACATTTATAGCCACATAAAAGCAAACCCTCATCAGGGATGTAGTAAATGCATATTTATAATGTATATTCATAGAGGTGAGTTTTTAAAGTAAAATGTTTAAAGGGCAGCAGATATATTTTGACAGTGACACGCAGAATACATTACATGTCTTCTAGAACCTCTTTGGTGATGATTCAGTGCAGCAGAAATCGCTGTACAATATATTCAGAATCCACTGACATTGCTCCACTCAAAGAAATTATTGTTCTCATCTTTACTAGTGCTTTCTGTGCTAGCCCCATATATTCCATAACATCATGTTGTAAATGTCAAAATGCACAAAATTATTTTTAAAAAGACATTTAGACCACTTCATCCAATGACCTTCATGGTGCGTTGGTTAGTGTTTTGGGCTGTTACTTATAATCTCCCAATGAGAAAAATTATATAATTGTGTTAGGGAGCTGGTTCTGATTTGAGATGCTTATATTAATACTTACTGTGGGACAAACTACATAGCTTTGGTGGCAGACCAACGTGGGATGAAATGTGAGATCTGATCTAGTATTTACGAACTCTGAGCCCTTAGCCATTCTGAGGCTCAATTTCCCCATCTATACAACATACAATACATATGATTCACATATACAGTACACATAGTTCATTCTATGATTTCCAACTCTTCAGATACTCTGTAGTAGGAAGACGTTTCCATTTATGGAAGTGATATTGATGTTGATGGGAAATAGAATATTGTCTTTAAAGAGAGGACACAAACCCCACAAAATGACTCAGAAACACTCTCGGAAACCGGGTGTGTTTAATCTTCCATAAACTACAAAGCAGGTCATGGAGGATAGACTGCAGAGAACCACAGAGAAGCAGGAGTATTAATGATTAGTATGGAAAGAAAATGCCTATGGTGATGCTGAGGGCTCAAACTTTCCATCCACCACAGCCAGGTTGAAAAGTTCCAGATGGAGCAAAAAGAGGAGGAGCTCTTGACCTGTTGAATCCCTGTCAGGCCTGCCAGGTTAGTGCTGTGTTTTGTTCCATGTCAATGAGGAAACTCTCATCATGTGACAAATTATGTAATCTGAATGCAATACTGTGTCCTCAAAGTCTCTATTTAGTGCCACTTTCATCATCAAGTCCCCAGTTACTAGTTCACGGTCAGTTTTCCTTCTACTGGGATTGACCTATTATGAAGACCCATCAGTATAGAAACAGAAACCTTAATCTGTCCCATCTCCTACCTGTTTATATGTGCCAGTTCTGGCAAAACTCAATCTTTTCATTTAGACTGTGGGAAGCAATCTCAATTTTGATGGTGCTGAACACTCCTTTTGCAGTTAGGGACACTGACACCCAGGACAGTTGTGTGACTTGCACAAGCAACTGGCTAATGGTAGAGCTGGGATAAGAACCCATTTCTCCTGACCCTGAGCCAATGCTGTTTTCACAGAACTATGCCTATTGTCTGCAAAATGGAACTCTGATGTAAACACTCATCTATATTCCTAAAGAAAATATACATGTTGTGTGTTTAGTAGCAACAGCTTTGGGAGAGGACCCCCTGTGGATGGGCCTGTCAGGTTTCAGTCTGAAAATGTCAGTTCTTAGGGTGCTCATGGCTGAAGAATGGCCAGACATGCCAAAGTAATGCAAGCAAGAAAATGAGGTTTATTGAAGAAAAATAGGATTATAGAAGAAGAGCAAGATATAGGATTACAGAGTGTGATACATAGCCACGGGTGACAACCAGACCCATTGTCACAGCAAAGGGAGAGCGAAAGGAAGGGCACAAAAAAAGGGACTTGGTTATGGTCTGAGTCTTGTGTTATAGTGCTCAGATGGGGACCTCCCTAGTGGCTCAGATGTCACCATGGAACCACTTTGATTGGACAGTTGGAAGTTGCAGTACTGTGCATGTGGGTTGTTCTAGGTCAAGTTCCAGACTGTATGGTACCTATGCTGCTTGGGCCATGGGCTAGAGAGTCCTCTGCATTCTTTTACAGCTGGCATACTAAGTTATCATTGGCAGATTCATAGGGTATTCCCTCCTCCCCAGACATGGTAGTTGCTTGGGAGATTAGGGTGGGGCAGGACCAAGATGGGGACCTTCTTCCCAGGTGGGACAATTGCACCAAAGCAACAGCACCCACTTTTGTCCCCAGGAGACCTGGAATCCTTCGCTATCTACCTAACAGCCTAGGGCCGAGTGGCTGATTCCCTAAAGTTCCGACTAAAGATTCAATGCCACAAATAATAAGAGGCTACATGGTGAGAGGCCGGTGGTGAGTCTGAATGGGCTTTGGCATGAATTCAAGAATTCAGTCTGAGTCATAGCTGTCTCAGTGCTGGGAGTCAATGATGCTGCAGCCGAGATAAGATTTATCCTAATGAAGCCTTTTGGGGAGCACCTCCTGCCATTTCCTGTGCTCTGTTTCTGTTTTTGGCTTATGGAATCACACAACCTAAGCTAATTTCTTTGTTGTGATGTGTCCAGGTAGATGCTACATGTCCAGAAATTGTTTTACAGAAAAGAACAAGAACATGAGGCCGGAGGCTTAGCATATTCAAGAGGAAGACTGGCTCTCTTTTAGACTTCCTTTTATTCTATTTTTTTCTTTGGCCATGACATTCCGAATCACGTAGCCAGAATCTCTTCTCCTCATTCATAGGGAATTCTAATAGTTATACCTCATCAGAGCACTTATGCATCAGTACCATCTGGGGTAAATGAAGGACTATTTCTGAACTGTCCTAAACAGTAGCCACCAGACACAAGTAGCTATGTAAATTTCAATTAAATTGGTTAAATTCATTAACCAATTAAGTGAAAATAAAAATGCACTTTTACAAATCACGAATCACATTTCAAGTGCTCAATGGCCACATGTGGCTGGGGTGATTTCCATATTGGTAAGTGCAGATGTGGAATATTTTATGATCACAGAAAGTTCTGTTTTGCAGCAGAGATCTATTTGATAAAGATTAAAGAAGTGGGTTGGGCAATTTGCTGGATTAGAATAGAACAATGAAAGGTTGGATGGAATTTTTTTTAATTAAAGATGCCATTTTATTAAAGAGATCGGCTGGTATGACAGACCCATGCCTTATAGTTCTTGATGAAATGGACATAGCACTTAACATCCCTCAAGCTCTGCTTGATTTCAGCCAGTGTTTTCTTTACACGTAGGAGAGATCTAATCCATGTTCATTCTCTGAGTCTACTTTTCAGGATTTTCAAGTTCCATCTACTCACTGTTGCCTTAGGATTTACAAGTGCCTGGCTTCTTCCTCTTACATTTATTCCAGGAAACTGTCTATATCTGTGCTGTCCTAGATGGCAGCCACTAGCCACATGTGGATATTTAAGTTTAAATTTAAATATATTAAAATTAAGTAGCTCATTCCTCAGTCCCACAAATCTCATTTATTTATTTATTTATTTATTTATTGGATGGAATATTTTTAAAAATTATTTAAGTGCCCCATTGAGTTGGTATTTTTTTTTTTTTTAAATCTGCGGCCTCCAAACTGAAGTGAAAGCAGGATCCCTGTAATTCAGGTAAATGCAGCTGCGGGAGCTCTCCTAAGGGGTTCTAAGAAGCTTGGGGAACTTGAGCTTCTGACTGGCTTTGTGGGTCATGGGGCATGGGAGGTAAGTCTTAGGCCCACCCCAACTGGACCTCTGCTATGAGACTGCACAATGCTCAGATCCTTAAGGAAGGTCTATGCCCCAGTGGGTAAAGTGAACTAGAGAGAAACTTCTCTGTGCAGAAGGGAACATCAATAGAACTTGTGTTTTTTTTTAACCTTAGTGGTGAATGGCAGGGAAAGAAATCTCTTCTAAAAATGTGTAATCATAAACCAGCTCTCATGTGCATTTTAATACCTTTTCACATGGCCTTTGCAGTCTAGAAAATTTCAATCAGATCATTTAGTTTAAGTGGTAGCAATTTGGTAATGCCCTTAGGCACCTGGCAGATGAAAATGTATATCCTTTTGTAAAAACTCAAATTCAAACGCACATTGAAAAATTCCCACAGGTAAAATTTCAAATGAAAAGGAGTGGCTCCCAGTTAAAAATTCACAATTCACAAGGAAAGGAGATACCACTAAATGAAAACCAGCAGAGAGCAGAAAAATGGTCAGGCATGGAATATAAAATAATATATGCCAATTAATTTGAAAACTTAGTTGAGATTGATAATTGCCAAGAAAGTGCAAGTAATCCAAACTGACCCACGATCAAGGGAAAATCTGAATATAACTAGAAACTTCAAAAGATTTACAGTTGGAATTAAAAAACTTGTCACACAAAAAGCACCAGCCCAAATTTTCAATGAGTTCTACTAGACTTTCCTAGGATAAACAGTTCCAGTATATACAATCTAGTCCAGACTATAGACAAAGAAGAAATGCTATCTTACCCATCGATGAAACTGTAGTAACCTTGATAATACAAAATCCTGACAAAAACATAAGAAAAGAACATTACAGGGCCATCTTACTTACTAGCATAGATACAAAACCCTTCAACTAAATACTGGCAAATCAAATCCAGCAAAATATTAACATAAAATTATAACATTTATCATTGTCAGATTTGTCTATCTTAGTTTGGCATTAGAGAACTCATCAATTTAATTCATTCCATTATCATATTAAAGGAAAAAACCTAATCATCTCAATATATGCAGAAAACTTGTCTGACAAAAGTTAACATCTAAATAATGAAAACACAGCACAAAACAAACACAACCTCTCAGCAAACCAGCAATGGAAGGAAACTTTCTTAATCTGATAAAGGGCCTCTACAAAACTATACAGCAAGCATAATACTTAATGATGATAGATTGAAAGCATTTTCTGTAAGATTTTAGAGCAAGAAAAGATGCCTGCTATTATAATTTCTTTTCAAAACTGTACTACCTATCCTGGCAGGATCTCTAAAATAAGATAGATATTTGAAAGGATAAAAAATATTGTCATTATTCACAGATGCTATGACTATGTGAAATATCTAAAAGAAATTTTAGTTAAATATTAGAAGTAATAATAAAATTAATCAGGTGGCTGGATACATATCAAAATGTAAAATTAATTGAACATTCATAAACCAGTAGTGATCAATTGTATGAAATAATTTTTAACAGGTACTATTTAGAAAATAATACTTCATGAAAATATGAAGTATTTAGGGATTAATATAATAAAGGATGTATAAATCCTTTATGAAAAAATTATAAGATATATTGAACAACATTTTTAAAACAAATGTAATGCAGAGATATACAACATTTTAAATGAAAGATTCAGTAGAGCAAGGATATAAATTCTTACCAAAGTGATCATATACTTAATGTAATTACAGGCAGAATCTCAATGGGGTTTTTCAGGCACAGAACCTGAGAAGATGATCCTAAAAATATATAAAAGAATAAAAAATAAAAATAGACAAAGCCCTCCTCAAGATAGATGAAGGTACAAGGATTTTCCCTACTGATGGTAAAAAACTTGTTATGACTTTATACTCATTGAGATAACATACTGTTCATGCCAGGATAGACAAAGCGTCCTGTGGAACATAACACAGAGCTCAAAACCAACTTTTGCCTGCATGGAAATTTGATCCATAAAAGAGCAGTTAAGTCAAGGTCAGACTAGAATATGCAGTAGTAACAGATTCTCCTTCACATTTCTCACTTACAACAAATCCAGTGTGAGTTGGCTGGGGTGGGTGGGGGTGGGGTACATAATCTGCTCCCCAGAATCACTCAGGGATCCAGGCAAAAAGAACCTTCATGATCTTGTAGTTGTACCTTTGAGAGAGCCTTGTGGCCATTTTGGTCACTATGGCCTGAGTAGCAAGAATGAGAGGATCATGTGCCAGCTTGTAAGTCCTTTGACTTAAAAGTGACCCCTCATAAACCTTTTCCCATACATTAAAAGGACGGCTCCATCTATCTAAAAAGGAACTGGGAAATGTGGAGGACCGTATGGAGATTCCATGAGTAACAAATATTACTGTTAGTGAAGATTGAAGATCATGGGCAAATCGATAGACTCTTTAATAGATTTAAAAAACAACAACAACGACAACAACAATCTTATGCAGAATGATCAGGTGGCATAAGCAAAGCTTTTCACAGAAGAGAAAATACACTGTCTCAAATTATATGACATGATGCTAAAATTCATTTGTATTAATAGAAATTAAAATTGAAACCAAAATAAGGCACCCTGGTACACCATCTTTTTGATAAGGTTTAAAATGCATGAAAATGATCAGAATGTGGAGGAACTAGAACTTTCATCTACTGTTGGTTGGGCTGTAATAGTATAGTAACTTTGGAAATCAGGTTAGCATCAAGTAAGCTATGGAACCTATGCATTTCTGTAACACTAGAAGTTGTTTCAACAATTATGTACAGTACTCATTCAACAGAATATGTGCATAAGAATGTTCATCACAACATGACTCGCAATAGCCCCAAACTGAAAACTACCTAATTTTGATAAAAGTAGACTGAAGCAATAAGTGGTAATATAGTTATGCAATAAAATAAAGTTCAGCAGTGAAAATGAATAAATGACAGGTAAATGTCTCAACATGGATGAAGCTCAAGAACATAATGTTGAATGAAGAAGCAAGTCTTAGAACACTTACAGCATAATTCTATTTATATGAGTTCAAAACCAAAAAAAACTAAGTTATATGCATATAATTAACATTATATTTAATTCAATAAAAATATATACATTTTATAGATACAAACATAAATGGCAAAACTTAAAAAACTGATGGAAAAAATGACTTACACACAAATCAAGATCAGAGATGAGAGAGGGCTGTGATCTGAATGAAGCACATAGGGAAACTTCTAAATGCTGGTAATTTTAAATGTTTTAAGTGGGGTGATGGAGATACACCAAATTCTTTAAAGTATACATATTACATACCCTTGTATATTTGATCTATGAAACAATAGTGAAAGTTCTGAATTAAGTAAAATGTCTAGAATCATCTGGGTAATGGAAGTGCAATCCTTTTTCCATATCCATTTCTCAGCATGCATTCTAAGAAGCAGCTTTGCTTCCTCATCTGTTTCTCGCTCATCAATACCTTTTAATATGTTGTCTATCTTCCAGAAATCTATGGGCATCTCTTGTCCTCTAATTGCAATTACAGTTCCTAGTTTCTTAATTATTTTAGGATAACACTTTCTCTCTGTCTCTCTCTCTCTCTCTCTCTCACCCTCATAAACACACAGATACAGAGATAATTCAGGGCACAGAAAGAACTTAAAAATCAATTTATACATAAAGCAAGAACAGGATGCCATGAAGTGGAACAAATGTATGAAAGATCCTTTTAATTAAAAAAGATAAAAAGTGAAGAAATTCCCAGACCGTACAGCAAGAAGAAAAGAAGACAGAAAAAGTTGTAGAGAAATAATGGGGCAGAGAGAGGATCTATCCAGGAGGTACAACAGCCAGTAAGTCCTAGTGCCTGAAAACAGAACAGGGGAAATTGAGGGGTCTAAATTATCTAAGAAACAATATGAAAATACTTTTCAGAGCTGAAAGGGAATGTATATTTTTAGATAGATAAAACTCACATCTAAATCCTGGTTATGAAATATGAGAACACTAAGAATGAAAAGAAGAAAAGACATTTTGGCAGTAAAATTATCATAAGGAACATAAGATGCTAAAAAAATAAATGGATTCCTTTAGGTTGATGAAGAAAAGTAATTTCCTTCATCCCCTTCTTTTCCCTTTTCTTCTTTTTTCCATCCATCCATCCATCCATCCTTAAGGCATCTTTCCTGTTTTTTCTTTTAGAGTCTGTGCATTTCCTGAGCTGTTTCCTTACAGCAGTTGCTATTGGAATTGTAAATAGATCTGCCAAATTTTCCCTCTTAAATCTGACCATTATTAAGTCTTCTAGTATGACATTTGCTAGACTGTTTTTATACCTTATATTGGAATTTTTGCTCTTGTGATTTGTTGTGATCAAATAAATTCTTACAATAATACATTATTCTGAAACTTTGTTTTTTCACTTACTATATCACAAACAGCGCACCACGTCAATATGGATCTGATTAACTCTACTTATCAGCTACCTAATAGTCCCTTGTAGGGATTTACCACAATTTATTCAGCCACTTGGTTGTTAAAAGTTGTTCCATTTATTTCCAGTTACCAAGTTCTAGTCTTTTCAAGTAGTAGACAGATAATTAACAAGTGTCCAGAGGAAGGGCATAGGGAGATCCAAATTATCACAGTGTATTTCAGGAGTTTGCACTCTGCATGACACTCTGCACGGAATCAACTTTTTACACATCTAATTTCTACACAGAGCTATCATCTGCTTATCACTGGAAAACACACCTCCGGGTAACAGCTTAGCTTTCCCCCTAGAGAGAAGTTCATGAGTTGTACACACTGCAAGCCTGTATTTTCCTTCTTGAACAGACTTCCAACTACTCTTTCTTAACTCAGTTTTACTCCCTAAGCAGGTCACTGGAATGAGAGTCCACAGATCTCTATCTTGTTGTTTGAACATGAAATAAAATTTCATGTTTCCAAACAGGTAAACTTAAGTATACAGTTAGAGCTTATCAGGGTGACAGATGATGAATAATTTATTTTGCTTCCTAAGCTAATTGCATAAAACTATATGCTGCTTTTTTTTAAAAAAAAAGCTGAGCACTATCTACCCAATAGACAGAAGGACACACTTCGGTAAGAACATTCCTTCTCCGTGTGAGAAATAAATGCAACCAAATCAGTTTTATTTCCAAATCCAATTGTATGAACCATGAACTTAATTGAAAAAAATACTCCTTAGAGTCTACAATTATTAATAATACTTTAAATGCAAAAATATGTTATTTGAGAATAATATTGGCTTTTTCTGCAGCAAGATTAAAATAATGTCCTTTTTATTATAATTTTCTTTAAAGACATCTCTGAGTGATTTTTTTCCCACTGACTTTCTAAATTTTTGGCTACAATTTAAGTATTAATTTTATTATATTCATCATCTCTTATAAAAATCAGTAAATTAAGTTTTAAAAAATCTAAGCATATTATTTTATTTTTACTATTTAAATACTGAATAAATAAAAGTCATACAGACATGATTTTATCAGGTATTCAATGTCATGTAGTCAACATTTGTTCTGCTTAATCTCTGTTAGTAGTATCATGAATCCACCAGTTTCTTTAGTAGAGTTCCAGAAATTTTTATTTAGTCCATTGTCCTTAAAGTTATCAGAATCCTGTATGTAAGAGTATTTGTTGGAGTCTCTTTCATGAATCTTACTGTAAATGATTTTTAGAGATTTTAAAAATCTGATGAAAGTTTACAGTCAATAAAGAAACTTCACTATATCTATGACAGATAGTAACCAGAATTATGACTGATAATATATTAAACTTTCATAAACTTTACATGCTTATAGAAATGATATTTTTGAAACATTCATATCAACAACATACCAATAAATGAAACTAAATAAGATCTAGTGTCACTTATCATTGGACCATGTTTCTTATATAATTTATCCAATGAGTCTAATCATTTAATATCCCTTTAAGATGAGATATATATATATATTTTGAATCTTTTCAGGGTCCCATCTGAAAATTAATTCTAGGTTAAAGATGCTTAAGTTAGAATTCAATTTGGGGGAGGTTTGTCAAAGATGTTAAAGGGCTGAAAACATTTGACCAAAACAAAGTCAGAGAACACTGTAAAATAGTAGTCATTCATCTAACCAAAATCATAATCAAAAGACTTTGAAAGCAGTACAGAAAGTTACATGGATGTAAAAACCTTCACCAGTAAGCCGGTAAACCCAGGCAAGAAAGTATGTTGACAACTTTAAAGACATTTCTAATTTTATGTTATCATTAATTTTTAAAACAATTAATTTGCCAAACTTTTCTTGTCATATGAACTAAAATTAATTTGATTTAATTACTAAATATTTTGTGAGTGTTCATTTATTTAAACCAATCACAATACAACTTTTGAAAGGATTTCTTGCTGACTACACAAGATTTTATTATGTAGACATTATATATTATATAATGCATGTGTATATGCACCAATACATCTATATATATATATATATATAGTGTATATATACATATACATATAAAAAAGGTCTTACAGTTTTCATTTTAGGATTTTAGTCATGAGATAGTAAAACATATAAACTCACCAGTTTATAAAAACCAGTTGGACCTAAATCATTTTTCTGACAAAATGGGATAAGGTTAAGATTATCCTAAGTAGGCCATCTTATAAAGGCTGTCAACCAAATTTTGGTAAAGCAGTTTGACTCAGTTTTCAATATACTGGATTGTACAAAGAGCACTTCACTGTGAAAATGTGACTGAAACGTGAGAAGGCTGAAAACACAAGAGTTCTTCTAAGAACAAAAAGACCAGTGTTATTTTCCGAGAGGGTCAGTTTGGAACCTGTGACTCCCAGTGTGGAGTTTGCTGTACTTGCTCTTTCTCATTGGCACTTCTACATCTCCAGTATCTGTTACAGCCCGACCAGGTTCACTGCCTGCTGCTCAAGAGGAGATCAACACACTGAGACAGCAGGGGTTACAGCAGAGAAACAGTTTTATTATCACAGGCACCACACGAGGAGAGGGGAGTAATTTCTCAAATCCATCTTCCTGAAGAATTTGGGAGAAAGGGTTTTTAAGTGCAGTTTGGTGAGCAAAGGGCTAGGGAATGGGGTCTGCTGATGGGTGAGGGATGAGCTCATAGGGTTGGAATGCAGAAATTATCTTCTCAGTTGGTAGGTTTCCTGGGTAGGGGCTTTCGAGGCTGTTGGATCCATTCCCACATCTGTCCACAGGTCTGGTTGGTGTCAGCAGGTCTCCAGGATGCAGAGTTTGAAAAACACCTTAAGGACCAGTCTTAAGATTTAAACAGCAATGGAGTCAAAAGTCTTGGGATTAACAATAGCAATTTTATTTACAGAAGTAGTCGGGGGAGTCACAAATCTTGTGCCTGTCAGGGAGGACAGTGAAATTAAGTAGTAACCAGTTGCAGCAGCAAGGAAGTTAGAAAACATTGGATGGTTGATTTCTGGTTATATCTATACTTCTATAAAAATCAAACTTGGATTACTATTTATACTTTGTGGCTTCACAGTACTTTAATATGGACAGTTTCATCTCCATGTGTCGCTGCCAGTCTGTGAGAACAAAACAGTGTTGTGAAATATTTGATACAAAAGGCCTTTGGTCCAAAAAAACTCTGACAGGAGAATGATAAATGCCTCTGGTGAACACAAAAGTGCTATAGGACCCCAAATGGAAACGTTCACCCATGGCTGCTTGGACCAGGGAGAGATTTGTATCAAATGTTCATGTAGATCTGAACTTGAGTAGCAGGCAGGATTTGCGGAAGCAAAGATCCATGGTGGAGAGGGCAGGGAAAGGTGACCTTTCCAGAGGGACAAACATGTGAACTTGGACAGGAGTGTGTATGCACACCATTAAGGAGTCCACTTTCTCTAGAGCCGAGGCTTTATGAGGGGCAAAAGCAAGGGAGCAGCTAGGGAGGGCAGGATGCCTGTGCTCCCTGTGCAGCAGATGCAGCTCTCTCAACACTTTGGAGCCAGGGAAGCACAATCAGAGGGTGGAGACAGCAGAGGAGTGAGGATGTGAGTGTCCAGATCAGACCTATCTAGGGAGGGGCCAGCAAGGTGGGGGCTGAGGAATAAAATGAGTTTTGTCTTTCATTGATTGCAAGATCATTGTGACAACAGAAAGCAGGTTCTTACACTCTTGTATCAAGGTACAAACCCAATCATCACCTTGTTTTTGTCTATAAAAGTATAGAATTGGGGTGTTATGTAATCACATAAGGTGAGTGAAGATCATATCACAATGAAAAGTAGCTGCTGACATCTGGCAGTGGCGGTGATGATGGTGGCAGTGGTGATGGAGATGATGATTACGGTGGTGTTGATGGTGATGATGTTGGTATGGTGGTGATGATGATGATGGTGATGATGGTGATGGTTGGGACAGTGACGGTGATTGTGGCGATGATAATGTGATGTTAGTGGTGGTGATTGTGTTGCTGATGGTGTTGACGATGTCAGTGATGGTGATATGATGCTTAATGTCAAAAGCTGAAGCTTGTTGGGGCAGAGTGTAAGCGCCAAGCCTGAGCAGGTGCTAGTGAAGAGATTCCTCTGTCTGCAGATTCACAAAATCGGGACTCAGGTGAATCTTCTCAGTCACTTCACCTTAAATGGGAAACTGACCATCATAAATGAATCACGTGTTCTTGTCCACCACTGGAACAAAAGCAGGCATTCCCTGACATTCGTGCCTCTGGCCCCCAGAGATGACCATGAACAAGGAGAGAGGTAGCATGAGAAAGGGGAGAGGGGAGCAAGAGAGAGAACAGAGAGGAATGGGTTAGAGGGGGAAGAGAGGAGAGAGGACAGAAATCTGACTTGTCCACAGGGGTTTCCACACATTCACTGTCACTTGCCTTGGAAGGTCTTTGTCATCCCAGATGGTCAGTTCTAGGTGCCCCTCCTTCCTGGGGAGGGCCGGTTTCATGCATTTCTGCTACAGGGTTGGGGAGGTGACAGGGAAGCTGCAATACCAGAGGCTGCTGCCCTCTCCTGGTGTCTGCTCTGAGCAGTGAAGCCCTGCATGCCCAGGCGGCCCAGAGCAGCGAGGAGAGAGCCAGGGAGGGGGGCTCTGCAGAAGCCGGTGCAGCGCTCGGGGAGTGTGTAGTTGCAAAGCTCCTTCCTTCAAGGCAGACCCTGTGCCAACCCCAGGGGCCACCTTCAGAACTTGCTGCCCACACAGCGAGGCAGGAACAGAAGTTGCCTGGGGAGGGCAGGTCATCTGTGGGTGATGGCTGCCCTCTGCTGGTCACCGTGGTCAAGTGGCAGACACAGGTGGAACCTGACAGAGGCTGCAAAGATGAGCAGGATTTACAGGGCAGGTGGCTTGGGGCCCAGGGACTGCCCTTTAGCTTGTGGTCTGTCTGGCACCTTCGAGGATTCTTTTAGTGGCACTTTCATCCTCACATGTGATATTTCAGCACATCGTCCTCCCCGTTATTGTGGGGTGGGGGCTGCTTCTTCCCTCCTGACTTTAGGAAGTATGCAGTTGCAATGCATTTCAGTTGAGAGTATAATTCATCTCTCATCAGAACAAGTATTCTGATCAGCTTGGATTCATTTGTAGAATGCTAGTTAATGAAAATATTCATTTTTGCATTAGTTATATGGGCTATTGGTATGCCTACATTTCTTGTATCCTCTGGGTTAGTCACCTTAAACTTTCTTGATATACTCATGCAAGAAGCCACAACAACACATCTAAGAAAAAATGCATAAGTTTTCAATATTGAAATAACAATTTTAGAATTTAAGGAATGAACCCTATAATTTGCTTTCTTTCTAAAATTAGTTTGGTTACCATGTAGTCTTTAAAAGACTTTTATGAAATAATTACCTTACCAAAAATTCAGCTATGTTAAAAAAGCAGCTGATGCTCCTATATTCAAATTAATCTCATTTGATTAACTAATATTAATACAACATGTATATTTGATGGCTGACAGCTATGGGCAGGAAAAATAGGTTACTATTGTTCACTCCCTCCTGCTTCCAGTAACTTTTAGAGCAGCAATAATCTAAGCTTCTGTTTGAGTGTGAACATACTGAAATCATCTGAAAACCTCCCAAGTTTCCTCATCAACTCCAAAATCACCTTCCTAACTTCTTTTTTTCCTCCCCCCTTACCCCCTGACAATCCTTCTTCCTTCACAACAGTCATCTCGAGATCTGTGGTCCTTATTCTACCCCTTCTACATTTTTTGATGTATTGTTCCCACCACATCTTTCCTCTTTATTTAGCAGTAGTATCTTACATCTCTAATTTCTCCTTCCTCATAACGTGGCTCCTTCCCCTCTGGCTACAAACATGCTCAGACATAAAAAATAAATAAATAAATAATGTTTTCCCCGATCCTGTAATGTCTCAAACTGTTATCCAATGGCTCCTCTTCCAGATTTCTCTAAAAGGAAGTCTATACCCAAGGACCACCAGCACCAGCATCAGCTCAGAACATATTAGAAATGCAGAATCCCAGACCTGCTGACTCAGAGTGTGCATTTTTAACAAGGTCCCCAGCTGACTGATGAAAGTTTGAGACGCTCTGGTCTACACTGAGTGTGCTTCCACCTTCCTCTACCTGAACTGACCCTTTTGGAATCTAGCCTCAAGTTCCTCCCTATCATGTCACCCAAACTGAAACTGCATTACAAGTCATAATGTTTTGAATGTGCTGTTTATCAGCCTCTACCCTGATCTCTCCATAACTGACCCTATTCTCTTCTTCTTTCCAATGCTTTTATTTTGAGCTGTATAATTCTATCCTATGAAGTAACACCATTTCATATGACACTGAATTATACACATGCATCGCTGACTATATATGCTTCTATTCCTCTGTAGGACAGAAAATGTAGTTCTACAGGTTCAGGTGCCTCAATCCTTCATACCTTCCCAACAGTGAGGGAGATAAGAAGAGTGAGAAATGTCTGCTATATTTCTCTGACACACACTGGTATTGGAAGCTCACTTACTATTTGTCCCACCTTTCTAACACTCTGCTTATCCTTTTTCTGAATAATTATTTTAGTTGACCACCCTCCATTGCATATGCCTGCTTCTTGATGCTGGATGATATTTTTTGGATTTTAGAATATTATCAGTGCACATGTTTTTAAATAAAGTCTTTTAAATGGCTTCCTTTTAATAAAATATGATTCTTACCTTCTACTTGCCTATTGGCTGTATTTTTTTGTTTGTTAACTTCAGCCCCACATAAATCACCACCATAATTCTGTGGAAGATTCGTGGAGATACTCTGTAAAAAGTAATATCAATAATGAGTTTTAATTAAAACAATAACAATGAGTTCCATCAAGATTTCATAATCACATTCTTAAAAATATCTGAATTTCCTATTTTAAAAGCAATTAGATTTAAAAATGAGAGAAGCATGTATTGAAAATCAAAGCATTTCAATAGGGAACCTCACATATGTTATCTAGAGCAAGCTTACCTTTTATCTATTTATGGCTATTGACTCTGAAAACCAAGAATGGTTGAGAAAGGGAGTATATTCACAGAAAAAATAATAATGGGTATACACATTTCAACAAGGAAGTAACTTCAAAATACCTAACTGTGCTTTGCAATCCCCACCAAGAATAAGAGTATTTAAAAAATGTATTTAATACACTTACTGTAATAATTAGGTAAATAAATATTTAATATACTTTTAACTATAGAAATTTTTAGTGTTAAGATACTTAGCATGATAAGAAACATTAGCGTATGTCAAGTTCAGGATGAAAAGCTCATTTAACAAGCTGTGCCATTTTGGAAACAAGGGCTTGCAAATATCTAAATATTTTTTAATAAAATTTTTACTAATAGTATGAATGGTTGAATAAGCTGATGAGGTAGTAAGAAAAACATTTCTTTATGTCATATTTCAATAAAACCAAGCAAATGTTAGAGATGTATAAAGTAAAGCAAGCAAACATTAGAGATACACAAAATAAATCTTAATGAAAAAAAAACTTCAAAAAAGAATATCAAGCCTTAATAAATAGGGAAGAATGAGAATATTTATTTATGAGGCATCTGAAATGTGCTGGACACTTATTTCCACATTTTTTCCTATACTTAATAATAACAAAAATGAGTAGGATGGTAATTATCCCTCTTCCTGGTCATTCTAGGATGTTAAGGGTAAAATGAAGAGATGTGATCCACTGATCTCTCCGTCCAGAATGTCCTCCTAGACTTTTGCATGGCTGGCTCCTTCTCTAGTCATGTGAAAGTGGGCAGCTAAAATGTCACCACCCTCAGAAAGATCTTCTCTGACTACAGAATTCTACTCCCACTTCCATCCCCATCCTAACTACAAATTACCTCAATATTTTCTAAACAAACCGTTTCTGTTTTATTTATATGCAGAACTTATAGTGACTTATATGTCTTTGTTGTTTACTTGTTTTTCTGTTCCTACTCCTATAGCATATTCCCTTCTCATCTTGTATTTTCAATGTCTTACTGCTCAGTATGTAGTTGGTACTCAATAACAGACATTTAATCAATGGCGAAACATTTAAAATCCCATCAGGAGGGTCTCAAGCATCAAATCACTATATTCCTATAGGACATCTCTAGTAATAGTCTGCCCAAACTTAACATAACCCAAACTAGGAATCCATATGCCTGTTATAACTTCCATTCTTTTCTTAGCACTACTGCCTTCTGTTTTGCAAAAAGTACTTGCAAGCTTTATTAAGTCAGTGAATACCAGTGTAATCATTTGGTCCTCCATTGGTATAAACACCCTCTAGTTTACAAAATGTTTTCACATTTCTTACCATATTGGTTCATTACACATTCTTAAGGAATAGATGTCAGTACCATGTTTTTGAAGAAGGTCCCTGATATCTGAATAGAATAAATCATTACTTTCAAGATTCCATGGCTAGTAAGTGACAGTACCAGGACACTAACATGTCTTCCACTCAGTGCTGATGCCACTGTGCAGCAGCTCTTCTATCATCAGACCCTTCCCAGCTCTTTCCACAGTTGTCACCTTAATGTACAGTGTCATTATTTTATACTTACACTAGTACAAACATGGGTGCCACAAAAATATCCAATGCGTTCTATTTTTAAAAAGGAATTCTACTTACTAAAACAGCAATAACCAAACTGTTACTACAGTCCTACATATTTACTGTTCCCATACCTTTCCTTCTCCTGAAATGTTGCTTGCAGATCTATACCTGACAACCCAATTACACTAACACCTTCAAGTTATGGATATTATCTTTTTATGTTCCAAGTTGGAAAATGCAATAGTCCAGATGGTTTCTCTCTGAATATCATTAGGACTTTCACACATCTAATGATTCATTTGACCACAGGTTGACCTGGAATAATTCTTTAGATTGTAGATAAACATAACATCGGAACCCAAATTGATTCCTGTTCCAACCCTTATTTTTTTGCACTATACTATAGTAGTTTCTTAAATGAATCCCAAAAATGAGCAGAGTTGTACTATGTAATAATAATCACTTTTTTAATTATGAGCTGAAAATATAAGAAAATAATTTCTTATGGGCATATGCAGAGGTGAGAATGTAAAGTCAAAACATCTCCTTTTAGGTTTTAACATCATTTGATACTTATATTTTAAAATAATAACAATAGGCGGTACCTCCAAATCCCGAGGTGATCCTGCATCTTCATTTTGTCCAGGTCCCAATGCAGACATCTTGTCTAAAACGTTATTCACAGATACATTCATGAGAACATTTTTAATGTAAATTTTAAATTCATATACAAGTCTATCACCATTCATTTATATTTCAATAAAATAAAATTAATAGCAAAAATAATTTCAAGGTTGAACCAGTTTTAGGAAGAAAAATTAGATGGTATAAAGAAAGACAGCACAAGAAAAATATTTAAAAGAAATGAATAATATACTTGGGTCTACATACTTTCAATGTTTTTTTCATGATGGCATTTAAAGATCAAACATTGTCAAGGGTATTCACTAACTCACCACTTCTGTTATTTGTGTGCACACATATGAAATTGACAATATTTTTTTGCTCTCTTGGAGCATTTTCAATAATACCAATACCATTTTCCTTTTGTCCAAATACTGGCTTCGTTGCTTCATCCTATTAAAAAAAAAATCCCAACTTCAGAAAACATTGCAGTTATTATTTACTCACTCACTCACGTGCTCAGTCAGTCAGTAAGACAATAAACATTTACTGTGTCTGTCAAATCATAGGCACTATCCTGGGAGACGCTGATAATATTCAAGAGGAGGTTGAGATGCAAGAAATGTATGAGATATATCAAATCAGATAAATGAAAGAAAGAAAAGAATAATTCACTGTTTCTACCATTAAAGTGAATAAAGGACAGTAAGAGTACAAAGGAGAGAGCAGTGAGGTCTACCTGGGAAGCACAGGACATGCTGCAAAGATATATGGCCATATTATGAAAGACAGACAAAGTGTTGGAAAAGGACATGAAGGGTTTTTAGACAGGGCAGTGTGAGAAAAAGGATGACTATTTGTAAAATGTATTTAAATATACTAAACTGGGTAGAATTAAATAATGAAAACCTACATAGAACTCTGAAATTTTGAAAATGAATACAAGAGGAGGAAAAAATATGATTCAATTTTTCAGTTATACCTTTTAATATTTGAATGATATGAGATACAAGAGCATTAATATGTGAAAGTATTTATTTCTTGATTATGGTAATATGCATTTTTAAATTGAATAAAAAAATTTAATTCTAAAATGCCAATTTAAGATGCTGCAAGAAGATTATTTTTAAAATTAATCTTAAAATTTTAAACTGTAGAGGAGAAATGCTTATGTGATGCAGAATTATGAGGTATTTCTAAGTACTACCATCATGTAAGAAAGAAACATAAAATCCTCCACTAAGTTTCACATGGTTTTCTTACTGCCACGTAAGCAACATACTCATAGCTCTAATTTCGTATTTACATTATATAAGAAGGTAGTTAAAAATTGGGGATATCATCTATTATAAAGAAAATAAAGCTATGATTACCCAAATTGAAGATTTAAGAATCTTCAAACACATCTACAATTGTCAACCAGGCCCCAATATTCACATGAGGAGTGGAGAGAGGATTACAAAAGCAAGTCTACAGGATTTCTGAGTTTTACAGATGAACACACATTTATGTGCAAAATATAACAACTATCAATACTGAACTTGATAAAGCTTCCTGAGAACAATATAAAATGTTCCCAATGCTGGAGATATTTTTCAAGGTAAAAAATCATCTTCCAGATATGACTGTGTATACTCTGTTGGCAGGTGCCGCTTCTTTATAATTCTATGATAATAAGTAGGTTATTCTAGAGAACAATGATCAATTATGATTGCATTCATGTGATGTATACACAGGTGTGTCCATTATATGGAGAAATTATTGGCACAAGATAGAATACCTCCAGAAATAAATAATTGTTACCTTTATTTCTTCAAGAGGGTTAGTTCTTATTTAATGGATATGGATTAAGAACCTCCTTCATATAACCAGGAATTTTAATTTTGATTAATAATTCCTTTCTCTCACTCTATTCTCAAACAGATCTAAAATGGCTGTAAAGACTGAATCAAACAGCAAGATAAATTAGTTAAGTTATGGATATACAAAAGACAAGTTAGAAACCTTAAAGAAGAAACGAAAGAGTAAAAAATTAATAATTCATAAAAATCAGATAAGGCCTAAAATATATTTCACTTTGCATTATCTGGAAACACAGGTTTTACTTGATTAAATATAAGATATTACTTCAGTAATTTTTTTAAAAATGATTTTTCCCTTTAAAATTGTTTTTAATTGATATATAAAAGATGTAAGTATTTGAAGGGACATATGGTTTGATACATTCACAGAATCTTAGCATAATTGGGATATGTGTCATGTTAAATATTTATCTTTTCTTTATGGCAGAATCATTTCAAATATTCTGTTGCAGCTATTTTTAAATTTACAATATACTAATTTTCATTATAGTCACCCTTAACTTCTCTTTTTTCATAAAACCATCTAGAAGTCATTGAAAAGAAATTGAGCCTCTTTTCCATTGCCTTTCTTTTCTTAATTTGCATGAAAATAATTTCTAACATATAGAAGAGTTCCTGCTCTCGTTTAACTCATTTCTGTTGTCTTTTCATAATAATCTCTGTCATTTTGACTCTTATTCAAACTTTGTATCCATCTCACCCTTCCTCAATGAATTCTTCTCCTTCATCCCCCTCCTCATTTCCATATTTGTTGAGCTATTCTTTTGGGTTGCTTTCTAATTCTTTCCTTCCACAATTTCTAACCTAAGAATGATTTACTCTGCTCAACTTTTTACAAATCTCAATCCTGTACATCCTTCCTTCTGTTATTACATTTGTTTTCTATTATGGCCTTGAGGAGGTCCATTTCTTTATACCATTTTTGTCTGCATCATGAGGATGGGTGAGTGGTATATTAAAAAATATATAGAAAAAATTTTAAATCGTAACTTGCCTTTGTAAGGCCACAGTTTTCCAATGACCGAAAGGAAGGTTTCAGAGGAGCCTCAGGTGATCAGAATGAAGGATGTGAAAAGCTCTGGACTTTGGCTGATGTAGGAAAGGATTCAAACACATCTTCATTTGCATGATCACAAACCTTGTCCTCAAACACGATTCCATTATCTGTTCTCACAGTACAATATTTTGCTTCTACTACAGTAAAAAGAAAGTAAACAATATATGAAAATATTTGTAATGAACAATCAGTGAATAACACAAGAATAGGTTATCTTCAAATAGCTTACAGTTTTTCCTGGATCTCTGAGAAGCAGTAATTACGTTTGTTAAGCTTCATTGTGGAACATCCTAGAACAAAAAACAATACCTTTAAGAATAACAAGTATCAAACTGGTAAAACAATTATAACATTGACCATTACTATATGATCTAACACAAAGAAAAGAGGATTTGGAGTCAATCAGATGCAGATTCAACCCTCAATTCTGTCATTTACTAATCTACATCTTCTCACGGGGTGAAGATTATGAAAAGATGATACAAATGTCCTCAAAATTTTACTCCCCTTACCCATACTTGATTATTCTACAAATACTGTAATATCCATTGGATTATATTCTTAACCAAAATAGCCTGGGGCAAAAATGTACCTAGTCAGCTTAGAGGACTATCAAAATAACTATCATTAAGATAGTTAATCAATTTTGAGTTATATTGTGATATGTGTTTGTATCATTCACATTTGGACGAATTATCTCTTGCCGGGGAAAATGTTACAGTTCAGTTTTTAGTAATAATTTATTTTAATGGGTTGGCTTTGCTAATACTATAAACCACTTCTATTATGTTTGTCAAAATGCTAAAGATAAATTACTGTATAATTCAGGTTCTCTCAAGAAAGAGAAAAAAAAATAAAAATAAAACTTGTGAGGCAATGATTGTTGAAAGAAAGCCACAAACAGCTACTCAGTAGAAAGCTGTAACTAAATGTGGTAACAATGAAGACAGAGGCACTGAAAGGATAGACAACTGAGGAAAAGTATTCTGCGAGGAGAACTTTAGGCTGGGGTAAATCATTTTTAAAAGGTGGAGGAGGAAGAAGAAACACACAAAAAGAGACAGGACCACTCAATCAAGTATGTGCTTAAAGCATAGCAGAAAACGGAAAATTGTATGATAAGGCACATGAAGAAATAAATCTATGTATATGTATAGAACAGAGGTTTTAGTTCAGAGTATATTCATAATAAAACTTCTTAGTATTTACACTACAATTTATTTTTGTATATATTTCTGTAGTAAAGAATTTAATTTTCACTCTGGCTGGCTGGAGAGGCGGCCGGCAGCGGGGCTGGCTGAGGCTGCGGCGGCGCGACTGGGATGGGACCGGCTCTGGGGCGCAGGAGCCGCGGCGGCAGCAGCAGCGGCCGCGCAACTCGGGCCAAGCGCGGGGCGGCGGGCGAGGGCGCGGGGCGCTGAGCTCCGGCGGCCCCCGGCTCCCCGCCCGCGACGGCCGAGCCCAGGAGAGCGCGCAGAGGCGCAGCCGAGGAAGCGCCAGCAGAGCCCGCGCCTGCATATGAGGCGGAGCGGCGTGCCGGGAGTGAGCCAGGCCAGGCGCCCGGGCGTAGAAGCCGGGGCTGCTCCCGGGAGCCGCGGGCTGGGCCGGGCGCGCGAGAGGACCAGCCCCGCGCCGCGCCCACCGTGTGCCGAGGACCGTGCCGCCCCCGGGCCGGGCGCTGCCGCTCGGGCTCCTGCTGGCGCCGACCGCGCTCCGGTGCCCGGGTAACGCGTACCCAGACCCCATCCCCGACCCCGACCGCCGCGCACAAAGTTGGCTCCCAGCAGGCTGCTTGCATCTCCTGGACTTGGACAGATCCGGGGAGTCCCTGGGAACCCAGGAGCCCCAGGCCCGTTGCCTTTTGCCCAGCGCGGGAGGCCGCCTGCCTTCACCCCCAAACCCCAAGCTTCCCTCCGCACCCTTTCCGGGTGCACGGGGTTACAGATGGGATGCACTCAGCCTCTCCAGGAGAATGGGGACGCGCCTCCAGGCATCTAGCCCCCTCCCCGCCCTGCCTTGGGTCAGCCTCCCCTCAGGCCCTGGTTCCTGTGGGGTTTTGCTGTGGTAGCCTCTTTCCCACTCCCAGCTGCAGGGAGTTGATTGGCTGCAGTTTCCTGCCTTCCTAAAAAGGCTAATCGGTAAAGCTTTCTTAGAATTATCCTCTAACTAAAATTACTCTCAAAGAATCAGGTCTTGTGTCATTGCCCAATAGGTACAAAGGCTGCCAAAATTTCCATTACTGTCCCCTATTTTTAGGCTTTGGGATTGCGCTTTTAAATCTCATTCCACAGTACAACGTGTTTGACTAAGTTTACACAGGGGATAAAATAAACATCCAAAGGTCTACGTCTTTTTACATCTAGGAAGAAATTTTAAGCTTCTAAACCTTAATTTTGTAACCTTAATTTTCAGTATCTCAAATTAAAAATGAAAAATTAATGTAAATATTGGCCCAGAAAGAGCAAGGAAAGGGAGACACCAGGAGGTTTTTGACAACCCAAGAGATAATGGTGGGGCAGACCAGGTAAGAGGGAAAATGAAAACCACCCACAAAGGTGGAGAGATTGAGTTGTGAGCAACAGGACAGAATAGAATAGAGACACAGTGGAAGCTGCAGGCTCCTCAGGGAGCCGGATGAGTAAGGATTTCTGGCGCTAGTCCCCTAGGGAGAGAGAAATTGGCACGATGTGCAGGAAGAGGAGACCCAGAGTAGCTGGAGAAAAGAGAAGAAAACAGGAAACCTAAGAAGGGCCAGAGGTGAGGAAACCCAACTACACCTAACCCGGAAGGCAGAGGCGGTGCTGCGGGAGAAGGACAGCTCAAGACAAGGAGCGAGGGGCTCCTGAAAGGCTTTCCATCCCTGCTGCGAGCCAGCAGGTCCCCCGCATTCTGCTCTTCCTCTCCTCACCTGGGAATCCGAGGCGAAAAGAGGTCTACCACTGGGCGCCAGGTCCGTTTCCAGTCTCACTCTCCACCAGTAAGACTGAAGCGCTGTCACAAGGCTTATTCTGGCCTCAGCAGGCCATTTATAGGCTTTCATATTCCAATAAGGCTTTCTGGAATGTACATTCTGATTGGATGAAAAAAACTGTCTAATTCTGATTGGATAGTGCAATCCAATCAGAACGGGTATTCTAGAAGAGGCCCTTTGAAAAGAGAAATTGACAGACCAATTGTGATTGGATAATGACATCCAATCAGAATGGGTATTTTACAATACCTCATTTGAATATACGAGGCTATAAATTGTCTGCCACAGATTGAAGCTGTTTTTTTTTTCCTTTGGCTCTTGAGAGCTTGTTGAGGGGTCTGGTGGTTTTTCTTTTTGCTCTGGCCGAGAGATTTCCGTTGGTGAGGGCTTTGTGGCCAGAACTGCCTTTGAATCTCCTGGGAACAGAGCATCCTACAGTGAGCAACACCCAAGGAAGGACTGAACCAGGACTTGAGAGGGACTTGTTTGTGAGGATCCTGTCGTGAGAGGCAGGTAAGCAAGGACTCAGTTGGCACGGGGGAGGGACTTGGTCCTCGGTACTCAGAGGCCTTGCAGACCTGGAAAGGGCGCGTGAGTGGAAAGGGGCACCGCGCGTGTGTGTGTGGGGGGGGGGGGACACTGTGTCCAGGTTCTGCTTCTCCTCCCCATAGCGGTTTGTGTAGCTGCTAGGTGTAAGTACAGCAGGGAGCTAGATCAGGGGTGATGTTCCCCACACCCGCCCATCAGTGGGCGTAAGTTGTCAGTTGGTTTCTGGTGGATTTTGCACAGTGGGTGTGAGGGCATCAGGTGAAGCTCAGCCTCTGTACTACAGGGGCCAGTGTGAGGTGATGCCCTTTAGCACCACCACGTTCTCCACTGTGGTTTCATGCTGGGTGGGCTTAGGTTTCTGCTCCCAGGAGTGGCTCTGCAATACAATGTGAATGACGGTGAGTGGCGGATGTCCTAGGCTTGTGCTGCTGCTGGCATTGAAAGTGTAGAGGAAGAGGGAGACTGTTTTGTGAGGGGCCGTGGGGTAAGGACAGGAGAAGGTTGTAAGGGCGCCATGGTCGCCAGCCACGCCCTGCACAGTGCTCCTGGTGTCGCCCACCCCTCACAAGCTGCCAGGTTCCAGGCAGTATGGCAGAGAGGCGGTCGCCCCCAAAGTCAGCAGCAGAAGCATCTAGTGATGTGTCCACCTGCGTCTCCCACCCAGCCCCAGCCCTGGCTCCTCCTGCTCTCATCCTTAGATCTGTTGGCCCTTGTGCTCTCACCCAGGTGCCTACAGTTAGCAGCTTCTGCAGGGGTAGGCTGCCGCCTACATCTGCCCTGTTTATATGGGATTCAGATTCTGAAGCTTCAGGAAAGTTTTTAAAGTGGAGATGATGGTAAGGTGGCAGGTGGAGTTTTGTGGAAATGCACAGATAGCGAAGACAGATTCAAGTTACCTGCGGAGAGTATGTATGGAAGAGGAGGGCTTAGTGGTTTATGGAGGAGGTATGGAGTCACGGAGGACTAGAAGAATGAGTGGAAATGGGAATTGTGACTGTCAGGCCCACTGGAAGTTGGGGATCACGAATTATGTCAAGACCAATCAAGATGAGTCTTTTCTCCTACTGATTTTTGTTTCTTTTTTGTCTTGCAAATGTGAGTTCTGGAACTGTAGCCCCACACTGTGGTCTTCTCTGGGCTTTCCCATCATATCTGCTAGGTTGTATTTGATTCTGTGAACTACAGAGGCTGGGTGATTGTCTTTGATTTTTGAAATACATGATCTAGGTAAGGAGAGGCCTAACTCTCAAGAGGCTGATGATATTATTTGTGCTTTTCCTCTTTCCATATTCGTAGCCCTATTTATAAATAACCATGTTTTTTCAACCTTGACTGTTGGGGAATAAGGTATCAGAAATCATTATGGTAGTTTTACCAAGCAGTCGTTTCCTTTGCTTTGCAATTAAAATAGCCTTGAACCCTGTTGGAATTGTAAAAAGGGAACAATTGAGGAAGAGGCTGACAACAGTGATTATTTAAAAATGTGAATCATCAGTGGGCCCTTCTCATTCTATCCGAGGTCTGCAGTCAGAAAGCCTGCTCTAAATTGAACTTGCATTAAGGCTGTGGTCAGCTAAGGCATGTTTATTTTCTGTCTGCATTGTATTTATTTATTTACTGAATATTTCACACTTCTTTTGGGATAGGATTTCTGAGTCTCAAACTAAAGACTTGCTGATGACTAAGCATTAGAAAAAGAGACCTCAGAATTAAGGTAGATCCTTACAAAGTTTTCCATGGTAAAATGAATCAATTTTATGGTTGGTATAAAATCTAAGTTTACACAGAGCAAGGTTATTTTTAATAGCATTTAGTAGAGCAGGGTTGCCATTAGGTAGTTCCTGTGATCAATCTTTATGAGTCTTAAAGAGCTTATATGTCATTTCATTACCCAGTACTTTTGACTACATAGGCATGGTTTTATGCACAGCCTTAAAAATACTAATAGGGACTATTTATAACTTCATCCATTATCTTGATCCCCTTAACAGTATTTTTCTCAATACATTTTCCATTCTTCTGTGGGGAATTCTCCTGCCACAGCAACTGGGCAGAGACTGTAGTTCATTTGAGTAGTGAATGATGTTTAATCTCTTTTGCTGTATTCCTGCAATTTAAAGTTGGTATTATGTCTAGTATTTGATCAAATGTATTTTAGTCTCCTTTCAGTTTATGGATATCCTTGAATATTTTAAAAGGCGCTCTTGTAATAAACCCAGCAGTAAATTTATTTTAATTAAAAGTTTTGTTGAAGTTTAGTTTATTCACACAAAAGTATACAAATCATAAATGTGTAGCTGAATCCATTTTCACAAAGGTAGTACACTTATGATACCAGTACCCAGCTCAAGAAAGAAACTTTACCAGAAACTCCTTAAGGCTTCCTTCTAGTTACACTCTTTCCCCATCCTAAGGGTAATCGTTGTCCTGTCTAATACCATACATTAGTTTCCCTTGTTTTTGAATTTTATGTAAATATGATCCATGTAGAATAGGCTTTTTTGGGTCTGACTTCTTTTGCCCAACATGAGTATGTGATTCATCCATGTTATTTGAAGTTGTACTTGTTTTTATCTTTGCTGCATAGCAATCTACTATACAAATACCACAATATTCATTCTATTTTAAGTGGACGTTTGCTTTGTTTCTAGGTTTTGGCTCAAAGAATAGATGGTGTGAAATGTACACATTTCTCCTAGGCTGAGGAGTGGCAAAGATTTGTTTTTAACCATTAACTTGATAAAAATTTTAGGACGTTTTGAATGATTTAATCAGACTAGCATTCAAAGACCATTCCAAGCCCAACCAAAAATAACTGAAAACTTTGCTTTTTAATAATTTTGGTATTTCCTGGAAATATTTCTAGTAAGCTTTTGTAGAAATACAATGTAATCATGATTTTAATTTCCTATTTTCAGAATGCTCTTTGGCCTAAAGATGTGTTTCATGTTTTGGTCTGCTCCTTTCCAGGTAGTTTCTTTTTAAGCTTGCCCAATGCGTTATTTGACTTCTGTTTTCTCACTGAGAAAATGGAAGAAGTTCAGAATGATTTTTGTCAGGCTAGCAAGAAGACTGCATAATTGGAAAAGAAGGATCAGGAGAAACCCCACTGTGTGGTTACAAAGGGAGCATTTTTGTATACTCTTTTCCCTGAAACAAAGAACAGGGCCAGTTAATTCACATGCAAATTAAATTTGAGATTTTCAAATATGAAGCCTCAATAACCTAAGCAAATTTAACCATTACTTAAAATTATTTGGTAAACGGTGTCAGTTTACATGGAGGGAAGCTATACAAGAATTCCAGGAAGCTATTGAACTCTTGAAAAATCCACAAAAATTTACTGTTGTTGGAGGTAAACCTCCAAAAAGTAAGATAGCTTCCCATTAGAATAATTTGATGTCAAAAAATATTATACAGGAGGGGCGCAGTGTCTGGTGGTTTCACAGGGGTATTTGGGGCCGGGTGGTCTAAGTCACAGCTAATGAATGAAATCAGTGGGAGCCGCGTGCCCAGGAGAGGGCACTGAGATGAGTGTGGGGCCGTCCGGCTGGTGGCGTAGCACAGCCTGGCAGCAGCGGTGCCACTGATAAGGCAGCCTGCTCAGGGGTGACCCAAAGTCGGTGTACTCCAACTCCAAGGCCTCTTGCAAACCCTGTCACTTTCCATCCCTTTTCCAGGAAGAGACCAGCCAGGGCCCATGTTCAGATGGAGCTAGGAAGCCAATGAGGTATAGTGCAAAAGGAAACTCTGTATGTTACCAAGATGGCAGGCATCCTGTCATTAAGACAAGAAGCAAGTCTCCCCTACATGCTTTTGTCTGTGTCATGAAGGATTGAATACTACAGCTCCAGGGACTCCCTTCCTGGCAACTCTCCATCATGAAGAAACCACAGAAAAACCATAGGGGAAACTTAACCACTGCCAAAGAGCACAGCTGGGTCCAGAAGATCTTCTGTCTGGAAGCACTTTGCCCTGTGCCCTCTAGATAATTCTGAAGCTGCCTGCATTCACTGCATGAATGAGTTAAGCAAAGGAAAGGATGGGAAGGATGTGGCTACCAGGTGTCTCATAGGCACATGTGTGAAGAGCACAGTGCTCCACTGTGGTGCAGGAGAATGGGGACCCGGGCATCCTGCCTCTGTACTCCACCCACCCAAACCAGGTACCCTCTCTACTGTCTCCAGAGGGGTATCTAAGGTCTGTGTAGTCATCTCCAGGAAAACTGGTCAAAGAGTCCCCTTCAGCTTCCTCCTCCCTGATTGGTTGACTGAGGACCTGTCATTGCATTTGAACCCTGGCGATGTGCTGATGGAAGCTGTGTTGGTGTTGTCATCCTCCAGTGATGTTGGGGAGGCCGTGATGTCCTCTCCTGAGAAGCATCAGTCCCAGGGTTGAGGTCTGGAATATTTGAGTGTGGTGCTGTCTTCCAGAAGAATAAAAAGGTCATGAAAAGACTGAAGTCAGAAGGTTGGCATCAGTTTTCATGGGCAGTCTCAAGACAGTGTGCAGTACTGCAGTTTTGTCATCAGTCTGGGGAAGAAGGGTGCCATGGGCAGAAGCTGTCTGATGAGGAGACTGGTGCACAGATGGCATTCTGAAGTAGTCAGGAACCATAAGAGCTTTCTCTGTGCAAGTTTGGCAAATTCTGTGTATGTCACTTGGCTTCTGCAGAAAGTTTCTTCTCCAGATGAACTGACTTGGAAACAGCGGTCATGAGATATAATCAGGTTGTGTTTCCTATGAATAGCAAAAAGACCTTAAAGCTGTGGAAGCATTTTTCTGTTTGTTCCACAGACTGAAGTTGTGTGATTATGCTGTGGCCAGATCAGCAGAGGGAAGAAGCCAACTACCCTGGGCACCTGTTGTCTCCTGAGACATTTGCAGACGTTCCACAGCAATGTGCTGAAACCAAAATCTCAGAGACAGTGCAGTCCTCTTCTCCGGACATCTGTGTGGCACTGAACACAGAATTATTAGGACCTCCTTCCTTTGGTGACACCAATGACACATTTTCTGATTCTCACCCAGTTGCAAAAGTAGGATCACAAGTCTAATAGCTGCAGTGATCATACTTGACCTTCCGCCATCTTTGTAGACAATGATGACTCTAACAGACTGCTCCAATACTTGAAAACTCCATGTTCCTTACCCTCCCCATCTTACTTCTTTAGAATAGCTATCCCAGGTATGTGTGGTAATACGAAGCAAATAATTGTGTCACATCTTAAGAAAGGTGAGATTCGGATCCAGTTCACTTCAGGAATATGTGTGAATAGCCAGACTCAAGAGGACCTGACCATTTAAAGGCTTACTGGGTCTCCTTCGAGTTGTCAGTGTAACCACACTATGAGGACCACCATTGGTCAGCACTTTTTAGATGTGTCACAGATTGATGGTGACTGTAGCAGCAACAACGTTCAGAAGAAGCTGGAATGTTGGTACAAAGCCTCAGTTACCTCGATTGGCTCTCAAGTTGGTATTATGGTGACTGACAATCCAAGCATAGGAAAGACATTAAAGGAAGTACAGGAGCGTGCAGTGCTTTAGCCATATGATCAAGTTGATTGTAAATGTGAGGATAGTAAGAGCCACAGAGTGGTGCAGAACTTCTTTAGCATTGCACGGAAGATGTGTGAATGGGTACATCGATCACCGAAAGCCAAAAAGAAGCTAGCAGAGATGCAGAAGCAACATAAATTGCCACAGCACCATCTTATTCAAAATACTGCATCCAGGCCGGGCGCGGTGGCTCACGCCTGTAATCCTAGCTCTGGGAGGCCGAGGCGTGGATCGCTCGAGGTCAGGAGTTCGAGACCAGCCTGAGCAAGAGTGAGACCCCGTCTCTACTAAAAATAGAAAGAAATTATCTGGCCAACTAAAAAATATATATACAAAAAAAAATTAGCCGGGCATGGTGGCTCATGCCTGTAGTCCCAGCTACTAGGGAGGCTGAGGCAGTAGGATCGCTTAAGCCCAGGGGTCTGAGGTTGCTGTGAGCTAGGCTGATGCCACGGCACTCACTCTAGCCCGGGCAACAAAGTGACACTCTGTCTCAAAAAAAAAAAAAAAAAAAAAAAATACTGCATCCAAATGGAGGACATCATTTCATATGTTCGAATGACTCATTGAACAAAAAAAGGCTATTAATAAGATGCCAACAGAGCATAATTTGAAAGAACTAATCGGTTGTGACCAGTGGAAGGTGATCCAGTCTGTGACACGTGCCAAAACACTTCCATGCTAACAGTTGGGAGACAGCCACACAGGTATCTGCTTTAAGCCAAGTCATCCCCATGATCCACATTCTCAATATAAAAAATGAGGTGCTCTTTGAGGAGATGGTGGGCATCGACACCATGCTGAAGTTCTTGAAGGAGTCTGGTGAGCTGATTGTCCACCATCCTCCATGACCCCAGATACAACTTTGCTACACTGTTTGACCCTCATTACAAGTCTTCTCTGTTTACACAGGAGGTAGTAGAACAGCAACAGTGGGATTTAGTCAAGGAACTATGGAAATGTTGAATTCTATTTTTTATTTTTATTTATTTATTTATTTATTTATTTATTTATTTATTTATTTATTTTTATTTGAGCTCTTCATGGGGGTACAAAAGCTCAGGTTATATACATTGTCCGTGTCCCACCCCTCCCCCTGAGTCAGAGCCTTAAGCTTGTCCATTCTCCAGACAGTGCGCCTGGCACTCACCATGTAGTCATACCTCCATCCCCTCCCCCCCACCTCCCTGAGTCAGCACCTTCAAGAATGACCATTCCCCAGACAGTGCACAACGCACTCATCATGTAGGCATACACCCATTCCCTCCCCCCCACCCCACCCCTCCCCCCCCCACCCCACCCCTTCTCAGTCTGATATCCAATTGGTATCCTTCCCCGATGTGCATTTAGGTGATGATCAGGGAAACCAGTTTTCTGGTGAGTAGTTGTGATGCTTGTTTTTCCATTCTTGGGATACTTCACGTAATATAACGGGTTCCAACTCTCTCCAGGAGAACCAAAGAGATGTCATATCACCGTTATTTCTTATAGCTGAGTAATACTCCATGGTATACATATACCACAGTTTACTAATCCATTCATAGATTGATGGGCACTTGGATGGTTTCCACATCTTTGCGATTGTGAATTGTGCTGCTATAAACATTCGAATACAGGTGTCTTTTTTATAGAATGACTGTTCTTCTGGGTATATGCCCAATAATGGGATTGCTGGATCAAATGGTAGGTCTACTTGAATCTGTTTAAGGTATCTCCATAATGTTTTCCACAGGGGTTGCACTAGTTTGCAGTCCCACCAGCAGTGTATGAGTGTTCCTGTCTCTCTGCATCCACGCCAACATGTGTTGTTTTGGGATTTTTTGATAAAGGCCATTCTCACCGGAGTTAAGTGGTATCTCATTGTGGTTTTGATTTGCATTTCCCTGATGATTAGGGATGTTGAGCATTTTTTCATATGTTTGTTAGCCATTCTTATATCTTCTTTTGAAAAATTTCTGTTCATGTCCTTTGCCCACTTTTTGATAGGATTGCTTGATTTTTTCTTGCTGATTTTCCTGAGTTCTAAATAGATTCTTGTTATCAGTCTTTTATCTGATGTGTAGTATGCGAAAATTTTTTCCCATTCTGTAGGCTGTCTGTTTATTTTCGTGACTGTTTCTTTGGCTGTGCAGAAGCTTTTTAATTTAATCAGGTCCCATTCATTCATTTTTGTTGTTGCTGTGATTGCCTTAGGGTTTTTTTTCATAAATTCTTTGCCTAGACCAATGTCTGTAAGAGTCTTTCCTACATTTTCTACTAGAATTCTAATCATTTCCCATTTAAGGTTTAAATCTGTTATCCACCATGATTTGATTTTTGTGAGAGGTGAAAGCTGTGGGTCCTGTTGCAGTCTTCTACATGTGGCTATCCAGTTTTCCCAGCACCATCTATTGAATAGGGATTCTTGTTCCCAGAGTATGTTTTTGTCTATTTTGTCAAAGATTAGATAGCTATATGAGGATGGTTTTATATTTGGATTTTCTGTTCTGTTCCACTGGTCTGTGTCCCAGCCCTTGTGCCAATACCAGGCAGTTTTAAGAACCACAGCCTTGTAGTATAGTTTGAAGTCTGGCAAATTAATACCTCCTATTTTGTTTTTATTGCTTAAAATTGCTTTTGCTATACGGGTTCTTCTCTGATTCCATACAAAGTGTGAAATTATTTTTTCTAAATCTGTGAAAAATGATGTTGGTAATTTAATAGGAATTGCATTGAATCTATAGATTACTTTGGGTAGTATAGACATTTTAACAATGTTGATTCTTCTGATCCACGAGCATGGTATGGTTTTCCACCTATTTACGTGTTCTGCAATTTCCTTCCTTAGTGTTTCATAGTCCTCTCTATAGAGGTCCTTTACCTCTTTAGTTAAATATATTGCTAGATATTTTATTTTCTTTGTTGCTATTTTGAAGGGTATATTGAGTCCTTAATTTGGTTCTCCGATTGAATGTTATTGGCATATGTGAATGCCTCTGATTTGTGTGTATTGATTTTGTAACCTGAGACTTTACTGAATTCATTAATTAATTCCATGAGTCTCCTGGTTGAGTCCTTTGGGTTTTCCAGATGCAACATCGGAAATGTTTACTTCTACCTCAGATCACATGCCTGCCTCCAATGGGTGTGATACAGGTTTCCCTTCATAAGAGTTTGTGGGAGAGGAGAACTTGTGGTCACTCTTGACCAAGATGAAGAAGAAAAATCTGAGAGCAAAGGTACCTGAGGACATGGTGCTTCCAGATTTGGCAGAGGAAGTGCTTGAAAAACAGAGCTCTGAGCTGTTCGCCTACTGGAACCTCAAGAAGTCATCCTCGACAGGGCTGTCAGCTTTGGCTATCAGAGTTTTGGGCTGTCCCCCAGTTATCATCCCTTCAGAGAAGCTGTTCAGCATGCTCACTGAGAACAGTACCTTCGGCTAGTCCAGGCTCATGATGGAATATTTTTAAAAACTTACTTTTTTGAAAGCAAATATTTTCTTAATATATTTTCAGTATTGAATCTCACGATGGAGCCACCAGACTAGAGTTATTGCTGCTGCTTAGGCATTAGCAGTTGCTACAGGGGCTGTGAGTGTGCCCCGGGCCATGTATGTTACCAGGCCAGACACTGAGGGCCACTCTCCAGCTCTCACCGTAATGTCTGCAGGTGCCCTACTCCTACTCCTTCAGGCCAGGTATAGTGGTGTGTTTTTTAAGAAGTCTGTTAGAAATAGCTCATCTTGTCAACCATGAAATAGGATGAGTAGGTTTTAATCTGTAAGTAAAGTTTTTTAAAAATTGGGGTTTGGTAATTTGTCTTACTAGAATGGCAAAGAAAAGCAAATAATTTTATTCTGTAGGTGTTTTATTTGAAATTGGTATTATGGAGACTGACAGTGCAAGCATAGGAAAGACATGGAATGAAGGGGAGCACATGTGCATGCAGTGCTTCAGCCGCATATTGCACCTCATCCAGCAGTAGTAGGAAGTTCAGGGCTTTGAGAAAAGATTTCTTTTGAGCATCCCTAGGGCATTTCTCTGCAAATCTCTCACTTCCAAGCCTCCAGAAAGGTATGATCATTGAGTGTGGCTTCCCGTGGATTCTAGAACTGTTCTGACACTAGAAAACTTAATAGAAACCCCTATAACTAGAAAACTATTTTCCTGATCTTTTCCCTCCATTCATTGCATAAATTTTGTTGAACACTAAACTCCCAGTATTAAACACTTTCCTGTTTGAAATACCTTTAGTGATTCTGATTGCTATTTTCCTGACAAAAATCCTGAGATTGATGGCATGAACAAATTGAATTTAACCAAGATACTTCAAAAGCTAGGGTGATTAGACAATCAGAATGTGTAAGATTGGAATCAAGAGGATCAAAAATTTAATTGAGATGAGACTATGAACTGAGAAGAAAATATGAATAGTTTTTGTTTTGTTTTATTTTTAAGGAGCATGAGGAAAAAGAAGACTAAAGGCTTACTCACATTTCTCATCCAGATAGCTGAATGAATAGTCATTATATATACTGAGGCTAGAAAACCCAGAAGAAACTGCTGGTGTAGTGGAAAAAAAAAAAAACTAAGATGGCAAAAGGGAGTGAATACCATCCTTGGGACAACCAAGCGTAATGAAAGAAAGAGAAAGAGAGGGAGAGAAAGCTGTCAGGGTCTAAAGCTCAAGAAAAAAGATCTGGATTATAGATGTAGAAGAAGCCTACACATTTAGGGGTTAATCAAAACCATGAGCATAAATGAAATCACTTACAAAGGTATGCAGAATAAAAATAAAAGAGAAATCAGAATTTGGTAGAACTCCAACAAGAGAAGGCAGAGTTTACCAAAAACCTGAAATGAAATGGAGAGAGAAGTAGTAAGGAAATCAGGTAAGTATGCTTTCTTAGAAAATAAGAACATATAGAGTTGAAAAGATGGAGTAATTCCCAAAGTATAGAATCCTAGTAAGATGTCAGGTAAAGTAAGAATTCTCCTTAAATGCTTAATGGCAAGAGGTTAGTGGTGTCCATGTAGAGAAAAATTCCAGGAACTTCATGTGTGTAGAGGCCAGATTGCTGTGGGGTTGAGAGTGCCTGGAAGGGGAAGTAGAGGGAGCGAGTTTGTAAAATACTTTAAAGAAGTTTGGCTCTGAATTAAGAAGAGAAAGAGGTAAGATGTGAAAGGGAATATTGGATTGATGAATTAATTTTTGTTTTTATTTTTTACACTTCTCATTGGTAATTGAAATATAAAGTTGGCAGGAATGTTAAAAACACAAGTAAAAATGATAAACATATTTAATATATGTAGGTATGTACAATATTTATTTAAAAATGATTTTAATTGAGAAATAATAAGCCTTTATATGAGAATGCAATAATTTATTTACTCAAAGCCCCCTTTTTTAAAGACTTTTATTTATTTATTTGTTCATTTTTCATTTGATATTCGTCACTGGATGTTCACTTTGCTTGGAAGAGAAATAACCAAGCATATGATTATATACTGTTTCATGGGTTGGGGCCAATGGCTTGACTGGAACATTACTTCTATCTAACCTAGTGACAAGAAGATATGGAGAAGAGGTGTGCAGATAGACCTCTCTGAATGGGTGAAAAGAAAGAAAGAAAGAAAGGAAGGAAGGAAGGAAGGAAGGAAGGAAGGAAGGAAGGAAGGAAGGAAGGAAGGAAGGAAGGAAGGAAGGAAGGAAAGGAAGGAAGGAAGGAAGGAAGGAAGGAAGGAAGGAAGGAAGGAAGGAAGGAAGGAAGGAAAGAAAGAAAGAAAGAAAGAAAGAAAGAAAGAAAGAAAGAAAGAAAGATGAAGACATTTGTCCCGTGTGAATATTCACCAAAGGGTAACCTCAGTGGGAAAGGATTTTAATAATAAAGGGGATAGCATGGTCCATTCAGTGGGTACTGGTTAGATTTTTCCCTCAACCACCTCTGTTATAAAAAACGGGCTCATGAACAAATGGTCTTAGTGGGAGATATGGAGATTATGCATGGGCTCAGCAACATGGACTTCGACTCCCACAGGCAAACCTGGCAACAGCCATGGTTGAGTTCATTACCTTCCAGCAGCAGAGACCAACTTTGAGTCCCTGATATGGCACCATTTCCCTGGCTGGTTAGCCTGACAGTAGGTTGATTGCTTTGCACTGCTTCCACCATGGAAAAGGCAGCATTTTGTTCTTACTGGAATAAATACTTCCTTTGGATATGGATTTGCCTTCCCTGCATGCAATGCTTCTGCCAAAACTACCACCTGTGAACATACAGAATGCCTTATCCACCATTAGGGAATTCCACACAGCAAGCAACTCACTACATAGCAAATGAAGTCTTGCAGTGGGCCCATACTCATGGAATTCACTTGCTTTACCACGTACTCCACCATCCAGAAGCAACTGGCTTGATAGAACAGTGGAAGGCCTATTGAATGTTTAGTTACAGCACCAGCGAGGTGGCAATATCATGCAGGGCTAGGGCAAGCTTCCCCAGAAGGCTACATATGCTCTGACTCAGTATCTAATACATGGCATTGTTTCTGCTATAGCCATGATTCAAGGGTCTAGGGATCAAAGGGTGTGAATGGCAGTAGCACCACTCACTGTTACCACTAGTGACCCACTAGAAAAAATTTTGCTTCCTGTTTCTGTGACTTCATGGTCTACTGACCTAGAGGTCTTAGTTACAAAGAGGGGAATGCTTCCACCAGGAGACAGAACAATGATTCTACTGGACTGAAAGTTAAGTCTTCCTCCCAACCAGTTAGGGCTCCCCATGCCTCTGAAAAAAAAAAAAAAAACAGGCAAAGAAGGGAGTTACTGTGCCAGTTCGGGTGATTAATCCAGACTACCAAGAGTAAACTGGACAAATACTTCACAGTAGAGCAGAAGACGACTAAGTCTGGAATACAGACAATTCCTTAGAATTTCCATGCCTTGTGATTAAGTACATGTGCACGATGGCATTCATTAATGGATAATGCCCCCTTTGATTCTCTTTTCACCCACTTATTATCATATAGCTTCAGCCTTAATATTGTTTTATCTTTTTATATAAGGGACATCTGGATTTATATGCCATATGTTTTCACTGTCTCTGATGCCTGCATTGGGATAATGTATAAATGCTCCTCAAATTACAACGGGGTTATGCCCTTAATAATCCACTGTAAGTTGAAAATACTATAGTGAAAATACTAGATTCAATTTTCAGCCTCCCATTGTTCATCTGGGATTTCTACTTAAAATTCTGTAGGTCTAACATAAGCATAAGTTCTATTTTAAAGTATTGTCATATAAAATTTCCAAATCTGAGTCTATTAATTGCACCCATTCTTTATCAAATCTCTCTCTTATGAACAATATTGTCTCTTACTCCTGTGTCTTCTTATATGGAAAAAGGATTATGAAAAAAGTAGAAGAAATGGTATTTCCACAGGGAGTACCTATATTTTTACTGTTCTTTTGTTATTTTATAACATTGTTTTCTTTAGGTGTGTGAGTTCCAATCTGACCCAGATGAAAAACAGGGCAAAATGTGTTGTTTGCTATTACATTTGCCTGCTAAATCTTTTTTTACATAGCAAAAGAAAGAAAAACATTTTAGAGAGACTAATAAAATGATACAGAAATAAATGTTCCTTATAAAAAAAATCCCCCAAAACCCAAATGCATTGACTACCCTAACCTACTGAACATCATAGATCACCCTAACTTACCTTAGACTAGTTTAGAACACTTATATTAGCATACAGTTGGACAAAATCTTCTAACACAAAGCATATTTTATAATAAAATATTTAATATCTCCTATAATTTATTGAATATTGCAATGAAAGTGAAAAACACAATGCTTGTATGGGCACCATTGTAAAGTTGAAGAATTATAGGTTGGATCATAGTAAGCTGGGACTGATTGTACTTAGTCTTTCTTAGAAACTGTCAAATTCAACGGACAAAGATCAGTCCTCTTCTCACTTGCACGCTAGACCACTTAAACACAACTTATGTCCTCAGAAATTTCCCATATTTACTTTTATTACACGACTGTTCCTGGTTCTCATCCTACTTTAAAGTACAGCTTTTAAAAATCTGGATAAATGTATTATCAAATATATATTACCTGAAAGGCATTGATTTTATCTGCTATGAGTTGACTTGGAGTCTCAGTCTACCTGATTTGAAATCAAAGTTCCTTGCACAATATACTTCTCAAACTATTTTTGTAAATAACTTTATAATATCTCTTACATGTGCCAACAAATAATCAGTTGATATGTGAGCAAGTAAAACTATAATTTTGAGGCCACTTATTCTGATGATTATACCAAAAATAATAACAGAACTACCACCAAGCCTGGTAAAGGTGAGTCAGACATCCATTTCTTGCCTAAATAAATTCTTAGATATCTATTTCTTTTAAAGTTGGAAAGAGAGCAATCCCTACTCTTGGTTACAATAATCAAGTGGTTGGATTATTAGCACTGTGCTGAGTCTTTCGGTTCATCAATCCTTATGTAATTTTTTTATCTGGGTACATAACTTTAGTAAGGTAAGATGAGAGAAAATAGATTAATATGGTCGCAACCACACTGTTGTTTAGAACAACTGATCTTTTTGGATGCTAGATCCTGTTGTTATGCCTCAAAAACAATAATAGGTTCCTCTTTTAGATGATGATATCTATCATAGGGTTGTATTAACCTTCACTGCCATCTGACTCTTTAAGTTGCAATATGTTCATATCCTTCACAAGTATCTGACATTTCTGTAAATATCTTAATTTATACTATAAAGGGAATTATGTGAGCACCAATGGTGATCATTGTTTACCTAGTGGAACTTTGAGAAAATATAAATGGACTTATTAGTGATTTATTTAATATCAATGTGTCTTTCAGTGGGAAAAAATCCTAAAGGTCAAGCAGAAAGAGGAAAAGGTAAAACATTTATTTACATAAAAGTAAAAAAGGCCAGGTACAGTGGCTCACGCCTATAATCCCAGCACTCTAGGAGGCCAAGGTGCGAGGATTGCTCAAGGTCAGGAGTTCGAGACCAGCCTGAGCAAGAGCAAGACCCCGTCTCTACTAAAAATAGAAATTAATTATCTGGCCAACTAAAAATACATATAGAAAAAAAATTAGCCGGGCATGGTGGTGCATGCCTGTAGTCCCAGCTACTCAGGAGGCTGAGGCAGGAGGATTGCTTGAGCCCAGGAGTTTGAGGTTGCTGTGAGCTAGGCTGATGCCATGGCACTCTAGCCCAGGGAACAGAGAGAGACTCTGTCTCAAAAAAAAAAAAAAAAAAGTAAAAAAAATATTTAGAAAATAATTTCACAAAACCCAAAGGCAAACAGTGAATTTGGAATGAATGTCTAGAAATCAAAGAGTAGATAACAAATATAAGTATTTAAAATAAATTAATAATAGAAATATAAAGATATTTTTTCATGATATACAATTAACGATGAGGAAATAGTTTATATTACTAGCATCAACAGATATACAAATTAAAACAGCAATTTTACTGAAAGGTAAAATTTCAACAATATAGTGATGTTTGTTTTTGTGTATTCATGTATATGTTTTGGTAATAGCCAATTTCTGACAGGAACTTAGCAATCTCACATAATGCTGTTGAAAGTACAAACAAAAGTTATGTTTTTAGAGGGCAAGTTAGTATAATGTGCCAAACACTTTTCAATTAATTTCCTAAGAAAATAATTGAGAACCTTTCCTCAAATTTATTTATTAGCACAAATAAATGTATAATTGCAAAGTTTATAATTCTGAAAAAATTGATAAGGGTATAAATTTATAACATTGGATTGATTAAATATATTGTGATATGACTATAGAATACATTTTAAAAGTGATATCTAAGGAGTTATTAAAATTATACAATCAGGAGATGTTTAAAAGTAAGTTTCTAAAGAGATCTAAGACACATTTGAAAGTTTGAAAGGTATAAATATTTTAAATTGAAAAGGATTTGAAAGTTTAAACATCAAAATGTTAACAAGGGCTATGTTTGGGACTAGAATTTCATGATGATGATGACGATGAGTGTGTTTGTGTGTGTGGATGAATGAATAACAGATACATACATATGAAGGTAGATGTAATGTGTGTATATAGTGATTAGAATAAAAAGTAATTTAAAAAGTTGATTACTTAAATAGGTTTACTAGAATACGGAGTACTTTTCCTAAAAATTCAGGTCAAAATGTTATCCTGTATCTTCTAAACACTTAACTGCACTTATAAATACATACATAAAATACATATATACAGGAATACATAAAATTCAAAAAACTTTGAATAATTGAGAGAAAAGATAGGATTTTTTTTCTCTGTGATCGTGCATTTATATAGGACTTAGAAATTACATACAAGCATTCTCACAAATATTCCCCTATGATTATTAAAAGGAAAGGTCATGTGAAATATATTCATTTCATATCTCTCAGTTTTCCTTAGAGTCGGTCTGATTGCATTAATATGCTAATATTAATAACTGGACTATATTCTCCATAATTTGGTAAGATTTATTCCCCAAGAATAGTAAAGACTGTCAATTGCAGTAATTTCAGCACCTGTGAACATCCTAAGAACATGAACTGGAAAATTTTTAAGATTGGCATAAGATGGAAAATAAACACCATGCAGAGGCTTTCTTCTCAGGTATTCATCATCTGGTTCCAAGCATGAGTAAGTTCAATTTTCCCTCCATGCTCACGAAGTCACCTGTGTGGAAGGAAGCTCTACCCTGCTCCCCACCCCATTACTCACCTCAGTCTCACTTGGAGTTTGGGGGACTGATTGAATACGGCAGCATATTATTCAAACTTAAAGCATAATTCTCTCTCTGCCTTCCAAAAATTCACCATTCATCTGCTTTACCTTTCCATCAAAGAAAGGAGAGAGTTAAACTTTGTATTGAATTTTTGAATGTGCTGTGTTAAATATGGAACTGGCTTAGTGAAATGGCCAGAGGAAATTAGTGGACACTTCTTAAATACTGACCTGTAGAAACTATGGTGGTTGGAAAAAAAGTACCTTCCTAAATAGCCACTTAATTTTGTTTATGTTCCTTCTGTGCAAGGTCAACCTTATGTGTAGCCACAAAAGACTCCTGCCTGCACTGTGAATGAAGAAAGACCAGGAAAAAAATTCTACCCCTGATATCTTTAGTTTGTAGACCTTCAGAAAAATTTATATGCACTGTACTATTGGGATAAATATTGACAGTTATTAAATTGCAAATATGATAAAGAATTATTAGCTCGTTAAACCTTATAAATTATTATAAGTATCTAAATTCAAGTAAGCTAGATGGTCACCCCAAAAACCCTAAAGAAATGTAATTCCAAAGAATTAAAATTTAAACTATGAGGAAGGAATCAGATTTTTGCTAGCCAAAGAGTTTTTTAAACCAAATTTTTTTTTTGGGTGTGTGTGTGTGTGTGTGTGTGTGTGTGTATCTGAAAATAGAAAAGTAAAGCAGGGAATACTTAGGATAAAATATTCCAAGACTCTGCAGTCATTCATATTCTTCACCATTTCTTCTCCTCTGAATCATTCTTCCACTTTCATTTCTCTTGATCTTTTTTTTTAATTCTACTATTTATAATTTTGCTCCATGCTTTAGGAATTTTCTACATTCTTTGATAATTTTATCCTTAATTTTCTTTTCCAAATGTTTACAAAATTTTGGCTATTGTTTTTTTGAGGATGCCATTTCCATTCAAACCCTCTAAATTGAAGCTAATTATTTCTCCCACACTCACAGTAATGTCAGAAAATACAATCAACATTCTTTTTAGACCCATAACCACTTTCTCTTTTCTCTTTAATTATAAAAACATATATTAGGGTTCAGTAATTGTGGTAGCTATTGATATATACTAGAGAAAAGAGAATCATTTTTGCCTTTAATTTATAGTTCATAGAAAAAAATGGGCATTATAGAAGTCATAACAATAAGGTGTAATGAAAGTTATGGGAGAGAAAATTTAGATATCATTAAAAACAAGGCAAAAACCTATATTTTAATAATGAGGGAAAAAATGCCTTTAGGATGTAACTTTTAACTCACCTTTACTAAAGAGGAATAGGTCTGCCAGTAGGCACTTTTGTTCTAGAAGAGAAAAAAGAAGAGTGTGTCAGAATGGAAATAAGATACATTGTATTTAGAAAGCACTGGAAAATATTTATTATAGAGCTCATGTGTAATGTGCCAAAGGTAAATGACAAGAAGCTAAGGCTAGAGAAGTCTACAAAACAGATAATATAGGGCTGTGTTTATCATGTTAAAGAATGGAATTCCATTTAAGGGAAATAGGAAGTTAATGAACCATTAAAAAGAGAAGACACGCTAATAGATTTGTATTTTTGGAGTCCATTTTCATTGCCTTGATAATACGGTCACATGCCACATGTCAACATTTGGGTCAATAACGGACTGTGCATACAACAATGGTCCTATAAGTTTATAATGGAACTGAAAAATTCCTATTGTCTATTGATATTGTGGCTGTCTTACCACAGTGCATTTACTTAGCTGTTAAAATAAATTTATTGTAACCTAATTATACCATGTTTATAAAATCTACAGTAGTGTACAGTAATGTACGTCTTTACATTCACACATCACTCACTCGCTGACTCACCCAGAGAAACTTCCAGTTCTGCAAGCTCCATTCATGGTAAGTGTCCATACGGGTGTACCATTTTTAATCTTTTAATACAATATTTTTATTCTACCTTTTCTGTGTTTAGATGTGTTTAGATATCCAATGACAAATACCATTGTATTACAATTGCCCAAAATGTCAAAAATCAGATGGATTTAAGAAGTATTTCTGATATCACATTAAAACTGCTTAATGATTTATTGAATTAAGACAGGAGGTAGACTTAATAAAAGCTATAAGTTTAGACGATTGTTTCAAAGATTTGTACTGAACATATGGAGAGGAGGATGGTCCAGGTGGGAGTGATAAAAGAGAGGGTTATGCATTTAAAGATGAGAATCACTGAAATAATTCAATGCTGATTCAATAAAATGATTAACACTGGCAAATGAGATGAAAGTAAAAAAAGAAAAAGATAAGTTTCAAATCAGTTTCCTTGAAGAGATAAGAAAACATGAACTCCAGGTGCAGGTGAAGAAAGAGACCTTAAGCAGTGCTGTTGGCATAAGGAATACAGGAAGAAAGTGTGTTGTAGATGCAGGTAAGTTAGTGTCAAAGAAGTTAAAAGTGTCTCGTCTGATTGCTATCATCATCAGTGAAACAGGATGCAGGACCATCTTGCAAAGGGTGGGAATTATAGATCTTAAATTTAAAAATAATAATGAATACTTACAGTACTCATTGTAGCAAATGGAAAAGATGGTTGATTAAGGATAAATCCATAAATAGATGTCTAGGCAATCTTAAGGGCACTTTTTTTTTTTTAATAACTATGACTGCGAAATGGCAAGAACTTGTTTAGTAGCAATTTTTCTTCAGATGGCTTTATTTTGAATGGCTTCTAAGCTACCAACCAGTTCCCACAGAAGCTATAAGGGGGAAGTATATGAGTAGAAAAAAATTTGTTACTATTTTTCCTGATTACTCTCAATCTGGAAAGAAACAGATTGAGTGAGAGAGTAAGTAGTCAACATAGGGAAAATTTAATGTAAAATTCCTGAGAATAAATATCTCAATTTATTATCCTTCTCAGAGCAGGCTTTAGAAGAAAAAGGGAAAACAAAATTTTCCAGTACTCAAAACAAATTATCTGAAGCCTGAGGTTACACTGTTCCCAGAACAGAATATACACTACCCACTCTTGGAATATATTCTGATACAGATAATTTTTTAAAAGTTCTAAAGAAATAACAGAATCAAAAATCTATGAACAAGATTGCACACAACATCATCAGGAGTCTTCTTTTTCCTGACTAATTAGCCCAGGCTACTAAAAGGAGATGGGCCTCAAACCACAGATTTCAAACTGTTGCTCAGTAGCGAACAAGAATAACCCTCAGATATGGTGCAAAAGGAGACAAGAAGACAATACTCACTCTTGATCAAAGCCAATAAAATGCACAGAGGCTCTCAAGTTAAATATTAGAAAAATGGCCACAACAACAGCTAATTCATGAATATATCTCTTTAATATTATTGATTAATCTCTTCTATATTTTATTATTGACTTGAAGCATTACAGAGACACAAATCCCATAGCTTTCTATTAGTACCTTACAACTGCAGTCCCCACCCCCTAGGCTGTGAACAGATACCAGTCTGTGGCCTGTTAGGAACTGGGCCTCACAGCAGGAGGTGAGTGGTGGGCTAGTGAGTGAAGCTTCATCTGTATTTACAGCTGCTCCCCATCCTTTGCATCACCGCCTGAGCTCCGCCTCATGTCAGATCAGTCACAGCCTTAGATTCTGCATTATGATAAGTTGTATAATAATTTCGTTATATGTTACAATGTGGTAATAATAAAAATAAAGTGCACAATAAATGTAATGCACTTGAATCATCCTGAAACCATACCCCATTCCCCCAGTCCCAGTCCATAGAAAAATTGTCCTCCATGAAACCGGACCCTGGTGCCAAAAAGTTGGGGACTGCTGGCTTACAATGCAGTAAAAGTTTCTTTGGTACTTTACGATCACCAGCAACTTGGTGACATCAATATTGATTTAATGTAATACTGAGTGTTCTTAATATTTATTTGATTTAATTTATATATAAAAAGATGTGATATCCATCGACAGCAAAATGGATAAATACATTGTGGTAATTTATATAATAGAACACTGTAGGATTAATGAGAATAGAAAATCTACAGTTATAACAAATAATTGTGAAGACTCTCACAACTTAATGTTGAGCAAAAGAAGTAAAACAGAAAACAATACATATTATACAATTTCATTTTTAGAATACCCCCAAATCAGACAAAACTAATCCATTCTTTTAAAATTTATTATAGTGGTTACTCCTGAGAATGATGCAGTGAGGGACAGAGTGTAATTGAAAGAAGGTATGAGAAGGCTTCTGGGTTGGAAGTAACCCTGTGTCCTTCACTGGGATGCTGAATACATGGGCATATTTAATTTTATTTTTAAAAAGATACATGTTTCTATATACATGATTTAAGTAATTTTTCTTTATGTATATTACACATAAGTAAAAAATTTCAAATGAGGACAATGGATATGCCTATTGTATGAGATGAAATTTCAGTGAATATTTGCTAGAAAAATATATAGATAAGTAGTTCAAAGATAGATCCATAGATATACAGATAGATTCTAACCAATGAACAACTTGTATGCAATTAATGACTTTTTCCTGGAAGGACATTCATCTATTTTGGTCTGCAATCCAATATTTATAATAGCCAATAAAGATTAGACTCATAGATCAAGTGTCTTTTGTAAAGCTATCATCAGAGAGGTCAACCTGTGAACCACAGTCCCTTACTTAATATGTTTCAGAAGCTATTCATAATCTTGTCCTAAAATGATGACATATAATTCACCAAAAGTATTCAAATGTGTATTTGAAAGCAGTATTTGCAGAACAAAGTTGTACTGTAGAAATAACAACATTAAGTTTAAATGAATTACATCCATACTCAGAAAACATTACATTCAAATGTTTTGTTCGTGAAGTAGCTTCTTTATTTACTTTGAAATGATTTTTCTAAAGATTTTTTTTTAGAAAAATGCCAAGAACATAGAACACATGGGATGGATTACTTGGTTGGCATTTTAGCTTTGTTCTTCCTTTTACTGGTAAACGTGAAGTATTTTAAAGTAGTGATTTTATTACCTGTCTGTGACACCCAGTTAAAGCAGTATCAGTTATCTTTAATCTTTTGAAGTAATCTACTGCATACTTCTCGTAACCCTATGTTCACTGCCAACCTTTTCAATATTTAAGAGATTCAAAACAAGTTAGCTTTTCTAGCAGTGCTGTTAAGGGCAGCTCAGTGTTACTGACCTTTCTTTCATAATTGCTTCTACTTTTCACATCAATCTTCTGCAGAGGAGATTTTAGCATTATGTATCTACACTAGCAGGACTGTAATTATGGAAATTTATTTATATTCCCCTACTCTCTATCAAGCAAATAATGAAAAGGGCTGGGCTTGGTGGCTCACACTTGTAATCCTAGCACTTTGGGAGCCAGAGTGGGGCGGATCGCCTGAGCCTAGGAGTTTGCGGTTGCAGTGAGCTGTGATGATACCATTGTACTATAGCCTGGGCACAAAGCAAGACCCTGTTTCAAAAAAGAAAAAAGAAAATATTAAGGTAGTCTCTTCCAATATGTAAATCCTTGTAATACTTGGGCAAGCACCTGTATGAGTTGCTCATATAAAAAAAAGACATCCTAGAATACTGTGTTTACTGTAATTTACCCATTTCATATGACATTGTGCTGGCTGCAAATTTGAATAATAGAAGTAACTTTAATTTTTCTAAAAATGAAAAAATAAGGGAAAAAACGTTAAATGATGTTGTGCTGATTCTAGTATTTCTCATTTTCTCATTTAATTAATCTACAATGTTGGCCAAATATTCATTTTAAGACACCCCAGGTGATTTAATATGAAGTCAGGACTAAGAACCACTACACAGAGGCAGGGGCTTTCAAACCATGTCTCATGAAGCTATAGGTATACCTTATAGTAATCTTAGGAAGGACAATGAAGTGAAACTAGAATGACAATTCAGGCCAGGCGCGGTGGCTCACGCCTGTAATCCTAGCCCTCTGGGAGGCCGAGGCGGGTGGATCGCTCGAGGTCAGGAGTTCGAGACCAGCCTGAGCGAGACCCCGTCTCTACTAAAAATAGAAATAAACTATCTGGACAACTAAAAATATATATAGAAAAAATTAGCCAGGCATGGTGGCGCATGCCTGTAGTCCCAGCTACTCGGGAGGCTGAGGCAGTAGGATCGCTTAAGCCCAGGAGTTTGAGGTTGCTGTCAGCGAGGCTGAGGCCACGGCACTCACTCTAGCCCGGGCAACAAAGTGACACTCTGTCTCAAAAAAAAAAAAAAAAAAAAAAGAATGACAATTCAGAAGGTAGATCCTAGAGGGGTGTCCAGACTCTTCTCCCACTACTTAAAATTGAGTAACTCTGTATATATTTTTTTATGTTTAAGAGATGTTTGGAAAAAAAGTTGAGTTTCTAAAAAATGTTGAAATCTATCTGATTAAATGATTGTTTCTGATTTTTTTAGAGCTGTAGTTAAACCAATAGTTGCCACATTTAATGTAAAGATCTGCCTAGACATACATATGCACAAATAAATGTCTTCATAAGAGTTGAGGGGTTCAGCAAATAACTGTTTTGCTGTATTTTTATGACTTCACTATTCATAAGGAAACTGTTCCTTCCCTTCCCCAATTATTTTTGGAAACATCCACTTGGATCACTGAAATAGTTTCCTTTCATATAGTCAATGCACATAGTGAGAATTTTTAGTAAAATTATGAAGCACCAAAGCTCATAGGAATATGGGTATAGGAGTACAAAGATCAACAAGAGAATAGTATTTTGGAGCTATTTTGTGATGGATCACTTTGCTATTTGCAGAAGCAAAAGACACCATGTGCAATAGATTAGATCTGCTCTGCTGAGCTTTTTGAAGATTGCATTTAGCTATGCAATATTTTATGTCATACTCTTAAAAAATAGAAACTATGTCCAAAATTTGGATGAAGAAACCCTGAAAAGAAAGGGTAAATGGAAACACAAATAGTTAACTCCATCTAAAATCAAATTTTATAATAAGATGGCTATCAAAATGCTCATAGATGATGCAAAGTTGTTGTTATCAATGCAGGATGAAAATCACCTGAAGAGTTATAAAACATAATATTGCCTGGACTCCATTCACAGAAATTCTGATGTAGTTGACCTGTGCTGCAGTCTGGACACAGAGCCAGCTGTGTCTAGTTTTGTTTGTTTTGCTTGTTTGTTTGATTAGAGCTACCTGGACAATCTTTACTTTCAGATAAGGTTAAGAACTACTAGAGGGTTGAGTTAATTATGATTTCTTTCATCAGTGTTTTGTAATTTTTGTTGTAGAGATCTTTCACCTTTTAGGTTAAATATATTTCTAGGTATTTTTTTTTTAGCTATTTTAGTTGAGATTGAGCTGTTGATTTGATTCTCATTTCAGTCATTATTAGTGAACTGAAATGCTACTGATTTTTGTACATTGACTTTGTATCCTGAAATTTTACTGAATTCATTATAAAAACTAGGAGTCCTTTGGAGTAAGTATTTAGAGTTTTCTAGGTATAAGATCATGTCATCAGCAAACAGCGATAATTTGACTTCTTCCTTTCCAATCAGATATCCTTTATTTCTTTCTCTTTCCTGATTTCTGTCACTAGGAATTACAGTACTATGTTGAGTAGGAGTGGTAAAGTGGGCATCCTTGTCTTTTCTTAGAGGACAATTCTTAGAGGACATGAGTTTAAGTTTTCCCCATTCAGTATGACATTGTATGTGGATCTGTCATATATGGCTTTTATTATTTTGAGGTATGCTCCTTCTACTTATAGTCTTTGTTTTGACTTATTGCATTGTTGTTTTAAAATTTATATTTATTTAAAGTAACTAATATAGTGTTCTTTATTTGTATGCACTTTAAGCTAATAGCATGTAGTCTTATTGTTAATATTTAGCTTTTATTTTCAGGTTTTAAGTTTACCTTTTATACATTTGTTTTTACTATTTTAGTTATATTCTTCTATATATTTTATATTTAATAGTAAATTCATCATAAGTACATATGAACATTTATTGCAATTCATTTATGAATTTTCTGTACCTAATATTTATTTTTATTATTTCTTATAATATTAATAATTCTTAGATTTAATTTTTTGAGAGTTCTGTATTATTGTATTTTAATTTTAATATTTTTATTCTCTTCCATTTTTATTTACTCCAGGTTTTATTTTTTTCTGATGATAGGCAAAGATAATGTCTAAAAGTTTATATGACAATTTGGGATTCTAGGAGACTCTATTCTTCATTCACCCATGTATTGAACATATATTGTAAGAATGTTTATAGCAGCACAATTCACAATTGTAAAGATGTGGAAACAACCCAAATCCCCATCAATCCACGAATGCATTAGTAAACTGTGGTATATGTATACCATGGAGTATTACTCAGCTATAAGAAATAATGGTGATATGACATCTCTTTGGTTCTCCTGGAGAGAGCTGGAACCCACTATATTAAGTGAAGTATCCAAAGAATGGAAAAACAAACATCACATGTACTCACCAGAAAATTGGTTTCCCTGATCATCACCTACATGCACATTGGGGAAGGATACCAATTGGATATCAGACTGAGATGGGGGGTAGGGGGAGGGGATGGGTGTATGCCTACATGATGAGTGTGTTGCGTACAGTCTGGGGAATGGTCATGCTTGAAGGTGCTGACGCGGGGAGGTGGGGGGTGGGGGGAGGGGATAGAGGTATGACTACATGGTGAGTGCCAGGCACACTGTCTGGAGAATGGACACGCTTGAGGCTCTGACTCAGGGGGATGGGCGGGACACGGACAATGTATATAACCTGACCTTTTGTACCCCCATGAAGAGCTGAAATAAAAAAAAAAAAACAGTGAACAAAACAAAAAAGACAGTCTTCTTTCTAGTAAAGAAATACATAAATTATATACTATGTTAGAAAGTTACATATTCTATAGGAAATAAAGTGTAAAGAAACTTTTAAATGAGGTAATCAGGGCAATAAGACAAATCCACAGCCAACATCATACTGAACAGGGAAAAATTGAAAGCATTCCCACTTAGAACTGGAACCAGGCAAGGTTGCCCACTATCTCCACTTCTACTCAACATAGTGATGGAAATCCTTGCCAGAGCAATCAAACAAGAGAAGGAAATCAAGGAAGGGTATCCAAATGGGGGCAGAAAGGTCAAATTATTGCTCTTTCTGACAATATGATATTATATCTAGAAAACTCCAAAGATTCAACCAAGAGACTCTTGGAATTGATAAATGAATTCAGAAAAGTCTCAGGATACAAAATCAACACACACAAATCAGTAGCTTTCATATAAACCAATAACAGTCAGGCTGAGAATCAAATCGAAGATGCAATACCTTTCACAAAAACATCAAAGAAAATAAAATATATAGGAATATATTTATTAAGGAGGTGAGAGACCTATATAGGGAGAACTATGAAACACTGAGAAAAGAAATCGCAGAGGATGTAAACAGACGGAAAACCATATCATGCTCATGGGTCAGCAGAATCAACATTGTTAAAATGTCTATACTACCCAAAGTGATCTAGAGATTCAATGCAATCCCTATTAAAATACTAATATCATTTTTCACATATCTGGAAAAAGTAATTCTACACTTTGTATGGAACCAGAGAAGACTCCGTGTAGCCAAAGCAACCTTAAGCAGAAAGAACAAAGTAGGAGGTAACCACATTTGAAGCTTTACTACACGGCTATAGTAACCAAAACAGCATGATATTGGCACAAATAGAGAGACATAGACTAATGGAACAGGATTGAGAATCCACATGTAAAGCTATCCTCATATTGTCATCTGATCTTTGACAAATCAGACAAAAACATATACTGGGGAAAAGAATCCCTATTCAATAAATGGTATTGGGAAAATTGGACAGCCATGTGTAGAAGACTGAAACAGGATCCACACCTCTCACCTCTCACAAAAATCAACTCATGATGGATAACAGACTTAAACCTAAGGCATGAAACCATACGAATTTTAGAATAAAATGTTGGAAAAACTCTTATAGACATCTTCCTAGGCAAAGAATTTATGAAGAAGACCTCCAATGCAATCACAGCAGCAAAAAATAAAAAATAAATAAATGGGACCAGATCAAATTAAAAAGCTTTGCACAACCAAGAAAGCTTCACTAGGGAGAGCAGACAACCTACAGAATGGGAGAAAATATTTGCATGCTACACAACCAATAAAAGGCTGATAACTAGAATCTGTATAGAACTCAGGAAAATTAACAAGGAAAAAAACCAAACAACTCCATTAAAAAGTGGGAAGAGGACATGAACAGAAATTTTTCAAAAGCAGACTAATGGCAATAAACATATGAAAAATTGGTCAACATCTCTAGTCGCCAAGGAAATGCAAATTAAAACCACAATGAGATATCACTTACCTCCAGTGAGAATGGCTTTTATCAAAAAGTCCCAAAACAACAAATGTTGGCTTGGATAGGGACACTCACTCATACACTGCTGGTGGTATTGCAACTAGTACAACCTCTATGGAAAGTAGTATGGAAATACCTCAAAGAACTAAAACGAGAATTACCATTTGATCCAGCAATCCCACTTCTGGGTATTTACCCAAAGAGATGGAAGACATTCTATAATAAAGATATCTGCACTTGAATGTTTATAACAGCACAATTCACAATTGCAAAGATGTGGAAACAATCCAAGTGCCCATCAATACATGAGTGAATTAAGAAAATGTGGTATATGTATACCATGGAGTACTACTTAGCCATAAAAAACAATGATGATCTAGCACCTCTTGTATCATCCTGGATGGAGCTGAAGCACATTCTTTGCAATGAGGTATCACAAGAATGGAAAAACAAGCACCACCTGTACTCACCATTAAATTGCACTAATTGATCAACACTTGTGTTCACATATAAAAATATCATTCATCGGGTGTCAGGAAGGTGGAAGGGGGGTGGAAGAGATGGGTAAATTCACACCTAATGGGTGTGGTGCGTGCTGTCTGGTGGGTGAGCATGCCTGTAGCTCTGACTCAGGTGATGCAAAGGCAATATATATAACCAAACTGTTTGTGACCCCCACCCAATATTCTGAAATAATAATAAAAAAAGAATAAAAAATGGTAAGCAGGGCAAGTCTACAAGGGAACATTTGGACAAGGATGTATAGGAGTGATAGTGAAGACACATATTTTGGGCAGAGGAAATGCTAGAGTTAGGTGTGCCAGGAGCAGAGACAGTGGGGAGGAGAACATTAACAAGATCCATGGCCTTCCTTATAGGCATATCTTGCACGCCACGGTAATAATATTGTGTTTTACGGTAAATTAATTGGGTGTTGAGTAAAAGAATGTCACATCTGGATTAAAAAAAAGTCTAGATTTTGTTCTTAGAAGAGACTGAAGCAAAGGCAGAAGCAAGGAAACAATTTACAATGCTACTTTCTTTCCTAATAAGAGATAATGATGACTTGAACCAGAGTAGTAGCCATAGAGGTGTTAAGTGGTTGTAAACTGGTTAGATCTAAGGCATGAGCATAATTTCCTGATGGATTAGATCAGGTGTGTGAGAAAAAGACAAGAGTCAAGTATGCCATAAAGTCTTTTCCCCCACCTTCATCCCACTGTCCAAATTGCCCTTCATATTTCCATTTTACAGACTGTTTCTCATGAAGTCCTAGGATTATTTCTGAATACTTTGAGTCAGTTATGATTTTGACATATAATTTTTAAATGATTTCTAGTGCTAATAAAGAGCTTGAAATTTAGCATATCCAAAGCAAGTTTATTTTTTCTAATTTATTACATTACACACTTTAAGACTACATTCAACACATACTCTTCCTTCCTCCAGTTAATCAGTAAACGTATTCTTAACCAACTCCCTGGTACATTTCTTGCCAGGCCCATGGAACTCTTAATTAAGATTTCTTAGGCTGGGCGCGGTGGCTCACGGCTATAATCCTAGCACTCTGGGAGGCCGAGGCAGGTAGATCACTCGAGGTCAGGAGTTCGAGACCAGCCTGAGCAAGAGTGAGACCCTGTCTCTACTAAAAAAAAAATAGAAAGAAATTATCTGGCCAACTAAAAAAAAAAATATATATATATATATAGAAAAAATTAGCCGGGCATGGTGGTGCATGTCTGTAGTCCCAGCTACTCAGGAGGCTGAGGCAGTAGGATCGCTTAAGCCCAGGAGTTTGAGGTTGCTGTGAGCTAGGCTGATGCCACGGCACTCACTCTAGCCGGGGCAACAAAGTGACACTCTGTCTCAAAGAAAAAAAAAAAAAAGATTCCTTACCCTATAATGTTCAGTATTTATAGGAAGAACAGCACATCTTTAAAATATTATACCTGGAAATATTACAAATTTGACAAAAACTATAAACTCAGAGTTAAGGCAGTTCAAATTTCAAGCATAAGGTTAATAGCAACAAAACTAAATCAGTGCACATCATAAATCACTCAAAATCTGTGACAAGGAGATATTAAAAGCAACCAGAAATAAAAACATGGAGAAATAAAGATAGGGATGTCAGCAAAATTTTCACTGGAAGCCATACAAGTGAAAAGAAAGTGTAGCAACATTTTTAAAGCATTTAAAGAAAAAAATAAAATGGTCAACATAGAATTTTATACTGAGACAAATATCTTTCAAAAATAAAAGCAAAATAAAGATTTTTTCAGACATTCAAAAGTTGAAACAATCCATCATGAGAAGACCTACACTATAAGATGTTAAAAGGAATTCTCTCAAAGCATGCACAAAGACACCAGAGGGAAATCCAAATTTACTAATAGAACAGAGCAAGAAATGATGACTTCATTTGTGAACAGATGAAATATATATGAAATAAATACATTTTCTTGCTTTTTAAATATCTTTAAAAGATGACAATTATGTAAACGAAAATAGTAACAATCAATTGGGTAAAATGAATGACAACATTACCTAAAGGTTGGATGGGGAAATATGGAAGCATACAAGGATAAGGTTATTAAACTATAGGATAGGTCTTATAATATACCCTAAAGATAGATTATGATAAGGCAAAGATATACCATAAATTATAAAACAACTACTAAAGTAAAACAAAAAGTCATAGCTCCTAAGCCAGCAAAGGAGATAAAATGGACTCATGTAACTTACTCAATTATTCTCTGAAAAGCAAAGGGAAAAAAAGGAAAAGGGAAATGAAGAAGAAATGGAATAAATAGAAAACAGACACCAAGATGAAAAATTTATATCTAGTCATATCAGTACTCACATTAAGTGTAAATTGCCTAAATATACCAATTAAAAGGCAGAGATTGTTTGATTTGATATCCATATGCACAAATTAAAAAAACCTTTAATATATACTTTCTACCATATAAAAAGATAACTCAAAATGGAACATAAACCTTAATGCAAAATCTAAAACTTTTAAACTTTTGAGGAGAATATAGGACAAACCTTTGTGACCTTGGATTAGATGCTCAAATAACAAATTTAAAATCTGGACTTCACCCAGATTCATAAAGCAAATCCTACTCGATCTAAATCAAATCATAGGCAACAACACTTTAATAGTTGGAGATTTTAATACCCCACTGACAGCACAGGACAGATCCTCCAAGCAGAAAATAAGTAAAGACATAGTAGACTTAAACAGAATGCTAGAACAAATGGGCCTGACTGACATCTACAGGACATTCTACCCGAAAACCACTGAATATACATTCTTCTCATCAGCTCACGGGACATTCTCTAAGATTGACCATATCCTAGGTCATAAAGCAAGTCTTAAAAAAATTAAAAAAATAGAAATCATACCCTGCATCTTCTCAGATCACAATGGAATAAAAATAATAATGAACCTTAACAGGAACTCTCATTCCTACGCAAAGTCATGGAAGCTAAACAACCTTCTCCTGAATAACAATTTTGTAAAGGAAGAAATTAAGTCAGAAATCAAAACATTCTTTGAATTAAATGACAAAGGTGACACAACTTATCAAAATCTATGGGATGCAGCTAAAGCAGTCCTGAGGGGAAAATTCATTTCCATAAATGCCTATTTCAAAAAGACAGACAATTTACAACTAGACAACTTAATGAATAGACTCAAAGAGCTGGAGAAAGAAGAACAGACTGACCCCAAACCCAGCAGAAGGCGAGAAATTATTAAGATCAAATCAGAATTAAATGAAAAAGACAACAAAAATACTATAAGGGAAATTAATAAAACAAAAAGTTGGTTCTTTGAAAAGATAAATAAAATAGACACACCACTGGCTAGACTAACCAAGAGCAGAAAAGAAAAATCTTTAATAACTTCCATCAGGAACATGAAAGGAGAAATCACAACCGAAGCCACAGAGATACGTGACATTATCTATGAATATTACAAAAATCTTTATGCACACAAATTGGAGAATGAGGAGGAAATGGACAAATTTTTAGAATCACACAGCCTTCCCAAGCTCAATCAGGAAGAAATAGAATTCCTGAATAGACCAATATCAACAACTGAAATTGAAACAGTAATAAAAAACCTTCCCAAAAAGAAAAGCCCTGGTCCAGATGGGTTCACACCTGAATTTTACCATACATACAAAGATGAACTGGTGCCCATCCTACATAAACTATTCTTCAATATTGAGAAGGATGGAATTCTCCCCAACACATTCTACCACGCCAATATTACATTAATACCAAAACCAGGAAAGGATGCAACAAAAAAAGAAAACTACAGACCAATTTCTCTCATGAACGTAGACGCAAAAATCCTCAATAAAATCCTAGCAAATCGTATCCAAGTGCTGATTAAAAAAATAATTCATCATGACCAAGTAGGCTTCATCCCAGAGATGCAGGGGTGGTTTAACATACGAAAATCTATAAATGTAATTAACCACGTAAATAGAAGCAAAAATAAAGACCATATGATCCTCTCAATAGATGCAGAAAAAGCATTTGACAAAATTCAACACCCTTTTATGATAAAAACACTTAACAACATAGGCATAAATGGGACCTACCTAAAAATAATACAAGCCATATATGACAAACCCACAGCCAACATCATACTGAATGGGGAAAAACTGAAAGCATTCCCACTCAGAACTGGAACCAGACAAGGCTGCCCACTGTCCCCATTACTTTTCAACATAGTATTGGAAGTCCTTGCGAGAGCTATCAGACAAGAGAGCAGAATCAAAGGTGTCCAAATAGGGACAGAAGAGATCAAACTCTCACTCTTTGCTGATGACATGATGTTGTATCTGGAAAACCCCAAGGACTCAACCAAGAGACTCCTGGAATTAATTAACGAATTCAGTAATGTCTCAGGTTACAAAGTCAATACACACAAATCAGAGGCATTCATATATGCCAATACCATTCAATCGGAGAACCAAATTAAGGACTCAATACCTTTCAAAATAGCAACAAAGAAAATAAAATATCTAGGAATATATTTAACTAAAGAGGTAAAGGACCTCTATAAAGAGAACTATGAAACGCTAAGGAAGGAAATTGCAGAACACGTAAATAAGTGGAAATCCATACCATGCTCATGGATTGGAAGAATTAACATCGTTAAAATGTCTATACTACCCAAAGTAATCTATAGATTCAATGCAATTCCTATTAAAATACCAACATCATTTTTCACAGATTTAGAAAAAATAATTATACACTTTGTATGGAATCAGAGAAGACCCCGTATAGCAAAAGCAATCTTAAGCAATAAAAACAAAATGGGAGGTATTGATTTGCCAGACTTCAAACTATACTACAAAGCTGTGGTTCTTAAAACTGCTTGGTATTGGCACAAGGGCAGGGACACAGACCAGTGGAACAGAACAGAAAACCCAAATATAAAATCATCCTCATATAACTATCTAATCTTTGACAAAATAGACAAAAACATACTCTGGGGACAAGAGTCCCTATTCAATAAATGGTGCTGGGAAAACTGGATAGCCACATGTAGAAGACTGAAACAGGACCCACAGATTTCACCTCTCACAAAAATTAAATCACGGTGGATAACAGATTTAAACCTTAAATGGGAAACAATTAGAATTCTAGAAGAAAATGTAGGAAAGACTCTTACAGACATTGGTCTAGGCAAAGAATTTATGAAGAAAACCCCTAAGGCAATCGCAGCAACAACAAAAATAAACGACTGGGACCTGATTAAATTAAAAAGCTTCTGCACAGCCAAAGAAATAGTCATGAAAATAAACAGACAGCCTACAGAATGGGAAAAAATTTTCGCATACTACACATCAGATAAAAGACTGATAACAAGAATCTATTTAGAACTCAGGAAAATCAGCAGGAAAAAATCAAACAATCCTATCAAAAAATGGGCAAAGGACATGAATAGAAATTTTTCAAAAGACGACATAAGAATGGCCAAAAAACATATCAAAAAATGCTCAACATCCCTAATCATCAGGGAAATGCAAATCAAAACCACAATGAGATACCACTTAACTCCGGTGAGAATGGCCTTTATCAAAAAATCCCAAAACAACACATGTTGGCGTGGATGCGGAGAGACAGGAACACTCATACACTGCTGGTGGGAATGCAAACTAGTGCAACCCCTATGGAAAGCAATATGGAGATACCTTAAACAGATTCAAGTAGACCTACCATTTGATCCAGCAATCCCATTATTGGGCATATACCCAGAAGAACAAAAGTCATTCTTTAACAAAAATACCTGTACCCGAATGTTTATAGCAGCACAATTTACAATCGCAAGGATGTGGAAACAACCCAAGTGCCCATCAATCCACGAATGGATTAGTAAACTGTGGTATATGTATACCATGGAGTACTACTCAGCTATAAGAAATAACAATGATACGACATCTCTTTGGTTCTCCTGGAGAGAGCTGGAACCCATTATACTAAGTGAAGTATCCAAAGAATGGAAAAACAAGCATCACATGTACTCACCAGAAAACTGGTTTCCCTGATCATCACCTAAATGTACATCAGGGAAGGATACCAATTGGATATCAGACTGGGATGGGGGGTGGGGGGAGGGGATGGGTGTATGCCTACATGATGAGTGCGTTGCACACCCTCTGGGGAATGGTCATGCTTGAAGGTGCAGACCCGGGGAGGTGGGGGGGGGAGGGGATGGAGGTATGACTACATGATGAGTGCCAGGTGCACTGTCGGGAGAATGAGAACGGACGCGCTTGGGACTCTGACTCGGGGGGATGGGTGGGACATGGAAAATGTATATAACCTAAACTTATGTACCCCCATGATGAGCTGAAATAAAAAAAATATATATAAAAAAAAAAAAAAAAAAAAAAAAAAAAAAATTTTAGAACAAACATGTATGACAAAATTAGCACAGATGATGAAAAGTTGACTGTATCTAGACAGAAAACATTATTGGTATACTAATATAACATTTTCTTGAAAAGTAATAAATAAAATTTCTGTGAATCTAACTGTAAAAAAAAAAAAAAAAAAAAAAAAAATAAAATCTGGACTTCACTAAAGTCATAAACATTTTTTCTTCAACAAATGCTGTAAAGAAAATGAAAGACAAACTAAAGACTTTTTAAAAATTTTCCAGTAACATGTTCAATAAAAGACATTCATAGTATATAAAGAATTATCAAAACTTAATAGTAAGAAAAAAAGACCCAATTTAAAAATCAAACTGTTCAACAATTTGAACAGATGCTTCAACAAAGATGATTTTCAGATGCCAAATAAACACTTGAAAAGAGGATCAACATCATTGGTCATTAGGGAAATACCAATTAAAACCACAGTGAGATACTGTTGTGCACCAAAAGGAATGGCTAAAAGTTAAAAGACTGACCATATTAGTTGTTGAAATGGAGGAACTCAAACAGTGCTATTGTTGTTATGTGAACTGTAATTGTGCTGAATGATAGAATCCAGGCAAAGAAAGTATATTCTGTGTCATTCCATTTATATAAAATTGTAGGAGATGTGAACAGTTGGATAGTGGTGGAAAGATCAATGATTTCCTGGGGATTAGGTGGGAGGGAAGGAATGCGAAAGAGGGGATGATAACATAAGGCATGAGGAAATATGAGGAGTGATGTACAATGTCAATATCTTTATTAAAGTGACAGTTTTGTGGATATATACGTATACCAGGATGTCCAACTGTACAGTTTAAACATATACAATTTATTAAATTTCAGGTATACCATAATTATGCTGACTGAAAAAAATACATAATGTAATTCATGTGATTTTACTTGTTTTTCTAAGTTAAGGCATTATTCTACCTCCCTTCTCAATGAAGTAAAATAACCTATATTACAAAATAAATTGAGGGGATTTTTCTGATTTTTATCTAGGAAAATTTTGTAATTGGATTTTTTAAATGTTCTTTGCCACACAATTTCATAAATGTTGAAATTTTATATTTTTTGGTAATTGTAATTATATATCTAACATTTTTCTTTATCTTTTTTAATTTGGGCCATGCTAAAACATGCATATTGAATCAGATATTCTCAAGGTAAGGTTTATTACCATCATATGTTAGATATTTTTTCATAATATCTAATTGTTTTTATTAATTCTGAATAAATTGGTGTGTCCTAATGTACACAAATGTGGTGAAAAGTTAAGACATTAAGTCTTAGAAAAGTTAAGACATTAAGTGTTAGAACTTGGAAGGGTTAAACGTTCTAAATGTCTTTATGATAAAGCTCCACACATTATTAGATTCTCAGGGAAGCTACTAATACTCATTTTCATTTTAAAGCCTAGTCCTGTAATTTTTTTTTCTTGAGGTAAGATTTTTAAATGTAATCATGCAATCTAAAGTGGCATGTGCTGGCATCTACCTAAGGAACTCATTTACAGAGCCCTGCCATTTGAACAGCAGAGAGCTAAGTTCCCTGAAGTGTCTCTAAGCATTTCAGGCTCAATGAGTCAAGACTAAATAAAATTCAGCTTCTGTGAAAACAAACACCTGCCAGGTAAACCTACTAATGGTGGTTAACTCTTAGCAGTCCTGCCCTATCTCCATGATATTTCCAGATTATTGCATTTAAATTTCAACTGTAGCAAACTGCAGTGGGATACTCCATCTCAAAGAATAGGATATCTCTTGATCATTTCATGTTATTATGTGAGAAGAGGGCATAAGGGAATCCAGTCAGAATACCAATGGAGGGAATGATGGGAAATTATGGGAAGAGGAAATCATATTCTGATAAATCTACCACTCTCAAAAAATACTTAGGGGAACTCATACTGTCTTTTTAACCTCACTACTAGGATAGTATTCAAAGTGATAAATTACTTTCACTAAATATTAATTGAAACATGCCCCTTTATTATACTTCTTTCTTGTACACATGAGAATAAAATTCCTACATAGCAGGAATTCATTGCACATAAAATAAAAAATTTATTCTTTAGCCAAGATAGAGAGCTGTATGGTGAATGAGACGATTTTCCCACTAAATGATTTTATATCTAAGGGACAGGAAGGATCAGCTAGTTTTCCTTTCCTAAGCAAAATTAAGTGAGAAGAAGTCTCTATGCATTAAGTGGAAATCCTCCATAGATGAAAGGGAAGAGGAACACAGTATCAGGAGAGAGATGGTAGAGGATGCGGATATGTGAAAGAGGACAGGTTGCAGTCCCTGCTTGTCCCCAAACTCTACGTCCTCAAATAATGTGATACAAGATAGCACAAATTCTTCTGGACAAAGAAGGCACAAAAGTAACATGAAAGTAGGTCCTTACGCTTGCAGGAGATTATCTCAACATGGAACCAAGAAATGGAGCCATCAAACAAATGACAGCATGACCCTGCCTGACAGTCTCAGAAAGAACATTCAGCTGACTCTACCATGTGTATCAACAACACAGAAGGATTCGTGCCAAACATGATCGATACCATACTAGCTATAGTGTTTTTTTTTTAAGCAAATCACTGGAAGTCCTCCCCAAAACAGCAGGCGATAAAATGTCAGTGATGACAATAAGCCTAGAAGAAATAGGGACCAAATGCTCACTGACCCTTTCCTTAATATCATGTTGCCAAAAGTTTCCCTAGGACTTGGATGTGAACCCAAGGTAAAGGAGGGCGAGACATGAGCCTTCAAGAGGCAAGACAATTCTTGTATGAAGATGAAATCCAAATGATCTGACTGAACTGGATATTGATTTTTAACATCCTGAGACTTTTAATAAACAAAAACAAAAATAGAAAAACATCAACAGAACTTGACTGAAAATATCATTAATGAGATAAAACAAATTGCCCCAAATAGATTAAGGTGTGGAGAAGAAACTATTTATTTCTTCCATTCTAGGGAAAACATGGCTTCCAGAAATTTTACATGCTAAATGTCCCTTTTTTTTTTGCCAGTTATGTGTGTCCTCAAGAGCAGAAGCTTTAGTTCAGACCTGCTAAACTCTCCTACATCAGCCCACAGATTTGTATCCTTTAATCTCAGTTCTCTCCAACCTATTATTCACACAGCATTTGCAATTTATCTTATGGGTAATAACTGAGATATAAACCAAATAGTTTTGTTTTGTTTTGTTTTGCCTGCTTTTAAAAAGTCTCATAATTAGTTTTTCATTTTTTATATAGTAAATTTTAAGAACCCTGAAATTAAAAGCATGAATTAAAAGCCTTTAGGGTATATTTCTCTCCATTTCATGTTGAATGTACATTAAAATATCTGTGTTCAGAAGGAATAGGTTTTAAAATGTTCACTTTTTTCTAAATCTAGTTATCATAATTATTTGAATAGGAGGAATCAAAATCACCATATTTCATGAGTTATAAAACTGAAGAATGGCTACATAACAGGTTTAAATATTACTATAATTACATCATTTATATAAACGTATATATGATATAAATTACATAATTATGAATTACATATAATGTATAGCACATAATTTATACACACCTATGAATATACGAATAGAAGTGGTGAGAGTAGATATCCTTGTTTGCTCTCGTGATAAAAGCATTCTGTTTTTCACCATTAATTATTGTATTTGCTGTAGATTTGTCATAGATGGTGTCTATCTTGTTTAGCACAATCCCTTCTACTCCTACCTTGGAGACAGTTTTGAACAGGTATGGATGCTGGATTTTGTCAAGTGATGTTTCCAAATCTATTGAGGTTTATCCTTAAATAATTTTGAGAATAGTTATTTTATATTTTGAAGCTATTTATATAATACTGTTTTCTTAAATCACAATTTCCAAATGTTTGTTTCTAGTATTTAGAACAACACTGATAGAAGTGGAGAACATTTACGTTAAGTGAAATAAGCCAAGCACAGAAAGATACAAATAATTTGTATACATCAACCTTGCATCCTGCAACACTGCTAAATACAAATATTAGTTCTAGCAATTTTTGTGTATATTCCACTGGATTCTCTACAATCATGTCTGTACATAAACAGTTTACCTTCTTTTGTTCAAATTTTATCCATATTGTTCTCTTTTGTTTGCCTTATTTTGCTGGCCAGAATCCCCAGTACAATGGGGAATAAAAGTAGTGAGAGCAGACATCTTTTTATATTGTGATCTTAGGGGAAAAGCATTCGGTCTTTCACCATTTTGGATGTTCTTATCTCATAGATGTCTTTTATCATCAGGACATAAAAACTAAGATTAAGATAAGATTTTATAAGAAGATTCCTTCAAATTCTAGTGTGCTGAGATCTTTCATCGTGAGTGAATGTTGGATTTTGTGAAATGCTTTTTCTTCATACTTAGAGATTATCAGATTATTTGTTAATTTTTTTCACATAGTCAATTGCACTGATTAATTTTTGAATGTTAAATTATATAATTCATTTTTCTGAGAAAACCGCATTGGTCATAATTCAATTTCTTTTTTATGTATTTTTGAACTCAATATTTTAAATTTTTTTTAAAAAAATTCTTACAGCAATCTTATGAAGAATCTTGGTCTCTAGTTATTTTCCTATAATGCTTTTGTTTAGTTTATGTAGCTGGGTAATGTTCACATTATAGAATATCTTGGAAAGCAGTCCCTCCTCAAATCTCTGGAAAATTTTTTTTTTTTACTTTTTTTGTGGATTTGGTACTATTTATTCCTTAAATAAGATACAGCATTGACTAGTGAAAACATCTGAACCTCAAGTTTTTATCATTTATTTATTTATTTATTTCGTGTGTGTGTGTGTGTGTGTGTGTGTGTGTGTGTGTGTGTGTGTGTGCATGTGAAGGATTTAACTAACATTTCAACATCTTTAGTAGATATAAGGTGATCTAGGTTATGCATTTCTTAAGTAAGTTTGGGTAGTTTGGGTCTTTCAAAGAATTTTTCCATTTATCTTAAGTTGTAGAATAAATTGGCTTAAAGTTGTCCATAACATTTTCTTATTATCCTTTTGATGTATGCAAAATCTGTACTGTGCATTATTTTTATGCTGGTAATATGTGTTTTTTAGTTTCCCAGTCCTCATGCCTAGAGGTTTATCAAATTTAAATGATCTTCTAAACCAAAAAAAAAAATAGTTTCTGCTTTTATTAATTTCTCTACTCTTTATTTTTATACATATTTTACTGATTTCTGTTTCTTTCTTCTACTTGTTTTGTATTTAATAAGCTCAACTTTACTGGTTGAACTTAAAGTTCATCTTAAAATAGAAAATAATGCTGTTGATCTTAAGTCCTTTCTTCTTTGCTAATATTCACATTTAACATCATGAATTTCCTTTATGTGTGCTTTTTGTCACAATTCACAAAATTTGAAATGTGTCTTATTTTCATTCAATGTGAGTGATTTATAATTTCTCCTTTGATTTATTATTTGTCATGGATTATATAGAAGCATGTTATTACTTTTCAAATATTTCAAATTTAATTTTATTAAATATTTTGGTCAGGAGAATATTTGAATGGCTTGAATCTTTTAAAATGTATTGACTATGCTCTGGGAGGCCAAGGCGGGTGGATCGCTCGAGGTCAGGAGTTCGAGACCAGCCTGAGCGAGACCTCGTCTCTACTAAAAATAGAAATAAAAATTATCTGGACAACTAAAAATATATAGAGAAAAAATGAGCCAGGCATGGTGGTGCATGCCTGTAGTCTCAGCTACTAGGGAGGCTGAGGCAGTAGGATCGCTTGAGCCCAGGAGTTTGAGGTTGCTGTGAGCTACGCTGATGCCATGGCACTCACTCTAGCCCAGGCAACAAAGTGAGACTCTGTCTCAAAAAAAAAAAAAAAAATGTATTGCCTATGCTTTATGGCACAGAACATAACCTGCCTTGGTAAATATTCTATGTGTTTTTAAAGAAAAATAAGAAGGTATTCTCCAGTTGCTGGCTAGGCTTATTTTATAAATGTCAATTAGGACAAGTTAATTCGTAGTATTATGCAGGATTTCTATGTCATTACTAACATATCTATTTGTTTGGTCAGTTACTGAGGGGGGTTATTGGAATCTCAAACTGTATTGTGGTTTTGTCTAGTTATGCTTGCAAATGTATACATTTTTGTTGCATGTTTTTTGAAACTCTCTTATTAGGTTGGTAAAGTTTAATATTGCTGTCTTTTGATGAATTGATTTTATTATTAGGAAATAATACATCTCTGATAATGTCTTTTGCTATGAAATCTCCTTTTTTGATATTAATATGGCTATGTGAGGTTTATTTTGACTATAGTTAGTAAGAATTTTTTCCAAACCTTTACTTTAAACATACGTCTTCACATTTAAAATGTTTACTGAAGGTTGCATGCAGTTATATCTTGCTTTTTTGTTCAATCTTACATATTCTGCTCTTAAATTTAAACTATTTGTATTTAATATGATTGTTGATAGGATTGAATGCAAATCTATCATGTCTCTATTTGTTTGTATTTGTCCTATTTATTCTGTGTTCTCATTTTGTTTTTTTAAGCCTTCTTTTTAATTAATTTTGCCAGCAATATACTTGATATGCAGCATATAAAATTAGAAATGTTATCTGTATATATGCATGTGTATATGTATATGTATGTGATATATATATTCACATTATATACACACACACATATATATAGCATAAATATTTTGGGGACAGAAATTGTGCAAAATAGAACTTTCAGCATTTCAGAATTCTTGTTTTGAAGGGCACAAAACTAAAGCACAACTACAAACAATGGATATATCTTTATAAAAAATCATGTTTTATGCATACAACTTTCAAAAATAAAAAGAATAATCAAACAACTATGCTAGAGGCAGAAATGAATTGTCTTTCTATTATCTTTGTATAAAATCATAGTACAAAGTTATTGTCTTATGAAGAAGTGATCAAAGTGTGTGTCTAAAAAAAAGGAAAGAAAATATTATGGAAGTATATTAAGCATTTAAAAAGTTTTAAAAGCTATGTGCTTTTTTTATACTTTGCGATGACATTGTCAGCTTTTAAAATTTTTAATTCATCATTTTATCTTATTTTAAGTAAATATTTATTTTCATATGTAAATTTCTTATTTGCTTTTGTATTTGTCCTTAGTAATAATCTCCCAAATTGTATATGCTTTGGTTCCCCTGAAACTTCTATGCACCCATGAATAAAAAGAAAAAGTTATTTTAATGTATTTTGGACTGAAAGGATGGTTTATATTGTCTTGGCTTCAAAGAAAGACTCTCAGGAGCAGGAGTCCAGCAAGATGGCTAAATAGAAACCTCCAGCAATTGTCTCTCTACAAGAACACCAAATTCAACAACTAACCACGCAAGGAAGCACCTTCAGAAGAAACAAAAACCAGGTGAGTGATCATACTACCTAGTTTTAACATTATGCCAAAAGAGCCACAGAAGAGGGCAGAAAAGATAATTTTGCATTGAGAATGCCACCCTTCCTTATTCCCTAGCAGTGCTGCACCAGCAAGCCCAGTAGAAAGATAATCCATGTGCCTAGGGAAGGGAAAGTAAAGTGATTGTGGGACTTTGCATTGAATCTCAGGGCCGCCCTGGCACAGGGCAACACAGCAGCAGAATTCTGCCAATGGCCATGGAACTCCTTCCATTTAAATCATTGACCATCTTGGCCAGAGGAAATCCTCTAACCTGAAAGCCCAGTTCTGGCTAGCTCCACCACCAGCTGACAAAAAGCAGCCAGTGCCTGGACTAAATTCACAAGGCAATTGAGCCACAAAGCCTACAGTCCTTGGGAAATTTCTGTGGCTGTACTGCCTGAGAGCCAGTGGACTTGTAGTGCACATGACCCAGTAAGACAGGAGTGGGGGTGGCCAATCCAGTACTGTGTAAGCCCTTCCTGGAATCCTGGTAGTGAAACTCAGGAGAGTCTTCTGCTTGGGGAAAGGAAGGCAAGAATTTAGAGGAATTTCTTTTGCAACTTGGATATCAGTTCAACTGCAGTAAAATAAAGTGCCAGACTCTTGAAGCCCATAATATCAGGACTTAATTCCTGGAAGGCATTTCTAGAACCACCCTGGGCCAGAAGGAACCATGCTGCCCTGAAAAGAAGGATCCAGGCCTGGCAGGATTTCACCAGGATTCACTAAAGAGGTCTTAGGCTTTGAATAAACATCAGAGGTAGTCAGATGACAGTAACCACAGACTTTGGGAGAGACTGTCTGGCTGTAGATGTGACCTATCACTGTCCTAGCAGTGGTGGCCACAAAGGAGTGTTCATATCACTCCTCCCTCACCTCCAGCAGCCCAACACAGAGAGTGAGGGAAGAGAGTAAGAGACTTTGCCTGGTAATCCAGGGAAATTTCTCATATCTTACCCATATCCACCAAGGTGGTACCACCTGGAGTCTGTAAGAGTCACAGCATTGCTGAACTTGGGGCACACTTAGTGGTAATACAGCTGCAGTGACCAAAGATTTAGATAACAACACTCAATTCTGTTTGAGTATCTGGAAAGTCCTATCTAAAAGGATGGGTTCAAATAAGCCCAGACTGTCAAGATTAAAATAAATATCTAACTCCTCAATGCCTAGACATTGATGAACATCCACAAGCATCAAAAACATCCCAGAAAACATGACCTCACAAAATGAACTAAATAAGTTACCTGTGACCAATCCTGGAATAATGGAGATATGTGACCTTTCAGACAAAGATTTCAAATTAACTGTCCTGCCTAGACAATTTAATGAACTTCAAACAACACAGAAAAGAAATTCAGAAGCCTATTATAGAAATTTAACAAAGAGATTGAAAAAATTTTAAAAAGTAAAGCAAAAATTCAGAATCTAAAGAATTCAATTCACAAACAGAAATGATTCAGACTCTCTCAACAGAAGAATTGACCAAGCAGAAGACAGAATTAGTGAGCTTGAATATGAGCTATTTGAAAAACACAGTCAGAAGAGAAAAAAAGAAAGAAAAAATAAAAAGAATGATCACACCTACAAGATCCCTTACAGGCCAGAAAAGAGTGTAATGACATATTCAAAATAATGAAAGAAAAAAATTCTTAACCCTAGAATATTATATCCTGCAAAAATATTCTTCAAACATAAAGGAGAAATAAAGATTTTCCTAGATAAACATAAGCTGAGGAATTTCATCAACACCAGACCTGTCCTCTAAAAAATGCTATACAGAATTTTTCAGTCTGAAAAAAAAAAGAATATTAATGAGATGTTAATAAGAAATCATCTGAAGGTATACAACTCACTGGTAAGAGTGAGTACACAAATACAGAATACTCTATGGCTGTAATTGCAGTGTCTAAACCATTCATATCTTGAGTAGGAAAACTAAAAGACAAAGCTATCAAAAATAATTACAATTATTTTGAGAGATAAATGTTATAAAAATATATGGATGGAAACAACAAGAAGTTAAAAAGCGGGGGAATGGAGTTGAATGGTAGAATTTCTGTTAGATTTCTCTTTGCTTATTTGTTTATAAGCAGTGTGGTCATATATTTAAAATAATTGGATATAAAACTGTTTTTGCAAGCCTCATGGTAACCTCAAATCAAAATAATTTACAACAAACACAAAAAATAAAAAAGTAAGAAATTAAAACACACTACCAGAGAAAATAATTTTTTAACAAAGGAAGATAGGAAGGATAGAAAGAAGAAAGAAAGAGAGGACCACAAAACAACCAGAAATCAAATAACAACATGGCAGCAGTAAATCCTTACCTATCAATAATAACATTGAATATGAATGGACTAAATCTCCAATCAAATGGCATAGAGTGGCTGAATGAAGAAAAAATTGGAGCCAACTATATGTTGTCTGTAAGAAACACACTTCACCTCTACAGACACACATAGATTGAAAATAAAGGGACAGAAAAAGATATTTTATTCAAATGGAAACCAAAAAAGAGCAAGAGTAGTAATACTTTTATCAGATAAAATAGATTTAAAGAAAAAAAACTATAAAAAAGACAAATAATGTCATTATATAATGATAAAGGGGTCAATTCAGCAAGAGGGTATAGAAATTTTAAATAGATATGCACCCAACACAGTAGCACCCAGATATATAAAGCAAATATTATTAGAGTTAAAGAGAGAGATAGATCCCAACACAATAATCATTAGAGATCTCAGCACTCCACTTATCAGCACTGGACAGAGATCATCTTCACAGAAAATTAACAAAGAAACATTGGACTTAATCTGCACTATAGAGCAAAAGGACCTAATAGATATTTAAAGAACATTTCATCCAATGACTAGAGAATACATGTTCTTTTCCTCTGGTCATGGATCATTCTCAAGGATAGATCATATATTAAGCCACAAAACAAGTCTTAATTTTTTTTAAATTGAAATCATACCTAGTATTTTCTCTGACCACAATGGAATAAAACTAAGAATCAATAACAAGATGAACATTGATAAATAAACAAACACATTGAAATTAAACCATATGCTCTAGAATGACCAATGGGTCAATGAAGAGATTAAAAAGAAAATTTGACAATTGCAAAGATGTGTAAACAATGCAAGTGCCCATCAATACATGAGTGGATTAAGAAAATGTGGTATATGTATACCATAGAGTTCCACTCAGCTACAAAAAAACAATGGGGATCTAGTACCTCTTCTGTTATCCTGGATAGAGCTGGAGCCCATTCTACTAAGTGAAGTATCGCAAGAATGGAAAAATAGGCACCACATGTACTCACCATCACATTGGTATTAACTGATCAACACTTCAGTGCGCAAATAGTAATAGCACTCATCGGATGTGAGGCAGATGGGAGGGGAAGGAGACGATGGGTATATACACACCTAATGGGTGTGGTGTGCATTGTCTGGGGGATAGACACGCTTGAAGCTCTGATTCAGGTGGGGCAAAGGCAATATACATACCCATTTGTACCCCCATAATATGCTGAAATAAAAAAAATAAAAAAATAAAAGAAAAAGGAGACATTACAAATGATACATCAGAAATTCAAAGGATCATTACAGACTACTATGAGCACCTATATAACAAGAATTGAAAAACTTAGAGGAAATGGATAAATTCCTAGACACATACAAACTACCAAGAATGAACCAGGAAGAAATTGCAAACCTGAATAAACTAATAACAAGAAGTGAGATAGAAGCAGTAATAGAAAGTCCCTCATCAAAGAAAAGCCCAGGACCTGATGCTTTCACTGCTGAATTCTAGCAAGCATTCAAAGAAGACCTACATTCTTACGTAAACTATTCCAAAAAATCAAGGAGGAAGCAAAACTTCCAAAGTCATTTCTATGGAGCCTGTATCCTCCTGATACCAAAACCAGATAAAGAGACAATAAAAAACAAAACCATAGGCCAATATCTTTTATTAACATAAGAGATGCAAAAATCCTCAACAAAATACTAGCAAAAAGAATTCAACATGTTAAAAAGATTATTCATCATGATTAAGTGGGATTCATCCCAGGGATGAAAAGATGGTTCCATATATGCAAATCAATCAATGCAAAACATCATATCAAAAGAACAAAGGACAAACCTGTATCACCATTCAATTGATGCTAAGAAAGCTTTTGATAAAATTCAACATTCTTCTTTGTAAAAACTCTCAGAAAAAAAAATGGGTGTAGAAGGAACTTACCTCAACATGATGAAAGCTATATGTGGCAGACCAACAGCTAGAATAATACTGAATGGGAAAAAACTGAAAGCCTTTCCTCTAAGATCTGGAACGAGACAACGATGCCTACTTTATCCACTGTTATTCAACATGTTGGAAGTTCTGGCTAGAGAAATCAGAAAACAGAAAGAAATAAACAACAACCAAACTGGAAAGGAAAAAGTCAAATTACTGTTGTTTGTAGACAATGAAATATTATATTTAAAGTAACCCAAAGACTCCACAAAAGGCTTTTTAGAACTGATAAACAAATTCTGTAAAGTTGCAAAATACAAAATCAACATATAAAAATCAGTAGCAATTCTACATGCCAACAGTAAACAATCTGAAAAATAACCCAAGAAATTATTAATAATACCATTTACAATAGCTGGAAATAAAATAAATTACCTAAGAATAAACTTAACCAAAGAAGTGGCAGCTATCTATAATAAAAACTATAAAACATTGATGAAAGAAATTGAAGAGGACATGAAAAATGGAAAGATATTCCGTGCTGATGTATTAGAGGAACCAATATTGTTAAAATGTCCATCCCATTCAAAGCAATTCAATGCAATCCACACAAAATACTAATACCATTCTTCAAAGAAATAGAAAAAGTAATTCTAAAATTTATATAGAACCACAAAAGAACCAGATATATGGAGCTTGATTTATCTTTATTTTATCTTAAAAAGAAAAAAATAGAAAAAAAAAACAATTTATCAAAGACTGTAGATCTCATCATGTATTGTTTATATATATTTGTTTAAAAATAGATTAAAGATTTCCTTTGTCATTATTCCTTTTACTATTTCGATGTAAATTTGGAAAAGGAGAAGAGTATGGGAAATTTTACTGTATCTGCATGAGTTAAGAAAGTCTATATACAAAATCAAAAACTGATACCAAAGCATCATAAGTTTGAAGCAGAAATCTAAAACAACCATAGCAAAAATGAACCATGAGTCAATCACAGGGCTCACTTGAGAGAAGAGGTGTCTGTAGGAAGGGGAGACACTCCTTAATTATGCATAAGGTTGCCTATTGATAGCTTTCTTAAAGATTCTGGGCTCCTATTTTTGTACTATTCACTGGTGTATAATGATATAGTTGAATCTTATATAGATCATACTACATTTGTGTATATTATGGATGTCATGGCATGGTAATTTTGACAGTGAGGCTCGGAAAGATTTAGCTTGTCATCAATAGAAAGGAATATGACATATGCATTGAAATGAATGTCTTGAGAATGCTGAGCAGCTTATATTTTTTTAGTCTAATTTGCTTTCTTGTCCATGTGGGCCATGAAGTAAATAAGCTGGTGTAGCATACTTTTATGTACCTTCTGACAATCCCACAGAGACCTCATAGAAAAGGGAATCAGTTATCCACAAGGCAGTTTTAGACTCATCAGAAATATTTTACCTCAAGTTTGTAAATCTGTTGTACTCCCTCAACAAAAAAGTTTTCACTTTTTAAAAATAGATGATTTTTCATCCTTCAACAAAAGGAAAACTGTGATGTTTAATCACTTGAAATCACACAAATTCTTTAATTCTTTAATTCTTAAAGAATGCCTCTATCCATATCAAAATACAGAAGCAATGTGGACCTCCTCAAAGATAAGGAATATTTAGAAGTGCTCCCTATATCTTTTCTAAATATATATACACACACACATATATATATATATCATATATATTATATAACAGAGTTTTAATTGGGAGATTATCAGCATTATAGATTTTTTTATTTTTAAGAGTAATTATATATTTATGGGATGAAATGACCAAATTTTAATTTTTATTGATATCACCAGAGGGCTTATGGCTCCTTCCTTTTTCCTAAAAAATCTAATTAGTGACTGAGTATTATCAATTATAATATTAATCCCTTTCTATTGCTCTACTTTTCACTATGCTGTTAACTCTTCGTGTTTGAATGTTTATTTAGCAGTTTTTAAAAAAGTGTTATGTTGTTCCTGTACAGGCTAAATTATCTTGTAGGATAACTTCTCAGTTCTTCTTCAAAAGCCATTCTATTTCCATATTACAAGGCATTTTTCATCCTTTGATAAGTCAATATTCCTAAAATGAACTTTCTATCATGTCATATCCCTCCTCAAAAGTGTTTAGTTATTTCCTATTACTTAGAGGATAAATTGTACTCTTAGCCTGACACTCAAAAATAAAGACTAAACAATCTTTTCAAAGTTCCTGAACTCTAAAATATACTATCCAATCAGGCTAAAAATTTCAATCACTTCCTCAGAACATACATTTTAGTCTTCCCACTTTCACACACCCACAATAGCCACCATTTTTTTTTTCTCAGCTGATGTAACTCTGAACCACATTGCAGGGACCAACTCAAATTCCTTCTCCCAGCAGTACATGGTGAAGTGTTCTCTCCCTTCTCCAGCAGCATGTTAGTAAGTCAGTCTCAAAAATTTTGAAACAAGAAATCATATGTTGAATCAAGATAATTGTTCCACTGCTATTTTAAATAATTTTTAGAATATTTTATTTGTTTTAAACATTTTACATATGTAAGTCTCATCCCTCCAACGTCTGCACTGAATACCTTGTGATGCTTAATTATTCTAAAATACCTGTTTATCTGTAAAACATCTAAGACATTGTGGATAACAAACTATTTTACTACAGAGAATCACATCCATACCATTGTACTATAAGACATAAAATGAGGCATCTATGAGATTATAGTTTCTGTAGTAATAGAATGCACATTTGTCCAGCTTATGAGAGACTTTCAATAGTTCTCTATTACTTTGTCAAATAATTAGAATTAAGTTTATCACTGACTTAAATTCAAACCTGATTACCAGATGATCGGTTTTCTTTTCCTATTGCCATGCTAGTTATATTTCCTGATGAAGCTAGATTGATCATTCATGGGACAGTTAAGAAGCAGAATTTTTCATTGTTCCTAGGTTCTATACCTCTGTCTCAAGTACTTGGAATCCTAAGCCAAACTCTGCAATATTATGTTTTTCTACTTCCCCCTTTCTTAGACGACAAGCCATAGCTCAGAGGATGACAGAAAGACTGTGGATATGGCTGGGACTGAGTCTTAAGCAGGCACCTACATTAACCACAGCCAGTAAGCTACCTTCCTAGTCCCTAAAAAAATAGAAGAAAAGTCTCTGCAAATGTACACTATTATTATTGATTTTGTTATTATTTTAAGACTGTTGTTATAAAACCTAAGCCTTGGTGAGTGAGGCTGCATTATGTGAAGGATTTTTCTATGCTTGAACTAAAAGCAGCTTCTCCTTTCCCCAGCATATACATAAAAAGAACAAGCCAGAATTTATTTCCTAAACCCTGGAGTTTAGTTTAAATAGGCCACCCATAATTTGGATTTTTCATCCTGGCTTCTCCTACTCTACCAGTCTTCAGCCTTGTGACACTAAGGTGACAATAAGAGAGAAAGAGTTCAAAGAAAGATAATGCCTACATAACCTGGGGCTTTAGCTGTCCTCTTAGCCATGGTAAAAACTCTGCTCCCAGGCACCAGGCCCCACAAAATGTCCTTAATTTTCTCATTTTACCACAATTCCAACCTTACTTATCGTATAATTATATTTTCTAGTAATAATAGTTATCTAGTTACTTAGAGTGCTGAGATTGTCCCTGCATTTTGAAGAAATTAATCAGATATTATTGAATATCCACTATACATCATACATAAGACAGATTTTGAGAATACAAAAGTAAAACATACTGAAGTCCATTCCTTGTAAATATAAGAAAGAATAGAAAATGACTTTTATCCTAGAATTTTTATTTTATCTTCTATTGTTGTAGATAAAGTACTATGGCAGTAAGAATATGAAAGCCCAGAAATATTAAATGAATGAGTTAATATTATTGTAGTAGAGAAATATTTGACATTATCATCATCTAATAAAAATAAATAATAATACACAAAGGTTTCTATCAATGAAAATCATTACAGAAAGTCAAATTCACGTATTTTTTTAGTAGGTGGCACTCGGCAGCAATGAAAAATAAAATGAAGAAAGAGAAGATGACACAGAGCAATGTACATGGAAATAATAGAAAAAATTCAATAGAAGAAAGATTTAAATGGCTTAATGTGAAAATAACCACAGCAGACAAAAATTAACATAATACATGTCTTGACACATAATAGTTGAATTTTAGAGCACCAAAAGTAATGAAAATATACTATAAAACTTTCTATAGAGAGGGAAAAAAAGATTTAAAAATATGAAAGTTCAGTTGACACATTTAAACATTGCCTATTCAGCCAAAGCTATCATTCAGATATACAACTATCACAAATGGATGCTAAACCATTAGTTTTATAAGAAAGGGATCAAGCTGATAACACTAAACCCACAAATAGGTCTAAGTTTCACTCAGTGCATGTCACCAGATATTGTTAAGGCTTTTGTAGTGATGTTGTGCAGCAGGGAATGCACAAATCCCCTATCAGTATAGAGAAAATGAAAGAAATTGAAGTGCATGCTAAACAATTAAAAAAAGAATGTAAAACTTTCCAATGGAAAAAAGATCAATTTCCTTCAATTAACAGGTAGAGAAAAAAAGAGAAGATAAAGAAAAGTATTAGATAATAGAAAAGAATATTACAACAGAAAACAAGTCGATGTTTAGAACATGCTTGGATTTTAATTTTAAAAAACAGACGTCAAAAGACATTTTGAAGTCAACTTGGGAAATTTCAAAATGAACTGGATAATATATTATATTAAGTAATTATTGCTGATTTTATTAGATGTGAAAGGGCCAAGTGATTTTATATATATATATACATATATATATTTAAATATTCTTATCAATTAGAGTGATGTAATGATAGCTAAAAAGACATAATGTCCAATATACCTATTACAATACTACAAACAATTAAGAACTTTAAATTTTTATGAATGGGGTGGGGAGGTGGGTGAGAGATGGATAAATGAAACAAGATAACTAAAATATTGATAATTGTTGAAGTTGGGTAATGGGTAGCTGGGGTTCACGATATTAAACTCTTTACTATTCTGTATGTCTTAAGAGTTCAATAATAAAATATATATATGTAATATATATGTGTATATTTGAAATAAAAGAGCAAAATAATTCTCAGGAGCTGCAATATTTTTTACATGTTCACAGAATTATTGAAACGTACCTACCCATGAAACCCATTGGAAGCAATTACTATTCTAGAACATATTGCTAAGAGAAGTTTAGTAAACTGAGGAGGAAAAAATGAGATGCACATAGAAATGTTGAGAAAATAATTTAGTAACTTTATAATTGAAGAAAATTAGGGGTTTTTTTATAGATAAAAAAGTGGAATAAGCTGAAATGTGTAAAATAAAAAAAAAAAATCCCACACACAATCATGGAATTTTTGTAGGTGAAAATTAGGGTTAGAGAAATAATGACTTAAAACAGGAGTGTAATGATCAAAGAAACAAGTAGAAGTATAATGCACAACTTTCACATGAAGTGTTCATCAAATAGAATAGAAATACATAGAATAACAGAAAAAATATTAACTGAATTGATTCAGATGACATACAAAGAGAAACAATGTAAAATTTTAAATCATAGTGTGAAAAGATAAAAAAGGAATCAGAAATGAATATAAACATTTCACAAATTGCAAAGAACAAGATGAATTCACCAATTAAATGCAGAGTCACCAATTAAAAAGAGTTAATTTACAATATACATACTTGAAAGGAAACTTCACAGATTATTCAAAAACAATGATACAAGAATGACATACCAGAACAACTTATAGTACCTGCCAATCTTAGGCAATTAACATAAAAATGTGAATTTATTCTGTATAATATTATATGTTTTGAGAGATAGTAATCTTCAGTCAGAATCCATCTGCATTGTTTTTTATTTAAAGTTTCTGGTTGACTAAGAATACCCTTCTATCCAGTGTGTTTAGGAAGAAGGGGCTACTTTCTTTGCTTAATTTGCCATCTTCAACTGAAAGTACTTGAGTCTCTTTGAAAGTCGTTTTATCTAATCCAAATAGAGCATTTTGAGGTATGTATTACTTTTCAAACTTTCCATATCTCTATTCTGTTTCTCTCTCATTCCCTCCTTCTATTTATTTCTCTTTCTTCTCTCTCATTTTTTATCATCACCCAAAATCCACAAAATACCAATAAACCCAGTAGCCCCGTAATTTCATCAAAATCTCACTGTTTATTTTAAAGTACAGCCTAACTTCCTCTTATGGCCTGCTTCAGAAAGAGGGTTCTGCAATAATATTATAATATGAAAGCAATTGTTTGTCAAGTTGAACAAATCTTTGTTTTTCATTGACATTATTTTTGCGCACCACACCCATTAGGTGAGAATTTACCCATCCTATCCGCACCTCTCCTACCTGCCCAACACCCTATGAGTGTTACTTTCATATGTGCACAAAAATGTTGATCAATTAGTACCAAGTTAATGGTGAGTACATGTGGTTATTTTCCTGTTCTTGTGATACTTCACTTAGAAGAATGGGCTCCAGCTCCATCCAGGATAATAAAAGAGGAATTAGTTCACCACTGTTTTTTATGTCTCAGTAGTACTCAATGGTATACATATACCACATTTTATTAATCCACTCATGTATTGATGGGCACTTGGGTTATTTCCACATCTTTGCAATTGTGAATTGTGCTGATATAAACATTCGAGTGCAGATGTCTTTTTTTATAAAATGTCTTTTTTTCCTTTGGGTAAATATCCCGTAGTGATATTGCTGAATCAAATAGTAGTTCTACTTTTAGTTCTTAGAGGCATCTCCATCCTACTTTCCATAGAGGTTGTACTAGCTTGCAGTCCTGCCAGCAATGTATAAGTGTTTTTATCTCTCTGAATCCTCACCAAAATATGTTGTTTTGGGACTTTTGATAAAAGCCATTCTCACTGGAGTTAAGTGGTATCTCATTGTGGTTTTGATTTGCATTTCCCTGAGGATTAGAGATGTTGAGCAGTTTCTCATGTTTGTTGGCCATTAGTCTTTTTTCTTTTGAAAAATTTCTGTTCATGCCCTTTGTCCACTTTTTAATAGGGTTGTTTGATTTTGTATTGCTGAGTTGCTTGAGTGCTTTGTAGATTGTTGTTATCAGCCCTTTATCGGATGTATAGCATGAAAATATTTTCTCCCATTCTGTAGGTTGCATTTATTTATTTTTATTGTCGCTGTGATTGCTTTTGGAGTGTTCTTTGACATTATTAGCCAAAGTGGCAAATTGTAGCACATAATACAGGCTGCCTAGCTTTTTTGGAGTCATGGGGAACTATTCTACATACAAAGTAATCCAACAGCTGTCTCCCTTGTGAGCTAAAAAAAAAAAAAAAAAAAAAAAAGAAAGCTTCTGTATATATAATAAACAATTGCCAATTGCATCTTAGAATATTCACTAGATAGCACAGTCCTTTAATATCTATTTCTTATTCAAGGTGTTTCCTTAGGAAAACATGAGAGTGGGCAAGAATCTTAAGTATATTTGGTTCAAGTTCCATGTCTGATATTTCAATTATTTAAATAATCTTTTCCTCTTTTCCTTTGGGTTTATTCTTTAATTTTTAATTTGTTTAATTGTCATTTGTTTTTTACATATTTTTAATATACACGAAGCTTGCCTTTTTCTCTTTAACCTAAAACAAATTAAAAATGCAATAAACCAACTCCTAAGAAAGGCCCTGAGTTTATTACAGGTGTCCTACAGCTAACACAACTCAAGGTTTAATAATTAATATTAATATATGTCTCAGTGCCTTAATAACAATAGTTGATATTTATTAGGACTCTGTTAAGCATTTGACATATATTAATCTAATTTAATCTTCATATTAATCCTAGACATTAGTATTATCCTTCTTTTAAAGATGTGGAAATTGAGCAGATGATTAACTAATTTGTTTCAGTCTACCTACTTGTAAGAAGATAGAGCCAAGCTTTATATCCAGCCAGTCAGAGTAAGATTATACTCTGTCTTAAAAAGATTTGTGTTATCTTATTAAAATAAATCAGCAAGCTATTTAGTATATATTAATACCCTCTGATGCTAAAATGACAACTGTTAACACTTATTTCATACATAATTTTTGAAAGTATTTTACCATAAAAAGAAAAAGAATCATAATGTGCATTTAAAGATTGAATTAAAAGATATTTCCCAGACTATTGCTCTTTAGAATAATTTTGCTATGGTTTAGTTAAAAATTCTAATTATAAAACTGAGACATCTAATATTAAAGTTAAAAAGTTAGAATAAAAGGCAATTACTTTGAGAAATGAAATATATAGAATGAACAGCAGAGAAATTATTTTTGCACCAACACAAGAATAAAATGGGTTTCATAGTAAACCACAGAATCAAAATAAATTACATGAGTTTGCTGAAGTTTTTATTGCTTAAGATGAAATAGTCCTTCTTTCTAAATTAGAATTTGGTCCTAAAGCACACAAAAAAAAAAACAGAATTCAGTTAAAGCACAACTTACTAACCTTTTTTCTAATTACTGATTTTTTATGTAAAACTTCCAAGAAGCTAGTAAAACTGAGTATTATAATATGAAGTCAGGGAGAGTTATATCTTTGGTTAATCTAAAAATAAACTCTTACCTTAAAAATACAGATCTGTAGCTATTAATTCAGTTCTTGGGGAAAAAATAGTGTCAAGAAAGAAACAAAGAATTACAGAATTAAAATTTCCTTTTAATATGTGGAATTTAGACACTAATTTGGTGTTTTGAAATGACCTTACCATTCCAACGTAAAAAGAATGGACATTTGTTGGTAGGCCAAAAGATTGCATTTACCATTGGTACTAAACAGGAAAACTAATATTGACCATTTATTAGGAAGACAATGGAAGCATAATATAATTGTAGCGTTCTGCTTGCTTTATGAATAATCAATGGATGATTAAGTTGCACAATTTCAATATTTAGGAGGTATATTAAGTTTCATAACACTTAAAATCATAAAATTATGCAAGCTCTATTTTTATCACTGAAGAGTCATTTTTAATATTGGAGGTTAATTAAATTTGGTGTTCCAGACCATTAAGTATAATATCAATAATACCAGTGGAAGTCTATCTCTTTTGGTGCCCGGAAACATAATATTGAAAACCTAGATAATAAAAAGAAAGAAAAGATAAATCCACACCTAACATATAAGGTATGTGGTGTCTGAGGGATAGGCATGCTTGTCAGGCGGTGCAAAGGCAATTTATACTCTGAAACTAAAAAACAAGAAAGAAAAGAGAAAGTAATCTTTGTCAAAAGCAGAGGAGATAAATATTTGTTACTCATGTGGATACATTTGTACTTCAAAACTTTGTGAAAAGAGAGCAAACTAAGTATACAAACTATTGAAATTAACCTCCATTGAATTATTGTCAGGTCACCAAAGAAACCTTTTCACTCAGAGGCAGTGCTTGATAGCCCAGATTACCTCACTTACTATAGCAAGGAAGAAAATAAATTATGAATATTCTGTGACTTTTTATGCTACAGCTGTATGTAATATCTACATAAATATGTAAAATGTAATTAACCAATTTATTTAGCTTTATAATATTGTGCACATTGATGTTTAAAAATATTCATAAACTGAAGAATTGGGAGAATGACTTACATTTTATTAACAAGCTAAGATCCAAGTCTCTCAATGTAAGCAAAAAATTGGGAAAGTACTTATTTTTGTTTTCTGAATGCATGGTCATACTGCTTGCTTGTTCCTTATTTGTGTTTATTGTTAAATATACTAAAATATTTTAAGACAAGAAATATTATATTTTTGAATATGCATATTTCATTTCATTTTTTATCCCATTTTGCAGTATGACTAATGTGTGATCAGAATAAATTAGCCATAAGAAATTAATCAGTATCAATGTTTTCATCCAGGTGCATAAATAAAGTCAAAGTTCTTTGATAAATATATATTTGGGGAATGAGAATCAAAGTAATAACTCTCTAACAAACATAAACCTAGGATCATGAATGACATCTTTGGAAAAAAACAATATTTTATTAACAAACTATGAAGAGTTCTTATCATTCAGTCTTACCTGTTTATTGGGGACATATTTGGAATTCAAAGAAGTATTTTTAAACAGCTTTATTGAGATATAATTCGCATACTATGTAATACCCCTATTTAAAGTATACAATTCAATGGTTTTTAGTATGTGCACATATATGTGCAAACATTACCACAATCAATTTTAAAACATTTTTGTCACCTCAAAAAAAAAGCCTTTTACCCTTTATTTTCACCCTCCTAAACTCTCAACACACCTAATCAACCACTAAGCTACTTTCTGTCTCTGTAGATTTCCCTTGTCTGGATTTCCATGTTAATGAACAGGATGCCATCTTTTGTGACTAGCTTCTTTCAGTTAGCCTAATACTTTTAAGTTTTACCTCTGTAGCATGTACCAACACTTCATTTCTTTTCATGATTGAGTAATATTCTGTTGTATAGATATATCATATTTTTGTTTATTTCTCTGTTGATGGACATTTAGGTTATTTCCAAGTTTTGTCTCTTATGTATAACTTTGCTACAAATGTTCGTATACACATATGTATTCATTTCCCATTGGTATCTATGTAGGAGTGGAATTGCTAGGTCATATGGTAACTCTATGTTTACTCATTGAGGAGTTGCTAGAGTATTTTTCAAATTGACTGCACCATTATATGTTATGACTGGCAAGTGAGAGTTCGGGTATTTCCACGTCCACACCAATATATGTTATCTGACTTTTTTTCATTGCAGCCATTCTAGTATGTCATGTCATATGTTTTTGATGTGTGTTTCCCTGACAAATAATAACATTAGCATCTTTCATGTGACTATTATACATTTGCATATTTTCCTTAGAGAAATGTCTTCTCAGAACCCTTGCCCATTTTTCAATGGGGCTGTTTGTCTTTTTATTACAGAGTTGTGTTATTTATATATTCTGGATACAATTTGTTTGCCAGATAAATGATTAGCAAATATATTTTCCCATTCTGTGGGTTGGCTTTTCACTCTCTTGATGATGTCCCTTGAATCACATTTTTTAAAATTTTGATGATATCCAATTTACCTATTTTTTTTCTTTTGAAGTTCATGCTTTTGATGTTGTATCTAAGAATACTTTGCCAAATCCTTGGTCTTTAAGATACTTCATATTTTCTTCTAAGAATTTTAGAATTAGTTTTTACGTTTAGGTTGTTGATTCATTTTGAGTTATTTTTTTGTGAAATGACTTAAGGATACAACTTCATTTTGCAGGTGACTATCCATTTGTCCCGAAACCATTTGTTGAAAAACTATTCTTCCATTGAGTTATCTTGGCACTCTTGTTGAAAATTAGTTAACCATATATGTACTGGTTAATTTCTGGACTTTCATTCTATTCTACTGATCTGTATGTCTGTCCTTGTCCCAGTGCTACACTGCTTTGATTATTATTGTTCTGTAGTAAGTTTTGAAATTGGAAAGTCTGAGTCCTCCTACTTTGTTCTTCTTTTTCAAGATTACTTTGGTTATTGTGGATCCATTGCAAGTCCATATGAACTTTAGAATCTGTTTGTCAATTTTTATAAAGAAATAATTGGAATTTTTGAAACGGATGGCATTGAATTTATAGACTAATTTGGGGAAAATTACCTTCTTAACAATGTTAGATCTTCCCATCCAAGGACATGAGATGTGTTTCCATTTATGTAAGTCTTCTTAATTTTCTTTTAACAATCCTTATGGTTTTCAGAGCATATGTTTTGCACATCTTTGGTTAGATTTATTACTAAGCACTTCATTCTTTAAATGCTATTAAGAACCAAACTGTTTTTCCTAATTTCGTTTTTGGATTGCTCTTTGCAAGGATATAGAAATACATATGATTTATGAATATTAATCTTGGGTTTTGTAAACTTACTGAACAATTTATTAGTTCTAATATTTTTAATGGATTCCAAATATTAGTGCCAATATTTTTAGTGTATTCTGTGCATATTAATTGTGTACTCTGTAGCCTTTCGGAACTAAATTATTAGTTCTAATATTTATTTTAGTAGATTCTATATACAAGACTATGCCATCTGTGAAAAGACATAGCTTTACTTTTTTCATTCCAATGTGGATGGCTTCTATTTCTTTTTCTTGTGTAATTACCCTAGCTAGAATTCCCAGTACAATGTTGAATAGAAGTGGCAAAAGCAGACATTCTTGTCTTGTACCTGATCTTAGGGGGAAAACATCTAGTCTTTCACCATTAAATATGGAGCAATAAAATTTCAACCTATTGAAGTTACTCTTTGTGTATATGATAGACAGTATTACCTAGAAGTAAAGTTTGTGGGAAACAGGATCTTAATGTGCCATCCCAAAATATGCCATTTTGGCATAAGAATTATTTAGTACTGAAGGCAATTGAGAAATAGCACACACAGGAAAACTGTCTATCTTACCTCTTTCTGCCCCAAAACAGAGTATAAATTCATCTTTGTGAAGGTGTTTCCTTTCCCGTTTCTCATACCAGGAGAAGAAAAACAACAGTTATCACTGGAGACAGAAAATTGGTACTGAGCTGGGTCTTCACCAACAAACCTTACTGAATAAATAATCCTTATCTTCCATCAGTTTCTCCCATCTGTTTATCTTTCCCAGATACTGTCCCTAGAAATCTAAACCCCTTTTCCTTGATCTTGATACACCTCTGCAAATGTATTGCCCTCTCTTAAGATAGTATATGTGCCTCAATCTTAACCACCCCTTTGAGTAACTCATTACTGAATTCTACTACTTGTAGAAACATTCCATTCATAAATAAACTGTGTCCCTTTTTCCTCCTATTAATGGGTCAATTATTAGTTTGCTTTGTGGGCCCCAGACACTAAACATAAGAGGGTAGTGGAAGGATTATTTCCTCCTATATGTAAGTTTTGAGTCAGATCAGACCTGGATTCAAATTCCAGATCTATGGCTTATTGGCTATGTAACCTTGGCAATGTTACATAGCCTCTTTGCACTCAGTTTTCTCATCTGAAAATGGAAATTGTAATAGTACATTATAAAATAAGTTTAATAAAGATAATATTTTTAGTACAGTACTTATTACACAGTAGAAATTTAATTAATTTTAAAATTTGTTATTTTCTTTGAAAGCAAGAGAAAGTCATTCTTCTGTATCAATGATCAGAAAAATATACTATCCTTAAAAAAATGAAGCTATTATCGAGCAGATTGAGAAGGTAATTAATGTTAGATCTTAAGAATGAGGAAATTGCATTATAAAACACCAGTAATACTGCTTGAAACCAATTTTTAGGCATTCAGTAAACATTGGTTAAATAAATTATTTACCTATTGAAAATACAGTTGTAGTATATCAAGTGGAAAATGTTCTTGTAAGATGTTTCAAATATCGAAAAAAAATTTTGTAGAAATCATTTGGTTGCTTAGAAAAAATCAATTTGCCTTTTCCCCTTTTAAATGTCTTTGTACATGTATCCACATCTAAAGAAGGATCTTGATTAGTTTAAGTCAATCCATATATTGTTTGTAGATCAGGAGCAGGAAGGTGATATAATATGGCTCAATCAGAGTTAAAAGGAGCATTTTTCATTCCATATTTGGGGATGTGATTTCTCCCATCTTTCTAGAAGTAAATAAGAAAGCATCCTGGCCGGGCGCGGTGGCTCACGCCTGTAATCCTAGCACTCTGGGAGGCCGAGGAGGGTGGATTGCTCGAAGTCAGGTGTTTGAGACCAGCCTGAGCAAGAGCGAGACCCCATCTCTACTTAAAATAGAAAGAAATTATCTGGCCAACTGAAATATATATAGAAAAAAATTAGCTGGGCATGGTGGCGCATGCCTGTAGTCCCAGCTACTCGGGAGGCTGAGGCAGGAGGATCGCTTGAGCCCAGGAGTTTGAGGTTGCTGTGAGCTAGGCTGATGCCACGGCACTCACTCTAGCCTGCAACAAAGCGAGACTCTGTCTCAAAAAAAAAAAAAAAAAGAAAGAAAGAAAGCATCCAAACCCAGCAGCTAACTGCCACCAGTAGTTAGCCGATACTGAGGATTAAGAGCAGAGAGATTAAATAAACACTTGACTTGTTTATATCATTGAGCTGCTATTGTAAATAGTCCAAAGCACTTCTGAATTTCCCAGTATGTAAGATTCCTTGTTTAAGCTAATCTAAGAAGAGGTTTTGGGTTAAAATCATCTATAATGATGAATAATCAATAAGAGTGATACAGCTTGGATATTTGTTCCTTCCAAATCTCATATTGAAATTTGTTCCCCAATGTCGGTGGTGGGGCCTAGTGAGAGGTGTTTGGGTCACAGAGGGGGATCCCTCATAAATGGCTTGGTGCCCTCCCTGTGGTAATAATTGAGTTATTGTTTTACTAGTTCTCACAACACCTGATTGTTGAAAGAGCTTTGCACATCCCTCTGTCTCTCTCTCGCACCCACTCCCTTGCCATGTGACACACCTGCCCCCCTCTGCCTTCTGCCACGATTGAAAGCTTCCTGAGGCCGTCACCAGCAGCAGATGCCAGTGTCATGCTTCCTGGACAGCCTTCAGAGCCATAAGCCAGATAAACCTCTTTTCCGTATAAATTACCCAGCCTCAGGTATTCCTTCATGGCAATGAACAATGGACTAACACAAAAAGCAGTGTGGTTTTTAAAACTTAAGTAATGAATATTACTAAAATATTATCCTTGGGAAAAAATCTCAATAGAAAGCATTGCTCATATACAATTAATGAAACTCACAACATTCTTATTTAAATTTTTAATTCTTATTTTAAAAAGTAAGCTGAGATTTAGAGATTATTTCAGAATTTAAAGAATAAAATACTGTCCAGGTTACACAAAGTCTCTTGAAATTTAGCCAAAAAGGATACATCCCAAATGATTTGTGTAAATATCACTACCCTAAAACACAAACCTATCAAATATGGTCTCTCACAAATAGGGTCTAACATCGTTATGAATAAAGGGCTAAGGGAATCCAAATGGGATAATAACATATTGAATAAAGAATCACATTAAAAGTGATCAAACAGAGTATATTCTAGTTGTGAAGGTATGGTTGAATATGGGGACTGGGCCTAGAAGAAAGGATGGATGGATGGAAAGAACCTGAGCAGGGTGAATGAAGGGTCAGGCAAAAACAGCTGCCAGAAGCTGCTTGTTTGCTGCATGCAAAGTTCAGCTGAAAACAGCTGACCTGTGTGAAAGTTGTTAGAGAAATTAGGAAAGGGCCCTGACCTTTTGCATGTGTCGTTGGAAATAAATATGGGGAGAAACTTAACTGAGGAGGCCATTTTCTCCTTCAGACTTTGGCCTCTTCCCTTTTCTGGAAACACTGTGTGTTTTGAGTAATTATTCATTCATTTGCTACCAAGCTCAGGAATGAAAAGCAGCCGCTACAGTTGAATATTGTCTTTGGCCTCTAAGGGGAGCTCAGGCATCTTTCCAACCTCATCCTATCTGTAGGCACAAGGACCAGAAATACAGATACAGGGGCCAATCAAATACAAGCTACAAGCTCCTATTGGGATGATGATACTAGTGCAAAAAAAAAAAAAAAAAAAAAAAAACACCTGGGATACTTTTAAAAAAATACATCTTCTCAAGCCCTGCCTATGGAAATGCTAATTCATTACATCTGGCAAAAGGATAAGTTATGCACATTTTAAGAAAACAACCTAAGCAACTCAGATGAAGACTCACTGTCTTAGATGAATAAGTTCATTGGTATGATGAAGAAAAAAAATAAAACCCCTAAAATGCATCCTCTTCTCTCTTTTTTTCTGGATGTTGTTAGAATTTATTAACAAACCAATAGAAAAAAGGGTGAGAGTATTACATAGAAAACAAATGGTAACACCTAGATATACATTGAGCAACATCTGAATGAAACTTTATAGAGATTCAATTGCAAAAGAGAGATAAGAGAGACAAAGAGAGAGCTTACTACTAAAAATAATTCAAGTATTCTAACTCAAAAAGTTAAGAGTTCTAAATGGTCAACTGAACATTATGGTCAGTAGAAGACCTCAGACTTAGCTTCAGGAAAAAAAATATTACTTGAAGTTAGGAAAGATAAATTCAGAAATTTTGTGAACAATGGAATCAACTTAAAGACAGATTTTGATCTTCCAGTCAAAAGATGGTACAGACTGAGCAAATTCTATACATGACAGGGAAGAAAAATATATCAAAGTTTTGAAGATTCAACTTGACCTGCTGGAATGAAAAGAACAGTAGAAAGGAATAAAAATAAAACATTCAGAGAGATAAGGTCAGGGCCACCTACTGCAGGGAAAAAGTTGCCTGAAAAAAATGTTACTCCTGTCATTGGTGTTCCAAAGGTTATTCTATGTCAGATTTAAAAAAAAAAAAAAAAAAAAATTCAGGTAAATGGCAAATTTTTAAGGTGGAAAACATGAGACATATTTATATTTATTTAATAATATAAGAATATTGTATAATTCCCAATGAGCCCCCAGACCTCCAGACTTAGTTAAGTAAGGAAAATAGGAACTTTTGCTTTGGGAATCTATTAAAGGAGTTTCTCTACTACAGATAAATGTGAACAATTCTCTTGCCAGGGACCTAACAACTCCAGAACAAAGGCAGTGACACACAGAATATTTGGGGCAGAGAAATACAGAGAAAAGTAGGAGATTGTGAATATGGAAAATAAACAGGCCATGAATTCTACTTAGAGAATTATCTGTGGTATATGTTGATCAACCTGTTCATGAAAGAATGAGGGATAGAGACCCATTCAATTAAGCATCGATGGTTTGGAAGCAAAAATGATTGACATCTATACCATCATAAAGCCCAGAGGAGGAGAAAAAAACCTGTTTATTTGGCAATTACACCACCGCAAATTTTTGAATTTCCAGGAGATAACATTGGCAGACTCAGAAATTCAGATTTCTTTTCAAGGAATGATTTACTGTGCAGCTGTTAGGAATATGGTTTTCTGACAGCCTCCAGCTGTTAGCTTCTTTCAAATCTACCTGTACATTCAAGCGAAGATCACAGTCTTCTCAGGGTGGCCCTAGCCATTGGCAACAAAGTGATGGTAGTTCAGGATGAGCTTTTCTGGGAATGACACCCAGCCAAGGACTAAGCAAAATTTTAATGCTAGGGCCTAGCCATTTCTGCCCAGTTGGGACTTTTCCATTAGATGGTATTTGTTCCAGGGCTCCAATATCATGATCTGATGGCTCTTAATGGCTAAATTTGCTTTCTACCTTTTTATTTCACAAGTGTCATTCCCCAATACACCTTGTGCACCTTGACTTCATCTCAATGTTTTCTTCCTAGAAAACCCAACACAACACAAGGGATAGCAGATTGAACTGAGAGAAGGTTTGCTGTTATTTATTTTGTTTGTTTGAATGCACAGTGAAATTCTGTTTTTGTTTTTTAGATTCTTATTCAACATTATACTTCCAGAATGTGAGAAATACTATAACAATTAACCTCAGGGGAAATTTATCAAATTTGTATGTTAATGTTTAAGTAATAGACTTTATTTTTTAATTTTTTTTATTAGGCAGTAGACTTTACTTATTTTTACTCTCTACCTACCCCAGTAGAAAGTAAAATCTGTACAGGAAGGGACTTGTTCTTCTTTTTAATCATTGTTACTGCAGTATACTCAGTGCTTCAAATCATACCTATCACAAGTAGGATATGTCTTAGAATGAATGAACAGTTTGATTAGCAGCCTAACCAAGCTTTCTATCTCTTACTGCAATATGACAACGTGTTTCAAAAATTTACTGTCAAATAAAGAAGAAATAAAATAAGGAGTTTGTAATGCAATATTATATAATTCAATAGTGTAAATAGACAAGCACAATTACATTAGAAGCCCCTGTGTAGTAATCAGACATTTGCATATATATTTAGAATCACTATGAATATAAAAAACACAGATGAAAACTAGTTTAGTGTGTTGCATGGACAAACATGTTTGCATTGTTGATATGTTTAGGAAGCATAAAATACTTTTGGAAAAGTTCCAAACAAAGCAACCTCTCTGAAATAAAGAAGTAGTACTCCTGAAAAATTCTGAGTATATTAAAACTGTGTAAAAATTGTTTGTGTTTACATATGTTAAAAAGAGTTAAGTTCTATGTCCTTATAATTTTAAAGAGATTTTACATATAAAAAAGTGTTTTAGTAAATGGCATACCGTATGCAAAATTTAATAATTTAAAATATTTAAATAATTTAAAACTTTACAGAGATATAATTTACATAGAATAATATGCTTCTAAGTATCCATTTCTTTAAATGTTGATACATGTACTCACCTGCGTAACTACCACCACAATCAACATAGAGCACATTTCCATCACTCAAAGAATTTCCTTGTGACCTTTCCTTGTCAACTATGCCCCAACCCTGGGGCCCCAGGCAATAATTGCTTTGCGTTGTCTCACTGTATATTAGATTTGTATTTTCTAGAGTTCATATAAATCAAATGTAAATATATTTAAAAATAAAACGAAGGTGTTGGAGGATATCCAAAAATCTCATGGAACACAGAAGAAACTTTCATTATGTGACTCACCATGAACATTCCAGGACACAATATGAGTGAATTGGGGTTCAGCTTGCAAAGTTTCCCCCAAAATCTATAATTTCCTACTACAAGGCTCCTATTTCTAGTATTAGCTCTGCTGGTCTAGGTCTGGCAAAGATAGAACAGAGGCAGCAGTCTTAGGGCAACAAAGACTGGGGTGTGGTCACCCAAAGCTGCCATCAGTGAGTCATATAAATAAGTCAGAGCTACTTTCCTTAGTTTTTTGTTTGTTTGTATTTTTTGGCAAACAGAGAGTTCTTTAACAGAAAATGGAATCAAACGCAGTAAAACCACCTTTCTTAAACTAAGTGGCAAATGGCAGCAGTCACAGGAAGATGGCATTCATCTTACGTCCACCTTCCAAATCTATAGCAAGAGCATTTCATTGGAGTAACCTAAATAAAAATATCTTAACCTATCTTCAAGGACATCTGTAGAAATAATTATTACAACTCCAACATAGATTGGGGCCAGGAGAGCAGTGGGAGTGGTAGAGTGAGAATAGGAATGGATGTAAACTGACGATAAACAATAGGCAGCAAATCTAACATCCTTGTCCCCTTCCCATTGTCTGTTTCAGCATTCCCATGCTATTGTGGAAACTAAGAATGTCCCTGCAAACGTCGAAAGTGCCCTGCATTTAGCAATCCCATAATCGTTGAGCACTACTGGTTTAGAATGTAACTTGCTATGGTAGTCACATTTGTCTATGAAATCTGCTTGAGCTTTATAGCATTGTATGTATGAGGCTCTGAATCAACAAACATGGGGCAAAGGAAAGACCTGAATTTGGGAGAAATCAAACTTCCAATGTGATAAAGAAAGTAAATCACATTACAATCCTTGTTGGATTTGTTGAAAAAGGAATCAGGACTCCAACTAGGAGTCTAACTGGTCTCTGACCCAAAATGAACAAAACAAGGATAACCTTGGAGAAGATAAATCTCTGTGCCTATTTTAGGAACTTTACATTCTCCTCAGGAAAATATAAAGAAAACAGAGGATTCAGTCTGCTGAGATTTAATTGATGGAATAAAAGGAAAGCCTTCATGGTACGAAAAGTTTCATATTATTTGGTCAAAGAGAGTGTTGTCTTAGTTTGTCATTAAATATTAACTAAAACTTGAAAATTTTAATTGTACATTAAGGAAATGAGCTTTTTAAAAATTTCTTTCTTATGGCAATATTTACAGGAACTGATGTTGGTTGAGTTGCCAGAATCCCATGGAGAGAAACTGTCATATGAGAAACTGTTGCAGATGGGAAAAGTGAAATTGAGTAAAGAGACAACCTACCCCGCTAAATTGCCAAAAGCAGTTGCCAGGAGACACACGACATCTTTCTTTTTTTTTTCTCTTTTTGTAATTTTAAAGATGGATTAACCGGCTTTAGCAATGATTATGCAGGGAAAGGAGCTTTTAAAAGCAACTGGCTTTGAATTTTGGAAGTTTTTGTAAAGTCTCACAAGAGCATCTTTAAGATAAGGTATTTTTCTTCCATATCTCATGGCCACTGTCCAAATTGCTCTATGGCTAATTCTATAATTTCAGATTTAGTTGACATAAATACTTTAATAATTTAAAAAAATGCAAATGTGTTTAGCTTTTGCTATTTACCTAATTTATTTTAGGAATATGTATTAAAGAGTCTGAAAATTTACAGGAAGGAGTATTATGAGGGCTTCATCTAACTCAACAGGGAAATAAATAAGGCAAAGAAATGATTAAATGGCTTTCAAATCGGTGTAGAGCTTAGTGGTGACAGAATTAAGTCCATAATCTAAGTCTATTATTCTCCTTCTGTGTTGTAAAATACATTTCATTTTCATCCCTATTTGTCCAAATATTAAGACTTCAGTTCTGCCTGCTGGAAATGCTAACTTACTAATTCTGGAAGATTTTTTCTAATGGGGATATATTTATCACTTTTTGGTCACCATGGATAAGGAACAACTTTGCATATATACAGACACACATTATATTAATTTTTTTGTTTTTATAAATTTGTAAATATATACACTAAAAACAAAAGTCTTGAATTCGTACCCCTTTAGGTAAAAGGTGATACTATAGTAATTATTTTTGATTTTTTAAAAATCAAGCATTATATATTTTATCAAATGAGAACTTAATTGAAGTAACAGAAATCATCTCTGGCTAATTTAACCAGAAATCATCCTTACAAAAAGAAGCAGTAGAGTACATAGAATCTTGCCAAGAGGGCTAAAGAACCAGAACTGGAGGCTTCATAGCTATGAAAAATTATCCAGAGTTACAGGACAGAACTATTTATGTGAAGGCATTGTTGCTGATCTATAGCAGCTTTTATTGCTAACATAATTAATATTCAACTTAAAACTCTATTGCAACCTCTGAACTCTGGATACTTCAACCTCTGCCGCTGGAATGATTGCTCAAATCTATGACCTGTAATCCTTTTATCTACCTTTTAATTCCAGTCCAGATGTAGAGAATTGGAGGGGGGTGGGGTCAAGATGACACACCTGAGCCCTCACTGCAACAGAACCTGAGAAAGTGAGTACATGTGCTCTGTAATAAAAGATGGACTCATGCAGAAGGGAATCCTGAAACGTTGAAAGCAGGTCTGGTGATTTCCGATGAACATGGTAGTTTAAAATGCAGATGGTGGCTTATCCTTTACCAGTGAGGTGATAGAGAAGCCATGAAGATTTTAGTGGACTAACGAAAGTTGACTTTTTTTAGAAAGTTCTCAAGGAAAACAAAATGAGCTTACTATGGGCTGCTGTCAGGGGTAGGTGATAATATGTCACTCAAAACTCATGAAAAAAGAGTAGATGCTCCTGAAGAAGAATAAAGTGTCTTAGAGGTTAAAAACAAAAGAAAACAACAATATATATATTTTTTTCTTGCTATAAGTTACAATGTTAGTAAATGCCAGAAGTCAGACCAACATAAAATCAGATTAAAAATCTGTTGATCTACTTAAAAATAATAGGAACAATGAGAAATGGGATGTTAGACAAAAATTCATAGTTTTGCAATCCATCCTCTATTATTAAAGAGATATTCAAAAACGATAGAAAGAAGAAAGCCAAAGAAGCAGCCAAGGTGTGGAAGACCCTGATATTCCCATCTTGTCATAGGAAAAGAAACCATCAAAAAAAGAAAAATCACAAAGGATCAGTTCTGCTATTAGATAACGACATATATCTGTCATGTAAATATTGACTACTCAGAAAATGGGACCCACCTTCAAAATTGACTTGAGATTGAACTTTTGGGAAGACAGAAGCAAATTTTAATGAAAATCAAAATATGTTTCTCCTAATATTTCTTAACCAAATTATGTACAAGTAAGATGTGCATAAACTAAGGTAATTTAATGAAAATTTCTCGAGAGGAGTGAAAGTTACATTGTTTTTCCTCAAAGTTTTCATTCAAAGCACATTTTAAATAACTATTTACTTAAAATGAGGTTACAAGTTTCTGTATTTTTAAGATGCCTGAAAATAAGTATCAACTAATTTATACTTTGTGCATAATAAAATTACAATGTTTGACCAACATAAAACAAACATCTATTAAAATGTGACATTTACTCAAAATTTAATAAACACTAAAAGGTATCCTATCTGACTCCAGGACAAATATTTTGATGCAATTTAAACTAGTTGACTAAAAAATAATTTTGGAAGCAGATATGAATTGGAAATTGAATAGAGATTTGAATCAATAAAATGCATTTCTGGAGACAAACTATGACAGAAATCTAAGTATTGAATAGAGAAGAATGTAAAAAGTGCGTCCTAGAGAATAAAGGCATAGTTTATAAAGAGTAAAAATAAACAAAATTGGTTAAGAAAACGTGTTTTAAAATCACTTTAGATTTTATACGTGACCTAGAATTGTTTAAAAAAGGATTAAATGCAATGTTAAAAGCTATTCTTTTCTAATTTTCACAGGTAGTCTCATACAGTTTTTTACCAAGTAGAAGTAAATATTGCACAGACATGTTTTTATTCAACAGACTAAAAGTAACGTTGATAATTTAATCAAAGTATCCTCTCAAAATTTATAATAAAGGGTTTCAATGTCCTTTAGATTCTATTATAGTAGAAATTATGTTGGAGGAAAAAACAAGGAGGTCACATCACTGTACAAGAGACAGTGACATCATTTACAAAGGGAAAAATAAGAGGTCAAAAGTATACTGAGGAAATGGATTATAATGTGCTTAGAAATTTCGGGTAAGAAAAGAGTGTTTATATTTAGTCAAAACACTACTGAAGAACAAGAATAATAATACAGATAAGGCTTTTTATTTTCTTATTTGTGAAACTTGATAGAAATGAAAACAATACAGAGAAAAACAAAAGATACTGAATAGGAGGCCATCTGAAGCAAATCTCTGAACATGAAAGGAGAAAATAGAACACAGTTCTCTGGTTAATGTAAAAGTGAACACCCATCAAAATGAGTACACCAACAAAGATGGCACAGAAGAGAAAATAATTTACTGTATTGCTGTTAATTAAAATACATTTATTCACATTGGAACAAATATAACCACTGGGCTTAACAATTAGTGTAAGATTTATGATAATGCAAAACAAATAAAATATATTTATCATTCATTACAGGTAGCTGTATAAATTTTTTTTTTTAATTTAATGCTCAGTTTAAGATACTCTTGTATGCTGAGGAAGGAAAGTAACAAAATTCATTACTGAAACTCAAATCTTATTTTGATAATCATGCTGACGGGCAAAACAGGACTAAAGATTATATTTATATAGCTTGGCCTTATTTTCCTAAATCTAGAAAATCTTTATAACTTTCTTCAAAGATATTCACAGATTGCTGAGCCTTTGACATGTTTAAATAGTAGTAAAGTGTTCAAAATGTAGAGGAAAGATATTTTGTATCTTTAGCATATTTTGGCTTCTAAGAAATCTGTTTCTGTCTCCTCTCTGTATTTAATTGTATAAAACCCAGACAATCTAACTTAAATAATTTTCCACTTTCTCTACCCTTTAGGGAAATTGCTCTTTTCTTCCCACATTGGAAGACATTTCTATGCCCTTCCAGGCACTTTATTACTCTCCTGGAAAAGAACATTATGGAGGCAAATACTTAAAGGGGACAGCATTGATAGCAGAAGTTACAGGACAGATATAGTTAGTACAAAAATTCTGATGGATTGAAAATGTGTAAATATCACATAAGCTGTTCAGCCTGAAAATGCTTTTAATTTTATTTAAATTCAAAATCACTAGTTTATAGGAGACATAAAGATACTATATGAATTCAATTGAATGGAATAAGTCATTTTTTGTACTGAAATTCCATCAGAATTGAGTCACAATTTGATATTGTAGATACAGCACATCATTCCATTTGAAACACATAAACCAAGAGCCAGAATGAAAATAAAGCCGAGAATGGTAACACTGAACAAAACTAAATAATCACAACTTCCCTTAAAAACCATAATGTTTTTACTTACTTATCCTAGGCAAAGATCCCAGTAGAATTTTTTTTCATTTTTTTCCTAACAGACAACAATATTCCCACTGACCTTTCCCGCTGCACTTCAAGAATGCATGTTCAGGTCTAACTATAAAGAAGATAGAAAACTTCCACAGTTCATTCTCATAAAATTTCAAAATATGCTTCCAATAAATTTTTCTCCAAATCACAATCCCAGAGCAAAATAATTTATATACCTGGTAAGTAAAATGAATATGAGAGAAAAACATTATTTTCTCAAGTTAACTCTCCCACTACTATAATATCAATGGGACTTGATAAAGAACTAGTTCTAATAGAAATCCTGCATACTATAATATGTCCTTTTCAAATCAGTGAAGCGTTGAAATAAAAAATGGGTTCAGCCAAATGCACACAGAAGTCCAAGATTTAAGTATTTATCAATTTCTTAAGGAACTAGGAATGGAAATTGATTTTAGGGCCCATTGATGATTACTTACATTTGGTTATACATTAATGTGTAGAATAAACTCTATAGCATTTACATTAAAAACATATCTTTTAATGTTGGTGATGGGGATGATCTTCCAGAGCAAAATGGAACATTGGCAGGGAGAAAACAAATGCAAAAGATATAAAACAAAAAAGCTAATGTTAACCTTGAAAGAAACAAACAAATTTATTGAAAGTGTGAATAGTGAATATTTACTCAATTCACAAAAGGTAAATATGAACTACCAATAAAAACATGAAAATATTTACTGACTCAAAATTTATCAAGGTCATGCAAATTAAGTCAACATTAAAATGTAAATAATTGCCTGTTAATAGGCAAAGGTGTCCAGTGGAGAAAGTCTAATTCATAGGAGCCTGTGGAAGGGAATTATGTCAGCATTTATCAGAATGTAAGGAGTACATACTCTTAAATACAGAAATTCCGTAAGTAATTACCCATTTTTCTTATTATGGCCATTTAATAAATACTGCCATCCCACCCAAAAAGCATTATTTATTTAAGATTTGTATTTGAAAAGATGAAAATTGAAGGATCTTTGTATCTTTAATCACTGGATTAAAAAAATACTATTCCTCTATTCAAAATAACCTTTTATTAAAAGCTAATATAGGCTGGGCACAGTGGCTCATGCCTGTAATCCTAGCCCTCTGGGAGGCCAAGGCGAAAAGATTGCTCAAGGTCAGGAGTTCAAGACCAGCCTGAGCAAGAGCGAGACCCGGTCTCTACTAAAAATAGAAAGAAATTATTTGGACAGCTAAAAATCTACATAGAAAAAAATTAGCCTGGCATGGTGGTGCATGCTTGTAGTCCCAGCTACTTGGGAGGCTGAGGCAGAAGGATTGCTTGAGCCCAGGAGTTTGAGGTTGCTGTAAGCTGGGCTGATGCCACGGCACTCTAGCCCGGGCAACAGAGTGAGACTCTGTCAAAAAAAAAAAAAAAAGCTAATATATCCTCAGATCTTATCCCATTTAATGTAGCATGGTTTTGTGATCCCTGCCTATGGGTTATTTGCCCTATTGTCATCTTTATATACTTTTACACACGAGAATTTTAAAATAATCTAATTCAAAACCAATTAATTTCTATATAGACGTTTCATGAGCTGGAATTTTAAAAAACAAAACCAAAATAAATGTAAATATTAAAATTTAAAGTAATGGATAATTAACAAATAAATAAAAAGTAAAAACTAAAATATTTTTTGCAAAGGTTAATTAAAACATTACACTTAATTGCCATTTGATCTTGCAATAAAGTTTAAAAATATATTAAATACTGTCAAAGGATTTAATGACTTGTAAACTGACATTCTGAATCGAACCTTTCATATATAATTTACCAGCATTATCTGATATGTTATGGGAAATTGATGAAAACTAAAATGGGAGATTCATTTTATTTAGCAGAAACATTTTTTAATGCATTCTTTTGTGTTGTTTTCCTCAGATTTAGAAAAATAGTTGCATGTATTGTTAACTAAGTGAAGCTGAGGTAAGTTTATTGACTGTGTGTCAAAAATGTAAAATTAAACAATCATTTTGAATGTCAAATGGTCTTTCATTTCTCCACCTTGAGATTCGTGTCTCTATTTTTTTTTTCTATATTTCATGTCTGCTTGTTCTTTCAACCCCCTTGGAGTGTAGCCAGACACTGCAGCCGACGGTGTGAATATGCCTGCTATATTCTTGTTTGATCCTCTTCCCTTTATGAGTTGGTTTCTTTGTGGCTGCCTACTTGTCAAGCCATTCTTATTCTTCAAATCTTTATATATAATTTTTAAATAAGCTATGCACATCTCAGGACATGATGAATTTTTCACAGGTTAATCACAATTAAATAGCATAAACACTGCTGCTTATGTGTTTAACCTTGTAAGAAAAAAATATATTTATTCAATTGCAACCAATTAGATGCAAAATACTGAAATTATAACTTCAAGAAAGCTGTTTGCTTTCCTTTGAATTAAATAAGTAGATTTAAGAATCTAGCTCACAAAAATGCATCTAGCATTTGTAAGCATAGCAAAGGAAGATATATTTTGATTATTTACCTAAAATGCAAAAAGCAAAATCAGTACATTTATTCAATGGATTATTACACTAAGATGTACAAGTCTTTATTCTCATGTTGTTTGGCAGTTAGGTAGTCATAATTCTTTTTCACCTAGGAGAAAATTCAAGCCTCTTTCTTATTTAAGTCTTTGCTGTTTTCATTAACACTTATTAAAAGGAAAATACTCAATAATCAGAGATGTTTTACAAAACCTGGCACTTGTCAGGTAGAGAAAAATTGATCTTTAGCTCTGTGCCTCATACAAACTGAGGCATAAAGTAATTGTTAAGATATGTAATACCTGTTGTATCTTGGAGCTTAAATCATTCACCTCAAAGTCTCTTTAACTTATAATGAAAATATACTAGTCAATGGGAAGAAATCCATTTTAAAAAATATTCTCAGCAGATTATTAATAATATGACTCTTGAGAAGTTGTATAAAGAATTACAAGGCCACCCTAGGACTGAAAAATCTTTTTATAGTATAAACCGGAATAATCCATCTTAACCAAGTCTAGTAAAGGTCAGATAAAAGAGAATTTAAGTAAACTGTACACTTTTATAAGCTGTTCTTAAGGTCAACTCAAGTTAATATTTTTTAGTCCTAGAGTGGTAATAGAAGGAAAGGGCAGACATGTCCAGAAAAGATAAAGAAAAATAAATATTTTTTATCATAAACCAGGAAACAATTTATTTTCATTTTCAGATACCATTGAGAGTTTAAGTCCATTCTTCCACAAACTTAAGGTCATTACAATTATATCAAAACAACAAGATTAATGAGTAAATTTGCAAACTAACTTCTCTAAAACTAGGAGTGATTTGTAACCCCAAACCAATACACATGAGGAAGGGCTGTCAAAGTTACTAAAGATCAAACCAAGGTGTGTGAAGACACTGAAGAAAGATGAATGCAATTACAGTTCTCAGAAATAATTAGCAAAGAGTAGTTGTCTAAAGTGATAGCACTTCATGAGAGGAAAAAGCAAAAATCAGCAGCGTGCTGTTTTAACAAGGGGGATGGCATCTGAGAGGTGGTTCATAGAAGGGAAGAAGAGTTGGATTTGAACAGGAAAGCATGCAAAAATATTTTTCATGGAGGCTGTCATTCAGAGAGAATGCGTGGAAGAGGATACTAAATTATAAGCAGACCCCAAACTGCTGATCTCTGTCATCTGGAGAAAACTAAATGGTACAACTGCCAGTCCCCACACAGTCCACACCCCTTCAACTACACACACACACACACACACACACACACACATGCGCACTCTCTCTCTTTCTCTCTCTCTCTCTCTCTCTCTCTCTATATATATATATATATACACACACATATGAAACTTCATGATCAATTAGTAAACATTCTTTTTGGCACCAGAAACTGCTGCAACCATTCTTAGAAATAACTAGTCTAAGATGATGTCTTTTTACCTATACTCCCTCCCTATATGATCTCATTCAATCGTATGTTTTTAAACACCGTTTCTATTCTGATGATTCTCTATTTGTATCTTGTTCTTATCTCTCTCTGGAACTAGATTTTATTTTTTCAGCTTAAAACGATATTTGTTATTCCATAGTTTCCTTCATTTAAAAATTTGAGAATGGCTTAACTGAGTGGTTCTGGCTTAGGCATCTCATGAGGTTGCAGTTAAGACTTCAACTTGGGGTGCAGTCATTTTAAACTTGACTGACTTTGATTAGGGCTGGAGGATCCCCTTCAAAGATATCTCACTCAGATAGTTGTGGAAAGAATGTCTTCATTTCTTTCTGATTCCTCTTAGGATATTTCAATTCCTTGCCACATCGACCTCTTCATAGACCATCTTGAGTGTTCTTGTGGCATGGTAGCTGATTTATTCCTGAGCAAATGATCCTAGAGAGAGAGAGCACAAGGAGGAAATACAATGTCTTCTATACTTACTTATACCTCATCACTTCACCAACATTCTAGTTTTTGGAAAACAGTCACTAAGTCCAACTCCACACTAAAGGGAAAGGGGATTTGATTACATCTTTTGACAGGAGGATTTATCAAGCAATATGTTGGACCTAGATTTTTGTATCCAAGCATTTGGTTCACCCTTGGAGGTCTAAAAGACATTTCACTTTAAACGTGTCCAAAAACAAGCTCTTGATTTCCCCACACTAAAACTGGATTCTCTCCAGCCTTTTCCACATCAGGATATAGCAACTCCCTCTTTCCACTTAAAAAAAACCACCTTTAACTTCTCTTTCCCTCACCTTCATTTTATCATAAAACCTGCAAGCTCTACCTTAATAAGCTATCCAGAATTCAATTTATTTTCTCACCACTCACATCACCCCCAGTCATCTTTACACTTGTGAAATTTTTCTGTATTAATGTCCCATCCTTCCATTCTTGCTTCTCAAAATATTTTCCACAATTGATCCTGAAAATCTTTGAAATAAGTTAAATCATGTAACTCCTGTTTTTAAAACTCTTTTAGTGGTTTTCTTTCTCATTAATAATAAAATTTAAAATTCTTACATTGGGTTTACATCCCAACATAATCTTTCTCATTGTTAACTAATTATATTGTCAATTGCTGACACATCTCCATCTAATTTTTTTTTTTTTTACTATTCTTAAGCTGTTGTGTATGTTCTATTTGAACACTTTTTTATGTACTTGTTCTCTTTCCCTGTAATACTTTTCTCACAGATATTCTGTGCACAGGATGTACTAACATTCTTCAGGAAAATACCATCAATATTTCTCCAAATGACTTGCCAGAGAGTTCTTCTCTAAAGATATCTCTTAAAATATCAAGACCCTTCACTCTTTAGTTCTTTATTTTCCTTTGTAGAAATAGCACTGCCTCATATATATTATATTCAATTACTTATGCTTTATTTCTCTTTTCATCTTAATAGAATATAAGGTCCATAAAAGAATATTTTCTTTTTTTGTTTTTGTTTTTTTTTTTGGTTTTATGTATTCCTAATTTCTAAAACAATATAGTTAAGATGTATTTATTATGAAGAATTAGCTCAAGTGATTATGGAGACTGAGAGGTCCCATGATCTGATTTTTAGAAGGTTGTAACTTTATCATCCCTTTATGCTTAGCTTTTTTCTTTAATTTTGACTCTTTTATTTATTCATTTTTTAAATTTCAGAATAGTATGGGGATACAAACATTTTGGTTACATATAATGCCTTTGCCTCACCCAAGCCAGAGCTACAAGCATGTCCATTCCGCATACAGTGTGCTCCACATTCATTGATTGTGAGTTTACCCATCCCCACTATCCCCCTCCTACCCACCCAGCACTCGATGCTCAATGAATATTACTTCCATGTGAGCACAGAAGTGTTGATCAGTTAGTACCAATATGATGGTAAGTACATGTGGTGCTTGGTTATCCATTCTTGTGGTACTTCACTTCTAAGGATGGGCTCCAGCTCTAGCCAGGATAATATAAGAAGTGCTAGTTCACCATTGTTTTTTTTGTAGTTGAGTAGTACTCCGTGGTACACATATACCATATTTAATAAAAGAAGATAAAAAGATTGCCAATTTTTCCCTGCCAAATATGACTATCACCTATTTAAGAAACAATAGTTTATCATTTCAAAAGAAGGTGCTCTAGAGCTAATAAACCTGATTAGCATCTCACAACTCTTTTGTTCTTCATATAATTATTACTTTCTTTTATTTATGATGTATCTTAATTGTTTTTCTTTTATTTCCTTTGCTTCTTTCACCATTGAATCCCCACAGGTCCCTACATTTCTTTTGCCAAGAAGCAGAAGTTACGTGCTTCTTCCTTAGAATCAGTGCCATCCTGATAATTGAAGCCCTGTACACTTTTTAAATATCTTCCGTTTTTTTTTTGTTGTTGTTGTTGTTTTTTTTTTTAGACAAAGTCTCCCTATGTTGCTATGTTGCCTGGGCTAGAGTGCCGTGGCATCAAGCTTACAGCAACCTCAAACTCCTGGGCTTAAGCAATCCTCCTGCCTCAGCCTCTCGAGTAGCTGGGACTATAGGCATGCGCCACCATGCCCGGGTAATTTTTTTCTATATATATTTTTAGCTGTCCAGATCATTTATTTCTATTTTTAGTAGAGATGGGGTCTCACTCTTGCTCAGGCTAGTCTCAAACTACTGACTTCGAGTGATCCTCCTGCCTCTGCCTCCCAGAGTGCTAGGATTACAAGCGTGAGCCAGCATGCCCAGCCTTCCTTTTTTTTTTTTTTTTTTTAACTTTTCATTGTTACGTGCTCTGATTTAACAATTATCAGTATTTTCTCATTGAGAATGGGACTTGCTCTTGCAGAAAGTGATATTATCTGTGTTTTCCCACCATTAGGATTCTGGCACTCCTCTTGCATCTCACAGTATCTGCCTGACTTTCCACACTTCTTGGACAGCAGAACTATGTCTTCTTGATTTTCAAAATTTACTTTCTGACATAGTTAATTTGACATTTTTAGATTTCTGCTATTATTTCCATACAACAATGTGAATGTTCTGAAATACATTGTATGTTCTTTATATAGTTTATATAATTAATCTTAGGAATTTTAGAACTTTGTTTAGTATTCATAAAAATAAATGATTATTTATAAAAATTAACATAGCAGTTCATTTATGTATTTTAATAATGATTTTATACATAACATTAATGATGGTTATATATTTATTAATGATTGCATTAACTTATTATTGCATAATGACAACATTTACTCCATTTAATAATTTTTTCACCTAATTCTCCATTGTCTCATATTAACACTAGAATCCCTGATTTTATATTTGCCTTCACTAGTACATTAATATATTCAATATACAATACCATAGCCATGAGTTAAACTTGATACTAACTCAAAGTATGAAATAATGGCTATAACAGAAAAACATAATATGCTGCCTTCCTTATTTGCAATATGGGAATCAGAGTTATGGCAATTCTGCTAGATTCATACTGGCAAAATAGGTTCCTTAATTGCTACCAACTTTCTTTCCATTTCACCTTGTATAATAATGTCTTCACAAAGATTATCTGTATCAATTTTCTAGATATTACACATTTATTACGTGATCAGTAAATGATTAAAAATTATCAATGATAATGATTATATTAATTTTGAATATGATAATAAATGTTAACTCTTCTAGATGTTTGATGTTATAGATCCTCACAATAAATGGTTCTGGAGAAAGGAAGATCTGAGATTACTATTCACTTTGTCTGTATATTTAGAGTATTAAATACATTGTTGTTGCATATCACTCATTGCTGAGAAATGGTTCCAATGACTTGATTAAATAATATTTAGGATATAAATTATTTTGCATTACAATTGATGTATTTGTGGATATTTCATTTATTTTTGAGAATTGTAAAAGACAAAATTTATAAATAACAAATATTTCTAGAAAAAATCTTTATTGGCTTTTTAAAATTTTATACTCCAATCATAGCCACATACTCCTAGGAGCATTGTTTCTTCATTATGATTAACAATTGTATCCTAGGCTGTAGAATGTTATATTGTTGTTGGAGTAATTCTGGCAATGGGATATCAGCTAAATTAAGGAGAGTGCCACAGCTTGGCAGTGCTTTTTTCATAATTTCACAATCAACCATGATCTAGTAAGTGTCTACTGGCCCAGGACAAATATGACAGCAAAACTCTCGGGGGGTTATAGAAATACAAAAACATTCAAAGCCAACTTTCAACTGGTGTAACTTTGCATCAAAAATCACCTGATAACCTGAGAGCCTGAGAAAAGTACAAATCCTGCCATTTCTTCGTGAACTTACACTGGGGTTATGAAGCTGACAGTAAAGGGGGAAGGGCAAGTGAGACAGGAATGTGAAATATCTCAGAAGAGAAGAGAGAACCATAGCATTAGAGTTACGTGGCCTGAAATGGTTCTCTAGTCTAAATGGGAAACCCTTCTGTGAAAAGACAGTCTAGTTATATTTTATTTTCATACTGCAGAAACTTCCTGTGGGTTGTTATGTGTATTATATGACTTACAGCATAGCGTACAGCTGAAAGATTGCAAATACTGACTCTGCAAGAATTTGGCACCATTAATCATTGTTCATTTTCTTAACATTTAAACTGTTCGCAAGGTCCATGAACCAGTCACTGCAGGAAAACTCACAGGAGGCAATTTTAGAAGTAAAATTCTGAAGGAAGTTTCCCTTACTAGGAGACCCTAAAATTTACGTTACTGGATCATGATAACACAACATGGCAAACAGTCACCAGGGGAAATTTTAGAATCCCTTTCTTGATTATAAGGAACATAGAAAGAACAAGGATGTGTATAAGTCAAATTCTATAGGTCAAACATCTATTGTTTACTCCCATTAACCTGAATTTAATGATCCAAAGACAAAACTATTTTAAATATATCAAAACTAGCACAAAGTGGGAGAAAATGTAGTGACAAGATGTAACAATAGGAATGAATACTTCTCTTTTTCTCTGAAATCAAATTTTATGGCCTGATAATACACACACATATATATATGAAACATATATTTATATATGTGTATATATAAACACATATGCACACAAACATACATGTTTGAATTACCGTTCCTGAAATAATTGATCTGTTGTACCATACTGACAGCGAATATAATGAAATTGACTCTAACGATGTATAGAGAAGCAGAAATCGGATGAACAACTTTCTCCCTGAAATGTTTAGTAAGGATCAATGTTGTAGATTACAGGGGCCAATGGCTTAGAGCTTCATATGTAGTCACTGTAGAACACACTAAAAATAACATAGAAATTTCCCTAGAGAGTCTTTTGTTAAAAATATAAAATCTATTATTAATAATTCAACTGTGTTTTATTTTATTGAACTAATGGGAATAATGTGGACTCTGGGGTCAGAAGTGAATCCAATTTGTGCTTACAAAATGTTGATTTTGGATCTTTGATTCTAAATTTCTTACCCATATAAGCTTGTTTTAAGAATTATATGATTCAATACCTACAAATTGCTTCACTTACCACTCAATAAATGTAGTTTCCTTTCTCATTTGAAAGAACAAATCTAATCGTTCTTGTTATTTAGTTCATATCATATAATTTACACAAAAGAATGGCATGAGTGCCGAGTAAACGCAATAGTATTATACTTTTGGATTATATTAAACAAAGTATATCTGTCTCTAAAGAATTTTTTTCTTATGATCAACACATGGAAAGTAAATAAACAATCTTGCTTCTTTTAATAAAATACATGCTTAATCTTTGCTGACAGTTTCTGGCACAGAGCTTAAAAAATCCTGAATTTCCTGAATGTTAGGACTATCTTAGTTATCCTAATTAAGTGATTCCTGGTGAAGCCCCTAGATAGCTTCAGAATGGGGCCTGGATGTCAGAAAAACCAATCACATGATTAGAGGACTGAAACTGTCAGCATGAACCCCCCAGACCTCTAGGAAGTGGAGGAGGGATAGAGATTGAGTTCATCACATGTCCAGTGATTTAATCAGTCATGCCTATGTAAGAAACCTTTGTACATACACTGGACAAAGTGGCTTGGCAGGCTTCCTACCTGGGAACATAGGCTCTCCCTGACTGTGGGGGACAGGAGGTTTTGTGCCTTATCCAGGCAGAACTTGACCTATTATTCTCTTCCGTTTGGCTGTTGTGAGTTGTATCCTTCATAAAAAGACTGTAACTGGAAGTGCAGTGCTTTCTGTGAGTTCTGTGAATCATTCTTGTGAAAATTAAACGTGAAGAGGGTCATGGGAACCCCTGAATTTGCAGCTAAATCAGGCAGACGTGTGAACAGCCTGGGGACCCCACTCCGGGCTGGTATCTAAAGTAAGGGTAGTTTTGCTGGGAACTGTAGGATCACCAACCTGTGGGCTCTGACATTAACTCTGTTCAGTTTGTGTCATAATTTAAGGATTTCACCTTTAACTTGTGAAATCTGACACATACTTTGGGTAATTAGTTTCAGAATTGAATTGAATTGTAGGACAATAAGTAAATGTCAAAAACTGGTTTTGGAACATATTAACACTCATTATATAGCTCTTCTGTATTTTTGTTATCATACACTAACTTCTTTAAACTACGTTATTCATTGAAACCGGTAGATCCTCTCCATGCTCATGGTCTTTGTCATCATATCATTGACCTGTCATCACCTTTGGATGACTTCTGCCTATATGTGAATGATCCTTCCCTAGACATTGATTCTTGGTTTTTTAAATGTTTTTATTTCTACTTGTACCTCAGCTACCTACACCTGTGTAACCCTCTTAATATTTTCATCATTAAAAACTGTATTACTATCCAAACCAGGTATTTTAGTGTTCAGTGATCTCCCCAAAACCACACAAATCCTTCACTGTACTTAAAGTGCCTAACATGTAAGTCGTCTTTAACCAATAAATATCTTTTATCCACTTATTGTCTCACCTTGTCTGAACCCATTGGTCTTCCTATTCCTTCTAATTAATTTAGCTTGGAGTATTACACAAACATTAAAATAATTTTCTTGTAAATATGCTCACCCATTCAGCTTTCTCATAACAAACTCCAGCCTTGGATAAATGAATTTATAGCAATATTTTTTCCACTCTGCAGCTAAACATTGATGGAGAAAAATCATGCAACTGGTTATGTCAGTTGCATGATTATAAATCCGTGATTATGAATTATAGATTTATGATTCCCATCCCCATTTGGATCACTGTTCTACCCAGTAGTATAATTATTTATCACAACCTGAGCCGCTCACTTCATTTCCTGAACTGACTATTCCCTGTCTCCTACACTATCCTCTAGTGATCCTTGCCAAGCACAACCATGAAAGAATAAGCTGATGGAATTTCCTCATGATTTGCTGAGTTAATATAAGCCTTACCATTCATGAATCTATAAACCTACTTCCTATTTATCTCCATTTTCTCCTTTCTGTTACAACAAAGAATGTTTCTCTGTCTAGCAAAGGCTAAACTCTCTACCCGTATTATGAATCACATTCCCCCTCACCTTCTTTGGGACATTTCCCCTTTACTTTGTTTATACTCACACTCTCTTGAGTGTTTAATCCCTAATTTTTTTTTATTTTATATATTTTTTATTTATTTTAGCTTATTATGGGGGTACAAAAGTTCAGGTTATATATATTGCCCATGTCCCACCCATCCCCTCGAGTCAGAGCTTCAAGTGTGTCCATTCCCCAGACAGTGCACATCACACTCATCATGTAGGTATACATCCATCCCCTCCCCCCACCCCCCCACCTCAGTCCGATACCCGATTGGTGTTATTCCAAATGTGCACTTAGGTGATGATCAGGGAAACCAATTTGCTGGTGAGTACATGTGGTGCTTATTTTTCCATTCTTGGGATACTGCACTTAATAGAATGGGTTCCAAATCTCTCCAGGAGAACAAAAGGGATTCTATATCACCATTATTTCTTATAGCTGAGTAATACTCCCTGGTGTACATATACCACATTTTACTAATCCACTCATGAATTGATGGGCATTTGGGTTGTTTCCACATCTTTGCAATTATGAATTGTGCTGCTATAAACATTCGGGTACAGGTGTCTTTTTATAGAATGACTTTTGTTCTTTTGGGTAGATGCCCAGTAATGGAATTGCTGGATCAAATGGTAGGTCTACTTGAATCTGTTTAAGGAATCTCCATAATGCTTTCCACAGGGGTTGCACTAGTTTGCAGTCCCACCAGCAGTGTATGAGTGTTCCTGTCTCTCTGCATCCACACCAACATGTATTGTTTTGGGACTTTTTGATAAAGGCCATTCTCACTGGAGTTAAGTGATATCTCATTGTGGTTTTGATTTGCATTTCCCTGATGATTAGAGATGTTGAGCATTTTTTCATATGTTTGTCAGCCATGCTTATATCTTTAATTTTTTGGATCATTGTAATTATCAGCTATACTTGACCTAGTAACTCTCATTTTAAAGCAAAAAAAAATAAAGCCCTTAAAACAGCAAGAGCAAAAACTAAATATCTGAATTTTACTGAGCTGTTTGATGTGTGTTCAAAATAATTATTACCTCAACTTTTCATTTTCCCTTTTATTTGCAAGCATATCAAAAGTTATCTACAAAACAGTGACTCCACATTTCACTTCCAGTCAATTTTCCAAGCTGCAGACTTCCCTACTATTCCTCTCAATCTACTCTTTCAGACTTCTAACTCTGTTAAGCAAATGTGTATTTTTAGTTTTAATCTTATTAAAATTTTAATAGTGTTCAAACCAGTTAAAAGTACATTGTTTTTGAAACATTTAGTATCTTGGCTTTCATGACATTGCCTTCATCTAAGTTTATTTTTATCACACTAGCAGTTTCTTCAATTTATTTTTCAGTATCCTTCTGTTCTACTCTAGTCTTCTCCAGACTACATCCTAGGCCATTTTATTTTTTAGTAAATATTCTCTCTATAGATGGAGTCAGTCCTTCCAATCAATTTCAATAGCCTCCACGCCTACAGATGTATCTATATGCTAATAGTTTCCAAGTATGTATCACATAGAGCTTACTTTTGACCAATGTCTACCTTGCATCTTCCCTGAGTACTTAGAAACAGCCACACTTAATATGCTCCAAATAGAAATTATAATTTTCTTAGGTCACTGAAGCTCTACCTGATCCAGTTTTCCTCAAATTAGTGACACATTCCATCTACCTAGGCACTCAAGCCAAAAAACTGAAAGTCATCTTTGATATTTTTCTATCTCAAACTCCATATCAAATCCGTTATCACTTCCTGCCATTTCTAGCTCCTAAATATATACGTAATCTGTCCATTTCTCAGGATCTCAGCCAAGTGGCTGCCATTTTCCCTTTTCTCTCTGAAATCTAGCCACACTGCGCTTCTTTCATTTTAGTGCACTTGTCAAGCACTGTAACTCTGTGGAAGTACTAGGGGAAAACTAAATCAAATTAATTCACTCAAAAGTCTTACAGTTTGAAGTAAAATCAGTTGAATTTATTTCTTTTAGAGGAAGAAATATGTAGGGAGAAAAATGCAAAAATTTATTCAAAAATGTATACCAATTTATCACTTTATCAGAGGGAGAGTACACAGAGGATGGACTGATTTAAATATTTTCCGGGATAATGCCTAAAAAATTTTCCAAACCTAATGCATCTGAACACTATCTCATAGTGTAGTTCAAAAAATTCATCTTGTGCATCTTCTTAGGACTACATAGTTTATTGAGAAGATGAGTAGACTGAATTTTTTTTATAAACATGAGATAGGCCTATTGTTCTCTTAATTACAATCCCCTTCAATTTTCTTAAAATGATATATATATATATATATTATAGCATTTTTGTTATGCTAAATTCCCTCAATGATTTCCCTGAATGTTGTCAGAAATCTACTCTTAGTAAGAGAGTTTTGCCTGTCAAAACACAAACAAAACAAAAACCTTTCTATTATTATAGTTTAACAAATATAAGCATATACTTTGACTATTCACAGATCTGAGAGTGCTGAATATAAATATATTAAAATTGCAAAGGGCCTAAAAAAGCCAAATAATGAGTTCACATTCCTCTTGACTTATCTAGTCCTCTGCTGCATCAAGAATCATATTTAATTATAAGGCATTCACAGGATTCTGCCCTAGGCTTCCTTCTCATTCTGTGAATAACCTGTGGTTGATATCTTGCCAATATACCACCATATATTCTCACTGATAACTTCCTGATAACAACCTAATAACTCTGACTGATATCTCTAAAATACATCTCTAAAGTCCATATTTCTGTTCTGATTTTCAGACTTGGATATCTGTCTATTGTATATATATCCTTAATGCACTTATACTACTTCAAACCTTTGTATCTTCTCTCTTTACTACCTTTCATGAACACACCAGTCTTCAGTCTTCATTCCATGACTGAGAGCTCAGTAAGCGGTACCACTGTCTGTCTATTTAGCATCCTTTCATCACAGGGCCACTTATAACAACTACATTTTCTTTTCTGTGTCCTAGATGTTCTGCCATTTAGGGACCTTAAAAACCCAAGAAAGGACAGACCCTCCCTGGGCTAATTAATTCCTAAAGATAATAAAGACTTGTCTATAAGTGTGCCTTTCATATATAAACCAACCAATACTGAGTGAATAGCCCCACCTGCCTCCTTATTTAACCCTCACACGCCACACTGATATTCCCCCTGCTCTAAATCATCCTAGGACCAGGTATCAGACAACTAGAGACCACCCCTATACAGCCCAAAGCCCCTTGGGAATTATTTAAACTAGCCACTCCTAAACTGTTTAGTTTGCCCTGCCCTGCCTTGCCCATGGGAAACTCAATAAAGCTTCTGGCCTAGACTTTCTCCTCATTCCTGTTTCTACCACAGCCAAACCCTGATGCTTTTACCATGTGGCCCTGCGTGGCGCAGCACAGCCCCTCCTTTCAGGAAATGTAAGTGATAAAAATCTGCTTTCAATGGCATTAATCTCTCCATATTGTCAGTTAGTCATCCCCCAAAATTAAAATTCCACGGGTCCAAATGTGATGCAATCTACTAAATTATCATATGTAGAAAGAGCAATTTCCTTCTTGTCTTCTTGCCTTCCCCTTCGGCCACACTCACTGCAACTGCCTTAGCTCAGGCCAGCATCATCTGTAGACTGAAATGACAAGAACTAAGCTGTTAACTTTCTTGCCATTGTCCCTTTCTTATTCATTCTTCAAACAGGAGACAGAATGATGGCTTTAAAACCTGAAAGATCACAATATGCTAAAATCTTCCAGTAGGCCCTCATATCTTAAATGACAAAGCCCAAACTCCTACACATAACCAAGAAGAATGTCTATAATATCACCCAGATTCTTTCTTTGTCCTGCCCCTCCATGGGCCAGGCTTCTGCATTCGCCCCCCTGGCCATACCAGAAATTATGAACTGTTCTAGAAGTACTGCGTTCTGTTTCACTTTCCAGCCTTTTTTTTTTTTTTTTACTCATGCTTAAAATCTGCCTAGAATACTCTTGTCAACTCTTGGGTATCGCTGAAACCTCAAAGAATTCTTTGTGGAATTTTCTGTTTTTACTCTTTACCATGTTGTTTTGTCTTATAATTCCTTAAAATCTGCGGTCCCCAACCCCTAGCTGTGGACCAATAGCCAGCCTGTTAGGGACAGGGCCACCGAGCTCCGGCAGCCCCCTCCCCACCTCCTCCCCTGTCTGTGGAAAAATTGTCTTCCCTGAAACTGTTTCCTGGTGCCAAAAGGGTTGGGGACCGCTGCTTAAAGCTATTTTAAAACTTATGTTTCTGTGTGAAATCACTTCTTTACTTGTCTCTATTAGCTACTAGACAATAAGTGACTTGTGGTCAGGCATTTTGTCTTAAACACATTGTGTATTAATGGAGTGTCTAAAATAGTGCTTTAAACATACTTGACATTCCGAAATGTTCCAGAGAACTAAGGGATTTTACTGTTCTTTTGAAATTGATCAATATTGTTTTTAAAATGACACTTTTCTGTTTCTATTTTTTTGAGACATAATCTTGCTTTGCTGGCCCAGGCAAGAGTGCCCTGCTGTCAGTCTAGCTCACAGCAACCTCAAACTCCTGGGCTCAAGCGATCCTCCTGCCTCAGCCTCCCGAGTAGCTGGAACTACAGTAATGCACCCCACACCCTGCTAATTTTTCTATTTTTAATAGAGACGGGGTCTCACTCTTGCTCAGGCTGGTCTCAGACTTCTGACATTAAGCAATCCTCCCACCTCAGCCTCCCAGAGTGCTAGGATTACAGGCATGAGCCACCTCACCTGGCCCTAAAATGACACTTTTCTACAGAAAAGTATTTTGTTCTCTTTTAATAAAAATGCTATCATGTATCTAAGAATACATCAGCCCATTATGGTATGTTTTATTATGTGTGGGTGGAATTGGGGTTGTTGAGAGAAACAGTAAGGTTTTTTTTTCCTTCATTATTTGCTAATAGCCAGTCTGATTCCTGTACTAATTGCATTTTCTAAGCCTTTTTTTCCTGCATGAAGTCCCTGTTAGTAATCAACAGCATTGTTAAGGATTAAAAAAAATTATATGTGACAGGATTTAGTTAGTAACTCAGTTCTGATTAAACACAACAAATGTTACATTTGTTTATATGTTAATAGTTGCCTCTTAACTGATCTGTGATATTTCCTAATCCTTGATTTATACTTATTTTCTCTTGTTTTCATGTCCTTTAGGGATAAGTCTCGGTGTTTAATTAATCCAATGGGCACATTTGCATTTCATTTGTAGACAGTTGATTCTTTTAAGTATGGGTTAACTTTCTCCAAATAATTCATTTCTGAAGCAAGGAATCAATAAATATTTTAAATGACATTTTTATAAATTTAAATTTCAATGAAAATGGAGATCTGTTTTCATTTACAATGCATGGATTGTTTCTCATGTGTATCAATATCAAAATTAGGTATTTTTCCAGGCTTATAGTACTTGAAGTTCATGAATGCCTGAACGCATTTCAAAAATATTTTGTATATATGAAACTCTGGGGCACAGGCACTGGAGATAATATTTTTCACCTTGTAAAAGTTCACAATAGAAACACAGATGTATAAAAGAAAAATTAAAATACTATGTAGTAATATATTGTAACAATAAGTACAAAGACTTTTGGAACACAGAGGGAAGGACTAAGTAACTCTGCCAAGGAAGGTTTCATTGATGTATTAAACAGTAGACATTATTCGTTATTTACAGAATATTTTTTCAACTTGTTGCAGAGCCTCAGACAGGGAAGTTTGTTCAACATTGTAATCAATAGTCTGTGTCTCTTCTTTCCTGAAGCCTCCTTAGTCTTTTGCTCTTACTACACACTAGCTTGAGAAATCATATTAGTTTTTCCTACGTGTGAACTGGCTCTACTCAGATGAGTAAAAACAGATTTGTCAACTCCAATATTATCTTAAATATAAGAGATGTAGAAGGCACAAGCTGCAAAATTTTAGCTTTAAAAGGCAGGTATTAACATTCTCTCATTCTTTAAAATACCACAGCCTAACTGGCAAAACAAAGTACTTTGTTAATATTAAAAATGTAATGTGAAGTTTTATTTTAAAAAATATATTTCCAAAACTGAATTTTACTCCACTTGTGGCAGTTTCTAAAGTTCTTGCATGTCAGAATTCTTTTATTAGTAGTACGCTTTGGAAGCAATATTCTTTAAAGGTTTTATCATTTAGAATTTTCCAAGATTATAAGATTTGATACATTTCTTTTTATTATATAGACTCATAGGAAGATAGCCATAGAAATCAAGAAAATTAAAATCTTTAATGAAAAGAAGATAATAGTTTGTGAGTTAAGACAAAAATGTCTTTAAAAATTTTCAATAATAACTTAATTACTTTACTTGTATATAAAGTGAATTATATCCTCTCATCCCGAATTCATATTTTGAAGTCCTAATTTCAGTGCCCCAGAAGGTGACTTTATTTGGAAATATGACCTTTACAGAGATAATCAAGTTAAGATGAAATTATTAGGATGGACCTTAATCCAATGATTGGTGGCCTCAGGAACAGGAGAGATTTTAGAAACACACACACACACACACACACACACACGCAGAGTTCACCAGGTGAAAAGATACAGGGTGGAGATGGCCATCCACAAACCAAGAAAAGAAGCTTAAAACATGCCCTTCCTTCAATGCTCTCATAAAGGAATTAACCTTGCTAAGACTTGATTTCAAATTTCTAGCCTCCAGAACTGTGACACAATATACTTCAGTTGTTTAAGGCACCCAATTTGTGTTATTTTGTTATAGTAGCAAATGAATACCTCCCCCCCCCCGAAAATATGTGTATGTTAAAAAAAAAAAAATACAAGGCTTGGCAGGGCATAGTGGCTCACGCCTGTAATCCTAGCACTCTGGGAGGCCAAGGCGGGTGGATCGCTCAAGGTCAGGAGTTAGAGACCAGCCTGAGCAGGAGCGAGACCCTGTCTCTACTAAAAAAAAAAAAAAAAAAAAACATACAAATTATCTGGCCAACTAAAAATATATATAGAAAAAATCCAGGCATGGTGGCACATGCCTGTAGTCCCAGCTACTTGGGAGGCTGAGGCAGGAGGATTGTTTGAGCCCAGGAGTTTGAGGTTGCTGTGAGCTAGGCTGACGCCACAGCACTCACTCTAGCCTGGGCAACAGAGCGAGACTTTGTCTCAAAAAAAAAAAAGAAAGAAAGAAATACTAGGCTTGATACTGCTTTGGGACAGTGGTAATGCACAAAATGATCCTTCATGTCCTTTCAGAAGTCTGAATACAAAATGTCAGCAGAAATAAAATTCACTTGAGAAGAATGTAAAATGAAAATGTTCGCTTTGTATAAAATCTATGACATAGACCACTTGAGAAAATGTAAATCAGAAACATAATTTAAAAAAAAAGAAAAAAGAAACATAATTTTTAAAATTTAATTTTTAAATTAGTTATTGTTTTTCTTTAAAGAAAATAAACACTTGAAGAGTGGACATGAATGCCTGCTTTCTCTAGATTCTCAAAAGGATCATTTTAGAAGGTTGTCTTTCCCATGGATTTCAGCTATTTAGTGTCACAACTTACGGAGCTAACAGCGTTATTTTAATAGCAGAAGGTACCAGAAAGCTGTTAACATAACCTTTTCCTCAGTATTATGCATGCTAGAATGAATTAAGAAATCCCATTTTAATTTGATATTAGAGAATGAAATGCATTATATGTAATAGCTAATGTTCAGATCAAATGAAATATGCATTAAGAATTTCACATCATATTATGAACAGTAAGACAAACTTATTTTTATCAAACGCTTTTTTTTAGTTTTTATTTTATTTTTAATTTCAGAATATTATGCAGGTTCAAATGTTTAGGTTACATATATTGCCTTTGCCTTGCCCGAGTCAGAGCTGCAAGTGTGTCTATTCCTCAGACTGTGGACTTCACCCCTTAGGTGTGAATATACCCATCCCCTCTCCCCGCTACCAGCTGCCTTTTTTAAATTCAATGCAAAACTTCATTTTATTTTTTCTGGTCTGATATATGGTAATCCTATTTTACATTTGCTACTACTAGGGAAATGTCAGTAGAATGAAGAAAAGAAGAAAAACTGGTTCAATATTTAATAATTTGATGCTATTTGTAGTTAAATGTTACATATGTACTATTATTTTCTTCAAGTTACCTGTTTGGGCTGACTGTCTGAGAGAGGGGAAACAGTAGTGTTTGAGAACAGCTGGCTCCCATGTACCTCTATTTCTTATCTATGGCATGTAAACAATCCATCAGTTATTTTTCAAATTAAATAGACAGTTACCCAGACTAAAGTGGGATTATGTTCAGAGTATGGGTGTGTGTAATATTGATACTTTTGTTTCCTTTATGAAACAGTATAAGAATCATGCTTAAAATCATTTATAATTTAAACACTAATTCAAAGATATTAAACTTTTTGCTGCACCACTTATAATCTACCAGGTATTTAAAATTAAACATTCATCATAACAAAAATACAGATACAAACAAAAACACACTTATGTTTAATATTGAAAACTTTCATATGAAGTGTAAAATCAATTCTTGACTTTCCTATGTAAAAGCTATTGTTATTAAAATGTTTTAAACATGACTTGTCCAGGTGATTCTAAATGATAAATTCGTAGGATTCTACCTTATAATATATGCAGTCTATATATATATTTATGAAATTTAATTTCAGTCAAAATAAATCATTTGCACTGTTTTTATTATTGTATTTTTCTGCTTTTAACTTATGTTTTCTAATTCAAGGCAATATGTTGTCTCTATCTTTTATCAAACAGGTCTTTCAAATAATTTTTAAAAATAGTATAGTATCTTGAGCAAGAGGATTCTGGGAAGATAGCAGAGCAGAAAATGCCAAAGATCTGTCTCCTCACCTAAATAACAATTGCACTGGCAGAATCTTCCTGATGCAACTATTTTGGACCTCTGGAGTCTATGGAAAGCTTGCAATTTACAGGAGAAAGATTTGGCAATAAATTACAGTTAATTTTGGTCAATTTTACCTCAGTACAGCAGTGGCTAATCATTCATCCTCTGCCCCATATCCTGGCGGCAAGCAGCCATACATGTGTTCCTAGAGAGGCTTGCATGCCACCAGCAGGAGTCTTCATGGACAATAAAAGTTCTGTCCTCCAAATATCAGAGATTTATGTTTTCATCACTGAGTGCTGCTTCTGATTATGGAGATTCAGACACAGAGGCAGGCAGGCATTATTGCACATATACACCCTTCCTCTGCCCCGATTGTAAGCCCTTTGCCCTGTGGCTAAAGCAATATTCGGGGGAGTTAAAAGGCCAGTGTCCTCCCTCCCCCCACTTCATGTTATACCTTTTCTTCATTTGGGAACCAACCATTAAAAACCAAGTCATTCAAAAATAACTGCATTTGGAATTAGAAATTAGAAAGTCATTGTGCATACACAGAAAAAGTTACAGGATCAGAAGAAACCTAAGTCAACTTTAAATTTACACCTTAGATTGATTGTTGGCACAGAGACAGCCTGTAACAATAGAAACCAAAACAAAAACAACAACAAAAAAGAAAACGCCAGAGAAGGGAGAGCATATGATTTTGATAGTTACCATATTATTAGATTAAAATGTGTAGTTTTCAGTAAAAAAAAAAAAAAAAAAAAAATCACAAGGCATACAAAGAAATAGGGAATTATGGAGCATCCAAAAGGAAAATAATAACAACATAAACTGTCTCTGAGAAAGATCAAAGATTTTAAAACAATGGTCTTAAACATGCTCAGAGAACTAAAGAAAGACACAGAAAATGTCAAGAAAGTTATGTATGAACGAAATGGAAGTATAGAAAAGAGATAGAAAGCCTAAAAAGAAACCAAAAAGAAATTCTGGAGCTGAAAATGACAATAATTAAAATACAGAAGTAGCTAATGGGATTCAAAGGCATAACTGGGCAGGCAGAAGAAAGTACTGGCTAAGTTGAACATATGAAAACTGAAATGATCAAGTTTGAGGAATAGAAACAAAGACTGAAATTAAGTTATGTACCTGGGAACTCCATCAGGCAGACCAACTCATGCATTGTGAGAATTTCAGAAGAGAAAGCAAGGAATAAAGAGATTATTTGAAGATATAATAAACGAAAATTTCTCAAGCTTGATGAAAGACAAAAACACAAACACCCAAAAAGCTTAACAAACACAGTTTGAGAAGGATGAACTCAAAGGGATCCACAGAAAGATACATTTTAATCAAGTTTTTGAAAGCCAGATCTGAAGGTAGAAAATTGAAAGCAGCATGAAATATGTAACTTATCACATACAAAGGATTCTCAATAAGATTATGATCGTGTTTTTCATCAGAAACTTTGGTTGGCCAGAAGACAGTAGGTTGTCATACACAGTGCTAAAAGAAAGAAACTTTCAACCAAGAATCCTGTATGTGTAAAAGTTATCCTTCAAAAGTGAGGGAAAAATTAGCACATTTCCAGGTAAACAAAAGCTTTGTAAGTTTCTTGCTACCTGACCTACCCTTTAAGAAATCTTAAAGGGAGTTTTGCTGGTTAAAATGAAAGGGCATTAGACAGTAACTTGAAGTCATATGAATAAATAAAGATCTCAATAAAGATAAATACATGGACAATTATAAAAGTTAGTCCCCAAATTCTGAAAACTGTTGATGATATGCCTTGGTGTAGATCTACTTTTATTCATTGCTCTAGATACTCCACTGAATGCTTTCAGTCTAGAAATCTGCATTTCCCAATTTTGTGATATATATTGAATTATGTCTTCAATGATTTTCTTTTCTCTCTTTTTCTGTTCTTTCTTTCTGGACTTCTTGGTATTTTGATGATAGAGTCTAAGCCTAAATCTCTAATTTTTCTATTTTTAATATTTTGCTTCCGATTTTCCATTCTGTGTGTATGTATATGTGTGATTTAAGGGAGATTTTCTTAACTGTATTTTTCAATGAGATTGTGATTCTTATTTTTGCTAACAATGTTGAATTACTGAAATTGTTTTCCTATTATATGTTTGTTTCCTTATTAATTTTATAATGTTTTTCAATACTGTAATATCTTTCTTTTATTCTTCTTAGGATATTAATGATTCTAAGGATATATATTCCTAATCTTGTATAGTTTTGTTTATGGAAAAAAAGACATGTTATCAATTTAATTGAGTTAATAAGATAAATTTCAAATATTGTTATGATTACATATTGTTGATTTTTTAAAATTATTGAATAGAATGTAAATGGTTCTTTTTGTTGGTATGAAGAGCAAAGTTCCTTAAATTCAGTCTGGTTCTGTATTGAATGTCTTTACTTCAGATATCTGTAGTTCATTTTAATTTTTAATTTTTTAAGTTTCAAAACATTAAGGTGGTACAAATATTTTGGGCACATGGATATGCTGTATAATGCTTAAAACAGGGCTTTCAGTGTGTCTGTCACCTAGACAGTGTTCATTGTACCCAATAGGTGATTTTTTTGTCCCTCATCTCCCACCTATAATTTCCCGTTCTTAGTTTTCAATGTCCTTTATATCTCTTTTTGCCTGTGAGTACCCATCATTCAGCTCCCACTCATTAGTGAGAATATGTGGTGTTTGCTTTTCCATTTCTGAGATATTTCACTTAGGATAATGGACCCCAGTTTCATCCAAGTTGCTGCACAAGATATTATGTCATTCCTTTTCATGGCTGAATAGTGATCTCAAACTAAAGTAGGGAATACTGGACCCTGAGTGGAAGCCCTGAGTATGGAAGGTATTGGTTAATTGACTATGGGTTTCAATGTGAGGTAGATTGATTGGGCTATTCTGCTGGGGCAGCACTAATGTCAGTATCTTTGGATCTTTATTTTTTGTCTCAAATCCCCCGAGATAAACCTTTTGGACTCTCTCTAGAGAATATTATTCAGCTTGCTGTGGGCGAGGAGCACTAAGAACCCTGGAAGTCTCAGTATTTAGCAAATAGATTTCCTCTCAGCTTCTCCATTTTACTATCATAACTCTTCCTTGTACAAGGCTTAGGTAGCTCTAATAAAGACAACTTCTGTTTTTCCTCCTTCAGAGAATAAATTGTCTTGTCTTCTACTGATGTCTAAGCATGAATTTGAGGGAAGGGAAAGTTACCTCACTTTCCAGAGAAAAGAAGAGGATTGGGGGGATGGGAGAGGGGAATTCTAACAGATTTGTAAACAGACTTTCTACCAATATTCTGTTTTGGTGGTTCATCCAGCTGTGAGTTTCCAGTTGCTTCTCAGTGTTCCAATACTTGGATTAGGATTCAATTGTAGCTTGTCTGCTAAATCAATAATACCTGTTTTTCTTGTGGTTTACAATTTCCAAAATGTGTTTGCTCTCATTTCTCACCATTCTCGTGGTCTTTGTGGGTAGAAATATATGAAACACTTTATTTTTATTAAAGTAGGAGGTCAAAGGGGATTGAATATAAGGTTTACATTAAATCTGCCACTTTGCATCTGAATTTAAAACAATCTTCTTTATAAACAATTTTTAGTTAGTCAAAGAAACCAAATATTAGTTTCAGCAAAGTGATTTGAAGGAGTGATGAACTAAACAATAGTAGGTAAGAAAAAATGATTGGCAAATCATAATTGTATTAGTTTCCTGTAGATTCTATAACAAATTACCACAAAGTAAGTGGCTTAAAAATAACCAAAACCCATTTCCTCATTGTTCTGGAAGTCCAGTTTCCAAAATCAAGATGTTAGCAGGAATGTGCCCTCTCTACAAGCTCTGAGGAAGAATCTGTTCCATGTCTTTGTCCTAACTTCTGTTGGCTGCTGATAATCCTTGACATTTCTTGGCTTGCGGGTGCATCATTGAGATCTCTACCTCCATCTACATAGTGCTCTGTCCTTTGTTTCTCTGTGTTTTTTCCTCTTCTCTTTTTGTTCCCAATCCCTTTTTTTCAAATAAAGTAATACTCATAGGTTGCAGATACTGGGATGCATACATATTTTTAAGTGAGATCCATCATTCAGTATACTGTGGTAACATCCTTTTGAAACTAATTTAGTTATTTTCTCTCAAATTTGGTATCTTTAAAAAATAAAGAATACAGAATTGGACACTTTTTAAACAAAATTTGATTAGTGTGTTATATGATATGAATATAGCATATACAATTTTGTTTAATACTTATAAATTTCAGTTATAAAAGAGATTAACAAAAATAGATGAACAAACAACGCTACAAAACTGAACTACCTATTCACTAATGCATAACAAAATGAGTATATTACCAGACCAATATCACCAGGATAGATGATATCCATTGTGTGTGCAATGTAGCAAAACATACTATGAGGAATAGAACTGACACAGTGCTGCACTTAAGAGAAAGGGTTCACAGAGGACATAATAATAAGACACGATACCATACCTAAGGTAAGCAAAAACATCTTCCTCCAAAATTGTGAAAAATAAGCTCAAGCACTACATGATTTGTTTATTCAATAATATTAATTCCTCTAATACTATTAGAAAACAATTTTGTTTGACCAATGACTGTGTAACTTTGCTTCTTTTTTAAAATCTGAAACAATCCACAGTAAAACATAAGTTTCACACTTTAGACCATTGTAATCTAGAAAGATCATGAGGCAAAAATGGAATGAAGGGATTTGATGCTTTTATTAACCTAAAAGAAATATTGTCAGCCTTTAGTTTAAACTCTCAAAAATATTTTATCTCTTTTAGTATTATCAATATTTTCCAACATTATACAATTTGTTGGCTATTTTACACTGGAATGTAATATTTTTTAAAATAAGATAAAATTGAGTATATATGTGACAAATTTAAAATGCTAATATTTCTTTATGGCAGCTAAGATTTGCTGATTCAAAAAGCAATTACAATTCTAATTAAATTTATTACCACACTATTCTAGCAGCAAAATCTATTTTCTTATAATACTTACATTTATATTGATGTTTGACTGTTAGCTTAATTACAGTTAAGCTGTTAATAGAACATCAACTCTACATTGTCTTTTTAGATAACTTAACGTGTCCAGGTTTGTATAGTTTGTCAATTCAACTAGTGAAAGACTGTGTGCTTCCAGTGAATAAGACTGCTGAATGGATAATCTAATTCAGTCATTAAAATACAACCCATACTACAACCAACATAGATCTTTCACTTTTATAATGACCAACTCAGCTTGACTTTGATGAAGCATACTGGTTAGGAATTTACCCAAAAGCTGTTAAGAGAAATCTAATAAAATGATAACTTAAATAAATTGAGTTATTTTTCTTTTTCATGAAGGAAGTTCACATGTAGGCAGCCTGGAGACTACCTACTGACTTCTAGCTTTCTCTTTGGCAGCATTTGTGTACCTGCTCTCAGAGATTTATTTAGCTTTGTTGGTCATGTTTCAGAAAGCAGGATGTGCAGAATCAAGCAGAAAGGGTACATGAAACCTCAGAGTCTGTTTTCCTGTTAAGGAACTTTCCTAGTGTTACACAGACACTTATTTTTATACCGTATTGGCTAAAGACATACCACAATTTACCACGTAGCCAACCCATCAGCAAGCGAGTCTATATGACAACCAGGGTATTGTCTCCACAAAGATATGCATGTCTAAATCCCAAGATTTGTGAAATTGTTACCTCATCTGGCAAAAAATTCTTAGCAGATGTGATTAAAATTGAAGATCTTGAGATGGAGAAATTAACCTGGACTACTAATGAACCCAATCTAATCCTAAGTCTATAAAAACTAAGAACCCTACCCAGCTGTGTCACAGAGCAAGATGTGACAACAGAAGACAGATCAGAGAAATGTAACGTAAGAAAGAATCAGTTTTCAGTTGCTGGCTTTGAATACAGAGAAAGGGGGCCAAGAACCAAGGAATGTGGGAGGCTTTTAGAAGCTGGAAAAAAAATCAAGAAAATGGATTTTCCCTTAGAGCCTCCAGAAAGAAATGCAGGGTGCTAGCACTTTAAGTTTGAGCTTTAGAAATCTATACCAGATTTCTGATCTACAGGACGTTATGAAGTACATAACTATATATCTACTAGCAAACGAGTATTTTTCATATTTCTTTTAAAGTAGCATGTGTATATAGTTATCACTTTTAAAGTCTTCTTTTCTCTCTCAGGAAAAAAATATGCTTCCTCCTTTCCTATTCTCCAAGAAAGAAAAACAACTATATGATCATGGTTAATCAATTATTCATTTTGGTATATCCCTTTCTCTTTCCTGAAATTTCTATTTATTTTTCTTCATCTTTAATGTTATTAAAGATATTAATCTTCTATTTCTTTAATAACCTAAAATATTATCAACCCCCTATCCAAAACACACACACACACACACACACACACACACACACACACACACACAATTTACCTCCACTTTACTTCTCCATTTCCTTCTCAACCTGGCATAGCACACATGCTGCTCATAAAACTTGATTGAAATTGCTACCATGGAAGGCACTGATGACTCCAGTGCAACGTCAGCAGACCTGCAAACAAATATTGCTTGACCTTTTTCAGTATTTATTATTATTCACTATTACACAGTCAACACTATTTTCATCTTGGGTTTCATGACTCTAAATTATTGACAGTTCTCAATCTATTTTGGTGAATCTTCCATGTTTACTTATATCCTAAAAGTTGGGGATGTATAACATTAGAATTTATCTTTTATTCTGAAATTTTCCCTGGGTCATTTTATCTCCTAAAATGTCATCAGCTCTTCTTTAAATCCTGTTGTCTCCCATGTCTGGGTCTCTGATCTCAACTCTGTCTTAGCAGAATATCTTATTTTCAAGAGATTTTCCACTTGGATTTTGGTTTAGTGATATATTGTTCAATAACAAGTCATCCCAAAATTGAATGACTCTAGTCAAGAAACATTTTATTGCTCATGAACCTGCAGTCAGAGCTGAGCTCAGTTTGGCAATTCTGCTGGTCCTACCAGTGTCCGTTCTTTTCCTTTAAATGAATTAATTAGCTGAGGGTTGGAATTAGTCAGGATTCTGAACACCTGGGCCTTTCTCCTTTCTATGCAGTCTTAGAGACCCTTTTTCCCATGGGCAACCACAGCATTTGTTCTCAGAGGAAAATTTTACAATAACCTCAAAATTACACATTTTTCATCCATTGAATTGGCCGTAATATTATCGATTGTACCCCAAAAATATTTTTAAATTCTGTCCTCAACGTCCAATGATTTTGTTATTTCTGTCTTTAGTAATTCTTACTTGAAACACTTCTACACTCAATTCTCCTTTCTTTTTTGTGGATAAACTGATATTATAAGCCATGTTAATATCACTCATTACTCAAATTTTGTTTCCTCCTAAAAGCAAAGTTTTTAGCATTTGTTAGAAAAAAATTTGTTTTTGAAGTATTTAGATCTGACTAGAACATTTTTAATATCATCAAATAAAAATAATAATTAATTTGAAACTACATCTTTGAATTTTTAAAAACTAAGCCAGTGACATAAAAAATGACAAGAATTTTCCAGTAATAATCACATTAATTTATCCATAAGCTTTTGCAGAAATATTTCCAAAATAAAATTATATAGTATTTACTTATTATTTCTCAACTTTATATTAGAAAAACAATTAATTCTTAATAATTCTTAATAATCTCTAAGATTATTACTTATAACAATAGATATATTCTAAAGAGTAGAAAAAGATATTCAACTATAGATTGAGAAAACCAAAAATATATTTCTTTTACTGCATTCTTACTGATTTACATTTTCACTAAGAAGAGAATTTCAAAATAATACATTATGCCTTTAATTTTAATTTAATAAAACGGCAGATTTATGCTACAGGAAGAAAAGGTAAAGGTATAGATTACCCACCTGGAATTCATATACATATTTCATTAGTTGTGAAAGAGCAGGTAGTAAGAGGTTACTTTAATGCACACTGGAATCTAAGCCAATAAGAAAATACCAAATACTGGATCAACAGATAAGACACTTCAAAGACTTTAACATAATCTTTGCCCTCCTAAGACCAGCCCCCCATCTCCAACCTTGATAGTGATAGTATTTTCTAGATCTTGAGAAATAGTAAAAAGGTAATGTTTACAAAGGGAAAAATTATGACCCTTGTATAAATATGAAATGTGAACACATGGCAAATATTTTATTTAATTAATTTGATAACGAGGGAACTAGAAAAGTATCATAAACTCATTCAAAAAATAATCTGAATATGCATATAGAGGCAATTAAAAATGCTGAAATGAATTTAAACATGCAAAACTGGTATCTTTCACAAAAGAGGGCAAGAATGAATTACACCTACACTAGACAAAATTTATTTTCATTCCTCTAAAAGAGAATTATTTACATTATTATCAGTTTGCCAGAATGTATCAACTTATAAAATAGTTCAGTGACCATGAAAGCTGCAGCATCAAATAATGTGATAATTTCTTGCCATTTCCAATTCTTTCACAATTATTTTTTTCTTTTCAAAAGCTAGAAAAGACATAGAAAATATGTGTAACGGTAACTTAGAGAGTTCTATTAATTGCCTGAAACAAAGAGAAAATAATGGAAAAATTTTCAAGATTGCTTTCATGGAGGACAATTTGATTCAGGATTGAAGTACACTCACAGTATCCATGCTATTCAGTGCTGACAAACTGAATGAAGGCTGTCCTTACTGTAGAATTCCATTCAAGACTTCCTTGTACCGTTGATGTCTGATTGACTGTGAGAAGCGTATGAACAGAAAAATGGAAGAGGGCTGGAGTTAGTATCCCCACACCAGAAATGTCATAACAAGAAAAAAATAATAATTTCAGGCAATTTTAAAGCAATTGTGTCTTAATGTTTGCAAATCATTTTGACAAAAAATGAAAGATAAAGTATTCTAAATTCTTCCAATTTTATTTGAAAAAATTTTCAATGCTCTTTTAATAGTAAGTCTCTAAAAATATATGTTAACACTTGTTATTTTACAAAAATGTGAGAACTATGAATTAAAGTTCTATTTATTATATAGTGAAATATATATATTTTGTACGCACACACACATCTTTTCCCATACCCATCTTCCCAGTCTTGCCCAACTTCTTTTGGGCTTTGTCTATACTTTCTTAAACTTTTAAAAAAATTTTTGTAAACAATAGTTCTGTTAAATTATTATCTTGGAAATAGACCGGAGGGAATTATTTTGAAAGATAAAAATGGAACATTGATATTCCTTTCTCTTTTCATTCTTACATTAACAATGCAAATCCTTAAGAAGCAAAATCTCTTAATAAGGGAAAGGATGCTTAAAAGGAAGTTGAAAAAGAAAACATTTATTAATATTCTGATTTTACTTTCTAGTGTGCTTCACTTATGCTATATCTAAGCACTGCTGAGAAAATCATGTGTTCTATCTTTTGTGTGAAAATTTCTCCTTCCTTTTTTCCTTCTCCTTCTGCTTCTCCTCCTGCACTACTACTGCTATTGGCTTCTTTTCCTCCTCTACCTCCTCCTTTTTCTTTGTTCCAACCCCCCCCTTTCTTCTCTCTCCCTTTCTCCTTTTCCCCCTCCTCTCTCCTCTCTTCTTTCCTTCTCTTGATTTCTGCATTCACGTCTCCATAACCACCAGTTTTATGATTGCCACAACCTACTCAAACAAAATTCTTAATTCAGAACTAGGTCTAGGTGTGTCAGAACTTGTACCACATGATATTGGAGTGCTGCAATTCTAGTCAGTGATCTGCAATTCAAATCACTGGTGACTTGGCTTAGGTGTTTGTGCAGGTACAACCACACTGAATGGCAGCTTCATACAAACAATAATTCCAATCAGCACATTTGTTGAAGTCCCCTATCAAAGATAGGAGGAAGCCATAGACCCTCTAAACCTTTAATATGCATACATGTGTGAACATATGTAATTTAAAATTGCCTTGAAAATAATGTATTCAGAAGTTGAGGGAAGTTTAAATTTTTAAACTGTGCTTTTTTATACAGTCATTGTGTAAAAAAATATACAGCATATAAATATTTTATGTGTATGTGTGTGTTCTTATGAAAAAAATATGCTTTCTCTATATCTACATAATTATATACCAGAATCATATGCAGATCTACAAAATGAGAAATAGAGATACGCACTCTAAGTAATAAGGTACACTTTCTACCTGAATCTATTTTGTTCCTAAGTTTTGGGTAGCAAATAGCAGAACTTAGACAGCAATGAATACATGTCTACCTCAAAACATTTACACCAGTCTGCTACAGATCTGAAGCCAAGAAACGAGAGTTCAGATCACCAGTGAAAAACCTATACATGGAATGGGTCATAATTATAGACTTTCTTTGGCTGATTGATGGGCTTAGGCAATTCTGCCCCCTTGTGGTGTTCAGTGGGCTCATAAAAAAACTGATCTACAGGTCATAAATTTGGAAATAATTCAAGTGCCATTAACTGTGCCTAACCATTAAAATCAAATGCCCAGAAAATACTTTGATTCCTATGGGGCCCAGGAAAAACATAAACCATCTCTGATAAGGGTAGAAGAACTGCTTAAACTTCCATGGCTTGACATATTAAGGATTTTTCCTTGTTGTGGGTGTTTGGTAGGCACCCTTCTGTAAGTGATGTAGCAACTCATTCTCCTTTATTTTGTAGTTGACGCTCTTTGACTTTCCTCCTCTCCTCTGCTGTATGCCAACCTGGTCAGCAAACAGGAAATTTAAAAAGGAGAGAAATTCATGGGAGGCTTTTTATGCCCCAAACCTGTATCATGTGTCATTCCCATCCACATTCCACAGTCCAGAACCCAGTCACATGCCCATACATAAATGGTGGATAAAAAATTAGTCCAATTTGCCCAAAATAAAGAGAAATGAGTTTGATCCACAACTTATCAGCCTCTGCCCCTTTCTTAAAATTAGGTCTCAGATATATGCAGATCCCATTAATTGATACGTGACCCCAAGAGAAACTTAACTGGAATCAAAAACAATGTACCCCCTAAAAGAAAATCACCATAAGCTGTATAAAAGGTCAGAAAGATAAGCCAGACTAAATAATACTATCCAGATATCAGAAACACCAGTGACATGCTTTTGTTGAACACAGCCCACCTCCTCATGTTGTGCCTCCTCACCGCCTTCCCCACAAGCTTGTTGTTCTGTAAAGGTAGTGAGCCAGTAGTTTCCCAACAGGTCTCAATTAGAAATGTCCCAGAAGAGGTGGTCAAACAAGTAGGAGGTGCTAGGGCGTAGAATGTCGATGTGTTATATTTTCCATAAAATATGTCAACTTATTCAAACGCAACTAGGACTGTAGAAAAAAAATGATATATCATCTGAGAAAAAAAAATAGTCTGGCTCTAAAATAAAAGCAATAGTGTAGAGGTGGATAGATCAGTTTGACACTAAATCTACTTCCTACAAAAATAGTTTATCACTGAGTAAAATCCTGTCCCATTTATTTTGAAATGAGAAACTTAAAGTCTAAACCTCCCTAAGTGCCACTAAAACTTGACCTGTTGTTGAACTTGAAGCTTCAGAGCCTGAAGGAAGATGTCGGGCATTCTGTGGTCTCCAGACCATAAGTGTCTTCTCTAGTACTGGAGCAGAAAGGAGGGATAGAGAAAACATCCTTCTTTCTAGTATTTCCATTATAATTAGCTCTCTGCTCTTTGCTTGGTTTGTCTTAAATTCTCTTCTGTGAACAGAATCCTATACATGTGGTGCTCTTGCTGTTCTCCTGCTGGGTTTTGCTGGTTTTCTCTTTAACCCATACAGGCTGTCATTTTCCTCCACGTGGTTAGCACTGGACCCCTGACTCACTTGTGAAGGTGTACTTGTTAGTGCCAGGTCCTGGCCTATCTTCTAACTTGGGGGATTTGTATCACGCTTACTCTCCTTTTCCCACTTTTGTGTGGTGCACCCCACAGTCTCTAGCATTGGGAGTCCCTATCCCCAGCAAATTGCCTTCTTGAGCTGAGATTGTGGGCAATCATAGGAAGGCCATTTAAGTCCCAATCACCACCAAGAATGACCATCCAGCTTGCAGGAAACTTGTGCAAAGTTTTCACATTAACCACAGAAATGAAACCTGACCCACATTAGTATGACCTCTCTCGGGTCCGTTCTGTTTCTTTCGGGCTATTTTTCTATTGTCCGACCTTCATGGCTTTAGATAATAAGCACATCTCAGACAAAAGATATCACTAGTCCCTGACTAATTTGGACAGGAGAGATTGATTTACCTCACAAACATTATATAAAATGAGGTAGAAGTATCACATCAAATGCTTTACATCATCAAAAGAAAAGGAAGTTAAAATGGATGGGAAATCCTTCTGTTACTCCACTATAGCCTCAAAGGAGATCTCTGATGGGACCATTATATATCATGTGCAAATTCATGCTCCAAATTTTCTTGCTATGGAAATGTACTACGATTTAGCAGACTTGAGTCACATGTTCAGCCCTACGGCTATAATAGCAGGTTCATACATTTGCACACAGTTTTCTACATATTTTACATAGTCCTGTAATGATAGATAGAAATAAAAGTGTAATAGAAGTAAGACTCAACTTACAGCTAGACTTATTTCATATCTTTTTCTAGCTTTACTGTTAACTCATTCTATGGCCTTAGGAAAATCTTTATTTCCTTCTCTGATAATTTCTTTCTTCCAAAAGTTAAAGTTTGGGCTAGATCAGAAGTCATACTCAGTTGCCAACGGGTGCCAAGAATATAACACGAATGACATATGGAATATATATGCTTTCCATCTAAAACTCGTTTATTTGCATTGAGCAAAAGAAAAGACCAAAAAAAGAAAAAACATGTTCCCTCTTGTTTTCTTGGCCTACGTAGCCCTCTAGGTACATCTTCCATTTTATAAACTTTAGAGTTTGGCAAAGACAAACTGTCTGTCCGGAAACTACTTTTTTCCCTCTTCCACGCCATAGTCCCCCAGAGTGGAAGGAGCTGCCCAGGCTGGAACTTCATTCCCAAGCACCCCTAGCATTGAGGTGAAACATAAGACTAGCTCTTACTAGAACAGTGGGAGGAGAAATGGTTTGCCTCTCTTCCAGACCGTGGAATAGCACTTACACAGAATTACGAAAGGGCTATACCATCTACACCTTTTTTTGTTCCTTTACACTAACTGGTCACAGACAATCTTCAAGTCTCAGGGGATCTGAAAGTCAGAAGCTAAGAGGAAGATGAATTCCCAAATCACTACTTGGAAGAGCACTCATATTGATCTGTAACATAAAATAGAAATGCAATTATTTTGGGTTAAGCACTGAACATTTTATTATTTATTTTTCATAGAAATTATCCCTCCTCTACAAATATAAAAACAGAAAAAAGAAATTTCTTGACTTTATAAAAACATAGGCATATAAGTATGGTGATAAATGACAGCAATACATTTTATGGTAGTGTCCTGGAGATCATGGTGACTGGTGGGGACGATTGTGAAAAACAGAACATTTATTTTGTTTTTCTTACTAGATTTTGAGTTCCAGTAGCTGTGGGTTTTTCTCTATATTGTTTATTTTAATTTTCTCAGCTACTAGAAGAATGTAATGCAGAATAGGCTATCAATAAATATTAATTTAAATAAATAAATGAAGAAATAAATATATAAAGGAGGCAGTTGCCAACAGTTCTTTAGTATAATAGTGCATGCTGTTATTCAATAATGCAAATTTTTTGTTGCCAGATTGTTTTTCAATAGAAGCTATAAACGTGAATGTTTGTATATTGATTCAAACCTTTGAAAACATTCCATAAGCCAAAGAAATCATTTCTGTGAGTTGGATTTAGCCCACTGGCAGTGGTTTATTATCTCTAAAAGGTATTATTGGTCCTCAAACCTGTATAGCAGAATTCTCTAAAAAATCCCTTTGGGACATTTATGATAATTTTTTAAACTATTGGCTCTTCTCCAGACCTGTTAATTAAAATCTGTAGGAGCAGAGGATGTTAATATATATTTTTATTAAGTTCCTCAGGTGATTTTCATATCTCCAGCCTAGACTTAACTCATGGAATAAATAACACTGGTTGCCTCCAACTTTTATGTTAGAATTTGTGTTTTCTGATATAAAACATACAAATCAGATCAAATTACCTGCAATTTTAGAACCTCAATAATTTAGACAAAGAAAGCGTTTATATATATTATTTCATTAACATTTTGTTTTTTTCATTTTGTCATGCTAAATTTAGTCAATCCATATGTTACCAACTTATATTTCTCATGTCAATTATTTATTTGCCATTTACTCATGTATTTGAATCTTGTTTATACAAATGTTTGCACACTAAAATTAACACACATCATCCATTTAGGTGTTCCACTAACATATCCTCCACAATTACATTGCATATCATAGTAAAAGAGCAGTGATAGAGCTTATTAAATATAATTCTCTTTTCCATGTTCTTATCTCTATCTACATATTTTATGAACATGTACATTTGCATTTTATTATATAGATAAGAATGCCTACTTATTTTGATCATTTAATTGGAAAGACTTAAGACTTGATTAAATATCATCTACATTTCACATTTTAACAACTGTCATATTTTGGCTTGTCCCTGCTGCTGCCATGTTCTTACACTGTTACTGAATCAATTCAGCCCTAATTAACTAGATCTAAAGACTATGTTACATTCGTTTATTTTTGCATTCACTAGTAAATTGCATTTAGTACTTATTATATGTCAGGCACTGTTCTAAGTGCTGACTGTATAACAATTAAGAAAATATTTCCTGCTCCTTTGGAAAGTAAAATTATGTGGACAGAGACTAACAATAAGCAAATATGTGTGTATGTGTGTGTATGATATTAGATGGTATTGATGCAAAGGAAAGTAATGAAAGCATGCTTAAATTGATAAGAAGTTATCGAATGGCAGAGAATGCAATTTTATATGGGATGACATGACCATAGAGGTAATGTACAAGCAGGTGAAGCACAATTTCATAGGGGAGAGTACCCCAGGCAAAGGGAACAGCAAAAGTACTAAGTCAGAAGCATGCTAAGTGAAATGAAGGAAAAGCAATGAGTAAAAATGAGTGAGCAAGAAACAGCAGATAGGAGGAATTTAGAGTAAAAAATTATAGAGGGCTACATCTTGCAGGACTTAGTTCATTTTAAAGATTGTTTTTTGCCCTGGCTGATAGTGGACAGTAGAGTCCAAGAGATCAAGGTCTTTGGGAGATCAATAGAGAGTCTATTGTAATAATTCATCAGAGAAATGATACACATTCACACCGAGACAGAAGCTTCAGATGTAGTGAATCATGGTCAGATTCTGGCTATATTTTCAAGAAAGTTTATTTAATTGCTTGATATTTCATAATTATATTTTGAAAAAAATCTGTTATATTCCTAAATGAATTAGGTTTCTATTTAAAGAAATATATATATATTTTAGTTTTTATTTTTATATAGTTTTCACTGACATATAGACACATACGGGGGAAACAAATAAAACTTGGGGTCAAAAGATGTTGATTATGTATTTATTAACTTCTTAGAATCAATCTAAAAGAAAATCAATTAAAACAATGTATGCCGTTATTATACTATGTATTAAAGCATGTATAGTTCCAAAACTAAAGTGCAATGATTAAGTTTTTATATATTAATTGACAAATCCAGTTAAACCATTTTCCTCATCCTAAAGGTTAACTTTTCTGATCATCTTCCTACAAAATATTTGGATCTTTTATTTATCACAAGGAAATTTCTAATCTATAAAATTTGAATAGCTTAAAAATGTACTTGAATACATTTTTCTCACTCTGGAAGAAAAACTATTTGAAAGGATATAAGTAACTAATCATTTGTATGCAGATTTCTAAGAAAGGCAAAACAATAGGAAAAACTCTGCTGTTTCTAGAATTTCTTTCATATCAAAAGTCAACACATATCTAGCCTGCAGGATGTTATCATTTATTATAAGAGATAAGTTTTAAAGATATTGATTAAATCTATAATATATTCAGCTCAATACCTAAAAAATGAATAAAACCTCCTGTAAATTGAAGGGTGAACACCACCAGTGTGTTCTATTAATAACACCTAAAAGTAATAGTTACCAGATTTCACCAAGGCCCATTTTCTTTAACTATGAAACAATTTTCATGTCAACAAAACGAAAGCAAATAAGTGACCAGCATATTAAAGAGATACTTGAATATTAGTGTGAAAATAACACCCCATATCAAGAATCAAATATTGATTTGAAATTTTAGTTAGGAAATTTTACAAAATTTAATAAGAATTGGTAAAAGAATAGTCAATTTATACTTTGTCTCACACTTTAGGGATCTTCTAGTAATAAATCATGTAATACCAGATTACTATCCACATACTTATTTAAATATTGACATTGATCATTTTTGTTAAATATATTGACTGCATTGTGATAAAATTGTGCCTATTTCATCACTGCACTGAATCTGATCCAGTTATAGAGGACTTTAAATGTGAAATATTCACTCATTCAAATATTACTTCTAGGGCTCCTTTATGGATGCTATTCTAAGCACAGGAAATACAAATAATGACAAAACAATTAAACTTCTTGCCCTATTTGTGTTTAAAAGTCTATCAGAAAAGATGGCTACATTGTAAACCAATAATTACAACAAAAACTATTGAATTGCAATTGTTGATGATTGCTAGAAGGTCAAATGCAGTGACCTACGTGCCTTTCTTTTGAGTGTGGATGTTATACGAGGTCAAGGAAGATCAAGGAAGATACACATAGGACACATCAGACTCAAAGGCTGAGTTATCAGGGTAAAGAGGGAGCAGAGTGGAGCAGGAATATGCCAAGTAAAGGTATAAAGACGGTGTAAGGGGACTGTAGTTAGCTGGGAGTAATGTGTCTTGATGTGAAGAATCAAGATATGAAGAATCTTTATTTTTGGTCAGGCATAGTGGCTCACGCCTGTAATCCTAGTACTCTGGGGGGGCTGAGGTGGGATCCCTAGAGCTCAGGAGTTCAAGACCAGCCTGAGCAAGAGCAAGAGCCTATCTCTACTAAAAATAGAAAAAAATTAGCCGGGCATGGTGGCACATGCCTGTAGTCCCAGCTACTCAGAAGGCTGAGGCAGGAGAATTGCTTGAGCCCAGGAGTTTGAGGTTGCTGTGAGTTAGGCTGATGCTACCCTTGGAAACAGAGTGAGACTCTGTTTCAAAAATAAAATAAAATAAAATAAATAAAATAAAAATTAGTTAAAAAAAGAATCTTGATTTTCCTTATGGAAGTAAAGAAAACCTTCTACTAGATTGTGTGTTAGGAGATGATATTTTATATTTGTGGGAATTTTGTTGGTCTGTTTTCTAAGATTATTTTATGAGTATATATTGGGATGTAGGGAGACAAAAGGGGATATAGGAACAACATTTAAAGTGCAACAGAAATATCCAAGTAAGAGAAGATAGTGGCCTGCTGATGAGTATGAGATGTGAATGTGTTTAAAACATAGGAAATAAATGTAATATAGTACTTCCTCAGAGATGCCCATGTGAAATTCTTCTAATCTAAATTGGGCCACTTTATAATATTTTAAAAGGCACAGCATATCACCTTTATATCAAAATCTGTAATCATGTCTTTTACGTGATGATAATTTTAACATAATGTCTTCCACTATTTGACACTAGCTGGTAAAGTCCATGAATGAAGGTTTCTTGTTCTTTTTATTTGTCACTCATGCATGGCATAGCATTTGGCAAAGAAGAAGCATTTTAAAAACATTGTTTTTCAATAAGTTATTTTGATAGGATTGGGAGGATAGTCTGAAAAAGAAAATAATGAATGATTTCTAGGTTTCTGACATAAACAGTTAGTGTGAAGATTTAGTGTAGATTAGGGAAAATTATGAGGTCTATTTTGAATGTATTGGCTTTGAAGACTCTGAAACGGCAAACGGGCTTATTGAGCTGACAGTTGGATAAATGAGCCTGTAATTAGAAATAGATTAATGTCTGCAGGATATAGACTTGGGATCTGTTAGCAATCAGACTGTATAAGAGGGATGTAGATTCCTGCTATAGACTGAACATTTTGTCTCCCCCCTCCCAAATTTTTGTGTAAACCTAATCCCCAACATGATGGTATTTGGAGATGGAGACTTTGGGACATGATTAGGTCATGAGAGTGGAGCCCTCATGAAGGGGATTAGTGTCCTTATATAACAGGCTCCAGAAAGCTCCTTTCCCCCTTTCACCGTGAGGACACAGCAAAAAAGATGGCTATTTGTGAACCGGGAAGCAGGCTCTCACCAGACATTGAGTCTGCTGGTCTCTTGAGTTTGGACTTAGCCTCTGGAACTGTGAGAAACAAATGTTTGTTGTTAAAGTTATCTGGTCTATGCTATTTTTATTAAAGTAGCCTGAATAGACTAAGACAATTTCCTCATCTAAGCAGATTATAAAACAAGAAGGAAAAAAGCCCAGGACAGATTACTATGAAAATCCAAAATAAAGAGCTCTTGGAAACAAAGACCACAGTCAAAGAAAAATCAATCATAAGGGTGATAGGTGGAGAGAAAAAAATCAGAAAAGTAAAAAGGAACAGTGTGTTATTTCTAAGAATCTGATTGAGGAGTGTGTTTCAAAGAGGGAGTTATGAACTAGGTCAAATAGCTGTGAGGTCTAGTAAAAAGGGAAATTTAAAAAAAAGTAATTGAACTTGTTTGTTTGAAGTCATTGTCAATGAAACTTTTGACTCCCTTTTCTCCTAGCCCCCCTGTTTACACTGTGCCTAAGAGACCTACCTGTAATCATACATTTGTCACTATGGCCTCACTTATTAAACCTGGAGATCTGGAGTGTCCTCACTGATCCTCTCTCTCTTTACTTCCTAAGTTCTTGTCCTTTAACGATTCTTGGCCCATCTACCTCTAAAATATATCTGGCATGTCTCCCCTTCTTTGATTTAGTCTCCCACTGCCGTACGTCAGACTACCACTCTCTCTTCCTCAGAGCACTCCAATTGTCCCTGTCTCTTCTCTTGACCCTGTCGTCTTCATTCCATTCAACATCTTAAAGATAAAATCACATGGCATTTCTTTCTTGTTTAAAACTTTCAGTGACTTCTCATTACAATTAGAATAAAATCCTAGTTTCTTAACATAGATTACAAAGCACTCGTAATCCAGACCCTGACTACCACTGTAATCCATTTTTGAACACTCGTTACTCACTAGAGTATTATTATACAATTTTTTTTTTAATTTCAATGAACACAACAAACTCTTTGTCACCGTAGGGCTTTGATAGTGCTCACGCCTTTTCTAGGAACACTTTTTCCTCAGATCTGACTGGCTTCAGATCGCAAATTCATTGTTACTGATACAGAAAAAATATATATATCTTCTATCACTACTTAGGTAGGTAGTCATTCTCCACACCACACATGACTTTTCTTTTAAAACATCACTATTTGTGAAAAGTAATTATTCATTTAATTATTCTCTGTCATTCCTTAGAGGAGCAATGGCCTGTGCTGTCCTGTTCGTTGTTGCATCCCTTAACGCTATCACAGTGTCTTCCCAGAGTAAGTAATACATATTTTCTGAAATGAATTGAATTGGTTAGAGCAGTGTCAGCGAAGCGATAGAAACTGACTCCATGTTGGACTGGCTGGGCTAGTGAACGAGAGGTGAAGAGAATGCCTATGTAAAGCATTGTGTTAGGTGAACATGACAACCACTACACTACAACACAGATAACTGAGAAATGGAAAGTCAAATACTGCATGTTCTCACTTGTAAGTGGGAGCTAAGTAAGGAATACAGATGGACATAGAGAGTGGAAGAATAGACACTGGAGACTCAGAAAGGCAGGAGGATGGGAAGGTGGGAGGAAGTGTGGGACGAGAAATTACCTAATGGTTATCACATAAACTTCATCACTTCACAGTATACCTGTGTAACAAATCTGCACATGTATCCCATCAATCCATAGAACTAATAATTAAAAAAAAAAAAGAAATGGTTGTGACAGAGATGGAAAACATAAGAGAGTAGCATTAAAGAACTGTGTTGGCCAAAGAAAATCTTAAATGCTCTTTTAATGACTATTGTGGAGAGAGGGAGTAAGACTATACAGCAAAAATAAGTAATGTGTAATAGTGAAAAATTACTCAAAGGCAAAATTGGTTATTATTCAGACACCTGTAAAGGAGTTAACCATTAATACAAAGATGAATTCTTATCTCATTAAAAAAGAAGTATAAAATATAGGAAGAATATTGTGGGTAGCGTTTCTTGTGGATGTTTCAGTAAATTTTTAGTTAATTATTTTACTTTTGTTTTAGATACACCTTTTTTCCCTATGTTTCAGTAAAAGCCTATGGTAACTCCATCAACAGGAAATTTCAAATTGATAATTTTAGTTCAGTAGGTTAACAGAAAGTCTTCCTTATATCATATTACAGGTAATTTCATAACTCATGATATTAAATTAATGTAAAAATTTCCTGCTAATTCAAATAAAATATATCTTCTTTTCCTTATACATTGGTGTCAAAATGTTGGAGTATATTATTAATAAAACATTAAAGAAAAGTGTTTGCTCTGACTAAATTCAGAAATTCTACCAAACTTTCTACTGCCTGGTGAACACTTTACTAAGTTTTCCAAACAAGATTTCTGAACTAATACATTCACTTCTCATATTTTTTTCAGCTATTGTATATAATTTCCAATGACTTCCACTCAAATTTTCTCATGGACATATAATGTCATCTTAAACACCTCAGGAAATCATGTGAGAGAAAGTCAACTCGGATAATTACCAATAATGCCCTAAGTCCCCAATACTAAATGGGCCATTCAAAACTAGAGGAAGACATTCAAATTTTAAAATTTCTTTTGTTTATTTAGACAACTTGACATTACATAACTCCATTTTCCACAGGAAAATCAGCAGATTAACTACTAGACTTATTACTTAGACCCATTTATGTCTGCCTTGCTGATGAACATTCAGAGATCAGAAAGAGCTTTTTATTGGTAAATCGGGCATGTTCTTCTAGATGAGGACTGAAGAAAATGTGCAAATATACCAGAAAAAATGGATATAATAAATTTATTGCAGATGGTTTGCTAGGAAGTTGTATCTATATTTGTGTCCATATGCCTGTTCTTAGTGACGACTCACAAAATAGCAAGTAGCAATATATTGCGGGGGAAAAAATCCACCTAAGAATAGAACTAACTTTAATGTACTGAAAAATAACTGACCTAGAAATATGAACAGAGTCACTTCCTACTTTAAAAAAGCATGCCTTTTGACCTCCAGGAACAAATACAAAGTTTGGCTAAACAGTAACTCTCAAATCTTTTCCTCCACAGGACACTCCACCATGGAATGGAAAGTCTGAGTGGCAACTTGCATGTTTGGTTTATTTTCATAGCCACATTGTTGAAACTTCAGAGTCTTGGTACAGGTTAATAATGTGACACTCTTTCATAGTAATATTTTTAATATTTGTCCAACATTTGCTTGGTGAAGACTAGGGAAAATTCATTTTATGTCAATACCTGCATATTGTTTTATATCAAAATAAGGATTTATTATATACATTGAATGGAACACATATAAAACTGTCATATTTCTTGAGTATTTTTTATCATTAATGAAGAAATAGCATAACCCAGGTAGATGTATTTAAATTCTATTGTTCGAAAATGGTTAAAATTTTTCTTTGCTGACTTTCATATCACCAAGATAACGGTTTCTTCTGACTGCAACTATCAATTTCAATTGAAGGTGAACTGATGCTTTTAGGATTAATGTCATTTTCTTTTGTTGAACCATGCAAACTTAAAAAGTAAATCAACAATCTTCTTCTTAGAACATTCTCTGCAAATTGACTGCTCCCTTTAGCTCAGTTCCCATAAATATATGTTTCTTAATATCCACAACTGAGATCACCCAGGTCTATCAAATTTCACATGCTCAAAGCAGATCCTTGATTTCTAATTCTCTCCAAGCCTTAATTTCACTAATCCGCTTATCAGTCAATTTTATACCATCTACACGGTTGCTCAAACAAGAAACCTAGAAGACAATTCTAATTCCTGTTTTATTACTATCTAATCCATATGAAAGCCCTGGAAACTTCTACATCAACAATATTTCTTTATTGTGTTTTGGTTTCTCTGCATCCAATGCTACTATCCCATTCCACCCTACTATCATCTCTCAATCACACCAAGTGGTGCCCTTGTACCCTTCTGAAAGTGAAAATCATATCATGGCAATTCTTGCTTATATCTAACCAATGGTCTTTCATGCCTTGCTTTATCTGGCCCTACTTACCTCTTCTATCTGGTCCTAAGCTATTTTCTTCCTTGCACACTACACTCCAGACACACTTTAATTACTTGAACAAATTAAGTTCTTTCTTCCCTCAGAAAGTCCATAAGGGCAGAATTATGTTTTTTGTGTTTGCTGTTCTGCCCATAGCCTAGCAAAATTAATGGCATATGTTAATTAATTACCTCCTTTTTCTTTCTCTACACACACACACACACACACTCACACACACACACAGCCCACAACACCCAGTGAATAAATTCCAGAAATATTTAGCAGAAATAATTACAATTACTAATAGGTATTCTTGTTTGCAGTCTTGGCTTGATATCTTTCCAAGGGCAAAGCCTCGAACCAGGAATTGTTTGCAGGTGCTTCACAAGAGGTAATCACAAGAAGCAGTAGCCAGAGAGTGGAATGTGCTGGACAGGTGAGAAGAAAAAGCCAACAAAGATGTGTTAATGAACTTGTTCTTTCTGAATGAACTGAGGTACAAATCTGCTGAGGACCTTCTGACTAACTGTAGAATGTACTCTAGATTTTCACTACAAATAGAGCCTGGCTTATTTATTTACTAATATCTGTTCTCCTTTCTATGAAGATAGCTGCTTAGGGCCCACAGGGTTTTATTCCTGTGCATTTTTAAGCTGCACATATAGGAAGGCTCAGCAAGATTCTATGGCTTCAGAAAGTGCACTGAGCATGGCGCCCCCACCCTCCGAAAAAAAAAGCAGAGAGGACAGCGAGAGTTGGCAGCTCCTTGACATATATTCACTTGCTTGAGTCCTGCTCATTACAGGTTTCACTGAAATCGGAATAATCTTGATGGAATGTCACATGTGACACCAAAAGAATCTGCTATAATCTACCTGTTGCATAATGAGATCTGCTGACACTTCTTCCTGCCACTATTTCTTTAAGTCTACTCTGGCATTTACTCTTCAATGTGGTGTTCACTCATCATCTCTAAAAATGAATAATTTGGAGGTTGGTGAAATGAACTACAGTGTTTACTACCTTAGCTTGTTCCACGGTGACAATTCATTCTCTCTCCCTTGCTAAATTTTCCTTATTCTTGGCAAATGTGTCATCTGGGCCAGGTGACTTGCCTTGTGGTGTGACACAGATCTTCATTACAGTGTATCCTAAGCCCTTGTTCTTCTCCTTGTCAGGCTGTGTTTGCTGTAACTTCATATTCACTGTTATCACCAGGCATTGAAACACCAAAAGACATCCGTGTGAATTTTAGAGCTATTGTACCTTGATCACATTATGCAGCAACAACCCTATCTCCTCACCATGATCAGAATCAACTATACCTGGTAGCATAGTAACTCATTTCCTTGTCTATGGTCTACTGGTATGAAGACCCAAAAATGCCCTGGCCACAGTGGTGTTATTAGGTTCAATGCAATCCTTTCTACACCCACTAGCAGGAGCACCCTGATCCTGGGATTACACCAATAACCCAGCATCCCTAAAGTAATGAATACAGGAAGGACAAAGTCCACAGGAAAGTCACTGGGAGTGACGGTGGGAGAGATCGGTTCTAACTTCTTATTTTCTAGACCCATGTATTCTAGCTGTTGGAGATACAGCAGCATATACTGCCCTTTGGTTCAGTGTAAATATATCACATCCTGGAGGAAAGCATACCAACCCTGAAGAACTCCATTCTCAATTCCTGTCATGTTGTCTGCCTCTAGATAACATAATATATTGTAGTGGATCCCATAGCCATGTGCTCTTTATCACATCTCCTTCACTGTAAAATGTGTGCGTTTTTTTTTTTTTTTTTTTTTTTGTCTGAGGCAATATTATGCATTACTTCATGTCAGTATGAAAAACATATTGCAAAGCCCTAGGATTGTGGTGCTTCCAAAGGCACTAAATGCAGGGGAGGCATATGACCATCTAAGACAGGTGTAACTCCAGTAAGGAAGACTTGCGGATGCCTAGGGTGGAAGAGTTCTGATGAACTGACTTGCTGTCCAGTCCTCCTTGAAAAGAGCACCTTACTGAGGGTTCAGTTATGGCCTTTGCTTCTGGCAGGTTGGTCATTCAGCAACAGCAGTCTTGGGGAGGAGTTCCTGTTATTGAGCTAACGCCTCTGGTGAGTTTACATTAAAGCCAATGCTCATTTACTACCCCTAAAACCCTAGGGCCCTTAAGAATTATGCTAAATCTACTCTGCCTTTACTCTATAAGTAAAGCCTGGATGACAGTACATCTGTTTATACTTGGATTACTGAATATTTTAAGCTTACTTCTTGAGACCCCACTGCTCAGAAAAAAATATTCTTTTGAAAATATTACTGCTCAGGGACCATGCACCTAGTCACTCAACAGCTCTGATGGAGATGCACAAGGAGATTATGTTGATTTGATGCCTGCAAACACAACATTTATTCTGCATCCCGTAGATCAAAGAGTAATTTTGATTTTCAAATCTCATTCTTTAAGAGATACATTTTGTGAGGCTAAAGCTGTCATACACATAGTGACTTCTCTGATGAATCTGAGCAAAGTAAATGGAAACTTTGCAGAAAGGATTCACCATTCTAGATGCCACTACTCAACCATAAAAAAACAATGGTGAACTAGCACCTCTTATATTATCCTGGGTAGAGCTAGCGCACATCCTTGGAAGTGAACTATCACAAGAATAGAAAAACAAGCACCACATGTACTTGCCATCAAATTGGTACTAACTGATCAACACTTAGGTGCTCACATGGAAGTAATATTCATCGGGTGCTGGGTGGGTGGCAGGGGAATGGTGGGGATGGGTAAACTCACAGTTAACAACGCCCATAATGTTCTGAAATTTAAAATAAATAAAAATAAATAAAAAAGAACATTTGTGATTCATGGGAGGAGGTAAAAATATTAACATTAACAGGAATTTGAAAGAAGTTGATTTCAACCCTCATGGATGAATTTGAGAGGTTCAAGATTTCAGCAGAGGAAGTAACTGTAAACATACTAGATATCACAAGAGAATTAGAATTAGAAGCATAATCTGAAGATACAACTGAATTGCTTCAATCTAATGATAAAACTTGAAGAGATGAGGAGTTACTTCTTATGGATGAGCAGAGAAAATGATTTCTTGAGATAGAATATACTCCTGGTAAAGATCCTCTGAACGTTGTTGAAATGACAATGAAAGATTTAGAATATTGTTAATACCTAAACTTAATTGATAAAGAAGTGGCATGGTTTAAGAGGATTGATTCCAATTCTGAAAGAGGTCTACGGTATATAAAATGCTTTGAAACAGTATCACATGCTGCAGAAAAATATTTTGTAAAAGGAAGAGTCAATTGATGTGGCAAACTTCATTGTTGTCTTATTTCAGGAAATTGTCACAACCACCGCAGCCTTCAGCAACCACCACCCTTATTCAGTCAGCAGCCATCAACATTGAAGCAGGGCCCTCCACTGGCAAAAGGTTTGTGACTTACTAGAGGATCAGATGATCAATAACATTTTTTAGCAATAAAGTATTTTTAATTAAGGTATACACATTGTTCTTTTAGACATAATACTATTAAACATTTAACAATCTACAATATAGTATAAATATAAATTTTATATGAACTGGGAAATAAAAAATTGTGTGACTCTCCTTATTGTGATATTCATTTTATTTCAGTGGTCTGGAACCAAAGCTGCAATATCACCAAGGTATGCCTGTATTACATTTTCCACATGCTATCTTATATAATATTTAAATAGCCTTTCAAAATTATTATTAATAAATATCACCATTTCACAGGTAAGGTAATTTAAGCCCATAAATATTTACTAACAAATGCATTAATAAGAGGTTTTTGTAGGGGAGAAGTAACTTTCACCTACTGTAATTAAAGTTCATAGCTGACATCCCTATTACAAAGATTAATAAAGGAAAAGCATACAGATTTATTTAATGATAATTTTATGCAACATGGAGCTTTCAGAAATGAAGACCCTAAAACTCAAGGAAAACTCTATTTTTAAGGACATTCAGAAGTGTGATCAGAGGACAAAAGAGTATAATCCAATGGTAATAAACTGGGAGGAACTTGGCACAGTCTTTTTATTCGAAGTCTTCTTGGCCCCTGGGTATAGGGGTATAGGGCAGTAACCCTCTGGAATGAAGGTCTTATGACATACTTCCCGGAGAGCAGACAGAGAGAAAACCAGCAAGTAATCTTCTTTCTTCTGTGTTTTTCTTAATTCCTTCAGTTTAAAATACTCAGTACCAAGATGCCATACGTTGGGGTACTGTGTTCTGAGCCCTGACACCTGGCTGGTGTTCAAACATAGGAGCATTTTATTCTGATGCTCATGTTCTTGCTAAGTGAAAGAAAGAGTTCAAATTGATAATTCCATTTATACTATATTTTTTATAAAATGCAAACTAATGTATAACAAAAGCAGATATGGAGTCAGAGACAGAAGGAATGATAGGCTGCCAAGGGGATAAAGAGACTTGTGAGGGTGATGAAAATATTTTTATGCTGATTGTGGTGATGATTTATAGGTGTATATATCTATCAAAACTCAAGAAACTATATACTTAAATTATGCATAATTATTTACATAGTGGTATAGAGATGATGCCTCAATAAAAATAATTTTTTACTAGTTATAAAAATAAGGCACTATATATGAATTGAAATAGAAAATAATATAAAGATAATAAAACTATTTCTCAATATTTTCCATTTAATATTGATGTTGTTTTATAGTTTTCTGCTACATATGAATATGTGTGTATATTTGTTTAAATTAAAACATATTGAATACACACTCAATATAATGACAATTTTTATGTTCCAGCAAATTTTTCTTATGTATACACTTTTACCTGAAAAGCTGCAAGAACTTCTCAGAAGTAAAAACATATGAAGGAAAACAAATCTAAAAACACATGTTGCAAACCACAAAAATATGCTCTGAACTGAAATGGATAATTTAAACAATAAGGTAATACTGTCCTATCAAAATGTGAAATGGTTTTATTGATGAAGTTTCAATAAGATGGACCATGAATATGCTGATAGTATAAACTGTAAAAGGCAAGCAAACTTTAAGAAAGGAGCTTTTAACAGCAATTTGCCTATACTTATAAAAAGCAGTAACAAAATTTATGCTCTATATTTAGTTTTATAAGAAATTATTCATGAGAAAAATAATCAGTAATTTGGTCAAAATCTAGGTAAAGGGATATTTATGTAGTACTTTTTAAAATAGCAAAAAATTTGCCCCGGTGTGGTCACCCTAGCACTTTGGGAGGCCAAGGTGGGAGGATCACTTGAGGTCAGCCTAAGCAAGAGTGAGACCCTATCTCTACTAAAAATAGAAAAATTTAGCTGGACATCATGGCACGCGCCTATAGTCCCAGCTACTCGGGAGGCTGAGGCAGGAATTTGAGGTTGCAGTAAGCTATGAACGATCATACAACTACACTCTAGCCAGAGTGACAAAGTGACACTCTGTGTAAATAAATAAATAATAAAAAATTTTTCATAATTTAATTGTCCAACAATAGAAGAATAGAAGGTACCTGAATAGACATTTCTGAAAAGAAGACATGCAAATGACCAACGATGTATGAAAAAATGCTCAATATCACAATTATTAGGGAAACGCAAATTAAAACTACCAGGAGCTATTAATTCACACCTGTTAGAATAACAATCATAAAAAAGATAAAATATAACAAGTGTTGGTGAAGATGTGGGTGGAAAAGAACTTTTGTACACTGTTGGTAGGAATATAAATCGTACAGCCATTATGTAAAACAGTATGGAGGTTCCTCAAAAAACTTAAATTAGAATTACCACATGATGCAGCCATCTCACTTCTGGATATTTATCCAAAGGATTTGAAATCAGTATATCCAAGAGATGTCTACACTTCCATGTCCATTGCAGCACTACTCACAATAGCCAAGATATGGAATAAACATGTGTACCAATAAATGAATGATAAATTGTGGTATATACACATGTACAGTGATCCCTTAGTATCTCTGGGCAATTAGGTCTAGAATCTCCCTAATGTATCCCACAATCCATAGATGTTCAAGTCCCTTATATAAAACAGTGTAATATTTGCATATAACCTATACACATTCTTTGATATTTCTTAAATTATCTGTAGATTACTTGCAATAACTAATACAATGCAAATGCTATGTAAATAGCTGTTATACTGTATTATTTAGGGAATAATGACAATACATATTCAGTATAGGCACAACTATCCTTTTTTTATTTACTGCCAATATTTTCTATCCCCAGTTGTTTGAATCCACAAAAATAGAACTCACAGATATGGAGGGCCAACTTACACACAATGGAATACTATCCAGCCTTTAAAAGGAAATAAATTTTGTCATTCATGACAATATGAGTGGGACTGGAGAATAAGATGCTAACTGAAATAAGTCAGGCACAGAAAGACATAAGTAACTCATATCCCCAGTTATGTAAGGAATCTAAAACAATCAAATTGAAAGAAGCAGAAAGTATGGTGGTTGCCAGAACCTGGCCAGGGTGGGAGAGGTAGACCAAGTGGTAGAGGAAATGCGGAGTTAATGGTCCAAGGGTACAAAGCTCATTAGACAGGAGGAAAAAAATTTTGTTTTTTCCTTTGAGATATATTGCACAGCATGGTGACTATAGTAAATAATAAAGTATTGTACATTTCAGAATTGCTAAGAGTGTAAAATTCAAATGTTCTCCTCACAAAAAAGTTATTTGAGATGATGGATAAGTTAATTAACTTAATTATTCCACATTGTTCATGATTTATAAGATCACTTTGTAGCCCAGAAATACATAACAATTATAATTTGTTGATTGACAATTAAAAAATAAAAATTTAAAAAGGAAAAACCAAATGCAATCATGAGTGGTTATTCTACAACTGCAGTCCTCAACCCCCAGGCCAGGCTGCAGAACTTTGCCACCCCCTCCCCCCAAAAAACCCTTATCTTCTATGAAACTTAGGAAGGCAAGAGGTGGGGTGGGGGTGGGGAGGGTGCACAACAGGAGGTAAGCAGCTGTGAGTATATTTAGAGCAGCTCCCCATAGTGCTCCACCCTCCCTCTCTCTCCCATCACCACCTGAGCTCTGCCTGTCCGTGGGAAAATTGTCTTCCATGAAACTGGTCCCTGGTGCTAGAAAGGTTGGGGACCACTATAAAGTATCTAGTTGTAATTGTACTTCTGAATTGCTTGTGAGTTTTCTTTCCTTTTTTGAATTTTTAATTTCTTAGGCTACAGCAAATGCTGGGTCATGTTTAATATCTTCTTGTCTTTTCAACTACCGATCCTCAACCTGGACTCTAGTATCTCCATCCTGATGTTTTCTAATGGCAATGTATACCTTCCAGAGTAAGTTGCTTTTACTGAGGGCTTTGTCTCATACTCCATATGTTTTATGGGGTCTGAGAAAGCACAGTTTAAGCAATCGCATTACTCCAATATTTATCAAGGACCTACTATGTTCAGAGTATTATGGTGGTAGATTTTGAAAATTCTGAGATAAAATAGAAGAACTGTGTGAGATAGCTCATCAACTAGTTAAGAAAAATATGCATTTTCAACACAATGTAAAAATGTTTTAAACAAGTAAACAAAAAAAAACTTTTATATTGGGGCCACAGACACCTAAAATATAGATGGGAGTAGGAAGGGTTATAACATTTTATGGATGACTAAGTTTTGAAGGCTGACTTGTATTTTACTGTTGAAGAAAGCAGTACAATAGGCAGACTAATTATAATCTACAAAGGCATTCTCATAGAAAGAATAAGAATGTGTTGAATGAGATACAAATTATTCCATATGGCTAAAACATAAAGTTGAAGATGATAAGTAGAATTAAATAAGACTAAGCCGTTGTGATGGCACACACCTGTAGTCCCAACTACTTCATAGGCTGAGGCACTAGGATCATTTGAGGATGGGAGTTTGAGACCAGCCTGAGCAACATAACAACATAGTAAGATCTTGTGTCTTAAAAAAGATATATATATATAGAAAGAAAGAAAAAAATAGATGAAGTGACAAGAAGCTGCCAACTCCCAGAGCGATGAAAATATTGTAAACATAATTTTGCCTTCCTTTAGAGAAAGATGGAGAAAAATTAAAGAATTTTAATCAGGATATATAACCAGATCAGCATTTTGCTATATGCTATAATGATGTAACCAGCTCAGCATTTTGGCAATGTCATGCTGGCAACTGTGAATGAACCTAAGGTGGGTGAAGAGTAGAGGAAAATACTAGGTAGGAGGTAGGAGACTGTCGCAATAACTTAAAAGGAAGATCAGAGAGATTCGACTGAGGTGCCAATGGAATGAGTAAAACAGATAAAACAGAGGAAATTATAAAGATTATAGTAACAATAACTAATGCTCGTATGTATAAGGTGCTCACTATATGCCAGGGTTTATTCTAAATTCATATATATATGAAACATTATATATGTATATACGTGTGTATATATGTGGGTATATGCATGTGTATATATGTGTATATGTGTATATATGTGTACATGTGTGCATATATCTGTGTGTATGCATATTATATGTGTGTATATATCCACATTTTCTGTACATATAATATATATGTTAAGTACTGTTATCCTTCCCATATTATAGAGGAGAATACTAAAGCATGAAGACATTAATTAATTTGCTCAAGATTTGAACTCTGACATTTTTGCTCCATTGTCCTTTTTCAGAATGTGCTACACTGATTTGCTTAAAAGAAGAGATACAAGACAAAAAAAAAAAAAGATACAGTTTATTCACTAATTAGAATGGATTGCAAAGATAAGAGACAATTTGTCACGTGCATTTACCTTGTGGAAGAAATTAGGTCATTACTAAGTTAAGGATATATATGAAGGAAAAACTTGTTTATTTAAGGGTCATAAGGCTATAACCATGACCTGAATTCTTTCTGTGGTGACTTATTCCAACTCCTCAAAGAGTAAGTGAGATTTAAAAAAAAATAATAAAAAGGAAAGAAAGAAATGCTCAAAGGATCGCTTTACAAAATTAAGCCTATAAATGGTGGTAATTATCATCACTGAAGGATAAATATACTTGGTAAATTTTCATTCTTTTTCATCAAGACTACGAAAATGAATTACTCTTTTAAAGTCTATATTTTCCATTGATTCCTAGAAAAATGACTCAAAAATGCAAAAACAATGTCATTTTTGTCATCCTGCTAATAGACTACTAACCAGCTACTCGTTAAAGAATAGCATGTAACTAATTTTCTTTCTGAACTAATCCGTGTGCACAAACAGGGTAGAGATACAATTCAAATCAGTGTTCTGATAGCCAACTTTCTGGCAGATTTTTTTTTATTATAGCCTGAGGTGCTAATGTTAGACACCCCCAACACCTACAGTTGGGAAAGAGACCAACAAATACTGTGAACTTCACAGAAGTACAAAATTTCTTATAGTAAAATAGCTCTGTAGAAAGATTTAAAAAGAATGTTCAAATCCTTAAAATAATTTGAGCACAAACCGGGCTATATTTGTACAACTGTCATGTATGCTATAAACAATGATATCATAACCTGTTTCCAGCAGCCCTCTGATTCTAAATTCTACCTAGGGGAAGACCTAGATTTCCTGAGAACACCCTCGGTGTGCTGCTTTGCCTTGCTGCTCTCTCCTCGAGTTTCAGAACTGCTTGTTCCTTGCACTTGTCTACCTGCTTTCCCTGAATTTTCTCTCCCCAGTTCAGCACATTTCAGAGCACCAGACTACAGGTACATGTGTTATCAACACTCTGCGCAGAGAGCTGTAGTGAACTCTATTTTCATACTGGTAGCAACTATTTGCCATTTAATTTTAAATCTACCTTCTGGCCTTTAGGACCTGTCTAAATTTGTCTGCCAAGAAGAACAAGGAGCATTATCACCTCTTCACAGCCTTCATCACAGTCAGGAGCTTGAGGCTATGTAGCTGTCGCATTCTCTCAGCCTGTCTCTTAAAAACCCAGTCTGCCTTTCTTGTTTTTGTTTTTTCTGCTTATTTATCTATCAGAGCAGTGTTGTACAGGATGTAGTTTCTGAGAGATCCACGCCTGGGGCTCCAATTAGAAAAGGTTGAATGAAACTAACATCCAGGATAACCGCAATCTGTCTACCATTAACATCATAGGCTCCAAGTGTGTTCAGTGTTGAATAGGTGAGAGACCTGCAGGGAAAAATAAAAAGAAGATCTGTTTAATCACTGTTGGTATGTAAGCTAGGCAAATTCAACTACTCCCTTTGCTTGCTTCAGAAATAAGCTTGGACATTGATCCTCCCTGACCACTACCCTATACTACAAATAGAGCATATTTTATGACACCTCTCTTTTCTCAATATAATTTTAATTTTTAAAACTATAATAAGTCATGAAAATAAGGCACCTTTATTTCATGACAAAACACCTTTAAAACAATGAAAAAATTCTCTTTTATGAATATGAACCCAAATGAAATAGATTTAGAAGCTTTTTAATTGTAATTCACAAACTAGACAGTAAAATACATGAAGTAGGGTATTTATGTTTATTTTTATTTTTAATTAGCATCTATTTGCATAACTTTGAAGTCATGTTTAGATAAGGACTTAATATGACATTTATTTCCCATCATTACAGCCACCATTTACTATTTGCTAAAAATCAGTGAAAAAATGTAGGCACTGTTTTAGTCAGTGCTCTGCTGAGAAACAGAACCAATGGTGTGTGTGTGTGTGTGTGTGTGTGTGTGTGTGTGTGTGTGTGTGTGTGTGCGCGCGCGCGCGCAGAGAGAGAGACAAGCAGAGAAAGAGAGAAAGGTTTATTTTAAGGAATTGGCTTGCATGATGGTGGAAGTTTGAATGTCAGAAATCTGTAGGGTAGATCGGCAAGCTAGAAACCTAGGGAAAAGCCACAGCTGGAGTACAGAGGCAGTCTGCTGGCAGAATTCTTTCTTGTTTCAGGGAGGTCAGTCTTTGTTCTATTAAGGATTTTTTTTTTATCTCAAAATATTAAGAGGTTACAGACTTTTTTGATACATGGCTTGTCAGAGCTATAAATGTGCTTTCAACGGACCAGATGAGGTCCACCCACATTATTGAGAGTAATCTGTTATATTCAAAATTCATCAATTTAGTTGTTAATCTCTTCCATAAAACACCTTCACATGCACATCCAGAATAACGTTTGACAAAATGTCTTAGCACCATGGCCCAGCCAAGCTGACGTAATGTTAAACATAATAACAACCATGTACATTTAAGAATAGTGCATATTCATTTTTCAAGACTTTTAATTGTAGTATTTATCATATATAGTGCAATTAGCTTCTCCCTTAACTTCTAGCATTTTTTTTCTTATAGACTTTTTTTTGGTTACTTTATATTCAGAGACTTTTTCAGTTCAATTCAACTAAATTAAACATATGCCCACAAACAAGCAATATGGGGTAAAATCAGAGCTAATATTTTTCATTATTAAGGAGAAGGATGTCTCTCTTTTTTTCAAATAATTTTCAACAATTTGCCAAATTACAAAACATTCTTGCCTTGAAAACATTCTTATATATTTCCAAAAATCCTTAACTCACCTAGATGTACTAACTTTAGCTGAATCTTGATAAATTAAAGAAACTGAGGAACACATCAGTTTCCCTTATGAGATGATTTTTAAACACTCTATTCTTGTTCATTTTTTTTGAGAAATAATGTATACTGTCTAAGGATTTTTATCATACTTAGTGAATTTATGGAGAAATAAACACTGATTACCTGACTATATCATATATATTTTATTTTAGATCTCAGTTTATTTTCTGGAAAATGGAGAGGTTGAAATGATTCTTTATTCCCCTTTTCTTAATTTGGAATATTATGAGAGTAGAAATGTTTTGGTTACATGAATTACTTTTGTACAGTTTGAGTCAAAGTTATAAGTGTGTCCATCATCCAAATAGCATGCATTGTACCCATGAGGTGTGAATTTAACCATCCCTTCTTTCTCCCTCCCACCTGCGTGATTTCCATTGAATTTTACTTACCACATGTACACATGAGCATTCATCATTTCATTCCAATTTAATAGTGAGTACATGTGGTGTTTGTTTTTCCATTCTTGAAATACTTTGCTTAAGAGGATGGTCTCCAGTTCCATCCAGTTTATTATAAAAGATATTAGTTAACCATTTTTTTATGTCTGAGTTATACTCCCTGGTGTACATATATATGCGCCACATTTTATTAATCCACACATGTATTGATGGGTAATTGGGTTGTTTCCATATCTTTGCAATTGTGACTTGTGCTGCTATAAATATTTGAATGCAAGTGTCTTTTTCATAAAATATCTTTTTTTTCCTTTGGATAAATACGCAGTAGTATGATTTCTGGATCAAATGGTAGGCCTACATTTAATTTTTTGAGGTGTCTCCATACTACTTTCCATAGAGGTTGTGCTAGTTTGTAGTCCCACCAACAGTGTATAAGTGCTCCTTTCTCTCCACATCCATGCGTCTATTGTTTTGGGACTTTTTGATAAAAGCCCTTCTCACTGGAGTTAGGTGATATGTTATTGTGGTCTTGATTTGCATTTCCTTGATTAGAGATGTTGAGCATTTTTTCATATGCTTATTGGCCATTAATCTGTCATCTTTTGAAAAGCTTCAGTTCATGTCTTTTGCCCACTTTTTAATGAGATTGTTTGATGTTTTCTTGCTGATATCTGCATTATTTTTCCTTCTATCTTCAGTCAACCTATCAATTAGAACTCTGCTCCTAAAAGGACTTTAGATTTAGATTTCCTTATGAATATAAGAAAATAGAAATAAAAGGACAAGGTACTTCTTAAAATCCAAGATTTAAAGATCAGGATATGTCTTGAAATATTATTTATGGGAAATACGTATCATCTCCAGTAAAATATTCCAATCCATCCTAAATCATCCTTCCAATACCAAAACATTTCTATTCAGTCATTATTACCAATTTTTTTTTCTGAATCAGGGATTTACAAAATTCATATGCTCTTGTAAACTCTGCTTTCACTTCTTTAGACAACATTCGTAGACCCCTTCTTACATATGTATTTAAATTGCATAAAATATCATCAAAACTATTTCAAAACACCCAGATTTACAGAAAGCCCAATAATCCGAGGTCATCATTCATCTGAGCCTCATCACCTAGACACTCTTCCTCATCTTCCTCATTAGACTTTGTGCAGACTTAATCTTACACCCGTTTCTCAACCTTATACCCTTCCAGGCTGAAGCTCACAATCTCGGAATGCCAACATCTGCTCTCTCACTAATTTTCTCCCTGATGTTTCATTGACCTTATTACTCTAAGTAAGAGCAACCTATATTTTCTAGGGATGTGTGTCTTTTACTTTCCTATTTCCCGGGCTAACTGTTTTCCAAGAGATAGAGTGTGTGCTCGTCTTGCTTTGCATTGCTTTTTCCTGATGATTATTTTTCAGCTCCTCTAAAATCCTTCCATTCATTTGAAGTTCATTATAGTAAACAAGATCACCCACTACTTTTTGCAGTCATTTGCAAATTACCAGCTCACTTTTCAAATTCAATACTGTAGCAACTAACTTACTGTGTTTCTTTTTCTTTAACATTATTATCTTTTTTTTTTGGTGATTATAATATTCTGGTAGATGACACCTTGACTACTCCCTACCTTAATAACTCATTCAGTCTGGTAATATAACTTCAAACAATTTCAATCCACCAGCATCTTTAATGTATTGATTTTACCAGCTTCTCATTGATCCTTATTCCGTCTGTACCCCCAATTCACTCTTTATCTGGTTGATATTGATTTATATAGAATAGATAATCTCTTCAATAATTCCTCTATATAGACCTTCATCTCTCTAGAAACTCTCACTTTCTATTTTCCATAACTTGCAGAATTCTGAGTTGAATTCTCTAATTCATATCTTCATCTAAAAAGCTAAATGTATATGTATAAACATAAAACTACATTGACTAATGTCAATTTAAGTTGATGAATTCTAATGTCAAGTTGGCTCTTGGTTTCATCTAGCAAAACTGTTGCTTTTACCCGTCTAATTCACTTACATGATCTCTTCAATGACAGTTTTGCACCTCGTTTCTCCTAAGACCTCATATTCTTTTCCTTATTTCTCTTTCAAGCAATGATTCCATGTTCACAGAGAAAATAAATGCTATCAGAAGAGAACATCCACTACTCCCACCAGCAAAGCTGTTAACTGTCCCAGACCTAACTGCCCATATTTTTCCAAGGATAAATAGCTGGCAATTTTATCTATAAATGCACCCTCTTTCTGTGCACATGATTCCCTCATCTGTCACCTACACATGCAATCTTCTTGCAATTGCTCTCTCTTTGGAATCATTAATTATTACCTTCCTACTCCCACCACGCTAGTGGCTCTCAACATTTCTTATTTCATGTTGCTCTCTGTGTCTCACTAATTTTTTCCCAGAGCTCTCAAAACAAAACAGATACTTTACCAATTCTGTTATTCAGTAGTTGAGTCTAAACAAGTTAATGTGCTTTTATATCCTAAAAATGTAGTACCCCATAAAATTACAACTCCATTTTGTCTGTTGCCCAGGCCCCAAATCTTGATTTCTCTATCACACTCCACATCTGAGCCATCTGCAGCTACTATTAGCTCTAATTTCAGAAATATCTAAAATCTGTCAGTTTCTCACCAGTCCCACCCCTACCACACAACTTCAGGCCATCAGTATTTCTCATCAAGATTATTGCAGTGACCTCCTGCTTCCAATACTGCCCTCTACGATTCACACAGCAAAACTGACCCTTTAAAACTTGAGTCAGATGATGAGATTTTTCTCCTTGAAACAATCCAATGGCTTCTCATGTCACTCAGACTAAAACTCAAACCTCTCTGTGGCCTACCCAATATTTCTTTATCTCTTTTACTTCATCTCCTACCAGTATTCTCCTTTAGCCATACTGGCTGCCTTCATGTTCCTTGAACATTTAAGTAAGTGGGGTTTGCCTCAGAGTTCTTGCTTTTTTTTTTTTTTTTTTTCTGGCTGAACTGCTTTTCCATCATTAGGAGTTTGACTTGTTCCCTCACTTTCTTCTAGTCTTTACTAAAAACTCAGTATAGAAAAGACACTTCATTTACTATCCCATCTAAAATAGAACCCCAATCACCCTTCACCATCTTCTGACCCTGATTTTTCTTCACTTATCTCTGTTTATTACTACAGAAAATAGTATTTATTTATTTCTTTATTATCATCTATTATGCTCTGGCACTGCTTTCAGAATGTAAATCTTCCAGAAATACAAGCTTTTTTAAATTTTATTACTGCATCCTGGTTTATATAAAGTTTCAATATATTTTGTTGCTTGAATAAATATACAAATGAATGAATTTGTTGAAAAACATTTTGAGGCCACATTATGATTAAGTATAGAGGTTTTTGGTGATTGATTAGTAGTATTTGGCAGCACGATGGCCATTGTATCTTATAGATATTTCAGAGGAATTGTAGTGTAACCTGCTTTGGCTACACAAAGTATTTTCAAAATGAGCAGTTCTTCAATGTAAATCAAGAGGTCAGTTGACTTGCATTACTTTCTATGGTATATGCAAGGACACGCACTTGGATTTACACTAGTAGAGCATTAGTGAAAGGTAAGTATTGACGATTTTGGGGAAAAAATATGGGCCAAATTATGAATGGCTTTAGAGCCTATACTTTGTTCAATATCAATGCCCTTAGAAAGTCTAACTTCAGATCATAGCACATTGTTCCAGAAACAGTTATATGGTGCCAACTGCTTTTACTACTCAGGCTGAATTAAGCGTCATTCAGTTACTTGTGAATATAAATAATGCATTTTAATGCTTTTGGGGGTTAATATATGTGTTTCTCATTCAAATGCCAATGGACTTGGGGAAATTCTGATTCCTATCATTTAATATGGCAAAACTATATACAACAAGCTTATCAATCATGCTGAAGATGGAAATTAAGGTTTCCATTCCCATAATTAACAATGCATAACATTCTCGGTAATGTGTTTTCATGATCATAGCTAATTGTATCCATCTGCTAACAGAAATTCGTTGACAAAACATATAAATTTATTAGCTGAATTCAATTATACTTTATTAGTTAAGTGAGTTTCCTATACAAATACATTTAAAATACATGAATGAATGATTACTGTTTGACCTACAGGTAGGCTCAAATGTGTAAGTTGTTTGACCGAAGGTGCCAGGACAAGAACAGAAACGAAGGCTGTTTATGCTCCATTTGACAAATTGTGTGGCCTGAGACAGGGATGCATTTATCTAGAGAAATTGTAGGCTTTCTAAACTTACATAAAGTTTCTATGTGTGCTGGTGAAATTTCTGACAACTTCAAAGTACTTATCAATGTTTTTAAATGTTCACAGTTAGACCAGGATATCTACTCCCAGAAGTTTATACAATTGCATGCTTGTTACATATTGTTTGTTAAAGAAATATTTTTAATAGAAAATACAAAGGATAAGAGAATTACCCATTAAAGGCAGAATAATTAAGTACACTATGGTATATACCTGAAGTGTGAAAAGTTATGCAACTGTCAAAAATAATAAGATAAATTTATATGTATTACTATCAGAAGATATCAATAGTACTACTGTTAAATGATAAAGTTATATACAAATTATTAAAAATTACTTTACATACATTTAACTATTAGTACCCTATACAGAAAGATACATGTGATATATATATTTTTTCATTTCTAAAGAATCCTCATTCCTCAGTTACGTAGCCTAAGATATTTTTAGAAACAAAGGAGAAAGGGCCACTACATTAAACTTTTTTAGGTAAATTAAGTTTATATAAATTAAATATTTACTTCTGGACTTTTTTTAGATAACTTAAAATATAATAAAATGTATCTTATGGCAGAAATATGTAATTTTTGTATTGTGAGAAGAATATATAAGATGATACAAACCTGAATACTGACAGTAATTACACTTGGATCATGGGAGCAAGCCAATGTATAGTTAATACTTATATATTTGATTCATTTTTATGTTGGCTGAGTTTTATACAACTATCATGAATAGCTTTTTAAATCATTGCATGTTGATATATGAAAGTATTTCAGATTGCTTCATTATTTGGGAGGATTTAAAACATGTTACAATTTCCATATAACTAACCTTGGGAATGCAAGTAATAATTAGGATATTCTGGAATATATAAGTTTTAATTTTAAAATACTGTCTATATGTTACATTAATACTGTATCACTTATTCACAATTTAGTAAGTAAATATTTATTTAAAGCTTATGATTTTCTCAGTACTTTTTTAAACAGTGTAACCCAGTGGTGGACAAGATTTACACTCTTTAAAATAACTCATAAAAGTTATTTTATAAACATTTATTACATGTATAATTATAAAATATAATATAATTTTATTTCAAAAATATATGACTTACTACAGAAATAGGTACTATACTAGGCTATTATGGAATCTTCAATGAATTCCCAAGGGTAGTAGACATTGAAACAAAGTGAACAATATATTATTAACAAGTTAATTTTAAAATCTCTTTCTCTCTATGGCATTGAAGACTTTCTGTAAAATAAATTTGCATGTATAGATTGTATCAAACAGAAAATAAACCATGCATGCAGAATGCAATTTACATAGAAAATAATAAGAGTCTTAATAATTAAAGGGAACAAAACTGTAATCAGTAGAAGTCACTTATTGTTAAATAAGCCATTAATAAGAGAGAATGCATAATGAGATTGAATCTGTCATAAAATGTCTGTCAGTAAAGAAAAATCTGGGACCAGGTGGATCCACTATCAAATTCTACTAAGCTTGTAGAATCTCTTATGTTCTCCTGGATAGACTTGGAACCCATTCTACTAAATGAAGTATCCCAAGAATGGAAAAATAAGCACCACATGTACTCACCAGCAAATTGGTTTCCCTGATCATCACCTAAGTGCACATTTGGGAATAACACCAATAAAAAGCTCATTTTTATAGCTATCAAAAAATAAAAAAATATTAAATAAGTAATACCCTCGTGATCAATGATCAATGAAAAAATAATCAGGTTGATTTTATATAATACATGCATATATCAAAACATCACCTTATACCCCACAAATATATACAAAAATTATTTGTCAAGTAAAAAAAAGTAAATAAATTTATGTTTAAAAAGTCAAGTTTCTGATAGTAGTAAACAAATCCCATATTTGATATTTTGATATTTTTAAGATTACTATTATATGAAACACACGTTAAGAATAATGTGTCATCTTGACTAGACCAAACTAAAACTTCTGTGAAGTCCCCCCTAGTGTGTTTCTGGTTAGGCTGAGACACAAAGAGATTCCTGGGGGATTTGGAGGGTGAGTGGTAAGCAGCATCCATTTTTGTTTCTCTCTCTCTCACAAATACACTCACTTGTTCTGCTGACTCATTTCCATGCCATGAAGCAGTAGTCATGTCTGCAACTGCTGGTAGCCGTGTTCTCCTTTAGCTTCTCTGACTTCTTGGCCATGTTCAATTCTGTGACAAAGGGCCTTGGCTACCACAAGATACTCTTACCACCAAAGTCAGAAACAACAAAAATGTCTAGTTTCGGTTTAGGGTTCCAGTTTCTTCTGTCCTTGCTGCCCACCTTGCATATCCCTTGATTCACATCTATCTTCTGTATAAACTGCTTGCCTTGTGACTTCAAGATCCCATATAAGATATGAAGACAAAAAGCCTTATAGAAACCCTTATAGAGACTTCTTAACAAGCTCCCACAATTGTAGGAGGACAATTTCCTGTAACAAAAATATATAAGCAAGGGGTTTTGCTCCTTTGGTTAAACAATGACTGATGGCTGATACACTAGGGCTATTGTTGTTTTAGCCACATGCCTTATTATAGTAATATAAAAAGTATAACTTAAAACCTGGGAAAAACTAAAAGACAGACACAATTTTAGTATGTGATTTTTAGGAAGGAAAGACTGGTATGCTTTCAATAATCTCATATTGTGTTTTAAGAATTTTCTTTGTCTTGTTTCACTCTTATGCTTTTTGGTACCTAGTCCATACTTAGTAATAAATGATAAGCCCAAAAAATCACTTTGTATCAGAGTTTCAAAATACCAAAGTCCTTGGCTAGATAAAGGCCACACTTTGTTTAACACCTGTTACGCTACTCTTTTGTCATTCTTCACCTTTCTTTCAAAAATAGACTTGGTGAACCTTTACTAAAGACTCAAATATTTTTACCAAAGATGCCTATTCTTTAGTACCTTCTAAAATGTATTAGCTAAACAATGTAAATCTCTTGAATTCAGGCAGGGTGTTTCTTTCTGTGTTTGTATCTGAAGGACACTTTACAATCCAAAGTTAGAAGTGGAGGAAACAAACTTAATTTATTTCATATATCAAAGACTCCTCAAGAACAATTGTAATATTTCCCTAAGGAGTATCTTCTCAGTAACAATGATTAAAGAAGAGACAACTTAGACTTTTAGAGCTCTTTATAACACATTGTAATAAACATCTCCCCCATTTTAAAGTTTAGGAACTGAAGCTTAGAGAATGAGTATCTGAAGGGCACACAGTAACACCAAAGTCAGTGCCCTATCCATTAGAGAATGTTTAGAAAGTCAATTTGGCCGGGCGCGGTGGCTCACGCCTGTAATCCTAGCACTCTGGGAGGCCGAGGTGGGTAGATTGCTCAAGGTCAGGAGTTCGAGACCAGCCTGAGCAAGAGCGAGACCCCATCTCTACTAAAAATAAAAAGAAATTATCTGGCCAACTAAAATATATATAGCAAAAATTAGCTGGGCATGGTGGCGCATGCCTGTAGTCCCAGCTACTCGGGAGGCTGAGGCAGTAGGATCACTTAAGCCCAGGAGTTTGAGGTTGCTGTGAGCTAGGCTGATGCCACGGCACTCACTCTAGCCCGGGCAAAAAAGCGAGACTCTGTCTCAAAAAAAAAAAAAAAAGAAAAGAAAAAAGAAAGTCAATTGGAGTCTATTTTGGCTCTTTAGATTTCAATATGATATAATTCATATAATGCTTGTGCCAGTGATAAATTTATTACCTCTTATCTCCAAAATCACATCTTTTACTCTTCTATAATGTTGAAAATAGGTCCCTTAAATATGTCCCCTTTGCCAGCTGACACTAGGTTAAGCTTGTTAGTAAAGGGTACTTGAGAGACATAGGAGGAAGGGGCTTTTTCTTCTTGGTGCCTCTGTGTCTCATTTGCCAGATTTCTACAGACTGCTTTATCTAGCACTTGGCTCCTGAAAGTGCACAGTTTTCTCTGCCTCTAGGCTACTGCAAAGAACACTTGCGCCAACACTTGGCTTGTGAAGGGGCATGGCTTCTCTACCAGTTTCCTGAAGGTCACAGCTTTCTCCAGCACCTGACTTTAGCACAGTGTGTTTTCTCAAACATTCAACCCTGTAGATCTGCCCCTGCCATCTGCTTCCTTCTGATGATAGCAAGAAACAGCATTCATCAGCCAGCAAACTTCCACCTCCATCCCTGGAATCTCCCTTGGTAGCTTTGTAGAGGAATGTCACAGATGGAGCACCTTCTCATGGACAGACAGACACCCCAACATCCCAACAGGGGACTTCACTGAGAGTTCTAAGGCACAATCCCTTTCTGAGAATGACATTCCCCAGAAACTTAGAAAGAGGATTGTTAGCAAGTCATACTATCAAGGCACCTCAGCAACCTCTGTGCCGTTCGATGATTCATGGATATGGCCCCTCCGCGAAGATCTTTTTGGATCCCAGTCTTGGCATGATGGGGGATTCTCTTACTTGGGCTCTTTTATCTCAGCCTCATGGATAGTGGCTGATCCCTACATCTGCTATTGATGTGTTCTTTAAAGTATTCTTAATTCTCATTAGCCAATTCACCATTGTTCCAATCTTCTGTCAATTATTCTTTATGTTAAACTTTCTCTGTTCAAATTACTTCAGGTTTCTCCCTACTAATTACCCCTAAATGATACAGAATTGGTACTCAGAGCAGTACCAGTTAGATGGGTGGGGAACCTGCGGCCTTGGGGCCACATGTGGCCCCACCTGGATCCTTGAGTGCAGCCTTTTGACTGAATCCAAATTTTATAGGACAAATCCTTTTAATAAGGGGATTTGTTCTGTGAAGTTTGAATTCAGTTGATGGGCCACACTTGGAGATCTGGAGGGACACATGTGACCTTGAGGCCACAGATCCCCACCCTTAACTGAGAGTGATTTGGTTGTATCATAAAGTTTTGTGCAATGCTGACCGTCACACCAATGGAAAATGGGATACTAGTAATCATGTCATGTGATAGCATCACAGTCAATCAAGTTGTTACCTTTGACTGATTATAATAAAATACCAACTGAAGCACGTACTTCAGAGGCCAAATTGGATGTTTGCACTTGACCATTATGATATCAATATGACTATAATTCATGTGGTATGGGATGGATTCCTTTGAGTGTACTTGAGTAATTACAGAAGTAAATTGACAAGGGCAGGTTCATAAACTCTCAACTCAAGTCACAGTCTGAGAACCAGAGATCTTTCATGATAACCCAAAACCAATCTCTTATTTATTGTTAGTCATGGGGCTAACATTGCTGAAAATCAAAAACAAAATTTAGAGTTCATACAACTGATTTACATTTAAATTCATAGTCTTTTCAAATTTTCACGTGAAAGTTAAGGCATTGGTTTCTCAAGAATATGATCCTGAAACTTGGAATGGAGACATAGAATTTTTATATATGTGTGTGTGTGTGTGTATATGTGATATGTATACATATACACATGCAAACACACACACAGAGTTATGGTGTTTTATGATTTTCTTACAGTAAATACTTCCATCAGAATTGATTTCAAGCCACCAATGTAAAGTCACTTAAAGCAAATTTGGAAAGAGTTGTACAATACCATCACTCTCAAACTGGTATGAATATCTCCTGCATATCACTGATTTCACTCCCATAACACATGTTAAGACTCTCTTGGAGTTTATCTCAACAATATAACTATTGAATATTTTGTATAAGCACATGCTATTCTTTAAGGAGGTTAAATATGCACAGCCATATGACATTTTGAGAAAAGGAAGGAAATGAATGGAGATACTCAATATAATTAAAGAAAATTAATTAAAATAAATCTATGTGGGCCTTTGATAAAGCACTAAAATTATGAGTGAACCAAGGGCTTGTTAACTGATTAGAATTAATGATGTTTGTACTTGCTTAGTTTACATTCTCACCAGAAGGCATTATCTCATTTCAAGCCCCAGGTCAGATGCACGTATAAGCGGACACTGGAATGTATACAGACTGTCAGTGTTGATATGAAATGGAGAATAATGTAATGTTATGCAGAGATACAAAGATGCAGAGAGCTGAAATCACTCAACCTCATAAAAGTGTATCATAGGTGCTAAGATTTATATTTCTTAGTTTATATTCTATGTGAGTTGATTTAAGCAATGCCCTCTCTATTTTAATCACCACTAATTTTAATAACATATAATTCAATCTTAGTCCAGTCTACCTAGGACTGTGATATATATTTTTTGCCTTATATTAAAAAATATACTCCAAGCAAAATCTAAAATTCCCTTTCAAAGATGAAAGTATGCATTATGTAGAAATAAAGAGAAAGCTAAAAATCTTGCAGTAAACAAATAAGTAAATGAAAAATAATGTTTATCATAAGGCAATATAGGAGACATACAAAAGCTAATAACAACAATTTCACATGTTTGTGACACTCATGCTTTTTAATAAATATAAACTATTCAGCAGTCATAAAATCAAACATGTACTCAAATTTAATCACCCTTTACAAGAATACTTGTGTATTTCTGAGAAAGATTTTCCAGAAACATGCAAACTAATATCTGCAAATTAATATTGTATAGATTCCTGATATCTCTCTCTCTTTGTCACAAGATTATAAAAACTTGATTTCATAACCAACAAGGGATTATGCAGAGGATGAATTTAATCTGAGAGCTATCAGAGAGAACACTGTCTCTTTTGAATATGTCTTTATCTCTAATAATTTGAAATGTCCTCAAAGAAGTATATTTTGTTGGTATATTTTCAAGTACTAGGAGAGCTCCAAAGTGAGTGTACTAGGGACTTTTAGTAAAAGAAAAAGATAAAGAAAAAAATCTGAAAACATACAACAAAGGGAATTGTGAGTGGAGAGCAAAGCGTGACCTTTTGTCATGGCTCTAATGCCCCCAAATACTGCACTTTGAATAGCATTCTTCAGGGCCATTGCAAGTGCTCTATCTAGAGTGGAACAGGTCTAAATCATTGGCACATAAAGTTTCTTCCATAAGTGAATTTTCTGGTCACTAAGCAGGCAACCTTTAAGATCAGTCTAAGCAGGTTGTTTTCTTCAATATGCAGCGCACATTGGAAATGTGATGTTAGGAAGGCAAAGCTGGGGTTTATTTACTCAAGTGAAAAGAAAAGCAGAATTCACAGCAGAACTGATTCTTCCTCTTTATCATATCTTCTCTTTGTTGACGATGTTTCAAAGGCAGAAGCTATTAGTTTGTTCCTAAAAGCATCTTCTCTGATCTTTCTTTTCTTCTATTGTAGTTTCCTATTTTTTTCCCTTCTTTTAAACAGTCATCATGTAAACACAGTCTAGTCCTGTCTGTTTTTAACCTGACCGTTGGGGTTTTACCGAGTACATTTTCACGGATATTAAAGAAAGAAAAAGATTAATTTGCCAGTTAACTGTTTGGATAACATTAAGCCAAATTGATTCCTAGGACCTGTCTAAATAATGATGAAAAGAGAAGCATAACCTGAGAGTCATGCCTAGAGTTTAAAGTCTAGAAGGAAAAACTGATATTATTCATATAGCTAGTCAAGTAAATGCAACATTGAAAAGATAGCAAATGCCATGATTGAGAGATACTTGGCACCACACAATTATCTTTTAGGTCACTGGTGTACTCAGGGAGGACAAGGAAGTTTTCTCTTTGTAAATGGTGATTGGACTTGGGCGTGAATACAAAGGATGTTAATTTGAAGAATGGCGGCAGGAGACGCAGAAGTAACCACAAGTGCAAAGTCTCCATAGCAGGGGGGACCTGGAGTGAAAAGAGAAAGAAGGCTTGAGAACTCAGTAAATGCAAACTTTTGGAGAGGTTTTTGAGTTATGTTTAGAGAAATATCTTTTTTGTCCTAAAAGAATAAGTGAAGCCACGGAAGCCTTTTAATAAGGAAATTCCAACTGATATGTGTGTGTTTCAGAAAGATTTCTCTAGCTGCAGTGAGGATGAAAAATTGAAAACAGGGAAGAATTTCTATCATTTGATCGCTTAGAAACTATGAAATAGTCTCAGAAAAAGATAATGGTAGCTTGGCGTCCATTAGGTTATAAAGAAAGAGGGATATATATGGATTTGGAGAATTACTTTCATGTGTAACCACAGTATTGACATTTTGTTGATTTATGGCTAAAATTCACCTACTTATTTATTATCAGCATATCTTAATATGTGGCTAATATTTGTGTTCCCTTTAAGTGTATAATCTATATCTTAAACAAGATTATACATGATTTAAAGTCAAGGACAAAATACTTCACTGCACAGTGTTATAAGTAAACGATCCACAGGGCTCCATGTGTCAGGAAACAAGTAAATTCCCATAATATCCACATAAATACCAACCCAATCTGACTACGATATCATCAGGAAAATTCCCTCAGGATTACCAAATGGATTATCATCCCTAGACCTGTTCATATTCTAATCTGCCTCCAATTCTCATCACTTTCTAGCTCCTCAAAGTTTTCCACTATACCCTCTGGAATTCACAGTCTGTCATCAGCCTGTCATCTCCTATATCCTCAACCTCTTCTCTGAAATTTTCCAACTTTTCTAATTAAAACCTGTCTTTCCACTGAGCAAACTATCCTTTAACCGTATAGAGTCCCTTGCCATTGGTCCTGACATTGTGAAAGATGGCCTCTTTGTTCATCCAGATTATTGTTCTCCCTTTGTTTCTAAAATCCACATGGTTTAGAGATCATGACTTCAAATAATACTCAGTATTATTCTATTCTATCCCTGCTGCTTTAAGTACTATGTAAAAATAAATTTTGAATCATCTAGCCCCTTAGAAATATGACCTCCTCACATTTCTTCTTGCCCTCTGTCTTCCCTCTCCTTGGTGGTAATGTAGGCTTCTTCCTTACAGTTATCTTCCTTATAGTTAAAAGTGTTCCACTCAAAATATAATCTCTAAGGATTCCATTAAAAACTGTCTGGATGCCTTTGCGGTTCTTCATGAATTCTTTGCATAGACCAATGTCTATAAGAGTTTTACCAACATTTTCTTCTAGAACTCTTATAGTTTCATGCTTTAGGTTTAAGTCTGTTACACCATGAGTTGATTTCTGTGAGAGGTGGAAAGGTGCAGATCCTATTTCAGTCTTCTACATGTGTCTATCCAATTTTCCCAGCACCACTTACAGAATAAGGATTCTTTTCCCCAGAATTTATGAACAAGACCCCAAAGGCAATCACAGCAACAACAAAAATAAATAAATCGGACCTGATCAAATTTAAAAGCTTCTGCATAGCCAAGGAAACTATAATGAGAGCAAACAGACAACCTATAGAATGGGAGAAAATGTTTGCATGCTACACATCTGATAAAAGGCTGATAACTGGAATCTATATAGAACTCAGGAAAATCATCAAGAAAAAAATCAAACAACCCTATAAAAAAGTGGGCAAAAGACATAAACAGAAACTTTTTAAAAGGAGACAGAATAATGGCTTAAAAACATATAAAAAATGCTCAATGTCTCTAATCATCAGGGAAATGCAAATCAAAACCACAGTGAGATATCACTTATCTCCAGTGAGAATGGCCTTTATCAAAACATCCCAAAACAATAAATGTTGGTGTGGATGTGGAGACATAGGAACACTCTTACACTGCTGGTTGGACTGCAAACTAGTACAACCTCTGTGGAAAGTGATATGGAGATACCTCAAAGAGCAACAAGTAGACCTACAATTTGATCCAGCAATCCCATTACTGGGCATCTACTCAAAGGAAAAAAGATATCCTATAAAATAGACATCTTCAATTGAATGTTTATAGCAGCACAATTCACAATTGCAAAGATGTGGAAACAACCCAAGTGCCCATCAATACATGAGTGGATTAATAATATATGTTATATGTATACCATGGAGTTCTACTCAGTCACAAAAAACAATGGCGATCTAGCACCTCTTATATTGTTCTGGATAGAGCTGGAGCCCCTTCTACTAAGTGAAGTATCCCAAGAATGGAAAAATAAGCACCACATGTACTCACCATCAACACTTATGTGTACATATAGTAGTAACACTCATTGGGTGTCGAGCAGGTGGGAGGGAGAGGAGGGGATGGCTATATTCATACCTAATGGGTGTGGTGTGCACTGTCTGGGGGATGGATATGCTTGAATCTCTGACTTGTGTGGGGCAAAGGCAATATATGTAACCTACACATATACCCCCATAATATGCTGAAATAAAAAAAAATAGAAAAATAAAACTATCTGGCACATTCCCCTTCTTATCCCTTTTACTCCACTTGCAGTTTTCATCTATTTACTAAGTTTTCCAGAGTTCTACAGCCCCCTCAAAGCCTCACTTCTCTCCTCATCCAGCCTACATAGAATTATTATTATAATCACTCTTATTCCTTTTTATCTCTATTATTCTGGCCTGGAAAAACATTGATTTTCTGTCTAGTTTACAACTTCTCTAGGATAGCTAAACACAGCTGGAGAAAAATTCAAAAACTTGGTCACTCTTCTCACTTTAAATTCATGACCACCAACATCAAAGAGACACCAAGTCTATTTGATCCATCAATTCTATGATGTTTACCAAAGATACATTCACTCTTATACAAACTTCCCTCTCTCTTTAAACTTTAATTATCTACCCCCTCCCCTCAATCACAAATGATAAAGGTGCTATGTATTTTCAATGAGAAAATAGAAGTAATCATAAGAGGCTTTCCACTAGCCCTCTCCACAGATTACATCACTGTGTTTGTATTTTTAAGCATGCTCTCTGAAATTTCTTTTCTTAGAAAGGATGACTATCAATGTTGCACTTTTTCATTAATCACATCCTCCCCTTTCCTATTCAAGGGCATCCCAAGAGCAATTGTGTTTCTCTCTCCTTTATCATTAATGCTAATATTTCTATGAATTACTTATATTAACATATAAGCAGTATATAATACTTTCCTTCTTTGGGAAAAGCCTCTCTTATCTCAATATCCTTCTTTAGTTTTTGCTTCAATCTGTACTCTGCTTTATAGTTAATTTCTACATAATTATTTCTAAACCTATTACAACCAATTTCACTTCTCTCAGTTCCTCATGACTTCAAATGAATCATGGTTTTTCTCACCATTTAACTAAATTGTTCTTATCAAGCTCAACAGAATTTGCCACAACAGCAAATACATTGGACAATAATAATTTCTTTACTAATCCTTCCTTCTTAACTTCCCAACTACCTTAATAAAAAATCATCTTAGATTTTTGATATGCATCCACCAAGAAAATCTATTGATCTCCCAATTTTTGACACCTTATTAAATGGCTCTTTAATTCTTCCACTTGTACATGCAAAACCTTGGAGCCATTGTTCTCTCCTTCAATTTCTTATATCCATTTTTACAATAGCAGTAACAATAAAAAATACTTAGGCCTTTCTATATGCATGGTAAGGTATAAAATGAGGGACATGGAATATACCTTCATCATGGGGCTTATAATATGTTAAACTGCACATTTAAATTTCTAAGCTCTAAAGGAATTAGCCACCTAGATTAGTCATACCTATATATCTATCTGTAGAGAGATAGATAGCTTTATTGGAAAAAAAATGGCTCATGTAATTATGGACACTGACAAATACCAAGATCTTCAGTATACAAGCTGGAAACTCAGTAGAATCTGATGTAGTTTCCAGTCCAAGTCCAAAGGACTGAGAATGAAGAGCACTAATGGCATAGTTCCAGTACAAAAGCCAGCAGTTTCGAGACCCAGGAAAAGCCAATGTTTTGGTTTGTGTCCAAAAATCAATGTCCCAACTGGAAGGCAGTCAGGCAAGAGGAATTCCCTCTCCTGGGGAGGCTCAACCTTCACTCTATTCAAGCCTTCAGCTATTGGATGAGGCACATCCACATTGGGGAGGGCAATCCGCTTTACTCAGTCTATCAATTTAAATATTAAATTCATACAAAACACTCTCACAGAAAGAAACAAAATAATGTTTGACCAAATATCTGTATGCTTCATGGCCCATCAGTTGACACATAATCTTAACCATCACAATCTGTGCATTCATGTGTATACCATTACAAAGAGTTTGCTTATGTATTTCCTCTATACTTCTCCAACTCCACAAATTCCTAGTCTTAAAAAACTTAAAATTGATACAAGTTTTTCATTTCAAGACTAAATTTTAAATTTGTAAATTTTATTTAAAAATAACTTCAAACTTATAAAAGGTTGTAAAAATAAAACTATTTCAAGAAATAACTTTACATGCTTTATTCATATTCACCCATTGTGAAACATTTTGTCCCATTTGCTTTATCACTCATTTGCTTGAGAATTTTCTCTCTGTAAGTAGATTTATATTTATATTTATATAATTTTTGAAATATCTGATCATAAGTTGCATATGTGTTAGCCCTTTACCCATAAATATTTTCACGTGCATTTCCTAAGAATTTGAATATTCTTTTACATAACCACAGCATATCTAATTACTGTTATCTAAGTTATCATCCACATTCCAAATTTGTTGATTGATTTAACAATGTCCTTTAGAGCATTTCCAGCCCTTCAGTATGGTATCTAATTTTGGTTCATGTCTTATATTTCTTTTTAATTTGGAACATGTTCACAGCTTATTATTACTGTCATTTTGACATTGAAATTTTTGATGAAGACAGTGTCCCACCATTTAATTTTATAAATAGAGTATCTCTCATTTTCTGTTTGTCAGATGTTTTCTCATAATTAGATTGAGGTACTACATTCTTGATCAGAATACTACATAATCGTTTCTTCTCAGGATATCACATCTGGAAGCAAATAACATCCATCTGTCACTCACAGTTGATGCTAATTTTGATCACCTAGTCAGGATATTACACAATTTTTTCACCTTGTAAGTACTGTTTATTTTTCATTTTTTTCTTCCTTCCAACTAAATAAAAGTCTGTGGGGACACTGCAATATCTTCCTTCTCATTCAAGACTTCCTTGAAATTTATCATCCAGTTTTTACTGTGATGATTAAAAAATTATGTATTTTTTAATTTCCACATTCCCTCCATATTTGTAACTCTATTCTCATCATTCTACTATGAACAAGAGCCCTCAGTTCTGCTATATGTGTGTTTGTGTATAATATAAAAGTGGGAAATATATTTACATATATTTCAATTTATGTAACATATTCTAAATAAGTAGGGATAGATACTTGAGCTCTTATTCTTCAATGTCTTATAATTGATTTAGTTATTTGAGTCCTCAAATGGCCACTCTTTGTTTAGTGCATCCCATTTGAGCAAGGTAGCTCCTGTTTTCTCATGAATTGCCTCCATCCTTACTTTCTTGTACAAAAGATATTCTAGATTAATCTCATTCTTAACCTTCCCTAGCCCTGTAGTCAGCCTGTGTTCAAGAATCCATTTATCAATTTTATTAGGGATCAAGATTTCAGTACTAGGTGTCCTCATTTCCAGTGGGTATCTTTGCTTTTTTGCCCTTTCCTTGGACAGGGTTAGGAAATTAATGTATACATATACACATATACATACACAAACCTGCAAATATATATGCACATATGTACATGTACATGCATTCACCCATATATAATATATGCATAGGTTATAAACATGTGCACCTGTACATTTACATATTTTAGCTATCATCAGTTCACACAGATACTTGCAGTTCCAATCCATCCCATGTGTTTTTTATTGTTTTCCCCATATTTATTTATTTTGCACACTGAGAATTAAGAATCCCAGCTACCACAATCAGCACATTTATTCACTTGATTAACCCTATATTTCATGGAAATTGGTTTCAGAATTGAACTTCCATGTACCACTACCATAAATATTTCTACTACAAAGACATCAAGATTTCTTTGCACTTTGCTCGTTGATCCTCAGCTCACCCTACCACAGACTTAGGGTACATAATCAACTATTATATATGCGCTTATTCATCGGGACAATTTCCTTCCTTCCCTCCTTCCCTCCTTCCTTCCTTCCTTCCTTCTCTCTCTTAATCTCTCCTTTTTCTTTTTTTGTCCTTCTTTCTTTCTTCCCTCCCTCCCTTTCATCTTTTTTTCTTCTTCCCTCCCCCTTCCTTCTTATCCCTTCCTTCCTTCCTTTCTACTATCCTTCCTTCTTTCCTTTGTCTCTTCCTTCCTATTCCTTCCTCCCTTCCTACCTCCTATCCTTTCTTCATTCTTTTTTTCCTTCCTCCTTCCCTCCCTTCCTTTCCCCTATTTTTTTCTTTTCCTTCAGTGTGGTTAGGGTATTCATTTGAAATCTGTTTAGATTCATTTCTTTGTTTGCTTTCAGTTTGAGTTTTTTTCCTCCTTTTCCATTCTTACAAATTTAATTTGTTTTATAAGAACAATATTGTTTTTAAAAGTCAAAGTTGTATATACTTCAAGAAATGTCTTGTCAATCCCTCCTGTGTCCTTTCATCCCATCCGTTGTATGTACAAACTTTATTATAATCTGTCCTCACAGCATTTCTTTTTGTAATGATAAACAGATACGTGTCCATTTTCTTTTTTTTAGGTTTTCTCTTATAGGAAAGGTAACACACTATGTGTGTTCTCTTACATTTTGCTATTATCTCTAAATAATATCTCTTGAAAATCACTCCAAGTCAGTTTCATGTAGCTCTTTCTCAATTTTTGTAAAGCTGTATTAAAATGCACTTCAATTACCAAAACACTCTTCTTTTATGTCATTTCCATGTATATCCAATAATGACTCCAAATCAACACTTAAACCTGAGACCATCTTTTTGTGACACAAAAAAAAACATCCAAGAACAAATTCAAGTTTTGTTTGTGGTATCTTTGTAACTATTTTAGCTACCAAATAATTACTCTTTTTCTTTACTGCTCTATATTTGTCACCAAAGTTACATAACTTTATTCCATAAAATTGTTTTATTGTTACAGTCCTTTCTTCATCTGATGGCTAGCATCCATCCCAGTTCTCAACATTTTTACTTTGTATTATTTTCCTTGATACTACATTGCCTTTGAGATTCCCCTTCCACTTTGGTATAATTTGTATTTATGTATCTATCAATCTAAGACTTCCAGAATATGGTTTTCCTCATATTCATCTGTGTTAACCTACAGTTGCCCCTCACTATTTTTTTGAGATGTTAAATACCTCTTTCTAGCTGCTAAGAACCTTTCTATCTGGGCTTTTCCCAATTTATATCAATTATTATTTATAATTTCTCATATCTTGATCATATATTATGTGTTTACCTTGGCCTTTCTACATTTCATAAAGCTATTCCTTTAAATTGGGATGCTATCCTTATCTGATTATCAAAATGGATCATATTTAATGATTCTCTTGCAACTCCTCAGAACCACATTCCTTTGAAACTAAACTACATTCCTCATAATTTGCAAGATACTGTATTTTTATTAGAAAATAGTTTATGTATATTATGTTTGGTTTTATAACTTTATGAAATAAATAATATAAAAACAAAGAATAATTATTAATATTTATTAAACATTTCTTGAATATTTAAAATAAAAAATACCTTTTCAAAATACTGGTTTGAGTTCTGTTTTGTTGTAATATTTTAACACTGATTTTAATTTTGTATTTTCTTTATATTATTTTTATTTATTAGATATGATTGATACCAAAGTCATTCTAGTTCATTCCAAGCAAAAAAAAAAAAAAAAACCTGGATATTTAAGATTTTTTTTTTTTACAAATTACACTGAACTAATTATTAGTGTTGTCAATATGAAACTATTTTACAAGACTTACGGGCTTCTTTAAATCTATTTAGTCAATAGTATGTTAAATACTATGAATGAGAAATAAAAGCAACATAGCTATAAATTGGGCCATTTTTTTAATATTTCCATAAGCAACCATATTGCTTATGGTTGCTATTGAAGTAGCAGAGACTGGAATCTTTATCAAGGCTGTCAGTTTAAAATTCTTGTTCTGCAGCTGTCCATACACCCTTCTTCAGTAAATGCCAATGATTTGTTTGTTTGAATTAAGTTCTTCCAGCTTCAGTAACAATTGTCACTATGTAACAATGTTCTCATGAAACAAATTAAAAATATATCTGTATTTAAGGCCTCAAATGGTACCTGTTTGCCTCATACAGCCCCTTCAAACAAGGGGGCTCCTATTTCTTTATAACTTTCAAAGAGTCTAGAATACTATTTAGTCTATGGCATAGTGTATTTTTAAGGTCTTGGTTTATTTTCTCCATTAGTATTACTAATAATAGGTTTGGATTACTGACAAGTGTGTATAGTCTTTGCTCTATCCTAATAATTTAAAAATGTATACAATAAATTCTAAATGATCAATCAAGATAATAAATGATGTTGGAAATGATATGGCATTTATAGTGAGCCAAATGACAACCTAGGTCACTTTGGGAAAATCAGAGGAGAAAAATTTAGAGAAGTCTGAGGAACAGATTTTCATCCATGAATGCCAAGCTCAGAAGTGTGGGTCACAATGTAAACTTTCATATCTGATCTTTCAGATACAAAGTAGTGACTTCAAATAATTAATACGTCTATACGATTAGTAATAAATTTTGGTGGCAATAAATAAGTTAAGAATCAGTTGAAACAGGCATGAAATTAGGAATGCCTGGATTAGGCATTACAGTTGCAAACTTAGACTCTATCTTTAGTTTTTGCATTTATAGTAAAAGCACATTTTTGCTGCATTTGTAAAAGAGTATTAATCAAAACTCCTGTTCTTTTCAATGTAGTTATTTGTATCAGATGAACACTGAGACCTTAGTTTTATTACCTTAAAAAGGTCTTGACCACCAGATAAAATCCATTAAAGGAAAACTCCATTTATATTGATACCATTTTGCCTCTTCAAGACTAGTAAAGTGCAATAAATCTAAAATTCTCAGGACAGTAATTACAACTTCAGAGAAATTCTCAGACTGGATGAAGTAACCAAGTAACTTTTTATCATTTCTGGACTTCAAACAAAGGACAAAAAGTTAATTGACCAAAATGATAGAGTTTAGCTTTGGAACGAAAGCACATTAACCTCTAAAGTCAGTTTATCTCATTGAAAATAAATGATTTTAAATCTACATTTTCACTATAGAAATCACTTGTGGGAAAGAAATATCATTAAACCACAAATTATGGTTTAACAAAATTCATTAATAACAGTTAAGGAAATTTAATTTATAGTATCCACACAAATATGGCAGGCACACAAACGTGATTATGTTAGAACTCTTGGGACATCATTAGATATATATACTCATATATTTTTCAGGATCCATTCTAATCAGCAGAGCTCAGATTTATGAGACAACATATGATAAGTGGTAAGGAGACAGGGCTTGGGAAACTATGAGTCAATAATGTTTGCAACATATTAAGAACTATGGAAATAAATAGATTTTTTCAAACTGCATAGTTAAGTATATCTCTTTGAATAAGGAGTGGTTTTATTTAAAAGTATATTTCAATCTATCTAAAGCATATTAGCAAGTGAAAGGATGACTGTATTATGCACTCCATGTAGCGTTAACTTAAATAAAAATAATCTAAAGTACCGAGCTTTGCCTAATCAATGTATAACCCACACTCCAAGACTGTAGTTGGCTTAAGTTTTGATGTAAATATTGCATTTTATTATCTGAAAGTTATGGTCAACTCAAAGAAGCATAGGATAAGAAAAAAATTGTTTACCAAAGATTTGGGTCAGTCCTTTATTTTCATCACTGTCTAGCTGAGTGATCTTAAGTATGTCATTTAACCTGTATGAGCCTCAGTTATTAGTATGACAATAGTGTTCTATTTTATACGGCTACTAGGATGACTGCTAGGATGATTAAGTGTAATAATCTAGACATGAGCATTTGTAGATAATGAAACAGACCTGATGATATTGAATATTAAATAATTTGATTAATCACAGTTTCTGAACATTTTACTGAGCTCCTTAGGACAGAATCAGAGAAAAGCAATTCTAAATAGCATCAAAATCAGCTCCTTGATGTGAATTAAAGAATCCTTTGGTATCTTCCCCCATGGAACTTGATTTTTAGGTTAAGGTATTGAAAACTTTTGTTAAAATAATACATAAGTAAGGATATTCCACTAACCCTTGAGTTTAAATATATATTTTTAGGTCTTCCAAGAGAAAATCAGAGTCAGAGAAATAAGAGATCAATGGATTTTTGGTGGAACAAGTAAAGAGAATCGTGACAGTTCTAGAGCAGAATGTTTGCAGTGCCCTCATGATATTCCCGAAGCACCTGGGAGGAGTGCAGGTAAACAAGGGGGAGTATGGGCTAGTTTGGCTTCACTTATCTCGGCTTTTTTGTTAAATATGTTTGAGGAAAGATTCACTCAGGTAAAAATAATTTGAAAACGATAAAGGTAGAGGATGAGATGTGATCAGAATGGGAGTCATCAGGAAATCAGTGGGCTGAGGAAGAAACCACAAGAGAGAAGGGGTTTGATATGTTTGCTTACATCAAAATTTTCCTGGACCTAGGCTAATAGGAAACCCATATCCTATTCAGAGGAGAGACCTAAATGTTTTAGAGAGGCTTATCAAAATTTAGAGTGTAGAATAACAGTTGTGCCATCACTGCTCACACTCTTCTGTGGTGTTTTCTTCACTACCCACATCCATAGTTTGCATATCCCATCTGCTAATTCGCTAGTTAACATAGTGGCAGCAATCTTTAATAACGTCGCCAAAACAGAACTGGGTTATAATCCCTCACCTAGTGCCACGAAGCTATGTTGTGCTTTGTAGATATCGTGCAAAAGACCCTGACCAAGGGCACAAATGGGAGATGAAATCCAGTTGGCATTCAACTCACCAAGCTTTACTCCTTGACTCAGAAATTTGTCTTCATAGAGGAAGACATACTCTTTTCTAACTTATGAAAGGTCACCATATGGGCTGTTGGCAACACTGCCCTGTACAACAGTCCTTTTTCCACCACCCCCAAGCCTCACCCCATCAGTGCTGGAGAGACCAGCTCCCTTTTAACCCGTATTTACCTTTCTCATGGCATAACTGCCTGTAAATTCGGGGTAGCATTTTTTAACACATAATAACATAAGCATAATGGGTTGTTACATTTTCCACAGCTACGTACTATCCCTGAAAAATAGTACATAGTCATCTTTTGGAATATTATTGAATGAGTGCCCCATGTGGTAAAATTAACTCACATCATTCTCAATATAGAACTTCAAAGAGGTTGTGTGTTCTTATGAACTTTCGGACTCTTTTTTTTGCATGTGTGTTAACCATAAGATATTTCTCAACCATATAAATTCCATGAATCATATTAAAAAATATTTAATTCACACTAAATCCCAGCCTCAAATTAGGATGTGTTCTGCTTTGTTTTGCCTGTCTGGATTCTTTGAAAGCTGTGATGTTCTCCATTGACATAGATAATAAACGATAAAAGCTGTAAGAATGTGATTTAATCAATGTATCTGACTAAGCAAAATTAGAGGCCCTGTACTGGGGAAAGGAAGGGGGGTTTCTGCTATGTGACAGACTTTGTGTCCACTCACTATCATTCTATTTCACTTCAAATTTAACACGACTCTTTGAAAGAGATATTTCATTTCCATTTTACAAATGAGCTGAGTATCAGAAAACTTAAATGACTTGGTAAAAGTTACTTATCTTGTAAGTGCCAGAACTGAAAGTCCAGTGTTCGTATAAACTACTAATTTGGATGATATTTTGGTTACACTGACTATGCCTTCACAATGATGAAGTATTTTGTTTACTTGGGAATTTCAGCTAATTATCTCAGTACTTTTTCTACGTAATGAAAAATGACCAATTTGAGTGATTGTATTTTTCCCCAATTAAGTGATTTTTTTTTCCACTTAACTGAACATATTGACATCACTTTTGCATAGCCTAGAGCCCGCCTCTCATTTCCCATTGAAGACAGTACATGACAAGACACATTCACACACAGGCCAAGGACAATTTTCATTATCAGTCACCATCACACATGTATATACTTCCTTTAATGAAAATGATTATTTTTGCTAGCTTTGCTCATGCAGAAAACCTGAGTTTGCATTGTTTAAAAATGCATTTGCTTCAAACACTTTTTTAACTATTATTATTTTTTTTGATATTTTTTGTTCCACTAGATGATTCTCAGCAATCTAATATCCACTTTCTCAGAAAAATCTATTCAATATGAAATCATGCCCAGAATATACATTTAAAACAATATTGAAGTATTCCAGATGATAAAAATATAACAATCAGTTATGTATAGGGCTTTTATATGTGTGTAATAGGATACACAAAGAAAGATAATAGTGAAAATTTAAACTCTCTTCAGAAATTGTATGGAAATTTTTCATATATTTATGAAAAGTGTGTGTGTGTGTGTGTGTGTGTGTGTGTGTGTGTATGTTTGGTTTTGTTTTTGTTCCAATAGAGCCAGAATCAAATTGCAACCTTGCTTAGAAGTAAGAACTTTTCTTCTTCAGAAACAGTAAACAGGATTTTATATACACATCTTGAAAATATTCAAAAGCATGCTATTTTTACCAAAGGTGGTTTTGAGCAAGTATTTTAATTATGAGCAAATCCTGATTTCAAGCAGACGTGGTAAAATAGGTTTAACTAGTAATTCAATTAAATGTCAACTCACCCCAATAATTTGTGTTGTATTTTTTAAACATAATTATTTCTGCAATTACATAAGAATATAGGAAGTTAATTTTTAGATATGCATTTAAATCAATTTTAGCATGTTTGTGGGAAAAAGGATGTTATGCTTGCTATAATTTTTTTAAAAGATGACTATTTGTAGAAATAGATCTAAACATAGGTTTAAGTATAGGTATAGACATATAAATACAAATACAGATATAGATATCATCAATGATTCCACGAGTGTTGCAATTAACTGAAATCTTTTGTCATGACTTTATGATCTGAAGGTATTTTACATATATTTTTCCACTTAAAAGAGCAATAAGGATAGATGAGACATATTCTCTGCAATTAAGAAGATGATAACCTGTTAGAAGAAAATGATAAATATACAAATACCATAATTCAAGAAAGACAAATAACTACAATAATAAATGTGGGAAGTATTAATACTATAGTACACCACAATAAAATAAATCAACACTTTAATACTTCTCCGTATTGTGAGGTAGGTTATGTGTTTTAGCTGCAAGTTTTCCACCAAGTAAATGATGACCTTGTAGAATCATTGAACCATTTGGTACTGTTTTCTTGTTCAAAAAAAATAGTGAGTTGGTCCTAGGTTCCTCTCAGCTTCTACATTTGATGAAAAAATTGCCATGGCAACTGGATAGCGCTTTTATAAAAAACATGCCCTTTGATGAAAAAAATAAATTCTAAATAAAAGAAAAGTATATAACACACACATGGAATTTCTAGAGATAAAGACCAAACCAAACTAAATAAAACTAAGAAACATCAAGAAAAATAATGGGACCAAAAAACGTTTTCTTTAAGAAAAGCTTATTTTTCAGTTCAATTAGAGCAGTTTTCTGTAGTTTTGTGATAAGCAGTAGGGAAAGTGTTGGAGATACTTGTAGAAATCTTGAATGTTATGTTTATAGTTAATTTGATAAGGTAGGGGGCGGTCATTGAATTCATTTGAGTATGACCAGAGCTGTTCTGGCAGATTAGTAAGAAGGAGGAAGAGCCTACAAAATAGTATAATGAGAAAGCCATGCCAGTAATTCAGGATCAAATTAATGAGGATCTAAACAGACATGACAAAAATGAGAATAGAATAGAGGAGAAGGGAACAGATTAAATGAAACAAAACATATAGGATTTTTGTAAAGGGATACCAATAAAGAAAAGGATAAAATTTTAAAATTCACATGTGAATACCTGGATAAATTTTTGTGTCATTTAAAGAAGAAAATATTAAGGAACTTATCTTTGGGAGAACAGACTAAAAACAAAATAAAACCTCATATAATCTAAGGACTAGGAGAAAGCTTAAAAATCAGCTAGGGCAATTTATTTATTCCATATATTAAGAAACCAAGGCTCAGAGAAGTGATTTGTCTAATCCACGGGAATAATAGAGAATAAAATTTTGAAACCTGCTGAGTTTGAGGGACCAGTAAAGAAGCAGGTGGAAATATCCAATAAGGCAGTAGAATACAACTGAAGATAGCAATAAAAATATAGTTTACTGTCAGATAAAATGATCTTTTCACTATAATAATAACTTGGAAAGAAACCTACAGAAAAGCAACTTGCTAATAATGTGACAGGAATTGAAAGTATATTGTATTACAATTTTAGGAAAACTAGTATTCTTATGACATCTTCAGAGTACATATTGAAAGAAAAATTGGAAAAAAAATTCTTAAAGCTCATAAAATTTTTCATGCTGCTCTGCTATACTGAGATTAATTACAAGTCACACAAGTTAAACTGTACAAAATATTTTACAGAATATAGGGAAAGTTTCACATGGCCTAAATAAAGTAGGGGGCTATAAATGTGATACAATACACTCTACTAGATGAATTTCTGAATAATTTCTATTAGAAAGTAATTTTTCCCCATTTCAGCTTCCCCAAGAAAATAAGATAAAATTGATTTCCTAAGCCATCATTTCAGAGAATGATATAATTATCTCACTTTAAAATTGAAAAAAGAATATTAAAGCAGTGAGGCTGTTATTGGCTTTCATGTTTCAGAAAATTTTCCATACATTTGCATACTATAATTAATTCAAAACAAATTAAAAGGGACAAATGAAATCAATTTAGAAATACTAAAATTTGTCTCCACCATAATCAAAGAGTTCTAATTTTCACAGTTATATTTTTGAATTTGCTTAAGTATTGTCACTTCTTATGTTTTAATAAAGATGCACACTGTCTAGGCCATGGATACTTTTGAAGCTCTGACTCACGGGGCTGAGGGGCCAAGGGCAATATACGTAACCTAAACTTTTGTACCCCCACAATTTGCTGAAATAATAATAAAAAAAGAAAAAAAATCAAGCTAGATCACCTGAAAAAAAATAATTATGTCACTTAATTTCATTTATTTATAATATATGTCATATAAATTAATTTGCAAATATTATTTGCTTGACAAAAATTATGGCAGACTTGGAATCTATAGTATGGCACTCAATGTAAAATAAATGAATTTTCTCCAAGTTATAATGGTACTCAATGTAAAATAAATAGATTTTCTCCAAGTTATACTTCTAGAAACAAAAAATTAAATATTCTATTTCTTAAATATTCAGAAAAATATACATTTCACATTTAATGACTCCTAGTTTCCATAAACTTGCAACATTATGATGAAGTTCAGGACATGCTATCCTAAAATATGGCAACTTGGCATTTGAGGAAAGAGCAGAAACAAGATCACACTTTAACTTTCAACCTCCCCTCCTCTGAAGCAGGTCATAAAACCTAGGAAAGATTCTCTGATATTCCCCTAAAGCAAGTCATAAGACTTTCATTTGAGAGGTGGCCTCTCTCCCTATAGAGGAAAGGAACATCCTTAACCTCTGAAGACACAGGGACACAGAAAAGGATCTGAACAAACAGACCTTGCTAAGTTACCCCCGGTCATAATCATTAGGTCATACCCTTTTGTCCTCCAGTTATATTTCTCTGTGACTGACCACACTTAAACTTAAAAATGCACATATTTACCTGTTTATTTGGGTCTACATTTCTAAAAACTCCCATGTTATATAAAACTTATATAAATTAATTTGTACACTTTTCTCTTGTTAATCCATCTTTTGTTACAGGAATCTCAGCCATAAACCTAGAGATGGGTAAGGAAATATATTTCTTTTCCCCTACAATTTCAAATAGATTATCCTACCATGGAGGTATCTAGATATACATATGTTGTGTGGAGACAACCACTTGGCCAACTAGAAATCTTTGATTTTTGATGATCATCTCGAAATCTAAAATATTAATAAAATAAACAAAATGAGAGAGGGAAAGAAGTGATGAAGAGGAGGAAGGAGCAGGAGGAGGAGGAGGAGGAGGAGGATCTAATTAAAGAAACAGGAAGGAAACAAGAGGGGAAAAGGAGAGGGAAAGAGAGGCAGGAGGGCAGAAGGAAGGAAAAAAGAAGTCATGAAATCTGATTTTTTCCCCCACTTGATAGACAAAGTGAAGATAAAGTTCAATATTTAACTAACGTATATTTGCAAACATACTGAAAGCCTGAGAGGGGATGCTTCACTCTGCCTACATTCTATACCTAGAATTAGAAACACGGCTCCTCTAAACATAATAGACGCTGGAGAAGGAAAGCAGGTTTGGAGAGTGAAAACATGCATTGTCTCTGTGGCAGAAACTTCTTGATTTTCCAGGGTAATACCTTCTTTACACCCATAAGGTAGTTAATTCCTCTTCCAAGAACCTAATCTATATCTACTATTTTTGTGCTTTGATCATGGATAGCTATCAAGAAATTATTTTATAAAATTATGTGCTAAGTAGATCCTCTTCCAAAATATTTGCTGTTTATTAGACAAGGAAAGCATCTCTGACTTAAATAACAAATGTAAATGAATTGATAGATGGTGGAATCTGAGAAAGTCCTCCACGTATTAAATCGACACCCACCTACTTTGTCTTCTGACAAGGCTAGTTATGTTATCAAAGACTATATTAGATAATTGCTCCAAAGTACCATGAAAAAATAAAATATGCACATGAATAGAGTCATAATATAAGATAAATAAAAGTAATCTATCACAGCCAGTGTTTAACATATACAGTGTTCAACATTTTTTATTTAGAAAAAGAATCATGGAGGACTATGTCAGTTTTTCCCCTTTAATTCTTTAGAATTGATAATAGTTTTATATGTTTTAGCTTTATATTCATTTATTTACTTAAATTAGAACTCATTTTCCCCAAGTTACTTTCTGTTTACTGTAAAATAAGTTTATTGGTGGTAACATCATGTAATTTATTCCCGAAATTTGATGTTGCAAATTTTAGGGTCTTTGAGCTATGCAGGATCCTTGTATGTAACTGGCATAAACCCCATTATTTGAGCTCTCTTAATCACTTTTGTGATTTCTTTCTGTTGCTTCCCACAAATACCTGTTATGTTCCTTCCATAAATGCATCCAGGGAATGAAGAAATAAACTGGGACAAAAGCTGTACATTCTTATAATATACACGTTTTCCTCACAAGATACATTTCTTAAGAGGCTCCTTGTATGGATTTTCCATTGGAACAGGAAGGTCCTCATTGCTGGTCACCTGTTTAGTGAACCTCTGCTCACAGCACTGCGTGAGTGCCCGGATGTGCGAAACAGAGAGCAGCCCTTACCAAGTGTGCCAGCTTTTTCCTCTCTAGACCACTGCAAACAGCAACCACAGCTGCCATGATTCCTTCCTTATTCCTCCTCGTCCTTTCTTTCCAAATTGTTCGGAATGGTCCCTTCTGGGACTCTTCCCTGTTGGTGCCAAATTAGTTTGTTAATAATTTAACTAAGATATAATTGATAAACAAAAAGCTATACAGATTAAATGTATATAATTTGATGAGTTTGAACATGTGCATACACCCATGAAATAATCACCATCATAAAGGTAATAAACATATTAATCGCTTCCAAAGTTTCCTGTGCCCTATGGTTAAAATTATTTTTGGCTGTTGAGGGCTCTTTTCTATTCCTTATAACTTTGATTTAGCTAGATAAAATCATACAACTGGCTACTAACTTTAGCACAAATGTCAGATCCACCAATGATTGTTATCAAAATAGATTGATTTTGAAGGCAATTCCCCTAAGAGAATACTTTAAATCAAAATCTTCTTGGGAAACTTAAGACACATTGTAACTATCAAATAATATAACCAGAGATACTGCTATGTATCCGATGATAGTAACCCTAAATAATTTCTTATTGAGAGAGTTTACATATTTTGTAATTCCACATAGAAAATATAACATATCATTTACAGTAAAATATTTAATACTTAATGAATATTTATAATCTCATAAACAAATAGTAAAAAGTCCAAGTATAATTAGAAGAAAACAAATATGCTATACTCCTTTGTGCTATATCTGTTTGCCTAATTTTAAGTTAAAAATGGGCTAAGGTACAACCTTAAATTATTTATAGGCATCTGAAATTTGATATTAACACAAGAATACTCAACAATAAAAAATACTCATAGTCTAGAAAAAATAAAGGTACTTTCTCCAATGTCTACATGAGTTTTAAGTTTGTTTAGATATTGATACTTCATTCTGTCATTTTTCGTATCACACATCCAGATTTTATTTTTAATGAAATCAAACCTATTGGTTTCTGTGCAAGTAATTACATATATTATGTAGATTGGGATAATTAATCAGCTTCTATTGTCAACATCTCATTAAAATTTAAGAGCATCTGTATTTTACATTAATAAATATTATACACTATTGGAAATCTATGGTATAAATATGAGCTTCTGGTCTGAAATCTTTGCTACTTGCTAACGCTACACTTTCTACAGCCCTGTAAACTATTTATAAACATCTACACTATCTACTTATTTCATTTAAAAAATATTTATTTGGCACTAGGTACCGTACTGTGTTAAGGGGCACACATTTCAAATAGAAAAGTTGTTCCTAATTGATTCAATGATATCATTTCCCCTTTTTATTTTTCATTCCTAGTATATTCTTTGTGTTCTCTGAATAAATGCAGACAATCCTTTAAATGTAGTTCTCATAGTATATGCGCAAAATTATTTTTTCCTATTTTTAAATTTATCATTTATTCAAACATTTATTAAATATTTGCAATATAGCAAAGTGTTCTATTACCATGAGATATAAAATGACAAAAATGACAATGTCCCAGTCCTGGAAAATAGGACTAGAAGGGGAGATCTCATCACATGTATATAATAATTTTAATATCATAATTATATGTCATGTTAATAAATTATTACTGGGGAGTGAAGTAAGTGAAAATATATATATATTCATATCACAGATGAAATAGAGATTGATTAATTTTATCTGGGGTAGTTCACGGAACATTTCATAATAGTAATAAAATTCAGCAGAGTCTTGCAGGTTAAATCTAAACTATCTAGTCTTAAAGGTGGCAGAATATTTTAAAAAGAGAAAGAAGCATTTCACTATTTCAAAGTGGATAGTAGCTGGAAATGACTCTAACACGTATGGTGAAACAAAATCATGAGATACCATTTTTGTTATGCTAATAACTTGAGCATTGAGGAAGGGTTTTGAGCAAATTATTGACATAACAAAATTTTATTTTATTTATTTTTTTAAAGCTTATTTTAATGAGAATTACTTAAAGTGATTATAAAATAACTTGACATACATACAATCCCATTACTCAGTTATTTGAACATTTCTCCTGGTAATACATAATTATCTACCTAACATCATGTTCAGAATCACTAATAAAATTTCTCTCTGGTTAGTAGCAACAAAAGCACAAATAATGTAACCTTGATGGGAACAAAATTTGTTGTTGGCTAGTCTTAAACTGTGATATTCATGTGTCCCTGAGATCAAAATCTAAGAAACAAAACTTTCATTTATATTGCATTTACATTGAATATATTTTCCATTTTAATTTTGGTATTATGAGATATAATCCTAATGAGCAGATTAAATAACATTGTATTTAATGGCAAATAACAGAAATCAGATGGATATACAGATCATACTTTAGGGGTCTGTTCTGATCATAAGCTGTTTTCAGCAATTTTCTCCATCTACCATAACTCCCCCATCATTTTTTCAGAGAGACTAAAATATCAAGATATTTAATGATAAAATACAACTACTAATGATAAGATACTATCACAAATTTGATTTTAGAAATGACTCTTACTATCTGAATGCAGAGGATGAATTGTAGGAAAGTGATACTATTATACTTCTGGTTGTAATAATGTATTAAATCCCATTGACCCTAATCTACCTCTAAATTTCCTTTTTAAGTGATATTTATCACTTTCTCACATATGTTGTAATTTATCTGTTTATTATTTGTATTGATTCCCTACTCAAATGTAAGCTTCAAAGAGCTCAGATCTTGGTATATTTTGTTCACTGATGTTTTGTAAGCCCCTAGGGAAGTAGTTGGCCTAGTATGAGCCATCTGTTAATATTTGCTCTATAAATAAAATGTGTGAATTGTGCTATTAGCTATTAATTTATTTTTATTTATTTTATACCCAGTCCCTTGAAAAATTTTCTTAATGGTCACGATGTCTTTTTATAGGTTTTTAGATTTTTTAGGTATTTAAGCATACAATCATCAAAAGGAGATAATTTTCTTTGATATGCCAATATATGTAGAAATTTTTTTCTTGGCTTGAACTGAATGCATTCAGTTGTACATCCCAAATGGAGACAAAGAGCAATAGTCAACATCCTTGCAATTTTCCTGGGTTTAAAAAAAAATAGATAGCATTCAAAAGTTTTAAATTCTGGTGAGGAGGAAAAGATACACAAAATTGACAGCCTTCTTGCTAGATTGACAAGAACTACAAAGGAAAGGACTCTAATAAGCTCAATTAGAAATGAAAAAGGAGAGTCACCACAGACATCACAGAAATACAAAACATTATCTTTGACTACTATAAAAATCTACATGCCCCAAAACTACATAATGTGGAGGAAATGGACAGATTCTCAGAAACACACAAATTCCCTAGGCTTAATCAGGAAGAAATAGAATTCCTGAACAGAGCAATATCAAGCACAGAAATTGAAGCAGAAATCAAAAATCTTCCAACAAAAAAAGTCCCTGATCAGATGGGTTTACACCTGAATTTTACCAAATTTACAAAGAAGAACTCATACCTCTACTGCAGAAATTATTCCACAAGATTGAGAAGGATGGTATCCTCCTGAACTCATTCTATGAAGCCAATATCACCTCGATACCAAAGCCAGGAAAGGACACAACAGAAAAAAAAGAAAACTACAGACCAATATCCCTTATGAATATAGATGCAAAAATCCTCAACAAAATCTTAGCAAACTGAATCCAACAGCACATCAAAAAAAATAATTCATCATGACCAGGTGGGCTTTATCTCAGACACGCAAGGATGGGTCAACATATGCGAATCTATAAATATAATACACCACATAAATAAAAGCGAGAACAAAGTCCATATGATTCTCTCAATAGACACAGAAAAAACATTTGACAAAATCCAGCACACTTTTACGATAAAAACTCTTAACAAAATAGGCATAGATGGGTCATACCTAAAAATTATTAAAGCCATATCTGATAAACCCACAACCAGTATCATACTGAATGGGGAAAAATTGAAAGCATTCCTGCTTAGAACTGGAACCAGACAAGGTTACCCACTATCTCTACTTCTATTCAACATAGTGCTGGAAGTCCTTGCCAGAGTAGTTAGACAAGAGAGGGAACTTAAAGGTGTCCAAATGGGGGCAGAAGGGATCACACTCTCACACTTTGCTGAAAATATGATATTATACCTAGAAAATCCCAAGGATTCAACCAAGAGATTCCTGGAATTGATAAATGAGTTCAGTAAGGTCTCAGGATACAAAATCAATGCACACAAGTCAGTGGCATTCATATATGCCAATAACAGTCAAACCAAAAATTAAATCAAAGATGCAACACCTTTCACAGTAGCATCAAAGAAAATTAAATATTTGGGAATTTATTTAATGAAGGAGGTGAGAGACCTATATAGGGAGAACTGAAACACTGAGAAAAGAAATTTGTAGAAGATGTAAACAGATGGAAAACCTTACTATGCTCATGGATTGGCGGAATCTGGTAATTTTAAAGAATAGCAAAGAAATTAGTGTGGCAGAAGCAGAATAAATCATGGATATGGTTTATCCATGAATATGACTGGAATATATTTGTCTCTCGTGTACTCTTCTGTATTTTCTATTTTTCTCTGTATTTTTGTTTAGATATCTTCTATTAATCTTCTATGATATCTGCATTCTCTTACATCTCTAACTTTATCTCTTTATTTTAGCATGACATCCTAAATCTTCACTTGTTTTTTGGTCTTCCAGAACTGACGTTCTGCATCTGCTTTACCTGGAATTGGTAAGTGCTTTGCTTTCAAAACAGTGAACACAGCTTAGTGACAAGAAGATTTTACTTCTTTGGAATCTTAGATTATCTGTTCTCTCTTATTTCCAGATATTTTTGATGCCCCTAAATATTTTTTTTAAAAGGTTTGCCTGTTTTTTTCTAGTTGTTCATGTGGGTGCATTGGTCTGCCCTCAAATATTCTGATATAAAATTTTGATATATCTAACTCAGCTGATCAATTTGAACCAGCAAGAATAGTAGCAAGGCAATCAGTTAGAAGATAATTTCAGTATTTCAAGTAAGAGGTTATGATGATATCAATCTATTCCAACTTTGCAGAAGTAGAGATATTAAAGAATCATCAGAATTTGAAAGCAGGATCAATGAAATTTTCTGATAGATTTGATGAGGTGAAAGAAAGAAATGGTGGATGATTGCAAACTTTTGGTTTAGTCAAACCTGAGAAAATTCACAGCACTGTAATTCACTGGCTTTGGGGACATTAATGAATAAGAAGTTGGAGACAAATGTAGAGTTTGGGGGATTATATGCCTACTAGCAATCCAAGGGGGGGTTATTGTATAGGCAGTTGTATATATAAGTCTGGAATTCAGTGGCAAGATTTAGATCTGGAGTAATCCTATATAGATGATATTTAAAGCTATGAGACTGGATAAAATTATCCAAGGAGTAAATATAGGTAGCAAGGGTAGCAGGATCTAGAGCTACAAAGGAAAACACTTTAAATTTAGAAGAGGATAAAAGAAGGCTCTAACAAAAGAGATTAAGTTGAATATTCATAACGTACAAGGAAAATCAGGGGAGAATGGGAATCCAAAAGCCAAATGAAGAGAGTGTTTTAAAATGGAGGGAGTGATTTATTGTATCAAATGTTGCTGTGACTTTAATTAAAATGAAGAATAAATATTAAGCAATATTGAGATCATAGGTGATTCACTGGTATGTTATTAGTAACTGAAGGCTGCCTCTAGACTGAGTTGGGTGTAGAGAATGTCAAAAGAGGAAGTGAGGAGGTACTTAGAGGAGTTTTACTCTAAAGGTGAGCAGAGAAATGTGACTACTAGAAAATGACTGAATTAAAGAGAGGGATTATTTTGTTAGTTGGAAAATAATAACATCATGTTTCTTTACCGTTGGAACTAATGCCATGTAGAAATAAAATTTGATGATGTAGGAAGATAAGATCATAATTGAAAAAGTTTTCAAAGCAAGTGGCCCTTAAGTAGGGACATGGTCAGTTTATACACTATAATGGGAAAATAGCTAAGCACATATGGTACAGTTGCACATGGTTGAGAGATTACTAGCAAAGGATGAGAAAGTTCCCTGGTAATGTATTTGTTCAATGAAATAAGTAGCAAGGTTATTGATAATTGAAATAGGGGAAACTGTTGAAAGTTTTTGAAGAGTGTATAAACTAAAAAATAGTTATCTAAAGGAGTAGAGTTAAAGGCTTAGTAAAATATAATTAGATTGCTTTTGATGCTAAGGTTCCATATGAGATGCTTAGTCATGAATTCAACATGAGATTAGTCAACATGACTTATGCTTTTTCTAGTCACAATTTGAGGGTGTAATGAATTATGTTAATAGATTTTAAACCACCTTTGCACTCTTGGAATAAAATCTACTAAGTTTTTGTGACAGAAAATAATTTCATAGTTATCTATTCTCACTTCTTTCTTTTTGGTAATAGAATCCACACTATTAAAGCTGTGAAATTGGCCATCTGGCCAAACACTATGTTCTTTTTATCCCTCCCTCAGCCATGTTTTTATGACAGAATACGGATTAATGGACAATGAATAGAATAGTATGTTCAATTTTTATTTGATTTCATTAAAACCCATGCCTTTTCTCCTCAGTTTTTCTTTTCCCTTTTCTGTTAGTTAGGTAGATAGTTAGGTTCTCTGACTCTTCTGGGGACATGGGTTCCCTGCTTTGATGCTGTCTGGAGCAATTGCTCCACCTGGGAAGAAGGATAATGGCGGGCACTCCATTTTGGTGTTGATCCACCCTTAGTTCTATCCTGAGCAACTGCTACACCTGGGAAAGGAGGGCATGTTTTATCAATCTGGGAATTACCCTGCCCAGGCATACTAGGAGTTAGAAGTAATCTAGAGTAACCTAAGGGTAATTATTATGCCATTAGCTTGAACCTGCACTGTGGTTCACTTCCCCAGGTGGGCTTTCTTAGAGGGAGCTCATATATATGCAGATGGAATTTTGAGAACACCTGTTGATCTTCTGATAACAACCCACACTTGCAGAGAGCCCTCCTCCAGACTGGGCTAATAAAAGGAAACAATCCGAGAACTTGATGAGAGAGTGGGTTGGTCAGTCAGTCAGTCAGTTTCTCTCCACTCTCGGAGACAGATCCGTTTTGTGCTACAGTAAAGAGTTGCTCCTGTGAAACTGCTTCCTGCCTGAGGTCACTCCATCTCATTGGCCCTGCGGGTGACTTTTCCAAGCAAGGAGTCAAAGGACCAGGTTGATAGTCTGGACTTGACACTTTGGTGTGTCCGGTCATTCTTTGGCCAAGAGCACACCAAGAACTGAGGGCAGACTGTCACCCTGACAGGCTGGAAATAAAAATAGATGGTAAACACTGAAAGCCATGTAGTATACTATGGAGGGCATAACTGTCCTCCTAGCCTGTGTCACTAGAGGACCTACCTGAACTATATAATTTATTTAATTAAAGAGAAATAAACACTTTTTGTTTTTGAGCTAGTGTATTTGGGCTCTCGTATAGAAACTTATTTTAATAATATAATAGAATATTATCTTTATAAATTGTTTGTTCATATTTTATTTAAATATTTGTTTTTATAGGCATAAGCAAAATATAATTGTTTTCTTGTTTAGTAGTATTATCAGTTTGGCTAATAAAGTTATATATTGGTTTTCAAATATTGAATGGAAATTTATGCCTATTTTTCTATTCTGGATCATTGAAATAATGTTGAATTATTTGCTCTTTACTAGATAGTATGAACTCAGCTTTGAAAATATCTATTCTAAGTGCTTATTTTAGAAGATTGACTTTAAATATTTTTACTTTTAAATCTATTTAGCCAATTTAAGGGCATTAGCATGTTGGTTCACATTTAGTAATTTATATTTTGCTAAGATAGCAAAAATTTCCTTTAGGTTTTTTAATTTGTTACCATAATGTTTAAACTTTTTTTATTATTATCATTGACCCTCCTTATATTTTTTTCTAATTTATATTTTTGGCTTTCTCTCTATTTTTAATCTTGTTGACCCATTCAATCAACAAATCAGAATTTGAGTTTATTTTCCCCATTTCATTAATATCTGATATTTAACTCCTATTTCCTTTTAAAATGTATTCCATATCTTTTCTAATTTTTAAGCAAATAATTTTAATTTGACTTTATACGTTTCTAAATTTTAAAGGAAATAAATTTCTGTAGTAATTTATCATACTCCTCCTCAAATACCACCTATTTGTGTCTTATGCTGATTCTTCATCTCTCCTCTATTGGTAATCTTTACATACTCTGTTATTAATATTACATGCATTAGTAATAACTAACTCTTATCATGTAGCTATTTAGCTACTCTGTAACACTCAGTTGCCTAGAAGAATAATCAGTGATTGTCAGAAATAATGTCTGTATGTCATCACATTTTTCCAAGGGGCCAGTTTTTTGCAGTTTCCAAAACGTGTTCGGATCCTCAACTGATTAGTTTATCATTATTTTCAAAGGATAAAACTTTCCTGGGCTAAATTTCACTGTTGAGATGGACCAACACCACCTAGGTTGTAGCAGTGTTTGACTTGACAGAGAGAGGTAGAGCAGTAGAATTAGAGAGCAAGAATGAATGAGAATGAATGTGTAAGTGGCTTCCTCTACTGGTGAACAGTATACTTAACCTATCACCATTGGTCACTATATCTATGACCATCTACAATCACCTAAGTGGCTATAAAATATTTTCCTATGAAAAATCTGTAAGGACATTCAGATCCTCTGTGTAAATCACTATTTTTAAAAGTATATGTTAAAACATTTTAAAGACTAGATTAAATCTAGTTCTAATGCCATAATAGCTAATGCCTTTGAAATTGGGCAATCTAGACATATTTTTGTAAGTGGATTTAGACATAAACTAGAGAGATCATAATCAAATATTTCTATTATTCAATCAGGCAGTGTTTCCATCAGGAAGAAAGAAAATTAAACTTCAATAAAATTACACAGTTATATTGATGATACATGTAAATTTGTAGATAAGAAACATCTAAGTATCCATTCAAGAAACAATAGGTTTAGAACATGGGAACATAAAATTCATTTTGAATGATTATTAATAAATATAGGAAAAATCATTTTAAATTACTAAGAGCATAGATTTTATTAAATTAAAATATAAATACTGTTAAAAGTTCAATGTAAATAAGACAACTATTTTGAAATCCTATTCCCTTCCTAAAGTGTTATTATTTAGAATTTTTTATCATTTCAAAATATACATTTAAATGAATACAATATTATTTTCAATATCTGTAACAAACATGTAAGACAACACTGATAATTATATACTCTAAGGTTCCTAGAAAAATCTTGAAACCTTTCTTCCAATTTGTAATTTGAATCTTTCTTTGTTTTGCATATGTAGAGAAGCATATAGGGAAGCAAAAATACTCAGAAATTCTTTTAAAAATTTATATTAATCTATTGTATTCATAGGGCTATAGATTTCTAATACTACTGTATATCTATTGGTGCTTTTTTCTTGGAAGGCCAGTAAACATTTCTCAAATAAATTTAATAGGATCTTATATGATCGCTGAGTTGTCACTAGTTAAATGAAGATTGCTAATCTGCCTTTACTAATATTATGATACAATGTTTCTTTTCCTATTTTGCTCACTGAAGAATAAAACATGAATATTTCCTTTGAGAATCTTTTTAAGAAGTTTGTCTCCCAGATTACTTGATAAAATCATCTGAGAGCATAATATATTCTACGAATGCTTAATAGGATTTTACAGTAAATTGTTTTTCCCAGAGTGTTAAAAATGAAAATTATAATATCCCTTGGATGTGATAGGAAAATGAGAATTTCTTATTGAATTGATGTTGTGGGAATAACACAGACATATTATGCTCTTAGGAGATAATGTATTCAATGTGTGTTTGGGTTTATTATTGTTTAAAAAATAAAGTTTAAATTTATATACTCAATGTCTTTATTATTTTAAACTATTATTTTCTGCCTAATTTCTGGAAGCCTATATTTAAAGAAACTAAAAGGGGTGGGGAACCTGTGGCCTCGGGGCCATATATGGCCGTTTGGATCCTTGAGTGCAGCCTTTTGACTGAATCCACATTTTACAGAACAAATCTTTTGATAAAGGCATTTGTTCTGTGAAGTTTGGATTTTGTCAAGGGCCCACACCTGGGGATCTGGGCCCACGTTCAACATTCTTTTTCCATTTTGAATGTTCAGATATCAAATTATGTTTTAAAACTCTATTGAAGTCCCACCAACAGTGTATAAGTGTTCCTTTCTCTCTGCATCTACACCAGCATCTGTTGTTTTTAGACTTTTTAATAAAGGCCATGCTGACTGAGGATAAGGTAATAACACGTTGTGGGTTTGATTTCCATTTCCCTGATGATTAGTGACATTGAGCATTCTTTCATATGTTTATTAGCCATTTGTCTATTTTCTTTTGAGAACCTTCTGTTCATGTCTTTTGCCTACTTTTTAATGGGGTTGTTTGACTGTTTCTTGCTGATTTACTTGAGTTCTTGTAGATTCTGGTTGTTAGTCCTTTATCAGATTTATCGCTTGTGAATATTTCCTCCCATTCTATAGATTGTCTATTTGCTTTGTTAATTATTTCCTTGGCTTTGCATAAGCTTTTTAATTTAATCAAGTCCCATTTATTTATTGTCATTGTTGCTGTGATTGCTTATGGGGTCTTCGTCATAAATTCTTTGCCTAGGCCGATATCTAGAAGAGTTTTCCAATATTTTATTCTAGAATTCTTATGGTTTCGTGACTTACATGTAAGTCTTTTATTCTGCTGGAATTAGTTTTTGTAAGGGGTAAGAGATATGGATCCTGTTTCATTCTTCTGCATGTGGCTATCCTATTTTTCCAGCACCATTTATTTAATAGGAATTCTTTTCCCCAGTGTATATTGTTGTCTGCAAATTAGTACAACCTCTATGGAAAACAGTATGGAGATTCTTCAAAGAACTAAAATTCAACCTATCAATTGATCCAGCAATCCCACTACTTGGTATTTACCCAAAGGAAAAGCAGTCATTTTATCAGAAAGACACCTGCACTTGAATATTTATTGCAGCACAATTCAAAATTGCAAAGATGTGGAATCAATCCAAATGCCCATCAATTCATGAATGGATTTATAAAATATGGCATATGTATACCATGGAATACTACTCAGCCATGACAAAGGGTGACTTAATGCCTTTGCAACAATTTGGATGGAAGAGGAGACCATTATCTGAAGTGAATGATCTAAAGAATAGAAAAACAAACACCACATTTACTCACTACTGAATTGGAACTAAGAGTTGAGCACAAATGTGCATACAGGGAAATAAAACTCAATGGAAATCAAGCATGGGGGAGGGATAAGAAGGGGATGGATGAAAACCTACCTACCTAACAGATACAGTGAACACTATCTCGGCGATGGGCACACTTATAGCCATGACTCAAGCACTATAAAAGCAATCCATGTAACCAAAAATTTTTGTACCCCCATAATACTTTAAATGAAAAAAAAGTGTATTGAATATCAGCTTAGGGCATGCTATAACTTTTCTGATCAAGCACACTCATTTATAAATACAAGTGGTATAACATAAAAATGTATTACTAGGTGATTAAAAATTATAGATCCCAAGAAGCAATGAGTCTTTTAGGTAGATAAAATCAGATAAGAGAAAATAAATTGAGAAAAATCCTGATGGAAATATAATGAAATAATTTTAAAAATTATTTAATAATAAAAACTGTAAAATATTAACTGGATCTATATGTACATATAATGAAACTAAGTATTCTAAACAATATGGAAATTAACTTCTATAAGTTATGCCAGAGTATTGTTTACTTCATGTATGTGTAGGCTTCTATCAAATCCATAGATTTCTATGTAACTGGCTTCTTTCCTTACTTCCTGCTACAGACTAAATATTTGTGTTGCCTCAAAATTCATAAGTTAAAGTATTAATGACAATGTGATAGTGTTTGGGGGTGTAGCCTTTGGGAGGATATGAGGTCATAAGTGTGGAGCCCTCATGAATGAATTAGCAACCTTATAAAAGATATCCCAGAGAGCTGCCTCGCCTGTTCTGCTATGTGAGGACACAGTAAATCAGACTTTGGGGGACACAGTGACAGCTATTCATAAACCAGGAAGCAGGCCTCACCAAATAACAAATCCTCTGCAATCTTACTCTTTTACTCCCCATCCTCCAGTTTCTGTTTATAAGACCCCCCAGTCTATGGTATTTTTGCTATAGCAGCCCACATGAACTAGACACTTTCTAGGGATCCAAGGTACCAAGAATGCCTAAAACATAGGTGCTAAATTTATTTATCATAGAAGCTTGTGATAGTCAGCTTCAAAATGATCCCCAATGATTCTTGCTTGTTTCTTGGTATTCATACCCTCGTGCAATCTACTTCACTCATGTATGAACCAGTCCTACTGACTTGTTTTTAAAAGTAAAATATGTCAAAGGTGTGTCACTTCTTAGATATGTCTGCAAATAACTGTATCTCTGTCTTGCTCACACTTTGGCTCTTCCTCCATGCATTTTCTGATTAAGCACATTTCCATGTTGTGGGCTGTCCTATGGAGAGACCCACAACACAAGGAACTGAGAGTGGCCTCTGTCCACTAGCTGTGAATAGCTGTGTCCTTCAGTAAAATCACCATTGAGGAACAGCAACCATGAGTGAGCTTACTGTGCCTTCCAATGAAATCATAGCCTAGCCTACATCTTACTATTAAGCTTGTGAGAAATCCTAAAACAGAGTACATGGCTAAGCCATGTCTGAATTCCTGACCCATAGAAACTGGAAGATACTAAATGCATTTTTAAACCTCTAAGTTTTGGGTAAATTTGTTATGCAACAATAGATAACAAATGCAATGCTTTTACCTTTGCTTTTTCCATTAAAGCCAGTAAAAATCTATGACAAAGTTTAGGCATGAAGCTGAAGATAAGAGTTTAAAATAGGTAGGGACTTCAGTAAATTTCACCCCCTCTTTTGTTGCAATTCAGCATATGTTTTCCTCACTCTGAAGATTGAAGCAAGATTAAGTTATGTTAGTACCAGTGTCTAGTGGTCTTGGATACAGAACTAGTAATTGCTAAAGGGACTCATTCTCTACATGCTTTTCCTAGATTCTAAAGAGGTTATTAGCTTTTGTCATACCTTGATGATCCATTTTCTGCCTGTTAAAATGAGCAAGTTTTTTCTGAATAACTCATTAATTACTATATATACTATCTATGGAACACAGACAACTCTAGTTACTCTTCTGTTTTAAAAATAATAATAATTTGATGTAATGAATTATGTATCTGAATTTCTCATGTTGAACAATTAATCTCTCCATTCCAGAAAATCTCAGTTCTATCATGAAATGTTAATGGACTAAACTCAATTAAACTCACAAATACATATTTGTATGTCACCGTATATATACTCACTATGATGGAAAGAATTTGCTTCACAAAAGTAGTATCAGCAATTTCAGTTAAGTAGAATATTTTTTAAATTATGTGCTCTCATTTCTTATTCTTACAATAATCTTTAAGTTGATAAAAGTTTTAAACGGATTTGAGATGTAAGTTTTTACTGAGATTTTTCTGTGCTTTTTAATACCTGACAATTAGATTATTCATGTATTAACAGTTGAAAGTAATCTGAAAGCTATGGGACCTCTTGAAGATTTCTCTAAAGAATGAGGAAAGATCTGACAAAGTATTTTTGAAGGTACCCACCATTATTGAACTACTGCATTATGTTTTACAAATGGATATGGATGGAAAGGTGGGTGGATGAATGGAAAGATGGATTGAAACAGATAAAAGGATGAATATAAAAAACAAGGAGAAAGAAAGAAGAGAGCAACAGATATATTTTATATATAATTTCCTGTATCCTTTGTCCTTACTTCTCAGGAGATCTCTCTTCTGACTGAATTTACACAAAGCGTGCATCTTTGATAATTTTTCTTAGAGAGAGTATATGAATGGCTTTATTCTGAGTCCTGGCATGCCTGAATTGTCTTTCCTTTTGTTTGTATGTTTTCATTTTTTCGCTTATCTTTATTGAGATATAATTTACATACCATAAATTCATTCATAAGGGCAAAAATCAATGATTTTTAGTAAATTCATAGACTTATAAAACCATCTCAATAATCCAGTGTTAGAAGATTTCTATCACACCAAAAAGTTCACTCCTGCCCCTTTGTACTCAACTCCTAGTTCTATCCTTAACCAGAGTCAACCATTAATCTGCTCTTTGTCTATATAGATCTGGATATTTCTGGACATTAATATAAATTGAATCATATAATAGTCTTTTGTACCTTGCTGCTTTTATGTAGCATATCATTGCTGAGATTTATTCATATAGTATGATATATGCATAACTTATGTCTTTTAAATTGCTGAATAGCATTTCATCCTTTACATATACCAGATTTTGTCTATCCACTTACCAGTTGATGGAAATTTGGATAACTTCCAGTTTTGGGCTGTAACAAATAATGCCGTTATGAATATTAACATACAAGAATGTTATATGGACATATGTTTTTATTTCTCTTACATAGATTGCCCCAGAATGGAATGATAACATTACATGATAAATTTATGTTTAACTTTTGAACACTAGGGATCTTCCCTGTGTCTGTATAGCTTAGAGTTCAGGTATTAGACAAAAGTTGTGCTCAAATACCTCCAATCTAAAAGGCTACCACTGGTGGCTATGTGTGCACGTGTTGGGGGAATGTATTCAAGGTATTTTACAATTGTGTCCCACTTTTGCTGTTGGCCGGCAATTTTGTACCTTCTGTGAGGTCGCACACACTGTCACAGTTAGCCAGAAATGTATGGGTACACAGTCCCCTTTCTAGTTTCTCTTTCAAATACAGTTTACTAGTCAATCACAGGGATGTGTGGTGGGCTTATCATAGCCCCATAGAGCTATTTAATTTCCTGAATCTTCCTTTTAAATTTCTAGCTAATCTGCCGGTCCATTGTTTCTCAACCAGGATTAAAAGTTCTGGCTCGTGGATCTGCTGGTCTTTTCCATTCATTTGCCCCAAGGTCAGAAACATTGCTGACAATCTCATAATATGTACTCCTTTCCAAATCTGGAGATCCAGGGTCTCACCGGGTTCCCGCTAGTGATGACTCTAGCATCACTGGGTTTTGTTTCCTCAATAGCTTATAAATGGTATTTCACAATTTCCTATATTGTAGTATTACTGATAGATTCAATGCTTGTATGATTCTCTTTCATTTTTAAAATCCTTATTTTGCCCCTCTGGAAGCTTATAGTATATGTTCTAGTAAATCTTGTGCCTGGAGTTTAGCAGCTTCATCAGAGTTTAACACATGAAATCTTCTTTCATATTTATTTCAAACTCAAGGGAATTCACCTCCTCCTCCAGTGATCATATTCAACAAATGTTCTCTTTGAGCATCTTTTGAAGAGATCCAGTGATGTGTCTGCTCCCAGTTTCAAGGAAAGAAAGGCAACATATCTACCTTGAGTGGCCATTTATTTTAGCCTGCTGCCAAGGAGTACAAAGACACCCATTCTCTCACAGGATGTTTCAGAAAAATTGCTGTTTCAGAAATGCAATTGTGATTCCGTCAACATGTTAAAATTTATTTTCTCCAAGGACGAAGTTGGGAAAGAGGGAGAGTTACAACTGTATACTAAGGCCAGATTTTTCTTGTCTACCCATATAATTTAAAGAATCTCTTTGACCACTTTAAATATTTGATATAATGTTATGAAAAGTCCAAATAATTTGAGACACTAGTGTAGAAAGGCAATGATAGCATATTATACTGCACAGTATACAACATTTAGGAAGTACACTTAAAATATTAACTTCTGAGCTCAGAAATTTCTCTTTGCTTTATCATAACATTTGAAAATCTGTCTATCTGTGTACCTTTTTCAAAAATCTTTCATCAGAAGCAACGAAATTCTGACCAAGACAACTTATTTCTTTTTTCCTTGCAATCCTCTCACACCCCCAAATAGTTGGTTCTCTACTAAGATGTTCATTATCACATATTGACAGAATGTTATCATATCCATGCATATATCTACCAAGAATCAAAAATCATACTCTAAATACAGTTTTAAAATACGATTGATCAAAATTTTAAAAATTTGCTTTCTGTCTCTGAAGGAAGAATTATGAAGGCCTTATTAGTTTCCCTTTCAGCAGGAGGATTTTACTTTCTTATACTCTTAAACATAGGAGTGGCCAGATAAGATTTTTTTGCTACTTCAGAGCTGATACTTTAAAGAGGCAGTTATTGGTTTGCCCTGTTTCTTTTTCCTTAAGACCTACAATATTCCAGATATGGGCTCTTCTGCCCATTATGGTATGGAATGAAGGTGATGTGGAGCGGAGCAAAAGCCAATTCACAATGAACGTTTAACATAATGACAAATAGTATTTTATAAGCTGATAAATATTGGGAGCAGTTCATTATCACAAAAAAATTGAGCTCATCCTCATCAATGCACTTGTTAAAAAAACATAATTTTCTCAGACTTCTTCTGTTAAAAGCCCAAATAAACGTTAACAATAACATATTATAGAATATTCATTATATTCTCCGAAAAACTAATGACAAGAGAATGTGGCTATGGTAAAGAAAATAATTTTTCTTTTCTTACGTATATTTCTGTTACTATTGAAATATTCCACTACTGTGTGTTATTGTTTCACTTCTCATAAACTGCATTCCCAGAAAAAACACAAAATTACTCACCAAATTATCCACCAAAATTACCCACCAATGATTTTATTTGTGTCTGCTTACTTAGTAGACCTATCATTACTCAGCTTTAATGAAATCTAGTCACATCCCAAACCCTGTTGATTTTTCATAGATAGAAGTAATCACAAAGCCCTAGACACTGGGCTACCCAGTTACAAATTATTAAACCCAGACAGTAAAGGCACATTGATAATCCATTCAGCACATGAAATAAAATGAAATAAATATTAAGCAACTTGGGAAATGTCAAGAAATTTACTTGGCCACAGATTACTCTAGATCAGAATGCAACAAACTTTTTCTATAAAGAGCCAAATAGAAAACATTTTAGGTTTTGCAGGTCATATATATATCTGCTGTTATAGTACAAAATCAGCAGTAGACATACAATCGGTAATAAACAAATGAGTTAGGCTGTGTTGCAATAAAACTTTATTTATGAAAATAGTATTTCTTGAATTAAATAGAACCATTCTATTATCTGAGATGGAGTCTAACCTATTTACACCATTTTTTTTAGATTTATATATTTATTGATGTAAAGAAATCTTGTATTGTGAATCAGGTTTAATTTGGTTTAAGAAATATATTTTATGATTATTCACAAAATATTATAATAATTATTTTATTTATTCAGAATTAAATTAGCAATTTTCTAACAGGCAATTTGAAATGAAAAGTAAAACTTAAACTAAACTTTAAAAATAGCTATCACTACTAAGGATTAACTATTCATAGGTGATGGCGCTTTTGTTTTAACATAATAAATATGTGTAGAACTTATAGACATCTGAATATTGCCTAAAAATATTTATTATTATGGAATAAGTTATTAGCCACTAACAGTAATGGTAATTATTGCATATAATGTCAGACTTTCATTATAATAATGATATTGTAAATAAAATTATATCACAATAAAAGGTATAAAAATATAAAATATGCAAAGTTAAACAATCATCAATTTCATTTAAATAATTAATCTTTTCAGTAATATATTTTATGCTTATTAACTATATTACTGTAAATTACATGTAATTAATTTAAATTGAAGGTCAAACTAATCAATTTTCTTATGTACAACAAATGTGTATTTTATGCCCCTATTTGTTTTTTCTCTTGATGTTTTATGGGCAATTGAAAAAAGCCAATAAAATTAATAAATAATATAGTAAGAAATTATGCTTGTAAGCTGGAATCAATATTCAGTGTTCAGACTAATTTTCCTTCAAATGCTTAAGTGACATTACATTCAAATAGGTTGCTATATAATAATTTTAAATTAGTATTATCTTTCTTTGATAAATGTCCCATCATTTTTCTTATTTTTCTTAAAGACTGCATTCATATATAACAAAAAATTCCCAAAGAATCTGGAGAGCCAAATAATAATTATATAATATTTTGAAAAACTAGGGAAAAATTGAAATTATATGTTTTATTCTCTAAAAGACTTAAGTCAAAGTCAAAATATTAGATTCATATAATAAATATTGCCCAGTAATTTATTTTTATAATATATTTTAGTGGTATTTTTGACATTTTAAAAATTTATTTCACAAGTATTTGTTGAAAATCTACCATGTGCTAAACATGATGTTAAAGATGATAAATTTCCTTTAAAGGTAATTTATCATCTTTAACATCTTAAAGACGATAAAGGAAATTTATCATCTTTACCATCACTGAACCCAGTCTAGGGTAGTTAATAAATAAATTTTAGGGAACTGAGTTCTATTATAGAACCACAGAAAGTCTAGGGGATCAAAAAGAATGAAGCAACTGAGGCAAAAATTATAAATGTGAAAATATTTCTCACATCAGTTTGCAGTTGTTTAATCAGCAATCCTAGGATACTTAATAATGTTACTAAATATCTTCCACATTTGAATTGTGGTAATTTTTGCGTTTTTTTCCACAAGGAAACAGACTTCATTCTGGAAATGAATTGTTCTTTTTCCAACCAAGATAGACTAGCAGAGACTAGATTTACTCTTCTGCTTAAAACAATTAAGAGAAAAAACATGTATGAAAAAATGGTTTTCAGGAGACTGTACACTAGGCAGTAAAGTGTAATGATCCCTGAGAGATGGGAATAAATAAGGTGAATTATATGACTGTTCCAGCTTACTATTTTGTGAAAATTCGCAAGCCATGGGAATAGTGCCTTTTGCTGATAAAGGACCAAGAATAGTGCCTTTTCCTACTAAATAGACTGTAAGTCTTATAATTAACAGGGTATTGGATAGAATATTCTAAAATATTTTGCCTCAACAATGGAAAATAATTACCCAAATCTAAATGCTGGTCTGATCTTAACCTGCCAAATATTAAAAGAAGGACTTAAAAGGATCAAATTATTTCAAAGCAACCTAACTATGCCCAATAACAAAGCTAAAGAATATTTTTTATAGGAATAAACAAAATATCCAGCACTCAACAAGATAAAATGAACAGTGTATGGGAACCAATCAAATATTATAGGGCATGAAAGAACCATAATAATACAACCCATAATCAGGGAACAATGAAATATAACCAAAATTATCAGAGTTGTTATAATTATCATAAAAGGATATTGAAACAGTTTTTATAAATTTATTTTTTATGTAAAAAAACCTAGAGGAAAATTGAGTTTGTTGAGACGTGGAGGATAAAAATAATAGACCAACTTAGTATTTAGAGATGAAAACTATATTATCTGAGATGATAAATGCATTACATGGAATTAATGGCAGATTTCACATTGCAAAATATGATTTATGAACTTGAGAATATACAATAAAACTGCCCAAAATAAAAATATAAAGAAAAAAATTTTAAAATTAAAAGTGCATCAGTCAACTTGGGAACAACATCAAGATAACTAATATGAATGTCATTAGAGCCCTCAAAAGAGAAGAGGGGTGGGCACAAATTATTTGAAGATACAATGTCCAAAATTTTCAAATGTGATTAAAATTATAAACCCACAGATCCACAAAGCTCAATGAACTCTGAACACAAGAAATATGAACAAAACTGCACAGATATACAAAATGAAATTATTCAAAACCAATGATAATGAGAAAACCTTTAAAGCACACATAGAGAAAAGGGATTAGATACAGAGAAACAAAAATAAGATTGGCAGCTTATTCTTGTTAGAAAAACGACAGGTGAGAAGACAGTGGAGCTACATATTTTAACTATTGAAAAGAAAAATAAAGAATCTATCAACCTGGAATTTTATATTAATACATAGCAAAAATATCTTTCAAAACTTAAGATGAAATAAAATATTTTTCAGATATAAAAACCTGAAATATTTTATCACCAAGAGATCTGCAGTACAATAAACATTACAGAATATCCTTCACACAGCAAGAAAAAGATATCAGAAAGAAATATCAGTCTACATAAAGGAAAGGAAAGGAAAGCTCTCAAAATTGTAACTATGTTTGTATATGTAAAATATTTTATATTATGTAAATTTAATTAAAAGATCATTGAAGATTTCCATAAAAATATTAATAGTACTGATATTGTTTGGAGTTTATAATATACTTTTAAATAAAATGTAGTGAAACAATAGCATAAATGTCAATAAGGAAGCATTGGAATTGTATTGTTATGAAGGTCTTATACTAAACATGAACTGATATATCATCATTTGTAGATAGACTATGATAAGTTAAAGTTGTATAGCATATATTCTAAAGCAAAACTAAAATTTAAAAAAAAGCTAATAAGAGAGACAGAGAAAGAGAAAAAGTGGGGGGAAAGAGAAAGAGATTTTATCTTAAAGAATTGACTGTGGAGTCTGGTGAGTCTGAAGTTTACGGCACAGGCTGCTAGGCTAGAAATTCTGGCAAGAATCAATGTTTCTTTCAGTCTCGAGTTTAAAGGCAGAATAGAGGCAGAATTCCTCTGTGGACTTCAGTCTTTTCTCTTAAGGCCTTCAACTGACTAGATGATGCCAGCTCACACTATGGAGGGTAATCTGCTTTATTCAAAGTCTACTAACTTAAATGTTAATCACATCTAAAAAATACCTTCACAGCAATATTTAAATTGGTGCTGTGTTTGACCAAACAACTAAATAGTACAACCCAGTCGATATGACATCGCAGGGAAGAAAGAACTGATAGGAAGAACACAAAACAAAAAGCAAGATAATAAATCTAACCTTAACCTTATTAACAATTACATTGCATTTAAATGGTCTAGGCATACTGATTGAAAGACAGAGATTGCCAGTATATAAAAAAAGACAGGATCAAATTATATGCTACCTATAAGAAATCCACTTTTATTATAAAAGCACAGACGAGTTGAAAGTGAAAGGATGGAAGAAGATGTGTCATTTTAACATAAATCCAAAGAAACTTTAAGAAGCAATATTAGTATCAGACAAAGTATTAATAGATTTCAGCATAAAGGATATTACTAGGAATGAAGAAGTTTATGTCATAGAGATAGTGGAATAGAATAATCAAGAAATCTTATCCATCCTAGGTATTTATGCACTTAACATAAGAGAGCTTCAAAATACATAAAGGGCCATTTGATAAAACTGAAAGGAAATATGGGAAAGCCACAATTATAGTCTCTCTCAATAGCTGATAGAGCAACTAGAGAGAAAATAATCAATGACATAATAGATATAAAGAACTTGACTTAAAACCACTTGACTTAGTTGATATTTATAGAACACTCTAACAAACATTAGGACATCGAACACTCTACTCAAGCACATAGATAGCATTTTCCAGGATAGATTACATTATGGGCAATAAAATAAATCTAAATTACTTTAAAATATTCAAGTTATACAAAGTACGCTCCATGAGTGCAATAGAGTTAACTTAGAAATCAATAATAGAAATCCCCAGAAATTGCCCAAATGATCGAAAGTTAAAGAACAAACAAATAATCTATGGGTCAAAGAAGAAAGTAAAAGAAGATTAGAAAGTATTTTACTTAAATGAAAAGAACACAATATGTCAAATTCTGTGGGATGCTACTAAAACAGCATTTAGAGGAAAATTTCTAGCACTAAATCCTTATATTAAAAATAAGATAGGTATTAAATCAGAGATCTCAGTTTTCACCTAAAAAAAGTGGCAAAAGAAAAGAATACTAAACCCCAAATAAGTATAAGAAAATAAATACTAATGATCAGCATCAAAAATGATGAAATTAGAAAAAGAAAAAAAAATAGAGACTCAATGAAACACAAAGCTAGTTCTGTGTGAAAATCAATAAAGTTGATAACATTTTGATATCTAAAAGATACTGATAACAAATAGAAAATGCAAATCAAATCACCAGTATCAGGAATGAGGTAGGTGACATCATCACAATTTTTACATATGTTAAAAGAATACTAAGGGAGCACTCTGAACAATATTTTGCCAATAAATAAGACAGCTTAGATAAAATGAATAAATATTCTTGAAAGACACAAACTGCATAAGGTCATTTGAGAAAAATTTGATAACTTAAATGACCCTATATCTATGAAAAACACAGAATTTATAGTTAAAGATTTTATCACACAGAAATCTCCAATCCTAAATGTTTTCACTGGTGAATTTTGCCAAACATTTAAAGGAGAAATAATACCACTTCTACACAAACTCTTCCAGAAAAATTGAAGAAAAATTTACTTCTTATCTTATTCCATGAAGTTAGTATTATGCTGATATGATATCAAAGACATTACAAGTAATTAAAAACTCAAACCAATATCCAACATAAATATGGTTGTGAAAATATGTAATAAAAATTTTGCAAATTGAGTGCTATTGAATACTACAATATATAAAGGGATAATATATCATGACCAAGTGGAGTTAATACAAAGAATCTAAGGTCAGTTTAACATTATAGAATCTGTCAAGGTGATTTATCATATGTGTAAATCTGTGACTAATCCAGAGAGAGTGACTATACAGTATTTGAACAGTTTAGTATAAAGAACTGTTAACTACAACAGGAGGTAGAGCAATAAAAATTGGCTAGTAAGAAGTAAACATAGCTGGAAAATACTGGAATAACAGGTCTAGGAGCAGTTACTTCCCACAGTGTGAAATAGGGAAGAGTCGCTGCCTGCATTTCAAAGACACAGAATGTGGTCGGGATGACAAGGCTATGACTTACTGCATGACAGAACAGTCACTGTGGGGCTAAACTGTCCTAGAAATCCGTCCTCTAGAACTTGCCAGAAATGTTTCTTGTAGCGTGTTTAGGAAAACCTTTCATGGGGTGGTTTCTAATGTAGACAGTCTGCTGCTGTATATAATAAAAATAGAAAGAATAAAGAACACAGCGTTAATTTATGCAAGTAAATACAGGCATATAACAAGAAAATAGAAAATATACAAAGTTACCACAGTCTTGATTTCTGTCATTGTTTAGAAGGCCTTAATTGGCATCTGGGACTTCATTCTTTACCGATTCAGTTTTTTCCTGCCCTTAGAAAGAACCTCATCTGGTCGGAATTTTTTACTATGTGACCTTTTTCATTCTCAAAATGACTGAAGCGCTCAGTGTTCCAACTTTTTTGATTGCTGTCGTTTTCTGTGGAGTCTCCTGTAGGTTCAGGCACCTTCCTTCACACCCTCTTCAGATGCATCTATGTTTATCTGTCTGTTCATTTTTCTCTTACATCTAAAACTTCTCCTTCTTAGATGCTCTGGCTGGTGGTGTCTTTGGTCCGTCATCTTGCCTGGAAGCCCCCATTTTCTAACAGCCTTTACTCTTGGCATGAAGGTACCAGGAAGTGCCCCAGAGAATCCCTGGGATCCAGATATCTACCTTGACTTTCTTATGGAAAAGCAGTACATTTTCGCTCAGAAGTTAGCTGAATCGCCTCACCCATTAGACTAGTCCCCCTTTTATTCCAGTTAGTTAAATGGCATAAAGAGCCCCAAATGCCCAGAGGTAGTCTTATTTTTAAATTTAGTTGAACCATTATTATGTCCTTGAACTGGAGTCATCCCACCTTGAGAATTAACATCTCCAAAGAAACAGCTCAACCTTACCAGGTAGGGAACAGATATTCTATAAATAGGTTCTTAGGTATAATATGAAATGAGCCACTCTCATTTCCACATATTTTTTTTCCCCAGACACAAGGATTCTAGTTGTGGGGGATAGAGTACTATACAAATAATTTTGATTAAAAACGTATACTGTATACTGAAACTAAACTTCATCCTTTTAGGTGCCTCTCTCCCAACTGGTGGCAAAATGAGTTTTCAATATACCATTGTACCTTTCAATTAGGCCAGCAGCTTCGAGTGCTGGAATGTGTGGTAAAACCAATTAATTACATGAGTATGAGCTCATTTATGTACTTTGTTTGCTCTGAAATGAGTTTCTGATCATACCCAATTCTGTGCAAAATGTCATACAGCTAAGATGTCTTGGTTACCTGAGATTCCATGGTTAGGGTTTCATTCTCTGCCAAAACCCAATAGCAAGTCAGAATCTACTTTCCAAAAGAAGAATAGGTATCTGGTAAAGATAGCATACATTTTATTTAAAGTCACAGAGATTTTCTCTGCAATTTTTCTATTTCTGCTTGCTCATATAGCATTCCTATATCCCATGTACATTGTGTTGTTACATCTGTTGAATTGTAAGGCCCAAGAGGTAGAATGCCTTATACTGCACCCTGAATGTTCTGTGGAGTCATCTCTTATTCTGGTACCCACTTATAACTGGCTGCCTTGTGGGTAATCCTACAGATAAGCCAAAGTAGCTCACTAAAATATAGCATATAATACCTCAAAATCCATATTGGACCCCCAAGTATCATGCTCTTTTATTTTAGTAGATAATATGAGGTATAGCAACTTGTCTGTCTCTTTAGAGGGGTATCTTGACGTGCTCCAGAGTATTAAAATGCCAAAAACTACACTGGGGAGGCAGGCTCATGAAATTTTGTTAGACATATCTTCTTCCCTTTCTTTCACATAATGTGCTTACTAATTCCTGCTCATCATATTCAATCAGTATAACATCATTTGCATAGTGGACCACTTAGATGTTTTGTAAAGCATCAAGATGATCAAGATCCCTATCGACTATATTATGATGGGAAAAGAAGAATTGACATAGCCCTGAAACAACTTTCTAGAACTGCACTGTTGGCCCTGCCAGGTAAAAGCAAACTTCTTGTGCCTATCCTAGCAGGTCAGTGTGAAGAAAAATGGATTAGTCAAGTCAGTAGCTGCTTACCAAGTGACAGGGATTGTGGTAAACTGAATATGGGGCCTCCAAATAGGTACATATCTTAAACCTGGAACTTATGACTCTTTTGCCTTACATAGCAAAAGAGAGACTGCAGATGTGATTAAATTAAGGATCTTGCGATGGGAAGATTATCCTGGATTTTCCAGCTAGGCCCGATATAAACACAAGGGTATGTATACGAGCGAGAAAGAAGGGTCAATATCAGAGAGTAAAGATATGATGATGACAGATGTAGAATTCAATTAGGAGAGAAGATACAATGTTGCTGGCTTTGAAGATGGAGAAAGAGACCGCAACTCAAGTAAAAAGGTAATATAGGTGACCACTGAAAGCTGGAAAAGGACTAGATTCTCCCTAAAAGATCGTGGCCCTTCAGACACCTTGATTTTAGCCTACTGAGACTGATTTTGGTCTTATTGCCAGAACTGAAGGATGATGAATGTATGTGGTTTTTAGTTACTAAGTTTTTGGCAATTTGTTAAAGCAAAGCAAAGAAACTAAAAGAGTGGTTGTGTTGATTTGTTCCAACAAAGTTATCCCATCCACAATTGAAGATTGGGTGATAAATCCAGTTCAATTGTCTTACCTTCCTAAGCCTTTAAATTTTCTTTTCTGCATTATGTCACAGCTGATCTGGCAATTGAGTCTCATTAACTATAGTCTACTGCTGAGTCCAAGGTTCAGTCAACAAACCAAGTCATTGATACAGCCACATCCAGCTGCACAAGCCAACACACTCTCTCCAGAATCTCTAATAAGTTCAGTGACTACAGTAAAAACAGTTAAGAAGAGTTGTTACCCCAATGGCTGAGACAGAACACCTAAGAAATAGCACCTCCCTCCCCAAACACACATAGGCTTTACAAGATCTCCTTAGAGAATTCACACTTATGGCAGAGAAATGGTTATGCTGAACTTGCCAGAAATTTCTCCAGCTATTCATGGGTAGGTGTCTCAGCAGAGGCAGTTTACTACAAAGCCATCCAGAGGGGCAGCAGGGGAAAGCAGCTGGTTGCTGTGTGCTGCTGGCCTCCATGCACAGCAGAAGGCAGGCAATGGAGACCTGGGAGTGCTACCGGAGCCTGGTGCTGGGGGAAGCCAGGTACAGTGCAGGAGCGTGCCAAAGGAGCACAAGCAGAACAGGAAACAAAACTTTTTGGCCTGGCGTCGTGGCTCATGCCTGTAATCCTAGCACTCTGGGAGGCTGAGGCGGGTGAATCGTTTCAGATCAGGAGTTTGAGACCAGCCTGAGCAAGAGCGAGACCCTGTCTCTACTAAAAATAGAAAGAAATGATTTGGACAGCCAAAAAATATATATATAGAAAAAAATTAGCTGGGCATGGTGGCGCATGCCTGTAGTCCCAGCTACTCAGGAGGCTGAGGCAGGAGGATTGCTTGAGCCCAGGAGTTTGAGGTTGCTGTGAGCTAGGCTGATGCCACAGCACTCTAGCCCGGGCAACAGAGTGAGACTCTGTCTCAAAAAAACAAAACAAAACAAAACAAAATAAACCTTTTTATTCTGCGATGTCTCTCCACCTTTACTTATTGACAAACCTTCAGTGTCAGATGTTAATTAGAAAGTATTTAGAAGGGTGAATTTATTTTCACAAAAAGGATGAATTTATAGCTTAGAGACAAGTCAACAACTGGCACACAATCGTAAAAATACTAAAAATGGAAAACCATAGGATCATTTCAATATATGTAGTTTATTCAAACTCAAGTCCCCAATATTTTTTGATATAAACTCTTGTGTGCTAAGCGAAAAACCATTAGAATGATATATTCCACATTTATAATTGTTTCATTTAATAAACACATTCTGTCCACTCCTACTACAATCTTAAAATAAAAATATTGCCAAAGTATTATCATTCATTTTCTTAGCCATGCTATTGAATTCACAGCATCTACAAATTCGTAATGATATTCCTTCCATTTGTTCTGCTATTTCTAACTGTAAACTCGATTTTAAACTGGAAAAATATGCTTATATAAGTGTTACAAAATTGCACTTGCAGATCTTCTGGCACATTTTTCATAAATAAAAATAAGCCTATTTCAGGCAGAATTCTAAAACATAGAAAAATGATTGAATTTGATCATGGGAGAAATCTCCTTTGACTAAGAAGGAACTAATTACACAGTCTGAGAAGAAATTAACATATTTTAGAAACATATTTATAAAAAAGCATGATATATCCTAAAACAAGTCAGAAGACAGGGCTATAGAAGATATATGATTTATATAGCATAGATACCAGCCTGCAAAATACACATAATTTCTGGCAATAATGTTTTTATTTGGGAAGTCACTACAGGTTAAACAATACAGAATTAAACATTTCCTAGTGTTTGGAGATATTTTTATAATAAATTGTCTAATCATTATGGTTTGATTACTCCTATTTTGAATATAAAGCCTTGTTGAGAGATATATTCATGCCTCATTTATATAGCATTCTATGATATCATATACAATTGTTAGATATTAATAACTACTGAACTGTATAAAATAAAGGGCTTTAGGAAGACTAGTTTAGAGGATAGTCTGATGTTTAAACAGACCTTATCATATTATGGTATTAAAAACACTGGATTATTACCTTGGAAAATACCATTATCTTTAAAACCAGTGTACTAAATAAGATGTGAGACTCAGATTATTAATATTATTGACTCAAAATCATAATCTATTAGGAATTTGGGAAAACAGTCTTTTGACAAGTACAATCAGTTTAATAAGTTAAAATTTAAAGAATGTCTTATCATACAATATATTCTTATCCACTAAATTGTACATATTCTAAGCACAAGAAATTATAGTTTGCAGGTTTTCTTTTTAATATCTTTCAGGTGTGAAAAGAACATGACTATAAATATATCATTCTAAGGGAAATATTGTGTGTTTCATCTGCTAAAGAAAACAATAGGAAGTGAATAAGCTAGTGGATAAAATAGTCATATAAAAAGTTGTTTTTTATGTAGTAACAGACCTTTCAATTCTATCATGGTGTTCACAAATCACCAAGTGAATATATATAAGAATAATATTTTCTATTTTAGTTATATTATCTGCCATTGCATATTTTTGCTAAATCAACATCTTTCTGAATTCACCTGTTTACATTTCTATTATTTCAGTTGTAAATAGTATGGAGGCCAGAGATTTCATAGGATTACAATAAGGAGCCAACCAGGTACTGCGGTGGCTGCTGGGATTAGAGATGATGGGGACTGTGAGTACAACAGCCTTTATTTCACTCTTACAAAAAGAAATTGGGAGTCAAAGCACTAGACAGCACACAATGTGATGAAGTCTCTGAGGTGAAAGCCTAATTCACATCGAGAAGGCAAGGCTGAGTCACAACCACCCCCAGGCAAAGACTCAGTTTTACTTGGTATTTGCTGTTCCATAATTGGAATATGAGAAAGAAGACATGGGTATCTGTGAAACTGAGGAGCTTCTGTTAAGCTTTTATCCGAGTCTGTTAGTTTCCATTTGCTGCCTCTTAGGTAAAATGTAATTCAACATCTACAGCATCTTCATGCACATGGCAGCAATATTAGGAAAACAGTAAATTCCAGCTAGTCTCTAAATTTGAAAATTAATCTAACCCTATGAGAAAAATGCCTTTATTTTTCCTAATGGTCACTATGTAAGAAAAATAAGTTTGCAACTGTGATGAAACCAATTGAAGTTTCTTTTAAAAAACATCTTGATTAAATATGACTTAACATCCCCCTCCTCCCTTATTTTAACAGATAAAAGTCCTTTAAAGAAGAGTATCTAAAAAATTTCATTTCTAAAGCAGTTTTGCACTGATGTGTTCTTCAATCTTAGACAAATCTTAAGTCTTAGAAAACACACTGTAGGTACTACACATTTTGTGATAGAAGTTATATGCAGAATCAAAGTTCACAGTGATTAAAAGTATAAATATTTAAGAAAAATCTAGAAAGTTAAATCAAAATACTCGCTTGTTTAAATAATGATATGCAGAATTATTGTTATATTTTACCCTGCGTATTTCCTCTTGTTTATTTTCTACGTGTAGAGTCAAAACAAACAAACTATAAACCCTAAAATAGAAAGTTGAGACCATAAAGCAAGATTTTCTTTGTCGTAGCACCACATAACTTTAAGAAGTTATATGAAATATTTGGCCAAAGAAAAAGATGGGGGCTGGGTGTCGTGGTTCACACCTGAAATCCCAGTACTTTGAGAGTCTGAGGCAGGAGGATTGCTTGAAGCCAAGAGTTCAAGACCAGCCTGGGCAATACAGCAAGACCCTGTCTCTAAAAATAAATTTAAAAACTAGCCAGGTGTGGTGGCATGCACCTGTAGTCCCAGATACTTAGGAGGCTGAGGTGGTAGTATCTCTTGAGCTCAGGTCTTGAGCCAGGAGTTGGAGGCTAAAGTGAGCTATGATTTTGCCACTGCACTCCAGACTGGGCAACAAGAGCAATCTTGTCTTCAAAAAAACAACAACAACAAAAAAAAAAAAGTAAGAAAACAAACAAAAAACAGAAAAAGAATGAACATAATTTAATAACTAACACCAACAAAGAAGTTCTTCCACCTCATCTCCAATGTAAATTTTAGCTACTGATAAACCTTCAAAAACACAAAAATGGCAGAGATTTCAACTCAATATGTGATTTATTATTAAAGGAAAAGTAACTAAAATATAGGTAAAATATCTCTATCAAATTCCTTCCAAGTACTCAATACCTTGCTGTCTATAGACTCCTTCACTTATATTAATTATTTTAAAATTTTATATAAGCAAAGGATGTGCTTTTTATTCATATGTCAATGAAAGTATTTTTATGAAGGTATCTTTTGTAACTTAATTAAATTGTAATAAAAGTTTGAGAATCACTATTCAGATCATACTATTTAATAACTATTGACATATACACATATTCATATGCATACATATAGCTTTATATAGGGTGATTAGAGATGATGTATCCCGGAAGGTGATATTGCGGCAGACATATGAATGAATTTAGTGAGCTGCTGCATAATTGAGAAGAAAGAATTCCAGGTAGAGGAAAGGCAAGGTCCCTGAGGCAAGAGTCTGCTTGTTGATGGTCAAGGAAAAGAAGGGAGGCCCAGAAGACTAAAGCAGGATAGGATACCTGAGACGAAAGGAAGCAGAAAATACGGATATAAAGATAACCAGATTTTTATAGTTTAGGACCTTATAGGCCATCATATGGACTTTGGGTTTTATTTTAAATGTGATGGGAAGTCTTTATAAGATTTTAAGCATGGGTATGATGGAATGCCATATTTGACATATTTTTAAAGGATTGCAGTGATTATAAAATATTCTACAAAGTGTTAAAGGTTGAAAGAAAGGAGAACCAACAATAAGAAAGCTATTCCAGTGGTGATTTTGACTCAAATAGTAGTACTGAAAAAAGTAGTAAATTGGTCAGAATCAGCATTTATTCATGTATTCAAATGGTGGAATCACTATATTGTGCGTGTAATATATGATAGAGCTTGTAGAGTCAAACATGACACCTAGTTCGTTTGTCTGAGCAAATGGTTCAATGGTGACTTTCTTTTCTTTTTCTGATTTAGGGAAAACTCAGGGAGGAGCAGATTTTAGTTTTGGACCAGCTAATCTTGAAAAACCCACATAGATATCTGAACAGAGATATAAAAATAAAAGAGACATTATTATATATATTATTTGTGAGATACCATCTATTTGCCCCTCAAGATTGACTTTATATTCTTTTTCAATTTGCTCTGTGCTCTGAGATTCGTTTCCCTCTATTTTTGTTTTGGGTTAGTCAGTGGGAAGATATAGAGAGAAGAGAAGGAGGAAGAAGAACAATTATGGGTATGTATTATTTCTGCTCCCACTAGGATCATGTCAGGCTTTAGTTGCCCTTTGAATGAAGGCCACTCCTTCTCTCAGGACAACCCTTTATATTACTCAGTTCTTTGAGGTTTCAGATACACTTCTCTGCCCTAAATGTTTTATGTGTAAGGGTGTTTATAAGTCTATAGTTTTTAACCTCAATGAGCTGTATCATCTTCTGTGGTTTCCTTATTGTCTGTTCGTACTTTAATAAACCCTCAAATCATTCTACTTTGAAGGTGTGCCATCTGATTTATAATTAGACTCATCTGCTACAGTAATTGGTACTGCAAGTGGCCCCATGCAACAAACCCTCCAAATATAATTTTGGATTGGTATGTTCATATGTTAAAGGATCTTAGAGATAACCACCTGGATGGTGGAAAATGGAACACAGGATCTCCACAGTGTGCAATATAATCGTGATCAATCATGTGACCAACGTTGGTGGTAAGGGGAATAGCACAGGTTGAGGTCAGTGTATTGTGAGAACAAGTGACCATAACATTTAGCTGTTATGTTAAAAATAGTGTTTATAAAGTTTCTAGAGTCACCTGGCTTCCTAGAAAGGTTCTAAAGTGGGTACATGGAAGAGAGAGAAATTAAAAATGATAGACATACAATTTAGAAACTCTATGGAAATCTTACAGGGGTCCTTTGACTTCTGGAGGAGGTGGGAATTTCAGACTGAATTTGAGAAGAGATATAGATAGGGCTAGATTGAAAATTAAATGTCCCACACTCCACATCCTTGATTTTAAAGTAATATACTGGTAGGGAAGAAATAGGACTCTAAAACATAGGAAAGGACATCTTGGCAGATACAGATAAGACCAAGAATTTCAAACTCCCTAAACCTCTCTTGTCACTGGAGGGAGATCTTCTTTCCCTTTTTGAAGAAAACAGGCCTTTTCTTCCTGAAAATCTTTCTGCAATTTCACCTAGAGAAATTGTCTCAAAAGTTGAAGTTTAATTTCTTCAGAACCTACTGTCACCATTGTTATTGCTGCAAGCCTTTAAGGAGATTCATCCCAGCACAGCCCAGCATGAGAAGTAAAGGCTTATATGAGGAGACAGCCATGGAGAAAAGATGAAGTTTCACAAATCTATTTCTGCAGGAGCCTGGGGTGTGTAAACGGAGAGGGTAATAGGAGTGACTGAGCATGTTGGACAAAATATAAGGTTCAACTGGCCACATTTCCTGCTCCAGGTATACTTATTCAGGATTTTGGATGTAGGTTGATCTGAACATCTGGAGAGAAGAGTATTTAGAATACTCTGTTGGTTAATTGAGGTATAGCCTCAGTATAACCTATAGTTAACGAGTAAACTTTGGAACTTTCCTGGCATACTGTAGAAGAAAGTCCTAAGGCTCAGGAAATGGATTCTACCACTTCCTACCCTTAATCCTGTTCCTCTCTCCAAGTGTGGAGGGAGGACTTACAAAAGTATTTTTAGAGTGCAGAAAAACTATAAAGTACATTGCAAGATTCTACTAGTAAAAAGGAGCTGCTACCACCTCTACGGCCACAGGGAAATGTGTTTACATAAAGTAAAATTAAATAATAAGATGAAAAACAAATGGACACATTATTTAAAGGGAGTTGACTTGAAGAAAGCTAGATTAGCTAATAATGAGAGGTTTTAAAATGTATTGATAGCAGAAATGATAATCTCACTAAAATATATCACCTCTTCATGTGCTTGCCTTCTAAAACCACAATGTCTCTTTCCTTCCTCCTGACTCTGACTTTCACAAGGTTCCTGGTTTATGAGCTTTAATATTTTATTTTCCATTTTTATTTGAGTTTTTTTATATCTATATCTAAAATCATATGTAAAATGGGGATAACCATAGGCTTTACTCCATAAGGTACTTATAAGGATTAAAGACATAATACCTGAAAAGCACTTAACTCAATAAATTTTAACTCGTATTAACACTAATAGGATTATGTCTATTACAAAAACCACAGTAACAGTTAGATCAGTTTTTTATGGTTCACCTGAATGCATTCTTTCTCTTTTATCTCCACATTTATATTTATGTTGTACTCTATGTATCTCGAACAATTCTCAATTGCTATAATTTGATATTTAGCTTTTCGGATCTAAATAAATTAGCTCTAATTCACCTAATGAGCATCTATTTTTATATTACTCATTTGGCATTTTAATTCTCTTTTTTATTGCTAAAGTGATTTGTGTGTTTATGACTAACTGTTAAAGAAAGCCACAGTTAATAAAAAAAAAAAGCAGATTTTATTCAGGAACTATAAAAATAGGGGAAAAGAGACCTCAATATAGAACTGGGCTCAATTCTGAATATAGCATGGACAAGTAAGGATTTATAGCCAAGAACCTGGGTGGGGTCAGTGGATGGCAAATTGCCAAGAATATCAGGCATAAGGGGAAATTTAAACAAACCTAACAGGATTCTTGCTTAACTCAAATCAGGGTGATTAGATATCACTTGGGACATGGTGGGGAATGAAGAATTTGATCAGATATCGAGGGGATTAGATATTAAGAGTAGAAAATTCTCCCTAAACTGACTTAGCAGGATTCTTGCAAATATTAAAGGTACACCTGACAAGGACTGACGCTAAGGTTAACTCCTAGAGGGCTTAGAGAAGCCTGAGTGGAAGTAGCTCAAGGAAGGCATCTTGTCACAGCTTTAACTAGCTGAAAATTAATTTGGAAAAATGTCCTGGTTTCAATATATTACTTATACTTAATAATTACACTTAAATTACTTATTATACTTATGTAAATATTATTTGCACAACCAAAGCAAAGATCTATCAATAACCCTCAACATTTACCATGTCCTTATCCATGGTCTGTAACCAGTCACTTTGTATATCACCAAACCAAGAAGGAAAGGAACACACAGAGGAAAGGAAAATGTGGAGACTGAAACAACACAGGGTGTTTGTGAAGTAGGACTGTTAGAACCAGAATTATCCAACTTTAAAAAGAAGAAATAAATTGGAGGACTTGCAGTGCTAGATGTCAAGACTCACTATAAAACTGCAGTAGTTTTCACACTGTGGTATTGGTGAACTTAAAGGCAAGTAGTCCAAAGAAACAGAAATGGGAAACAACAATAACAACACCACCACCCAAAACACATGGAGCAGTAACAGATCTACTTATGACTGGTGAGCTGGTTAATGATAAAACTACCACTGCAATGGAGTGAGTCAAAAGATGATCTTTTCAGTATGTAGTGCTAAATCAGTCAAACGTCTGTATATTATAGATACACAAAAAATAATCTCGTTCAATACCATATGGTTTATGGATCTAAACACAAACCATAAACAGTAAAGTTTCTAGGAGAATATGATGAAATAAGAATGGCATAAACTTTTGAAATAGTGTGCTGATAGTGTTTTATATTTCAACCTGGTTATTGGTTGCATAGATATATTAACTTTAAAATAATGCATAAAGTATATACTTATTTTTACAGTGTCCCATGATATTTTACGCTTCAAAATACATTTACAAAAAGTAAACAGGAGTGGAACTCTTGAAACTTTTCAGTGAAGGACTTCTGATATTGAAATCTCACTTAACTAATTTGATTATAATTAGAAACCTAGGGCTATAATTATTTCCCTAATAAGTACGTATTTTGTAGAACATTATACTTAAGAAAGGTAATTTTTTTCTGTTTTTCAATTTATTACTACAAAAGCCATATCCCTGTAACTTAAAAATTTAAGTAATTGGGCACTAACCCACTCCTATTTCTTCTCCAAAGCCAATTTAGCTGTCTCTCCTATGCCTACTTCTCAGTTTCCTTTGATAGTTCTGAAAGTGATAGTACAAATGATACAAATGCATGTAGACATTGTAAGGACTTACAAACTTAAAATAAAAGGCTTAATTCTTTCCACTGAAAATAAGGGAAAAATTTCCCTTCCTCTCTTTTCTTAGAGCACTTACTTCCAAAAGCTTATATAATTCTAAGTTCTTTCTCTATTTCTTTGAAATGTATGTAATTGTTTCAAAAGCTAAATAAGCCACATGCCAGCTTTATGTTTCAGAAATGTCTTTCTCCAAGACCTCTGGTCCATGTCTTCAAAAGGTAATTGTCAATGAAAATAGAGCCCCTATCCTTTTGTTTCTGTGAGTCCCACAGGAGCCTAACTTTTATGGGCACTTCATTCCAAAACTATCTCCTGTCAAAAAGGGATGAAAACTTCCTTTGGATAAAGCTAATTTAGCTAACACAAATTGTCAACCAAGTACTAGGTGAATTTAGGACTATGTTTGCAGTCTTCTTATTTGAGGACTATTTATCATTTATTTTGAGAACATGTGTACAATAACGAGTTGTAACTATTTGGCTATTTAAAAGGTGAGATTCCTTTCTTTGCAATCCCAGCAGAATGTGCGGCACATTCTGGTTCAATGCTTATGCAATAACAAAACTATTTTCTTCTCTTCTACTTTTGTAGAGAGGTTATTGAGTTTGGAAGGAAATTTTGTTTTTAATTATATTTTTCCAACAACACATTTCAATCACGTCATTCTTTTGATGACTATGCGACCTTCATTTTAAACCATGAACAAATATAAAATCAGTTTTGAGATTTTGACAGGAAAAGGCAAGTATAAGTCTAATATCCATGGTCAAATAATGTAAATACATTGCAAACTATTGCAAATGAGTACTTCAAGTATCTTATTTTACAGGATATAGGGAATGTTACATTCAAAATTGTTAGTTTCATTTTAAAAATTTCCAGATTTTGTTTGAAGTATGAGCTTTGAATTACAAAACACTAAGTATTACTATCAAGAACATTGTATTTGAGTAGAAAAAAAATTTGGCCTTTTGATAGAAATAATTCTGTTATCTATAAAAATATTATTTTCATTATTGTTATGAATTTTTAAAATAAATTTTTTAACTTATAATAGCTCTTTTACAGAAAAAACTTTGAAGATAATTCAAAATTCCCATATACTACATACCAAATTTCCTCTATTGTGTTGTTATCTGGTACATTTGTCCCAATTAATGGATTGATATGGATACTTTTTTTTTTTTAACTAGAGTCCTTACTTTTTACAGATATCCTCAGATTTTTGTTTTTTAACTAAGTCCTTTTTCTCGTCCAGTGTCCCATCCAGGCTACCTTATTACCTTTAATTACCATTGCCTATCTCTGTAGGCAATTCTTCGCTGTGACAGTGAATTACTTTTTGTTACTTTTTGTGTGCTTTTAAAGGGAATATAATCGTAGAATCACTTTTATTTTTTTCTTAGGAAGATCAAATTTCATATTGTGGCATCATCTATACTGTTTTCACATGTTCTCCTTGAATTGTCTTTACTCCATTGAACTATTTGTTAATTTTTAAACATGAGATCTGTCAATACTATCAAATACGTTTAGAATGTTTGATTTTTAAGACTTGCACATTGTAGCCGCACGATATGTATGAAATAGCCACACAGACACCAAAATTGAGATAAACTGCTTTATATACATATAAATGTCATTTTACAAAGGTATACCAATTTAGTACTCCTTCATGTGGTAATAAGTACATTCTTATAATTATTATTTTAGATGTGCAGATTCCAAGCCAAGTTTACTTTATAATGACTGTAATTGCAAGTACTATTTCTTTGTAACCTTTCAATTACTTCTAATTTCAAATGTGGTTATTGAAGTATATATGTCTAACAGTTACTACCCAGATCTTGTGCATTATATTCCTGAAAGTCAAAATGCTTATTGATCTAAGAATAATTTCTAGTTATTAATAAAAAGCTTTGAGGTGAATCTTTACCTGAATTATTTTTCTAGTAAGTTATTTAAAAATATTTTAGAATTTACACTTCGGCCATTTATGCCTAGTGACATATGATAAGGACCAATGTTTGTTTCATAGTCTCCTCTCTGAGAATACAATACTCGGGCTTAGACAGTTAGGTCTCACCTTCTCATTCAATGTGCTCCTTCATATTTCACTCATAGGTAGTTTGTAGCCATGTCACCAATTTTGGCCGAGAGACCGGGAGTAGGAGAGATGGAAATGTACAGCACTGCTCACTAATTAATTTGTTTGCTTGTATGTGGGACCACTAGGCAGGCATCACATAGGTTTTAGAAAGTACATATTTTCAAAACCTATAATATGTTCATATTTTTATGTATTTTTATTATGAAGACACAACAGATTTTAATAATTTCATATTTTCTAAAACTATAATTTGATCTTGTTGTTAGAATAGACTAGACTATGCTGTGGTTTTGTGATAACAAATTAACTTAGGCATCACAGATACATAACAAAATTTAGGCTTAATTTTTGCTAGTGTGAAATCAGATGTGGTTTTATAGTGTTCTTCCTTCTGGTAGCTCCTCCATCTGGAAAACATGATCTTAGAGGCCCTCGTAGGAAAATAAGGGAGGTATAAAGGAGGAATCTTACCCGATAACTGCCTCAGTGTGGCAATGATATGTATCACCTCTACACAAAGACATGTCTGATATTTAAGGGTATTTCCTTAGGACACTAATGCCAATTGTAAAAGCAAGGTATTATGGCAAAACTTGATAATCATTATTTACTCTGAAGAGAAATTATAGTGGTGTCATCTAGATCATAAGCTCAAAAGTCAGATGGAATGTGTTAAAATATCCTCAACTCTGTTTATTTGCCTATGTTCTATTGAGCAATACTTTACCTCTCTGTCTTGGTTTGTTAGGGCTAATATAATGAAATACTATACACTAGGTGGCTTATAAACAACAGGAATTTATTTTTGTCACAATTCTTGAGGCTGGGAAATCCACAGTCAAAGTACTGGCTGATTTGGTGTCTGGTAACTTATAGTAACTCATAGACAACCATCTTTTCACTATAACCTCACGTAGTGGGAGGCTCTAGTTAGTTCTCTGGGTCTCTTTTATTAGGGCATCAGTCCCAATCATGAAGGCTCCACCCCCATGATCTAATCATCTCCCAAAGATGTCACCTCCTATCACCAACACCTTGGGGCTTAGGATCCCATTTGTGAATTTGGGGGGAACACATTGAGGCCATAGCACTCTCTAAGGCTTAGTTCCCTTATCTAAATAAGATTTAGTTAATATTATTGTTCTAACACATAGGTTGAGATTGACTATAGCAATATGTATGGAAATTGTAACCATTTTATGATTTTCAGATATAAAATTATTATTTCTATAATTCTATTAAATATTAAGCATGTTAACTCAACAACGGCTCAAAAATCAAGTGAATAGCTCCAAATTAAAAGCATGGATTGTGAAGTATAAAAAGTTAATAGAAACCTAAAGTTTTAAAAATGGATTTGAAGTTACATATGTATCCATTCATTCAGTAAGCAGCTATTTATCAAAAGTACTCTTTTCCAAGTGCTCTAACAGCCACAGGGATTTTGTGTAATAAAATATGCAATGCCTCTGTCCTCAATAAGCTTAAAGCTCAAGAGTGGGGAAGACAGACAAGAATCATAGAAACAAATATTTAAATGGGAAATACTTAATCATTTTGTTAAGAGCATTAAAGACTTTTATGCAGGAGAAGGGAGTAGAATGTGAGTAACAATTGGAAAGTTCTACTTAGAATAAATAAAGTAATTGTCTCTCTGATGATTTGACATTTTATTAAGATCTTGGTGATAGGAAAGAAGAGCAAGTCATAGGATGATCTGTGGGTACAGCCTTACAAGCAGAGGAAAGAGTAAGTACAAAAACTCAAAGCAGGGAATGAGATTAGTATGTTTAGGGACAAAAGGAAGGCCTGTGATTAAAGAGAGAGTAGTAAACTTCCTTGGCTATGATACTGCCCCTGCACAAAGCTATCACTAGAGTGAATAGACAATCTACAGAATGGGAGAAGATATTTGCTCTCTACACATCCGATAAAGGACTAATAATAAGAATCTGTCTAGAACTCAAAAAAAAATCAACAAGAAAAAATCAAACAACCTCATCAATAAATGGACAAAGGATATGAACAGAAAGTTTTCAAAAGAAGACAGAATAGTGGCCAGCAAACATATAAAAAAATGCTCAACATTTCTGATCATTAGGGAAATGCAAGTCAAAACCACAATGAGATATCACCTAACTCCAGTGAGATTGGCCTTTATCAAAAAGTCCCAAAGCAGCAAATGCTGATGAGGTCGTGGAGAGATAGGAGCACTCTTACACTGCCGGTGGGACTGCAAATTAGTACAACCTCTGTGGAAAGGAATTTGGAGATACCTCAAAGAGCTACAAGTAGAACTACCATTTGATCTAGCAATAGCACTATTAAGAATCTACCCAAAGGAACAAAAGTCATTCTATAATAAAGACATCTGCACTTGAATGTTTATGGCAGCACAATTCACTATAGCAAGAATGTGGAAACAACTCAAGTGCCCGTCAATCCATGAGTGGATTAATAAAATATGGTATATGTATACAGTGGAATACTACTCAATTATAAAAAACGATGGTGATCTAGCACCTCTTATATTTTACTGGATAGAGCTCAAGCCCATCATCCAAAGTGAGGTATCACAAGAATGAAAGAATAGGCACCACACTGACTGTGATCAACACTAAGGTGCTCACACAGTAGTAATATTCTTTGGGGGTAGGGGGGTTAGGGGTGGGTAAACTCACAACTAATGGACTTGGAGAGCATTGTAGAGGGGGAAGGGCACATCTCAAATCATGGTTGGGATGTGGCAAAGTCATAATATGTAACCAAAATGTTTGTACCCCCATAATTTCCTGAAATAAAAAAAAAAGAAAAAAAAAGAAAAATAAATAAATAAAATAAAGAGAGAGTGGTAGAAGAACAGATAATTAGGTAGGGACCAGATTATGTAATATTTCATAGGCCTATATATGGAATTTGAATTTTATTTTAGGTAGTTTGGGAATTCATTGGAGGGTATAGAGCAGGTAGGCATGTGCTTGAATGGCTTGCGGCTGTATGGAAAAAGGACTGTAGGAAGACAAGCATAGAAGATACTCATTTGTAAAGTGGGATCCATACAGTGCCTACTTCAGAAAATTGTGTTAAGTATTTAAGGAGTGGATATACGTAATATTCTTAGAATTGTACCTGGTATATAATAAGCACTATAAAAAATGTGTGTTAAATAAATAATGATAGTGGTTTATGCTCAGGTGTTTTCAGAATTACAAATAAAAAGGTACTTCTGATTGTTTAAAAAAATATTTCAAACAGAACACTGAAGTGATAGGTTGGTTATCTTTAGGGTACAGAATGATCAGCACATACCATCTCTGAATACTGAACTCTTGTTCATTCTTCCGGTGTAGTTCATTATTACCTGCTACAGAAAAATTTCTAAACTCACACCTTGAATATAGTAGTTACTATTCCCAGATTTGAATTAAAATAACCAATTATAAACTCCTTCAGGGCAGGGATTATTTTTCACTTTTTATGGCTCCATAATAGCTAGTAACGTGCCTTATATGCAGATGGACATCCAAAATTGGCTGGCATTAGAAGAAGGGCATTGAAATCAAACAGTATTAGAAAGAGTAGCCTTTGAGGGCTGTGAACACTAAATGGAAAATTAGAAAAAAGAATCACAGGAACAGAAATCATCTGTGCATAAGTAAGACATTTAGCAATTAGTCCTATAGATACTATTCTGAAGATATTCCTTTTACATTGAAATATTAAGAGTTTTGTGGTCCAGTCAATTTTTAAGCACTCATTAACCAATTAAGCATAAGTCAATAGACATGGAACAAGTGAGCTATACACATGTTCTGATAAATCTTCTAAAAGCTCTTGGAAAATATTTCTTCACAGAGCCTGTGAATGAATTCCGTTAATTCAAATAGAAATTTCACATATATTGTGCCTCAAGTGGAGATGAAGTTCCTTTTATATTCAACTCTATAATTCAGTCCTGTACATTAATTGTTTTCATGTATGATTCAAATACGGGTGATGGCTTAATGCACAGTGACTTGAAAGATGAAGTGAAAATAACTGAAGCTTAAGACTTATGTTCCCTTAAACAAAAAGGTGAATACAACGGAGAGAAAGAAATGCATGTGTTGCACACACAGTTGAGGAGAGCGTATGTGAAGTTTTATATAGGGAATGAGTTAGGAAAATGATGAAAGGGGCAGCCTAGAGCTTTCTTGAAGGGAAATTTTTTTCAGCTACTTAATTCTCACTGAAAGCCTTTGGAGATATTAACTGGACTCCACGTAGATAGTAACGAGAAAGTTTTATTTTTCCATTTCTCAACTCTTGCAGAGTGATGATGGTTTGAGAATAATTTGCAATTTAAAACTTCTAACTGGTCTCCTTGCTTCCTTGCTTTTGCCCTCGCCCCCTGTTGACAGCTAGGGTTATCCAGAGAAGCAAAAATAAAGGCATGATACTCCCCTGCTCAAAATACGCAGATCCCTTTTATCACATTGATGGTAAAAGCCAACAGTATCACATCGGCTTGCAGAGCCCTAAATTATTCAGCCTCTATTTCCTCTCTGACTAAAGCACCTGCTTCTCTTCCCTCATCTCACTCTGCTCTTTCAAACATAGTAGCTGCTCACATAACCGCCTCACGGTCTTTGCTCTTTCTATGCCTACTGTCTGGCCAGTTTTCCCCATGGACAGATTATGATTCACTGATTGCTTCCTTCCAGTCTTTAAGCAAAGGCCGTATAAAAGGAGGCATTCTCTAGTCATTCTATTTCACTATTTAAAAATTATAACTTCCCAGTCCTCACTGCCCTACCCTTCTCTATTCTCTTCCTTGTTTTAGTTTTCTGCACAGACTTATCATCACTGGACTACGTGCTCTATTGATGTGTCTGTGAGTGGGCAACCACATGTGTGTGTGTCTCTATATTCTCCAATGAGAATTTAGGATTCATGAAAACAAGATATTTGTTTTGTTCTCTGAATCATACAAGGATAATGTCTGGCACATTCTAAGTGCTCAATATAAATGTGTTGAATTACTATTTGATTAACGAGTAAAGGACTGATCCCAGAAATAAAAAACAATGGAATCATAAGGTGGTAAAGTTTTACTTTAAATAAATTCTATCCTTATACTTCATATTTTTTTATGTTTTGGAAAAATACTTCATTTCTTCTTTAAGTTCTATTTTTTCTGTTTCTTGCATTATAATAAAATGTCTATGATATTCATACACTGGGAAAGAAACTGGAAAATGGACTGACATCATAGATTTATAATAGTCATGGCTTTCGTTCTATTTTTGCAAAATATGTAAATGTAAAAATGCAAGAACAGATATTTTTTTCTTTCTTTTTATGATCTGGAGTGTGATCTCTATTTTTTATAATCATGTTAAGTGGATATGATTGAGAAATCATATGAAAAGTGTGGAATATGACATAAGAAAAATAAAACAAATTCAACTTGATTGACCGGTAATGTTGATTTCATAGTTTTAAAGGAAGCAGATAATAGCTGATTACAAAAACTGACTGCCTTCCATTATGAGAAAAATTTATAGTTTCTCTGGTGTTTTGCTCAAAAGCAATTATTAATTATTTCTTACAACTGCATGTGAATCCCTAACTACCTCAAAGTGAAAAGTTTTTAAAATAAATTTTATTTACTTCATTTTCATTCATTCAGTCAGTAAATATTTTTTGAGCATCTGCTGTGTTGTCCACATATGTCATGAGTATCTAATGAGAGTATGGCATTTGAACTGTAGGGTTAGAATTGTGAAAAAAGCAAAATCTCTGCTTCCAAGTATGTTAAATACTGGGAGAAACAGAAAATGAATCAACAAAAAGATTATGATAATAGTTCTGGAAGAAAGCAAAATGAGGTAAAGGTCCACACATTGATAGGTGGTACCATTTTGGTAAGATGATGATGGATATTATCTCTAAGAAGAAGATATTTTAAAAGAGAGGGAGTGAGCATTTCAAATCTCTGAGGGAAAGTATTTCAGGAAGAGAAACTGGCAGGTGCAAGTTTTAAAAGCTCCATATAGAAGTGTGGAGTTTGGGGCTGAAGATGCAGCTTCTATCAGCAAAATGTACAAATTCTTCCTACTCTTCCATTGCATCTGTGGCCTTGGGGAGTGTAACTAACAGCATAATCTAACAAATTACAAAGACGTACAGAAGGATGAATATTTACCATTTTATATTATGGGGCTCATTATGTATAATCAAGGGTGATAGGGATTAGTGAAATTCTATAGAATAGCAAATGGGAAATTTATATATTATCATAAATTCTGCACAGTCTCCTTACTCATTCTTTGTAACCTGGAAGTAGGTTTTGTCTTCATAATTGTTGGAGATATGCTTTTAACAAATAGTTTATGGCATAATTATTTGGTGAGGTATATTTACTACACAAACAGAACAGATATAATCAGGGCAAATCCAAACAAACCTGGCTCTCTCAACTTCACTATCCATCCAATTCTTTCCCTTCAGTTGCCTAGTTTATCTTTTTCCTCTGCTTCACTTCCATATTCTATCATTTCATTCCTGTATTGTCTTGACATTTATATGTTCACAGACATATAAATATTATTCAATGTATTCCCTAATGCATTTCAACTTAGTTTGAGTATATCAAGAGCAAGAATCACATATTTGCATCTTTGTATGCTTGGTAATATGCAATACACTCAACATGTAAGAGAATATGAAATATTTGTTACATGAAATAATGCTGTTAGGCAGAGCAAAATAAGGGAATGGAGGCAGGCATATATCCAGTAACTCCCAGAAACTGTGTTGTTCTATTTAGGCTGGAGATTAAAATATGTGATGGACAATACTAATAATCTTGCTATATTTTACCAATTATTGATAAAGAGACATGTTATTCACTTAAGTCTCTATACCAACCTTACGATGTTAATACTATTATCATCTCTATTTTACATAACAGAAAACTGAGACATAGCAAGGTTAAGCAACTTAACTTCATTTGTTTAATAATAGTAGAAGTTAGGTTTTAAACCATCTGATTCTATAACTTGTATTTATAAACCTATGCTACAAGATGGGGGAAAGATTTCATTTGCAAATGACAAAATTCCTATTGAAACACGTTTAGAAAAATCTAAAATCAAAATCAGTTTCAGGTTGAGTTGGATTCAGTTAGTCAAAAAATGTCTTTGCACCACAGTATTCTCCCTATGTTGTGATGCTAATTTCCTCTGTGCTTCATTCTCAGGTTGGTTGTTTCTTTTAACTGTATATGTACCTTCCAGAAACTTCAGCTTACATTCTCATCCCATAGTAGGTCAGTTAAAAAGGGGACATGATGTTTTCCAAGGATTGCCATACTTTTCTTGAAGTAGGAAATCCTTAATCATTTTAGCTCCAGATAGTCTGATTCCAATTGTCCATGTCTGAACTGTATTCTCTTTTATAAAAGGGTTCAGATGGTTCAGCTATCAGTTCCATGCCTGCTCACAACTATAGGTGCATCATGTATCATTCCCCTCCTCATGAAAACACATGGATTGAGGGTTGGAGAGAGAGAAATTTTAAGTAAAATATGCTGTTTGCAGAAAAAGGATCAAACTATACTAAGCAAACAAAAAGTATATATGCCTATTAGAGATAGATAAGGGTTTTTTTTTTTTTTTTTTTTTTTTTTTGTGAGACAGAATTTCACTCTGTTGCCCGGGCTAGAGTGAGTGCCGTGGCGTTAGCCTAGCTCACAGCAACCTCCAACTCCTGGGCTTAAATGATCCTCCTGCCTCAGCCTCCCGAGTAGCTGGGACTACAGGCATGTGCCACCATGCCCGGCTAATTTTTTCTATATAAATTTTTAGTTGTCCAGATAATTTATCTCTATCTTTAGGCTGGTCTCGAACTCCTGACCTCAAGCGATCCACCCGCCTCAGCCTCCCAGAGGGCTAGGATTACAGGCGTGAGCCACCGCGCCCGGCCTAGATAAGGGTTTTATTCAGGTTATGAAGATATAGTCATATGTCACTAATCGAAAGGGATATATATGCTCTGAGAAATGTGGTGTTAGGCAATTTCATCATTGTACAAACATGAGAGAGTGTTCTTACACAAATCTAGACAGTAGAGACTACTATACACCTAGGCTATATGGCATAGCCTAATGCTGGTAGGCTACAAACCTGTACAGCATGATACTGTACTTAATAGGCCAGGCAGTTATAACACAATGGTAGGTATTTGTGTATCTAAAGTATCTAACCATAGAAAAAGTACAGCATAAATAGAGTATCATAATCTCAAGAGACCACAGTCATAGGCATTCATCATTGATTGAAACATCCTTATATGGAACATGGCTGTAACTAAATGTCAAATTAGGCCTGGGTGTGGTGGCTCACACCTATAATCCTAGCACTTTGGGAAGCAGAGGCAGGAAGAATTGCTTGAGGCCAGGAGTTCCAGGCAGCCTGGGCAATAGTGAAACCTGCCTCTACAAATATTTTAAACAATGAGGCAGGCATGGTGGTGCATACTTATAGTTCCAGCTACTAGGGAGGCTGAGACAGGAGGAACACTTGAGCCCAGGAGTTTGAGGTTGCTGTGAACTATAATGGTGTTACTGCACTCTAGCCTGGGCAACATAGCAAGACCCTGTCTAAATAAATAAATAAATAAATAAATGAAATGCCAAATTTAGAAGTTGAAATTATATTCTAGATGATAGGAAATCATTAATCATAGACTATAAACATTTATTTTTGAGGAATTCTATGGGCTTTTTGAGAAAAGGCAGTGAGTTTATATATACATATAAAATCATATCCCCAACATTTAGAATGGTAACTGACACAGAATGGGCAAACAATATTCTATTATTCTTGCTGTTTTTAAGTTCTGGTGATATACAACAAAAAATTTTATTCTACTCTTTCTTGTAATCCTGAGAGTGGTAATAATCTTTCTTGTTCACTCATGATTTTAAACTAACTCCTGTATTATAACTCTCTGTATACTGATAAATAATATAGCTGAATCCTCTGCCTTAACTACTTTTTCTGAATTTCATAGCCATATATGAAACTTCCTTCTAGACTAGATAACCCACAGGGACCTTAAATTAATTATGATTAAAAGTGAACAAATTGTCAATTTTCCAAAGCCTGTTTTTCTAAACATCCATTTAACAAATTGCAACACCTTGTTCGTCTGGACTTAGTTACCTGGATTATCAAAATAATTTTGAAGTTTCTTCTTTAACTGGGATTTCATATTCACGCAGCCTCCTACATTTTGTCTTTGTTTTTCCTTTTGATCAGTATAAATTTAGTGGTCATTCATTTCATTTAAAGAACTTACATCCTGCGTCCTCCCCTCTTAACCTATTTTCCAAATCATAGTGTAGGGTGCTTTATCCTACCTGCTTTCTCTTCCCTGGCCTAGCTGATGTTGCTAGACAAAGTGGAAAACTTGTTGCTGTTGTTCTTTTTTGAATATTTGCTGTTTAGTCACTGAGAACAGGAGAAGAGGAGACCTTAGGTTAAAATGATATGGTAATGGTGGACTCTGTGGTCCCAGGGGTTGGTTCCGTATCCTGTAGCTCTTTGTGTTGTGATGGCATTAATTATCCACTCTTTGTGGAGAGTGGAAAGGTAAAGGGAAGTACATTGAGAAAAAAAAATGGGATAGAATTGTGTTATTGTATAGAAACTATAATTTAGAAAATAATGAATCGAAGATGACTCTAATTGTTTAGACTGAGGTCAGGGTGCCTGGTGTCCAATAAACAAATCTGCACTTACTTAGGAGAGATGTTGCTCAAAAGGATTATTGTAATGGGGAGGAAGGGACTGTTGAAAGAAAGGGAAGGGTAGAGGGCATTAGAGGGGACACTATGAACATAGCTCTGTAAATCTCGCAAGGGTTAAGCAAAAAGGGATTTTCTGTTACAGAAGGGAGTGAACAAAGCTAGAAAGAACTGAATGTGGGGAAGGGGTATGAATGGGTAGCATGTTTGGGTAGTGGCCTAAAAACTTTTGCATAATCTATCACTGAATAATTGTGGGACCTATTCTCTTACATTCTTCCTTTTAGTCACTGGATTTTACTCAGTTTTGCCTCTTTACAATGCCAAACTCATTGCACATTTTTAGCCTTTAGTTCTCCTATTCTCTCTGTCTAATACATCTTTCTTCAGATTATCTATACTTGTGTGCAGTTTTTTCTCTTTTTTTCACACACTTAGGCATTAATGATTATTCTAGCATTCACTGAAAATTCTCTTATCTTGTTTTTTTTTCATATTTCATCAGTACCTCATTTTCTCTTCAGTAAAATGTAACACAGGGTACCTACCATAAATTGATTATTATACATAATAATAAACAAAGAAAATACTTAGGATCTTTCTCAGCACATAATAATGACCATCATCATTGTCATTACCTACCACACCTGCCAGAAGAGTATTTTACTTCTTTGTATGTATTCTTGCATAGTGTCCTTCTCCTGCAATTGAATGAATGCAAAAGCTTTGTCTTGTTTACCCTTTTATCACCGAGGCCAAGTATAGTATCACGCATGTAGTGAGGAGTCAATAAATATTTATTGAATGAATGATTTGTGTAAGATATGTAGTCTTAAATCATATTGTATCTCTAGATCTGTGCTTTTAGTTTTCAAGATGCACAGGGAATCTAATGTCACTCAGGTGGTGGCATTTATCTTAAAGGAAAACAGAGAAATCAGGGAAAGAGAAAATCAGGCCAAGATATCAAAGCGCATTGGAAAATCATTTATCACCCTTCAGAACATAAAAGTAGTTCCAGTGACCCACACACAACTCTAATGAGCCCGACAGTAGATAGGGCAAGCTAGTAATTTTGCCGTTGCCTTTGAATCAGACATCTATTGTTTTTTGATCTAGTAACCTATACTCCTCATGACTCTTTCTTCCATTCTCTGCTGCTCTTTCTACTTTTAGCACTTCTTAACTACTCCCTCCATTGCATTATCTATTTATCCCTACCTAATCTCTCCCAAAATAGTAGATTGATTTGATTACATAACCATCATCGATGGCAGATGATGACATCGTTGGTTATCTATTTGATACCCATCACCCATATTTCTTGCTAACAGAAGTTCTACTTTTTTTTTTCTTTTAAGGCTACAACAGTCAGCCTTGGTGATTATTCATCATTGTTTTAGATCAGTCATGTATGTATAATCACCTTTGAAACTGACGTTCAATGAGAAATTAAGGGTTGCCTATAAAAGAGCTTCTGGGAAAGCTCTTTTGGGAAAGGTTTTGTTTCCTAATAAAAAGTGAGAATGTCAGGAGGAGAAAACACATTTGCTACTATTCCCTTTTATTTTGCACTGCATCCTTTCTGTCTCAGGAGCACATAATGCCTGATAGTCATCTTGGAACTGAGGTTGAAGCCTGGGATCTAAAGCCAATATTCTGAGGAAGGTGATGTGTAGCAATAGCGCTAGATGTATTCTCAATGCCATTCTTCAATGGAATAACCCACACCCAGACATCTGTTAAGTACACGATACATTTTTTGATGTTCATGCCACTTTTAGCCAGGTTGCTGTTATTTCCACTTGAACTAATCCTAACCGATACATCATCCAACATATAATAACTGTAAGGGACTCATTCCTCCAGATAGAACACCAGAGATGTAAAGGAATGCCTTTAATTTCTGGGAGAGATGATTAGAACAGCATGTTGTGACCATGACAGCAATCACAAAATTTAAAACATGACCAATAATGTATAATGGATTGTCTATATCCTCTTTTCTCAGAAGGTGGCTGTGGGAAATAGAGGAACTTAAAGATATTCCAACTCATTTGAAAGGCATACTGACACATCATATTTAAAAGTTGAAGAACCAATTTTTATTTAAGACCCAAACTAATCACAAAACAAGCACAAATGCCTTAGTTACCCCTAATTAAATCTTTGTCCTCTGTTTTTTAACCTAATGCTTCCTTATTCAACTTTACATAAGCCTCCAGGGTGAGAAGGTGTTTCAAAACTTTTAACTTTTGTCTTATAGAAAAAAGTTAGAATGTTAAAAAGGCAGGAGGACTTAAGGACATTCAGATTATTGGGTGCAAAATAAAGCTGTGCTCTAACTTCAAAGACTGGAATGCAAATATTAGAATTTAACACGGGGTGATTGATAATGTGGGTAGACATTTATGAATGTACATTTTTTTTCAAACCCAAATCACCAATATACATAAGTAGTTTGTTGCAGGATCACAGAATAAGTAACCTGTAAAACAAAGACCAAAAATTTTTCTATTCCGCCCTTGAATATTTTTAGATTTACTTACTTTTGTGTTCTCTTATGTACTAAGAGTTAATTATTTTACCTCTCTTCTTCATAAGTAATATACAAAGCAGTCACTTACAGAAAACTTGATTATCTTACCAGATAAGCACTTCATAAAGTGCTTTTTTGTGTGTTTGAATCAAGTGTTTGTAGTACTTCCTTGAAAAGAAAGAAATACTCAACTGAACTGAATTATTAGCATTTCCAACAATTGTACTTTTCAAGTATGTCAGAAAGTGACATAAAAGTACTGGTCACAGTCAGTCATGAAGCCACGTTATAAAGTGGCCTATCACATTTCAAACCTTTCGTTTTGTCACTCTCTGAAGTTGTCTTCCTCTCTCAATATCAGATAGTGTTGACAGACTGAACCTGTCACCTCATTCCCTGTAGTGCTGCAGGCTGAGAGGGTTTGCTGAAAGATCCAGAGTGACAGTGAAAGATTTTATATGCCCACATTTTTCTATATATTTTAAATGAATAACTCAAAGTGTTGTGTTACAAAGCAATAGTTATATACTTGGAAGGAAAATTCATACAGATATGTACTACATATGATAATTTATGGACATATAACTATAATGTTTTTAAAAAATGGCTATGTTGGAGTCATTTCTGGATAATTTTCAAAACCGTGCAGGCAAAGTGAATTTATCTTTCCTTATTCAATAATCTTCTGTTTTTTGCCTCCACATCATTGCATACAAAATAATTTAACACATTCTTGTATCATTGTATTTGGTTCTATCTCATATCATTTCCTCATAGATTTTAGACCTATTAATATGTTTACCTCAGCACAATTATAAGAAGAGAGATACTTAAGATGTCTGTTGATCGAGCCAATCTTACCTCCTTAAAATATGTTTTGAGCACTTTATAAAATTGTAATATATAGAATGAAAAGTTAACATAGAAGTATAAAACTATGAATTTTCCCAAACTAATACCTTTAACATACACAAAGTCAAAAAATTTAAATGTATAACTCATTAATTTTACCTATGGTCACACACATGAAATAACCACCAAGATCGAAATACGGAGAGTTTACAACGCAACACGAGTCCCCTCCTGGCAATTCCCCGTCACTATGCCTTCAGAGCTAATCATCATTCTGTCTTCTATCATCATAGATTAGAATTTTTATTGTTTTTTTGTTCCCATCCATTTTTTTCTCTCAGTACTTCTGTTTATATATGTTTGCATTGATTTGCCTTTATATTTACAAACCCTGCTCATAATGTAAGTACTTCATTGTATCGTACAGTTCTAAAATCTCCATTTGGTTCTTTTCATCCATTTCAATTATCTCTTGAAATTCTCTATTTTCATGAGTTTTCGTCCATCTTTACCTCTATTTTATTTAACATATCAATCATGGATATTTTGAAGGTCCCTTTCTGCTAACTCCAATTTTTAGATTTTCAATAAATACACTTCTCTTTTTACCTTTCTTTTGATTTTTGGTCATAGTTTTCTAACTCTTTGATATATCCTGAATTTTTTTTAAATTATGTGGCTAGACAAAGAAGTATAGAAGCTGCAAATGACATCCTCTGCCAGAGAGAGTTTTCCTTTGTGCTGTTAGGCAAATAGGCCGAGGATCTGCTCACTTTAGTGTAATCAGAGTAAGATCCTGTTCACCTGGTTCCTCAGGGTGGTTTTTCTGATATTTTCAGTTGAAACCTTAGTAGGTCTGTAATACTTCAGGCCTCAGAGAGTTGCAGGAGTTTAAGTTCTGCCTCGGAGATTGTATGCTTAGCTTTTTAACCTTTTGCTTCACAATTTCATAATGTAGCAAAAGTCGTTAAGAAGAAATTTATTATTATGGTAAACCACATCCTTCTTTTTTATTTTTAATTTTTTATTGTGGTAAGAACACTTAATATGAGATTTACCTTCTACCAAAATTTTAAGTGTAAATCTTGTTAACTACAAGCACAATGTAGTGCAGCAGGTCTCTTGAACTTATTCATCTTGCATAACTGAAACTTTATACAGAGTGAACATCTCCCAATTTCCCTTCCCCCCAGCACCTGGCAGCCACCATTCTACTCATTGCTCTTTGAGTTTGATTATTTTACGTTCCACATATAAGTAAAATCAGACGTTATTTGCCTTTCTGTGACTGGCCTATTTCACTTAAAGTTTTCTACTTTCACCTGTTTTGTGGCATCTGGTAGAATTTCATTCTTTATTAAGTTTGAATAATATTCCATCGTAGGCATATATCACATTTTCTTTGCCCATTCATCCATGATGGACATTTAGATAGTTTTCACATATTAATTATGGCAAATAATACTGTAATAAACATGGGAGTGTAAATATCTATTCAAGATCCTGATTTCAGTTCTTGTGGAGAAATACCTAGAGTGGAATTGCTGGGTCATATGGCAATTTATTTTCAATTTTTTTGTGGAAACTCTATACTGCTTTTCATGGCAGTTGTACCCTTTTCCATTCCTAGTAACAGTGTACAAGAGTTCCCGTTTCTCCATATCTTCACTAACATTAGTTATCTTTATTTTTTAATAAACCTATTGTAACATATTTATGGTGTTATCTTATTGTAGTTTTGATTTGCATTTCCCTGATGATTAGTGACATTGACTATCTTTTCATATATTTGTTGGTCATTTGCTTTTCTCACTTGAAGAAATAGCTATTCAAGTCTTTTGTTTATTTTTTAATTGAGTTTTTTTTGTGTTTTTGCTACTGGGTTTTAGGAATCCCTTATATATGTCGGACATTGGACATTGACCCTTTATGAGACATGGTTCACAAATATTTTCTCCCATTCCATAATGTGTCTTTTCATTTTGTTGATTGTTTACTTTGCTGTGCAGAAGCTTTTTAGTTTTATGTAGTCTCAGTTTATATTTTTGCTTTTGTTGTCTGTGCTTTTTGTGTCATAGACATGTGATCATTGCCAACATCAATGTCATGAGTTTTTTTCTATGTTTTTGTCTAGGAGTTTTGCAGTTTGGGATGTTATGTTTAAGTCTGTAGTCTATTTTACACTGATTTTTGTGTACGGTGTAAGATAAAGATTCAATTTTTTTTTCTTGCTTGTGAATATACAGTTTTTTCAAGATCATTCATTGAAAATACTATCCTTTACCCCTTGTGTATTCTGGCACACTTGTTGAGGATCAATTTGCCATATGTATGGGTGAGTTTATTTCTAGGTTCTCTAAAGTGTTCCATTGGTTCCTTTATGCCAGTACCATACTTATCTAATTAATGTAGTTTTGTAATACATTTTGAAATCAGGAAATCTGAGTCATCCATCTTTGCTTTTCTTTTTCAAGATCATAATATTTTGGTTATCTGGGGTTCTTTGTAGGAATTGTGGGATTTTTCTCTATTTCTGTAAAAAATGTAATTAGGATTTTGATAGGGATTGCATTGATTCTGTAGCTATGTTTGGGGAGTATGATGATATTTTACTATATTAAGTCTTCCAATTCATAAGCATGGAACGTCTTTCCATTTATTTGTCTTTTGAGTTTACCCATCCCCAAATCCCCAACCCCTGAAGAATATTGCTACCGTATGAGCACCACAGTGTTGATCAGTCAGTGTCAATTTGATGGCGAGTACATGTGGTGCCTATTCTTCCATTCTTGTGGTACCTCAATTTGGAAGGTGGGCTCAAGCTCTATCCAGGAAAATATAAGAGGTGCTAGATCACTGTTGTTTCTTATAATTGAGCAGTATTCCATTGTATACATATACCCTTTCAGACATCGACCTAGGCAAAGAATTTATGAAGAAGACCCCCAAAGCAATCACAGCAGCAACAAAAATAAATAAATGGGACTTGATCAAATTAAAAAGCTTTTTCACAGCAAAGGAAACTATCACTATCTCTACACAACCAATAAAGGGCTGATAACAAGAATCTATATAGAACTCAAAAAAAATCAACAAGAAAAAAATCAAACAACACCATTAATAAATGGGCAAAGGACATGAACAGAAACTTTTCAAAAGAAGATCAAATAAATGTCCAGCAAACATATAAAAAATGCTCAACATCTCTAATCATTAGAGAAATGTAAATCAAAACCACAATAAGATATCACCTAACTCCAGTGAGATTAGTCTTTATCAAAAAACCCCAAAACAACAAACACTGGTGAGGATGTGGAGAGATAGGAACACTCTTACACTGCTGGTGGGACTGCAAATTAGTGCAACCTCTGTGGAAAAGAATTTGGAGATACCTCAAAGAGCTAAAACTAGAAATAACATTTGGTCACCCAACAGCACTAATAGGCATCTACCCAAAGGAACAAAAGACATTCTATAATAAAGACATCTGCACCCGAATGTTTATGGCAGCACAATTTACTATTGCAAGAATGTGAAAACAACCCAAGTTCCTGTCGATCCATATTTGGATTAATAAAATATGGCATATGTATATAATGAAATACTAGATTTTAAGTCCATCTGTTTCTCTTGGATTTCACAGTTCTTCAATGTTTTAAAATATAAAGTTTTATAATTTATTTATAAATTATAAATTTATAATTTATTATAAAATATTTATCTTTTGTATCAATTGTGTTAAGAGTGTTAGCTTGCCACAAACTTCTACATATTACACCGTAATATGGATAATTTCCATGTAAAATTTAGTACTATAGTAGATCATCTATTTTTTGTTCTAACTTCTCCCAGTTAAGTTCTCACCTGCTGAGAATATTGTCTAAGAAATAAAAGTTTTATAAATATTTCAAAAGTGGAGAACTTTGAATGAACATGTGCATATATGTGTGCACATGTGTGCATGCATGTGCTTGTGTGAGTGTGTACATGTGAATACGATTAAAAAAGAACAAAAGATCTAACACCTTAGTAGACATCACCATTTGAAGATGTTCTAAAAGCATGACAAATTTGATGTACCAAAACTAAAGCCTTCATTATCCCCATCATCCACTACACACAACTGTTGCTGGTGTTCCTATTGTAATGAATAATTCTTATTATGACTGCTTAAGCTCACATGAAATTTATAAAACAGTCTGAGATTATCTTTGCTAAAATTGTCACTATTTTCTTCCATTATACTTTAGTGCAAGGTCATTTTTCTTCTTCCCTTCATTACAACCACCTCCCAGTGTCTCACCTTATTCTATTAACAGCACGATCCTTTCCTTATCATTCTTTTCCATTGTTGCCACAGACATATTTCTAAAAAAAAAAAATCAATTTTGACTTAAGTGTTTTCTTATAAATTTTACATTAATAGGTACAAATACATTGGCTTGGTTTATAGTCATTTTGCAGTCTCACCTCTGCCTACCTTTCCAGTGCATCGCTCACGCTGCCCTTATATACTCCTCACTTAGAATATAATGGCCTTTAAATTTTTCCCAATGCATAATAACACCACCCCCTTTGTATTTGTTATGACACTCTTCCCTTTGCCTGGAATATACTTTCCCTTTTCTTATCTAACACCTACTGTTCTTCAAAATCACCTCCACATGCATGTCTTGATCTTCCTATTACCTTAATGAGAATAGAGTATCTTCTGCTGAATTTCAAAAATATCCTCATACAGTCCTCTATCATGGCTTTTTATGGTCATCTTTAATCTTTGTATTATACTGCTCACCCCAATTAGAATGTAAATTCCTTGAAAGCAAGGACCTTATTTATTTGACTTTATTTTCCCAAAACCTCTACCAGCATTTGTTGCAAAGTAGATGTTTAAATGTTTGTTAAGAAGAGTGAGATTGTATTGGTTAATAATCTGAAAGTTAGTTTAGTGTGTCTTTATCCTCCATATCCCTCTTAATAACAGTAGCTCATACACAGTACTCTCAAGGGCAAAACTTATTATGGAAAAACATTTTTCATATTTGAATTATTCATTTTTGCTTGTATTCATTGTCTTTTTTTCTTCAAGATAATTTTAGAATGTTTTGGTGTGCGATGTTTGTTTTTTTTCCAAAAAGTTTTAAAAATCAGTTTTCCTAAGGTAAAATAATTATTGAATGAAGTCTTTGCTTAGAAACCAAATTTTTTATTACTTCATTTTATACTAGTGCTTTTTATTGATAAATATTGGTGAGTTTTAGGATAGAAACATAACAAGAATATTTTATTTCTGAAACATTTTCCTCCAGATCAGCACATGCTTTCCAAGTTGTAATCTGTAATTGGAATTGGCAAATGGTTTTGATTTTAGCCACAGAAATTTATGACAACAGTTAGAATGAAAGCTTCATAATTTAAATATTTTTTAGATTTTTCTCATAATTACAATTTTCATTTTTTAAAGTTAAAGTAAATTATGCATAGTTTTTTGAGCAAAAATTAAATTCATCTGATTGCATCCTAACTCCCTGACTTTTCACTGAATTAAATATTAGAAGCTGGTGACATACTAAACTGATGCCATCTGCTGTGATGCCAGAACTTCAACATTGTGACAACAATGTCATATCATATACAAAGACTGATAGATTTGGGGAAAATGAAGTCGTGAAAAAGGAAATGTTTAAACAATTAGTAAATGTGTTAGTGCAGATTTATTTAAAATGTGAAAGGTAAAAGGATCTTGACTTTAAAAATGATTCAGTTTTGATTTCTTGGTTTTCTCTTCAATGGAAACATTTTAAAATGTGTTCATCACTTATTTGCAGTAGTATTTTAATCAACATAAAACATTTTTGTTATGGTAATATGGCTTGGTGCAAAAGTAATCGCAGTTTTAGTATTGTTGAAATTTGCCCTTTTCATATTGGAATACATTCTTAAAGAAATGTGGTTATGTTATATAACATTTTAATGTGCATTTCATGCTTTATGTATTTTTAAATGACTTAGCACTTGCTGTTTATTTTATATTTATTTTAGACTATGGAAATGATATTAGATAAAAAGCAAATTCAAACGATTTTCTTATTCAAGTTCAAAACGGGTTGTACTGCAGCAGAGACAACTCACAACATCAACAAATCATTTGGCCCAGGAACTCCTAATGAACGTACAGTGCAGTGGTGGTTCAAGAAGTTTTGCATAGGAGGCAAGATCTCAGTGTTGAGAAGCTCAGTGGCCGGCCATCGAAGGTTGATAATGACCAATTGTAGCAATCATTAAGCTGATTCTCTTACAACTACACAAGAAGAACTCAGCATAGACCATTCTGAAGCAAATTGTAAAGGTGAAAAAGCTTGATAAGTGGGTGACACATGAGCTGATCAAAAATAAAAAAAAAAATCATTGTTTTGAAATGCCGTGTTCTCTTCTTGTAGGCAACAACAATGAACGAGTTCTTGATCGGGTTTTGACTTGTGACAATAAGTGGATTTATACAACCATCAACAACCTGCTCAGTGGTTGGACCAAGCAGAAGCTCCAAGGCACTTCCCAAAGCCAAACTTGCACCAAAAAAGGTCATGGTCACTGTTTAGCAGTCTTCTGCCAGTCTGATCCACCACAGCTTTCTGAAGCCCCACAAAACCATTACATCTGAGAAGTATGCTCAGCAAATCCACAAGATGCACTGAAAACTGCAATGCCTGCACCTGGCATTGGTCAAGAGAAAGGATTCAATTCTACTCTAAGACAATGCTTGACTGCACTTCACACAACCAATTGTCCAAAAATAGAATGAGTTGGGCTACAAAGTTTTGCCCCATCCGCCATATTCACCTGACTTCTTGCCAATGGACTACCACTTCTTCAAGCATCTCAACAACTTTTTGCAGGGGAAACAGCTTCTACAACCAGCAGGATGCAGAAAATGCTTTCTTAGAGTTTGTGGAATCCTGAGGCTCAGATTTTTATGCTACAGGAATAAACAAACTTATTTCTCATTGGCAAAAATGTGTTGATTGTAATGGTTCCTATTTTAATTAATAAAGATGTGTTTGAGACTAGTTATAATGATTTAAAATTCATGGTTTGAAACCACAATTACTTGTGCACCAACCTAATATCACATAAAATGTCTTCTAAAGCTATATTCTTTCAAGTGATCTCTTCCTAGAATTTTCCTTTGTTTGTGAATTAGCTTTTTAATCATTACTGAAAACCCTCTGTGGCACATATTTTTAATTCTATAATTCTTAGAGAACCTCCTCTGAGTGGATACCAATGAAAGGTATTGTTCCTTGGGTAGTAATGGTAATAAGCAAAGAGATGATAACTTGGATGTTAAATAAAAATCCAGGCCAAAGCTGCTTTACTACTGCATTACAAATCACTGTTCTTAGTTACCATAAGATAGTCCCTTTATTTATCAACATTAAAATATTATTAACACCATTAAATTGTACAACCACTAGTGTTTTCTATAAGTAATATAACCAATAGGAGTAAGAAGTAGTTAAGTCTCTAGTTCAAATAGGGACTTCTGAGCATAGCATGATGTTCCTCAAAGTATATACCATTTTACTTATGTTCTATATAATTTTCATGTTTCTTTAAACATTCTCTAGACATATAAATCTCTAATACTTGTATGTAGTATTTATTTCTTTCAATGATAACAAAAACTTATATACATTTATGATATATAACATATTTTGATATATGTATACTTTGCAGAATGGCTAAATTAAGCTAATTAACATTCCATCACCACAAAAGAAACTATTTTTTGTGTTGAGAACACTTAAAATCTACTACCTTAGCAATTTTAAAATATATAATATGTTGTTATTAAGGATAATCACTCTGTTGTATAGTAGATCCCTGAAACTTATTCTTCCCGTCAAACTGAAATTTTGTATCCTTTGACCAACAGAGACAGAGAAATTTTAAAAGGAGGAATTTATGTATCTGATGTATCATTCATCACATATTTTTAGAAAGAGTTTTATCTGGAAAACATCTAACCATTTGTTTTAGCCTTGAATCTGCTGCAGTCCTAATATCACATCTGTTGCATCTTGCGATAATTACCTAAAATAAAACAAACCCCAAAATGAGACGATGTGCATATTCTGAGTCTGATCTGTCTGTTGCCAAAAGCAGTGGCCCAAAGGGATCAGTTTCTTTAGTTCTCTGTTTGCCAGAAAACATAAAGATACAAGATAAAGCTGTGTCTCAATTAAATATCAAAGAAATCAGAGTCATTACGTGAGCATAGACCACACAGAGTTCTTATGAAGAAACTTTTGAAAAGGGTGTCATGATAAATCCCTTAAAATATATTGACTTTGCCAGTCTTAGTCCACACAGCAGATCTTCCATTCTGCAACCAGACCTTTCATGTAGAGATTAACCCAGTGATCCTGCACTTGAAAGAGAATGCTCTAGGACTTAATTTATATTCAAGCCTTACTGTTCTTTGGGGAAAGGCTGGGTAATCAATACAAATTTTCGAGTGATGAAACTACATGCAGAAATGGAAATGACAAAAACTATCCCTGATTCAACTACTTTTACAAATAAAATCAAACAGGAATTGACTAAAATATGCTGCTCTGAACACATTAAAAATTATGACAAAAGAACACAACACCCTCATGATAACATGTAAACTTTTGGCTGTTAGATTAATATTATCTAACCATAGCCAGTATGTATAAGGCTGCCCAATATTTAATGTATGTAATTATATTTTTAAATTTATAGAAAATATACATAGCAATAATATTTTTGGAACAATATAATGGAGAAAATTTCCCCCTGATAAAACAATGCAAAACTAATAAATATATTGTATCAATGTAATATGAAAGGAATTACTTCATGAAACTCTTCTTGTAACAGATCTATAATGTAGGTTTACAGTACATACTTAATAAACACAATACATAGATACAGGAAAAACTTTACTCAAATTTTAAATTGATATTTTGAAACATAAACAGTTGAAATTTTATGAATTATGTAAAATGAAAAAAGTAGTAGATATTGAAAAAGTTAGTGTATGGATAGATTAATATAACACCAAATATATACATATCTAAATATGCATGAAATATACATAAACAAACAGATTGAATACTTCTCTTTTCTCTAAAATATCATATTCTTTGAGATATATACTTCAAATGAAAAACTTTCATATTGAAGAATTTAAAAACATATTTGTAGTCTTTTATAAACTTTGTTTTTACTTCTATGTGGTGAAACACATTTATACATTTGTGTATACTGAACCATCCTTGCATACCTGGGATGAAGTCAGTTGATCATGGTGGATTATGTTTTTGATGCGCTGCTGAATTTGGTTTGCCAGTCTTTTGTTGAGGATTTTTGCATCTATGTTCATAAGGGACATTGGTCTGTAGTTTTCCTTTTTTGTTGTATTTTTCCTGGCTTTAGTATCTAGGTGACACTGGCTTCATAGAAAGAGTTACGTAGGGTTCCCCTCTTCTCATTGTTATAGAACAGTTTCAGTAGAATGGGTACCAGTTCTTCTCTGTAGGTCTGGTAGAATTCAGCTGTGAATCTGTCTGTCCTGGAGCTCTTTTTGGTTGGAGATTTTTTATTATTATTACTCTTTCAATCTCTCTACTTGTTATTGATCTCTTCAGGATTTCTATTTCTTCCTGATTCAGGTTTGGGAGGTTGTGTGTTTCCAAGAATTTATCCATTTCCTCTAGGTTTTTTAGTTTGTGTGTGTACAGGTTTTCATAGCAGTCATGGATAATATTTTGTATTTCTGTGATATCAGTTGTAACATTTCCTTTTTCATTTCTGGTTGAGCTTATTTGATTCCCTTCTCTTCTATTTCTGGCAAAACTAGCTAGTCATCTATCAATTTTGTTTATATTTTCAAAAAAAACAACTTTTTGTTTCATTGATCCATTGTATTACTTTTTAGATTTCCGTTTCATTTAGTTCTGCTTGGAACTTTGTCATTTTTTTCCTTCTGCTAACTTTGGGCTTGGTCTGTTCTTCTTTTTCTAGTTCCTTGATATGTGACATTATATTATTAATTTGTGATCTTTCTGCCTTTTTGATGTAAGCATTTAAGGCTATGACCTTTCCCCTTGTCACTGTTTTTACTGTATCCCATAGATTTTGGAAGCCTGTATCATATTTCATGTTCAATTCAAAGAAAATTTTTTAATTCCAGCTTGGCTTCATCAATAATTGAAGATTGTTCAGCAGCAGGTTGTTTAATTTCCATGTATATGTAGTTTTAAGAGTTCCCCTTGGAATTAATTTCTAGTTCTATTCCACTATGACCTAGAATATACATGGTATAATTTGAATTTTTCTAAATTTGCTGAGATGTGTTTTATGTCCTAAGATATGACATGACCAATCTTGGAGAATGCCTATGTGCCAATGAGAAGAATGTATATTCAATAGTTTTTGGGTAGAATGTTCTGTAAATGTCTGTTAGGTCCATTTATTCCAGAGTCCTATTTAAATCCAGTGTTTCCTTATTTATTTTCTGGTTCAATTATCTGTCCAGCTCTGTCAGTGGGTATTGAAGTCCCTGGGAATTATTATGCTATTGTTTATCTCTTTGCTTAGATCTAGTAGAATTTGCTTGATAAATCTGGGGTCTCCTGTGTTATGCACACATATATATTTAGCACTGTTATGTCTTTTTGTTTAATTGCTTCTTTTATCATTATATAATGACTATCTTTTTCTTTATCACTGTTGATGTAAAGTCAATTTTATCTGATATGAGAATGGCTACACCTACTCTATTTTGCTTTCTGTTTGTGTGGAATATTTTTTGCATCCCTTTTCTTTGAGTCTGTGTGAGTCCTATGTGTTAGATGTGTACCTGGAGACAGCAGATATTTGGATTGTGATTTTTCATCCATTCAGCCAGCCTGTCTTTTGAGTGGGGCATTCAGACCATTATTGTTGAGTGATAAAACTGGTATGTTGGATGTTGTTCTGTCACCATTTTGATTGGTACCTAGTTGCTTGGTTCTCTCTCTTGTGTTACTATTTTATAAGAACTGTGAGTTTTAACTTTTGGGTGTTTTCATTAACACATTGGTAGGTATTGATTGTTATGTTCCATATACAGAACTATTTTAAGCATTTCTTATAGGGCAGGTCTAGTGGTGACAAATTTCTTTAGTGTTTACTTGTCTGAGAACAACTTAATTTCTCCATCAGCTGTGAAACTTATATTTGCAGGATACAAAATTCTTGGCTGGCAGTTATTCTGTTTAAGGGGACTAAAGATAGGAATGCATTTCCTTCTGTCTTGTAAGGTTTCTGTTGAGAAATCTGCTGTGCATCTGATGGATTTTTCTTTGTAAGTGACTTGACATTTTTAGCTCATGGCTCCTAGGATTTCTTCCTTCATGTTGACTTTGGCCCATCTGATGACTATATGCCCAGGTGATGCCCTTTTTGCAATGACTCTCCAAACAACATATGACCATCTCCATAGATGCAGAAAAAGCATTTGAAAAAGTCCAGCACCACTTTATAATAAAAACTCTCAACAACCTAGGCATAGAAATAACATACCTCAAAATAATAAAAGTTTACATGACAAACCCACAGGCAACATCATATTTAATGGGGAATAGTTGAAAGGATTCCCCCTAAAAACTGGAAGAAGACAAGAGTCCCCACTGTCATCACTTCTGTTTACCATAATACTGGACATCTTAGCTAGAGCAATCAGTCAGGAGAAAGAAATAAAAGCCATCTATATAAGGAATAAAGAGTTCAAATTATCCCTGTTTTCCAATGATTTGATCTTGTATCTAGAAAACCCTAAAGACTCTACCAAAAGACTCCTAAAATTGATAAATAAATTCAGCAAGTCTGAGGTTATAAAATCAAGTAAACAAATCAGTGGCATTTTTATACACTAATAACCCTCAAGGTGAGACTGAAATGACGAGCTCAAAATCATTTACAATAGCTATAAAGAAAATAAAATATCTAGGACTATACTTAACCAAGGAGACAAAAGATCTCTATAAGAAGAACTATTACTATAAAACACCAAAAGTGTCATAAATTACAAGCCAAAATGGAAAAGCATTCCATGTTCATCAATTGGAAGAATAAATATTACTGAAATACCATTCTGCCAAAGTGATTTACAGATTCAATGAAATTTCCATCAACATATCAATGCCATTTTTCACAGATCCAGGAAAAATAATCCTAAACTTCATATAGAACCATAAAAGAGCCCAAATATGGAGGCATCCAATTACCTGATTTCAAATTATACAAAAGACTTTAGTACCTAAAACAGCATGACAGTGTTAGAAACTAAAACAGCATAGACTAATGAACCAGAATAGAGAACTAAGAAATAAAACCATACAGCTATGACCTATTGATTTTTGACAAAGCAGACAAAAACATACACTGGGGATAAGATGTTCTATTCAATAAATGATTCTGAGAAAATTGGATAGTCACATGCAATAGAATAAAACGTGATGCCTATCTCTCACCATATATCAAAATTAACTCCAAATGGGTTAAAGACCTAAATATAATACCTGAAAGCATAAAATTCTTGAAGAAACTGTAGGAAAATATCTTCTAGACATCAGCCTAGGCAAAGAATTTATGACTAAGACCTTAAAGGCAAATACAGCAATAAAAATAAAATGAGAATTAAATTAAAAAAAAATCTGCACAGCAAAGGAAATAATCAACAAAGTAAAGAGACAACCTACAGAATGGGAGAAAATATTCAAAAACTAAGCATCCAACAAAGAGCTAATATCCAGAATCTACAAAGAACTCAAATCAGCAAGAAAAAACAATCCCATTTAAAAAAGACATGAAAAGAGTTTTTTCAAAAGAAGATATGCAAACAGGAAACAGACATATGAAAAAATGTTCAACATTTCTAATCATCACAGAAATGCAAAATAAAACCACAATGAGATGCTACCTTATCCCATCAGGATGGCCGTTATTAAAAAATCAAAAAACATAGATGTTGGCATGGATGTGGTGAAAAAGGAACTAATATGTTATTAGTGGGACTGTAAATTAGTACAAGCTCTATAGAAAACAGTGTGGTGATTCCTCAAAGAACAAAAAGTAGATCTATCATTTGATCTGGCAGTCTCACTACTGGGTATCTACCCAAAGAAAAAGAAGTCGTTATATCCCAAAGACACCTATACCCAGATGTTTAATCACAGCACAATTCACAATTGCTGAAATGTGGAACAACCTAAGTACTCATGAATTGATGAGTGGATAAAGAAAGTGTTGTATATAATATAGCATGGAACACTACTTAGCTATAAAAAGGAATGAAATAATGTCATTTTCAGCATAAAAGATAAATGATAGATACACATGGTCATAAAGTGATGTAAAGGACATTGGAAACTAAAAAGGGAGGATGGGGGTGAGCAACAAAGTCTCACCTATTAGGTAAAATGTACACTATTTTGTTGACAGGCACACTAAAAGCTCTCCTTCACCATTATACAATTAGTACATATAACAAGAACACTTGTACCCCCTAATATTTTGAAATAAATATTATAAAAATAAAATGAAATTTTAGAAAAACTTTGAGCAAACATATGCTAGGTAATCTGAATGGCACAAAATGATATGAAATGAATGAGATCATCAAGGAAATTAAAATGTAGTGGAACAGAAATATTTGTACATAATGATCCACAATACAAAGAATAATGAGATAATTGACATTATAAGGATACAAATAATTTGATAACAGGGATGGTGAGTAGAATTCCAGGCTGAGGGAACACTGTACAGAGAAAGAAAGTTATTTGTTCTTATGATCTAGATTCAAGATTGGCTAGAGACTACATTGAGTTTATAACTATATATACATGAATGAGTTCCTATGTGTTTATAGAAATGGCATTGTTGTTGGCCGAGGGGTTAAAATAGTTAATTGAAGCTATGGCCTTTCCTGCAAACCAGTTCCTGCAAAGAATATGATAAGTTGCCATCCTCACTACATAAGTATGTATATTTTTTTCTTGGAGATAAATGAGGTAGAAATATTTTTGCCCTTTTAGAAGTTGTTCTATTAGGAGAAAAAGTTGATTTGCTTTATGTTCTTCCAACACTATTTTGTGTTATGTGGGGTATACTGTTATGTGTATGTGTTTGTGTATATATGTGCGTGTACGTGTACATATATATACATACACACATATGTAGGTAGGTAAAATTAGTGTTCAACTTCTGTAAATTATTCCATCCAATAATGTTTCAACAACACCTTTTAGACTATGTAATATAAATCGTCAGGCCTATTTTAAACTATTGTTTGATTACTTTGCAGCGCATGACGCTCTCCTTCTTTATCATGTGGTTATTTCAGCTATTTTGCATTGCTGCTCTGGAGTATGACTGAGGTCTGTGTCTTTGAGCCTGTAAGTGTCTCTGATATTGAAGATCAGTTCCATCATTCTTGAAAAGCCATTACTTTCCTCTCAACCTCCAACATTATTCATAGTCACATGCCCTCAAAAAGCCAGTCTTTTTCAATTGGCTCATAGGTTGCCATTCCTCTCAGACTGACGCTTAGATTCCATCAAAATTCTCTACATTTTTAGCTCTCAGTAGCATGGAAGTAAGAGTTATTGATCTTCAGATTGGAATCTTGTTGAACATAATCTGTGTTTATTCACCAGAAAAACAAAATTAAAATCAATAACTTCAGAAAATTAATATGAGATTCCCCAAACATATAATTACAGAAACATTTAAGACATGAAGATTTCTGAAATTATCTCATATTTTCATGAAAACATGAAAATAATGTGGAGTCCTGCTATGCTTAAAAGAAGATAATATGAAAACACTTTAAATTCCTTAAAATGAAGATTGGATATTTTAAACCGAACCATAAAAAATATGAGTGAAATTTATAACTTCTCATAATGAGCTTAAAACAGATGAAAATGTAGTTTATGTAGTTTGAATCATATGTAGTATTGTGTGTCTATATATGTATTATATTATACTAATAAAATTAAAAATAAAAGGTATAAAATGTAATGCAACAGTTAATATTGATTTAGCAGGAACCTAATTGTTAGTCTAAGATCTATTATTTATAAAAAATGTGAGCCACCAAAATTCCTGTAATTCTCTGATATTATCTCTAAATAGAATGGAAATCCAGATGATAATGCATATTAATTGATTTACTTTTGTCTTACGTATGTTTGCCTTCCCCATCACATTTAAAATTCTACCAGGACAAAAACCATGAGAGATTTAGTCACAATTCTGTACCCTGAACTTAATATGGTATCTGAGTCCATAAGAGGAACTCAATAGCTATTTGGTGAATGAATAATAAAATGAATACATTTGGTTATGTTTGTAAAAGAAAATACAATCAATATAAATTCCAAGCATTTATATTAAATATTAAAAGAAAAAATATAGGTTTATGGTATTTTATTAAAAGTTTTATTGAAAAATCAATGTGCAACTGCCTTCTCTAGAATCTCAGGATCCAAGAATTCCAACACAGAATATTACTAGAAGCATTCAATCAAAAATCTCACAGAGATATTTCACCAAAAGTCTTGACACACAAATGAGAAATAAGCCGTTGGTGCTATTTGTGTGTAAAGTGTAGTTACTCACCTGGCACTTTGACGCAGATGCAAGGCGTGGGCATAAAAGAGAGTGTGTGTTTGTGTAGATGTGTCTGTCAGTCTGTGAGGGGCTTTGGGAAGACAAACAAAGGATAATATAGTTGCTTGCTCACTCAGTCCTTGATGTGATTTATAATTCATCAAGTTTAACTTTTATTGTATTACCACAAGAGTTTATGTTTTGTCAAAAAGGAAAAAAAAACATGAGGAAATTACCAATAAAACTCTGGATTCTAGAAATTTTTATACAAATGCCTAATCATTGTGAAAAAATATCTAAAGACAAGAATTTTCACCAATGGTGCACTTGAAAAAACAAATATTTTTATTTACTTTCCTGACTGAAGGGACTTTTTCTTTTTGTATTAGCTATGGATTAAGCTCCATTGATTGTTTCTGAGGCAGAGAATATCACCAATAAAATTATGAATAAATGTATCTTTCCTTAAGCTGAATATAATTCAACATTGAACTATGACTGATTGAGACTTTTAAGTTTTCCAGATGTTGATCCTCACCTCATCATTTAAAAAAGAAAATTATTTGTATAGGCCATCACTTATTTGACACCAATTCATTAAATATCAGTGTTATTCATTTGTGCACAGATGATAGTGGCACAAAAAGGTCCTAAAAAAGCAAGCCTTTAATGAGAATTTAACCCAATCTTGAAATATCTGACTAGAATAACAAGAGTGAGCATACACTCAGGAATTTCAATGCACAATGCTGTGGCATTTGAAATTCAAGGATTTATTGAACTCATAAAGCAAAAAGTCATTTTCGTGACTAGTTTAATAATTTTCTTTGAACTACGACTATGACTATTTTTAAGCAATTACAAAACACAAGAACCAAAATATGAGAAAATTACTTGAAAATTACAAGAGACCTTATTGTAAGAGAGTTTGGTTATCATTTAAATAGTATACTTTTTTTGAACTCTGGTCTTTGAAATATGACTTCTACAACTTGTTCCAGATGTCTACATTTCTATTAAACTGGGACATAGCATTAGCTCCACTTCAAGAAGTAGAACATTGACAAATGCATGGGAAGACATATTATCTTTCATAAGAGCAAATAGTGTACCTCTAGTTCATGTAAGGACCATGTACATATATATAGGGAATTAGAGGTGCCACTAGGAAAGAAAGGTATCTTAAAGCATTTTGCATATTGCTTTTTATTGCAAATAAATATTGGGGACACTGTATAGTAATTTATTTTTTTCTAGCAATGTCTTCACAAAGTATGACAGGTAAGAAGTAAAATGAAGTGTATCTGGTAAAAAAATGTATAGCATAAATACAAAATATAAATACAAATGAAATGCACAAATTCAATATTAAAGTCAAACATATAATGAATCAGCAACATTAGGCTCCCAACTCTTACTGAAACTACAATATATTTTTAAATACTGACTTCAGGCTTTAATTGGAATTTCCCAACTGAATGATGACAAATTGCATACTTTTTCCATTTAATGAAATTTTATTGAATTATAAAAACCTTTCTTCCAGAAACCAATGATTATGGAGTAATAAGTCAATTCCATATTTAGAAAAAATTAAATGTGCATTCCATATGTATCATTTATATGCCATTTTATTAATGACTTTTAAAATATATGATTCTTTATAGTAATCTATATTAAATATTTAAGTTAGTTTTATATTACTTGAGTGTTTCTAATAAAAATTACTTTAAACAGAAATCACATGGATGATTAGTTTAATGGATGCTAAGAAAAATATTTAAAATACTAAAATATAACATTACATCTTATCAAAATAATTGTATTAGTTCTCATCACGTGATGCATAAATCACATTAATGTCTTTGTTAACCTATCTAACCAGAGTATGTTGAAGTGTTTGTGGTTTCTGTAAATGCATATTAATACTAAGTGTTATAACTATACATTATAAACCTAATATGTGTTTAATATCGGCATTCATTTTATATAAAATGAGTATTATTTTGGGGGGAGGAATGGTGATTTGACTAAATGTATATATGAATGTTGTCAGAAATTTCATATGATCCAGTCAGTTCATCTTGGCAATTCTGTTCTGAGGTTCCCTGGATCTCTGCTCTTGTCTTCTTCTCATCTAACTGTATGTATTCTACCAGGGGAATCACTTTTTTCACCTATGAAGACTCCTAATTCTTTATTTTCGATCAAGTCTTCCTTTAGATTTTTCAGAAACATATATTGTATGTCAATTTTGGAAATGTCCAACATGCCCTGGATATTTCCACTTTGAAATCCCATAAGCACCTTATAATCCATGTTTCCACATTTCCATCAACAGTCAATTAGGGTTATTTTGAGAAGTATTCTCTACAGATGATTATGGCTATTGGCCAAATATTCCTAATTCTTCCCTCTTTTAGTCAAATGTTAGGGTTACATTTTCTGGCTCTCTATGGATTATTCTAACTATGCAATTAATTATGAGAATGTTACTAATGAGAATTTTATTTACACACTGGGCATTTAATTATTTTTTGAGTTTTTTTTACAACATTCTTTTTTTTTTAATTTGCCATGACAACCAGCATTGTTTAAAACTGTACTTACTCCATCATTCTAAGAAAACTCTCAGTTCATCTTTGATGAGTATAGTGTAAATGAGAAATAATTTTTTGTTATTATAAGCCACCAAACTTTTGTATTTTTTTGTTACTGTAGTATAACTCAGGCTATCTTTAAAACTCAGCCTATCCTTTCACACAGATAACATCTCTTATCTGTGTAAAACTTGGTACAGAGATAGGGGATGCTACTATAACAAAATCAATTATTGACCACATGACAAGCAGAGGAAAGGCTAAAATGGAAGGATTGAAGAATGGAATTTGTATACGTCATAATGATAAAATGTTTGGTAAATTGTTGCCTGCAACAGTGTTATGAGCAAATAATATACCTGAAGAGTGATAGTTCTAAGAGAAGATGTTAGAAAATAGAATAATAGCAGCAGTCTTTGCTCACTATGATTGGCTACACTTCACAAAATACTACAGGGAAGAGATGAACATATGAAAATTTGGCTATTGTTACAAACAAGGATGCAAAGGAATTGACAGTCCAGAAATTTGGTGACCAGGCATGCTCGAAAAGGCAGGTGCTTTTCCTCTCCAATGTGTAAAATATAAAACTAAGGTTTTGAGCAAAAGAGGCTGCTTAGAACTTATCCTTGTGCATTGATGAAATCAAAAGTATAGCAGTCACACTCATACACTCATTGCTAAAACATCTTAATTGTTTGAAGTGATGTCCAATAATTCTTTCAGAGAAAGGATTTATGGCTCTCCATCTTAAGACTGATAGATCCAATGCATTATAAGTTTTTTCCAAGATATAGAGAGGCATGTCTCCAAACAAATAAGCAAAAAAAAAAAAAAAACCTACAAAAAACAAAATCCTCTTTCTGAAATTAATTGAACATGGATATCATTAGAAGCTGGAGGAAGGAAACCAACATTGTGAAAGCACTAAAGTGTTCAACAATATGGATTAAAACTGTTGTGATCTTTTAAATTTAATCTTCTGGGCATGGAGTCATTCCCAGAATTAACGTGCAGAATAATATGTATTAATATCATCGTGACATTGGAGACTATGGAATAGTGAAGGAACTGGATGAGACTTCTGATTATTTCCCTTAAAGAGGGAGGGAATGTGTTTTGAGTGTGGGAAGAAGGATAAATGGAGTTTCTGATAGCTAGAAAGAACTCTATAGCAGTCTTATATGCTGTTCATCAAACGTTCCTACATCCCTCCTGTTATGGAGAAAATGGTAAGATGTCACCTCTGGTGTTGCTTGTGATTGTGTTAGGAACATTTGAGTGGTTCTGGCCAATGAGTTAAAAGCATAAGTGAGGCATGATAAAGGCCAGACCTTTGCTTGACAGTTCAAGACCCTAAAATAATTTCCTCTGGAATTGCACTCAACAATATGTGACAGAAGCTTCTCCATCAGTCTGCTTGTTGGGAGGCGGATTAGTACACTAACCCTCTCTCTCTCTCTCTCGCATTGCTGACTTTCAGTGGACATGTAGCATAAATAAGAAATATATTTTTGTTGCTTTGTCACTGAGATTTTGAGGTGTCTATAACTGAAGAATGACCAAGCTTTAGGTTAATGATGCAGGAAAGTGTTAATTTGGTGAATTTTTGGTTCCCAGTAGAATCAACTCTTGAAAGGCTGAGGAAGACCACGAGAATTAAGGCTTTATGTGGTACGGCATGTTGTAAGAGGAAACTGACTAGGGTGCTAGATTTCCTTAAGTTTTGTTCGCAGATATGGTCGAGTGGCTTATGGCTGAGGGGACAAAGGTTTATTTTGGTATTACTATGAAAGAAAGCTTTAGTAAAGTCCAGGACTTATAAACTGAGAAAACAAGGATCCCTATATTATTTGTGATAGAATTAATTAGATTCTGATCAGTCCCCTCCTGGTACAGTCACTGTGACTTGGCATCTTCAGGCCCGAGGCTTTCCATGTCATAATTGGGAGGCTGAGTTCTTTATCCTCCCTAAATATCTAGTAAATTACAGAGTATAATCTTAGACCTGGCATAGACCTAAAATAAGATTAACTATAGATCAAAAAGCGCACCAACAAGACTAAATAATCTAATTTTTAATATATGTTTTTAAGTCAGAAAATAAGTTTAAATGGCAAGAAAAATGTTCCCAAGCCATAGGCATATCCAATAGAAAAGTATCCTACTTTTCAGGTATAATTTAAAGAATTCCGGGACTTTAAAAGAAAGCTCAAACAGACTAACAGGAAACCATAGGTGTCTGACCAAATTAAAATAGCCTTCTCACTCCTGGAAGTATGGCCTTTTGTTGCAATACATTTAAAAATAAAATAAGATAAAAAAAGAATCAAGCCTGATTCTGATTAGAAAGCCAGCCTCTTCCAGTCTCATCCTTTGCTCTGCTTAAAGGGTAAAACAACAAGAAAATTTCAATTGCATTGTGAGAAGAATAATAGGATTCTGGGTCATTTTGGAAAACTTTGGAAGAGGAAAATGTCAGATTGCCTTTTCTGATATTTTTACTTGAGGGAAAACATACTGCATTAGGTCTCTGTCCCTAGTGTGGGACCAGTTTTGGCTAATGATGATTCTCCCATCTAGGTCATTATTACTATAACAATGCTGACAGAGGAAGTGGACAAAAAGTTCTCCTAACTTGAAGATATTTTAGCCTCTTTTAAATAATAGTTTGTATAAACTCCTACATGTTTTAAATAGCAGCAACAGTGTGATTCTGTGAATTCATTTGACATGAATTCAAGAAGTTATAAAAAACACTACAAGTATTTTATATCAATTTGCAGGGCATTAGAATAAAGCTCTTAGCCAACTTGTTGTTCTGCTTTTATATGAAGAAATCACACTTTGCCAAATGGAGAAAGGTAAGGGAAGGGCCAAAATATTTTTCTGTGTAGAGTATCTGGTGGAGGACTCAGAAGATGGCAATTAATGAAAAGAAATTTCCTTCAAGGAAGGCAATGATTTGTTGTATACAGTGTTAAGTTTCTGTTTGCTTGGTTTTCTAAATAAATTCCTTAGCTAAAACATTAGAAAGGATGGGAGGGGTGAGGAATAAAAATCTACGTGTCAGGTACAATGTCACTATTCTGGTGACTGGTATCCTGGAAGCCCTGATTTCAGCATGATACAATTCATCCATGTAACAAAAAACACCTGTACCTCATAAATTTTTTGAAATAGAAAAAACATCCTTCCATTCCATAAAAAAATAAAATTTAAAGCAGAAATGATACAGTCACACTACCTCTTACTGTTCAGAATTGACAGTTGTTCAGATGGGGGAAAAATGAGTTTTGGTACCTGAAAATAAGTTAAAACTCTAAAGACCAAATGTAACACACATAAAACTTACTTAAATTTTAACAACAAAAAACAAAGTAAAAACACTGGCCAGCATGACAGTCTCAGGAGTCAAGTTTCCATTTTAGAAAAACAGAGTGCTTGGTTTAGCCTTGAAATGATTTGACTTTAAATGCAAAGATGAAATATAACCTTTGATTTCCAAATCTCCCAACTCTTTGGATTGAAAGTTAATGCATTGCAGTATGTGAGCACATTTCTATGAAATGTATTCCACTAAATGAAATGGTATTGTTAGAATTCATTTTTACTCTTTGATTAAAAATAACCATGCCTTATCTTTACAGATTATATTTTATGTATATTTGTTATGCAGCTGAACATATCAGAGATGCTAATAAAATTCTTATTCACACTCATTTGGGAGATCTATTTTTTGTAATTAATTCTATAGGAAATTAATTCTTTATAAATGTGTTAAAAACTAAATCTACAGAATAAGAATATCTAGGAAAAGATTACATTTCAGTATGTTAAAAATATAATTGATAAAATTTATATGTGTTCAGGGCAATAGCCTGTTAAATAAATATGCTAGGATCTTTCCATCTGAAGCAAGATTTGCCAGAATGTTCACCCAATAATTCAATAATACTTTCAGTTATATAAAATCAACTTTAATTTTTAAATTTAATTTTTTTAATTTAAATACTATATACTATTATAATAGTGAATTCTAAAACAGAATTGAGATATCTCAACTCATTTATTTTATTAAAAATGTTTCTTATTGAGGGCTGGGCACTATGCTATAGTCTAGGAAAGTCATTTTCAATAATAAAGACAAAATCAGTCTCCTGAAACTCACAGTCTAGTAGAAGAGGTAGGCAAAACATAAGTAAGTAAATGAATACACAAATATGCATTTACTTGTGATTAGTTTTCAGGAGATATATTACAGAGAATTTCCATGATCTAGAAGTTCAGTTAAAAATTTCTTGAGGGAAATTTCATTTATGTTGAAATTTGTGAGTATGGACTTTTTTTGACAAATAAATATGGAGTGTACCAGAAAGAGATTATCACGTATCAAGCACTAGTGGTAGAACATTGGAAGGTGTGACTAAAGTGTAGCTAATGAACAGAGAGTGGCCCAAATTGAATCAGGAGATAGGTAGGCAACAGGTCACAAAGAGCCTTGACACAACAAAACATATACACAAATACACCCATATATAAGCACAGTAAAAAGCTGAGTGTGTGTGTATGTGCATAAATTATAGCTAAATCCTACACTTCTGACAATGTTGACTTCAGCCAAAAAAATGTCTGTTTTCAGAAACGAAATAAATCATGACAATGGTATGGTAGAAACGTCTGTCTTGTCCGTAAAATGGGGAGAGAGAGAAATGGAATTTACAGGCATCTACTCTAGAGCAATCCAGAATATTTTCTATTCCCTTCCTGCTGTGAATAAGAGAAAATTTGCATGAGAAAATATTTCCTTACAAAGTGTTAGTTTCCTTTCAATCCATCTATTTGTGTTTCCAATGGCATAGGGAGAGCTGAGGATGTTTCTCATCAGAGCAGGTGGCCTACCTATGGTGATGCAGACAGGTAACTTAACTAGTGGAGAAAACACAATTTCCTGCTTAGATGTCTCTGTTCCTCCGTTAAGTATGACTGTGTACGTACACACAAGGGTCCACACAGACATGGATTGGCGGAAACAGAGTACGCTGACTCTACTTCTTTGATGCTGATCCCTTCTCTTCCCGCTTCACAAAGAAGCACAGACAGAAGAGAGCTGAAGGACGGGATTTCCTCCATGTGAGAGATAACTTTCTCATCTTGACATCAAAAAACAGAAATGTCTAACAAATACAAATTCAACGTACCTTATAACAAAACAATTTCTTCTTTTAGAGTGGAATAAAATAGCCTCATGTCCAGTTTTCTTATTCACAATCTGCACCAGCTAGGACTTAGAATAATCAGAAATCTGAAATGAGATTTAAAAGAAGTACTTCTAACCAGACTTTTCTTACACATACACGTAGACTCAGTGGAGACATTTATGTCTTATTTCTCTGAAGTGGAAATTTAAACGCACACGTAACTAAGTCTATATTCACTTGAAATCAGCATTTCCCCGATCACTCTATATTGCTTATTTTCTCTATTTTATTTGAATCTCTGCACTAAATTATAATGAATTTGTATTTGTTTGCTTTGTTCTTTGCATACACTAGGTGCTTAATGGATATTTTCTAAATATTTCCAAATGCAACTCAATTGGACAATTCTTCCATATACAAGATAATTCATGTTCCTAGTTTTCATTCTAGGGGATATTCTTTGTGTGTATTTTGGAAAATATTGTGTGCTATATAGGCTTAGCAGCATTATTTTATATCTACATAAATAATGTATCAATATAAATAACCCATTATTCTTTACTCACAATTTCCCTTTTCTCTTGAGGAAATAGTTACTGTGATTTTAAAAAAGACATAAAAAGACAGAGAAATAGTGAAATTAAATGCAACAATCAGTGGGTTTCTTATGTACAAGTTTTCTTGGTAAGGCCTTAAAGACTGAAAATCAGGAATAACACAAAAATGAAGACATCTATCATGCATAGCTTACTCAAGTTCTTCACATGACATAACGAATATTATATTTCTACTGACCAAAATTTGTCATAGAGTACATCTAATCCTAGAGAAAAAGTCAATTGGCACTTCCTCAGGCAACAGGTCAATCCAGCTGCTTCTATAAGTGAATTATGATTCTAAGAATTATAAAATTGAGAAAAAAACTGTGCCTTTTCAGTGAATTAAAGAGCTTCCTGAATAGTCTGGTATTTAAGCTGGTCTTATAAAACAAGGAAGTATCAATTAAGATAAGCATCCACCACAAAGGAATAGCCTGTCTAGAATAATACTAGCCTAACTTTATTGAGCACTTACCATGTACCACACACACTGTCCTAAAAATTTCATTTATAAAAACTCACTTGTTCCTCAAAATCCTAGGAGGTGGGAAATTTAATTAGCTGTAGACAGTCCAAAGAACAGGAAGTTAAATTAACTTGTCTCAATTGGAAAATGGTCAAGTACAAAACCTAAAAGTGTGTTATGTCATTGAGGAATAGTAAGTATGTCAAAATGGCTAAGGCACAGAGAAGTACAGATTATAATATTTAAATGCTTAAATTATATATTATATTCTACACGGGATCTATAACTATACATCGAGTATAGCAGATACTTAATAAATGTAAATTAAGCTGAATTAAATAATTTCATTTGTTCCTATTAAGATTCTTATTTTAATAGTACTTTTAGAAGCAAGCCAAAAAGTATTTTAAATAATACTGGATAGAATATAAATAAATTCTTAAGATGGGCATCATTACTCAGAGAAGTGCTAAAATATGAGCTCCATGGTCTACTTAGATGCCATAATGAATATATACCCAGCTCCACGACTTACTATAGGTGTAGCTTTGGAGAAATTTCTTTATTTTCACTCTGCTTCATTTTCCTCATCTCTAAAATGGGAACAGTGATTATACTTAACTCACATAGTTTTGGTAGGTATTAATGAATTAGTATGCATACAGTTCCTGGAGCATCGCATGGAACATTCAAAATGCTCAGTAAATGTTAATTATAAAGGCGATGATGATTATGATGATAACAAAGATATATGAAAGCACTAAAATATAAACATTATTTTTCACCTTTACAAGTAACTTTGTGTGACATATCTTATTCTCCAGTTAGAATTTCCAGTCTCATAGTTGCATTATCCTTCTACTGTCTGCCAGTCCTAATCCATTTTATTTCAAATATCTCTCTTTGCTTATTACTGTTTCTGTAATAATCACACACTACATGTGCCTCGTTTCCACTTAAAAATCAAATTAATAAAAACTGGGGTCTGTGATTTATGTTCTTAAAAACATGAATCATCACATCTAATAGATGCTTCATAATGAACCTCAAGAAATAGAGAATAACCTCAGTATTTGTCTATGACTGCTTAGTGGTTTCAGGTCACCCCAGGTGATGAAACAGGAAGCAAACCAATGAACTTTACGTGTTTTAAACACTATGACTTTACATAACCACCCAAAGCATAACCTTCTTGAATTTCATATATCTTAAAAAATCAGGCCAACTGATACTTATTTTGAAATACCACAATATTTAAGCCCTCAGTGAACAGCATTTCAGAAATGTTCATTTTGATTGGGCCAGGAAAGAAAGGGCATGACTCAGAAACAAAATCTGCAGTTGAGGTTAATCATGACTTGTGAGGAGCTAGCTGTTCCATAAGTAAATGCCTATTTCCCTCTATTTTATTTTATCTATTCTGGATGTAGAAGCTGTGAGTTTTAAGTCAGGTCAAAAAAAAAAAAATAAAAAAGAAAGAAAGATATTTCTTGAAAGAAAGAATCTAGGCCACATTTTGCCTCAAAAGCTTCTTTGCTCATTTATTTGACTGTTGTCCTAAATTTAAAAATGTCAAATTTCAAATAAACTAACTTTTCTCTGTGTCAGTTTTGGGATCGCAAATGAATATACAAAATAATAAACTTTTTTAGATTTATGTTTTTAAATCTCTACCATATCTCTACTACTTATTGCACATAGTCGAAGCTTAAACTCATGTATCCAACTGTAGTTCAACATTTTCCACCTAGAAACACTGTATTTATAATTAATTTATGTATTCAACAATCATTTATTGAATCAGTATTAAAACTTTACACATTGAGCAAGACTTGAGATTGGAGCTAAAATCTATCCCATCTTAATTAAATCTCCAGTACCTTAGTTTAGCAGAAAAAGATCTTGAATACATACATCTGGAAAATATCCAGTTAATATGTAATTTTCATATTACATGGCTGGATACTTTCTGGACAGCCCTTGTATGTGCTGAATAAATCAATTAATTAATTAAAGATGTCATGCAATATCTTCATTTTTGTTAAAAAAGAACTAAAGACTTTACACATTAAGTACCTTGCCAAAGGTAACTTATTAAGTCTAAAAGTTTTATATCTATATAGTGCTATTTACTTGAGAAAAACATAATTGTGTACCAAACTCAAATATATTGCAGGGTATAGAGCAGAACATAAAACATATACACTGCCCTCTAAGAGCTTATAATTTTCTCAAAGAGACAATGCATAAACATATAAAAGTTTTAAAAATAATATAAGAAATATTACAAAACCTCATACATCAATAAATGTACAGCAATTGAGTTCTTTATGAAGAAAATAAAATATTTTTTTCTTTTTAAAAAAAGCTTCAGAGCCACAGGCAAACATAATGTCAACAATAAGCTCTTCTGTGATGTCTCCGTGCAATGTAATAAAATCTCAGTCACATTGCAGAAAGAAATGAAATTATCTAATTAATATTATTGAAAAGCTAAGAGTCAGGGTTCAGGCACAGATGAATCTAGAGGCTCAAATATGGTTGTCAGTCTCTGTCTCTGGATTGATTAAGCAGTTTTTGCTACCAGTTAGGCAGATGGCTCTAACATGAACAGACACACATACACCTGTTTATTTCCAAGCATACATAAGCAAGAATACTCAGGCCTAATTTGTATATATCATTATAGGTAAGGCTGTAAATAATTAGCTTCATATTCCATTTGTGTCTTTTTCCTAGCTGTGAGACTCTGAGCTACATTTTGCTTGTTTTAAAACCTGTCTGAGGCTTTGTTTCAGCATCCCTAAAATGGGAATAATGATTATGTTTTCCATCTTATAAAATTGTTTGAAGGATTAGATGAAATGATTCAACTCTAAAGGCTGGTGTCATGCCTAAAAAATAGTAGGTATTCAGTAAATAGTAACTGCTATTAATATAATTATTATGATGATCATGTTACATGCAATAAAAAAATGCTCTCACCAAAGCCCAAAGATAGACAACTTTAAGTTTCACCATCCGCTGAATCCCAAGTTGATGCCGTGGACACCTCTTCTCCAAATCTAAGGTGCTCACTATGATTTCCTCAACTCAGTATTGGATATAATTTTTTGAAAACAGAAAGTGTGAGACCTACAACTTTGCTTTCATTTTTCAAGATTTTTTGGCTATGCAAGGGTCCATTGAGACCCTGAATATATGATTTTTTTTAATTTTAGAATTTTTTTCCTATATTTACAAATAATATCATCACAATTTTACTAAGAAATGCACTAAATCAATAGATTGCTTTGGGTAAAATCATCACAGTTACAATAGTAAGTCTTCCAATCCATGAACATGGAATGTTTTTCCATTTATTAATGTCTTTTTAATTTACTTTCATCAATGATTTACAGTTTTTATGGTACAAGTCTCCTATTTCCTTAAGATTATTCCTAAATATTTTGTTGTTTTTGATGCTATTATAAATGGAATTGTTGGGCCGGGCGCAGTGGCTGATGCCTGTAATCCCAGCACTCTGGGAGGCTGAGGAGGGTGGATCTTCTGAGCTCAGGAGTTCGAGATCAGCCTGAGCAAGAGCAAGACCCTGTCTCTACTAAAAAATAGAAAGAAATTATCTGGCCAACTAAAATATATATAGAGAAAAAATTAGCCGGGCATGGTGGCACATGCCCATAGTCCCAGCTACTCGGGAGGCTGAGGCAGGAGGATCGCTTAAGCCCAGGAGTTTGAGGTTGCTGTGAGACAGGCTGATGCCACGGCACTCACTCTAGCCCAGGCAACAAAGCGAGACTCTGTCTCAAAAAAATAAATAAATAAAATAAATTAAATAAATAAATAAATGGAATTGTTTTCTTAATTTCTCTTTCCTACTTTTTTATTGGAGACATTTTCATAGCTAAGAATATATCTTTTCTGGAAAACATTCTGTGTACACCTAAAAAGAAGTTGGATACCACCATTGGTCTGGAATGTTATTCAGGTTAATTTGTTTAACAGTTTTTTTAAGCCTTCCATTTCTTTATTGATTGTCTGTCTATTATGCTATCAGTTATTTTGCTTTATGTATGTTGAAGCTCTGTTATTAGGAACATAATCATTTAGCATTATTATGTTCTCTGGATTAAATGATCTCCTTTGTGAATATGAAATAATTCCCTAAAGAGAGTGATATACATAGAATTTACAATGGAACTGAATGAAATGGTAACGTTTCTGAAGATAGAAAAAAATCAAGGCAAATCAGATAGATTCAACTTTAAATATCAAGTCAAGCCCGGAAAAAAAACCTACCTGTTACACCATGACTATCCTAAACAAGTAAGAGCTCTTCTGCCCCCCATAAATCTCACTTTCCATTCTTTGAAACCTAAAAGAGTAAAATCCATAGTTAGCAATATGGATGAGGGTGTAGAAGATGAGGTTTTGGAAAGAAAGAAGCCTACCATAACTCTTTTATCTACTAAAGGTGCATATCCTTGCAAAGACTAAGTTGAAATCAGAGAAAAGCTTTATCATTAAATAAATTGTGTAAATTTTAATTGTTAATTTGGATTGACATTATTAGCTACTAATATGACACAGCTTTCCTGACAAGAAATGATTTTAGGAATTTATAAAAGTAATATAATTTAATTTAAATTCATTTTTACTAAATGAGATTGGTATCCATAGAAGCCATAGAACTTTCTCTGCTACATCTAAAAAAATCCGAAATTGGTTTGATTGAACTATGAGATTTAAAAATACAATCATTTCTGGCTTTCTTTTATGATCCATCTTGTTTAATCTAACATTTGCTTTATTATAATGTACGATTTTGGCTTTGGCTTTTTCCTGGATTACCTTGGTTTGACTTAATTAGTTTGTTGTAACTCTACTAAAATACTTCCTTCTCATCTTTGAAGCTCTTTTAACTATCAATAAAATTATAAACTTTAAATCAAGGCAGCACATGAAGCTCAGATTACTGAGCTAAGTAACTGAAGCCAGTTTTTACTGGCTTTTCTAATAAAAAGCAATAAGCAAGAATTTGGGCTGATGATCTTTTTTACTTCCTGAAAAGAATAATACTACCAATACACTTAACAGAAAGTTTAGGAGAGGGGCCAAGTGTGATAGCTCATGCCTGTAATACTAGCACTCTGGGATGGTGAGGAGTGAGGACTACTTGAGAGAAGGAGTTCAAGACCAGCCTGAGCAAGAGTGAGAACCCATCTCTACAAAAAAAGACAAAAATTAGCCAGGTGTGGTGATGTGTGCCTGTAGTCCCAGCTACTGGAGAGGCTGAGGCAGGAGGATCACTTGAGCTCAGGAATTTGAGATTGCAAGGAGCTATGATGATACCACTGCATTCTAGCCCAGGCCACAGAGCAAGACTCTAGCTAAAAAAAAAAAAAAAAAAAAAAATTTACAAGGGATCTCAAAGAAACATCCTTCTTTCACATTTCTTGCCTCCCTACTCTTCAGTTGATAAAAATAAAAATGAATTTAATTTAGCTATACAAACATCATGCTAATTACATTCATTTTTGCAAGCTGTTTAGCATTGTGTCTAATTACCATGAAGCACAATATAGATTAGTCATATTATTAAATATGCTAGATAATTTTGCTATAAATTATATTTGACTAAAACCCTAAATCCTACTCATGTGTGTTCAGATATCCTGTTATGTTGCTCAGGAAACCCAGTCACCTACTTGCAAGTTGGAAAACAGAGATCAGTTTTCTTACTTTTGTCTTTTTCTGGTGTCCTGTCTCTCTGGAGTAATCTTAATGGATAAGGTGATCTTTTATGCACGTGGATGGCCCTAGGATGCTGAGGGGATGTGTAGGTGAAAGCTCCTTGATAATACTACTCTGGGGGCTTTTCTAATCCACCCTTTTTCTGCCTCAGCTGTGGAGTTTCTCAAGACTATAGCATAGCCCTATTCTCTTCATTCAGGGAGAGTTTACAGAGTGCTTACATTTACCCATGGCTTTATTTTCTATCTATATGACAAAGATTCTAAATTTATGTCTCCTGTCCAGACTGCTTGTAGTAGTCAGTGCTCTCCAAATAAACAGAGCCAATAGGATATATATAAGATATATAGGAGCAGATTTCTTATAGGAATTGGCTCAAGCAATTATAGAAGCTGAGGAGTCCCATAAGACGTCTGCAAGCTGGAGAACCAGGAAAGCTGGTGATGTAATTCAGGACAAGTCCCAAGGGAGCCAATGTTGTAACTCTCAGTCAGAGGTCAAATTTCAGAGAACCAGGGAAGCTGCTGATGTGAGTTCTGGAGTCTGAAGACCCAGTATCTGAAGTTCTGGTGTCCAAGGACAGGAGATGATTATCTCTTCTCCCAAAGAGAGAGTGAATTCACTTTTCCTCTGCTTTTTAGTTCTATCATGGCTCTCAAGAAATTGAAAGATGCTTACCCACATTGGTTAGGGCTGATGTTCTTTACTCAGTCTACAAATGCAAATGCTAATGTATTCCAGAAACTTTTTCAAAGACACACTAAGAAACAATGTTTTTACAAGATATCTGGGTATCCTTTAACACAATCAAGTTGACCCATAAAATCAACCATCATACTGCTTCATCCCCCTCCTATTTCTTGACAGATTAATAATATCTCCATTGTGAAGACACATAATTATTTACAAATTAATATGCCCAAATATGGACTTGTAATATTCCACATGAAGCCCTGAACTCATAGTTGACATTATTTCAGTAAGTGGTATAACTTATTTTGCTCTTTAAATAGGTTTAATTAAGTACCTTCTATGTAAAAGTCATTGTGTTAGGTAATAGTTGATAACTATAAGCAATACAAAAATCTTGCCTTTATTGTGTTTATAACCCCATCTACCCAATGCTAAATTAATACAATAGGAGTCTTTTGAGACATCTCTGTCCTGTTAGCTCTATAGATTTAACCTCCAAACATAAACAGAAAATTAGTCTACATTCTTATTCTCCACTGGTACCACAGCTATTTTAGACCCCACTTCAAACATTTTAATAGTTCTCATTTCACTTACACCAACTTTTCTATCCTTGGCTTTATGCTCTGATAGAATTAAGCCCTGCTAGAGAAAGGGAAAGAGAGAATAAGATAGCAAGAGAGGATACAATAGAAAGTCTTATATTTTTCTTCTCCTTTCTATGGGAACATAGATAATTTTCTAATTGTGTCTTTTTCTCATTTTTTTCTTGCTATCATAAAATGTAATTTTGTGTATTTCTGCTACTTATGATTGAATGATTTTTAACAAATATTAAGTGTTATAGTTAAGGTATAGGCTAGACATCCATAAAAAGTGTACTCTAAAACACTGAGCTTAGTAAGACAGACACTTCTGCCACATAGAACAGACCAGAGATGAGACTTGCATGGTTGTTGAGGCAGCCCAGTTATTTATGACATAAGACTTTCATCCTCAGATTCATGATGGCTCTTTCATTGTTCCCTTTCCAATAAGAAGGGAGAAATAGACAGTAGGGAGAAATAAACTTTTATTTTTAAATGAGATTACCTGAGTCACACAAACATTCCATTGGCAAGAACGTATTCACATACATATGTTTAACTACAAAAAGTTATTGGAAAATGTAGCTTTAGTTGGACAGCCATCTTGAAAATCAGTTGTGTTGGAAGAATGGGTTGATGTCCTGTCATTAAATGAATCGAGAGGAAATAAATACTTGGAATGAATCAGTGGTTTCTGCCCCAATTAGATCTTTTGTAAATTTTTCTTGGTAAAAATTGTAAATTATTTCTGTCTTTTCTTCTTACTTTTCCTTTTGTGTTTTAACCATAGTGCATTAATTGGTCAATGTGTATGATTAAATTAATTTTTCAAGAAAGACTTCCCAGACCTGAAATTTTAATCTAGAAAATCATAATTTTAAAAGTAAAGTAAGCACCAGTTCTTCTTTGTAGGTCTGGTAAATTTCAGGTATGACACCATCCAGGCCTTATCTTTTTAGGAAGGTTTTTATTGCTGCTTCATAAACTCCTATATATATAGGTATATATATATTGGCCTAGGCAAGGAATTTATGAAGAAGACCTCCAAAGCAATCACAGCATCAACAACATAAATAAATGGTACCCAATCAAATTAAAAATCTTCTGCACAGCCAATGAAACTATCACTAGAGCAAATAGACCTTCTACAGAATGGGACAAAATATTTGCATGTTATACTTCCAATAAAAGCCTGATAACAAGAATCTGTATAGAGCTCAGGAAAATCAGGAAGAAAAAAACAAATAACCCCATTAAAAATTGGGCAAAGGACACGAACAGACACTTTTCAAAAGAAGACAGACTAATGTCCAACACACATATGAAAAATTGCTCAACATCTCTAATCATCAGGGAAATGCAAATCAAAAACACAATGAAATATCACCTAACTCCAGTGAGAATGGGTTTTATCAAAAAGTTCTGAAACAACAAATATTGTCATGGATAAAGAGAGATAGGAGCACTCATACACTGCTGGTGGGAGTGCAAACTAGTAGAACCTCTGTGGAAAGTAGTATGGCAGCACAATTCATAATCATAAAGATAGAGAAACAACCCAAGTGCCCTTCAACACATGAATGGGTTAATAAAATGTGGTATATGTATACCACACATACTATTCAGTCATAAACAAAAAGTGGTGACCTACCTATTGTATTATCCTGGATGGAGCTGGAGCCCATTCTTCTAAGGGAAGTATCATGAGAATGGAAAAACAAACACCACATATACTCAACATGAAATGGTCCTAATAGGTCAATACTATTTTGCACACATTGGAAGTAACATTGATAGGGTGTCGGGCAGGTAGGGGAGGGGAGGAGGCGATGGGTAAATTCACACCTAGAGGATGCAGTGCACACTATCTGGAAGATGAACATGGTTGTGGCTCTGACTCAGGTGGTGCAAAGGCAATTATTGGTACCCCTGTAATACTCTGAAATTTTAAAAAAGCACTTTTTGAATTCTAAAAATAGAAGTTTATTTGTGGAACTCAAGAGGTATATAAAATATTACTATGAAATTGGCACAAATAGTACCTTTCAGTAAGAAAATAATGACCAATATTTTTCCATATTTAATCTAATTTCTTCTTTTTCTTCATATTTATTAAAAGTTAGTCATGCAATTTCCAAGTAAAAATGACAGTGGGAAGCCAAGTAGTAGATTCTCGATAAATAGTGTGTACTTAAATAATTCATGAATCAAAAGTAAATAAATAAAAGAAAAAAATCTCCAGTATTATTAAGTAAACAAAAAGATTTAAACTTCATGCCATAAATTTTAAGAAAAACAAATTTCAAGGAAAAAAGAAGAAAGATTCTAACATAGAGAAGTGAAAATTTTTATCCATTTCCTTCTTACCAGAACTGGGATTGACATGTAAAGAGTATCCTGAAAACTGTCACTACATTTTCCAAACTTCTAAAAGAAATGCATAGACTGGTTGAATAAGTCTGGTGGTAGAGTAAAAACTAATGCAGCAATCTCATAAGTAAAATGTCAGAGGTGAATAAATAGAAATAGTTTCATCTGCATTGGAAGAATAATCCTATTCCTGCGAATATCTCTCTATGATATCATAATCCCTTATAAATAGAGTGAACCCAAGAAATGATATTTAACAAAACCCTGAGAGAGAAGACATAGATCAGATTGTTCACAACCAGGTTTAACTGAGCTGTTTCCTCCCCCACTTTTAGCTTTGATTTAGAAGACAGCATAAATCTTCAAAGTGTGGCTAAGAACAGGTCTCATATAATTTAGAAAGTGCAAGAAGAAAAAGCCATCCATAGAATAAAGCCAATAGATGATATGAATAAGACTTTCCATTGGACATAAGAAAAACAAGGCCCCAAAGAGGCAAAAGTATAAGATAAAAATAAACAGTTTAAAGAAAATGAAAAGGATATCTAAAACTTAGATGGAAAAAATTGGCATAGAAGAATATATAATTCGAGAGTAGGGGATAATTCTTCAGTGTCTACTCATGCTATAGAAGAACTTAATGAGATCCTGGATTTTATAAGGAAGAGATAGCTGAAGGACTATCAAACAACAGAGTGAAATTAAAATGGAAGTTGCAAAATTGAAGGAATACATTGAAGACAAAAATATGTAGAGCTAAAAAGTAAATAAGAAACTAAAATGGAAGCAATAGACACCAGTGACATTTTATTTATTGGTGAAAGAAAAGTATGAAATTAATAATTGGAAATCAGAGGGAAAAATGTGAAGAAATCACATCAATTTACAAAAAGTTGTATATTACAGGAGACAGGCAAAACTATCCAATGAACGAATCACTGAAATCCCCAATAGATAGAACAGAAAATGTGCTCAATGTAATTATTGGTGGAAGTTGTCTTGAAGTGAAGAAAAATTATATAAGCAAACTAAAGGACACAGAGAATTCCAGAAAAACATTGTATAGCGTGATTTACAATAATACACCTCTTTGTTAATTATTGACTTTAAAAAATAAAGAAAGATATACTCAGGTGACCACATAAGAGGAGATAGGGCTAATAATTAGCCTAGTCTTGGAATTGTTCACATAATATTCAAAGCCTAAAAAGGTTAGTTATAAAGAAAACATTTTAATAGTATTAAGAATTTCCATTTCAATAAGAGAAGCTGAAATCCTTATTTATATTCCTACCATTATTTTACATTTTTTTATCTCAGTAGAGAAGAGCAAAAAATAATAATAATTTGCATTGTTAAGGATCATGTAACTGTTTTACAATATCCACCTCCACAAAACATGCCTCTGTGGCAACAATATTTAATTGTACTTTCAAGAGTAATCTATTTTTATATTACCTGTATTATTAAAATTAATATAAACTACTTATTCTTTTAAATGTGAAACAAATCAACAATAAAAACATTGAGAATTTTGAAGAGTTGAATGAAGGATCATTATGACTATGCTCTTTTCTCCCCTTGAATTTGTGAGAGTACCCTGCTTATAGATTTCACTTTATATCTTGACATCTTCATAGCTTTAGCAGTAATGAAGAAGTAGTTGGTGCTGTTATAATATGGCAGATATTCTCCTCATAGACCCCGTTAATTTTGCCATGTGTATTATTCCACTTTAATTTTAAAATTCTCATTCTTAATAATGTAATTTATTAAATACTAGTTTAATGAACATTTTTGAATTGACTTGAAAACAGTGCCTTGACTGTACCATGCAATATGGCATCAACAACCTGTTTCCAGGTCTACATGGAACCTGGTGTCTCCTCTGTCCTTGGTCATCTTTTCAGGTGTTCAACACTCCCATCGTAAGGGGATATTTGATAACTGGCAACGGAGCTTTAGCTCAGAATCTCTTTCAGGAAGTTTTTCTTGTACCATATTTGTGTTTTGCCTGCTTGTTCTTAATATTTTCTAAATTTTTCAGAATACTATATAGCCTGAATCACAACCTGTCAACCACATACTGCCAATGCAACTTTACTCATCAGCTGTCTTCATCATAAAACACGGATAGAAGGTGTTCTTCATCCCGTACCAAGACATATGAAAGGTGCTCCCTCGTTCGCCTGTTAAATGAAAATCACCAGAAAAGTTTAATATGACACTGAAGTGGAAGCTCAGCAATATGAATTAGACCAACATTTAATGAGGTCAGAGGACCCTAAAATGGGGCCTCACTTTCAGCCATAACAAGTATGAAATTTATGTCCACAAGACAAATTGTACATGATGGCTACTGAGACTGAATGTATAGATAAAATGCCATAACTGATAATAATTTACTTGTAGACCAGATAGAGCTGAGTCTTCAAACTAATGTCAGTTCATATGCCTTGTGGCAGTTTCTACAGTTTGAATGTATCCTTCAAAGTCTATGTGTTGGAAACTCAAACAAAAGTGTAATAACATGAATAGGTGGGCCTTTAAGAGGTGATTAGCCCATCAAAGTTCTGCTCTCATGAAAGGATTAATGCCACTGTTACAACAGTAGCTTTGTTATCACGGAAGTGGGTTCCATGTAAAAGGAAGAAGAGTTCCCCACCTGCCCTCTCTGTGCCCTTTCACCATGAGATGATGTAGCAAAAGACCCTCACCAGAAGCCAGATCCTTAATCTTGGACTTCCTAGCACTCAGAACTGTGAGCCAATACATTTCTGTTCATTATAAATTATTCAGTCTGTGACATTCTGTTACAGCAGCACAAAACAAAGACAGAAGCTAAGGAAAGAACAAATTGATACAACACATTTGCACAAATACTTAACTGAAAACACTTGGAGTGCATAGTGCAAAAAGCAAGCAAGAAGGGCATGATGGCAGATGTCCCATGAAAACATTCTGTTTCTGTTTTGAAATTATGAGCCATCTTAGCTAGCCATAACTATTTACTTCAAATCAAATACTGGAACAAGCATTGTTATTAGAAAATCTTTGCCAGTGAAACAAACACTTTTCTTTGAAGACTGCATTTGGGCTATTGGGACGATACCCAACAAAACATTAGTTTAGGAATACATGTGTTATATGGAAGCCATGCTTTAGTGTAAATACTATTCAAGATTCAGTTTTGATTTGTTCTTTACTTGTTTTAAGCATATTACCATTGAAAGCATGATGAAAATTCATTCCCTAAATATATCTGGGTTTGAGTACTAGATCTACTTTATATGAGAGTATGGAGTAACTGAACAACCAGTTTTCTCTTCTTTGCAGGGAAATACCTTTAACAAATACTTTACTTTTGTGATAATAAGAAATGATTATAGGTTCTAGCACTTGTGAAGTATGCCACACTCTATGATACTAATATTCATTTTAATAATAGCTATTTTTTGAGCAATTTCTACCATAGCCACTAGACTCATTTAATACAATAATTACTATTACTACTAAAAGTTTCTTTAAAAAATACAAAGTCACACACATATACATACACATGTCTATGTGACTCGAATGACCATAGCCTCAGGAAAGCTCAGGGACTGTTAACCAATTTTGACAGGTTTGATTATCCAGGAACATGTAATTAGTTTTGCTAGTCCCAAGTGTGCTATATTTGGGTACTAATAGCATCACATTTCCTGTTTAGTTACTCTGGGTTGAAAATCTCAAGGAAAACATACCATAAATTTGCTATTTTGTTTTATTTTCCTGTATTTATGTATGGAATTGCATTATGATTATGTATAATACCATAAAGACATACACATACCATTCCTCCTTAGAGAAATAATTTCTTCGAGGCCAATATTACAACGGTTGGAGATATGCCATTGTAAAAAGAGTTCTCTTGAGAAATATTAAAACTAAAAGAGGTTTCCATGCTCATTTGTTTCCTAAAATATGCTAGAGATTTTTTTCAGTTAGAAGTATTTAACTAGGCTCCCTAAACATGTAAACATAGTTTCCAAATAGTAAAGCAACCTTGTTGCAATCCAAACCAATGATCCAAATGCTTTTCCTAATCATGGCAAGTTTTTGATAATTTCAAAAGGATATGGTCTTATGATATTAATCTCATCAAACCTATTGACACAGCTGTTGGGTTTCAGAATATTTTTTTTTAACTAATAGATACAATGTTGAAGTTTCAATTAATAAAGGAATATCAATGAACTACATTAGTGAGAAGCTTAACAGAAATTCAAGAAAAGATTATAAAAATATTAAAATCTTACAAATGTGTGATTATTTAATATTATATGGAAGGGCCTAATATAATTGCATTGTGCATTTGCTGAATTACTTCATGCTATATTTATAAACATTTTATAGCTGGTTTGACATATGTTCAATTTAATAACATTTAACAAAGTTTGTTAGAGTTGACAATAAGTAAAAGTGAATTCTTTATGCACATTAAAAGCAAGCATCTTGAAACTCTAAAAATTAATTCAGTGTACAAAAATGCTGTTTGAAACAAGTATTTATTTTTTTCAGATATTGCACTACAGGAAGAACAGAGAGGGAGACAAGAAGGATAGAATTACATGACAGAATACTAGAGATGAGAGACCTATAGGGAGAGAGGACATTAGAGTCTGCAGAGGAAGTCCTTCAATTCTGAGTATTGACTGACATATCCATATGCTTTTGAGGAAGCTATTCAAGGCACAGCATAGATGCACAGGAAAACTAAGATATGATAGTACATGATTATCAGAGGGCCAAGAGTAGTGCAGGTTGCTATACTGAAGAAAGTAATGATGCTCAAAGAATTGAGTATAATACACAAAAGGATCATGTCTCAGGAGTGCAGAGTAAATAGCCCTATGTCGTAGTTTCTCTAACTCATCACTTTTGATATTCTTGGCCATTATTATTTCTTGAGGGGCCTGCCTTGTGCATTATAGGGTGTTTAGCAGCATCTCTGGTGTTAGGGACAGGTGCAGGTTGGCAGCACTAACCACAGGAAAGAGGAGGGGGCAAAAATGAGGAGGCCAATAAACATTTAGAACCAAACCCGCAGCAACAGGAACTTGGGGTTAGGGTCTTTTCCCAGCCAGCAGCATGTGCAGAAACTAGGAGCTCATCTTGTCCAAAGGTAACCTTTCCCCAACTAACATACATTAGCACAGTAAAAGTTGCACCCATCAGCACCATGGCAGTTTGCAAATGTCATGACAGTCCCTGGAAGTTATTCTATAACGATAAAATTGGAGAGAACCCTTAGTTCTAAGAACTCTCCACCCTTTTCCCAGGAAAACAATGAATATTCCACCCAACATTTAGCATATCATAAGGTGTAGACATAAAAGTAAAAGTGTGGTAAGATCCCAGTGTCTTCTCCGCTCATGGAGAGAGACCCATTTCCTCTCAGGAGCTGTACTTTCGCTTTCTATTTCTATACTGAAAAGCCTGCAATAAAAGCTGCTTGTGTTGAGTTGCTCGTGTCTGTCATCACTCCATTGCACTGGGCAGAGCTCGTGATTCTTCCAAGCCAGGAGCTAAAGAACCGGGGCAACCCCTTTCCAAAATCAGCCCTAACACCTGGTACCTACTTTCAGCTATCAGTCACATCCTTCCTTAAGTTTTGAAAAACAAAAATTCCTCCAGACTTTGTCAAATGTCCTCAAGGGTTAAAAAATTGCCCCTAATGAACACTGCTACTGTAGTCTGAACATTTCTATTGCTCTACCTGAGAGATCATTAAAACAAGCCAACAGGGTAAACTGCCTCCAATTTAACTATAATCTAGAACATATTTTATGAATATTTGTAGGGATGCGAAAATACTCAGCCCATTAAAAAAGTAAAATTCACAATATTTGTCATTTAAACTTAATGTTTTTAAAATGCCAGGTATATACAGAATCAAGAAGCTACAACTCAAATAATGAGAAGATAAATAAATCACTCAAAAATGACCCATAACTGATATAGAGGTTAGAAATAGCAAACAAGGACATCAAAACTATTATTGTACCTACCTTATATATTCATAAAGTAGATACAGCGACAGTAAAAACTCAGACTCAGAATTTCTTTTCTTTTCTTTTTTTTTTTTTTTTTGAGACACAGTCTTGCTCTGTTGCCCGGGATACAGTGCCATGGCATCAGCCTAGCTCACAGCAACCTCAAACTCCTGGGCTCAAGCAATCCTCCTGCCTCAGCCTCCCAGGTAGCTGGGACTACAGGCATGCGCCACCATGCCAGGCTAATTTTTTTTTGTATACATATTTTTAGTTGTCCAGATAATTTCTTTCTATTTTTAGTAGAGACGGGGTCTTGCTCTTGCTCAGGCTGGTCTTGAACTCCTGACCTCAAGCGATCCACCCTCCTCGGCCTCCCAGAGTGCTAGGATTACAGGCATGAGCCACAGAATTTCTTTCTTTTTTTTTTTTTTCTTTTTTGAGACAGACTCTCACTCTGTTGCCCAGGTTAGAGTGCAGTGGTATCAGTCTAGTTCACAGCAACCTCAAACTCCTGGGCTCAAGGGAATCTCCCTGCCTCAGCCTCCTGAGTAGCTGGGACAATGGGTGCACCACCAAACCCAGTTAATTTTTTCTATTTTTAGTAGGGACAGGGTCTCACTCTTGCTCAGGCTGTTCTCCACCTCCTTAGCTCAAACAATCCTCCTCTTTCTGCCTCCCAGAGTGCTAGGATTATAGGCATGAGCCACCATGCCTGGCCTCAAATTGAATTTCTAAGAAGAAAACTGCAATGTCTGAAATAGAAAATACACTATATGGGATGAAGTACTGATTAACCATTTCAGAAAGTATTTGTTACACTGAGGTTATAAGAATATAAAGTAGTTAAGTAAGGCACTGAGAGAAAAGAGGAAAAAAATGAACAGATTATCAGTATGTGGTAGAAAGCTGCCAAACAGTCGAATATTTATATATATATAATCTAATATTTATATTAGATAATACATATATCCAATATCTATATTATATAATATATATGGAGAGAGAGAGACCCTAAGGAAAAGAGAGAGAGGAAGAAAAAAATTTGAAGATATAATTGTTGATTTTTTTCCAACATTTGATGAAAACTACAAAGCGGGATCTAAAAATGTCAACAAACCTCAACACAAGAAACATGAAGAGAACTAGAAGAACTACATCATAATCAAATATACCAATATAAATGATAAAAGAAAATGGTAAACACAGCTAGAAATAAAAGACATGTTACAGAAAATGGCACAAAATGTAACAATAACAGAAGATTTCCCACTGGAAACAATGCAATAAAAATGACAATGGATATCTTGAAACTCTAAAATATCATAGACAAAAATGTAAAGCACAAAACTATAAAAATCCTAAAAGATAACATAGGAGAAAATGTAGATGACCTTGAGTTTAGTGATGACACTTTAGATATAGCACCCCAAAGGTATGAAAGAAATAATTGGTAAGTGGACTTTATTAAAATTAAAAACTTCTGCTTTGTGAAAGATACTCTCAAGAGAGTAAGAAGACAAGGCACAGGCTGGGAGAAAATATCTTCAGGGAACATATCTGATAAAGAAATGTTATCCAAAATATCCAAGGAACCCTATAACTCAAAAACAAGGAAATGAACAACTCAACTAAAAAATAGGTCAAAAATCTTAACAGATACCTCACCAAAGAAGATATACAGATGGCAAATAAGTACATAAAAAGATGTTCCATACTATATATCAATAGGAACAACAATGAGATAGCATTGCAAATGGAATACCACTGTGAGAATGGCCAAAATCCAGCAAGAACAAATCCTGGTGAGGATTTGGAGCTACAAGAACTCACATTCACTACTGATGGGAAAGTGAAATGGTACAGCCACTTTGGAAGACAGTTTGACAGTTTCTTACAAACTCTTACTGCGTGATCCAGGAATTATACTTCTGGATATTTACCCCAAAGAGTTAAAAACTCATGTCCACAGAAAAATCTATAAACATGGATGTTCACAATAGCTTTACTTATAATTGCCAAACCTTGGAAGCAACCAAGATGCCCTTCAGTAGGTGAATGGGTTAATAAACTGTGGTAAATCTAATAATGGAATATTACCTCTTGCTACAAAGAAATAAGCTACTGAGCCATGAAAAGACATGGAGGAAACTTAAATGCATATTACTGAGTAAAAGAAGCCAATATGAAAATGCCATATACTGTATAATTTCAACTATATGACATCCTAGAAAAAGCAAAACTATGGAGACAGTAAAAAAAAAAAATACAGAAAAGAAATCAGCGATTGCCAGGGGTTGGGGAAAGAAAAGGACAAATAGAGCACAGACAATTTTTAGGACAGTGAAACTACTTGTATGACACTGTTATATATATGTCATTATAAATTTGTCCAAGCCCACAGAATGTACAACACCAAGAGGGAACCCTAATGTAAACTATGGACTCTGGGCGATAATGATTTGTCAATATACTGTCATCAGTAGGAACAAATGTACCAGTGTGGGGGGGATGTTAATAACAGAGGAGGCTATGCAAGCGTAAGGACAGGGGTGTATGGGCAATCCCCGTACCTTCTACTCAATTTTGCTGTGAACCTAAAACTTTGCTGAAAAGTAAAGCCTATTAAAAACACAAATTGAAAAAATGTCTAATATTAATAGAATCCCAGCATGCATTTTTTGGTAGGAATTGACAAACTGATTCTCAAATTATATATAAATTAAAAGGCTCTGGAATAGCCAAAATTACTTTGAATAGTATGAACTAAAACTACTTGATTTAATTTACTCTAATGTTAACCAAGACAGTGCTATTTGCATAAAGATAGACAACTTGTATAATGGAGCTGAATAGGGGGCACTTATTAACTAAATAGCCCTAATCATATATGGACAACTAATTTTTGACAAAGGTACAAAGGTAATCTAGTGATCAAAAACAGTCTTTTCAACAAATACGGTTGGAATAATTGGACATTCGTATGTTTAAAAATGAACTTAAACCATACCTTGAACCATATAAAATAATTAACTCAGAATGAATTATAGACCTGAATGTAATACTTAAAATTATACACCTTGTAGGAAAAAAAATGTAGAAAATATTTGTGACATTGGCTTAAGCAAAGAATATTTTAAATATAACTTAAAAAGCAGGATTCATATAAGAATATGCTGATAAGTTACATTTAATAAAAATGTTAACTATCTAGATGCTGTTAAGAGAAAGAATGGAAAAATCACAGACCATAAGAAAGATAAATAATTTGTTTATTTTTAGCTTCCAAGCACATTATCATCATCATCATCATCATCATCATCATCATCTAAAATCTATTATTTATTTACTTATTTAATACCACATGCCTGGTACTGTGCTAAGTGTTTTCATGAATTATTTCATTATGTCTTCTCATCAATCTTACAAGGAAAATATAATTTTTCTCATTGCACACATGAATAAAGAGAAAATTTACAGGATTAGGTACATTGCTTTGGGTCAAAGAGCTGAAGTATCTGAATGTAAATGTGTACCTAATTTTTACTTTACCTAATGCCTGATACAATAAAGCCCACAAATTAATGGCTAGTATAGCAATAACTTTGAGTAAGTGAACTGAACACCAGTTAGAGCAAAGACTGGTATCAGCCACTAAGCAAGTCAGCAGACACAGCTTATTCAGGGACTGAGCTCATAACACAGTTCCTAACCCAGAGCATGTTTCGTTCACCTCAGTACTAAGTATTCAGCTTATTTCTTATTTGCTGCTTCCTTTCTCTCACTCCCAGACTTCCAGTTACATCTTTTCTTCCTTTCTCTGCTTTTCTTTCCAGAAAATTGTGTTGAATTGACATAGAGGAGGAATTTTAATTCCCCAACCATCATCGTGCTTATCAGGTTCTCACTAGATCTTACACATGCATGTGTAAAAATACTGAAAAATGGAAGACACTAACTTTCATGGATTTTGTCCTCGCTTCCATACTTCGGACTAAATGTTTGTTCAAACCTATACACTTTTCCAGAAAACACAAACTTCTCCAGAGAGTTTCTGAAGATGTGATTAAGACGAATACAATTACAATTTCCAGTGACTATTATTATTGTATAAAATTGTTTAGAAAATATGTCTATGCCCAGATGGTTTGTATCTGCATCTCACTCTCTTCAGCAGTTCCTGCCATTTTGAAATGTATTAACACGATGTGAATTTCACTTGCCTATTGGAATCCTATCGGAAGAAATAAGAAATAATGTCTTCCAATTGTGCCAAAAGACCTTCCTGAATTATCCCATCTTCCAAATAGCATCTACTTTGATTTTCTACTTAGCCTCTAAGTAGTTTTCAATCACATCTATGGTAGATTTGCATTACTTTTGTATACTCTGTAAAATAGTGCCTGACTTTCTTAAGTAGAACTCTTTATTTCTTTATTTAGCAGAATCTATGTAATTAAAATATATATTATATTCTTTCTCACCTCCATTTAATCTTTCTGAAGGTGTTTTTATCTGACTATAAAACAATGCTTTTGATTTTCTTATGGATTAAAATATGCTAACAGAAACTTTCACATTTGCTAAATAGGTTTTACCTTGCCAGCTTTATATTCACTGCACAGATCATTAGACTAAATGACTAAATAAGAAAAATTAAATTACCAGTCCTTTTTTTGGAATGTGGGAGGAGGAAGGCTTGCATATCCATGTAATCTTCAGGTATTTCTCTCCCAAACTTAGCCTTGTTAGACATCTTCCAAGTCAGTGTGCCACATAGAAAATAACAGAGTGATTACTGAAAACACTTCAAAAGAGAGAAATCTTATACTCTCTTAAGGGACTGCTTACTCCCTAGAACATAAAAGTGACTAATTTGTTTGTTACATACAAGAATCAATCTAACTGAAATAAAAATAAATAAAGTAAAACTTCAGTAGACATAAAAGCATATGAACAATTTAAAATGAATATTTTAACATAAATAACATATTTATATATAAAACAAAAGGAAACCTGCTCATTCTCATCAGTAATCAAATTATAGCATTAGATAGGTTAATGTCCCACCTGTTAAATTAACTGATATTAATATTAATAATTAATGATGGTAAGAATGTGTTACTGTTGGGAGTATACAGATTTTCATTTATTTAAGACATTTATTGAACCTATGTTATGTTTAATAAACCCTGCTGACACAGTGAAGAAGAAGATGAAGGTTACTGCTTTCATGGAAAATGTGGTTTATTGGGGAATATTTGTAAACAAATAATTAAAGAAACATAATTACCACAGTTCTTGCCATCTTAAAATATACTTTTTGCCTATTTTATTCAAATAAAGTTTATAATTTAAAAATTTATTTCTGAAATTGTATTGCCTTTCAATCACAATGGAATATGTAAATAACCCATAATCATCCCTTCCTCAAATGTTAATTGTATCAATTGATTAATTGATTAATCACATAATTAAGGTAATTGAGGTAGTTTGATCTCTCCAAAATAATTCAGGAATGATCAAAATTGCGTACAAAAAAATGTTTATTGTCTAAATAATTAAAATATTCTAATGTTCTTGTTTGCTGTCATTTAGATCCTAAGATAATTCAAATAAATAATGAGGCATAGAAAGGATGCAGAAATATCACAATTTTTAAGTGTGGTAGGTAAATCCATGATGTTTTTCCTGATTTCTTTCACTGTTTTTATAATGTTCTCTGAAACACAGGTTTTTAAAACTAGGAAGCTCCACAGACTCCTAATTTTTGACTTCTAGGACCTATCAAATCTGTTGGTTAGTAGCCTACTGTGAGAGGCTATATGCTACTGTGAGTAAGAGCCCTGACTCTGGGGTCAAGTAAATTTGCACTGAAATCTCAGCTTTCACATTTGTTTCATGACTTTAAGTAAAATAATTTTCTAAGCTCTGTTGTTGTTTTTTTCCAGTGGTGTCATAGCAATAATAGTAAAGCAAACTACATTAGGCAGGGATTTTTATTTTGTTTATTGCTGTATAATCAGTGATTTGAACAGTGCATGGTAGATAGTAACTACTCAGTTAAATATTGTAAATAAACCAATGAATGAGCAATATTATCTAACTTATAATATTCATGTGAAGATTAAATTGTAATGTCACTAAATCATTAGCAGTTAGTCTGATCCAACATTTCATTTTCTTTATGACCTCTGTATTCAGAGGGTACGTTTTGTGTTCCTGGGTATTTCAGTATGCACTGGTAAAGGGTATGTAAAGACCTTAAATAAATGTGTTTAAGTAATTGTGTAAAAACATCAATTTTGAATTCGTATGAAAAATATGGAATGACAAGACATAACTCTAACCAGAGTAATTCACTAACATGTTATATCAGATGGAGAGTTTAAGAAGAGTGCAATACAGTTTCTTACAGTGGTTTTAAAGCACAAGAATGAAAGCATTTATAATTGGTATTATCTGGGAAAATCAGTTACACTTAAGATGATCAGCCAGAAAATCAGCAGCAACAGGTGAATATAGTATGACTGAAATAATTCAAATTAATGTTTTTTTAATTTAGTTATTTTTTATACAGTGGTACATGTCAGACATATTTAGGACCACAAAGGGTTTCAGATATAAAATGGTTCATCATCCTAATACATCTCTTTCCTACTCTTAAAAAATTACTATTTTAAAATTCTTTAAGCATTTAAAAATACATATTACAGAAATAATAATTGGGTCATAATTTAAAATGGAAAAAATACATACATTGTAATCTGTTTTAGATCCACATTTACTGTTTAAGCCTAAATTTAAACATAATAAAGACTTATTCTTATATATAATTCAATTTTAATTGTCAACCTAAGCAAATTAGACACTTATAAATATATTGTGACATTAAAAATGAAAATACTCATGAGATAGATAGATGAAAATAGAAACTATTCTAATATAGAAATCTCACAATAAAAGTACCACATACCAACATAATTGTTTTAATATTGCTGTTGATATCTTTTAATAATTGTTAGCTCATTGAACTGGAAAAAAAATCTATGAGCTCTTATCTAAACTCATTCTTTTAAACTTGTAATCTACATAAATTCCTTTCCATTCTCTTCCTGAGGTAAAGTTGCCATTTTATTTTCATGGAAAGTAAGTGAGGATGTACATGTTCTTGACAAAGCTGTCATGAATATTTTTAAAATAAAGTCCTAATAAAATATGTATACACGAAGACTATGATAATTAAATAAATAAAATAATTATTCTAAAGCCAGTGTCTTTCATTCTCATACCTCTTTTGAGTTAGTCTAAATTGATAAAGTCTTTTTGAAAGTCATATTAATGGTATCAAGTCAAATGTTATATATGAATACATTTTGATGCTAAAACATTTTATATATGAATTTGTTCTATAGGGATACTTAAATGAACCAAGATATATACATTTACATAAAGTATAATTTGTGTATGTATATATGTGCATGTCTTTACTATAGCTGTGAAAACTTGGAAAATATTAATGTGTATCAGAAGAGGAGTAGTAAAACAAATTATAGAATGCCCACACACTTTGGAAAAATAATTAGCCACTAAATCATAAGAAATAAATAAGTACTCTAAAATACAAAGAACTCTAACATAAAGATAAAAGGAGTGTGTAGATATATATATATACACACACATATATATATAAATATACACAACATATGTGTGTATGTGCATGGGAATATATGCACACACACAAAATAAGTGTGTTCTGTTTCTTTGTAAAATTAATTTATATATAAAATTGACATTACATATACATAGGTAATAAACATATAGATAGGATAGTGTTTGCTTCAGACAAGGGTTTGGTGGGTGAGTTTGTGAGTGAGTTTTGATGTAAATTTATAAGCATACACTGAAAATTGTAAAGTTAGGAGGTGACTTCTTCATCCAATGCAAAGACAGCAACGCAAGAAAAAAAAAAACATGAAAAATCTAGGAAACATAAAATTACCAAAGGAACACAATAATAACATTTCAGTAACCAATCCCAAAGAAATGGAATTTTGTGAATTCCTGACAAAATTCAAAATAATTGTTTTAGGGAAGCTCAGTAAGCTACAAGAGAACACAGATATACAAATCAATGAAATCAGAAAAACAACACATGAACAGAATGAAAAGATCCAAAAGAGATAGAAATAATGAGAAAGGACTATACAGCAATTCTGCAGCTACACTCATTAGAAAATATATAGTCAGAGAAGAAAAAAAAGAATAAAAGAAAATGAAGAAAGCCTATGACATTTCTGAGACACCATCAAGAAAGTTAACATTTACATTATAGGAGTCAGCAAGGAGAAAAGAGAAAAAAAGAGGCAAAGAGCCTTATTTTTAAAAAATGTCATGGCTGAAACCTTCTCAAATATGGGGAGAAACATATAAACATACTGTAAAGCTCAAAACAGTATGGTACTGGAAAAGAAACAGACATTGAGACCAATGGAACATAATAGAAAGTCCAGAAATATACTTATGTATGCACAGTTGATGAATCTTTGACAAAGGCATCAAGAATGTACGTTAGGGAAAGGATAGTCTCTTTAATAAGTAGTGTTGTTAAACATGGATATCCCCATGAGAAAAAAATTAGGTCCATATCTTATACCATATACAAAAATCCACTGAAAATTCATTGAAAATTCAAACATAAAACCTGAAACTGTAAAAGTCCTAGAAGAAAGCATAAAGGAAAATCCCCATGATGTTGGTCTTGGGAATTATATTTTGGGGGTTATTTCAAATGCACAGGCAACAGAAGCAAAAATAAACAAGGGGAAGTACATAATACTAAGAAGTTTCTTCATAGCAAAGGAAATAATGAACAAAATGAAAAATCAAACCATGGAATGGGAAAATATTTTTGTAAAGCATGCATCTGATAAAGAGTTAATATCCAAAATGTATACGGAACACATACAAGTCAATCACAAAAAAGCAGATAACCCCATCATAAAATGGGCAAAGGACCCAAATGTCTCCAAATGTCTTTTTGGGAAAATAAATAGAAGACATAGAAATGGCCAATAGGTAAATGGAAAGGTACTCAACATCAGGAGTCATCAAGAAAATGCACCTCACACCTTTTGGGATGGCTATTATCAAAAAGTCAAAAGATAACAAGTGTTCGTGAGAATGTGGAAAAAAGGATACTCTTACCCCATTGTTGGTGGAAAAGTAAATTACTACAGCCATTTTGGGAAAAAGTATGGACGTTCCTCGAGAAAATCTGTTCTTGTTCACCTCCTAGTCCATTTTTGGCAGAAGAGGAAGCTTCTAGAATATCTTGCCACCTCCTCTAGACTTAACCTCTTTTTTTTGCCTCATATCCTTTTCTGAATGGGCAAGTGCATAGCCGAGAGCATAAATTCTTTGCTCCATATTTTTTAATGTGAGAAGTCTTTTGGATACCTATATTGTATTAATCTATCAATCATATTGTGAAGTGAGAGTCAAGGAATCAGTTTTCAGTTTTAAAATCAAATAATTCTATTTTTCAAAATACGTATTTATCTTCCTACTCTGTGATCTTCCATGAACCAGGCGAATGAAATACTTTATTTAAGTCAGTGTTTCTCTCCCAAACTTAGCATTCATAATTTAGAGGGATTCTTACACCACAGATTTCTGGACCTCTCCCTTCATGTCTATGATTAAGCCTGTCTAGGTTGGAGCCTAGGAATTTGAATGTTTAAGAAGCTCTCAGGTGATGCTACAACTGTGAATTCAGAGGCCATACTTTGACAATCACCCAGGGAAGTAAAAGAGAAGAGAGAATTCCAGGGTTCATGGAAGTTATAATCTAATTAGAGTTGTGTAGTTTTCTATTGTTATAACAAATTACCACAAATTTATTGATTTAAAAGAAGCAAAACTTATTACTTTACAATTTTCTGCAGGTCAGAAATCTAAAACGGGTTGGCAGGTCTGTGTTTCTTCTGGAGACTCTGGAGGAGACCGGGTTTCCTTACTGTTTCCAGTGTGTAGAAGGCATCGTGGCTGCCTGCATTTGTGGGTTCATGACCCCATATTCAAGGCACAAACCTCCCCCCACCCTCTTCGCTTCCTCACCTCTGTCTCTCTGCTCCTGTCATCACATCTCCTTCTCTGACACTGACCCTCCTGCCTTTCTTTAAGAAGGATCCATGTGATTACATTGTGGCCACCCACATAATCCAGGGTAATCTTTCAAAATCCTTAATTTTTGCTAAGTACCGTATCATATTCAGAGATTCTTGAGATTGGGACATGAACATGGCACAGTTCTGAACCATAGAAAAACCATACATGCAGGTATGGAGGTAAAATGGAGGCAAAACCAGAAATATTTGCCATCTGGTTTTGACTCTCAGTGAAGCAATCAACTGTACAACCTTGGCTAAGTCAGTAGACATCTTTGAACACTTATCTCATTGTAACGGAGTGATTAGTTATTTCTAAAATATCTAATAGTTCTTAATGTTGTGATTCTATAACTAGAGGCTACCTCTGATTTATTTCTTTTTATGACAATCATGGGTAAAAATTGGTGCTGATTTTTAAAATACAGATAGTCCAAAATTCAGGATTTTTTCTTTAAATCAGTACACAGACATATTTTCTTTCATGGATAATTTTTGGCTGTACAATTGTGTTATGTTCATCTAAAAAAGTATTGCTTTTCTTGTAGTAGAAGCCCATGAGAACAAATGGATTTTGCATGACATCTAACATAAAATCAGGTATATAGAGATCTCAAGCATCAAAAAATATTTCAAATTATGAATGATAAATTCCATTCTTTATACAGTCTTCAGAGTGCTGTGTCAGAAAAGAGGAAAATGGCTTATCTAATTTTTAAACAGAGACAAATAGTATTATGAAGAGGGCTTATCAGGGCAGTAGAGAGGACTGGTGAGGTAAATTTGTCAGGGTTGAATAAGGAAACTTTGCCACTTTGCAAATTTTTCCCTAGATGGTGGATTTCTAATCAAAATTCAAACCGGAAAAGAATTCTATAAAAGAATCTAAATCAACACTGCTAATACCATTCACAAGCAGAGACATGGTGACACTTTTCATTTAGTGAAATTTGTTTCACTAGATTTCATAGGAGTAAATCTACCAAATGACATCCAACACTGTTAGTTTAATCATGTCAATTTGTTAATGCAGAATATACGGTTGTATTGTTTCTACTCCAATATGTGCCACTGTGAGCTTTGCTATAGCAACAAAATGGTGTTTTCAGTATATTTTAAAATTTATCAAGCACCACTAGAGGGCAGGGTTTGATACCATAATTATGAGATTAACAAAATAATGGCATCATACTTATATTTTTGCTAACTTTTTTTGAAAGGTAATTTCTATATGATAGTATTTTCAGATTAATTTTATTCTAATGATTTCTTAAGATGTCTTTTTTTAAAATGTCAAGTTATTTCCTACTTCACAAATTATATTACACATTAAAAAATCATTTATAGTTCATGGACAAATGCTTTTGGATTTAAACTGTTCCTGGTTTATTTAATTATATGTTAAAACATTTTTTTTAGCCAGGAAGGATGACATAGAATACACCACTGGAGTTATAACATATTATATTGTTAAATTATTATTTTAGATTCTATAAGTCATTAAACATTTATTTGTTACTGGCCGTTTTGTTAGACCCTGTGGATAGACATAGTAAGATATTCTATTTTAGATGATATTTTTTTTCTTTTAGAAACTATCTTCACTCCTCATTTACAGAACCGAATTAGGGAAACTTCTATGTGCTTCTGGACTTATTACCATCTCAGAATGTAAACCATTATGTTTAGAATTATCTTCCTTCTCTATCTTCTCACTAGACTTGTGAGGTCCTTAGGCACTGATCCAAGATTGTGTCAACACTGTATCCCAGCATGCAGAATAAGGCTTGCCATGGGGTAGTTACTCAATATATATTTGTGGCTGTATTATAATAATGATAGAAAAAAATCAATGAAAAATTAATTATTTACTATGATATTATAATATCTGTGTTGGGTATTATTTTATTTTATTCAATTTCACATCAATGTAGTACTGATTTTAAGATGATATATGGAGAAAAGTTAACTAGCAACAACTTGATTCTGAATTAAGTTCAATTCAGCAAGCATTTCTTGAGGGCCTGACATGTTCCTTGTATTATGCTCAGTGCTGACATAGCAAGATGAATAAAATAGTCTGAGCCCTTAAAGGACCAGTGAAAATAAAGCACATAAAATTGATAATTCTAATCTTTATACTTAAATATCTTAGTCAACTTATAATTGGTCTTCAGGCTAACTAAGGAAAAAAATGTCAAATTTTGCCAAGGGTGTGGAGAAAAGGGAACCCTTGTACACTGCCAGTGGACAAGTAAATTAGTACAACCATTAGGAAATACAATATGAAGTCTCCTGAAAAATTAAAAATAAAACTGTTATATAATCCAGCAATCCCCTACTGAGAATATATCCAAAACAAATTATATTAGTTTATATTTTAAAGTACAAAGTCTTCAAAAACTAATTCTTTTCTTCAAAATATTTATGTTTGATTTTATACTAATTTATTAAAATTCTGGACGATTAAGATGAAGGTACATTTGAAGTAGTAGCCCATAATGATTACACTACATGGGAAAGGAAGTAAAAATCATTTGGACGAAGCAGGTCAGGGAAAAAATAAAATAGTGACTTAAGAATGGAGAATCTTATTAAAGGAGCAGATGAGGTATACTAGGAATAGCAAAACAAGGAGCTGGAAGGGTAAAATATTATAATCAGAGATAGAGAGCTACAAAGAGCCAGAGAGGCCGGGCACGGTGGCTCACGCCTGTAATCCTGACACTTGAGAGGCAGAGGCAGGTGTATCCTTTGAGCTTAGGAGTTCAAGACCAGCCTGAGCAAGAGCAAGACCCCATCTCTACTAAAAATAGAAAGAAATGATCTGGACAACTAAAAATATATAGAAAAAATGAGCCGGGCATGGTGGCACATGCCTGTAGTCCCAGCTACTTGGGAGGCTGAGGCAGGAGGATCACTTAAGCCCAGGAGTTTGAGGTTGCTGTGAGCCAGGCTGATGCCATGGCACTCACTCTAGCCTGGGCAACAGAGCGAGACTCTGTCTCAACAACAACAAAAAAAGAGCCAGAGAGACCTTATGATATCATTGTTACAGCCATCTGATTAAAAGAAGGGGAAAACATCTTTCTCATTGGTGCCAAGACATTCCATGAGGTGAGAAATACTTTCTGAGGGTGACTTAAATCTCCCTGAGGACTTCACTTCATCCAGACTTCCCATCTTGCTACATTCTCTATCAGCAGCAAGAGTTAAAACTGTCCCTTCAGGGACTTGCTTTTTTAAAGGGTAAAAAAAAAAAGTATATTTTATATATAAATATATGTACTTTATATATATAAATTATATAATTAACCTGTAATTAGTAATATATAATTAATTGTAAATATCGGACAAAACTTGATGGGACATTCAGTTTCTTTACTTTTTATCCATTATCCTGTTGTATACAGGAAATGTCTACTCTTCTAAATTAAGCAACCCTTCTTATTGTTTGTGAACACAGAATGATTGCTCTTGTCCTTGAGTACATTTACTAACACAGGAGGGTAAATATTTAGAGCAATACATAGGGATTTAGCCTGTGATTCCCATTATTGTAAAGAAATGTAAATATTTACAGTGCATTTATCCCACAGTTTGTCCTGGGACTAGATATAATGAAACAACAACAACTATTTTTTCAAAAGTTATCTGCAGCCTTCACTGTATTTAAATTTGTGACTTAACACAGTGTAGAAGACATCATGGCTCCCTACTATCTTAGTGTGCCATAAAATATAATCAGAGACAGATAAAATTAGGGCTACACAGAATTTACAAATGATTTAAAGACAGGTGAATATTAAAAAAAAAAGTAAAAGTGGAAAAATAGAAAAGCAGTTAATTATAATTCTCCACTTCATTCTGTAAACATAGAAAGCCAGCAGGAAAATTTTACTGGCTTTTTTTTTTTAAACACAATATGTTATAAACTCTGCTGGTGTAGAGATACAAGTAAATTAACTTTAAATGATATGTTCTGAAGATATATCATGTTAGCAGAAGATAAGAGTAAGTTATTGTAGCATAGCGTCTATTTTTAGGCTAAGAACTTACACCATTTTTGCTTTCTCTTTGCTTTACTCATGCTACCGATTTAAAACATTTAAAAAGCTCTATTTTTTTAAATATAGGAAAACGAAAGGTCATCAGACACTAGCTCAGACATTGACATTACTCTCTTTGCTATGACTTTGCTGCTCTTGAAAATATTTCCGAATCTTCAACTCAATTGTGTGGATATCAGTTCCTTTAGGTAAAATAATACTCCCTTAGTAGAAGAGTTGCTTGAAGGAATACGTTCTGTACGGAGTTTTCCACCTCGCTTGGTTTGGTTCAAGGAGCAAAATGGGACTCCTATCCTGCCAAATGCCTCCCCAGCCAACTAGAAGGGGAGCTTCTTCTATGTGAGCACTCATGTGCTCACTATTGGCATATTGACTATTTAAGTTAAAGATATTTGAAAAACAGCAGGTGCAAAAATATTGCTTTGACCTCTGTGCCCTTTCTTAAAAGAAGATGATAAAATTCCCACGTGAAAGGTCTTCTCCTTCTATCAGAAAGATGAACAATTCTTATCCTCAAGGATAAATCAAAACTGAGAGAATTCTATAAAGACTTTGTTAAAGTAGCTGTTATATTTTAAACTGCCCACGTAATTTACTTGCTTCTTCACAACTACCCTCTATTTGTACAACTTCTTTGGGTCTTCATTTCCTTATGAGGGCTCCCATGACAAGTAAAATTCGTATATGCTTTTCTCTTGTTAGTTTATGTTATGTGAATTTAATTCTCAGACCTAGCTGGGACCCTGAGAGGATGGAGGTGGAATTTCTTGCCCTTACACTTTCATTGCACAGTATTACAATTGTAATTATTTATATAGCTACCCTCCCCACTAGACAGGAAATGTCTTAATGTAGAGCATATGCTTTAAATCTATGTGTCCCCAATACCTAGCAATATTTTGACACCAAATTGTACTCAATAAATCTTTGAATATTTAAATAATTTTCACTAAGGTTTGTATGTATTCATAACTATATCTCAAATTGTGTTAGAAAACATGGCTTAGTTAAGTACCTGCATTTTTATGAAAATTAACATTCCACTGAATAAACCTAATTCCCTCTTGTTTGACACCAGGGACTGTCTAAATAAAATTTCAAACCATTCTATACTGTTGTAATTCAGGTTTTACATAGTCAATTATCACATAAAAGAGATTTGCACAATTAACTCTCATGGGATTTCAATTTTCAAAATGTGTTTAACCAAACACTCCTCTTTAGTTTGCCAGTGAAATGATCTGTGGCATAAAATCTGTGTGTGTTTGTATAGCATCACAAGAATGGAAAAACGAGCACCAAATGTACTCACCATCAAATTGGTATTAACTGACCAACACTTAAGTGCACGTATAGTAGTAACATTCATCGGGTGTCGGGCAGGTGGGAGGGTGGAGGAGGGGATGGGTATATTCACACCTAATGGGTGTGGTGTGCACTGTTTCAGGGATGGACAGGCTTGAAGCTCTGACTTGGGTGGGGCAAAGGCAATATATATAACTTAAACATTTGTACCCCCTTAATATGCTGAAATAAAAAAAAACAGCAACAACAAAAAGAAATGAATGTGACACTTATTTTTGAACAACTGGATCCTTTTGTTAGAAATGATACTTTTGAGGGATAATTATCAAAACTTGAACGGGGTTTGAGGATTAGATGATAGTGATAAATTGTTTTAGTTCTCTATTTCTGTATATGAAATCACTCCCAGCCTAGTGGCACAAAACAATAATGATTTTATCATGCTCCTAGATTTTCTGGGTTAAGAACTTGGCAAGGTTTCAGTGGAGATGATTTGATTCTGCTCCATGATATTGGGAGCTTCAGCTGAAAAGACTTGCTGGCTGAGAGCAGGAATCATTTGAGGGCTTGTTAATCATGTCTGGTGGGTTGATCCTGGCCGTTAGCTTAGAACACAGATATCACTGTAGACTGTCCGTATTGATCTCTAGGCTTCCTCAAAGCCTGGTGGCTGGGTCCCAAAAGTGAATGTTGCAAGAGAATCAGACAGAAGTTCTATCACCATTTTTGACTTTGCCTCAGATGTCATCGAGCCTACCCAGATTCAAGGAGAGGGAATAAAGACCATCCTGCCTCCCTTCTCCAGGCCAAAACCACATGTTTGATGAGAAGAGTATGAGACATACTATATAAGAAGAAGAGCATGTGAGGTAGAAGAGATTTTGAGTTGCAGCCATCGTTAGGAAATAAAATCTGTATTGTGTGATCATAATCAACTGATTTTGATAGTGATACGGTGGTTGTATACGATGGTGACCTCATATATAGGAAATTCATGCTTAAATATTCAGGGGTGATGAGGCATTACATTGACAACTTACCCACAAGTGGTTTAGAAAATAAATTAATTGAAATGTTCTTGTTCCTATACATTATTATAAGTTTTTAATTGTTTCAAAACAAAAAGTAAAGCAAACAAATATGTAAAAATATAAAAAAGTTTTCCAGGAGGATCTGATTTGCACCACTTTGCAAGACAGAAATTGAGAAAGCCAGCTGAGATTATACCTATGTATGTATTATGGTATAATAGCAAGGCTGTGAATATAAAGTTTTAGTTAAATGTGAACATTTGAATCAGATGTTCAAAGGTAATTAACTATTGACAGATTCTGTTCCTTAACCTCCTTACACCAAGTCATTTGGAAATTCATGAAGGAGGTTTTTGGTCCTCACAATGAATGGGGAGCACTGTTAAAATTTATTAGGTAGAAACTGCAATGGCAAAAACCGTGTTATGAGAAATGAAGAATTGTGTATTCAACATGCAAATAATGCTGTCTTCAAAATATATTAGTCAGATGAATAAATGAATCAAATAGGAGACTTACATCTATATATATTTTTAATAATTGAAATATTTAATAGAACAATAGAGATATAATAGACCATTGTTTTTATGATGTGTAATTAGGTATTTATAATGAAAATAGAATCACAATTTATAATTTGATTATTTAGTCTCAAAAGGTATATTTTGGTATTTTGAATATTATTTTTATTGCCATAATAATATTGGACAGTAAATCATAGCTGTTAAAGGTACAGGTTTTAGGGACATATTTTATCCCTATTACTTATTAGTTTTGTGACCTTGAGTAAACTACTCAAATTCTTCAAGCTGTAATTTTATTTTTCTGTAAAATAGGGTTAACATAGTATTATTATAAGATAATTCTTCTAAAGAATTTATCATGTTATTAAATATTTAATACATAGCAAATATTACTCATGATATCAGTACTAGTGGTGGTGTTAACAATGATGGTATGGATAAGAAACAGAAGACTTCTTAAGTTTCATCTGCTGAGAAGGTTTCATTGCTGTGTTACTGAAGTCCAGAATACTCCTGAATGGGGAAAATTCGGAGTAGGGTTTCAGCTCCTACTTCACGCAGAAAATAATGTGTCCTTCCAGAGAAGGCTTAAAACACTCTTTCTTTATCTATTTCACAGAGAAGACACTGGATTTTTACATTTAATGAAAATGTAGAAAAGATTGAAGAAAATATTTTTCAGGTTAGGAAGACAGGATTGAAGAATCACTTCTCAAAGCTGTCTTATTAGGTATAATGCTTGTGTTGCTTTAAATTCGTAAGTGAAAGAGAATTTGAAAATCAGTATTTATCCTCTAGAGTATCACTGTTAAATGGATATAGGAAAACTATATATATAATTTTAAATCTAATAGTAGCCACATTATAAAAAATAAAAGGAAAAAAGTGAATAAATATTAATATTTTATTTAACCCAACGTGATAAAAATATTATTTCAACATATAGTAAATATTTTAAAATTACTGGAATTTTAATATTTTTGGAATGTCTTCACAATCTAATGTGTATTTTACACTTGGAGCACTTCTCAATTGGACTGACCACATTCCAAAAGTGCTCAATGGCCACATGGAACTAGTGACTGCCATGTTGGACAGCGAAGCTCTGGATAATGTGGGTATACACACACATACACACACACACACACACACACACACAGTAACTAGCATATGGATCTGTTACTGATCATAGACTTATTACGTGTCAGTGTGTTAATCCATTTTATGTTGCTATAAAGGAATACCTGAAGCAGGGTAATTTACAAAGAAAAAAAGGTTTATTTGGCTCATGGTTCTGATTCCTGGAGAAGTTCAAGATTGGGAATCTGAATCTGGTGAGGGCCTCAGGCTACTTCCCTTCATGGAGGAAGGTGATGAATAGCTAGCTTGAGCAGAGATTCTGTGTGCAGAGATCACATGACAAGAGAGGAAAACAAGAAGGGATAATGTCAGGCTCTTTTTAATAACCAGCTCTCCTGGGAAATAATAGAGTGAGAACTTCCTCCCTCTCTCTGAGAGAGGACATTAATCCACCCCTATGGCCTAAACACCTCCTAATGGACACCACTTCAACTTCAGGGATCAAATTTCAATATGAGATTTGGTGAAGACAAACAACCATATCCAAACTACAGCAGTCAGTAAACTCTTTTGTCATATATTTTAAGTCATAGGTTGAAGAATTTTATTCAGTGGCTATTTTTTTTGTATAAATATCTGAAATCTTTGAAGCCTAGTTGATTAATCCAGTAAATATTGTGGTGCCCAAGGAGTTTGAGTGGCATTTCTTTCACAGATACCCTTTCTGAAACTTATTTCACTGTGGGTATGACAAATACTTGTTTCAAAAAGTTAATAAAAATTATTTTGCCCCCTAGTGCATATAATATGAAACAATCATTTCTCACAAAGAGAAGGTTGAAACTGAAGATATTTTGTTGAAGTGTCAGATATCCCCTGATTGGCAGGAAATTGGATGTCCTCTGAGTGAGAAGATGTTTCTGAGATGGTGATAGAGGGAACTTTAATGCTGGCAACTAGGTAATGACTTACTGCAAAGATTGAGTCAAAAAACTTGCTGCTTATCAGCTGGCTGTGTTTCCCAAAGTTTAGCTAAATGTTAGTAGAATGCAGGAAAACATTGCAGCTATAATTTACTAGAATATCCAACCAAGAAATCATCTTTTCATTCTCAATGGAAAGCAGGAAGATTGACCATATTTAGTTATGCCTGTACTGAAGTTTGGGTCCAAGCAGAGGCAAAGGTTGGAGCGCATGCACTATAAATTAAGTATTTTATATGCATTTGCTTTTTTAACCCTTACAATAACACTTAAAGGAGTAACTATGAACTACCAATATTTCCCATGGGAAATTGGAGGTACAGGTAAGTTAAGGTAATTGCCCAAGGTCACACAGCTGGTAAGTTGGACAGCCAAGATCAAACTCAAAGATAGGTAGATAGATACTATAGACAGGATATATGATAGATGGATAGATAGATAGACTGATCGATTGATTGATAATGCCAGCTACCATTCACAAAAGTGCCAGCCCCTTCACAAATGTCACCTCCTCTGCAATGGCTCACAGCCCTGTGATTCAGAGGGGCACACTACTGAGGCACGTTAGAGCATTATTTAAAAATGCTCTTTCTCTGTTCCCCACTCTCCGTGGCAGAGTGCACTTCTGCACTAGGTCACTTTGGGCCAGGCTGTGTGACTTGCTTTAGCCAGTGGAGTGTTAGCAGATGTGATGTAACCAAAGGCTTAAAAGGCATTTGCCCAAGTTAGCTGTCCCTCCTGTGCCTCTGCTGCTGCCGTAAAGCACGTGGAAAATGTGGAGAAGGATGAAAACTGCAGAGCAGAGACAGCCCAGGCGATCCCATCACAGGCCAGCTTACTCCCCGCTGAACTGCAGATGTCTGCAAAATTAATGTCTTTTCCATACGCCAGTGAGAACATGTAGTTGCTTAACATACTGCCTATTGTAGCAATGACTCATTGATGCTGGGAATCATTGCTGTTCCTCTTTCACAAATGAGGAAGCTGAGGCCCTGTCAGATTGAATAACATGTCTAGTGGTCACGCCGATGTCTCTGGTCAGAACCATGGAGAGTGGTCATGCCACTAACCAAGACTGGGACACAGGTTGAAGGGAAGGTCTCTGGGCCAAAACGATGATCCCAGAATTGGACCTGCTGGATTGGTGGTGCCTGCAGGATGTCCAGGGACGGTACCCATGGGCAGCCGGATGCATAGCTTCACCGTTTGAAGCCTGAGCTTGGTTGAGAGGGTTCAAGACTATTAGTGGTCAACACCATTGCAGTAAGAGAGACATTGAGCTCAATGCCAAACACAAGGATGAGTGGGGGTTATAGCCAAGGTGCAGGCTGGGCTTGGGGTTATGGGTAGAACTTGCTATGCAGAGAGATGAAAGGCAGAGACCTGTGGTTAAACTGACAGAGCAGGAAGGGTTCTCACTAAAGGCACAACAGGGATGTAGGCACCAAAGGTGGGGAATGAGGAATGTGCTCGAAGGACAAGGGCGATGTTCTATCACAGGTGGGGGGATTCTGGCTACACCGACCTAACAGAATTCTTTCCCCAAATGGGGCAACACAGCAGCCCTATAAAGACAGGACGGGGGCCAAGCTTGAGGGCCTGTGGAGAAAAAGGCTCAGAGGAGCCCCACTGAGGTTCAGTGAAGGAGCGTCTTTGCCACTGGACCCTGCTCCTCTGGGCCTGGAAGGAGGGCGAGGCAGGGCCGCAAGAAAGGGCAGGGCTGCCCCGATGGCCTCGGGCTTCAGCCCCAGCACTCAGCGAGTCGGTTCAGCCTGATCCCAGGTGGGACCAGGAATCACTCTCCCAGTTCCTGCACTTTAGTAAAGGAACTGAAATCTAAGGTTGTACAAACAGTGACAGGGAAGTCCTGGCAGTGATCGCAACGTGGATTTGGAAAGGAAAGTCTGACTGTCCACAGATGCCAAGGGCGTTTCTCAACCCCACTCAGAGCCACCTGTTTCCTCGTGGCCAGGGCTCCTGCAGCTGAGGACCAGGGAGACAGGAGGAGCTCTCGGGAGTCCTCTCCCTGTCCCCTCCACTAGGCTGTGCTTCCTCTGTCAGTGGCCCTGCTCTGCTAAATGCACTGCTTGTGAAAATAAATGGTAACTTGCAATGCAGACCCATGAGGGCTGTTTACATGCTGGACTCTGAGCGGAAACTTCCACAAGGATTATCTTTTCCCCCATGAAGTGCAGAAAAATCAGATGTCAGATACTGGGCGCTGCACTCTCTCACCCCCTCTACATGGGCTGCCAGCAGGTTTCGCTGCAAGGATCACAATTTCATGATGATGTGGCCCCAACCCCTACCAGAGCCCACATGCTTTGCCAACATTGGCACATGGTCTAGAAGCATCCCCATGTTCCCATGGTGGGGGGTAGGGAGCCAGGAGAAGGGCAGAAGGCGGGAGGGTGTGTGTAAGGGACTGCAGAGCTCTAACCCAGGGAACTCCAGGCATTCCAGAAAGGGAGGCAGCTAATCTTTCCATTTCCAGATGCCACCAAGACCTGAGACTCGCTCAGTCTGAGCTACTACCATAGACACCCCAAATATTAATTGCTCAAAACCTGAAGGTTCAGATTCGCAACTCTTGGCCAACTTGATCTGACCACTTGGAACTTTAGGTGATGCTTTACGTGCTCGATCATTTACTTCTGGTGGTGGTGTTCAGTATTAACTTGTTACTGCTTATTTATTGCAGAGAACTTCCGTCACTCACTCATCTAATTTCTCACTACCATGTTAGATCATGAGACCAATAGTCACACACACAGCCCAGAGAACATGGTTTTCTCTGTCTTTACCCACCAGAAGAGAAACACGCTCCCCTCCTGGGAAGCTGGGTCCTCCAGGGTGCATGGGTGTTGGAGGCCCCAGTCTCCATCCTGGGTCCATTGTTTCTCTCTGGGTTCCTGTCAGCTTGCCCTTGAAGCTGTAGGCTACAGGAATCAGGGCACAGGAGTTCTGACATCGCTAACCCTGTGTAAATATCACCGCTTAAGCCTGCGCATCTCTGACAGTTCTGACCCCGGACACTGTTGTGTACAAAGCAGCCACCTCTCTGGATGTGTTCCATGTGGAGAAACATTGGCCTAACATCACCCGAACAGCCGGAGCAGCTGGTCAGCCCATCCTAACCTTGCACTTCCTATCATACCACACTGGATGTGGCTCTGGCAGCTCCCAGGAGTGTCCTACACTGGTATCTGTTCTACCAGGATTAGAGATGTCTCTATACCCGGAGAGCTGACCCCTCCTGCAGCATGTGCCAGTGTCCTAACAGAGCACGAGGACTGGCAGATTTGTCACGCATAGCAGCATGTGTTAGCATGCCGGCCACCCCTCCCAGCACACTCCCACACACCCTGTGCTCCAGCTATTTGGGTAACCCGCACCACTTTCACAATGACAAAAGACAGGAGGACTCCTTGCATTTCAGCTTGGCCTTCTGCCCAGCATTCCCTCCTAGGGCTAGAACTCCAGTGGCCCAGGGAAGGTGAGGCCACAGTGGAAAACCAACTCCCACTCTTAGGAGGTGACCAGTCTGCTGAGAAGCATCCGGCCAGGGGCCACCGTCTCTTTCCCTGGTCTGTGGATCTCGATCTGTCTGCTAACTAGGAAGGCACCGGGTGCAGCCTGTGTGAAGGCCTCCTCTCCCTCAGGGAGCAGCAAACGCCATCCCTGGACTCCTGGTGTATCCAGTGGGGCTCCCCACTCACAGTGAGTTAGATGGTCCCCAGGCCTTGGACCACAGGGTCCCCTCTCCTAATGCTGAACGTGAACAGTCATCAGTAAAGTGGCTCCCGCCTGCCGGATTCCTGCTGTTCGAGCCCCACTTGTCCCCTGACCCCACGATCACAGCAGGGCTGGGCTCACACTGCCCGGCCATTGCTCCCTCCACCCCCAGGGGAGTCCTTCTGGCTGCTGTTCATGAGCCCAGTGTTTCTGGCAATGTCTGCTGCCTCCACCAGGTGGTCGCTGCCACAGGGTCACCTCCATGTGGGGTTGAGGGACCAAACGAGCCAGCTCTCTGCTCAGAACACCCTTCCACCCTCTCCACTCCTGGGCCCATATTCAAACCCAACCGCACCATCCTGAGCTGGGGGCTTTGTTAGCCCACAGGGTGCCCAGCTGAGCAGGTCCTCTCAGTCTGGGGAGAGAGAACCAGCGAACATGTTCATGGAACCACCGGGGGAAGCTCAAAAGCCACGCTGAGCAGCAGAGGCCAGACCCACCCGCGCTGATACTGTGGGATTCCACTCATGGAAGTCCAGGGACAGGCAAGGAAACAGGTCTACAGGGCGGCATGGGTGGGTTGCCAGGGCCGGGGTGGGCACAAGGCTCGACTGCAGGGGCAGGTGAACACTGTCTGGGGCAACACACAGGTTCTAGATCTTGGCAGAGTGGTAACACCGGTGTACGCATTTACTAAAATTCCCCAGTCTGGACACATAACATGAGGCCTTTTATTGTACATAAATCATACCTAATACAAGGTGATTTTTTAAATACCGGTGAGTTTCCCAAGCAGTGCACAGAGGACCAGGGCTGGCAGCCTGGCACCCAGAGGGGAGAAGCGAGAGCGGCCCGTGTGCTCATCCCTGGGCTGCGGGCTCCCTTCACTGCCCCCCACTGCCTGCTGGGGGAGGTCTCCCTGCACCCTTCCAGCCCAGCCCCCACCCACAGTGTTCTGTGCAGTTCCAGGACGTGCCCGCCTTCCAGAAGAGGCCTTTGCACTGGCTGTTCCCTCTGCCTGGAGCTCTGTTTCCCTGGTCCAGGCAGGACTCTTGTCCTTCCAGGTCTTCCCTCCCTGGCCAGTGTCCAGTGGCCCCATGTCTCTCTGCCCCTTCTATTTCACTTCCAACAGAGCATCTATAACTCTCTGATCTTAAGAATTACTCATTGTCCCCATTCCCCCACCCCCACCCTAAGGTTGGGCTGAGCAATACCACAGCCACTGGAAACATGTCGCCGTGGGGTGCTTGAAACGGGGCCAGTCCAAATTGACACATGCTCTAAGTGTAAAAAATATACACGAAATTCCAAAGTCATAGTGCAGACGCCCAGAAGAATGTTAATTATCTTAGTAGCAATTGTCCCTGTAATTGGAAATAATTTGCATATCTTAGGTTAAATAAAAGTATTAGCAAAATTACTTTCACCTGTTATTTTTTCACTTTCTGACTCCGTCTACTAGAGAATTGAAAACTGTTCCTGGGCGCGTGTCAAATCTCTACGGGGCAGCAGCTCTGCAGTGTCAAGTCCGTGGCTCAGTAAGCCAGGCTCAGTCTCCAGATCCTGGACCGTCTGGACCGACAAGAAGCTGGTAAAAGGTGTGTTTATTGAATAATAACGAGCTCGAAAGATGAACCCAGAGACCTTTTCCCAAAGGTTACTTTCCGTATGTTTGGCAAACAAGTTCAGAGCAGGGTGTGGACTGGGTGTCCCGGGAGCCTCTGAAATCACACGTTGCCCTTAGGACTCCCACACCTTGACCAAGTGCTCAGAGATAACCCTGACCTTGGACAACTCCAGGAGGCCAAGACTTCTCTTTCACCCTTTTCTGGGGAAACAGTGAGAAGGTCATGTTGCTTTCACTGTCACCTCTCTGCAGACCAGGGTGCCACTAGCTTGGGAGCACTGGGGAGGAGGGGCAGGACTGGGGGAGTGGCAGGAGTGGGGGCAGGAGCGGGAAGGAGGGGACATGGAGGAGGAAGAGGAGGAGCGGGCCAGGGGGCAGGTGGGTGGGGAGGCCCCGGCAGGGTAGAAGCACTGCAGCCTGCAGGAAGGCGCTGAGGCCTCAGGATCACACCGGCAGCTCCTCTGCACCCCCGGCTCCTCGCTGTGCATCTGAGCAGACCATGGCCAGCCCTCTGTGTGCCCCACTGCTCCTGCTGGCCATCCTGGCCGTGACCCTGGCCGTGACCCTGGCCAAGACCGTGGCCAAGAGCTCCAAACGTTCGGGCGGCATCGAGGAAGCAGATGTCAGTGATGAGGAAGTGCAGCAGGCGCTGGACTTGCCATCAGCAAAGACAACGAGGAGAGCAATGACGTGTACTACAGCCGAGTGCGGCAGGTGTGCGTGCCCGCCAGCAGGTGCGTGCTGCCCCCTCCCCACGGGGTCCTGAGTCCCGGCTGGCTTTGCCCCCACAGAGAGCATTACCAGCAAGTCAGCACAGGCACATTCAACTATCTCATGCTCAGACTTATTCAGACTTCCCTGACTGTCCCACTGATGGCCTTTATACCCGGGGACACACCCAGACTCTCATCACAGCCCCTGCCCTGTGTCCTCAGCCTCCTCTAACCTGCAGCCGCCCTCACGTTTCAGCAGCCAGTCTGTTTCCTGTCCTTGGCATTTTCCTGGCGTCCGGCCACTTGTGGTCTAGAGACAGTTGCTGAACCTGCTGCCCCCTCAAGGTTAGATTCAGGTCACACTGTGCGCACAGAGGAGGCATGTCCTCCTCCCTGAGTGCCCGCAGCAGGTGCCACTCGGGGAGCCTGGCCTCCTGGTCCTGAAGGTACATGCTCCCTCCAAAAGTCATGGCCTTGGGAGCAGCCTCTAGGGTGAGCGTCCTTCACCCTGAGCCCGGCAGACCACCACCCACAGCCACAGGCAGCTGAGTCCCTGCTGGCCTGCAGAGCACCACGCCTGAACCCTGCCTCTGCCAGCCGCGGCCTGGGCGCAGCTAGACGGTGGCAGAGGAGGAGGGCAGTCAGCATGGAGAAGGGGTCAGCAGGGGGTGTCAGGGAGGGCTGCTGTGCCCGAGCTTGCCCTGCACCCATTGCACAGCTGCCCAAAGGGACAGAGCAGCACAGGGTGGCATGGCACGCCAGCGTGTAGACATCCTCCCACCTACTCTCAAAAATTCAGTGAGTCCAGACAGCCCCGCTTCCCCTCCTGCACCCTCAGCTGCTGTCCTCTCCCTTGAACATGAGGTGGGCCCCCCGGGGCTGCGGTCTCTACTGGCCCGCGCCTCTCCAGGGTGGCTCTAACTTGGAGTGAAGCACAAGACCCTGTAGCTCATTGGTCCTGGGAGCCCATTTGACAGATGGGCAGACCGATACCGGAGGAGTCACGGATCCACAGGGCAAGGTCTAGAGCCCTGATCCCGAGCCCCTCATGCCGTGCTGCTCCACAGTTCTGACAAGGCGTGTCTGGGGGAGGCCCTGCGCAGGGACAGGGGTCAGTTCCATTCTGTAACTAAAATGTAAGACACGCAGGTGTTTGACGCACTTGAGAAATATTGCCAGCAAATCACACTTAAAACAGGGGCATTCGAGAGCAGGCTCTGATTGGCCTAAAACCTCCGTGTGTGTGAAGCATCTCATTTCCGACTGACAAACGAGGGAATACACAGATCTGGGGAAAACAGAGACGGTGGGATTCTGTCGGGCTGTGCGCCGGTGGCTGGAAGCCAGCTGAGACTGCATCGTCGGATGACAGCCCTCCTAGCATGGATCAGCGCTCCCCGCCTCTGGGCCGCAGTGAGCAGGGTGTGATGAATCCTTGCTCGGGCACGGAGGCCTCACTAGTGCTTAGACCACGCGCTGATTACTGGCCCCACCCGGGCTGGCTGCCCAGAGCCGCGCCTGCCATTCCTGAATGCAGTGAGGGCGTTAGGCCTGGCTTCCACCGTCCACTCTCCTGCTGCATGTGACACCTCGGTAGAGTTGCTCAGAGAAGATAAGTTAGAAGGAAACACCTGGGGTACAGCACCCCTGCCAGCTGGGAGGAGCAGGTGGCTTGTACGGCCTGCAGGTGACAGTGTGGCAGCTCAGGAGTGCAGGCATGAAGCCCCTGGGCACACGCAGTAACCCAGCAACAGCGAACTACCAGCGTGTGTGTGAAACTGACGGCAGTGCTGCAGGGGAATCCTGCTCTTGCACACGTGTAGCTCGTGGCTGCGATGAACGACTTCTTTGATGTCAAGATCGGCTGGACCACGTGTGCCAAGTCCCAGCCCAACTTGGACAACTGTCCCTTCCATGAGCAGCAGCAGGTGAAGAGGGTATGTGCCTGATGCGGGTCAGGGGCCAGGAATGCCCTGCAGAGGGACACGTGTGTGTTCCTGTGATCCCGCACCTGTTCAGGAGGGTGTGTGTGTACACATGGAGGTGCGTGTGTGCATGAGTGTTTGCCAGCACAGGGAGTGTGGGGAAATGCACGCGTACACATGTTGGGGTGTTTGGGACGAGGTGCATGGGAGTGTGGGGGGGAGTGTGTGGGGGGAGTGTGGGGGTTCAGGCACAGATGCCTGTGGGTGAGGGGTGCGTGTGAGTTTACATAGATGCACACCTGTGTGCGGATGGGGAGGAGTGGGAGGGGTGTGTGCACATGGCTAGTTTGAACTGCTAAGAGGGCTTTAGCTTGGGAATGGGGGTACTGGGAGCACAGCCCTGCCTGTTCTGGGGTGCTCCCTGCTGTGCTGGAGGAACCAACCTCCGGGGTGGGTGCCGGGGAGGGAGAAGGGCTTTGTTCAGTGCCAGCCTCGGCCACCTGCCAACAGCCATGGCCACCTGCCCACAGCCATGGCCACCTGCCCTCAGCCACAGCCACCCTGAGCAGATTAGAGGAAATCAGAGGCCTGTAAGTGGCCCAAGCCCTCTGAGGCTGACCCCACTCACCCAACATTAGCGGATGCGAGGACCTGGCTGGTTCTTGTGAGGTCTCTGCCCTGGGGAGAGCCACACTCCCCTTGTCACCCACTTCCCATGCCCCAGCTCTTTCATGGAAGTTCCCTTCTTCTGGGGTCTTCCCCCTTGGCCCTCTCAGTGCTGGCCCAGAGGCTGGAGGTGGAGGGAGCCTGGGGGCAGCAAGCTGCCTCCCCCCCACCCTCTGGGCTCCTGTGGCCTTGCACAGGCTGCTCCTTCCAGGGCTGTGCTGGGCAGGACACTGGGGGGTCCTGTGCACCAGGTGGGGGACACGACGCCAGCTGGTGCTCTTGGAGCCCTGGAGGACCAAGGAGCAGTCACTGCCCAGTCAGGCTGCGTGTCCTGGGACTCGGCGGGGGTGGGTGGGGGCCGAGTGTCTCACCCCCAAGCTTGCCCACCGCCACCCTGACATCCCATGGCTGGGCATCTTCCCTTTTAACTATAACCTGCACGGATTACCCCTCTCTCTTCTCTTTCATAGGAAAAGCTCTGCTCTTTTGAGATCTACAGTGTTCCCTGGGAGGATTCAATGATCTTGGCGAGGTCCAGCTGTGAGAAGGTCTAGGGGTCTGTGCCAGGCTGGGCTGCACCCAGCCCCTCTTTCCCACACCTCACAGCTCCCTGTAGTGCTCCCTAGCCCGGGATGGAGGCCCTGCCCGGGCGCAGGTCTCCTCTGTGCACCAGCACCGGGAGGGAGGCAAACGGAGAAGGATTCGGAGGCCTTTGTTGAACAGCCACGTGGCTCTACCTGTTCCTCTCTCCCTACCGCTTCTCAAATTTGCTGGTCGTGGTGCACACGCTCTGCTCCTAACAATCCTGAAATTAAAAAAAAAAAAATAGCATTGGCTCCTTCTTGAGTTTTTTCCTATCCTGGGGATGTGCACATGAGGAGGGTTTTGGGCCATGTGGTGGCTCACGCTGTAACCCCAGTGCTTTGGGAGGCTGAGGTGGGAGGATCGCTTGAGCCCAAGAGATTGAGGCTACGGTGAGCTGTGATCCTGTCACTGCTCGCCATCCAGCCGGGGTGACACAGCAAGATCCTTCAAAAGAAAAGGAAGAAAAAACAAGAGAAGGAGGGTTTCAGCAGCCCCTTTGGGAAAGGCTCCTTGTCCTGCTGGTTCTAGACAGATAACCAGCACCTGGGAGCTGATAAGCCCATCAGGTGACTGAGCAGCCACTTCAGGGGTATCTGAGTCTCAGAGGAGGGACAAGAGCAGCGAGGGCTACAGCCCAGGTGCTCGGTTACCACGGCCCCCAGTGAAGGGGTCCGTGGAGCAGGGTGCCCAGGCTGCTGGCCCTGTTCCTGCGGTGCTCCGTTAAGGGACGTCAGACGGCGGGGAGGCCCTCAGCGGAGCCGGCCAGGCAGTAGATCCCAGCCATGTCTGCAGAGTTGGTCAGACTCCAGGGACTGACTTTCTCCCATCAAATTCCCTAGAGACTAATAAATAGTGATTTATGTCCACTTCTTTGCCCAGAAATATTTAGGTCCCTACATAAGAAGAAAGGCTAAAAAGTTCTGTGTGTGTGTGTACCTGGTTGTGGGAAACACCAACCAGAATAAAAGGGGGAGAAAATCCTAGAATGAAGGCAGTGCCTGCTCTGGTCCAATGCGGGAGTCGTGCCCTACACTGGGACGCCGTGCCCTACACAGGGAGGACGTGCCCTACACGGGGAGGACGTGCCCTACACGGGGAGGTCGTGCCCTGCACTGGGAGGTCGTGCCCTACATGGGGAGGTCGTGCCCTACATGGGGAGGTCGTGCCCTACACGGGGAGGTCACGCCCTGCACTGGGAGGTTGTGTCCTGCACTGGGAGGTCGTGCCCTACACGGGGAGATCGTGCCCTGCACGGGGAGGTCGTGCCCTGCACGGGGAGGTCATGCCCTACACGGGGAGGTCGTGCCCTAGGAAGTTTTACAGTTACACCCACCAGCTCTTTCTCTGGACTTGGATTTAAAGCAAGTCCTTACATCAAGCTTCACATTAGGGATGGAGAAGTTAAGACACAAATGGGAGTGACATGCTGTAGGTTCTTTCTCCAAGAAGTACATTTCAGCTCACAAAGACCACCACCTGGGAGTCAGCATAATTCCCTGGAACAGTGGCTGTTTCCCAGCCCTGAACAGGAGGTGACAGTCCTACGATGCACACAGGGCTCACCCCACAGTGTCCATCCATTGGCTGTTTCAGGGCAGAGGGGTGCAGCCCTCAGGGATGGTCCCACTGGGGCAGGTTCGCAAATACCTTGCACGCTCACAGCTGCAGGGACCAAGGTCTCTTGTGGCCACTGCTGCGAACACTGAAGGTGAAATGAGAAAGGGGAGTCCAGCAAACAGCCCCCAGCCTGGCCCCTCACGTGCTGCATCAGCAAAGGCAGCGCCGGGAAGGCTGGGCAGGAAGGGGGGTAACATGCGCTTCCCCTCCATGTCCACCTTGCAGGCAAAGGCTCTCAACCCTGCCTTTATTAACAAAAGTCTGTGGGGTGAGGGAAGAGAAGCACCGCCCAGAGGCCTGAGCAGGGGAGGTCTGAGTCTGGGCGTGACCCTGGGCGGGTGTCGGGGTGGACGGGGCCTCATGGACTTAGTGGGGACCAGGGGCCCCAGCCAGAGCAGCAGGTGCTCAGAAGCCCAGGGCAGGGGGTCAGGGAGCTGCTCAAGCTTTGCCTCAGTTTGACACAGGCAACTACCGTGCAGACACAGTGGTTTCCTCTAAACCTGGCCTTTTTCTCATACAATTCTCCCTTCCTTCGGGAAGCAGGGGTTGTGCACATGGCTCCCCCCATCTTCTCCCTGAGTGTCTGCTCCCTAGGTGGGTAACGGGGGGAAGAGGCCGAGGGTTAGCAGGTTCAACTCCGGGACTAAGCCAAGGGCACTGACTGTGTCCTGAAGCTATGGGGTCTGTCGCGTCATGTAAAAGAGGATCCTGAGCAGGTCAAGTTTGGGAAATATTATACCCCTTTAAGAGTTCCTTTAGCAAAAATAATGTCACAAGTCAGTGGCAAAAGATTGAACGTGCAGAGGTTAGAAACCCCCTCACTGCAACACAGACGAATCACTGGCAGAGGAGGGATGAGTCCATGGCAGGACTGAGAAGTCAGCCAGCATGGTCTTTCCAGGGCGGGTGACACTCACACAATGACCCAAGGGGGACCCAGGTGCTGTGGGGCCTGAGGCTTACATGATTTAGGGGACTATCTGGATGAAAACTAGCACAGTATTACCAACACAAAACTAGGCACGTAAGTTAATGTTTATTTAGGAAGAGTAAATAAATCACAGCCCGTTACACATTTTAAAATGCTGATAAATACTACAAGCATCACAAAATCCAGAAAAATAACATTTGTTCCAGCACAACCAGGCTACCTCAATGAAATCTGTTGTCAACAGACTCCGGTTCACTGGCTTGTTGCAGTAAGGGAATGCTCACACCATGGGACCGGGAGCAATTCACAGAGGGAAAGAGGGTCATCCTAGGACTGGGGAAGAGACTCTGAAGCAGTATTTTGCTGGACTCAGAGCACCCAAGGGCTGTGTGTAAATGAGCCAGTGTCAGGTCTGGACACACAATTGTGCTTAGTTTTGTTTTTGTAATACTGTGCCAGTTTTCATCCAGAGTTGAGGTAGCCTAGTTGTGCTGGAACAAATGTTATTTTTCTGCACCTAACAGATGAACTTTAAAATGCATGCCGTAAAAGATGATCAATGCATTCATAGTTCTAAGAGACTTAAATACTCCTCATTTAATACATTACAGAGCAAGCGGGTAGAAGATCAGTAAAGAAACAGTTTATTTGAATAACAAGGTCAAAAATTTTGACCTAAATAACATGTCTAGTACACTCTACACAACAAGCAGAACACATTATAGTCAAGTTAACATAGAGTAATTATCATTCAGGTAGATGGTATTTTGAGGCATGAAACAAACAGTAACTAATTGAAAGGAATAAAAGCCAATGCAAAGTGCATTCATGGAGCCTGATGGAATTAAACTATTAATCATAACCAACATATCTGGAAAATTCTCAAATTGTGGAAAGGCACTGACACACTTGTAAATAACCAATGGGTCAGAGAGAAAGTCTCAAGTTAAATTAAAAATTATTTTAAACATAATGAATGTTAAAATAATACATATCAAAATTTGTGGGATGCACCAAAAAATCTGCCTAGAGGGAAATTCATAGCATTGCATGTAGATATTAGAAAAGAATAATGATCTCACAGCAGTGGCCTCAAATATTTCCTACAGAATCTGGAGGCAGAAGAACAATTTGAATCCAAAGGAAACTGATGAAAAGAGCTAAAAACAATTAGGGCATAAAGTAACAAAATTAAAAATGAGAGAAAGAGAGAAAATCAATGAAATCAAAAACCTATTTTATGAAAAGATCAGATGAGAATGAATAATAACAAAGAAAGAGGGTGTAGATTACCAATAGCAGAAGTAAAAAGGAAGTTATTCATACACACTCTACCATTATCACAAGGATAATAATTTAATACTATAAACAATTCTACACACAAAAAATTGATAGCGGAGATAAAAAAATAAATTCCTTGAGAGACTCAAGACATACTACCAAACCTCACTGAAGAAGAGATAGATAATTTGAATAGATCTATATCAATTAAGAAACTGAATTTGCAAACAAAATCTTCCAAAAAAAATCTAGTCAGCAAAAGTTTTGCTGACTTCTACAGTATTTGAAGATAATTCCAGTAGTATGCAATATTTTTTAGAAAAATAAAAGGAAACACTTCCCAACTCATTTTATGAGGCCAGAATTATACTAATATGAAAACTATAAAATGGTATTATAAGAAAACTATAGATTAATATCAGTTATGTACAAAGATAAGAAAACATTTTTAAAAATTACCACATGGAATTGAGCTACCTGTACATCTCTCTATCTGGGATGACACGTTATGAACAAGAAAAACAAGGCTCATTCACTATTCAAAATTCAAAGTAATCTACTCTGTTTCACAAATCTCAGTAGATGCAGAAAGAGAATTCAATAAAATTCAACATCCAGTTCTGCTAAAAACTGTCAGCAAATTAGGAATAAAAGAGAATTTTCTTAACCCGATAAAGGACATTTTACAATCTACATCCTTAATAGCAAGGATTGAGCATTTTTTTCCTAAGACTAGAATCAAGTCACTCCTATTCAGTATTGTATTAGAAGACATGCACAGTGCAATAAGATAGGAATAAGAAATAAAAGGCATACATATTAGAAAGGAAGAAATGCAACTGACTCTATTTGTGATTAGCATAAAGGTTTTATCAAAAACCTGCCATATTTCAAAAAGCCTCTATAACTAATGATTAAAATTAACAATGTTTTAGTATCAAAGGCCAATATACAATTACAACATATGCAATATGCAATTATAAAATAATGTATCATAAATGAACAGTTAAAAATGTTTAAATTACTATTTGAAATTAAATCAAAAAATGAAGTACTTAGCAATAACTCTAACAAAAGAAGTACAGGATCTGTATGCTATAAACTGCAAAATGTGGAGGAAAGAAATAAGAGAAGAGTTCAGTACTTAGGAATAACTCTAACAAAAGAAGTGCACGATCTGTATGCTATAAACTGCAAAATGTGGAGGAAAGAAATAAGCGAAGAGTTAAGTAAAAAGAGGGGCATAAAATACCCATGGATTCAGAGTCTCAAAATTGCTAGGAAGCCAGCACTCCCATTTCTATTTGCAGATTCACTGCACCACAGATGAAAATCCTAGCAGATTTCTATCATCAAGCTAACTCTAAACTATATAAAGGCAAAAGAACTACAAGAGCCAAGACACTTCTGAAACAGAACAAAGTTAGAAGACACAAACTACCTGATTACAAGGCTTGCTATTAAGCTACAGTATTCAACATAGTGTGGTTTTGGGAAAAGTCTAGACATACAGACCAACGGAATTAATAGAGATTCCCTAAACAAACTCAAAGAAATACATTCAACTGACTTGATAAAGGTGAAAAGACAATTCAAGGAGAAAGAACAACAAAGTCTTCAACAAGTGGCACTACATTAATCTGATCTCCCTATACAGGAAAGTGAACCTTGATACACATTTCACACCTTTTACAAAAATGGACTCAGACCACAGACCTAAGTGTACAATATAAAATTATAAAATCATGTAATATATTATAGGGGAAAATAGACATGACTTTAAGTTTGTTGGTGACTTTTTTTAGCTAAAACACCAAAAGCATGAACCATAAAAAATACATTGAAAAAGCAGATGTTATCAAATTTTAAAATGTTCACACTAGAATAGATACTGTTATGAAAACAAAAAGCTAAGACAAACTGGGAAAATATGAGAAAGTCACATGTGTTCTAAAGGTTTTTGTCCAAAATATATTTTTAAAAGTCCTTAAAACTCAACAATATATAAAAAGCAATCCACCTTAAAATCAGAAAATTGGCAAGCATATATACCTCAAAATAAAATAGATAAATGGGAAAAAACACATGAAAACACTTTCAGTATTATTTATTAATAAGGAAATGCAAATTATAGCCACAGTGGGATACCATTATACCCTATATTACAGTAAAAACCCTGTAAATATTGAATGCTTGGAGGATGTAGAGCAACAAAGATTCTCATTCATTGCTGGTGGGAATGCAAAGTGATATGGCCAGTTACAAGGCAATTTGGCAGCATTTTACCAAGTAAAACATATTTCTATCTTAAGGTTCAAGCATTACACTCCTACGTATTTACCAAAACATAAAGAAAAAAGTTCACCTAAAATGCCATAGGCAACCATTTCAGCAGATTTACCCATAATTACTAATACCTGAAATCAACCAATAAAGATTTCATTCAACACGGGGATGGATAAACAAACAGTTCTATCGATAACATGGAATACTACCCGCAATAAAAAGGAACAAACTGTATGTTAATATTAGATCAAGTAGACTTCAGAGCAAGACACAATTACTAGAGATAAACAGGGACATTACATAAAAATGAAAAGGACCACAAATAAGGAAAACATAACATTATGTTTTTAAATGGATACACCAAACATGGACTTTAAATACAAGAAGCAGAAACTGATAGAACTGAAAAGAGAAATAGATAAAAACACAATTTTAGCTGAGGACTTCACCACCCCACTCTAGTAATCTCCTAGACAGCAGATCAACACAGGAGTAGAAGTGAATAATGCAATCAACCCACACTACTTGATAGTTATAGAACAGTCCACTCAATACCAGCAGAATAAACTTTTTTTTCAATAATTGATGATGAATTTACCAAAATAGACCATAGTCATAAAATACACACTAATATATTTGAAATAATGGAAAGCATACAAGTACAGTCACTAAAAATAATGGAATGCACACAGCAATTAACGAGAAAGACAAGGGGAACTCTCTGAGCACTTGAGAATTAAGCAGTCCTCATCCAAGCAAACCATGGGCTGAAGAGGAAGGCTCAAAGGGAAACAGAATACGTGAAACTCAATGCAAATGAAAATATAACATATGAAATTATATGAATGTCACTTAACTAGTGCTCAGTAGGATATTTGTAGCACTAAGTACTTTACATTATAAAAAAAGGAAAAGCTTTATGGAAAGGAGTAAGGAAACAGGAAAGGAATAAGGAAAATTAGTAAAACTGGAAGTTAGTTCTTCAAAAATTATAAACAAATCAAATCAACAAACTTTTAGCAAGAATGAGAAAGATTAAAAGAGAGAAAAAAGGGATCACTAATATCAGAGATAAACACTAAATATCACAGCAGACCCTTTTAATAATTTGTGAATACTACTGAAAAATGAGATGCTCATCAACTCAACTAGGTATAACAAATGGGTTGTTTCCACATCTTTGCAATTGTGAATTGTGCTGCTATAAACATTTGGGTGCAGGTATCTTTTCTATAGAATGACTTTTGTTCTTCTGGGTAGATGCCCAATAATGGGATTGCTGGATCAAATGGCATCAATTCACGAATGGATTAGTAAATTGTGGTATATGTATACCATGGAGTATTACTCAACTATAAGAAATAACGGCGATACGACATCTCTTTGGTTCTCCTGGAGAGAGTCGGAACCCATTAAGTGAAGTATCCCAAGAATGGAAAAACAAGCATCACATGTACTCACCAGAAAATTGGTTTCCCTGATCATCACCTAAATGCACATTGGGGAATGATACCAACTGGATATCAGACTGAGGTGGGGGGGAGGGGGGGATGGGTGTATGCCTACATGATGAGTGCATTGCGCACTGTCTGGGGAATGGCCATATATGAAGGTGCTGACTCAGAGAGGTGGGGGGTGGGGGGAGGGGATGGAGGTATGACTACATGGTGAGTGCCAGGCGCACTGTCTGGGGAATGGACACGCTTGAGGCTCTGACTCAGGGAGATGGGCGGGACATGGACAATATATATAACCTGAGCTTTTGTACCCCCATAATAAGCTGAAATAAAAAAATAAAATAAATAAAAAACAAATGGAACAATTTCTGAAGAACCACAAATTACCCAAACTGAGCCAATATGAAATAGAGAGCCGCAGTAGCTCTGTAACTATAAAAGAAATAAATAGAATTTGTAATGAAACACTTCCCTCTCCCCCAAAATCTCTAGGCCTAGATGGTTTCACTGGAAATTTTTACCAAACACTCAAGGAATTAACATCAACATTACATGGACTCTTCTAGAAAATAGAAGAATAAGGTCACTTCCCAAATAGTTTTATGAAGCCAGTATCATTCTGACATCAAAACCAGATAAAGATAGTAAAAAAAAAAACAAAAACACACAAATCAACAGACCAATATCACTCATGGACTTAGAAATAAAATCTGCACCCCCAAATGTCAGCAAATTGAATACACCAAGTATATTAAAAGAATTACACACAAGACCAAGTGAGATTTATTTAAGATATCATGCTTGGCTGATTCAGCAATTCAAAACTCAAAACCAGCCACTGTTAGTGATCAATGCTAACATCACCAGTAACACGACAAATTAGATCGTACGTCATATGCTAGGATACAAAGAGAAGACCACAGGATCACTTCTGTGACACTCTCTTAAAAAAACACATCATCTAAATCTAATTGATAATGAAACATCACAAAAAAACAATGTAGGGACATTCTGCACTACTGGACTTTACTTTGAAAGGATTCCAAGTCATGAAGGTCAAGGAAAGACTGAGGAACTGTTCCAGACTGAAAGGGTTTTCAGAGACAGTACAACTAAATGCATCCATGCATCCAAATGGGATCTGTTTGCTATAAAGGACATTGCAGACAAGTAATAAAACTGGAAAAGAATCTGAGGATTACATGATAGAATGTATTCATGTTAACTTTCTGATCATGAAGGTTGTATTGCAGTTATGCAGAATGTCTTGACTTGTAAGAATACTCACTAAGATTATTGGGGTGATGGCATAACATCAGCAATTTGCTCTGAAATGATGCAGGAGAAAATGTTCTTTGTACTAAAACTTGCACTTTTCTCTAATTTTAAGACTGTTTCAACAAGTTAATTAAAAATATACAAATGAATGGACGAATGAACAGAAAAAGTGAAAAGACTTATTAGGTAAACTTTATTTCTCCAGGAAAAAATAGCCATATAAATCAGTGCTTAAAATTAAAATTATATAAGTTTAATGGCACTATAACAATTGTAATACTTCCAAACATTGACAATGACCACAGAACCAGCATACAAAATGATATCTGTCTAAAGCTACATTTTTTTTTTGAGACAGTCTCGCTCTGTTGCCCAGGCTAGAGTGCCATGGTGTCAGCCTAGCTCACAGCGACCTCAAACTCCTGAGCTCAAGTGATCCTCCTGCCTCAGTCTCCCAAGTAGCTGGGACTACCAGTGTGTGCCACCACACCCGTCTAAGTTTTTCTATTTTTAGTAGAGGTGGGGTCTCTCGCTCAGGCTGGCCTTCAACTCCCGAGCTTAAACAATTTTACCACCGTGGCCTCCCAGAGTGCTAGGATTATAGGCGTGAGCCACCATGCCTGGCCTTAAAGCTAAATCTGTCAATCACTAGCTTTAGACAGGTATCATTGTATCTGTCTAGTACAGTGAAATATCTGTCTGCATAGTGATAAAAATTGTAAAATAAAAGTTGGCCATCGCTGTTATCAAAAACTCCCGAAGCAACAAATGCTGGCCAGGATGTGGAGAGATAGGAACACTCATACAACATTGCTGGTGGGACTGCAAATTAGTGCAACCTCTGTGGAAAAGAATTTGGAGATACCTCAAAGAGCTAAAAATAGAAATACCCTTTGCTCCAGCAGTAGCACTATTAGGCATCTACCCAAAAGAACAAAAGACATTCTATAATAAAGACATCTGCACTCGAATGTTTATGGCAGCTCAATTCACTATTGGAAGGATGTGGAAACAACCCAAGTGCCTGTCAATTCATGAGTGGATTATTAAAATTTGGTATATGTATACAATGGAATATTACTCAATTATAAGAAACGATGGTGATCTAGCACCTCTTATATTTTCCTGGATACAACTTGAGCCCATCCTCCGAAGTGAGGCATCGGAAGAATGGACAAATAGGCACCACATGTACTCGCTATCAAATTGGCACTGAGTGATCAACACTATGGTGCTCACATGGTAGTAATATTCTTCAGGGATTGGGAGCTTGGGGGTGGGTAAACTCACAACTAATGGACATGGTAGGCATTGTACAGGGGAAAAGGCATGCGTCAAATTATGGTTTGGGTGTGGCCAAGTCATAACATGTAACCAAAATGTTTGTACCCCCATAATATCCTGAATTAAATTTAAAAAATCGGCCATCAATTTACTCCAACCAAGTATTGGTGAAAATTTGGTTGTTTGGCTGTTTAAACACCTGACAGGCCAGGCATGGTGGCTCACATCTGTAATCCTAGCACTCTGGGAGGCCGAGGCAGAAGAATCGCTTGAGCTCAGGAGTCTGAGACCAGCCTGAGCAAGAGTGAGACCCCATCCTACTAAAAATAGAAAAATAAAAAATTAACCAGACAACTGAAAATAGAAAAAATTGGCCAGGCATGGTGGTGAATGCCTATAGTCCCAGCTACTTGGGATGCTGAGGCAGGAGGGTGACTGAAACCAAGGAGTTTGAGGTTGCTGTGAGCTAGGCTGATGCCACAGCACTCTAGTCCCAGCAACAGAGCGAGTCTGTGTCTCAATAAATAAATAAGTAAATAAATAAATAACAAAAAAATTAAAAATAAGAATAAAAAATAAATACCTGATATTTCTATAGTCTAAGGAGGTAAAACTGCTTTTTATTTGCAAGATCCACTTAAAAGTCTTTCAGATCATAGAATTTTTCAAAAATGGTACATATTGTGATGTTGCTGTCCAAAGTATATCTTGATTTATATCTGCCTCATCAGTGGATCCTAGAGGAGAAGCTTTTCTAGAGAAGAGCATCCAGATTCTAATTCAGCAAGACCTGAAAAGAAAAAGAAAAAGGAAAAGAATTCTATTCTTTAGCTAAAAGATTTCATAGGAACTAAGTGTAAGTCAGTAAAAAACAGTTGGAAACTTTATCATTATCAAAAAGAATGAGAAATATGTATGTACAATGACAATACAAAATTACTGTTAAATATAATTTGCCTGCAGTTGCCCACTGAATTAGTAATTATCATTGTGGGTAAGTATCAGAGATTCTGTTTTTTTCTCATTCTTCATTCCCTATTCAACAACCATATGCTGAGGTACTATGACAAGCACTGGAATTACGAGGTGGGGTTGATACAGTCCATATATGATTGTCCTCAACAATAATATAACATGAAAAAACAGACAAACAGGCCACTTCCATCCAGAGTCATAGAGACCACAACAAGTATAAAACAGGGCACTACTGGAACACACAGGAGGCCCATCTGTCCAAGTTTTGTGTCAATATTGTAGACTTTGTGGTAGAGGTGATATGCAAGTTGATAGCTGAAGAGCAAGGAAAAAGCATACCAGGTAAACGGAGGAGGAAGCAGGGGCAATAAGGAGGAGCACTGTGGAATTCTAAGTAGTCTAGTTTGTGAGATGCTAGAGCAAAGGGGCAGACTAAGGTATGTGGCAAGAGATGAAGTTGAATACATTGACAAGAACCAAGTTGATATGGGTGTTTTTCCCATGTTAAGGAATATGGAACTTTTCCTCAGGGAGAAAGTACACTAATGACAAAGTAAATGATTGATTTAAAATGTCACCAGTCAAGTGACTGCTTATGAACTGTCACTACTTGGCTAAATGTTACTACACGAGCCTGGGGTCTTTTGGCCTTAAATCACTAACATAATCCCAGGAAGCTGATGATGCCTTGGTTTTCAGAGAATTGTTTCATGTGCTGACTGACAGTATCATAGTGATGGCAGCAGTGAATAAAGTGTAGAGACAGAAAAAAAAAAGATACATAAAGTTCATGAGATTTTTTAAAGCCATGTGAAATTAATGTGGCATAAGAATACTGTTCAGTATGAATGTTAATGTTTTCACATCTTTCATTACATGTGTGTAAGAGGAAGTGTAGTGTCTATTAACCAAACAATAGAAAAGATTGCCACTTGGTATTTATGGTCGATTTCAGAAATCAAGTCATTAATGCCAATTTAATTCATACATTTTCACAGCATACCTTCTTGTAGTTCCATATTTATATTTTGTTCCAACTTGTGTGTCATCTGAAATAAGTCAAATATTATTTAGAATGTTTAAGTAAACCACAGACATTTTCATGGGAATCATATATCACTTACATAATGTGGCTTTAAATATTTGTGGAAACTAGACTTAACTTCACAATTGCTTAAATAGAAAAATAATCACATAAATAAAAAAACCCTACTTATTTTACATTTAGTTAATAGAGTATATGTGTAATGCTGCTTAGATTAATCTCATAAAAAGTAAAATTAATAATTGGTATATTGAGTATACATCATTTCAGAAGGGTGACACTTTCTCTTATTAGTACAAGGGTTAGGCAATTCAAGTTATATTTTCACATGAATCTGTTATTTTGTAATTCTTAGCAAAACCCTGCTGTTTATGAAAGTGTGAACAGTTTTTCATTTTAATGAATTTTTCCTTAAAATAAAATTTCTATATCTCTTGAGATGATCATATATAGTCTTTGTTTTTCCTTCTACGTGGTGAATCACATTTATTGATTTATGTATGTTGAACCATCCTTGCATCCCTGGGATGAAGCCCACTCAGTCATGCAGGATTATTTTCTTGAAGTGCTGGTGAATTTAGTTTTTTCTAGTATTTTCTTGAGGATTTTTGTATCTGTATTCATAAGGGCTATTGGCTTGTAGTCTTCTTTTTTTGTTCTGTCCTTTCCTGGCTTTGGTATGAAGGTGATACTGGCTTTGTAGAATGAGTTGGGGAGGATTCCCTCCTTCTCAAAATTATGGAATAATTTATGGAGTAGAATTAATTGTTCTTCTTGGTAGGTCTAGTAAAATTCAGCTGTGATTCCATCTGGTTCGGTGCTTTCTGTTGTTGTTGTGAGATTGTTTACTACTGCTTTAATCTAGTTGCTTGTTAATGGTCTGTTCAGGAGATCTGTTTCTTCCTGATTGAGTTTGAGAGGTTGTGTGTTTCCAGTAATTTGTCCATTTCCTCTATGTTTTCAAGTTTATGTGCATACAAATTTTCATAGTATTTCCAGATGACATTTTTGGCCTTAAATTTCTGTGGTATCCGTTGTAATACCTCCTTTTTCATTTCTGACTGAGCTTATTTGGGTCCACTCTCTTCTATTCCTGGTTAATCTAGAAAGAGAGCTATCAATTTTGCTTATTTTTTCAAAGAACCATTTTTTTGTTTCATTGATACTTCGTTGTTTCTTTACTTTCCATTTTATTTAGTTCTGCCCTGACAGTAGTTATTTCTTTTCTTCTGCTGCCTTTGCATTTGGTTTGCTTTTCATTTTCTGATTCCTTGAGGCTTGGTGTTAGATTGTTAATTTGTGATCTTTCTGTCATTTTGATGTAGGCATTTAAGACTATGACTTTTGCCCATAGGAATGCTTTTGCTGAATCTCATAGTTTTTGAGAGATGGGGTCCCCTTTGTCATTCAGTTTGAGGAATCTTTTGACTTGAGTCTTAATTTTATTATTCACCCAATGATCGTTCAGTAGCAGGTTGTTTAATTACCATGACTTTGTGTAGAATTGAGTGTTTCTCTTGGAGTTGATTTCTAGTTTTATTCCACTGTGGTGACGGCATGATCTTGTATCTAGAAAACCCCAAAGACTCCACCACCAAGAGATGCCTGGAATTGATAATTAAATTCAGCAAAGTCACAGGTTACAAAATCAATGTATACAAATCAGGAGCATTCCTATACAGCAACAAGTCAAGCTGAGAGTCAAATCAGAGACTCAGTACCATTTGCAATAGCTACAAAGAAAATAAAATACCTACAAATGTACTTACTTAAACAAGGAGGTGAAAGATCTCTACAAGGAGAACTATGAAGCACTGAGGGAAGAAATTGCAGATGACTTAAAATGGAAAAGCATAACACGTTCATAGGATCGGTAGAATCATCGTTAAAATGTCCATACATTTCACGTTGATTACAGATTCAATGCAATCCCCATCAAAATACCAATGTAATATTTCACAGATCTAGAGAAAATAATTCTACACTTTGTTTGGGACCAGAAAAGAGCCAAAGTACTCAAAACAATCTTAAGCAAAAAGAAGAAATCCAGAGGCATCATATTATCAGACTTCAAACTATAAGGCTATGGTAACCAAGACAGCAAGGTATTGGCACAAAAACAGAGACACAGACCAATGGAACAGAACAGAGGACTGAGATATAATGCCATCCACATACAACCATCTGATCTTTGACAAAGCAGACAATAATATACATGGGGGAATAGAAACCGTATTCAAAGACCATATAATTCTCCAAATAGATGGAGAAAAAGCATTTGACAAAATCCAGCACACTTTTATGATAAAATTCCTTAACCAAATAGGCATAGATGGGACATTCCTTAAAATTATTAAGGGTATATATGATAAACCCACAGCCAATATCATACCCAATGGGGAAACACTGAAGCATTCCCGCTTAGAACAGGAACCAAAGTTGCCCACTGTCTCCACTTCTATTCACCAGAGTGCTGGAAGTCCTTGCCGGAGCTATCAGACAGGAGAGGGGAATGAAAGGCATCTGAATGGGGGCAGAAAACGTCAAACTCTGACTCTTTGCTGATGATATACTATTATATCTAGAAAATCCCAAGGATTCAACCAAGAGACTCCTGGAATTGATAAACGAATTCAGTCTCAGTATACAAAATTACTGCGCACAAATCAGCGGTATTCATAAATGCCAATAACAGTCAAGCTGAAAATCAAATCAAAGACCCAACACCTTTCACAACAGCATCCAAGAAAGTTAAATATTTAGAATATATTTAAGGAAGGAGATGAGAGACGTGTATCGGGAGAACTACGAAACAGTGAGAATAGAAACTGTAGAGGATCTAAACACATGGAAATGCCTACCATGCTTCTGGATTGGCAGAATCAATATTGTTAAAATGTCCATTGTACCTAAAGTGATCTACAGAATTAATGCAATCCCTATCAAAATTCTGCCATCATTCTTTACAGATTTAGAAAAAAATAATTCTATGTTTCTTCTGGAACCAGAGAAGACCTCGTAGAGCCAAACCAACCTTAAGCAAAAAAAATAAATAAATAAATTGGGAGGCATCAGTCTGCCAGACTTCAAACTTTATTACAAGACTATACTAACAAAAACAGCATGGTACTGGCACAGGAACAGAGATAGAGACTTTTGGAATAGAATGGAGATCCCAGATATAAAACCATCCTCATATTGTCATCTAGTCTTCGACAAAGCAGACAAAATATACGTTGGGGAAAAGAATCTCTATTCAATAGGTGGTGCTGGCAAAAGTGGATATCTACATACAGAAGACTGAAACTAGATCCCCACCTCTCACATAAATCAACTCATGACAGATAACAGACTTAAACCTGAGACACGAAACCTTAAGAATCTTTGAAGAAAATATTGGGAAGACTCTTTTAGACACCAGCCTAGGTAAAGAATTTATGAAGAAGACCCCCAAAGCAATCGTAGCAGCAACAAAAATAAACAAATGGGACCTGATCAGATTAAAATGCTTCTGCACAGCCAAGGAAACTATCATTAGAATGAACAGACATTCTACACAATGGGAGAAAATATTTGCTTTCTACACATCCAATAGAGGGCTGATAAGAAGAATCTATATAGAACTTAAGAAAATCAACAAGAAAAAATCAAACAACCCCATCAATAAATGAGGAAAGGACATGAACAGAAACTTTTCAAAGGAAGGGAGACTAATGGCCAGCAAACATATAAAAAAAGTGCTGAACAACTCTAATCATTAGGGAAATGCAAATCAAAACCACAATGAGATATCACCTAACTCTAGTGAGAATGGCCCAAAATAACAAATGCTGGCGTGGATGTGGAGAGATTACAACATTCATACACTGCTGGTGGGACTGCAAAGTAGTACAACCCCTGTTGAAAGTAATTTGGAGACACCTCAAAGAGCCAAAAATAGAAATACCATTTGACCCAGCAATCCCACTACTGAGCATCTATCCAAAGGAACAAAAGACATTCTACAATAAAGACATCTCCATTCAAATATTTATAGTAGCACAATTCACAATTGCCAAGAAGTGGAAACAACCCAAGTGCCAATCAACACATGAGTGGATTAATAAAATGTGGTATGTATATACCATGGGATACTACTCAATTACAAAAATCAATGGTGAACTGGCACCTCTTATACTATCCTGGATAGAGATTGAGCCCATCCTTCAAAATGAGGTATCACAAGGATGGAAAAACATGCACCACCTGTACTCACCATCGAATTGGAACACTAAGGTGTTCACATGGAAGTAATACTCATTGGGTGCCAATCAGGTGGGGGACTGGGGCTGGGGGGGAATCCACAACTAACGGAAGCGGAACACACCGTTATAGGGGAAGGACATGCTTGTAGCCCTCACTTGGGTGAGGCAAATGTATTACATGTAACCAAAATGTTTGTACCCCCATAATATCCTGAATTAAAAAATTCAAATATTTGCTTGATTTAAGTATTTAAAAAGTGCTGTGAAACTGCCCATCAATAGCCTAATTTTACAGTAATTAAGATAAAAATGCTGTAAGTAACATAGCAATTAAAGATATACTTTTACACAGAAAATGACAAATATTTTAATTTAAAATCTAATCTAAATACTATAGGTTTATTTAATTCCTCAAACTTATTTATCTTGGATTGCTTTTAATAATAAACATCTATTTGTGGTTAAGTGCTTGGATGGCAATCATTGACTTGTGATTAAGGGTGGAAAATTCAAGATGGTACAAAAAACTTTAAAAGGGTTATGAACAATAGCCAAACTAAAATCAACTAGAAAGTAAGCCAAAGCACCTTGCAATATGCCTTTAGTTATTAGGCAATAAGATTCAGTCTCTAAAATCTAACTTAAGTGCTGCTTTTAAAGAAATTTCAAACCTGTCATTTCAGTTCCATATATTGAATAATGTTAATATAGAGGTATCTCTTGAAAATGACAGATGCAGGGACTGGAAGAAAACGGAAAATTTTCACTTTCCTCTCTTTATTAACACAGATAATTATGACCTTTATTTATCATGCATAGGTCGTTTTAACAACACAGTATTTCACCAAATGAGAAACAAGAATTATATCAGAAATCTGAAACCCAAAGGAAAGAAGACAATATAACTAACCTCAGTCAAGTAGGTCTCCAAGTTGGCATCTGAAGTCCATGGGAATGAGGAAAAGAACATTGAGTTTTCTCTTGAAGAAAGCTCTCTGTGAAGACCTAAGCCATTATGAACAGTTCCAACAGAAGGTGATTCTTCATAGAAGAAGGTGCCTGTCTTCATAGCTCGAGTGGGAAAGCAAGTTCCAGTCCCCTGTGTCTCCTGAACAAGATTGCGACTGGACGCTGCTAGTCGCTCAGGAGTTCTGCGAAAACTGCAAAAGACAAATGTTTAGTATTTCATTTTTTCCTAAATGATGGCATTTTGAAAAAAATTACCATAAGAGTAAATGGAATTTCCCATTAAATAGTGTTTTAACTGTGAAAATGTATCACAGCATGCCTACTGTATGCAGTTATAGTTTTACAATTGTTCTACAGAAGTATGTGTGTGTGTATATATATGTAGTATGTGTGTATTTATATATATACTTATACATACATATATAGGAGAATTTCTACAAAATAAGTGATTCAAGTAAAACAAGGAGGGGAGAGAAATGTCTATCAATGATGTATGGCTTAACAGGTAACACTTGCTGCCCCCTGGAATGGCCTTATTTATAAGATTCTTGAGGATTCCATTAGAAATACTTGTATTTAAAGGGTAAGGGATAATGAACATTATGAATGTGTTAGTTTGCTTGAGTATAATAGCCATTTCTCCATGTACAAATATATCCAAACATCATGTTGTACTCTTTAAATATATATCATAAAAGGATTATCCCTAAAAAAGGTAGAAATCATTGTATTTAGTAAACCAATGTAAAGAAGTTAATTTACTGAATGTCAAAATGTGCCTAGAGTAGTCATACTCCTTTATTTTTTCAGTTTAAGTTGTAATCTTCCAAAAAGTAGTTAAACTCATAATATTTCTATGAGCAGAATGGTGACAAGCAATTGTATAACAATAATACCAAGTTATAAGGCTTGAAAAATACTTCAAGGAAAGACTATAAGGTAAGGTTAACTACACGAGAATATTAAGGGGGGAAAAACCATATATAAGCAAACAAGAGGGAGAGTCATAAACTGCCCTGGACTACCATTTTTAAAGATAGTTCATTTATTAACATTGTTTTCCAAAATTCTGTTATCTAGTTAGCTTTCACTTCCCACTAATTTCATGAACCTATCTCACTAAAAAGCATGCATTCAAGGCAAATTAATGATCTTAATTTATTTTCTATTCCATATTTTGACTTACTTTTTTGCTTTCTTCAACAAATATTCCCCAGCTTTTAATTCTCCTTGATACAGGGGGTTATACTTTTCCACTTCTCCTTGAGAAAATTTCATGTTGGAGATTTCAGATTCCAGATTTTTAATTGTCACTTCTGTCTGACTCCTTATTGAAGCCACACGATCCTCTTTTATCTGTTCTATGTATTCTTCAGATGCCGCTTGTGACTAAAAACATAAAAAGGATACATTTTTAGTATCCTTTCACCTGAACAATTCCTGTATATTTGTTTCCTTTACTTTTGAATCAGAGAGCTATTTTATTTTGTTTGTTTATTTATATTTTTAGAGACAGTGTCTGTCTTTTATTTATTTATTTCTACTTTTAGAGATAGTGTCTCTGTCACTGCAGCTGGAGTGCAGTGGCCAGATCATAGTTCACTGCAGCCTCCCAATTCCTGGGCTCAAACCATCCTCCTGCCTCTGCCTCCTCAGTAGCTGGGAATACACATGTGCAGCACCATGCCTGGCTAATTTTACTACTTTTTGTATAGATGGTATCTTATTACGATGCCCAGGCTTATCTCCAATTTGTAGTCTCAAGTGATACTCCCAGGCTGACCACCCACAATGCTAGAAGGACACCCATTCTCCGAGAACAACTTTAAATATGTGACAAAAGAAGCTGAGGTTTAATATATTGAACATCAATTATCAACTAAATTGATAATTTAATCGGAATTATAAAAAAATGAATCATTACTAAATTAGTACTCATGAATTCTAATAATCCAAAGAATAATATAATCAAATTAAAATTTAAAAAGTTGAGCAATGTAACTTAAAAAGAAACTCGAGAGTACAGTATAATTTCTAAATCACAATTTTTTCTTTTCCTAATAGTATTGTTTTATGCTAACTGGCCTTAATAATCAAATGATTGTCTAAGGAGCTTCAATATTCTCAAAGATGAATTTATTTATAATGATGATAGAAACTAAAAGATTTAAAGGGAGAAGCATATGCCACCTTCCTTCTAGAAATCTACAAAACCAATTGCTATAACGGAAGTAGAGGAAACACACACAATGAACACATCACAGTATCATCTGCAGTGAAATGAATGAAAGTGCGTTTCACACTTAACTAACCTGCAAAAATAGATTGACTTCTTTTATTTTTTCTACAACATCCTGTGTTGCTCTTTCTTCAATGTCGTCTTTATACATTTTAATTTCACCAAGATCTACCATCTGTTGCATATGGTTTTTGAGGTCCCAAAATTCTTTTTCCAACTTCATGTTCTCTTTCTCTAGCATCTCACATTGTTCTTGTGTTGCTTTCATAGAGAATAATTCCTCTTGATCAACTTGATTCTTGGCATCCAGATAGTGACATCTTGAACATACATTTTCCAGAGATTCCATAATGTCATCAACCTGCATGAATAAAATAATGTAGTTTAATAATGAAGGAAGTAGGCTGAGAATAGGGTATCAGAAAACTAATAACACATTTTGAAATACATTGAGCTGCAATAAAATGCTATCTATACTGTAGTAGATTCTTCAAAGATGGACATTTGAATGATTCAGAAAATCAAGAGCAAAGTTTAAACCACTGGGATTCACAAAATACATACTTTACTCTTTCACACAACATTTACACTTGATCTTAGGACATTGTCTATGATTAATTCAATTCTTTCTTCCTTAAACTTGCTTAGTAGGAAGTCTTATACCCGTTCCTCCATCATTATTCCCAAAAAATTTCTAAAGAAATTTTACGGACATTACACTGAACTATTTTTATGAACTGCAAAGGTTTTACGCTAATTTAATTGCTTTCCAAGGAGCAATGATTCCTGGAGTTACAAAGCAATCATATCTCGTTATAGAAGTTTAATGACAAGATCTATACTCTCTTTTTAATAAAAATGCCTTAATTCTACAGCACTGTCTTGTAATCCTTTGTTACTTTACACAGAATAAGGTAGCATACCAAACAAAAACAAACGAAAATACTTGCTGGGATTTTGGTGGTACTGAGTTGGAACAAATTACTTTCCTTTAGATGGAATGCTGATTTGATTTATAACAGGTGAGTGAAATAGTGCTTTTAAGGCATGTCTAAAATTTTTTTTGATATAACTCCCATGAAATTCCCTCTCCAGAGTATGGGTTGGCTTTAGTAACCAGTTTCTAGTGACTATAATGTGACAGAACTGTTGTGTGACTTATAAGGTTAGGTTAGAAAATGTAATTCTGCTTCCACCTGACTTTTCCCCTCTGGGTAAGCTTGTCCTTCGAATCCAGCCACAATATTGTGAGGAAGCACAATCCACATGGTGAATCCTTGTATAGACATTTCAGCTGACTGCCCCAGCTAGAGTGCCAGGCAAAAGAGTAAGCTTCAACGGCCAGACATATGAATGAACATGCCTTTAAATGAGTCTAGTCCCCAGCTTCAAGTCACCCCCGCTGTTGTCACATGAAGAAGAAATGAGCTGGCCCTACTCAGCCTTCGCTAAAACTGAAGATTGTGAACAAAGTAAATGTTTTGAGACACTGAATTTTGAGGTGGGTTATTATACAGCAATAGATAATTGATACAGATACTGATATTAAATATGGGGTGTTGCCACTAAAAAACAACAACAACAACTGTTAAAACATGTCAGATACCTTTACACCAGGAGGAAGGTGGAAGCTGAAAGGACCTAGACATGAATAAGAATGAAAACCAAAAGGCCTCCAAGGAGACCGTCAGTGGAAGCCTGATGGCCCTTGAAGAGACTCACAGAAAGGCTTACATGGACAGTGGAGAAAATGATACTAAAACCTGGAGGAAACTGCACTGCTGCTCCACAGCGGGTGAAAGTAAAATCAATGCAGGAGATAAGCTAAAGAAAATTAAATATCAAGGATCCAGGACTCTCTGGATTCAAATACCTGTTTCCCATTTGTAGCCTCTCCACATGTCGATTTACCAAACATAGATGATCCCTGACTTACGACGGTACAGATCACAATTTCGTGACTTTAAAATGGTGCAAAAATGTTATACATTGAGTACACCCATCTGGAATGGTGGTAGGTCCTGCACTTTAAGCCTGAGCCTGATGCCATATTAAAGGACACTTGTGGCTGGTTATTGAGCTGGAATTGATGTATTTTTGAAGTAAGAGAAATATAAACAAAAAATGTAACCAGAGGGTAGCTTGTGCTGGTTTTAAAACATTTTTCCATTCATTCTTTCATATTCATGCCATAGACAGAGACATCATCGACAGAGCTGAGGGAGGCAACCAGAACTTGTATCCTCCACAGAGAAGAACCAAAACAATTAGATGACCACACCTTGAACAAAGCCTCTAAGAGAGAGCTCTGGAATTCAGCAGGGAAGTAATAGGAACCCATGGAACCATGGAAGCAAAAGAAAGGGAAGAAGCCACTCCAGCTGGGATCAGCTCAGAGCCAGGCCAGACTTCCTATTGTGGGGAAAAGGGAAGGGAATGAACCCCAGTGATCCACATTCCCCCGAGGACACCTGCAATCCAAGCCACAGGGGACCCCTCAGCCCTCACAGTCCCTGAACTGAGCATAGGGAGCTCCTGAGAGGCAATTCACGCCGAGTCCCACGTACCCTCTGAGAGGGTGCAGTACAATGCCATGTTAAGAGCCAAATCCTCACTGGGCTACATCCTGCCCTGGGGCTCAACAGCCGCCACATGTCCTCCCTGGCACCCCACTGACATCCCACTATGTTCCCGTAGAGGGTTACAACATCGTGTACCTGCTGAACCCAGCAGTGCAGATGGGCTCCAAACTTTACATCACACACCACCCTAAAACCCTGAGAATTAGGGGGTCTGGCCCAGGAGGGAAGCTGCCCAAGGACAAAGGGTGCATGTGCACCAGAGCTAGGGGGCCACTTTACTGAGGCCACTGACTATGAAAGCGACTCTGCCTCCTCCAGAGGCAGGGCCATGGTGCACTTGTGCACACTTTCAGGGGACCCCAGGACTGGCTAGTTCATATATACCATCAAGGAGCCTGAGAACCAGCCTACCTAACCTGCTGTGGCCAGCACCTGCATGTACCATATGAAAGCCTGAACACAAGGGCAACTAAACTGCCTTTGCTGCTCCTCCAGCTGCACCCACAAACACCTTCCAGGGCCCTGAGGATCAGTTCATCCCTCCTAGGCTAGCACACATTCTGGGCCTGAGGGTGGGCCTATGCCATGTGTCACCACTGCTGTGGCACCCACAGCCTCGGGGCCTGAGGATTGGCCACCCTACATGCTGCTTTCAGTGCCCACAGACACTGTCCAGGAGCCCGAGGACAATCCTACTGTCCAGCACACAATTCAGGAGCCTAGGGACAACTCTGTCAAGCTGGACACTGCTGACAGCTGCCCACCACACTGCCATAAGTGTCCCCACAAATGTACCACCCAGGGGCCCAGGGACAGGCCAAGCACTGCTATCGTAAAATTGGTGATACAATTGCCACCCAGGAGCCCACTACTGCCATCACTGGTTTGCTGTACACCACAAGGAGGCCCAAAGATCAGCGCCCTGCCACCACTAACACATACCTATGCCACTGCGGTGTGTGTCCTAAAAATCAGTTCTTAGTGCTATAGAGAAGAACCAGGTACCAGGTCAGAGGAACATCTACTGTGAACTGAAAGGTGATGGATTATCTCAGTTTGCAACGAGGAAAGCTGAAGCTCAGATCTAACCTTCTCTTTCATAGACAGCAAAAAAGTATAAATGATTCTATAAATTATAATGACTTTATAAAACATAATGCAGTGAATAGCAGACTCAGTCAGTGGAGCCTGTGATCCAGATTTTATGGAAATGGGAGTCAAGAGGGAGTCTCTAGGCCACAGACTAAAGTTTGAATGAAAAGTCAAAAAAAAGAACAGACTCTGCCCTTGTAAGCCTGACTTGCCATCATGTCACGGAGTCAGCAAGGTATAAGCTGGCCACACGCTCCTTTAAAAAGCAAAAAATGAAGTTAAAGACTTTCCACTACATTGACTTCTTACTGTAAGACAACTGGAAATACGCAACATGATTAAGAAAAGAGCTCTTGTAAAATTTGATTTGGTGTTGGCATAAGGATAGACATAGATCAATGATTTGAATTATTAACCCTAAAATAAACCCTCACATTTACAATCAATTGATCGTCAAAAAGGGTTACAAACCAATTAAATGGGAAAAGTACACTCTTCAACAACTGATGCTGGGAAAACTGCATATCCACATGCCTTAGAATAAAGTTGGACTGCCTCCAAAGACCAAATCTAAAATTTATCTCCAAATATAACAGCTAAAGGTAAGAGCTAAAACTACAAAACCTTTAGAAGTAAATAGAAGCATAATTCGGTGTGACTACATTTCACAGTGACTTCTTAGCTATAACACCAAAAGAAAAAACAGATTAACTCAACTTCATCAAAATTGAAAACTTCTGTGCTTGAAAACATACCATCATTAAGAAAGTGGAAAGGCAAACCACTGAGAGGGAGGATACAGGATATATAAAGATCTCTTACAATTCATAAATAAAAAAGAAAACCCAGTTTAAAAGTAGGCAAAGGATGTGAATAGACATTTCCCCAGAGAAGATACATGGCTGGCTAATAAGCACATCAAAAAATGCTCAGCATCATTCCTCATTAGGGAAATACTAATCAAAACCACAATGAGGTATTATTTCACATCACTGGGATGGAATCTTTTTTCAATCAAACAGATGGAAAATTAGTATTGGCAAGGATGTAGGGAAGTTAGAGCCCTCGTACAATGTTTACGGGAATGTAAAATGGCACAGCCACTTTGGAAAATATATTGGCAGCTCCACAAAAGGTTACAAATAGAGTTTTCAGATGACCCAGCAATTTGACTCCTAAGTACATACCTAAGTGAAATGGAAAGATATGCGTACATAAAAACTGTATATGAAAGTTCACGGCAGCATTATTAATAATAGCCAAAAAGTGGAAATAATGCAAAGGTCCATCAACTGATGAAAAGATCAATAAAATGTTTGGAATATCCATGCAACGAAGCATTACTCAGTAATAAGACAGTAAGCACTGTTACGTTTTTGCAGGTGGCTGACTAGAAGCATTTCTAACACCACTTATCCTCATAGAAGAACCAAAATCGTGTGTAGACAATCACACTTTGAATATATTATGCAAGAGGGAACACAGGAGTTCAACAGAAAAGTGAAAGGAAATTAAACATTCTGGGAAGCACAGGGAACATAAGCAGCCCATAGGCCCGGGGCCAGCTGAAAACTGGGAGTGAATCCAGGATGCAGGAGAAGGTGACCGAGTTTCTTCCTGTGGTCCACGTTCCCAGTGGGGAATCACATAATCCAGGCCATGGGAGAGCACCTTGAACCTCCCCAAGCCCAAGTGTAATTTAGGGAGCAGCCAGAAGAGTGTGAGAGGAAATAAAACCAAAGGAATATTTAGGGCTATGTTGTTCTGCATAGGCTAGACCAGTGCTGAAGTATAAGTTCAGGGAGAAAGCTTCACGAAGAAGAGGAAAATTGTGTGCCAAGTCTGAATAAATGAAGCCAGATGAACAGAAACTGAAAAGCCAAAAGGACAGCGTGAGTATGGTGGAGAGATGTTGCAATCAGCCCAATTAACTGTGAGGATAAACTCCAATGGCAGGCAAGTAACAACATGCGTCCACACAGTAACTTGGAAATTAATATTCATTCATTTTCACATTACTCATAATAGCCAAAGAGTGGAAGCAACCTAAAGGTCCACCAGCTAATGAATGGGTAAGTGGTATAGCCATACAGTAGAATATTAATCAACAATAAAGAAAAATGAAGTGTTGACACATGCTACAGCACAGATGATCCCTGAAACATTATCCGAAGTGAAGGAAGCCCATACTAAAGTAATATATTGTATGACTATTTTAATGAAATGTTCAGAACAGGCAAATCTATGCAGACAAAAAGTACACAATGCTTTCCCAGGAAGGGGAAGGTGCAGAGACAAGGGGGAGCAGTTCATCTCTAAAACCTGGACTCAACTGTCAAAATAGCCCACATAATGGAATCTTAACTTCAAAATCCTCATTTCAGATAGGAACATTTCCATTTATCTCCTTCTTCATGGTCTTAAAATGTAGCAACATAAAGATATTAAAATGGTATTTTCAGCACTATAAGTCTCCATTATTAATATTAGTTTATATCTACTGAAAAATTGTAAATTAACCCATAAAAATCTCATAGGTGACACAATGTCTTTATTCAAAGTAAAGCATGTCTCAGCTCTAACTTTTATTAGCTGGAAACAAGGTGCATTTCCAGGCTGGTATTGCAAATACATTTATCACCTAGATATTTTTATATTCAACTAGATTCAAGGTGGCCATAACCAAATATATTGCTTTAAATTTTCTTTCTAGAAGTTTGAAAAGTATGTATCTTTCTTGATACTTACTTCTGCTTCCCATTTTGAATGTTGATACAGTCTTTCTTTTACTTGATTGAATTCATTGATTAAGACATTTAATCTTTCTTCTACTGGAAGACTTTGGTTTCCACTCTGAGCTTGAAGATTTTTCACTTTATCATACAATTGGTCTTGCACATTAATGACTGCCTTGTCCTTATTGTTAGCTTTGTTTTCAGCACCTTCCAGTTGCTGACCAAGCAACATGTTTTCATTTTCCTCTTGTGGTACTCTAACCATGTTTGCCATCTTTTTACTTTTTCCTGTAAGTCTTTCACACAGAACATTTTTAAGTTCTATTTCTCTAGCACTTGAAAGAACCACATCTTGCATTCTCAAGACGCTAGCAGAATCTGTATCTGTATTAGGGAGAAAACAAGATAGACATAAACGATATGAGTACTTTTTGCATATGAAGCACTGTATGCTTAACATTCACCCATTCATACACTGAACAAACATATATTGAGTGCCTACAAAGTGGAAGACATTATGCTCAGCTCTGCAGATAAAACAGACATCTGTTCTTATTTAAATGCTTCCAGTGTGGTGAAGAACAAAGACAAAGTAAGTGACAATTATAAACTCAGACAGATACTGTAAGAAAACTGAGTTCTATGATCACATAAGAAAAACTGATCTACACTGGGCCCAGGGAAGCTTTCTCTGAGCAAGAAGTGGCTACCCTGAGAAAGGAAGGATGGAAAAGAAGCGATCAAAATGAGAGAAGGAAAACATTCTATGGACTGTGGTGAAGCTCCGCTGCAATCTTGTTCCAGCCAACTTAGAGTAACAAGTGCTGGCTGTCCTTATTACCTGAAAGAACCAAAACCAAACAGGTAAGGTACATTAAACAAGGATTTTCAAGACAGTGGACCTTCAGGCAATGGAGACCAGGATCCTTGAAAGAAAGGAAACAAGTGAAGTAAGCCTTATGAATGCCCCAGCTCTCTGCCTTGACCCACGGTCCAGGCCATGAGTAAGGAAGGAAAAACCTCAGGTACAGTCTCCCACACTCCCTGAGTTGAGTTGATGAAACTGACAGTCTGGTAAAACCAAGGCAGACAGAGATCACGGGACAAAACACTGGAGAGGAGAGAGCAGCACAGGGAAAGAAACTGGGAGATCTGCAGAGATCCCCCGTGGGGTATTTAGCAGAGTAATGAACAGTGCATGTGTGCTAGGAAACTACCTAAGACCAAGGGGGGAAAAACAGTTAAAAGAAATAGAGGAAACCATGCCTGGTGTTCACACAGAGCCAGGAAGAGTGGCCATTCCCCTGAGCCAGGCTGCAAAAAAAATCATAGTAGAAATAAATAAGCAAATTAAAATTTTAAAAATATTTACAACTTTATCAAACAATGAAATACAGATAAAACTGGTAAAATAAGGAAAACCTGTATACTAAAAACTATAAAATATCACTGACATAATTAAATACAACTTACATAAATGGAAAGATACCAAATATGAACTCAAAATGGAACATAGATCCAAATATTAATATAAGTCTTAAAAGCATAATACTTCTAGAATGAAGCACAGGAGAAAGTCTTTGTGATCTTTTGCTGGGCAAAGACGTTTTAGACATGACATAAAAAAGAAAATCTATAATTGAACAAACAGATAAATTGGACTTTATCAAAACTATAAACTTTTTCTGTTTAAAAGATACTATTAACACAATGAGAAGTCAAGCCACAAACTGGGACAAAGTTCTTGCAAAAAAAAAAAGACATTGTTAATAAAGTAAAAATATCCAAAAACTAATTTTTTAAGTGGCAATAGAAGTGAAAAAAAAGTTCACAAAGAAGTTATACAGATGGCCAATAAGCACATGAGAAGATGCTCAACATTATTAGTTATTAGGATAATGCATATTGAAACCATTATGATATGCACAGTACACACGCATCAGAATGCCTAGAAATTAAAAATTTTTAAAAATGGCAATACATGATGTTTGCGACAATACCGAGCAACTGGAACTGTCAGATACTGCTGATGGGAATGGAAAATTGTGGAAATACTTTGGGAAACAATTGAGTAGTGTCTTAATAAAAGAATATAAAGTGGTATGAGAAGACGTTTGCGTGTGATGAATGTTAACTACCTTGACAGTGGTGATGGTTTCACTTGTCTCCATATATGTCAAAAATTGTCAAATTGTATATTTTATATATGTGTTTATCGTATATTAATTATACCTCATGAAAGCTATTGATTATAGCGACAAGCATCTAAGACAGTGGCTGGGACACAGACAGAAAGAAGGGTAGAAAATAACGGAGGATAATGTTGGAGAATTGAGATTTTTAGCATTATAGCAATGAGAAATGATAGCTGTGTTTTAAGCAAGAGAGGACCATGATCAGATATTATTTTTCAAAATATACAATTATGGTTGAAGAGTAGACCACAGTTGGGGCAGCTAGGGTAGAAGGGGAAACAGTTTAAAGTTTATTCCAGTATTCCAGGGGGAAGTTAATGGAAACCTGCCCTTGAGTATAGGTTCAGTGGAAAAGAGAGTCAACAAAAAGACTATGAGGGCCATTCATACTGAGAAAAGCACACTAGAATTATAATAACTCTTCGGCTCAGGGTGTACAATATACCTTAGTTCTAACTCTACATTAACATAAAGTATATTTCTGGGATGAATGTGACTAAAATACATCAGTGCTATATGGTGCAGTGCTAAGCAATGGGTATATACATTACTAAAGGATACGGAAGAAGGCCTTAGATTTATACAATGGTTCTACCTTTACAGTCCATTCCAAGCTGTTCAACAGGCAACATAAAATGCTGATAATAGGAGGAAGGCAAGTCATAATCCTCTGGGGCCATTTCAGATGACCAAGTTAAGTCATTATGGTCACCCATAGAATGTATTTGTTCTTTGACCTGCAAAATAAATAACACTACTTCAATACGTCTCCAAAATACTCATAGCATAAACAAAATGTACAAAAGTGCTGGTTTTCCAACTTTTATGTAAGTAAAATCACAGGTTCTTCTAAAATGAACTGATTTTTGTTCAAAGGATACCTTTATCAATGGCTACTGCGTCTTAATCGCTTTTTCAAAGTAAATGTCTTTACAATAAAATATTCTCTATTTTCTTATTTTATGTTGTATAGTCTATATTCTAACCATAATACTTTTGATAATTTATTTTTAAATACCTTGTTCTTCTCCTTAGATGTTTGCTTTGCAGGCCTGGAAAAATAAAACAATTTCTTTCAGACAAATAATAAATATGTAAAATATAAAGAATAGCTAAAATTTTTTATACATAAAATGTCTAATTTTTATGTAATAAAATTCATATGTAAATTTATTTCTCCTATTGAAAAGATTAAGGATAATATAAAATATAATAATTTTTACAAGGAAGTTTAAATGATAGAAAGTAATTTTAAAAGATAAAGAAAATATATTAATAATATCATAACAAAGAATTAAATTTAGATCAAGCTTTCTGACATTCAAAGCAAAAGGAAAAACATGTTATCTGCATTATTTAATAGGAAGAAACATACCAGGGTATATTTATTGTTGTTATTCTCCTTTTCACTAAAAACAAGCTTTTACTGGCACTCAAACCTATTTGGGAAATAATACTTATGTCCTTATATGAGGGAAATCCCTTTTTGACCATGTTATTAGCTAGCTTATTCAGGACTTACTATACAGATACTTTGCATTATTTTAAGCACTGTGCACGCTGGAAACTCATTTTTGTCCTCACCATAATCCTGTGAGGTACATAACACATTAGGTATTTCATAAAGGAAGAAGCTAGGCACAGAAAGGCCACAGAACTTGCTCAAGCTCACACAGCTTGTCCATAGGCCGAGTGCGGTGGCTCCACGCCTGCAATCCTAGCACTCTGGGAGGTGGAGGCAGGTGGATCGCTCGAGGTCAGGAGTTCAAGACCAGCCTGAGCAGGAGTGAGACCCCATCTCTACTAAAAAATAGAAATTATCTGGACAACTAAAAATATATAGAGAGAAAATTAGCCAGGCATGGTGGCACGTGCCTGTAGTCCCAGCTACTTGGGAGACTGAGGCAGGAGGATAGCTTGAGCCCAAGAGTTTGAGGTTTTTGTGAGCTAGCATGACACCATGGTACTCCAGCCCAGGCAACAGAGTGAGACTCTGTCTCCACACACACATAAAAAAATCTTGTCCATAGCAGACCCAGCATTCAAACCCAAGGTTTCTGGCTCCAAAGCATGGGTTTCACCATATGCTGTGAAAGTAACACTTGTAAGCAAAATGTTTGTATCCCCATAATATCCTGAAATTAATTAAATAAATAAATATTTTTTAAAAGGTTAGAGGATAGCAGAGAAAACCATATTATCATTCCATTTCTGGCTAAAATCATATATAATGATTTCTGAATCTTGTAAATGTTTTCTCAAAAGGTTTTATACCCAGGCAAATTTGGAAACCTACTTTTAATAAACTAAAAATTTATTTTTTCTACAGAAAGTCATCAACAGGCATTCATTCATCTATTCAACTGTTCATTCATGCATTCAACAAATACTTATTCAGCACATAATACATATCAATGACACTGTTGGTACAAGGAAACTGTTTTTTATACTTTAGAACTTTATAATCCAGAACTAATAACCTGTAGTAGATAGTAAGAGTTTGTTTTTTTTTTGCACTTGAAGAAAAACCTCCCCTTCCCCCCAGAATCTAAATAATTATAAAGTTGACACATATACCTGATAATTTAGAGCACCTTACCAAATCATAGGTATTCGTTATGCTACTGGCAAAGGTACTGTAATATATACAGTTAAAAATGAATGTTTAAACTGTAACAAGTATGGCTTAAGTGTTTGTAGGTTTATAACTACACTTTTTAAAATCTATGTATTATAGTTTAACTTTTAGGTCATCATTGGCATCTTTAATTATATTAGACTATTTCATTTCTGAACCAATTCTGAAGAAATAACATCCTACTATAAAATCATACATGAATAGAACTTCTAAGGACAATTCATTTACTACAAATGGTCAAAACATAATGTATCAAGCTTTGTAGTGCTTAGACATGTAAACAAAATTAAATTTCACATACATGTCCTTCTCTACTGGATCATTCCCAACAGCATACAGATATACTCTCTAAAAGCTTCCAGTTTAAAATAAAGAAAGAAAACTCCCTTGAATCCCACATTCTTCTTCAGTTACCTCCCGTTTCTCCACTGCCTTTCCCAGGAACATTTCACTCGAGAGTTGTCTATGCTCTCCACTACAGTCAGGGTTCCATGGCGAACATTTATTGAAACTGCTCCTTGTCCAAGTTCACTTGTCTTCATCTTAATTAATCATTCCACAGCATTGATACAGTTGAGTATTCTCTAGCTTTGGCAGACTACACTATTCTATTTCCAGTGAAAGTAATCACTGCTGACATTCTTTCACAAGGACATAAAGGACTTATAGATTTTATCTTCCTTCATTCTATTTCACTTCAAGTTCTGTCATTCACACCACCAGTTACTAAACTGGCTTTCTCATACATTGCTCATCACAGATTCGTTTGAGGTCCATTTTTCATTTTCATTTTTCTTTACTTCCCTTATACTGCAATGCAGGACCAATACTTTAAAAAAACACATAAAAGAGATAATGTTTTCTAATAGTTATATTGACAATATAGAGACAATTTTTAGAAAATTAAGAGTCTTCTCCATTTCAATTCATTTATTAATTCAAAAAACAGTTATGAAATACCAACAACATGCAAGGAAATGTATATTCCCTGCTTCCAAAAACAAGTGAATTGCAATTATGATACAATGGGATACATAAGAGTGGATCTTTCAGCAAAGTTCTATCTGAGCACAACGAAGGCTTCACGGAACAGACAAAATGTAAAAGGAGCTTACCAGGCAAAAAGTAGGAGAAAGCCAACCTGCTTAAGAAAGAATGTGAGCACAGAGATTAGGGACAGGGTGTCTAGGTATTTCTTAGGAACTTGAAAGGAAAAGTATAAAAGACATAGAAGAAAATGATGAGAGGTGAATGATATGCTAACCTTGAATGCTACCCTGAAAGTCTGGAGCTCACTGCCTACAAGCAATGATTCTTAGGCACAGGGGCCATAATTAGATTTGTGCTATATTTTTGGTTTTCTGTTTAAATATGATAATGTTTCATTTCAAAAGCTATAAAATAGCATGAAGTACATATAACATGAATGTAAGGAATCGGGAAATATCTTGGGGGAAATCTTTACTTTTAGAATACTTATACTTCATTCTATAGTGTTTGAAAATGGTAATATTGTAATGAACTATAATTTTGTTTGAAAATAAAATAATTTATTGATTTTTGTATACTTTTAGCCTAGCTAATTGTAATGTAAATAGTTGGATTCACCAACAGAAAAGTGTATTTACCTTTTTTGTGCAATAAACACATGTGTAAGAAAATCACTATCATATACCTATATACATTTACAAAGAAACTGAAATTTCCCACAAGAGATTATGTTAGGAGTTGAGCATGAGCCTCTAAAAATATCAAAAACAAAGATAAAACAGTCATAAAACAAATCATGTAGATAACTTCTCTGGTTAAGACTAAGCAGGCAAAAACAAAGTGGTGGGGGAAAATATCTTCCTGAGAGCAATTACTAAACAATTGCCCTCGACTCAAACTGCAAAAATAAGTCTACAATTCCAGAATAACAAATAGTTTTCATTTTGAAAATAGTTCATAGAAGGCAACTTTTAAACAGAAAATATCTGGTCCTCATACTTAGAAAATGAGTGATCTGTAGCCATGGTAACAAGTAGGCACCCCCAAGTAGTTTTAAATCTAGTCAATCCATCAGTGACCACTGGCCTCATTCACCAATCAATGTCAGCCACTTGCTTCTGAAAGACAGCCCGTCAGACACAAACTCATTCCAATAAACATGCCTGGGAGTGCCCAGCACTCAACCACTGCGTCACTCAAATAACCGTGCCAGTACAGATCATGTCAGCCTATGTATTCCTCTGAAAGGCTGCCAGTCCTCAAATGCCACTTCTCCCAAAAACCCCGTATAAGATCAGCAGCTGCTCTGTCAGAAGAAACTGTGCCTCACCAGCATAGTTCTCTTACTAGAGAAAGCATTAAATTCCAACTTTATCTTCTTCTTTCAGATATTGAAGGCTCATCATACTTTGGAAAGAATTTTTTTAAGTACATTAAATTTACCTCTCTTCTATTTCACTTTTCTTAATAAAACACAAATGGAGGCAGGGCACAGTGGCTCACGACTGTAATCCTAGCACTCTGGGAGGCCGAGGCGGGAGGATCGCTCGAGGTCAGGAGCTCGAGACCAGCCTCAGCAAGAGTGAGACCCCATCTCTACTAAAAATAGAAAGAAATTATCTGGCCAACTAAAAATATATATAGAAAAAATTAGCCGGGCATGGTGGTGCATGCCTGTAGTCCCAGCTACTTGGGAGGCTGAGACAGAAGGATTGCTTAAGCCCAGGAGTCTGAGGTTGCTGTGAGCTAAGCTGATGCCACAGCACTCACTCTAGCCCGGGCAACAGAGCGAGACTCTGTCTCAAAAAAACAATAATAAAATAAAAAATAAAACACAAACGCAGTTTGCAATTCCTTTGATCTGTCTTACTATATTTAAAATGATCATAATTACAGTAAAAGAAATAATACTGAGTAAACACATTATTGGGCTTTTCTTCCTAAATGGAAACAAATTAATAGACAGAATACAGCTTATTAGAAATATCCAAAAGAATCCAAAAAATGCATAATTGCCAAGTAAAATTGTCACAATGAACCCATGTCACACTTTTTTATTCACAATTTTTTTAATATTCTACTTACTTGAAAAAATAAGTTCATAATGAAATAAAATAGCATTTATGCAAAATATTTGTATATGTGCTTATGTTCATATTTTTAATGAAGGGATTTTGGCTTTTATAAATCTTACAGCGGAATCTAGTGATGCTCACAAAAATGAAAATCCTACTCTACTAAATGATCCCTAAAATATTTCTAGCTTTATTTTTTTTTAATTCAGGATAGCATGGAGGTACAAACATTTTTGTTACATGTAATGCATTTGTCTCACCCAAGCCAGGGCTACAAGCCTGCCCTTCCCCCATACAGTCCGCTCTGCTTCCATCAGTTGTGGGTTCATCCCCCCAACCCTCCACATGACCAGGACCCAATGAGTATTACTACCATGTGAGCACCTTAGTGTTGAACAGTCAGTACCAATTTGATGGCAAGTACATGTGGTGCATGTCTTTCCATTCTTGTGATTTTAAATGAGAATTAGTCTGATGATTAAAACAATACCCACAGGGTAAACTCCATACACTGTTAATACAATTCTATGGAGTAGCTCCTTACTACGTTACATGCTAGGCTGTTTTCTAGGCACAGGGCATATGGCAGTGAACACACAAATGTCCTATCATGAGAGTGAAGGAAACACACAATGACAACAAACAGAATAGATGGGCAAACTACATCGCATATTAGAGGAGAAAAGGTAAAGCAGGTTAATGAAATGCTTATGTGTGGGAGAAGAGGGATGGTGGAAGTGTTAGCATGTCTAGAAAAGGCCTTGCTGAGAAAATGGTTGTTAAGGCAAGAACTGAAGGAATAGACAAAAAGTGGCCAGGAAGCTATCTGAGAGAAACCATTTAAAATAGAGAGAACCGCCAAGTACAGAGGTGTGCCTGGACAATTTAAGAACAGCAAGAAGTTCAGTGAGGCAGTAGCAGAGCTAAAGGGATAGAAAAATGAAAAATTAAGTCAGAGGTACTAAAGATCAGATCATGAACAGCATTTTAGGTATTAGGAGGAATGGTAACATATACTCTGGCTGAAAAGGGAGGCAATGGGGACATTCTGAGCAGAGGAATGACATCATCTGACTTGTTTTAATAGGAGCAATGGGTTAAACATTGATGGAAAGAGGATTAGGAAAAAAAGACCATTTAGCTGTGCGTTACACTCATCTAGACAGCAGATGGTGGTGGCTTAGACAGGCAAGTGGTGAATGGCTTCTGCACATATTTTGAAGGAAGGCCTGACAAGGTGTGCTGAGAGATTAGATATTAGATGTCAAAGATGAGAGAGGGTGGGGGGTGTCAAGGATTACCCCAAGGTCTTTGTCAGAGTAACTGGAAGCGTTGCCATTAACTCAAGTAGGAAAGACTCCATGAGGGGGAGGTATGAGGAAGAACATCAGTAGCTCAAATTTGGGAAAAGTTTTCAATTAGCAATAATCGCGCCTCAGATAAACCACCTTGGCTATGATACTGCCACTGCACAAAGCTCAATTTTCAACCTGGTAATTTTGTGATACCTAACAGCTACCCAAAGAGAGGGGTCAAGTAGGCAGTTTGGGATATAGGTCTGGAATTAAGGAAACCATTAGCATACACAAGGTAATAAAAGTCATGAGAAAGAAGATTGAGGACTGAGCCCTGTGACACTTCAATGTGCAGAAGGTGGGGTGTAAGGGCAAGCACACAAAACAGACTAAGATGGATGAACTAGAGAGGAAGGAGGAAAAACCAGGAGTGATATCCTGAAAGTCAAGGGAAAAAATGATTACGGAGGAGAGAGCTTTTCACTGGGGAAAAGATTGCTGATAGGTTCTGTAAAATGAGGTCTAAGAAATTATATCGAGATTTATTAAAGTGAAAATCAGTGGGAACTTTGAGAAAACCAACTTTGCAGTAGTGGTGTGGGTGAAAATTGCTGGAATGAGTTCAAGAATGAATGGAAAAGAAATTCAAGTCCATGAGCAGAGACAGTTTTTTCAAGGCCATCATACCTAAGTGGCCTGATCATGGATGCTCTAATGTTCTTCTTGTTTAGCTATATATTTCAATCACTGTACAATAATTATATAGTATATTTTCACACTTTATAGGTTTCAAAATTATATACATATGGCATTTTAAAAATGCCAGACCAAGGTATTAAGTAATGGATTCGCAATAATTATAGAAATACAAGACACCTTGAACATTACTCAATTATATAAGCCGATTATCATTTTGCTCATACTTATAAAAAAAAGACCACAGAAAGACCAAAATGTTCAAGAGCAGTATTTTTGCCTTTAGAAAAATGATCCAACTACAAGATATTTTACACTCATCAAATATAAAAAGCAATCATCCATACTAAAATATTGATTCATCGACAGGAATAAAAGGAGAAAATACAGAAAATAATCTCATTTTTAAACTGAATTTTTGTAAGTTACGTAATGTGAAGTCACTGTTGAAAATATGGTGGGATGCATACTGACACATGTTATCTTTTTAAAAAAAAGGTTAATGGCATGCAGTTAGGGTATCTTTAAAAACAAAATTCACTGCTTTAGGAGCACCTTGGTTTTGGCACAAGGGTCAGCAAATTAGGGGCCTTGGGGCCAAGTCAAGCCTACTGTCTGTAAGTAAAGTTTAACTGGGACACTACCATGTCAATTCACTTACTGTCTATGACAGTTTGTGGACTACAACAGAGACCCTGTGGTTCACAAAGCCTAAATCATTTACTATCTGGCTTTCTACAGAAAGAGTTGGCCAATACCTGGTTAGTAGATTAAAGATCCTTTGATGTATTTTAGTAAGTTTTACCCAAAATATGGAAATGTTTATACGGAATATAGATATGCAATCCTTTGGCAATATCTGGATTAATGTGACAGTCCAATAGGTCAGCATTCACACATTGAGAACAAAAAGCCAACAACTGAATAACTAGCAGTTTTCTTGGGAACAAGGTAGAGCTGCAGTGTAGCACGTGGCTTCCTTTTGAACCTCAGCAGATATTACAAGAATTCTAACACAATTTGCTTAAGATATGTCATGAAACTAAACGTTTTAAATATCTGTCAACTGTGAAATAATCAGTACACTATAGATCCAACCTCATTGTTTCAATGGTTGCATATGACATTATGATATGGATATGACAATGTAACTATTTCCTTATTGAACGGTATTTAGACTTTCTCTAAGTTTTTGATATGATGATGTTACAGTAACTATCTTTAACATACATATACATGTATATACTTAACGCACTTGTATAAATATTCTTAACACACATATTATGTATCCTTAACATATGCTATCTGCCAGGCATGGTGGCTCATGCCTGTAATCCTAGCACTCTGGGAGGCCGAGGCAGGAGGGTTGTTTGAGCTCAGGAGATCGATACCAGCCTGAGCAAGAGCGAGACTCCCTCTCTACTAAAAATAGAAAGAAAATTATATGGACAGCTAAAAATATATATATAAAAGTTAGCCAGGCATGGTGGCGCATGCCTGTAGTCCCAGCTACTCCGGAGGCTGAGGCAGGAGGATTGCTTGAGCCCAGGAGTTTGAGGTTGCTGTGAGCTAGGCTAACGCCACAGCACTCTAGCCCAGGCAACACACCGACACTCTGTCTCAAAAAAAAAAAAAAGAAAATGCTATCTATGTATATATTGGTTTCGTGTATGTTATGTATAACATAGAATAAACATACTTAACTTGTGTTTATGTGTGTTTACACAAGTCATATTTTCCTGTAGGATCTAGTCCCAGATCTGAAGCTTCTGTTAGGTTAAAGGAGTGACATATCTGAAATGTTGATACTTGCTACCAAATTGCACTTCAGAAAGAAGTTACCAATTTCATTTACCAACAGTGTATGAGAATGCATTCTCCTCATATTTGCCAACACTGCTTATCTTTTTCTAACAAAATGCCAGTATGATTGAAAAATATGTTATCTCATTGTTAATGTGCATTTCTCTGATCACCAAGTAAGGCTGAATATACCCAAGAAATGCATAAAATTTGTTAATGATGAATATTGGTCTAATTAGAATTAACTGTATTGTACAATAAAATTATCTACTGTTAAACATTGCTACAGGCTTACCTATCACACACTTCTTTCTCCATCCTAGGAAACTGCCCACTTTCAGTTTTCCTACTCTTTCTTTCTGGAAGTAATGCATCATCGTCACCGTCATCAGCAGCACCATCATATAGGTTTTCTGATACTGCCATTTTATTGCTTTTGTGCTTCTCTCTTTCATTGACCTTTAATGAAAGTTTGATAGTAAGAATAATTATTACTTTATCAATAAAAATAATTTTTTCTCTTTTCATTGATTTTATCCCTTGACTCACCTTAACTGTCATATTTTTAATCATTAAATATTTTGTGGTTACTTTAATTGTATTATTACACATAGTTATAATTATAGTATTATTGAAATTTTTATAAAGTCTAGTTCATTTGTGTTTGACTGAAAAAAACAGAATTTTCTAAAATTTCTACAAGGGCCCTTTTTTTTAATTTTTCTGTTATTCACCTCCACTCTTCTCTGGCTAATAGGATTTTCCACCCCCAGAAACAGAAAGAAAAAGACAAAGACATAAAACATGTCTTCTTCTGTCCTACCGCCTGCATTTTACATTCAATAGCCAGATTTAGAGGATGCAACACTGTGTTGCTTCAGGAACAGAAAGGAAGCTTTCCCTTTTCTGTAGCAAGTTAATCTTTTGCTCACTGCCTTTTATCATTCTTTTTTCATTTGGATACAGAGATATCAAAAAATGAAGGTACTCACTAATATATATGAACCAAGTTTGCCACAACACAAGTAGCAGAGTGCAACTGCTGAGTTGCTAGCGTGGAGTTCTGAAAAATGAGATGCTTCCCAAATTTCACTTTCAGTAACCATAAAATTTTATAGCTGGAAGATGTACAGTATAAGTAACTCAATGTACAGAACTCACACTTTCCACTTTGGGGTGAAATACTAAATTTTTGGCTGACGATTTTTCTACTTCTATGATAGAATTCATACATGTTAAATCTTATACCTTATTAGCAATATAATGTAAAGGTTTGATTCAACAAACATTTGAGACTGCTGATTTTAAAAACTATGTGGAAGTATGTGTATTTCTGGTCAACAATATTTAAAGTGGTCACGGTGGAATTATAAGTTCCAACAGTTTGAGTCAAACAGATAAACCTTGCATACATAAAAGCACTTTAAACAGATGCGTTTGGCTGGGCGTATTCGTTGCAATTCTTAAGGTTAGACACATATTAATGTCTTTTCAGTCACTGCTTCCTTCCCATTCCATTTTCATTTTATTGTTCAAATAAATGCAACTCCTCTTTAAGATACCAAAGGGTGAAAAAAACCTAGACTTTATTACATACTTTTATTAACTTATTTTACATTTATTCTTGTTCAGAAGATTATGTGGTATATGGATAAATGAGCTTCCCGGTCCATATGCCACTTGGAAGAGGGATGATACAGAAACCTAGGTTGATTAAGGAATAGTGATTATGAGAACATTACTCTGAACTCCTATCATTTAGATAACAGACATAATCTATTTCTACATACAATTGTATCTTTAGATAACTCCATTTTACATATGAGCTTTTTATAATTAGAAAATTAGAATGGATCAGGTAATTGATGAAGAGAAAATAGAAAGAGTAGCACTTCAGTGCTTTTTCTAAAGATTGCTAACTGGGGAGTGTGACACTAAATTACTAGGAGCCAAAATCAACACACCCATTAGAAAGAAAAGCAATTTCTTACATTTTAATTCAAATCGTATGCCATAATATGACAATGTCATGAATCCAGATGGACGATCTGTTTAAGACTAGTTCTAATATAGTCTTCCTTGGAGGAGAAGTTTCAGAGACAGGGCTGAGATCAGATGGGGGGGCTTGCAGAGTGGGTGCAGGTGTTAAAGTAAATAACCCTTAGGCAGGAGCTAACTAGAGGGGCTGTTCACCACAGGCAAGAACCAGCTTCAGCTAGCTTGTCATTATTCTCTCTGTCATTTTACATGAACTTTGGCCAATGTAATGTTATTTACATTGTGGTTTTAAAATTCTCCACCCCTAAAATCACCAGGACAGCTTAAAGACAACCATATAAAGTATTAAAATGTGAGTGAACCCAATTTTAGGAATTACTACCAAAATTCTTAGTACAAGTCAGTCTGTTAGTTACGAATATTCCTCCCCTCAATTAGTAAGACTTGAAAACACCAAAATTCACTTCCTCCTGAAGCGGATGCTCTTTTCAAGCCTCCCCACTCTTACTCTTGAGAGAGTGCACCACTGCTTCATTCAACAAAAAGCTTCTTGCTTGTATTATGTGATCCATCTGGAAATTCTTTTCCTGAGGCCACTAACAGTCTAACATCCGCTAATGACAGTGACTTTTAAAATGTAATAATATTTCATGATTCCCCACATTAAAACAAATTAGAAAGTTCTTTGTGCCCTAACACCAGAGGTCCCCTTCTTAGAGGGATGATTCTCTTAACAGACAGTAGAGATGACTTTATGACCCCATTCTCCCCCTGGACATAGACTATTAAGTCAATCAGAGGCCATAAGACAGAATAAATCTTTAACCACGGCATTAATGATTGACAATATAAAACTGAAAATTTTGAGCCACTAGCAATGGTTACTCCTTTGACATGAATCCAACTCATTGGCCATCACTGTTAAATTGCTCATAATTTCTATTGCTTATAATTCAATATTTGATGTCACCCTCTTTATCATGTAAGGAGGTTATAAAAATGGAAGAGCAAACAAAATTCTCAAATACATTTGCCTCAATTCCAAGGTAAATATTAGCTATAAGTTACTAGATATTCTAAGAATATTTTAAGTTTTATAACTATTTTAAATGCTTTAAAATTATAAAATAGTAAATCATGAACTATTTATTCTAAAAGCTTAGTCCAGTTGCATTATTAAAAAAATGATGTTGGGGCATGGGCAATATACATAACCTAAACTTTTGTACCCCCATAATAAGCTGAAATTTTAAAAATGATGTTAAGTCAGAAACTTAGATTTCAATCTTTACATACCTGTGGCTGATTATTTTTACTTTCTTCGTGCCTTTCTTGCTCATCCTCCGATGTCACTTCTAGGTCTTCTTCTGCTAACAAATCCACACATTGAGTTAAAATGGACTACTTAGAAGAGTGAGGTAAGAGGCAGTCTTTATAGAAATAGATAGAAAATAACATTTTTATTGTATAAATTGAGAGTTTAAAGGAAGTTAAATCTGTGATAGAATACTTCCTGAAGAAATACTTCTAATTAAAAACAAAAAACCTTCAACAAACCACTTCGGGAGTCACCAGACGTCACCTGGTCCCCGGCATACAACATCTCAAAGATTCATTCACAAATTCTATTAACTATTAGCTATTTTTATCAACTACATAGAAAAGTGGGCATAGATCTGTGTGAACATGCTGATCAATGAGAGGAAAAGGGATCATTAATCAGTGGAGAAAATCATGATCCAGAGAGGATAGCCATCAAAGCTGATGGTAGAAGGCTACAGCATATCTTAACACAAGCCATCAGAATTAGCTGTACCATTATACTATAATTATTTATCATGTCCTTTAATTTATCCTATGATTTAGGAAGTACGCAGTTGCAATGCAGTTGAGTTGACAGTATAATTCATCTCTCATCAGAAAAAGTATTCTGATCAGCTTGGATTCATTGGTAGAATGCTAGTTAATGAAAATATTAATTTTTTATATTAGTTATATGGGCTACTGGTATGCCTACATTTCTTGTATCCTCTGGATTAGTCATCTTAAACTTTCTTGATATACTTATGCAAGAAGCCACAACAACACATCTAAGAAAAAATGCATAATAAGTTTTCAATATTGAAATAACAATTTTAGAATTTAAGGAATGAACTTTATAATTTACTTTCTTTCTAAAATTAGTTTGGTTACCATGTAGTCTTTAAAAGACTTTTATGGGGGGGAGGGGATGGAGGTATGACTACATGGTGAATGCCAGGCACACTGTCTGGAGAATGGACACGCCTGAGGCTCTGACTCAGGGGGATGGGCGGGACACGGGCAATGTATATAACCTGAGCTTTTGTACCCCCATGAAGAGCCAAAATTAAAAAAAAAAAAGATTTATAAAAAAAAATTGTAAAAAAAATAAAAGACTTTTATGAAATAATTATCTTACCAAAAATTCAGCTATGTTAAAAAAGCAGCTGATGCTTCTGTATTCAAATTAATCTCATTTGATTAACTAATATTAATGCAACATGTATATTTGATGGCTGACAGCTATGGGGAGGAAAATTAAGTTACTATTGTTCACTCCCTCCTGCTTCCAGTAACCTTTAGAGCAGCAATAATCTAAGCTTCTGTTTGAGTGTGAACATACTGAAGTCATCTGAAATCCCCCCAAGTTTCCTCATCAACTCCAAAATCACCTTCCTAACTTCTTTCTTTTTTCCCTCCTTCCCCCTCACAATTCTTCTTCCTTCACAACAGTCATCTCGAGATCTGTGGTCCTTATTCTACCCCTTCTACATTTTTTGATGTATTGTTCCCACCACATCTTTCCTCTTTATTTAGCAGTAGTATCTTACATCTCTAATTTCTCCTTCCTCATCACTTGGCTCCTTCCCCTCTGGCTACAAACATGCTCAGACATAAATAAATAAATAAATTAATTAATAATGTTTTCCCCAATCCTGTAATGTCTAAACTGTTATCCAATGGCTCCTCTTCCAGATTTCTCTAAAAGGAAGTCTATACCCAAGGACCACCAGCACCAGCATCAGCTCAGAACTTATTAGAAATACGGAATCCCAGACCTGCTGACTCAGAGTGTGCATTTTTAACAAGGTCCCCAGCTGACTGATGAAAGTTTGAGACGCTCTGGTCTACACTGAGTATGCTTCCACCTTCCTCTACCTGAACTGACCCTTTTGGAATCTAGCCTCCAGTTCCTCCCTATCATGTCACCCAAACTGAAACTGCATTACAAGTCATAATGTTTCAAATGTGCTGTTTATCAGCCTCTATCTTCCCTGATCTCTCCATAACTGACCCTACTCTCTTCTTCTTTCCAATGCTTTTATTTTGAACTGTATAATTCTATCCTATGAAGTAACACCGTTTCATACCACACTGAATTATACACATGCATCGCTGACTATATATGCTTCCATTCCTCTGTAGGACAGAAAATGTAGTTCTACAGGTTCACGTGCCTCAATCTTCATACCTTCCCAACAGTGAGGGAGATAAGAAGAGTGAGAAATGTTTGCTATATTTCTCTGACACACTCTGGTATTGGAAGCTCACTTTCTATTGGTCCTACCTTTCTAACACTCTGCTCTTCCTTTTTCTGAAGAATTATTTTAGTTGAACAACCTTGATTACATATGCCTGCTTCTTGATGCTGGATGATATTTTTTGGATTGTAGAATATTATCAGTGCACATGTTTTTAAATAAACAGTCTTTTAAATGACTTTCTTTTAATAAAATATGGTTCTTACCTTCTACTTGTCCATTGGCTGTATTTTTTTGTTTGTTAACTTCAGACCCACATAAATCACCACCATGATTCTGTGGAAAATTCAGGGAGATATTCTGTAAAAAGTAATATCAATAATGAGTTTTAATTAAAAAAATAACAATGAGTTCCATCAAGATTTCATAATCACATTCTTAAAAATATCTGAATTTCCTATTTTAAAAGCAATTAGATTTAAAAATAAGAGAAGCATGTATTGAAAATCAAAAAACATTTCAATAGGGAACCTCACATATGTTATCTAGATCAAGCTTACCTTTTATCTATTTATGGCTATTGACTCTGAAAACCAAGAATGGATGAGAAAGGGAGTATATTCACAGACAAAATATTAATGGATATGCACATTTCAACAAGGAAGTAACTTCAAAATACCTAACTGTGTTTTGCAATCCCCACCAAAAATAAGAGAGTATTTAAAAAATATATTTAATACACTTACTGTAATAATTAGGTAATTAAATATTTAACATAATTTTAGCTATAGAAATTTTTAGTGTTAAAATAAGATACTTAGCATGCTAAGAAACATCAGCATATGTCAAGTTCAGGATGAATAGCTCATTTAACAAGCTGTGCTATTTTGGAAACAAGGGCTTGCAGATACCTAATATATTTTAATAAAATTTTTACTAATAGTATGAATGTTTGAATAAACTGATGAAGTAGTAAGAAAAACATTTCTTTATGTCATATTTCAATAAAACCAAGCAAATGTTAGAGATGTAAAAAGTAAAGTAAGCAAACATTAGAGATACCCAAACTAAATCTTTCACAATGAAAAATAAACTTCAAAAAAGAATAGAAAGGCCGGTCGTGGTGGCTCACGCCTGTAATCCTAGCACTCTGGGAGGCCGAGGTGGGTGGATCGCAGGAGGTCAGGAGCTCGAGACCAGCCTCAGCAAGAGTGAGACCCCGTCTCTACTAAAAATAGAAAGAAATTATCAGGCCAACTAAAAATATATACAGAAAAAATTAGCCGGGCATGGTGGCGTATGCCTGTAGTCCCAGATACTCGGGAGGCTGAGGCAGTAGGATCCCTTAAGCCCAGGAGTTGAGGTTGCTGTGAGCTAGGTTGACGCCACGGCACTCACTCTAGCCTTGGCAACAGAGTGAGACTCTGTCTCAAAAAAAAAAAAAAAAAAAAAAAGAATAGCAAGCCTTAATAAATAGGGAAGAATAAGAATATTTATTCATGAAGCATCTGAAATGTGCCGGACACTGATTTCCACATTTTTTCCTATACTTAATAACAAGAAAAATGAGTAGGATGGTAGTTATCCCACTTCCTGGTCATTCCGGGAAGTTAAGGGTAAAATGAAGAGATGTGATCCACTGAACTCTCCATCCAGAATGTTCTCCTAGACTTTTGCATGGCTGGCTCCTTCTCTAGTCATGTGAAAGTGGGCAGCTAAAATGTCACCACCCTCAGAAAGATCTTCTCTGACTACAGAATTCTACTCCCACTTCCATCCCCATCCTAACTACAAATTACCTCAATATTTTCTAAACAAACCGTTTGTTTCATTTATATGCAGAACTTATAGTGATCTATAAGTCTTTGTTGTTTACTTATTTTTCTGTTCCTACTCCTATAGCATAGTCCCTCATCTTGTATTTTCAATGTCTTACTGCTCAGTATGTAGTTGGCACTCAATAACAGACAGTTAATCAATGGTGAAACATTTAAAATCCCCTCAGGAAGGTCTCAAGCATCAAATAACTATATTCCTATAGGACATCTTTAGTAATACTCTGCTCAAATTTAACATAACCCAAATTAGGAATCCATATGCCTGTTATAACTTCCATTCTTTTCTTAGCACTACTGCCTTCTGTTTTGCAAAAAGTACTTGCAAGCTTTATTAAGTCACTGAATATCAGTGTAATCATTTGGTCCTCCATTGGTATAAACACTCTCCAGTTTACAAAATGTTTTCACATTTCTTACCATATTGGTTCATTACACATTCTTAAGGAATAGATGTCAGTACCATGTTTTCGAAGAAGGTCCCTGATATCTGAATAGAATAAATCATTACTTTCAAGATTCCATGGCTAGTAAGTGACAGTACCAGGACACTAACATGTCTTCCACTCAGTGCTAGTGCCACCGTGCAGCAGCTCTTCTATCATCAGACCCTTCCCATCTCTTTCCACAGTTGTCACCTTAATGTACAGTGTCATTATTTTATACTTACACTAGTACAAACATGGGTGCCACAAAAATATCCAATGTGTTCTATTTTTAAAAAGGAATTCTACTTACTAAAACAGCACTAAACCAAACTGTTACTACAGTCCTACATATTTACTGTTCCCATACCTTTCCTTCTCCTGAAATGTTGCTTGCAGATCTATACTTGACAACCCAATTACACTAACACATTCAAGTTATGGATATTATCTTTTTATGTTCCAAGTTGGAAAATGCAATAGTCCAGATGGTTTCTCTCTGAATATCATTAGGACTTTCACACATCTAATGATTCATTTGACCACAGGTTGACCTGGAATAATTCTTTAGATTGTAGATAAACAATATCGGAACCCAAACTGATTCCTGTTCTAAGCCTTATTTTTTTGCACTATACTATAGTAGTTTCTTAAATGAATCCCACAAATGAGCAGAGTTGTACTATGTAATAATAATCACCTTTTTAATTATGAGCTGAAAATATAAGAAAATAATTTCTTATGGGCATATGCAGAGGTGAGAATGTAAAGTCAAAACATCTCCTTTTAGGTTTTAACATCATTTGATACTTATATTTTAAAATAATAACAATAGGCGGTACCTCCAAATCCCGAGGTGATCCTGCATCTTCATTTTGTCCAGGTCCCAATGCAGACATCTTGTCTAAAACGTTATTCACAGATACATTCATGAGAACATTTTTAATGTAAATTTTAAATTCATATACAAGTCTATCACCATTCATTTTTATTTCAATAAAATAAAATTAATAGCAAAAATAATTTCAAGGTTGAACCAGTTTTAGGAAGAAAAATTAGATGGTATAAAGAAAGACAGCACAAGAAAAATATTTAAAAGAAATGAATAATATACTTGGGTCTACATACTTTCAATGTTTTTTTCATGATGGCATTTAAAGATCAAACATTGTCAAGGGTATTCACTAACTCACCACTTCTGTTATTTGTGTGCACACATATGAAATTGACAATATTTTTTTGCTCTCTTGGAGCATTTTCAATAATACCAATACCATTTTCCTTTTGTACGGATACTGGCTTCGTTGTTTCATCCTATTAAAAAAAAAATCCCAACTTCAGAAAACATTGCACTTATTATTCACTCACTCACTCACTCAGTCAGTAAGACAATAAACATTTACTGCGTCTGTCAAATCATAGGCACTATCCTGGGAGACGCTGATAAGATTCAAGAGGAGGTTGAGATGCATGAGATGTATGAGATATATGAAATCAGATAAATGAAAGAAAGACAGAAAAGAATAATTCACTGCTGACAGTAAGAGTACAAAGGAGAGAGCAGTGAGTTCTACCTGGGAAGCACAGGAAATGCTCCAAGGTATATGGCCATATTATGAAAGACAGACAAAGTGTTGGAAAAGGACCTAAAGGGTTTTTAGACAAGGCAGTGTGAGAAAAAGGATGACTATTTGTAAAATATACCTAGATATACGAAACTGGGTAGAAGTTAGTAATGAAAACCTACACAGAACTCTGAAATTTTGAAAATGAATACAAGAGGAGGAAAAAATATGATTCAATTTTTCAGTTATACCTTTTAATATTTGAATATGAGATACAATAGTATTAATATGTGAAAGTATTTATTTCTTGAATATTATGGTAATATGCACTGTTAAATTGAATAAAAAAATTTAATTCTAAAATGCCAATTTAAGATGCTGCAAGATTATTTTTAAAACTAATCTTAAAATTTTAAACTGTAGAGGAGAAATGCTTATGTGATGCAGAATTATGAGGTATTTCTAAGTACTACCATCATGTAAGAAAGAAACATAAAATCCTCCACTAAATTTCACCTGGTTTTCTTACTCCCACGTAAGCAACATACTCGTAGCTGTAATTTCGTATTTACATTATATAAGAAGGTAGTTAAAAATTGGGGATATCATCTATTATAAAGAAAATAAAGCTATGATTACCCAAATTGAAGATTTAAGATCTTCAAACACATCTACAATTGTCAATCAGGCCCCAATATTCACATGAGGAGTGGAGAGAGGACTACAAAAGCAAGTCTACAGGATTTCTGAGTTTTACAGATGAACACACATTTATGTGCAAAGTATAACAACTATCAATACTGAACTTGATAAAGCTTCCTGAGAATAATATAAAATGTCCCCAATGTTGGAGATATTTTTCAAGGTAAAAAATCATCTTCCAGGGATGACTGTGTATACTCTGTTGGCAGGTGCCCCTTCTTTATAATTCTATGATAATAAGTAGGTTATTGTAGAGAACAATGATCAATTATGATTGCATTTATGTGATGTATACATAGGTGTGTCCATTATATGGAGAAATTATTGGCACAAGATAAATCAGAATACCTCCAGAAATAAATAATTGTTACCTTTATTTCTTCAAGAGGGTTAGTTCTTATTTAATGGATACAGATTAAGAACCTCCTTCATATAACCAGAAATTTTAATTTTGATTAATAAAAGGATCAAATAAAATGCTTATTCCTTTCTCTCACTCTATTCTCAAACAGATCTAAAATGGCTGTAAAGATTGAATGAAACAGTAAGATAAATTAGTTAAGTAAGTTATGGATGCACAAAAGACAAGTTAGAAGCCTTAAAGAAAAAATGAAAGAGTCAAAAATTAATAATTCATAAAAATCAGATAAGGCCTAAAATATATTTCACTTTGCATTATCTGGAAACATGGGTTTTACTTGATTAAATATAAGATTACTTCAATAATTTTTTTTAAAATGATGATTAAATTTTTCCTTTTAAATTGTTTTTAATTGATATGTAAAAGATATACATATTTGAAGGGACATGTGGTTTGATACATTCATAGAATCTCAGTGTAATTGGGATATGTGACATGTTAAATATTTGTCTTTTCTTTATGGCAGAATCATTTCAACTTTTCTCTTACAGCTATTTTTAAATGTACAATATATTAATTTTAATTATACTCACCCTTACCTTCTCTTTTCTTTTTTCATAAAACCATCTATAAGTCATTCAAAAGAAATTGAGCCTCTTTTTCATTGCCTTTCTTTTCTTAATTTGCATGAAAATAATTGCTAACATATAGAGGGTTGCTGCTCTCATTTAACTCATTTCTGTTGTCTTTTCATAATACCCTGTCATCTTGACTCTCTTATTCAAACTTTGTATTCATCTTGCCCTTTGTCAGTGAATTCTTCCCCTTCTTCCCCCTCCTCATTTCCCTATCTGTTGAGCTGTTCTTTTGGGTTGCTTTATAATTCCTTCCTTCCACAATTTCTAACCTATAATGATTTACTCCCCTCAACTTTTACAAATCCCAATCCTGTATATCCTTCCTTTTGTTATTACATTTGTTTTCTATTATGGCCTTGAGGAGGTCCATTTCTTTATAGTATTTTTGTCTGCATTCTGAGGATGAGGAGGTATACTAAAAAATATGTAGAAGAGAAAAGTTTTTAAAATCGTAACTTGCCTCTGTAAGGCCACAGTTCTCCAATGACGGAAAGGAAGGTTTCAGAGGAGCATCAGGTGATGGAAAGGAAGGATGTGAAAAGCCCTGAACTTTGGCTGATGTTGTAGGAAAGGATTCAAACACATCTTCATTTGGATGATCACAGATCTTGTCCTCAAACACGATTCCATCATCTGTTCTCACAGTACAATATTTTGCTTCTACTACAGTAAAAAGGAAGTAAAGAATATATGAAAATATTTGTAATGAACAATCAGTGAATAACACAAGAATAGGTTATCTTCAAATAGCTTACAGTTTTTCCTGGATCTCTGAGAAGCAGTAATTAAGTTTGTTAAGCTTCGTTGTGGAACACCCTAGAACAAAAAACAATAGCTTTAAGAATAAAAAGTATCAAACTGGTAAAATAATTATAACATTGACCATTACTATATGATCTAACACAAAGAAAAGAGGATTTGGAGTCACTTGGATGTAGATTCAACCCTCAATTCTGTCATTTACTAATCTACATCTTCTCATGGGGTGAAGATTATGAAAAGATGATACAAATGTCCTCAAAATGTTACTCCCTTTACCCATACTTGATTCTTCTACAAATACTATAATATCCATTAGATTATATTCTTAACCAAAACAGCCTAGGACAAAAATGTACCTAGTCAGCTAAAGGATTATTAAAATAACTATCATTAAGATACTTAATCAATTTTGAGTTATATTGTGAGATGTGTTTGTATGATTCACATTTGGACAAATTATCTCTTGCCGGAGAAAATGTTCAAGTTTGGTTTTTAGTAATAACTTATTTTAATGGGTTGGCTTTGCAAATAGTATAAATCGCTTCTATTATGTTTGTCAAAATGCTAAAGATAAATTATTGTATAGATTCAGGTTCTCCCAAGAAAGAGAGAAAAAGGAAAAATAAACCCCGTGAGGCAATGATTGTTGAATGAAAGCCACAAAGAGCTACTCAATAAAAAGCTTTAACTAAATACGATGACGATGAAGACAGACAGGCACTGAAAGGATAGACAACTGAGGAAAAGTATTCTGCAAGGAGAACTTTAGGCTGGGGTAAATCATTTTTAAAAGGTGGAGGAGGAAGAAGAAACAAACAAAAAGAGACAGGACCACTCAATCAAGTATGTGCTGAAACCATGGCAGAACGAGAAAATAGTCTGTATGATAAGGTACATGGAGAAATACATATACATATATAGATAGATACAAACAGATAACAGATTTTAATTCAGAGTATATCCATAATAAAACTTCTTAGTATTTACAATTCATTTTTGTATATATTTCTGTAGTAAAGAATTTAATTTTCACTCTGGCTGGCTGGAGAGGCGGCCGGCAGCGGGGCTGGCTGAGGCGGTGGCGGCGCGACTGGGATGGGACCGGCTCTGGGGCGCAGGAGCCGCGGCGGCGGCGGCGGGGGCCGCGCAACTCGGGCCAAGCGCGGGGCGGCGGGCGAGGGCGCGGTGCGCGGGGCTCCGGCGGCCCCCGGCTCCCCGCCCGCGCACGGCCGAGCCCAGGAGAGCGCACAGAGGCGCAGCCGAGGAAGCCCCGCCAGAGCCGGCGCCGGCGTATGAGGAGGAGCAGCCGGGAGCGAGCCGGGCCGGGCGTCCGGGCGTAGCCGCCGGGGCTGCTCCCGGGAGCCGCGGGCCGGGCCGGGCGCGCGAGAGGACCAGCCCCGCGCCGCGCCCACCACGCGCCGAGGACCGTGCCGCCCCCGGGCCGGGCGCCGCCGCTCGGGCTCCTGCTGGCGCCAACCGCGCTCCGGTGCCCACGTAACGCGTCCCCGGACCCCATCCCCGACCCCGGCTGCCGCGCACGAAGTTGGCTCCCAGCGGGCGTCTGCCTCCTCCTCAAGTCCGTGGCAGCTTGCGTCTCCTGGACTCGGACAGATCTGGGGGGACCCTGGGAACCCAGGAGCCCTCTGCCCAAGTTTGCCTTTTGCCCAGCGCGGGAGCCCGCCTGCCTTCACCCCCAAACCCCAAGCTTCCCTGCGGACCCTTTCCGGGCACACGGGGCAGCAGACGGGATGCGCTCAGCCTCTCCAGGAGGGTGGGGACGTGCCTCCAGGCATCTAGCCCCCTCCCCGCCCCGCCCCGGGGCAGCATCATCAGGCCCTGGTTCCTGCGGGGTTTTGCCCTGGTAGGGTCTTGGTGGACCCCTTTTCCCGCTCCCAGCTGCCCACGGTCGCATAGTTGTGCGCTCCCGGGACACCTGCGGGGCCCCAGCCTTGAGGTCCTCTCAGCCCGCGCTGTGTACCTTGGCAGCAGCCCTTCCCTGTGCCCCGCGGCCCGCCCCTGCTTTCCCAAGGCCTCTCCTCCAAGGTTTCCCCTCCCCAATGGCCTTTCCTTGGCCAAAGTGGAGCCCCTCTGCTCGCCTATTGGAAACGCAGGCTGCCCCAGCGCCCTGACCCCGAAGCGGGCGGGAGAGGATAGCGGTGGCCAGGCGGTGATGCCCAGAGCCACTGCCTGGGTACCCGGGAGCTGGACTCCCTCCTCACACCAGCGCAGCTGTCGCCAAAACCTAGCCAGTGGGGAAATCAAAATAGTCTGGTATGTTCTGTCTCCAATGGAGTTTGGGAGCTTTCTATCACCTTGATGTGGCTACATGTTGGTTCTAGAAGAAGCTCATCCTAAAATGACAGTTCCCCCCCTCCCCCCTCCCCCAAGCAGTGGAGAAAATACTAAAGGCTCGGATGAACCGGGCACAGTCAGGAGCAGCATTCATGTGCATTTGAGATCTCCGTTCTGCAAACCTTTCAAGATCAGGACCCATGATTTGGCGACCAGGTAGCTTTTGCTTTAGAAGTTCTCTCCTCATTTCTTTTTTTTTTTTTTTTTTCTTTTGAGACAGAGTCTCACTCTGTTGCCCGGACTAGAGTGAGTGCCGTGGCGTCAGCCTAGCTCACAGCAACCTCAAACTCCTGGGCTTAAGCGATCCTCCTGCCTCAGCCTCCCGAGTAGCTGGGACTACAGGCATGCGCCACCATGCCCGGCTAATTTTTTCTATATATATATATATTTTAGTTGGCCAGATAATTTCTTTCTATTTTTAGTAGAGATGGGGACTCGCTCTTGCTCAGGCTGGTCTCGAACTCCTGACCTCGAGCAATCCACCTGCCTCAGCTTCCCAGAGTGCTAGGATTACAGGCGTGAGCCACCTCTCCCGGCCTCTCCCCATTTCTTTAAGAAACCACACAGACAGGTAGAATGCAGTAGAAAAATAAAACTTTAACTTTTCTGCTTTAACTATCTTGGTAAGGTTGCAGTTAGGAGCAAACCTTGCATGTCAACTTGATGTGTGTTGTATTTGCATGGAAAGAAGTAAGTATTCCTTTGAGATGCCCTTAAGTGACCCCAAATATTTCATAAAACCTTGGCTTGGAGAGGAAAAAAAAGAATTTAATTTCATTACCATAAAATAATACATTACATTATTGAAACATGGTCATCTTCCACTACCTGGAAGCTATGCCATTATTACTACAGAGATAAAAAATCAGAAACAGAAATATTCCATCAATTTTGTACTTGGAGAAAAAACTAGTAATCTGAATTTTAAAGATTAATGTATAGTTTTAAAAGATATTTTTAACAGAACTTGTGTTGAAGATAACAAAAACTTAAGGAATTTTAATCTAAAATCCTAATCTAAACTTCTAGTTGGAGAATACTAGAAAATAAGTCCCTTTCCTATTTATATGTTTCTAATTTATTCCTTTTTATGACATATTTTCCCATAATAACTGTCCTGAAGTTATACATTCTAATTATTAAAAGGGAACATAAATTTAAAATATATTTTAGAAATTTAGTAGATTCAATTCTTAATTATATTATGAATATTATATTACTTCTAAGATTCCTTTATAATATTAATATTCTAACATTTTATTTCACTAAAATTCATTTATCTATTCATTTATTCACATCCAAAAAATATTAAAATGCTTCTTACATGCAAGATTGCATTCTACATACTCCAATACACACACAAATACATTTCCTAACTTCTAGTAGCTCATAGTAATATAGAAGTTATAAAATTATTATTGAAATAACTAGGAAAAACATGGAGTGGATATAGGTTAGATGGCTGACTAGAGACATCAGAAGCCAGATCATCTCAAAAAGAAAAGAAAGTTTCAGGTGTTCAGGTGAAATCAAAGCCCAGGTGATCCATCTTTTGCTCCTTCCCCCACCTCAGTGGGGAGCAGGGTCCAAGCAACCCTGGGAGCTACATGACCCCTCCCAAAGCTTAAGGCATTTGTATACCCTACCTGGGGGACCAGAGCCTACCATGGGCACAATAGATTAGCTCAGTAACTGGCTCCTCCACACAAACTAAAATCAATGACAGCAGAAACAACACCATAGCTAAACACAGTGCCTTCCATCTCAAGCCATTAGGGAGCAGTGGATTCGTATGCACAAGTACAGTCCACCAGCTTGGAGCTTAAGCTGGGGGACCAAACTCCCTACACTCCATTGGGAAGAGGTGAAGACAACAAGTCAGAGGTAACACAGGTGGTTCATCAAACTTGTATAGAATGGTTTCCTGTGACCAATTTTCTACTATAAACATAAAATGATGATAGGGAAGCCACTGCTAAATTTTAAGAGAAAATACTATACAAAATTAGATTCAGAGTAATAAAATTAATTTCACATGAAACCAATTTACCTTGGTATTGACACTGAAGTCTTCACCATGTGATGTAGGTCGTAAATCATCAATATCCATGTTGCTGGAAATCCTTTAGAGCAAAAATGTACAACAAAAAAAGTGAATTCATCTCCTTAAAATAAAAACATCTGCAGGGTTATATCCCAATGCACCCACCCAGAAACAATAAAACAAGGTGAAAGGTCAGTTATGTATATACTAAATGATGTTTCTTGATATAATTATTAATAAAATTTGGTCTCTGTTTTAAGAAATATTCCAGTTATTTTACTTCTGTCTTCACCTTTCACAATCTATGAAATAGTCAATGAAGACTTACTGTTAGTTTCATAACAAATATTGACAGCCAATATATTGGCAAAGCCTGAGTATAATATGTCTTCACAAATTGTCTATTCACCTAATGACTGGCATAACCTCTCTTACCTGAACTGGAAGACAGAGATAGAAAACAAGGTAGAAAAATATGCTGTCCCTTCTCCATTACATATCTCTGTTTCAAAGACTGTATCACTCAGAAAATTGGCAGTCTTGCTTCTACAGGAAGGAAAGCACCTAAGAAGGCCCTATTACTTCCCTTCACTCTATAAACCATACAGGGATTCCCCTGAAACATTTAAAATGTTTGAAAGATAAATGTACAAAAGACAAAGAAAAATTTATATGTTGTTATTGGGGATATTCTTTCAAGAAAGAGTACAAAATAAAAAATTGTAATTTCCAATTATTTTGCCTATATAGGTCCAGCCTTATGCAGTTCTATATAAACTAGCAAACCCTTACAAAACCTTAATAGGCACTCAGATACTCAAGAAGAGAGACTACTGGAAAAAAAGAATGCTGGTAGTCATACTTCTATTTCCCAAAGTACTATCTAAGTATCTTCTTCCTATGGGCTCCCGATTCCAGATCCCTCTTCTGCAGGGCTCCATGGCAGTCTCCACCCTTTCGATCTTCAGTCTAATAAAGCACAGGTTCCTGAAGAAATAGGCTCAAATGACCAAGAGCAGGAACCCTCTATTTCCCCCCTCCTGATAAGCAGACTAAATGGAGTCTCAGTCATCCTCTCCCAGGATAGGCATGTTACCAGCTACCCCAGCTCCATGACTGATTTCCCAGCAAATCTTATCCCTGCTGTACTCTACATGTACATGGGAAGGACATCAGTGAAAGGGGAACAAAGGCAGAGGTGAGGGGACACATGCCATGGGCCACAGATCTATGTAATTCAGCAACCTCTACCCTCCTAGTACTCAAGGGGCTGTAAGCCACCCCTGTGTAGGTTGGAGTGGAAGCAAACGATACCACATTCCTATCTGCTATAGAGACTCGTCCCAGTGGCTCATATTCTTTTAACATCTTTTGACAGAAACTTCAAGTTTGCCAGTTCCTTCAATTAAACAAACAAAAAAGCAGCAACCTGTTCAGAACTCCCTTGAAGCCTCTATTTTAATGTGCCTTGCTAGATAAATCCCAACATCCTTACTCATTCATTCATATGATTTGTCTTTATCAAACTTGTCAGAAGCCCCAATATTCTGATCTCTTTTCTTAAACCTGTATTTCTCTCCAACCCAGCATTGTTTTTCTTCAAACTTGGCCTTCCACTGCTAATTCCACCCTTATCCACTGCCACTGGGTTCAGCAGCTAATTCCTTTCTTATTCTCTTCCACTGGGTTCACTAGACCCACTCCTCCATCCCTTTCTATTATTAAAACACTCACCCACAGGATGATAAAGAAGGAAGAGTACTGGGCTTTGAATGAAGAAAGGTGAGTTCAAATCTCATTTCTACCATTTACTATATCCAAATAAATCACTTAAATATCTTTGGGTTTCTATCTTTTGTTATTTACCAAAGTAAAGAGTTTCAGGTGTGCTACCTGAACAACTACTTGACCAGGATGTTAAACACAGATAAAAGTACCAGAGGATATTTTTATTAATCTCTAAGATTCCTTAAAATCCTGAATTTCTCTGTGCTTTGGATTCTCTGTGTGGAAAAATGGGGAATATTTAACTGGCAGAAATGAAAAATAAAACCAATAAAAAAACAAGAAATGCAAAGTAGGAAGCAAAAAAAAAAATTAAGACAAAATTATAGAAAATCACGGAACAACAAAAAAGACTCTAGAAAAAAAATAATAAAGGTTCATTGGATTAGGCAGGGATACCAGCCTAATGGGAAAACCAAAGGGGGAAGTCAATTAGAAAAATCAATTAGAAACAACTTCTAAATAGACACTAAGTATAATTAACATAACATGTCCTATATGTAGATATCCTTCACTAACAGTAAAATAATTCCTCTCTAGGACTTGCCTGGTCTTGCTTATGTAAAACCTATGGTCCTATGGCCACAGTGAAGTGAGATCTGCCCTAAAACATTCGATGTTAAAAATAAGGACCACTGTAATTGTCAAATATGTCAGGACAAGCTCTTGGAATAACCAGACTTCTAAGAAAAACTCTTGATGAGAATTAACATATAACTAAATCTGACTTTCTGAATTGATCTTATTTGTACCTGTACCTTGATCCCAATACTGCACAGGTTTCTACTGATCTATGCTAGGGGGCAAGAAAACAGATTTGGGAGCCAGGCAGGCTGATAATCAAACTATGGGATCATGGGGCAATTAATTAACTTCTTGGAACCACAGTTACTTAATTAGTAGAAAGTAATAGCATGGGTTCTTTGTGAAGCAGTTATGATGACTATAGATGATATAAAATGTTAAGCACATAATGTGGTGTGTAGCCCAGAATAGAACACTCAAATATTAAGTTATTCTCTCTGCATTCCCTTAGTTAACATACAGTTTTTAAAAATCTGCAAAATCCTACCTGATTGTACGGTCTTCAGAAATTCCATCCACTATTAAAGAAAAAAATAAAGTATTTTTAAATCAACAGTAGACAAATACAGAACATTAAAAGCATAGAAGAGCATGGTGTTATGTGCCTATAATCTCAGCTACTCGGGAGGCTGGAGCAAGAGAATCCTTTGAGGAGCCCAGGAATAAGACCAGCCTGAGCAACACAGCAAGACTCCACCTTCACAAAAAATAAATAAATAATGCACACTTCTGTACATGTTTTAGACTTTGTACCAAAGTAAGAAAAAGACTGATGCTTTGTTACAAGGTATTGTTTTGGGGTCATACCTGGGAACTATACCAGTATTAATATTATGTGTACTACTAGTAGGCAATTAATGCATTAGTAACTCTTGCCTCCCCTCCTTTCATTTTTATCAAATGTAAGGAAGACTGGAATTTATCAAAATTTTGATACCTACAAGTGAACTGCTGTGTACAATAATCATAATCCCAACTGAAACCTACCAGAGTGACAGAAAATGGTCTCACTAATAGAATCAATATTACAAGAAGACAGTGTCAAACTTAAACAGCATGATTTCTGGACTAACACACTGGGAGCTATAAGAACAGAGTATAGAGCAGGGACAAGTGTCCTTGAAAGACTTGTTGGGTGCAGTGGAAAAGAGCTCAAGAGAGATCAATGTACTTACTCTCACTAATCTTCTGAGGCAGATGTTGGTAAGTTTACTTACTTCTAGCTATTTCTCTGCCCTATGTATGTTGCAAGCAAGTCTCACATTCACCTGCCATTTTTATCTCTCATGGAAAGAACCACTGGATTGATCACTCCCTCAGGCAATAGCTTATCCACTCTGAACTGTATGTCATACTCAGAGGAAAGCTTCAGAATACTGGGGAGGTGATGGTAAGTTGCCAAGGAGTGCTCTCTGACATGAAAAAATATGTCTGTAGCTAAAACTATTAACTTGCTCAAGCTCCAAAAATGGGCCAACAGTTGTACCACTCCATAGTGGGAGGAAAAGAAATGCATTTTCACTTCACGTAAAGCAAAACAGTGTGACTCTCTTGGCATTCCTCATGACTGGTAATCTAGTTTGTGAGCCTTGTTATAATTACATAGACCTTTGTCAAACTCATCCCTCCAAGGAAGAGAATGAGGATGGAACATATTTATTCACCTATAGTATTCACTGTTGGGTCTCATTTCCAATTGCATGGTAAGTATGAAATATTTGTCATCCAAGTTTTATAAAATACAACCTTGTGAGATTGCCCTCTTCCATTGCGAGAGTCTATCTGGACCCAACTCATACGGAAAGATGGTCCAGTTAGTGCTGTGTAGTACTGCATGATGTCATTCTTCTCAACCCTCCCCATTATGTGGCAAATATCTACAGAAAGCAAGCTTTTCTTCAGTATGTAAAGCATATGTCATCAGAACCCACACTGATGAACAAAAAAAAAGGGGGGGATCAGGAACAAAGAATTATCTTAAATGAATACCTTTAATTGCCTTAGAATTTTAATTTTTTAAGTGTTTGAAAAGATATCTATTGTATTATTCAAAATGTGTGACTATTCTGGGAAGAGCAAAATTATGGAGAAAACAAAATGATTGGTGGTTGCCAGGGATTCATGGGCAGGGAAAGAGGCAGGATGAAAAGACACAGTATAGAGGATTTTTAGAGCAGTGAAACTATTCTGCATATGATACTACAATGGAGATACATGTCATTATACATTCATCTAATCCTATAGAACGCACAGCACCAAGAGTGAACCCTAAGGTAATCTATAGACTTTGGATGACAATGATGTGTCAATGGAGGTTCATCAATTGTAACAAATGTGCAACTCTGGGAGGGATGTTGATAATGGGGGAGGCTGTTCATGTATGAGAGACATGGGGTATATGGGTAATCTCTGTACCGTCCTCAGTTTTGCTGTGAACCTAGAAGTGTTCTTAAAATAAACTCATTTATTTGAAAAAATAGATATTCAGTTAACCTGCTACTACCATATATTAATATTATAGCAGAATGCAGTCACCTTGAAAATTAGGCATATTTAACCACCAAAGTTACGGAATATGTGCATTACTTCCCAAATTGAAATATACAAAAATATATAAGCCAAATAAGTTTAATTGCAACTTAGGCAAGGAAATAAATAATAAAATGATTATTTTTTATTTCATAATTACAAATAGTGAATTAATACAAGAAGAATTGAAACTGGACTATTCATATAATTAATATAAAAGACAATCCTTATTCTAACTTTAAATCTGAAATCAATACGCTTATTTTGCCTAAAATTTCAGTGAAAACTTGATCAGATGAGGACAGATTGTAATTGACTGTATAGGCATAGTAACGTATGTACAAATATCTGTAAAATATTCACTCACAGTCAATAAAAGTAAACAGCATTGCAACTTAATATGGATCATGCAACTGAAACCAGTATCATGTTATGTTCTATCATTACATTATCCGCTATTAAATAAAATTTTAAAACCACCAAAAGTTAAGTTGGGCAATAACTGCTGTCCTATATTTCATATAGCAAGCATGAGACTGCCATCATTGGAAAGGCATGCTTGTGAGACTGGCCCATGGCTGGCATCTGGGACCTTGGATTTGAGAGCATTCCCACCATTCCATAAGTGAAAAGAGTGGCACACTGTGCCTAAACTCTTCATATAAACAATGTGACTCACTCTGAAGAGCTACTTTCCTTCTGGGAGTCTGGAATTTTGGTACATGTGAGGGACAGAATGCCTATTATGACTACCCTCCATAGAAAACTTGGACACTGAGTCTCTAATGAGACTCTGGTACAGGTAGATAAGACTGCACAAGTGTTGTCAAAATTTGGGGCTAGGAAGTGCATCCTGGTAACTCTACAGGAGAGGAGTCATAGAAGCTCGTGATTGCTTTCCTCCAGACTTCACCACATGTACCTTTGCCTTTTGCTAATTTTGCTTTGCATCCTTTCACTGTAATAAACGAAAGCCCTAAGGAGGACCATTTTCTTAGTCCTGTGAGTCCTTCTGGCAGATTACCAAACCTGGGTGTGGTCTTGGGAAACACTGACACAACTGCATTGCATAAATGGTTATTATTTAAGTTGGTATTATTTCATGGAGTAATTATCCCTAATCTGCCTTTTTTGATATTTGCCTTGGATATTCCTGCATTTCTATGAACATGTGCATACGAGGGATAGATGAAATAATGAAGCTAGAAAATAATGAGAAACAAGCAACAATCCTACTTTTACCAGAATAAAAAATAGAGAATCTTAATGATTGATGATATATTCTATACTATGAAAGTTTCTAGAAAAAAATTAAGAAGATAACAGTCAATTTTCTCTGATTCAGCAGGGATTAATTCATTTTTATAATAATTGTACATCAGGCTGGGTGTGGTGGCACATGACTGTACCCCCGGCTGCTCAGGAGGCTGAGGTGGAAGGATCCCTTGAAGCCAGGACTTCCAGTCTGCAGTGCAACATGACTGCACCTGTTCATAGCCACCGGACTGTGGCCTGAGTGACACAGGCAGACCACATCTCTCAACAAATAAATGCATACATAAAATCATTTTTTATCATTCAAGTAACTGGAATAATTGCGGAAAACCACATGGCCATTGAATATAGTATAATACTATACTAGTGATCATAGAGTTACTTTTATTGATTTCAAATATTTCTTAAATTCTTCTAAAACTAAAAACATGGCTCATCCATTAAAGGCAATTCTTGGCAGAACAAGTCAAAGGTCAAAAACTTTGAGTCCAAAGCATAGGATGAGTTATCCACTGCTACCCCAAAGCGTGGCTTTGATCATTAAGGATCAATAGGACTTTTAAGTACTGGGAGGAAAAGGGGAGTTATCTCATAAATAGATGCTTAAAAGTGTGCTAACCCAATTCACCACATATTGCAGTTCAATCACAGATCACCAATTTCTAAAGAAATGTAATACCAGAAAAGTACTTCACAGGAAAACTATGTCAGATAAAACAATTCATATCTGACATCCAAGAAGACACTTAAAATCTTGGCAAATCATCATCAGAAATACTGTCATTGTGACACAAAGAAGTTTAGCAAGAAAGTAAGTTTAGTCAGAAACTAAAAGTATACTGGGTATACTTTAGAAAGGTAGCTAGTTCTCTTAACATGAAATAATATCCATTTGGCAGACATATATATGTTAGAAATGTGTCTTAATAGGATTTTCTTTCTGGATGAAATTCAAAAGGAAACAGTAAGAGCAAAGATACCAGAAGGCAAATAGAAAGAGAACTGCACTAACAAAAAGATTCAGGGACTGACTTTTCTACTGATGTCACCAAAATCTCTAAAATAGTGAAAACCAGTATATTCAGAATATGACCTGATATTATTCTTTATGATATTATGTTATTTTCTGCAAGAAAGTATTTAATAGAAGTCAGATTCTCCAAACTGCTTATCTGTAAACAATTTCTGATCAAAACTTCAAACTCTGGCAAAACATGGCTTTGGCCAGGCCTGGTGGCTCTCCCCTATAATCTCAGCACTTTGGGATCACACAGTGGGAGGATCACACCAGGAGTTCAAAACCAGACTGGGCAACAGAGTGAGACCCCATATCTCCATAAAACATAAGAAAAATCAGCCAGGGATGATGGCACATGCCTATAGTCCCAACTACTCCAGAGGCTGTGGTAGAGGATTGTTTTAGCCCTGGAATTCAAGGGTGCAGTAAACTATTAATATGTTTGGGCCACTACCCACCAGCATAGGCAACAGAGCAAGACACTGACTGTAAAAGAGAAAAAAAAAAAGAAGGCTGTTTTATGATTCCATGACAGAGGGAAGGTATGTATGTCTGACAGTGGCTTCCAGGTGTTTCTGCCAGATGTTTGTTTCTGAATGCATCCAGAACAGCTTATCAAGGACTTGAGTACAACAAGCACTTCCACAAGAATCAGATAAAAAACACAGTGTTTGTCCTCACATGTGATCCTTAGATTTTGATAATTCTAGAAAAATGGTAGCATATATACTCAGCAGTCTAGATGATTTTCCCTAACTCTGTAGATAGCTGCTGCAGTTACAAAAAAATTAACTAGGATCACAGTAGATATATTCTGCCAAATTGGGACAACAGAAGTATAAATCACATAAATAGTAGAACTTCCAACTCCAAAATTGTTCCTTTGAAAAGGGTACCACCAAAGAATTTTTAAAAGTTCACCCAAACTTACTTTTTAGTAATCCTATGTGGAAGAATTGATACTTCCTGCATGAAATTCTCACATTTCTTTCTTTTTTTTTTTTTTTTCAATGTCATTTCCTCTGATTTCTCTCCTATTTTTCTGTAGCCACTTCTCAATCTTCTTCACTAACTCCTTTCCTTCTGGGAAATGTGGCCATTCCCAAAGTTTTGTCATGAGCCTTCCTCTCATTGTACATCTTCCCCATTGTGGACAAGTTCATTTAGACTTAGGACTTTGTCTATAAATATTATTAATTATAACAACATCACTCCAAATCTGCATCGCCAACCTCAGTGTTCCACCGACAGGTAGAAACACCTATCATGCAACTACCAACTGAAAATACTCTATACGAATATTCATAAACTCAACATTTATAGAAAAATGTTCATCTTCCTTGTTGACCTGCTGCTCTTCTCTATTCACGGGACAATTCTCACTCCTTCCTAATATCCAGTTTAAATGTTAGTGTCCACATGGGAAACCTATGCATCATCTGAGATTTCTCTCCACCCCTAATTTTTACATTCAGTAATCACTAAATCATATTAACTGTACCTCCCTTCTGCCTCTGCTTTATATTCCACTGCCATGAGAAACATCAGTAAATGTTTTTCTTCAATTTTACTTAAGTTTGTTTCATGTTTATAGATCCAGGTTAAGCAATGCTTTTAACTGATGGCTTCCACGGGGAAAAGAAAACCAAAATCACAAACAATTATTACTATTTCTTACTGGAAAAAAATATATTTTAAGCAACAGAAGTGAAAAAGGTCCAGTACCAATAAAAATACAATATTTTAAAATGAATAAATCCACCTTGCTAACTACTTCACAAAGGATGGGTGAAAACCTCATCATAGATTGATACTAATCCAAGGACTGGTAACCAGGAAACTATGGCTTGGATTATTGCAAAAGCTGCCTTTGTCTCCCAGGTTAACTCCCATCTATCCCCTATATGAAGGGTGAGCAAACTATAGCCCACAGGTCAAATCAAGTGAGCCATATGGTTTGTAAAACAAAGTGTTACTGGAGCACAGTCATGCCTATCTGTTTACATATTATCTATGACTGCTCTCACACTACAATGGCAGCGTTGAGCAGATGTGAAAGAGATAACACGGCCTTAAATATTCACTACTAGGTCCTTTACAGACAAAGCTTGCCCATGCCTGATTTAGACCATGTACAGAATGCCCTAAAACTCAAGTCTAATCTTCAGACTCCCCTGCTCAATATTCTTCAATGAATCCTTACAGCAAACTTTTCTTGCTGAAGAAACACAATTCTATTTGGATATTTATCATCCTAATCCCCCTCCATGGGTCCACAAAGAGAAATAATTATTCTAAGCTAATCACAGTAATTAAATCTGTTTCCCAGTGACTGCTTTAAAAATGAGCATGTGGTGTAACCCAGATGCTAAATGTTACCAGGAGTCCACTGCATCATTCTGAGTTTTCTCCCTAGTTACAAGAAACATATGAAGAAGTGCAGCCCTTCCCACCCTTGGATATTGTCTTGTGAGAACATCATAATTGGAACTGGTGCTGATTAGCCAACCAGGAAAGGAGACACAAGCATAACACTGCCAAGAGCACCCCCAAAAAAGGGACAACAAATGGGATCCTGATGACATCACTGAAGCACCAAAACAACTTGGTTCCTATTGTTTCCGCCACTGTTCCTTAGGTTATCTATTACTTGCAGCCAAAGGCATTGAACCTGAGAAATTTTCCATGGCCTAAAGTAAGATTTATTCATTTCTATAACATTAAAAAGACTTCCACAATCTTGCCTTACCTAAGTGTTCATCTCATTCCCAACCACTCCCATTTTATGCTTTTTGCACAAGCAAAACTGAACTGCTCACACACCCTGCAAAGTTCACTCATGCATCTCAGATTTTGCACTTGCTGTTCCTTCTGCCAAACATGCAATCTTGTTAGATGTTCCTTCTGCCAAGCCTCATTCTGCTGCCGCTCTACCTGGCATGATTATCTGACATGGTACCAAATTTTTTAAAGCATGAATTCCTTGCCATGGACTCAAACTGTCTGGCACATATTTAACGTGGTAAGTACATAAGAAATGATAGTTATGAGCTCACAGAGGGCATCAGACACATAGTAGGCACTGAATAAAGTAATAAATAATAAGAATGGCAATAAAATATAAAGCTTCGGAGTGTATTTCTTACATATTTGTATTCTGTAACATTACAAAAATGCTTATTGCCTAAAAGACACTTGATAGCTATTTGTTAACTGGGCAAGGAAATAAATGAATAAAAATGATTTTTGACAATTTTGTTGAAAAAAACACAGAAATTATATAGATACAGCTGTATTTTATTATGAGAACGCTAAAGACTGAAACTGCATCTATCATCATCTCCTGCAACTTGCAAAACCTAACTTATAAAAGTTCTTTGATAAATACGTACTGAATTAAAGGTGTCATCATACAGTTCAGATTAGGAGGTGCTTTAGGTGTCACACCTACGTAGCATAGCAGCATTTTTGTCACTGTGAAATGTTTTTGTACTTCTATTACAATTTGTTAAGCCCAAAATTACTGTATTGCAATACTGACTATGATAACCTTTTGGCTAATGGTAACAGGGTACGCTATGCTGATAAAATTACTGTCATCATGACCATTATCTGGCAGATAGAACAATATATCTTGTTTTAATGAAGTAAATGTATCTCTTCCAGTTTCAATTTATGGGAATGAGGTCAATAATAGTGAGACCACGTTAGCATAAAATTGTGTAAGATAGCTTGTGCTTCTCAACAAGGAATTTCATTTCTGACTTCTATACTCAGTATCTTTAAAAAATAACCTGCTGTTGGCACTGGTGCACACTGGCCAAGTTTTACAGTTCTTATTGCTATTTGTTTATGGTACCAGAAATCTATTGCCGAGTTCCCAGTTTTAAAGATAGTTACTTTCTTAGTGACAGGAATCGCTATATAATACCCTTGATCACTGAACAAGGATTTGAACTGCAGGGGTCCACTCATATTTTCTTCTGCCTCTGCCACACAGAAACACCACCACCAACTGCTATTCCTCCTCCTCAGCCTACTTTGTGTGAAGATGATGAGAACGAACACCTGTCTGATGATCCACCTCCACTTTGTGAATAGTAAATACAGTTTTTCTTCCTTGTGATTTTCTTAAAAATGATGTTTTCTCTAGTTTTCTTTATTGTAAGAATACAGTATATAATACAACATATAACATACAAAACACGTTAACTGACTGCTTATGTTATCAGTAGGCTAGTAGTAAAGTTTTGGGAGAGTCAGAAATTATACACAAATTTTTGACTGAACAGGGAATTGGTGCCCCTAACCTGTGCATTCTTCAGATCAACTGTAATTAATATTCATTTCTGAGATATATAAATATAAACAACTCATTTTAATAAGATGTCCAATTTATTATAATGTGATCATAGAGGAACCATATAACATATTAACTTTAAAACCTTTTTTTTATTTATTCAAGAACATCATAGAGCATTTTAGGGACCATAATTAAATGAAGACTCTTTTTAGACAATACTGTTTGACATTATAAAGTCCCTACAACTACCTTATTAAATAATTCTAAATTCTAGACTACTAAGAAATAAATTTTAAAAATACACATGCAATTTACAGATTGACTTTTTAACTGCTCCTCTGTGCTCAAAACTTCCTTACTCTTAATTTTTTACCCCTGGTAGAACGACCAAGAATAATTCACTATTAGAAGTTTTACCTGCATTGTTATTTTGAGAAGCGTTGTCAGGTATCTTTTCTTCTTTATATTCTGAAGTTTGGTGGTGAATACTGTGTATAAAAATGTAATAAATAATATTACTATTTTAGTGCTTATATGAAAATATTTACCAAATATATGAAATTCTCAAGAGTATTTCAACAAAATCAGAGCTAATATCAGAACTTTAATTACCCCAACACTTCAAATCCGTAAGCTCTGCAAAGTTCTTATTAAGCTTCTAATTAAAGAATAAAAAGGTAAGGTGAAGTCCTCATGAAGTGTGGGCAGTATAGTTCAGTCAACTAACTACAGTACGCTTGACATAATGAAAAGTGTCCTGAACGTAAAAGAAGTCTTAGCGCTATAACCAACAGTTATTTGTTCATTGACAAGTTGCTTTTCTTAGGCTCAGCATCTTTAGGACATGAGAATTTTTCTGCCTTCTGTCAGTATTAATAGGTTGTCATATATATTTGATACTAACAATATAACATTTTTACAATGCTTGAAGAAATAGTGAAGTAATGGAATATTTTGTTCTTGAATTTAATTGCTGATATTACTTTAGAATCCCAAATGCAATTCATTCTGAGGCCAGGTGTGGTGGCTGATGTCTGTAATCCTAGCACTCTAGGAAGCCAAGACAGGAGGCTTAAGCTCAGGAGTTCTAACCCAGGCTAAGCAAGAGTAAGACCTCATCTTTACCCAAAACAGAAAAAGTTAGCAGGGCATGGTGGTGAGTGCCTGTAGTCCCAGCTACTCAGGAGGCTGAGACAGGAAGATGGCTTGAGCCCAGGAGTCTGAGGCTGCTGTGAGCTAGGCTGATGCCACGGCACTCTAGCCCAGGCAACAGAGTGAGACTCTGTCTCAAAAAAAAAAAAAAAAAAAAAATTTAAAACCCATTCTGTATTTTTTCCAGATGTTAAAGTTTTCAGGAAATGTTATTGAGTCCTAATTTCAATTATTAGTTGTCCTATTCTCTGTGGCTCATAATTCAGGGTATCTCAGCTATTTTATACTTTGAAACAAAATGTATTAATAAATATATTATAGCCTTAAATTAGATAAAATAAATGTCCCCCATTACTGACCTAATCAATCACACCAAGGGTGGAAAACTAATAAATGTCAAGACCTGGTTTGGACTGCTACTGTTCCTTCTCTACCTACTCAAACTCTGAACCAGCAGATCTTTGTTAGCATGATGCTTACTCTCCATGTTTCTCTCCAAGTGACGTGGAAAGCAACACGTTACTTTTATTTTTTTCTAAGTTCAATGAAGGGGATGCTAGTTAACATTTTCTCATGTCTGAGGTAAGTACCAACAACATATTTGCACCATAACATTACATGTCCAATACTCAACTCCACTGTCATTTCACAGATCACTTTACACAATTTTCTTTTTAGTGAAAATCACAATTTTAATATTGGGTGACACCTGTTTTGCTCTGACACACCCTGTTTCCTTGGAGCTAGTCAGCAACTAGTCAAATGATGTTCAAAGGACTGCACAAAATATGAAATGCTTCATAAATTTTTATGCCATCCTTGGGCAAGGACCATGATAATCTTCTCCATATTCTTTCAATTTTACTGTAAGTGTTGATGAAGCAAGCACAAAGTCCTACTTGGACACTGACGAGTCATGGATGAGGCTTGGCCCCATTGAATCCAACCAACCTCCTGTTTATTTATTTATTTATTTAATCAACAGAGGAGCCAGTCAACCAATTAACCTACTTTAGACTCAGAGAATTCTGTTGACTGGCTTCCTTGTGTGGTGGAACTTGAAAATATTTAATAAACTTGAGGTACAGATGCAAGTATTGATAGCTTGGGAGATTTTCACTGTGAAAAACAGATCACATGAGGGGCCAACTACAAGTTTGTGACCGTAACTCTGCACAAGGATGAAATGTAACTTTCTGGTACCTAAGAAAAGGCACCACACAGGGGGAAAAGAGGGCTTAGCACACAAATCCAGTAGCAAAGAAGAAAGGAAGCCCTAATATCTTCCTGCAACAATATTTGAAACTCTCTGACTATTTAGAACAATCCCAACTATTTGTTAGAGGGAAGACAAAGAAGGGCATCAAAGGATAACTTACCAAGAAGATCTAGGCTAAGTCCAGGCTGAGATGAGGGCCCCATGTGAGGTTTTGAGTGTGGAGGGAGGGCCATTTTGCTGACTGTGTGTGTGGGCATAGCTAGGAGGCCCAGCTGCCAGACCAGGGTACTGCTGCTTTAGGAACAATGGTGGAGCATATGTGCCTATGCACATGAAATCAAAAAAGATGTGACATTGAAGGCTAAGTATGGATCACCGTGAACACTGAGGGATGTGAACCTGTAAGGGCATCCTGGTTGCAAAGGTCAATCATTTCCAGATAGCAAGACCAGTGTCAAATGCAACGACAGAATCAAAGGAGGCAATAGAATGATTGAAATGTCCTTTCATTCCCCTCCTTCTGACTTGTAAAAATGGCTGTCTTCTTTGCACTTAGAGAACACTTTAATTTCTTCAGAAATTCAAGGAGGAGGCTATAGGAGATAGCCCCTAGGAGACAGTACAAAATTTTCTGTTAGCTAGACACTTCAAGACCCAAATAACTAATTAGAAGAATCAAATATGTCACATGATTATTATCCCATGCTGAGGGGTTATTCATCTAATGAAATGGAAAACATTGATATCACTAAAGATAATGGTCTTAAAACTCCTGAAATGAAGAATTCTGTACCTATTACTACTTTTAACTACTTTAGCCTTTTGCTTCATTTCTGACTGATTAATTGGACTAACTCACTGCCATTCCCATGCTACCTGAAACACACTATGAAATTTCACCTGATGCATGAGCGAAAAGACTGATAATTATTTTAAACCTCAGTTTAGTGTTAATTAGTCTTTTAATGTAAATACTTACTTATGTAAACCACTAGCAGTGGGATAATCTTTTGCAGCCCATCCAAAGATATCTTCATGAAAAACATCAGTATCTTGCTCAAGAAGAAGAGTGACTATACTTGGTGATTTACAATGTGCAGCAAGCACGAGGGCTGTTCTAAAATAACAGAGAGATAACTTCATGCCTAGGAACTTTAAAAAAGTTATTTAAAATGCTAATTTAATATATATTACCAGCTGAATATTCTGCCTGTCAGTGTAGAATTAACCATTTACATGTACTAACTGGCACAAGCATCTTGGATGCTCAAGTGTTTATCTTTATAAATTACCACCAAGGTTAAAAGCAAGGGACAAAAAGGTAGCATTTTGTCTCATTAAGGTATAACATAGGAGGAGTTGGTCATTCTTTGCTGAGATCACTTATCTAAAGTAAGCAAGGTATTAACTGAAGTACTGTCCATGTCCTCCCTATTTTGATATAATGTACTGTAATTCAAAGTCAACCAGGGGTCAGTTAAATAGGAGCTATCTGCAGGCTTAAAACAATAACATCAATAATAATGATAAAAATAGGAGTCATATTGGTTTCAGTTAATCATGCTGATGAGCATGCGCTGGGCACTGAATTCAATGCTCTCTATATAATCTGACTTGTACACAACCATCCTGGAAAGGCATATTGTTATTCTCCTTTTCATGTTAGAATACACATTTGGTGATAAGTAGTGTTCCCAAGGTCACACACTTACTTAGCAAGTGGGAAAGCTAGAATTTAAACCCGGTCTTATGTGAATGGAAAGCCTCTTTTCCCTTTATCATCCACTTATGGCTTATCTTCTTCATTAAAGAGAAACATTATCCAAATAAAGTTCTCTTTCTCCCTTTTCTCATAACAATTAAAAAGAAAAAAATCAAAATACGCTAGAAATAAAAACAGTAAAAAAAACTGATGAACCCACAGTATCTAGCTATAGCAATTAATAATCCTTTAGGAATCACCTAACATCAATATTCTTCAAAGAAAGCAACTTAAAGCAAAGAGTTATCAAAAAGACAAAATGACTTTCAACTTCTATTTATGTTTCATATAGCATTTTTGAAGGAAAACTCTAGAAGAAAAAGTTAAAAAATATTATAAAAGGGTTAAGAACTTCGATATTGAGGCATAAAGTGAACTAAAAGTTAAAGTCCACACTTTAATAAAACTAGCATGAAACATCTTTAGCTGATATAAGATCACATGATCAAAAACATCAGATTACAAACAACAAATATCAGTCAGCATTATAAGAGATGACAAATCCTACTGCATACTGTTCTTTAGGTTGCCCAGTCCACGTAGTTGCTTGTATACCTAACTGATGATTTGTGTTGACATTTGTCACTCTATCCTCCCAAAAATTATGTTAATCTTCTTGTTCTTTTAATACTTCTGACTTGAATGACTCTTACTACCCTAAAATAACATTCACTTTTTTTAAAAAAAAAAGCACTAAATACTATACCTGTTCATTTTATCGACTGCATTTACATTTGCATTCTTCTTTACCAAAAATTCTACCATTTCCTCTTTTTTTCCACTCACAGCAAGTAAAAGTGGAGTGAGGTGATCCTGTAATACAGCAAAATTGATATATCATTTACAAAATTTCATATCTACCAATTGAACTGAAAATTTGATGTAAGATCCTATGAACTTAAACATATCATACAGAAAGTAAATGAAAGGTAGTTTCATCCTCTCGCCCCTCTGTGCTTTCCCATGTGCTGCTCCTTCCCTTAGAAACTCCCCTCCTCTCCCTCTCCACGCCAGCTCCTGCCATCTCCAAAATTCACTTCACACATTTATGGGTTCCAAGAATCTTTGTTTCTATCACATTTACCATGGTACACTGTACGTATTTTATTGTTTTCTACCCAAACCAAGAACTTCTTGAGGGCAGGGGTTGTATCTTTTATCTCCTCATTCCCAAACCCTAAGACATAGTAGTAAATGCTTCAAGTACTTTTATTGAATTAATGATCTCAATTATTATATCTACAGCAATGTTTCTTAAATGACATTGCAGAGAGTATTTATTTACCACAATTAAAGACTATACCCCAAGAGACAGATTCTATGACCATCTATGCTACAGAAAGTGAGCAAAATTGTGTATCATATGTCCAGTAATAAAGAAATCTCTCAAACTTTGCCTCATCTCCATGTGACAATACTTTTCTTGCAAAAGAACATGTGAAGAACTAAATCTTCAGAGATACAGTTTTGAGAATTTTCCAGTAAATATGGAGGTTTCCTCCAGGTGACACAAACTCATGTGATTCTCTTCTAACAGTGGTGTAGGACCCCAGGTGCCAATGTCAGGTACTACTTCCCCAAATGGGTCACTAAGGAAATGGGCTCTGAATAAATGAACTTCAATTCCTTATTATTACATGATCCATGTTGTTTCTCCTATGACAAGATGATGCATGACTTTTCTCCTCAATTATAATGACAATCCTGGGATGCTAATGCATATCTACTTTATTATATTCCACCTGTATTCTGATTTCCATTTTAATTGGTACTTACAAACTTATTTTTACTTTATGCAAAATATAAATCAGAAATAAAAATATAATGGCTTATCAATAAAAGTTCTAATGGTGATCTGTGTGGATTATTGCTAACATAATGGAAGCCACTAAATCATTTGCACTTCACAGGGTCTACGCAGAGGAGAAAGATATACTGTTGTCTGAATTATGCACAGCCTAGCCAACTATAACCATGGGTAACCTAGAAAGCTTATAGGCTTGCTAATAGGAGAATGATTATTTATGGTATATATAAAGAAAAATAGATTTTGTAAAAAAGAACTTCTATATCCTAAAATCCAACCATATTACTAATAGATTAACATATAATATAGATGACATACATTATCAACAAGTATAAGCTCTCCTGAAAACCTTGAAATCATTTCAAAATATACTATGAAACAAGATTTCTCCTCTCAAATGCTTATGTAGGCAAAGTAGGTGACCTGAACATGGAAGCACCTAGGTGGGCACAGGAGCAAACTGGAGAACATACACCTTGTATAAAGGGGGAAGATCCGCACAGCATAGCAAACAGTCATATGAGCTCAAGGGACAATTGGTTTGATTCTTTGGGGAAGCCTGAAACCCAGTTTCCTCCATGTCTCCTAAATTTTACAAGTGGACTCAATTTATGGAAACAAACTAAACCTATTGATGGGCTGCATTTTGACTATAGTGCTTGTGTTCTCAAATTTGCTAAAGATGTTTCCAAATAGTTGTGCATAAAGCACATACGTACATGTGAAATCTTTCCTTTCTTTAGTATCATAGGTTTTACCAAAATACCAAGCCCCAACGTGTAATAAAAGTTGCTATTAAGACTCATAATACCCACTTCAAGAATTTTTCAAGCATCTGTTCATCTACTGTCCATTTGTGTTCATTTTTCCCAGATTGTTAACCAAATGGTTAACTTATGTAGGGTTAGTGTTAGCTCACAGGACTGATAAAACTGGATTATTAAAAGAATTTTCACAGATATAGAAAGAGTAATTCTATGCTTTGTGTGGAACCAGAGAAGACCCCGTTTAGCAAAAGCAATTTTAAGCAACAAAAACAAAATGGGAGGTATTAATTTACCAGACTTCAAACTATACTACAAAGCTGTGATTATTGAAACTACTTGGTATTGGTACAAGTGCAGGGACAGAAACCAATGGAACAGAACAGAAAATCCAAATATAAAACCATCCTCATATAGCCATCCAATCTTTGACAAAGCAGACAAAAACATACTCTGGGGAAAAGATTCCTTATTTAATTAATGGTGCTGGGAAAACTGGATAGCTACATGTAGAAGACTAAAACAGGACCCACAGCTTTCACCTCTCACAAAAATCAAATCACGGTAGCTAACAGACTTAAATCTGAGGTGGGAAACTATCAGAATTCTAGAACAAAATGTAGGAAAGACTCTTACAGACATTGGTCTCGGCAAAGAATTTATGAAGAAAACCCCTAAGGCAATCACAGCAACAACAAAAATGACCGAATGGGACCTGATTAAATTAAAAAGCTTCTGCACAGCCAAAGAAACAGTCACGAAAATAAACAGACAGCCTACAGAGTGGGAAAAAACTTTCGCATACTACACATCAGATAAAGGACTGATAACAAGAATCTATTTAGAACTCAGGAAAATCAGCAAGAAAAAATCAAACAACCCTATCAAAAAGTGGGCAAAGGACATGAATAGAAATTTTTCAAAAGAAGATATCAGAATGGCTAACAAACATATGAAAAAATGCTCAACATCCCTAATCATCAGGGAAATGCAAATCAAAACCACAATGAGATATCACTTAACTCCAGTGAGAATGGCCTTTATCAAAAAGTCCCAAAACAACACATGTTGGCGTGGATGCGGAGAGACAGGAACACTCATACACTGCTGATGGGAATGCAAACTAGTGCAAACCCTGTGGAAAGCATTATGGAGATACCTTAAACAGATTCAAGTAGACCTACCATTCGATCCAGCAATCCCATTATTGGGCATCTACCCAGAAGAACAAAAGTCATTCTACAACAAAGACACCTGCACCTGAATGTTTATAGCAGCACAATTCACAATTGCAAAGATGTGGAAACAACCCAAATGCCCATCAATCCACGAATGGATTAGTAAACTGTGGTATATGTATATCATGGAATATTACTCAGCTATAAGAAATAACGGTGATACGACATCTCTTTGGTTCTCCTGGAGAGAACTGGAACCCACTGTATTAAGTGATGTATTCAAAGAATGGAAAAACAAGCATCACAAGTACTCACCAGAAAATTGGTTTCCCTGATCATCACCTAAATGCACATGGGGGAAGGGTACCAAGTGGATATCAGACTGAGATGGGGGGTGGGGGGAGAGGATGGGTGTATGCCTACATGATGAGTGCGTTGTGCACCGTCTGGGGAATGGTCATGCTTGAAGGTGCTGACTCGGGGAGATGGGGGGTGGGGGGAGGGGATGGAGGTATGACTACATGGTGAGTGCCAGGTGCACTGTCTGGAGAATGGACACACTTGAGGCTCTGACTCAGGAGGATGGGCGGGACATGGACAATGTATATAACCTGAACTTATGTACCCCCATGATGAGCTGAAATAAAAAAAAAAAAGAATTTGTATCTATGTTCTTAGGAACTTCAAGGCTCTCAGTGTTTAAAACTGCCATCCTCATTATGCCAAAGCTCTATGAACTTAACAGACATACAGAGATAGTCCTTAATACAGCTGTACCTGAATAAAAGGTTCAGGATTTGCTATCATTCTATTTGAGAAAACCCTGCTTGTAGTAAACATTTGTTGAGCTAATCCCCTGAATGTTAACAAAGAAATGTGAAATCCTGAAAGGGCCCGCTGCTACTTATTGAAAGACTGTCTGAAAACAAATTTCTAAAGACTCTCTGAATGGCAGTGAAGGATTGTTAAAGAGAAGGAAAAAGGTGTTAGTTTATAAGCTGATAGATATTCCCAATGATATTCTTTTGAACTGCTCAACCACAGAGCTAGACAAAGGCAGATAAAGTCAGACTGATATTATTAGAAAGGAGAGATTTGAAGGAAGTAGCATCTATCAAACTCCAAATCTTCTGGAGATTTCTTCAGTTTTTGAAATATGGTAATATATATTATATGTATTTATTCAGTGATTCTTAAATAGGAGTGCATCAGAATCTCAAGAAAATTTTTTTTCATTGGTTACAGGAGCGTTTCATTATGTTGCACAGGTGGGCTTGAACTCCTAGGCTCAAGTGATCCTCCTGCCTCAACTCTCCAGAATAGCTGGGACAACAGGCATATATGACTGCAGCCAGCTTTGAGGAAATCTGTTTAAATATATATGTCCAGGCCTTATCCATTTACTAAACCAAAGTCTTCAGGGATTGGCAAAGACTTGTAGATTCTTAAAAAATTTTCCCAGGTCACTGTGGATATACAACTCTAGCTGAGAATCAGTGGAGTAGACAATCACTTCACTGTCTTATCTCTCTCACATAGCCAAGTCCCTTGATCATTTGGAGATCTGCCCAAAAACAGGAAAAAGTAAAACATGGAGTTATTTACTGAAAACTCCACTTAATTTTACTGCACAGGGTTAGAACAGGGACTAAGAAACTCAAAATACAGCCTGATTTTGCTTTTTATAAGCTCTGTATCACCCACCTTCCCAACAAGAAATTCTAGTAGAGTCTTGTCTAAGTGGCTGTTTCTGCAAGAGTAGGATAAGAAGTCAGTTGAGTAATTACTCTTCCCTCTTCTGAAGTCTTCCCCACATCATCACCACCTATTCACTGCCAGTCTGATTTCTGTGCAAGTTTACAACTCACTACCACTGTTTCCCAAAATGAGAATTATTTTTCTGAAAATTGAAGATCACTTTGTCTAAACATATAAACTGGGAACAATCAAACAAATAAACATACAAAAAACATCTCCATTGTATTTTCCCTAAATTACCTGATTTCCAAACTGGCCGGCATATTTCTGATTGTTCTCTTTTTCCCTTTCCATTTTTCTCTCTTAAGACTTGCCAATTAGAGATAAGTCACTTTGATATAAATCACATTTTTAGGGAACTTGTCAACAGCAGCAAGACTTCCATTTGCTGTATAATGCTTTAGATATGAGTTTTAAGATAAAGCCTACTTCCAGGGCATATTTGGCATCCCTGGGTTGTTTTATATGAATTAGGGGGGAAAAAAAAAAACTTGTTTGGAAAAAAACTTGAAAAAGCAAGCTTTCCTTTAAGACATGGAGGGTGTTCACAAATATTAACCATGAATGTATAAAAGAAAGCTGCATCCTCTAATGTTTCTTTAAGTGTTTAAATATTTAAAGTAAAATCTTAGACAATTAAGTTATTTCAAACTATTTTCATTCAGGGAATATTTGAGCTTCCAAATATGGAAAATTGATGGTTACATATGTCAGTGTTCTATATTTTGAAAACAAAGTTGGTTGATCTATACCTTGTTTATTGCTTCTATATTTGCGCCATGTGAAAGGAGTTTTTCTGTGATTGACAGGTTCCCATGATAGACAGCATAGTGAAGAGCTGTGTTGCCATAGACGTCACTGTGATTTGGATCCGCACCACGTTCTAACAGGATGCTGGCACACTCCTCTTTCTGGCATTGTACTGCCTATCAGTATCAGATCAAGAAATACATCATAGGCCGGGCGCGGTGGCTCACGCCTGTAATCCTAGCTCTGGGAGGCCGAGGCGGGTGGATCGCTCGAGGTCAGGAGTTCGAGACCAGCCTGAGCAAGAGTGAGACCCCGTCTCTACTAAAAATAGAAAGAAATTATCTGGCCAACTAAAAATATATATACAAAAAAATTAGCCGGGCATGGTGGCTCATGCCTATAGTCCCAGCTACTCGGGAGGCTGAGGCAGTAGGATCGCTTAAGCCCAGGAGTCTGAGGTTGCTGTGAGCTAGGCTGATGCCACGGCACTCACTCTAGCCCGGGCAACAAAGTGAGACTCTGTCTCAAGAAAAAAAAAAAAAGAAAAAAAAAAAAAAAAAGAAATACATCATAAATTCTAGGAACTCAAAACATTCCACAGATTCCACCAACTAGTTCTGTTTAAATGAAATAAATTTATTCTTATTGTGTGTATTGAAATCAAATCCATCTCATACTGAAATAGATGGCTGCTACATACCTTAATCAGAGCTGTCCTTTTTTCACTGTCGGGGACATTGAGCTTACATTTTCTGTCCACAAGGATAGTAACCATTTTTGGATAGCCACTGGCACAGGCCAAATGGAGAGCAGTCCTATGAAAGTGAGAGGGATTTTTAGGAAATTGTAGTGCACTATCTTAAAATATACAGTGATTCAGGTAACTGTAAATATTAAACAGCATGTTATTCCTCCACCTTCAAAACAAATATTTAATTTTCTTGTGAAGAAAGTACAACATTTATTAGCTCCTATTCCTACTGCATTAATAAAGGAGCAGCCTATTTGAAGAGAAAGAGCTTGGCTTTTGGAGTCAGTTCGACTTGGGTTTGCATCCTACTTTAAGCTCTATCAATTACTAGCTATCACCTGGCCTTTTCTGTGCCTCAATTTCCTCTTCAATAAAATAGGCACACGAAAAAATAGTAGCTATCTCATAGGACATCACCGTGATGCTTAAATGAGAATCTGTACAAAGTATTTTGAACAGTTCCTAATGCAAATAATAGCTCAATGATTGTTAGATAATATAATTATTACTACTATTAAACAAAGACAACCTTTTAATTAAGTAAAATGACACAATTATACCTATTTTGTGAGGTATTTTTTTTCAAGCCTAGAGATAACACTGTATTTCAATGATGCTAGGGTGCTCATTTTCTCACATTTTAACATCACTGATACTGGAATGATACTTTTTATTCATGACTTATTTCAACTATAATGGGCAGCATTTAAAAATTATCTCATTCATAAACAAAATAACAGGGGATCACACAATGAATGGTGCCCTACATTAAGTGAAATATGGCATCTACAATAGGTCTATGGCAGTTCTACTGGTATCATTGCCATTTATATAAATTTCAGAATCCCATTACTGGGCATCTACCCAAAGGAAAACAAGACATTCTATTAAAAAAGACATCTGCACTCGAATGTTTGTTGCAGCACAATTCACAATTGCAAAGATGTGGAAACAACCCAAGTGCCCATCAATACGGGAGTGGATTAACAAAATGTGATATATGTACAGCATGGAGTTCTACTCAGGCACGAAAACAATGGTGATCTAGCACCTCTTGTATTATCCTGGATAGAGCTGGAGCCCATTCTACTAAGGGAAGTATCACAAGAATGGAAAAATAAGCACCACATGCACTCACCATCAAATTGGTATTAACTGAACAACACTTACGTGCACATATAGTAGTAATATTCACTGGGTGTCATGCAGATGGGAGGGGGGAAGACGATATGGGTGTATTCACACCTGCAGTGTGCACTGTCTGGGGGATGGACACGCTTGAAGCTCTGACTCAGGTGGGGCAAAGGCAATATACATAACCTAAACATTTGTGCCCCCGTAATATGCTGAAATAATAAAAAGAAATGCTATGATAAAAGGAGGTTGAAATAACAAAAATTTTAAAACCAAGTAATTCTTACTTTGATTTTCAAGTAACTTCAAAGCAAAGGAAACCCAGGACTCAAATGAATAGGTATGTCTCCTTTATTCAATATTCACATTTACATGATGTGTGACAATCAGATATTTTCAATGTTTAATATTAGTATTTAATACTGTTACAAATTTTAAAAGGGCAGTTAAAGCTCATCTTTTATAATTTTCTGCCTCCAGAAATGCTTTCATTTGAAAGGAGTGAGGAAAAGCTTTAACTGAAGTTAAGCCCTAATACTTTTTTTTTTTTTTTTTTTTTTGAGACAGAGTGTTGCTTTGTTGCCCTGGCTAGAGTGAGTGCCATGGCGTCAGCCTAGCTCACAGCAACCTCAGACTCCTTGGCTTAAGCGATCTTACTGCCTCAGCCTCCCGAGTAGCTGGGACTACAGGCATGCCCCACCATGCCCGGCTCATTTTTTCTACATATATTTTAGTTGGCCAGATAATTTCTTCCTATTTTTTTTAGTAGAGACGGGGTCTCGCTCTTGCTCAGGCTGGTCTCGAACTCCTGACCTCGAATGATTGACCCACCTTGGCCTCCCAGAGTGCTAGGATTACAGGCGTGAGCCACCGCGCCTGGCTTACTCCAATTTTTAATATCTCAATTGCTCAGGCTGGTCAGGTAAATAGGAATTTTTTAAGGATGGATGTCTCCTAAAAGATAGTAGAATATGCTGCTACATAATAAGTATTCACACTATGTTTGATGAATAAATGGATTGAAAGGATAGAGTTGAAAAGTTCAATATTTTGAAAGAAAACTCTTATAAAGTGTTAACTCTGTAATACTAACAATCAGTTATACTTGCTATTTTTCATTTTCATAATTATACAACTAAAATATGATTAATCTCAACTTTTTACATATAAGTAATAAATATATATGTAACAAAACATATGCACATTATACAAATGTATCTAAAACAAAATCTTCAGGTACAGATAAAAAGATCCCCTTTATTTCTGAAGGGCTAAAAGTTGGCAGAAGATTCCAATCCACAAAAAAATTAAAAATAAATCAATAGAAATGAAGAAATTATTTCTGTCTCTGCAAGACTCGTATTACTGCTCTTCCCAGGGATTATATCATTAATAGTAAATTTTTACTAGGACTTTTAAAGCAGACATGCTAATTGCAGAAATCACAGATAAGAAAAAGGAAAAAAATTCACTTATAATACAAATGCCCAGATATATCAAATTGTATCACATTTTGTACAATTTACAGCTAACACAAGACCACAGTGTGTTTGTGTATATGTATAATCAAAATAAGTTTTATTCTTACTTGATATACCTAAATATTCTTTACCTGTCAGCACACATACATATGTATGCCACCTTCTATGGTCACATATTATTTCATCCTATGGACACAACCAAATTGATTTATAAAATCCATCCTATGTGTTTCTCCTAATACATTATTATTTTAAGAAGTGCTAAGAAAAACAAATTGTATGATCTCTGTTTCTTGAAGATATTTTAGTACAATGGAATTCATGTGTAAAGGGCATATATATTTTGTAAATGTGTAGTTACAGTTGCCTCCTTAGTGCAATAGGCAGCGTGTCAGTGTCATTAAGTTCACAGTTACCACCAAGTTGTGTATGTGAAAAGAAATCAGCAACAAACTATAAGCACCGGTATAACTATTTTCAATTTTTAATATTAGTATTTAATATCTTCATTCTTATTAACTCTGTGGCTAGATTAACAGTATCTCATTCCTCTTTTAACTTAAAATCCTTCTCTTAGCTAGGACACTATTTTTCCCTATGTGTGTAGGTCACTTGTAGATCTGCAAAAAATGTACTTTGCCCAATTTTAAATTACCAGTCAGTTTTTTTCTTCTTGGATTTGTCACCATTATCAAGTTCTAAATTTTTTCCTATATTTGGGTGTTTCTGGATTTTCTATCCTGTTCCGTTCATTTATCTGTCTCTGTAACTGTTAATAAATGATTAATTTGTGGAAATTAATAGCACATTTTGAAATCTAGAAGAACAAGCCTTCTTCACTCCATTACAAAACACAATAAGACAGAGATACCCTGTGTAACTCAAAAATGTGAAAACCTTAATACTTTTATTTGGCTTACGTAAAATTGATAAATATAGAAGGAACTCACATTTTCAGAAAAATGAGTCTTCCTGTTGAAGACTATGGTACCATATACCCACTTGAAAGTTTCCTTCTAAGTTCCCTGAGTAAAGGACACAGTCACATAGATGTACATTGACATAAAACGGATATTGAATTTCATGCAAAGATGTTTTGGCCCAGAATTTGATACATTATGTGAATTATTACTCTCATTATGTACCTTTCTATAACGTATATAACAATGTTTTAAAATGTGTACATTAAAAATAAAACACTGTATATACTTGTGTTAGTTAAATAGGTAAAATTGGCAATAAAGGGTTCTAGAAGGGGAATCATGAGTGGATGGGGAACCAGCTTAAGTTTGGCTTTTGTGCTGCTGCCCATGAAGACGGCCTTGGCGCTGGACGCCTAGAAGGTTCCCACATCCCAGGTGCTGTGGAGCCCCCAGGGAGGACAGCCCGGCGCCCTGGCTGATGGCAGTCCGGGCTCCCGCCAGTCTGGGAAGGGCGTTTCCCCCACACCCGCCTGGCACCCAGGCCCAGGATGGCCATCCCATTACCTGTTCTTTCTATCTCTGGCATCCAAGGCCTTTTTCTTCAGTGAAAGGATCCGCTCCAATTTCGCTAAGTCACCAGCGCTGGCAGCTTGGTGAATTTTGCTGAGATCTTTTTCCCGGATGTGGTACCATGGCTGTAGGAAGGCGCTGTCACCAGCCTCGCCTTCCAGGCCCACCCTGGTCTCGCCATGGTTGCTGGAGGGGCCGGAGGGCAGCCCAACCTTCTTTCTCCCGAAGCAAAAGATCTTCCTCATGGTGGCGGCTTCGGGCTTCACAGGAACCTCAGCTCACCCCCACCTCCCACCCCACCCCCTTGCTTATTCCCCACCTGGGGAGCCCAGTACAATCAAGACAACCCTATCTGACCACGACCTCCGAGGAAAATCTCGGTTTCTAACGACTGACAGGAATAAACTGCCAGGAAGAGCCAAGCAGCACCAAGCACAGCCAAGCACAGCCAAGCACAGCCGTTAAAGCAAGTGCGCATGCGCATCAGAATGTGATGTCACTGCGCATGCGCACAACTGCCAACGGACAAATCGTCCCCTCCACCAAGCTCCTCTGGACGCGTGGCCGGTTGGGGCTGCTCTGTCCCCACCATCTGCGTGTCATGCACCTGCGCAGGCTGGCTGGGCTCGCCCCGGGCAGCCTCAGTATCTCCCAGTGTGCCACCCACCGGACCTATGGCCCAGCAGCCTGACTGAATGCACAGCCTGTGCCTGCTCCTCCTCACCCAGAGTCCATAGGCAGGGGTCTCCAGTGCTGGGCCCTCGGCTGCCACTGGGGATCGAGGCTGAGCAGCCCTTGCCAGCCTCTGTGCAGCCACACCTGCCTGGCTGTCCAGCAGGCTTGGCCGCTTCTATGGCAGGTGGCCGGTCTCTCTGCTACTGGCACAGGGGGGGGGGGGCTTGGAGGTTGCTGAGCCGCTGCTGCCTGCTCCCTTCCAGGCTGAGCTTTGGGCAGCCAGTGAGCTTAGAGAAGTGTCTGGCCTAGCTGATGGCCGGAGGGACTCCCTGGACCCCTCCTTCAAAGCACGCCCTGTGGCTGGGGGTGTCGAAAAGGAGAGAGCAAAGGTGAAGAAAAGTACATTGAGGTGGAGATTAACAGGAACATAAAGCTGGAACACAGTGTTAACTCCTGTAAAACAGATCCTTAAGTTCAACCTTGTGGGGAAACTTTTGGGCCCACATGGCAAGTTTCTGAAGTGTTTACAAGAAGAAACTTTGACAAAAATGTCCACCCTTGGAAAAGGTTCCATGAAAGACGAGGTGAAGGAGGAAGATTTGAGGAAAAGTGGAGAACCAAAGTACTTCAAAGTACTTCCATCTCCATGTTCTGTCATTGAAGTGCCTACAGAAGCTTATGCCTGGATGACACGTTTTCAGAAAACTCAAAAAAGTTTCTCATCCGTGACTGTAATGATGAGGTGAGGCAAGTACAGCTCCAGGAATTAATACATTTGAATGACGGTTCAGAAAATGCAGATCTTCCAGTGGTTGGAGGGAAACCCGCCTTGGATACAAGAGATGTACCAACCCCAGCAATTACCAGAGGAAGGGGAGAAGTCGCGGCCCAGCTGGTGGAGTTCGTGTACCAAGAGGGACACCAACTCCTAGGAGAATCCTTTCCACTCCAAAGCCAGTGAGTTGCAAAAGAGGACTTCTCACTCCAAGATCAAGAGGAGTGTCCCCAGCTGGGTGGAGATCTCCACCACCACCCCCAATGTAAGAGAAATGAGGACAATATGACTAAGGTGATGGAGACGGCACCACTGATGATGAACAGAGCTGCGATTCCTATGCTAACAGCTACAGCACCCCAGCCCTAAGTTGTGCTGATTACTATGTTATGGGCTCAGACTCTGTGGGGAGACTTACGATTCTTATGGGCAAGAGGAGTGGGGTGACACGAGACACAAGGGACTTGTTTACCGGAACAGGGAAGGACGTGTTTACAGAGAACATCCATTGGCAGACACTGATTGCACTGTCTGCTACTGTGAAACAGCCAATCTCCACCAGTTCTGAAACTGGTGAAAATAATTTCTTTCCTCTGAACAATCCCTTTTTAAATGAATAAAAAATGCATAAAACCTGAATGGATGGAACTTCAAACTACTTTTGTGAAGCATCATCCTGTGCAGAAAAAAAAGATAAAATCTTGTTATTTCCAGTCTGTCTGAAAAAATAGGTTATAAAAAGAAAAACAACTTTGGTTAGCTAGTGGTAAAAAGATGACCTCCCCTCCCACTGATGCTGATGCTGGGTGGTGGCAGGAGGCACAGTCATGCTGCTGGGGGAACACACATGCATGGATGACAGCCAGGCAGGCATCTCCAGGCACACAGAACTCAGGGACTGCAGCACTTCTGTAGGGCTGGTTGTGGATACTCTCAGCATCAAAGAACATTCCTCAAACATGGGGCATGGCCTCAGGGGCGCTGGGCTTTTTGAGGAGATCACTTAGTCACTGTTCTAAGACTACAGTTACGCTTGAGAATAGAAGGAACCCACAAAAGTAACAGAAGACAAGTGGGCTGCCTTGGGGAGATGACTGGGGTTCTCCCTGGGGAGCCACTCAGGGAAAGCTTCCTGGAGGAGGTGATGGTGAGACACTGTGAAGTAGGATGATGAGGGGAGGACACTGCAGAGGGAGGGCAGTTCAGAGGTTAGAATACAGTAATAGGAGAACAGGCCGCTCCTCTCTCTGGGCTGGTGTGGAGGTCTGCAAGAGAAAGCAGCATCAGACGAGGCTGTCCCCACGGTATCCTGGGCTGCCTCCTGGAAGTGTGGATCTGGGATGGAGGGAGGCGGGAGCTGCAGCCTCCTTCCCAGGGGTCGACTCAGAAAAGACACATGCCCATCTGAACAGCACAATTCTTTAGGCCAGTGGTAGCCAAACTTTTGTTCTTGCTCCACCAAGAGTAAAAAATTACTATAAAAAAATATATGTTATACTGTATTTAAAATATATATTAAGATATAAATGAAAAAAACAATGAGAAGAAAAAATTGAGTGCAGGTGGTTTGGATACTTCCTTCTTGTGCCCCAGCAGGGGGGCCCCAGCACACCCACTCTGGGACTCGCCAGGAGGCCCTGTGCCTGGCCTGCCACTGGCCAGGGCAGTGGGGCGCTGGGAGAAGCCTCGGCCTCTCAGGGATGAGGGAGTTTGCCTGTCAAAATCGGAGATGAGTTCAGATGATTTCCATGAGGTAAACCATGGCTCTGATAGGGGACCCTATGTCAGCAGTAGCCCTGCTTCTGCCTCCTGTGCTCTGTGTGTGACCATGTCACCTGCCAGCCCCTCCACCTCTTCGCGGGTAAAGGCAGGGCCCGGGGGGGCCACTCAGTGTGTGTCAGGCTCACAGGGCACGGAGGAGCCATGGGAACGTTTGGGGCTGGAGGGCTGGAGGTGTCTGGGGGTGGCTCGGAGGGTGTGCTGGTCTCTGGAGTGAAAGGAGCTGCTTAGGAGGCTGTTCTGGCAACTCAGCCCTGAGGGAGGGAGGGAAGTCAGAATACCAACAGGGACTTGGTGTTCTTGGCCACAGGGGAGGAGGGAGGAAGAGAGCCTGTGTCCTGGGGCCTGTCAGGGCCCTGGCCTTGGCCCAAGGAAGTGACAGTTGGCCTGAGGGAGAGATGCCCAGACTGCTCTGTGGGGCCAGCTCCCCATCCATGCTGAGGCTTCTCAGCTGAGCCCAGACTTGTGGTGGGGGTCGGTGAATGAGAGGTTTTCAGATGCCCCTGGAGGGCTTGTGGATGTGCAGACTGCTGGGTCCCACCCCTGGAGTTTCTGACTCAGTGGGCCTGGAGTAGGGCTTGTGAATGTGCCTAACAAATGTCCAGGTGATGCTGCTACTGCTGGTGCAAAGACCACCCTGTGAGGACCACCGGGCTAGAGGAAGGCAGAGTGCGGAGCCATTTGTGTGCGTGAGAGCGAGAGGCTGCTGGAAAGTGCGGGCCAGGTGAGCTGGGGGCCCTGAGGATGCTGGACGCCAGCCAGGGCTGGACAGAGTTGGGGGCCTCGGCCAGGGCTGGTGACTGTCTCCATTTGGTGGAGTTAAGACAGCTCGGCATGTCCTGTGGACTTTTCTCCCTCCCAGCAGCAGGGTCTTCAAGGGGAGGGTAGAGCTGCCTCATTGGGTAGAGAGAAGAAGAGGCGAAGGGTGGGCCTCAGTGGTCCCTGCTTGGCCTCAGTGGCCCAGACCAGCCTTGGGGTCCTGCCTCTTGTTCCAATGTGGGATTGGGACTGACCAGAAACTGGAGATCTGGGTTCAAAGGGCAAACCTCTGGACGAATAGGGGTTGTCTGAAGTGGGGCCTGAAGTCAGAGAGGGGGTTGGGGGTGTGCTCCATCCACGAGTGCCTGTGAGCCACGGGCCAGCACAGAGGGGCTTTCTGCACCAAATAGATGGTAGGATGAAGTGGCCCCTCTAAAGAAGTTGCTGTTTTTTAAAAAGAAATCCACTCCACTGCCTCCAGAGCTGGTCTTGTGGGGAGGGGCTCTGAAGTTGCTGCCCCCAGGGCTGATGCCTGGGGAGGGGCGCCGTGCTCCTCTGCTGGCTTCCAGGCCACATGGGACATGGCCCTTCCTGCCAGCTGCAGCTTCAGGGATGGGCCAGGACATGGTCACCAGCTTCAGGGCCAGCTCTGCCTACACACACACACACACACACACACACACACACACACATGCACACACACACGCATGCACACACACACACGCATGCACACACACACACACACGCACACACACACACACACGCACACGCGCACACACACATACACACACGCACACACACGCACACACACACACACACACGCACACACAGAGCAGTGGGGGGAATTCAGTGAGTAATTCTTCCAAGACCTTCACGATGCTACTGTTGTGCTGAGGAGTCAAGGGAGGTCTTGTCGCTTGTGGAGGAGGTAATGCGTGGGGCTCAGAGGCCCAAACCAGAGCCAAAAGCCTCAGGAAAAGTGTCTAAGCCCAGAGGCCTCCCCAGACCTCACCCTCCTGCCTCCCCTCATCCCTGCCTGCCTGTCTCCAGGGCTACAGGACCTCACCTGGGGCTGGCAGTCCTCATGGCCGCTGCTGTCCTCTTTGTCTTCACTTTCCAGGCCCCTGTTGTCATAGGACACATGTCCTGCCTGGCAGATGCAAGAACCATCTGACTTCTGGAAGACCTTGTTCAGGCCCCAAGTACAGTTGGAGGCACCTGGGGACGGAGAAGTCCCGTAGCCTCACAGGCGCCTGGCACTGAGCCTGTTGGAAAGGCCCCCGGGTGCTATGATGCGCAGCCTGGGCTGAGAACTGCCGACGCCATCGAAAGCACCACACCCGGTACATGAGGCCTCGTTCTCATACATGGTCAGACAAAGCGGCATGGGCCAGTCCCAAAGCATGGGCACGGGCCGCTGTCTCCGGGTGACAGGAGAAGAGAGATCTGCTCACACCGAAGCCTGAAGGATGGACCGGATTTGATGGACAAAGCCAAGAGGACAGGAAGGTGAGCAAGGGAAAGTTCACGGTTTATCTGGAAGACATAAGGAGTCCAGGTGGATTTGTCTTCTGAGGGAGAAGAGACGATTGGGGCCAGGTGGTGGACTGGGGGTCCCTGTGACTCGGCCTGTTTGCCACTGTTGGGGTTGGTATCTGCTCAGGGAGACCAAATAACACTCATCTGAAATTCAACCCTGTCAGGTTGCTGCAGGTCACCACTCCCACACATGGTGTCCAGGGGACCCTCAGCAGGGCTTGTCGAACGAGTTGGTGGAAAGCTGGCATTTGTTTTACTGACGTGGTCATGTTTATCCCCCAAAGAAATTTAGGGATGATGAAAAAGAGAGAGGACTATTTCCACTGCAGAGAAGGGAGGGAGGCAGCAAAGCCATGACACGTGGAATATCCTTCCTCCCCAGACAGGTTCTGGATGGTCAAACCCTCTCTGATATTCTCAGCTCCCCGCTGGGACCCTGTGCAGTGCTGTGACCTATGTGATCCAGGAGGCCGACGTCTCTTCTCATGGCCCAACGCACTGAGCTTCAGACTCGGCTTCTGGAGCCCTGTGGTTCCACAGAGGTGCCCCAGGGTCTCACTGGGTGAACGAGTGACCAGATAGGAACATCCATGAGACCTCACCCTTCCTTCAGTCCAAGCCTCTCTGCTTTACATGTTTTATATTAATTCCTTAAGTAAGAACTCATTAGAAAAAATGTTTCATTGTTAAAGAACACTTCAAACAAAAGTCTGCAACCTTGGCCTGGCATTCGTGGCTGTAGAATTAAGTAGAGATCTAAATTAAAAGTATCATTTTAAAATATGTCACCCTACTATGTCAACCCACAAATATTTACTCATCCTCAAGACCCAGTTTGTAAAAGAAAATAAAATCTCAGGACCCTCTAAATTTATTACTCAAAGGGGTAAGTTAAGACCTGGGGAACTAGTTATGTAAAATGTTGGCAATTCTGCTTCTAAGATTATAGATTAACTATCTTCTTCATTTTTCTTATTCTCTAATGACTCAAAGAGACCAAACACCAGACCTACCCTTTCCAATCACTGATTTGTATTACTTCCTCTTTTATCACCCTCTACCTCAGACCAGATGGCTCCCAAAACCCCATGACTATTATATCTTCCTTGTGGAATGGTAAATATACCTTTCCTGAAAGAAAAAGACTGCTCAACTAATCGGGTCACTGTAACTTTGCATTAAGCTCTACATAGGAAGATGTTGAAACTCTGTTAAGTCTCCCTATCTTTTATCTGTGTAAACGATACCAAACTTCTAGAATTAGGAACACTGACTTTCATTCTTCAAAATCTATGCCTTCTGGGTGACTGGCCTTAAATTTTGTGTTTAAATAATCTCTCTTTAAACTAGATTCTTTTGATTATTTTAGGTTGACAAATTTAAACACACTTTTGCAGAAAGTTCTTCTGACCCTGCCACGCAGAAGCATTTTCTTCCCATTTTGAATGTCCAGGGTTTGGAGTCCTGTCTTGTGTACTTGACATTTCTCACACCTGTGGGCTCGTTTTTTTCTTTCTTCCTATTATGCCTATCTTAGTATCTTTTATAGTGCCTTTGTGCTACTGAGAATGAAGAGATGTGTGTTTTTTTTTCAGATAAGCTTTCAAATAAATTAAAAAACCCTCTACCCAATCCCCAAAGGGAAAGAGGGAGTTTACAAAAGTATATATACTTAAAAGATAAAAAATAAATCAGATTTTTTATACCTTTGGCAATGGCAGAATAGCTTATTTCAGACCAATTCTGCTGAGATGTGTAACTTACATAGACAATGTGGAAACATACATAGACAACATCTGTTTGAGGTAATGGAGAAGCCACAATGGCTCTGTCGTCACCCTCAACCTCCTAGGATTTCCGGGAGCTCTGAGTGCCCTGCGGTCAGCATCGCAGAATAGTGGGGCTGACATTTCATCTCCTGCACATCAACACTCTCACTTTACATGTGGGGAAGCTGAGGCCCAATAGAGGTGCAATGACCAAACCAAGCCACCCTGAAGCCCTGGTGGGAGGCCTGGCCTGGCCTGGGCGGGGGCTGGTGTGCCCCTTGCAGTTCGGGAGGCCTGAGGTGGGCTCCCCCCTGGCACCCCAAACACCCCCCAAACCAAACCTGTGCTGAGCACAGGGGCAGCTTGCGGCCTCCTTCGGGACTGAAGAAGGCAGGCCGAGCTCTACCTTGATACCGCTCAGCAAATCCCTATAGAGGCCCTGAGGGGCTGGGGACAGGCCACAGGCTTTGGGGACAGACAGAACTGGCCGAAATCCCAGCTCTGCCGCCCGTTGGCAGTGTGACCTGGGCAGTTAGCAACTTCTCTCAGCCTCAGATTTATCATGTGCAGATTGGAACACCCTACATACCTTAGACTTGTGGGCAGTAAATGAAAAAGATTGTGTGTGTGTGCGTGGGTGTGAGTGCATGCGTGTGTGCATGTGCATGTATGTGCATGTGCGTGTGCATGTGCCTGTGTGTCTTTCATCACATACAGTTGTCTGATAAAGCAAACTACTAGTCCTTATTTCCTGGCATCAGTCCCTGCCATCCAGGGACATGAGGGGAGACGACGACTCACAGAGGAATGTTAATACCCATCAGGGCCCCTGGAACCACTGAAGCGCACGTGATTCACGGGCCCACAAGAGAAGATGCAGAGTAGAAGGATCAGAACGGGAGCCTCCCTGAAAACCCGGGCAGGAGGAAGATCCTGCGCAGGGGGTCTCACATGGGCCAGGGACAGAGTGGAAGCCTGCGGACAGGAGAGAGAGAGCAGATCACAGAGACCCAGAAGGGGGGAGCTGGTGGGTGTGTGCCCCCTCCTGCCCCTTCCGCAGGGCACTGACCCTGCAGCGGTGAAGGCCGGGGCGTGCTTCTTACCTGGACCTGGCACTTACTGGTGGCCAGATGCGTTACCTCTCTGAGCCTTGTGTCCTCATCCTACAGCCTGTGTCAGTCTTACAGGTGCGCAGAGCTGACCCTCGGGGGCTGCAGGTGGAGCCTGTTCTTCCACTGCTCGGGCCATTGACTCACCTGCACTGACGGTGGCCAGCAGAGGGGCCAGGGCCACCCAGAGCCCCGGCTGCGGCATGCTGGAGCAGTGGGGAGGAACGCTGGCCAGAGGGTGTGTCGGACCCTTGGCTGGTCTAGGCTGGAGCATGTGACCCCCGCTGCTGTAACCTGACCCAGAATGCCCCCCACCAGCCACCGGGAAATGTGGGCCCCCCCACCGACAGTAACAGAGGAAGAGGGGCAGACGTGCCCTTTGCAGCTCTCCTGCCCTGTCCTTCCAGAAGAGCTCGCTGCAGCCAGCCTGCCAGGCTCCGGTCACCTGGGACTGTGCCAGCTGTCAGGTCCCACAAAGAACTCACTGTCTCTCTCCCTCAATCTCCTGGTCTGTCAACCAGAAGTGATGAGACCGTCCCGCCAAGACTGCGCATCCTCCGAGCAGGGCTGCACACGCACCCTGACCATCATTACCCATTCACCTTTCCACGCATGGAGCATTTATTGAGCACCCACTGTTTGTCCTGCAGGATAATGGGGCTGTGCAGAGGCAGAGAAGCTGAAGTCCAACTCATGTCCCTAAGGTTTTAACTTAAAGGCCCAACTGGCTCCCAGGAAACGACTATAAAAACCTGTGTCACGAGCCAACCAGCATTTATGTGGCCCCACTGTGGGCCAGGCCCTGTGCTTGGTGCGTTCCTACATGTGGTTGCATTTACTTGTCCCAGAAATGCTGCCGAGGGGTGTCGTCTCTGTCGACACGGTGAGAACACGAACTTGCGCGAGGTGTCCCTGTGAGCAGGGGTGGGGAGCCGGGCTGTGCGGGGAGGGCAGGGGGGATCCGCACACTTCCTGTGGAGACCACTGTGGCTCTGTGGTCACCGGCACCAGCTCCCCTGGGGGATCTTCTGGACACGGGCGCAGATGTCCCTTCATTTACCCAGAGCTGCCCCTGAGGCACAGGGACGCTAGTGGCCGGTGGGGGACCGGGGCTCTGAAGTTTTGTTTCACCTTCTGGGGGCGGCTGCTCTGTGCACAGTGTTGTCAGGGCGGGTGGGGACTTTCCCTCAGCAGCGACCCTGGTGTGTGGGATGAGGATGCGACTGCTGACTGTCAAAGCCACCAGAACTTAGAGCAGAAAGGAGCTGAGAGGACCCCAGGGCCCTCCACACCTGGGACAGCCATCCCCCGCCTCAGTCGCAGGACTCCACCGCATCCTGCAGCGACACTGTGCCTCCTTCCTGCTCCTCACCCATCAAGGGACCATCTCGGGTTTCCGCTCAAATGTCACCTCCCCCAAAACACCATGACGTTGTAATTCTCCAACTTGCCCTCAGTACGGTCAACATTCATCTTATTTGTTTGTTCACAGGTTGTGCGTCTCTCCCCACTGGTCTCCGAGCCCCCGAGGGCAGGAACCTGGTTGTTCTGTCCTCTGTGGCCCCAGCGCCCAGCACAGGGCCTGGCGCGCAGGGGCGGCCGGTAAGTTCTCAGGGAAGGGGCGAGATGCCCCGGCACCGTGTCTCTGTCAGCTGCACAGGTTGGGTTTTCAGGCTGATACAGACACCCAGGAAGCAAAGCCCATCAGGGCGGAGCAGCTCCAGTTGGCTTGAAGGGACGGGGAGGTGCGGGGACCTGCTGTCCAGAACGTGCCCCCCAGGAAGCCCCTGAGGTGCCCTGTACAGCCCCCCAGGCTGAAGGAACCCAGTTTAAGAAGCAATGATCTGGTACAACCTCCTTGTTTTCCAGTGGATGCACGTGCCCAGGGGCACACAGCCAGAGGCAAGCCCAGGGCGGAGCTGGGTTCCCTGACCTTGCTCTCACCAACCCAGGCAGATGCTGCTCACGCTCGTGTTCACTTGACCACCAAGTCCAGGGCCAGCTTTGGGCCGGCCATGCCAACACCTGCCCCAGTCTCCAGGTCCTCAGACGGAGATGGGAGGGGGCCCCAGCCCCAGCATCCCCCGAAATCTGTGGCAGACGGCAGCCTGGGTGGAGGACGGAGCTGCAGGGAAACACTGCCCTGCACTGGGCCTGCAATGGCCTTGCCTCTGCCCCGCCATCAGTGTGGCCCATCTGTGGCTCCGTGTCAAGTCCGGTTAACCATTCCGAAAAGAACCCAAGTGTATCCATTTCTTTCTACTTGGTGAAAAGAATTCCTGGGATTTTATGTAATTGTCTTTAAGTATAGACAAGAATTGGCAATTAGAACTCAGTCAGCAGAGGGGCAAGTGAGGCTGGGAGCCCAGTCAGCCTGGCCAGTGTGAGCACCTGGGGGCAGATCTGTGGGGCCACCCGAGGAGCGAGGCCTCCAGAGAACACAAAGACCCAGCCGGCTGCCTGTCAGAACCCCAAAGCCAGGGACGTCTTCAGACTCGTTTCTGGAACTCAGACCTGGCCTGGTGCTCAGAGCTCTCCGCCATCCCCATGGAGGGCAGCGGGGGCTGTGGGCAGCTGGCTGACTGCGTCTTCAACTTTCCTCTGGATCTCTCCTGCATGCTGGCGTTCATGGCGGCAGTAATGCAATCTGGCTCCCACGCCACACAGAGAGAGAACACTGGTGAGCTACGGCAGATGTCCTGGGGCCAATGGCTTTTTGTTAGGGTAACTCTCCTATAAGTCAAGAATCTCCGAACCCTGTCCACTTGGGAAGCAGCAGCTCAGTTCCCTTCTGAGCCCTTGATGAGTGGGCTGTGATTTCAGAGGTGGACAGCGAGGATCAGAGAAGGACCTCGCCTGCTTCAAGTCAAAAGGCCATGGCAGTGGTGGCGGTGATGATGCTGGCAGGTACCGATGGTGGTGACATGGTGGTTAGCATGGAGGGCTGAAGCGCACGGGAGCAGAGGGTAAGATGCCTGGGCAGGTGCCAGTCAAGAGGTTTCTCTGTCTACAGATTCATCGTATCAGGACTCGGGCGAGTCTTTTCCTCAGTCACTTCACCTTAAATGGGAAGCTGACCATCACATATGAATCACGTGTTCTTGTCCACCACTGGAACAAAAGCAGGCATTCCCTGACATTCGTGCCTCTGACCCCCAGAGATGACCATGAACAAGGAGAGAGGTAGCGTGAGAAAGGGGAGAGGGGAGCAAGAGAGAGAACGGAGAGGAATGGGTTAGAGGGGGAAGAGAGGGGAGAGGACAGAAATCTGACTTGTCCACAGGGGTTTCCACACATTCACTGTCACTTGCCTTGGAACGTCTTTGTCATCCCAGATGGTCAGTTCTAGGTGCCCCTCCTTCCTGGGGAGGGCCGGTTTCATGCATTTCTGCTAAAGGGTTGGGGAGGTGGCGGGGAAGCTGCAATAATGGAGGCTGCTGCCCTCTCCTGGTGTCTGCTCTGAGCAGTGAGGCCCTGCATGCCCAGGCGGCCCAGAGCAGCGAGGAGAGAGCCAGGGAGGGGGGCTCTGCAGAAGCCGGTGCCGCGCTCGGGGAGTGTGTAGTTGCAAAGCTCCTTCCTTCAAGGCAGACCCTGTGCCAACCCCAGGGGCCACCTTCAGAACCTGCTGCCCACACAGCGAGGCAGGAACAGAAGGTGCCTGGGGAGGGCTGGTCATCTGTGGGTGACGGCTGCCCTCTGCTGGTCACCGTGGTCAAGTGGCGGACACAGGGGGAACCTGACAGAGGCTGCAAGCATGAGCAGGATTTACAGGGCAGGTGGCTGGGGGCCCAGGGACTGCCCTTTAGCTTGTGGTCTGTCTGGCACCTTCGAGGATTCTTTTAGTGGTGCTTTCATCCTCCCATGTGATATTTCAGCACATGGTCCTCCCCGTTATTATGGGGCAGGGGCTGCTTCTTCCCCCCTGACTACCCCTGCGACGCCCGCCCTCTCTCAGGGCCCAGTGGCTCGCCTCCCCCCCCAACTCTGACAGAGCCCTGTCGTCCCCTCCCCCCACATGCATCCTCCACGGCACTGGCTGCAGATGGTGGCTTCCTGTAATCAGTGCTCTTTTAGATTAAGAATTGCTGGGTTATTTTTTCTGCATGAATGTTTCATAACAGAAAGCCCAAAGTGAAGGGTGCCCCACCCTTCCCTCTAACAGGCCAGACGCAGGGGCTAACGCCTATGATCCCAGCACTTCCAGAGCCTCAGGCAGGAGGATCACTAGAACAGGAGTTCCAGGCTGCAGTGAGCTACGATCGCACCGCTGTACTCCAGCCTGGGCCACAGAGGGAGACCCTGTCTCTAAAAACAAACAAACACCGTTATTTCTTATAGCTGAGTAATACTTCATGGTATACATATACCACGTTTTACTAATTCACTCATGAATTGATGGACATTTGGGTTGTTTCCACATCTTTGCAATTGTGAATTGTGCTGCTATAAACATTCGGGTACAGGTGTCTTTTTTATAGAATGACTTTTGTTCTTCTGGGTATATGCCCAGTAATGGGATTGCTGGATCAAATGGTAGGTCTACTTGAATCTGTTTAAGGTATCTCCATAATGCTTTCCACAGGTGTTGCACTAGTTTGCAGTCCCACCAGCAGTGTATGAGTGTTCCTGTCTCTCTGCATCCACGCCAACATGTGTTGTTTTGGGACTTTTTGATAAAGGCCATTCTCACTGGAGTTAAGTGATATCTCACTGTGGTTTTGATTTGCATTTCCCTGATGATTAGAGATGTTGAGCATTTTTTCATGTATCTGTTAGCCATTTTTATATCTTCTTTTGAAAATAGAATCCCTTTTGTTCTCCTGGAGAGAGTTGGAACTCGTTCTATTAAGTGAAGTATCTCAAGAATGGAAAAATAAGTGCCACATGTACTCACCAGCAAATTGGTTTCCCTGATCATCACCTAAGTGCACATTTCAGAATAACAACACTTGGGTTTCGGACTGAGGAGGGGGGTGGGCGGAGGGGATGGGAGTATACCTACATGATGAGTGCATTGTGCACTGTCTGGGGAATGGACCCGCTTGAAGCTCTGACTCGGGGGGATGGGCAAGACATGGGCAATATATATAACCTGAACTTTTGTACCCCCATGATAAGCTGAAATAAAAAAAATAAAAAATAAAAACAAACAAACAAACAAACAATCTGACCCCTCTAGGTTGGATCCCTGGGTTGGCATTTGAGATCCACCTCCTATGCCCCTGACTTCCCAGGACTCCCTGAGAACAGCACTCGGTACCTCCCCAAGGCTGAGTCCTGACAATCTGCTCATCCTCACTTCTCCGGCTCAGTAGATGTCCTGCCACTTGCTCAGGCCTAGGCTGAAATTTTGAAGTTTTGCTCTTTCCTCCCTCTGGGCCTCACCCCAGCCCTCAGTGGGCCCTGCCCCACCACCACTCCCACCGTCCTGAGCCCACCCTCGTGCCCCCCTGCCCCCTCAGCACAGTGGCCCAGACCCCATCCTCCTGCCGGATTTCCGCTGTTCGAGCCCCACTCGTCCCCTGACCCCACGATCACAGCAGGGCTGGGCTCACACTGCCCGGCCATCGCTCCCGCTACCCCCAGGGGAGTCCTTCTGGCTGCTGTTCACGGGCCCAGTGTTTCCGGCAATGTCTGTGTTAGAGCCGGTTCCCCTCGGCCCCGGGAACAGAAAGACAGAGTCACTGAGGCTGCAAAGGCAAAGGAGTTTTATTTTATTGACTAGCTCGAGCTAGGGTCCAAGTCCCAGAGCACCAACGCAGTGGTCTCTTTACAAACCAGGACCCCGCCCTGGGGTAAAAACAAAGCTTTTATACTTTTTTTTCTTGCTGGAGTCTGTTGCTAGTTATTTCTGATAAGAGACTCTTTCCCAAGAGATTCCCTCCCAGGAGATTCTCTCCCCAAGGACACTCGCCCTGCACAGCCGGCCTCCCTATCAGGAAGCCACCTGCGGAGCGGTTTTTTCTTTCTTTAACTGCATTTGAGCATGGTTTTAGCTCTTTATCATAATCAAGCAATAAGCAAGCAAGCTTTGTGTACAGAAGCGGAATTTGGCTGTTAGCTAAGAGCAAAAAACAAGTCACCATCAAACAAACTAAAATGTTGTTTTAGTCCTACTCTACACTTTGTCTCTTTATGAACTGGATCCTGCCTTCTGGTGCATTTGTCCCAGTCCCACAACAGTACTTGTGGGACAAGAAGCCAAGTATCATCCCTCCTATTATTCTACCTATCGTCAGTTAATTTGCAGGCCTCCCACCACTGAACAAAGTTAGAAGAGGAAAGTTTTTCCTCCAAAATTGCATAACAAAATTGGGGCACATCCATGCACTGGCACACTATTTAGCCATACCAAGGAATGAACCGTCATGGATGAACCTTACTTGCATATGGCTCAGTGGAAGAACAGTCTGAGGATACACTGTATGGCCCCATTTAGTGAGACTCTGGAAAAGGCAAAACTGCACAGGTGGCAAACCGGTGGCTGTATGGGTGAGGGTTTAAAGTATTCCATATGATATTTTAATGGAATACACCTGCCACTGTGCACTTGTCAAAATACACAGAATTGTACAGTCCAAAGAATAGATCAATCTATTCAAATTAAATTATTTAGGATGTGGAGTATTCCAGCACTGAATGCATAATGTGACAAAGAATTGAACTGTGTTACAAATTACTATGGTTTGGATGTGGTTTATTGCTACCAAAACTCATGTTGAAATGTGATCCCCAGGGTGGCAGTTTGGAGAGGTGGGGCCTAGTGGGAGGTCTTTAGGTCATGGGGGTGGATCCCTCATTAATAGGTTAATGCTCTCCCACGTGAGTTCTTGCTCGTGTAGGAATGGACGAGTTCCCCCAAGAGGAGGTCGTTAAAGAGTCTGGCTGCCTTAGTTTCTCTCTCTGAATTCTCTCTTGTCATGTGGTCTCTGCACACACTTCTCCTTCCACTTTCCACCATGAGTTGAAGCAGCCTGAGGCCCTCACCACATGCAGATGCCCAATCTTGGATATTCCAGCCACCAGAATCATGAGACAAATAAGCCTCTTTTCTTTATAAATTACCCAGCCTCAGCTATTCTGTTACAGCAACACAAAATGGACCAAAAAACACACTATAGGTGTCAGGCAAATTGGAGCTGACTTAAGTAACTTTGGAAATGAGTGGAATCTCTAGGCTAGAGCCAAATGAACTGTATTTCAACATTAGATTCTATTTTATAAAGTTATTTCCAATGGGGTAATAGTTAACAATCCTAAAACCATTATATCTGTATCTGAAATGGAACAATGACTCACATACGTGGAAAATAGTGAGAGCCAGGTTTCTCACTGTTGAAGTGCAAGGTTACAGATCAGCAAGGGGAGAAGGCTAGAGTGTGATCCATGTAATAATAGATCAGAGGTGGAGATGTAAGTATAAATTCATGTTTAGCTTAATATAAGCACAAACAGTTCCAAATAGAAATATTTATAAATAGGGGTGTGTGGGGTGGGTAAAATACACACATATACTTCCTTGCACTATCAGCTGTGAGGGCCAAGATGCAATGAGAACATTGAGCTGCCAGATGTGAATTTTTAATACCATTTTCTAATAAAAGGAACCAAACAAATTCTATTTAAAATGGTTAAAGCCTAGAAAAAAACAGATGGGTAACTTTCTCCAATTAATTTTATGGTATAATATCAAAGCTTGATATGGTTAATATATTTCATGTAACACAGGGTGACAATGTTTATAAAACAGGCATTGTTTATGTACCATTACAAATATACTTCTGGCTGCTAAGCCAATATCAAAGGCCAGTGGAATGACACTTCCTTCTAGGGCTCATTTTGCTTCCTGTTGTCTTCCCTCTCCCATGGAAATGCCACCAGATAACAACAGTAGCAGCTCGCTTAGGCTCTAGCCTTCCCTTGGGGTAGGACAGGAAGTGACTCACTCCTGAGTTTCCATGCTGTCCTCTTCTTCTCCTCGAGGTGGTTCTTCTGTATTCTCCTCTTCCTCTCCTTCCGTCTTCTCTGGTGGCTTCTCACAGGCTTTTTCTAAAGGTGTCACTATAACTCCATCCCAGGTAGGTATTTCAGATGCAAGATAGCTGGCATCACCTTCCTGGCCAAAGATCTTCCTAAAGCCACCACATGAAAGGATTCGGGCCAGAGTCTGAGCTGCGTAGCAGACCATGTCCTCCTGTTCTGGGGTCATGACTGTGTGTATCCTGCACTTGCCACTCTCACAGGAAGGGTCAGTGATGCCCATTGAACCTGGCATGAACAGTCCTGAATCTGCAAGCCACGCCTGTGTGCCGCGTTTAGGGCCAAAGGCCATCTGGTGGGGCTATCCATCACAGGGTAGTAACCCCATAGGTCAAGGATCCAGGGTGTGAGGGGTTCAAATCCAGGAAAACAAATCCTCGAGTCTTTCAGCAGTCTGATAAGAACTTTAACTGTGGATGGAGAATTTTCCTCAAACCAGTGGGCATGTCAGATGGCTGCTAAGGCACTCTGTAACACTTTGATATCCAAATGGAGTTGTGGGTCCAGTTTTTGGAGATCGGGTGGCAGGGAGCCTCATACTGCAACAGAAGTGGGGCAGAAGGTGATGAGAAACTGTCTCATGAGACAGACAGGGTGTGAGAGGTGGGCTTGGAGCACCCTGGTGTTCTGTGAGGAGCACAGACATGCCACCGAGACTCAGCAGCCATGGCACACACCTTTGCATGGCTATGTGGACATGCCTGCACCGAGGCTCCGTGGCACAGCTGCTTCTCTGCACGCCAGACCCACGAGAAGCCATGGAGAAACAAGGAGAGGCATTTGCAACACTCAAAGACAGACCCACACAAAAGCCACACAGTGAAGCCTTCAGACACACACACACACACAGGTACCCACCCCTTCATACCACAGGCTCAGCTATGCTTGCCCAGACACACTCAGAGACGGTACACACCAGCCACCATGCACCAGCCTGAGGTGTCACCAGCCAGCTTGGAGGACTTGGAAGGCCAAGTGGAAGCAGACAAGGTAGACAGTGGCTGCAGAGTGAGGCAGGCTCACAGTAGACACCTCCCAACTCGGAGTGCCAGGTGGCCCCACCATGCCCACACACACAGAAGACATGCACCCCCACTGCACATCTGCACACGAGATGCACATTCCTATACACACTTCCCAGGGCAATGGTGCCCACACCACTCATCTCTGGGACTCCTCTTTCCAGACTAGGCCCTTCCCAGTGACCCAGAGGTGGCCAAGGAGTCCCCAAGCCTGAGTGACCCATTACCCATGTCAATGAGAAAGAAAAGAAACCTTTTACCTAAGCAATGGGAGCCCCCTTTAACTATCAGGCCCAGAAAGGTATTGGAATGCAACAGTAGTGACATCGCCCTCTCCTTGAGCTAAATAATTACCTCTTGAAGCCACAGGCTACACGAGTTCTAGACTGACACCAAGTAGCCATGAAACACCATACGCTGGATACCATAACTCATACCCTATAGCTCCACAATGCATATCCAATCACTAACCAATGCTACCTCTGCAAACCAGTGAGAATTCCTGTCAAACAACTTTGTATCAGCCAATCCCTGGTCCCCCTTTGCCCTGAAAATCCTGCTTGTGTCAAAGGCCGGATGGAGAACTCCTCAAAGCAACTTGGAAGTGTGTCCCAAGCAGCTGTTCTCATCCTTGGCCCAAATAAACTCTCTACACTAATTTTGCCTCAGTTTCTTTCTCTAAGTCGACATTCAGGTAAGGAAAGGGTGTTGCTGGGGTTGGGGAGCTGATTCAGGTCAGACAAGGGTAGGCGAAAGGGATTTCCTGTTGCACAGGTGGCCACAGCACAGATCCTTATGGCACAGGGCTTCCCTTTGCAGACAGGTCTTCACGTGGGCGCACTTCAAGAACAGAGGGGCTGAGAGCAGAGGTGCAGGTGAAAGGTGTGCGCAGACTGACAACCTCCCAGCTGGCTCCGGCAGCCACTTGCTGCAGGCTCAGCTCCCACAACCTCCAGAGTCCTACCTCAGGCTGCCACTCCCCAGGGGGCTTGGAGGGCAGGGTGACAGGCTGTGGGTCAGGTTCTGGATTGTGGCGCACACTCCATGGCAATGACCTGAGAGCTTGTTGTCATTATTCATTTCTGGTTTTTGGCCAGAAGGGATCACCAGGATGTTGGGGGGCGGGGGGAGCCTACTTCCTGGGTGAAGAAATAGATCCTGGAAAAAACTGGAGACCACGGAGAACTTCAGGGTGACCCCAGATGGCTTGAGAACCCACCCACCTTCCTTTGTCAACCCCTTCTACTCGAAGCCCGGTCATCTAACACAGTCCCGGCAAACACTCAGCCTAGCAACTAAAGAATGTCTTGTGAAACGCAAATCATCCGGTCTGTGCCCCCAAACCCTTCAGAGCTTCCTACTGCTCTTAGGACAAGCCCCTCGCGTGGCCCTGGCCCGACTCTCAGCAGAGCTTTGCGCCTGCTGTTCTTTCCACCAGAATCCCGCCTGTTAACTGCTGTTCGTAGCTGGGTCGACACCAGCCAGCTACGGTCCCTCAGGGTGGGACCCTCAGCGCCCAGCACAGTAGCTGGCACGGGCACCCAGCCGGTGGGGGGACCTGGGGCACAGGGAACTGGGAGCATGCAGTCCGGGTTCGGGGTCCGGGCTGTGGGGTGGCCACTGGGTGATCATGGCAGCCTCAGACGGGGACTCAGTGTCCGTCTATCCTGGCCAAGCAGCTCCAGATGTCGTCCTTTGCCAGCTTCAGCCTCCAGCAAGGGGGGCGGGCGCAGACAGCCCCCAGCGCCCGCCAGCGCTTGGCTTTAGACGGTGCGCCGCCGGCGGCGCGAGCACGGGGGCCGAAGAGCCCCGGTCCCAGGCGCTCCGGCGAGGGGCGGGGCCTCTGGCCGCGCAGACTCCGGGCGGGCGGGCGGGCTTCGAAATCCCGCGATGCCGAGGCGGTGGAGTCTCGCCTTCAAGTTGCGCGGACGGGGAAGCAGGGTAAGGGGTGGGGCAACGCGAGACTCTCCTGGGGCCCTCCGCAGAGGGATGGGGCGGCCCCGCTCTGAAGGACGCAGGGAGCGGGACGCTCGGCGGCGAGAGCGGACCGACGCCCGGACGCGCAGCATTCGGGACTGACGTAAAAAGGAACGGGGTTGAGCCGCACTGGGGACTGTCGTCAAAGGGGCGGGGCGCGCCGCGCCGCGCTCGTGACCGACGTAAGGGGGCGGGGCGCGCCGCGCTCGCGACCGACGTAAGGGGGCGAGGCGCACGTCGCTGCCGGAGGCCGGCGGGCTCCATGGAGCGCTACGCCGGCGCCTTGGAGGAGGCGGCTGACGGGGCCCGGCAGCAGGAGCGGCACTACCAGCTGCTTTCGGCGCTGCAGAGCCTGGTCAAGGAGCTGCCCAGGTACGCGGGCGGGGCGGGCGGGCGGGCGGCTCCGGGGCCCGCCCGCGCTCACCGTGCCGCCCGGCCCTCAGCTCCTTCCAGCAGCGCCTGTCCTACACCACGCTCAGCGACCTGGCTCTGGCGCTCCTCGACGGCACGGTGTTCGAGATCGTGCAGGGGCTGCTGGAGATCCAGCACCTCACCGAGAAGAGCCTGTACAACCAGCGCCTGCGCCTGCAGAACGAGCACCGAGGTGCGCGGGGGCGGCGGGGCGGCGCGCCCGGGGAGCTCCCGGTCTCTGCGCAGGCCGGGCCCTCCCATGAGACCAGACCGAGGGCGCAGAGCCTTCGGTAGCGCTTTTGCGGCGACCGGTGGGCCGAGCCAGTTTTGTCTGTTGAACAGTCCCGTTCTTGGCACGATATCCAAGGAATTCCCTGCTCAGGCTTCCCTGTGCCCCCATCCCCTTCCAGGTGGGACGCGTCGCCCAAGGCCTCGGTGCTTGGTCCACCCACAGGCAGACCCTGCGGCGGCCTTGGCTGCAGTGCCCTGTAGTGGATGAAGGTCTGTTGACAGCTCTGCCACTGGCACCACCCTTTAGGATTAGATCCCTCTCAGGGCACCGCACCAGCTGCACGTCTCATTCTTGAGTACTGTTCCCTGTGGCGCCTCCTGGGCCTGAAGACCTTCCCACTTGAGCCATAAGCTTGGCCCTTCCCAGGCATTACCACTCGGAGGGAGCCCCCTTCCTGCAGATTATATGGGGCAGCTCCACCTGCACCATCAGATTTCCACCTTTGCTATTTTATTTTTCCCCAATTTATTTTACAAGTTGAAACATTCAGAAAAGTAGAAGGAATGTGTAATGAATTCCCTTGTACTCGCCACCAAGATTCAACAATTAACATTTTGCCAAAATTCTTTATATCCCTACGTATACATAACACCATAGCACTTCACCATAAGTCTTCATCATTCCTCGAGACCAGGATTTTCAACCCCACACTCCCCACACTTGACATCTGTAGCTAGGTAAGTCTTTATGGTGAGATACTGTCCTGCTTTGCAGGATGGCAGTGGCACCCTCCCCTAGCCATGACAGGCAAAACTGCCTCCATAAACCCGGGGGGGAGGGGGGGTCACCCTTAGCCTTGGTTTGAGAGCAAGCGTTCTAGAACAAGAACACTCCTGCACAACCTCACAGGCTAGCCTCATGAGAAATCAACCATTCCAGTGTGTCTCCTGACCTTTAGTGCATGGTCACTTTACTTGTCTTAGTTATCACTTTGTAAGTAAGGGTCCAGTCTAGGTTCATGCATTGCAGTTAGTCACTTTAGTCTCTCTGCTTCTGGAACAGTCCCCAGCATTTACTGTGGTATTGACTTTTTTAAGAATCCAGGCCATTCTTCCTGTAGAATGTCCCCGATCTGGACCTCTCTGGACCTGCTTCCTGGTCCTCATTTAATCTGGTTCTCCACTCCTATTTTCCTGTAAACAGGACAGCAGATAGGAACCTGATTAGATGCTGGTTGAATGTTGAAAAAATTCCTCCTCGTGATGCCAGGCCCCTTACCCCGAGGGCAGGCAACATCCAGGATTAGTGTATTTCTCTCAGGGGTGGATGTTGGATTTTGCCAGATCCTTTTTCTGCGTCTGTTGAGATGATCACGTGGTAAATCATAATTTCTGTGACTGTTGAATTACAATGACTTGACTTCCATCCTGCTTGGTCATGATGTATTTTTGTTTTTATATATGTTGGATTTGATTTGCTAAGATCTTGTTAAGAATTTCTTTCTCTATGTTCATGACACATGTTGCTCTAGTTTTCTTGTAGTATCTTGGTCTGGTTTGGGTATCAGGGCACTGCCGGCCTCACAGGACAATCAGGAAGTGTTCTCTCCTCTTCAGTTTTCTAGAAGAGTCTGTGTAGAATTGCTGTTACTTCTTCCCTTAACGTTTTGGCGATTGTCTTTTTCTACATTTTTGTTAAGATGTGAGATGGTTACAGCTCACAAATCTGGCTCATTATTCTTTCTAATGCTCAAACTATGCCGTGTTTGGCCACTGGGGGGACTTCAGGCTCATCTTTTCTTGCTTTTTCCTTGCCTCAGTTCTGGAATTGGCAATTTCCCCAGGGAGCCCTGGTTCCCTTTAGCAGGGGAGTTTTTGGTAACTCTGGACCCTGTACTACTTGTCCTTCAGGAGGCCCACCGGCCTCAGGTTCCAGTGCCACCGGCAGCAGGCGAGCCTGTGTTGACTTTGCTTCTCCTGCTGATTTAGCAGGTGATTGGCTGCCACTGCCTTCTCTGCACTCCTTGGTTATTACTGAGGCCAGCCCCTTGTGCCCAGGGCAGCTGGCATGGGGCCTTTCTGGCCCTCTGCTTGCCTACCCAGTGGAACCTGGCAGTGGACTTGGGACCGTGTGACGAATGGAGTGAAGGAGATGAATTTCCCTGCATTTGTTTCTTTGCTTCCTGCCTTCCCCTTCTGTAGACTGTAACCAGATAACTTTCTTGTCCCCCTATTATGGAGATATCTCAAGGGTGGCTCTTGGGTTCAAACACATTTAATATGATAAATGCCATTATCGAGATGTGTACAGAATGCCAAGAAACGGATTAGGCAAGGCTGTGGGCAGAGCGGGGGCCAGGCTGCCTGCAGCGGAGCCCCAGGGGCCCTCCTGACAAGGGCTGCAGGCTGAGGTCTCTTCCTGGGAACACAGTGTTGGGTTTTGTGTTCTTTTTTTTATGGCCAGGGACCCGTCCTGCCTGGGGAGATCGGGCCATTGGACGCCACTGGTCGAGGGTGTTGGCTGTGTGTGGTGTTGCATATTCTGCTTTGTGATAGTGGTTTCTTTTCATCCGTGATACCATCTTCCTATGTCCATTCCTATCAGACTGGACAGTTTGCACATGTGTGTGTTTATGGCACAGTTTAGCAGGGACCACGGGGAGTTGCCCAGTGGCTGAGGGTGAGCCTCTCTCAGAGCCACACGCTCCCGTGCACTGAGCCTCTGTGGGCTCGTACCCCAGGCCTATCCCAGTCTTGAGCTTCCCAGTCTGTGCCCACCCATCTCCCTCCGGCTGCTGTGGGGGGCTGGGAGCTGCAGATGTGGGGTTGGCTGCCACCCTGAAGGGCAGCCACAACCCTGCTGGGCAGAGGCTCGTGCCTGGCACAGTGACCGTCTCCTCCTGCTGCTTCCCCAGGCCTTCGTCTCAGGTGGTGTCAGACACTCCAGTAGCTGTCCTTCAGTGATGGGGCAGGGCACACCCTGGACTGCTGGCCTATGGCCATGTGGGCCCAGAAGCCTCTTCTGGCTGGTCCTGTGAGCCTGGCTGCAGCCTGACCCAGCCTGTCCCACCCTGACAGCCTTCGGGCCCCACCCTCTTTAATTCCCTGCACCTTCTAGAGGGCCCTGCCCTGGGTGTGAGCAGGCCTGCAGGTCTGAGGGGCCCAGGCGAGGGCAGGTGCTGCACCCAGCCCAGCCCCCACCCCTGGGGCAGGGCCTCCCTCCACCCCTCAGGCCTGGCTGTTCTGTTGTGGGCCGGAGGAGCGAGCACGAGGGAGGGGTGTGCCAGGGGGCCGCTCCCCCTCTGCTCAAGGCTGACGGGCCCTCATCTCCTCGCAGTGCTCAGACAGGCGCTGCGGCAGAGCCACCAGGATGCCCAGCAGGCCTGCCGGCCCCACAACTTGCCGGTGCTCCAGGCGGCCCAGCAGCGGGAGCTGGAGGTAGGAGGCTCGTGGGGGGCCAGGCTGGCACCACCTCATGGGCAACACCTGGTCAGAGGGACTCAGTGGCTGCTCTGGGCCTGTGTGGGCCGCTGAACCCCAGTGAGTCCCAGCACAGGGCTCTGCCTGGGGGGCTGGGTGTCCTGGGGCTGGGTGGGGAACGAAGGCCCTCTCTGAGTCCCCTGCTCACTGGGACAGCAGCTCCTCGTGGGCTGGGGCCCACGTGGAGCAGGTGCTGACGGGGGGTCGTTGTGCCCTGTGGCCTCAGGGGTGCAAGGGCAATAGTGGGGTGACAGGGCCAGCCTGGAAGGGGCCCGTCTTTCTCCTGGGGAGCTTAGGAACAACCAACAAGCCTTGGGGGGATGCCTGAGGAGATGCGTGAGGTGCCAGCGTGTGGGGCGGAACCCCTGGAGCCCCTTTCTAGGCTTGGTGGAGGAACAGGGAGAGGCCCATGTGGGCATGGTGAGGACAAGTCAGTGCCCTCAGAGCTGCTGCCGCTGGGGATGGCGGGCAGTAGCATGTGTTTGGGACACTGGTGGGCGGGGGGCTGAGCCCGAGCCGCCCTCACTGCCCCCACTGCGGCAGGCTGTGGAGCACCGGATTCGAGAGGAACAGCGGGCAATGGACAGAAAGATCGTCCTGGAGTTAGACCGAAAGGTGGCTGACCAGCAGAGCACACTCGAGAAGGCAGGGGTAGCCGGCTTCTACGTGACCACCAACCCACAGGTCAGTGTCTGGGCCTGCCCTGCCCCCAGCCCAAGTGTCACTGGTCCCCGAAGGCCCAGTCCCACCTGAGTTTTACTGCTGGTCCCCGGGGACCCGGGCCCAGGAAATCGGGGCGGGATGGAAATGAGGCTCCTGGAAGGGTTTCTGCTCCCACGGAAGCCAGGCTACTGCCCACAGGAGGGTAAGCCAGCTGGCCGGCCAGGGCACACTGCCCGACATCCCCGCTGCACCCTCTAGGGCCCTCTCCCGTGCGCCACTCCCAGTGTGCCAGCCAGGGCAACAGCCAGCCCTGCTGGGGGCAGAGGCCTGGGTCCCACCCCTTTCTGGCAGGCTGTGGCCAGGCTGCACCAGGGCGTTGGCCCTGGAGCCTCACTGCCTGGCACCCCTGGGCCCTGGTATCTGCCTCTGGGCAGAGGCAGGAGCCGGCTGCCACGCTGGCCCTCACGGGACCCTCTGCACGCCAGGAGCTGATGCTGCAGATGAACCTGCTGGAGCTCATCCGGAAGCTGCAGCAGAGGGGCTGCCAGGCGGGGAGGGCAGCCCTGTGACGGGGGCCCTGCAGCCGCCTGCTACCCAGCATGGGTCAGAACTTGCCACCCTGATGTCTGCCCACTGCCCTCCCAGCTGCCTGCAGGGGCCACCCTTCTGAGGAGAGGTTGGTGGACCCTGGCCATGCCTGTTACCCACTGATATCTGGGCTCTTCTGTCCAAACGCTAGAATAGTCTCAGAAACGGGAGGCGGGCCCCGCCTGCCCGCTGTCTGCCCCAGGGCTGGGCAGGTAGTGGGGCTGAGGGGTTCTAGCACCTCCTCCCTCCAGGGGGCATATCCTGACCCCACCAGGCCTCAGCCCAAGTGCTTGTTCTGGGCTCAGACCCTCCCTTGGCAGTGATAGTCCCTACATGGAAGAGGCTCTAAGGCCCAAGCTCTGTGTGACTCAGAGAAATAAAGGTGCCTCGTGGCCTGCATGACACCTCTGTGTTTGCACTGCCACCGGGGCCCAGGTGGGGCCCTCACCCGATGCCTTCATGCTGCAGCAGAGGCCTCTGCCCGGGGCTGCCCTCCCGGGCTGTGTGCCCAGTTCACCACCCTCGCCCCTGCACGGAGACTGGGAGCCTCCTGGCCTGCCCTGTCCCAGCCCTGGTCCCAGAGCACAAGGACCCCGTCCACCCTGCTCCACAGGGCTGGGGCTGGACAGCATGGAGGGGACAGCGGTGGACACCTGCCTCAGGCCTGGTCCAGGGCCTGTCAGAGTGGCAGCAGCCCCAAGTGGGTCGCTGGGGTGAAGGGCCCAGTGTGGCAGGAAGGGTCTGAGGGGGAGGCCCGCTGGAGGTGTGCTGGCTCTGCCCTGGAGCTCAGCCTCACGTCCGCAGGCATCCTGTCCATGCTGGCCTGAGCCCAAAGGCCCTGCCGGGTCCTGCGTTGTGGGGTTGGGCGTATCTAGCACTCCGGGTGGCCAGGCCTGCACTCTGGCCTCTGGGGACAGATAGTGCCAGAGCCTCAGGGGAGACTTCTCGGGCCCCATCCGAGGCACTCCCTCCTTACTGCCCAGAGCTGACCCAGTGCGAGGGCGCTGCGGTAGAGTCGGGGCCCTCAGCTGCAGGGACAGTGGTTTATTGACCAGGTGTGCCTCCCCTGCCTAGCCGCTGGCCACCCAGGAGGCTCGGGGTGTGGGCTGGCCCCTGGCAGAAGGCCGTCCTCCGAGTCCAAGGGCACGGGTTGCACAGGTGGGGAGGTGGGGAAGTCCCAGCGGTTCACAGCGGCTCGGACGGGTATCGGACTCAGCCCATGCTGAGTGCCCACACCCTGGGCGGGGCCCCACCTCCCACAGGTCTCGAAGTCTTGGGTGTAAATAGGTGAATCTGCAAGGTTGGGACTGGGCTGCAGCTATGGTGACAAACTAGGTGCCACCCAGGCCCCACCCCCACGTCCCTGCTGGGCATGAGGGCCTTGGGAGGCCACAGCCCGGGTGCACGGAGGCCAAGGGTAGTGGCGCAGCAGTGGGCACTAGGCTGGGCGGTGGAAGAGGCTGCCGGTGCGCAGCCGCCGCTTGAGCTCCTGCCACAGCAGCTGCCGCTCCCGCCGGGCGCCCGTCATCAGACTGCTGTTCTCCATGGCGCGGCGGGACAGGTAGGGCAGCACCTCCATCACGGGGCCGTAGGGCACGTACTTGTAAACAGGGAAGCCCGCCTGGCCTGTGCGGCAGAGCAGCCGTGAGTCCTGGCCGCCCCCCCAATCCCCCCACCGCCGCAGGGAGCGCCCGGCTCACCCAGCGGGAAGCTGATCTGGTCGCACATGCCCAGCAGCTGTCCAAAGTACACCTGGCCGTCGGCGGGGTGCAGGCCCAGCTCCTCCATCCTGTGAGAAGGGGAAGCTGGGCAGCTAGGGTTGGCCCCAGGAAACTATCCTCTGGTACAGGGGTACAGGGACCCTGTCTTAGCGCCAAGCCCCTCCTGCCACTCCCCAGGCCCCCATCTGCACACTCCAGCCTTCATCCCCTGTGGGGTAGGGCCGGGGTTGGGCTCTGCCCTGCCCCAGCCAGGCCTCTTCCCAGCAGGGCTCCACCGGGCTTTCCGCCCACAGCCAGCAAAGTGTCCCCTCCCCCGCCTGCCCTCCCCTCCCAGCCACCTCTCCTACCCTACCCTACCTCCCTCTTTGGAAGTGTGGCAGCTTCTAGGCCCTTCTCCAGCCCCTCTGGGGCTCTGCTGGGTGACTGGTCCCCTGCCTGCCCCCCACCCGTGCTCCCTTTGCTGGCTGCTTCTCTGCCCCAGATTCACAGCTGCCGTGTCCACACAGCAGCCAGCAGTGGCCGAGTCCTTGGAAAGTGGCCACTCTGAAGCGAGATGTGCTGTGAATTAATGTGATACTGTTTTGTATATTTGGGGTTAATTAAAATATATCAATGAAATTTCACATTTTTCTTTTAACATAGCTACTAAATTTAAAATTACAGATGTGGCTCACATCATATTACTGTGGCTCAGATGCTGGGGTGGGGGCCCCCAACTCTGTTCTGTCTTCCTACCTCCCCTTGTAGGATCTTACAAAAGCTCCCAGAGTTTGAAATGTGCTCATGTCTACAATTCACATGTCTTCGCCTCCAGCTTCCAGTATCCAGGCATCCGGACTTGGCATGTCTGCACCAGCACTGTGGGGCCCCCACCCAGGGCGCGTCCAGCCTGGTCCTCGCCCCCCAGGCACCTGGCAAAGCCTGTGCTTCCCGTCCCTCCCTCGGGGCCCTGCCTCCCCCGTCTCATCAGCCTCAGGCCCCCCAGCCCCAGCCCAGGCGCCCCGAGCAGCCAGGACTCTGCAGGAGGGTCAGTCCATCCCCCATCCAGTGTCAGGGCTGCCTGACCCAAAGCAGAGACCTGTCTCTGCCACATCACCCTGGTCTTGAGTTTGCCTTTCTCCGCCACTGGAATGTGAGTGCCAAGAGAGCCAGGCTGCCCCTGTCCTGCCACCCCTCCCCTGCTGGTGTCCACAGCCTCTGCCACGTGACTGCGGCTTCTCCCAGCACAGGCAGAGGCGCTCTGCACCTGGCATCTGGGCTTGGCCTCCTGGCTGCCTCTGGCCAACAGGAAGGTAGGAAACATGACTCCAGCAGAGCTCAGCCTCTCCAGTTCTAGAAGCCTGAGACCACCGCGTTACCAAGCCTGGGCTGGCCTGTGGGGCACTAGGCATGGGATGCAGTCCAGAGACTCGAGAGGGACCCAGGCAAGGCCAGCGGAAGCACCCGCTGAGCCCAGCCCACCACCTGCCCACAGAGCACGCTGCCGTTCAGGCCTCTAAGTTTGGGGCTGGTTTGTTACTCAGCCAGAGCCCACCCAGGCTGTTTGCCTGAGGTGCCTGGATGTGTGGTGTGGCGGCCTGGGCCAGGCAGAGGACAGGGCAGCTGCCACTGTCAGGGACCCAGAACCACTTCCCCAGGGGAGGGGGCCCCAGCTGCCCGGGGTTCCCCAGCCACCACGAGCAGGGGCGCAGAGCCTGGCCTGCAGGCGCCGAGCCGTCTCAGTATTGGTGGGGTCCGGCACGGGGCCCTGGAGGCTACGAGCAAAGGGAGACGGGGAAGCTGCATGCAGGGCAGGAGGCGCGGCCGCAGCAAGATGGTAGACAGGCGGGGGTGGAGGCTGAGATTTGGAAGAAAAAGGAAGCCCTGCTGAGGACAGGCTGTCCCTTTAAGAGGTGCACTGTGATGTGTCTGCTCGGAGTCCGAGTCGACCAGCCTTGTGACTCCAACCCGGAGCGCACGTGGACACCAACAGGCTGAGCTCTTCACGGAAAGCTGAGGAGGCCTCCTTCCCCCACCCGCCCCCTGCAGCCTGCGCCACCAGGCCCGTCCACACAGAGGACCAGCGAGCCGTCCTGTCACCAATACATCTATCTGTGTGGGACGTCTAGCGGAGGATCGGGGCACGAAAGGGGGTGCACTGCGACTCCAGAGCGTGAAAAGGCAGCAGTTCACGGACAAAGGATGAGCATGGACGCCACTGAATGACTCGGACCATCAGGCAGCTCCCCGAGCAGCGCCCACGAGCGCCCCACGAGCCTCAGGCCTGCGGCCGCCCCCCATCACATGGGGCTCCTGGAAGGCGAGGGCCAGCAAGGCCACTGCCCGGGCCATCCAGGCTTCTTGGGGCCCAAAACCCAGGAAGGCAGAGTCCGGGGCAGTGGGGAACAGGACCCCGGTGCAGGCCTGGCGGGAGTTAGGGTGTGGGATACAAGACAGTGGGAACAGTACCGGGATGTCTAGAAACTGACTTGACCCAGTTTCTGCATTTGACTTGTTAGAAGTCCACCAAAGCTCCGCTCCACGGGACAAACACGTAAAGGGGAAACAGGCTGTGTTGAACTGCAGTCGAGAACTTTAAGGGCAACCGTTTATAACCTACCACTGGGCTGTGAGGTTCTGTGTTTGTAGGTTGCAATAAGCTATTTGAATCTCCTAATGAAATTTACTTTTTGAATCTGAAACTTTACTCAGGTGCTCATTTTAAAAACCAAAATAACTGGCCAGGTGCAGTGGCTCTCGCCTGTAGTCCTAGCACATTAGGAGACTGAGGCAGGAGGATTGCTTGAAGTCAGGAGTTTGAGACCAGCCTGAACAAAAAGAACCCATCTCTACTAAAAACACAAAATCAGTCAGGCATGGTGGCTCACCCCTGTAGTCCCAGCTACTCAGGAGGCTGACGCAGGAGGATCACTTGAGCCCAGGAGTTTGAGGCTACAGTGAGCTATGATGATGCCACTGCACTCTAGCCTGGGCAACAGAGTGAGACTGTCTCAGAAAAAAAACCCAAAGTGACTGCAAACAGCCATCCTGTTCCCGCAGTGGAGTAGCGTCAAGCACTCCAGCTGGACCTAGGGCCTGCGGGCCACTGAGGTCACTGCACCAACTCGTTCCATGGACCTTCCCCCAGACACTGCCCACTCTGGGCCACTGCTGATTTCCCCTAGCCAGAGACCCTGCCAGCAGGGTCGGGGCTTCCTACCTGCACAGAGTGAAGCGCACAGTGTCCTCGTTGTGGGAGGCCACCATCACCGCGGCCCTGGCACTGTGCTTCAGTTCCTCCAGCACGTAGTCCAGGCACCTGGAGGGAACGCCACATGAGCCTGGCCCCTGGCCCTCCTGCCTGTGCCTCTCACTGCCGGCTCACCACAGGGGCAGGAGGCCTCAGGCGGACCCAAGACCCCACAGTGAGCTGGCTCCCACCAAGGCTGCCCACAGTGTCAGGAGGGACAAGAGCAGCATCCGCCCCACCACGGCCCCCCACGAAAAAGAAAGAACCACCACCAAGAACAAGCAAGCATCATCTGGGAGAGGAATGAGCTGGGCTACCACGTTCCTGCATCAAACATGCTGTGACCACAGGGGCCTGTGGGGGCCAGCCCAGACCTGCCCGTGCACCTCCTGACACGTGCAGCTTCGATTCTGGGAAGGGACCCTGCAGTGCACCCAGGGCCCCACGAGGAAATAAAGGGAAGCAGGTCCCCGGAGGCCTGGCGGGGCAGCACCCCTGTGCCCCAGGGAGACCGAACAGCACTGCCCTCGGGCAGCAAGGACACTGGCAGGCTCCACTTCCAGGAATGTGTGAGAGTTCTGTCCTCGGACACAGGAAACCCCAGACAGCATATGTATGACAAAGGGGACAGGATGCTCGGGGAGTCCCTGTTACAATCACCAGGCTGAAAACCAAAGATCGCAGATGCCAGGCACAGAGCCCTGGACGCCCCACGCTCTGGATGCTGACACAGGAGGGTCCAGAGAGAGCGTTAAATGAAAAAGGCACCAGGCAGAGGACAGGGCGTACACGCACACAGCGATGGCGATGGCGCAGTCCCGCGTGCACGTGCTGCACGGAGGTGCTGGGCGGACCACAGGGAGGGAGCTGGCGCCAGCGAGGAGACAGCGGGGGTCTCTGATCTTGCAACATGCACACACACACCTCTGAGAGGGAAAAGCTCAGATCACCCAGATAACTAGAGCAATAAAAGCAGGTGCAGAACCGCTGACGCTCCCGCTGTGTGGCCGAGCCACGGTGCAGGGAGGGCCGGGCACATCTCTCATTTAAGCGCGAGCAGGAGCCGGGGGAATGTGGCCAGGTTTGTACAGTAGGCTTTTCTAAATTTAAAAAAGGAAAACCTTGATGTGGAAAAAATGACACAGAAGCAGAGGAGCTATGAGTCCTGGCCTCAGGACACACACGCGGCTCAGGCTCCTGCGGGGTTTCTGGCCCGGGCAGGTCAGGGCAGCAGTGGTGTCCTGAGGCCCTCCCTCAGCCCCCGTCCCTCATGCCCGCCCCGCCCTGGCAGCCTGAGGCAGGAGGCTGCGCACCTGTGGTACATGGCATTGGTGGCTTCGTACGTGGGGTTGATGGGGTCTTCATAGCCGATCTCCGCAGCTCGGGCACGCTCCTGGGCCATGTATGCCCCCCGCACCAGCTTGGCCCCGAAACACCAGCCCTCGCGGCGAGCCAGCTCCACATCCAGAGTGACATTGTCATAGGCGTCCTGTGGGGCCAGGGCCAAAATTCACAGGGAGCTTGGCTGACAGGGCAACAGCCAGATGGGGCCTTCCTGGAGCCAGGTGCTCCCAGCTATAGTCAGCTTGGGGCAGCCGGGACCTGGCAGGTGCAGCTCAGGGGCCCTGGAGCAGGTGTGGGTAAGGATGGGCCTCTGACCTCTGTCCTCAGAGAGCGACGACAGTGGGAACATCAGCCTCCTAGGGACAGCCCTGTCGGGGGAGGCCCTGTGCCGGGGACAGCCTGTCGGGGGAGGCCCTTGCCGGGGACAGCCTGTTGGGGGAACAGCTCTGGGGGGAGGCCCTGTCGGGGGGCGGCCTAGGCACCAGCTGTCACTGTGTGGTCCAGACCCTTGGGCTGCCTGAGACAGGGTGCATGCCAGAGGCATCTGCTTGGACCCCCTTCACCACCCTGTGTCCTCCGGGCCCCTGGCTCGTCCCCGAGAGCTCTGTCCTCCTCATGCCCGGGAGCTCAGTGCCCTCAAACTAAAGCCCCCTGGACTCCCTGAGTGCCCGGAGAATCCCAGGTGAGTCTTCTGGGGAGGGGCCCAGAGCTGTCATCACATTCTTAGGGGATCCTGAACTAAAATCAAACTGGAGAAAACGAACGTGAAGCCTTCAGAGCTCAGGTGCCAGGCATGTCACATGTTCCTGCTACTCCCTACATGCTCTTGGCCCCGAGGGAGGCAGGCAGCTGGAGTCAGAGAAGGCCTTCCTTCCTGCGAGGGGACAGTCACCCCGGGCTCGGCCTCCCCTGCACATAAGGGCAGAGCTGCTGGGAACCGGGGCCCCGCAGGGGCCAACTCTGCTGCAGAGGATCCCACCAGCCCCCCGGGGCATGGCCCACTCCCGCCTCGACCATCCCATGAGCCCCGGCCTGTGCTCAGAGTGAGGCCAGCAGACGCCCGGAGCTAGACAGGGGCACCCCTCCCCACAGCAGGAGGCCACAGGGAGGCCCACCTTGAGGTAGCACTGGTAAGTGTTGAAGACGAGCGGCTTCTCCACGTTGAACTTGCGCTGCATCTCCAGCGTCAGGCGGCTGATGGCCGGCTGGAAGTAGGTCTGCTCGGCATCCACCATCAGCCGCACGCCCACCTCCCTGGCTCTCTGACAGGTGCAGGGGTACGTTTGTGGCTGTAGTGAGGCAGGTGCCCTCGCGCCCCAGCCCCCCACCCGCGCAGGGCGGACTCACCTTGGCCAGGACGTCCATCCGCTGCAGCATCCTTGTCATCTGCAGCTCCTCCTCCTCCGTGAACCGGGACAGCAGGGGCTCCAGTTGTCCTGTCTGAGGACACGGCCCGTGGCAGGGGCATAGCGAGGGCTGGGAGGCCTCAGCTACTCCTCTCTCAGCAGCGCCACCTGGGCCCACCTGGACCTGCCAGTACCCAGTGCCAGCCCCAGGACCAGCCAGTCCTCCTCACTCCCACTGTTCGCACGTGAAGGTCAGCGCCCTGCCCTGCACTGGCCGGACAAGGCGACCTGGTGCCCTGGAACCTGGCAGTCAGCCAGCACAGGGCCTGGCAGCACCAGGAGAGAGCTCAGTGCCCATCCGGGCCTGAACCCCCAAATGTGTACCCCAGGTCTCCCCAGGTCCCTAAGAGGCCCTACCACTGTGGGGAGGGCCCCTCCTCAGCTTCCACAGAACACTGAGGAAATGAACGCTGATCACCCCGTCCAACAAGGGACAGCCGTGCAGCACACACTGCCGCATGGTGGGGGCCGAAGGCACCCTCCAAGAAGATGCCTTCAGGAAGCCAGCTGCTCAGGGTGGCAGGCACCCACCCTGCAGGGCCCGGGCAGCACCACGGCCTTCTGCTGCCCCATGCAGCCCTGGTGTCCTTGCCCCACTGGGCACAGATGGCATCTATCTCCAGCCACACACATGCTAAAGGGTCCAACAGCTGGTGGCCCTGCAGAAGGGCCACATTGGACGTGCTATACCCTGAGGCTCCAGGTCGGTGGCTCAAAGTTTGAGGCTGAGCTCTCTCGTCTCTGGGGACACTTGCCCTTGGAACTCGGCCGCCATGTTTGGAGGAAGCCCAAGCCAGCAGCCAGCACCGACCCTCCGAAGCACGATTAGGGCATTTCAGAGAGGACCCCAGCCCCACACCCTCTGAGCACAGTTGCCCAGGACACCCTGCTGGAGAATCACCCTGCCAAGCCCTATCAACCTAGAACGAAGAGGGGGAAATAAAGTGACTTCTGCCGTTTCACAGCTCTGAGGTTTGGGGAGACCCAACACACGGGACAGATGACTTAGCAAAGGTCCCCAGACACCGTCTCCTCGTGGTGCAAGGCTCCATGGGGGTCTCTGTCCCCCCGAGCACTCTGTGCATCACAGAGGTCTCTGAGGGGCCCGTGGTCTCCAGGGTGGGCCAAAGGAGACACTCGTGGTAAAGTGAGTTCCCTCCTTGGCCCAGTGCCCTGCTGAGCTGAGTCAGCGAGGGGACGCATTACCTGTGTGTTGGGGACCACCAGGTGCTGCGACAGCTTGGTCCTGCTGTCGACGAGTCCGCTCCAGTCCAGCAGGTCCACGGTGCTGGGGGAGAAGGCACGTCAGCGGGGGGCCGGCGGCAGCTGAGTCAGGGGACTCAGGCCCACACCAGCCGTTCCCCAAACGAGCATCCGCAAACCCAACCACCACGACCCCCACCTTGGTGTTCAGTTTTAAAAAACTGAGAAAATGTAAATAGTGTTCTTCACTGAAGAAATTAAAACCAAAATGCAAACATTCCTGCATCCCGACAGCAGTAAAACGTGGCCACCCTGAGCCCAGCACAGGAGAGCAGGCGGCCGGGCGGGCAGGCCAGGCCATGAGGATGGGGCGAGGGGCTCTGATCCTTCACCTGCCAGCATGGGCCCCGGGGAGCACCACGCATGCCACCCTCGGTCTGGGACCCACATAATTCTGTAAGAAACCGCTGACGGACGCCCCAGCCCCAGGGACTCCCAGCTCCCTGTCAACTCCTACTCTGCGACACGAGGCAGTGGCTCCTTGGGCACTGTCACCCACGAGGCCTACCCTCTGGGGAGGGAGCCAGATCGGGAGAGGCCGCTGGGCGCGGCTGGAACCCTGGCTGAAAGCGGACAGACACTCCCTTCTTAGCCCGGGGCTGCTCTCACCCAGACACGCCCAGCGTCTCCGCCCTGAACCAGCCCTCGATCTCTGCCCTGGACGCAATGCCCATCTTGGCGATGCTTTCCTGGAGAAGTGAGAAAGCCGGGTCAGCCCTGATCACTCACGTCCCCCACCCCCCTGGCTTGTGGTGCTGTGTGTTTGACTTCATTACACCATAAGCGAAAGCAAACCCACTTCTGGCTTGTGTTTCTGCTGCATAGACAGGTCTACTCCTGCCTGGCTGCTGATGCAAGTCCCTGCCAGGAGGCTGCCCGTGCCTCCCACCAGCACCTCCTGTCTCTGTTCAGCCTCAAGCCCCGTCCAGGGTCCCTCTGACCTGCCCCTCCTCCCCAGCCAACCCCAGTGGCTGCAGAGTGAGCCGCACGCCCAGTCCCGCATCAGCTCCTGCCACCTCCCCTGGGCAGAGCTCTGCCCGAGCCACAGGGTGCCCAACCCCCAGCCTCCCAGAAGGGGAGGGCTGCCCTACCTGCAGCGCAGCCACCTCCAGCTTCGTGTCCATGGCGGCCAGCCCCGCCTGCCCTTGCTCTGCAGCCATTTGGTGAAAGAAGCGTCTCCACTTGGTCAGCACGTCTGAGAACTGCAGCTGCACACACAGGCCCGAGGGCTGTCTGGGGTGCACACCCACCGCCCAGCCCCGCTCCAGCCTCCACAGCATCCACATGTGTACCTGCAAATCACCAGCTTCTGCGGGTGGAAGGTTCCGGCACTTACCAGAAACTGGGGTCTCCCCAGCGCAGTGAGCTTAATGGCCGAGAAGCCGTCCTCACAGGCTCCGCCTGTCAGAAGCCACAGGAAAAGCTGTAAAAGCCCCAGAGAGGCACGTGGGGGAGGAGGGCAGGAGCCTGGGTGACCCAGCCCTGAGTCCCCACAGGGTGGGAGGGGCGGGTCGTGTCTGCCACGTGTGCAGGATGACAGTGGGCGAAGAAGCCACCTGCCCACGGACGAGCGGCCCCAACAGGCTCCCTGCCTCAGTTTCCCCACCTGTGCCACCAGCACCACAGGTGGCCCCCTCGGGGGTCACACCCACAGACGCAGAGCGGAGCACAGGCTGGAGCATTTGCTTCTGGGGGGCCCTCCCCTCTGTCCACCCCCAGGGAGGGCAGGCAACGGCCAGGAGATGCCCCTGACCCTGACGCTCTGACGGCCGTGCCGGCCACTCGGGCCCTCCAGCCCCGTGACGAGGCTCAGACACACAGACATGTGGGACCCACTCCTAACGGGAGGGTTGCGGGGCCAGCACGCGTCGTGTGGGGTCTGGCGTGATTCTGATGAGGGACACTGGGCCTCAGTGACCTTAGGCTTCACTTGCCCGCTGCGGCAGCCGCTACCCCTCCGGGGCCCCCCAGAGGCTGTGCCAGGGAGGGATTCCCTGTTCGAGGACACAGCACCAGCTCCCTGAAGGGAACCTCAACCCCAGGGGCTGCGGGCACCACAGCCAGCTGACACGGGCCAACTTCCTACAGCTCCATCCTGGCACGGCGCCCACAGGAGTGTGCGGAGGGGGCACACGGGAGGGCGGGGGCAGGCGCCGGGCCGGTCAGGAAGGGGCTGGACGGGTGCGACCTGCATGTGACCGGAGCCCGGCCCCCTCGCTCGGCGCAGCCCGGTGTCCACCCACCGGCGTCGCCACGAGCCCGGGCCCTGCCAGCCAAGAGGGGCCCCACCTGAGGCCTCGATGCAGCGCAGGAAGGTCTCCATATGGCTGTCGCACTTCGCCTCGTTGGCATAGAAGTAGGTCCGGGCGCTGATGACGCCATCCCTGCGGTCTCCAAAGGCACGGTGGGCCTGGTACTGCTTCTCCCTCTTACTCGTGCCTGGGAAGGCGCACGCATGCCCGAGCTCAGAAGCAGGCTCTCAGATGTCCCCAGGTCCCTGCCCGGCCTGGCGCCTGCACTGTCCCACCCTGGCTCCTCAGCTCCAAGCCTGCCCCTCTCTGCACTCCCCGGCCCCTGGCTGAGCCTCCTCCCGGGGCAAACAGAGCCAGGAGGGCAGAGCCCCCAGCAGAGGCCTGGTCCACCGGGAGGGCCACGAGAAAGCAGTGGCTGTCCTCATCAGGCGCCCCAGGTACGTCATGCCCAGAGCCCAGACTCTTCTGAGCCGCCAGGGTGTGTCCAGGGCAGGGACAGCACCTCTTCCTGAACTTCGGCCTCTCACTCACCGCTGCCATCCCTCTCCACAGCTGAGGTGCAGGACCTGCGGGGAGGAGGAAGGGGGCAAAGGTCAGGGTCATAGCACCGGGGCCGCAGGTAACAGCAAGTTCCCATCAAGGCTACACTGTGGATCTAACCTGGACCCTGGTGGAGGGCTGGCTCCAAGGCCTGGCAGAACCACCTGAGCCTGGGAGGGACAGCGTTAATGGGGGAAGCCTGGGCCCTCGTGTGCGGAGCCCCTCCCTCCCTCCTGCTGGGCAAGTCCTCCGAACAGCCAGAGCATACAGTAGGGATTCCCGCTTCCAAGGAACGATGGAACACAGAGCCAGTCAGGGGAGGCCACCAAGCATCCTAAATTCCCAAAATCCAGCGGGAGACCCCTTGCTCTCTGATGACAGGCCCACCAAGGCCAGCTCAGGCCTGCCCCCTCCAGGCAACCCCTGCTGTATTCTTGCCCCTGAGGCCTATTTTCCAAGCAGCAACCGGAAACTTTCTTTTAAAATGCAGATCAGATCTCACCATCTTATCAGGTTTAAGCCCTGGCTGGGTTCTCATCAAGCCCCAGGCCCACCCAGGAGCACTCCTCCTTAGGAGGGGACAGGGAGGCCAGGCTGCTATGGCCCCTGGCCATCCCCCTGGCTGGTCCCAATGGCCCATCCCTCCTCCACAGCGCCCAGCCCCGCCCAGTCCCTGCCCAGTTTGGGTGCCGTGCCATTTGGGAGAGAGCCATGGCCGAGAAGTCTGTTCAGATGAAGGGACGGCTCCTCCAACCCTGACCCCTCCGCAGCTCTGTCCATCACATAACTGTGCATTTAAAGCCTCATTAAGCCAGTTACCACAGAGCCAGCTCACTCAGACCCTGGGGGCTGCAGCTCTGCTCCCATCCCCCAGGAAGGGCAGTGATGAGTGAACCTGGCATCGGAGGCCTCAGTGCCAGGAGGCCCTGGCTGCAGCTTTTGACCTCACGGCTCTTGGAGCAAGCCCTGGGCCACCGGGCCACTGCCAGGAAGCCCTCCTTCGCTGGCTGGCTCCCAGGCAACCCCAGGGCCCTTATTTGGGGATTCGGAGCCAGATACCCAAGTCAAGACCCAAAAGTCCTGGCAGCCAGGCACAGCCCGCACTGGCTTCCCACGTGCCACCACACCCACAAGGCCCGGCCTGGGGACACGAGCTGGCAGGCAGCCATGGCTCCAGCCACCTAGCCCTGGCAAGGAGACATGGCAGCAGGAGATGGTGAAACATCACCGTGGAACTGGAGCAGGCAGGCCCCACGTGCGACCCCCGGCCGGGCAGGGAGTTCCCTGGGCCTTCCTGAGGCCCCTGGCTTAGACACCTCGAGACCAGTCACAGAGCCAGGCGGCACCGCTGCCACACTCAGGAAACCTGGCTTTCGACAGCCAGGACGTTGCTGTGTCAGGGTGTGGGCGTCACAGGGAAGCTGTGGCATGTGGCACAGGTGGCCGCAGGATTCTAGAGCAGGGAGGGTGAACAGGCCCACTCGGGGCCCCGACCAAGGTGGGGACCACGTTCTGATGCCTCCCCAAGGCCGGGCCCCACCTCACGCTCCCTCAGCCCACGCAGCCTCACCCGGACACCCACAACGCGGTCAGCAGAAGGGCACGCGTGCACACAGACGCCCCCGCACACGCAGTGCAATGGGGCAAGGGGCTCGGGAAAACTTGTAGCTTGGTACCTGTTTGAAACAAGTGGGCAGGGTGGCGTGGGGGTAAAGGTGGGTGGGGAGAACCACACCCTGCCCCTGCACGGCCTCCCTAGCTCCCCCAGGCCCTGCCCCGCAGCCCCTCGAGCTGCCGCCAGACTGGAAACCAGGGCCCGGGGCCCTCAGCCAGCCCTGGGCTTGCTCGGCCAGGCGCCTGCCAGCTGCCCGCCCAGCCCGGCCCCCGTACTGGCGTCAGGAAGGCGTCCTGGGCCCTTTGCCCCTGTGGGGCTCCTCTCCCGGTATGGGGCCCAGCCTGGCCTCTGCATTCCCACAGGCCTCCAGGAAGCACCACCCCAGCCCTCCTTCAGGTAGGCACCCCCTCCTGCCCTCCGGCCTTCCGCCTCCTCCTCCTCCTCCCTCGGGAGCACCGCTGGGCCTCACCAGGCCCTCAGACGCTCCTACTGAGGCCTGGCACCCCCCTGTGGCCTTAATTTGGGGCAGTGGCCGCTGCTTCTCTCCCCAGAGTGGAGTCTATGGGCCTTGTGACAGGAATGTGGGTTTGGGAGATGGGCCTCTGGACCTCACCAAGGACATCGAAACAGTTCCCCGAACAGGGGTCTGCATGCCTGGGCCCGCCCCATGGGCCCGGCGGGCCAGCCACGGTGTGGACGTGGGACTGACACTTGCGAGCCCAGCTCTGCCCCCGCGGCCCAGGCAGATGGGAAGGGACTGCCACTGACATCCCAGAGCCCAAGCAGGGCCCTTGCAGACTGCAGCTGCCAGCAGCAGGGTGGCCCAGGCGAGGTGAAGGGCACAGTGGGGGCGGGGGCAGCCCCTGGCAGTGCAGGCTGGCCCACCTCCAGACCTCCCTGCGGGGCAGGGAGGAAGCCAGGCAGGACCGGCCTGCCCCAGGAAAGGAGTCTTTTCAGACCAGAGGCGCCTGAGAGGGAAACCCCCGCTGTGACACTGCCAGCCCTCTCACTGACGACACACGGCCCATTCCTCGTTCGGCCCATTCCTCCTTCGACAGGAGCCTCGGCCAAGGCCGCAGCCAAGTACCCAGGTAGCAGCCAAGTACCCAGGTGGTGGAGAGGCTGGGGCTGCCTGGAACAGAGGGGGGTCCTGGGCTGGAGCACCTCGCCTTCAAAATAGCCAATCGCAAGGCAGGGGCTGGACTCGCCAAGCCAGTCCTCCCCCAGCTGGCCTGCTGGGGCAAGAAGCTGGACATTCTGTCCCCAGGGCTGGAGGCCTCATGTGACTGCCTTTCCCTCCCCAACCAGGCCAGCCAGCTGGGGAGGGGCAGAGTAAACACCAGGCCTGACAGGAGCCACCACTGGCCTGTCTCGAGCCTCACATGCATCTGGCCCTGCTGCAGCCAGGGCATCAGGAACCCAAATCCCAGCGAGGGCCCGGCTTGGAGGGGGACAGGTGCCAGCACAGGCATTTCTCAAAGGGCTGGTCTCACCTGGACCTTTAATAAGCCAGCCACCACTCCTGGAAGCAGAGGGCAACATCACCGTCACCTGTCCTGCTGCCCAGGGGGCAGCCCCTGGCAGTGCAGGCTGGCCCACCTCCAGACCTCCCTGCGGGGCAGGGAGGAAGCCAGGCAGGACCGGCCTGCCCCAGGAAAGGAGTCTTTTCAGACCAGAGGTGCCTGAGAGGGAAACCCCCGCTGTGACACTGCCAGCCCTCTCGCTGACGACACACGGCCCATTCCTCGTTCGACAGGGGCCTCGGCCAAGGCCGCAGCCAAGTGCCCAGGTGGCGGAGAGGCTGGGGCTGCCTGGAACAGAGGGATCAGGGAGGTACCCAACTGTCCCCCTACACCCACTGCCCAGGGAACGGGCCCCACAGCCAGTCAGTGACCACGGGAGTGGCCTGGCCATGCCACTCTTCGCTGTAATTCCCTTCTCCACAGACACCCAGGCAGAGGCCAGGCCTGGGAGGCTCCACACCCACCTGCAGACAAGGAAACCAGCCCAGGGCAGGCTGGGGCCCGGCAGGCTGGGGCGGGGGGACCCGCCTACTGGTCAGGAATCCCTCAGGAAGAGAGGAAGGGAGCTGGAGCAGGGAGCCGGAGCAGCCTCCTACAGGAGGTTGGCTCACGTTTGTGTGGGCGGCCAGCTAGCACACGTTCTCAGCCTTGGGCCACAGCTCCTCTGCCCCACTACTCAGCTCTGCTCCCGGAGGGTGAGAGCAATTTGAGTTTCACATAATTTTCATGTGCCACAAAATAGTACCCTTGTTTTGATTTCCTTCAACTATTTGAAAACGTGGAAACCATTCTTAGCCCACAAACCGTGCAAGCCCGAGCGGTGCACTGGACAGGGCCGGGTGCCACCGTTTGCCCCAACCCTGCTGCACAGCCGGCAGCCCAGTTGCCATCGGCACAGCGACAACACAAGAACTCCAGGCAGAACCCAGGAGGGCCCTCAGCAAGGGGGCCAGGCATGGCCCCGCAGGCCCCCAAAAGCCCAGGGCGACTTGGGGTCACGACCAGCACGTTGGTGCGGCTTCTGGACAGGCCTTACTCCATCTCCTTGCGCTCGGCCTCCTCAGGGCTCAGGTCCTCCTCCACACTGTAGTCTAGGATGGAGCCAACGCCGAAGGCCTTGTTGTGCTGGATCAGGGGCCGGATGGACTCCTGGTCCTCGCCAGCCACGAACTGCCCATAGAAGGTCATCTTCATGAGCTTGTCGAACAGCCTTTGCCCCAGAAGTTTCCTGGCGAAGTGGAGCAGCTGAAAGTCAATGGGAAGTGGTTGTCTGGGGGCGCCCAGCCTCCCCTTCCCTGCAAGACACCCCAGCTTACCCCCACCCCGACACTTCATTCCAACCACAGGGCCTCGATACGGTCTCCTGGGACAGACTGGGCTCACAGTGCTGGCTTTACAGCGAAGACCACCCAAAGCAGCTTGCTTCTGCACACACAGCAGTTTGACCAGGTCAGGGCGACCCCCTCCCTCCCACCGTGAGCACGCTGTTCCCGCATGGATGCCACCCCCACAGGGCCCCCTCTCGGTCACCCCCACTGCACACAGGGGCGCCTGACCACCGCTTGGTGGGTAGAGAACAGCTGGCCCCCCAGGGGACAGCACCGGGCACTCTCCTAACGTTCTCTTTGACCACACCTCAGCAGTTCCCCTGGGAAGGAGGCAGATCTGACGAGACTTTCTAGAATTCGAGTTCCCAGATTTTTCAATATTTTGTTCACTCTTATTCCAGGTCCCTAGAACAGTATGCCTGGCATGAGGCCAGCTAAACAACGAACACATGCAAAACTCGGGCTGAGTGTGAGCTCAGCTGGAGTGCAGCGTGCCCTGCCAATAGAGACAGCGAGCCCAGGGACCGTCTACAGGGGCCTGGGAGATGACTGCCCACCCAAGGGCCAGCAGGGGCGGGGGAGGGCGTCCCGGCTGAGTGGCCACAGATGCAGACAAGCCCCTGCGGAAGACACTGCCCAGGAACCACTAGGCTCTCTCCCCCAGGCACATCTCACCCCATCATTTATTCAAATGTCCCCAGCGGCTGCATGCCAGGGACAGTTCTAGTGACTGGCAACAGCTAGAGGAAACCAATCAGGAGCACACATCCTGGCAGGAGGCTCCCCAAAGGGGAGCACCTTCACGTGACTCAGAACAGGGGGTGGGGTGGGGTGGGGCAGGGCATTTGCTAACCCGGGAGGGGGGCCCACAAGGCAAGGAGGTGACATGCTAAACTGGAGCTCAGGGTGGGGCAAGGGGGCAGCCGGGAAGAGCAACAGCAGGAGGCTGCGGGGCCCGGAGGGCTGAGTGTGATGCTCGGAATACACCCCACCCTGTGCGGAAACCCCACGTCCACTGCCCCCACCTACTTGGCTCCAAGACAGGAAGAGTCTGGAGTTTCTCAAACCCAATGGATACCAGAACCACTTTTTCATGGAGAGCATCTCTTGGGACCGGAGTTTCGGGAACAACCTCTAGTCTAAGCAAAAGCATCAGCGAGTCAAACACCTTCATCTGCAAACCAGCCCCCAGCAGCTCCATGCGGCCCACGGGGAGATGCAGCCACCACCTTTTCCTGAACCGCACACTGCAGCCTGCGGACATGCCTCCCAGCCACCACTGTGCATGGCACCAGGCAGCCCCAGGGACCCGGGTTTCCAAGACAATCATGCCCACCTTCCTGCAGCCTCTGCCCAGGATCTGCCTTGACTGCATTTTGTTCTTTCGTAAAGAGGATTAGAAACCAGAAAATGAATGTGCCAACATCTGAAATGCAGGCAGGCCTCCTCGTTTCACTGAGCCAGCCCCTGTCCCCGCCGGGCAGCACCTAGGGCCAGCTGGGAGGAAAGGATGGGTCTTGGACACATCAAAGATCACCCACGTGGCAGGCGGAGCAGAATTGGGGACCTGCAAACCATCATTCAGCTCTGCAAAAGGACCCCTGGCCTCATCCACGCCAGCTCTGAGGGAACCCTCAGAAACACACCATGACAGAGGGCGGGTGACTGTCTGCTGTAAGGGCAGGCAAACCTCCCTCGCAGGGCCAGGCAGTCTCTGTGCAACTGACTGCTCACCTCCGCCGCAGCCAGCACCCAGTGAAAGGGACACCAGACTGCACCGGCTCCAGGAATGCTTTATGCCAAAAGACGGGGCAGGTGGGACCTGGCTGGGCAGTGCCTGGAAGCTCCTGGCACAGGGCTGTGGAAGCACATGGGACAGGTTGGCAATTTTAAAGCCGACCCCAGAGCAAAATGTAAAACCATCCTGGTGTCACACATGTCCTGGCATAGCTCTACGGGGACCAGAACAGGCCCCCATCTCTTCTCCAGGCGGGGAACACTTTGAGGATTTAGGAACTTGCACCAGTAACACACGCACTTGTTTCACTGTGAAAGACTCACACACGTGCAGAGATACAACCGACTGTGGAGCCAGTTCTCTCCCCTCCTTGCCCCTCAGGGAGCAGCTGCACCCTTGGTCCTGTCCCCTCTTCGGCCATGGCTCACACCCAAGCACAGCACTGCTGTCCCGGAAACCTGGACTTTCCTGAACCCTCCTAAAAAGGCCTGCTTTCAGGCAAGTGCAGGCCCCAACAGAGTCCCTAAATGTCCAAGGAAGCAGCTCAAACCTCAGCTCTTGCAGCTGGACGCTCTTCGGGGCAGGTTTGACAGCCCCCACTGCCCCAGCCAGAGCCTCCCAGACCCTGTCTAAGCAGAAGGAATTTTTGCCACAGGCCAGAGGATAGGGCCACCCACAGGACCGGGGTCTGGTGAGCAGCTCACATGCTCAGAGCCTGGCCTCAGCCCCTGGTGCTCCGGGGCTGAGGCCACTGACACCAGTGGGGCCACCAGCAATGACAACAGCACAGACCCTAGAGGGCCTCCCCAGGACAGACTGGACACATTGAGAGCCTGGGAAAAGTTGTCTCCAGACGCCCTGCCTCTTCCAGGTACCCACACTCCCATCCCTGAGCCCTGGCATTGCCCAGGCAGGCACCCCAGGGATAATGGAGTCAATACATCCCTCCCATGGTTAGCACTAGGGTGCTGGGGCTCGTTCCCCTCAGCGGGCTGGGCACCAAACCCCATGCCCCAGCTCTGCTGGCTACTCAGTGTGGTGGCTGATTTTGAATCTGTGGAAGAAAGTTCAGTGCTGTGCCTAGAGAAGTTTGGCCTAGCCGGTTTCCAGCCCTCTCTCCCTCCCAGCCAGCCACAAGGTGGGCAAGTCTTCTGCACTGCTTCCTGTCCCACCCAGCAGCCACCCAATGCACCTGTCCTTGTCCCCCACAGAGACCCTGTGGTTGGCAGCTCCCTCCCCTGGCATTCCTGCCCCGCTGCCTGGCCCTCCCCGTTGCAACACCACTGGCGCCTGCTCCTCTTCCCTTAGATGCTGGCAATCCCCAGAGGGTCCTCTTCGCCTCCCCTTCCCCTGTGGGTTCCTTTACCTGAATGTCCCTTCTCACCCTCCTCCCCCCTTGGCCTGGGCTCTCCACCGCCAGGGCTTGACCTCCGACATCGACGTCTGCACAAACACAGAGATGGCCTCCCAGAGACCTCCATCTTCCCAGTCCAGCCCTTCTTCTTCCACCGTCCTCCCCACTCCTGCCACCATCAGTCCTAGGCTCCCAGAGTGACAGTGAATCCCCCCTGGGACTCGGGCCAACGCCTCACAGCCACCTGACTCTAACTGAGTGGACCTCTCCCCACCTCCCATCTGAGAGGCCTCATCAATGCTGTGTGTCTTGGTGATTCCCCTCCACCCCTGTGCAACCCCCGACTCCCCAGGGGGGCCCAAGGGGCCAGTCTGGTGATCTCAGCACAGTCTCACCAAAGAAATCAAAAGCACCAGATCCCCAGCGCCAACAACTTGATTCCTGCAAACTCTTCCCAGGGTCACCTTGAAATAACTGTCTAATACCCCCAGACTGTGGCTAAGATGTTCTGCTTGTCACTACCCCAAAGCCCTCACACATTTTAAAGTTACCACGTGCAAGTTTAAGGTTGGACTTTGCGGGTCTTCCCATCGTTCCCCAACACTGTTCAGAATGGCGGTGCCTGGGTCCCAGCCTGTGGAACTCTCGGGTCCCTGGCTATGGGCCCTTCAATACCCCAGACAACATGGGGCAACATGAAGGATACTCAATTATAAATCCCAGGTGATAACTCTGTACTCCTGCAAGTGGTCTATATCTTAAAACTTAAAATGGTCCTTGGCTGTTTCTACTTGCTAGTGTTGACGAGTAGGAAAATTCCCGAGGTCCGAGAGGGTACAGGAAACACCTCCCTCCCTGGCTCCCTCGCGGCAGGCGATGCTCGGGAGGCCCGGGTTTTACACTTGCAAACTCCACGATGGTTCCCGGGATCCGCAGGACCCCGCGCGCCCGCCCCCCACTGCCCACCGCGCACCTGCTCGTGGCGCGCCAGCAGCGCGGGCGAGGCGCACAGGCGCAGCACCAGCAGGCTGCGCGCCAGCTCCCAGCTGCGCCGGCTGCGGTACGCCTCCTGAGTGTCGCCGAAGTCCACGGCGGGCACCGGCGGCCGCACGGTCTCGGCCGCCCCGCATCCCGGCACTGCCCCGGAGCCCGCGGCGGGCTGCTCGCGGGCAGCCGGCGCCGTGGACAACGGGGCGAGGCGGCGCAGGCCGGGCCGCAGCGCAGACCACAAGAGCTTCAGAGCCATGGCGGGAAGCCAGCATCCGCTGCGGCGGCTTAAGTGCACAGCGCTGGCCCCGCCCCGGGGCCCGAGCCACGCCCCTCCCCAGAGGCCCCGCCCCGCGTTCCGAGCCGCGCCCGCTCCGCCGGGGGCTGCGTTCCGCGCTAGGACCTGCACCCTCGCGTCTGGAGGCCCCGGCCCGCCCTGCCCTGGTGGCCGCAACCCGCCCCTCGACCCGCGCCCTCTCTCCGGGAGGCCCCGCCCCTCGACCCGCACCCTCTCTCCGGGAGGCCCCGCCCCTCGACCCGCGCCCTCTCCTCGGGAGGCCCCGCCCCTCGACCCGCGCCCTCTCCTCGGGAGGCCCCGCCCCTCGGCCCGCGCCCTCTCTCCGGGAGGCCCCGCCCCTCGACCCGCACCCTCTCTCCGGGAGGCCCCGCCCCTCGACCCGCGCCCTCTCCTCGGGAGGCCCCGCCCCTCGACCCGCGCCCTCTCTCCGGGAGGCCCCGCCCCTCGGCCCGCGCCCTCTCTCCGAGAGCCCCCGCCCCTCGGCCCGCGCCCTCTCTCCGGGAGGCCCCGCCCCTCGACCCGCGCCCTCTCCTCGGGAGGCCCCGCCCCTCGGCCCGCGCCCTCTCTCCGGGAGGCCCCGCCCCTCGACCCGCGCCCTCTCTCCGGGAGGCCCCGCCCCTCGACCCGCGCCCTCTCCTCGGGAGGCCCCGCCCCTCGACCCGCGCCCTCTCTCCGGGAGGCCCCGCCCCTCGACCCGCGCCCTCTCTCCGGGAGGCCCCGCCCCTCGACCCGCGCCCTCTCTCCGGGAGGCCCCGCCCCTCGACCCGCGCCCTCTCTCCGGGAGGCCCCGCCCCTCGACCCGCGCCCTCTCCTCGGGAGGCCCCGCCCCTCGACCCGCGCCCTCTCTCCGGGAGGCCCCGCCCCTCGGCCCGCGCCCTCTCTCCGAGAGCCCCCGCCCCTCGGCCCGCGCCCTCTCTCCGGGAGGCCCCGCCCCTCGACCCGCGCCCTCTCCTCGGGAGGCCCCGCCCCTCGGCCCGCGCCCTCTCTCCGGGAGGCCCCGCCCCTCGACCCGCGCCCTCTCTCCGGGAGGCCCCGCCCCTCGACCCGCGCCCTCTCCTCGGGAGGCCCCGCCCCTCGGCCCGCGCCCTCTCTCCGAGAGCCCCCGCCCCTCGACCCGCGCCCTCTCTCCGGGAGGCCCCGTCCCTCGACCGGCGCCCTCTCCTCGGGAGGCCCCGCCCCTCGACCCGCGCCCTCTCCTCGGGAGGCCCCGTCCCTCGACCCGCGCCCTCTCCTCGGGAGGCCCCGCCCGCGCGCTGCGGCCAACAGTGCGTCCGAGACAGGCCCCGCCCCTCGGCCCGCGCCCTCTCTCCGGGAGGCCCCGCCCCTCGACCCGCGCCCTCTCTCCGGGAGGCCCCGCCCCTCGGCCCGCGCCCTCTCTCCGGGAGGCCCCGCCCCTCGACCCGCGCCCTCTCTCCGGGAGGCCCCGCCCCTCGGCCCGCGCCCTCTCTCCGGGAGGCCCCGCCCCTCGACCCGCGCCCTCTCCTCGGGAGGCCCCGCCCCTCGACCCGCGCCCTCTCTCCGGGAGGCCCCGCCCCTCGGCCCGCGCCCTCTCTCCGAGAGCCCCCGCCCCTCGGCCCGCGCCCTCTCTCCGGGAGGCCCCGCCCCTCGACCCGCGCCCTCTCCTCGGGAGGCCCCGCCCCTCGGCCCGCGCCCTCTCTCCGGGAGGCCCCGCCCCTCGACCCGCGCCCTCTCTCCGGGAGGCCCCGCCCCTCGACCCGCGCCCTCTCCTCGGGAGGCCCCGCCCCTCGGCCCGCGCCCTCTCTCCGAGAGCCCCCGCCCCTCGACCCGCGCCCTCTCTCCGGGAGGCCCCGTCCCTCGACCGGCGCCCTCTCCTCGGGAGGCCCCGCCCCTCGACCCGCGCCCTCTCCTCGGGAGGCCCCGTCCCTCGACCCGCGCCCTCTCCTCGGGAGGCCCCGCCCGCGCGCTGCGGCCAACAGTGCGTCCGAGACAGGCCCCGCCCCTCGGCCCGCGCCCTCTCTCCGGGAGGCCCCGCCCCTCGGCCCGCGCCCTCTCTCCGGGAGGCCCCGCCCCTCGACCCGCGCCCTCTCTCCGGGAGGCCCCGCCCCTCGACCCGCGCCCTCTCCTCGGGAGGCCCCGCCCGCGCGCTGCGGCCAACAGTGCGTCCGAGGCAGGCCCCGCCCCCTGGGGCCCCATGCGGGAGTCGGGCTTTTGCAGCCAGCAGCCACACCCCACCCGCGACCCACGGAGACCCTGTCCCCTCGACTGCCCGCCTGGAGCCCCGCCTTCCCCACAGGAGACCCCTCCCCCTTGGGAGCGGTCCGAGACCAGGTGTTTCCAGGTCGACAAGCTGTGCAGGTGGGTCCGTAGCCCGCCGGTCAACGCCGTCGCACACCTACACATCTGGGTTCCTCCCTTGTCGTGGAGCTGCGTGGACTCACAGCTGAGGCGAGATCCACTGAGAATCCAGCTCTAGAAGGTGGTCCCTCTTCTTTCGTTTAAAGGGGCGTTTGGGAAGTCGTCCTCTCCCTCCCCCCCACCTCTTGCCCAAGGTGTTCCTCTCCTGTCCTCACACCGCTGGGCAAGCGCGGACTCTTGGCACCCCCGTGGTTCACTTCCCTACGTCGCCACTGGGTCTCGGGGCCACTCCGCCTCCCCCACAGGCCCTGCCCTCAGTGCCTCGCAGGGGGCACAGAGCAAAGCCACCAGCTTTGCCCCCTCCCTCGGTGCTCTCTCTACTCCTAAGGGCCTTCGCACTCTGCACCTCTGCCTCTGATGCCCCTCGCAGATGTCACCTCCTTAGAGCCACCCACCCTGACAGCCTGCCAGAGTGCACCCGTCCCCCCTCACACCTCCTCCCTCTCCACTCCTCCTGACATGCTGGTGGCAACCTCCCCCACCTCACCTACCTGGTCTCTCTGCCCCACCCCCTGCTCCATGCATCTTGGTGGAAAAGCCCCAGGTGCCTTGGACACCCTGACCAGTTCAGGGCTGATGACATTTGAGGCCCAGTAATTCTTTGTGGTGGCGCTGATCTGTGCATTGCAGAATGTAGATCGGCATCTCTGGCCTCCACCCACCAGATGCCAATAGCACACAAACGCACACAGACACACAGTCGTGACAACCAAAAAACATCTGCAGATATTGCCAGGTGCCCCTGGAAACACCATCACCACCATTCTGGATTGTGAGAGGTTTCCTGACGGGGCCATGGCTTTTCTGCCCCTCTTCCTCCCGCTAGAATTGATGAGAAAAAGTAGGAGACTAAAGGGACAGGTGAGTCGAGGCTCAGAGACAGGAACTCAGGAGTTGCTTCTGCAGCCCAGAAACTTTGCTGAGCTGGAGAGGGGCCAGCCTTGGCAGCTGGCTATGGCCACCAGAGTCTTTCCTTCCCTCCTCGTGGTGGCCGCTGCCCACACCCCCCCAGAGCTCTCTCCCCATGCTGGTCATTCTGCCAACCCCTGCTCTGAGCCCCAGGCGGTATGCATGCTGCCATCCTGCACCCATCCCTCCCTGCACCCCTGTGTGCTCGCTCCTGTTCCTCCTCAGGGTCAGCATGGTGGGCGCCTCACCTGGCAGGCCTCCCTGACCCCCAGGGCTGGCTTGGGCACCTAAGTGGCTGCCACTCCCTCTCCTCTTCTTGCACCTGTAGCTGGTGACTTTGATGGCTGTGTTCCAGCCGCACTGCCCCTTTTGTGTGTATTCAGCGAATGAAGGAAGAAATTGGTGTGGGAATTGATGTGGGAAGTTTGGCCCCAGGCTCTAGGCTGGTGACTGTGGAATAGAGACTTGTCCCCCAGGCCCTATTCTGGCCCCTGAGTCACCCTGGACCACAGCTGGCCCTCACCCAGCACCCAGGGACCTGAGCTCGACAGTCTAGAACCTCTGCAGCAGGACTGAGGCCAAGGCTCATTGGCTTCCCAGTGGCTCTGCTCCTGCTCTCCACAAAGACACCACTTTGATGTATCCTCTCCTCTGGTGGGCACGTGAAGCTGGCCTGGGCCGCGTTCCTCCCCAGAGCGTCTGCACCTGGCTAGCAGAATTGGCCCCCAGGTCCCTATCCCTCAGCCTGCACGCGGGCCCTGTGTGCTGGGAGGAGGCAGGCACGCACGTCCCCGTCTGTGCTGGCAGCATGCTTCGGAAGGTGGGCAGAGCTCACCCGGACCCTGACCCGCCCCACCAAGAGCCAGTACTGTCACAGCCCATTTTCTAGATAAGCCTGTGATCTTGTTTGCTCCTGCCCTGGGATCCGCCCCCTAATGCACTCACACTGGGGGCAGCTGTGCCACTCTCACTGCACTGATGATGGAGAAGGCCTCCATGTCACACACACTTTTGGTACAATGATTGCATGTATGACAGCCAGCTCGCTGGCTTACCACCACATCGCCTGTCCTCTCACATTCATGGCAAACACCAAATAAGGGCTCAAACTTCCATCCCTGTTCTGGCTCGGGAAACAAAAGAGCAGAGTCTAAGCCGAAATACACCTGGAAAGGTCATGGCAAGGCCAAGGCAAAACTCACAGGCATAGTGGCCATTGTCATGCAGTGGCCTTTGGGGGCCCAGCCTGGCTCCAGCACCACAGCCACCCAGGACAGCCCTCGGGTGTTCTCAGGCCTGTCGTATGCGTGTGGGAGGGTCACACTGACTCCCTCACCTCACATCTTACAGTAAACCTTTTACTTTGCAGCCTCTGGCACAAAACCAAAGGGTTTGAGAGGGACAACCAGGAAGACAGCAGAGCAGGAGGCTCAGGACTCCCTCCCTCCACTGGACGACAACAGAACCAAGAGGAACTGTCCTAAGCAATGATTTTGGACCGCTGGAGTCTAGTAGAGGACTAGGCTTGTCAAGGGGACAGTTTAGTGAAGAGGCTGGTCAATTTCTACCTTTATGGGAACAGCTCCCGAGCCCTGTCCCCCATGCCAGCAGCAAGCAGCTACGCAGTCCTGGCTCCCAGCAGCGCTGTTCACAGCCGCTGACGTGTGTAGGCCCGTGGACGGGTGGGTGGATAAGCTCAGCCCGCCCGTGTGATGCAATAGTCCTCAGCCACGAAGGAGAAATGAAGTGCCGATATGTGCCATGACAGGGATGAGCTCAGAAGATGCTATGCTCAATGAAAGAGGCCAGACACAAAACACTGCATGTTGTCTGGTTGCATTTGTATGAAATGTCAGAATAGGGAAACCTGTAGAGGCAGAAATCTCATGGAAGCAAACGCTTAGGGTAGACTGGTGGGTACCACCAGTGGGGCATGGGAGGTGGGGGTGGGAGGCGTGGGGAGTGACTGCTAATGTCCACAGAGTTCCTGTGGGTCTGGGTGTGCTCTGAAACTAGACAGTGGTGATGTTTGCTCCACCTTGTGAATAGACTCACAACCATTTAGTCGTGCCCTTGAAGCGGGAGAATTGTATGGTATGTGAATTGTATCTCAATAAAGCTGTTATCTTAAAAAAAAACACACAGGCAAGGGCTCAAAGTTACAGCATTTGCTTCGAGGAAGCCTGTGGCCTGGCACAGAGGCAGAGGTGGCAGGGGCTGCCAGGTGCAGGGCTGCGGAGAGAGGGCATGCAGGAGCGCAGGGTTTGCAGGGACTCACCAGCAGACTGTGGCAGAATGGGTGCCCAGGTCCACCAGGAGAGCCCACCTGTGCGTGCCTGCGGACAGGGCCGGCCAGTAAGTCCCTAGCTGCATGTGACAGTCACTTATTTCACAGGTGCTCTGTAAACACTAGGAAGCTGGTCCTGCATTCAGCAGGGAACCCTCGGCAGACAACCGCCCTGTGCCAAAGAGCTGTCTCCAGCGCCAGGGGGGCCTGGGGGGAAGTGAGGGACTGTCCTCAAGGAGTTCAGCTGGATGGGCGAGGGCTCTGTGGAGGGAGGTGGGCTCCTGTTTCCCAGCTCAAGAGATAGGTGGATTCTAGAGGGCCAGGCTCAGGCATGTGGCAGGGCCCAGCCACTGCCCCCTGAGGTTGGGCCAGTCACCAGGGCCAGCAGCTCTGGAGGAGGAAGCGGGCCAGAGATAGACCTTCAAGGACAGAGGGGCCACGATGCGGCCCACCTGGCCCCCTCAGCACACTTACAGACCCCCTTTTGCCACATTCGACAGCCCCCTCAGCACCTCCCACTTCCCCCTCTTGCACTGACGCCCAGTGAAATATTTGTTTCTACTTCAGCCATGGACATGACTTTGGAACTCTGTCAAAGTTATTTTTCGCCATGTGCCTCTTACCTGTATTTCCTGAAAATTTGTTTGTCTGCCCTAATCGTGGCTACCTGCGTTCCTTCTGATCCGTTGCGTTTCGCTGCTTGCTGTATACTTGCTTCTACTGATATGTTTGCTCTGTCTGCAGGCAGAGAAATTCATTCACATTTGTTTAATCTGGAGCTCGTCTTCCCGTTATCAGCCTGCACCAAGCGTGGACTGGTGTTTGCTCCCCCGGCATGTGAATTCCCTCATTGCCAAGTCATCCGTCTACGCGCTCCGTGCCAGCATTCATAGATCCTGCTCGGCTTCTATTTAGCTATGTCATTTTATTCGTTTCTGTCTTGGAGCTAGTAAAATATGATTGTATTTCCTGAAGTTAAGATTGTCTGCTAGATCCCGGAACATGCCACTATGTTTACCTGAATGCCACCACGCTTTGTCACTTTATATAACCATTTTCAATGCGTATACGAGGAAAGGTATTTAGATTCCACTCCTGCCCCCCCCACCCCCAGATTCTTTCCTTGTAAAATCGGTATATTCTGCTGACAAGCATGGCATTCACAACCTTTCTGCAGGGTGGCTGGTGCCTGTGTAGGCAGGAGCAGGTCCCCAGGGACCTCCTCGGAGGGCTGACAGGTGCCAGGTAAGGTCTCAGAGGCAGGGCCATTCCAGGAAGCTGTGACTTTGGGCTCCCTGCAGCCCCTCCCTGGGGACACATACACACAGGCTGTGAGTCCAGGGCCTGCACCTTTCATATCCGGATGGGCTGTCAGATATGTGGGGTTCTATGTGGTCGGCCAGGAGCCAAATGCTTGGTGACACCAGGCAGCAGCCTGGGATGGTGTCCCCACCAGCCCCCACCCAGCCACACCCTTTCTCTCCAGCCCATCCAAGGCAACGTGTCCGTCTGGAATGTACCGGATGCCCCAGTGGCGTTCTCCCCAGGGAGTGGTGCCTGGCCATCCCACGAGGCCCCGGCTTTGGGGCAGGACGCAGCATGACGCCGAGGTGGGCAGCCCTGGTCTCTGCTTGTGCCCCAGACCAGCAGGGTCCCTGGGAGGGGCAGGCTGGGACAGGTACTTTACATAATTCTGTCTACTTTGAGCTTCTGATCCCAACGAGCATGTGTGATTTTTGTGATTTAAAAAAAAAAAAAAAGATTTTTTTTAAAGTGCTTAAATAATAGCCCTAGAAAGAAAAAGCCAAACAGTGGCTTCTGGCTGGTGCTCCTGAGGGGCCGGCCCCAAGTGGGGGTTACGACCCAGCCTTTCTTGGCTTTCGGAAATGGCTCCGTCCCTGCCAGACACCACCAGCAGGGGTCGCAGCCCCAGGGCTGGCTGTACCTCCTGGGCCCCCAGTCGGGGGGTGGGAGGCCTCCCAGAGGAAGTGACAGCTGAGCTGGGGTAAGGAGGACCCTGCCCGGGTGAGGGAGAGCCAGGGCCTCGGGGACACAGGAGACGCCCCATGAAGCTACAGTGAGACTTTGACCAGGGAGGGCAAGGCCAGGACCCCAAAGGAAATTTCAAGCCTGCCCCCCCCCAGGGAGGTGTCCTCGGGGGGCTGGCAGCCTCAGTTTCTGACCTGGACACCCGAATTCCCCTCACCCCGCTCCAGCAGCACAGGGAGGGCCCAGACCCCGCAGGCCCCCATAGGTCCCAGCTACTGGGTGGCAGGTGCCAAGCCACAGTCTCTACTGGAGGTCTGAGCATGGCGGGGGCCGGGGGCAGGGGGCAGGGTCGGGAATCCCTGCTGGCCCCCTCCCAGGTGTGTCAGAATGTCAGTGACCAGAGCCTTCCCAGGGGCCACCGAGGGGATTTCCTTTGGTGGGGACAGGGACAGACAAGGCTGCACATCACAACTGAGGGTTCTGCCTGTCCTGAGCTCCCAGAGTTTCTCGGGGGTCTAGCCTCGAGCAGGGACTGTCTTCATTGGCATCTCAGCCCCAGGCCCCAGCCGGTAATGGCCCAGGGGCCTGGTCAGAGCCTGCCTGGCTCTCTGGGCTGGGAAGCTGGGCCCGGGCAGCAGGGCTGGACGGCAGCCCCTCCCTGAGCCCCCGACCTCTGACCTCCCGATGAGGACGGCGCGGGAACCCCTTCAGTGTCCACCACGGGGGTCGCTGGGCTCGAGCACTGCGGGGTGTGCCCGAGGCGGTAGATGGCACCTACCTGGATGTTGGCAACTGGACACAGGGTCCTGATACTCGGGGAGGGAAGAGCTCACGTGGGCAAAGCTGCGTGCCCACCCAGGCCACACGTGGACGGGGCAAGGACGCCGGCACGGAGGCAGGCAGGACTCAGACTCAGGAGGACTGTTTTTTATGGTAATGTTTCTGCACTGATTACTCTTCCATAAAGAGTTGCCATCAGTTTTTACAGAAGTCATGATGCCATAATGTCACCCTACAGCTTAAGCTGTGATGTGGATAATCCGGGCTGCCCCGAGATGTGCCCTCCCAGGGGACCCACAGCAGGGCCAGTACCCTCCGGCCAGGCTCTCGGGGCTCACTTGCCACATCTTTGGCAGGGCCAGGCTGGCCCTGGCCTGAACTCTGCAAGGCCTTCGTCTCCTCTCTGGCAGCGGCTCAGAGTTGAGGCCAGTGAGGAGCCCGTTCTCCCGCGCCAGGGATGTCCCGAGCCGCGTGGACGGGCTTCCCAGCACCACTCGGCCGGTGCCCTGCGGCTGGCCCTGACACAGGTGGAAACGGGCTCCTGGCCTGTCTGCCGCGAGCTCTGTCCAGCATGGACTTTCTGTCCTCGTGTTGCCCAGGCTTCTTGTTGGTACTTGTTGTGCCCCCAGGAGATGAGTGACACTGACCTTTGCCGCCCAGACCCAAGCGGTGCATGAGGCTGATGTCCCTGTGCAGAGCCTGCCGCTCTCCAAATACCTGGCCTCTGGTCATCGCAGCTGCCTGGGGCCCTGCAGCTGTTCAGAGGTGGCCACCAGGTGGGGTTGGGGCTGAGAAATGGCCTTGGGCTGTGACGGGCCCTGTCCCCACAGACAGCAGTACATGGGGCCTTCTCCGCCTCCGATTAATGTTTAAACCCATGTTGTGTTTGTGTGGCAACCAGTGAGAAAGAGTAGGGCGGGGAGCCAGCGGGCACACCTGGGGACCCTTCCCCCAGCAGGGACAGGCCAGTGTTTAGCTGCCCCGGGACCAGAGAACCCAGAGGCCACTGGAGGCTCCCTGCCCAGGAGGGAGCGGCAGGCGTGGGGTGGGAGGGCGGCAGGCAACGCCGCCAGCTGGAAGCACTGAGGGAGAACATGGCGCCGGGGGGCCCTGTGCCCCTCTGGGGGCTAAGACTGGGGAAGACGGATGCCCGCTCAGATGAGCCCCTGCCAGCTCCCTGGGGCCACGGTGGGCCTGGGGGTGGGTGTCAGAGGGCAGGACAGGGCCCTGGGCCCTTCCCTGGGGCGGTAAGGAAGTCAGCTGGGGGCCCTCAGGTGACACACTCTGAAGGCCGCTCATTTTGAAAAAAGTCATTTCATTTCTGATCCTAAAGCTAAGGTGTGCTCTGGTAGACGGGTGGGCAACACGGGGAAGGGGGATGGTGAGGACGAGCCGGTCTGACACCCCACCCCCGGGGCGGGAAGCCAGAGAGGAGATTTGGGCGCAGTCCTCTCGGTTGTCTTTTCCTCGCAGGCGTGACACAGACGCGCACACCCACACGCGAGCAAGCACAGACACGTAGAAGACACTTGCCCTGCCCCACGCATGTGTGATCAAGGAGTGTGCACACCCACCGCCCTGCAAGGAAGGTGCATCCACACCTGTGCACAGGCTTGAGGCCACTCTGTCACTGCAGCCCCCGCCACCCCGTGTACTTCCTGGGAGGCACGTTCCTAATCACTAATGATTCTTCATGTTTTCTCACCAGGCTTTGGCTCCCTGTCACCAGCCACGTACCGGCTCATGTGTTCCTTCCAGGGTCCATCTGTGTCCTCACAGAGGCCTGAACAGTGAGGAAGGAGTGGCCCGGGACAATGGCAGGGTGAGTTCTCAGGACACTGGACAGGCCACGCCGGGCTCACGGCCCTAGGTGGGTGCCCCAGGGAAAGCCAGGAGATGCCTTTAGCACTTGTCCCACCAGCAGCCTGCCAGGGTGGGTGGGGCCAGGGCAGCAGCAACTGGGGGATGCCCTGACACCCCCAAAGAGCAGGGCAGGCTCCGGGTGATGTTCTGGGGGGACGGGAGCAGGGAAGGAGGGGGAGGGAGGCCGGGGACACCGAGGGCTTCTGGTCTCAGAGGGTCCCTCCCGCCACAACGCTTCCCCACACCCTTGCTGGCCTCCTGCCCCCAGGTAGAAACCTGGCTTCAGCTCAGCTCCTGCCACCGTCCCCTGCGCACAGCAGGCCCATCGCTACCCATCAGTCTGGCAACAGGGAGCCCAGAGGCAGACAGCCAGCCTCTGTCCTGGCAGTGCACAGTTGGGGGCGTTCCCCAAGAGTCAGCAAGCCCCACGGCACCAGTGGAGAAGGGCGACCCTACCTCCTCCCCAGGGCTGGGTGTCAGGGCCGGCCCCCTCAGCTGGCGTCCTTGAACAGCGGGGGCAGCCTGCAGGCCACTCCCACTCCCCGCGCCGGGAGGGAGCTCTGGGGACGCAGTTGCTCTCCAGCCACGCAGGGCCGGCAGGGCTGGGGCTCCAGCCAGGTCTGCACCAGACCCTGACATCTAAGCCCGGCCTCCCGGGTCCAGCTGCCCCAGCCCGCCACACCTCTCCTGCGGCCCCGGGGGCTGAGCGTGGGATGAGCTCAGGTAGGTGCCCAGCTTGGGCTGAGCCTGGCCCCCTGCTGGGTATAAATCTCACCTTCAGCTCACACCTGTGTCCCGTGGCTGTGGCTACCCGACTTCAACTGCCATTAAGATGGATGGGATTCATTTTTAATGTCCAGTGCTCTGCAGCGCATGGAGAAAGATCCACCAAAAATGGACTTTCCCCTTGGTCCCCATGGTGACCCTGTGGGGGGAGGGGCTGGGGAGCAGGATCCCATTTAGGGTGTGGTTGGGGACAAAAGACAGGAGGCAGGTGGGACCCTGCCTTTAATCTCTCCTCAGACCCCACCAAGGGCTGGGAATGGGGAGCCACACCCAGCTTGGGGTCTCTTGTCCCTTGGGCCGTGGCCATGTGAGAGCCTTCCTCTTAAGGGGCACTCTGTGTCTGCCTGCTGTGTGACCTCAGACAGCTGCTCAGCCTCTCTGAGCCCCTGTTTCCTCCTTAGCCACTGAGGGCAGTGGTGGCAGCCTCCAGACTCCCACCAGAGAGAGTCCCTAGGAGCCACTAGCCAGGGTGACACTGGGCATAGGGGTGGACATGGGCTCCTGCCCCTTCGGCCCCCCCTCAGACGGATGGGATTCCACCCTGCCCTGACTCCTGGCACCGACCACCACCCCGGGCTCCAGGCTCCAGCTCACAGGTGGCAGGTTGGGGGCGGGGTCCTTCCCAGCAGGTGGCCAGGCCTGCAGGGACAGAGGTGTCCGGCAGAGGGCAGAAGAGGGCCATGGAGCCACCAAGCTGAGCTCACAGCTTTCACTGGGCACTGACTTCGACCACCCTGTGCCCAGAGCAGCCCTGCCCTGCCCCTGGCCTCGTCCCACCCCAGGACACCGCAGGCCTGGGCAGCCACTGCAGAGAGAGGCCAGGCCTCACTGCTCATTCCCGACCCCAGCCCAGTCGCTGACCAGGGGCCGTCTCCACTCAGGCCTCCGCACCTCCACTGGCCTGCCCGCAGGTCCCCTCCCGCACGCCACCCCGGCCAGGCCGGAGCCTGGCATGAGGCCCCGGAGGACGGGGTGAGGCTCTAGCACCTTCCAGGCGGTGCTTGAGATGAACAAATCCAGGCGTCTCAGAGCACGTTTATGCCACCCCTGCGCCACGTGTGTTGGACACACCTTCTGCAGCACGGAGACCCCTGTCCGCAGGCCATCAGCCACGTGTGTGGACAAAGGCCCAGCCCCTCCAGCCGAGACCCCTCCATACTGAGGGCACCACGTCACAGGGCGAGACAGAGACATGGCCCCCAGGACCTGGCCAGGCTCAGCCAGGCCTGAGCATCTTCAGAGGCCACCTCCCCCCCATGGGGTCTCTACAAAGGTGGCCATGGGCTGTGCCCATGTGAGGCCACCTGGAGCCCAGCACTGAGGGCTGCGGAGCCTCGTGGCACGGGCCAGTGGTCATTGCCCTCGTGTCCTTTGGGGACGGGGAACTGTCCCCTTGAGGCTGCTGGTTCCAGCTCCTTCCCCATCAGCCAGGCTCTGTCAGCCACAGGTGTGGGGTCCTGGAATTTGCCACTAGACGCCCCAGGCGACCGGCCTTGTTGGTGCCCACGTCCAGTGTCTCACCTGTGACCAGCATCCCCTCCATAACTGGCGGGGCCCATGGGCCTCACCCAACTCGGCCTCCCTAAGACCCACTCCCGCACCCACTCACTACCCTCACCCGGTCCTGCCCCGCTGGGGACGGTGCCCTCTGCTCTCCGACACCGCCCCCCCACACGCCACCTCCCAACCCCATCTGTGGCCCCAAGTCTGTCCTGCAGAGCGCACCCTGCACAGAAGCTCCCAGCTGCCCTCCTGCTCCCACCCACTCCTCAGAAACCTCTCCTGCAGTGAGGGCCACGGCCTGGTGGGCTCAGCTCCTCGGTGCAAACATGTCCCTGTCACGGGGGCTGGTCGGGAATGAGCAGAACCCAGGCTGGCCAGGTCACTGTGGCCTGCCTCAAGCACTGTGATGGTCCAAGTTGGTGCCCAAGGGAGGAGCTCAGGGTGGCCGATGGGTGGCTGGGGAGAGAGGCGCAGACAGGGGCTGCCTCGGTGGGGAGGTGCCACCGAGGGAACCCCGAGAAGCAGAGCTGAAACCCACCCTGCTGGGACGTTTCCCGGCCTGGAAGTCCCCTTCACCATCTCCCTGTTTGCGGGCGGCTTTGTGTGCCTTAGAGCTATGGACTATGTGTCATCTCTGTCCCTCACCCTGTCCCACCCTGGCCAGGCTCTTTGCTGCGTGCTGGTCACTCATTACTTATCCCTCACTTCCACCCCGGCTTGGGATGACAACTGGCCTTTCAGCAGTGAGCTGGGGGAGGAACAAAGCCAGGTCTGTCTGACCCACAGCCTTTGCCTCCCTCTGGACGGCTTGCCCAGGGGACCACGTGGGAAGGAGGCCCGGGTGGCCCAGAGGAGCCACGCACTCCCCGAAGAAAGGGCAGGCTGGAGTGTCACTCCCTAACCTGGAGCCCCAGGGCTCGAGCATGGAGGTCTGAGCATGTAAGAAAAGAGGGGAGCCTTCTGGGAGGCAGAGGAGGAGGGCTGGGGAAGCACCCATTGACCTGTAGGGTCCGGAGGCATCTGTGGGGCCACAGCTCAGCACCCGCCTTCCCCCGTCCCCTGGAGACAGTGGCACACAGGGGCTCCCAATTAGGTATGGGGTTGGGCAGGCTACCGAGTCCCCGAGTCCCGGTGCCAGCGATGCACCCTGGAGCTCGGCTCCGCGTTGAAAGCCCGTCTTCCCAGAGACGGGTGACTGGCTCCCTGAGGCTCCCGAGGAAGCCACAAGAAGCAGGCCCGGAACAGTCACGTCGGTGCAGGAGCCCCAGACGCACCCAGTGGCCCCTAAGGTCGCAGCTCCAGCTCCCCAGGGACGCCCCTCCAGGGGGCGGTCAGGGGGTAGGTGCAGGGAACGATCCCTGGGAGGTGCTCCCTGGAGGACTCCTTACCCAGGAGAATCATGTGCTCTCAACCCCAACCCTCAGATCAACTGTGGGGAGACAGGAGCTGGAGACCCTCGCCAACCCCTCCACCCGCCCCACCCCCAACCCCTCCTGCACCTTCCAGCTCCACAGCCCTGTCCCCAGGTGCCTGCCACCCCTCGGAGCCCTTTATCGGGCCCCCAGGAGCCTGCACTGAACGTCTGCAGCCCCCACCCCCCAGACGTGGCACCCCAGCAAGACGGGCAGGCCCAATGTCCGCCCGTGTGGCACTCGGTCCATGGCTGGGAAGGGTGCCGGGGCCTGTGGTGGCCTTGGCTGGCTCTCAGATGACTTTGGGGAGCTGGCAAATCTACGGCTCCTCCTCGGAGCTGGCGTCAACTCCACAGCTTCCTCCCTCCCCGGGCCTCAGGGGCGACTCCACCCTGGACGCCCGCAGGGCCCTGGCTAAGCTCCAGTCCAGTGAAGGACAGCCCCAGTCAACAACGCCCGCAGGCATGCCGACCCGCACCTTCCCCGGGAGCAGAGCCCACCGCCCACCGTGGGGGCGGTCTAGGCGAGCTCCGGCTCCACCTGGCTCCTCTCTGAGGCACAGTGTTTTCCAGGACAGGGGCGTTTTGTAACAAGAGAGGTGACTAAGTCAAGGAGCTCGCTCCTGCCACTTAGCAAGACGGCCCAGAGCCGCTGCACACGCTGCCGCACACGGAGCAAAGGCCTTGTGTCCCGGCTCTGCCCTCCCCTGGCCGCGCGTCCCCTCCCGGCCAGCCAGCGGCTTCCTGGACCCCCTATCTCCACCGTCCCGGGGGGCAGCCCCCGCCTCGCCCCCCTCCGAGGCCCCGTGAACCAGGCTGCCAAGGGTGCCGCACTGAGGCCCCCAGCTGGCGTGACCTCGCCTGTCCCCCTCCCAGGGCGGCTGCAGCTCAGGGGCCACCGTCGGGAATGTCCCAAAGCCACGATGTGCCACTCACATGTGGTGGGGTGTCGGGGACCATCACCTGGGCTCCCTGGGCCAGGGGTCCCAGCTCTGCGGTGCGGAGCCGGGGTGGTTCCAGAGCAGGGTCTGTGGGGAGGCCGCCCTGCCCACCTTGGCTGCTCCCTCCCGCGTGCAGCCCTGTGCCCACGGCCGGCCTGTCTGGCAGCGTCTCCCCTCCCCTCGGCCCTGCCCAGTGCCCTGGAGCCCTCTCTCCCCCAGCGCAGGGCTCAGCTGCAGACAAAACTGGCCCCGGGACGGCGCAAGGCCGTCTCCCCGTGTTGCGGGGGCGATGAGAGCTCAGACTTGGCTATGGGTCTTGGGCTCAAGGCGCCCTGGTCCCGAGAGGCTCGCAGCTTCCCAGATCCGGCTGGAGGGGACACAGTGTCACCCGAGCCCCTCCCCGCCCGCGGCCGGGCTCCTCACTGGCACCTAGGACCTCACTTCATCCCACCTCGGCTCAAAACCACAGCACGTGCACTGTACGTGTTCGTTTTGGATTTCCGATTCGCTTCCCCCAATCTCAGACATCGCCCATTTCAGGCATTTTCCAGGAAAGGAGATGCAGGCTGGGAGGGGCCGGGGCCCGTGCTGGGTGCGTGTGTCTCTCTCTCCTCGCTCTCTCCTTTCAATCTGGCTCAGATATTTTTAAAAACTGAAATAAAACTTCTGCATTGCTCCCAGGTCTGGGTCAGAACTCCCTCCCGTGCGGCACCAGAGGGGCCATCTCCTGTGTTTGGGGGCTCAGGGCGCGGGGTGCGAGCACGACGGGGGCAGCCCGGGGGAGGTGGGGCTGGCAGGTGGCCTCACGCACAGCCAGTGGGGCCCACAGCACCTGGGCCCAGGGCCCCCATCCAAGGTGAGCGGCTGTGGCCAGGTGGCATGGGGCGGCTGGCTGTGCCCAACAGGGCCTGCCCCTCAAGATGCGCTTTCCTGCCCGTCCTCGGTACGGCCAGCTCTGGCCTCAGGGCTTTTGCACCTGTGGCTCTTTCTGCTCACGACTGGCTCCTTCTAGCCGCCTTTCCTGCAAGGCCCTTCTTTAAACCTGTGGGAACAGCCCCCGCCCGAGTTCTACCTCTGCAGGGCTGGTTCGGGTCGCACTTCCTCACTGCAGGTCCCGCGGGCTCTCGGTGTGGCAACTGCCTGGGTGCGTGAGCCACAGAGGCTGGGGTATGGTGGATGGCAGGGGACCTTTCTCTCCCAGGGGTCCTCTGGGGTCGATACCCAGCCTGGGTGCCCCAGCCCTGCCCTCCCTTTGCCCACGATCCTGGCCGGGCCGGGTGGGTCGGCGGTGTGCAGGGTGGGTGCTGCTAGGGGCCCGGGCCCCATACAGGGCAGGGAGCGCGGCCCCAGACCCCAGCCTGGCCACGAGCGTGGGCGCAGCCGGTCTCCTGACGCTCACTCCCCATAAATAAAAGATTCCCTTCCTCTCTCCAGTCTTGCGCAGCCGCCGCCTGCTTGCTGGCCCGGCCCTTTGTGCCCACGCGTTGCCATGGAGATGGGCGATTCAAAGGCCTGGCACTTCAAGGCTTCCCTCCTCTCCTGGTGGGCCTGGGCGGGGGCAGCCGAGACGGTTGCCCAAGCCCGGAGGCTGCTGCCTCCCCCTCCTCTCCATCTAGCCCAATGCAGCCCCTGCCAGGGCTCGTGGACCCACTAATTCTCACTCTGATGTGGGTGGCTGACTCTCGGCCCCACCCTGGGAACAGGTGTGCTTTTGTAGGGACTTAATTCAAAGTTTGATATACTGAAGGAAACTGAGGCACGGCTGGTTCCTGGGGAGAGCTGGCTCCCCTTGGTCGCTCTGCAGCACACAGCGAGTGCTGACGAGCAGCTGGCAGAGAGCAAGTGCCCTCTGGAGGTGCGTTTCCCTCCCTGAGCCCGACGTGCCATCCCCACAGAGGGCCGCTTCCTGCCTGGGGCGGACGGGGTCTCTGAGGCTCCAGAGTGTGGCCCTGGAGAGACGAACCCCAGCACAGGATGGCCCGGGGCCGGGGTCTGGGACCAGCTGCATGAGGTGCCTAATCCAGAGACAGAGCCTGTCCCCTCTAAACTGCGTGTACTCTGTGTGTTGGAGCTGTCTCTGAGTCACCCGTTGGAAGCACAGTGGGGTCTTTGAGGTTCCTCTGCTTCCCGTCCTGTGCACCACTCATACTGTTAATCTCCGCACAGTCTGCCCTTTTATCATGTTCTCAGACTCATGCAACTGGAAAAATCCACAGCAGAATTTTCTGGTTACAGCCACCTCCTCCCACGTGCCCTGGCATGGCAGAGGGAGAGGTGGCCATCTAGGGTCTGGGACTACTTTGAGCCTCAGTTTCCTCTCCTGCATAATGGAAACAGTTGTCCACTCCTTTAACAACTATCTCCAGGTATCTGGGGAGCAGGGCCCTGTGCTGGGCCCGGGAGCAGCACAGCCCATTTCTTTGGGGAAACCCTGCTCCCCTAGCTCCAACCCAGGATCCTGGTGAGGGTGGCCAATCCCAGACCTGCTCCCTGGTCCCAGGGCAGGCCTGCCACTTGGCTGAGCCCCTTGGGGACCTCCTGGGAGTTTCAGGTTAGAGGGAAGGAAGCCAGGGAGAGGCAGCGGAGCTGGCTGCTCCCCAGGCCGCCTCTGTGGGGCCTGGCCTTGCACCCGCCCTCGCCGGCCTGAGCCCCTGTCCCACCTCAGCAGCCTGGCCCAGGGCAGCCCTCGCTCTCACAGGCCACACAGATGGCAACCCTCGCCCTGACCCCTGCGGCAGGCGAGGGGTGTGGGCACAAACACGACTGTGCTGGCAGGGCACACAGGGAGCTGGGCACAGCACGGCCTCAGGCAACCCTCCGCGTCTTATGCCAGCCTCCTAGGAGCTTGTTCTCTCCCTTCTGGAAGGGCGGTGGGGACAGCCCCAGGGCCCATTTCAGCAGAAGGGTCCCATGTCACCAGGCAATGCTGTAATGCCCCACAAGAAGCCCTCAAACTCAGGCACGAGGTGTCCAAGGATGCAGCTGGCCCGATTCCCAGCTGGGCTCAGGGCCTCACTGAGGTGCTGCCCATTGGTGTCTTGGGTCAGAAAGTGCACATGTGGGCCTCGGGCTGGGTCGGGGCTCGGACTCCCCGGGCGGGAGGAACCGTGCATGTCGGCCGCCGGCTCTGCAGCCGAGGCCCAGTCTTTGGCTCACTGCTCTGAGCCCCTCGGGCTTCCTGCAGCCTGAGTCTGCAGCCGGCCTACCCCCGGCCCAGGACTTGTCAGGGAGGTGGGTGCTGGGCAGGCCCCCGGGGCCCAGCACACGCAGATTATTAATAGAGCTGGGCCCTCCCGCTCTCCTACGCCCCAGCACTCTCAGCGGATGTGAGTTCCAAGACGTCACCAGACCTAATTTTGGCGCCCCGGCCCAGTAGAGGAAACCCCCTGCCCCAGGCAGAGCCCCACTGGGCCCCTGTCAGCCAAGGGCTGTGGCCACTGTCCCTGTCCTGCCACAGAGTTAGATGATGGCTGTTCTATCAAGGGGCCCCTACCCAGAGCGACACAGCCGCTAAGCCAGGAAGAGTTGAGGTGATAGTGCAGGGCTTTGTCCTTGGCTTGACTGACCTGCAGGGCAGGAGAGGGCCGGCTGGGCCCAAGGCCTCCGGCCCGACCTCCCAAGAGCTCCGATGGGCCAAACCCGTCCATCACCGTCTGCACACGGGGTACCCGTGGGGGCAGGGCTGACCTCTGCCCACAGGGAGCCGGAGCCGGGCCAGGTCCTGGGTCCAGGGGTGCCCTTGGCAGGGTAAGACCCAGCCTAACTCAGAGCCCACCGCCACACCCGAGCGGGACAGACGGAGGGAACAAACCCACCAGGCCTCCCACCGCTAGGCACAGCCCTTCAGAGTGTGCCCGGCCGAGCCGCCGGTCAGCCCTGGGCAGGGGCGGGCTGGGCCCTACCGCTTGGTTCTACGTATCCTGGGTTTTTACTAACAAGTCCGTCCTTTTTTGTAAAATAAGCTTTTTAATTTTAGAACAGTTTTATATTTACAGAAAAATTGAGAAGACAGCACAGAGAGCTGCCATACACCACACAGCCGGGCTGCCTCCTGCCAGTGTCACGCCGGCAGGTCACGGCGCGGAGCCGCCACCGCCAAGCCCAGACTCCACGCGGGTTTCCGCAGGTCGCACCTGAGGCCCTTTTTCTGTTCCCGGATCTGACGCCTGGTCATCGAAACGCCCCCAAAACAAGGGGACAAGAAGTGTTTGCCCAGCGAGGCCTCTGGCTGCTCCCGCCACCATGAGAGGCCCTGTCCTGCATCCCAGGCATTTGGGGGCTTCTCCAGGAGTCAGGCCTGGGAAGGTGGACAAAGGTTGTGCCCGTCCCCTCTTTACTCTGGGAGCTCCTGGGCCTCGGGGTCCTCCGCGGTGATGTGGAGGGGCTGCTGCCTCGGCCACACCAGGCCCGGCCCCCCAGCAGGCAGGTGACAGGGCCTTCTCCCCACCTTACGTGTAGTCACGTGCTGCAGGACAGCGCGACCTACCCAGACGGTGAAGTGCCCCCCACGGAGTCGCCCTGTCCTGGAGCCCAGTGGGACAGGGCCAGGGCAGAGGCCTGCACCCCGCGGCTCACAGAGGCTTCCAGACCTGCAGGTGCAGAGGGTTCCGAGGCAATTCCGCCAGCTGTCACTGTGCCTCCTCCCTCCTCCCCCCCCACTCCTCCTCCCGCTCTTCCCCCCACTCCTCCTCCTCCCTCTTCCTCCCCCACTCCTCCTCCTCCCCCCACTCCTCCCCTACTCCTCCTCCCCCTTCCCCCCACTCCTCCCCCCGCTCCTCCTCCCACTCCTCCTCCCCCCACTCCTCCTCCTCCCCCTTCCTCCCACTCCTCCTCCTCCCCCCACTCCTCCCCTACTCCTCCTTCCCCTTCCCCCCACTCCTCCCCCCGCTCCTCCTCCCACTCCTCCCCCTTCCTCCCCTTCCTCCCACTCCTCCTCCCACCCCTCCTCCTCCCCCCACTCCTCCTCCCCCTTCCCCCCCACTCCTCCCCCGCTCCTCCTCCCGCTCCTCCCCCCACTCCTCCTCCTCCCTCTTCCTCCCCCACTCCTCCTCCTCCCCCCCACTCCTCCTACTCCTCCTCCCCCTTCCCCCCCACTCCTCCCCCCGCTCCTCCTCCCGCTCCTCCCCCCACTCCTCCTCCTCCCTCTTCCTCCCCCAGTCCTCCTCCTCCCCCCACTCCTCCCACTCCTCCTCCCCCCACTCCTCCTCCTCCCCCCTTCCCCCCCACTCCTCCCCCCGCTCCTCCTCCCACTCCTCCCCCCACTCCTCCTCCTCCCTCTTCCTCCCCCAGTCCTCCTCCTCCCCCCACTCCTCCCCTACTCCTCCTCCCCCTTCCCCCCACTCCTCCCCCCGCTCCTCCTCCCACTCCTCCTCCCCCCCACTCCTCCTCCTCCCCCTTCCTCCCACTCCTCCTCCTCCCCCCACTCCTCCCCTACTCCTCCTTCCCCTTCCCCCCCACTCCTCCCCCGCTCCTCCTCCCACTCCTCCTCCTCCTCCCACTCCTCCCCCTTCCTCCCCTTCCTCCCACTCCTCCTCCCACTCCTCCTCCCCCTTCCCCACACTCCTCCCATCCTCCTCCCACTCCTCCCACTCCTCCTCCCCCTACTCCGTCCCACCTCAGGACTCCCTCAGGGGCACTTCTCCCCTCACATCCCCCTCCCCCAACCTCCCCATTCCCACAGATTCTCCCTCCTAGGAAGTGGTTATCACCCCATTTCACCCTCAGGGAAACTGAGGCTGGGAAGGCAAAGGGACTGCCCAGAGCTGTGTCTCTGGGAGGCCTGGGCTTTGCTGGTGGCCGGTGACAGAGAGGGAAGGCTGGGGTGAGACAACACGGATGGGGCATTCATGGCCACAGCCAATGAACAGGGGCGGGAGGCCCTGGGGGCCAAGCAAGCCCTCTGCCCCTCCCCCACCCCCCGCCCCCGCAGAGCCGGACACGAGACTAAGCGGAGGAGGCCCCTGCCAACAGGGCGCTAATGAAGACAAAAAGGGTGAGCGGGCATCAGGAGCCCTTGGTGCCAGACCTGGGTGGCAGGACGGCCACGACAGCCTGCCCACCGCCACGCTGGTCATAGCAGCAAAACAGATGGGTGTCAGCTGTTTTACTTTAAAATAGGCTTTATTTGCTGTTTTGAATGGCTCCCCTCTCCCATCTCCAGCTACCTGACACCCCCAGCCGCATCTGTGGGTGCCCCCGGTCCCCACGGGAATCCCCGCCTTGACAAACGCTGCCGCCCCGTGGGTCAGGGGACTGCATGGCACTGGAACTTAAACTTCCGCCTTTCTTATTTTAAGCAGAGTTCAGCATAGTTTGACAGCTCTATCTCGTGTCTTTGCCCATTTTACTCTCGGGCCGTTGGTCTTTTTCTTACTGATTTGTATATAAAACCACAAATAGCCCTTTGTGAGATGAGTTGCCAATATCTTTACACATTGTTGTTTATCTTTTTGTTTTGGTTTTTTCCCTCCACGCATCTGCCTTTTATTTATATGAGATTGAATATATCCATCTTTTACTTTATGGCTTCTGTGTTTTGTATAATTCTTAGAATGATTCAAGATTATAGTGTTTTTTTTTTTATTCCATGCTTTCTTCTAGTGGTTTCATGGTTTCATTTTTACTTTTTTTTTTTTTTTTGGAGACAGAGTCTCGCTCTGTTGCCCAGGCTAGAGTGCCATGGCGTCAGCCCAGCTCACAGCAACCTCAAACTCCTGGGCTCAAGCGATCCTCCTGCCTCAGCCTCCCGAGTAGCTGGGACTACAGGCATGCACCACTATGCCCGGCTAATGTTTTTCTATATATATTTTTAGCTGTCGAAATCATTTCTTTCTATTTTTTAGTAGAGACGGGATCTCGCTCTTGCTCAGGCTGGTCTCGAACTCCTGAGCTCAAACAATCCTGCCTCTGCCTCCCAGAGTGCCAGGATTACAGGCGTGAGCCACCTCGCCCGGCCCATTTTTACTTTTTAAATCTTTGCTCCATTTGGAACTTACTTTAGCATCAAAGAGTGAGGTGGGAATCCGAGTTTCCCCCATACGCCAATTTAGTTGTCCTAAAGCCAGATATTGATTGTATATTCAGAATTATTTATTGAATATTTCACCTTTTAATTCCAGATTTCACCTCCCCTTTCTCTTGTCTGCCTTTGAATCTCTTTCTGGACTTTCCCGTCATCTGACTGTCCGTGGATGTGCTGGTCACTGTGGTCTTTGGACATAATGTGCCTGAGGGCGCAAGACAGCCACTCTGCCCTGTGCCTGCTCTTTCCTGCGAACTTCAGAGCTGGTTTCAACAGACCTCTGATTCATCTAAGGAAGGAGCAGCGAGAGCTTCACCCGGGCCGGAGAGCAGGCTGTGGGTCCATCTCGTCGGCCTGTGCCCTTGGGCCTTGCTCTTGGGGACTCAGCCACGCCCAGCAGGTGGAGCACACGGGCTTGGTGCTGTCCGGGAGGCTGGACTGTGGTTCTGCCTGCAGCCCCGGGGAGAGGAGTGTCCCAGGGACTGGCCAGCACAGAAGACCTTCTTTCCAGATGTCCCCACTTCTGGATGGGAAGGGAGGTGGTCAAGGCCAAGCGGGGAGGCTCTGCAGGCCAAGGTGTGGGCCGCTTTGCACATTCGTACCTCAGCAGAGCCAGCCCAGCTCTGCGGAACCAGCCAGAGCAGCCCCATGGCCAAGCGGCACCAGCAGACACTCTGTGGCCACTCTGCCGAGCCGCTTGCTGCAGAGGAGGCCTCCAGCCAGCTGGGAGGCTGTAACCAGTCGGCCTGCGAATACTCAGCTGAGAACCCGGAGGCTAGGTGGCGATCAGAGCCTTCCAGAAACCTGAGCCTCAGACGGGGCAGGTTAAGAGTGGCAGCTTGGAACACAGGCAGCCCTTGCGGCCTGTTCTCAGCCGCACCCCGGGGCCCAGGCCTGGGCTTGGCTCCCACCGTGGCTGACCCCTGGGAGAGCCTCACCCGGCTCGGCTGCACAGCCTGGTGTGGCCTGTGGTGGGGGCTCCGAGCCTAAGGTGGGGTGGGCAGACCCCGGATGTCCTGACGCAGGCTGGAAGCAGCGCCTCTGAGGCTGGCAGCAACCCTCGGCCAGCCTGGACCGCCAGCAGGAATCCTGGCTAAAAATACCCCAGTCTCAGAGGCCCGCCGGCTGCTGTAGCCTCCTCGGAGCCCCCTCCTCACTCCAGGCACCGGCTATGTGCCCCTTGAGCGCCCTGAGGCCCGTGACGGGCCCCGGGACACGAGGGAAAACTCAGGCCATGCGCCCAGTGTGGTCTCCAGGACCATCTACAGAGCCCCTGTCTGACTGCAGGGCTGGCCCCACCCTGCTGCCTACCCATGACCTGGGCAGGGCTCTGGTGAGACTCAGTCTGGGATCAGCTAGGGCAGGGGTGAGGACTTTGTGGGCCCCACTCTGCACAGCTCCCAGTCCTGTGGCTCTTGGGGGCAGAGCCCTTTGCTGGGGGGCAGAGCCCTGAGGGCTTGGTCCGAGTCACCCTGGCAGAATGTGGGGTGCCAGGGAGGTGCCGGATGGGCTCTGCCCAATCATCCCTGTGGGCGTCCATGTGGCCACGTGGCTCAGACATTCCCTTTGTTCTGAGATCACCAGCTGAGGGACCCACGGCAAGGCCCTCCTCCTTGGGGCTCTGTTGCCCCATCTATACCCTGTGGGGATGAGGGGAGTGGGGTCAGAGCTGGACTCCCAGAGTGTTTGCTGAGTGACTAAATGACTGAGAAAGCAATCAGATGAAGGCAGTGAGTGGAGACAGTGGAGGGGCCTCCATGGTGCCCCTCGGGTGGGACCACAGAGTTCCAAGTCAGGCTGGCCCTCCTGTGTCCCAGGCAGGGCACCCTGAGATGAGCCCTCAGCCCCTCCATCCGGGATATGGAACAAATCTGCAGGCCCTGTGGATCACGGGGCCCAAAAAGGGGACTCGGGGGCCCAAGGAGCTCTGGGAAGAGCAAGGCAGGGTACTGGCCAGCTGGGTATCCCAGGCCAGTGGTCAGAACCAAGCCTGAGCCTGAGCTGCCCCGGCAAGATGGGTCTTGGAGGACCGCCCTGCCCTCCACCCCTGTCCACCCCAGCTGACAGCCACGGCTGTGCCCAGGCCTGCCTTCCCTGCCCTCCCGGGAGCTCACGGGTACCCTCAGCAGGTGCCCCTCCCTCCCGACCCCGTTTTGACTGCCCGCTGGGCTCCTGGTGTGAATAGCGGCTCCCAATTTAGCTGTCACTGCCAGGTGGGTGGCTCTAGAGGGATCCGCAGTCCCTGCAGGGGCGGGGGAGGGGCAGAAAGCCACAGCAGATGCCTTGGAGTTCGGCTTCTGCACCAGACTTTGGGCCCTCAGGGACCAGAACTGTCCTCTTCATTCCCAGCCCCAGCCCAGGCTGGCCTGCCCAGACAGAAGCCACCAACTCAGCCACACCACCTGAGAGAGGACCCTGAGTACCACTGGTGACTGCAAGCGTGCCCCAAGCTCGTCCCAAGGCCCGAGGGACTCACTCCTTCCTCTGGGACCCAGGAGAAGGGAGCAGAGCCAGTCTTGGGGTCCGGGTGCCAGCCCTGTATGTCCCACCCGGCCCGAGTCTCATCCGCTCTCCTGGCCGGGTTCCCATCCTGGGGATGGGCCACAGGGGATCCGGTCTGGGCTTGGGGAGGTGGAGGTGAGAGCCGTCACCGTGCAACGCACACAGCCACTGGCCTCCGGGAGAGAGGTGCACGCGGCGTCCAGGGCGCCATCCTGTGGGAGGAGGCCCTGCCCGGTGCAGAGGCTGGAGGCATTTGGAGATGGCTTAGCCCAGGGGGATGCTTGGGGACACTGCCAAGGGTTGGGCTGTGGCCCCTGCCCTGCACCAGCCCCGGTTGCTGCTGTGTGTGCCTTTGATGAATAAGACATGAGGACGCAGATTAATTGTGGCTTAATATGCACCAAAGTTGGGGAGAGGGACTCCTCGGAATGGGAGTCCCCGGGGGCACAGAGCTGCTGAGGAAAGGCCAGGACACCCCTGCAGCCCCGAGGCTGGGGGATGGTGAGAGGCTTCTGGAGGAAGCAGGGGCTTCCAGGGCAGAGAGTGGTCCAAGAGGGGGCTGCCAGGACGTGTGTCCACCTAAGCTCTCCCCAGACCTCTGTTTCCCATCTGGACAACGGGTGGGGGAGTGGTGTCTGCATCACAGGACCGAATGAGACGACGCACTTAGCAGGCCTGGCACGGAGTCCTCTCGGGCCTCGGGCACACAGCCGCCCTCTGTGGAGAGAGCAGATGGCAGCCCGGCAGCCCCCAGCTCCCTGGCACTGGGACCACATCCCCAGCCGCCCACTCAGAGTGCTGGGAAGGGTCGGTCACATTGGCACGCTTGGGCGGCAGGCACACATTTGCCACATGACCTTCGAGCTTCTTCCTGGTCCTGCTCACACTGTCCCAGAGTGGCCCAGAACACGTACACCAACGACCAGGTTCCCTTGCTCCCCCACCCCTCTTAGGAGGGACTAAGGATCTGCATGCCCGTGGGCACCGCACAGGGACGCCTGTGCCAACCCAGGACGGGCCTGTCTCTCCGGATGGAAACAAGCCTCCCTGGGACCTTGGAAGCAGCGACCTTCCAAAGAGGCTGAAACACGTCCCTGCCATCCCAGGACTGGCCACAGGGAAGGGTCCTCTTGCCCCAAGCTGGGTTCTATGAGTGGACCTGGAGGTGTGAGCGAAAAGCCTGCACTGCCATGTCAGGGCCCCACACAGTCCTCTGAGGGGACACAAAAGGTGGACAAAGGCAGGACTGGCTGACCACACCCAGAGGCACCCGTGCCTGACTCAGCCACACGCTGCACCCAGCTCGGAGAGGCCAAAGGCAGGGCCAGGCCACTCAGCCAGGCGGGGCCCGCTCAGGCTGCGCACACGGGTCGCGGAGGCCGCATCCTCGGTGGGGTGGGAGGTCAGGTGGCCTCCCGCGAGCGGATGGAGGTTCGGGAGGGCTGGCAGGAGGCCGCGCCCTGTGTGTGGTGGGTGTGGGGACAGGGATGAATTCAGGCAGAAGCCGGTGTGCTCTGCAACCCAGCCCAGGCAGGGTGTGACAGGTCTATCCAGTCACAGCTCATTCCTGATCCCCAGGGTCACATGTCCCAAAAGCCCGGGAGCTCAGATCTACACAGCCAAATGGCCTGTCCTCCCAGCACCCTGCCAGGACTTCCTAGGAACTGAGTGGTATGAACTCCACGAAAGAGGCAGAGGCAGGGAGCTGAGTGTGCCTCGACCAGAGATCCAGCCCTGTCCGTCCTCCCCACTGGCCCCTTGCCAGCTGTCAGCTGTCCACCCTCCCTTGCCCGTTGGGTCCTGGGGGTGATGTCTCCATGGCCACCTGCCCGGAGAGTCCCCCATCTCCCATGCTGCAACCCCCTCTGCCCCCCAACGGTCCCCTCAGCACTGGCCCAAACCTACTCACCCCAGCCAACGCCAGGAGTCTGGCCCCGCCTCCAGCGGGGAGGGCGCTGGCCAAGGTGCTGACCGCGGGCACAGGAAACCTGCCAGCAGCCCAGCGCCCGGCTCCCTCTGCAGGCCTCGGCCCTGCTCCCACTGCACAGACCTGTGGGCAGGTGGAGGCCCAGGCCCCAACCTAGAACAGCCAGGAACAGCCGAGCTTGGCAGCTGGAGAGGACTCCGGTGCCAGAAGCCTCCATGGCAGCCCTGGCTCCCCATTCCCTCTGCTGCCCACCCTATGCCCCAGCTGCTGTATGTGGGGGGACCCCTGTAGGATGGGGACCCTACAGGGGCAGGATTACAACCTTCAGCCATGGTGGGCAACGCTGGGTCACTAACCATGAAAGCCCCCCATGCGCAGTCAGCAGGGAAGTGTCTTCTCACGTCCCCTCTGCAGGCACAGGGCAGCCTCCGACTGAGCCTGGCCCACACTAGTCCTGTCCTCACACTGGTGGCCACACGCCTTTTCTCCTGGCCTGAGCTGCGCCTGCAGGAAAAGCTCGGTTGCTGGTCCGGTGGCTGCCGATGCAGGGACCCTAGAGGAACGGTGCTGGCTTCAGCACCAGGTTTTGTGAGCTTGGCTTCACATTCCCGATCTGTCCAATGGGTGACAAAGCTCTTGTGTGGCTGTGGGAGGACTGACTGAGAGCCACCACAGGGGCCAGGCTGGTGGCACTCAGCAGCCAGCACCCACTGGAGAGGCAGCAGCGGGTGCACACCCTGCCCCTTCAGGGGCCAAGGGTAGAGCGGCTGGGGGTACCTGGGCTCCACCTCACCTTCCATGTGGCTGGGAACTGAACGCACTACACAGTGGCCTGGAAAACCAAGGCTGGGACAAGGCGGCAGGGACAAAGCAGGCTGAGGCGTGGTCAGGGCCACAGAGCAGCAGCCAGAGGAGTTTGAGCAGTGCAGCCTTCGCACCCCAGCCTGAGGGTGTCCAGCATGGGCACCCCACGAAACTGCCTGCCACCCGTGCTCGGATGGGAGCTGGGGCTCTGGGAGGTCCTCGATTTCCTAGACAAGGCAGTGGTCTCCCTCAGGGACACCTCCATGGTCGGGGGCTTTATCTGGGGGGCGGCAGAGTACACAGGGCTGCCCACTCGCCAGGTCTCTGCGCTTCACGTCACCAGACGAGGGTAACAAGCTCTCAGCACCAGGACACTCCAGCCACAGGGAGGAGCCGGGGCCTGGCCTCAGGCTGGCCCGCCGACGTCCTTGGGTCAGGGTCGTCCACACTGGCACCAGCTCCACCAGCCAGTCCCTCCTCCACATGGTCCTCTTACCTGCAAGTTGGGCTTGGAGAGGCCCAGGCCTGGCCAGCCTGGGTCCCAGCGCTCCTCCTTGTACGGGGCAGCCTTCCAGGGGACCCCGGGATGCACTCGGGAGCTCACCTGTGAGGCTGGGTAGATTCCCCCAGCTGGGACGCCTGTTCGTGATTGTGGGGGTAGGGTCGTCATTGGGGTCCCTGGCCCCACAGCCGAGGCTGGCTTGGTGGAAGGTAGGGGACACTAAGCAGGACTGGAGAGAGTCTTCTGGGTTTGGAGGCCCTATTCCACGGAAGGGAAGAGGCGGGGGGCCCTGCGGGGTGAAGGGTAGGATCAGGCCTGGGTCCCTCCCTGGGATGGGGCAGAGAGGGCCTCAAAGATGGGCGGGGGCCCTGGAACTTTCTCAAGCGTTGAGCTTCCCTTTACTTACTGAAAAATGGAGGCAATCCCACTCCAGCCGAGGACTGCTGCGCAGGGGGCGGGGGTCTCCAGGATTTCGTGGGGCAAGGAAGGTGAAGGGCCCGGCAGAGTCCTGAGGCGCCCCTCCCGTCCCCAGGCCTCGGGACCAAGCCCTCGGCGCCCCCCTCGGCCCGCGCCCCCGGCCCGCTCCCGCCCGGCCGCCATCCCCGCGGCCGCCTGCAGGGGCCGCCGCCTCCTCGGGAACGCGCCGCCTTTGTCTGCGGCCGCGCGGCGCCTCCCGCCCGGCCCGCCGCCCGCCCGGCCGCGCCAGGTGAGCGCCCCGCCCGCCGCAGGCCCCGCCCCGGCCCGCCCCGCCCCGCCCCGGCCGGCGGGGCCCGCGCGGCTCCTCGCGCGCCGAGCCACATGATCCCATAAAACATTCATCCGCTCCCGGCCCGCGCCGCGAGCGCCCCGCCGGCCCGCGCCGCCGCCCTCGCCCTGCGCGCCCGCGGCCGAGCCCAGCCCGAGCCGGGCCGAGCGGAGCGCGCCGAGCCTCGTCCCGCGGCCGGGCCGGGGCCGGGCCGGAGCGGCGGCGCCTGGATGCGGACCCGGCCGCGGGGAGACGGGCGCCCGCCCCGAAGCGACTTTCGGTCCCCGACGCGCCCCGCCCGACCCCTACGATGAAGAGGGCGTCCGCCGGAGGTGAGTGGCCGCGCCCGAGCCCGGCCGGCGGGGCTGGGGGGCACGGGGGCTGCTCGACCGTCCCCGGGCGCAGGGCCCGTCCGGGGCTGCCGAGGCACGGGGAGCGTCGCCGGGCGGCAGGGAGGGCCACCGCAGTGCCGCGCCGGGCTGGGGCCGCGGGCGCCCCGGCCCGGGGAGGGCGGAGCCGGCGGCAGCAGGAAAAGTTGCCTTTTCCCGGGAAAGTTGACGGCGACGGCGGGGCCAGGGGTGGTGGTTCGGGGGTCCCCGAGCCTGGCCCAGGTCCGGGGTGGGGGCTGCAGGCTGGAAGGGCGGGGTCTGGCCTCGGAGCGCCCCGCTGCGAAGGGGTTAATGAGCGGGGTTTGCAGAAACGTGGGTGCCGAGCGGAGGTGGGGGTGTCGGGCCGCCCCCACCCCCGCCTCGCCCCGAGCTCAGCCCAGAACCTCGTGTTTCTCCGAGGTCAGGCCGCAGCGGGATGAATGGGGGCGTTGGCCGCAGTAGAGGGCGTGGGGCACGGGGGCGCCCCAGCGCCGCCTCCCAGGGCCGGCGGTCAGTGAAGGCAGCAGCGTCCCCCATCGGCAGCCCGAGAGCCCCTGCGGGGCTTGGCTGAGAGGCGCGAGGGGCAGTGGGGCTGGCAGCATCCCATTCCCGGCAGCCCTCCTGGGACCCTTCCCCCAGCCCGTTGTGAGGTCGGGAAAGTGGAGGCAAGGGAGGGTGGGGTCCATGTGAGTTAGGCGTGCCCTGCCTGGAGGGTGCTTCCCAGGTGCCCGCTAGGCTGCCCCGCTGCCGCAGGCTGCACACGTTTCCTTGCACGTGCACGTGTCTACACGAGCTGCACACTTGGACAGGGCATGTGCACATGCATACCGCTGCTGCCCGTGTGCACATGCACAAACACTGTGGGTGCACACACGGACCATGCGGGTGCACATCCGTGTCCTCGCCCCCGCCTGCACGCCCACGGCCACACACGCATGCATGCAGCCTGCTCGCCATGGTCTGCACACTTAACACATACTGGGGCCCCTCTAACGAAACCCACTCCCGCGCCCACATGCTCCTGTGGGGGGGGGGGCTTAGGGCAGCTGGGGCCACAGACAAGGGTGAGACACCCTTAGGGTCACCTGTCTCTACCCCCATGTCCTGGGAGTCTCCCCTTCACAGCCCCTCGGTGCGCGCGCGTGCGTGCGTGTGTGTGTGTGTGTGTGTGTGTGTGTGTGTGTAACTTCATATGCGTCTGCACGTGTGTGTCTATGCGCGTGACCGGGTGTGCCTGTGGGCACATCGGCATATGTCTGGTTGCCTCCGGGAGTCAGTGCCCCTTGTGTGCCCAGGCGGGCTGTGACCGAATCTGGAGCGGAGGGCCTCGAACCTGTACTGGGGGCTCGTGGAGTGCCCCCAGCACCGGGTGTGCGGTGCAGAGTCTCCCAGCCACTCCCCGCCCACCAGTGCTGGGGCAGTGGTAGCCCATGCAGGGCTGGATCCAGCCTGGCAGGGAAGACCCATTTCAAACCTTAAGGTCGACACTGAGATAAACAGGCCTGACCCTGGGCACACGCAGCCACTGCTGCAGCTCGGCTGACTGGAGCAGGTGACTTCAGAGGGGCCTGTCTCCAGCCCTTGCTTTCTCCACGGCAGGGACCTTCTTGGTGAGGGGTTCCTGCCTGGTCTCACGTGCCCCCGGCTGTGTGGAGCACTGAGCAGATCCACCGTGTCGGGGAAGGGGTAAGGGTGCCACCGACCCACTCACACTGTGGGGAGGACCCCCGGCTGCGGCTCAGAGAGGTGGGCCACACCTCCTGCTCCCCAGGCACCACCACTGTCCTCATCCAGAGAGTGGGGACAGACAGGGCATTCTAGCAGGGCATGTGGGGGTGAAACACGCCAACAGAGGGGCAGCTGCAGCGCAGGCCCCTGTGAGCAGTGGGGCTGGCCACTGCTTGTTTCTGAGCCCCGGTCGTCCCATCTGTAAAGCGGGCACTGTCCCCGTCCTGCTCCAGCAAGGTGAGGAGGAAGTGACCCCTGTGCCAAGACCAAGCTGGGTGGAGGTCAGCACCTAGACACCTGTCCCCCTGCTCCCGGCAGACGGGCACGCACAAGGCCTGGCATAGCAGAACGGGGGCCTGGTGTGGGTCTAGGCTCAGCCACCTGCTGGCTGTGTGACCTTGGGTGTGCCAGGTCACCTCTTCCTGCCTCAGTCTTCCTTACCTGTGACACGAGCCAGTAACTGGGGACTGTTGGGGGCACTTCGAGGCTGAGGCCTTGTGAAGTCAGCCCAGCTTCCCCCATGGAGTTCTGGCTCCGATGCTTCTGCCTTCAAAGTGCCCAAAACGCCTCCACCCTCCACCACCACCCTCACTCCTCGGGGATCCACTGCACCCTGGTGCTGCCCACCGGGCCCCTCCCCCTCCTGCCCCTTCGAGGAAGGGCCGTGAAAGCCCCTGGAGTCAGGCAGCTCGGCCGGGGCCACAGGCGGGTAGAGGGGCAGGGAGGGTGCGGAGGCACTGGGGGCTGTTTCCCAAGCTGGGCAGCCTCCCTGCCCTGCCCATCACTAGCTGGGGGCTGCAGGACCCTCAAGCCTCAGTTTCCTCATGCTGAGGTCCCTCCGTAGGGAATGGCCCTCTTCCTGTGGTCAGGCAGTGAGAGGAAGGGGAGAGGGGTGCGGGGGAGTCTGGGCCAGCGGGTCTCAGCGGGCAAAGCCCCCCCACGAGGATGGGCAGGGCCCCTGGAGGGTGGAGGGAGGTCCTGCTGTCCTGGGAGGCTGGGGACTGACCGTGAAGGGGCCCAGGGCTGGTTTGCTGTTGCTGCTAGTGACGGACTGTCTGTGAGGGGCAGGGCTTGTGGGCTGTGCCACCCCCTCAGCCCACAGCCCCCTGACGACACAGCCTCCAGCGCCATCCCCTCCGTGTCCCCCTAGCCTTGAATTCGTGGGCAGCCAGGGTAGCAGCAGGAGCCAGCCAGGCTGGGCAGGAGGCAGAGGGAGCCCTCCTGCTGTCCTGGCCTGGGGCCCAGAAAGCCCCCCTGGGAGCCTCGGTCTGTGCATCTGGGAAAGGGGTGAGGAGAAGGGAGTACAGGAAGCAGTTCCAGGGTGACCTGGGTGAGTGAGCCAGGTGTGAGCCAGGGTGTGTGACAGAGCAAGTGTGTGAGCAGCGACCCGCGCTGGCTCTGTCTCAGGTTACCAAGGGCTCCTGGCACTTGGCTGTGCCCGTCAATGAGTTCATGCTGCCCTCCCTGCCTGGCGCCTGCTGAGCCACGACCTCTGACCCCCGGGCACCCAGAAGGCCAGGCAGTGCCCCTGTCCTGCAGCCTGCTGCACCCACACCCCAGCCAGGGTCTCGCTGGCACCTTCCAGCAGCCACATCCCAGACACCGCGCTGGCTCCCAACCATCCGTTCACTCATTCATTCGTTCCTGGCCTGTGAAATCACACCCCGAGCCAGGCAGACATGATCCATGCCGTCATGTGTTTCTAGGATTAGATGTGTTAAAGGACAGATGGTCGCAGAGTGGCCAGGACAAGCCCCACAGGGCTGGTGGGCACATGGTCTTGCCCGTCGCAACTCCTTGCACGGTCCCAGGGCCCAGCTGGGTCCCAACACGCCAGGCGTTTTGTGCTGCTGTTTCATCTTTTATCACTGTATTTTAAACATTTTGCACCTTGGGAACTATTCTTGTGCATCATGGGTTACCGGTGTGCGTGGATTCCCTTCCTGAGAATGGACCACAATTTATTTATCCAAACCTGCACTGGCCTCCCACACTGCCCGCAGCCCTGTGCTGGGCACAGGCAGACACCTCTCCCCACGCCCACCCCAGCATGTCCTCAGCTGGCACCTGTCAGGTCTGGGGGCTGGTCACGTGCCCCTCCCCTGACACTTGGGTCGACTTCTGGGGACGGGGCACGGGGCCAGATCCCACTGAGGCCCACTGAGGCCTTTGACAAGTGTGGCTCCGCCACGTGGGCGATCATAGTGAGCGGGGTTGGCTTCCGCTGTTGACCGGAATTCCGGCTCTGAAGACGGCCATTGCGCAGTGACCACCACCTCTCTCCTGCCCACTCCACACAGCCTCTGGCCTCCCTCACTATGACCTGCTGGAGGCTGAAGGTGGCACCGTCCCACAGCTGTGTCCCATCTGATGGAGGCAGCCCGCGGCTGGCAAACCTCCCGGGGTGGCCTTGGGGAGGCGCTGACCGTGTTGGCCCAGGGGACCTGGCAGGCAGGGAGCCCCGCAGGCACGTGGAGCTAGGCTGAGCTGGGATGCGGGGTGGCAGGAGCTGACCCGCCCTTGTTCAGAGCAGCCTGCCCCGTGCCCCAGCAGCTCCTGCGTCTCTGGTCAGCCCCCTGGCATTCTGAACTGGCCGTCACGGATCATGTTGGATGGAATTGCAGTTCCTTGGAATGTTGGTGGGTATTGAATAAGGGTTAAGGGTTTTGAGGTCAAATTTGGGACCCACTGGGTTAAATGATGTCAACAGAGCGCCTTTACAGCAAGGCATTTTAGGGCCTCGGTTGTGGAGTGGGGTGGGCAGTGCCCTCTCTGACGGGCACCCCATTTGATGCGTTTCAGGGCCTGGTGTGCCTAGGAACCCATTTTAGGAAACCATGGCTGAGGTCCCTCAGAAGGCCAAAGGGGCCCAGCAAGGGCCCCAGGATGGGTGGGCTGTCCTACACAAACCCTGCACCCTCGGGCGCCTGGTGGGTGGAGGGACCACTGCTTCTCCCAGCAGTGTGAGGCAATGTGCAAATTTAACCTTTGGATTTATGACTCTATTTCTTTGCAGCAAATGTCACGGGAAATGTCAGGCCAAGGCTGAAGCTGGGCGAGGGGCCCGTTGAGGAAGGGGGTGGGGCTGAGCAGGCTGGAGTGGGGCTTCAGGCCCCTCACCTCCTCCCGGGAGCCCTCTCAGATTGCCCCTTGCCCACCTGGGTCCCCAGCACTGTGTTTCATTTCGTCCTGGCCATTGTGAGCTTGTTGAGGTGTTTCCTTTGTTTGCCTCCTGCTGGGGCCTAGATGGGGCCAGCTCGGGGGGCCTGCCAGAATTGTGTCCCTGGGTCAGTGCCCTCTGGGGGAGAAAACGCTCCCAGTCCTCAGATGTGGGGTGTGGGGCTCTGGGGGCGGTGGGTGGGGGCTGAGTGCAGGCCCAGGGCCAGGAAGGGCCCTGCACACAGTAGGTGCTCAGTGAAGAGCAAAAGGCAACGAGTGGATGTGGAAGGTTGAGGTGGATTCCGGGTGGGAGTCCACGGCCCCAGGCTTACATGGCCCCACCCTCTCCTGGTGCCAGATTCCGTTGTGAAGCCCAGCCTGGCATGGACCCCAGGTCCTGGCAGCCTGTCAGCGATCGGTGACCACCTCCCTGCCGTGTGCAGGGCCCGTGCAGCGGGTGGCGGGGGCTCAGCTGCCTGGGCGGCCCCCGCAGCCTCATGTCTCCCCTGCGCTCACAGCTCCCTCCCCTGGGCGTCCCAGGCCCCCCAGGCAGCATGTGCCGGCATTTTGTCATCTGTCCCCAACATCCAAGCCTGCGTCCCAACCTCCTCACTCCACCCATCCCCAAAGGCACGTCTAAGACCAGGCTGTCCATCTATCTGCCCGCACACCCTCCATCCCACCCCAAAGGCTGCCCCAGCTGGGGCCAGGGCACCCCAGCTGCCTGCCTGCTATCTGGGCCTCCACCCTGGACACTTTCCTGACGCGACTCCAGCCCGGCCCTGCCTGCCTGCCCCGTGACCTGCCTGCCCCGCCTGCCTGTCCCGTGACCAAGCCTCAGCACCTTCATTCTCAGGGCCTGGGCCAGAGGGTCTCGTGTGAGCGCCTTCCGCTCTGCCCTCGCCAGGAAGCCCCGCCGCACCTCTGTCCCCTCCCCATCTGTACGTGCTTGGCACAGCCTGGCTGAGGTGGCTGCTCTGCTCGGGGGCTCCAGAGCCCGCCGTGTTTCCGCCTGGCGGGCCACCCTCTGTCTGAGCCTCCCTGCGCGGCCCTGGGTGTCGTGAAGCTGGAGTGGGTAGCGGGGCAGTGCCACCCCAGGGCCTGGCAATGAGGGAGCTTGGGCAAGCTGGGGGCTCCTGGTGGTGCCGGCTCCTGGGGCCCCTTCCGACTCCGGCTGGGACCCTCCCACACCCCTTCATGCCCTCAGGGAACTAGGTGTGGAAATAGGCTGGTGGTGGGGCCCTCACCCCCAGGGCCTCCCAGAACCCAGGGCCTTCCTGCCTGCCCTGCCCTGGGGGCTCCAGGGTGGAACCCAGGCTCCGCCAAGCTCCCTGGAGCAGGAGCCTCTGCCCAAGGTGGGAGGCACAGGGGAGGGGCCGCCGTCATCGTGCCCGAGCCCCAGTGTCAGCAGGGGAGAGGCGGGGGGTGGGATGGGACTGTGTGCACAGGCTCCAGGCAGGGCTGGCAGCTGGGGAGTCCCAAGGCGAGGCTGGGTCTGTGCAAGGGGTCTGCACCTCCATCGAGGAGCCTGAGGCACAGTTCAGGCCCCCAGGCAGGAGCCTGGCCACAGGACCTTTGCAGTGACTTGGGAATTTGTTGTTTGGAGGCTTCTGTCCCGCCGGCCCACACCAGCCTCGAGGTGTAGTGTGAGAGGCCGTGTCTCTGCCGTTTCTGGCCTTCACCACAGATGCACCTCCCTCCGCTTCACCCCCCCAAAACGTGGCTAGAAGCAGAAATCATAGAAAGGGCAGTTGGCAGGGCCCGGGGAACTCCACGGCCCAGGCCTGGCGAGCCACCAGCATGGCAGTCGAGGGAGGGTGTGGGGCCGGCCCAAGGTCAGGCAGGAACTGCCCCACCGGCTCTCCTGGCCCCGCCTGCCTCCACGCTGCACCCACCAGGAGCCTGGTGGCTGTGGGGATACTTCACGGAGCCCAGCCGAGTTCCTCCCACACGAACTCCACTCTGTGTCCCTTCATCCGCCCTAGCTGAGGCCTCCTGGCTCCCCCTGGACACATCCAGGCCCTTGGTCCTCAGAGAGCCCAGAGCTAGCCAGTGTTGCCCTGCCCCCTCCCCCCGAGGCTGGGTGAGGGCCATGGCCCCTGAGCCTGGCGGGGACGGGCCTTTGGGGATCTCCCTGGGGGCCGTAGACGAGCCCCCCAGGGCCACCTGAGACAGCAGCAGGACTGCCCTTGCTCCCCGGGCTAGGAGTGCCCCTGCCCCACCTGCAGGGGCTCTAGGGACTGCAGTCCTGAGCATGGCCTGGCAGGTGAAGCCACAGCGTCCCGGGGGAAGGCCTGGCAGGGTTAGCAGACACCCACACGGGGGTGGGCGGATCCCGGGCAGGTCCCTGTTGGAGAGACCCTGGGGGCAGTGGCTTCTCCCTCTACTCTCTTGGCACATTCTTCCTGGTGTCAGTTCCAGGCCAGCCCCGTGCTGGGCAGGAGGGACTCTGAGGTTCCTGAGGCGGGCTCTGCCCCCCAGGTACCCCAGGTTCCAGGGAGATGCCCCAAAGCCCACGAGGTCTCCGTGGGTGCTGGGTTGGGAGGAGGACCCTGAGGCCTGACCCCCCCACGAGGCCCCCATTGAGGCCACACTGGCCCCAGGCCTTAAAGAGGAGCTGGCGCTGCTGGCTTTGGGGACGGCGGCGGGGGCGGTGGCGGGGGTGCCGGGCAGCCAGAGTCCGAGGAGCAGAAGCCCCTGTGAGGTGGGTGGGGCAGAGGGAGATGGGGGCGCAGATGAGGAATGTGGGGGCCCTGAGGTGCGGGGAGGGATGGAGGCTGTGGGGTGGACGATGGCCGGGCGCGGCCCCTGCACACCGGCCATGTCCAGGCTGTCTTTCATCTCCCGGCCTTGGCCCCAAGTTGTGTCAGGCAGAGGCTGACACAGGGACAGGTGTGACAAGTGTCTGGCTTCCTGTTCGAAAATTGGCAAAAGAAAAACTCTCCCCGTAAAGATATTCCATCTACGTGCCTCCCAGATGTCACCACAAGGACCCATCAGGACCCAGACAGATGGCAGTCCTAATGGACTCCATTCTTTGCTCCTGCTATCCGAGTGGCGGCCGGCCCCCCGGGTGGCCTGAGGAGGGCAGTGGGTGGTGGGTGCTGGGTGAGGCACCCACCCTGCTGTGGAGCTGTCCCCAGTGCCCTGGCCTGTCCCCAGCTCTGTCCTGCCCAACAGGGAGCTCAGGGGTAGGTGGCCCAGAAGGCCCCGGGGGTCCCAGCACCTCCACCCTCCTAGCTTCAGGCAGTGCATGCCTGACCCCAGCCTGGGCATGTGGCGGGAGTCCTTCTGCTCCCCTTCCTGGCGGAGGCATCGCCCTGGGATGGGGGCGGGGGTGCAGCATGTTGTTCTGCAGTGGGGGGCTTGCTGCAGGTCTGCACCCTCCCAGCCCAACACCCACTGCCTGCCAGGCAGCCCCGTGTTCATCCTCCCCACCTTGCTTGGGTTTACCCCGCCTGCCCCTCAGCCCTTGGCTGCCCAGGGCCACAGCAGGACACCAGCAGGCCCTTGCTAGGTGCAGCGTGGCTTTGGGGGCTGGGCTTTCTCCTCTGTAGGGTGGGGTTGGTGGTCCTTCTCGGGGGTGACATGAGGTGCTTCCCCAGGGAGAGGCCCAGGGCAGGCTGCCCCATTCTGGGCGGTGGGCCGAGAATTCCCTGCGTACCCACCCTGGGCTGTGCCCCCCACACACACAGCTTTTATTACCTCCATTTCCCCTGGAGGGGATGAGTTCTGAGAGGCTGGGGGGCCTGCCTCAGGCCCCACCCAGACAGAGCCAGGGCCCCAGACCCTGACCTGTTCCGCAGGGCCGGCGGTGGCAGGCAGGGCCCCATGCTGCGGGGCTGCTAAGGGCTCCTGCTGCGAGTGAGGCCAAACAGAACACACCAGGCACACTCTGGATTTTATGTCATGGTAGAAAATCTGGAAAAATACACCAAAGTTTGAAGAAAGAAGTATCTGCGTCAGCTCGGTCTGCCCTAGCAAAATGCCGTAGGTTGGGAGTCTCGAACAGCAGAACTGTGTTTTCTCACGTTCTGGAGGCTGGAAGTCGAGATCAGGTGCAGCGGGGTGGGTTCTGGTGAGGGCTGGCTTTCTCTGCGTCCTCACGTGGTGGGGAGGCGGGTGGGGAGGGAGCGAGCCGGGGCGCTGTCTGCTCGCCCTCTGGCCTCTGCTTCTAGGCCCCTAATCCCATCGCGAGGGCTCATCCTCACAACCTCATCGAACCCTGCTCACCTCCCAAAGGCGACACCCTCAAATACCATCACACTGGGTGTTTGGGCTTCAACACCTGAATCTGGGGGACACATTTAGCTGTCACAGAAGTGAAGCCACTCATGGTGCCACTCAGAGAACCCACCTTGGGCCCGGGGAAGCTGCAGCCACACCCCCTGCAGGGAATGTCCGTGCCCCGTGGGCTTGTGTGCCGGGGCTCTCCGGGGCTGGACGGCCTCCGGGAATGCTGCCTCCAGAGCTGCACCGAGCCTGCCACTTGCCCATAGTGGTGGGCGTCTATTGCATTTACATGACAACATTTGCAGAGCACTCACTGCATGCTGGCCACCAGCCGTGGTCTGCTCCTGTGAAACCCGCAGCCCAGGGGGCCGATACTGACAAAGAAGCCAAAGGCCTGCTAAGGTGACTGGTGTGGGTGTGGGCTGGAACGGACAGCCTGGCCGTGGGTGGAAGGTGGAGGGGTGTCAAGGGGACCCTGGAGTGGGCCCACCCAAGAGCCCTACCCAGACCCTCACAAATGAGAGACGTGGCGGTGCCTGAGCTGGGCCAAGCAGCAGGGCTTGGGGGTGACCCAGGCTCGCTGTCTGCTGCAGCCACGGCGGGGGCTGGGAGGCCACTGGGAGGGGGCGCTGGCGGCCCAGTGGGCTGCAGGCTTCACATCTGCGTCAGTGGGGAGAGGTGCTGAGGCCTGGGCCGGTGGGCTGGGCAGGAAGGGAAAGGGGCCAGGAGGGCTGCGAGATCGTTCAGTTACTGGGGAAAGGGCCCGAACCTCTGCAGGCTTGATAACCCAGAGGTGTGGAGTCCAGCCGGGTGCCAGGTGCCCTCTGCAGGGTGAAAGGTCAGGCTGCCCGGGTCCTAGGGGGTTCCATGGGGGGTGCTGAGTGCAGCGTGGCCTTCAGATGCTCCAGGACCCCTCATGGCCCTGTGGTGGCCCCCAGTGCAGTCTTGGGCTTGGGGAAGCCTGTGCCCTGGGCTTGGTGAGGTGGGTCCCAGAAAGAGGAGCTGAGGAAATGAGGCCGGGGGTGCCCGCCTCCCCTTCCACTGGCCCTGCCTGGTGGCACATCAGCTTCAGGAAGTAGCCGAAATACACTGACCTCCTTTTCGGGGAGGCAGCAGTGCCTGGGCTTCTCACCCTCACGGGTGAGAAGCCGCCAACAATTTCCATGCCAAATTGATTTCAAATAAGGAAGAGTGATCACGCAGGATCATATAGGAATGACTTATCACTTGTTAGTAAGGGAGCGATTACTTATTCACGTCACCCTGCCTGCATGCCTCGTGCTCGGTTGCAGAAATGTGTTGGGGGCTCTCTGGAAACCGAGAGGGTCTGTCTGCACTCGGCCAAGGTCAGGGCCCAGGGGCTGAGAACCGACTCCAGGGTGTAAGGCGGTGCCTGCCAGGCCCGGTCTGGGGCGGGGACTTGGATCTGTGACCAGGAAGGGGCTGCCTGTGGCCCTGAGGGCACAGGAGGGGCGAGGGAGGGCTTGCTTGGGTGTGAGGGCTGGGCCAGGTGGGCGTGGAGGGCAGTGGATGCCCGGCCAGAGCTGCTGCTTCAAGTGTCAGGACTGCAGCGGCTTCTGAAGCCAAGAGCCCAGAGCGTCCTGGGAGGCCCAGATGTGTCCTTAGCCACCCTCAGCTGAGCAGGGGGCTGGCGTGTGGGCCTTGTCCCTGCACCAGACACCAGATGCCCTGGCTGTGCGTCCAGGTGCTTCCTGAGCTCTCGCCGTCCCTCCTTCTCCCGCACCTGAGACACCTGCTTCTAACCCACATTTGTCTGCACCTTCTGGAAGGTACGCTTTCTTTTTTTTTTTTTTTTTCTTTTTCTTTTTATTTATCTCTGTTTCTGAGATTTAAGTGCCAAATATGCAGCTGTTTTTCAAAACAGTAACATTTTAGTCAACAGGTTAAAACCTGCACCCAACCCTCCAAGGCTGGTCTTGCAAGTTGGCTCTAACCCCATCTCCCCAGGTGGCAGCCACCGTTGTCCCATTCTCTGGTTTTGCCAGTGGTCACCGTCACATTTCCACACCTCCTACCCCAACCCCGTCCTCTCAGCACACACCCCAGCATGGTTGGCAGCTGGGGTTTCCCAGCCTGGCTGACATAAACGCTCTGCACTGTCCCACCAAGGGTCTGGTGGGGGTGACCTTCTCTCTCTTGCAGGGCCTTTTGTCTTTTCTGGGGTTTACGGTTGACTTTGTTTTTGTTTTTGTTTTTTCCTCTTGTTCCATCTGCCACGCTCATGGGCTTACCCCTCCCACCACAGGGCTTCTACTGGGGTCTCATCCTCCCCCAGGAGAGGCCTCACCCCAGGCCCCTGCAACTCCCTTCACGCCTGCCGGTTGCAGCCAGTGCTTCCTGGGCCCCCCGCGTCCTCCTTCTGGGTTCACAGCCTCTTTTTGGCTGAAGCGCAACCACAAGTAGCTCTCTAAGGAAGGCAGAGTGAAGGGTCGTTCTCGGAGTCCTGCTGTGTTTGCAGGTCTGTGCATGCAGGACAGACTGGTCCCGACTCTCACGTGGACTGAGTCTGCCCTCCAAGCACCGCAATCTTGTGGTCTCCTGGCAACAGTGCACTGTGGCGCCCACGGCCACCGCGTCTTCATGACCAGTTTTCCTCCTGAGCTTCAGGCCTCCCCAGGCCCCGAAATTGCACTGTGAGTGCCCCGCGGATGGCCGGTCCTCAGCACTGGGAGATTTTCTGGTATTATTTCTTTGATAACTTTTTCCCCTCTGTTTTTTCTGTTTTCTCTTTCTGGAACTCCCCTAAGACAGATGTTCGACCTATATTTATCTTCTGAATCTCATTCATTTTTTTTTTTCATTCTCTTTTTGTTTTTCTTTCTGGAAGATTTCCTTGACCTTGTTTTCCAATCCTTATATTGATTTTTTTTTTTAATTTTAGCAATTCTATTTCTAATTTCCAGGCACTCTTCCTTGTTCTCGATGGCTCCTGGTTCACAGCACCCTGTTCTTGTTTTAAATCCCTTTCCATCCCTAGGAGGACGCTAATTAGATTTTTCTCTTAATTTTTGTCTTTTCCCCACACTGTCTCTTCTTCCTCTATAGCCATTTTCCCTCCTTACCTGCATTTGGCACCTTTCCCAGACGCCTGCTAGTCTCCGGTTCCCGGTCACCTTCGCAAGGGAGGCCGGTTGAGTGCCGTGTGGACACGGGGCTCCTCTTCCAGCCAGCGGGCAGGAGCTGCCCTGGGTGCCCCGGTGCCAGCGGTGGAGACCCTTTCTCTGGGTGTCTCTACAGGGCAACAGCCAGCTGCTGTGCTCCCTGCCCCTCGAGGAGTGCTCCCCACCACCGTCGACTTAGTGGGTCTCGGGAGGGGCAAACACATGTCTCACACAGATCATGTGTCGAACACGTGGTGAGTGGGCATGGCAGGGGGACCACCGGCGTTGTCTGAGAAGCTGCAGTGACTCAGCGTGCTGGGGGTGCTGGGGGTCCCCCGTGAGGTGAGCAGGGCCCAGGCCTGTCTGTCAGCCTCCCTTCTCTGCTGAGGCTGACAGTGGTGGAGCCGCCCCATCCTCCTCCGGCCCAGATGTCCTGCCGCAGCGCCTGCTGGACAAAGCAAGGGCTGGCTGTCGGGCCAGCCGGGGTGGCCTTGAGATGCTGGAGCAGAGGGATCCCCATGGCTCTGGATGCCACATCTGAGCTGTGCCTAATGTCCCTAGGCTCTTCACCTGAGACAGGCTGACCAGGATCACACCCACAGGCCTCTGAGGAGGCCACAGAACCCAGGCCCACCTGGGCAGGGTTTCCAGGCTGGAGGTGTCTCTGGGGTCCTGGGGGAGCCGGCCCATCGTCGTCCTCATCATGGGCGTGGAAACAGACTCAGAGGGGGCCGGGAGATTCTCTAGCTACTCAGAGAGGGGTTGCAGAGGCTGCATCTGAGCCCAGGGCTGCAGCATGCCAGGGCCCACCCTCAGCCAGCCCAGGGAAGGAGGCCTGGACAGGGGTTGAGGTGCTGTGGGGGCCAGGGAGCCCAGGGTGGCTGCCCCTCCCCGTGTGCCATCCCTGGTCTCAGAGTCTGCACTGGTTGCTGGGTGAGCAGGGATTGTGGAGCCCCAATTACTTTCCCTGTCCCCTGGCCTTGCTGGTGCCCTTGTCTGAGGAGTGGGGTTGACGGTCACCCCCTTACTGTGCCGTGGGGATGTTATGAAACCCTCAGGAATGAGGAAAGTCTGCGCCTTGGGCTGTCCCAGGGAGGCAGGGGCCCCCATCCCTCCCTCTCCCTCCTGTTCTCCTTGCTACTGGGCCCTGTGTGAGGCTGGGGGGTAGAATGGTAGACTGACGGGGCCTCCGCAGAAGACAGATGCTCATTAAAGGAGCCTGCACAGCCTCAAGACACCGATGCTAGAATGGGGCATCTTTGGGTGAAAACCCTGCCGAGGGATGTCTGGTGTCCACTCAGCACTGGCCTCCACTCACTTGTCTCTGGGGCTCCCACCCTGTCGAAGGCTGGGTGCGCCCCAGGTAGGCTCCACGTCAGCCCCAGGCTGCCCTCCATCCAAGGACCTTACACACAGCTCGTGTGATTATGATGGCGATGGTGATGGTGGTGATGGTGATAGTGGTGATGGTGATAGTGGTGATGGTGGTGGTGGTGGTGATGGTGGTGGTGGTGGTGGTGGTGGTGGTGGTGGTGGTGATGGTGATGGTGGTGGTGGTGATGATGGTGACGGTGGTGATGGTGATAATATGATGGTGATGGTAATGAAGGTGATGATGGTGATGGTGATGATGATAATGTGATGGTGGTGATGGTGGTGATGATGTTGGTGATGGTGATGATGGTGGTGATGGTGATGATGATAATGTGATGGTGATGATGTTGGTGATGGTGATGATGGTGGTGATGGTGATGATGATAATGTGATGGTGATGATAGTGATGATGGTGATTTTGATGGTAGTGGTGATGGTGGCGGTGATGGTGATGGTAATGGTAGTGATGAAGGTGATGATGGTGGTGGTGGTGATGCTGGTGATGATGATGATGATAATATGATGGTGATGATGGTGATGAAGGTGATGGTGGTGGTGATGGTGATCGTGATGATGATGACAACAAGGACAGCAAATGCCTCCAGAGCTCACTTTCACCTTCACAATCCTGGCCATGGGTCTGCAGGAGCAGCCAGGCCTGAAGCCACTGAAGGCGCCACACTCCCAGTCCTCTCTCCTTTCCTGGACCGAGTCTTCTCCCCTTTGATATTTCTTTGTTGTTAACTGTGAGGACCCTGTTAGTAGAGGCCCAGAACCTCTATGTCCTGGGAAGTGCATCAACACTGACCTGCCTGTGACCCCTCCTTCCAGGCCCTGCCTGGCCCAGGGTGGCAACTTGATGTTAATGGGTCAGTGGGCCACCTTGATGTGACCTGGCCAGAGCCCCTGGCACGCGATGCAGGCAGGGACCGCCCAACCCCTACAGGGTCCCGGGGCAGTTGATTGTCATGGAGGGGCTGTGGCCCCAGAGACCCCCTCAACCTCAGTTAAACTACCGCCCACCCTAAAACCACCTCCCTAGATTTGTCTCCCCTGAGGCACCATCAGGGTCCCTCCCTCCCAAGCTAGACTGTCACCCAGCACCTCCTCCTCTGTCCCTTTGCTCCTTACAAACAATTTTGTTCTCTTTGTATGGGGGGGTTTGAGACAAGGTCTCACTATGTTGCCCAGGCTCGTCTCCAACTCCTGGGCTCAAGCAATCCTCCCTCCTCGGCGTCCCAAGTAGCTGGCACTACAGGCACATGCCACCACCGCGCGGGCTTCCTTGTGTTGTTAAGCTTTCCTCTTCTGTGCATGTTTGAGCCTCCCGACAGCCTCTTCAGCAGAATCACTGCTTTTTTTTTTTACCTGCAGGGCATTTTAGAAACCTTTCTCTCCCCACGCCCCCCCACCCAACCCCTGTGAGATGCTGACCCTGCACTAAGGTGAGAGGCCACTGGGCTCTGTTTACACAGGCCTTGACAGGACAGTGGTCTTCCCTGACCCTTGGTTTCCTTTTCATTAGGTGGGGGTTAAGGTGACCTCTGCTGGGGCTGTTGTGAGGATGGAGGTGGCAGCGCCCACCCGCAGCAGGCTCTCGCTCACAAACCAGGTTGGCACACTGTTTCTGTAAAGGGCGTGATGCTAAATAATTCCAGCTTTGTCGGCCACGCAGTGTGTCATAACAACTCAATCCCGCCGTGGTAGCAGGAGAGTGGCCGCAGCAGTGCGTGGGCACACAGGTGTGGCTGTCCGCCAGGAGCACGGCCTCCACAGAAGCAGCCGGCCTTGGGCTGGTGCACCAGGTGCCAATAGCCGAGGAGGTGCTAGGCCCCTTGGCTCTGACGGGAGGTTCCACTCTGGCCACCTGGACATAGGGCTCTGACCTTGGCCAGGGGTGACTCTAGTGGGGTGTCAGGCTGAGGAGGCCGTTTGCTGCGTTGGGGATCCCTCCTCCCCTGGAAAGGCCCACTGGCCGCCCCTTCCTGCCCCTGGCCGGGCACACCTCTAGCCCTCTGGGATGCTCCGCGGTCTCAGCCAGCGCCGCCCCCAGCTCAGTTTCGAAGGTGAAGGGCTGGGCTGCTCCTGGGATGGCTCAGGCAGGTCCCGTCCCGCTGCTGTCCTGACTGGGGCTGGTCTGAGCTGCTGCGAGACCCGCACGTGTCTTTTCTTGGCAGAATAAATTCTGCGCAGGCAGAGGCGCCCGCCTGCCTTGTTGGCCATGTTTCACAAGTGCCGAGGGCAGGAGGACACGTGGGGCTGTGGTCGCCCACTGCAGTGGACAGCAGACCCTCCTCCGCGGCCTGGCTCCTGGGAGGGGCCCCATCACAGCGACCCTCCACTGCTCAGCTGCGCCCGCCTCGCCCCAGGCTCGGCAGCCCAAGGCCCACGTGGATGTGCTCCTGTGGCGCCCCCGGGTCCCTGCCCTCGTACTCAACCTGCCTGCTCGAGGCTGGCACGCGGCCTCACAGGCCATGGTCAGCTGTGTGCAGGCGGCAGACCCAGGGGCTGGGGCGGTGAGGGCTGGGGCTCAGGTCGGGGTGCTCGCCCTGGGAATGCATGTGGGGCCTGACGGAGGGCAGGACCCAGCACTGGGCGCTGCAGGGCTGGGCACACGGCCCTGGGCAGGGGCGGGGTGGGGCAGGCAGATGGCGTGGGGGCAGGTGTGCGGTGTGCTGGGCCCAGGCCCCTCGTGGCCCCTCCTCAACCCCCCCAGGGCAGGGGCGTGTCCTCATTAACATCATCAGGGGATGAACCCACACTGGCCGGGGGATTAAATTAGCCACAGCATCAGGATGGGCCCATGGTGGAGACAGAATTGTCCCGATAATTAGGCAGCAGTGTTTGTTGGTGGCCTGATGGGGCAGGGAGGAGGGGGAGTGGGCTCTGGCCTCCTGTGGGGGAGGGACACTGGCTGAGTCCCTGGAGCCCAGTGGCCTGCACTGGCCACGTCCTGGGCTAGACTGGGCTTCAGCTGGACAGAGCCCCCAGGGCGGGGCTCACTGGGGCAGATGCTGAGCAGGGTGGGCAGGACGGGGCGAGGCTCTGGGGCCCTGCAGGTGAGCACCCGGCTTTGGCCAAGGATGAATGCCTGAGGTGTGGGCGCTGGGCTGAGTGTCCTGCCCACCAGAGGGTCTGCCTAGACCTGTGGGCTCCTGGGCTCCTGCCCTCGTCCTTGTACCTTTGGGCCAGCTGAGGCCCCTCCCTCTGACTCCCCACCATGGCACCAGCCACGCAGCAGGGTGGCCGCCGATGGTCAGTGTGTCTACAGCACCTGGCCGAGCGCTGGAGGGAGCACTGAGGGAGTGGACAGCCCTCGCGTGAGCCTGCTGTCCAGGCCTCCAGCTGGGCCAGGCCCCTGCCCCGCCAGCCGCAGTATCTGTGACATGGAAGGTGGCCCCTCTCGGGTGTCGTCCGGGCTGGGAACTTTGGGACGATGCCACTTGGGTTAGGCATTGGGGGCTAACCCTCTACTGCCCAGCCAGGCCTCTCAGCACCCCAGTGCCAGGGTGCTGGGAATCCTCCTAGCCCTGGGGCTACGGGCAGGTGGCTTCCTCCCACCAAACCTCATTTTCCTCATCTGTAAAATGGGTCAGTAAACTTGACCACCGCCCCCTAGGGAATTCATTGGACTGAGGGGCCCAGCTCAGGCCTGGCTTACTGGCCCTGGGTCCACCAGCGTCCCATTGTCTCAGGGTGAGCCCAGACAGGCCCGGCTGGGCAGGGGTGAGGTGTGGGGCTGGGCCTGGAGCCACCTTAGCCCAGGTGCAGCGCCCTCCTGTGTGGTGGGCGTCCCTGCCCGATGGCAACCTTACCTGCCCGCCTAGGCCCTGCAGCCTCGTCCCCGAGAAGATCAATAAGGAGCAGGGCCCGGCCGGGCGGCTGGGGCTGGTGGCCACACCCACAGGACACAGGGCCCTTGGCAGGTGGACTGCCCCTGGGGAGCTGCTGCCGCCCTCCTGCCCGCAGCACCTGCAGTCCCAGAAGGACACAGGAAGTGCTCTGGGAGGGAGAGCGGCCCCTGCATGTGTCTGTGGGCCGGAGGACGGACGGCGGGTGGGCGTGCGTGTGAGAAGCGAGTGAGGACATGGGGACAGATAGACGGGGAGGGGCTGAGTCAGCCGCGAGGCCGGCGGGCGCGGGCGCGGTGCTGGGAGGGGTGCCCTGGTCCTCTGTGGTGGGGGACGGGGACGGCACGGGCCCGCCACCCCCGCCCGGAGCTATTTCTGGCCTTGGTGTGCTGAGCTGTGGCCTCCTGTTCTGCCTCGTAACTGTGGTCTGTGACGTGGCCGCTTCATGGGGACATGGCTGGTGTGTCAGAGGATCCTGAGCTGCCCGATGTCCCGGCCCCTCCACCCCAGCCTGGGGGCAGCAGCTCGGAGCCTGCCTGGAGTGCCCCTCCCAGCTAAGAGGGCACAGGAGGGCCAAGTGCTCCTCACCTGTCCTCGTGGCAGCCCAGCCCCCCACAGCCTCGTTCCCTCCCCGGCCACGGTCCTTCGTGCTTGGCTGGACACGCCTTGGGGCCCCTCTGGGCAGCACTGTGGCTCCTGGCCCACTCTTCCTCCTGGACGGTCTGGGGTGGGGCAGGGCAGGGCTTCACCACACGTTCAGTGCCTCAGTTTGCTAATCCGTAACGTAGTGCTGGTGGGACCCTCCCAACAACGCGGTGGAGGCGGGTGCCTTGCTGCCCCATTGCGCATGGAGGCCTTGAGGCCCAAGGGCACTGAGCCGATGGACGAAGGCTGGTGCTCTGGGCCTCCAAGGCGCCATCTCTTAGCTTGCCAGGTGGAAGCAGAGGCGTCCCTGGGGGACAAGAGGGCAGGGCTCCAGGAGCCGTGGGAACGGGGAGGACACCAAAGAAGGCCATCCAGCTAGGCTCCCGCTGCAGCTCCGGCTCGGCTCCGCTGCTGCTGGGGTGAGCTGCTGACCTCAGCAGCCTCCTGCCTGCCTGCCTGCCGGAGCCTCCCGCCCCCCCTGCTCACGCCCCCCTCCAGCCACATCCCTCCCAGCCCCTCCCCTCGCCCTCCCACAGTGCACCCTGTGCTCACGGGAGCTGGTGGTGCAGGTGCCCACCGGGGCCGCCTGCTGCTCGAACTGGGGCGATGCACCAGGCCCGTATGCCACCCCGCGTCCTGGGCCTTAGCCTGGTGGTGTGGGGTCCTGTCCTCCTGGGAGAGCTCAGAGCCTTCCAGGCAGGGCCGGCTCCTGGCACTGGAACCCCGTGCCCCACCCCAGCCCTGACAGCAGTGCGCTGTCCTTGGGGAGGGCCCCAGCGGTGACCGTGACCGGAGGAAAGAGGAGCAAGGCTCGGCCTGGGGATGGCAGGCGAGGCACAGTTTGTGCCGCTTGGAGATGGGGATGGGCGATGAGGCCCACGGCTGGGGAGAACCGCTGGGGCCCGGGCAGGCTCAGGTGGGCACGGGGCCGGCTGGGTCGGGGCAGCTGACGCGGGGCCTGGGGGTGTGCTCCGAGTGCTCTCTCTGTGGGAGCTGGGGCCGCGGCAGGGCTGTCTGCTCACATGTGCGGGGTGGGGCATTGAGCTCGCACTGAGAATTGGGGGACAGAAAGGAGAGAGGGGCTGGGAGCAGACCTGGAGGCCAGAGAGGCCTGTGGCCCAAGGGCTGCAGAGCCAAGGGGACAGGTCAGAGTGAGGGCCAGCGAGGCCTTCTGGGGTGGGGTCAGAGGACCCCCCCATGACCTGGCTGGGTCTCCCTCGCCTCTAGGGCCCCTGCTGCGAGTACAAACCTGTGCTGCAAAGTTGGGTTTGATTATCTCATAAAAAGATGCCCCCTCCTGCTCGCTCTGCAGAGGGGTTGCCATGGAGACCAGCGGGCAGGCCCCAAGGGGGCCAGGCTGGAGCCAATTACCGCGGCTGCGGCGGGAGAAAGCCCCCCTCGCCCAACTCTCAGAAGTTGGTTTCCGAAAAGCAGCCCTCGGTGGGGACGGAGCCGTCGCGCCGTTGTGCCTGGTTCCTGCTTCCTGGCCGGGCTGAGCACCAGGCGGCTGCCCCAACATGCCCCTGCCTCCCGTGGCTCCATCCTGGAGCCCAGCCTGGGGCATTCGCAGGGTGGGCACAGTGGCCTCGGGAGGGAGGAGACTCCCAAGCAGGGACTCGCTCTGGGTGGTGGCACGGCTCAGTCCTGATGTGGGGGGTGTGGGCACCATGTGTGCCAGGCGATCTGTCTCGGTGGGACCAGTTGGCAGCAAGGTGTGGGCAGTGGCCTGTGCATGGCGCGGCCGGTGATGGAGCGGGGCGGTCTGGGCCTGCCCGGGAGCTCCTGGGGCCCCCCCTCCCCGCCCCAGGTCCCTCCAGGAGCAGCAGGTGAGAGACGGGGGGCGCTGGCATGACCGGGCCCGCCTTCCCAGGGAGGGAGCACAGGAGAGAGCAGCGAGGGTGGCCGCGGTTCACGTCGGACGTCGGGGCGTGGCCTCTCCTCACACAGCTCACCCAGGGCTGGGTGCCCAGGCCGGGAGGGGCACCCCCATCAGGGCTGCCTTCTCCCTGGCAGCCAACAAATGGCCTGGGGGTGACAAAGGAGGCCCCCAGGCTATGGGGAGGGGGTCTCAGGACCTGGGGACCAGAGCCTGGAAGGACACTCATGCCTGGTGACCACTGCACTTGCTGGGCCCTGGGTTGGGCATCTGCATTGGCCCGGGCAGAGGGGACCCAGTGGGACAGGGGCCGAGCGTGGGTTGGAGGGCCCCAGGATCACACAGCTCTGGGTGGGGGACGCTGGCCTGCTGTCCGCTCCGTTCTCCCGCCTGGCTCCAACCCCAGCACTCGGCCGGCCTCAGTCTGCAGAGTCCTGCTCTTAGCCAGCTGCCAGGGACGGTGTTAGCTGTCAGCGCAGGTGTTAGCTGTCAAGGAAGGTGTTAGCTGATAAGCCGCAACCCTCCCAGGGGGATTCACATTTTAATAGACTCAGTCCTGAAGGCAGAGAGAACCTTCAGCGGGGAGGGGGCTCTCGGGCCGGGCTGAGCGGGCTGAGCGAGGCAGCGATGCTCACTGCCCGCAAGGCCAGGTCTGGCCTCGGCACCCCAGCAAGGGCCTGCTGCCAGTACAGGTGCTTGGTGAAGCCCAGGTGTGTCTGCCCCCAGTGGAGGAAGAGTAGCACCCACCGGAGGCTGTCCTTGCCCAGGGTGCATCTGGGTGGGAGGGGTGAGGGCAGGGGGGTGGTGCAGGCACTGGCTGGGAAGCAGCGAGCTCCTCCTCTCCTCCCGGTGGAGAGAGAATGAGGCCAGGGGGCGGAGGCTTCAGGAGGTGTTCCTGCCAAGTCAGGAAGTGCCTGAACGGAGGCTGTGTGGGGGAGGGAGCAGCCTGCCTGGGGGGCACTGGTCTTCCCAGCATGCACCCTTCTGTTTCTGGGGTAGCAGGGGTGCTAGCCGGACAACCCCAGCCCTGTTATGCTTCCTAGGCCCTGCTGATGTGGGGACCCCGGGAGCCCTGCAGGGCTCTCTGTGTTCGCGGGAGCCCTGAGAAGGTGTCTGCAGTTGTGCGCACCTGTCCCGGAGGTGACCCAGGGGCTGGCAGTGGCTGACCCTGAGCGTGTGTGAGGGAGGGCGGGCGTGGCGTGGGGAGCCTGCAGCGGGGTTTCCTGGGGAGGAGCATGCAGCTCCCACCGCACGTGACAGCCCGGCAGCCTCCGTGTGGCGTGTGGAGCAGGGATCCCAATAGCCTCAATCCTGGGGGTCCCGGCCCAATTCCGGGGGCCAGGCTGGCTCCAGTACAACCCCCAACATCTGTGGGACCCCGCGCTGGCTAACCGCCCTGTCCTCTGCCCTCAGGGAGCCGGCTTCTGGCGTGGGTGCTATGGCTGCAGGCCTGGCAGGTGGTGGCCCCATGCCCAGGCGCCTGCGTGTGCTACAATGAGCCCAAGGTGACAACGAGCTGCCCCCAACAGGGCCTGCAGGCTGTGCCCACAGGCATCCCGGCCGCCAGCCAGCGCATCTTCCTCCACGGCAACCGCATCTCGCACGTGCCCGCAGCCAGCTTCCGCGCCTGCCGCAACCTCACCATCCTGTGGCTGCACTCGAACGCGCTCGCCCGCATCGACGCCGCCGCCTTCGCCGGCCTCACCCTCTTGGAGCAGCTGGACCTCAGTGACAATGCACAGCTCCGAGCCGTGGACCCCGCCACATTCCACGGCCTGGCCCGCCTGCACACGCTGCACCTGGACCGCTGTGGCCTGCGGGAGCTGGCCCCTGGCCTGTTCCGAGGCCTGGCCGCCCTGCAGTACCTCTACCTGCAGGACAACGGGCTGCAGGCGCTGCCCGACGACGCCTTCCGAGACCTGGGCAACCTCACTCACCTCTTCCTGCATGGCAACCGCATCCCCAGCGTGCCCGAACGCGCCTTCCGGGGCCTGCACAGTCTCGACCGCCTGCTGCTGCACCAGAACCACGTGGCCCGCGTGCACCCGCAGGCCTTCCGCGACCTGGGCCGCCTCATGACGCTGTACCTGTTCGCCAACAACTTGTCCGCGCTGCCTGCGGAGGCCCTGGCACCCCTGCGCTCCCTGCAGTACCTGCGGCTGAACGACAACCCCTGGGTGTGCGACTGCCGGGCCCGCCCGCTCTGGGCCTGGCTGCAGAAGTTCCGCGGCTCCTCATCGGAGCTACCCTGCAGCCTGCCCCCACGCCTGGCCGGCCGAGACCTCAAGCGCCTGGTGACCGGAGACCTGGAGGGCTGTGCTGTGGCCGCCCGGCCCTCCCGTCCCATCTGGACCGGCGGGCCCACAGACGAGGAGCTACTGGCGCTGCCCAAGTGCTGCCAGCCAGACGCTGCAGACAAGAACTCAGTGCTGGAGCCTGGGAGGCCGGGCTCGGCGGGAAACGCACTGAAGGGGCGCGTGCCGCCAGGCGACAGCCCTACAGGCAACGGCTCGGGCCCACGGCACATCAACGACTCCCCCTTTGGGACCCTCCCCAGCTCGGCTGAGCCCCCGCTGACCGCTCTGCGGCCTCAGGGCTCTGAGCCCCCAGGGTTCCCCACCTCAGGCCCTCGCCGGAGGCCTGGCTGCTCCCGCAAGAATCGCACCCGCAGCCACTGCCGCCTGGGCCAGGCAGGCAGTGGGGGAGGCGGGGCGGGCGACTCGGAGGGCTCCGGCGCCCTGCCCACGCTGGCCTGCAGCCTGGCGCCCCTGGGCCTCGCGCTGGTGCTGGGGGCGGTGCTCAGGCCCTGCTGACCCCCGGTGCAAGAGTGCTCCGCGGCCAGCTGTGTGTACATACGGGGTCTCCCTCCACCCGCCAGCCAGCCGGACGGCCGGCCCCGCGGGGCAGGCCAGGCCAGGCCCTCCCTGCTGGACCCCTCCCGCCCGCCACCCCATCTCCACCCATCATGTTTACAGGGTTTGGCGGCAGCGTTTGTTCCAGAACGCTGCCTCCCACCCGATCGCGGTATAGAGAGATATGCATTTTATTTTACTTGTGTAAAAATATCGGACGACGTGGAATAAAGAGCTCTTTTCTTAAGCTGTGGCCTCTGAGGCTGAGGGTGCTGTGGGCGGCGAGAGGCGGGAGTGGGTGCCGGGGGTGCAGCCACTCCCCAGTCATGAGGCCTGAAAGAAGGGGAGTCACTGGGACACCGGGCGGCATGGTGCACTGCCAGCCCAGCCACAAAGGCTCAGCTCGCTCCCCGAGAGCGCGGCTGACGGAGCACGTACCAGGCCCACGGGCCTTGACGTGGCAGCTTGTGGGGGTGTCTGCTCTGGGGCCCCCAACCCCAGCCAGCCCAGCCTGAGCTGCCCCCAGGAGGAGGCTGAGGGTGCTGAGGGCCAGAAGGACCCTGCCCCCGCTGCTGGGGGTGGGCAGGAGCGGGAGACCCTGAAGGGGTGTTGGGTGGGGGAGGCCCGGCAGGGCCGTGTGTGCCCTCACACCGCTGCCCATGGTCGCCTGCCACTGCCACGGCCCCAGTCCCACACGCGTGTGCCCAGGGCACCCCCACTTACACCACAACCACAGCCCAGATGCAGGCCCCCATGGCTCTGCGTGAGCCTGCACACACGTATGCACACAACATACGCACACATGGCAGGGCAGGGACCACACGTGCACACACATGCACGCACACGTGTGCTGGCAAGTAGTATGAGCAGCACAGGCAAAAATATGCATAGGCACGCTTTGCTTCCCAGGCCTGGCCAGAGGACTTGGAGACAAAGGGAAGGGGCCACGTGGCCGGAAGCCATCCCAGGGAAGGGCCCCCCACCCAGGGCAGAGGCTGGCGAGAGCGGAGGGAGAGGCACATGGTGCCAGTGCCGGGGAGCGCGTGGGGAGCGCTGCTGCCATGCCAGATGGCCGTGGGGGCGGCCGGGCTGGGAGCTGGGGGAGGGGATGTGCTTGGCAGCCACCCCCCGCCCCCTCCCCCACCCTGCCTGCCACTCTGTGCCGCTGCTGACGAGGGGCTGGGACCAAGGGACCAAGGCTGGCGCAGGATGCCGTGGGCCTGTCTGGCCCTACCCCTCCTCAGCAGGGGTCTCCACCTGCGCCATCTCCTCCAGGACCCCCTCGTGCCGGTGCCACTAGTGCTTCCTGCCCAGACCTCCACCCGCAGCTAGCCCTGTCACACGGGAGCTCCAGGGCCGACAGCTGTGCCCCTGGGGACGGGCCCTGCCCAGACCTGCGCAGTCTGCCCCCCCAGGCTGCTGCCCCAGCCCCTCTGGGCCCAGGAGACCCCATTGCTTCCCCTCTGCAGCTCTGCACAGCCTGTGGTGGAGACGCAGCCCACCCTCAGCACCCCAGGCAGCCCTGTTCTCTGCGACCCCGCAGCCGCGCCCAGGAGTCTGCCAGCCTGTGGCTGGTGCGGGGTGGGGGGCGGGCAGACGCAGCACAGGCAAGCATTCCTTTATCCATTTTCTCCCAAGCGGCCCCTGCCGTGCCCCAGAAGACACAGGCAAACTTGCTAAATCCAGGGTAGCGGGCAGGGCTGAGGCAGGGGCTCCTGCATGAGTCAGAACCAGGAAACTGCAGACACCATTTGGGAAGAGCCTGGAGGCCGCTCCAGAGCTGCCCATCTGCAGTGGACGTCGGCAGCACCCTCAGTGGCTCGAGGAAGGACAGCAGGTCCCACCTCGGCTTGCACACCTCCCAGGGCGGGGAGCTCACTACCTGTGGTGGGCCCACTCCTCAGGAAAGGCAGGCAACCTGTGTGCCCTCAGGCACCTTTCAGGCTGTGTGTGTCACCACCAGCTGGCCCTCAGATGGGGGCTGGGAGCCTACTGGAGGTGGCGGCTCAGGAAGCGACAGGGCCCCACACGGAACTGTGACCACGCTGACCACCCTGGATGCCCTGGCTGGGCCCTGCCTCTGTGGTCACTTGCTCCTCCTGGCACCACCAGAGCCCCTAGCCCAGCCCTCGGGGCTCTGCACCTGCCCCTCCAGGCCACAGCGGAGGCTTGTGCAATGGCGGGGAAGGGGGTTGGCCAAGGTCTAGCCAGGCCTGAAGAAAGGGTAGGCGGATTGAGACGGAAGTGGAGTTTCGAGATGGACTCGGCAGGAAGCGTGGAAGCCTCGGTGGGGCGGGGGCGGCGGCAGTGCTCCCAGGCGTCTGCCCTGAGCAGCAGGCATGGGTGCCTCTCCCCGAGGGGGGGCACCAGGAGGAGCGGCCGCCTTGTCGAGGCCCAGAAGACATCTGGGCGGGGGTGTCGCGTGGGCTGTGCAGGCTGAGCTCAGGAGAGGGGCCCGGCTGGAGGACACATTTGGGAGTCGTGAGCAGTTGGGTGATATTTACAGCCCAGGAAGAGATGAGCTCACCGGCCGGTGCTGACGGGGGCCGGGAGGGGGTGGGGTGCTGAGCCAGGACCCAGGGGCTCAGCTCTTGCCTGCACCACCCCAACCCCTCTCGGGCCAGGCCTGCCCTAGCCCTGGCCCAGCTGGTGCCCCTTGAGGTCAAGTGCTGGAGGGCGGGCGGGTGGCTGACGTCCAGCCTCCGTCCCCCGGACGCTGAGGCCTGTGCAGGAAGCTGATTGACTGCGGGCTCTCTGCTGGTTAGCACAGCCCCTGCCCAAGGATGCCTGGCCAGCTGCAAGGCGACCTGCAGACAGAGTCCTTCACAGCTCAGGGCCGATCCTTGTGTCCTGGGGCCACGCCACCAAGCACAATCAGTGAAGGATGACACCTGGGCTGGGCTCACAGTGGCTGCAGCTACCTTGGGTGACGGGCAGGGTGCCGGGCCAGCTGGGCTGCTCCTGGGGGCACTCACCCCAGCCACCACCCCACCCTGGGAGGCCTGGAGGTGTCCCTGGAGTTGCCCTGCGCACTGGCCGCCCAGGGGCTGCAGGGTTGGCCGTGTCCTCGGATGGGACACCTGCCCCGTTTGTCTGGCTGCCCCGGGCTTTGCATAGCAATTGGGAGAATTATTTTTTAATCCTTAAATGAGGCCTGAAATAATAGAAGTAGCAGAATGTTCAGCAGCTGATGGTCGACTAATGTCCAGTGAGACCAAGAACATGCTGGAAACAAGTTCAGAGGGAAGCCAATGTTTATTTGTTGCATGAGCTGGGGCCCACGGGCCAGCCACGGTGGCAGCAGGGCTGGACGGGTGCCCGCTCCTCCACCCACTGGCTCTGCCTGACCCTCAGGGCTCCAGGCTCAGCCCAGCCCCTTGGGGGACATTGAGTCAAAGGCTGGGATGCCACCTGCCTCAGTCCCCAGCCCTGCCCCAGCTGGCAGCCTCCCTGGCATGCAGCGAGCCTTGCCGGGAGGACGCTGTTCCCAGGGTGCAGACAGGGAAGCTGAGGCCCAGAGGGATAAAGTGACAAGTGGGGCAGGACTGGACCTGAGGCCAGGCTCAGTCAGGTACCTGCTGCCAAGCATGGCTTCTCCACCCGGTGCCTGGGCCTCTCCGCTGTGCCAGTGAGCCTGGGGACACACGCTGAGCTGTGCTGGGCACATGACCACTGCAATTCTGTGTCTGGTCACGTGGCCTTTGGGCCACCTCTGGCCACAATGAGGAGACCCAGCCTTTGACTCAACGTCCCCCCAGGGGCTGGGCTGAGCTTGGAGTCCCGAGGGTCAGGCAGAGCCAGTGGGCGGAAGAGCGGGCACCCGTGCAGCACTGTTTCCCCCGCACTGCCCCCAGCTCCAGCCACGGAACTTTCGGATCCTCTTCTCGGCACCTCCACTTTGCTCCGTGCTCAGCTCTCACACCATCCCCTCCGCCAGGAAGCCCTCTCGCATGCCCCGGGCTGATCCGCACCCGGCCGTGTGGCCACGGAGCAGATCTGCAGCAGTGAGGCCTGCACGGCCAGGGCTCGAGAGGCTCAGAGCTGCGGCCGAGTCACCACACCTCCGTAGCCCTGGGTGTCCCGCCTGGTGTGAGGAGTGAGGAAAGCCCACAAGACGGGTCCCTGCTGGGCCACACCAGAGGGGCTTACAGGTGGCTGCGATGGCTGAGGCCCCCAGCAAAGGGGCCAGACAGGGCATTTCTGCCACACAGGCCCCAGGCCTCCAGCCATCCCTGCCCACAACCTGTCTTCTTGGCCCCCAGACCCCAGTAGCAAGCGCGCAGCTGGACCCCCAGGTGCAGGCAGGCTGAGGGCGTCCCTCAAGGCCGCGCAGCAAGTGGTGGACCCCGGCTGAGCTGGGCTGGCGGCCTGAGCACGCTCCACCCCCATGGGGCCCCCAGAGCTGGCCTGGGGACCCTGACCCCGACGTCAGCCGAGCGCTCAGCCCCACGCTGAGTGTCGCACACGCAGCCTTTTGCCACGGCGGCCCCAGGTGGCACACGGGACCAGCGGGGCCTGCTGGCCATGAGCAGGGCGGGACCCGCAGCCACCGGGGCATTGGGGGGGTGTCAGCCCCTCGGGGATGCTGCCCCTCTGCCAATGCCATGGCTGGGCGGGGCAGAGGGTCCCTTGTGCTCCTACCCAGTTCACTACACATTTATTATGCATCTACTGTGTGCCAGGTAGAACCCGTGGGCCTCCTTCCTGGCCAGGGAGCCCCTGAGCTGCAGGGTCACTCCTGGGCCACCTGGCGAGACAGGGACCCCTCCTGGGCCTGGGCCACTGCCAGCCACGTGGATGTGGGAGGCCACGCTGTGTGGGCTGGCATGTGGCGTCCGCACGGATGGGTGCATGAGGGAGGAGCGGCACGTCGCTGCGCACGGCTCAGCCCCTCCCGGCCCCCGACCCAGTGAGGGGCAGAGCACGGCCCCTTCTGCGGACGCCCGAGACACCACCCGGCCACACTGAGCGTCTCCGGCCGGGCCGGCCTCCACGGGGAAGGCCAATTAAACCCACTGCCGCCCGGCGACAGACACCGGGGAGCAGGAGGCCTCCGATTTGTCTCCACAAAGGGCTGTGCGGAGATTTATGGGCAATAAAGGAACATCCATCTCGGGCCGGCGGGCGGGGGCAGCCCCCCGAATCGCGGGCACGGAAGCCGCATTAATGATGCCCGCCGAGGAGAGTGGAGGCCGCGGCTTGCGGGGCTGCTCACCCAGAGGGAGAAAAATAGATGTGAACAATTAGAGGCTGATGAAGACCTTGCAGGGAAAACACCTCGACACACACGGTGCGTGGCAGGCGGGGCCGGCCCGGGGGGGTCTGGGGGCCGAGCCGTGACCGGGGCTGGGGACAGGCTGTGCAGGAGGGGCGGGAGACAGCCTGACGCCGCCGCACAATTATTTCTGAAAAATGATGGAGCAAAGAGAGAGTGGCGGCAGGCGAGGGCCTGCCACTTCCCGGCTCCGGGGGCTCTGGGAGGCTGTCGCCGCGTGGGGCGGGGGCAGCAGGAGGCTCAGCCTCTGAAGCCTCCCTGAGGCCAGACCTGCCCTCGAGGCCGCTGTCCTTCCTGGCACCCAGCCGCCCCTCCTCCCAGACGGTGCTTTGGGGTGAGCTAGGGCCCGTCTGTCCGTCCCTGTCTGCCTGCCCAGGTGTCTGCCCACCACTCACTGAATTCAACAAACCCTCTCCGGCTCTTCTCAACAAGACCCACTCTGGCGGGGGGGAGGGACCACGGCCTTCCCATCCCTGGGTCAGTGTCATGCAGGACAGCGCCCTCCCCTGCCCCGGCCAAGGACCCCGCCGGACCTGCAGAGGAACAAACTGGCCACGAGGCCACATCCACACCTGACGTGGGCGGGGGTCCCCAGCCTGGGGCAGCCATGCTGTTGCCCGAGGTCCTGCCACGCCCTGGGAAGCCTGTGGCACTGATTCCCTGGGTCCCTCCTGGCCCCACCACCACACCTGCTCTGTTCAGGGCCCAGGCAGGGAATTCAGGAGGTGTCAGCCCAGCCTCCGTGCTGTGGGCCCCGGGCCTGGGGGCAGCTGTGCCTGGAGTGGGGGCGAGATTGCCAGCCAAGCCCACCCCCCCACATTCAGGTTAACCCGAGCTCCAAGATTGTGCAGAACTTCCCAGCCCACCAGGCTTGTCCCGTAAAATCCGGTCCCAATTACCACCACCACAGAGAAAGCACCCAGCAACGCACTGTCTGAAGAGGACACATGGCCGGGCGGGGAGGGCAAGTGCTGGCACCAGCCCGCGGCAGCCACAGGCCTCAGCGGGCACTGGGGAGCCAGCGCAGGCCCCACCTGAGCCTTCCCCCACCCCTAGGGACGGGGCAGTGGGACCATTCGCCCACCGGCTCCCCTCACGACCAGCTGAGGGCACGTCCAGGCTGGCCAGAGGGGCAGGGCAGTCCACAGGGCACAGGCGGCTGGGGGCCAGCACCCTGGGCCCACCTGCCGGTGAGAGGTGACCCCACCTGAGTCAGAAGGAGCAACAGCATCTCCTGCCCCCACAGCCCCACCCCAGGGGGCTCCCAGCACCTGGTGACAGCAGCACCACCGGGCCTGGGGTGGGGGGTCACCACGTCACCCCTACAGAGGAGGAGGGGGCGGCTAAGGAGCAGCTCCCCCATGTGGGCACTCTGCTCTGCACCCAGAGCCGCCTCCCGCCCAGGACACGCGGGACAGGGCCGGCCATGGCGCTGGCGCACAGGTTCCTGCAGAGGACAGCCAGGAGGGGCTCAGGGGACTGAGAGTGCGGAATGCAGCCCACTGAGTCCCCCAGGGCCTGTAGGGAGCAGTGGATCCCAGGCCAGCCTCCAAGAGCTGGGGCCCTTATCCCCAAAACCCAGGCAGGACACTGACCCCCGCCCCTCCCTGGGTCCCCCTGGGCATCCCTGCGGAGACCAGGCGCGCCAGCAGCCTGACCCTCTGTGGCGAGGCCTGAAGGCCAGAGCAGGTGCGACCCTCCTCGCCAAAGCCGGCCCCTGACGGGAGGAAGGCCACTCTGTGGAGCAGGTGCCATCTGGGACGCCCTGGGCTGAGCAATGGTTGGGGGCCCAGAGACCCCTGTGGCCGACAGCAGGTCTTCAAGGACGCCAAAGGCCTGTGGGTACAGGCGGGCGTTGGCCTTCAACAGCTGAAGGAGAAACTGCGTTTGGGGACGCAATGGAAGCCGTCCCTGTGGCAAAAGCAGTCAAGCGATAACCAAGCCCTGACCTGTGTTGCCACAGCGAAGCCATGGTGCCAGCAGCCAGGGCACAGCCGGCCGGGGAAGCTGCAGGGAAGGCCACATGGAGCCACCAGCCAGGGCAGGTCAGTGAAGGACCCCATGGCTCATTGACATGTGCCACCCCCAGGGCTGGTGAGGAGTGAAGGCCACCCCAGCACAGCCGCCCCCAGGGTCAGGCTGACACCAGCAGCCCAGCTCCGGGGCTGGCGTGTCAGCTGCAGCCTCAGTGTCATTGCCACTGCCGTGGACGTTGCAGGAGGAGAGGCACAGCATGCCACACCCAGCCTGCTCCACCCCAGGGAGTCCCACAGGTGCTCGGAGACCCAGTGTGACACCTGGAGCAGCCACCCTGGGACCACAGCACCAGCAGGAGCCAGAGCAGGGCCCCCAGGGACGGCCAGCTGAGCTGAGAAGGCAGCGCCTCCTCCAGTGGCCCTGGTGCAGGCCTGGGCCCCGCCCTCACCCTGGGTGCACAGAAAGGGGAAAGCTGGGAGGGCGGCGGGAGGAGGGGGCCTAGGAGGGCAGCGGGCCTCAGCCAGGAGCCCAGAACACTCACCAGGGACCAGGCACCTACAGCCCCTCGCCTTGCCCGTGACGCCCTGGAAAGCCCAGGCAGAGCTGAGCAGCAGCCCCCCGAGCAGGGGCTCCCACGAGGGACAGCCAGCCTCTGGCAGCCGAGGTGCTCCTCCACTATGGATGTCACAGCTGCACACGCTGACAGCCACTCAGTCCCTGAGGGGCCGTGGGAGGAGGGATCTCCCCTCCCACCCCCCTGGCGGGGCAGGAACAGCCTGTGCAGAAGGAGTAGCCTGTGCGGGCGCTGAGGCAGGAGAGCCAGGGGCGGAGGGGGCTGACTGCTCACCCTGAGCCTGGCCCCTTGGTGGGGGCAGGGCAGGGTGGGGCCAGGACTGACCTCGGAAGCACGAGGCTGCAGGGTTCACCCTACTTGCCTCTGGGGCCCCCAGGTCCCCTCCCTGGGCATGGCTGCCGCACCATCATGGAGCCACCCCGGCTCTGGATGCAGAGCAGGAGCTCACTAACTCACTATCGCAGGGTTTGACTTGCAAAATCAGCAAGAAGCGGTGCTCACAGAGGGGTGGGGCTGAAATCCAGGCAGGGCAGCAGAGCAGCCCGGGGGCAGGGGACATGGGGATGAGGGGACCCTGGCCCCTGCCCAGCTCAGGGCTGGAGGACATGGTGCCTTGTGAGGCCACCAGCCCAAACTCGGGGACACTGCCTCCGCCTGCCAGTCCCAGAGCCTCAAGTAGACCCATGCTGCCTGGCACCCCCACCCTTCCAGGGGTGCTTGTGGGGCGGGGGCTGGGTGGGGGCTGGGTGGGGGGCTTGCCTGGCCCCTCCCACACATAACCTTGCCTCCCACAACCCTCCAGCCCCAGCCAGGACCCCTGCTGCTGTGGCTCGAGTGCAGGTGGCACTCCTCAGCCCCTCACCTCCCTGCGCTGCGCAGCCTCACGGGCCCTGGGGGCAGGCAGGGTGACCCGGCAGGGGGCAGGGAGGTGATCTGGGCTTTGGGATGGGATCGGACAAGGTGATCGATCCGCAGGGAACAGTGCTGCATGGGGTGGAGATGGTGCCTTTGGGGGACTCGCTCCACCTAGTGTCTTCCATCCTCTTGCCTGGGCCTGGCCTGGGGAAGCTGGGCCCAAGGTGGCCGCTGATCCCCCAGGAAGGGGCCCAGGGAGAGCCACAAGCTCCCACAGCCCGGCCCGTTCCTAGCGGGCCCTGCAGCCTCCCGCCTGGAACCACCCTCAAGGCCTGAACGTAGACCCTGGGAGTCAACCCAGGCAGCGCAGCAGTGGGTGGGTCCCTCTCCCACCTCACCTCCCAGACTCAGGATTTCCAGAGAGTTCTAACAACTCCGAGCTGGCAGAAGGGAGGGGTTCAGTCATCCTGGGAGACCTACTCCGATGCGCCCTCCAAACAGAGCGGGGTCCCTGGGCTGGAGGCTGCAAACACTTGCCCAGCCACTCGGACTGAAAAGGAGACAGCCGCACATGGGGGTCTGTGGCTCCAGGGACCCCAGCCTGGCCTAGGACATCGTGTGCAGTACCCTGGCCACAGGTCCTTGCCATGTGGCAGGTACCCTGGGCTGTGGGTGACCCTGCCCTTTCTCTCAGTGGCAGCCTGCACCCCGCCAGCCTGTGCCCCGACAGCATTGCAATGTGGTCTCCACTTTTGTCCCACCTGTGTGCTGCTCCCTGAGACCCCGGGGTGGGTCCTCACCCCCCGTGGGCACCTCTGGCGGGCTCTGATGCCCCTGGCTGGCTCTGTGGGTGCATTAGATCCTGCACCCAGATGTGCTAGCTGAGGAGCCTGGCAGGCTTCGCACCAAGTGGGCACCTGGGGGGAGAGGCGCCCTCCCTGGCCACCCAGCACCGTCACTGTGGCGCTGAGCAGGCCAAGCCGTGGAGCCCGTGGCGAAGGCTGTGTGTGGCCTCCCCAGGTGGGCTGGGCCTGCCGTGCCCCACATACCCCTCCTAAATGGACCGTCTCCCTGACAGAGTGCCACAGCCACCTCGTTACTGCTCTGTCGACGTCGGCACAATCTTTGCTCACTGCAGCCTGGCGGGAGAGGAGAGGCCGGGCAGGGAGCCCGCGCGTCCTAGGTGGGTGCGGCGAGTCCCTGCTCAGGCCGCGGCTCGCGGCTCGGTTCGGGGCCCAAACAGCTCCCAGAGACTCAGGGAGGCCCGCGCCCAGCTCAGGGCCTGTGGGCACTGGGCCAAGCCAGCGTGTGCTGGTAGCATCTGGCGGGGCCCCAGCCTGGGCAGCGTGACTTGAGGAGACCCAGGATCCGCTGCCATCCCGCCAGCCACGCGGCCGCCGTGAGAGCCGGGGAGGCCGGGCACCCGCTGGGGCTCGAGCGGGCTTTCCCCTCCCCAGCCTGCCTGACCCACACATCTCTCCGCCCCTCTCTAGACGGTGGGTTGGCAAGTCTGGGGGCCCCGAGTCAATGCCCTGGGTGACTCCAGGTGGACACCCTTGGGACATGGACCCAGAAATGCTGCCCCTCACGTGGAGGGGACTCAGCAAGAACAGCCAGGATCGTGAGTTGTGATTGTCACAGCTGGAAACTGCAGCGAGGCTGGGACGACAGCACAGGGCTGCGGGCCGGCCACCTTCTCAGGTGGCCCTGGGGGTCACCTCCCCACGCGGAGGCTGCAGCTTCTGTATGGGGGGGCGGCCGTGTGAACAGCAGCCTAGTGAGGGCAGGGCCCTGGGGCTGAGGAGCTATCGCCACCCAGCAGCGCGGAACCCCAGCTCCTGGGACTGGAGCGCCCGTCATGGCACCAGGATTCCCCACGCGCCAGCCCCAGGAAGCTCGCCCGTGCCCACACGGCTGTGTTCCGTCACCTCCAGGTCCTCCCATCGTGGCTGAGCCCAAGGCAAGGAAGGCGCCTCAGGCTCAGGCCGGGTCTGCAGCCCTGACCTCCCTGTCCTGGGCACTGTCCGACCTGCCACTTCAGGGAGGGAGGGTGGCCTGGAGGGGCTGTTCCCAGAAGGTTCCGGAAGCCAGAGCTCCATAGCCCCGCCCACTCTGAGCACTTGCACGGGCCCTTCGCTGCTGCGTGGTGTGTTCACCACCCGCTCGGCATTAAAATTAGAAGCTGCTGCTAAAACTCTGGCAAGTCCCAGCTCCCAAGGACAAGCACCTTCTCGAGCTGTAGAAGGTGGCGGGAGGGGCTGGCTTGGCCTTGGGGGATCCACAAGGGCAGAATCCGCAGCTGAGGGGTGGGCCCCAGAGCACAGGGAGGAAGCGGCCAGAGACAATGGCCCTGCCCCGCACCCTGCACCCTGCAGGTCCCAAGGGCCACAGCTAGGCCGCTCCCTCCCTGGCTTCACCACCGATGCCCTACCAGGACTCGGCAGGCCCCGGCTGTGGCGGGGTGCTGCCATCCCATGGCCCCAAGACCCCGGGATGGGTCAGACCAGGGCTGTGAGGTGCCTTGGTGGCCTTGGAGGGAGCGTCTGGCTTCTTGGCCAAAGTGCCACACCGGGAGCCAGACCTGGGGGTCCCCATGGTGAGCCTCTGGCAGATGTCTCTGCCCTACCCAGGTCCCTGTGGCCTGGAAGTGCCCCTTAAGAAGCCTTCGTGTGATGCCCAGTTCTGGCCAGAACCGCCCTGCTGCCCCTGCCTGATGAGCCTTCCCTTGGCCCAGCCCTGCCGCAGGAGCCCTCTCCTGGCCTCGGAACCGCCCCCGGGACACTGGGCCTCTGTTTCAGGGAGACAAGGAGCTGCCCATCGGGCCATCTGCGGCCCCACCGGGGCCCACACCAGGCAGGGGGAGCCAACATTTGGCTCTGAACCTCGGAGTGCCCCAAGGTGGTGGGGCCCGGCCCCTGCCCTGGCCTTCGGGCCTTGTGTGGTCGCCGCCTGGGAGCCCTCGTTCTGCACCCAGAGACCAGCTCAGGGCTGCAGGGGAGCAGCAGGAGCCCCAGGCGTGCACAGCCCAGGCCTCAGAGTCTTCCAGTCGACACTGTCATTTTCAAACTCAGGGAGTATTTGTTGAGCACCCACTGTATACACATCCCGTTGCGGCCCCCACGGTCACAGGTCCGGAGAGCTAGGCTAGCTTAGGGGTGTCAGGGTACCGTCCCCCCAGGGCGCCCTCCCCAGGGCTTGCACTTGCTGGCTCCTCCCACCCACCCTTGTGTCCCCTCTCAGGCACACCTTGCTCTGCGCCAGCCAGCTTTCCCCGCAGCCCCCGCCCTCCCCACTGCACCCCACCTCCCTAGGTGCTTGGCCTGAGCCCCTCCCGGCGCCAGCCCACCTCGTCCATGCGCACCTCCTGGGGCACCACCCTTCTCACACTCTCCCAGGGCAGTGCTGGGAGCGCCCGGTGACCACCCGTGACAGTGGCCGAGTGGACACGGAGGTGGCTGGGAAGATCCTGGCCCAGCCCCCATCCTGCCCTGGCCTCGGATGGATGGCCCCTCCTCGCGGGACCCAGGGCCTGCCAGGTCAACAGAACCCATCACCCCAGGGCGACTCCTACACGCTGACTGTAAACAGCTGCTGGCTTCTTAGAGAGCAGAGAACGTTGCAACAGCAGAGCAGCTCTGCTTCCCTGCCGGCCGGGAGCTCCCGGGCCCCGCGAGCTGGACACGGGCCTGGCCCTGGCCCCAGCCAGCTCAGGCCCAGTCGGCCTTGGGACCCGGGGTCAGCTGCACCCTCCGAGCGCACCAGGCTCCTGCCCGCAGCCCCACTTCCTCCTCCATCTGCAGCCACCACCACCACTGTGCTGGGGGACCCAGGGATGTGGGGGGCTTGTGGTGGCCTGAGCATGCCCAGCCGGTGCAGCCTCAGGGACCGTGTCAGAGCCCCGGGTCCCAGGGCTGCTGCTCATGGTGCTCCCAGAGCCAGGGGCTGGTGGCTGCCCTGTGGCTTTGGAGAAGGTGAGCGAAGCCTGTCTACCAGGGACTAACTATTTCTGCAGCAGCCGCTTTGCCAGCTGGGCACCCCTGCTGCCCTCACCGCGGGCCCCACAGCGTGTTCTGAGTGTGCCTGTCTGTGAGTGGGATGCCCCCGTACACGCCATGTGCACGTGTGTGCGTCTGTGTGCATCTGTCTGCCTGCCGTGCAGTGGCATCTGCCCTCCTGGGCGTGCGCCCGCACCACCTCCATCTCCACACCGGCCTCTGGTCCCCGCCTCTCCCCTCTGCCCAGTGCCCTCCCCTCCCCCACCCAGCAGTCCTCAGTGTGCCCAGTGCCCGGGGATCGGGGGGATTGGGGACCAGAGTGTGCACCTCTCCCCGCCTGGCTGTGTGACCGGGCAGCCTGTGACCCCTGGAGGGACCACTGCCGCTGCACTGTCTACCAAGCAAGGTCACCTGTGCTCCTGACACAGGCCGAGCCTGGCGACTATGTCCCTATTGCTCTGGCCCTGGAAGAGCCCTGGGGTGGCACCAGGGCACCCGGACTCCTGTCCTGGGGGCTGGGCCGTGGGGGGCTGGGGTCTAAGATGGACAGCTGCCCACACCGGATGGGGAGCCACCAAAGGGAGCCAGGAGTGACAGGCAGGAAGAGGACCCCCAGCTCCGGGAGGTTTGGGCCCCCCTAGCCCCGGCCCCCGTCACAACAGCAAACACCCCTGGGCTGGCCCGTGTGGCGGCCTCGCAGAAGACGGGAAATGCACACGGGGCTGAGGGACGCGTCCAGCGAGGTCGGACCTGCTGTGGGGAGCCAGGGACCAGGGCCAGTCACCTCCCCTCACCTGCTCACAGGCTGAAACCAGGCTGCTCCCCACGGGCCTTCCGAGTAGGCCAAGTGGGGCCGTCCCAGGGCCGGACCCTGCGGGCCCTGTCCGGCCTTGGCGGGTGCCGGGCACACAGACTCTGAGCCCAGATCCTGCCGGAGCCACGGCCGGCCGGGCCTGCAGGCTGCACTCCGCGTCCCTAACCAAGGGGCCAGGACAGAGCCGCCAGCAGAGAAGGAGCCTGGCCTGGCCTGGGGCCCCTCCCCGCAGCCCCCACCCCTCCCCGCCTACCCCAGGGGCTGGTGGGACTTCAAAGGCCCCTGCTGGGGACCCGCTGCGCTGCCCGAGGGTACGGCTCAGCTCCCACATCAACCTGGACGCCACCTGTGCCCGCCCTCGGCTGTCAGCTCAGAGCGGCTCCCTCTGGGCCCCCAGGCCCTCAGCCAGGCGGGGGACTGGTGGGCTCAGAGCCCCTGTCCCCAGGAGGCCTGCAGACCAGAGTGGGATGCTCAGGGGTTGCGAGTGGATGAATGAATGAACAAAGAGCAAATGCCCAGGGCCCACCCACAGAGCTGGGATTACCCTGGCAGGATCCTAAGGACGGGAGCTCTGTGCACAGCCCTGGGCCCACCTTCCTTCTCAGTTCCTGGCAGCACCCACGAGCTTGCGACCAGGCACTAATGGCCCAGCTGCACAGGATGGGCTGGGGCTGCCGTGAGGCCCGCGGGGGAGGTGAGGGCAGGGGGCTGGAGCTCCTGCTGCTGCTCCCCAAGCTTCTCCCGTCGCCCCGCAGCCCTCAGGCCAGCCCTTCCCGCTGTGGCAGCACTGCACGGCCAGGGGTGGGCACAGCCCATCTGGGCTGGGGCAAGGCCTGCAGGCCCCTCTCCCCCTCTGCCTGGGATCCAGCCACGTCCAAGAGGGCGTTGGGGTCGTTGAATGTCTTAGAGCAGGATGCTGTCAACTGGCAGCTGTGGGTGTTGGCCGGGCATCTGGCCTGGGTGCCCTGCCCCCGGGCCTGGCCAGGGTGGCCTTCATCCCTGCCTCTCCTGCCCACCCAGCCCCGCCCACCACCTCCCTCCTCCAGGTCAGACCCCACCCTGCCCCCCGCCAGCCTGCTGACCAGCGTCCTCCGCCCACCACTCCAGGCCACGCTGTCTCCTCTGTGCCGGAGCAGCTGGGCCTGGCACACAGTGGCTGCCCCACCAAACTGCCATGAGGGAGTACCGTGGCCGCCCCCATTTTACTCAGGGGACACTGGGGCTCAGGGCCACCTGCCCCAGCCCGAGGGTCTGCCACCTGGCTCCCGCCCTCAGGCTGGGTTTTCTCGGGAGCCCTGAGACCCCACGTGGAGGGAGGGGGCCGGGCGCCTGCAAAGGCATGTTTTCATTAGCAAGAGATGAATAATTAATGCTGAGACGCCTTTGAAAACTGTTTTGGTTTTTATTTTAAACATTTTTTCTATGTATAGAAACAGCACTTCCGTTAGGTACCAAATTTATTTTTTAATAAACACGGCAGTTATTTATTCAACCCCTGGTGCTCCCCAGGGCGGGCTGGCAATGGGGACCTGCCAGAGCACCGCCATCGGGCTCCGCCGCATGCCTGCCTGCCACCTTCATGCACAGAGGGGCCAGAGGGCAAAGGGCAGACACCCTGCCTGGGTCCTCTCAGTCCCCTCCTCACAGGCCTCGAGGGCGTGATGGGGGTGCAGCCCCAGCAGAAGGCGGCTGGGCCAGCTGTGGGCCCCCCACCACCCACAGGCCGCCCCTCCCTCCATGGGCAGAGCCTGGGCCCTGCTGGGGGCCCAGATAGTTCACGGGCTCGTAATTCTCTGGGCTGAGTCGGCAGCATCGATCTCTTGGCTCTTTGAGTCCATCCACACATCCCATTACTTAGTGCTTTCTCAGAAATTAAGTTAACACCTATTTTTAAATTATAAGCTGAGAGTTTGGGCAGCAGAAGAAAAACATGTTGACACTCCTCAAACGCACCCTGGCCGACTGCCACGTCCTGGAGACCCTCCAGCCCACCCACAGCCAGGGGTCAAGGAAGTGGACGTCCCATCACTGCCCAGCTGCGTCTGCCTGGCTTGGACATGATGCTAAACAAAAGAATTAGGATGTAGACAGTTTTTCCTTCCAAAGAGTCATCATTAATTTTTTAAAGTGTGCAATATTGTCCTCAATAAAACACATGAAAAATGAGTTGTCTGTTCCTAATAAATATTTTCTAGATTAAGTATTTGTAATGCTATCAATTATTTATCCCCATATATGGAGAATGCATAATTTGTAATAAAATGCAGAAAGGGTTTTAATTTTTCTGCACAATATATGAAATTGAGTTTTTGACTAATATATGAATAACTTGACTCTAATCCCTTCCTGTCATGGTGTACGGCATTGTTTTAGGTATAAATCTCTTATTTTATAGATGTTTTCAAAAAATTAATCTACAATGTTTAAGGATCAGTGTAAATCTCCGTAATGGGGCATTCCGCCGGGCTCCCACTTATAAGGCCTGTCGCCTGCACATGTCCCCCCCGAAGCATCAGCCACGCAGGAGAAATCACGCCAGGGCTCCATAAACACCTGCAAATGCTCATAATTTACAAAATCGATGCCGCCTTGGCTGTAATGAGGAGGCGCGGGGCCCACAGGCGGGCAGGAGGAGCGGGACGTGCCTCCGCCCAGCAGGCTGCAGGCTCTGTCTGGCCACGGGCCCAGGGCCTGGCCGCTGCCCGGCAAAGGCACACCAAGGCCCCTGCAGCGTGCAAACAGGTCGTGGTGGCAGCTGAAGGCGCAGGTCCAGCCCCAGGTGCACAGCCTGGAGCCTTAGGGAGGAAGGCAGCACAGGGGCACTGTGCTGAGAGATGACAGGACACAGGAGAGCTGGCATGTGACTGGGCCAGGGCCAAGCAGAGGATGGTAAGCAGGTAGGTGAGAGAGCCCAGCTGAGAGCCACTGCTGCTGATTCCATAAACCTCCTGGGCACGGGACCGCCTGAATCCAAGCACTCGTCCTGGCCCTGTCCTAGACACTGGGGACAGGTACATGGTGGGGAGCCCTGTCTCACATGGATGTGACATCAGGCAGTGACCACCTCAGGCCTGGCTAGGCCAAGCCAGGAAGACTTCCTGGAGGAAGTGGTGTAGTGTGTCATGTGGCCAGCTCATGCTGTGTGATCCCAGGGAGTCTGTCCTGCTCTGGGCCTCAGTTTCTCCACCTGGACTCAAAGAACGCAGGTTCGAGTCCCCATGAAGTTATGTATCAGCCACAGTGCCAACCAGGCCACTCTCATCTCAGAGCCAGCTCCTCTGCAAAGTGGTGCTGATGACTCTGCAAGGGGCAGTACTATTGATGTGGCTGAGCCCCTCTCTTCTCTCCTGGAGACAGACCCAAGCTGGGCCAATCACAGAACCTCATCTTCCTGGCCATGGTGACTGGACAGAGGGATGGTCATGTGACCCAAGCCAGGCCAATCCAAGTGCTTCCCTGGAATTTTTCAAACCAAAGCAGGAAGTAGAGCCCCTTCCTCCCTGGGGAGGGAGCTCTGGAGGTAGAAGCCTCACTACAATTTCTGTGGTCCCAAGGCCTTCCTGGGTGCCCATGAGACCCCCACCCACACCGTCCTGAGCTGTGGGGGATTTGCACCAGAGCCCGGGTGGCCTCAGGCCCAGCAGAGTGCGTGGTCGTGGAATTAGTGTGAATATTCTAATGACTCAGCATTACCTTCTTGTCAAATGCAGGTGGAGGAGAGGAGGGGCCCAGGGGCTCGACACTGGCTGAGATGTGTCCTTCAGGGTCTGCAGTGTTAGGAGTGGCAAATATTGCTTCATAGCAAATGCTTGATAATTGGAGAACCAGAGATTAAGGTGTGTTTTTGAAAACCGAGACGCAAGCCCTCAGAATTAAAAGCAGGACATCTACTACCACTGGCAGAACACAGAACACCAGAACGCCATGCAGCAGAAAGGCATAAAACAGGGCTGAAATAGGCCACCCCCAAGGACGAGCACTGCCTGCCACTTACGCAGAGTGGTCAGATCTGGAGACGCAGCAGAATGGTGGTTGCCAGGGGCCCAGGGAGCTGTTTAATGGCTACGGAGTTTCAGTCTGGGACGATGACAAAGCTCTGGGGATGGGGGGTGGTGGCAGCTGCACAGCAGCGTGAGGTGCTGATGCCACTGACCTGCACACTTGAAAGTGGTTAAAGCGGTAAATTTTACCTTATGGATGTTTGACCACCATTAAACAAAAAAGGATTATCCCCTCTCTCCTCCCTGCCACAAAAAAACTAGAAGTCTATAGGCTATTAAATTTTCTTAAATATATCACAGTAGGTGTCTTTGATTCATCCTAGGTTTACTATGCAGGATCACCTACTAAGTGAATGTCCTGAATATACAATCTTTAACTCAATAAATGGATCATTTTAGTTAAAAGAGAAAAACAAAACAAGAGGGGGAGAAAATGATTATAAAATGAGGCACATAAAACCAGACGACCAAAGCAAGACCGGGCATCCATAGTGCTGTGATGAAAAAGTTTCAAATCGCCCTTCTAGAAGCGGATGCCCTGGGACAGGTCAAAGCAATGAAATGCTGTCTGCAGCTTCAGCCCAGCCAGGAAGGAGCTCCCAGCTAAGGTGCCGGGGAGGGAGGCGGAAAGACAAGCACGCACTTACATGCTGCATGGCCTCTCCATGGCGGGGACACAGCAGCTAATGGGACACATGGGACATTCTTGGGAGGACAGACTGAGGCAGGAGGCAAGAGCCACAAAGGAGCCTACTAATGTCCGAGAAGTCCCTGGCAGATGGTCCCACCCAGAGGGGACAGCTCCTCGTCTCCCAGGCAATCAGCCCGCAGGCCCAGCCGAGAGCCAGGGGCTGTGAACTGCAGTCTGGGATCAGCCGGGGCAGCTGGGAACCTGAGGAGGCTGGGACGGACAGGCTACCTCAGCATGGCCTGTCTGTGGGTGGCAGAAGAAGGTTACATTTTTTTGGATGCCCTTCTTTATGCTTTAAAAATTTCTCCAGCCGGGCGTGGTGGCTCACACCTGTAATCCTAGCCCTCTGGGAGGCCGAGGCGGGTGGATCGCTCCAGGTCAGGAGTTCGAGACCAGCCTGAGTGAGACCCCGTCTCTACTAAAAATAGAAATAAATCATCTGGCCAACTAAAAATATATATAGAAAAAATTAGCCGGGCATGGTGGCTCATGCCTGTAGTCCCAGCTACTCGAGAGGCTGAGGCAGTAGGATCACTTAAGCCCAGGAGTCTGAGGTTGCTGTGAGCTAGGCTGTCGCCACGGCACTCACTCTAGCCAGGGCAACAGAGTGAGACTCTGTCTCAAAAAAAAAAAAAATAATAAAATAAAAAAATAAAAAAAATAAAAATAAAAATTTCTCCAAACAAAAATTATAATGGAAAGATGAACCAGAAACCATGCGCAGACAGGCCAGGGGGCAGCCAGGAGGGACCGGGCCCGGGGCAGTGGCAGGAGCCTCCCAGGCAGGCTGCTGGGTCTCAGGGCTCTCAGCTGGTGACAGGCAGCAAGGCGGGCCGTGGGTCCTCCTGCACACACGAGACTAGGCTGTCATCCCTGCTGGGTCGCCTGCCACCCGACGCCACCCCAGGCCTTCCCAGAAGGGGCAGTATTAAGCAGGCCTTGGACTTGCTGTATTTCTGATGCTCTGATGTCGGGGCCTCACTGGCCCTGGAGGGGCTGCCCTCTCGGGGTTGACCAGTGCCTGGAGACAGTAAAGGACTCGCCTATGAGTGCACCTCTCAGATGAAAACCAACGCCTCACAGCCCACGCTCCAACCACCTGCTTTATGGGATCCTCACAGCCCAGAACCCTCTCCTCCTGCCCTTGTCACCCCAGGGCCAGGGACCAGACAAGTAGGGGTAGCCCCTGTGCCCCAGAGCCCACTGACATAATTCAAGCTGCCTGATCCTAAATGTGCCCACCCTGCCTCCCTCGGTCCCTGTTCCCTCCAGCAGAAGCCACCACGAGGGCTCCTGACCACGACGCCCCTGCCCCATCTGTCTCCCGGCTGGGTCCGTGTGGGGGACACGCCTGCCTGTTGGAACTGCGAGTAGCAAACGGTCTTTTCAGTGGCCACCGGCTCCTGGTCTGCCGGCCTCGCCATCCTGAATAATAATAAAACCTCTGTTTTAAAACAGGCAGCCCCACCGACAGCCCCACTCGGTGGCAGGGTGACCCACCAGGTGGGAAAGGGGGCAATGAGTCCACCAGGGCGAGGCTGCCAGCCACACTCGGGGGGCAGGGGCACGGGCAGGCCCCCACCTTCTGGCCCCATCCCAGGTCCTCCACCCCCTGGCCAGCTCCTCTGTCACCCTTGCCTTGGCCCAGATGCAGAGGGTCTTGAGCGGCCTTCCACTGGGCTGGCCTCCCAGGGGCCATGCGGGCCACACTGGGGCCCTGAGCCTGAAGCCTGGACTGGGTGGCTGGAGGGAGGGCCCAGCGGCACTGTGGGGTTCAGTCCCTCCTGCCCCATCCCTGGGCATGTCCGTCAGGGGCAGGTGGCGTCTCCATGGCCAAGGACGCAGGCTGGCTAAGGAGAGTGACCACCGGCCGAGCTGCACCCTGGGCTCCACAGGAGGGAGGATCTGTCTCTGTGATGGTGACAGGGAGGATGGAGGCTACTGGGTGCCGCACCCAGCTGGCAGCCCTGGACCCCAGGGGGCTGGGACCAAGGAGGAAGCTGACCACTGGGACCAGGCTCAGGGACAGGGTGGGGCCCGGGCCAGCGCTGGTGGCAGGGAGACAGAATATGAGTGCACATTTGGGGTATGATCAGACAGGACAAGATAGGACGGGCCGGGGAAAAGCCAGACAGGCAGCAAGGGACAGGCTGCTGCCCCCTGCCTGTGGCACCCACCCAGGCTCCAGGAACCTCCAGTGCTTGGTCTTGGCGGTCAGTCCCCATGGGGGTGGGGGTCAGGCCCAGTAGAAGAGGCACCTGCACCCACAGCCCCACAGTGGGGGGGCCAGAGGGTGGGGCCTGGGCTCCGGCAGCCGGGATGGCCCTCAGGGTCCAGACTACTCAGGCCTGGGGTCAGGGAGCAGCATCCCAGGGCTCATGGGGGCAACTCCTGGAGCAGCCCTGAAATATGAGGCCCAGAGCCAACGCCAGGCTCTCGTCACCCTAGGCATGGACCCCAGGGTGCACCCACCACAAGCCAGGCCCACCCACAGACACTGTGGCCTCAAGGCCCCTCCTGGGCTCAGGGGTCCTCAGCCAGCCCCTCCTGCAGTGGTGCAGCCACAGCACTGGACACGCCTGGGCAAGGCCCCCGCAGGGACACCACTGCAGCCCAGGTAGCAGGTTCTCCACCCCACTCCCGCCCTGCCCCAGGTGGGAGCCGAGTTCAGCACACCCGGGGTGCAAGGTGGAATGTGAATCCCTGACCAGGTTCCAGATCCCATTTGCCGTGGGCCCCCTGCCCCCTTGGGGGACTCGGCCCTCGGTGCTAGAAGGGCCAAAGCCCCAGCGCACCACTAGGCCTGACACTGCTGGGCCCCACTGGCCGAAGTTCCCCATGAGGCCTCCTGCCACCAGCCCGTGTGTGTGTGCACATGTGCATACGTGTGTGAGCGTGTGTGTGCATGTGCACATGTGCCCACATGTGTGGAGATGTCCAACCATGGTGACCACCCTGAGAATGAGCACCCAAGCAGCCTCTGTCCCTGTGTCTTCTTGTGATGCACAGTCCTGTGTCACTCAACCACAGGGACGCGTTCTGAGAAACGCACCGTTAGGCGATTTCACGGCTGTGCGGGCGCCCCAGAGTGCCCTCACACAAGCCTGGGCGGCACAGCCCCTGCGCCCGGCTGCAGGCCTGCACGGCGGGCCGGCCGGAACACAGTGGTGCATATTCGTGTCGCTAAATACAGAAAAGGTTCAGTAAAAATATGAGGTTAGAATCCTGTAGAACCACATGGTGCACGCAGTCACCTGCTAACCGAAACGTCAGTAGGTGACATGTGACTGTATTTGGAACATCGTGGGGGATGGCCCCCCCAACCTGGGTAGGGCACCCCTGCCCAGGCCGCGCTGCAGGAGGAAGGGGGCCAGGCAAGGGCCCCCACCGCCATCCAGCACCCCAAGTCCACACTGAGGCGTCGGTGCCGGCAGAGGCAGCAGCCTCTGGAGTCATGGGTTCTGTCACTCGGGGAAGGAGGCGGCAGCCGCCAGGGCTGAGAGCCTCCTGGGTCTGAAGGAGGAAGCTCCTGGGACAGGGCCCTGGCCTTGGAGGACAGCACGTGAAGCCGGGTCCCAGCCCACCAGACGAGTCGCTCGCCTGCCGGGGACAGAGGCACAGGACGCCAGAGGTTAGAGGCCTAGAGACGGCGGAAAAGCATCATCCCCTGCCCCAGGTGGAGATTGTGCCCCACTTAATTAGGGAACTGAGGCATAAGGGGCTGTAGGCCTTGACTAAGGAAGCATGAGTTGCTGGCTTTGGCCTCAGAGGGGCCTGTGCGACCTGGAAGAGGAACCCCAGCTCTCAGAGCCCCCACTTGGGGGCAGAGACCCGGGGGAGGATGCACGGCGGCGCAGGGCAAGCACTCTGGAAACGCTGCTCCGCCAGCCGTGAGGATGAGGCTGGGGGCGCACTGAGCCCCAGGAATCCACAGAGGGCCCCATGGGAGCCGGGGCTGGGCAGCTCAGCTCCCCTCCTGCCCCTGCAGTGACACCCCCAGACAGCCACCTGGGGACAGTGCATTGTGCTTGGCTCCCCCCACTCGTCCTGCCTGTGCATGAAGAGTGGTGCCCACCCGTGTCGCCTGGGCCCACCACGTGGCGGGGCAGCTGCCAGCCCCCAGCCCTGCCAGTCTCCGGCTCACTCGGCACTGACGGGGCCTCAGGCCAGGAAGGAGGGCAGGAGCCCAGACAGGAGGCTGGGGCATCCCAGACAGCACCCACGGCATCAGAAAAGGCCTGGCAGCTGCGCCCAAGGAAAAGCCATCACCTGGGAGAAACTGAGGCAGAGAGAGTGATATGGCCTCGGGTCACCCAGCTGCTCCATGGGAGAGCGGGTGCACCCGCCCCGCAGGGCCAGGACCCACAGCAGTCAGTGGACTCTGGGGGGACCTTGGCCCAGGGCCGCCCCTTGGGTCCCCCTCCCCCTGCAGGCACCTGCCTTGCGTGTGTGACAGCTCACGGATCCTGCTGTGGCCACCTCCACACTCCTTTTATCCTAGAAACCAAAGACCAAGGCTGTCCTGATTCCAGCTGGCCGGAAGCCTCCCTGTTAGGCCTCCAGCCATGAGCCCCGGGCCTGGTCCCTGCCTGCCTCTGTTTCTCCTCTCCTCCTTGCCTGGAGCCTGTGGCCACGTCCAGTGACCAGCCCACAGGGCAGGGCAGAGGCAGACGCCAGCATCTGCCCAGGCCCCCAGGAGGCCAGGACCCGCTGCAGGCCTGGCCCTGGCTCCGAGCCCCGCTTTTCCTGCGGGTTTCGGTGCTGGCAGCAACTCCCTGGGGACTGTGGGGTTGGCAATGCCCCCAGCACAGTGATGCCCTCCCAGTGTGACGAGCCCGACGGCACCCTGTTCCTTCAATGCTCACAACACTGATGGCAGGTAAAATTGAATCTTTTTCCTGTTTCCTAAGAATTTTCTTATTTTCTTTCTAAATTGCCTTGTGTGTTATTTGAGACCTTTGGATGTCAGGATCACGGGTCTGCTGTGCCCTGGGTAGCAAGAATTTCTTCCCAAGAAAATCTTTCTGAGAGTCCTCGAGGCACTGGAAGACCAGCTGTGGAGGTGACAGAGGACACCGGGCCCCAGCCCAGGGGAGGCTGCCCGAGTCCACAGGTACCTCTTGGCAACAGGGCAGAGTCAGGACGGCGATGGCAGCAGAGCCCCGTGCCAGGCACAGGGCTGTGGGCAGTCACGTCGGCTGGACCTCGCAGCAGCCCTGGGACAGGCTACCGTGGGCGGGGTCTGAGGCAGGTGCACACGGCTGGAAGGCACAGCCTGGGGCTAACGTGTGCTCGGCTTGGGCTCTGGGGCACCCTGCCCCACAGAGCACCCCGCAGGCAAAGCCCTGGCCTGGTCAGGGCCACTCCAGGCCTTGGGGTGGGGAAGGTGCCAGCAGGCCCAGACGGAGGCCCCGACTCCCCCGGGGGTTGGTGCCTGCCCTGGAGACCCTCCCCCTTGGCTCCTGCCTGCCCCAGGCTAGAGCCGGTTCCCTGAGTGACAGCAATTAGGGCCGTGGCTGGCAGAGCAGCCTGCACCCTCAAAGCACCTGACATGGCAGCGGCTCCCCGGGGGCCGTCGCGCTCCGCCTGTGGCTGAGGCACTTGGAATCGGTTTCTTTCTGCTGTAAAAATGGAAACATCCCCTATGTGCGACACAAGCTGGCAATGAGAACGCCACTGTGAAATCACACCCGCCACGGAGCGGGCGGCGGCCGGGGGGCCCCAGGCCTGCCAGGCAAGGACTGCGTGTGCGTGGGGAGCCAGGAACCCGGGGGCGCAGGGGCGAGGCGCGGACCCCCCAGCCAGATAACCCTGCTGGAACATGGGCTGGGCCCTCCCTGCCTCGAGCCCCTGTTTTCCAAAAACAGCAACAGTGCCGGCTGCCTCCGGCTTCCTGCGCCCACCCAGTGAGGCTGGAATAGCTGTTCGGAGCCGGGCGAGCGGGCGCGGTGCAGGGGGCTCTCCAAATTGGGCAGAGCGGCTGCTCCCTGGGGGCCCAGAGGTGTGGGGCGGGGTCTGTGATGTCGTCTGGGTGGCAGGAAAGGTCCCTAAGCACACTGCGCTGTGCCGGGACACCCTGAGGGTGCTTCAGGACCAAACACGGGAGCCAAGCGCACTGGGGACTTTGGCCGTGGGGCCCCAGACAGCCCAGGCTGGCACAGGGCCGGGGCTCATCCCACGTGGGCACCCATCACCCCACTTTCCTGGCTGGGACCCTCCTCCCCAGCCTGCCCCCGCCCCCGGGCACTGCTCAGCCGCAGGCGCGGCACCTCGGGCCTAAAATCCTCACGTAACTGTAAAGCAGCCCCTCACACACCCACAGGCGTGAGGAACACGTGTCGGAGGTGTGAAACGCCCCCGCCTGCCGGAGCTGTTCTCATGCTCAGCCTTTCAAGGACACTGCACAGAGCCCACGTGCTGTGGCCAGTGGTGGACACGGGCCTGCAGGAGCAGGGGACCCAGCGGCCACCCCTGCAGCCCTGCCCTGTTGGCACTTGCCCTGTGGGGTGCACGTTGTCACGAGGCTGAGGGGACAGCCAAGCTCGTGGGGGCCTGGGGTGTGCCCTGCTCCCAGGCTGGCACCTGCCTGTCAACACCGCATGGGGAGGACTCTACGCAGGGCCTGGGCCTCCTGTGCCAGCAGCCCGTGCGCGGGCTCCGGGGCTCCGGGCCTCCACATGCCCCGGGCCTGGCCTGCCCTTCCGGCCCCCCCTGCTGTCAAAGTCCACTCCCGGGAGTCAGAGCCATTCGGGTGGGAAACCTGGGTCACCAGCACACGTGCACGCTCACCTCTGCACACTCACACACGCGCACACTCACATTCATTAACACATGCTGGCACACGCACACGCACAACACACCTGCACACACATGCTCACGCACACGTGCATACACGCTCTTGCACGCTCACCCACACACTTACCCACGCCCTTCACACTCACAATTCACACACCCACACGAGCTTATTTTGTCTTTTGCTTTTCGCTCAGGCCCTTTGCTCAGACCTCTCACTGACATTCAGGGTTGGTGTCCCACCCGGCTGCTGCCAAACGCCCCACCCACATGCCACCAGCTGCTCTGGACTCTCCCTGATCCCCAGCGACAAAAAGCTTGCCCCACCCCCGGAGAAGCCCTGGCCATCCTGTCCCACCTGCAGGAGCAACTTCAGCAGGGCTGGTGCTGGCCGGCAGCCGGCCGGCGTCTCTGCTCAGCTGCCCACCTGCTGGCTGGCCCTGGAGACTGCGCACCGCGGGGCTGGGCCCTCCCTAGGACCCCAGGAGGACACGGGTGGGGACGGGACAGGCAGGCATGTGGCAGTGGGAGCCGGAGCCTAGGGTCTGGCTGGGCCAGGTTCCACTATTGGTGGAGGACAGGACATGGCTGGAAAGGGGGGTCCTGGGGCAGGGCTTGGGCTGGGGTGCTGGGGGGACAGAAATAAGGCAACAGGGAGCGGTGAAGGCCCCTCCCCACATGGAGTCATCCCTGAGATTTCCAAAGGCCTGGAAGACACGTGACACAGAAGCAACCTCGTAGGAGAGGCTTCGTGGAGCCCGGTGGGCGACATCCAGACAGGTGGGGGCTGAGCAGGGCGGGAAGCAGACGGGCCGGGCCCGCCCCAGGAAGCCCCTCTGTGGAGCCCCCTCCTACCCCTCTGGCCCCTGGCTGGCAAGGCTGAGCATCCAGGGTCAAGGTCGATCCCTGGGGCCGGGACGCTGGGACAGGGGCACGTCGTCAGGTGGGTCTCCCTGGGGACACCGCGCAGCGTGGGTGGGAGCGGCACTCGGAGCCCTACCTGGGACAGCACTACAGGCCTCAGGGGAACCAGGACAGCCAGTACACGGCGGTCCCGGCAGCAGGAGGGGCAGCAGCACACCCCATCCTGCTGGGAGGCCTGGGGGGCGCTGGTTAAGGGAAGGGGGCAAGCCTGGTCCGAGGCCCGTTCCCTCCCACAGCAACACGGGAGCCTAGCGTGGTCCCACCGCCCTCCAGGCCTTTGCCTCCCAGCCTGCCCTGACTCTGAGGGTGATGGCAGCCGTGGGGTCATGGGGCCCAGGCAGGCTGGCTTGCTTCTGGGAGGGTCTCCTCAGCCAGGGCAGCCGAGCCCCTCCACGTACCAGGCAGGAGCCTGCTGGGCAGTGGAGCCCTCAGGGTGGGCAGGGGCAGGCTGGGCTGCTCTCACACCCCTCCCCACCCCAGGACCAGCCTCCAAAGAAGAGGCAGCTGTACTTCCAGCTGGCACCATGGAGACTGGTGGCCCAGGGAAGGGGCATCTGGAAGAGCCACATGCAGTGCCCAGGCCCCAGCTTGAGTCAGCCCATACCAGGCCCCAGCTCCCGCCCCGGCCTGAACCCCTGCGGGGTCCCTGCCCCACTGGCCCTGGCCAGGCCGACAGGCTGAGCGCACGAGGCTTGTGTACGGGGGACTTGCCCTGTTTGCTCAGCGTCAGGGCTTCCTGCCAAAGCCACCTGCGACTTCGGGCCCTTCCCTGTACCCCGAGCCCCGCCAGGCGCAGCCCTGGCCACCCCAGCACATGGAGCCCTGTCTGAACATGGCTGCCCCACGCCAGGCTGAAGCCTGGGCTCACACACAGCCCAACTTTCTAGAGGGACAATTTTGGGGGCCCAGGACAGCACCCCAGGACTGCCCAAGCTCACAGAGCAGCAAGGGAGCGGAGCCTGCCTGGCTCCTGAGGGCTGGGGGAGGGTGGGGACAGCAGGGGGTGTTCAGCAGGCACGGCTCCCCTGGGCCTTACAGGCCGCCCGCATCACCTGGAGGCCCCAGGGCCCCGACAGTAGGCCAAGGGAGCCAAGGGACACGGCCACGATGGTGTTTGTCGGGGTGGGCACAGGTGTGCCTCACTGCAAGGGTTGGGGGAAGCGAGGCTACGCAATGCAGCTCAGCAGCTGGGGTCCCCATGGGGGGGCGGCGGTGCAGGGTCCTCACCTCCTCATTGTCAGGTGATATCAGGGCCTGTCTGGCTTTGGGGAGGGCTGGCAAAGGGGGAGTCCCTGCAGGGCTCTGAGGGTGGGAGGCACACGCGGCCCAGCCAGCCAAACACCACACTCACCAGGCGAGAGTCCCTGGAGGGAGGGGTGGGCAGGGTGCAGGCAGGTGCACCCCTGCTGATGCTTCCTGGTTTGCCGGGCCTGAAGGAATTCTGGGAGCAGGGGGCCACCACGCAGTCCAGGACCATATCCATTTCATGGGGGAGGAAGGAAGGTTTGCAGGTCACCGTGCAGGTGGGTGGTACACGCAGGGCAGGACTGGGTCTAAACACCCCCCAGCCCCCGCTGCCTGCGCCAGCTGCAGACACCCGGCGCTCAGAGTCTGGAGCGGCCAGGGCCTGGGGTCTCAAGCTTGAGGACGTGTCCCTGGCCGCGTCCCAGGCCCTGGCCCAGGGGAGCAGGGCTCTGCCTGCCCAGTGCCCTGTCCACGTGTGGCTCCTGGCCGTCCCCCAGGAGCCCGGCCCTCAGATGCCCCTTGCTTTCCCGGCTCAGCACTTTCCTGTGACTACGGAAGGCCCCGCGGGGAAGGGCTGGGGACGGCCTTCCGAGGGGCCGCCCGGCTGACGGCTGGGAGGGCTGCCAGAGACACCCCAGGCAGGTGGTCCTCAGGGGCCCTGTCTCAGCCCAAGTGTTTAGTCTGGTGGGGGAGGCCTGCTGGGCAGGTGGCCAAACGCAGGGGGAAACTAAGTCTCAGGTACACGCTTGACAAGTACTATGATCCCACACCCCCCTGGCCAGACCCAGAACCTCTTAGGGGGGAGCAGCCCGGGTCTCGGACCTCCGGCCATCAGCCGGCTCGATGTGCCAAGGCCTTCCTGCCAGGGCGTGGTGGTGTGTCCCGGGAGGGAGGTAATCTGCCGAGCCCCCAAGCCACAGGGCGCTGGAGTGCTCCTCTCCCAGGCTCCAGATGGGTGGTCCTGGCCCCTTGGCCACTCGCCCAGCCGCCCTGGGTCAGGCTGGACCTGGGCCCTGGCACTGAGAGCAGCCCAAGCCCAGCCCCGGTCCTCCTGCCCTTCCTGGTCCCACGCCTGCTGATGCCACCAGCCCCACGGCCGGGCCAAGACCCATCCCGTCTCTCGCATCCCCATAGCTGCCCTCCAACCCCCACCATGGCCACCCCTCACCCCCACCTCCGTCACCGCGGCCGCCCCACCCCAGGAGTTGATTGTTTGATTAAGGGCAGCATTTAAGCGCCCAGGGGACAAAAATCGATTTGCCTGGTTCCACTTTAATCCATCAGTTCCATTTCTGATGAATGTCCCCGTGCTGGAGTCACCGTGGGGCGGCAGCACCCAGCAGAGATCGGCTGCCAGGTCAGGGGTCTGGCGGGCTGGGGCTGGCCTGAGCACACCCTCCTGCCGTGGCCCAGCCCACCCCGGGGGACGTCCCACGGTAGCAGGTCTGGGTGCAGAGGGCAGACCCCAGCTCTGGCCCCTCCTGCAGGACTCGGAGCAGCTCAGTCCCGTGCTGTGAACCACGACATCGTCAGGCAGGGATTAGCCGGGTCCGCAGCTGCCGAGCCGGCCCTGGAGGAATGAGCCTGAGCTGGAGGACGAGTGGGTCAGACTCACGGCCAATATTTGTGGGACTGAATTGAACCCGTCACTTGGGGGCCTGGTGTGTTCTGGGTCGTTTTGTGGTTTCTGCCTCTGGCAGGAAAACCCGGCTCAAGGGCCCCTCGCAGGGCACAGTTGGGGCCTGGCCGGTGGAGAGGCGGTGGAGTCCCTTGTCTTCTCGAGCAAGGTGGCAGAGTGTCCTGGGGACCGGGAAAGCCCACAGGCGCCGGCCAGGGGCAGGGTGGCTGCAGTTGCAGGCTGAGGAGTGTCTGCCCTGGCCCCAGCGCAGGAAGGCTCCAGCCCGGTTCCTGGGACCTCCCCATCGCAGGCTGCAGGGCCACACTGTGCGCCGAACCGGGACTCATCCAGGCCGGTGGGGCCCTGGGGGGCAGCAGTGATGCTGGGCCACCTTGGAGAGGCTGTGTCAGGGCAGGCCCAGCGGGATGGGGGTCCTGCCTCTGGCCAGTGTCCCGCTGAGGTCCCCCCACTCTGTAGCCGCTGTGTGATGAGGAGGGCAAGGCTCACCGGGATGCCTGGCCGGTGCCCCCGCGAGACCTGAGTGGAGGAGGCTCTCCCGCTGCCTGGCGCTGCCCACCTCGAATCCCCAAACCCCGGCTTGTATTTGAGCAAGGGCTGGGCGGGTTGCGCAGGGCAGGAGGGGCCTGCCTGCCTGGGGGTGAGGGGCAGTTGCGAGGAAAAACTGTACTGGACTCGTGTTAATTAAAAACAAACTCGGGGACGACCCGCCGCACTGGGCCCTCCCCCGCCGTGATGCCTCCTGGGCTGAGGGTTCCTGCCGCCACTGGGGACAAGAGGAGAGGACAGGCAGGGGTGCCGGGGTGGCCCACAGAGAACAGTGCAGTGCCGACACAAGGCAACTCAGGTCACCCCATGTCCTGGGACTCTGTCTCTGCGCCTGTCACCCTCTCAGAAGCCCAGGAGGAGGAAGCTCCATGGGCGCTTTCTTGTCATCCACTTCGGCCACCAGGAGAGCCTTGGAGGCCCAGGTCCTGTGGGCCAGATCCCGTCCAGGGTCCCAGAACAGGGGCTGCGCCTGGGAGGGACACTGAGGCAGGGCTCAGTCTCAGAGCCTGGGCCCACCTGGTGGGCGGCCCGTGCAGCGCCCCTGCACCTCTCTCCCTAACCCTGCCCCGGGCTCCAGCCACCCACGACGTAACCCACCTGTGTGACCCTCCAAGCCCTGTCAGGAGGGAGGACAGTGAACTTTTATTTCTTACAAGTTCAAACAAACAAGTCTCCCTTTGCGAAGAGCGTGGCTGGCTGGCGGGGGTGCGGGTTTGGGAGCCTCTCCCCCTCGAGGCACAGGCCACACCTGAGGTCCCTGACGGCCCCTTCACAGATAAAGAAACTGGGCCTGGTCTTCACCAGGGGAGGCATGTGCCCCAGGGGGCCCTCTCGCCTGTCCCCAGGGTCTGGCTCCTGGGAGGGTCCCCTGTCCCTGGCCTCCCTGCGTGGGCCGGGGGTGGGCAGTGGTCTCTTGGGTGGAAACAGTACCTGGGAGGGAGGCTAGACATTCCGGCAGGTGGGGGTGCTCCTGGGCGGAGGCCAAGGCTGTCAGGAGGCTGAGGAGGCGCCGCAACCACCCCCCCGCCCCCACCCCTGCTGCCACGCTCCGCCGGGCCCAGACGGCCCATCAGGACACAGCTGGTCCACGGGGACAGGTGGGGCAGTGGACAGTGCTGGCAGGAAGGTGAGTAGGGTGAGTAGGGAGTGGCGGCTGCGCCCGCCCTGGGGTCCTCCGGGCTCAGCTCCTGGGGACCCTGCAGCCCCTGGCACTTGCCCAGAGACGCCTGGGACTGTGCCCTGAGTTGGGGTCCTCCAGCCAGCCGTGGCCGTCCTGGGGCTGGCCCCCCACTCTGCAAGGTCAGCCCTCTCGGCCCCTCCTCCTCCCGGCCCGGCCCGTCATCTTCTTCGGAGCCAGCAAGGCCATAAATTACTCAGCTTTTGCCTCTCAGCCTTCTCAGTACCTCGCAAACCCGGGAAGATAAATCTCCTCTCTGCTTGCTTCTGCAGCGACCGTGGGGAGCGGGGTGGGCACCAGGGTGATGACAGTCCCTGGCCCTGCCCCCGGGCCCCCGAGCCAGCACGGGGCGCCGCTCCTCTGCTATTAAATCCGTCATTCGGCGCGGCAGCGGGCGGAGCTGGACGCATGCGGTCCCCAGGATGAGGAGGGTCTGCCCGGGCGCCCGAATGCACGAGAGGCCGCGGCGAGGAGCGACGCACAGGCCGACTTCTGAGGGAGCCGCCAGGTTTCGGGGGCTGCCTGTACCCCCGTGCTGGGGAGCGAGGCCCAGGCCCGGCTCCAGGAGGATCACGGAGCCCGACTGCTCGCGGGGAGACGGCGTGTGCCCTGCAGGGCCGGGCGGCCAAGGGCTGCGCCAGGCAAGCGGGGGCAGGGGACCTGGGAAGGACACGCACCCTCGGCCACACCCAGGGCGACCCTGGAGCAGACCCGGCCACCCCTGGTGGAAGAGGTAGCCCCAGCCACGCCCTTCAAGCATGGCGCCGTTTGCCTCCAAGGCAGCTCTGGAGACCGGGGCAGCTCGGGACGGCCTCCCTCGCGGGCGCTCACAGCCCACACCCCCAGCAAGGCTCGTGTCCCGGTGAGAACTGAGGAGCTGAGCAATCTGACATCTTGGAGGGTCGGGGAGGGCCCCCACCCCGACGCCCGGCCCTGCATAACCAGGAGGGGATCCTGCACAACTGCACCCCAACCCTGGCAGGCCTTGGGGTGTCCCCGGGCACGGAGTGGAGTGTGGGCACAGGGTGGGGGTGGGGAGCAACATCACAAGGCAGCCAGACTGGGGTGGGCCGGAGTGGGGCAGGCAGGGGTGAGGCCCACTCTCAGAGCCCCCCCCAAAGACCCTCTGCCCAGGCTCCCTCTACACCTGTGGGATGCCTGGCAAGACAGGGGACCCCAGGCCACCTCCAGCCCCCATTCCATAGGCCTCCACAGAGCAGGGGCTGTGACCATGGGGACAGACGGCCGAAGGGTCACTGAGTCCCTGCAATTAGCAGTAATGAGTTGATGGGCACCGGGTGCTGGCCATGGGTCAAGTGCTAATCGAGGCTGGTAATTAACTCCACCAGCCAGGAAGTGGTGCAGCCCCGCCCCCCGCCATTAATCCTTGGTGTGTGGCACCTGCCCTGCCCCGGAGCTAATGGGGTCACATCTCAGCCATGATGACATGGCTGCTGCACAGCAGACTCTGGGCCAGCGCGTGGGACAGCCCGACCCAGGCCACGGGCCTCAGGCCCCTCCCCCTGCCCCTCCAGCAGGGCCCCCGCCCAGCTCGCTGGCTGCTGTCTCGGCCACTCTCCTGGGGGCCTCCCGACTCGCCGCCCACCACGCCCGCGGCTACACGGACCACTAGGTACCTGCTTCTGCCACAGCTCCCGGCCCTTCCGCGCCCAGCCAGCTCTGGAGAAAAGAGACCCATCCCCTCCCTCCCTCTGGGCCTCAACCTCTGCTAATGTGGCCAGCTCTGGTGTCTGAGGCGGCATCCAGCCACACAGGCTGTGTGGGACTTTGTCACCTGATTCTGAGTCCCTTTCTTCTCTGTTACAAGCGAAGCCTATGTCTCCACCTGAACAAATGGTTGTGTTTGTGGCCAAGGACCAGGCCCTCTTGTTCCAGCCACAAGCCAGCCTCGTCTTGGGGGCCACGGGACCTGGTCCCCATCTGTGCCTTGCTTGTTGATGGCTCCACAGTGTCCCCAGGAATGTCTGCTTCCCACCCCATGAAAGAGCTCGCCCCCGGGAACTCCCCCTCTTGGAGCGTCCCCCTTCTCGGCTGGGGGTGAGGGCGCTGGGTCACAGTGGGCACAGTTCTCTGGCCCCCTGACCCTCAGGCACCACCATGGGCCACTCCTGTTGCTGAGGGGCAGGAACAGGGCCCCTCCCGCATGGCAGGGCCCCCCCTCCCGCCCCAGTCCCCACAGCCCCTGCCAGGAATGGCCCCAACAGGAAGCTCCGCAGTGACCTGGGCTGCGGCAGAAGAGTCACCGTGTCCTGCGTGGCAGCGGGGGGGCCTGTGTCCCGCGTGACAGCGGGGGGCGCCGTGTCCCGCGTGGCAGCGGGGGGCGCCGTGTCCCGCGTGGCAGCGGGGGGCCCGGGAGGAGCCATGAGACCCTCATTTCAGGACGGCCCCGCCCTGGAGGGCGAGCTTGCCACTGGGTTCACCGGGCGCAAAGCACGTTCCCTCAGCTGAGTCCTGTCAGTCCCCAAAGACTCGATCGCCGGAGTGGGGACGTCAGGCCCCAGCACACTCGGGAGGCCTTAAGCAGAGAGATCCACACGGACCCCTGGAGCAGCCAGGAGCCCACTGGGGACCGCAGCAGGTGGGTCAGAGCCTGTGATGAAGGGGCCCAGGAAGTCCTTGAGAGGAATCACTTCCAGAACATCCTGGCAGGGCCTCCTGTGCACCAGGCATTGTGCTGGGCGTGCCACGTCCCTCACTGACCGATCACCCCATTTCACAGGTGAAGAAACTGAGGCTCAGCCAGCAGGAGGGGCAGAGCTGCGACCCTGTCCCTGGCTGCCACCAACTCCACACAGGCCATGGTGAAGCTCTCTAAAGAGACCCCCGACGGTGCCCAAGGCCCTGGCGTTCAGCACGCATAAGCGCTCCCAACTCTGAGGCCAGTCCCCGCCCCTGCCCCAGTGGTCGGGTGCGGGGACTACTGAGGTTTGTCTCGTGGTCCCACGCGGCTGCCCTGGCCCAGGAGGGAGGTCGGCTGTCAGCCACTGCCCTGCAGCCCCCACCTCCCCTCCCGCTCCTGCCTCACCCCTGCTCCCGGGGTCCCAAACAAACCCCTGAGACAGTGCCAAAACGTGCCCCCGAGAACACCGTCCACCCCTCCACCGCCTGCCCACCCCACAGCGCTGTGGTTGCAGGAGTTTTCTGGCCTTCCCAGCTCACCTGACACTCTGTCCTCCAGCCCCCAGTCCCCAAGTCCGCTGTCTATGCGAGTCCCTGAGGCCAGGGCTGGGTCTCAGTCCCCTGCGTAGCTGCAGCCTCAAGGCTGTCGGGAAGGAGGGGGGGCAGGGAGGGACCCAGGCATCCTCTTAGGCAGAGGTGGGGCCGCAGCCCTGGGGCGGGGGCAGGTGGTGCCGACTGAACAGAACTCAAACCAATGAAGGGAAGAGGAAGTAAACAGAAGCAAATATTTACCAAACCCCTGGTGGGAAAGGACTTTCCAAGAATAAAGGCAACAAATGAGCACACTCAACTGTGTGGAATCTAAACTCCCGGGTGGCTCAAAAGAAAACACCAAGCTAGAAGACAAGCAACAAGTCGGGCAAATTTTTCACACTAACATGACAAAAAATTAATACTATTAACATGACACGAGCTTATCTGAAGCAAAAACACCAAGGGGGACCTGAGCACACTGCGCACGACCAACACTGACGGCGACACCCGACGACGTGAGACTCGTGAGCGGGGAGCCCGGCCCGCCACGCAGCGAACGCAGCCCCTCCCCCGGCCCAGCACAGGACGTGCCTGCTCCACCAGACCAGGTGTTTGAAGGTCACAGGACAAGGTGTGTCCGGAGTCACAAGATGTTTCACCGTTAGCCCCTTCTTGGAATCTCCACGGGTGAAACACTCCAAGGGGCGGCCCCAGCTCTGTGGGCTGAGTCGGCCACAGCTTACTCGTAATGCAAGAAAGGTGGAAAGAGCCACAGCATCCACTGACGGTGGGGAGCGCTTAAGTTGACGCAGGGAGAGCCTCGCTGTGGAATAGCACCTGGACAGACGTTTACGATGAGCTGCAACAGCATGAGACAAACACAGAGTGAAATACAAGACAGACAGGACCAGATGCTACGAACTGAGAAGAAAGAATGTGTGCACAGAACAAGACTGAGAGGAAATAAGTAAACTATCAGCAGCCATGAGGGTCTGCTTTATTTAAAATAGCTATATGAAACGATAGGCATGAAAGAAAGATTTCTGGGGCACAAAGCCTTGAGGCCTGTGTTGTCCTGATCGAGCAATAATGCAGGTATCTTCTGCATGGTAGTAAAAGCCACAGAGGCTTCCCCAGGCTCTGATCGTCTCTGGGACTGGAAGGACAGCCTTGCCCCTGGATGAGGGGCAAGGATGGATGGCCAGGTAGGCAGGTGGATGGAGCAAGAATGGATGAGTGAACAGATACACAAGTAGATGGGCAGATAGGCGGGTAGATAAGTGTGTGAGTGAACAGGTGGATGGGTGGATAAGTGAGTAGGTGGATGACAGATGGATGAGTAGGTGGGGGGATGGACAGATGGATGAGTAGAAAGATGGCTGCGTGAATGAATGGGATAGGTACACAGATGGAGAAATGGATGGGCCAGTGGATGGCTGGATGGATGGAAGGATGGGTGGGCAGGTGGATGTGTGGATGGATGGATGGGCAGGTGGATGTGTGGATGGATGGATGGATGGGTGGGCAGGTGGATGTGTGGACGGATGGATGGATGGGTGGGTGGGCAGGTGGATGTGTGGATGGATGAATGGATGGGTGGGCAGGTGGATGTGTGGATGGGCAGGTGGATAAATGGATGGATGGGTGGATGGATAGATGGGCAGGTGGATGGGTGGAGGGATGGGGTGAGCAGACAATGAATGAATGGGGGATGGGTGAGGCCCCTGGTGGATAAGTCTTAGCCACTGACCCCTCCCCTAGCCTGTTCCTCGGCTCCTCCCCTCCAGAAGTTCTGCTGGGCCCACCTCTTCAGGGGAGCCACAATCCCATTGCTGCCACCTCTGCCCCAGCACCCACTGACCAGCCCCTGGCCCCAGGTCCCATGTGCTGCACCTTCCCTTTGATGTCCTCTGGGCTGTTCAATATGCAGAGGGACCAGCCCCACACAGCCAGCATAAATCCTGCCCCTGTCCTACAGCCAATCAATCGCCAATGCGCTCCGAAGCCCCTACATGTCTCAGCGGCTGGGTCTGGCTGTGGGAGCTGCAGCCGCAGCCAGCTCTGGATGCCGCTGGCTACATATATTGAACTTGAAGCATCGGATTACATGTTTGTTCGATAGCAATAAACTCCCGAAGTTTTATGGAGTCATAAAACCACTGCCTCAGCCCCACTTAGGCGGTGTGTGAGGTACACAGGCCGGCTTCCCCGCTCATGGGGCAGCACCTGTGATCTGGGGCTACGAGCTGGGAGCACCACGTCTGCATCTCCCAAACTCTCATAAATAAAGTCCCGCCCCCCACCAGAGCACACCAGACCTAGCCTTGAAGTTCCAGGAGAGGAAGAAAGGTGGGGGTGGGGGGAGGAGGGGGCATCAGAGACAGGAGGGGGAAGGGCTCAGCCCCAATGCCCGCTGGCCCAGATGGTGGTCCCTGGAGCTCATTCCCACCCAGCCCTCTTGGGAGGACTTGGGCACAGCTCAGTTCCCCCCCATGCCGCAGCCCAGCCTTGCCCCCTGGGGAGGGCAGGTCCAGGCAGGTGGGCAGTGCAGAGGAAGGAGGTTGAACGGCAGACGGCAGACAGAGAAGGGAGGACCCGAGAGCCAGGTGAGGGCAGTGGTCTGGCATCCACGTTCCCAGCCCCTCGGCAGCTCTGGCCAGCGGCACTGGCACCAGGATGTAGCCTGTTCTCCTCTTTCAGCCCTTGCCAAGCTCTTCCTCGATGTTGGAGTCGGGCACGTGGATGACTTTGCCCTGATCCTTGTAACTTTGCTATCGACCCAGGTCCTCAGAAGCACATCGATTTGCCCAAACCAATATTTATTGCAGCTTCAAAGACTGGGGGTGGAGAGGGGGTGCTGTGGGCTGATGAATGGCCGCCACACTGCCCAGCAGGCCTCGCCAGCCTGGGCACCCACCCCGCCCCACCCAACCTGGGACCCCCACCCGGAGGGGACCCCCAGGAGCAGCCACCCGGGCACAGAAGCAGCAGCCGTCAGCCACAGGTCTCCGGCGCCTGGGCCGGGCCATGCTCGCTCTGTCTCGGACCTCCCGGGGTCCTGCCCACTGGAGGCTGTTTGCTTAGTCTGTGGAGGCTCAGGGTGAGTTTCCAGGAGTCAAGACTATTAATTTTTCCAGCTGAAGCCCCTCTGTTGAGAAGTCCACTTTCTCTGAGTTTGGGAGATAAGTGGGCCGGATGAGGGCTCTCTCCAGCAAGCCCCCCTCCCATCCACACTGGGCCCCCAGGGGGCCCCGTCGGGTGCTGGCAGAGCCCTCCTCACGCCAGGCAAGGATGTGGAGCGTCCACCCGAGGGGCCTCCATGTCCCAGGGCTCAGGCAAAGGACAAGAGGAGACCCCCCACCCCCCAGGCACAGAGGTGGCGGGACAGGAGGACAGGTGGCTCTGGCCATGGGGGTTGGAGGCACAGACAGCCAGGGCTGGACGGCACCTGAAAACTCTGCCCCGGAGTCTGTGCTGAGGCTGAGGACTCGGCGAGGCTAAGCACGTTCACACAGGAGAGTTCTCAAGCCTAGGACAGCACAGGAGAGGCTGCAGGTGGGCAGCAGAGCCTGAGCCCGCAGATGCCAGGGCAGAGGTGGGGCAGACAGACCGGGTCACAGGCTGCCCTGGGCAAGCGCAGCCCTGGGGAGGGTCTTTCACGGCCACCCCTGCCCATGGCTCCCTGCTCTCCCTGCCCAGCCATGTGCCCAAAACTGCACTGCCTCAAGGACCTGCCCTGGAAAAGCCCGGCTTCCCCAGAGAGACGGCTGCAGGCGCCCAGGGCTGTGTGCCCTGCGCAGGCACTGAGACCTCGCAGAGCCTTAGTCCCCTCGTCTGCAAGATGTCCTGGCGGGGCGGCGGGGCAGGGCAGCCGAAGGAGCCCGGGCAGGTGGGTTGGGGCCGGGCCAGGACTGGAGGGACAGGAGCAAGGGTGGGTAGGGGCTCCTGCTGCAAACACAAACCCATCCAAGGCCCGGCTGGGGGTCACGGGGGTCCTGACAGCCCAGGGTCTGGGGCGCTCAGGGGGCAGGCCATGGTAGAGGAAGCCAGGGTCTGGAAGTCTGGAGATGTCTCTGGGAGGCTTCCTGGAGGAGGAGGCCAGTCCCCTGAAGCCTCCCAGAGCCACTGAAGCGTCTTGGTGGGCGTGGCCACTACCTTCGCTTCCCTGATCCCCAATCAATTTTTAATGTGGGATGAAAGCCAGGGAGACGGGAGCCCGGCAGACCTGCCACTCTGTAGCTGGGTTCAACCTCTACCAAGGCCAAGCCCGCGCCCTCCCTCTTGCCTCGTCCTGGGAGGGCAAGTCCCTGGCTCCGCTGCCTGGGCCCCGGCACGGTTCTCACGCTGTGGCTCGCGCCCCAGGCGTCTCAACGCTCCACAGCGAGTACAGCTGCATGTAGGGGATTCCTCCAAAAATCGGTGGGTTCCGAGACCCCCTTGGCAGGGGCTGGGAGGAAGAGAGGTCCCGAGGGCAGAGCAGTAGGTGCCAGGATGGCTGAGAGGTGGGCCCACTCCAGCCCAAGGGGCCACCATGGGCCAAGAGCAGGGCGAGGACAGGCCTCCGGAAGGGGGAGGGAAGGGGTCGAGGCTGAGGGACCTCCCCAGGTGGCAGGAGGGCATGTGCCTGCAGTGGGGGCCCAGAGAGGGGCCTGGGTATGACGGGTCCGCCACCTTGGCCGCTGTCCTCAGCCTCCCAGCTGAGGGGGCACCTGGCAGGTTGCATATCAAGCGTTGACCCCAGGAGCCTCCCCCAGCCAGAGCCGCCCTGTGGCAAACGGCCCGTTGGGACCCCCTTGAGGGGTGTTGGTGTCGGGGTCACCAAGGGCTCCTGCCTCTGCGGGGCGTCCCGGGTTTGCTGCAGAGCCTTGCTGTTACACTGAAGCGGCCACATGCCCACGGGCACAGGCGACGCCTGGGAGGCCAGTCAGGCCCTGGCCAGAGCCACCCACAGGGCAGGCCTGCAGACTGGAGAGAAGGGGCCTTCGTGGGGACCCCACTGGGCCCAGGGCCGAGGGGCAGCAGCTGCCCCCAGCGGAGGTGCCGCGGGGGAGGGCCTGCCGGGGGCTGAGGCCTTCTGGGGCCCACCTCCCCTCCTCCGGCCTCCCTCCCCGCCCCAAGCCAGCCCACCCGTCCTCCTGGGCGGAGGAAGGCCCGGGGAAGAATCCGACTGTTGGCCAGGGGTCCGCCGCAAGAGACCTTAGCATCTCCGCGCTGTGGAGCCAGTTGCCCGGGGGACAGGGGGACGCAGGCACCCCAGCCTTTGGGCTCGGCGCTGCTCCTGGCAGCCCCACGAGGACACGGGGAAGCTGGGAGGGCTGCATGCCCTCATGGGGCCTGGAGGTCTTGGCATGGGATGGGGAGGGGCCCGGGCAGCACGTAGGGGCCTTCGAAGCCACTGGGAGATGGCAGGACCCCAACCTGACCAGGAGCACACTCCCCTGTCTGACAAACAGAGAAACTGAGGCTCAGAGAGGTTGAAACCCTTTCCTGGTGAGGGCCCAGCTCACAGACCCTCGAGCTGGGCGCTCTGGGGGCCAGGCACTCGCGCAGCCCTGGGCCCCACCCACAAGACGCTTGTCCCATAGCCCGGGATAGGACAGGCGGAAGTGAGGATGGGTGGGGGGCAGGGGCAGACTCGCCAGCCAGAGCCACCCTCCGACACCTGCTGCAGCAGAGGTGCCAGGTCCCTGCGCAGAGGCCGAGGCGGGGCCTGGGCAGGGCGGGAGCCTCGCCCGTGCTCCCAGCCTGGAAGCCGCAGGCAGGATGTGGGCCCAGGACCCCAGCCGAAGGCCACTGTCCCGCAAGTACGGGGCATCTCCTGTGCACAGGGCCCAGCAGGCCAGAGACAGGCGCGTGCCACCCACGGAGCCTGGCCGGAAGGCGCACTCACAGAGCTGGGCATGGGGAGCTCACGGGGGCTGGTGGGAGCCCCTGCCCCCCGACCGGGAGCCTGAGATCCCAGGTACGTGGTGGGACCCAGGGACCCAGAACGCAGCTTGGATGGAGAAACCCGTGAGGGGAAGGGCAGGGCTGTGGGCGCCACGGGGCTCGCTCCGCCTGGCGCGGGCTGCCAGCCTGTGCCCCACCGCCCCGCCCAGCACCCCTTCACACCCTCCTGCACGTGCCCTTCCCTGGTCTCGGAGTTGACGCTAGTTCACTCGCTCACTCATGTGTCCCCTCCACAATTATTTATGAGCCGCTGAGGTACCGAAGTCAAGGCAACAGGGCAGGAGCCAGAGTTGGGGGCACGTGCAGGCCCCGTTCCCCGTTTGGCAGGGGCGGGCGCTGAGGCACCAGGGCTGCCCCCTGAGTCCAGGTCCCCAGTGGCAGCCCAAGGGTCTGCTGTCCTGACCCCCGAGGTGCTGTCCCTGAGTCTGCACCTGGGGAAGGGGTCGGCACAGGACACGTCTGTACATCATGAGCTTTGCTCACCTCCGGCCCCACCTGCCCATAATGGCCCCCTGGGGTCAGACACCACACTGCATCCCTGGAGGGTCTGTCCTCCCTGATCTGTGGGCATCCATGTCTGTGTTCCCAGCAGAGCCTGGAATTTTTTTCTTTCTTGAGACAGAGTCTCACTCTGTCACCCAGGCTAGAGTGCCGTGGCGTCAGCCTAGCTCACAGCAACCTCAGACTCCTGGGCTCAAGTGATCCTCCTGCCTCAGCCTCCCGAGTAGCTGGGACTACAGGCATGAGCCACCACGCTGGGCCAATTCTTTCTATATATTTTTAGTCATGCAACTAATTTCTTTCTATTTTTAGTAGAGACGGGGTCTGGCTCTTGCTCAGGCTGGTCTCAAACTCCTGAGCTCAAACGATCCACCCGCCTCGGCCTCCCAGAGTGCTGGGATGACAGGCGTGAGCCACCGCGCCCGGCCAGAGCCTGGAATTAATATCTGGCATTTGGCTGGGCAGAAACAGCATCAATATTGTCTGTGGGTGTCCTGGGCCCCAAGACTGACCCACGGCTCACCAGCAGGCGGGCCTAGAAGGTGGAGTGACCTGCCCTTGCCACCCAGCGTCCAGGCAGAGCCAATCATGGGGGGCTTCCCCCACCTGTGGCTGCTGCCTGCGTGCCCCCATTAGCACCTCATTCTTGTGGCCTCAGAGCAGGAGCACCCCCATCCTGCAGCCGCGCCTCACCCGCTGCTGGGGCAGTGGCTGCACTGTGCCCCGCGCAGGGCTGGCCAAGTGCGGAACCAAGGGTGTGCGGCTGGAGAGGACACAAACGAGCGGGGCCAAGCTGGGCGCCCCACACCACCTTCCCCTGGAGCCTTGCACAGTGTCAGACTGGTACAGCCCTCCCCACCCCACTGTGTGTGTCACAGGGGAGTGACCAGCCCAAGGCCCCCACCACAAGTGGTGGCCAGGCCCCGTCTCCTGACCCTGGTCCTGGCAGTGGTCTTGTTCTGGTTTTTTCATTCCTGGCTCTAACCCTTTCATGAGCAGCCTGGAGGCCAGCATGGAGGAGGCAAAGTCAAGCACCTGAGGAGGAGGCAGACCCGGAACTGTCAGGAGGCAGGGTGTGGCTGCAGTGGCTGACAGGCCCTGCAGACAGCCAGCAGGGCTCCCGGCTGGCCCACAGACATGCTGCCAGCTGCCCTGTGGGCGAGAGGCATTGGCAGGAGTGGGTGCACATGTGGTAAACAAGCTGCCGGGCTGGGGCTCCCCGTCACAGGGGTCCCCCTCCAGTCTGCCCTCCCCCTAGGCTGCTGGGCCACGTGGAGGGGCAGTGGTGACGGCAAGCACTGTCCCGCATCCACAGTGTGCACAGCGGGGCAGAGGGGCACCCAGGGGGGCTGAGAGTCTCAGGGCCTGTGGGGCGAGCGGGGCTGCGGATGAGCAGGGAGCCCGGGTGAAGGGTGTCCCGCCCTTCCCCCACCCCTCCAGCAAGCGCCTTGCGTCTGGCTGAGGTTCCCGCCCGGGCTGGGCTGCCCTGAGGTTTCAGTGAAAGTTGGGTGCACGGTGGGTGCTGCGGGCCTCGGCAGAGGACAGGGCGTCCGGGGCCGGGGAGAGGAAGGCTGTCCTGGGAACACCTGCCTGCCTGGCACCCATCCCAAGGCCGGTGACCACGGACGGTCAGCCCTGACCCAGACCTGTCACCCCCGACGAACCCACGGGGCCAGCTCGGGGCATCCCAAGGCCCACCCCGCTCCTGGGAGGTGTGGTGGGGCCCGGCCAGCACCCAGGCCTCCTCTCAGCGCGTGGGCACAGAGCAGGACCCAGGCCTGACGTCCGGTCTGGCACAAGGACCCTGGACGCCCCCTGCCACCTGCCGTGAGAGCCCACCTCCCGCTGCCCCACTGCCACCCAGGAGGGCCACACTGCTTCCTAGGAGGACGCCTGCACAAGGCCGCGGCACACAGTAGGTGCTCACGGGCTGCATGGCCTCACACCCCAACAGCCCCTCCAGGCCCCAAGATGGGAGGGGACGTCCTAGGGTGGAGGGGCTGGGACCTCCGGAGCTCCACGTGGTGAGAGCCGGGGAGGGGAGTCCAGGGTACACCTGCCCCAGCGCCACGGATGGGTGGGAGCGCGCAGCTCTGTGCTCTGTGACACCACCCCTCTGCTAGTCCCCTGCCAGCCCAGCAGGGCCTGGACCAGCCTCGGTGTGCCCCACCCCAGCCCAGGACCCCAGCCCCTCCCAGGCCTCGGGTGCAGACTGGAGAAACGCAGCTGCTGGCAGGCAGCGCCTCCAGCCAGGTCTGGGAGTCTGAGCCACCCAGCAGCAGCATCCACGGCCTTCTGGAAAGGTCTCTGCCTGCCAGGGGTGGGCAGGCTGGTGGGGGCCAAGGCCCGGGCTGACATCTGCTGCCAGGAATTGACCTCCATCAGTCGGCAACGCCTGCTTGCGCCTCGTGACGTGCTAGCCCGCGAAATCCCAGGCACGGCCTGCTCGTCCACCTCGTGGGGTTCACCCAGCACAGGACGGAGAAGCCGAGCGATAGGGCCCTGGGCTCCCTGGACAAGCGTGGCCACAGCGCCAGCCGTGCCCGCCTCGCAGCCCGTGGGCAGGAAGCTGGAAGAGCGGCCAGTGTGTTTGCCGCGCGGGGGGAGGGGCGGGCAAGCACATGGCCAGGCCTGAGCAGGCACCGCCCCAGCGCGGGGCAGGGAGGTGCGTGGCAGTGGCCTCAGGCTCGCGGGAGCAGTGGGAGTCGTTCCCCCAGGTGGAGGGAAGAGGGCAGAGGGCTGGGGCTCCCAGCTCTGTCACCCGCTGTCGTGAGACGTGGGCAGGGCATGTGAGAGTCTGCCTCAATTTCCCCACCTGTACAGTGGGAGGCAGCAGTCCTGCTCTGGGGACGGGTGACATGCTGGGGCCGTGGCCCCAGGGCTCCCCATCCCACTCTCTAAGGCATTACCTGGGGTCTGCCAGCCCCGGCCCAGGCCCCGAGAGGGTCCCCCAAGGGCAGGTCCTGCTCCCGTGTGGCCCACCACTTCTCTCTCCCCAGCTCCAAGCGAGCCAGGCCCTGCTGACGGCCCCATACCAAACCCATGGTGGAAGGGACAGCTGGGCACACACTGGGCACAAGTGTCCTTGGCCATGAGCTGTCCTCACTGCAGGGTGGCTAAGTCAGACTCTGGCCTGCAGTGGCATCCGGGGCCCTGAGCTGCCCCCGTCTGTGCGAGGGTGTGTGCCCCTCTTCCTGGGCATCTTGGTGTCCGACCCCCCGGGAGTGCCCACTCTGGACACTGCCGGTGTGGGAGTCCACTCCTCCACCTCACTCAGCAGGGCCACCTGTCAGGAAAGGAGACAGGGCCACCTCTGCCAAGTCCCAGCACACAGATCCCAGGTGCAGGGACCATGAGGTCGAAGGAGGGCCCGGCCCCCGGGGCCCCTGTTGACGGGACGTCCACACACCTGCTCAGGGCACGGCTGTACCAGCCCTCATGAAGGAACAGAGAGGTCAGGGCCAGCCCCACCCAGCTGTGCAGCCTTAGGCAAGACACAATGCCCTGGGCCTCAGTTTACCTTCTGAGAGGAGGGGTCCTTGCCATTGCTCGTGTGGGTTTCGGTGGAAGGCCCTGGCTGGGTTGGCCTTGGGAATCCTGGGACACAGCCACTACCCGGAATGTGCTGCGGTAGGCCCGGCTTCCCCCGGCCCCAGACTCCCCGAACGGCCCGTTCCCTGTCCCCTTCTCAGGAATCGGCTGCAAGGTTGACAGGCAAGTAAAAAGCACAGCTGGTTGCAAGGTCAAGGCGGGAAGTGGCCATGAGACCAGGGGAGTCTGGGAGCCCAGGGCTGAGCAGGCTTGGCCACTGCTATGTGGCGTCAGGCCACCGATGCCAGCCGGGGCCACAGGACCGCAGCCGAGCGGGCCCGGCAGGGAGGGCAGGGACAGAAGCCAGACGGGGCTGAAGTGTCCCAGGAAGGGCCCCACCCCTGCGTCCAGCCCACACTGGGGCCCACGCTCGCTCCACCCTGCGTCGCCCACCTGCCTCCCCATTGTTTACCTGAGGGTTTCCGTCATATGGATTTTTTTTGTTACTCAAGTGATGATATTTTGAAAGGAAATCTTACAGCGCCACTGGAAATGGAAAACAAGCATCGCAGGTGGCACAGAGAAGGTATCTGTGCGAACAGAATGAAAACAGAACATGCTACGCGGTCCCCAGAGGCACCGCTCCTCCACTCGGAGCTGCGAGGGAATTAGGGCCCTGGCCAGACCACCAGGACAGGACAGGGCTCTCTGCCTCGAGGCCCCGCCTGCAGGGAGAGCCCCCCCACCGCCCCCACTGACGGTCAGAGAGCTCTTCCTGTAATCAGTGCAGAATGTATTGGGCACCACGTGTGAGCGCTGTCTAGTGTAGACATGAAATGGCTGAATCTTGTCCCCAGTTCAGAAGCGGTGTCTGGGGACAGAGACTCCCAATTTCTATGGATTACCCAGGCCCACTCACTCCCAAATGGCTGCACAGGGCGCTGGGCAGAGCAGGAAGACAGCAGCCCCAGCGTGGTGGCACGCAGGCCACAGCCACCTACGCATCTCTTAAACTCACCAACACCTGACATGCTAAAGACACTGAGAAGTCCTGCAGGGAACATAAAAACTTTGTTCAATTCAGTGTTTCCCTGCAAGTCCTTCTCCTCGGCTCGGCTCTGGGTCTGGGTGGGCCTCTGTGGAGGACAGACGGACGGGCAGCCCTCCTGGTCAGACGCTCACGAATCCACAAATCCAGATTTGCTCAAAGAGAAGACATGGTATCCACTCAAATGTCACCTGACAGCTCTTCCCGTTGTGTCCAGCAAAGCCAGGGGACATGCAGGGCTGCCCCTGGCTCCACTGATCAGGCCAGGAGCTGCGGCATCACCCAGCCCGCCCCACCTGTCCACCCAGCCTGAGCAGGGCAGGCAGTCCCCACCCCAGGCTCAGCCCCTAACAGTGTGCTCCCCGCAGACCTTATCAGTGCCCTGCCTGATCCCCTCCATCCTGAGTCTTAAGCTCAGCCATAAAATGAAAGTGAAGATGGCCCTCTCCTGCACGTGGCAGGTGCTTGAACTTGGGAAAGGCCTTTGGATAGAACAAAGACTCTCACCCCTCCTCGATGGGCCCTCATGTCCTGCGCTTGGCGGGTGGTGCTGAGAGACACTCCCATCCCTCGGGGACCGGGGGAGGGCGCTGTGTGGCTGCAGCCCAGCACTGGCATGGGGACCTCAGAAACATCTCTAAGGACTGTCACCTCCCAGTTCTGAAGACTCCAGGTGGAGGGAAAGGCAGGGGGTGTTTGGGAACCTGGCTGGCCAGAGGGCTGGTCCTGAGGTGGCCAAAAAAGTCAGGGACCTCCGGGCCCAAGAAAACTGCGGGTGAACACAGCGGAGGTCCCTCAGGCATGAGGAGAGAGGGGCCGCTCTGACCGCCACCCGGCCCGAGCGCCCCCAGCGCGCCTCGTCCCCTTTGCCATCGTCCTGCGGGGCAGCACCTGGCAGGGGGGTGGGCGGTGCGGCCCCTCGGGTCGCTCTGTCCAGAGGGAGCAGCACAGCACTGCTTCCCGGGTGCCCGGCTCCATCCTCGGGCCCGTCCGGTCTGAGCCAGCGCCCTGGGCCTGGCAGGGCCGTGGCAGGGCCCCCGTCGGGGCTGGGGGGTGCAGGAGCCCCTCGGCCCCGAGGTCTGGGGTGGGCGCGTCCTCAGGAGGAACAGCGGTGTTGGGGATGACACACCCAGCCCTGAGCCCGGGAGGCCCCACTGCCCGGGAATCCCTGCCAGCGGGCCTCGCCGCGGACTGGCAGCCTGTCACCGGCTCACGTGGCTTCAGAGGTGTTCCTGGGCCTGGACACACGGGGAGTCACATAGAGAACTCCGGGAAGCTGGCAGGTGGCAGTGGGGCCAGCTGTGTGGCCAAGGGGACTGGGGGCTCCTGGGAACCCTGGGGGCTGTGGGGTTTGTGGGGGGCCCCGGGGACTGTGGGGTTCCTGGGAGCCCGGGGGGACTGTGGGGCTCCTGGGGGGTCACACAGAGGAGGACAAGATGCAGACGGGGGGTCTCCAGCGCAGGACTCCCCAGGCGGAAGGTGGGCCTCTGAGCCTGCTGCCGGCCTGGCGTGGGGAGGAGCCAGCACACGCGTGCTCACGGCACCAGTCCCCGGACCCCACAGCCCGCCACGGGCGCACACGCGCGTTTCTGGCTGCTGTTTCCCAGGAGGCCTTCCCGCGGCACCGTGGGCCGGGCCGTCACCCCAGCACTCAGACGCGCCTCAGCGAGGGCCCACGGCCAGGGCCAGGGGCAGGTGCCCAGGGCCGCCCGGCTGGTGACGGATGCGGGGCGAGCCCAGCCTTCCAGCCCTGGGGCAGCCTGCTCGTCTCACCACCGATGGCAGGCCAGGCCTGGCACAGCGAGGGCTGCCTCCTTGTAACCATGGAAGGCCCCTCAGAAGCTGGGGACCCGCCCAGCACGGCTTAAGCAGCCTCACCTGCAGGCCAGGCCCCCCAGTGAGGCACGGCCAGCGCCCGACGCCCCGGGCACGGCGCCCACGCAGGGGCACAGCTGCTGTTTGAAGCCAGGACCCGAGCCCGGTGCGCCCCAGGTCGGTGAGGGGCTGACTCGAGGGCGGGCACACCTCCAGCTGCCCCAGGTGGGCACAGGAGAAGCTCCAGGTAAAGGCAGCTGGGGCTGGGCTTGCCATGGGCCTGGCGCGACCGGAGGTGGCACGCGGGCAGTAGGCTGAGCTTTGTGCCTCCCACTGTCGGGGTCACCGGGCGTGTGCACCAGACACACGTGGGCATTGTGGGACTTTCTTACAGCAGCAAGAAGGTGTAGACAAGCCAAATGTCTGAAGAAGGCGGTACCATGAATGCTAGAGCTGGGACCGAGAGTGGCTGCCGAAACCGTGTTTCTAGAGAGCCCGAACGCGGGGGCGGGGGGCGGGGGTGGGAGCAGGTCCTGTCACCTGCGTGCAGCCTGGGGACAAGGGGCTGTGGGGCCGGCCCTGGGGGGACCCTGAGGAGGGCCAGGTGGTGGGAGGCACCGTCTAGTTTCTCTTTATCGTTTTCTGATTTATTGTTTCAATTAACCACGGGAACGGGCTTCTTTAGTAAGGACAAAAGCAGTGGAAGATTAAGGCTGGAGCAGGCAGGAGGGTCCCTGCGCGGAGGCCTCTGCGTCCCTGGGCCCCGCAGCAGCTGCGTGGGGAGAAGGGGCCGGGCAGGCCCAGCCCAGCCCCACAGAGGGCCTGGAGCCCCGGCACAGAGCTGGGAGCCACCCGCGCCCCGGCCCGCGCCTGCCCTGGCCCCACTGCTTTTGCCAGGAGACTTGCTCTGTGCCCTACTCAACGCAGCTGCCCCCACAGGTGGGGCATGTGTCCTGCCAAGAGCCATCTGTCCCCACTGTGCCCCAGGCACCCCAGGCAGGATCCCCCACTGGGGACTTCAAAACAGCCGCCTGTCCCCACCTCGCCGACCCTGCACCCTCCTGGGGCCTGGGGGGCCCTGCACAGAGGGATCAGGCCTTGGCTGCGGGCCCTGGGGTCCCAGGGACCAAACTCACTGGGCTCTGAGCCAGAGTCACTGCTCTGGGGGACCCTCGAGTATGACTTTGGGCAGAGCCAGGCCCAGCTTGGGAGATGCCCAGGCCGGCGGGCGCAGCGCAGCAGGGGCCCCTGGCAGACCAGGCCTGGGGAGCCTATGCCCGGGGCCACACAGGCCAGCGTGGGGCCCAGCTGGATGCACCGCCAAGTGGCCAGACCCAAGGAGCCAAGAGTACACAGCAGTCAGACGTCGCGGGGCCAGCCTGAGCCCCACATGCAAGGCAGATGCCCTCAGTGCCGTGTGGTGGATGGGTAAACTGAGGCACAGGCGGGGCCAGAGTGCACAGAAGCATTACGAGCCAGGACTGAGCCCAGGTTCTTGTGGGTCCAATGTCCCAAGAGCTGGGAATGGGCAGGTCCAGCTCTGAGGTGGACAAATGAGGCAGCGGAGGGGACAATGACACCTGGGCTGGTGGCACTGCAAGCAGTGCCCAGAGGAATGAGAGAAGGAGAGAGGAGAGAGAAGAAGAACAGAGACAGAGATCAAGAGAGGAAGGGAGAGGAAGACGGCGGGGAGGTGTGGGGCCCAGTGGAGGGGCCAGGCCTGGAGAAGGGCGGCCACTCTGTCCACCGTCCCCGTCCCCACCAGCCCTGGGGTCCTCCCACTCCTTGTGCCCCTCCAGCCCAGCAAGGCCCACGGAGCCCACGCCGCTGCTGCAGAACGCAAGAGCCTCACCCCAGGGCTCCCTGCCCCTGCCCTGGCCAGGCCGCCTGCTCCCGCGACCAGCGACTGAGCCCGCAGCTCTTTGGGGCGCAGGGGCAGATGCGAAGGCGTGGCGGACTGCGCGGTGACGACACGGGGCTTAGGCCCACTCCCTGTCGTTACACCAGCACCATAGTTACCTGTTTCAGAGCCACAGGTAAGAGCAGGGCCTGTCCCCACCCAGGGCTGAGGCCTGGGGATGGCAGCGGCCGGTGTCAGGGCCAGGCCAGCGGAGCGGCAGAGGGAATCCCCCAAGGGTGGCCAGAGTAGGGTAGGGGTGGCCACGGGGAGGCCACAGAGCCCTGGCTGTAAGGGCCAGTTCTCACACAAGGGAACGAGGAGGTGGGACCAAGTCCCAAGCCAGGAGGCCTCTCCTGGTGCCCCAGACCCAGGTCCCCCTTCCCAGCCCCCCTCAGTTGGTGTCACTAGGAGCCCGCCATCCCATAGCCCCCCACCCCAGGAGGTCGCCTGCCCTCCCCTGGGCCCACCTCCCAGCACAGACCCTGCCCCCAGCCTCCCTTGGCCCCCAGGGACCCCACGGCACTGTCACAGCCCAGGCGTGCCCAGCCCGGGGCTGCATCCAGGCCCAGCCAGCTCATGGCCAGGCCCACCTGGCACGCCGCCAGGCCTCCCACCACCCACCCAGCCTGACACGGTCAGTTCTCGGGGAGTGTGGTGGCTGCTGCCAGCAAGGGGTCCCCAGGGAAATCAGCCGACACCAATAAACCTCCCACAGACACCGTGCGGCCCCCGCGCCCCATCACTCTTCTGCATCGACCGGCCCACCAAGGCTGCCGCGGCAGCAAGGACGGGGACCTCGTCCATCAACCTCAGACAGGGGCCGGGGGCCGGCCCACGCCAGCCCTTCCCCACCAGCCCGCGTCCCCCAGCGAGCCCTCCTTACTCTGTGGGACCTCTTGGCTCCCGGCCTGGCTCCACGGCTGGGGCAGCCACCCGTGTCCAGCCTCACCGTGTGGCAGAGGCAGTTGGGGCGCTGGGCAGTATCGGCCGCCCACGGGCCTGACATTTTCAAACAGCAGGCAGAACCGGCACTGCCAGCAGCTCCCTGGGCTCCCAGTGCCAGCATGGCCACCCGAGCGTGGCAGGGAGAGGCCCAGCCACCCCACCGGGAATCGGACAGCCCAGGGTGGGCACGGGCAGCGGGGGCTGCTGAGGGGTCACAGGGCTGACCCGCCAGCACCACCCTGGAGAGCGAGCTCCGCCCCTGCCAGCCAGGGCCCCAGGCCCAGAGCTGGAAGGGGCTCCCTGCAGCCACCCCACCCTCCCCCAGGGCATGTGTCCCTGCAGCAGCTGGGGCAGAGGCGGGGGGGCTGTATGGCCCTGGGCAGGTGGGCAACCTAGGGCCTACCCCGTCTTGCCCTGCCCTGCCCCCACCCTGCCCCCTGCCGTGCATCTTTGAAACTGCCAGGCCCTGCCCTACTGGGACCCTGAAGGTCAAAGCCACTTCGGCCCCAGGGGCCCAGCCCTGGGCCCCAGCCTGGAAGGTCAGCTGGAGACCCAGGCACTAGGGACTGCCCAGCCAGCCTTCCAGGCTGTCACCTCCCTTTAAAGAGCTAAGGGCAGGGGTCGAGGGGTGCAGAGCCCGTCCGCGGGTAATGTAGCCGAGGGGCTCAGGTGGGAGCCACCACAGAGACATCCCGGAGACGACCTGAGGGCGTCAGAGCCCACCAGGTGCCAATCGGTGCCTCGATGTCAATGTCAACAAGAGAGAACTCGACTATAGGCCGGGCGCGGTGGCTCACACCTGTAATCCTAGCACTCTGGGAGGCCGAGGCGGGTGGATTGCTAGAGGTCAGGAGTTCGAGACCAGCCTGAGCAAGAGTGAGACCCCGTCTCTACTAAAAATAGAAAGAAATTATCTGGCCAACTAAAAATATATATACAAAAAATTAGCCGGGCATGGTGGCGCATGCCTGTAGTCCCAGCTACTTGGGAGGCTGAAGCAGGAGGATCGCTTGAGCCCAGGAGTCTGAGGTTGCTGTGAGCTAGGCTGACACCACGGCACTCACTCTAGCCTGGGCAACAGAGTGAGACTCTGTCTCAAAAAAAAAAAAAAAAAAAAAAAAGAACTCGACTATGGTCAGAGAACAAAAATGGGTGTTTTCCATTCACTTTGAAAATTTCAGTACAAAAGCCTGGAGGTTCTGCTGCTGAGCCGAATCTGCCCGTGAGGATGCCACGGCAGAGTGACGGCCCCGGGTCCCAGGGGACACGACCTTGAGAGGACCTGGCCCAGAACCAGGGTCCAGTTTCCCTCTGGCCCAGGTGGATGGAGGGGCAGGTGGGGCCCCCACACCATCCGCCCAGTGGTCTCCCAGCCACATCAGCCCAGCCCCCTGCACCTGTCCGACTGGCCCCCGACCGGCCACCCTTGGCAGAGTCCAGGCTGGGAAGACAAAGGCCCAGCAACAGGCGTTGGCTGTGCGTGGCCCCGGCCGGTCACAGGCAGGTGCGTCCTGAGGGGGAGGCCATGCGGGGCCACCCCAAGGCAGGGTCTCAGAACCAGGGGCCTGGGGACAGGGCCTGGTCTGTGAGGGCCGTGCCGGCCTGGTGGGCCCCAGGCAGGAGGCCCGGGAGGGGGACGACGGGAAAGCCCGCTCAGCCTGCCGTGGACAGGGAGCCCCAGGCCGACCTCGCCGGCCTTCGGGGCCCACACCCACGACACAGCCAGGGCCGGGGCAGGCCTCCGCAGCGTCCTAAGCAGGATTGCCCCAAACAGGGCCCGGGATCGGGGGACTCCCAGCAGGGGTGGGGACAGTGTCAGCAGCAGAAGGGAGGGCGGGTCCTTGCCCCCCCACCTGCCCCTCACCTGCGCCCCACCTGCCCCCTCACCTGCCCCCCACCTGACCCCCCACCTGACCCCCTCACCTGCCCCCCACCTGCCCCCACCTGCCCCCTCATCTGCCCCCCCACCTGACCCCCCCACCTGACCCCCCACCTGACCCCCTCACCTGCCCCCCACCTGACCCCCCACCTGACCCCCTCACCTGCCCCCCCTGCCCCCCACCTGCCCCCACCTGACCCCCACCTGACCCCCTCCCCCCACCTGACCCCCCACCTGACCCCCTCACCTGCCCCCCACCTGACCCCCCACCTGCCCCCTCACCTGCCCCCACCTGCCCCCTCACCTGCCCCCCACCTGACCCCCCACCTGACCCCCTCACCTGCCCCCCACCTGCCCCCCCACCTGCCCCCCCACCTGACCCCCACCTGCCCCCACCTGACCCCCCCACCTGACCCCCCACCTGACCCCCTCACCTGCCCCCCTGCCCCCCACCTGCCCCCACCTGACCCCCCCACCTGACCCCCCACCTGCCCCCCCACCTGACCCCCCCACCTGACCCCCACCTGCCCCCACCTGACCCCCACCTGACCCCCCCACCTGACCCCACCTGACCCCCACCTGCCCCCCACCTGACCCCCACCTGACCCCACCTGCCCCCCACCTGACCCCACCTGACCCCCACCTGACCCCCACCTGACCCCACCTGCCCCCCACCTGACCCCACCTGACCCCCACCTGCCCCCCACCTGATCCCACCTGACCCCCACCTGCCCCCCCTGCCCCCCACCTGCCCCCCTGCCCCCCACCTGCCCCCCCCTGCCCCCCACCTGACCCCCACCTGACCCCCTCACCTGCCCCCTCTGCCCCCCACCTGCCCCCCCCGCCCCCTCTGCCCCCCACCTGCCCCCCCCTGCCCCCCACCTGCCCCCCCTGCCCCCCCTGCCCCCCCTGCCCCCCCGCCCCCACCCAGGGCTCCACTGCCACAGATCACCAGGCCTCAAGGTGCCGTCAGTGGGAGGCCCAGGCGTTCCCCTGGGAGCCGCGGCTTCTGTCTGTGAGGGGGGGTCGACATCTGTGTCGCCTCCCGAGGTGGGGCTGCCCGTGAGGCAGGTGACCTTGACCCTTCAGCTGGGTGACTGTGGCTAGCCCTGGCCCCCAGACCCCCAGCACGTGGGACGGTGGCCCTGTCCTCTTGCCGCCTCGCCCTCAGCCCAGCCAGGGTCACACTGCACATGTGGGAGGCTGAGGCGCCCAGCAATGGAGCCAGTGCAGTCTGAGTGCAGAGCCCGGGCTCCTCCCCTGGGGTGATGCAGGGACAGGGCACACTGGGTGGGACCCCTGCCCAGCCTTCCCTGTCCGCGAAGGTAGCCCTGCCCCTCGAGGGGTCTTGCTGGGGACATGGCCGCCCACACCCACTGATGGAGCTGCCAGCCCCAGCGATAGCTGGTTGGTGGCTGATGGATGGGCAATTGTTTTGCGTCTGAACAGCCCGAGCCCCATAATTTGGAGGCATAAATCCCAGCCTGTCGGGCCTGGCTGACATGGAATGACACCCAGAATTAAATGGAAGCATAACAATTAACAGCCCATAAAAACGTTCCCCGCCAGCCAGGGACCTGCGTCTCCATCACTGAGTGGGCATCCTGGGGGCTCGGCTGGGCCTGCCTCGGGGCAGCACGGCTCCAGGTCCCAGGGTGCAGGGGCCGGGCTGTCCCACTCCTGGGAGAACAGGGCTCCTCTCTGGGCCGCAGAGGCACCTACCGGGGTCCACTAGCCACTCCCAGCTGGGGCCGGTCCCGCCTGCCTCCCTCGCTGCTCTGGAGGATGCAGGTGCCACCAGGGCCCTCACCCTGGGCCCCCCCGAGGTCACTCATAAGTGTGTTCAGTCACAAGTAGGTGCTTCGCCCAGGCCAAACACCAGTCCCTACGCCCCTGGGGGAGGTGTGTGCTCACAGGGCACCCCCAGTTCCCCTCCTGTCCCGCTCCTGCTCCTGGCGTCACTCCCAAGCCAGCTCCTACCAGCAGCCCCGTGTCAGAGTCCATGCTGGGGGACCCACACCAAGAAAGCGTTCAACGGGCTCTCCCCACATGGCGCACGTGTCCTCAAATATCCTGACAGCCCACCCCTCACGGCCGAGGGCTGTCGCCCTGCCCCCTCGGCAGGGCAGTGTGGGGGCCCACAGGGTCCAGCCTCACGGGGAGGAAACATGGCCCCCCACCCCCAGACTTTCCGGCCTCGGCTTCCTGCCCCCGGGGCTGCAAGACAGTCCCCGCAGTCACAGCACCCTCACCTCTGGACAGGTGGGACAGAGGGACAAAGTCCTGCCCAGCAGCTCTGTTCAGCTGGAAAATGAGACCCCAGAGGGAAGGGAGGCGCCCCCTGAAGTGCATGGCCCTGCGCCTCAGTTGTCCTCAGCTCAGCCACTCCCCACACACTTGTGGGCTCAGCTTGGGGACCACAGACACACAGCAGTGAGTGACTCCCTGTGGGGACAGCAGAGCCCCTGCCCCACCACCCCAGCAGCTGAGAATGAGGCCGTGAGGAAGCTCCAGGCCCAGCTCCGACCAGCGGACGATGGTGGCCATGAGGGCCACACCACCCTCGGGACAGAGGACCCGAGGTTCCTCCACACATATGTGACAGGCACCTCCCGGGTCCCCTCTGCAGAGAGGCAGGTCCCACCTGCCTCTGAGACCTCGATCGGGGACAGGATGCCTGGCCACAGTCAGGCACCAAAAACTCCTGACGCTGCAGAGCCGCTTTGGCATCAACTTAATAAAAAGCCACTTTCCTGGCACCGGTAACAGTCGAATGGCTGCCGTAACTCAATTGTCTCTGAGCTCTCTGTTTTGTAACTCGATAATTGTGATTTTGTTTTCTTATTAATGTCATTGTTTTAAACTTCCTCTGATGTTCTCTGGGCTTGCTCAGACGGAGCACTGCTGGCCTGAGGCTGCAGAGCAGACTCGGGGCCCCAAGGCCGCCAAGGAGAGGCGCCTGGTCCAGCGGAAGGACTGGCTGCCTGAACGGCCGTCCCCACCCAGCACTCACCGAGGGGGCCTGAGGCAGGTGGAGGGGGCAGAGGGGGCTCTGCAGATCAAGGCAGGGAGGGCTGGGGGCAAGATGGACACTGCAGGGGGAGGCAGACCACAGGGTCAGCGCTGCCCATCGACAGGGGGTGTGAACTTGACCTTGGATGTGTCGCAGGTGAGCCGGAGGAGCAACCAGTGGCTCTGGCGGGCGCCCGGCAGCCGAAGGGTGCTGAGGAGGCTCCGGGGAGAACCTGGCACCATCGCTCATTTCCAAGAGGCTCAGCCTGCTGCAGCGGGGACTGGGGGCTGCCTGGGAGAGCCTCCACTTGGGGCGACCACACACAGCCCCCCGCCCGCACCCCTGCTCTGGGCCCAGCCCCTCCCCAGGCACTCAGCCAAGCCGCAACGGCATAGGGAATTCGGGGCAGGTCCGGCCTGCATGCTGTGTTGAAGAAATGCAACACAATTAATTAGCCCCTAAAAAAAAGCGTTTGAAGTGTTTATTGCAGGACGGCGCTCCTGGTTTTATAAGCAGATGGGGAAATAAAGTGGTGGGATGACAAGCCGGGAACAGCTGCACAGGGACCCGGAACCTAATTCATAATTCAGCAGACTAATCAGAGAACATCTTCTGCAGGCGCTGTAATGAGGGACGTGAGGCCGCAAGCGATGAGCCGCTCCCCGCAGGGCCGACCTGGGCCTGGCCTAGCTGCCCTGCCCCACCCCAGGTCACAGCTCGGCGACCTCCCGCCAAGCTCGCAATGGGCGTTTCCTCCACAGCTTCATACAACTGTGCCAGTCACAAGCCCTTTTTTCAGGAGAGGAAGCTGAGGCACAGGGAGGCCGAGCCCAAGTGACAGGCCCTGGCGGGCGCGCTGCCACCCCAAGTGCTGCATCAGAGGTCCCCGGCCCTGGTGGTGACTGGAGAGGTAGCTTCGAGCCTCGTGCAAACACCCCCCCTGCACAGGACAGACACGGAGGAGCCCCCGGCTCCCTGGCAGGTGACGGGTGGGAGGGGCGGGGCGTCGGGGGTGGAGCGTTTCCGACCAGGCTCACGACTGGCTTGTCACCAGGGTGTGGGCGGGGGTGGGGCTGGCCTTCCCGGCTGAGTGGGGCTGGGTGGGAGCCTGGGGGGCACGTTGCACAAGGGCCGCTCCTGGGCCCCAAGCGCAGAACTGGAATAATTGAACATAAAAATTCACGTACATTTTATGAATCTTCCAGCTCCGACAGGAGCCCAGTGTTCACAGCAGTCGTGGACTGTAAAATGTGCAGGATGAAATATCTGTGACAGCCGTAAAGTCCTTGTTTTCTCCTCGGCTGCAGTAGAAACAACGGGAGGCGGAGGGTGCAGCCGAGCCTCCCTCACCCGCCCCCGCCCGGCCCTGCCTCTCTGCCACACACTGTTCCGTGTGCCCCGTGTGAGCCCAGCAAGACAAGAGACCCAGAGAAGACCCCAACCCACGCCTGCCCTTAGCAGCCCTGGCTCCCCCGGCTGCCCCAGCCAGACGACAGGGTTAATGAGAGCTTGCACCAGCCTTTCCTTAACCATATACAACCACAAAAACCGTTCAAGTGGTTTATGCTATAGCAGAGGAAGGCAAGGGGGCTACGGTGCCCTAAAGGGGAATTTCTGGGGCCTGTGAAGTTGGGCTTTGAGGCACAGGTAAGAGCTCAACTGTGTGAGAAGCATCAGTCACCCTCCTCTGCCACCGGCACTGGGTGGGATCCAACTCAGGTTAGAAAGGGAGCCCTGAGTCAGACCCTGACCCCAGCCCACGTGGGTCCCCAGGCCGGCCTGGCTGGGGTTCTTTGCACGGGGTCAGGACCCTGGGCACCAGTTTCTAGACCTCCCACAGGCTTTGAGAGGACGGCAGGGGAATGAGGAAGCCCATGCCCAGCTACCAGCCGCTGCGTAACAAAGCAGCCCCGTCTCTCTCTTACGCTTGGTCTGTGGGTCTGCAATGCCGGGCAGGGCTCAGTGTGGCATCTGGGGGCCAGAGAGTCCCTGCATGGCCCTCAGCTGGCACCCCCAGCCTTGGCAGGCTGGCTGCAGGGCAGAGCTCAGGGGTCCTTCTCCACATGGTCTCCCTGGTGCTCAGACCCCTTCTGTGGCAGCTCAGGGCCCAGAGCAGGAAGCAGAAGCTGCCAGGTTCAGAATGCCTGGGCCTGGCACAGCCCCAGTGTTGATGGCCAAAGCTGTCCCAGACCCACCTATGTCCAGGGAGGGACTAAGATGACGTTGCAGAGGGTCAAGGGATGTGTAGCTGCCTTGTGTGGCCCCACTGGGCCCTGCAGGGCAAGCTCAGCGCAGAGTGCTGCGTGGGCAGCGGAGCAGAGCCCCGAGACCTCAGCCAGGAGCCCGCAGTGCCGGCAGCCTCTGGGAAACAGGATGGGCCTCCAGGGTCCTGCGTGGACAGACTGTGCAGTAAGCTGGCCCCTCGGGGGTGCAGCGGAGCTCGGGGACCCTGGCCAAGGCCCAGTTTCGGTCTGCAGTGGGATGTGGGCCCAGCAGGCGGAGCTGGCTGGACCGGCCCCTCCATCTCCTCTGTCAACCCCCGGGACGCCCTGCCCTAGCCTGCTGGTGGCCAGCCATAGCTGGGAGCCTCGTCCTGCCTGGCAAATTCCTCCTTGTCCCCACCACCAGCTCAGAGAGGGAGACCAGCTGCCCCGAGGTCCCCCAGCTCGAGATGGCAGAGTGAGGACATTCAGGGCTGTTTCTGACCACGGCCTGGCCCCTGGCCCCTAGAGTGTCCCCATCTGCTGTCTACACCAGGCGCCTGCCACCCTTCCCTGCCCCCACTGTCCCACATGGGACGGGACCCCCCAGGCTCCCTTCCAGGGGCGCTCCCTTGACTGTCCCTGGGCAGGGCCCCCTCAGAGCCCCAGGAAACTGGCTGGAGGGCAGGGCGGCACCTGGGGGTGACGAGGCTGCTGTGCAAGGAAGCGTCACGGGGCATGGGGTGGACACAGCCCAAGAGCCGCGCAGGGGAGCCGTCCTCTGGCCCCGGCCAAGCACCTGCAGTGCCATCACCTCCAGAGTAGCCCAGTCTGTGGAGAAAACGGCTCTTGGGGCGATGTTCTGTGTGCACACCCCCTCCCACCGGGCCTGTCCCCGGGCGGGCTCTGGCAATCTTGCTAAGCAAACACGCCGGCTCTATTCTCTGTGCAAACAGCAGCAACTGCTGCACCAAAAACGAGGGGCTCAGGAATTGCCCGATCCACAGTGGGGGCTTCAGGGCTGTGTCCTTCCAGGCAGGAACACCGAGCTGTGGGGCAGCCCTGTGGGGCACGGTGGGGGGAATGGGGGCCCACTGCCCTCACCTAAGACACACAGCGCCTCATGGGTGCCGGGCTGGACGTGGGCGTGCAGCAGGGGACCAGGCGGACGGGACAGACGGGGCCCAGCGGCCCATGAACCAGAGACCGGCACACAGCCTGGCGCCTGCACCCGCCCAGCCGCCCACCCTGGCTCCACCCGAGGGGGCCCCTCCTGCCTCGGGGGACACCAGCACCCCTGAGGTGGCTGGGAAAGGGCCTTCCAGGGTGGCCCCTTGCTGCCACTCTGCCCACTCCTCGCCCACCCAGTCCTCTGCGGGACTGAACCAAGGCTCGGGGTGACGGACTAACCAGGCATGGCCCCGCTGCCCACTGGCAGAGCCCCTGTGTGAGGTTACCCTGGACAGTGGGGCTGGCAGGGTGAGGGCCCAGCCCCAGGGAGGCGCCCTGGGCACTCCCAGAGGTTAATGGATCCTGACAACCAGGGGCACCTCCAGATGAGCCTCTGTGCCCACCACCAACTGAGGGCCGCCCCCCGCAGGCCGTGGAGAGCACCCTCCAGCCCCCCATGGAGCCCCCAAGGCAGACCCACAGGAGGACGCTGAAGTTCTGGGACGGAGGAGTCCTCACTTTCCTTCCTTTAATTTTTCTGCGTTTTCCAGTTTTTCATACACTGGTGTGAGTTTCTCACATTGTTGGAACAGAAAACATCAGTGGGAAGAAACCAGGCTCCCTTGGTGCATGCAGGGGGGCTGCAGGCCCAGGGGCCAGGCTGGGGGTCCTCAGGGGAAGGGCTGGGTGGGCTGGCTCGGGTGTCCCCCAGGCTGCGTCCTGCGTCCTCCCAGGGGGCCGTGCCAGCCTCGTTTCCCTGCTGCCGCGACAGTTGCATTAACTTGTATCTAATGGGACGCGGGGCTATTGGACATGGAGCAATTCCAGTTTAATTAGGCATCAGGAAGCTGGGCATTAATTAAAGTAACAAAAGACTCAGCACAAAGCAAGCCGGGCCCTCCGACAGGCTGCAGTCGGGCGCTGGGGTTGGCGGAGCACTCGGGCCTGGGGCGCCTTGAGACCAGTGCACCCTGGTGTCCCCATCAGCCATCAGCGCCCACCCCGGATGCCCCGGGCACTGGTGCCCTGACCTCCCTGGTCACACCAAGGCCAGCGGGGAGGGGACCGGGACCCCAGGACACCTGGGCCCTTGTTAGGGCCAAGCCCCTGCGCAGTGTGTTGCAGGAACACTGGCCACGTCCCGAAGCCCTGGAGCCTCTGGTCAGAGCCCCTCCCCAGTCTCCTGTGGCCCTTCCTTCGCCCCCCATCCCAGAGAAGTTGGACCCCAGGCTGTGCAGAGACCAGATTCCTCCCTCCCACCCACCCCAGCCAGGAGCCCTCAGGGGGCAGCTGGGGACAACGGCCCAGGACAGAGTGTAAGAGCAAAGGTAACTCCGTGGCAGGCTAGGCTTCCTGGAGTAGGCCTAAGTTTCGGTTTCCCCGGCACGGGCCCTCCCCTTCCCCGAAATGACGCCAATGACCACCGGAGGATCCTGAGACTTGGAGCTGACCAATCAGGAGTTAACGCGACCTTGGAACCGACCAATGAGGAGCCGACACGGTCAGCCAGTCTTGAAGGAACAAATGGACTGAGGGAGGGAGGGGGTGGTGAGCACGGCGTGTGTACCCACCGGAAAGTATAAAAGCTTAGTGTTACCCCAGGGCGGGTCCTGGTTCGTGGAGAGGCCACGGCGTTGGTGCTCTGGGACGTGGACCCTAGCTCGAGCTGGCCAGTAAACTCCTTTGCCTTTTGCAGCCTCGGTGACTCTGCCTCTCTGTTCCTGGGGCCGAGGGGGACCGGCTCTAACACAGAGGTCACAGGAGCCAAGACAGGGACACCAACGCCAGGGTTGCCACAGGCAGTGGATCCAGCACTGCCCCTCCCCAGCCCTGCCCAGGCCCTTCCCCCACAGCCGCCCCCCTCCCCCTCCTCTCCCCTCCCCCATCCTGGGGCTTCACCCTCCAGGGCCATGGGCAAAAATCACACAAGGTGTTAGTGCTTATTGCTCTTGTGGGAGACATTTTATGCAGCTTTTTATTTCAAGGGAAGGAAGTTGAGGGCTTTGTATTTATTTTTCCGAGGAAAAACAGAAAAGAAGATTACGGCCTCCGGTCAAGCCTCCGGCATGGCAACTACCTCCTGAGTCTCCGTCTGCCCCGGGCCTGCCCTGGGGGTGCCAGACCAGACCAGGCCGTGGGGTGCTCTGGCCTCAGTGCCCCACGTTCTGCCTCTGTGGACGGGTCCTGTCCTCCACCCTCACTCCCCCACGGAGGCTGGGCAGGGGTCTGACCCGCTGCCTCCCACGCAGGGGGCCCGGCCAGCCAGCCCTCGGGGCCGCAGGCGGGAGGGCTCAGTGCGCCATGGGCCCTTCCCTCTCACCCCGGTGAGACTCGGCCCTGCCAGTCCAGGGTCCCCACTGCAACAGGAGAGCACCCTGCCACATCACGTGCCCAGGTGGTCTCCGTGGAGCACCTGCCGCTGCCCACCCCAGACACGCCCTTGGAAGAGCACTTGAGCCTCCCACAGCCCGGCAGCCCCTCGGTTCTGTGAGGCCCTGGGGCTCAGCCAGGAGATGACAATTCAGGGACATCCCCCGGCCCCACAGACCTCCTTCTGGAAGGGTCTGGGCGCGGGTGCTGAGTGAGGCCATGTGGCCCAGGCCCCGAGCGAGGACGCCGGGCCTCGGGTGGGCCCAGCCGGGCTGTGCCCAGGTGGCCCCGCAGTGCTTCCGTGTGGACGTTTCCTGTAACGGTTCTCCCCATCAGTTAAGCCCCGAATCAATGGCATTTGAGTAATTGGAGATTGATTTTAATTAAGTCTTAGAAGTTTTGTAGCTGTGCCCGACGGATGATCCTCTGGGCTGGCCACAGAGGTGTGGTAGGGACAGGACCCTCGTCCACTGGACGCGGTAGGGCCAGGGCAGGCACCTGGCATCCGTGGGCCCTGGTCTGGGACTCCCGCCACAGGCCCCAAGACCAACCACATCCTCTGCCCTGGGCCAAATCGGATGCTTTGCCCATGGGGCAGGGACCCAGTAGCAGGAGTGACAGGGGTGGGGCAGGGACCCAGTAGCAGGAGTGACAGGGGTGGGGCAGGGACCCACTAGCACGAGTGACAGGGGTGGGGCAGGGACCCAGTAGCAGGAGTGACACGGGTGGGGCAGGGACCCAGTAGCAGGAGTGACACGGGTGGGGCAGGGACCCAGTAGCAGGAGTGACAGGGGTGGGGCAGGGACCCAGTAGCAGGAGTGACAGGGGTGGGGCAGGGCAGAGGGCAGGATCCAAGGGAAAGAGCCTGGCTGGGGGGAGGGGCGGCCTCCCACTGAGCTGGGTCCCTGCCCTCCTGACCCTGACTTCCTCAGAAGCTTCTGGAACTTTACTGCATTAATCTCTTCCATTACCTCCTGGGGTTGCTTGCTCTGGACCTGCCGTCCAAGCCTCCTTTTGCCCAAACCTCATCCCGGGCCTTTGCCCCACCGGGGTGTGGCCCCCCATGCCCTGCCCTGACCACACCCCCATGCCCACAGCCCACCAACCACAGGATGAGGGGGGCAGCCCCCAGGCCCCTGTGGGCTCTTTCCTGGGTCACCGCCCTGCCCCCCTGTTGTGGCCAGACACAGGAGACCCCGTATCTGCCCCTCCTCCCACCCACTTCCCAGGGGCCCCTCACTCCTGGGGACTCCAGGCCTCCCTCCCTCCAGCCGGAGGACACGTTTAATGGCACAGAGGGGAGAAGGTCATTAGCAGGAATGCATCCTCCATGAGGAGGCACAGCCAGGCAGACCCCTAAATCACTGGGCTCCCCCAAATCCCTGAGGGCTGCTGGGCCCTGGGAGGGGACTGCCAGGATGCAGGTGGGCGGTGCCGGGAGGGAGGGACTCAGAGACCGTGGATGTTGCTGCCCTGGGGACCCGCAGCTCCGCCCCAGCCTCTGGGTGTGGACACACCCAGCCTCTGCTGCTGGCTCCGGGACAGAAACGGGCACCACCCTCCCCAGTCCACAGATCCCTCGGGGGCGGCCGAGTGGGGGTTCATGGACCAGCCCACCCCACAGCAAAGGATGGTTCACGGTCCTGGCCTCTGCCCCTGGGGCCTGCCCTGCCCCCTCCCCCCCCCAGTTCCTCCAGCCTCTCCCGAGAGGGGAGAGGCAGCCCCCAGGGCAAGCCAGCCAGAGCGAAGCCCCTCCCAGCATCTCTCCCCAACCCTCGCGGTGTCGGGGTGGAACCATGCACCCTCACCAGAGATGAAACAGGGCCAGGACGACCTCCTGGGCTGGCCCAACCCCTGCCCAGGGCCCCACGAGGCCGCCGGACAGCAGGACTTGCACACCCGCCCTGCAGGTGGGAGACTGAGGCAGGGAGGGCTGGGCCACCCTCATTGCAGATCAGGGACTGGGCTGTGTTTCCATCCCTGTCCCCGCCCATCCGGTTGTGTCCCAGGTTGTGTCCCTGCAAGATCATGGGCCCCTCCCAGGCTGATGGAAGCAGTTGGCTTGGGGAGAGAGGTGCGGGGGTGGGGGGCGCGGGAGGCCATGGGCTTGCAGCGGCAGCTCCTCCCACGGGGTCAAGGCCAAGGGCACCTGGTGCTCGCCTGGGACTTCCCGGGCACAGGAGGAGGGCAGCCCGCAGTAGGAGAATTAATGAACAGTCAGGCTCAGAGGAGCCAGAGATCCGCTAAGGGTCTGGAGCCTCTGACCCCAGCCCAGGGAGCCGTGGGTGTGTGAGGGAGGGCTGGCCACAGGGCGGGGTCGGGGGAGAGGCTGTGCTGCAGGGCCTGGGCGGGGTGGAGGCAGGGGCCAGCCGGGTCCCCGCACCCAGCGGCTCCAACACTGGCCTTCAGGGCCTTGGGCAGCCCGGACCATCTCAGGCCCCAGTTTACCCATCCACGTGTGACCTTGAAACAGATGAGGGAGGTGGCGCTCTCCAAAGTGGGAGACGGGAGATTGAGGCTGAGACCACACCTGCCTGTCCCACGGCCCACAGCGGCCACCGTGCAGAGGCCGGGAGGTCACCAGCAGGGCCCTCTCCGCAGGGCCGCCACCCTCCTCGCCCTCTGCTCTCCAGATGCCTCCTTCCCTCAACTTTGTGCCCTGAAAAATGTTAAACTCTCAAAGAAGCCATGAGCAGTCCAAGTGGCCACTTGCCTGCCCCTCCCCCACCCGTTGTCACTTTGCCTGGAGGGAAGAGGTGGCTGCAGACGCTCCCCTGGTGGGGGACAGGGTTCTGCTGTTTCCTGGTGACCAGACTTTGCATCTTCATATTGGGGGGCAGCGCTGCAGCAGGGGTGCCATGTGTCCCCCCTGGCTTGGACTCCCAGGCCTCCCACCAGGCAGACACGCTATCTTTGGAATTAGTCAGGAGCTTGTGGGGGAAGCCGAGCCCGGCCACAGGCCTGTCCACCTCAGCCTTTTGTCTAATGACTGCCCGTGATCCTGCCCAAAGTCACCAACACTGTAGTTGGAACAGAGCCGTGGCCTCCAGAGCCCACCCACCCTGCCAGGCCCCCACTGTGGCCCGGGAGCCCTTCTCCCCTCTGGGTCTTGGTGGGATGCAAAGTCTGAGTCCCTCATCCTTGGTGTCCAAGGACAGCTGGTCCACTCTGGGCCTCATGGCAGGCTTTGCAGGGACAGCCCCAGCCCCAGACAGGTGACCAGGTGGCCTTGAGGGATGTGGAAGCTGTGACGACTCAGGATGGGCCTGCTCAGAGGATGAGGCCAGGGGCTGCATGGCAGTGTCAGCTGGGAGTTGGGCCGGGCAGGGCTGGGAACCAGGATCAGAAAAACTGGCTCATTTGAGAGGCATCATGTCCTCAAGTCTTGCCCCTACCTGGGCTCCTGGCAGAATCAAACCACTGTTCAGGGCTGGCAGAGTCAACAGACTTGGCGGGGAGGGTGCCGGGCCTGCTCCTTCTAGAATTGCCCTTTTCCTCACCCAGCTGAAAGCTTCACACCAATAAACACACGCAGCTGCAAGCCTGGCGGATTAGGACAGTGCCAAGCAACCACTCACACTTTAGTGAGCATTGGGGGGTGGAGCAACCCTGGCCAGATCCCAGGAGTGTGGCAGAGCAAGTCCGATGGTGCAGGGGTTTGCCCAGGGCCCAGAGGGGCTGAGGCAATAGGAGGACCAGTGACTGGCCCATGGGGGCAGAGGAGGCCCCAGCCCACTAGCCCTGAGATCTGAAACGCCTGTCAGGAAGGGACAGAGGCTCCTGGGCCAGCCACTGAGGCAATCCCATGGCCCCCCACAAGCTCTACGAGGCAGGGAGAGCTCTGGCCACCTGGGCTGCTACTGGGAAAGATACCTTACTTTCTGAGTGTGGGGACGGGGTCCTCACACTCCAAGTGTAACTCCCCACCCCTGGTATACAGCACCAGCAAACAAGTGGGCCCGGGGGGGTCCCATGGCCTAGCACCAAGGTGCCCGCTCTGTGCAGGACATCAGCAACTTTGATGTTTTTTTCATTTAATTTTTTCTTTATCACAATTACTTTGAAAACTATTAAATGTAGTTATTAATCATTGACTAATTATTATCTTCACTTGTATTAATTATCTGGCCATCGGGAATGTCACCAAGATTGAGGACTTTTAATTGTTAATGCTATTTCCTGGACATGAGAGAGGTTTAACGCACCTCCATATATTCTCTCCCTGCCCGGGGTGGGGCGGGCTCAGGCTGCCTTGGTGGGGAGGGCCCCCCTGGCCAGGCTGCTCCCAGCACAGCGTCCAGAGCCCCAGGCAGGGTTGTGGGCAGGCCTGGACTGAGACCTCTCTCCAGCTGTCCCCCCCGGGCCATGCCCAGCTAAGGCCACCCCACCAACGCCAGCCCGCAGCTTTCTTACCAGGCAGCACCCCTATCCTCCTGTGGTGTCCTGTCCTTCTGCCCTTGTAGCCTGCTGTGCCATGGGCCCCTGTTGTGCCATGTCACCCCCTCTCACAGATGAGCACAGCTGGCTCTGGCCACCTCATCTGGGGTGGGCTCTGCCCAGCAGATACTCCCAGGATGCCCCTTCTGCCAAGCGACCAGCCCCAACCCCAAGCTGCCCCCTTGGGACCCCAAGCTGGCCCCTTGGCACCTCAAGCACTGTCTGGTGTCTGGCAGGGAGGGTGGCTGGGCGCCTCCTCCAGGTGCCCCTGACTCTGTGGAGGCCGTGGAGGCTGCACTCCCACCTGGGTGCAGGTGGTTGCAACCAGATGAAAGGACAAGGGCATCCCAGCCCCTGCTCCTGCCCCTGACTATATCTTCTGCCCCAAATTCTTCAAGGACAAAACTCTGGTTGCTGCTGAGACAGGAGGGGGCACTGGGGAGAGCATCCATGTGCAGTGGACATTCAAGGGCCCAAGTCCTTGAAAACCTGGCCTAGCCTGCTACCTCCCTCCCCACAATGTCTACCTCACAAAGAGCCATGCCAGGCATCTGCTCAATTGCAATCAGACCCGATAGGGGCTCCTGTGATAGAGCAATTGGTGCCAAGCAATGGCATGCCTGAAATTTACTTGGGCTTGTCAACATGGTATTATGACAGTGGTAATAATCATGGTGACAATGGTCTCAGTCACACTGATGGAGGTGATGTTGGTGATGGAGGTGATGGTGGTGATGAAAGTGATGGTGCTGCTGGAGGTGATGGAGGTGATGTTGGTGATGTTGGTGATGGTGGTGATGGAGGTGATGGTGGAGGTGATGTTGGTGATGGAGGTGATGGTGCTGCTGGAGGTGATGGTGGTGATGTTGGTGATGGTGGTGATGGAGGTGATGGTGGAGGTGATGTTGGTGATGGAGGTGATGGTGCTGCTGGAGGTGATGTTGGTGATGTTGGTGATGGTGCTGCTGGAGGTGATGGTGGTGATGGAGGTGATGGTGGTGATGGTGGTGATGGAGGTGATGGTGGTGATGGTGGTGATGGAGGTGATGATGGTGATGGTGATGGAGGTGATGATGGTGACGGTGATGGTGGTGATGGAGGTGATGGTGGTGATGGTGGTGATGGAGGTGATGATGGTGACGGTGATGGTGGTGATGGAGGTGATGGTGGTGATGGAGGTGATGATGGTGACGGTGATGGTGGTGATGGAGGTGATGGTGGTGATGGTAGTGATGAAAGTGGTGGTGGTGATGGTGGTGATGGAGGTGATGTTGGTGATGATGGTGATGGAGGTGATGGTGGTGATGGAGGTGATGAAAGTGATGGTGATGGAGGTGATGATGGTGACGGTGATGGTGGTGATGGAGATGATGATGATGGTGATGGTAGTGATGAAAGTGATGGTGGTGATGGTGGTGAAGGAGATGGTGATGGTGATAGTGGTGATGGTGGTGATGGTGATGGTGATGGTGGAGGTCATGACCGTGGTGGTGATGGTGGGGATTTGGAGGTGGCCGTGAAAGTGGTTATAGAATAAGGACAACAACTGATTCTGCAAGACCCAGAGTTTCCCAGAGAAGGTACTTCTCTGCTCCTCCAGAGCCACGTGGCCCTTCCCTACCTGGCAGGCCATCTCTGGAGCCAGGGCAAGGAGAGCTTTGACAAAGCCTAACAGGGCAGTCAGTGTCCTGACTCACATAGAACATTTAATCTTAGTTAAAAATAAATGAGTCCAATTATTGGAAAGGGGAAAACCAGCCTAGTATTTACTGCAAGTGAATTGAAGGTAATTACTCTGGGAAAAGTCCCCTTAGGATGCCAGGTTCTGACCCTCCTGCCAGGCTCACCAGCTGCAAGCGAGGCCCCTTGGGGGGGCCTGGTTGGAGGGAGTAGGGTGGAATCACCCTTCCCCCAGGCCCATAGGAGGTGTCCCCACCCGTCCCCCAGGGCAGGGGCTGCAGGGTTGCAATGCCCCCTTCCCTGGCCCCGCCCCCAACTGTAGGCCAGGCTCTGGACCACTGGTCCCCAGATTCCTTGATGTAGTCACACTCCAGGCCCTTGCTTGTTCTGTTGCTCACCTGCTTTGTGACCTCAGGCAAACCCTGCACCTCTCTGAGCCTCTATCCTCACCTGGGAAATGGGAGAAGGCAGCTGCCCCAGTGGTGGCTGAGGAGGTCGACCTGTTGGCTGGGCAGAAGGTGGGCCTCGTCTTTCCTCCCCAGACCTCATCCAGCTCTAGGGTTCTCTAGCCACCAGGAGGTGGTCCCTGCGTCCCTTCAGACAGGGGCACAGCAAGGGCCTGCAGGAGACAGGTGCCTGGTGCTGGACTAGGCTGCGGGACAGCCGTCGGGGCAGCCCAGGGTCTGGACTAGAAGGGCTTTCAAGGGAGGCACAACTAGATCCAAGAGCAACTGCCCAGCGCGGCCCAGGGGCCCAGCCCCTCTCCTGAGTCCCACTGAGCAAGGAGCCACAGCCAGGCCTCCTGCCCTCAGCCTGGGCCTCCTGCCCGCCTGCCCGGTGGTGCGGCCCATCTAGGCCTCGTGCTTCTCTGGGGAGCACCTTCCTTCCCCTTGCCTGGCCACTGACTGGGTGAAGTCACGTCCCCCAGAGCCACCCCTAGTGTCTGCTGAGATTAGGGGGCCTGGAGGTGACCCAGCCCTGATCACCGGGCCATTCAGGCTGGGCTCTGTGCCCTAGACAGGCACCCTAGATAGGTGTGGAGGAGCTGCCGTTATAATTAGCATGAAATGTGCCGCCTTTGCCAGGGAGGAAAATCCCATCTTAGAAATACACGTCGGCTGCAAGTTCAATTTCACCCACGGGGCCATAAAACCCTTTTTCCAATCACCTGGTGCTGTTGGCTGCCGGCCCTGTTAATCCTGGAGATGTTATTTAGAGCCAAGACAACACTTGGGGAAAATCAGACCCGCACCCATGAGGAGTCCCTGCGTGTTCCCTGCAGAGGCCAGTTCCCAGCTTGGCCTGGCAGGGAAGGGGCAGGGACACACCCATCCCCAGCAGCCTCAGGGCCCAGGAGTCCCGTCTCACTTAATCACCTTCCAGCCCCAAATGCAGACCCTGCCCGCCAGACACCGTCGTGCGCAGGTGGGAAGACAGAGGCCAGAGAGGGGGCTCAGCCCCGGTCGCCCTGCCCACCCGCAGCAGACACTGTCCTTGGTCCGTCCCCAAACTCCCGCCCGCCCTAATCCTCCCGGAGACTGCTCTCCTCCCACAGCCTTTTGTAAAAAATCGTTTCCTTGATTACCGAGGGTAACAATGAAAACACATAATTGAATCTCCAAGAAATTACCATTTTTATAACTTGCGCCCAGTTCCCAAGATAAACGTCTCCCCTGTATGGGGAGCCCTCTCACGGCACATCAGCGAGGGACTATAGCGCCCTCTGCCATCCGCGCAGGGACCTGTTAAGAAGAATGCCTTGCGCTGCCCCCTGGGAGGCTCCGGCCCCCCACCGCGGCCCTAGCGGCGTTGGTTAGAGGTGCCGAGTGGCGGGTGGGCTGGCAGGGTGGCTGGGCAGCCTCCTCCTTTGCTGGCTAGTTGGGTGACGAGGTGGGCGGTTGGGCCAGGAAACCTGGGGCACCCACCGGGCAGTGGCAGCTTTCAGGGAGTGTGCCCACAGGGAGCCAGAGGGAGGGGATGGTGGGGCAGCCGGGCAGGGGAGGGTGCGGAGAGGGCAGTGAGCCCGATGAGAAGGGGGAGGGTGTGCCCCCTGCCCCACTCTGTTGACCAAAGCTGAGCCCAGCGAGCCCCCCACCCGCCTGGCTGGGCTGTGCGAGGTCAGGCACTGAGCCCCCGCTGGCACGGGCCCTGGAGCAGCACCGGGGGAGGGGCGGTGGGCACCCACACCCACCGGAGCAGCTGCAGCTCGGTTAGCCAGCAGGTTGTCTGAAGGGTCTGCAGTGTGAGCTGGCCCACGGTGGCTCTGAGGTGGCAGTTAGCCAGTGGGTGGGTTCACATGTCTCTCCTGGCTGGCGGGAGTCATTTGGGTGGAAGGAGTTTGCTGTGCGTGTTTGCAGCTCACACAAAGCCCCGCGGAGAGACTGTCACGTAGGGAAACCACTCCAAGGTCAGCCGGACTCGATGACGGTGTGCCCAGGGTCACCCCCCCCAGCAGAACCTGGTGGCACAGTGAAGGGAGCCTGTCGGGGGACAGGGGACCTGCTCCCTGGGGACGGGAGGGTGAGGCCCAAAGAGCAGGCGGCTAGACAGACTCAGGGTCCAGGGCAGCAATCTGGGGTCCCCAGAAACCTGGGGGGCTGGCTCTGGGGGGGCCGACCTTCTCCTGGGACAGCGGGCAGCAGCGCCCCTGGCGGAACCGGCAGAGGGACTGCAGTGGGGCTGCCCGGGAGGACCACAGTCACTCTGGGAAGGGGCTCCCGCCTCCCCTCATGAGAACCCGAGTGGGGACTGGGGAGGAGGCCCCTCCCCCAGCACTGCCTTTGCTTTGTCCGAAGCTTCGGCCTGGACAGACCCAGCCCTGGCTCTCGCCGGCCGGGCCGCCCCACCTGCCCGGGGCCCCAGAAACCTGCAGCCCTTCTGTGGGGTCATGGCGCCATCTGGTGGTGGGGCTGGGACATGCACCCAGCTCCTGCCTGCATTGTCATGGGTCCTGGGGGGCACCTCAGGGATTCAGGGCGGCCTGTGGGCCCTCGGCCGCCCCCAGCCTCTCAGTCGGCCCCAGGGGCCTGTTCTCGAGGTGCAGGGACAGGCCCCAGGAGCTCACAGCCCAGCGCTGTGCTCCCTGCTGCCACGAACAGCCTGGCATCCCCCAGGAGCCGGGACAGGCAAGGGGCAGGAGTCCTGGATTCCAGCCCCAGCAAGGACCTGGCAAAGTGACCCTGTCTCTGACCACCAGGCACTCCAGCCACGCTGGCGCCCCAGGCACTACTGTCAGGCTGGAAGGGGCAGGTGGGCGTCGGGGCATAGAGCCAAGGCTGTGTGGGATCCTCAGGGGCGGGGGTCTCTGGGCTCCAGCAGGGTGGGCACATCCAAGCCCCTTGCGGCGACCTTGGAGCACATGGGCTGTGCCAGCCCCAGTACAGCCACCTCTCCAGGCCTTAGAGCCCTAGACACCCCAAGCTGGAGGTAATTTACTGGGGCTGTGTCATCCGTGAGAGGATTTTCCTTGACATTCTTATTATCTCTCCGATTCTTAAATAAAAAATGTGAGCAGCAGGTGTCCAGAAAGCCATCCGGGAGGGGAGACAAATGGCCTGCCACGGCCACAGCCTGGGGACAGGGAAGAGGCAGGAGTCCCCTCCCCTCTTGGAGCCTTGCCTCTGATGTGGGAATACCTCGGGGGACCTGACGGGCCCAGCCCCATCGCCTGTTCGCTGTCCCCACAGGGCTGCCCCCATGGGCTGGGAAGGGAGGGCAGGGGAGGCCGCCTGGCACCCGGCCACATGCATCCACCTGCCGCCCTCTGGCCCCGGCACGGGCAGTCACTCTGCAGCCCACCCCACCCCTCACACGGCCCCCAGTGGACCCGTCCTCTTGGCTGTGAGTCTAGGGGCACCTGGGTGGCCCAAGACCACACTTGGAGCCTGTTCAAAGACCACCCTGCACCTCATACCGACGTGCAGCAAAGGAGCTCATGGCCCGGGCCATGCCCAGGCCCCGGGAGGGCAGGGAAGCAGGCAACGCCCAGGCCAGGGCTGCTCCAGGGCAAGGGACATTTCTCCAGAGTCTGCTGGGACAGCTGGCTCTCCATGGTGGCAGCACTGAGGGCTGGAGACAGAGCAGTCCCCTGATGGCCAGCCTGGTGGGTATGGCCCAGGAGCCCGGGTTAGGGGATACAGACAGGAGGTCCCCCAAGGGCTGTGGCTGGCCCAGTGACCCCAAGTCCCATCCATGCAGGGCCTGTTTTCAGGCTTTGAAATGAGCTGGGGCATTGACCATCAGTGCTCAGTGAGGACGGCAGGAGTGCCCCCGTCGGCCCCCGCTTTCAGCCCCCAGCCCAGGGCTGGCAGGAGGGTCCGGGTCTCCTTACCCCCAACCCCCCCCCTGGGACGAGGGGGAGAGGCAGGGGCAGCCCCTCCCCACTGCTCCAGACTCCTCAAGGCCATCTGGGCGTCATGGCAACACGGGCAAGAAGCGGCTTCCATGGCAACCGGTGTCCAGGGAGGCACAGTGCCTGGCAACGGGGCCACGGCCGCCCCGTAACACGCTCCGGCCGGCCACACTTTCCGCCCGTGTGGCCAGGAGTTCCGGCTTCCGGCCAGGGCCCTGACCCGACGCAGACCGGGCCCTCCTCGGACGGACAGCCCGGAGCCCAGGCCCGACACGGAGCCCAGGCCCACCCCAGCCCCGGACACCGATGTGCAGGGCACGTGGCTCATGTTGGCCTGTCTGACCCGTGAGTGGGAGGCCCGCCAGGGCCGTGGGTCCAGGGCACCCGCTCTCCCTCTGAGAGGCCCCCCGGGGCCTTCTGAACTCAGGGCCACACAGCAAGGACGCGGGGAGGGGTGAGGAGGGTTTCTGGGAGGAGGGGGGCTCTGAGAGACCAGCGAGCCTTCTGGAAGGGTGCGGCCTGGGGAAGGGTGTGGGTGCTTCGGGAGTGTGGGGTCCGCAGGCCGAGAAGGGAGGTGCCCTTGGTAGACACTGGCAGGAAGACACCAGGGTATCCAGGGTGTCCCAGGCGCCACCTTGAGGCCACTCGGGCCCCATGGCCTGGCCTGGGCACCCCGGTGGGGTTGAGGACCCACCCGGCTGTCCACCTGTGACCTGTTGTCGTCATTACAGGGGTCACCGGTCTCCAGGAAGACCTCTCCCCACTGAGCATCCGGGCTCCTAGGCAGGACCCCGCCCCCAGCTCTCCGCCCCTTTGCCTCTGGGGTCCTCTGAGAGACCTTCCTTAGCCACCCCCAAGACGCCCCGTGGGGTGAGCTGAGCACCTCCTGAGACCCGTGAGACTCCCATGAGGAAAGAACAGGGCAGAGGCCTGGGAGGGCCCTGGAGCTGCCACCTCCCCCTGGTGGCTGAGCGATGGCCAGCTGGGCAGCTGGGGGCAGCGGGGGCAGCTGGTGCAGGCCCCTCCCCTCTCGTTCACGCCCGGCCGGAGCCTGTCAGTATTGGGCCACACATGGACCGTCCCCCTGGCCCTAGAAACACAGAGGGACATTCTGCAGCCAGGGCCACAGTGTCCAGCTGGGCACGGCCTGAGCTGCCTCCCCCAGTGCCCCATGTGGCAATCAGCAGGAGAGAGGCCACCTGCAGACAAGGAACCTCGAGAAACTTCTTGAGACGGGAAGTGGAGCTGCCCCAGCAGGACGGCCCGGGTGTCAGCAAGGCAAGGGCAGAATGGGACAGGCCAGAGTGGCCCGCAGTGACCTCCCCTCTGCTGTGAGGGAGACAGCATTCTGAATAGTCAGGGCAGGACAGCAGGCATGAACAGGCACCGTCTGGGCAGCGCCTCCGACATGTCCCCTATTCCAGACCTTAGAACCCCAGAGGGAGGCGCCTCCTTTCCGGGGGCCCGCCTGCCACCCCGGCTCTCTAGAATTAACAGGGAGAGAAGTGTGCCTGTCAGCTCCGCCTGCCTCCCTTACAAACAGAAATAGAAAAGAAAGAAAAGCCAGACATTTGAGGACAGTGTCTACTGGGAAGTACCAAGACCAGACAAACAAAAAAGAACCAGAAAGGGAAGAGAGAAAATACAGAAAGCAAAAGATTCTCCTCTCCCCAAAACCCACTTGATCCCTAAAGCAGAACAGGATGCTCCGAAACAAGAACAGGAGGCACTTGAAGAATAGTAGAGATGGCTTGGAAATTAAAAACATGACTGCTGAAATTCAAAACGATTAAAAAAAAAAACAGAGAGTGCATGCGTGTTGCAATTCAGAGAACTGTACCTACCAGTAACAAAGACAGGTAGAAAAAAGGAAAGAACTTATAAGATGGACCAAAGGCCCAACATTTGACTACTGGGACCGGGGGTGGGGGTGGGGTCCACGATGAGCAGCTGTAAGAAGAAATTTTATTCAAGAAACTCGAGCCTCAGGGTGGAAGACGCCCACCAAGTGCTAGGGAAACACTCTCAGTCATCATGAACTCCCAGAGCCGTGGGGGGCAGAGAGGGCCCCAGGACGGCCTGGCCTTGCACGGAGAGGACCACCAGGCCAGCCTCGCATTCCCGGGGGGAGATGCCTCGGACCTGATTCTCTCCCCAGCCCAGTGTGCAGCAGGCGTGAGGTCAGTTAGACGACTCCAGACCTGTGACTCCCAGGTGACAGTCCAAAGCTCAGCAGCGAAAACCACCGTGATTTAGCCTGGGGCTCAGTGGCGTGTGGTCTGAGACTTGGCTGGCCCTGGGGCTGGCTCTCTAGGGGTCTCACAGGGCTGCGTCCCCCATCTTCAGGCAGCTGGGTCATGGGATGGGATGACCTCTCATCTTGCGGCCCAGCGTGGGCCTCCCCCTCAGACGGGCCCCCAGAGCCTCGAGAGAGGTGGAGGCCCAAGGCCCAGGCGTCTTGCAAACCTCTGCCCGAGACAGCTCAGTAGCAGCCCACAGCCAGAGTGGCTCCAAGGCTGGCCCAGAGCCCCTGGTGCAGAGGGACCCGCCTCTGGCGAGGAGCCAAAGTCACATGCAGAGACCAAGGACATCAGAGGGAGGCCGGGTGTTGCCACCACACCAGGGCTGAGCCAGCTTCCTGAGGGGGTGCTTCCGAGAGCAAGTGAGAGAGCTGAGACAGAGGAGGACACGGGCCGAGAGGGGGCGGTGGGACCCGAGGCGTGGTGGCATGTCGGAAAGAAGGAAGGAGAACCAGACCAGGGAACTGAGTCTGGCCCCACCATCAAGTGCCCTGCAGTCACCAAAAGCCCCCCAAAGTGGTGAAGAGCAAGCTGGAACCTGGTGCCTCCGGGAACAAGCACGTGGCCTTCGGCAAGGAACTAAAGGTCTTCGTGCCTCGGTTTCCCCACCCACAAACAGAGGATAATAATGGCAATTCAATAAATAGCTAAAAAATAATTTTAAAAAAATCTCAAAGATACAGTAGGTTAAAAAAAAAAAAGCCGGGCTGCAGGGTGATCTGGCCTGTGTGTTGGGCAGGGGGACCGGGCTGCGCAGGGGTGGGCGGACCACACAGGAGGGGCTCGCAGAGTGCTCGTGGCAGGGACCAGAGATGGGGCTGGGAGAGACGCTCACCCGGGCACCACCTTTGTTCTTTGATTGTTTTTTGCACCCTGAGTGTGTGTGTGTTTTACATTTTAAGAAAAATAGCCACTGGCAGAGGTGGGGGGGGAGCAGAGGGAGGAGACCAGGTGGGGCGACCTCAGGACTAGAGCTGGTGGGAGGGGCCAGCACCCGGCTCTGGCCACAGCCCAGCCCATTGTGACCTCCCTGGCTGCACCCGCCTTTGTGACGGTAGCCTGGGGCAGCCTGGGAGCCAGAGGGACCTCAGAGTGTCCTCAGTAGGAAGGTGGCAGGTCGGGCCAGGCCAGAGCCTGCACCTGGGGTCAGGAAGGGGTCGCAGGGAGGGATGGAGGGGCCGAAAACCCTGGGCCCCTGCGGCCATTCCCACCCCCCATGTCCCCCAGCCCCAGCCCCAGCCTCAAGCAGCCATGGAGGATGCCTGGACCAGCCCTGCCAGGGATTTGTAAGGTGGCCCTGCCTGGTCCCCCTCACCTCCGATCACTCAGTGGAGTCCGACAGGCCTTTCCCAGCCCCAGGGACAGGGGGTGGGGGGCCCAGGGTCAGGGGTGAGTCTCCTGGGATCTTCCTCTCCTGCGAAGAGGGAGAGATGCCACAGCAGAGAGCAAGAGACCCTGCGGGGCTGAGACAAGAAGTGGGGGCAGGGCTGGGGTGGGGCTGGTCGCCGCACCCAGGCCGAGAGCAGGGGGCTCCCAGGCAGGGTCCCTCCCCCAGCTCGGGGCCCACACCCTGCCCATGCCCGCCCCTGACGCCAGGGGCTGGGGCTCCAGCCTCGCCCAGGGCAGCCCCCTCCCCGCTCCAGTGCCGGCCACTGGAGTCTGCAGAACAGTCCTTTCTGCAGCTGGAGCAGGAGAACCACAGCCTGGTGAGCTGCGGCCTGGGCAGCGGGCTGCGCCCTCCTCGGGGGAGCGCCTGTGACAGGCGTCCCCTCTCTGTCTCTCGCCCCCAGAAAAGGCAGAACCAGGACCTTCGGGAGCAGCTGGGGGCCCTCCTGGGGCCAGGGCCGCAGTTCCTTCCCCTGTGTCCTGAGCACTCCAGCTGCACAGCCCTGGCCTGGGTGAGTGCTGCATGGTGGGCCGGGGGCGTGGCCCTGGGGCCCCATGCAGCACACCCCCATTAGTCCATGGCCACTGAACTGGGGGCTCTCCCGTAGCCCCCGGAGCCAGCCGGCACCCAGCCTCTGGAGGAGCGGGCCCCTCTGCAGCTGCTGCGGCAGGAACTATGCCAAGGGCACGAGGCCTCCGTGCAGCAGTCCAGGGTGGGCCTGGGGCAGGGGCTGCGGGGGCGGGGCCTCCGTGCAGCAGTCCCGGGTGGGCCTGGAGGAGGGGCTGGCCACCTGCTGTCCCTCCCCCAGCACGAGCTGCAGCAGATCCGACTGTCCTTTGAGAGGAAGAAGACGGCCATCACTGAGGTGCCCAGCCGGCCGGGGTGGGAGGGGTGCCAGGGGCCCTCCTGGTGGGCTCTGCTCCGAAGGCGTGACCCTGCCTCCCCGGCCCCAGGTGTGGGACGGCGTGGCCGAGGTGCACATGGCCCTGAACAACCAGGCCACCGGGCTTCTGGTAGGTCTCCTACAGGCAACCCCCGGGAGACGAAGGGTGAGGGTGAGAGGCGGGGAGAGCGACAGGGGTGGGGGGCCTACCTTGCCTACCTCCTCTGCCCCCCAGAACCTCAAGAAGGACATCCGGGCCGTGCTGGACCAGATGGAGGACATTCAGCTGGAGATTCTGGGGTGACGCGGGGGGCCCGGACGGGAAGGTGTCCTGGTCGGGGTGGGCTGGACCCACCCTTGAGCCCCAGCTCTGTGGCACCAAACCAGTGGGTGGTGCCAGGCTGGGGCAGTTGGGGGGTCCTGACGGTGTGGCCCCCCAGGGAGCGGGCCCAGTGCCGCGCCCAGGCCAGGAAGGAGCAGCAGATGGCGTGCATGGCGGTGAGCCCCACTCAGCACCCCTCCCAGCGTGGGCATGGCCCCCACGGTCCTGCTGGGGGAGGGGGAGAAATAGGCTCAGGCTGGGGCTGGGGGGCGGCGGTCCCAGGGGACGGAGACCAGGGCCATCCTGGAAGTGGCTTCAGGAGCCTCTTGGGGGAGGTGGGGTGCGGCTAGGGGGTCCCTGTCCGTCACAGGTCCCCTGACCCAGGGACCTGGCCTCAGCCCGGCCTCGGAGCAGGCTCTGACCTGGCCCCTCCCCGACAGAAAGGGAGGCCACAGCTGGGATGTTCCGAGGGCCTCACGGGCCAGCTCTGGTAGGTCACTGAGCGGGCAGAGCCCACCCCCGGGCCGTCCCCACGGGCACCCCCTGCCCCTGACCGCCGCTGCCCACAGGCTGCTGGCCCTGAGGCTGCTGCTGGGTGCCCTGCTGGCCTGCGCCGCCGCCTACGTGTATGTGGTGGACCCCGCGCCCTTCGAGGGGCTGGTGCCGCCCCTGCTGAGCCGCGCCGCCGTCTGGAAGCTCCGGGGCTTGTTGGGCCCCTTCCTGCGCCTCGAGGTGGACGACTTCCTGCCCTTTTAGGCGGGAGGCCCAGTGGCCCCAGCGAGAAGGAGGCCTGGTGGCCCGCGCTGCCCCAGGTGCCCGGTGGCTGCGGCAGCCCCAGCCTGCGGCACTGCCACGCACAGTCCCCACCAGGAGCTGCGGAGAAGGGTGGAGGCGGGGTCTGTCCTGAGGGCTGGGCCTGCAGCTGGACATAGAGTCATGACACTCGTGGTCTGAGAACTTGTTTCCATGGAAACAGAGGGGCGCTGTGGGGGGGGTTGACGCCTTCCCAGGCACCTGGTGGATCTGGCAGTGGGGGTCCCTCCACAGGGTACCAAGCCCTGGGGGTATCGCAGGAGGGTCTCCACTGCGGCTACTGCAGTGAGGTCCCCTGGGCTAGGCCCCCGCCAAGGACTTCAGAGGTCAGGTTCTCAGCCCCGAACTGCTCAAGCCCCTCATGGAACCCCTGTCCCCATCTGGCCACCACCCCCACCCTGTCCCACCCTCTCCCAGCCCCTCCCCAGCCCCTCCTGTAGCTCCTGTCCCTGCACAGCCACCGCCCCTCCACCCCGTTTCCCTCCCCTCCCCAGCCCAGGCTCCTGGCGGCGCCCAAGGCTCAGGCGAGGAGACCACACTGGTAGACAGCTGTGGAGGTAAACACCAAAAATTTTATTTGGGGAATTGAGTTGGGGGTGGTACCCTTTAGAACAATAGAGAATAGTCTTGTGGATTTCTTGTCCCAAAATGGGAGAAATAGAGCCCTGCCCAGAGTGGACAGGGACCCTGTGCGGAAGGACTGGCCGGGACACCACCCTGCCCTGCCCAGGGCATCCAGGCCGAGCTGGCCTGGGGGCTGCAGGGCTGTGGGCTGCGTGCAGACCCTCTGGGCTCCCAGATGCATCATCTCTGGGTGTGGGTGGCCCAGGGGGCTGGGGCAGAGCTGGCCAGGAGGACTTGGCGGGCAGGCAAGGGGGTCAGCGGCTCACCAGGCTGGTGGCTACAGGAAGTTAAGGCATCTGTTCATGTGCTGGGGACGGGGTGGGGGGAGTGCAGTGACCTGCAGGTGCAACCTGAGACCCCCCCCAGCCCAACCCACAGAGGCCTGAGCCCCCTGGGGAGGAAGTGGCTTAGTCTAAAGTGCTTGTTGGGCAGGGAGGCTGGGGTGGAGGTTCTGCTGGTCACAGCAGCTCCAGGGCCGCCCTCTTGGGGTGTGGGACCCCCTGCAGCAGGTTGGGGACTTCCTGAGGTCACATGGACACAGGTCATGGGCCCGGGCAGGCTGGGAATCAGTCAAGATGTGGCTGGTAGAGAAGAGACCCCCAGCCCACACCCAGCCCCGCCCCAGGGTCCACGGCAGCCTGGCCTCCTGGGTCCCCAGCCGGGCCATCTACTTGGCGTCCTGCTAGGGGCCCGAGAGGCTGGGGAAAAGGCTGGATGCGGCCAAGTGCAGGCGGCACATGGCCCCGCGTGGGGGTGCCCCGGCAGCCGGGCTCCAGGGGGCCCGCAGTGGCGGGCGGTCCTCAGGGCGGCCAAGGTGGCACAGGTGCAGCCCGGGGGGCACCCTGGGCGGGCCTCGCCGCCCCCATCCACGGCTGCAGGTGCCGATCCGCCCCCTGCGGGCCGCGGCGACAGTGAGAAAGAAGCAGAAAGGTGGAGGTCAGCTTGGAGCACCTCCCTCCGAGTCCCAAGCCCCCAAGCCCCGCACGCCTTGCAGCCCCTCAGCCCTGAAAATGTGGATTCCCGACACTCCCCGGGCCTGGCGCTGGCGTCCGGCAGGCAGGAGAGTTCCCGCAAGGGCAGCGGCCGGCCGGTGCCGGTGCACCCACCCCATCTCCCCCACGCTCCTGGGTTCCCGGGTTCCCTGGGGGCAGCGCAGCCCCACCGTCTCCCAGACACTCTGTTACTGCCAGGAATGCCGCGGACCCAGCTGAGACGCTCAGGCTTGCCAGGCTAAAGACCCATCAGCAAACCCCGCCTCCCGGGCCTCTGGCGCACCCAGGTGGGCAAACGCCCAGAGGCACCTGCAGACCCTGTGCACAGCAGCCAGCCGGGCCACCCCAGCCCAGGCCTGTGCAGCAACAGCCCTGGCCGTGCCCAAGGAAAGAATCAAAATGACTCTTTTTGGTTTTTTTTAATAAAATTATAGATATATAGATGTAGATATAAAAACATAAAACAGACACAACGCAAGCGGACGCTGTCGTGTGCTTACTCTCAGGTCCCTGACGCCAGGGGATGCACTGACCCTTCCCCGATGTGCTTTCCATGCGGCACATGCCGCCGCCGGGCCGGGGCCGGGGGCTGGCATACCAGGGGCAGGGACTCTCCAGCCTGGCAGGGAGGGCCTGAGGGCCAGGGCAAGGGCTGCAGGTGCCACCCGCCCCTGTGGCAGCATCACCCACACCCGCTCCGGCCTGCCCTCTGTCGCCTCCACAAGAGCATAAAGCAGAGGTTAAGGCTTCAATGAAAGGGACAGCGGCGGCTGGAGCGCTGACACGTCGGACACAGCATGGCAGCTCGGCACACAGACATGGGGACATGAGCCCACTGGCCGGGCGAGACGGGACACACAGAGCTGGGACCCCTGCCACAGCTGGCTGGCTGTCCGTCTGTCCACCCGTCTGTCACAACCCAGAGTAGACGGGGCTGGACTTCCTGCAGAAGCACCAGCCCTGCCAAGCTACAAGCTTCCAGGGGGCCCGTGAAAGGCAACGGATTAGGAGGAGCCTCGAGGGGACCTTCCGTCCCAGAGCCCGCAGGCTGCGCCAGGAGGGTGGCGGGGGCCCTGGGCACCTCTGTGTGCCTCTGGGCCTCAGGGACCCGTCTGTAAGGGGAATGGCTGGGGCCGTGGGCTGCTGTGGGCTGGCCTGGCTACAGCCGGGGGGCACACAGCTGACAGGGCCCAGCGACACAGGCCCGCAGCCCTGGGCCCAGCCTGGGCCAGGGTCCTGCGTGCCCCAGGGGCAGACACGTGGAGGGGCAGGCGGAAGGCTTGGGGCAAGCTGTGGAGGCGTGGCGCTCGCTCCTGCTGATGCCTCCACACGGGCCGAGGTGGCCTCCTGTCCCTGGGGCACAGAGGTCGGTGGGGGGAGGGCTGCTGGGGGCCCTGGTCCCCATGGTGCCACGGCCGACGGGTGGTGGTCAGTCCTCACACCGAGATCTCGTACGTGGTCCCACCCACGCCGGACACCTTCTTAACCAGCGTGTGCCGGGTGGGGCTGGCGGAGGGCCCTGGGGGGCCAGAGACAGGCCCCAGCCGGGCCACGCCCGGGGACTGCCCGTTAAGCTTACTTGGGGGGGTCTTCAGCTGAGGGTGGTCCCTGCATCAAAACAAGCACATACACGCACGCACAGAGTGAACACGGGGCCACGCAGACCACACGGGGACAGGACGGCAGAGGCAACAGGACAGAGACGACGCAGATGGGACTGGAGCCTCGGCTGGCGCAGCTCCGTGTCGTGGGGCCCAGGCAAGCCCTGCCCTCCCCTCTGAGCTTGGAGTGTCTGGCCTGGAGAGCGAGTAGGGGTGCAGAGCCTGCCCGGGGAGGGGCTGAGCCGTCACAGATCAGACAGACATGGTCGCAACTGCCACCGGCCTCCCAGTCCCTCAGTCCCCTCAGCCGGCTCTGGCTTAGCCACTAGACTGAAAGCCCTGGGCCCCATCACACCTTGTCCTGGTCCCTGGGTGGGGAGCCCGGTGGTGACCCTGCCTGGCATCCCCTCGGCTCCCGCCTGGGGAGCCCCTCACCCCCAGCTGCTGTCTGTGCTTCATTGCATAGCTGCCACCCTCTGGATCTCGGGCTCTCACCCACGGTGGCAGCCCCTTTGTGGCCAAGTGGCCCAGGCAGGGGTCTCCCCCAGGGACCTCGTCTGCCAACAGGAAATAACGGAGCCTGTGCTGGGGCTGCAGGGCCCAGAGGGGCGGATGCTGTGAAGGCCCCATGTTCTCCGTCACGGGGCCTGAACCAGCCTGCCCTCCCTGGGCCTTGGTTTCCCCATCTATGAGCAGGGAAGCCCCTGCCTCTGGAGGGGGCCCCAGTGGGGACCAGGGCGTGGCACAGAGGGCGGCATGTTTTGCTACAAGGTGCTGCCCGTGGCCTCAGAAATGCAGCACAGACCCAGGGAGAATCCTGCGTGGACAGGCACAGTGGCCAGGAAGGACAGAGCCACAGCCAGAGGAGGCCTGAGCTGCCATGTGGCACCAGCCCCAAAGGAGGCAGCCCCGAGCAACACCCCCGCCCCCGTGCAGTGTCTGTGCTGGCCCTGGGAGAATGAGACATTGGGCTCAGCACGCAAATCCTCCTGTCCCGTCCCCAGAGTGTGCCAGAGTGTCCCTGGAGCAGGGCCACCTGCACACAGGCCAGCCAGGGGCCTCACAGCAGGATGAGGCCCACCCTCCCTGCCCTGTCCCTGGAGCCAACCACAGGCCTCTCGGATGACCCGAGTCTAGCCAAAAATGGCCCTGAAGGCGGCTGAGTGACTGCCCTGCGCCAGGAAGCCCACCCGCACCTCCAGGCACCCACCTCTGCACGGCCAGTGAGGGCGGCGGCTCTGGGAGGTCCGTGTGGATGAAGGCGACGGCTTTGGGGCCCGAGAAGGAGGGTGAGCAGGGAGTGCCAGGTGGGGAAGGCAGACCCTGGCGCCCAGGCGACCTGTGTGAGCCACTGCCAGGCCGGGTCACCACGGCGTTGTTGTTGGCCTGGTCGGCTTGCAAGGAGGAGGAGGACGTCCGCGGTGCCCGGCTCACAGAGCTGGACAGCGAGGACAGCGACGTCTGCAGGGCAGGGTTGCGGGCGCCCCCGAAGCCGGGCCCAGCCACGAGGTCATCCCTGGAGCCGTAGTGCAGCACAGGGCCCCGGGGGCCCTCGGACAGCACGCTGGCCTGCTGCAGGCTGTAGGAGCTGGGCGCGTCGTACACGCCCGAGTCGCCGAAGAGTGAGTCAGCCTGGGAGCGCAGCAGCCGCTCGCGCTCCTCCCTGTCCTTGCGCTCCTGGATGGACGCCATGATGGTCCTGGACAGGTTGTCGTAGCGCACGGGCGAAGGCTCCCGTGGCCGGGGGCCCAGCACGGGGCTGAAGCTGCGGGGTGGGGGCCGTGGCGGGTCGCCCGCCGCCCCAGGGTGCAGGTAGGGCGAGCGGTAGCTGGCCACACCGACCGAGGGGTGGGCCGGGCAGGCGTGGCCGCCGGGCGAGCCGGGGTTGAGCAGGCTGTCGTAGGAGAGGCTGCCGTTGCGGTTGGGCAGTGCGTGGGGGGCGAAGATGCTGCGGTGGGGCGTGGGCGGCCCACCCTCGGAGCGCAGGGGCTGCAAGGCCACGTGGTCCCCGCCCCTCCGGCCTGCGGCCTTGAGGCTCAGGGAGCGCAACGCACCCGAGAAGGCATCAGAGGCGCTGAGTGGCGGGGACGGTGGGTAGGCCGCGTGGAGGCCGCCGGGCCCGTAGTCAGGAAGGTCGAGGCTGGGCTCAGACACAAAGTCCAGGCTGTGGATGCTGTCGTCCCCCAGGGTCAGGGAGTCGGGGCCTGGGACCTGTGGGGAGAGCAGCAGTCTCAGCACTGCCAAGCCACCACCCTGCCTGTAGACGCCTGAAACGCGTGCCCACGGGAGGCTGCAATCCCAGGGACATTACCTCAGCAGCAGGTGCAACCCACACGCCATTCAAAATGCTCCGTGTCTGGCCACACCCACCTCCCCGAGCCCGCCCACCTCAGAGGGAAGCCAGGACAGAGTGGAGCAGCATGGTGGCCCCAGATAGAGTCCCCCAAGGGAAGGCCTCGCAGGCCTGCTGCTGTCCACATTCAGGTGGGGAGGGAGCCACATGGGCAACACCCAGGACAGCACCATGGCCCCAAGGACTGACCCTTGAGGAGCCCTAACAATGGCATGATGACCTCGGGCCCTGTCCCCAAGCACCCCATAGCTGTGGGGTGAGGGAGCTGCAGCACGTAGCCAGAGCTGGGTGCTGCAAACACCCAGGGCTGTGCCCGCAGAGCCCACTCAGCCCCAGGGGCCCCCCAAGGCAGCCACAGGGAGAAGAGACCTCTTCCAGCATCTGTAATTGGGGCATGTGGGCTTGGGATGGAGACAGAAGCCTCAGGAACCTCAAAACCCAAAGGGGATGGGGGCAAAAGTGGCCTCAGCGCACTTGGCCAAGCAGACCAATTCCTCCATGGATCCAGGAGAGCCTCAGGAGGGAGGTGACTGTGGGGACCCCCAAGCAGGACTGACCCTCCTGGGTGTAAGGGCCACCACATAGCTGTCAGGCTCAGACCCTCACCCAAGCAGGCCCAGACTCACTGCCCACCCAGTGTCCCCAGAGGAAGGGTGGGGCAGGACATGGGCCCCGAGGGGAGGGGTCCCCAGGGTGGGGCCTGGCCACAGGCCTGCCTCTCACAGTAGTCCTGAAGAAGGGACGGTGCCCTGGGAACACCCAGGGTTCTGGACCATTCTGCAGGCTCTCCAGCACTGCTGGCCACACCACAGTGACCACAGGGTCCTCATACAACTCAGGGAGGATGAATGTACTTTCTCGAGCAAATCTCAAATTCCTCTGAAGCCTTGTGTGGGCCTCAGAGTGGGCCTAGGTGGAATTCCAGGCATCCAGCACACACTGCTCCCCGGGGGCGGCTGCCTACTGGGCTAGGGCAGTGCCAGCCAAGGGCAGATGCTAGGCCAGGCCCGTCTGTGCCAGCCCCTCCAGGGACACCCCATCCGGCTTGCCTCCAAGGGCCCCCACAGTTCCCCAGGTTGGGGGGGGCCTCTGGGAGCACAGCCTAGATAAAGCAGGGCCTCCATGGCTGGGGCTCTGGGACAGGGCCTAGATAGGGCAGAGCACCTGTGGACGGAGCCTACATAGGGCAGGGCCTAGATAGAGTGGAGCATCTGTGGGTGGGGCCTAGATAGGGTGGAGCATCTGTGGGCGTGGCCTAGATAGGGTGGAGCATCTGTGGGCGTGGCCTAGATAGGGTGGAGCATCTGTGGGCGGGGCCTAGATAGGGTGGAGCATCTGTGGGCGGGGCCTACATAGGGCGGAGCATCTGTGGGCGGGGCCCACGTAGGGCAGGGCCAGGCCTCCTCACCTGCTCACCCGGCCCGCAGAAGGGTGACTTGGGCCCCGTGGAGAAGGCCGGCCGGAACTTGTACATGGCAGGTGTCGGGGGGCTGGTCCTCTGCACTGACAGGGCGCTCTCTGAGGCGGCGGACAACTGTCAGCCTAGGGCTGCGTCCGGGTTAGTCCATTCCCCCCAACCCCGCGCCCGTCCGGCTTCCCCCACCTCACCAGCACTGCCTGGGCGCGGTGTCTGCAGGTCGCTGCCGAACGTGCCGGCGTCTATCTTGGGGGGCAGCGGCGGCCCCAGGTCCAGCGGCTTCTCGTCCAGCCGGTCCAGACTGCCCTTGGACTGGGAGGGGGCGAGTCAGTGGTGGGCAGGGCTTGGATGAGGGGCGGGGGGGTTAACTAGGGATTCCTTCCTGCCGCCCTGAGACCTAGACCCTTCCCCAGAATCCACCCTTCGAGGCCCCTCCAGCCTGTCAGCATCCCCCCCTCTATAAGGGCCTGCCTTCCCCACCACCCTCATCCCAGCCCTGCTCCCCACCTTGCTGCGGCCCAGGCCAGCCTTCAGCCCATTGTCACTGAGCTTGACCTTGAGCGGTGCAGCTCGTTCCAGGAGCTCAGGCCGAAGGAAGGGTGGCTTCAGGCTCATGGCAAGTGGCAGCCGGGGTGGCTCCACTACGTATCTGCACCAGGGCAGAAGGGTCAGTGGCCGGGCCACCTGCCGTGAACACACAAAGGCAGGGCCCGCCCCACCTGGCAGGAGCTGAAATGGGCCAGGCTGAGGAACTGGGGCTGCCCACCCATCCCCGGCAGAGACCCCTGTGCCACCCTGCCCCCAGGCCTCACCGGGGCGCCAGGGGGCTGCACAGCACGTGCTCCACGTTCCCACAGCAGCCTCGGGTGAAGGGGTTCACGCCCCCCGCGGAACTTCCCCGTCACCTGTGGACATGGGACCCTCAGCCAGCCTGGCCACCCAGGCACAAGGAGGGCGGCTGGGGCTCCTGAGAAGCTGATCCTTGTGGGAGGTGCTTGAGCAGAGCCAGCCCAGGGGTGCCCCTCACTCAGGTCACCCTGGCCTGGCCCTGAGTCACCAGTGGCTAGTGTCCACGGGCAGGGAGTGTGCAGGGGGCCAGGGCAGATTGTAGAGCCCCTCCCACCACAGCTGCACAAGCCACCTTGGGTAAGGGTTTCCCCAACACTGTTCCCAAGCAGCCGCAGCCCTCTCAGCCCACTGAGGAACACCCCCGTCCCCCAGCAGGGTCTGCACCTGCTCGTTGGTGGTGCGCCCGCGAGTGACCAGCACCACGTGGAAGCCAGTTAGGCCGATGACAGGGATGAAGAAGAGGCCGGCCACACACATGACAGCCATGCTAGCCTGTTAAGGCCAATGGCACAGGCGAGGACACAGGAGACCCCCTCACAGTGGCTCAGGGCAGGTGCCTTGGACAAACACCTACCCCTGCCCACCTGGGGATGGTGACCCACCCGCTGGGGATCCCTGGGCAGCCGTCCAACCCCTGTGAGCCTCAATTTCCCCTGTAAATTCCCCACCCACACTGCCTTTGTGACCAGGCACATGGGGACCAAGGATACGTGATGGTCGTGTGAGCAGCACCCAGCCCCTCCGCGTGGTTCAGCACGTAGACCAGGCCAAAGGCCACGACGCCCACCATGTGTGCACTGAGCGACAGCAGGAACAGGAAGAAGTAGCGGTAGTTGCGGCGCCCAATGCAGTTGTTGACCCAGGGGCAGTGGTGGTCGAAGTCCTGAGCAAGAGCAGCGCGTCAGAACGCGGGGCAGGCAGGGATGCGGTGTGGGGCTGGGGGGAGTGCAGGGCAGCGGGTTGGTCACCTCTACGCAGTTGTCACAGACACTGCAGTGGGAACAGCGCGGTGGGCGGTAGAAGTGGCAGGTGGCACACCACTTCATGCGGACCTGGATGCCTCGCACATCCACATTTTTGTATAGCGGGGCTCGGAAGTCATCCTCCTTGTCCTCGTCCTCGTCCGCTGCAGACCAGGGGCCAGGCAGAAGGTGACTTTCCCAGCAGGAGAGTGCCTCCCCAATCTCTGTGCAGCCCACTCACTGGGAACCCCCAAGGTGTTCCCCATCAGCCACTCACACTGTAGCAAAAGTGAACAAATGAGCTGCCCCAGCACAGGGCCCTACCTCGGGGGAAGACGCCAGGGTCCATGAAGGTGGCCATGCTGAAGTTGGCCAGGACAAACAGGAAGATGATGCCATTGTAGACAGGAACAGCTGGGGACACAGCTCGTGTCAACCACGGGCACCTGCAGTGGGCAGCAGGGCGAGAGTAGGGTCTGAGCTGTGGAGGGTGTGGGAGCATGTGTGCAGGCTGGGCCTGCAGGGCCACCACCAGGGCTTGGCTGGCATCGGGGAGGGCGGCGCAGGCCCATCAGGAGATCTCGGCCACGTCGAGCCTCTGCTCAACTTCCAGGGCCCCTGCGCGTCCTGCATGGCGTGTAGACCCCCCCAGCGCCAGCTCTGACCCAGCACCCCTCAGGGCGGCTGTCTGGAACACAACTCACCACGGAGGGAACCGAGGCTCAGAGGCCACGGGCTTGGGGTCACACCATCTAAGAGGGGTGCCCAGAGCCAGGGCACATACACCCATCCTGCCCAGCCAACTCTCTGGGCTCCCCTGCCCCGGGGGCGGGGCACAGACTGGGGGTAGGGGCACGGAATGGGAAACACGCCTGCAGTGCCTGTGTGCTGTGGCAGACAGAGGACACAACCTACCGGGCAGCTTGGGCCAGCCCAGGCCTCACCCAGACCTGTCCCCAGCCCAGCAAGGCCCCGTCACCAGGGAGATCTGGGGGTGTGAGGAGCCCCAATCCTGTGTCAGTGAATGCATGGGGGCTGTCCTCTGGCTCTTCCTGGAGGGGCACACCCCCATCCTGCCAGCCCCTCCGTTTAGTGAGTTTGTCACCTTACTGCCCAGATGGCAGCACAGAACACTCCAGGGACTGGAGACACACACACACCCCCACCCTGCCCCATCTCACCACCCCTCAGCATCTGGTTCCAAGGCCGCCTCCTCTCCTGAGAAGCCTTCCAGGAGTCCCCTCCACAGCCTCTCTGTATGGGGCTCACACACCTCCCTGAAAAGTGCCTTCCTTAGCCCTCACGGGGCCTGGCCAGGCCCCTCCCAGGAGGCCCACCAGTCCCTGGGCCAGGCAGCCCACAACAGGGCCCTGAACACGCCCACTGGGCTCCCAGGAAGTCCCTCGGCCCTCAGACTCCCCGTCTGTGCCCTGGGCCCCAAACCTGGCTCCTGGGACATGCGGCAGAGCACACAGAGATTAGCGTCCCTCCTCGCACCCAGGCTGTCTGTGGAGTTGGGGCGAGGGGCCGCCAGCAGGGGACAGGGCCCACGCGCTGCCCACCACCCAGTGCACGCGGCCACGCTGCTGCACCCACACCAGCCCTGGCTGGGAGCCGGCCCCGCCGCCCCGGCAACCACCTCCACGGCAGCAGAACTTTGCTATTTTTAGTGGAAAGTGAGAGGCTATTTAAAGATTCCGCTTCCCACGGCAGCAGCCCTCAGCAGGGCCAGAAGCCGCGTGTTACCCTGCCTCTCGTCCAGAGCCGGCCCATGGAGGTGGATGCCCGGCATGAGGACACGGGCTGCAGCCGCGTGGCCCCTTCTGCCGGGAGGGCCTTCCCCATTCTCGCCCCTTGGCCTGGCTTGCAGCCTTCCCTCCGCCCTCCCAGCCCTTCCTGGCATACAGGCCGCACTCAAAACGTGTGTGTGGCCTCCAAATCCACACTGTCAGCAAGGACAGTGGGACCCTAAGGCGTGGCCAGCACAGCAAGGCGGGACATGGGCAGGTGACAGAGCAGCCCGGCCCTCCAGGCAGAGGAGGGGCCCGCGGAGCTGCCCTGGCACCTCCTGGGGAGGGCTGTGCAAATGAAAATGCGGCCCCTTATTTAAAAAGTATTAGGAATTTCAAGACATTGATAACAGAGCATTAAACCAAGTGCAGGCCCCATGGTGCCTGTGGAGCCAGCCTGCTCTGGGAGAGGAAGGGGCCCGGGCCGGCAAGGACGGGGCATACAGAGGGCGGGCCCGGGGCCACCCCTACCCTGCATGGTGCACATGTGCTTGGCCTGCCAGGCCAGGAGGAGGGAGGACGTCCATCCTCCCCGGGTTACAAACGAGGAGCTGAGCACAGAGGCCTTGGGGCTGGTCCGTGTCTGCGCTGGGCTTCTAGCCCGCCCTGGCCCTGTGCAGGGGGAGGCAGGGCCTGAACCCCCACACTGACCAGAGCTCCCCGCCGGCCAAGGCAGGCTATACTGCTGTGTCCTCCCTGAGCCTCAATTTCCCTCCTACTAAGTGGGCTGGACAGCGGCCTGAGTGAGATGTCCCTGGGGGTGCCAGGGGGCTATAGCTGCACATCAACAGGGCCACCTTTGCAAATGTGCGCTGTGACCAGACAGTGCTGCACTGAGGTGCTGGCAGCTCCCACCTGGCGTGGGCACCACCCACCCGCATGCCTGTGACAGCCTGTCTGGGGCCTCAGCCAGTGTCAGGGAGGCCTGGGGGCCTGAGCCACTGCCTCCGTCTCTGCTCCCCGGGCTTGAGGCAGGCCCAGGATCGGCCCTTGCCCTCTGCTCTCCCCCAGGCACTGCCGTGGGGACCCCGAGGCCTGGACCCCGGCTGACGGGGACTGGCCCACAGGCCAGCCTGCCAGGGTCCGGGACTCAGGAGACACATGGCTCGGGGGAGGAGGTGACGAGCACACACAGGCACGTGCACAGACACAAGCGCGTGTGCACCTAGGCACACAACCTGCTCTCATGCACAGAAGGCGCACACACACCCCATCACATCCACACGTAACACACGTGTACACACATGAACACTACCTACAAAGACACACACGCTTGTGCACACGTGTGAACACAGATGCACTTGCATGTCCATTCACTCAGAGGTGTGTACATACACACATGTGAACGCACATTCGCACACACACCTCTCCCCCCATGCCCCAGCCTTGGCCAGACCCTCGCTCTGGGCCTCCCTCCCAGAGGGTGGACAGGACAAGTGTGAGGACACACGGGGACGTGAGAGGATACTCGAGGAGGACAGGAAGGATACTCGGGGGTGCTCGAGGACGCACACACTCTCATGGGCGGGCCTAGCAGGCAGCAGTGCTCGGTCCACACTTGTGCCCGTCCGTCCTGGGGCTGGAGAGGCTCCTCTGCCAGTGGGGACGCCACCCCACTCCCGCCCAGGCCAACGGTCCAACGGTGAGCACAAGGCTGCCCTGCCGGGAGGGTCGGACAGACATTGCGGGCTTTGGGCCTCTGGGCCAGAGAGGGGCATCTGGCCCCTCCCGGCTGGCGCTGGCCTGGGGGCCCCAGCCCTCCTCCAGGGCCACAGGCCGGGACATGCGCCTCCACTGTGGGCCCCACCCGGGCTGAGGCCCAGAGTCCCGCCGGGGCTGGCAGGGAGACGCCGCCCAGGGGGGGTGGCTTCAGGGCAGAATGTCCGCCACGGCTAAATGTGGAATGGAAAATTTTAACTCAGACGTTTTCATTTAAATCAGGTTCTTCATTAGCGCCATTTGTGTCTGAGGGGAGCACTCACCCACGGGGTGCCGGGACCGGCGGGGCAGAAGCCATCTGCCCTGCTCAGGCCAGGTGGCCTTGGCCTCCTGGTACCTGCACCCACCTATCTGATCCCTACAGACACCTAGGCAGATGTGGAAACTGAGGCTCAGGGGCCAGGGTACGCCAGGCCACACACAGTGAGTCTCAGCAGGGAGCTCACATGGAACTTCCACCCCCGGCTGCCCCACCCCATGAGGCCCTGGTCCATCAGTCTGGGCCCACTGAGGCTGGGCTGGTCACGGCCTGGGCTGCCCGCTGTCCTGGGCTGGGCCCTATCCAAGGTGAGACGGAAAGAGAGCCCAGCCCAGCCCCAGGTGCTGGTGGCTCATCAAGCAGCCCCAGCCCTCCAACGTTCACAACGTCCCTGTCATCCTGCAATGTGGCTCTGGGGGGCAGAGAGGGGAGGGGTGGGGGCCGAGGCCTGGGCTGGGGGGTCTTCAGACCCCCCCAGCATCTGACCCAGCCTAGAGCTGTACCATAGTGTGAAGGATTTCTGGGGCCCAGCAGGACACAAACCCCACCAGGAAACCAGGGAGGCTTCTAGGAGGAGCAGGGCCTCTGAGAGCCTGCCCGGCAGCACACACTCCATCTGCAGGGGTTCCCCAGGTCCAGGCACCCTTCCTTGCCCTGGCCTCTCCTGGAGAGATGTCTGAAGGTCCTGCTGCGCTCACCCCTGGTGAGCTGGCTGAGGAAGGGGGTCCGGGTTTCTTCGGCCTCCAGCCCCAGGCCCTGTGTGACAGCGTTGCCCTCTGCTGCCTGGCCAAGTGCAGAGAGGGGACTCAGGGGGCACTCAGTCTGAGGCATACCCAGAGGAGACGGGAACCCCCTGTGGAGCCGCCAGTGGAAAGGTGGGGAGGGCACAGGAACAGCCTGGTCCCCTCCCTGGGCACATGTCCCAGCCCACAGGGCAGAAGGGTGGGCACTGGGTGGATAAGAGGCCTGCCCCGGGCAGGGGACCAGCCTGGCACAGCCACCCCGACCTGCCTGGGCCCGTGCCCACCCAGGAATCGGCACAGCTGCTGTGGGTGGCGTCAACAGGCCTGGGCCCCGGGAGACACCCTTTCTCTGGAACCAAGAGGTCTTGGAGGAGCCTGGCAGAGCCAGGGTGGGGCAGGCCAGGGTCCAGGGAGTGTGGCCTCGGCGTCGGGGTGCAGGAGAGGCTCCTGAGCCTCAGCAGATGGCCACCGCACATCAGACCCGGGCGAGCAGCACCCCTGAGCTCCCATCCTGTTGCAGAGACACATGGCACGTCCCGGTACAGGGCCAGCCCAGGTCAGGGTGGGCCACAAGTGGGGCGGGGTGAGGGCACGGCCCATGCTGCCTCCAGACAAAGACCCACACTGGAGAGCCCGTGTCCCTGAACCCCAGGGCCGAGAACAGAGGAAGAAGGCAGGGCGCTCGGCACAGGACGGGCAGCTGAAGTACCAAACGGGCCACGTGCGCAGGAACAGCCGTGTCAAGAGCCCTCTGAAATCACACACGAGTGAACTAGCAGCCGCGCCTACAGCCAGGCCCAGGTGCCACGCAGCAACGTCTGGCGCAGAGGAGAGGAGAGGGGGGTGTCAGGACGGATTTCAGTTTCTTTAAAATTTTTTTCTCTGCATTTCACAAGTTCTCCATAGAGACCACACGTTACTTTTAAAGTCACAAGAAGGACACTGAGTTGCACAAGGAAGTGAGAAACCTGCCACAGAGGCCCCTAAGGACAAGGATGGGCTGGGCCCATCCCTCCAGAAGCCTCAGTGGGGTCTGTCCCCCTGGGCCAGGCACCCTAGGCCACCCACCACCCTCCCCCTCTCTGCCCTCCCCCAGCAGCATCTGAGTGACAAAAACACACCGGCTCGCCCAAGCCAGAAATAAGCCCATCCACACAGGCCTTTTTTAAACGTGTTCTTGGCAGCCTGCAGTGCCCACCCAGCCCCAGCCTCCAGGTAGGAGCTCTCCCGCCTCCACTGGCGCCCAGGCGGACTAGCTGTGCACATGGCGGCCAGCCTCACTCTCAGGAAGGTGAAAGGCACCAGGCAGCTCCTGCCCACCCCACTCCCACTGCACACATTCGGGGCCAGGCCACCTCTGAGCAGGTAGCCACTGCTTGGGCCACCCAGGCTGTGCCATGGCCACGGACTTATGGAAGAGAGTAGGTAGTTGAAGGTCCAGAAACTGAAGCCTGGAGCCCCCCACCTCTCCTTGTGCCTGAAGGAGCCCTGGGGTGACCCCACGGCATGGAGGGAGGTGGGGCTGTCAGCGCGCCACTCTGGTCTGCCAGCCAGCCTGTGTCTTCGGAGAGGAAGTTGAGGCCAGAGGGGCCAAGTGTCTGCCGGCCTGGGTGCTCCCTCCTCGAAGGTGGAGGCCTGGCCCCAAGGGTCCTGGTGCCCATCCTGGCCAGGCCACAGAGGTGCTGTGCCAACACGGGTCTCTGGGTGTGGCCTGGCCTGGACGCTCCAGCGGCAACAACCACCGGGCCTTCCGAGGGAGGCCAAGGGCCAGGCGGGGGTCACCAGCGGCAGTGAGGCAGGCATGTGGCAACAGGGCCAGACCACACCTACGGAGGAACAACTTGGCTCTGGCCAGGGACAGGCAGCCGGGAGGGCACCCAAGAAGCGCCCACGGCTGTCTGCAGGGAGGGCGAGCAGTTACGGGCATCCCACGTCCCCGCTCGCGCCCATGGGGTGGGAAGGCTGCAGCCACAGCCTGGGCAGCCTGGCCTACCGCCCTGGCAGGCCGATGCTCCCACCCGGGGCCTGCCCGGCACACTCTGAGGTGCCAGCCAGCGCCAGCGTCCCCACACGGGACTCACCTGTCACTGGTCCTCCGGGACGCGCGCACCGCCTTCGACTCCCAGCCCAGGGTGCGGCTCACGTAGCCCGCAGCCGGCGCCCCGCCTGCCCCACCCCTGCCCCGGCCCGGCCCACCCGCCGCTGCCCTCGCTGCCCTGCGCCGCCGGTGCCCGGACGCGGCGCTGACTCACGTGAACACGAAGAACAGGGTGCTGGAGCCGACCAGCAGCGCGGCGGCCGTGGCCACCGGGATGTACTTGGCGGGTTTGAGGCGCGTCCCGGGGCTGCGGGGCATCCTGGGCGCCGCGCCGCCTCATCCCTCCCCGGGGCCGGGCGGGCGGAGCCGGCCGGGGTCGGGCCGGGGTCGGGCGGGCGGGTTGGACGCGGCGCAGGACCCGCGGCGGCGGCGGCGGCGGCAGCGGCGGCGGCGGAGGAGGAAATCCCACCCCACGGGCCGCGGCGGCGGCGCGCTGATGTCAGCGCGCCCCTTAAGGTGGACTGGACGGCCCGGGCCGCGGCGGGCGGGCGGGGCCGCACGTGGGCGGGGCGTCGGGGGCGGGGCGTCGGGGACGGGGCGGGCCGGGCCGACCCCTTCCTGGCGGCCCGCCCGCCGGCCCCGGGGAGCGCGGGCTCGCTCGCGTGCTCAGCTTTCCGAGGCTGCCCAGCCGCACCCTTGCGGCCTTGCCGGCGAGGGGGACCCCACGGCAAGGACCAGACCCCGGTCCTGGCCCGCAGGCCCCGACGCGGCGGCGTGCCTCCTGGACCTATTTTATTTTTCCTACGCACCTCCGGGGCGCGCCCCCGGGGCAGGTTGCCGGCCCCCCGCTGGGCCGACCGCCCTCCTCTGGGGCCCGCGGCATGCAGCGGGGACCCGGGTACATTGCGGGCCGTCGTGGTGGTTGGTCCCTAGGCTGATCGAGCCCAGCCAACGGGCAGGGACAGGAGCGCGGGGTGCGTCCCTCCGCGTCTCGGCCCCGCCTGCGGGCCTGGAAGTGAGCCCGGCAGACCTCGGCGTGGGGCCAGCGCTCTGTCCCTCGAGGCGGGAGCCCCCCAGGACGCGCGGCGCCCGGCCGCCCGATAGGCCGGCGGCGGGCCCACCCCCCGCAGGAAATCCCACCCGCCGGCGCCGCGCCGCTGCCGCTTAAGGTGGACCGGCGGGCGCCGCGCCGGCCTGAAACTCCGCAGCCTCCCCAGCCAGGGTCATTGTTCTCGGCCAGCCAACACGCCCCGAGTGCCCCTGCGATGAAACCCAGACCCACTATACCCTCCCAAGGTGGGAATCGGTGTGGGGCCGGCACCGCCCCAGCAGGCCCTTGCCTAGGGAGCGCCAGCCCCGCAGGGTGGGCAGCCAGGGCTGGGGGGGGGGTTAGTGGAAGGAACTCAGGACCGGCCCTTGAGGCAGCCAGCCACCCGACAGCAGAATCGGGATGGGTTTTCTAACAAACAGCCCCACTGTAACCTCTGCTCTGAGGAGTGCCCCACTCCAGGACGCCAGATCTCCCCAGCACTGATGGGGGTTCCGAGGTCGTGGAGCGGTCTCAGGACATGTGGTGAGCCAAGAGCAGACGCTGCTGGAGCAGCTCGGGTGGCCTCCGGGGCTGGAACGCCACACGCCGGCCAGGGCGCCTCGCCCTGGCTCTCACAGCCCAGCATGAAGACACCCTAGACCCCCAGGAGGCGCGGCCCTCCCAGCAAGGTGCCCCTCTGGTGGCACACCCACTACACAGAGCTACACAGAGCCGCTCAGGTTCTGGTGACTCCACACCTGTGCTCTGCAGGGTGCCAGGACAGTCACCCTCCTCCACTGGGCTCAGAGCCCTGGAGAAAAGTGCCCCATGTGGGCAAGGCAGAAACAGGCTCATGCCTGCTTGGTGAGACCCCTTTTCCTTACTGTTGAGGCCTGGACAGAGCGGGGTCCTGGGCAGTGCAGACCCAGCTACAGAAGACAGGGAACCCATTGAGGTCCCAGCATAGGCCTCCCCAAGCAGGGCCAGCAGCCAGGGCCAGCGCAGGCCTCACCCACCTATGTTGCTGCTGAGCCCAGGACCCAGGACTTCTCTCCCCAAGGACAGCTAAGATCCCAGGGAAAAGGAAAATGAAGCAGAAAGCAGGAGCCCCCAGCCCCCATAGCCCAGCAGACGGGCCTGGTGTTTCTCACAGGATCCCCAACACCTGTAGGACCTTCGTTCCCGCTTTCTGTTGCTTCTCCACCAGAGGGCCCACCAGAAACCCGCTGGGCTGGGTGGCTCACAGAGCACCCCCACAGGCATCCTGACTTGGCCTACGCTGGGGTCCTGTGGAGCCAACGCTTGCACATTGTGTCCCCTTGCACATTCTGCAGTGTCAACAAACCACATCGTCGATCACACCCTGCAATACAACCTGAGCACAGGATGGCACTGTCCCCCAGCCATCCCAAAGTGCCTTCCTGCTGTCGGGGAGTCCCCCTTCGAGACACTTCTCCTGTCCCCAGATGAAATCAGCCTGGAGTTTTATTGGAACCCAAAGCTGAAGACTGAAAGTTAAACATCCTTTCTATGCTGAGCAGGGTGTCTACTGTCCTAGAGAAGGGCTCCCGTTGAGGGAGATCACGCCCTTGGGGGCCTGCCTTTCACACGTGTCCACGCACCAACCTGCACCCTTGCCAGAGTAACGGGAGTAAGGCGCAGTGAGGCACCACCTGCAGCTCACTGCGTCACAATCCCAGAGCACCAGGACCTCGCCACACACAAGCTTCACCTCCTCAGGTGGAGAGCACCTCTGCCCTACTGCCGACTTCCTGGAGCAGGGCGAGGCCCACAGCAGAGGAACACAACAAAGGTGGCCAGTGAGGAGTCTTCAGTCAGGCTTTTAAAAAACAAGAACTGCTGCCTTTGGAGTTGCTCCCCCAGAGGGACCAAGGACTGGTGTTTAAACTAGACATACAGTCACCAGAGAAGACACGGCACACAGGGTCACAAAGAACAGGGCCCAGGCCCGGCTGGTGGGCAACGATGGGTGGTCATGCTGTAAAGCACCCCTGGTAGGGTTCATGGCAAACAGCCATGGGGGAAATGAGAGTCCCTCTTGCTGCCACTCCAGGGCCAGGTCCTAGCTCGCTCCTGCCCCACTTGACGGCAGGGCCCACGTGGCCCATCAGAGCCCTGGTTCTGCCCAGGACCCACAGGATGCAGCAGTTGGGACCACATGCCTTAAGACCTCTCCCGGACACTGGAAACCCTTCTACCCTACTTAAGGTGTCTGCAGACAAACGTGTTACAAGACAAAGCCCCACATGGTATCCTTGAAAACGTCTCTTTATTTGAAGCTACTGCAGATGTGCACAATTCCAACACTGCTGAGTTTGGACTTCAAGTCCAAGGAGGCCAAGACCCCGGAAGTTTTCTCCAATGACAGTGGTAGGGTATCTGATGGGGTTTCGGATATAAGGGCTGTGTGGCCAAGCCACACCTGGCACCACACTAGGCAGGACGTGTGCTGCAAGACTGGCCTTTCCCTCCACCAGGACCTGGCCAAAGCCGGCCTTGGCCAAAGCCTGGAAACCTGCTCAGTTGGTTACCACCTCCTTGTGCCAAAGTGAGGTACTCTGGTGGTCTTCCTCTCTCTCCCCCAGACACATCTGCACACACCCACGCCACCTACCCACTCACTACAGGGCAGAGCAGAGCACACCGCAGGCCCAGCACCAGTGCCACCCAGACCCTCAGCAGCAGTGCAGGCTGCCAGCCTGCACCAGGCACTGCAGCCCGCAGCACGATGCGCACAGCCCAGCAACGCCCGAGCGAGTCTCCAGAGAACCCTGCTGTGAAGCGTGGTGCCTGCCGTAGCCGCACACACCCGGGGCTCAGGCGAGCGCCCTGGCAGCCAGTGGGGACCGCACCACTCACAGAACGGAGCCGCACACACAGTCCTGCCGCCCAGTCCAGGTTCCAAATGTGGTCTTTATTCACTATTTTTGATGACTATAAATAAGTGTTTCCACTATGGAAAAGAAAGTTAGCACAGTACATTTTCATGACTGGGGAATGGATTTTCTGAAGTCGTCTTCAATAGGGCAAAAACTTAGAAAACAAAACCAACCTGAATGTTGGAATACAGTTCTTTATATAAAGTCCCTTGTAAAAACAAAACAGAATAAAACCAAAAAGGAAGGGCAGGGCAAAATTTTAAAAAAGAAAAAAAAAGAAAGGAAAAGGAAATAAAATAAGACGATTTATTGCTTCTCCTCAGCTTCCTCCTTGGTCTCCTCCTTCACCGAAAGAGCTTCTAGCTTTTCAGCCACTTTTTCAGCATTATCGTTTTTGCCCGATCCTGCTAGAACACAAGTGAGCAAAGTAAGAAAAGAGAAGGAAGGGAGCATTAGCCCACAGTGCAGCCCTGCCCAGCTCCCCACGGCCCTCAGGACTGACCCCCGCCAGGGGCACGACCGAAGGAGGCCACGTAAACACACATCCACCTAGACCTCGGGCAGGCTGCTCAGTACTATCTGGCCACTTGCTACCACAGCCATCACCTGACCCCAGAGGGCAGGTAACCGAGGAGGCCTCTGAGAGAAAGAAACACAAGGACTATCTTGAAGCACCTTTAGCCTCTGGTCAGTTTAGTCAGAGCATCGTGGGCCAACCGCCTGCCCAGCTGGACCCGAGACCAGCCACACTGGGTACCCCATGTCCCCAGGCAACTGCATCGCCCTTGACAAGTCAGGCAGCTGCAGCACCCGGAATATTTCTCTGGCAGACAGAAAAAGCACCCGCCTGAGGCTGCAGCCGGGTGCAGAGTGAGTCTGCGGGGGCCCCACCCAGGCCCCTCCCAGGCTGCCACACCACCTTTCTTTTCTCTCTCTTCAATCTCTTTCCTGCATTCTTCAAACTTTGTTTTGAATTTCTGTGCATCTGCGGAAAGAAGAGAAATGACTTCCTAAGAGCCAGGAGCAGTGGAGGGGACATGCCCTGTGGACTTGAAGAGCTGGGGTTCACAGAGGGCCCTGGGTTTTCAGCCGAATCAGGCAGTGACCTCTGAGTCCATCCCAAGGCTGGGGGCTGTGCTGAGCCTTGTGCTTCCCTTCATCTAATTGTGTACAATTTATTTTTATTTTTTTATTTTTTTTGAGACAGAGTCTCACTTTGTTGCCCGGGCTAGAGTGCTGTGGCGTCAGCCTAGCTCACAGCAACCTCAAACTCCTGGGCTCAAGCGATCCTCCTGCATCAGCCTCCCGAGTAGCTGGGACTACAGGCATGCGCCACCATACCCGGCTAATTTTTTCTATATATATTTTTAGCTGTCCATATAATTTCTTTCTATTTTCAGTAGAGACGGGGTCTCACTCCTGCTCAGGCTGGTCTCGAACTCCTGACCTCAAGCGATCCTCCCGCCTCAGCCTCCCGGAGTGCTAGGATTATAGGCACGAGCCACCACACCCGGCCATAATTGTGTACATTTAGAAAGAGCAGCCCAGAGCACGGGACCTCGTGGCCACGGCTCCACCCCTCACTTGTGTTGGAAGGGCTGCGGGGACAACCCCACTCCCAGGACATGAGCGAGGTTCACTCAGCTCCAGACTTTCAGCTACTGGGCACTGGGCCACGACACCTACCGACTCCTCCAGGAACCACTGAATGCTACTTTGACAGTCCAGACTGCAAAGACCCCCGAGCAGGAGAGAGAGGTGGGCCTGGATGTCCGCACTGCCCCTGCCCTCGGTGAGCCAGAAGCCTGGTATGAGGAGCAGCCCTGGGAGGGCCCCTGGGGTTGGTTTTCGGCTCCACGAGACCTGACAGGAACCGGAGCTTAAACAAGAAACTAAAGTGCCAGGCACAAGACAGCAGGGCAGAAACAGCCCCAGCACCCTCCCCAGCTACTGTCCCTTCTCCCCAAACAGCAACAGCATTTATTGCACGCTGTGGGACAGGTGAACCCCAAGTCAGGTAGGTCCCTGGGGGCCTGCCCTCCTGCTCACTCTCAGCATTTAGGAAGCGGATGGCCAGCAGCTCCGGCTTGGGGCACTCGTCAGCAAAGTCAGCGTGGGTGTTCCAGACCCAGGCACGGTCGCTGCCTGCGTTGGGCTTCAGCTCCATCATCGGTGTGACTGCAGGGAGAGAAGCCCATGAGAATGGTGGGGACTGACACCCAGTCCTTGGCCACAGAGCACCCTGATAACCAAGCCAAGGGACCCACTTCAGGCAATATGGGGACAGTTTGGGCCTGAGAACTAGGCCCAGACAAACTCCCACAGGGCATGCAGATCAGGAACAGGGCAGCCTGCTCCCCAACCATGAGGACATCTCAGCAAGGGGTGCCTGAGCCATCTTCCCAATACCATGCAACACACAGACCCCCACCCGCAGAAAAGCAGACAGGGGCAAAAAAGGGACCAGCGGCAGTCCTAGCATGTCTCAGGCCCTGGGTCGGATGTCAGGGTACAAGGCCAAGGGAGCCCAGACATTTCTAAGGGCCCCAACACGGGGACCTGGTCAATCTAAAGGTCGGGGGTAGCTGACGGAAAGAACACAGAACATAGGGCAGTCACCTAGCAGAGCATGTGGCCAGGCAGGGCAACCACTGTTAACCTGCTACTGCCCAGAGAATGAGAACACCAGCAGGGGACACCCGGAGCCCCGTGACAGATGCTTCGGTATCACAGAAGACAGAGCCTGGAATAAACATGCCCACCCCTGATTCCTCAGGCCCCATGCAGACCTGAGGGGAGGGAAGGGGAGCCAGGTCCCTGGGCCAAGAGGGGACTCTGTGTCTGGAGATGGCCCTACAGGTGCTGGCTCACCAGAACAGCCCCCTGTGCCCCTGGCGGGTCTCTGAGAATGTCGGGTGGGCCCAGGCCCAGCCCCGGCCACATGCTCTCACATGTGTCCACACGTCACCGTATGAACTGGGAGCACAGGATCTCCCAGGGCAGTGACCAGGCCTGCTGCACACAGTCCCCATCCACATCCACACCTCATACCCCAGCCTGCCCGTCAGCCTCACCCACACCCCACTGGGCACGCGCCCCCCTCCCCCAACCAGCCCCGTCCACGGAGGGCCCTGACACGCACCAGGCACCGTGGACCGCACAGACGGCTCTGCCCAGATGCCAGGACTGACTGACGACTCTCACAGAAACCCAGCGACCAACAAGGCTTGGGAGAACCATGGGGCATCGGGAAAACCCCACGGAAATGATTCAACCTGGGCTTGAGGATGAGGACGAGGAACAGACAGGCTGGGTGGGGAGGGTGCCCTGTCCCTTTCTCAGGGCCTCTGCAAAGCTGGCCATCCTTCTGCCTCACCTGAGGGCCACTCAGCTCCGGTTCCTGCTAGCAGTCACCCTGTGTGCCCGGGACTCGGGGCCCTGTCCCAGTGGACACACATTACACTCAGCAAACAGACACGGCATCAGAGCTTCACCAAAGGACTCCCCAGGACAAGTGTCATTTGAACATGGCCCCCCAGCAGGGGCAGCACAAGCTCAGCCTGCAAGCAGCTGGCAGCCATACGAGTTGGGGACAACCTATTGCCACTTCTTTCCCGGCCGGGCCTCCTACGGCCCTTCTCTGATCCCACACAGGGTGATCAGGGCTTGCGGCCACACCTGCCCAAGGGCCTCCATTTAGTCCTGGTGCAGCTTCACAGGTGCCCAGCACTCAATGGCCACCTGTCCTCCTCCCGTGTCCTCCCCAGGAGACGTCCTGGTGGGAGTGGAACGCCAAAGGTTGGGAGGCTGCCGCCCAGGCACCGTGCGCACACACACTTATGCACAGACACAACGCACACATGGGCTCAGTCGCTGTACACCCAGACACCCTCTCTCACGCGTACTTACACACCACACAGACACCAGACACACACACAGAATCTGTCACCACACATGTGCTCAGACACCACAAACACAATCTCAGAAACCACACACATGCCTAGACACCCCCCCGTCACATGCCCAGATGCCACATGCAACGCGCTCACATACCACACGCGTGTGCGTGCACGCGCACACACACACACACACGCACACTCTCTCTCTGTCACACAGAGCCCAGGTACCTTACGCACACGCACACTGCTGGCTCTCACCCTGTCCTGCAGCCCTCACTCCGTGTCCCAAACCCAGCCTGGGCTCTGTGTCACCCCAGCAGGGCCTGCCTGGCTGGCCTCCACACCTCTGTGTTCTGTAAGTTTCATGCAGACCTGTTCTTAGTTCAGAGACACATTTAGAAAACACATTTCTTATTTTAAATCCAATGAACACACCACAAACGTACGCTGCATGTAGGAACATGCTCCCTGGTTCCCAGTCAGCTCGGAAAGACTCTTCCTGAAGGCCCCAAGCTGACCTGATGTGAACTCAGAGCCTGAGACCACCTACTGTAGTGGTTAGCGCAGATCTTCAGAGTCTTGTCCCTTCTCATGAGGAGGCGGATGGTCCCTTTCTCCTTGTGCTTCAGGAGCTTGACATCACCAGTGCCTCGTTCCTTCCACTCTGGAAGATCATTCTCTGATGCAAATCGGAACAGCTTTGCCCGCCTGAGAGAAAAGCCACCAAAAAGCTTTGACGTGCATAGAGGGGAACGTAGGCACCAAACATTTTCCCAGAAAGAACCCTTGTCCTCGCTGCACTGAACACGTGGCACAACTCTACACTGCTGGACCCAACATCTCAACAAACACCCTTTCCGTTCCTGGGCTCCAGGAACATCACCCCAAAGAGCACAACAGCCCCACAAATTATGGGCCGTTTTTATTTCACAATCAAAAAGAAAAAGAAATGTCTATGGTCGCAATGTTTTCCCCAACAGAAACCCCTGACCTCTCTAAGCGACACGCAAACGACCGAAAGTGGGTGCAGAAGCTCCCCGGTGGGCTGGGTGTCCCACGGTCACAGTTCAGGTGCACCCCTCAGGCCTGCAGACCCATGGGGACAACTCGGAACAGGGGGAAGCTAAGGCCCTCACTCTACACAGGCCCAGACCTTCCCTCAACTGTGAGATGTCCTCTGTTCTCCCCTGGCCCCAGGGGGAGCCCAGGCCTCTGCTCGACAACCAGGCTCTAGGCCAACACCAGCCTTCCTGCCCAGAAACAGCATGGCATGCTGGGGACCCGGGCACCCAGGACCCAGCAGTGTGCTCTCTGTGGACAGAGCGGCAGTGATGGGACACCCTCACGTGACTGGCCAGGGGGCAGCAGGGCCACCTGGTGAAGATTTGGTGAAGTAATGGGTTGAACTTCTAAGCAGGATTAGTTATCACACAATTTAGGCCCTTTCTGCTAACAGCCTCAGTCCGATTAAAAGTCAGGCCAAGGCCGGGCGCGGTGGCTCACGCCTGTAATCCTAGCACTCTGGGAGGCCGAGGTGGGTGGATGGCTCAAGGTCAGGAGTTCGAGACCAGCCTGAGTAAGAGTGAGACCCCGTCTCTGCTAAAAACATAAAGAGATGATCTGGCCAACTAAAAATCTATATAGAAAAAATTAGGCGGGCATGGTGGCGCATGCCCGTAGTCCCAGCTACTTGGGAGGCTGAGGCAGTAGGATCGCTTAAGCCCAGGAGTTTGAGGTTGCTGTGACCTAGGCTGGCGCCACAGCACTCACTCCAACCCGGGCAACAGAGCGAGACTCTGTCTCAAAAAAAAAAAAAAAAAAAAAAAGTCAGGCCAAGCAAGACCTTGACATCCAAACAGCACAACTTCTAAAGATACCTATTCTGGGACATCAGCCTACTTACATTTTAAAAAGCTCCTCTTCATCTTCCTCCAGGGTTTTAATTTCTTGCTCAGGAAGAGAAACTATTGGCTCAAACTGGGGGTCATGGTTGGACTCATCTGCGTTCTCAGTGGAGGTATCGTGGTCCTCATGCGTGTCCTGTGGAGGGAGATACAAAGAGGTGAGTGACACTCCTGGCCTCCAGACCTGGCCCACAGCCAGAGTCCACCAGTGCCCGCAGTGGGTGTCCCCAACAGTTTATGAAGAGCCTTTGAACACTACAGTGATCCTCACTCTAAAGTAAGAAACTCAGCCCACAGCCTTTCACTCTAGGAAAGGTTTGCATTTGGGAATCACCAGGCAAGCCTGTGGTTAGCCGCTAGATTTCTGCTTCCCTGCCCATATTTGCAAACATCAATCAGAAGATCTGTGCACAGATTGACTGGGGCTCCTGAAACTTGCTGAGTGGCCTGCGAGAAACTGCTCAGTTTCCTCATCTGTAAAATGCAGGGGATACCTGCTTTGTGAAGATCAGAGGCCACGATGATGAATCTTAAGAGCATCACCCTTAAAGGGAACAGAAACCCTTTCTGTTTTCACTAGTTAGGAAATGCCCGGGCTCTTCCTTACTAAAAGGAAAAAATATTGCCGTAGGACTACTAGTATTTACGTGGAATTCACAATTCTGTTAACAGTTTCCTCATAGTTTGTAAAACTAAGTTCATTAGTACGTCAAGCATACAAGTGAAAGTCACAAAATCCTCACCCCAATTCAGAAAATTACAGAGCACAAATAATCACATTTTAGGCTCAAGTCTTGCAGAACACGTGCCTCCGTGACCCAAAAGTCCCTAAGAGACCCCAAAACATCACCACCAGAATCAAACCGGAAAAAAACATATAAGCTGCTCTTCCCAGCTCAACAGCACTGCGGCTCTGTCGCGGCACGCACCCAGCCGGGCACCGGCAGCCAACAAAGCCGCCCCCGCCCCGGGTCGGCGCGTCCTGGACCCGTCTCCCCCCGCCCCCGTCGCGCCGCTGGAACGCGATTTCTCCCACAGAGGCTGGTGGCGACTCCAGACGTCGGGACTGAATGAATGAAGTGCTGCGTGGGCGACGGAAGGGATCGCTGCACCGTACTACTAGGAAGCCCCAAGTGGGCTGGGCCAGAGAAAACCGGCCGCCGGCCTCGGTCCCCAGCGAATGCGCGGCCTTGAGTGGCGATGGCTGCTCCCCGGCCCACGCCAAGGTCACGCGGGCGCCCCGCAGCCCCCGGGCCTGGAGCCCACACCCCCGACACCGGGCACCCCGGCCCGCAAGCCTTGAGCTCCCAGGCCCCGCGTGAGGAAGGCCCCGCAGGCGCCGAGCCCGCAGGCCGGCGGGGGTTGGCCGTGGTGGCGCGGGCCGCCCACGTGGCCGCCGATAGCGGCCCGGGCCCCCCTGGGCCCCGTCCGCCCACCCCGTCCCCGCCGGGGCCCGGCCGCACCTTGGTGGCCGCCATGGGGGCGCGGCGGCGGCGGCGGCTCGGCTGGCTCGGTCGTCGCTGGCTCCGCGGCCTCTCAGCGGCTACTCGCAGCTCCTTCCCTCCGCGTCTGGCGCCGGCGCCTCCTGCCCGCCCGCTCTTCCCTCCGCCCCGCGACCCGAACCCCGACCCCTGACCCCGGCGGCGGGAAACGCGCCGCGATTCAAAACCAGCACAGCTTTATTGGCTCATGCGGCGGACACTCTCATTGTCCGGCCCGCCCCGCGCTTCCCGCCAAAACGCCCGCGGCGCATGCCCGGCCCGCCCGTCAGCCAGGGAGGCGCGCGCTCCCAGCAGCTCCTGCGCGCACTTCCGTCCCCGGCGCACGCGCTCCTAGTGCCGGCTAAAGCAGCGGGAGGGTCTCAGCCGGCGCATGGTGATGACGTTGCGGAAGCCGGGACCATGGAGACGCACCGCCTCGGCGACACGCGCTGGAGGACTCAAGAGCGGCGGGTGAGGGGAGTGGCCGGCGCGGGCCCCTGGTGGGCGGGCCATACAGCCCCGGGCCCGGGATCAGGACCTGAGCACCAGGGGTTCGAGCCCAGCCCCCGCCGGGCGACCTCGCAGGGCCGCCCCTGCTCTCTGAGCACCTCCCGTGTGACAGGCCCAGGACCAGGCGGCGACGCGGCCCTCTTGGGGCCCCCAGTTCTGGCGGCGAAAAGCCCAGACGATGAGTGACCAGCTGGACAGCGAAGTAGAGAGAAGGGAGACGGCGGTCGGGGATGGGGATGGGGTGGCGCGGGAAGCAGAGATGGGGATGCGAGACTGAGATGGGGAGGAGGGGTAGAAAGGCGAGCAGTGGGGACGGGCCGGGGTGGGGGCAGGGAGCCTGGGGCGGGGGTCAGGCCTGGGCGTCAGGCCCTCAGCGTAGCCCTGTCTGTCCCCGTGCAGGGCCCGGAGCCCATGGAGGGCTGCAGCCAGTACAGCAGCGGTGCCCTGGGCCGCCCCGCAGCCCCGGCACCTCAGGAGGAGGAGGAGGAGGAGGGAGCTGGCACCGCCACAGGGCCCGGGCCTCAGCTGGGCCTCTACGGCTACATCAGAGATGACGTGTTCACCTCGGAGATCTTCAAGCTGGAGATGCAGAACGTGCCTCGCCATGCCAGCTTCAGCGACATGCGGCGCTTCCTGGGCCGCTTTGGCCTGCAGCCCCACAAGACTAAGCTCTTTGGGCAACCACCCTGCGCCTTCGTGACCTTCCGCAGTGCCGCGGAGCGGGACAAGGCCCTGCGCGTGTTGCACGGGACCCTCTGGAAAGGCCGCCCACTCAGCGTGCGCCTGGCCCGGCCCAAGGCCGATCCCATGGCCAAGAGGCGGCGGCTGGAGGGTGAGGGTGATCCTCCTGCCACACAAGTTGCCGACGTGGTGACCCCTCTTTGGACAGTGCCCTACGCTGAGCAGCTGGAGCGGAAGCGGGTGGAGTGTCAGCAGGTGCTGCAGAAGCTCGCCAAGTGAGTGTGGGTGTGGGGCACCCCTCAGCCCCAAGTCCTGCTCGGCCCCATGCGTGCTCAGCCTGCCCACACCCAGCAGGATGGCCAGCGTGGGGCCCAGCACTCTCTCAGGGAGCTGGCCGGGGTTCAGTGGACACCAGGATGTCTCTAGGGAGTGGCCGGGCATAGGTCGGGGGCAATGGGCAGTCCCACCACGGATCTGCCTCCTCCTGCAGGGAAATTGGGAACACCAACCGCGCCCTGCTGCCCTGGCTGCTCGCACAGAGGCACAAGCACAACAAGGCCTGCTGCCCGCTGGAGGGGGTCCAGCCATCACCCCAGCAGGTCAGCCTGGGTTGTGGCAGCGACCAACCTCTGTCCTGTGCTTTTAAAACTTCCCTTTTGCTCACTCTTCCCATCAGTGTCCCTGCTTTGCGTTTCCTTCTGGTACTCACCACGTGGCTGTCAGTAGGCCTCTTGGTTTCGACTGCCAGCCCCCATGGGGAGATCAGGGTTTCTCCACACATGGGTGCCGGACAGCCAGGGTGAGGTCCGGCCATCTCTCTGCCTCCTGCCTCCCTGCAGACTGAGTATCGTAACAAGTGCGAGTTCCTGGTGGGCGTCGGGGTGGACGGGGAGGACAACACAGTTGGCTGCCGGCTCGGCAAGTACAAGGGTGGGACATGTGCTGTGGCTGCCCCCTTTGACACTGTGCACATCCCTGAAGCCACCAAGCAGGTGGTGAAGGCCTTCCAGGAGTTCATTCGGTGAGGACCTGAGGCTGGGCTCCTGGGAAGTCCTGTGCATTCTGGGAGCAGAGGGCAGGGATTGTACCCCAAGGCTTCTGGGGTGCACGCGATGGCGGTCAGGTGGGGGAGGGTATGGCTGGAAGAGAGAGCAGGGAGGCTGCTACCCAGTCCTGGCTGGCAGACATCAGGCACTCGAGGCCATCTGTGACTCCCACAGGTCCACTCCGTACTCAGCGTATGACCCAGAGACGTACACGGGCCACTGGAAGCAGCTGACTGTGCGCACCAGCCGCCGCGGCCAGGCCATGGCCATCGCCCACTTCCACCCCCAGGTCTCAGCAGGGGCCCTGCTGAGAGGGAGTGTCTTACCTGGGTGGGCCTCAGCAGTCTGACGGGGCCTTCTCACCCACTGTTCCAGAAACTGAGCCTCAGGGAGCTGGCGGAGCTGAAGGCCTCCCTGGCACAGCACTTTGTGGCAGGGCCAGGCAATGCCAGTGGGGTGACCTGCCTGTACTTCGTGGAGGAGGGACAGCGGTGAGGAGCCTGGGAGAGGACGAGGTGGGTCCCCACAGGGGAGGTGACACTGAAGGCCCTATACCTCCACCCACAGAAAGACTCCCAGCCAGGAGGGCCTGCCTCTGGAGCATGTGGCTGGGGACCGGTGCATTTACGAGGACCTGCTTGGGCTGACCTTCCGGATCTCTCCTCACGCCTTCTTCCAGGTAGCCCTGAGTCCCTGGTGGGCACAAGGACACATGGAGCAAGGCCTGACGCACCGTCAGGACATGATGGGGACGTTGAGTTAGGATGATGACACGTGCTGGTTCCATCTGGGGAGAGCATCCAGGCAGGGGAGCCCTAGGGGAAGGGCCGAGGCAGGAAAGAAGTTGTTCGTCACAGGGAGGGTGCGGAATAGTCCCCAGTGCAGGGCACACTGCACCACCATGGGACAGTGGTGGCCTTTGGGCTGGAACACTGTTTCAGGCTCATTCCCAATACTGGGGCAGGGGGTCATGTGGGGAGAGACCCTCAAGGGAGGTGTGGGGTCTGGAGCCCGTAAGGACCCTCTTTTGGACATAGGCCTGGCAGGACTTGAGGGTCCAGAGGTGGAGGTGGCAGTGGTAGTTGGGTGACTCCAGGGGCCCTAGTGGGAGGCGAGGTCCCCCCTTGCTGGTGTAGAAAGGTGTGGCCCGTTGGGCAGCTGTGGGGGCCCTGCAAGCCTGCCACTCGGGAGGGCTCCCTATGAGTGGGGGTAGGGGCAGGAGGGTCGGCATGGACCTGGTTCTTGAAGCCGGGAGGCTGGGTGGGGTCGCCAGCATGGTGTGGCCAGAGGGGTGGCTTGGGGCCAGGATGGGGAAGAGGGTGGGCTGCCTGGGCTCAGAAGTCTCGCAGGGAGAGCCAGGGGTCAGGTGTGCTTGGGGTGCAGGAGGGGAGGCCAACATACGGGCACCATCACCGCCCTCCAGGTAAACACGCCTGCGGCCGAGGTGCTCTACACAGTCATCCAGGACTGGGCACAGCTGGATGGGGGCAGCACGGTGCTGGACGTGTGCTGCGGTACCGGCACCATCGGCCTGGCCCTGGCCCGGGTGAGCCCTCTTCCCACCCCACGGCCCCTACCAACCCTGTCCTGCCCTGGGCCCAGCTCCTCTGTGTCTTCTGCCACTTCCCTCCCTGAGGAGTGCTGGGCAGGCACCACTGTCTGTGTCCTTTCTGTTTCAGAAGGTGAAGAGAGTCATCGGGGTTGAGCTGTGCCCCGAGGCCGTGGAGGATGCCCGGGTGAATGCCCACGCCAATGGTGAGCACAGTGGGCAGGCCTCCAACATGGTGCCTAGAATCCACCCTGGGGTGAGGGCCATTGGGGGTGCAGCAGGGCTGCCTGCAGACCTCCGGTGCACCCAAGTCCCGGGGTTGCCCAGCAGGGACTTGGGTGCACGGGTAGGAGTAGGTAGGAGTAGACTGGCCCTGCTGGGGGAAGGTGTCCGGGGCCCGCCGCCAGGCTGTGGTGCCATCTCCAGAGCTGAGCAACGTTGAGTTCCACTGCGGGAGGGCCGAGGACCTGATGCCTGCCCTGGTGAGCAGACTGGCCTCCGAGCAGCTTGTGGCCATCGTGGACCCACCCCGTGCCGGCCTGCGTGAGTGCCTCTGCGTGGGGAGGTGGTACAGGGGAGGCGGGTGTCAGGGTGGCACGCCAGGCTGTGCAGGCCCGGGCCTCAGGCACCCAGCCCGTGTCTGCCTCCTCAGACTCCAAGGTGATCCTGGCCCTCCGCAGAGCTGAGAACCTCAGGCGGCTCCTCTATGTTTCCTGCAACCCTCGGGCGGCCATGGGCAACTTTGTGGAGTGAGTGTCAGGCAGGGCCCAGCGCATGCCTCCCAGCCCCCACCGGAGCCCCTGGCCAGCCGCGGGCTGACCCTGGTGCTCCCTCCTTTGCCAACGCAGCCTCTGCAGGGCCCCGTCCAACCGCGTGAAGGGCACCCCGTTCCAGCCAGTCAGGGCCGTGGCCGTGGACCTGTTCCCGCAGACCCCACACTGCGAGATGCTCATCCTGTTCCAGAGGGTGGAGCGCTCCAGCGGCACAGGGGTCCTGGGGCCCCCAGATGACATCCCACAGGAGACCGGGCCTCCCTCTCCTCCTAGGCCCCAGGACCACTAGCAGCCAGCTCTTCCAGACCAGGGCCTGGCACAGGGGCAGAAGGCCAGGGACCCCCACAGCCCTGCCCAGGCGCTCCAGGACGCAGAGCAGCTGGTGGCCCCACCAGGACCAGCCTGTGGCTGTGGGCCATGGGCTCTGAGCTCCGACCAGGAAGGTGGGAGGTCTCCTGGGGCCCGTTCCCCATCTCCATGTCTCTTTGGGAACAGCTGGGCTAAGATGGCTGGAATAAACAATGCTGAACTAAGGACGTTTCTGTGATGAGTCAGGACTCGGGCATACGCGGGCTCCTCTCAGCCCCCCACTGTGGGTGCCAAGGGGCAGGGCACCTCAGCCCCGTCTGGCCTGCCTGAACCCAGGTCCCTACTGGCACCCTTCTCACCAGACCTGGGCACAAAGATCTGCCCAGCTACGGGGGAGGGTGGGTGGTGGAGCAGCTCTACCCTTCTCCATTGGGGGAGTCGGTACAGAGCCTGCTTTTAACAGTGTAAGCTGAGGCTGCCTGTCTCCCCCACTGGACAGCAGGTGCTGCCCCTGCACCTGAGCAAGGGAAGGGCCCTCAAACCCTCAGCCCAGGAGGGAGGACAGTGACCAAGGAGGGACCCAGAGCCACGCTGAGGTGCTGCTCAGCCCTGCAGGAGCCACTGTGTCCAGCAGGCACCCAGCCCAGAGGGTCCAGGAGAGGTAGCTGAGGGTCCCCGAGCCCCCAGGCTCCTGCCCTCAGAAGAAAAACAGCAGCCACTCTTTTTGGACAGTTTGCTTTATGCGTTCAGACATAGCGGCTCGCCTTTCAGCCACGGCCCAGTGCCCAGGGGCATCCACACAGGGCCCCCTGCCCGCCAACCTCGCAGGACTGCACACAACTGGCACCCACACTTGGTGGACAGAGGGGGACACAGTGAGGCTCCCCGGCCTCTAGGGGGACAGGTGTGCACAAAGCTTTGGTTTACAGGCGCATCTGGCTGTCTAAGGGCAACAGTTACAGTCAAACGATTATTCACAGCTGTAGACAAAAGGCAAGACAGAAGCAAGTATCTAATTACAGCAACTTGATTTAGGGGTTTCTTTTGAAAGCTCAGCACAGAAGCCAACCTTGGTCACACAGGTGGTGAGGGAGGGATATGCTCTGGGTGACCCACAGGCTAACATTCCGTCTTCTGCACAAAAACACCATCACTCCCACCCATGGGCAGCATGACGGGGCAGATGGCGCAGAACGCTGGGCTCCTGCATCGGTTGGCATGGCACAAGCACACGGCAGCCTCGACAGGTGCTGGGGACAGGGCTCTGAGCACAACCTCCTGCCCTGGGACACAACAGGAGCACAGCTCCAACCCTGCTCCGTCTGCAGGGGCCCAGAAAGCACCGGTGCCAGACAAGGAGCAAACGGGGCATGGGGCCTGGCTGCATGGGATAGCTGCCCTCGAGATCCAAGGAAGCCCCTGTCACCAGGAGGCAGCTGCCTGCCACATGCTCAGCCAGCCCCGCGTCAAGAGTGGACTGCACTGAAGAGCCCTTGCTTCCTGTTTACACAAGTCCACTTGCTAAAATGCAGGATTCCAAGTCTACTTCCACCCTCACTGTAAAAGTTTCTTTCCAAATGCTGAAATATCAAAAGCTTTAAAAATCGATGAGGGCACAGATGGACTTGACTGTGCAAAAATCTCTGTAAAAAACCGTCGCCAGCGGCCAGTGAACGTGGGGCCTCCGTGTCCAGCGAGGTGTGGCCTTGGGGCATTGACTGGATCAGGACGGTGGGCTGCAGGATGTCATTGTCCCCCTGGCGTCACATCCAGGCTGGAGAGCAACCACTCTGACGATGGTTTGCCTGCAATCTCTGAAAAGTAGTGCTGATGCTAAAAGTCTGTTTATTTTAAACCAAAAAGGTCTGAAATACTCCTTTCTAACTGTTATAACTTTTTCAGAGAAAAAGGGAAAACACAGAAGGCAGGTGGGGGCGAAGTGCCATGTGCCCCTCTGACCAGCTCCCCCCAGCGGCTCGGTAGGGGCCCTGGGCACAGGGGCCACCTGGCACCACGGCCAGCCACGGCCACAGCATTCGGCGTCCTTTCTCAACTCATCCATCATCCCGTATCATCTGCTGTCCGTGCACATCATGTACTAAAATTCATGAAAACCTTCATCAAGACAGTCCGCAGCAGGTACACACAAGCACGGTCTACAGCTGTCTAGAAACTACCAGCTTGCAACCTTGCGGCACCCGGAGTTGATCCTTAAACACATCCATTCAGGCCTGGGAGGGCTTCCAAGGGAGAACCGTTGTCTCACGTGTGTGCTGTGTGGTCATGACTGTCCCCGTGTGCCAGAGCCCCCACCTCCGGCCCAGGCCCTCAGACACGCTGGCCACAGGGGAGGAACTCAGGTTGGAGGCCTGACTCTGTGATGAGCGATGCGTGACTGGTGGTCTCAGCAGTGCCGCTGGCGGCCCCCACGCCCCGGCTGTGCTGCCTCCTCACACATCCACAGTGCATAGGGGCTCACCGCCAGGCTGGGCAGACGCCACAATTGACATCTTGGGCTTCTTCCGAGTCTCCTCCTGAAAGAACAACAGCTCAGGGATGCCAAGGAACTGGGCTTCGCCAAGGCTCCGGAGGGCCAGGGTGGAGGCAAGCCCTGCGGACTGGTGCTAGGAGGCTCCCGCAGCCCAGGGGACAGCAGTGCCTGTGATGCCAGGCTGGGAGTAGGACAGCCTGGGGAGCAGGCTAAGCCAGGACTGGAGAGGGCCCCTGGAATGCCATTGCCAAGCACCACATGCTGCGATTTCCCTGGTGTCCGCACACCCAGAAGCAAAGAAGTCAGGTGCGGTCACAGCAACAAGCCAAGTCTCTCCCTGGCCCAGCCTTTGTTTGCCCTGGGGCCCCGTCAACCCCTTTCCCCAAGCCAGGGCCTGTCCCCCTCAGGCCCCACAGCCCTTCTCCTGACCAGGGACAGGCCAGGCAGTCCTGCTAGCTCCAGGCGGATGAGGCTCCCACCCCTGCCTAGGGCAGGAGCAAGGCCCCTCCTGGCCTCCTGACCCTTCGAGGCCCGGGCGGGGCAGCAGGTGCCGAGCCCTGGGGCTCTCGTGCAGGCCCAGGGGATGCCACAGCTAAGAAAGCTCCTGCCTAGGAGGCCCAGGAGGGGGTGTGAGTAGCCACATGGACTGTGCCTGGGGACAGGGGATACCACTGTCAACCTGACAATCCCCTCTTGGTGTGCGGCACCCAAGGTGGCTTTAGGAAGGCTTGCTGGGACCAAGCCCTACCAGTTGAACCTGTGAGTTCCCCAGGGTACCTGGCCAGCACACTGACCCTGCCCTCAAACGCCAGCGTGGAATCAAGACCCGGAGTCGGCCCACAGAGGTCACGCCCATCACCGAACACCAGGCTGGCCTGCCAGCTCTCTACTGTACCCAAAAGTAAAGTGATTTTATACAATTTCACACATGCTGAAGCTTAAAGAAAGCCAGCCTCATCTGGAAGGAGGGTCCTGGCGCCCTCGTCGCGGGGCAGGGCAGACGCAGGGCGGCACTCACCCTCTCCTCCGCCAGCCTCTTCATCTCCTCCTGCAGCTTGCTCAGGATGTGCAGGTTAGGCTTGTTCTTCTTGGCGTACTGCTGCAGCTCGATCACGCTCTTGTCCGAGGTCTCCTGGGGACACAGGGCCTCGCTCTCAGGACTGCCTGGCAGGCACACAGCAGCCAGGAGATGTGGCCACCCACTACACACTGGCTGCCTATCCTCACCGACGCCTGGCCTGCTTTCTGGCCACTCCACCCCACTTCTGCCTCCTCCTGCCTGGCAAGACAGGGAGGCTGGGTGCTCACTGGACCCCAAGGACCCATCAAGCAGAGAGATGAGCACGTGGCCACAGCCAGCAGGGACAGCATGCTGGCCCCAGGCACTGAGCTGTGTATTCCACAGCTCACACAGCCAACAAGCTGTCCTTGGCCCCTTCCTGTCTTCTGAGGCCAGCCATGGGGCCTGCCGTGCCCCAGGATGCCAGAGCTGCCCTGTGGTAGGCTGTGCCACGCTGGGACTCCTCGCCCTCCAGCTTGGAGCGGTTCCCCCACAGGCCAAGGCAAGGCTTCTCTCGCCCTCTCGGTCTGCGCCCAGGACCGTGCGCAGCAAGACAGAAGCCAGCTTCACCTACATTTTAACTCCTTGCCCAAAAGCGTCATCCTTCACACACCTTGGTGGCCTGTGTGGTCTCACCTTGCCTTGTCGTGCCCACAGCAAGTGCCTCTTCACGGCCCTGGGGGACCTGAAGGTGGTGCTGTGCTCCCCCTGGCTCAGCCTGAGGGCCCGTGGCACAGTCCTCAGGTCAGCCCACCCGTAGCGCGCTCCCCTCATGCCTACCGCCCCTCCACCAAGCGGGACGCAGATAACCCGGTTTCCGTAAACACTGGGAAAAATGAAGAACGTGAGCACTCACCTCCCAGTGCTTCCCTCCACCCCCGGGGTGCAGGCAGCGGCTCACACATGGAGATCGTGGCCGCAACAGAGGCAAGCCCGATGGCACACAGCACTTTTCCGATAAAGGCAGACCAGGGAGAGCTGCACTGATGTGCTCATCTCCTTCAAGCCAACGGGCGTCAACTAAGTCCAAGGCTGTGCCACCCCAGGAGGGCCGGGGCCTGGCTCCCGAGCCTTCACGCCCCTCAGAGCCGGGCACACCACCAGTCTCTTGCCCGGCCCTGCCTTGCACTCCAGCCACCTCGCTGGGCCCAGGCAGTGCCCGACCACTCACACTGCACTGACCACTCCCAGCAGGTTCAGACAACCCCACATCGCCTGCCCACAAATTCACGGACATGGCGTAGGAGAGGCAGCCATGAGCTAGAGCGGAGCTGCCACACTCTGCCCCTCTGACAGCAGAGCCCCAGACACAAGCCCCAGGGTGGGAGGAGAAGCAGAGGCTATCGTGCGACCCGAGGGGGCCACCTACCTGCTTGACCATCTTGCTGCTCTCGCGGCCATACATGCGCAGTAAAGACCCCCAGTTCTTGACATGCGGGTGCAGCAGCTGAAGGATTTTCTGAGAGGCTAACTGTTTTCCCACTCTCTTATTTTTACCTACAAAGAGGAAGCAAACATGCAGAGTGCTGCCGCGAGCATCCTGTGTTCACACAGCCAGCTCTCCTCAACAGGAGCCCTGCTGTTCCCGGCCTCGCCAATCCCCACCCTGAGGGCCAGCAGGGCACGCTGTGCCACTGCTCTGGGCGTCCGTGTCTCATGGCACCCGGCTGCCACCTTGCAATGCCCATCTGCGGCTCCAGGAGGTGAGGGCACGCACCCAAAGCCACGCAGCTAGGCAGCCTGCCTCTCTCCCAAGCCTTACACTCCAGGCACAGAGAAGCACCAGCATTCTGCTGGCTGTCGTGGGAGGAAGAACACTCCTCCTGCCATAGGGACGGGGCTGGACAGACAGAGGTGGCAGGAGGGTACGGGAGGAAGACAGGAGGTGCAGGCAGGATGGCCTCCAGCCCCGCTTTGGGCTGAATGTGTGGTAGCCAACACACAGCTGGGGCTCGGGAAGTACAAGGCCACACCAAGGGCCACCAGCCCAATGCCACCCCCCAGGGTCCTCGGGAAGCAGTGGAGAAGGGTCCTTACACCACCCGCGAACTGTGTGCTTGCCACATGCCATGACATATTCGCTCTTCTGGTTTTTACCAGGAACCACTTCAAACTTGATGGACGTGTCACCCATTCCGTGGTTTCTTTAACAGAACACAAAGAGCAGGCAGCACCGACTGAGGAGCGAGGGCTGCTGTGGGCAAGCCCTCCAAGGCCCCCTGAAGAAAAGGCCAGGCCTCTCCCCACACTGCGAGTCAGCGGGAGGAGGGAGTCCCTGGCACACCTGCCTCAACCCCACGGCTCTGACTGACAGCCAGGGCTGAGGGGCTTCATGTACCCAGGGAAAACTGCCATGCCTCCACCCAGGGACGAACGCCCACTGAGGACATGGGATGCCGGATAGGAGCTCGCCCAAGCTGACCCCGCACGGGAGGCGTCCTCCCGCCCTACCTTTTAAGGCACTCATGGAGGATCTGATATGGAGACAACAGCCCGGCCTTGCTCGTCAGCTCATAGACCCTCGAGTCCTCGATACTGATGTGGTTAAAATACTACAATACAAAGCAGACGCCTGTGAGTCCTCACCAGGCCCACCGGCCTCTCAGGGCTGGCTTCCCCCAGACACTCAGAGCTGTTTCCTATGACATCCCCTAAACATGACACCCCACAGCCCTGCCAGGGACCAGCTGGGCACGGACAACGTTCCGTACCTCCCTGTCCCCCTGAGCACAGTGGGACGGAGTCTGGTGCCCACGGCGGCCCTGGGCCCATGGCTGGCTAGGGGACACCTCTTCTGAGTCTCACTCTGACCAACAAGGCACAATTCTTCAGAAATCTAAAGACAAACCACTCTCAGAGAGAACCTCTACAGTCATAATTACGAAGAGAGAGAGAAGATATGCTAGACAGACACAAAAGCTGCATTTTAAAAAAGGCCAAGCCCCCCGAGGGCCAGAGCCCCCTGCGGCCGCACAGATTCCCACCGGGTCGGGGTGGCAGGGCCTGGTGCGGCTGTTTCCAATGGCGTCTTCACCCCGGCTCTGCGGCCAGTCACTCTGACCAGAGAACAGAGGGGCAAGAACAGGCAATACTGAAGCAAGTTAACCAAGTCACACATGAGGAGGACAAAGGGGAAATTCTGCACAGCAAGGCTAGGGGAAGCCGGACAGGAGTGAGGTGGCCGAGGGGTGCATGAGGTGGAGCCACAGGGACAGGCCACCCGACCGTGCCTTCCCTGACACAGTCTCTAGCCAAAGGCTGAAGCCGAGACCCTTCCTGGGTGAAAGAAAGATGCCATCCGGCCCACTCTGGAGCACAGACCACCTCCCTGGCGGGGCTGCCGTGGTCCAGTCCCACAAACTGGCCTTTGAACAGCAGAGGTTTATTTTCTCAGCTGTGAAGGCCAGAAGTCTGGAGTCAAGGTGTCGGCAACGCTGTACTCCCTCAGAAACCTCTAGGGTGATAAAAGTAATTAGCAGGACATATACGCCCTGTAGGCCCAGCCACTTGGGGTGCAGAGGTGGGAAGATCACTTGAGGCCAGGAGTTCAAGACCAGCCTGGGCAACACAGCAAGACTCTGTCTCTAATAAGAACAAAAAAAAAAAAATTAGAAGCCTCTAGGGGAGGATCCTTCCTCACCTCTCCCAGCTCCTGATGACCCAGGCAGCCCCGGGTCACAGCAGCCTCCCTCTGCTCTCCACGTGGTCTGCTGGCCCTGTCTCTCCCCCTCTTCTTAGACACCAAACCACCTCACTGCGTGTGACATCATGTTAATCCAACTGTATCTGCAATGATTCTTTCCAAAGGTCACATTCGAAGGTACTGGGGATTACCACTCCAACATACCCTTTCGGGGGACACAAAGCAGCCCAGAACAGGGTCTCCCTGAGATTCTGAGCAAGGTCCTCCCAGCTGACAAGCAAACCTTAAGCAAGAGTTAGCACCACAGAGAAACAGAGGGGCCCAGCACCAGAGGGGTCCACGCCGAGTCCACACCCTTCACGGGCCTTGCCCCCAGCCCTGTTCTGGGGACCTCTGAGAGACCTGGAGCCGAGGGCGAGCGACGTGCTCCGGCCTCACGCCTGGGCACGCCAGGAAGCTGGACTCGGCCGATTCCAACAGCTCGCCGCGCAGCCCTGCAGGTGAGCCCCGACCCCAGCAGTGGGGCCGGCTCTGCAGACGAGGAAGAGGGCGACTCCTGGGCCCTCCCCTGCTTGGACGAGGAGGCAGGCTCACTGCCGACCACGGGGAGGGAGGAAGGCACCGTCCCCGAGGAGGACCACCCAGGCCAGCGAGCAGGAGCTCCTCCCGGCACGGTCGGGCTCTTGTCCCCAAGGAGGTCCTCACAAGACACTTCTCTCCATACGTGCCCGCATCAGTGTGGGCCTGTTTCCAAGGGCAGCCCCTCACGAAGACATCAGGCCCTGGAACCGACCTCGGGGCACCAACCAGACAGCCAACCACTTAGTGACGGCTGACCCTCTTGGCAGGTAAGGCCCCGCTCTCAGACCAGTGGTCCGTCCCTGGGCAGCAGGCCTGGCACCGGGGCTGGGCAGACGGGAACAGCGTGCACACCCCAGAGCTCCAGGCCCCGCCCTGGCACACGCCTCGCTGGAGAGCGCGGCTCAGAAGCACAGACACCAGTTTCTGGCAGAGACCTGGGCCAGGACGACCTGCACCAAGCGGCCACAGGCCACATGCACTGCTGAGCGCTAACGCCAGGGACAGGTGGAGGCTCCAGCTCTGCAGACAAATGGCAGAAGTGACCTACAGACAAGTCGCTGCTGCTTCTGACAAACAGCACAGAAGGACCTGAGTGACCAGTGCCCGCCCGGTAGATGTTCAAGGCCGTGAGGGAACACCACAGACAACTTGACACCCATGAATCCAACCATCTGGATAAAATGGACCAATGCCTCAAAAAATACAAATTATCTAAATAGCCTGAATAGCCATATATCTATTCAAGAAATTGACTCTGTGCTTAAATACTTTCCCACTAGGAAAACTCCAGGCCCAAATTTTAAGAAAGAAATTACATTGATTCTATACAGACTTTCTTGAAAAACTCAAGAGAAAGGGCACTTCCCAACTCATTTTATGACACTAATAGTACCACGATATTAAGACCAGGCAAAAATAGTATAAAAAACTACAATGTCCCTCATGAATACACATGCAACACTGTAAAGCATATTGAAACCATTAACACATAAAAAGAAATATATCCCATGCCCACGGAGGACTTATTCTATCAACATAATTATCTACATTAACAAATTACAGAAAAAAATTTGATGGTAAGGTCAACAAATACAGAAAAGGCATTAGACAAAATCCAACACTATTTCATATAAAAGCATTCAACAAACCAGGGATAGAGGCGACCTTTCTCTACCCCGTGAGGGGCATCTACGGGAAACCCACAGCCAACGTCACACTCAGTGGTGCTTCCCCTAAGGTCAGGAACAGAGCTATCCGCTCTCGCCACTTCCGGCCAACAGTGCGCTAGAGGTCCCAGCCAGAGAAGTCAGGCAAGAACTAAAATAGAAAGCACCCAGATGGAAAAGAAAAAAATCAAACCATCTTTAATCATAACTGACATAATCCTGTACATAGAAAATCCAAAGTCTACAAAAAAACAACTAGAACTTATATATGAGTTTAGCAAAGTGACGGGACACAAGGTCAATATACAAATAATAAACTGTGTCTATGCTAGATGAATAACCAGAATTGAAACTAGAGTACTACTCAATAGCACCAAACATACAAAATACCTAAGTATAAACCTAATAAAATATGTGCAGAATCTATGTGCTGAAAAACTGCCAATTTCTTTGATATGAGAGATATCAAAGAAGACATAATAAATGTAGAAATAGTCTATGTTTATGATTTAGAAGACTCAATATTGTTAGGACGTCAATTCTCCCCAAATTGATCCACAGATTAACACAATTCCAATTAAAAGTCCATTTGAATTTTTTACAGAAATCAAGATACTGTTTCTAAAGTCTACATGGAATGGCAAAGGAGCTAGAAAAGCCAAAAAAAATTTTTGAGAAAGAAAAGCAAAGTCTGAGGATTTGTGCTATCTGACTTCAAGATTTCAAATCATCAAGAAGGTGTGGCATCAGTGGAAGGACAGACACACAGCTCAAGGGACAGAAGAGAGCCCAGAAACAGATGCACACCTCCATGGTGACCTGATCCCTAAGAAAGGTGCAAGGGCAACCCAAGGTAAATGCCTGCCCAGGGCCCAGCAGCCCCAGCCCAGGTGCCGGAATCTGACGAGCACACAGAACTGGACAGCCGTACTGTCAACCACCAAAACCTAGGAAGGTGCCAGTGTCCCGAACGGAGACCACAGAGGCACCCCCCCACACTGTGGCACAACCACACAGTGGGGGCTACTCTGCGGCGGAAATGACCCTGACATGCACGTGATGGGGGTGAATCACTCTAAGTCACAGAGGCCAGGTTCAAAGGCCACTTACTGTGTGGCTCCACTCCTAGGACATTCTGGAACTGGCAAAACAAAGGGGCACCCCGAAAGAACACGAGGCATAAGGGAAATGTTCTCTGTATCTTGACTGCTGCGTTGGTTACATGACTCTATACATTTGTCAAAACTCATAGAACTGCACCAAAAAGTGAACTTAACTCTATGTAAACTAAAAAATCAATTGAAAAAACTGGAAAACACTTGGTCACTAATCTCTACATTCGTGAATAGCCACGAACCAACCAGCCAACAGCTAGCTAAAAGACAACAAAATACCAAGAACAGGTCACTAAAAGTGTGAAAAGGAAATGCCGGTTCTATTTTTTTTTCCCTTTTTAATCAAGCAACACACTTGCTTCTCAGAGAGCCTCTCCTTCCTGGCAGTGACACAGGCACGTGGAGGCAGGGACCGGGCAACCACCGCACCTCACGCGAGTCAGCCCGCAGAGAGCGCCCAAAGCCCCAGGGCCTCGCCAGCCTGCTCTGACACCTCGACCCACGACCCACGGTCCAGGCTGGGATGTCCCAGAACAGCATGCTGCCACCTCTGCAACAAAGTCCAGCCCCCAGGACACTTCCCAGGAGCGAGAGACGACTGCCTCGTCTGAATGCTCCCTCCACCCCACCTGAAGGAAAAGCTACTTTCCCCTGGGACAGATTTTAAACTGGGAAAATCAGATACATATGTATATAATTAAATCAGGTCAAAAAGCTTCTCAAGAGAGGCACATGTAAAAGGTACCCTAACCAAGGTGTAACGTAATAAAAGTATATCTGGTCTTTGTCTCCAGTTCGCAGCACAGGGCTCCTAAAACCCTGGGGATTTCCTGAGTTATAGGAGTATCTGTGTTATTCAAAAGGACCCTTAGGTCAGGCCCAAAATCGCAGCACTTTAGAAGGCCAAGGCAGGAAGATCACTTGAGGCCAGGAGTTTGAGACCAACCTGGGCAACTTGGAGAGGCACACACCCCCAGCCCATCTCTACAAAAAATTTTTAAAATTAGCCAGGTGATGGTGCACACCTATAGTCCCAGCTCCTCCAGAGGCTGAGGTGGGAGGATCACTTGAGCCTAGGAGTTCAAGGCTGCAGTGAGCCCTAACTGTGCCACTGCACTCCAGCCTGGGTGACAGAGTGAGCCCCTATCTCCTTTAAAAAAAAAAAAAAAAAACCCCACACCTGAGCTTGTGGGAATGAGATGGCTCAGGGTGGGGTCTCCAGAAAGATCAAATGCATGACTAAAGGGTGGGAACTTTCAGGCTGTCCCCCACCTCCGGGGAGTGAAGGCGGGGCTGGAGATTGGGTTATAAAATCTCTTAAAGGAGACTTGGAGAGCTTCCTGGTTGTGAAGGTATCCATGTGCTGGGACGGTGGAGCACCCAACTCCAGGACACAGAGATTCCTGCACTCACGATCCTCCTAGACCTCGCCCTGTGTATCTCTTCAGCTGGCTGTTCACTTGTTTCCTTTATCATAACCATCGTAAGCAAAACGCTCTCCTGAGTTCCATGAATCTTCTAGCAAATAATTAACCAGCCTGAAGACTACAAATCTGTAGCTGGCCAGGCAGAAGCGTGGTGGGTAGCCAGGATCCCCATTTGCAGCTGGCATCTAAAGTAGAGGCAGTTGTGTGGGACCGAGTGCTTTATCCTGTGAGAGCTGACACCACTCCAGGTAACAGCGTCAGAGCTGACGTGCTGGACACCCACGTGGTGGCAGAGGACTGGAGGAGGGGTGTGGATACCCCCCCCACAGGGAAATCTTCTAGTCGGGATTCCTGAGCCCAGCCGAAGCTGTCGAGTGGAACCCTCCCCCCCACACAGGCCCTTCTCCACATGGGAACCTCTTCTTTCTCAGGCAACATTCCAGTGTAGTTTCTGGAAAGCCTCTCTGCTTCCCAGAAGAACTCGAGAGTGCACACTGAGAATCTGACCCCAGCTGGGCTGTCTCCCAGCGCCAGAACCCACAGTCACTCACACACATTTCTGCCACCCCACGTCAAAGGAAAAGCAGGGCCACGACTCAGGAAGGACGGCGGCATCAGAACTGCACAGCCGAGGTCCCATCATGTGCAACAGTCCCTCTGAGAGTCTCGATGGGCTGTGGGTGTGAGTCTGGCAGGCAGTTCTTTCCCATCTTTCCCTCAGAAATAAAGTTGAAATGTGGCTTTTCCTGCAAAAGGTAGCATTTTTAAACTAAGTCCCTGATCCAAGAGGGGTCTGTGATCTGTATGTGGCCTATTTATGACAAAATAAGTTACATAAAGGGCTGGGTGCAGTGGCTCGTGCCTGTAACCCTAGTACTCTGGGAGGCCGAGGCAGGAGGATTGCTTGAGCTCAAGAGTTCAAGACCAGCCTGAGCAAAAGCAAGACCCCGTCTCTACCAAAATTAGAAAAATTATCTGGGCATCATGGTGTGTGACTATAGTCCCAGCTGCTTGGGAGGCTAGGGCAGGAGGATTGCTTGAGCCCAGGAGTTTGAGGTTGCTGTGAGCAATCACAGTGCCACTGCCCTCTACCCAGGCAACAGAGCGAGACCCTGTCTCAAAAAAAAAAAAAAAAAGAAAGAAAGAAAGCAAGCAAGCAAGCAAGCATAGAAAACATCCAGAAACTTTAGAGCAACAATTTAATACTAGTTTACTATATTTTATAATAGTAACAGCCTACAAAGATAGCAGACTTAAAAATCCATCCTGAAGAGCTTTTGGAATGGCAGAATGAGGACCTCCAAAATCTGCTCCTCCATAAAAGCAATAAGAACACTAACAAAAATGGTCAAAATCAACTTTTTCAAAACTCTGGAAATTAAAGAAAGCCTTTAAACCATCTGAGGAGTGTTTACTCAAGAAAAACAGCTGAATCTTGGTAAGAACAAGGAGTTTCGTGGCATTTTAACTTACGCTATTCCCAATCTCTCTCCCCAGCTCTGTGGTAGCCACTGAAAAGGCAGAACAGGTCCCCAAGACCCCAGCCACAGAGAACTGTCACTCGGAGACCTCTCTGGCTGCCCTCATGGAAGGACTCGTCTTTGTTTGCCTGACTCAGAGTTCACTCCGTGAAAATAGCCCAGTACCCAGGGCACGTGTCAAAAGGAATCAGTGGCACACGGTTCACACTTACAGTGGCCTGAGGCTGTGATACCAGCTGGGCAAACAAGAGGGTTGCCAAAAGCCCTGACGGAAAAAGCTGGACAATGAGATGTCCGTGGAGGACTCTGAAAAGTTCCAGCATACGTGTGGGGTCTGGGGGCCCACGTGGCCCTGTGCCTGCCCAGCACAGACCTCAGAAGGGCCTTAACTTCCCCTCTGGTTGCCCAGGAAGCTCTGTGCAGGTGGGAAGGCAAGGCCAAGGCAGCAGGGTCAGCCGCTGGAGCACCGCAGGTGAGCACCAACAAGCCCACACAGCCCCCTGGCAAAGACCAGGAGACATTGTTTTTGGGAATTTAAGGAAATCTGTGTCCAATAATCAGGTGACCACTTAGCTAACAGAAACTGTGACTTCAGTGGCCACTTATGACAAGACTTCACAAAATTAGTCTAGGGAAGTCACTATTCTAAGCTGAACCATGTGTCACCCAGAATTCACAAGTGGAAGTCCTAAACCCCAGGACCTCAGAATGTGACTGTATTCGTACAGGGTCTTTACAGAGGTAATCAAGTTAGAAATGAGGTCATTTAGGGGCCCTTACCCAGTATGACTGGCGTCGTTATGCAAAGGGGAAATCTGGAGACAAACGTGCGCGGGGAGGAAGGCGCGAACGTGGAGACCGCCAGCATCCAACCCAGGTGCGCGGCGCCTGCACAGCCCTCAGAAGGAGCTGACCCTCCGGACACCTCGACTTTACACTTCCAGCCCCCAAACCATGAGCAATGTATTTCTGTTTGTGATACTTTGTTACAGCAGCCCCTGAGCAACAACCACAAACAGCAAAACAATCAACTTTGGGCGGGGAAGGTCATCTGATTTCTAGAGCTGCCACATACTATTTTAAACTTCCCATCCTCAACAGAAAAACTACGAGACACGCAAAGGAATAGGAAAGTATAGATAGTCCACACATGGCAGGAAAAAGCAGTTAGCATGACACACACTATCTCTGAGGAGACTGGACTTGCCAAACAAGACTTTAAATCACCTACAATAAACATGTTCAAAGAACTAAAAAAAAAGTCTAAAAAATGAAAGAGTAATGTCCCACCACGTAGAGAATATCAAAGAAGAAATAGAAATTATGAAATGTTCACTAGAGGGGTTCACCAGATTTGAGCAGGCAGAAGAAAGATCAGCAAACTTGAAGATGGAACAATTGTTATCCATTCTGAGGAAGAGAAAGAAAAAGAATGAAGAAAAAAGAACGGAAGGGCTGGGAGTGGTGGCTCACGCCTGTAATCGTAGCACTCTGGGAGGCCGAGGCGGGCGGATCGTTTGAGCTCAGGAGGAGTTCGAGACCAGCCTGAACAAGAGCGAGACCCCGTCTCTACTAAAAATAGAAAAAATTAGCTGGGCCTGGTGGCGCATGCCTGTAGTCCCAGCTACTTGGGAGGCTGACGCAGGAGGATCGCTTGAGCCCAGGAGTTTGAGGTTGCTGTGAGCGAGGCTGACACCACGGCACTCACTCTAGCCCGGGCAACAGAGTGAGACTCTGTCTCAAAAAATAATAATAATAATAAATTAAAAATAAAAAGAAAAGAAATTAAACTAAAAATATATAGAAAAATCAGCCGGGCATGGTGGTGCATGCCTGTAGTCCCAGCTACTCGGGAAGCTGAGGCAGGAGGATCACTGAAGCCCAGGAGTTTGAGGTTGCTGTGAGCGAGGCTGACACCACGGCACTCACTCTAGCCCGGGCAACAGAGTGAGACTCTGTCTCAAAAAAAAAAAAAAAAAAAAAGAACAGAGCCTCAGAGACCTGTGAGATATCACTAAGTGTAACAATGGATGTTAATGGGAGTCCCACAAAGAGAAGTGAAATATTAAATAAAAGAGCAAGGAGAATATTTGAGGAAACCATGGCTGAAACTTCCCCAAATTTTATGGAAAACATTAATCTATACATCTGAGAAACTCAACACACTCCCACTAGAACAAACTTAAAGACATCTGCACCTAGAGACATCTATCGAAGACCAAAGACAAAAGAGAGCTTCCATGAGGCTAACAGCCAGGTCTTCTAGAGCCCATTCTACTAAGTGAAGTAGCCCAAGAACGGAAAAACAAGCACCACATGGGCTCACCATCAAACTGGTGTTAACTGATCAACACTTAAGTGCACATATAGTAATAACCTTCATCGGGTGTCAGGCAGATGGGAGGGGGATGGGCATATACACCTCTAATGGGTGTGGTACGCACCATCTGGGGGATGGACACACCTGAAGCTCTGACTCCAGTGGACCAAGGGCAATATACGTGACCTAAACATTTGTACCCCCATAATAAGCTGATATAAAAAAAATTAAACAAAAACAAAAACAGCCAGCTCTTCATCAGAACCCACGCGGGCCAGAACGCAACGGGATGACATGCTCCCACTGCCAAGAAAAGGCTGTCAACCAAGAATTCTGTGTCCAGAAAACTATGCTTCAAAAGTACAGAAGAGATTAAGACACTTTCAGATAAAAACTCAGAAAATTCACTGCTAGTGGACCTGCTCCACAAGAAATCCTGAAGGGCCTTCAGGCTGAAATAAAAGGACGTAGTAACTCAAATCCATAGAAGATAGATCTTTGAAAATATCTACATTGATAAAACTTTACCTAGAATGACTAAGAAAAGAAAACAGACTCAAATTACTAAAAGCAGGAATGAAAGCAGGGACCATCACAACCTCATAGAAATAAAAAAGGATCATAAGGGAATTCTATGAACAAATATATGCTAATGAACTAGATAATGCAGATCAAATGGAAAAAATTCCTAGAAAGACACAAACTATAATACCAAAACTGGCTCAAGAAGAAATAGAAACTCTAAATAGACCTGTAAGAAGTAAGACTGAATTAGTAATTAAATAACTTAGGACAAAGAAAAGCCTGGGCCAAGGTTTCACTGGGTGAATCCTATCAAACATTTAAAAAATTAATACCAATCCTTCACAAACTATTCCACACGATAGAAAAGGAAGGAATACTTTCAACTCATTTTATGAAGCAAGCATTACCCTGATACCAACACTAGACAAAGATATCACAAGAAAACCACAGACCACTATTCCTCAGCACTATATATCCAAAAATCTTTAACAAAATACTAGCAAAACAAATCCATATAAAAATGGTTATATGCCACGATCAAGTGGCATTTATCCTAGGAATGTAAGATTGGTTTAACTTTCAAAAAGCAATATCCCGTATTAGTAAAATAAAAAACAAGAAAACCACATGATCAGTTCAACAGAAGGAGAAAAAACATGAGGCAAAATCCAATATCCATTCCTGGTAAAACTCTCAGCAAACCAGGAAAAGAAGGAAATTTCCTCACTCTGATAAAACCCATAGCTAACACAGCACACCGAGTGAGGAAAGGCAGTCACCAAGGACCACACACTGTGTGATTCCATGTACGTGAACTGTCTGGAACTGGCAACTACACGGAGGCAGAAGGCACGCTGGTGGCTCCTGGCGACTGGGAGAACTGGCAGTGACTGCTAGTGGGTCTGGGGGTTTCCTTGAGGTGTGACGAAATGTGCTAAAATCAGGTAGTTGTGATGGCTGCACAACTCTGAATATACAAAAACCCACTGTATTGTATAGTTTAACAGGTCAAATTTTACAGCACATAAATTACTTCAATAAAACTATCATATAAAAGAACACATCCTTCAGAATTTGAGAAGCCCTTGCTACAAATAACGCTACAATCATATTTACTCAGAAAAGGTTTACAACTAGTTTTAAATGGTTCTTCATATAATTGACCCTTGAACAACATGGGCTTGAACTGCAAGAGTCCACTTTTATGCAGATTTTCTTCCACCTCTGCCACCCCTGAGACAGCAAGACCAACCCCTCCTTTCTCCTCAGCCTACTCAGCGTGACGATGACGAGGATAAAAACCATTGTGATGATCCAGTTTGACTTAATGAATGGTAAATATATTTTCTTTTTTTTCTTTTTTTTTTTTTTGAGACAGAGTCTCACTCTGTTGCCCGGGCTAGAGTGCCGTGGCGTCAGCCTAGCTCACAGCAACCTCAAACTCCTGGGCTCAAGCAATCCTCCTGCCTCAGCCTCCCGAGTAGCTGGGACTACAGGCATGTGACACCATGCCTGGCTAATTTTTTCTATATATATTTTTAGCTGTACATATAATTTCTTTCTATTTTCAGTAGAGACAGGGTCTCACTCTTGCTCAGGCTGGTCTCGAACTCCTGAGCTCGAACAATCTGCCCACCTCGGCCTCCCGGAGTGCTAGGATTACAGGCGTGAGCCACCGCGCCTGGACTTATATTTTCTTTTCCTTATGATTTTCTTAATAATATTTTCTTTTGTGTAGCTTACTTTATCATAAAAACACAGTATACAATGCACCACATACAAAGTATGTGTTAATCGACTGTTTATATTTATCAGTAAGGCTTCTGGCCAACAGTAGACTATTAGTAGTTAAGATTTGGGGGAGTCAATAGTTATACATGGATTTTCAACTACAAGGGGGGTTGGTACCCCTAAACCCCTGCACTATTCAAGGGCAAACTGTATAAAGAACAATCTGAATCTTGTAGACTGTGGCTCAAAGTTTCATTCCCACCACAGATTTACACTTACAGTACACACTCAAGGCTGCAAAACACAAGGGACAAAAATCTCCCAACAAAAAAGACATTTTTTCCCCCTGCCTGCACAAAGACAAGCAAGTTTCCTCTTTTATGAAATACGAACAGAATGACCTGGAGGCTGGAGGACTAAATCCTTGGCACAGGGTGTGGAGGGCACAAGCACAGCCCGCGGGCAGTCCCGGCTCATGCCAACAGGGTGGGTGGCTGCAGCGCGGCGCAGCTCTGGCGGGCAGGACCAGGACACTCACCTCAAGCTCTTCACTGTCCTTGGGCTTCTCCTCAGAGGTCTGTTTAACAAAGTCAGGGATGAGGATTTCCAGGGTGGCTCGGGCTACGGGGAAAGAAAAGCCAGAGGGTGAGGCCTGGGCATAGCCCTCTTCCCAGGGCTCAGGCAGATATGCCACTCAGCTGCAGAATGAGCTGTGCACTGGCTTCCATCCCACAGCTCAGGGGGCAAGTGAGGGCCCCAGGGAGTGGCAGCACTTCAGAGGCAGGGTCAGGAGAGCACAGAGGGAAGAGCCCACCCCAAGGACAGGAGACGGGAGGCAGGCTGCAGGAGGCCCACGAGCCACATGGAGAGCCTGTGCTCTCTCACCCAGGGGTCCTGGAGCGGGGGGGAGGGGCTCAGACCTGCGTTCTAGGGAATCCTTTGGGTGGTGTATAAGAAAACGGCTCAGTAGGCCCTGGACCGAGCAGGAAGGCCAGAGAGCAGGTGGCTGCAAGCATCCAGACCAGGCAGCAGCGGCAGGGCCTGCTACGGCCAGGACTGAGGGACACTCTGGAGAGTGTCTGCAGGGAAGAGCACAGGGACAGCCCAGGGCTCAGAGCACAGGCACCACATGAGCAGGGCTATCACGGCCACAGGGCTGGGGTGCAACAGCCAGAGGGCTGGTGGCTCAGCTCAGTCTGACCCTGCAGAGCTCTAAGTGCTGCAGGAGACGCAAGCAGAGATGTCGACGGAGGGCAGCCAGTCTGGGCAGGAGAAGTGGATTTCAGCACGAGGGAAAGAGCAGGTGAGCCCGCAGAGGGAAGCTCCCCAGGGCCTCTCCATCCCTGTGCCAGGCCCCACCCCACAGGTAATTGGCTCAAAACCTTGCTAACACCCAGTCTGTTGAGCTGAAAAGGTCTTTTAGGCAGAACCTAAGACAGCAGTCCTTCCTGGTGACTAGGGAGAAGTGTGCACGCCCAGGACAGTGGCGCGGAGGGAAGGACAGGCAGTAACTGCAACGCAGAAGGCTCCCAGCTGGCCTCAGCACCTGCCACTGAAAGGACGCAGCACTGAGGGGCACTCTGATTCCCATGAGCAAAAACACCTGCACTGTCCCTGAGACCTAGTGTGACCAGGATACAACTGACACACTTCCTGCTTTGAGACCTGCTTTGGGAGACACAGCAATGGTATCAACCCCAAGAATGGACCTGAAGGTGTGAGGGCCTGGGGTGTACCCAACACCACCCTGCAATGTGGCCCACACCTCAGAAGAGGCCAAATGACCCTGATGCTGGGGCAGAACGGTCTCCTGCAAAGGAATGCCCAGTGTTACCAGTGCCAGCTGTTACCAGTGCCCGCTGTTACAAGTGCCCACTGTTACTAGTGCCGACTCTTACTAGTGTCCACTCTTACTAGTGCCCACTGTTACTAGTGCCGACTCTTACTAGTGCCCGCTGTTACCAGTGCCCGCTGTTACTAGTGCCCACTGTTACAAGTGCCGACTGTTACTAGTGCCCGCTGTTACCAGTGCCCGCTGTTACTAGTGCTGACTCTTACCAGTGCCCACTCTTACTAGTACCCACTGTTACTAGTGCCGACTCTTACTAGTGCCCGCTGTTACAAGTGCTGACTGTTACAAGTGCCGACTGCTACTAGTGCCCGCTGTTACCAGTGCCCGCTGTTATAAGTGCCCGCTGTTACTAGTGCTGACTCTTACCAGTGCCCACTCTTATTAGTGCCCACTGTTACTAGTGCCGACTCTTACTAGTGCCAACTGTTACAAGTGCCGACTGTTACTAGTGCCCGCTGTTACCAGTGCCCGCTGTTATAAGTGCCCGCTGTTACTAGTGCTCTTACTAGTGCCCACTCTTACTAGTGCCCACTGTTACTAGTGCCGATTGTTACTAGTGCCTACTCTTACTAGTGCCCGCTGTTACCAGTGCCCGCTGTTACTAGTGCCCACTGTTAAAAGTGCCGACTGTTACTAGTGCCCGCTGTTACCAGTGCCCGCTGTTACTAGTGCTGACTCTTACTAGTGCCCGCTGTTACAAGTGCTGACTGTTACTAGTGCTGACTCTTATCAGTGCCCACTCTTACTAGTGCTGTTACTAGTGCCGACTCTTACTAGTGCCCACTGTTACAAGTGCTGACTGTTACTAGTGCCCGCTGTTACCAGTGCCCGCTGTTACTAGTGCTGACTCTTACCAGTGCCCACTCTTACTAGTGCCCACTGTTACTAGTGCCGACTCTTACTAGTGCCCGCTGTTACCAGTGCCCGCTGTTACTAGTGCCCACTGTTACAAGTGCCGACTGTTACTAGTGCCCGCTGTTACCAGTGCCCGCTGTTACTAGTGCTGACTCTTACCAGTGCCCACTCTTACTAGTGCCCGCTGTTACTAGTGCTGACTCTTACCAGTGCCCACTCTTACTAGTGCCCGCTGTTACCAGTGCCAACTGCTACCAGTGCTGACTGTTACTAGTGCCCGCTGTTACCAGTGCTGGCTGTTACTAGTGCCCACTGTTACAAGTGCCCACTGTTACTAGTGCTGACTCTTACTAGTGCCCGCTGTTACAAGTGCCCACTGTTACTAGTGCTGACTCTTACTAGTGCCCGCTGTTACCAGTGCCGACTGTTACCAGTGCCGACTGTTACCAGTGCCCGCTGTTACCAGTGCCGACTGTTACCAGTGCCCGCTGTTACTAGTGCTCTTACTAGTGCCCACTGTTACTAGTGCCGACTCTTACTAGTGCCCGCTGTTACAAGTGCTGTTACCAGTGCCGACTGTTACCAGTGCCCGCTGTTACCAGTGCCCGCTGTTACTAGTGCTGACTCTTACCAGTGCCCACTCTTATTAGTGCCCACTGTTACTAGTGCCGACTGTTACTAGTGCCCGCTGTTACAAGTGCTGTTACCAGTGCCGACTGTTACCAGTGCCCGCTGTTACCAGTGCCCGCTGTTACTAGTGCTGACTCTTACCAGTGCCCACTCTTATTAGTGCCCACTGTTACTAGTGCCGACTGTTACTAGTGCCCGCTGTTACCAGTGCTGTTACCAGTGCCGACTGTTACTAGTGCCCGCTGTTACAAGTGCCCACTGTTACCAGTGCTGACTCTTACTAGTGCCCGCTGTTACTAGTGCTGTTACCAGTGCCGACTGTTACCAGTGCCCGCTGTTACTAGTACTGACTCTTACCAGTGCCCACTCTTATTAGTGCCGACTGTTACTGGTGCCGACTGTTACTAGTGCCCGCTGTTACCAGTGCTGACTGTTACCAGTGCCGACTGTTACTAGTGCCCGCTGTTACTAGTGCCAACTCTTACTAGTGCCCGCTGTTACAAGTGCTGACTGTTACAAGTGCCCACTGTTACTAGTGCCGACTGTTACCAGTGCCCGCTGTTACCAGTGCCCGCTGTTACCAGTGCCGACTGTTACCAGTGCCCGCTGTTACCAGTGCTGGCTGTTACTAGTGCCCGCTGTTACTAGTGCCGACTGTTACTAGTGCCCGCTGTTACAAGTGCCGGCTGTTACCAGTGCCAGCTGTTACCAGTGCTGGCTGTTACTAGTGCCCGCTGTTATTAGTGCCCACTGTTACTAGTGCCAGCACGAAAGCTAACAGGAAGGACATGGTCCAGACACAAGCTTTCAAGGGTATATGCTATGCTGTGAGCAACTGTGGTGACTGCCAAATCTGGAGTCTGAAGGACTCAGGAAAGAGTCTGCATAAATGTCCAACCACTGGAGAATGCTGAAAGCATGCTGATCCGACTCTTCTCTCCTTGTGTGCCCACATTTGCTCAGTTTAAAAACAAACTTGTGCTACAGTGTGCCCCCAACACAGGCCAGTTAGTGCTGAGCATACCCCCAATCCGTGCGTGGCTGAGGTAAGAGACGGACACACCAGCCCAGGTGTCACTCAGCAGAGAGGGGCCTTCTACTTTTAAGTCTCACATTTCACTCTATTTGAGTTTTTCCCAATGAGCATGTAATTTTAAAAATCAAAATAGATGACTATATAAATAAAATGAATGTGTCCCACCCACACCCCCCACCTGCCACCACTGCTCAGCCCCTGCCTACCCATGGTGGGAGAAGCAAGAGGCAGCAGGGGCGTGTCCCTGAGACCCCCAGCAGGCACATGACCAGGCACACGTGTCCCTGAGACCCCCAGCAGGCACATGACCAGGCACACGTGTCCCTGAGGCCCCCAGCAGGCACATGACCAGGCACACGTGTCCCTGAGACCCCCAGCAGGCACATGACCAGGCACACGTGTCCCTGAGACCCCCAGCAGGCACATGACCAGGCGCACGTGTCCCTGAGACCCCCAGCAGGCACATGACCAGGCGCACGTGTCCCTGAGATCCCCAGCAGGCACATGACCAGGCGCACGTGTCCCTGAGACCCCCAGCAGGCACATGACCAGGCGCACGTGTCCCTGAGACCCCCAGCAGGCACATGACCAGGCGCACGTGTCCCTGAGACCCCCAGCAGGCACATGACCAGGCGCACGTGTCCCTGAGACCCCCAGCAGGCACATGACCAGGCGTACGTGTCCCTGAGACCCCCAGCAGGCACATGACCAGGCGCACGTGTCCCTGAGACCCCCAGCAGGCACATGACCAGGCGCACGTGTCCCTGAGACCCCCCCAGCAAGCACATGATCAGGCACACGTGTCCCTGAGACCCCCCCGCCACCAGCAAGCACATGACCAGGCACACGTGTCCCTGAGACCCCCTACCAGGCATATTACCAGCTTTATTCTTCGCAAGTTTTTTGCTGCTTGCAGTTCCAGATCCGTAAGTCACACCATCAATGGTCACCGAGGCACCAAAAGGCTCACTTGGATTCTCTTAAAATTAAAATTACTTGTTTTAAAACACACTTGCCAAGACATTAAAAGCATGTGCACACACAGTCTGCCCACACCAACAGACGAGGAGGAGTCAGGAGCTGCCCTGCAGAGACCTGGGGGCTCCTGAGGCACGGAGGCAGGGCCACGGGGCAGTCAGCAGCAGAGGGCACAGCTGGGCAATCAAGGGAAATGGGGGATGATGGGGTGGGGAGCAGAGAGAAGGCAAGAGGCTGGCGGCAGAGCCTCCTGGGACAGGGACCAACGTCTATGAAAGACGGTCACAGGACAGGCAGGATGGGAAGCACAAGATGTGGTCTGCCGGCCGGGTGCGGTGGCTCACGCCTGTAATCCTAGCACTCTGGGAGGCCGAGGCAGGTGGATCGCTCAAGGTCAGGAGTTCGAGACCAGCCTGAGCAAGAGCGAGACCCCCGTCTCTACTAAAAATAGAATGAAATTATCTGGACAACTAAAAATCTATATAGAAAAAATGAGCCAGGCATGGTGGCGCATGCCTGTAGTCCCAGCTACTCAGGAGGCTGAGGCAGTAGGATCGCTTGAGCCCAGGAGTTTGAGGTTGCTGTGAGCTAGGCTGACGCCACAGCACTCACTCTAGCCCGGGCAACAAAGCGACACTCTGTCTCAAAAAAAAAAAGATGTGGTCTGCCAAAGAAACACACCCAAATGATGAGCGATGCTCTGGGCTTCCAAGGGGAAGACACACTGGTCTTCACAAAGGTGTCACGAGGATGCCCATGGGAGACGCAGCTGCAGGGAAGTGCAGGCCCAAGGACCCTTCAGCCACTCAGGGGTGCCAGGAGACCAGGGAAAGGACACAGTGACAGTGGCGCAGCTCCTCACAAGGAGGCTCTGCGACAACACAGGGCAGGAGCCAGCGAGGCAGACGGGACAGACTGGAAAGGGAAAGCAGAACCATTCCCCACGGGCAGGGCGCAGCTCTGTGACGATGAAGCTTGCCTGCAGCGCACCTGTCTCTGCCCTGCACGCTCCTTCCACGCCAGCAGAACAGGGCTCACGGCCAGCCCCCACCTCCCCAGCCCTGACCGAGTGACGTGTGTGATTCTTTAGGACTGGAACGGGAAGGTCAAACTTACCGCATTCAAAGAAATTATAAACAGGGCGGACCTTGAGGACTCGCTGCATGTACTCGTGCAGGATGCAGACCTCAGATTTCCCATTGGGGTTAATGACAAATTCTGTGACAAGAAAGACCATCTCAGCAACAGTGGGAAGCACTGCTCCAAGCACTCGGGGACCTGGCAGTGTCGCACTACTGAATCACTAACTAGGGCCCACCACCGGGAGCGTGGCAGATTCTGCATTCATGGGATAAACATAAGCTTTGAATGAAGTGCAATTCTTAGGACATACACTCTTAAACACATCAACTTAGAAATAACAGCATAACCCATCTGTTGACATTAAAATCTGGAAGCCCGACGCACCTTTCTTTGTGGGTGCGTCTTGCACGGACAAAGTGATGAGCTTCTGATTGGCCGGCAAGATGGGCCTCTCAGACTCAGCCTGTTTCCGCTTCATTTCTCGGTTGAACTGCCGCCGCTCAGCCCAAGTCCTGAATTTTTTCACAGTAACTTGCTCAAAGTCAAAACGTTTCTCCAGGTAGTTTCGAAATTCCTCAAGATCTGTCCAAGATTACCAGGGAACCCAATTACTGAACTTCCGATGTAGGAGTCACGTCCCCACACCCTAGTGCAGAGGACAGGGACAGGCCGCCCAGTAAACAGGCCACCTGACACCCATTCCCTTCTCCCATCCCTTCGAAGCGCAGCGAAAGCAAAGAATCAGGCCCCTCACTCCACCAGCACAGATCATTCTGGCAGGTCACTTATGGACAAATTTCTGGGATATCCTTTATCTGGAACAAAATCAAGAATATAAAAATGAAAAGAAAAAACGAAAGCCAAAAAAAAATCAGATGGCCTTCCGCACTTTCTCCCTGTATGAAAACAAATGCCTGACTACCAGCAGCAACTCAGGCTCCCATGCACTGGTGGCCCCACACCTCTCTGACCACCTGGCTTTCTTCCTCCGGCCACTTCCACATGCAGTAGCACACCAGCCAGCGCCCTGCCTGGGGGCCTCTGTGCTTGTCACAGCTCTTCCCAGGCCACCTCCCCATCCTCAGCAACAGCTCCCACCCCACCTAGCTCTCCTAGGGCACCTCAAGCTCCAGAGTTACAGGGCAGGCTGGGCAGCAATGCACAGACAACCAGAAACCCAGAACATGGAAAGTACTCTTTGAGAGTGACCCAGCAGGTGGGCTGAAAGAGATTTGCCACCACTGAACAGAGAGCTAAGACTCAAATGGATAGAACTAAGCTAAAGGATGTGGAAAAGAGAATGAGAAATACCAGCACACATGCGAAAGCAACAGCAGGAATTAAGAGGGAACTGTCACAGAACAGTGACAGCCTCCCAACGCTGAGTACATGCATTGAAGAGGCTCACTCTGAGCTCATCAGGAAAAATCAAAACAATACCACATGAGCAAATCCTACTGAAATAGCAAGGCTTCCAGGAAGATCATACAAGTGACCAAAGAGCCAAAGGCCCGTGGGCTGGGCTGGCAGCCACTTCCCCAAAGCAGCCGCAGTGTGCAGCTCTGCAGAGCCCAGGCCAGGGCCCGGGGAGCTGCACCAGGCAGGCTCTCGCGGAGCAGGGAGACAGGCCTTCCCAGCCCCACGAGAGGACGGCACACACCTTCCTAACAGACACAGAGAGGAACTAGGGATGACAGCTTTTAGCAGGAGGAACGAGACCCCAGGAAGGGCATGGATGCAGCTGCACTCCCACAGGCAGGTCCCGGGCAGCAAGGACAGAAGCTCCTTCAGGAAACTTACCAACTGATTCATCTTTGCACACCTCAACTTTGGCCTTCACCTGCCCCAGGGCCCCAGGGGCCGCCTCAGCCCCTAGCGGGTCCTTCTCATCCGGGGGTCCTGAGTCAGTGCCCACGGAGTCAGGATCGTCCAGGGGGAACTCCAGCTCTGCAGATCGGGTCAGGGGCTTGACGGGAGACACTTCCCCACTGGGGGTGAGCTCACTGTTTTGCTCCCGCTCCTCATTGTCCTTCATTTTCTTATAGTGCAGGCAAGGGATGCTACTCAGAGGAGGGTCATGCTTCTGTGGACAGAAAAGTGCAACACAGATCACAAGGATGACCCCAGACGTCTGAAAATCTGATGGCTTTCACCAGCCTCTGCTTGGCTACAGTGCAGTGTGTATAAATGTGCACGTTTTGGTCTGAGAACTTACAAGCCTAAAGTCACGACTGATGCCTCCCCTACCCGTATGCTTCCCGTTCCCAAGAAGTATGGCCTGGACCAGGTGACCACCCGAGACTCTCTGTGTAGGTACACGGGGACTCCGGAGTTATGGAATGTCATGATCCACCCGTCGGGCAGCGGCTCCGTAGGTGGGCGGCCACGACCTGCACAGAAGATGAGAACATGCCATAATCACTTTAAAAACTTAGAACTGTTGCCACGGCATCTCCTGCAGATGAAACTGCTCCATGTTTGTGTACTTGCTTACCTGGGTCTTCCCAGAGAACCTCAGCTCCTGTCCACCTTGCTCACTGCCATGCCCCCAGGGCCCAGGACAGCATGTGGCACAAGGTGGTAATGCAATGTGTCAAACCAGCACAGGAAGGAGCACAGAACAGGGCTGTGCTAGACACAAGTCCTCAGCGCCTGCCTCCACGGCTGCTGCAGTCCTCCTGCCTGCTCGGCCACGGCCAGGGGCACTCTGGGGCTGGGTCAGCTTTGCTGATAAACTGCGTGTCTGTCAGCTGCTGCTCCCAGTGACCAGGTGACAAGTCTTTATTATAACTGAGCTACATACTCTCACCAGCATACGAAACACTACTTGGAATCAGTAAGCCTCTAAATGGGTTTCAAGATACCCTTCCCAACCCCTTCCAGGCAGTCATGAGCTAGAGGTTTAAGATTTATCATCCACTCAACACCTGCCTGACAGACCTATTGCTGGAAAGAGCATAAAGCAAAGATTTAACTAAAACTAATTTTCTTGTAGGTATTGGAAACAAATTAAAAATTTAGAAACAAACAAACAAAAAAAAAGCAAGTGAAATCTAAAAAAATACATGTGGGGGAAAAAAGTTCCAGTGACTCTCGGGAAAGGAAGTGGCACTTCACGGCCAGGACCCAGCCACAGCCCTCACCCTGGGCCTGGCACCTGCACACAGACCCGTCAGGTGATGGCCCCAGGAAGGGAGTGACACAGGTCGGGGTACATGCACACCGGTGCTCTCCCCAGGGGCTCTGCCAAAACGGAGCTGCCTCGCTGCAGCTCTGGGCTAAGTCAGGAGAAGCGGCAAATGGAATAGAGAGCCGAGCACAAAAAGGGACACAGGTCTAGCCAGGCTGCTCCTCTGTGACAGTGAGCGGACACAAAGTCAACCCAGGCACCTGAAGCGCTCACGCATAGCTCTCCACGCATGAGCACCCAGGTAGGCAGGCCAGGCCTGCTGCTGACCTGTGGGCTGCACAGAATGGGCATGGGCTTCCCTGCTTGGAGTGGGCCTGCTGAAGCCACAGAGGGGCAGGAGCCGGCCCTCCAGGCACCAAGGCAGACTGCCCCTGCCTCTTCCAGAAGCTGCAGCCCCAGGTTCACCCTGCCTGTCACCACCTATCCCAACAGTCCTTCTGCTCAACTACATGGGCAGAAGCACATGACGCCTGGGGCTGCAGGCCATCCTCTCAGCAGCCCAAGGACAGGGGTCTTGTGACACCCACCCCTTGCTTTCCTCCCAGTCGTACCTTGCCACCTTCTGCACCATGGCCCTCAGCCCTGGGTCTCACCTGTGTGTCCGAGTCCCCGTGTGTCTTTTCAGACCCTCTACCGAGCCCGACACCTCCACTAGGGCACTCCAGGTGCCTCTAGGCCACCAAGCCCAACTCCTCCCACACCTGCACCACATCCAAGACAGAGCCTCATGAAGCTACTCTGGGTACCTTCCAACTGCTCTCCCCAAAATCAAAGTGCAAGTCCCACCATCTGTACCTCCAAAGCACCTCCACCTCGACCCAGGGAGCTTCCCCTGCCCACCAAAAACACAAGTGCCACACTTTCAAACAAAAATTGGGTAATGCCCACTCACTTCTGGTAGCTTCTGTGACACTTGGCTTAAAACAAAAACCTGGACCACCACCTGCTACTTCACTGAGCACCCACCTCTGGTCTTGGCTCCCAGCACACACCAATGGCCCCTCCTTGGGGTCTGCTCCTGCTCCCTGAGAAGCCCCTCTCCATTCCTCTGCACAGTCTCCCCCCCGCCCCCCGCTCTGTGCTTTCCACGGCACCTCCTAGGACCTGCTCCTGAGCTGAGTGTCAGCAGGCATCCCCAATCGGGTCTGTTTTGCCCTTAGGCATGACTGTCCTGTCCGGAAACACATGCCTCCACTCAGCCCACTGCCTGGCACCAGAGGGCCTTCAAAGCATTTTTTTTAAGAGACAGGGTCTCGCTCTGCTGCCCAGATTAGAGTGCAGTGGTACGATCATAGTTCACTGTAGCCTCCAGCATCTGGGCTCAAGTGATCCTCCTGCCTCAGCCTCCAGAGTAGCCAGGACTACAGGCACACACTACCATGCCCGACTGATTTTTATTTTATGTAGAGACAGGGTCTTGCTGTATTGCCAAGGCTGGTCTCAAACTCCTGACCTTAAGCAATCCTCCTGCCTCAGCCTCCCAAAGTGCTGGGATTATAGGCGTGAGCCACTGTGCCCAGCCAAAGCATCTTTCTGAAGGAAGCAACTGCCCTTCCCCTGCCCTGGAAGAGCGCACTGCCCCTGTGCCGGCAACTCACTTTTGAGCACTGTCTTAATCTTGGTCATCATCGGCTGCACGCTCGTCTCTCCGTCAGAGGGGTGGTCGCTGTCTCCTCCATATTTCTCCTCTGTTCGCCTCTTTTTGGGAGCACAAAGGCCTTCTTCCAGCAGAGCATCCACATCGTTGTCAAAGTCATCCTGCAAAACATGCTGTTCAGACACCATGGCCCGGAGCCCGAGTTCCTGCACGACGGGCAAGCCCAGCCGCGTCCACCAGAACAGACACAGAGAGAGCTGCGCTCAGGGGGCTAGGTGTGCCCTTAGGGCATGTGGCCATCTGAAAAATAAACGGGATGAGACCGAAAACTGATGCCAACACACCTGGTCCAGGTGCACACACCGCCAAGGAGCGCTTCTCAGCAGCACCTGTCGACTCAGGCTGGATAAAGGGTTCAAGGCCAACCCGTTGGCCAAACGTTTCGTTAACAAAACTTTAAAAATCCAGACTCCTTACATCTTTCTCTTCTCCACATTAACATTACCCCACCTCATAAGGCATTTCATTTTTTAAATTTCCCTGCTTTTAAAAGATGCTGCAATTCCCAAACCCCTTTGGGATTGCTAAGAGCCCACCAAAGAAGGGGTGTCGCCAACATACCTCGTAGGAGAAATTCAAGGCCTCTTCGTCCACTCTGTCTCTTTGAACGATCGCTTTAGCCGTGAACCCGCCTGCTCCTTCTTCATCTAGCTCCAAATTGTCAGTAAAATCTTCTAACTCATCGAGCACTGCATACTCCACTCTCTTTTCCTGATCCAGCTCATTCTCCTCATCCTTCTTATCTGCACTCTCACCCCCTATGCCTACCCCATTACCAACACTCCCGCCAAAGGGACAAGCATGCACGTCCCCACTGACAGGGCTAAGGAGCAGACCGCACTCTGCCCGCGTGTCGCGCTCCGCTCCTGTGTACAGCACCTTTCTGTCCTTACTTCTGCAACTCTCAGTAAAGCTCACGCTAATCTTTACATCCTTAAGCAACTTAAGGTCAGGGGAGAACTTCCGGACCGCAGGTGCGTGCCGGGCGGTGCGCGGGCTGTGGCCACTACAGTTCGGGTCTATGAGGAGGCGGCCCTTAGAGAAGGATCCTTTGGAGAGAAGAGAAGCTCCGTAGAAGTTGAAGGGGTCCTCAGCAGGGGGTTCGGACTGTCCATCACCACCAGAGCCAACGTCCATTACCTCTGCACCACTGGACGTTTGCAGGGGAGGTGGTGGAGACTGCTCACGGGGCAGCGCTTGGGAGGGGCGAGCTCGGCTCTCCATCACCGCTTCTCCTGCGGGCCCACACGGGAGCAGAGAGGGGCTCTCATCTGTCTCCATATTAAAAGCGCTTAAGACTACTTTAAAAGACCAGAGTTTTACAAGCCCTCACATAAATCTACACAGCTAACATGCACAAGTCCGCCGAAACCCGGGCGCGTCCTGCCGCGCTGTGTGCTGGCGGCTTAGTCAAGCTGGCCACATTGCTCTTTTCATTAATGTAGACAGCTTTTAGAACCACTGCCTCAATTATTGGAAATCACAATGCACTCAGCTTAAGTGACTGGCGACTAAGCGAGTCTGTCTTCATGCCGGAGTGGCACCTTTCTTCTTCCACCTGCAAAGAAATTTAAAAGTATCATCACAAAATGACAGAAACCTTCCACTTCCCGGGTACCAAGTCAAAGTCAAGCGCTATTCACAGCGTAGTAAAGAGCTTAAAATTATATGCCTAAGAGAACCTTTTAGGCATCAGAACAAACTAGCCTTACTTTCTTCTTTTAGAACCTAAATTATAATTTAAGTCCAAAGTTTAATATTTTATTAACTGTCCACTTTAATTCTTACTTCAGGAGCACAAAAATAATATAATCTTAAGGCTCAAAAGGGATAAAAAAAATTTACACTAAACTGTACCAGAGCACTCCCCTACCTCAGTCTACAGGCAAGCAAGCATGGTGGGAGGCACCCTTTCCGGAACACGCATAAGGCATGTGGCCTCCCTCAGGCCTTCGGAGCACGTCAGTCCACTCACCTGCAAGGGCTGGGTTAGTCAGAGGGCGAGCGCCAGGCCCTCAGCTCAGCTCTGCGGCACTAGGGCCTCAGAGGTATGGCCAGGCGCCCGCTACCCCGGCCCCAGGGCTCTCCTGGGCCCACAAGGTGGCACGTGGACAGGGATAGTGATGCAGCGTGCTGAGGTCACCAGAGGTGGCGGCATAGTTGTTCTCGGTAGAGGAGAGGGGTGGGTGGCTGTGGGGAAGGGAGCCTGCCAGGGTTTTGGGGAGAGCTACAAGAGACAGCTGGAGCCAAGGCACAGAGAGTCCTGGGTGCCACCTGCAGCCTGGCTCCACGATGGGGACAACAGGAGCCACCGAGGGTGAAGCAACTTTGGGGTCAGAATTAGGCCTTTATTTGCGAAAAGACACTGACAGCCGTGCCAGGCAGAGGCGGCTGCACCTGAGGCACGGGACAGTCTTCCACGCCAGAGGACGAAGGTGTGAAAGAGGCCCTGGCGACGGGGCTGGAGACACCAAGAACAGTGCCACAGAACTGGCCACAGTGGTTGACCCAACAGAGGCAGGGAGCAGAGAAAAGAGGGAACCGAGACGAGCAAGGCTCCTCCCCTGGAGGGACACATGGATTCCATCACCTAAGCAGGAGCCTACAGAGACTGACAGGTGCCGTGACGGGCCCAGGGACGGACGGCCAACACACACCAACGAGGAGCGAGCTGCCAGGCCACAGGAGGATGGCTGCCCGGGGGTTAAGGATGCAACTCTAGGAAGCCTCACAACAGAGGAAGCACGACAGGTGGGCTGGATGCCACGCGGCAGGGAAGGCGGGTGGGGGGGTCAGTGCAGCCAGAAAACCCAGGGGCCCAGCAGGAGAAGAACATGCAGACAGACACACACGTGCATGCACACCCCCTCAACGTGCACAGAAACACACCCATGCACATGCTGTGCACACGGTGCAGATGCACACACGCATGCCCACGCCATGTGACAGCCTGACTGGTTTCAGGGACTACTCCAGAGACTCCCAGAAGGAACAGGAGACAGCAGATATCACACGTTTGAGAAGTTTACGGTGCGGGGACAGAGTATGGTGGTTGCACTTTGAAGGTAACACAACATGAAGACCAGAGGCTGCTTTAGGTGTCATCAATACACTTCACAACTATTGTCTAACCGTCTACTTGGAGGGAGGCATTAAGTGAACAAGCGACAAGGTCCCCAGGATCTGGACATGTTGGCAGGGCAATGACCACTGCACTGTCACTGTATTTCTAGATTCTAAAATGTCCTAACACTTTTTAACTCAATAACCACCTCCCCAAAGGCACGTCCATCAAAGGTCCTCGGCAACAAGGCAATACAGCAGAGCTGACCGTGGCCTTCAGAGTGCTGTGGTGCTGAGCAGGCTGCAGCCAGCAGCCAGGTGGGCATGAGGAGCACCAAGTGGGGTGAGGCCAGTCTCCTGGCAACCAAGAGAGGCCACCTCAGAGAAGGGACACACAGGTCGGCATGCCCAGTACTCCAGACCACGAGTAAGACCAAGACTAGGCCCTCCAACCCGACAGTCCTGCAGAGACCCTCGTGAGTCAATCCATGGTTCTGGGGCAGAAAAAGCTAACGTGAAGAAGACACAAGGAGGTGGGAGGACTGGAGGCTGGGAGGACGGGAGGATGGGAGGACGGGATGAGGAAGGCTGCTACCATGTGAAAAGGCTCCGAAGCAGCCAGTGTGCGAGCACCCAGCAAGGATGAAAACTGCCAAAGGGCAGTGCCTTGAAGAGGTGCAGGGCACAGAATCCTGGAGCCAGGGAAGGGAGGATGCGCTCTCTGGGAAAGCAGGAAACCTGCCCAGCCCCAGAGCTCAGTGACAGGCAGCCCCAGACAATCCCCTTACTCTCCCCCTGCAAGCTTTCTGCATCTACCCAACAGTGTCCACTCATCACCTTCCACGTGGTACACACACCATCCCAGACGCTGCAGACACAAGACAGGCGAAACCCCTGCCCTGCAGAGCTCCCATTTTAGCGGGTGAGAGGGACAAGTAACAACTAAGAAAGGCATGTACTGTGACACATGCTGAGAAGTGTTCAAGCTAAAACAAAACAAGGAAAGGGCTGAGGAAGAGCAGGCAGCTTCAGAAAGGGGGATCACAGAAGGCCTCGCAGCCAGCATCCACCTGACGGCAGAGAGTGAGCCAGGTAGGTAGCAAGGCTGGGAGGAAGGGACATTCCAGGTGACACTGAGAGGAAAAGCAAAGGCCCTAGGGTGGGAGCATGGTGTGGGAGCTGGACTGGTGCGCTGAGGAGGCCTGACAATGGGCCAGGTCAGTGAGGGCAAGTGGGTCAGGGGTAGGTGTCCCAGGCTGCTGCCAGGACTTTGGCTCTTATCTTGAGATGGGCCACATGATCCAAAGACAGCAGTGGCAGCCCACCCTCAGGCAGGCCGTCCTAAGTGCTGTAAGCATTACCTCACCCAGTGCTCACGCAGCACTGTGACAAAGGTTAAAGCATTTGCTCAAGGTCACACAGCTAGAAATGGTGCCGCTGCCTTATCCCCAAGGCAAGCTGGAGTCTACACTGCCTCACTTTTATACCACCTTACAGTTTAAAAGAATCACCCTGTGTCCAGAAAAACTACAGGTGGGTGGATGGGGGTGGGAAGTGGGGATCAAGGGTGACAACAAAGAGAATTAGAGGCTCACTTGGTAGCTTGGACCAGGACAGTAAGTGGTGAGAAATGGTCTGCTGTTGGAAATAGGAGGTGAGCTGACGGGGCTTCCTGACAGCTGCATGAAGGCGTAAGGAAGAGACAGACTGAGGGGACTTCAGAAAGGCCCCGGGAGAGTTCTGGCAGGTGAAGGTGGAGTTTGGTCTGGACGTGGCTACTTGGCATCACAGTAACACAGGGAGATGTGGAAGCGGCAGCTGGAAACAGCAGGCTGGAGCTCAGAAAGGAGGCCAGGGCTGGAGATGGAGGCATGGAAGATGTCAAGGAAAGGTGACATTAAAGCCAGGAGGCTGGATGAGATCACGAAGGGAGCTGTGACAGGAGAGACCAAGACTGGGCCAGTCAGAATCACATTTCCCACCCAAGGTCACGGTGAAACTGTGAAACAAGCCCTGGAAAGTGCTCCGCACACAATGCCTGGCCTTAACGGGCTCAAAGGAGGTCTCTCCCACCCTTCGGCCTCAACACTGCTTCAGCTGATTGACACATGCACGTGGCAAACTCTGCCTTGTCAACAGGACCACAGGCCAGCAGCAGACTTCACAGTGGGCTCCCTGGGCCCCTGGCACCAGGTAAAACCAACACTAGGACAGCGCCCTTCCTTGGAGTCCACTTGCCATGCTGGCATCAAGGCGCCGGCCGCAATGGTCCAGAGTGGTGGAGACTGCCTTTCGGTCAAGCCTCTCATGCTGCAGCCTCCCGCCCAACCCAGTGCAGCATGACCTCATCCGTTCCTTTTGTCACCCTCCACAGGGCCTCACATCCTGTGCTCACACCAGGCACTCAGTACCCCAGGCTGGCCATTCACCCCCTTTGGGGAGGGATGGCCTGCAACAGGGTTTGAGCCACTCCCACAACTGGAGTCCAGTCCGGCTAGGAGACAGCGGGTCCTCGCCTAGCAGCTGGCCTCGAACAGCCGACAGCCCGGGCCTGCCGTGCGGCAGGTAGCAAGGGACATGCAAGCATGCAAACCGGCAAATCGAATTCCTACCGGGAGCAACCCAAGTCCATCTGACGATACTTGACAGGAATCGCTGTCAACAGGTTGCCACCTTCCATTTACTTATACCATGCTCATTGTTACAAAAAAACCATGTCCCAAATATCTATGTGACACTCAATCCGGGAGCGTTTGGTGGAGAAAAGGACTTGGGCGACTTCTCGGGTTCCCAAACTGTGTTAAAGCCGGCAGGGTCCTCGGCGAGCACGGTCCCTGTCCACACCTTTCCCGCCTGAAAGCGATGCTACGGCTGCGGGCTCCCCGGGAGAGCGGCCGCTATGCTCGGGTGGCCAGCGACGCGTGTCGGCGACGCCCGGCCCGGGCCCGCCCCCCGCCCGGCGCGGCCCGGCCCGGCGGAACCCCGCGCGCTCCCGCGGCCATGCCGCCTCACAAAGGCCGGACTCCGCGCGGCCCGGGCCGCGGCCGCGGTCGGGAGGGAGGCGGGAGGCAGGTCGAGCCCCCGCGCAGGCCGCAGCCCGCCCGCCCGCGGGGCGCCCCTTGCGCCCCGCACCTACCTGCGGCGCCCGCGGCCTGCCCGAGCCGCCCGCAGCCCGACCCCGGCAGGGAGATCCTCACCGCGCGGCCGCCGCCGCCATCTGGAAAGGCCTCCCGGGCTCTCGGGGCGGCGGACCCGCCTGCCGCGCCGGGAGGGCGGAGGGCGGGCCTTGGCGGCGCGCGGCCAATCCGGGCGCGCGGCCGCCGCGCATTGGGGGACCGGCCGAGCGGGCTGCGGCGCCCGCCAATCGGCGGCGCGTGGCGCGCGTGTCCGCGGCGCGCGGCCCAATAGCGCGGCCGCGCGGGCGGGACCAGGCGCCAGGCCGCGGTCGCGCTAACGGTCGCCGCCCGGGCGGGGCTCCTCGGGGGGAGGACCGCGGCGCGGGGGGCGCCGGGAACGGGGAGCGCGAGGGCTGCCGGGAGGAGGGAGCGGGGGACGCCGGGAGCGGCGCTGCCGCGCGGGCCCGCAGGACCCAGTCGGAGGCGTCGGTTCGTCAACCGCGACCGCGAACAAAGCGCGGGGCGTGCTCGGCCGGCGCTTTCCTGTTTGCTGACGCTGCAGCAGCAGCCTCGGGAGGGCCGTGGGAGTGGAGCCGGCACTTTCCAGTCTAAACGTGGAGGGAACGGCGGGCACAGAGACTCGCCTGTCGGCAGCCGCAGACCGAAACCCTGGATGCTAAAAATAGTGGCGAAATACGAGAAACGTTTTTTGTTGTGTCTTTATACAGAGTTGCAAAGTTTCTCCCCCGAGAAACTTATTAATTGCAGAAGGAAAATAGCTTTACAGTGGGAAAAAATCCTGGGAGACACCAGTGCAAATATTAATAAGCTATCTAGGTCACCAGCAAGTGTATACGCGTCCAAACTTAGCAAGTGCGACACTTGACATATGTGCAATTGTGCTTCAATAGAAGTGACAAAAGGCACCAGTGAAAGGACATATTGTGGACCTCAAGAGAAGGACATAGGTTCATTTGTGGGTATTTCTGCCCAAAAGGCAGAACCTGAATAAAGAAAGATCAGACAAAGGCAAAATTAGGGGCCTTCTGCAAAATTACCAGCCAATAGCCCGAAGAAGTGGCCTGTACCTGTAGTCCCAGCTACTCGGGAGGCTGAGGCAGGAGGATCCCTTGAGCCCAGGAGTGGAAGGCCACAGTGAGCTATGATGGTGCCACTGCACTCCAGCGTGAGTGACAAAGGAAAAAAAATACCAGCCAGTGCTTTTCAAAAGTGTCAGGATCATTCAAGTCAAAAACAGACTGAGGAGCCCTCTTTGTTTGAAGGAGACATAACAAATTGCAAGATGGAATCCAGGCCCTCTATGCTCACAAAAGGGATGTTAGTGGGACCATTGGTAAAATTCAAATAAGGTCTGTAGATTAGTTAATAGTATTGTGTTAATAAAAGATTCTTTGCTTGGCCAAGCTTCAGTCAAGCTCCTAGGCCCATCTGTGCTCTTCCTTACAAATTCCAGTTTTAGGCCAGGCACGGTGGCTCATGCCTATAATCCCAGCTACTTGGAAGACAGAGGCTGGAGGATCGCTTGAGCCAGGAGTTTGAGACCAGCCTGGGCAACATAATGAGACCCCATCTCTACATAAATAAATTAGCCTGGCGTGATGGTGTGTGCCTGCCATCCCAGCTATTCGGAAGGCTGAAGAGGAAGGATCACTTGAGCCCAAGAGTTTTTGGCTACAATGAGCTATGATTGTGCCACTGCATTCTAGCCTGGGTGACAGAGTGCAATCTTAAAAAAAAAACAAAAAAACAAAAACAGCTCATCAAACCCCCACACATATAACTTTGATTTCTGATCACCCTCAGTATCTGATCTTCTGCCATCCCCAGGTGATATCTGAGCATTCTTGCTGATGTCTGTCTTCAGCAAGAATCCTGTTAGGTCAATTTAGCCAGAGTCCCCCTTACCCCTGATGTTTTCTTTTATTCATTTTCCACCCACTGTCCCCTACCTTGTTCTGTGGCTACCAATTCCCACTTGCCCATGCTATATGTACTTTAACAAGTGGTACTGAATAATTTTTTTCATTAACAGTTACGGTGCTGCAACTCAGAATCAAGGCCCCTCAGTGTGTATCTTTGCAACCTTTGTCTTCTCTCCTAACTGTGGGATCCATTCACGAGTCAGACTCCTGAACCATTGATCTGGACAAACTTTTGTTCAAGCTGGTAAGGACAGACTTTGATTTTAAGGTATATACTCTCTGAAGCTGGGTTAGTGTCCCAGGCTTCTTTTGAAAGGTATCTCCTGGACTGGAATGTCTTCTTGTTCCGGGTGGGGATTATTCCCCGACTCCCCAGGCTGGACGCCTCTACTCCCTGGCTCACTGTGAGGCTTCTCTGTTCTCTCTATTGGATCCTGCTTCTCCCATGGGAACCTCTCTGTCACCTGAATCCCCTCTTCTTGAACCCCTGTGGACTATATGCTCTGCCAACTCTGCCTACCTCCTCCTCATTGGCATGAGTTTGCCCTCTGGTTTACTGGAATCCTTGGATATGTCTCCATTCAAACCCCTATACCCTCTGTCCTCTGTCCCTACTGCCAGGCCCCCTTCCTCCTCACAGCCCCTCAGTCACTTGAACTTTAGGCCACATGTTCTCAAGAGACTCAGGGACCCCGCCTTAGTCTATTTTCTGTTGCTTATAACAGAATACCTAAAATTGGGTAATTTATAAGGAGTTTATTTCTTACAGTTGAAAGGCTGAGAAGCCCAAAGTCAAGGGGGCACGTAGCCTCCTTTCTGACACGGACTCTCTGAAGACTCCTGAAGCGGCACAGTGTATCATACGGCAACGAGGCTGAGCATGTCAGTGTGCTAGGTCAGATATTTCTTCCTCCTCTTATAAAGCCTCCAGTTCCCCTCCCACGATAACCCATTAATTCATTAATCCATTCAGAAGGGCAGAGCCTTTATGACCCAATCACTTCTTCAAGGCCCCACCTCTCAATAGTGCTACATTGGGGATTAAATTTCAATATGATTTCTGGATGGGACAAATATTCAAACCATAATAGGCCCCCAAAAGCAATCACTTGAGGCTGAAAATAGAAAAAGGCAATTTGGAAGCAGAAATTGATGTTTTCTCTACTTGGGTGGGCTTTAGAGACATTCAAAAGCTGCTAGATGTCTCCTCAGTCACTCACCTAAAATTTAGTGAGTGCCTCCATAAGATGATCTATCAGGGCAAAAGAAGGTCTTAAAACATTGGCAAAAAGCTTTAGCTGTTACTGAGTAGGTAACAATTTGTCCAGCTTTCACCTTCTGGTGAAATTCATATAAAAGTATAATTGGATATAAATCACTTGAGTTTCTATTACTGTGTTTTATGGACTCATGACTAAAATTTTAGAATGAAAACTATAAGATCTTTGCATCTATCTGTATGTTCATGCATGTATGTTTGTATGTTATGTATATGTGGTATTCGTCTATCTCCAGATGGTAGTACTAAATTAATTTGTAAAATCCCTTTAAGGGAGTAATTGATTCTATACCAATATAGAATGACTGGTTCTTCCAAAATGAGAAAGAGAAAAATATAGGGGGAAAAAAGTGCCGATAGATATTTTTAAAAAATTGTAAAAGGTTTACAGGAAAGAATCTTGGAAAAGAAATATTATCTTGTGTGGTCAAAACTGGGTGAGATTGGATGGAATCATTTATAAGGTTCTATTGAAGTTAGCATTAGTATTAATAGTACACTGATACAAAACTATAATTTGGTCTTTTCTGCTAAAATGACAAATTTTTTTAGAGTATTTGAGAATGTGAACATTTTTCTTTGCCTTTTAAATAATTGACCTAGAAAACAAAGATTTTGCATGTGATCAAGATAATTTCTTGTGCTTCGTGATGTCTTTTATTAGGTTTTTGATTATATAAGAAATGTAAGTCTCAATATTAAAACAGCTAGGGTTTCTTTTTTAACAATTATGTAACTTTTTTTCTCTTTTTTTTTTTGTATTTACAACTATGAAACTTTGGTTGCCCTTAAAATCTTTTGTCACCTTAGTATCATTTCACGGTGACCTATAATCCTATTTGTTTTAAACCTTTTGACATTTTTGACAATTTTCCAAAATCAAATTCTAAATTAAGTCTTTTTGACTCTGAACTTTGAGACTTTCAAGAAGATCCCGGCAAAGTCTCAGATTTGTTTCTCACTTTGTAAAAGAGTAAAAAAGCCAAACCAATTGGCTTGATATGTTAAATTATAATATATGGGAAGTATTATCAAATAAGTGATACTAAACCTTCTTTAAGTGTTGTTTGGATAGATGTTATTAATGCGTGCTCCCCAGATTGTGCGAAATTCCTAGAAATCTGATATGTCTTGTATAATGTTACCCATCATAATTATGTTTAATTATGTTAAAATTTTGTATGCCACAGAAATAACAAAATTTCCATGTCAATTGTGTAATTATTATAATGCACTCTCATCAGATCTTTAAGCATGGCCAATTTAAGTCTTTATCATTCATAAACAGTTCATGAAAAAAGACTGACAAGTACTCTGGCATACAGACTTTTGGCAACTTTATGATCATACCATTGGATTGTGTAAGAATTTCCAGAATGCTAATGAAGACAATGAAGGGCTCATGAAACTGCTAACCAAGGTCATGCAGAAAAAGAATTAATTGCATAGGGCTGAATGAACTGATGGGGATAATTTTTATGATGTTTTGTTTGAAACATTTCTGGCTGTTTAATATTTCGTTTCCTAGATTCAAGGAAACTTATTTTTCCTTTTCTTTTAAGATATCTATAGCTTATAATAATTTGGTAAACAAAGATGAAATAAATACCTTTTCTCCCTACCTGATCCTTCCAGAATTCAAAAACTATTCATGAGTAGTCTCACTTTTATGGCAATATAGTTATTTACATAAGTTCAGTAAGAATTTGTTCTCTTTGCAACAGGGTACAACTGAGGAAATGGTTATATTACCAAGGCTTTGAATGGAATGTCATATTTTCAGATATGACCAGACAACTTTGGAAACTAAGGTTGACTTTATGAAACCAAAAAAGTTGGGGAAAAAATGGCCAGGTACTTTGAATACGTGGGTCACATGGTTGCCTTGCAGGTACATAAGGAATGTCACTTCCTGTCAAGCCCAGGAACCTCAGGATATTTTGGGGACCTTGAAAAGAAAGGAATTCACCCAAACCTATAGGTATTGTAGGCAAAACATGATCGTGAGGCCTTGGCTTGGTTTCCCAGCCAGGAGAGGCTTTTAAAGTCCTATCTGAGATTCCTTATCAAAAGTCTCAGCAAAATAAACTTAGAGCCTATATGGTCAATCACGATTGTTGCTGTACTTATGTGAATGATCAGACCAAGTTTAATGAAACTAAACTTATTTTATAAACAAGTTAGTCTTACTTTGACATCTTTGATAGAAATGGAGGTGACTACAAAGAGAAAAAGTATGTTTTGGAAGAAAATTATAATGCACCCATTATCAGATCTAGCCTATTCATTGTTTTTGAGGTTTTGATATTTCCCTACAAATTAGCTTGGATCCTGAATTCTAGTTTCCTCCAACATCTGACTACAACTCTCTAACCTAATATCTCCAATCTCTCTCTCACCCTTCTGGCTTAGAACCACTGAAAATTAAAACTGTCCTTTTCTGGCCAGGCACAGTGGCTCATGCCTGTAATCCTAGCACTCTGGGAGGCCGAAGCAGGAGGATGGCTCGAGGTCAGGAGTTCAAGACCAGCCTGAGCAAGAGCAAGACCCCATCTCTACTAGAAATAGAAAGAAATTAGGTGGACAACTAAAAATATATAGAAAAAATTAGCCAGGCATGGTGGCATATGCCTATAGTCCCAGCTACTTGGGAGGCTGAGGCAGGAGGATCACTTGAGCCCAGTAGTTTGAGGTTGCTGGCACTCTAGCCTGGGCAACAGGGTGAGACTCTGTATCAAAAAAAAACCAAAAAAAAACCCTGTCTTTTTCCTAAAGTCCTGCAAGCTGAAGCTGGACAACTTGATATTAACTTCAGAGAAATCACAACAGTTGATGTACAGAGAACCTTCAAAACATACAAACTGCAAACCAGGGAAATCTGTCAGATTGCTACAGCCCATCCCTGCTCCATCCGAAGATGTTTCAGGCCCAGTACCTAGAATTCTTCTTGACTGTTGCCCTCTGGACTCAGAAACTGAGTTTATAGTTTGTTCCAACTATTAGTCTTTGTTTTATTAAAATTTAAATAGAAACAAAACATACCTCATTAAGGGCTGACAGCTCGCACCATCCAGCAGATGATTCAGCTGGCTCTTGCTGAACAAAAGGTGACCCAACTAAGGGGACTGACACAGAGTCTTTGTTTGGCCAAACGTTATTCAGCCTCCTGAACCTTCTCCTAGGTAGGCCCTTCTATACACTTTTTTGTAAAATCCAGTTTTACCAAAGAACTCTGCTAAGTCAGTTTAGCAAGAAACCTACCCTCAGCCTCTGGTTTCCTCTGATAGCTGACCAGGCTCCTCATTCCCTGCCGTCCCCTGGGTGGTGTCTGGTCACCCTGGCCTGGTTGCAGCAGGAATCTGTTAGGTCAGTTGAGCCAGAGTCCCCCAAACTTGATGTTTCCTCTTAGTCACTTTCCATCCGAGACCCCACCCTGCTTCTTGACAATAAATCTCCACTTGCCTGCGCTATGCTCGGAGATGAGCCCAGTCTCTCAAGACCACTATTGCAGTGGTCCCTGTACCTATGGCAGTGGTCCTGAGTAGAGTCTTCCTTGTCATGCTTTAACAAGTGTCATTGAGTAACTTTTTCTTTAACAGTATCAACGCTAACTTCCTGATTGTAATCATTTTGCTGTGGTCAGGTACAGTGTTATTTTGGGAAACTAGACAGCCTGCGGCTCACGCCTGTAGTCCCAGCTACTCAGGAAGCTCAGGCAGGAAGATCCCTTGAGCTCGGGAGTTTGAGTGAGGTTACAGGGAACTATGATTGCGCCACTCCACTTCAGCCTGGGTGACAGAACGAGACCTCGTCTCTTATAAAAAAAAAAAAAAAAATTGGGAGAAACTGGGTGGAAGATACTGAAATTCTTTGCTCTTTTTTTTAATGTTTTAGCAAATTGAAATCATTTCAAAATGAAAAAGGTTAATAAAGTGAGGAGAGGAGGTGTTGCAGGTGATGAAGCCAGAGGCCTGTGCGGGCCCCTCCCCTCCCCTCCCACCTGCCCAGCACCGGGCAGTCACAGTGGGCACCGCTGTGCTGGAGGGTCCGGGTCCTGGTCTCGGCGGGGGCATCGGCCTCCCCGTGGCCAGGCTAGGCAGAGCCCACAGGAACGACACGCAGCCATCCAGCCGCAGCGACCTCCCACACGTGGTTGGCTGGTGAGTTGGGGGCTCCCTCGGCCCCAGTCAGACTTGAGATCTCAGACCTGCCCACACAATCTGGGCCAGGCCGCACGGCTGACAGAGGCCTGCACTGTGGGGCCTCGGCTGGCTCTGGCCTCAGAGTCCCACAGACTGGCGGCTGGAGGCTGGAGCACCGGCCCATCCCAGGCTGGAGTGGAGTGGCGCAGTCCCTTTCCTCTCAGGCGCCGTGTTTCCACCTCAGCTCAGCTCAGCCGTGGGCCAGGCCTCTGCTGAAGGGCCAGGATGGTGCGGTCTCCTGGCAGATGGCAGCAAGAGACGTGGCGCTGGGGAGTCCGTGGGCAGGCCCCGGCCACGCCTGCTCCTGGACCAGCCTGCACGTGGGTCTGCCCCACACCTCTAGCCTCCACGCCTCCACAGCTCAACGCGCCCACCTCAGGCCAGAGGGCGGAGGCAGCTTATGTGGGAAGGGGCATCTGAGAACGGGGAGAGAAGAGAACTCATGTTGGGGACTCAGGAGTCAGACCATCTGGTGACAAGCACAGAGGACTGGCTAGATCACGCTGGGGCCCCAGGCCTTCCTGGGCAGCATGTCCAAAGCTCTTCCAGAAGGCCCTGGATTCCCAAGGCCCCTAAACCCTCCTACCTACCGGCACAGGCCTTGCCTTAAGGGACTGGCTTAAACCTGGGCTTGGGAAGCACTGCCACCGTTAGCCTTGGTTCCAGCGTTCCCCTGGCCAGGCCTCAGCACAGGGGCAGGCAAGAGAGGAAAGGTCCCTGCCTTCCATTCTGATGCGGAGACATGCAAGAAACGATCCAAACACACCACATGTCAGATGGTGCTAACCGCCATAGGGAAAAGCAAAGCAGGCATGCGCAGGGAAGACTGTAGTATTTCTTTTTCTTTTTCTTTTTAAGACAGGGTCTCGCTCTGTCACCCAGGCTAGAGTGCAGTGGCATCATCATAGCTCACAGCAACCTCAAACTCCTGAGCTAGAGCGATCCTCCCGCCTCAGCCTCCTGAGGAGCTGGGACTACAGGGACTGCCACCACACCTGGCATATTGTTAGAATATTTTTTGTAGAAAAAGGGTCTCACCTTGTTTCCCAGGCTGGTCGCAAACTCCTGCCCTCAATTCATCCTCCCACTTCAGCCTCCCAAAGTGCTGGGATTACAGGCGTGAGCCACCGCGCCCGGCCTGCAACTTTAAATGGGATGCCTCCCTGAGATTTTAACAAGGACCTGAGGGAGGTGGGGGAGGGTGCATTTGGGCATCTGCAGGAGTTGGTCAGTGGAGGCACGGTGAGTGCGAAGGCCTTGGGGCAGGAGCTGAGCACAGTGCCAGGCTGGGAGCAGGGTGAAGGTAGGAGCAGTGCCAGGTACTGACTGCAGTGACACCAGCATGAGAACACACTGGTCCTGTGGGTCCCTTGTCCTGTCCTGGCCCGTGGCTCTGCTGTTCCACCTGGCTGGGAACCAAGGGGTCATTATGGTGTCTCCCCAAGCCTGTAAGGTAAACATCACAATTGCATTCATCTGTTCGGGCTGCCGTCACAAAGCACCAAAACAGAGCAGCTCAGACAGACATTCACCGTCCCAGTTCTGGAGGCTGGACACCTGAGATCAGGGGCGCCAGGGCCCTGCCCCTCTGAAGGGGCAGGAGAGGCCCAGGCCTCCCTCTGGCTTCTGGTGCCGCCTCGGCTGTGGCAGCAGAACTCCAGTCTCCACACATGGTCTCGCTGTGCGTGTCTGTCCCTGTGTCCAAATCTTCCTCTTTTTATACGAACCCCTGTCATCTTGGATTAGAGTCCACCATGTGACCACATTCTGTCTTGGTCCCCTCTGGAAAGCCCATGTCTCTAAACAGTCACCTCTGAGGTCCCAGGGGCAGGACACTGACCTGTTGTTGGAGGACACACCTCAACACACAGCGACCTGACCTGCACCTCAGGCTGCCCTTCCTCAGGCCCAGGCTGCTGGGGAGCTCTGGGCAGGCTGCCGCGGAGGGAGCCGTGACAGGGCTTGGAGAGCTCTCCCTGGGCAGGTATGGTCTCTGGGACACAGGGGACACTGAGGGAGGCGCTTCCTGAGGGTGGGGTGCCCGCCGGGGTGCCGGCACAGCACACAGGGCAGGCGGCAGTGCTGGCAGCAGGGGCAGCGCCTGAGCTGGGAGCCTGTCGCCCTGACTCAGCCAGACACATGTGGGACGTGGGTCCTGTTTCCCCCTGGGCCTGGGGGCGTGGGCTGGGTTGCTGCTGGGAACCCTGTTCGGAGTTCAGAATGAACCCTGGAGGGCATGAGGCCCCGGCGGTGTGGTCGGGGCGGGGAGGCCCCTGCTCGTCCCCAGGCTGGGAAGCCCTGGTGCAGGTCCACACCTGCCCTGCAATCCTGACCCCAGAAGACAGGGAAAGCCTGGGGCTCAGTGTTGGATACGGGGCCCCCTTATGCTCAGCCCAGCCTGGGGACACATGCTCCAGAGGGCTGGCACACGAGGAGCTCCCAGGGCTGAGACAGACCAACCTCGGGCCTGCCCTGCTGCCCTCCTGCCATCCCTGGGCCTCCACAGTTGATCTGGGGAACAGGCCACCAGGCCTCTCCCTCCAAGGGTCCCCATCGGGCTCCCATGGCCACCCGATGAACCCCGGTACCTACCGTGTCCCACGTGCATGGGCCCTCTCGCAACAGAGGAGGAAGCAGAAAGCCCTGTGCAGGCGTCCGTGCGCCCAGCAGCTCCCGCCAACGCCTGGCACACAGGGAGGGGCCTCGAGACGCACACACTCGCCACAGCCACAGTTTATTATCAACAGCTTGTGTTCAAGGACAGATTCCCTGAAGTCCGACCCGCTGAGGAAGACGGTAGGGGCCGACTGTGCCCACTTGCTGACACGGGCTGCCAGCACCCACGGCCCCCAGCTGGGCCAGCAGGGTCCCGAGAGCCCCAGCACACATGGAACCTCCCAGCACGCAGGGGACCATCCAAACACAGGAGACCATGCGGTGCACGGGTGGGACCACCGACTCCACCACCAAGCCCGTGTTTCTGTCGTGAGAGTGGGCTCTTCTCAGCCTTCCCTGTGCCTGTGTCCACGCGTGGCTGGTCTCCCCTGCGGGAGGGCTGGTTGCTGGGAATCGAGACACGCCCGTGTCCTATGCCCCCCGGGAGGGGGCCACTTTTAAATACAAGCCTACTTCTGTCATTTGAGCCGAACAAAGACCCACCGGCCAGAAGCACGTGAGGAGTGAAAGGCACCCCCCGCCTGCAGGGGACGTGTGTGTGCGTGTGCAACTGCGCGTGCGCACACGCCTTTGTGTGGTGCACCTATGCACATACCTGTGTGCGTGCCTGTGCGTGTCGGCATGTCTGCACGTGCCCTGTGTGTGCGCATGTGCGTGCCTTTGCACGGGTGAGGGGCAGGCCCAGCTGGAGTCACGCGTTTCCATCACTGCAGGGCCCATCCCATTGGTATCAAAATTTGCCCCCCTCATTGGCATGAGGCGGACCCTGAGCTAGGCACAGGGACACAAGACAGGAAACACACAAATCAAAAGCCCCTGATCCTGGGGGACGCTGGCTGAGTCCCAAGCAGTGCCGTGTGGCCAGGGAAGTTGCCCTTCCAAGCTGGCCCTTGAGGCAGGGCCTCCCATGAGCCTGCTGGCTGTGCCCAGAGGCGGGGTTAGCTCTGCAGAGTGAACTCATGGGTGGTGGTCTCCCAGCGGGAAGGGTCCTTGTCCAGCATGCTGCGCTCAGTGAAGGTCACGTGGCCCTCTGTGTCCACGAGGATGATGGTGTTGGTTCTGAAAAAGAGCACAGGCCACATGGTCACCCCATGTCCCTCAGCCTCTGCCCTGCCTGTCAGAGCACAGATAGAGGGGCCAGATGGAAGCAGGGAGGGGCAGCCCCAGCCTGAGGGACATGGGGGCTGTGGGGGGCATCTGGGTGCCCACACCCAGCGAGTCCTGTTGCCCCCACTCTCAAACACCCCAGCCTGCCCCGCCACTCTCACATGGCAGCCCTTGGGCTGACCATGCACTTCTCCACTCAGGGCACCAGGCTCCCGGACACCTGGCCACGCCTGCACACCAGAGGGCTTGACCTCTGAGAGGTCGAGCCCTCCACCGCCCAGGCCTTCTCCACCTGGAAAACTCCCTCCTGTCCCCTCCGTTGCCACCCAGGCCAGGTCAGTCTGCCCCAGGGCCCAGCGCTCCTCTCCTCTCCTCTGCAGCCCTCCCCGTGGCAGGTCCTCACAGACACGGGCAGCCCACCCAGGGCGGGCACACACTGAGGGTTCCCCGTGGGCCTGGACCCAGCAGCCACGCAGCCAGCCAGGGGCAGACCTGGCGCCTGCCTCCCCCATGCACACGGATCCGTGTCAGCAAACGTGTTAGTCGTGAAAGTGAGCCTGTGACAGAAGGCGGCTGCAGGAAACAGCACCCTGCACCGGCCAGGAGGAGTGCCGGCACCGTGCAGGCGTGCAGCCGGCGGGCCTGAAGCCACAGTGCTGGCGTCTCCCTGATGCCATCCTGCCCCTCGTGGCTTGTCCTGCTCCTCAAGGCGGGGGGCAGCCGGGGCCCACAGAGGAGGCAATGGAAGCCCTGGGAGCCTTGAGCTCGGCCTGCAGGGCGCCCGGGAGCCCGACAGTTAACCTGGAGTGTGCTTGCCACCGCGGCCGTGTCTGGACAGGACAGAGGATCTGGAACCCACTCGGCGGGGGAAGGAGCGTGGCCCTGGCCAGCTATGGAGCGTGGGGAAGCTCGGTTTCTTGGCCGGCCCTCCAACCGGGAGGCGGGACGCAGGAGAGGAGGGTGCTGCGCTGGCAGCCCCGTCATACCTGGTGCCATAGCCCGAGCCGCGCACGCACACGGCCGCGTACTTGTTCAGTATGGGCTGCACGTACTCCTGGCCCTGGTCCTCGATGGCCGGGTCTGGCAGCTGCCTGCAATGACGGGGTGGGGTGGCTGTCAGTCCCGCCTGCAGCTGTGTCCAGCAGGGTGGCCCTGCTTGCCACCCTGGCTGGCTTTAGAAAGCGGCTGGGAGGAGCCGTGTGGATTATTCATCCACTTTTCTACTCAGGCTGCAAACCTCCATCCACCCTTCCACCGAGGACTCCATCGCTGAGCCCGGGCTCCACATGGCACGCACGTTCCCCACCTGCCCTGAGGGGTGCCCCAGGGGCATCTGTCCACTCCAGCCCTGTGATGTGCCAGACACCATAGCCAGTGCCCGGCTACAGCTGCCAACGAGAGTAGCCAGGGCCTGTCACAGGCCTGCCCAGCATGGCATGGGGACCAGGGGCAGCGTGGACTCATAGCTGGGAAGGGGCTCCCCCGAGGGTGATACTGAGGCTGAAGGCTGGAACCGCAGCTCAGAGGCCCAGAGCAGGGGGCTGGTAGGGAGAGGAGCAGGAGGCAGCTGTGGGGGCTCCTCTGAGGGGTGGGCTGGATGGGGTGGGAGTAGATGCTCGGTGGCCCAGGCAGGATGGTGGCCCGGCCTGGGTGGAAAGGGAGGGATGTGGGGGCTGCCACACGGGGTTGTAGGAAGGCTGGCTTGGCGAGCACCGGGACCCCGGCTGGGGCGGACAAGACCAAGATGCCCAGCGTCCGAGGTGATCACCTAGAAGCTGCCTGAGGGGCCTGGGGGCCTACGGCCAAGGGAGTCGCTGAGGGTCGTCCCCCAGGCAGTTCCTGCGTGGCGAGTCCCTGCCTCCCACTCAGCCTGCAGTCGCTGGCGGCCGAGCCTGCGGGAAGCCCCATCAACCTGGCCACTTGCTGCTGTGGTGTGTCTCCTCCCCCCCGGTTTTCTGAGTGCCTGGAATCTTCCAGAGTCTCCCACGAGCCCTCGGCATCCAGCTGCTCTGGGCCCCGCGTGAGCCTGCATGGAACCCCAGGCCCAGCCCCAGGCGGTGCCACCTCTCACTGGAAACTGCAGCTGCCCACGGGGGCAGGCGGGAGGCAGAGGACAGAGTGTGTGTCAGGGCCCCGCAGCCGTGAGCCGGCCTGGGCACCGCCACCGGCCTCCCTCCTCTCCGCCCTGGGAGACTCACGCCTCTTCGTTGCCGAGCACGTCCAGGAGCTGGGCGACCAGCACGTCCTTGGGCAGCGCCTGGCTCCGCGCCACGGCCTCCTGGAAGAGCCGCTTCCCGAAGCACAGCTTCCTCCAGGGCGTGTCCAGCAGCGCGTTGCTGAGCCCGTAGACCCCTGCAGGGAGGTCAGCCTGGCCATGCCGAGGCCCCGCTGTGCCATCTCGGGGTGAACCCACCCGCCCAGCGCAGCGTAAGGCGCCAGGACTACGGCCGGGGTGGCACAGCCAGACCAGCCCGAGGCCAAGCCGTCCCGTGCTCCGGCACCTTCCCTACACCCATGCCAGACCCATGTGTGTGGCGAGGGGTAGAGCACTCAACGCGGGGCAGGGCCCCATGGGAGGCCCTGGCGCACAGACGCTAGGCAGCTTGAGTGGAATAAACAACTTACAGCCCAGAGGGGGCACGGGGAAGGATGGAAAGGGAGGCGGCTCCCACCTCACCTGTCTCTGAGCGAGGGTGGGGGGCGCCCACCCAGGTCAGTCCCGACTCACATCGGCATCAGGGAACCCCAACCCTGGGGACAGCCCTGCCCAAAGGGTGTGGGCAGGGTCTCAGCCGAGCAGGGCCCACCTCTGCACGCCAGCCGGACCCTGGCTGGGGGACCCGGGGGTCTTGGCGCAAGGACTCTGAGCTGGGGTTTCTCAGAACCAGTTCCCAGAGTGGTGGCAGAGGTAGGACCAAAAGGAAAAGGTTTCTCATGTCACAAAAGTGAGGGGCACAGACGTGAGGCAGAGAGGTGCCTCAGAACCGCGGTGGGGAAGGCCTGCTCAGGGCTGTGCCCTGGCGGTGCGTCAGGGGTGCCAGGACGCCACCCTCTGCCCTGCCAAACTCCCAGGTCAGGATCTCGGCCAAGTCTGACATTGCTCCAGGTGCTTCCCAGGGAAAGGGCCCTGGCCCTGCTGGGGTCCCCTCCGCCATGCCACCCGCCCAGGTGTCCCGGTGTCTTTTCCATCAGGAGTGACCGGAAGGCCATCCAACTGGGCCACCGTGCCCAAGGAATGGAGTTACCTCACACCATACACAGAAGTTAACTCAAATTGGACCAGAGACCTAAATGAAAGCTAAAACTGTGAAACTCAGGAGAAAACAAGGGAGAAGCTTCGTGACCTTGGATGAGGCAATGGCCTCTTAGATCAGAAACCAAAGAAAAAAACAGAAAAAAGGGACTTCGTCAAAATTTAAAGCTTTGTGCTTCAAAATATGCCAAAAGGAAAGTAAAAAGAAAGCGCAGAGTGGAAGGCAATTTTTGCAAATCATATATCGAATAAGAGACGTGCAGCTAGAATGTACAAAGAACTCCTGCAACTCAAAAAGTCAACCAATCTGAACACACGCATGGCCGGCAAGCACGTGAAAAGACGCTCAACGCCGCTCGGCGTCGGGAAGCGCACGGCAAAACCACAGGGAGGCACCGCCGCACCCCCACTGGGACAGCTGCGACCACACAGACCACAGCCGCGACCCCCACGTACTGCTGGGAGCACGAAACGGTGCAGCTGCTTTGGGAACAGTCTGGAAGTTCCTCGAAAAGTTCCACAGAGCTGCCCTGGGGCCCAGCAGCCCCACTCTCAGGCACACGACCACACAGACACTTGTTCCCGTGGGTTTGCGGCAGCGGCATCCACAACAGTCAAAAGGCAGAAACACATCCTACGTCCCTCAACTGAGAACGGACACAAGAGCCAGGAACACGCGTGTCCGCACGAACACGTTCGTAGCAGCGCTGTTCACGGTAGCCAAAGGGGAGCAGCAACTCAAGTGTCCGTCACGGGACGGCCAGAGAAACACGACGGTGTCCACCCGCGCAGGATCACTCAGCCGTCAAGAGACACAGCGCTGACTGAGGCCACAGCCTGACAGACCCTGAGAACACTAAGGGAACAAGTCGTCCCCACACCACGCACCGCACAGTCCCGTCCGCGTGGAATGCCCTGACCAGGCAGCTCTTAGAGCCAGAAAGCAGGTGGGAGGTGGCTGGGGGCCGGGGAAGGGGCGAGGCAGGGACTGCGACCGTCCTGGAACGGGGTGGAGGTGACGGCCGCACGGCTTTGTGGATGGACGGAGACCTGCTGAATGGCGCTTTGTACACGGTGAGCCGTGCTACGGCTGAGTCGTGTCTCAATAAAGCTGTCGTTGAAAAGAAAAGAATGACGCTGCTCAGTGGGGGGCTGAGGGGTGCACAGAGTGGAGGTGGAGAGAGTCTGCCCAGGACAACTTAGCAGAAAACAAGCATTTCCAGTGGCAGGGTCTCGGGCACTGAGAGCCGAGGGCATCACGGGGTGGTTACAGCTGCACCCTGGGGCCTCTGCCCTCTCTTGTGTCTTTTAGTCCAACTCTCTCCCAGGTAGTCGTGGGGCTCAGGACGATGTGTGGACCACGAGGCCAACTCCGTGGGCACAGACCCGCCTCACCGCACACCCCGACCCCACAATGCTGAGCTGAGGGGAGGCCCCGGGACAGGTCCTGCCCCAAGAACCGGCCGAGACAGCCAGAATAATCCTTCCCCAGCTCGGGACCAGCCAGGGCCGAGGCCCTGCTGCGCCGCACATGTCTGCAGCCGCGCCTCGTCGTCCAGCGCTTGGGAGCACGCCAGGGCCTGCTGTGGCCCCCACATCTCTGTCCAAGGTGGAGAGAGGAGGACCAGGGGCACAGAGGGTGGCCACAGAGCACCTGGCAGCTGGCAGGATGAGCCCCGCATGGAGGAGAGGGCACCAGCAGGCATGTGCAGGGCAGCAGGGGGACATGGAAAAGCCCCTTGAGGCAGATGCCTCCCCTGAGGGTCTCCACTGGCCCGGGCATCCTGGCCTAGGTGCTACCCCAGCATCAGGCTCTGAGCCGCCAGGCCCACCTGCGGCCCAGACGCCACTGGGCAGATGTGGGAAGCTGGGAGCCAGCCCTGGTGTGGGCGAGGCAGGGACCACAGGGCTCAGAACGAGCCCTGAAGCTCCACTGTGCCCTTCCTGGGGGTGCCGCTTTGTCCTGGAACAAGACGCAGACCACCTTTCCCATGACGTGGCTCCCAGGCTGGGGCACCGTGACATACTCTGCCCAGGTGTGGGGACTGGCAGAGGAGGCTTCCAAGACATGGCAACAGACGAGGAGGGAGGGGACAGAAGGGCACACCAGTGGGAGGCTCGGGCCAGGCAGAGGCGCAGCGCCAAGGCAGAGGGGCCCAGCGGCAGAGTGTGGATGGGGCGGGCAGGTCAAGGCCCCAAGGATGCGGACCCAGGAGCAGACCGGGACTGGGCACGGGAGGTGCGCGTTTATGCGGGGCAGGGCCCAAGGCGACAAGCCCGGGTGGTGACAGCCCCAAGGCTGAGAAGGGACAGGCAGGGCCCAGGCACACTGGGTGGCACAAGGAGGTAGGGCAGAGACGGGGGGCAAAGTGGGGCTGGGGGAGGCCGGCAGCGCCGCAGGGCCACGGTGGGAAGCCCAGAGCAGGGAAGGCCGTGGCGATGGGGGGAGGGTGCAGACCAGCCGGCGCACAGACGGCCGGAGGTGCAGGCCCGGGACAGCGCAGCAACAGGGCCCGGCCTCCGAGAAGCACAGGAGCAGCCCCAGCGCTGTCAGCACACGGGAGCAGGCTCACCTGGCGTCAGGACGACAGGCTCGGGCTCCCCCCGGTTTCCATAGTAGCAAACGACATCTCCCCTTTCTGTGCTGTGGACCACAGGGAGAGACGGTCAGATGTGAGCCACGGGGCATCCGGCTCCCAGCGCCGTCCAGCAATCCCACAGCCCTGTCCCTGGGGCCCCGGCTGGAACCAGCACAGCCCGCTGCGGCCAGGCTGGGGGCCTGGACGGTAGGGGCGTGGAGGCCACAGCTGCTGTCCAGCATCACAGGTGCGCTCCTGGCTCACACTGGGGACGCCCAGCCCCAGAGGCACGGCATCCAAAGTCCCTGCCGCCTCGATGCACGCCTCATGGCGTGGGCTTGCAGGCGCAGCCTGTGGTGCTGACTGCAGGGCTGAGCCCCGCCCACCATCACCAGCCCCCTCTGCAGGGCCCACCCCCAGCCACAGGGCTCATCTCCGAGGCCTCTGGGTAGGTGGCCCCAGGGTAATGGAGATTTCAGAACAAAGAGCCAAAGGTCTCATTTTGCTCTTCTCCTGTACTAAGCATACACTTCAAAATAGTTACAATGCAACCGAGCCAAAAACGTTCCAGTTCCTCAGTACTGCAGGCAGCCTTCTAGAACTTGGAACGCCTTTTGTGCAAACTAAAGAGAGACTCTTTGTGGCCTTCCCGGGCCGAGGCTAGACAGGAAGCCCTGTGTCTTCAGGATAAAGGGACACAGGGAGAAGGCCATTGTGGGCACGGGGAGCCCTGCCTTCCTCCCAAGGTGTTGCCCACCAGGCAGCACCCACCCCTCACCCCAAGCAGCTTCTGGGACCCCCAGTCTGCATCCACACTCCTGCTCATCACACCTGGCATTTGGCAACTTTCTTAACATGTTTGGCTGATGATCTCAGAGATTTTGTTTGCAGGCAAACGCTCTTTTGGACTTTTCGTGTAAGGGCCTGTAGAATCAGCACCCATGCTGGGGCCGCCGCTGGTGGTGCCTCAGGCCAGGCAGAGGGTGGGTCTGACCCAGGATGAGCCTCCCTCCCTTCCAGGCCTTGGCTTTCTCCTTGGCGCCCACCAGCAGGGCTGGTCACTGACCTCCCACACCACTGTCCTCCAGCCTCTGCCCTGGCAGGCGTTGGCTTCTACCCAACCCATGGTCCCCTCTCCGGACACTGCCTGCCCTCCTGGGTATAGGCAGGCAGACCCCAGCTGCAGCCTCTGGGAGCCAGGAGAGCTGCCCAGGCTCCGAGGAGCCCAAGCCCCCCACAGTAGGAGCCATCTGCCCACGCATCCACTCAGAGAACGGCACCTTCAGCACCCAACCGTGACACGGCCACTGAGCACCGAGTCCCACTGGTGGCACAGCCACAGGTCTGATCTCCTGGGGCTGGGTCAGGTCTAAACGGAACTACAGATAGTGCAAAGTGGTCCCCCAACTGGGGGAGCACAGAGACCAGGGACTTTGTTGCCAGGAGTGGGGAGAAGGCTCTGGGCAGAGTGCCCAGTGCCAGGCCCCGCCCTTGGCCCTCCTCCCAGGGACACTGCGACTGCACAGCCTCCACCTTGAGAGCACTGTCCGTGCAGTGCAGGGTGAGGCTGCGTGTGCCGTGTGCCACGGACACGCAAGGCACAGTGTGCCTGGGGTGTGAGGGCCAGGAGACAGGCCACATACCTTGTGGAAGGTGCAATCTCGGGATGGGCATCTGGACAGGGACCGGCTACCTTCCCGTCTGCCGGTCCTGGCGGAGCCCCTGCACTAACAGCACTCACCGACTCCTGGGGCACTGGGGGGGGGATGCTCACCTCACGGACGGGCAAAGCACACGGAACCTCTGCAGTTCTGTGGCCGCACCCCTAACGTGAGCCTCCCCGGAGCACCCAGCCTCTCCGGGCCAGGACTGCCTGTGGGGGGACGCCCAGCGGGGGCCATTTCACGCAGCAGCCCCCACGCTGGCACGGAAGCCCCCCTGCTCCACTCCCAAGTCCCCGCACTGGCGGATCTGGGATAGGCGGGGTCCTCAGGACACCCACTCGGCCACGGGGAGGGACATCCCTGCAGAGGCTGCCGTGGACGCCACAGCACAGCCCAAGCGGAACCGGCGTCCCGACGAGCCCGGGGGCGAGGCCGCCGATCCCTCCCCAGGGACACACCTCAGGTCAGCCGCTAGGAGGTTGAAGCCGTTGTACAGGTGGCCCTCCACAGAGACCTTCTTCAGGTAGGACAAGCTGTCCACCTCAGTGGTCAGAAAGTGGGTCACCAGTTCACCTGTGGGCAGGGGACAGACGCTTGTGGCTGAGGCTGCGGGGAGGAGCCCCTCTCCCCAAGAAGACTGGCACGGGGCACCGCTGCTCATCAGCCACACCTCCTCGACCCGCCTGCCACAGAGACGGTCGCCGAGAACTCTGTTCATTCTGAGTTTTTAAAAATTCCCCCTATTACATCTCCATGTGGAAACCCAGCACCAAGGAAAGAAGCCTTCAGTAGGCACAAGGTGTACCCACAGACTGCCCTCCTGGAGAAGGCATCCGCTCTGCCAGCATCCCACAGGCAAGGGACAATGACACAGTGGTCAGGAGTAACACATGGGGTGGCAGGGGTGCGGGGGTCAAGCCTGGAGCGTGCTCCCAAGAGGAGCGAACCATGCCTGTGCAGGTACCGCATGGGCCAGGCCAGGGCGCGGCCTGAGGGCTGGGGACACGCACCCTCCCCCTGGTGTCGCCCTGCGCCTGCAGCAGACCACTCGGCAGTGGCGCTGGCCTGGCAGCCACCTCCACGGGGCCCAGCCTGCCCCCAACGGTTCCTTGGCCCCACCCCCCGCACCCCAGACCTGCCTCTCGGTACCCTGGCCCCGTCGCCGTCACTGGTGCCCCAGCCACCTTACCTTGGCCCCACCCGCCCGCCGTACCTCGCCCCCGGGCCTCGTGGTCCAGCCGGGGCTGCAGGTAGTTGGTGAGCGCCGCCAGCTTCCCACGCTTGGTGATGCCCAGCCACGTGCCTCCTTCCTTGCCCTCCTCCATGTCGAGCCCTGTGGCGGAAGACAGTGTTACCACCAGCAGCGTCACCCATTTGGCTTCCCTGCCCTGTCCCCGTCTGATCCAGGAGACACACTGCACGTCCGCCCTGCAGCCCTGGCGGTGGGACGGGGGCCCTGCAGGACGACACCGGGAACAGTGCCGGTGCGTGCTTCCGGCACAGCCCTCGGATCCCTAAGCCGGACAAACCTCTCTCCCCTATGCACATGGCCTCAGGGGTTCCTGTCCAGCAACACAGACGGCTCAGACGGCAGCACGGAAGACGGAAGACGAGAGGTGCGCAGGGCACCCCGAGGCCCGACCAGCACGTGTGCGTGAGGAAACCACCCGGGGCCAGGGAGAGAGCTGCCAGCGCCCACACGGGGCGGGGGACACTGCCTGTTCCCAGACGCCAGCCTGGAAGCCCTCAGGGTTCAGGGGACACTGGGAAAAGCAGATGGGGCCTCATCCAGGGGTGGGACAACCTTGAGCGAACTTAGAGAGAGGAGGAGAGAGATCGAAGAGAGACAGCAGGAGACAGAATAAATGCATTTGGCAAATGACACTGTCACAAAAAAAAAGAAAGAAAGAAACAAAGACTACTTGAAGAATAGCCTAATTTTTACAAATTTGACGATTTGGATTTCTAACAATTCTTCAGTCATGCTGATGCTACTGGCCCAAGCACCACACCTGGAGAACTTCTGGTCTAAACTTTTGTGCACAACTTGGCAATGCCAGACAGTGAGAGAATGGGGACCCGGCACCACAGCTGTGTGGGAGCCAGTGTGCACTGGTGTGCCAGCCGCCACCAAACCACACGAGGGTGAACAGTTCCATGAGGCTGGAGCTCCCCGGCTGGGGTTGGCACCCCTTCAGGGGCACAGGCCTGGGAGACAGGGAGAGGGACAGGCCCAGGCAACCACGAAGGCCAAGGAGCTGGGCCAGGGTAACCCTCTGTCTGAGCCTCCATGTCCCCTCCGCAAGCCCCCACTCTGAGGGCACCAGCCCCTGGGCCTCGCCATGGCCTCCTGCACCAGCCTGCCCTGTCCCCCATGCTGTCCACCCTGCCTGGGATGGCCGGGAACTTTCCTGGCTGTGCCATGGGCCCTCCACAGCCCCACCTCTGGGCGAGCCATGGTCAGCCCTGTGGGGTTACGGGCCTTCACCTCCGGACAGAGGCACCGTTGCGGCCCCTGCGCAGCCACGCCCACAGCTGGGGCAGCGGGTCTTGTGCCACACGTCTGGGCGTCTCCAGGGTCTCCTCCGCGGTTCTGATGAGGCCGAGACCCAGACCCCTTGCCCCTCGCCCCCAGCCACCCTGGCTGCCGCCAGCTGCCAGGCCTCCAGCCCCTCCTGCCTTGGACATTTTCGTCCTCCTCCACAGCGCCAGGGCCAGACAGCCTCGGCTGCACCGTCCTCACACCACTGCTGGGCTGCCCGGGAGTCCCCCTGCTGAGATCCCACCGCCGAGCCATCACAGACCACCAGCGGGGGCCTGGGAGGCACGGGGCACACACAGCATCCTGGGTCCGAGAGGCCACACGCCTGGCCGGGCAGGCAGCCTGAGGCACCCCCGTTGGCAACGCCAGGCTGCCCTGGGCCTACCTGGCGCCTGGCCCACAGGCAGAGGGACCCCTGGCCTGGCCAGCCAGGAGACTCCTGTCCACCACACGGGCAGAAACTGCTTCCTGTCCACCAGGACCTCGGTGAGGCTGGTATCTGGGAGGGAAGGGGACCTGGCTGGCCCTCCCAGTCCGCCCTGCGGGACTCCTCACAGCAGGCACAGGGCGCGGGGAGGTGTCAGTGCCGGCTCCCCACCTGCATGTGCCCACCCCAAGCCTCTGCTGCCCAAACTCAAGGCAGCCGTCTCCGGGGCAAGGGTGCTTGTGCACGAGCAGAAACACGAATGCAGATGCGTGTGCACACCACTGGACTGTTTCACAAAGTGACAAGAGTGTGGACCTGGACCTGGTCGGCACAGGAACCCATCCATGTGCCCACGGCGAAAGGACAGGTCCAAATGAAGCCAACCGATCGCTCTGCACCATGGGGTCACACGTGAGGACTAACACGTCTCCCGGGGACCCACAGCATGGAGAGCCGGCGCTGGGCGGGTGGCGCCAGGGGTGCCCAGGGCTGGGGCTGGCCCGGCCCCTGAGCCCTGGTGTCCACTCACGCGCCCCACACGTCACTGTGGGGACCACCGTGGGACTGCGCCAGGGGCTGCTCGAGGCCACACGGGGCAGCCACCCGCCAGGCGTGAGGGAAGACTCACCGCTGAGGATCTCGTTGTTGCTCCCCCAGAAGTCAGCCAGCTTGGAGGGTCTGTTGTAGAACTCGTCCCTGTTGGCGGCCAGGATGAGCCTGCGAGAGGAGGGCACGCTGACGGTCTCGGATGGACGCAGCAAAGCCACGTTTTCTTCTCTCGTTAACGTGTCAAATTCGCCCCAGTGCTGGGCAAGGCCTCGCTGCACCGCATGGGATGAAGGTCCCCAGACACAGGCAGGAGCCCCACGAGGACACACGTCCACAGCACTCAGCGGCAGGAGGCAGGTCCCCTGGGCCCTGTGGGACAGCCTTGGCCCACCCTACACACACACCCCCGCCCTGGCCAACTGATCAGGCCCGGCCAGTGGCAGGACCAGGGCCGGCAGGTGAGGGTCCCGCATGGCTGGCACCAAGCAAGGCCCAGGAGCCCAGGCTGGAGGGTGGGGCCGTCCCTCCTCTGCCATCTGTCCCCCTCCATGAGAACGCCCACAGCCAGCAATGGGCCCCTAGAAACACGAATTCGAGGACGCAGGTTGAACAGCAGCAGTATGTGGGCCTCCAAGCCGCTCCGTTCTGTGTTTTACGGCGTTTGTTTGTTATGGGCGGAGTGGGTAGGAGATGGGGGATAGCGGATGGGGGCTTTTCTGTTTTACTGTTGTTTTGCATTATGAATCAAACAAGTATTTCTTTTAATTGGGAAAGACACTGTCAATTTTTTTTTTTTTTTTTTTTTGAGACAGAGTCTCACTCTGTCGTCTGGGCTGAAGTGTCCTGGCCTCAGCCCAGCTCACTGCAGCCTCCAACTCCTAGGCTCAAGCAAGCCTCCTGCCTCAGCCTCCCAAGTGGCTGGGACTACAGGTATGCATTACCACACCTGGCTAATTTTTGTATTTTTTGAGAGACGGGGTCTCGCTCTTGCTCAGGCTGGTCTCGAACTCCTGACCTCAAGTGATCCTCCCACCTCAGCCTCCCAGACACTGCCAAATTTTTAGAGCTCTGGTTTTAAGGGAAGAATACTGAGTTTCACGTTCCAGCTTGGCAATTGAAAAATAAGGAAGGACACGATGGGGACTGCAGGTGGAAGGGTCAGTCCCTGTGAAATCACTTAGACCCGTGGGTCTAGGAAGTCATGGCTGCAAGACCCTCTGAGCACAGATGCAGCAGCCACCACAGCTCCCAGGAGCAGGGCATTGGGGGGTCAGCTGTCACATCGTGAGTCTGAAACCAGGTTGTGGTGTTGAGATCCTGACAGGTGTTGAAAAATAATTTTTGCATTGATTACTGTACACTGGTTTCACAAAACAACATTGGCTCGTGGTGAAATGGGAAATAAAGACATTCACGAGATCAAGTGTGAAACTGTTATAACCCCCACCGCCCAAGCCCTTGGAGGCCTTACCACCTGTGTGCACACAGGTGCCCCTCACTCTGCACCTGCCCCGCAGCCCCCGGCCCGCAGAGCCCCAGGGAAATGCTTCTGGACATTACCAGGGACTGTGCGTTGCTCTGACACCCTCAGGGTCTGCCGCGGAAGCCTCGCCACCTCCAGGGTGCCCCATGCAGCTGGCCCTGATCCCCACCTGCCGCCACGCCTCATCCCGTCCACGCAGCTGGCTCCAGTCCTAGGCCAGGTCTCGGGTGGGAGGGGGAGGTGGTCACTGTCCCTGATACAAGCCGCAGCCATGTATAGAACTGTCCTCTGAACCTCCAACAGCCACGTTCCAACCTGGACCCCGGCCCGAGTATCCCACTGTGTCTGCACCTTCTGGGCAGAGGTGCCCCCGTCCCTGCAGCAGGGGCTGTAGCGGAACCCACCTTTCCTGGCCCTGGCTCTGCTCTGACCAGCAGCGCGTCTGCCCCAGGCCTGCACAGGCCAGTCCTGGCAGAAGGTGCCCACTGGCCGTGGCCTGGATGGTGGTCAGGAGGGGCCAGGCTGACAGCCCCTCCGCCCCTGTGGGTGGGGTCAAGCCCCACGGGGTCCCGTTCAGGTGTTCTCTCTTCAATACCGCTCCTCCTCTGCTGCCATGTCCCAGAGCTCACGGGTGAGTGGGGGATGGGGGCACCAGGGAGTGCCCTGCCCACCAGCCCGCCAGCACTGCCTGAAACCAGGCTGGCGCTGTCGGCTCCAGGTGCCGGTCCTTACATAATGCTCCGGCAAAGGAAAAATAGAGAAAAAAATTATTAAGAGAAGCTGACTGAGCAGAGCCTTCTGTCCTAAGATGTTCAACTGCCTATTTTTAAATAAGCAGCAACTACATGGGTTTGCCTAATAATTCACGAACATTAATTGCTGGGCTATTTTTATTCCAGGAGTCGCTGTTTGGATGAATTGCTGGTGGTTTGCCGGGAATTTCGTGACATGTTTAACTCAGGGATGAACTGGCGTGATGAGCACCCACATCAAGCTACAGATGAGAGGAGGTAACCCCCGCAGTCCACACTGGGGGTGCTGCAAAGCGAATAAAAACCATCTGTGGGCCGGGCGCGGTGGCTCACGCCTGTAATCCTAGCCCTCTGGGAGGCAGAGGCGGGTAGATCGCTAGAATTCAGGAGTTCAAGACCAGTCTGAGCGAGACCCCGTCTCTACTAAAAAAAATACAAATAAATTATCTGGACAACTAAAAATATATATAGAAAAAATTAGCCGGGCATGGTGGCGCATGCCTGTAGTCCCAGCTACTCGGGAAGCTGAGGCAGGAGGATCGCTTAAGCCCAGGAGTTTGAGGTTGCTGTGAGCTAGGCTGACGCCACGGCACTCACTCTAGCCCGGGCAACAAAGTGAGACTTTGTCTCAAAAAAAACCAAACAAACAACAACAACAAAAAACCATCTGTGCCCAGTGCCCAGAGAGCCAGGGATGTGCCGCCATGGCGAGGGGCTCTGATGATGCCAAGTCACCACAGCTGCTTTCTGTTTTGTTTCAATAATTGAAACCACTAATTAATTATCCATCACCATCCACCCCACAGTTTAGTGGTGCGAGTGTGTGTACCTCCTGGAGGGTGTGTGCACCGTCTGGGGGATGAGTGTGTGCACCGTCTGGGGGATGAGTGTGTGCACCGTCTGGAGAGTGAGTGTGTGCACTGTCTGGAGAGTGAGTGTGTGCACCGTCTGGGGGATGAGTGTGTGCACCGTCTGGGGGATGAGTGTGTGCACCGTCTGGGGGATGAGTGTGTGCACCATCTGGAGAGTGAGTGTGTGCACCGTCTGGGGGATGAGTGTGTGCACCGTCTGGAGAGTGAGTGTGTGCACCCTCTGGTGGATGAGTGTGTACCGTCGGGGGGGGTGAGTGTGTGCACCCTCTGCGGGGTGGTTTGGCAGTAGGTACTCTGGCCTGCAATGCAGTGACAACACCCTCAGTGATGACCCCACAGAAGCTGCCCCAAGGGGCAACAGCTTATCCAGCAACCACTCTGGGCTGGAGCCAGCAACGGGCATCGGCTCAGGAGGGTCAACAGCCATGTTTGAAGAGGGGGATTGTGTGCCTGCTCTGTTATCCTGTTGGGGGTATCCTGGTTTTCCATGATGGGTATAAAATTACCCGAGTGGCCTAAAGCAACATCCCTCTATTATCCTATTCCATGGGTCAGGAGTCCGGCCCAGCTTGGCTGGGTCCCCTGGGACTCCCATGGCACAGTCAAGGTGCTGGCCTGGGAATGCCTGTGTCCCCAGCCTCAGCCTGCCCCTTTTCCCTGCCAGACACCCCAGAGCCAGAACAGAAGCAGCCGCCAGAAACACCCCGCATGCGTCCCACATAGCAGGGAAAACGCAGCATGTATGCCGGTCACCCAGAGGCAGTGTGTTTAGTCTTTGGCTTAGGGCTTTGGAAAACGTTCAGGCAAATGCTGAGCCCATCCGGAATGGCACGACCCAGGAGGGCAGGTCCTGGCAGTGATGCACAGGTTCTGAGCCAAAGCAAGAGAGACCTGTGTTGACCCTCTTCCCCTCCACCCTGCAACATCCTCCCTGGAGAGTTGAGGATCCAGGTGCAGGACAGGTCCCCTCGGGCAGAGGTACGCAGACCTGGCCGGCTCCCCCCAGGGTACAAGTTTTCCAGGGCTGCTGTGACCAAGCGCCACAGACTGGGCAGCTCCAACAATGGAAACGTGCTGTCTCACGGTTTTGGAGGCTGGAAGTCCAAGGTCAAGGTGTCAGCAGGGTTGGCTCCTTCCAGGGGTCTTCTCCCTGAGCGCACACTGCCTCCCCGTGCGTGTGCATGTCCTGATCTCCTCCCTCCCACCTTACCCATCAGGGCCACCCACACGACCTCATTTTGCCTTAATCACCTCTTTCACGGCCCTGTCTCCAAACACAGTGACAGTCTGCGGCACTGGCAGTCAGGGCTTCCACATGTGAATGTGACGGGGACATGGCTCTGCCCACAATACCCTGTGGCTGTGGATGGCCCAGGCCAGGGGTCTGTCCTCTCGCTGGTTCTGCCTCTTGGGAGTGGACTTAAAGGGACTGTCCCCTCATTTCCCTGAGAGCCAGCTGTGGTGGCCACAAGGTAAACCTTGGGGGCAAAGCCTGGCTTCAAATTGGCATTTTCCACCCGGGTTGCCTTTGCCTGTTTCCCAGTTATCCTGCTGTTGCCAAGGAAGCAGCAGGAGGGAAACAGGGAGTGAAGGATGACCCCGGGGTTCCAGGCTGGCCTGAGGTCGGGGTGACTCATGGGATGCCGAGAGGAAAGCTACGCAACCCAAACCAAGCCTTCAGGCCAGCCCGAGGCATTGCAGCTGCCAGCAGCTGGGGTCCTGGCTGAGGCCGGGGGAGAAGGAAGCGAAAGGCCGGCCACCGCCTGGTGCCCACCGAGAAACGAGTTCTCCAGTGGCTTTGCTCGGTTCCTGCTCGCCATGTTCTCCTTCCAGTTTTACTTCAACACAGGTGGTCAGAGTAACCTCAGGGAACAGCGTGGCCAGTGGGCTGTGGCTGATCTGGGAGTAACGAGCGTAGCCAGGGAGGGGCTCAGGCACTGTTGGGCTGTTCTCTCCGTTTGAGAACTTCTCCACTTGTCCGATGGAAATACAGAGTTGTTTTGCTGGCACCTGGGAGTTCACACGAGCACAGGAGGGTGCCTACAAACGCAGAGGCGCCAAAGGGCTGGACGATGCCACATCTCAGCTCCAAGTTCACCTGCCTCCCTGCCTGCTGGTGCGGCTGGGCCCACGTTACGTTTTGTCAGCAGAGGGCGCTGCAGAGACACTGCAGGAGGAAGGGCTTTCGCAGGTGGCGCAGCCACCCTGTGACAGTCCTCGGAATCCTAGAAGACAGATTTCCAGCAGGTTCTATCAGCACAGCAGCCTAGGGACTTCTTGGCCATCCAGCAAGCCATAGGTGTGTCCTCTCCAGCAAGGTCTGGGTCTCAGCTGGGGTGCCCCCAACACCCCATCTCAGCCCTGGGGACAGTGGCTTGTCCCTCATATGTGCTAGTCCTGTATTCTTGAGTTCTGGTCACTTCTCACCAGCTAGGCCGTCACTACTCCAGCCCCTGTCGGAGTCAGTGGTTCTTTCCGTACATGGTGCTTTCCCTGCAGGATGCTGTCGGCTGGCGGGACACTGACTCGTTCGGCTCGCGCTGTCGGAGCTGCTCAGAGTCACCTCCCAGACCCCGACCTGGCCCTCCACCCAGCCCTCCGCAGGAAGCGAAAATGCTCAACACTCTTCATCGTCCCTGGGCCTGAAATGAGTTAATTCAGCCCCAAAGTCGGGCAGCACGGCGTCCATGCAGTTTTGCATAGTGACTTAAATCTGAGCACCTCACGGAAACAGTTCGAATCATTTCTGGCACAGATTTTAAAATGATGAGAACTTCCCAGGCAATTGCACAAGACAGCGGGCTCTGATGTCACTCTGGGGTGTGGGTTACATCTCTGCCTCATTCTCTGTGTGGATAAATGTCGGGGTGCCCCTGAGACGGAGGTGCAGCCACCCAGAGCCCAGGGTTGGCAGAGAGGATCCGGCTCAGCCTCCCTGCCTCAGTCACCAGCCTCCTCCGTCCGGTCCCCACAGACCAGCCAGCCCAAGTTAGGCCCTCACTCACTGACACCGTTGCCCCAACCCCCCCAGGGCCCACAGAACTGTGCCCTTGCCCGCACAATCCCCTTCCGAGGCTGAGTCTTCAGGTCTCTGTGTGTAGGCTCAGAGTCCCCGCCACCCCGCAAGGCATTCCGCCAGCGCCCCGCAGCGAGGGCAGGGCCAGGCACGCGCAGCCCACGCACCCTCAGCCTGCCCCTGCCCCTCCCACACACAGCGGTGTGAGGACTGACCGGTCCCCGGGACCCGCCGGGCATGGCAGGCGTGGAGCGGGGGTTACCTGTATGCATTTTTGGAAACAGGGCGAGGATCAAACTTAAAGAAGATGATGCACATGGTTGCCAAGGGGGGCTTTGCTCTCACAGGGCCACGAGGTCTGTGGGAAAAGGAAAATACCGAGTTAGCAGCCCCGAACAGAACCAGCTCTGCAGCGCCCACACGTGGACAGCACAAAGCTGGCCAGTGCCACACAGATGTCTCCCAAACGGCGCGCTCCTCAGCACCGGTCAGGCCGCCCCTCCACACCCGCAAGCCTCGCAGGTCCTGGCCAGATCCACCTCCCAAACCCACCCCGTGGCCCTAAACTGATCACCCCTCCAGCTCTGTGGTGCCGGGTGGCAACAACGAGGACAGGAGCCAGGCGTGGGGCTGGGGCCAGCAGGCAGCAAACCCTGCCCTGCTCGCATGTGCCCTCCCCTGCCGTGGCACCAAGGGAAGCAGCCCTCACCTCCACCTGCAGCCCGCGGCCCTGCCCGTCCCACTCACCTGGGGGCAGGCCCTGCCCGGCACACACCCCCACCACCCTACAGGAGCCCGCAGCGCAGACAGGGCCACGTGCCGGGGCAGAGGCGTGGGCATGTGGATGCGCACCAGGCGCTGGGCAAGCACAGACCTAGCACACGGCCCTCCCCACGCGGGCGCAGCAGGCGTTTCCCCACAACCGAGGTGAGGACTGAAATGAGATGCCAAGACCACCCCTGGACAGACTCAGCAGCTCCCGAAGATGTGCATGTGTGCAATGACCTAGTGACAGGGCCTCAGGGCACAGCCAGTGCCCGCAGCAGGGACATGGAAGGGCCGAGACACCGTCCAAATACTGGAGGGAGCTGAGATGAACTGGGGTGGGGGTGGAGGTGGGTGAAGATGTGTTCAAAGTACATGCGCAGATGTGAGTCTCTCGAAGTGTGTGTGTGAGTGCACAGACATGTTCGCATGTGTGGCTGTGTGCACAGGTGTATGCGTGCATGTGTGGCTGTGTGCACAGACATGTTCGCATGTGTGGCTGTGTGCACAGGTGTATGCGTGCATGTGTGGCTGTGTGCACACGGGCATGTGTGTATCCAGCAGAGCCCACTGCACTCCAAATGCACCAGCACAAGATGCCCTAGGGGTCAGGGAGGGCTGTGCCCCATTTTGGGGTACCTTCGGGGTCAGGGAGGGTCCACTGAGTGGCCCCACATGTAAGGCAGATGGTCCCACTAGAGCAGGCGTGGGCTCCTACCCAGGAGGCCTGTCAAGTGAGTCTGTGGGTTGGGCCTGGCTTGGGGCAGGAGGCCGGGTGAGACACCCAGCCCCAGCCCCTCCTGCCCCTTGTCTCCAGCAGGCTGGGGCCGACAGTCCCCGTGGCTCTGGGAGAGGCCCTAGCCCTGGGGACAGTGAGAGCTCCCTGTCACCTCCCTTCATCAGTGCCACTGCTCCGATTCTTGGGTCTCTGAAACCAAACGTTTCTGCATTCTGTGTCTCAGAACTCAGGACGAGGACAGTTCCATCACATCAACCCTGCATCAAAGTTGGTGCCAGCACCATGGGGGCAGGTGGGCGGGCAGCAGGGGCTCAGACCACAACCTATGGCCAGCACCACAGACACGACCTGGGCTCAGAGCCGTGACATCTCCCTGCTGGCTGGTCTGGCCCAGGAAAGGAGGCACCCAGGATTCACTCCACTGTCTGTGAAAACTGGTCCACTGCCATCCCCAGCTGGCACCCAGAGGCCACGTCCTGAGTTTACTGTGGGACCCAGGCCTGCCTGGCCCTGAAGGGGCCCCAGAACTCAGCCTCGGCTCAGGGGACTGGGCCTGCATCCCTCCCTGGCCCCCCTCTGTGCTGGGCCCCTGTAGGCCTAGGGTCAGGGGTGGCCACTGGGGATCAACCCTCTGCCCAGGGAGGAGGCCATGGTTTGCAGGTGCGGTGTCACCATGGCGATGAGTGCCATCTGCAGAAGCTTGGGTGCTGGGGGGATGTGCTGCCATTGCAGAGGGGCTGCGGGCCACTGCCCTTCATAGGATGGTGAGCCAAAAGGTGTGTCAATGCAGGGGGGCCGTGGGGAAGAGGTCTGCAGGTCGGAAGTGGGCTGGGTTCCTGCCCTGGGTTACTGGGGGCCACCACTCCAGGGCATGCAAGCTATTGGGGCCAACTCTCCAGGTAAAAATAACCCCATTTCCCAAAGCCGCAGTTAGAACCACAGAGTGAAACCAGCACCATGAGCAAGAGCCAGCGCAAAGGGACCTGCACGTCGGAACCAAGCATGCTCTGTTTGCAGAAAGAAAAGAACAGCTTGAAGATATTAGCAGGGAGAAGGAAGTAACAAAGGGTAACCCAGAAGGGTCCCGAAGCACCAAGAACTTTTAGAGAATTCGTTAGGAAATGAAAGCTGCAGCGATGGCAGCTTAAAGCTCCGCAGCACATCCGAGAGCAGATTGGTGAGGCTGACGAGACGGGCACATAGAACCATCCAGAATGCAGCGAAAGGAGATGGGGGCAGGCTGGGCCTTGGGGGGCCCAGGTGTCCACCTGCCAGGTGCCGCTGATGGGGGTCCCAGCACCCACCAAGTGACCCAAAGGCACAGGCCCCTCACCCTGGGGAGCCAGCCTCTTCTGAGTGTGAGAACCCCAGCTAAGGGCCTTGCTAGAATCCCACTGGCCCAGTGTCCTGGGGCTGCCCAAGGACAGCATGACCAGGGCTCTTCTGGGGGCCATCCACCAGGTCATGCCCTGCTGGTGTCACGACGAGGCCATTGCTCTCAGGCTCAGCTGACCTGGGCCTTTCTGGGCTGCTCACCAGCTGCTGCTGAGGCCACTGACCCAGGCCAGACAGAAGGACCCCCCCCAGGTGGTCAGCTGTAGGACTCACTGTCCTGGGGTGGGCAGGGGACCAGCCCTCCAGGCAGCAGCGGCAGGGAGGGCCCCATGGTCTGAGGGAAGGCCATGGACAGCCCACGGGCAGCCTGGAGCTGGCAGTGTGGGCGTAGAGCCCAAGGCTGTGGCCTCGATGAAAACGCGGTCATTGGGAGGGAAGGACCAGAGGAAAGCCAGCCCCTGGGCAGGGGACCATCAGGAACTGCCTTTCTCTCCAACCCCTCACCCCCCAGCTCTGGCCAGCAGGCCACGTCCTCCCTTGCCAGCTTCACTGTCCCCACTAGGGCCTCTACTTGGCCTAGGCCCCCGTATGTTCCCTTGGCAAATCCACAGGGCCCCACAAGGCCAATGTGCCCCCACCCGGACCCACCATGGAGTTCTGACACCCTGCCCACGGGCCACCATCTCATTCCTGCTGACCTGCCAGGCTCTGAGAGTGAGCCTTGGACACAGCCCCATCCTCTAGGTCACTGTCATCGCACTGCAGGCTGGGTGCAGGGCAGGTGGGGGTGTGGGCAGCAGGAACCACCCCACAGGGCAAACACAGGGGCCCTGCTCACGCCACCCTGCCTGGCCACTCCTCACAGCTCCCATGGCTGGCAGAGTGAGGAACCGGGGGAGGCTCGGCTCACCCTCTGGGCATCTCTGTGCCACGAGGAGCTTGCCCTCGAGGACACCGTGCTGGAAAGTGCAGGAGAGGGTGGTGCCCCAGGGAGAACCGTGCCGAGTTTTCCTGGTGGCACCCCAGCCCTGCCTGTCCCCACCCCACCCCAGGCTCCGCAAACAGGCCAAGGCCTGACGGGGTCTCCACATGTCCTCGGCAGCCCAAGGAGGCCGCAGCGTGATCAAAGCCATGTGGGGCTCCGGGGTTGCTCCCAAGGCCCAGAGGGCCAGAGCCGACCACAGAGAGAGCGGCCGGAGGAAGAGGCAGGCAGAGGCCGGGCCCAGCAGCAGCCTCACCCATGGGCCTCATGGCATTTGAGCATCTGCATGAAGCTGCATCATCCTGCACCAGGTGCCACCTGCCCCAGGGGGCTGAGGTGGCCATGAGGGCAGCAAGCACACAGCAGCAGGCCTGCCGACAGCGGCCGGGTGGTCACGTGCCCAGCACTCGCTCCCCCATCCCCTCACCCGGCCTCACAGCAACTACAGCAGAGGAACAGGCCGCGGGGGAGGTGGGGAGGGCCCCAGCCAAACGGGGCAGGTTCCGCAGAACCTGGCTCCCTGGGCGGGTCAGACCAGTAGGGGACCTGGAGGAGGCTGGGCCAGGGCAGCCCGGGCAGGGAGGAGACAGCTGAGGTGCTCCTTCCTCATGGTGAGATCCCTCCTCAGAGTCCCAGGTCACACAGCAGGGACATGGCAAGGTGGGCCTGGCAGGGCTCCTGCGGGCTGGACTCTGGGTGCAGGAGCAGTGAGCTGGCCACCCAGAGCAGGCACACGTGGGGTGGGCGGTCAAGTGGGCCTCCTGGACCCCACACCCACTCCCTGGAGGACCCCCAGAGGGCCAGGATGCTCCCAGCACTGGATCCAGACCTGTTCATCTGTACTGCCCCAGCACAGTCACTCTGCCCAGCCACATCGTGGAATCATCCGGAAGCTGGCATGGCTCCACAGGGGCCCTGCTGCCTTGCTCTTTACCCTGTGACACGGCCCACTGACTGACCTCCGCAGTCTGTGAGAAGCCCCTGGGAAGGCTGGTGGGTGACAGGGCAGCTGGCTTCCTCCTGGCCACGAGGGTCATATGCCCACATGTCGTCCCACTAGGGGCACTGTCTTGAAGGCAACTGGCATGACACAGGGATGGGACCAGGCCTCGCCAGGCCCACAGGGATGGAAGAGGTGTGGCCCGGGCTGGGGAGTGGAGGCTGTGCTGGCAGCAGTCAGGACGAGCCACACACGGGGGCCAGAGCAGAGCCTTGAGGTGGCCGAATGTCCTACCACTCGTCCCCGACACCAGCGCAGCAAGACATGGCGTGTTGGCGTGGCACAGCAGCAGGCTCCCCCCCCCCGGGATGAGCAGGGGGGAAGCACATCACTTCGTGCTACCACAGCCCAGGGGGGTCCTGGCTGGCTCAAGCCCCAGGCCACCATGGCTTCCTTGTGACGCTGTGTCCCACTGCTGCACAAGACGGCCAGGCACCCTTCGTCACAACCAAAGATAGCATGTGAAAAGCTGATCCCCCGTGAACTCTGCCAAGTTATAGCTCTTTCTAAAAACTACCTGGAGGCCGGGCGCGGTGGCTCACGCCTATAATCCCAGTACTCTGGGAGGCCGAGGCAGGAGGATGGCTTGAGGTCAGGAGTTTGAGACCAGCCTGAGCAAGAGAGAGACCCCCGTCTCTACTAAAAATAGAAAAATTAGCAGGGCATGATGGCGCCTATAGTCCCAGCTACTCGGGAGGCTGAGGCAGGAGGATCTCTTGAGCCCAGGAGTTTGAGGTTGCTGTGAGCTAGGCTGACGCCACGGCACTCTAGCCTGGGTGACAGAGTGAGACTCTATCTCAAAAAATAAATAAATAAATAAATAAAAATAAAAACAAAAACCACCTGGAAAGGAGCAGGGACCAGCATGAAGTGCTGTCGAGACAGGACGGCCGCAGCCTAGACGCAGGTTCTCTCTGAAAGCACCGGGCTGGGACCATGTTGCGGTCACTCACCCAGGGACTGCGGTTCAGGCCAGGTAGGTGCTCGAGGCTGTCACTGCACAGATGAGGCCAGCACGCCCACACCTCTTGCCCACCTGCCTGCTCACCAGTCACTGGGCCGGGGGCTCCTGTCGTGTCCTGAACTGCCCAGCAACAGTCTGCTCGTGGCCTCCACCAACCCGGGTGTGCACCTCCGCTGCGGCCTCTTGCCTGCAGCCTTCAAGGGTGACCACGTGTGGTGTGGGGCTGGCTCCCCAGGCCAGAGCTGTCCATACCCTGCACACGCCAAAGAGAGCTGTGGCCTGGGAGGTCAGCTCTAAGCCCTTGGAATGTCCTGCCTAGTAAGAATGTCCTTGCTCACCTGGGGCCTTGGGTGATGCCAGATCGTCTAGGCTAACAATGTGACTTACAGTGGGGGGCCTTGGGCCACGCGGTATCAGCTCACCCACTGGAGGGGCCGGAGACCAAGGTCAGCCACGTCTGCGTGACAGGCCCTAAATACAGACCTGGACGCCCTGGGAGGTCCCTGGCTGACAGCACACCATGCACGTTGTCACACGCTGCTGAGAGAATTACATGTTGTCCACGCAGCTCCAGAAGTTCCAGAAGCCTGGTCTCTCCTGTAGCCATGAATATAACTGCTTTCCTGAGTCCTGTGAGTCCTCCCAGGGAATCACTCAACCTGAGGATGGCCTTGGGGACTCTGGGCGACACGGCCACAGCGGCTCAGAGAGGGGAGCACACCAGGCTGAGGCCACACAGCAGCATCACCCCTTCCCGATGCTGCCCTCTCCACCTCACGGGCCACTGACGTCACCACGCGCCCCAGGGCCCACTCCATGCCGGGTGGCTGGGCCCGGCCCACTGCACCTGCCTCTCTACCCCAACGAGACATCACCCCGGAGGCTGCAGGGCCAGAAAGATGCTCTGTCGCGGGAACTTGCTGCTGGCTGTTGGCTGCCTGAGCGGGCCGGGCCCAAGCCCGGCAGTGCTGCCCAGGTCCACCGGGGCCCCCGGGGCGTGGCTCTGTGAGGGGAGAGGCCACCCTGGGACCCACTCCAGGGAATTGGGCAGGAAGTCTTTTTGTGACAGGGTATTCTAAGTGACACCCTTTTTTTTTTTTAAAAGCAATGGCTGATACAGGAACCCCTCCTGTCCGAGAGCCGGCACACCCTGTGCAGGAGACACATGGGTGTGTGGGGACTTTACTCCAGTCAGCACAGCAGCCCACCTACCCCACCGCCTCCTGGAGCACACAGACGCGGCAGACAGCAGTGGATGTGTGGACACACGTGTTGTGTGCCTCCGTCCAAGGAAAGCAGAGCTCCTATTACACCCACACAATGACAAAGGCAGGTCTCAGTGTCCTGTGACAGTCAACACTGACAACTCCCAGTAGGGCACTGTCTCTACTCGGGCGAGTGGGAGCGTGGCCAGGCAGCTGCCGTCCCTCAGTGCCCAGCCCAGGGCAGCAAATGCCTCTGCGCAGGGAGGCCTGGGAATAATCTGCTTGGGACCTGGCATGGCCTTTGCAGATCCCGCCAGCAAGGTGAGAGGGGGACAGTCACCACGAGCTTACTGTATGACCACAAATGCCACCAGCCTTGCCAGGGACGCAGGAGAAGCCACTCGCAAGGAGGCAATCTCCATAGCACTGTGCCCCCCACATGCTCCTGCAGTCCCCTGGCACCCCCGAGCCCCGGCAGGAAGGCTCTGCGAGGTGTGAACGGAAAGAAAGCACCTCTTTCTGTCACAGCCAAGGGCTCCTCATCCTCTAAGAATGACAGTGGAAGGCTTCCCAGAATCACGGCTCACGTTCTCCCAGCCCAACAACCTGGTAATTCTGCAAGACAGGAAGAAAGTGTCCTGGTCTTGGCACAGGTTGTTCCTAGTGCAGGGCGCTATCTGGGAAGGACGCGGGCTGATAACACTTCTGAGAACTCTCCCAGTGGGCACTGTCCTCTCTGCCCACCGTCTGCTTTTGAAATCCACACCCCTCTGGAAGCCTCTCTCCAGCCTGGGGCGCCTTTCTCCTCCCTGACTTCTCACAGGAACCAACAAGATCTTTTGCTCCTAGGAGCCAAGTGGAAATGGGCTGAACCCCTCTTTGAGAAGGGTGAGACTCGCCTCTTGAGTTAAGCCCTAAATCTCACTCCTGGTGCCTAAAAAAAGCTCAACAAGAAAATGATACCAGAAGGGCAGGCCTGGCCACGGAGCATGCAGTGACCCAGGAGAGGCCATGTGGGGACGAGGCCTGACACTGATGGGTGGGTCCAGGGCCCACTGACAGGTGGCAAGGACCTGCTTCCCGGCACTCATCACAGAGGCAGGTGAGGAGGAGAGTGGCTGGCAGCCTGGCAGAGGCCACTGGGAGAAAAGGCAAGAGGAGCTCAAGGCCCAGGCCCGACAGGCCTGAGGTCACAGAGGAGCCGGGGGGGGGGGGGGGGGTGGGACAGGGCGTGGTGGAAACTGGACAGGTGTCCCTGATCCCATCTCCTCCCCGCCCTCTCCAGACCCCACCGCTGCAGCCCCTCCTCCCAGGGGACCAGCAGGCATCACACACTAGCCCTGGCCACGCCAGCCACTCACGCCTTGCCTGCCAGCACAGCCTCCTGCACATGGGCACCAAGAGACACCTGTCCCCTCCTCTTCCACACCCTGCCCACTCCTCCGCCCACTCCGTCTGTTCTCCAGCCCGAGGCTGGCACCGACTCCTGGGCCTCCATGACCTGCAGGTGGCTGGTGTGACGTGGGCACCATGTGCCCGTCCCTATCTTGTTGGAGAAGGCCCCGCCTGGCCCAGAGCGAGAGCCTTTGCCCTGACTGCTTGTATGGCCACACGCTGGTGTAGCTCTGGGGTCTGCCCACTGTCTACCTGTGTGGATGGTGTGAGGTGGGGACCACCCATGCTTCCCAAACGCCCAGCCAATCGTTCCCAAGTGCCCTGCAGCCGTCCAGCCTGCTTAACCTCAGCCACACCCAGGACTCCTGGTCACACGGGGCCCCTGGGGCCCTGCATGTGTCACCAGGCCTCTGCTGCTGCAGTGGTCACCTTAGCTTCAGTGCCTACTCTGGTGTCTAGCGGGCAGGTCTCTGTCATGGCTATTCACGGGACCTTCTAGAGCCCTGACTGGGTCACGCCAGGCCAGGAGCCATGCAGATGCCTCAGTCCATGAAGTAACACAGGAAGAAAGTCTGTAGCCTGGAACCGGAAGCCAGCACAGTGGTGTCCAAATGTGCCAGTGGACAGCAACAAGCTCCAGCTCCGGAGGCAGCGTGGAGGCCGGCCTAGGGCAGCATACCTCTCAGCCGTTCGTGCACAGGACACAGGTAAGCAAGACCTTTGCAAAGGACAGAACCAGGGCAGGAGACAACTAGGGGATGCAAAGGAGACATCCTGGTGCTGGATATGGAGGGTAGCTGCGTGTCTGGGCTCACTTTGTCCCATCCACGGAGCTGGGTGCTGCAAATGTGTGCACTCTCAGTAGGCATGTTTCACAGCAGGGCAAAGACTTACTGTCCACTCCCAAAAGCTGCCATCAGAAGCAAGCGTACAGGCCCTGTCCTCTTCCCCCTGCTGGTTCCATGACATTCCTACAGGTAGGGGTTGGAGGTGAGGGAAGGAAAGGCAGGGAGAACCTGAGAGCCGCCCGTTCACAGGAGCCAGGAGAAGGTTGCATCAGCCCCAGCACAAGACACATCTGCATAGGATAGAGTGCAGCAGGCTGAGGCTGTCGTAACTGCTACACAATGACACGGCCCACCTGAAAGAAAAGCAACGTCACCCCAGTGACCCTGGGGGCCTTACGCTTGACGGAAATACTTCCCTTTGTCAATTGAGAAGACAAAAAGGGCGTCTGGGAAGAAGGGACATAAACAAATCAGAATGCAGCGATAACAGATGCAGGGACGCATGCTCCAGGGAACAGAGAGGTACTTTCACTGAGACATGGGGCCAAGGGGGCCTAGATACTTGGGAGGGTGGGCACCTGTGACATCGTTCTCCTGCCAGGGCTGTGCACAGGAAGGTCGGCTGAGCCCTACACTCTGCTGCCTCATTTAACAATGCCAAGCACTTCACATATTTGGGGAATGTGTGATTTTCTGTTTTTTAAAAGACAGTCTTGCTCTATCTATTGCCTGGGCTGGAGTGCAGTGGCGCAATCAAAGCTCACTGCAACCTCAAACTCCTGGGCTCAAGCAATCCTCCTGCCTTGGCCCCCCAAGGTGGATGTGAGCCACCACACCCAGCCTAGGGAATACGTTTTAAAGCTGTCCAGCCTGTCTGTCTGGTCTGGAGAAGCCACGCAGAGGATGGGATCCCAAGGGCTTCTGACAAGCCCCTCAATGACCACCAGAGCCTAAGTGGCAGAGCTGAGCAGCCGGGTCCCCCACCCCCACCTGCACACTGTCCTGGTGGGCTGTGACAGCCCCCGAGGGCAGAGCTTAAAAGCTGGAGCTGCTCTTTTGGAAGGAGAGGACAGACACAGACATGTGACGTGGGCTCCCGGCAGCTGCCAGCAGAGGAGGTAAACACGTGGGAACACACTGTCGCTGTTCCTGGAGCCTTGGCAGAGAAAGCCCTGAGTCGGGAAACCCTCCCAGCGGCCAGTCTCCGCAGTGCCCTACTCAACTCTCACCCCGGCGGCGAGAGCTCAGCAACCTATGCTTTCTCGTTTGGCTACTAAATGGCATTTTACCATGACAAATTTTCTGCAGTGATGCTCTCTGCTCAGGTCTTCACAATGCTTTTGGGGCATTAACTCAGCCTCACACCAGAATATCACTCTCTTCACAGATCAAAGGAGCAGCACAAACATGAGCACGACAGGACGCTCTGGGCAGCAGGTGGCCCCTGCGCCCCAGGCCCTCCCGGCAGGATCACTCAGCTTCCCCACAAGCCAAGGTCAGGCCCAGCCTCTCAGCAGCCCCTTCAACCTGCGTGGTTACCAAAAACAAAAAAGGGGGCACCTCTACCAACTCCTGCACAGAGGGTAAAGGCGAGCACTTACAGTTAGCATGGGACTGGAGGCCTTGACATTGTACCTCCAAAATGCCAGCAGGTGCACCAGGGGAGCCCCCGCCGGGAGACAGAGACCGGCCTGTGCTGCCATCACATGCTGATGGACATGTTGTGTGTTACCAAAGGATGGGCCCCGGTTCTCACATGTTGGGAGTGTCAATGACAAGCACAGCCCCACTTCTAAAAGTTCTCCTGGTCTCCCTATCCTGGGCCATTTCTCTCCAGACCCACTCTGGGGTCCCCTATAGGCCCCTCATCTCTGCAGGAGTTCTTAGAGGCATCACCCTGATGCCCTCAGAGCTCACTGTCTGGGGCGGAAGCTGGAGCGGGAGTGAGTTCCCACGGTACCGATCATGATCACGCCCATCGTGAAATGCAGTCAGATGACAGCCCACCAAGTGAAGACACCAAAGCACAAGGGCTGGACACCCAGGCAGACCTGACAGCCTGGCCCATAGTTCAGTGAGGACTACTGTCACTACACATTGGGGCAGGCAGGGACTTGGTCTGAGGGACCTGTAGTCTAAGGACACACAAGTAACAGGAACCCCTGGGTTGGGAACCCATGCTACAGGAGCCTGCGGGGTGGGAGTACCAGGGCACCCCACCCTGCCAGAGCACTGGGACCCTGGGAGGAGGGGCAGAGGCTATGCTGTGCCCACAAGACAACATGGTCACCCTCTCCAGCTGCCTCCACCCCCAGGACAGGTCACCCAATGCAGGAAGGTTTCTGGGAGGGGGCCCAGGAGGAGCAGAGGGACTGGGAGCTGGCTCTGAACAGCCTTGGGAAGACCATCTGCCCCCTTAGCCTGTTTTTTTTGTGTGTGAACAGGGTTGGGCCAATGAATGGTTGCCCAAAGTCCCAAAGGACTAACGAGCCTTCCAAACAGCTACCCAGCTATCCCTTACAGCTGCTGTCACATCTGCCTCATGGAAGAGGGCTCTGAGCCCAGAATGGCAGCAAAACAGCAGTCAGCAGGTCCAGAGCCACACTGCAAGCCTGGCTGGTGCTGGGCATGTGACGTTCCTACAGAGCAAGGGGGCCTGAGGCCCAGGGACTTGTCCAAGGGCAGAAGGTTCACTCTAAAGCTGTGGCCCTGCAGGAAGCCAGGGAGCACAGGACAGGTGCTGGGGGCAGGGAGAGGGTCCTCTGTGCCCACTCCCCAGGAGGAACAAGGGCAAAGCCCAGCCCCCACCGCTGATGCTCTGGCGGTGGTCCGACTACCCCAGCAGCCGCAGGCAGGCAGCATTCAGGCACAAGGATGACCCAGCACTTGCTGTCCACCCAGATCCACACCAGCTGCTACCCCACTGCCCCCAAGCAAACCGCAGGGCGGGGGCGGCGTGACTCGACTCCAGAGCTGTCCCGGATGCTGGCCAAAGCCGCAGCCCACCCATCCCGCAATGCCCACGCAGCTCCCAGCCCGGCCGGTCTCAGCCTCCCCGCAGCGAGTCGGGTCCGGCCTGCCAGTGGTGGCCTCCGCACCCCGCTCTGGCGGGCAAGATCGGAAGCGCCTTCCAGTCACGCGTGGCGCGCTTTCGTCGGCCAGGGTGGGTCTGCTCTCCCCGGATCCGACAGAGCCCCAGGCCTAGCCGCGTGACTCCATTCTAAGCCTCAAAAAGGGGAAACTGAGGCAGGGCACGGAGGTGCGGCTGGCCCACCCGCCCTCGAAGACCCAGCCCCGTTCTTGCCCCCAGAGCCTGGAGCCGGGCGCCCCCGAGCCCGAGCCGGCCCCACCGGGAGCGAAGTCAGACGGCCCAGCCGCCCGCCGCACACTCACCGCCTCCGCCGCCGCCGACTTCCGGGTGCCGCGCCCGCGCGCCGCCGCCGCCAGCCTAGGCCCCGCCCATCCCCCGCCTGTGCGCTCACCATTGGGTGGTGCGGCGAGGGGCGGGGCAGCGCGCCGCGTCCCGGGGCCCCGTTGGCTGCGCGCGCTGTCGCTCGGGAGCCGCAGCCCTCCTGGCGCCCCGCCCCCGGGGCTGCGCCAAACCTTGAGGGTGTGCGGCTGTCTGGGCGCCTCGTGACCCCCGCGGCCTTCTGGGCCTCCTGAGCTCCGGACCCGTGGGGGCGCCCTGGGAGGTGGTGGCAGCCCTGCTGTTACCTGCTCACCCTGCAGCCCTCCCTAGAAGGGCTACAGGAATGCGCACTTCCACACCTGCCTCCCTTGGGCTGCGTCCTGGTCTCACCATCCTTGTCCACCCGATCCCCACCACAGACATCCTCTGTCCTGAATATCCCTACCTTCACTTTATGACACCCCCATGCCTGCCCCCTGCCCTAATGTCCCTGCTATTCCCAGGACGGACCCCAGACCAGGGACCAGGCACTCCAGCCCTCGCCATGCCACTGCAGCCTTTGAGTCCACATCCAGGTCCAGGCCCCAAGGATGATGCGCTGGCTCAGTGTGAGCTGTGCTGGGTGGGCAGGTGAGCACTGACTCCCTGTCCCCACCAGCCTCTGAGCCGTGCCTGGGGCCTAAGCTCCAGAAAGGTGGGGAGTCAGAGGACCAGGCTCTGCCCCAAAGTGAGTACTCAAAAAACTATGACAACGGCTGGGCGCGGTGGCTCACGCCTATAATCCTAGCACTCTGGGAGACCGAGGCAGGTGGGTCACTTGAGCTCAGGAGTTCGAGACCAGCCTGAGCAAGAGCGAGACCCCGCCTCTACTAAAAATAGAAAGAAATTATATGGACATCTAAAAATATATATAGAAAAATTAGCCAGGCATGGTGGCGCATGCCTGTAGTCCCAGCTACTCGGGAGGCTGAGGCAGGAGGATCGCTTGAGCCCGGGAGTTTGAGGTTGCTGTGAGCTAGGCTGACGCCATGGCACTCTAGCTCGGGCAACAAAGTGAGACTCTGTCTCAAAAAAAAAAAAAAAAAAACTATGACAAGGATGACAACTACACTAGGGATAATGACAGTGTGGTAAGCACTCTAAACCTGGCTGTCTAGGTCCACAAGTCTCATTCACCCCACTTCATAGATGTAAATACTGAGACTCAGAGCAGTTATGTCACTCAGTTGAAGTATAAACAGTGGCAAGCAGCAGTGGCTGGGTTAGCTCCACGGCCCTGCGTTGAAGACCTAGGCACCCTGATCCTGACCCAAAGCCCCAATGCCCTGCAGAAAACGGGCGCACAGAGGGCAAGTGCCTGCCTGGTAATCTGCAAAGGCAAGAGTCTCACCTGGACCTAAGGGCAGGCCCATTCTGCCCCATTCTTTTGCAGTCTCTGTGATCCTCCTGAAACCTTCTGCAGCTGAGGAGACCAAAGACCCCAGATGCCCAGGGACACCTGGCAAGCAGGCAGCAGACCCAGCCAGACACTTGGTTTTCCCTCCTGCCATCCGGCAGTGGAATCATGCCAGGCTGGTGCCCGTGATTTCCCTATGAGCAGCCAGAACATATGGTCCATAGGGCCAAAAGGTAGTGGTGGTGGACAAGCGGTATCCGGGATTTGGAGGTGAGGAACCATGCCCTGGGGTACTGGGCAGCAGCTGCAAAAGTCTGCCTCAAAACACCAGGCCATGCACCACAGAGTGGGATATGGATTGACTACGCTTTCCCTTTGCCCACAAAGAGGGATGTGGTGACATGTCAGATGGTGGTTCAAATCTCACTCTGTCACAGACAACATGTGGCCCTGGGCTAACCCCACCCCAGCCATACTCTTCCCAGCTAGACTGAGCCAGGCACTCTGATGTTTTTTCTTCCACCACTGACTCACTGCAGCCTGGATGCTGTATGATGCCAGAGAGCAGATGAGATGGGTCTAGGGGTGGGTATCTGAGCCCTGGGATCTTGGGGCTGCAAGGGGCTATCTGTCATCCCACCTCTAATTGTACATGTCCTCAGACAGGGGCTCACTACCTCCTGTGGCCACTCTTTTGGTTTCTGAACACCTGAAACTGTTGGGAAGTTCTTCCTGCACCCAGATGAAACCTTTTTCTCCTGTGGCTTTCCCCATGTGCCCTACAGCTGTCCCCACAGAGCTGGCCAGCAGCTGCGTGGAGAGGGTGAGAAGAAGGGAGGACACTGGGCTACCAGTCCCTGTGGTCTCCCTGCTCTCTGTTTTTGATCCTACCTGCAGCCTGGTGTGCTGACTGCTGGACAGTGGCCCTGAATCTTGTTTGCGCTGGTCCTGCCCACCCTGAGCCTCTGTATGCAGCTAGTGGTCTCTGGAATCCTATGGGGGTGTGGGTGGTGATGAGAGGGAGGTAGTCCTTGCTTGGGCTGATTTGGGTGGCTGATTTGGGTGGGTGATTCTCCCTTTCGCTCTCTTTTCGCAAGTGTGGGGCAAGGGTAGTGCTGGACCACAGGTCACTGTGAGAAGAGGGGCTCCAGGAGGACCAGGGCCAGATGCCCTTGGAGAGATGCTTGGGGACAGTTGGACTTATCAAATCTACTCCTAAAAGGAGGACACAGAACCCCTAGCCACACAGCACCTAAGCCACAATGTCACCATGGTACTGCGCCACCCTAGGTTCCAGGGAGGGAAGCTTCACTCTGCCCTTCCAGAGCCACAAGCAACGTCCCTATGCCAGGGTGCCAAATGGCTGTCACCTTGAGTGCCAGCTCCAATCGATTGGTAGTAGCTGCCTGGCTCTGAAAGACTGTGGGATCAATTCTCCATGACTGCCAGGGTACAAGTGGACCCATTGGTAGTGCCAGTGGTGAGTGCTTGCCCAAGGCCATCTCACTTTCTTTGTTCTGACCAAGCAACTATTGGGTGAACACACTGGACTTTGGACACGGGTAGGTAAGACAGGGGTGTCTGGTTCCCCTCCACCACCACGATTAGTAGTGTCGTGGGCAGCTTGTCTCCTCCAGCAACCTTGGGAATGTCGTGAGCTGAGAAACTGGTCATCTCCAGCTGCACCTGGGGCTAGGAAAGGCTTAGGACCAACCGACAGCCAGGGATACTGGCCCAGGGGCCATCTCAGGATCTCCCCTAGAGAGAAGCCCCACTGGGCAGCATCCCTGCTCTTCCCCCCACACCACCCACAAGTCTGTAGAGCTTGCTGAGTGAGGGTAGGTGCCCTGTGCGCCCCGCATCACTGCAGAGATGAGGGTGGTGCTCTCCACCTGGAAGGGAAACACAACCTGTTCTAATCTCAGCAGGTGGTGAGTGCGCCTCCATGACTCCAGGCAGGTGCAGGAATGGGATGCACGGCGGAGACAGCCCCCCTCCCCAGGCCGAGAGCTAGGGCGGTGCCAGGAGGAGGTGAGGAAGGGCAGCCCCATGGTGGGGGGCCGTGTTTGGAGGGAGCCCCGGGGCTCTGTACTATAGGGGGGTAAACCCTAAACCGTTGGTTTACGAGGCGTCTCTTCCTGGCCTTGGAAACACCGCAGTCCCCACCCCCACCTCAGCCTCGCTGGGCCAAGGCCTCACCCGCGCCCGCGCTGCGGGGACAGAGGTGGTGAGGGTGGGAGAGCCCCAGGCCCCGGAGTCAGACGCCAGGTTCAAGCCCGGTCACCTAAAGCGAGCGAGAACCTCTCTAAGGCTCAGTTTCCCGTCTGTGAAATGGGGCTAGCAGCAGAGCGCTGCCTCGCGGGCGTGTGAGGAATACGGTCCACGTCGGCGGGAGGGCGCTGCGCGGCAGGCGCCGGCAAAGGACACCTGCGAACTGGGGCGGCGGTGGGGGCCACGCGGCCAGAGTCCGGGGCAGGGGCGCCGGCGCTGCCCATCCCTTCCCTGCCGGCGCCCCTGCCCAGCTAGGGGCCGACGGTCCGGGGACATCCGCGGAAGACGCCAGGAGGGAGCGGCGGCCCTGCGCGCCCGGCCGCCGCAGCGGTGCCGGCAGGTGCCGGGGCCTGGCCCTCCGCGAGGGGGCCGGTCATCTGCCGGGACCGACACCCCGGAGGCCCAATGGCAGGCCGCCGCCTCCACGCGCCTGTCCAATCGGCGCCGGTTGCCGGGCCGCCTCGGGCCTCTCGACCAATGGGAAAATTCGCGGTCGGATGGGGCGGGGCGGAGGCCGCGTCGCCGGCCGGGCCGCTTTGCGCACGGGCCGCGCTAGGGGCGGGAGGCGGCCGGCGGGTTGTGCGCCAACCGGGAGGGAGGGTCCGCCTGTGCCGGCCCGAGGTGGGGCCCCGCGGACGGCGACAGGCGCCGCATCCTGGGAACGCCGCGCCTCGGGACCCGAGGGACTCTGGGACGCCCGCCCGGAGGCGGGGGCCGCGCTGCGGAGCCGCCCACGGCGCACAGGTGAGCTCGGGCCAGGGGGCGGGGGCGGGGCCCGGGCCGAGGGTCTGAGCCCGGGTCGGGGCCGTGACTGGGGTGGGGACTGGGGCCGGGGCGGAGGTCCGGGCCGCAGTCTGGGCAGGGGTTGGGCAGGTCCTTGGCCCGGAGTCGGAGTCCGGGCGACGGTTTGGGCCGGGGGTCGGAGCCCAGCTCTGCCCTGCCCGCGCCTCGCCCGCGCTGCGGCGCCGACGCCCCGGGCCGGTGGGGGTGGGTCCCTTTGTGTGCGGCCTCGAGCCTTGCCCGACCCCGCCGGGGCGCCCCGGCCCCGCGGCCGTGTCCGCCCCACGCCCCGCAGCCGGGGCCCGGCGGCCACGGAAACTTTCCCCCGGCCCGGGGGGCGGCAAGGCCGGGGAACTTTACTGGGGCGGCGCGCCGCCGGGGAGCGCAGGGGCACCGGCCCGCCAAAGGGACGTCCCCGTGCCGCGCTGCTCCAGCCGCCCGGGGGTTAGTGGTCCCTGCCGGGTGCTCTGGCTTGGGGCCCCCTCGGAGCCTCGGGTGGAGGCTTGTTCCCCGACTCCGGTGCTCAGCCCGATTTGCTGAGGAGTCGCCCTGGGCTGGCGGCCTGAGATCTCGGCCTCCCTATTTTAATTTTTAAGCGATTGAATATTGGATACCTAAGAACAGTTTGCTATTGCTAACGTATGGGTAATGCATCAGACTGACATGGATCTGAGGGATCAGGTGCCCCTTTACTGACACCCAGGCGCGTTTAGAAACAAGAAAAAGAAAAATACCCCGTGTGTTTCAACTTTTAGGGTAGGCTGTTAATGTTGCCGTCCAACAATCTCAGATGGTCACCCACACTCCTGTGGGGTAAACCTCCCCCAGGAGTATGGGCCAGGGGTGTACGGGGTGCCTCCACCCCGTCCAGACCCCAGCTTCTCTGCCTTTACTCTGGAATTGGGCTGTGGTCATCCCAGTCCCAGAGTCCAGTCCATCTTGGGCAGGTGCTGCCTGTCTTGTGCTCTCTGTCTTTGGATCTGGGACGCTGCAGGATGCAGGGGACTGGCAGAGCCCCCTTGCTCATGTGCTGGGCGGGTGGCCAGGCAGTTCCTGAGCAGGTGGTCCAGGCCTTGGGTCAGCCGACAGTGTGTGGGGCTGTGTGTCAGGGAGGACATGGACTTTTCCCCCTGAGCCTTGCCCCCTCCCATTTGCACTACCTGCTCCTGGCTGTTCCCTGACTTCATCCCCACCCTCAGTCAGGGGTCCAACAGGGCCCAGCACAGGAGAGCACTCGTTCAGCACAGGGGCTCAAGTCCCAGCCTGGTGACGGGGTCACGGAGCACAGCCAAGCCAGCCCCCAGTTGGGCTTTTCTGCAAAAACACGGGGACCTGCTGTATGAACTGAGTGGTCTGGGCTCAGTCCTGCTGTGTTAGAGCCTCCACCTACTGCCACATCTGGGCTGTTTGGCCCCATTGTGGGCTCTGGCACCCCCTCCAGAGGTGGCCCCTCTGCCTCTCCCAGGCTGTGTGAGGGCAGGGTTGCAGCCTTATTTCTGTGGGTGCAGGATGAGTTTTACTGTGCCCCCTCACCCCAAGAGGCAGGCCTGGGGTGGACACAAAACAGCCCTAGGGGGGCAGGAGGAGTAGGACCCGCTGCCTCTGAGAGGGGCCAGGTGCTCTACACAGCTGGCAAGGGCCAAGGGTATGCAGCCCGCCAGAGCTGGCCAGCCCCCTGAGTCTGCCCTGCTCCCCGCCTGGCCCAAGCTGAGGGAGGAGGTGGAGCTGGGGTGGGGTTGCGGCCCAGTCTGAGGATGTGGCCAGGAATGGGTAGAGTCTGGGGGCAGAACTGCAGGGTGCCAGGTGGGTCATAGGGGGCTCTGGAAGCTTCCCCACAGTAGCTCTGGTCAGGGGCAGGTGCTTCTTCTTCTGCCACCTGATTCACTTAAGACCAGAACGAGGTCTTGGGTCACTCTGCAGGAGCCCCAGAATTAGGGGAACACAGAGTGGGAGATCCCTTTATGGACCTTCTCACTAGGGGGCTCCACATCTCGGCCTGTTTCTGGTTGGGAAGATGAGCGCAGAGCTGGCAGACACCTGTGTGGCCTGCAGACCCCCCACCACCTGAGTCAGGCACAGGCCCTCCCCACTGCCCCTGGGACTGAGGGGCTGGCCACCACTTGCAAAGCAGCTGGGAGCTGAATGTGGCCGCCAGAGGGCAGCCAGGACCACGGCCAGGACCGCACGGCTAGCAAGACTGGCTCCACCCAGCCTTCCCCTGTGGGTGAGACCCTTCTCCAGGTGCCTGGCTTAGGCTGCCCATTGATGGTGTGGAGCCGGAGGAGCCAGGGCTCCCTGCCCCTTGCTGTCCTCACACCCCGATGTAAGCAGAGGGAGACCTGCAGGCCACAGGGCAGGTGGTGGCCGAGTGCAGGCTCAGTGGGGATAGTGAAGGGCTCAGCCTCTCCTGCGTGGCCCTGAAGGTGGGGCTGTGCCTTGGTGTCCTCAGTGGGAGTGGGCATGCTCTCCTAATGCTCCCGGAGTGGCAGTGGCCTGGTGGAGTGCACTGGCTATGCTGTAGTGGACACTGTTGTCATTGAACAGTGCAAACCCCTGCCCAGCAGCCGAGAAGTGCCCTGCATACCTGCCCGCGTTGGTTGTCGCAAGGCCATGTTCCCAGAGGCCTGCAGTTGATCTTATGCCCTGCTGGCAGCAGGAAGCCGGGAGACTTGTGGAGCAGCAGCCTCTGAGGCCACACTGCAATGAGTGCAGATTGAGCTCGCAGGCAGACCTATTGATCCTAACCCCGGCTCCTCACTGCCCACCCTGGCCTGGAGCTGCCTGCCCAGCCCGGGCCAGTCCCTCATCTCAACTCTGGACTCAGTTCGTGCCCGTGGGAGCCGCCTCCTGCGGCCAGCTGTCCAAGGGTCCTCAGCTTGCCAGTCTGGCCGTTTGGCGGGTTCTTGCAGCCTGGGCAGGGCTCAAGCCCCAGTCTGAGAACCCTCAGCCTTCAAGGGGTCACTGTGCCAGAGCTGCAGGCCTTCCCAAGGTGGGGGTGGGTCTGTGGGGTATAGGTGGGGACTGGCAGAGCCCCATGGCTAGCCACGAGGCCTGGACAGTTTGGTGGGGAGCCCTTGGCCACCCTCATCCGGGGTACGAAGGTCAACCAGGTGCCGTGGTCCCTTGGTTAGGAGCCTGCAGACCAGCCCTGAGGTGGTGCTCAGAGGAACTTCCCAGGACGAGCACCCCTACACCTCCCCATAATGATCCTATCACCTAGTTCCACCTCCATATCGCTATCCCGTCCGTCTGGTCCTCTGTCCATTTGTTGCCCGGGGCTCCCCGCAGGCTGGCTGCAGTCACTCTGCCTGTCTCCACTTGCATGATACTGCCGTGACAAGGGCACCTTCAAGACAGAGGCCCACACCTCTGGCTGCCCCCACCACCGTGCCCCTTCCTCCGCCTGCCTTATGGGGGAAGCCCATGAGGGGGGACTGGATTCTTATGGCCATGCCTCCCCAGCCAGGTGGGGGATTTTGGGGAGCCCTGGGGTTCAGAAACTGGACCGAGTTTCCCCATCTGTAACGTGGGATATTAGGCCGACCCAAGGCACGCAGTGGGAGTCAGCAAGATGACAGCGCAGAGCCAGGGTGTCAGGAAGCTGCAGCACACGGTGACCCCTGGGGAGAGGCTGGCGGTTATGAGGGCTGATGAAAAAGTCACGGGTCCTCCGTGGGCCAAAATCTATGTGAACATTTAAGCTAAAAGCAGAGGTGTCCTAGAAACTTCAGGCTCAGAGTAAAAGCTGATACTTGAGCCTCAGGCCTTGGGGTAGGAGCAGTATCTCCTCTGCTTGGGGATGCCGTGCTGGTGGCAGGCTCGCAGCCAGGCCTGCCCCCCCTGGACACACACTCTGTGCACACACACTCGAATGCACGCACACCTATGCCTGACTCGGGCCCCTGCTGCTTCCCTGCCTCTGGCCTTAGAGTCCTTCACCCCTGCAATCCCCCCCGGACACCTGGTTAGCCCCTCACCCCACGATGAAGGGGCTCTTATGAGGAAGGGACACCCACCCTTGGGTCTCCCAAAGGGACCACGTCAACAGAGGAGGGTTGGGCAGAGGCTTGGAGCCATCCCGAAAATGCCACGGAGCTGAGGGGAGAGAGTCTGATTACTCGCATCACCCTGGAGATGGCCTCCCTTCCCAGGCCAGTCCCTCCCTGCCGTCCTGTTGTTCATTTTTATGACATGAACACTCTGGCAGCATCCCGGAGCCTGGACATAATGAGAGGAAATGCATTCCTCCCCCCCCCCATCTGCCGAGACAGGAAGCTGGGAGGTTCCTTCTCCCCTGGGGGCAGAGCTGTGGCTTTGAGAGGCACAGACACCACCTTGTACCCTGCTCCAGCCCATAAACTCCAGCAGCCTAGGCTCAAGTGCCAGGTCTGTGGGTCCCAGACAAATGGTCACACCTGGCCATGGCTCCAGGGCCAGGAACCTGCCTGCCACCCATCATGCTGAGTCCTGGGCATAGGAAGCTGGCTGTCTCTGTCAGAGTGCCCCAGCATCTGGCTGGCCTCGGGGAGCCTCAGGAGGGGCAGAGGGCCTCTCCCACAGGGCAGGGGTGAGCTCTAGGGCAGCAGGAGCAGAGCTGGGCTGGCAGAGACCCCTTGGGGCTAGACCCCTGCATGGGCCAGTGGGACCTTGGGCCTGGCTGCCCGGGGATCAGGGTCCTTGTTGCTGTGCCATTTATCATGACGAGACATGCCCAGCCTTCTGGAGCAGGGAAGACAGCATTGTCAGTCCGTCACTCCCAGGGATCACTGTCTTGAAGGGTAGTCGGCAGTGTTAGAAATGCTGGTAAGGAACAGTGCAGCCCCGCGTGAACTGCAGCCCCGGTCACGTGGGGACAAGAAAGTGCATGCGTGTGTGTGGTTATGAGTCGGGAGCACCACGGGACAACCTTGGGATTACGGATGACAGTGTCCTGCTTGGGTGACAGTGTGGGCCAGTGTTGGCCTTAAGTCAGCTGGGTTGGCCTCACGCTGTACCCTGTGCTCTCCCTGTAGGAGCCTGAGTTGGCAGGATGGGTGTCAGGACGTGCTGATCTCCCCTGAGGACAGGTAAGTGGCCTGGGCTGCGCCTGGGGACGTCCCCTCCCCACACAGGACAGCAGAGTGTCTTGGTGGGCCCTGTGGGTGGGGGGTGGCAGGGGTGGACTGTGGCATGGGGCAGTGTGTGTTCCTGGTCTGCCTTCTGCCTGGGTGGGCCCAGCTCCTGGGCTAGATGGGGCGGGTGTAGGCACAGCAGCCAGGGCTTGACATCTGGCTTCAAGGAGGAGCCTGTGTAGGGCTGACTGACGAGGCTGCTGGTCAGCACATCCGCTGGGCCTGCTTGTGACCGACTCAGCTGGGACAATACCCACCACAGAGTCTGATATTCGCACGGCCTGCCCAGCCCAGCACTCGGCTCTGGGCAGCTGCTGGCTGCCCTGGGGAGACTGGAGCTGCCGGCTGGGGATGGAGGTGGGCCCCAAGGCCAGGCACACTCACCCTTGTCTGAAATATTTCAGTTTTGTGGGCCTTCTGGTCTCCGTGCAGCTGCACTGCTCTGCTGTCATGGGGCAGGTGACTGGTATCTGAACATCTGTGCTCTGATCACAGCCATGGGCCGAGTGCACTGTCGTGTTTGGGGTTCATCTGTTCATCACAGCCACCAGCTGCAGTGGGACTGAGGTGTGGTGCGCAGGCAGTGTGGCAGGGTGGGAGGCCAAGGGGCTCATGTGTCCCCCCAGACCCTCTGCAGGGTGGGAGGCTTGCCCTGCTTGCACCCCAGCCTGTCACAGTCTTGCTGATCACAGCAGGGTGGGCAATGGCTTAAAAGAGCAGTCCTGGTTGCTCTTGTTCCACTAGTGTGCTGCCCAGTCCCCAGCCTGGCTGATGGCACCGAGCACCATCTCTGCGGGAGGCTTGGCCGTGCCCAGCCCTCCCTGTGATTCTCAGCGACACTTAGTGCAGCGTGGAGGCCTGGCCTGTGGGTGTGGTGCTCACATGCTGGGGGGAAGGTAGTGGCCACAGACCCAGGAGCCTCCAGGCCTCTGGACACCTGTGTGTCCTGTGCTGAGGGCTGCAGGACAGAGGGGAGGGGAGGGTGGCCAGCTCCTCGCCTGTTCCCAGGACCTGGGCGTGGGAAGCTGCCATGCAGGCTGGCCTGGTGGGAGCCAGGGCTGCTGCCGCCTGGCCTTGTGGGAGAACCAGCGTCTGGCCAAGCAGCTTGCTGCTCAGACCATTTGCCACATGGGGTCTTCCCGGTGGGGGTGAAGAGGCTCAGGCGGTGTCCAGGTCTGGCCAGGCCTAGGAACGTAGCATTGCTTGTGACACAGGTGACATGTCTGGGGACAGAGTGGCTGCGCCACCCCCCTGAACTCCTCATAGGCCACTTCAGGGAGCTCTGGTCAGCCAGGTGCACAGTGACAGCTCTGGTATGCAGCAGGGTGGCCGGCCAGGCAGGTCTCTGCTGTTGTTTTCTCCTTTCGTGTCCCTCTTTCTCCCTGCAGCTTTTGGTCTTGTCCCGGTTTCTCTGTGGTCTCTCGGCCTCTTTCTCTGCCTCCTCTCTCTCCTGTCTCTGTCCTGCCCATCTGGAGAGTGGTAGTTGATCATTCATGTCTGCTGTGGGTACTGGAGGGGTGGGTGGTGGCCTTCATGCTACCTCTGCTCTGGGCCAGGCCCTGTTTCACAGACTGGGAAGCGGAACCTGGGCCCTGGGCTGTGGTCCTGCCGACGTCAGCGGGGGATGGGTAGGGAGCCTTGGGGCTGAGTCAGGATGGGGGCTGAAAGTCAGCACCCATGTGTCACCTCACTCACCTTTGGCCACTCAGCGCCCGCTTGCCAAGCCCCATGCTAGACCCTGAGCATTGCAGCCACGTCCGGCCCAGCTCTGCCCTTGGGGAGCCCCCGCCTGACTGAGGAGACACACACAGACACGGAGAAGCCAGTGGCCGACCCTGGGGTCCCAGGTGGTGGTGAGCAGCAGCGGTCCCCAAGGGGAGCTGGGAGACAACATCAGGGGTGACTCATGCCGATGCCAGGCCCAGTGAGGGGGGCCAGCGGGGACATGGGTGTCGTGCCCTTCACCACCACTGGGCCAGCACTGGTGTCCCCTCTCGGAGACTGGCACCAGCTGGGTCAGTCCGTGTCTGCCTGCTGAGGAGCGAGGCTGCATCCTCTGTGGCCGCCTGGCCCCCACGCCGGGGCCTTGATGTATTTCTCCACCACTGGTAGGAATCTTTATGTGGTAAAGATACTAATTCTTCGCTCATCTCTCTGCCTGCAGCAAGTTTTTCCTCAGTCTTTTAATTTTTGTTTATGACAGTTTTTGACATTCAGAAATTTTTCATACTTTGTGGTGAAGCCTGTTGGTGTTTTCCCTTTTCTTAGTTATTCTGTTGTCGTGTGTGTAGTCAGCCCTGCTTAGTGTGTAGCCAGGCGAATATGCACCTGTTCTTTCTTCTAGTGAGTATTTCTACTTTAGTTTCGTACACTTAGGCTCGACTCCATCTGTCCTAATCCATTTTGTGCTGCTATGTCAGAATGCCGGAGACTGGGTAGTTTATAAAGAACAGAGATTAATTTCTCACCGTTCTGGAGGCTGAGAAGTCTGAGATCCAGGGGACTGTCCTGTTTCGCCAGCCCCCAGGGGAGGATGGAGGGGAAGACGGCACAGGAGAGCCCAGAGGGAGCGGAGTCAGCCTCTCACCAGGCACCTGCTCTGAGATGAGGAGCCACGCCCACTCCCACAGCAGCGAGGGCGGAGCCCTGGAGACCTAATCACTTCTTAAAAGTCCCCCCATCAGCACTGTTGCATGAGGATTAAGTTTCCAGCACGTGCACTTTAGGGGACACATTCAAACTATAGCACCATCTAGTATTCATTTTGACATAAACACGAGGGGAGGGTTTAACTTTGTTTTTACAGCTGTGTCTGAGCGGTCTGGTGACCAGTATCTTTGTAACTGGCAGTTGGAAATATCATGACGTCCTCACGTCCTCGGGTTTGTGTTGCCTGAGTGAAAAAGCTGAGGTTGGGGCCCCCTCGCCACCAGCCTTCGTTTTCTGAAGCCCGGCTGTCCTGTGTGTGCGTTTCCCCGGGAGCGTGTTGGATGGCCCTGTCATTTCCTCCCTGGCACCTCTGTGGCACTCCCCGTGAATCGGCCCTGCCTGGTGCAGGCTGGCCCTCCCTCTGGGGGTGCGGCGCCGCTCTGCTGGCATCTGGCCTTTGCGTGCCAGATGCTGATCAAGGCTGGGGACACTGCTGGGCCCAAGCCACCCTGTGGCGAGGGGCAGGTCTCCTCACGTGGGTTTGCGTGCACTTTGACATGGGGTGTCCCTCGCCCAGGCAGCTTTGTCATGCTGACCAGGGGTGAACTTGCCTTGTCCTTGAGGGTCATGGGCTCTGGCATCCTCATGACCCAAGGCAGAGGCACTGCCAGACCAGTCACACATGTCCTGTTTGTGTCCCAGCCTTGGGGGCTGGTGGGAGGCCTTGGTCCGCTGATCTGGCTGCCGTGCAAGCCCTTGCCCTCGTGGTCAGGAGCCTGGTGCGGGCTGGCCAGCCGCCCTTGCCGTGCATGTCCTACCTGGGGTGACTCGTGGCTGGTGGTATGGTCCATGCTACAGGGTCAGTTGGGGGAGGCCTGTGTCGCCAAGGCCACCAGGTGAGGGCTCTCCCAGGCAGTCTCTGCACACCACCTTAGGGAGGCTGTTTGGTGCATCTTCCTCCCCGTCTCACGAGGCCTGGCCCCCGCCTCATCACTCAACTCCCCAGAGCACCACCGGACCCTGGGCTCCCCTCTCTGGCTTCTCCCTGGGACCCCTCTGCTCCTCAACTGCCCTCAGCCCCTGGCTGTTCACAAGCCTCCTTGGACTCAGGGTGGCTGCAGGGCTGCCTTTCCCCCAGGCCTGGGCACCCCCATTCCAGCCTGAGCCTCAGCGAGTCCTCTGCTGTGGGGACAGCCCTACGGCAGTGCCCCGCTGAAGCTCAGGCTTGGGGAGTCTAAAGTTGAGGCTTCTCTCTCCTGTGGGAGGGGCCTGTGGGGACGTGGGAGCTGGGGATGTTGAGGCCTTCGCCTCACGCCTCTCCCCCATCTTGCTGGGTTCACATATTGCAGTTGATGAGTCTAGTATTTGGAATATGCCTTTAGTTAAACTTTTTCTTTTCAAAATATTTTCACTCTCCCTGAAATTCTAATTAGGCCATTCACACATCTGAATGTACTTGCTGCCCTCTGCATTTTGCAAGATAATGAGGCTGCAGAGATGGCTGCCAACCCTGTCCTCTGGGGGCCTTCCTGCATGCCCTGGAAGGGGGTGCTGGGCCTCCCCAGGGCCCATTCAGGCAGGTCCAGGTCTGGCCACAGCACGGAGCATACAGGTGGGGAAACTGAGGCCTGGGCCACTGGGGAGTCAGGGATGGTATAGGTGCAGGGGTCTGAGCCTGGCAGGGCCCGCTCTTCATAACGCAGCGTCTGCCTTCTCAGAGGACCCACTGCCTGCCCCAGGCCTGGAGTCAAGGCCACAGTCTCATGGTGCCAGGGGGATGCCAGGGACATGCCTCCTGCTCCCCTGGGCTTTCTAGGTGTGCCCGAGAGGCTGAGTGCCTGAGCAGCAGAGGCCAGGTGACTGTGGTGCCATGTCCCCCAGTTTTGCCTTTGTTTCTTAATAGTAAAGCAGTATGTGCGTGTTTATAGAAAATGAAAGAAAAAGTTTGACTAAATGCAGAAGAGGAGGAGAAACAAGAACTGCCTGTCTGGCACACGTCCACAGCCAGTGCAGCCGACCGCCACTCCTCGGTGTGGTTAAGTGGGATGTGCACTGTGATCCTGGCAACACGCCTGGCATTGCCTGTCACCTCTCCTATTGTCGCAAAAGCAGGGTGGGCACCTTCCCTCCCACCTGCAGCCTCTCCTCTGACCCACCTGGCTCCTGACCCCCAGACCTTGCCCTTCCCCCAGGCACCTCAGGACGCATCCCACGGTGGGCCCAGAGCCTGCTTTTCTGTGTTTGAACAACATGGGCTTGGCCTTGAGGTCCTTGGGGGGTGCTGGGGGCAGACCCTTAGTGGAGACGATCAGACACCAGTGAGCCTAGGGGAGCACCCCGAGGGGGCCGCCTACTGCCCTACAGGGACAGCCAGGCCCACCTTCCACAGACAGAGCCCACCCAGGGACCTACCCAGAGGATAGCCGCCCCCACTGGGAAGGCAGACAGCCCAGGGAGCCCAGACCCCCCAGCAGAGGTGTGTGAGGTGACCCCACTCCTGGTTTTGTGCTAAGGGACCTGGGGTGGTCCCCACCGAGCCTGCTGTGGGCGCCATGCACAGTGTGTGCTGGAACTTCCCCTTCAGCCTCTGCCCCACCACATACCCCGTCACGTGTACTTCCTCACCTCCGGCCTGGTCCTCGTGAGCGTGGGAGGCCTGGTGGTGCCGGTCCCCCCACAGATGATCACCTCCCGGGTGAGGCGCCAGGACCTGCAGCAAGCGGCACAGAGGGGCCCTGGTAGTGAGAGGGGCAGCTGAGCCTCCTGTGCACGCATCTGTAGACAGCGCGGCTACACACTTCGAGGCTCCAGGGCTCTGCTGAGGGGTCAGCTGTGCCCCTTGGAACATGCCGTGGGCCCCCCAGTCTGCCCACCAGGGGTGAGGGTGGGGCTCTGGGGCCCCGTCTAGAAGACCTGGCACAGGGGTGGGGAGGGTTTGGGTGCAGGAGGAAGTAGGGGCAGGGGTGTAGGGCCAGGGAGGTGACAGGGAGATGGGGGATATGGGGGAAGGCCAGATGCAGGAGGGATCAAGGGTACAAGAAGGAGTGGCAGGAGAGGAGGTGGAGGTGATGGGGGGCAGGGAAGGAGGAGGAAGCTCCTGAATGTTCTAAGCACCCTGGCCACACACAGCACCTTCTGAGGAGAATTGGCATCACTGGGGCGGGGGGGGGGGAACTGTGGACCCTGGGGTTCCTGGGCCTCCCAGTCAAAGGGCACAGACCCTCCTGCCCAGAGAGGTTGGGGGCTCATTGCCTCCCAGGAAGGTGGCAACCTGTCCAGGGCCCTGAAAGGACAGGCTCATGGCCAGGACCCCGCCCTGGGCCCACCTCCTCTCAGCTGGGGCTCCCCTGCCTACCACAGCCCCAGACCTAGCTGGGGCTAGGGACTTGGGTGAGACCAAGACCAAGACCATCTTCCTCTCTGGCCTCAGAGTATGCGGGAGTGTCTTACACTGGGGAAACTGAGGCCGAACGAGCCCAGCCCCGGGCAGGCATACTTCTCCTTTCCCGTCTTCTAGGTGACATTTCTCTGGCATTTGCAGGGAGCTATTGTTGGTGACAAGACTAATTCAGTATTTGTGTTTGAAGAAATAACTCCAGATGTTTATTTCCAAACCTGTGAAACAGAGGCATTGGTTAATTTTAAATTAAGCCTTTGTGCTCACACACTTCTGTCTTTACAGAGCCAGGGTCTTCCAGAGGCTCAGTGTTTCTGGGGGTGGGCGTGGGTGGTCCCCGGGGTATAGTGCAAGGAAGGAGGCCATCTGTGACTCTGTGACCCAGGCAGACAGCCTTGTGCCCTGGAGCCCTGAGCCGTGAGCCTTCAGGTCCAGCACATAGGCTGGCATGGTCCCCTTGCTCTTGGTGACTTGTCCCAAACCCTGACCCCACCTGTCCTGCTCTGATCACTCAGAGCCTCTGCACCTCCACCAATGGTGACAAGCTCCCAGAGCCACTGTCGCCTTAGTAGGGCAGGAAGAGTGAACCTCAGCCAGAACCTAGGTCTGAGGACAGTAGGTTTGGATGGGGTTAGAGGACTGGGTGGGAGTGGAACAGTGTCCCCTGTCCCCTCCCTTGCAGCTGGTGAGGCTGCTTCTGCCAGGGCCAGAGCAGCTCCTGCACTGGGCCTTTCCTTTTCCTTCATCAAATATTTATCTGGCTCCACCCACCTTCCCTTTGAGACTCCCCAGTCCCTGGAACACCACCATCCTCACTCTTTGTCTGCATCTACCTTGGACTCTGCAGACTGCCTGGGTGGCCCACCCCCTGGTCATTCTATTAATAGAAGTGAAAGTGAGGTGCCCTTACCAAGGCAGCACTCCCTGAGCCTTCTGGAGCCCTGAGGCAGTCCTTCTCCTTGACACTTTCTCAGTTTCTCAAAAAAACTGGCTTCAGTGTAGTGCGCAAGCTCTGATTCCAGGGCTGGCCCAGGCGTGGGAGCTGCAGTGCTTTGCTGTCCCAGGCACTTTTCTCTGGTGCTTGTCCTTGCCTCCTTTGTGCAGCAGAAACAACTTGAGCGTCTAATATGTGCCAGGTGCTGTGCTGGCTGCCACCCAGCCCTGACCTGTAACCCAGCAGAGGCCCACATGGTCTCTTTCTCCCCTACTCTGACCTTCAGTTCCAGATGTGACAGCAGGGGAAGGTTTAGATTTCTATAAATCTGCCTTACCCAGGCAGAGGCCTGAGAGCTGGTGGATTACACCATAGGGAACTTCACAGTGTTATTCTGGGCTTACAAGTTAATTTTCTTTATCTTCTTTTTTTTTTTTTTTTTTGAGACAGAGTCTCACTTTGTTGCCCGGGCTAGAGTGAGTGCCGTGGCATCAGCCTAGCTCACAGCAACCTCAGACTCCTGGGCTTAAGCGATCCTACTGCCTCAGCCTCCCGAGTAGCTGGGACTACAGGCATGAGCCACAATGCCCGGCTAATTTTTTTTTTTTGTATATATATTTTTAGTTGGCCAGATAATTTCTTTCTATTTTTAGTAGAGACGGGGTCTCACTCTTGCTCAGGCTGGTCTCGAACTCCTGACCTCGAGCGATCCACCCGCCTCGGCCTCCCAGAGCTAGGATTACAGGCGTGAGCCACCGCGCCCGGCCTTTATCTTCTTTTAGTTCTGTTCCTTCCAAACAATATCTATTAAAAATTCCTCTGTTTCTAGCATGTGCAAGGTAGTTAGTGATAGGTGTAATTTTTGTCCTTTAATTTCCATATTTTGTTAGTCATTTCAATGGGAATTTTGGTTTGGAGACTTTAAGGCTATGAATTTACCTCTGAATACAACTTTGACTATAACGTGTACATATTTATGTATGATATGGTAGTATATTTTTTCACTGTTTCTAAATAGCCAACTTTGTATTCTTAAATTTTTATCTTTGATCTAGTATTTATTTAAAATGGTGCTATGTAATTTCTGGCCAAGCATGGTGGTTCACACCCATAATCCCAGCACTTTGGAGCACTTTAGGAGGCTGAGGTGGGAGGATTGCTTGAGGCCAGGAGTTTGAGACCAGCGGGGACTACCCCTGTCTCTACAAAGAAAAAAAAGAAAAAAAAATTAAAGGGTACTGTGCAATTTCTAATATGTTGCATGGGGGGGGCCCTCCTCTTTAATTTTAATTTTTAATTTTCGTAGAATATGTATAACATAAAATTTACCATCTTAACCATTTTTAAGTGTACAGTTCGGTAGTGTTAAGTCTGTTCATAGTGCTGTGCAACCAATCTCCAGCACTTTTTCTTCTTGCAAAACTGAAACTCTATATGCATTAAACAACTCCCCATTCCCCTATACAGCTGCTTCTACTTTTCTACTTTTTCTTTTTATTATTTGACTACACTGGATACCTTATATAAATGGAATCTCACAGTATTTGTCTTTTTGTGACTGGCTTATTTCACTTAGCTAATGTCCTTAAGATTCAGCCATGCCGTGGCATGCATGTGTCAGAATTTCCTTCTTGTGTAAGGCTGAATAATATTCCATTGTACGTCTGTACCACATTTTGTTTATCCATTCATCCGCCGACAGACACTTGGGTTGCTTTCCTTTTTTGGCTGTTGTGAATAATGCTGCTGTGAACATGGTTGTACAAATATCTCTTTGAGACCCTGATTTCAATTTTTTGGATACATACCCAGAATTTTTGGATTGTTAGACCATCTGGTAATTTTTAATTTTTGAGGAGCTGCCATACTAATCTCCGTGGTAGCTGCACCATATTACATTCCCACCAACAGTGTGCGAGGGTTCCAATTTGTCTGTATCCTTGCCAACACTTTTTTTTTTAGAATAGCCATCCTAATGGGTATAAGGTAATATTTCATTGTGGCTTTGATTTGCACTTCCCTAATGACTAGAAAAATTGACCATCTTCTCATGTGCTTGTTGGCTATTTGTATATCTTCTTTGGGGAAATGTTTTTTCAACTCCTTTGCCCATTTTTAAATTTTTTTTTTTTTATTGTTGTTGAGTTTTAGGAGTTCCTTACATATTCTGGATATGAATCTTTTATCAGATATATGATTTGCAAATCTTTTCTCCCTTTCTGTGCATTGTCTTTTCACTCTATTCTATTGATTGTGTCCTTTGATGAATGTTTTTAATTTTGATGTAGTCCAGTTTATTTTTACTTCTGTTGCCTGTGCTTTTTACTCTTTTATTTTCTTAGAGGTGGAGATCTCACTGCGTCACCCAGGCTGAAGTGCAGTGGTGTCATCATAGCTCGCTGCAGCCTCGTAGGGCTCAACTCCTGGGCTCAAGCGATCCTCCCACCTCAGCCTCCCAAGTAGCTGGGATTATAGGTGCACACCACCACACCTGGCTAAGTGTTACTCGTGCTTTTTGTGTTTATGCAAGGTATCATTGCTGAATCTAGTGTCATGAAGATTTTCCCCTGTATTTTCTTCTAAGAGTTTTATTGTTTTAGGTGTATGTTTAGGTCTTTGATCCACTTTGGATTAATTTTTGTATATGTGTAAGACAAGGGTCTGACATCATTCTTTTGCATGCAGATATCCAGTTCCACCATCATTGTTTGGAAAGACTATCCTTTCCCTATTGAATGGTCTTGGTACCCTTGTTGAAGGGCATTTGATCATATACATGAGGGTTTATTTCCAGGCTCTGTGTTTTATTCCTCTGGTCTATGTGTCTGTCTTTTTGCTATGACCACACCGTTTTGATTACTGTAGTTTTGTAGTAAGTTTTGAAATCAGGAAGTGTAAGTCCTCCAACTTTCTTCAAGATTGATTTAGCTCTTTGGGCTCCTTCAAGATCAATATGAATCTTATGATAGATTTTTACGTTTTTGCAAAAAAACATCATTGGGATTTTGATGGGAATTACATGGAATTTGTAGATAACTTTGGGTAATAATTACTGACATTGGAACAGCAGTAAATGTTCCAGTCCATGAACATGTGATGTCTTTCCATTCATTTAGGTCTTCTTTAATTATAACATTTTGTAGTTTTCAGTGTATAAATCTTACCTTTTTTTAAGCTTAGTGCTATGTAGTTTATTCTTTTTAATGCTGTTATAAATGGAATAGTTTTCTTAATTTCATTTTTGCATTGCTTATTGTTAGTGTATACAAATGCAGCTGATTTCTGTGTATTGATTTTATATCCTATAACATTGTTGATTTCACTTTTTAGCCCTAATAGTTTTTTCTTTTTTAATGTATGTGGAATCTTTAGAACTTTCTCTATATAAGATCACGTCATCTGTGAACAAAGATAATTTTACTTCTTCCTTTGCAATTTAGATGCTTTTTTTTTCCTTTTCCTTTTTCTTTTTTTCTCCTTGAAACAGTATCTCACTCTGTCGCTCTGGCTAGAGTGCAGTGGTGTCGTCATAACTCACTGCAGCCTCAAACTCCTGGGCTGAAGCAATCCTCCTGCCTTAGCCTCCCGAGTAGCTGGGACTACAGGTGCCACCACACCCGGCTAATTTTTCTGTTTTTTGTAGAGACAGGGTCTAGCTCAGGCTGGTCTTAAACTCCTGCCCTCAAGCAATCCTCCTGCTTCAACCTCCCAGAGTGCTAGGATTACAGGCGTGAGCTACCGTCCCCAACACTTTTTATTTCTTTGTCTTACCTAATTGCTCTGGATAAAACTTTCATTACTATGTTGAATGAAAGGAGTGAAAGCAGACATCCTTGTGTTGTTCCCAATTTTATGAGAAAAGCTTTCAGTCTTTCACCATTGAGTATGATGTTAGCTGTGGGCTTTTCATATATAGCTTTCATCATGTTGAGAAAGTTAGCTTCTCTTCCTGGTTTGAGTGCTTTTATCACGAAAGGGTCTTGAATTCTGTCAAATGTTTTTTCTGCATCCATTGACATGATATTTTTTCCTCCTTAGTTCTGTTATTGTGGCATATTATGTTGATTTATTTTTGCATGTCGAACCATCCTTGCATTCCAGCAGTAAATCTCACTTGGTTGGGGTTTATAATCCTGTTTTGTGCTGCTGAATTCAGTTTGCGAATGTTGAGAATTTTTGCTCCAATATTCGTAAAGGTTCTTGGTCTTTGCTTTTGTTTTCTTGCAGTGCCTTTGTCTTGCTTTGATATCAGGGTAAGTTGAGCCTCATACAAAGAGTTAGGAAGTATTCCTTCTTTCTAGTTTTTGGGAAAAGCTTGAGAAAGATTTGTGCTAATTCTTTGAATGTTTGGTAGAATTCACCAGTGAAACCATCTGGTCCTGGGTTTTTCTTTGCTGTGAGGTTTTGGTTACCGATTCAATCTCCTTATTAGTTGTAGGTCTGTTCAATTTTTTTATTATTTCTTTATGATTCAGTCTTGGTAGGTTGTATGTTTCTAGAAACTAACCATTTCATCTAGGTTATCTAATTTGTTGGTACATAGTTGTTTATAGTATTCTGTTACAATCTTTTTATATTAAAATATTATACAAGGAAAAGGAATAGCAAAACAAACAGGTTTTTGTTTTGTTTTGTGGTGTGGTCGTTATTTGGCTTGGCTGGACTTTTTTGTGCTTCTTGGAGTCACATCTAATCTATTGCAGTCATCACTCGGCAGATCCATGGATTTCCTGAGACAGTAAAATGCTCCCCACAGGTAGTTGACAGAGGACTGCCACAGACAACTGGAGCTGTCTTCATGCATTCAGAATTGCAGGCCCTTGCTGGAAAAATCAGTTCCACACATCGCAGCTGCCATTCCCTTGAGGGGCGTTGCCTTTGTGTCTGGTCTGCGGACTTCTCGCAAGCTCATGGTAGTGGCAGTTCCCGGGTTTGAATCCCCGCAGCACATGCACGGGATGCCTCAGGTGACCCAGACCTGTCCGACTCCTGAGTTTCTCTCCTCCTTGGTTCTTAAAGTGAAACTGCGTCTCTGGGTAGCACAGGGCTCTGGGTATGATAGCTCCCTGCCTCTGAGGGAAAGCCATTGGTCATGTGAATGCAGAACCATGGCTCTGAAAATCCGGAAACTTCACCATGAGGTTTCCATAAGAAGTTTAAGAATGAGGTTAACTTTTTTAAAGATCTCAAGGAGCCAGAAGAGGCGTTTGTTTTTACAAAGCTGTCAGCTCTTCCTTATCATAAGGGAGTGCCTGAGCCACGGGAGGCGGCAGCCAGGCAGTGAGCAGCGGAGTGCTGGAGCCACCACTTGCGGAAGGACAGTGGCCCTGCAGGGGTGTGACCACCTGTGGAGAGAATGACCTGGACTTCAGTGCTGCCAGGTCAGGGCTGGGCAGGCCCTCTCTGCACCCTGAGCTGGACACAGCGCATTTGGGAGGCCAGAGCAGAGAATGCTCGATGGGACTAAATTGCAAAGTGCCAGAGACAGGTCAACGGTTTCCTGAGCTGTGTTTCGGGACAGATAGCTCACACCTAGCTCAGATTCCAGCCCCAGCATCAACAGCCCTGCCGGAGGCTTTCCCGTGGAGGGTGGTTTCCAACCATGCCCTGTTTTCTCTGGTTGGAGGAGCATTGTCTGTCATTCTTCCTCTGGGAATTCCCATTATGTGAAGTTCGGCCCCTGGGCTCGGTCTGTCAGGGCTCCTGTCTGTCTGCTTGTCTCATTTTCCTCATTTTCTGCTGGCTTTGGAAGGACCATCTTGGATGTGACTCCTTCCACCTCATACTCTGTGGGGTCTCTGCAGCGCCCTGACTTCTGTTTATTGCCTTTACCCGGTTTCTGTTTCGGTCCCCGTGGGATCCTCATTGTTTGTGGCGGCTCCTTTTCATGACGATCTGTTCCCAGTTCAGTTGAACACCGTCTTTGACCTCTGAGGGCACCTATCAGCTATTCCGCAATGGCCATGCTAATAAGTATACTAACTGTGGGCCGGGCGCGGTGGCTCACGCCTGTAATCCTAGCACTCTGGGAGGCCGAGGCGGGTGGATGGCTCGAGGTCAGGAGTTCAAGACCAGCCTGAGTAAGAGCGAGACCCCATCTCTACTAAAAATAGAAAGAAATTATCTGGCCAGCTAAAAATATATACAGAAAAAATTAGCCGGGCATGGTGGTGCATGCCTGTAGTCCCAGCTACGCGGGAGGCTGAGGCAGGAGGTGGCTTGAGCCCAGGAGTCTGAGATTGCTGTGAGCTAGGCTGATGCCATGGCACTCACTCTAGCCGGGCAACAGAGCGAGACTCTGTCTCAAAAAAAAAAAAAAAAAAAAAAGTGTACTAACTGCTACTCAGTGGGAGGCAGTGGAAGGGCGCGGGGGTGCTGTGCGGCGTGCTCCTTCCCCCAGGTGGGTCTGTGTAAGCTCGGGGTCCATAGGCCCACTCCCATCGGTCTCACAGGGACGTCGAGTGGGGGTCAGAGGCAGAGCTCCCTTGCAAACCGCAGCGTTAGGGACAGGCTTGGCCTGGTCTCCAGGGTCTCAGCCCTGTCCAGTGTTGAGGACAACAACAGGTTGGCCTAGGACGCTAACCCTCCCTGGGACCCACGCTGGCTGAGCATGGAAGAGGCAGGACTGTGCTCCTTTGCTGAAAGGCAGTGGTGTCAGGCCTGTGTCGCGGGTGCTCCGGGCTGAGCTGGCTCCCAGGCAGGGAGAGGTGGGGAGCAGCAAGGCCAGGTCCAGCTCTGATTGTGGGAGGGAAGGGCTGTCCCGGGGGCCCCTGGCGCAGCCAGAGTTGGCCAGAGTCCACACAAGACTCTGGGGCAAGGGCACATGGGAGGGCGTCTGGAGCTTCCCTGCCCATGACCGGTGTGTGGGGACAGAGTGGGCTCCAGTTCCCGCCCAGCTCAAGGGTGAGTCGCAAAGGCTCTGCCTGTGATGCACTCGGCTGGGAGAAGGGCGTGGAAGGCGCACCTTCCCCTGGGGTCTTGGGACTTCTGGGCGGACAGGCCGTCGTGGTAGGAGGTGGTAGCTCTGCTCTTGCTGGGGCTCACCTCTCAGTGCTGTGTCCTGGCTTCTGTCCCTTCCAACGCATGGGTGATGGCCGGGAAAGTGAAGCCGTTTCCCTGTCCGGGAGGTCGGAGGAGGCCTCCGTGGAGGCTGGGTTTGCACCCGTCTCACTGTCTCCTGGCTGCCCATCACTCCCTGCCCAGCCTGGACCCCTCTCTCCTGGAGCCTCACTGTCCGGCCCCCTCGGCCTCTCCGGCCTAACAGAGTCCCACCCAGACCCTCACACTTAAGGCCCCGGCTCCTTCCCTCCAGCCGCCTGGCCACAGCCCTGCAGCCAGGGGACCCGCCATTCACCTGCGCTCGCATCCACACTGCCCTGGACCGGGTGGCCCATCCACCACAGCAGCCTCCCTGTTGGCCGCCCTGCCTCTGCCATGGCTGCTGGAGGGTCCCCACCTCTACCCCGTACCCGCAGGCGTCAGCAGAGAGCGAGAATGCCCAGAGATGAGAGATGGGAGGGGTGAGGCAGGGATCTCCATGGGGGTTGTTGGGGGTGCTTGCTGACTCGGCACTGCCATGTCGGGGGTGGCCCCTGGCCCTGCGCCCTGGTACCCATGTGGATTTGCCCACAAAAGGACAGATCTCTCCTGGGGCCAGCACTGCCTCGTGCTGCTGCAGGGGCTGGTGACCCCACCCACCCCAGGGGCTTAGTTAGCAAAGCTGCTGTGGGTCAGACCAAGGTCGCTCGGGGAGGGCCTCCCGGGCCGGGTGCCCAGCAGGCAGAGGTGCTGCCAAGTATCTGGTCAGCAGCAGTCAGGGTGGGCAGGGACCCTCAGGCCAAGGCAGGGTGGGGCTCCAGGGCTGGGGCTGCTGGGATGTGGCTTGGTGCCTCTGCCTCCCTGCTGTGGGACTGGAGCGTGGGTGGGGTAGCTGTGCTGGGAGGGGTCTGCACCAGGTCCCTGTCACCATGCCCGGACCCACGTTGTCCTCAGGGTCTGTTTCCCTGGCCCTGGAACAAGCTAGTCTGTGGTGAGGTTCCCTGTTGTCCAGGCCTGTCCTGGGCGTGTGGCTGCAGCAAGGCTGCCCCAGGCTGTTCAGCCAGGCAGGCAGGGAAGATGGGGTCACCTGCTGCAGGGGCCAGAGGAGCAAGGGGACAGTAAGCCAGGGGCAGGGGGTGCAGACACTGGGGCCAGTCCCCTCGCCAGACCTCCTGCCATCTACCCACAGCCCTGCCTGCCACCCACTGAGGGCTGCTTGCCCCAGTTCCTGCTGGGCACTGTCCCTGCAGGCGTCCCAGGCGTTTCACATCAGGCCAGAGTACCCTGCTGCCAATGCCGTTTTCTACTTGTCTACGCAGAGTGTGTTCGTTGTCAAAATGATGGGAGGAAGTGGGAGTCCCCCAGCTCCGGCCGAGAGCCACTCCTGGGACCCTTCCACAGGCAGCTGGGGTGGGCAGTGCTGGGTCCCGGCCCGGAGCCATCATCCTCTCCCGCGCCGGCGTCCTTGTGTCTGCAGCCAGGAGGGGGCTGGGCTGAGGGCCCTGCCTCACCCTCAGAGGTTCTTTAGCCACAGGCTCCCAGGGGCTGCACTCCCACCGCCCCTCAAAGGGGCTTTGTGTCACCACAAAGAGTCTCTGTCCTTCTGGAGAAGCCTGGGTGTTGCCATGGTGATGGAGGGGCTGGGAAGAGGGGGTCCACCCCGCTGTCTGCAGGGGAAAAGGCATTCCAGGCTAGGGTACCGTGTGCACAGGCCAGCGGCCAGCGTGGCTACTGCTGCACCTGCCCAGCTGCGGCCCCTCAGCCTTGCTGGACAGCTGTCCCTGAGGGCCTTGGTGGGGCCGTTGGGGCATTGAGGCATTGGTAGGGGCAGGTCTCCCATACCCTGGGCCTGTCCACCTCTGGTCCTAGCTTGGCCGGGAGCCTCAGACCCCTCTCAGGAATGCTTTGGTCCCTGCCTACCCACCGTGAGGGCTGGGACCCGGCAGACCCCACCTCCACTGCTCCTGTTTGCCCCGAGGCAGCAGGTCAGCCGTGCAGGTGCCTTGCAGGCTGCTAGTGCTTGTCTGGGGGGCGATGGAGGCATCGGTCTGACCACTACTGCCCATGCCCTCCCCTCTGTGGGCTCCCCCATGGTCACAGGCGCCATGCTTCTCCTTGAGGGTGCAGTGGGTGGGCTGAGCCTGCAACGGAGAGGAGGCCGCCCTGGCAGGCCCCATGGCCCTCCCTGCCTGGAGCTTCCCAGCCCCTGGGGCTGCCTTGGAGGAGGTGGGTCCTTGCCGCCTGTCCCCTCGACCCTCGGAGCCTGTAGGCATCACTTCCAGGCACGGTTGTGGCTGGAGTCTGGGTCAGGCACAGGAGGGGCGTTGATGGGGTGCCCTGAATTCCAGCCTGGGGCCCCAGGGATTCCTGTCCACCCTATCCCCAGTGTCCTCACGGAGGGTTTCAAAGGCTGCCACCACTGGCGTGGGGCAGTAGAAGTCTGTGACCCGTTCCATAGGGAATCTCAGGCCCAGACCCTTTCGGGGGGTCCAGTATCAGTTCTCTGTGGCTCTGGCCTCCCACGGAGCAGGGACAGCTGCTGGGGTATTCACCTGCTTGCCTGCCCACCCACCACGTCCCAGCTGCAGTCATCAGGCTTCTCATTCTCTGAGGTTCCTCAGTGCGGGGCCAGGGCCTGCCCAGACCGCAGGCTGCCCAGCTCCCAGCGCCCGGAGCCTTGACCTGACCCTGGCCTGCTGCATCAGCCCCCCACGGCCCCAGGTCCCCAGGGGCTGACCAGTGCTGCCTCGCTCCTGGCTGCCCTTGGCCCGGGCACCCCATTAGTGCAGGGCCAGAGCCCCATGGGAAGAGGCACCCCCAGAGTGTTCTCCCTGCACATGGGAGTTGGGTGCCATGGCGACTGTGTGGACATGCTGGGGGGCAGGAGGTGCTCACTGAGCAGCCATCTGTGTCCCCCCTCTGTGGCGTCTCATCTACTGGGGAAATCTAATTTCCAGGCTGAATCTGATCATGGCTCTCCTGGCTGCCTGAACATCTCATTGCCTCCCCCGGTTGGCAGGAGGGTGGGCACAGCCTTGGCCCCAGCTGGCTTCGTTCCCTGGCTTCCAGGCGTGCGTGCTTGCTTGTCCCCCAGGTGGGGCGAGCATCGGCTTTTTCCCTTTCTTACCCAGGTTCTGACCACACCAGTGGCACACACTCCTCCCAGCACTAGGGCGCCCCGGCCACCGCGGGGACCTCCAATGTGTGGGTCCTTCCAGTCATTTTCTTGCACATGTGCGCAAGCGATCACACCGGCCCTTCCACGCCTCCCGCTTCTCCTGTTTATGTCCTTTTACCCACTTCCAGTTGGGGTTCTGGTTTTCTCTTAGTGATTTATAGGAGCACCCTGTAGGTTGAGCATGTCACTTTACTGTTGGACGTTATGAATGTTTGATCCCAACAAGCTGATTGTCTTTTGGTTTTCTTTGTGGTTTCTTTCTCTGTTATGGAAAGTCCCAAACACACGAAACTTTATAAAGAGACTCGTGTGATGGGCTCCATGCACCTGCACCAGCCTCCACTGTGCTGAAGTCACGGTCCAGAAGTGACAGTGGCGCCCATCATTCTATCAAAATGCTCACTGCACATGTTGCTGCAAATGCACTCATTTAAAAACATGACCGTCTTATGTGGCACTTCCTTTTGGACGTGGAGGGATGTTTCATGCTCAGAGTCACGCTAGCACCTTTTTGCTTGGTGGTTCCTTCCATTGTTAAAGGCTGAGAACAGCCGTTCCCATCCCAGGCACGGCAAGCTGGGCACTGCCTGTGAGTGACTGTGGCCTGGCACACGTACACGTGGACGCCACCCTGTGTGAGCCCCAGTCCCCCTGTGCCAGCCCTACCCCTGGCCTGGGCACAGTGTCCAGCCCTGGGGGCTTGGCCAGAAGCCGTCCCTGAGGCTTTGGGCTGCATCTGAACACAGCAGGGCAACGGGGCAGAGGCCTGGCCTTCCAGGGTGGGGAGCAAGCTCTGTGTGCTGGCAGCTCCCACACTGTCCCCCCAGGCTGAGAGTGGGCTGTGGTGGGTAGAGTGTGGGGTGGGCAGCGGGAGGAGGTTTTATGGGCACCAGTTCCCCTGTCCCTGCGGGGGCAGGGGCAGCCTGGCCATGCTCTGCTGGGTGGAGCCAGGGCCCCTCCCCCGCAGGCCTGACCCTTAGGAAATTCCTCTAATTCCTCAACCCAGATTGGACTCAGGCCCCATAATTTGATTTTCCAGAGCAGGGCTCTGGCTGGACTCCTCCTGAGGAGGAATGTCTGGGTCAGCAAGACGACGTCAAATGTCAGTTTGATTTCAGGGGGAACATTCAGCTTCCACCGCAGGCTCTTCCAACTGTGCCTTCGCTTTCCCGACAGAGCGAGTGTTGGCCACAGTTGCCCTCCAGGGCCAGGATGCTGGGGCTTCCTCCTCCAAGTGCCCACCCAGCCCCACAGCGCACTCTGTTCCCCCTCATCCACTCCTGCATCCACCCAGCTCTGGCCTTCTGCCTACCAATCCCTGCTGTCTGCACCCACCCTCAGCCACCCATCTGTCTACCCTTCAGCTGGCCCCATCCTCTCCCCCTCCAATCACCCCCATCCTCCACCCTCCAGCTGCCCCCATCCTCTCATAACCACTGGCTCACCCTTCTGTCCACACTCATGTTTCACTCACCTCTGCCAGCTTCTATGCAGCCTCCATTCTGCCCCCATCCTTCCATCCTCTCACCTGGTCACCACAGACCACCATCTCCTCACCATCCCCCATGTACCCTTCCATCCATCCACCCATCTGTCCATCCATCTATCCCCCATCTACCTTCCATCCATCCACCCATCTGTCCATTCATCCATCCCCCATCTGCCTTCCATCCATCCACCCATCTGTCCATTCATCCATCCCCCATCTACCTTCCATCCATGCACCCATCTGTCCATCCGTCTCCCATCCCCCATCTGCCTTCCATCCATCCACCCATCTGTCCATTCATCCATCCCCCATCTGCCTTCCATCCATGCACCCATCTGTCCATCCATCTCCCATCCCCCATCTGCCTTCCATCCATCCACCTATATGTCCATCCATCTCCCATCCCCCATCTACCTTCATCCATCCACCCATCTGTCCATCTCCCATCCCCCATCTACCTTCCATCCATGCACCCATCTGTCCATCCATCTCCCATCCCCCATCTGCCTTCCATCCATCCACCTATATGTCCGTCCATCTCCCATCCCCCATCCACCTTCCATCCATCCACCCATCTGTCCATCCATCTCTGATCCCCCATCTACTTCCATCCATCCACCCATCTATCCATCCATCCATCCCCCATCTACCTTCCATGCGTCCACCCATCTGTCCATGCAGTTCCCGTCCCCCATCTACTTTCCATCCATCCATCATCCCCTAACTACCTTTCCATCCATCTTCCATCTATTATCCATCCACCTACCCTTCCATCTGTCCGTCTCCACCCCCATGGTGGCTTACTCTTCCCCTGGAGGCCTCTGTGCCTCTTGCTCCTCTGCCCTGGCCCCCATTGCCAGCAGGAGTGTGGAAACCCTGGGAGAGTCTCTGGGCTGACACCACCTGCAGTGGGTGAGTGGCCAGTTTCCACTGTTGCTGGGTCTGGGATATCATTTTGTTTTGCAGTTTATTTTTTCAGAGTTTAATCCCAGGCTCAACCTTCCCAGCCCCTCTCCAGGTTGCTGATGTTCTTTGGCCTTCACATGGGGTGTCCCATGGACCTTGAGTCTGGTCATGCTTGAGGCGTGCAGTGTCGTGTCTGTCTTATTGCTGAGTCAGCTCCTGGGGCGGGCGTTTCGTAAGCAGCAGCCTCCTTGAGTCAGTGTGATGCTGGTTGCCGACTCTGGGTGGGGTTGTAGGGGGTCCCACTGGCAGACAGGTGAGTTCACAGAGGAGAGCCAGGGCCTGCCTAGGCCTCACAGCAGGGCTCTTTTCTGTGTGCCCTGAGGTTCTGCTGGGCCCTGGCAGAAGCATGTTCTGTGCCCCCCAGCCCCCAGGATAGGCAGCTGGGAAAAATGTCTTTGAAGTCCCGTGGTGGATCTTAAAAATTCATGAACATTTTGCCTCCCATGACACCACGTATTTGTGTTAGTATTGAGTTACCAACTGAAAAGCTGTTCTGCGGTTCTGGGCTGGGTGACCTGCGTCAACTCATGGTCCTGTGCGTGGGCTGGGGCCTTCTCTGCTCTGCCTAGATGTCACCTTGGGCTGCTCTCCAGGCCATTGAGGTGCTGATCTGCAGCCTGCAGGGCTCAGGGCATCCTCCTGCTGGGGTAGACGTGGCTCTCCCGTGAGTGGCTGCTGGGATCTTCCCTCTAGCTAGCCAGTGTTTCAGGATGTCACCTGGGAGACACGCAGTTATTTTGTCCCAGCTGAGCTGAACTGGGCAGTGGAAAGGTCAGTATGGAGTGGGCCTGGCCACCTTCTCAGTGTGGCCTCAGAATTCCGGGCCCCCAGCCAGCCCCCAGCTGGAGCCAGTGGGCCCCAGAGCTGGGGCATGCTGGAGGGGCTCACAGCAGGGAAGCTGTCCCCAGGCCTGGTCCTGCTGGATGGGGGTGGGGGAGCACAGTGCGGGTAAAGCCAGAGGTCAGGAAGGAACCCATGTCTCTGCACAGGGAGGGAGGTAAGCCACCTCTTGTCCACATGGCCACCAGCTGCCCTGTGGTCCTGATCATTGCCACCTAGGGAGAGTGTCCCATTCCCTTCTGGCCCTCGGTTCTGAGGTTCAGCTGAGACAGGCAGATGCTGCAGATAAGACTCGGCTGAGGGCTTGGGTGAGCTGGCTCCTGCCACCCTGGACCCTACCTTGCCCACCAGCAGGTCCAGTCCGTACACTCACAAGGCCGAGTGTCTACACCAGGGCTGGAGCCCGTGGGTGGGCAGTGACGGGTGTGTACAGGAGGGCTGCATGATCATGGTGTGCCCATGGTCCTACAGTTTGTCTCTTACGCCCTGGTATCCAGAGGACCCAGTCTGCACACTTCATCCCTGCAGCGCCTCCCCTGCCCTCGGGAGTTTGGTTCGTTCTTCCTGCTGTGGCTTACTTAGCAGCTCCTCTGCCCCACCAGCTTCCCTGCAAGGTCACGTTGGCAATTTGATTTGTGTGACAGGTGCAGGGAAAGCAGAGAGCAGCTTTGGGGCATATGCTGGCCTCTTGCCCTCGCTGGGCCTCAGTTTCCCTAGCTGTTACAGTGGGGCCGGGCTCCATGGTGCCCCTTCACGACTCGGAGGTGTACCCATGCCCCCAGACTGAGTCCATGACCCTGCCAGCACTGGCGTGGCTCAGCCCAGCCTGGCTTCTCCTCTCCAGGGCTCTGCCCTTGCAGCTGCCTCCCTCTGGGCCAGTGGACAGCACTGCTGGCCCCTTGTGTTGGTGCAGGGGCCAGGAGTGCATGCAGTTGGCCTCAGAGGGCTGGCTGGAGGGGACTGGCCTGGAGGAGGCCCTGAGCAGCGCCAGGCACTGGGCCATACTCACTGAGCTCCAGGCAGTGGGGCCGCATGGCCCACACCCCGCCTGCTGCTGGGAGCCTAGGTCTGAGCTCCGCATACTTGTCCTGCTTCTTTTGCCCATGAAAAATAAACAGGCTGCATAGCCAGGGAGCAGGCAGCAGAGAAAGAGCTGGCTTGTCACTGCAGCTGCCAATCCCCGGCCTGCCCCACCTGCTCCCCCGGGGCTCTGGGGCCTCCCGGGGCAGTGCCGGGCCAGGGCCCAGCCAGCCTGACCTTGCCCCATCACTGGGCCTCAGACTCTCGGGCCCTGCCCTCCTCTGCTCGATCATGTGTCACACACTGGCCACTTCCAGGCTTGGGTCTCTAACTTCGTGCAGCCCCAGCCAGAACCTCGGCCAGGCTTGTCGTCGGTGTCCTCTCTGCCCCGTGGAGCAGACACTGCCCTCGTTCCTGGCCAGTGCTGCCGGGAGCCCTGAGGCTGTGGTCACCTCAAACCTGCCTGGATGTCCCAGGCACCTGGCGGCAGTGGAGCTGCTCCTCACTCCCTGCTTGCTGCCCGCACTGGCCCTGCCACTTGCACGGGCTGTGTAGCCATGCACGGTCCCCTACCCTCTCTGGGCCCTGGCATCCACTTCTGTGAGACGGGGCTGGGTGCCCTGTGAGATTGGGATGAGTTGGCAGAAGCTATGGGTGGCAGAGGGCCTGGGCAGCAGTGAGCACTCGTCATGCCAGCTCTTCCTGCCCTTCCCAGGGTGCTCTGAGATGCTCAGTGCTGTGGTTCTGCTGGGTCTGACAGGAGGTGGAGGAGCCAGGTCAGAGCCCCAGGCCCCACGGGAGTGAGCTGGCGGCTTCCGGCCAGCCTTGGATTAATGGCTTTTAATTTAGAATTTAATCAATGTGGCTTCCCTCCAGAGAGCTGGATGCTGTGGTCTGGGAGTAAGTTGTCTGATCTGTGCATGGGGTGGGCAGGGGGCCTGCAATGGGCTTGCCCAGCCGCTGCCCCGCCCTACCTTGAGCTTGCTCTGCTTTGCCCACAGCTGGCGGGCGCCCTGGTCATGGAGGACTGCAACGTGCACTCGGCCGCCAGCATCCTGGCTTCGGTGAAGGAGCAGGAAGCCCGCTTCGAGCGGCTGACACGAGCACTGGAGCAGGAGCGGCGCCATGTTGCCCTGCAGCTGGAGCGTGCCCAGCAGCCTGGTGTGGGCAGTGGTGGCATGGGCAGTGGGCAGCCCCTGCCGATGGCCTGGCAACAGCTGGTCCTGCAGGTAACAGCCTAGTGACTTGGGGAGGGTGAAAACAGCCAGGTGGAGAAGGATTCAAGGAATCCTGGTGGACCACAAGCCAGCATGCATTGCTTATTGCAAGACCTGCTGGGGCTTCTGGGGAGGAAAGGAAAATGGGATCCCAAGGGTGTTTGATGGTTCGTCCATCCATCCATGAGATACATGCATAATGCACAGACCAGCATGGGTACACATTCAAAGCCAAATTAATGTTTTCAGAGGACCCCAGACCTATTGGGGAGCCCTCTTTCCCAGCCCCTGATACTGAGATGCCTCCAGTGGGCCTGGGTGCTGGGGCCATCCCCACAGCTACCAGACTCCAGACATTGCCAAGGGTGAAGTTTGCACCCCCAAATTGAGGGGGGAAGCAGAACAGCCCAGTCGGGCCGCATGGGGACAGGGGCAGCCAGTGACCCTGAGGCTGCCCCTCAGGCACCGGGGTGCTCAGTCCAGCCCTCCCAGGCCGGAACCGGCTCAGTTCTCCAGCCCACCAACAGGCAGTGTGGGAGGACAACAGCACCCTGGCCGGCGCCCTGGCAGAAAGATTTTCCCACAGCCTGGAGCTGCCCCGACCTCAAGGATGAGGACTGCCAGACCTCGGCCACTGCCTGTCCCCCGCTCCCCCCCGCCCTTGATTTTGTGTATTCCCAGGGCGGCAGCTGAACTGGCCAGGCTGGCAGGGATGCCGGGGGCGGGGGCCACATTGGGTTGGCCAGGCCCAGCCATCTTATGCCGGACCTGCTTCCCAGGGTGATATCAGCAGGAAGTGCCTGGTGGCCTACCTGTGAGCCACAGGCGCAGAGCCAGGGCTGAGGTGGGGGAGCGGGGGCAGGGGTGCTGCTGCTGTGCCCGCTGGGCTGCCCCCTGCCCTGCATGCTCCAGCAGGAAGGGTCCCCTCCTCCAGATACCCAGCTGGAGCAGGGCTGACCCCCACCTGGGGGGAGGGGCACCAGCAGGGGACTTGCCTCAAGCTCAGCCAGGGTGGGTACATGGCCGGGCACTAGCAGCTGGTGAAATTGAGAAGACAGAACCAGCTTGAGCATAAGATCCGAGCCGCCCTTCCCCGGGGGAGTGTTCCGGTCCTCCTCCGCGCTGCCCGGGGCGGCTCCACACAGGGCTGCCCTGGATGGAAAATGCGCGAGGCCAGTGGTCAGGGCAATTCACCCTGTGCAGGTGGGGAAACTGAGGCTCAGGGGCACACAGTGGGCACCCAGAGTCTCGGGCATGCTGGCCTGTGTCCGTGGCACATCTTGGCAGCAGACAGTGGCCCCAGGAGAGGCTCAGTTTCTGAGTGGGTCTGGGAGAAGGGGGTGGCAGCCCCTTCTCTTGCCGCACCCGCTGAGCCTTCCTGGCCTGGTCCCAGCTCTTTTCATCTCAGAAACTGTTTCCTAGTTCATGATGCTGGAGCTGTTGGCTTGAGTCTATGGGGTAGGACCCAAGAAGGTGGCCCCAGCCTTGCCCCTCCCCCTTCCATTGTCCCCCAGCAGAGCCAGGCACCCCAGTGCCTGGCCGCAGGCACATTCACTCCAGGCTAGGGGCGGAGTGGGGTGCACCCTGGGTTTCTGTGCCTGAACCCAAGACACAAAACGGGTATCCGCAGTCCCCATCCAGCTGCGTGGGGGACAGTTCCTTGGAGCCCTGTTCTGGGTGGGGGCTGGGCAGGGGTCCGAGGCAGGACCTTGCAGCACGGACATTGCCATGACTCCTGTCTGGTTGGGCTTCTTTTCCCAGCAGGGGTAAACTGAGTCTCAGCCAGGAGAGCGTTTTGTGCCTGTGAGGGTGGCCTTGCACTCTGTCCCTCACTACACTGGCCCCTGCCCTGTGGGAGCTCAGTTTCCCCAACTCTGCAGGCGGAGGGGTGTGTGTGCACATTTACCAGGCGCAGAGCGAGGCCTGGGAAAGAGGACTCGGCTAAGGTCACTCTTGGGAAAACGTCACCCCGGCCGCCAGCAGGTCTGAAGCGCCCAGAGCCAGGGCGGGGGCTTTGGGGGAGCCCCTGGCCCGGCCCCGCCCGCGCCGTGGGGCGGGACCCGGCGCCCGCCCCGCCCGCCTGGGCGCGGCCCCGGCCGATTGGCTGCTGGGCGCGACCGCGCCAGGGCCGCCCCGCGGGGACCGAGTCCGCGGAGCCGAGCCCGAGCGGCCGAGGCGCCGGAGCCGAGCCCGGTCCCGCCGCCGGCGCCGCCGCCTCCGCTGCTGGCCCGCGCCCCGAGCCCAGGCCTGATGCCGGCGGAACTCAGACAGGTTGGAGGGAACTTGGCTGGGGGGTGCTGGCCCGGGACGAGCAGCGGGGGTCAGGATGCCGCCAGCCTCGGGGGACCCGCTTTTGTTCCTCAGAGCCGCTGGCCTGAGGCGGCTATTGTCTGCCTGCCACCCCGCTGTGGCAAGCCGGGTGGGGTGGCGGGGTGAGGAGCTGCCCCCTGGGTGCAAAAGGTGGCAGGGTGCACCGGCAGGCAGGGAGGGGCCTCTGGGTCTGGGCGTGAGTCCCCCCCAGCAGAGTGACCCTGCCCGTGTGGAGCGGGCAGGGACCCGGGTGGGCGCATCCCAGCTGGCTCGGGACAGGTGCCGGCGAGGAGGGTGGGGGCCAGGGCCTTCCGGAGCAGTTCCTCTCTGTGCAGGAGCCAGGCTGAGTCTGGAGAGGGAAGCCCGCTAGGCCTCCTGCTCCCTGGGGTCTTCCTCCCCGCCCCTCCCCGCCCCCGTGTGGACTCTGGGGACTGGAGCTTCCAGAGCTTTCATGGAAGCCCTCTCTGCGCATGTGAGGGGAGGGGTGGAAGCTGGCCCTGCCCACGTGTGGATGCAGGAGGGGGTCTCCAAGGAAAACCCAGGCCCTCTGCCTCCCCAAACCAAGGGGGACTGGAAGGCAAGGGGCAGCCTGCACTCTGCTCAGAGGGGGGCCAGATTCAATAACAGGCAGGGAAACGGAGGTGGAGCAAAGGGGAGACCACCCCAGACCCCCTGTGGTGGGAGGCAGGTCTCCCACACACCTGCCTACTTGGGCAGGTAGGTTCTTGCCTGTTGTACAGTCCTGGTGTGACCCCCAAGGGCCCGGCTGCTGCCCCAGAGATGGAGGGGCTGGCTAGGGGGAGTCATAATCACAGTGTGGTGGATGACCCAAGGCTGGGCTTGGGAAAGCCCAGGTGAGTGACAACCTTGCTCTCCTCCCCACCCCAGCTTGCTCTCCAGCATGGCCTTGGCCACTCTGCCCAGGGCCATGCCCGGGCAGAAGCACTGCTGCTGTGCAGAGGTGAGCTCCTGGTCCTGAGAGCTCGGCCGAGCCCATGGGCACCAAGGGAGAGGGCGTTTTGTGGTGGCCAAGGCTCGCTGATAGCGGGAGATGCCAGCCTGACTTGTCCCGGATTCTACCCAGGAGGGCCATGCTGGAACTGTCACTCCCTCACCCCTCCATTCATCTAGTGGCCGTCTTGTCCCCCCGGGAGCCTGGCCAAGGATGTGGGAGCCAGGTGTGCAGTCTCACTTCAGCCTCTCCCATGTATGCCAGCAAGACCTTGGGCAGAGTGAGGTACTCAACCCTGCAGTCTGCTCTTCAGGATGCAGACCATGGGTGCTTGTCTATGAAGTCCAGGTGGTGGGGGTAGATGGGCATCTCCAGACCCCAGCTAAGCCCTTCACCCCCAAATTAGGACTTGGCTTGTTTCCTCTGCCCCTTCCTCCGCCATCCCTGCTCCCACCTGGAGGCTGTCATGGGCCTTTGCCCAGGTGGCAGTCCCTCTGTGTTGGTCTGCATCTCGAGTTTCTGCTCCCTACGTCCTTGTATCTGGATGTTCCCCGGTGCTACCCGGCACGTCCCATGGTCCCAGCACCCTGTGTCCTTCCCATCTCCCTGCAAGGAGGCTGAACCCCAGGTCCGTGATGGGGCACAGAGCCCTTGCACTGTGCTCAGCCCTGTGCCTCTGGGGACCCTGTTGAGAGCAGTGGTGGGTGCGTGGGTCCACCTCTCTGGTCACTCCAGCCCCTCTCACAAGCCCAAGGGAGCTCATGGGAAGCCCCAGGCCTGGGCAGCAGCCCCTCTCCGGGCTGGGCCTCAGGCATCACAGATGGGAGAGCCACGGGAGGGCTTTGCACAGCAGAGATGAGTGAGGGGAGGCTGGGTACAGTCCCTGCAAGAGGGGCAAGGGGGGGCCCAGGCTGGGGAGGGGGTAACAAGAGAACATTGGCAGGACGCAGCATGTTGGGTTGGCCTAGGGGTGGGATGTCCAGGATGGTGCCCTTGTCTAGGGTGCAGAGGGGAGTAGCCTAGAGTCGGGTCTGGGGCAGAGGCTGTGTGTGAGTGCAGGGCCAGGGGCAGAGTGGGCCAGCCTGGGCAGGTACATGAGAGTCATGGTGCCATGGACTAGGGCACTGGGGCCAGGCAGGGATCCAGGTACCCCAACCAGCCCCTCTGTCGAAGACCAGCTGTGTGCTGGCCCTCGGCCCACCATCCCACAGCCCGAGCCACAGGATGGCCTTGGGCCTCTCACTACCCTAGGCCTCAGTTTCCCCATCTGCCACCAGCTCTAAGACCCCCAGAGTGGACACCTGGGTAGGAGACTGAGAGAATTGGTGGCTCCTGTCCTTGTGTAGTGAGAGTATGTGAGGCCTTGCATGGGTGAAGGTCTGGACACATGGGCGGGAGACAGGAGGACGCGTACTTCCCAGTGCCTTTGGGAGCAGTGGGTGCTGGCACTCGATGTGCAGTCAGGAGAGCACACAGGTCGCTGGGCCTGGGCCTGAGTGCCTGGCTGGGTGCTCGGTGCACGCGTGTGTCCAGATCCCTGTCCCAGTGTCAGCGTGTGTGCCCAGGCTGTGTAACGGGGCCTGGGCTTTCCCGTGATCACCGACTGACTCACGCTCCTGTCCGGGTGAAGTCATGGTTTGTTTTTAGCTCCCTGAGGTCATTTGTCAGCAGAGACTCTGGGGGCCTTGGGACCCCGCTGCCAGCCTTGCCGGGGGCCCTGGCTCTCCCGGACCACCCAGCTCTTGCGTGGTCAGTCCCTCACCACAGCCGGGGTAGGAGGGGTAAGCTGGGCCGCAGAGTGGCATTAAGGTCCCCAGATATCTTTCCCTTCCTTTGCCCTTTGCCCCCACCACTTAGCTAGGGAGGAGGGGCCTCTCCTCTGACTGTTTAATGTATGCAAATGTACGTAAATCTGAGGGGCCACATCCCACCGGCAGTGTCCTGGGCAACATCCCCTCAGTCTTGGTCCTCCCCCAACCCCGCCCCACCACTGAACTGCTACTTCTTGGGGGGCCTGGCCCCTCGCTTGAGCCCCAGGGCCCTGCAGAGAGAGCTTGGGGTCTGACATGTTCGCCCCCACAGGGGCCACGTGGGATGGGGCAGCCGGGCCCCAATAGTGGTAGGCCGCCCTGTGCTGCCCTCTGCTCCAGAACAGCCCTGGCTCCCCAGGGCCCTTGGAGGAGAGCCTGGCAGCCTGCCACTGTCCTCACCTGGGCCTCAGTCTGTTTCTCTTTCCCAGGGAACAGGGTGCCCTCTCCACGGCCAGGGCCCCAGCAAGCAGGCACCCACCACCCGCATCCCAGGACAGGGGCTAGGTGAGACTCAGAGGCCCCCTGGCCAGACTGTCTTCCCTGCGGTGCCCGAGACACCCCCCTAGCATTGTGACATTCTGGGTGAATCCTTTCCCCTGAGTCAGGCCTCAGTTTCCCCATCTGTAGAGTTATCTATCATCCTCTGAGGTCCTGCTCCGGCCGGGGAGGGGAGGTGCATTCTGTGGCCTCTTCTTTCCTGTGTCAGCAGAGCCCAAGGCCTGCACCTTCCTCGCTCCTCCCTGGACCCCCGCACTGCACGATCAGGGTCAAGCATTCCCCCAGGGTAGGACCCCGACCTTGGTGGCCCATCCTAAGGGCAGCCCTGGCCACCTTGCCTGGCTCACCTCCCAGGCCTGGGATGGGCAGAGTCCTGCTCTGGAGCCAGGTGGAGCTCAGAGTAGGTGCAGGCCCCTGGGGGCCCAGGCAAGGGATGCACCCTGCAAGGCCTGGGGCCCGGGCCACAGAGCGAGGCCTGTCTTCCTGCTGACTTGGCTCAGGCTGCCCCAGAATGTGTCCCCCTCACCCGCCCCCACAGCTTGGGTTTCAGCCCCTGCCTGTCCTAGCCTGGTGCTGGTCCCTGATACTGGGCCGTGTGGTCCTGGCGCCTGGGCCTGTGTGGTCAGAGGCACAGGGGCAGACTGAGGGTCTCGGGTCCCCACACCACTCAGCATAGAAGGGGTCGGGCCTGGCTCTGATGTGGGCCAGTGTGCCCTCTTTGTGCCTTAGTTTCCCCACTGATGCGTCTGGCCAGTAGGCATGTGGGCCTCCGAAGGGCCTGTGCTCAGAGCAGTCTCGCTTAGAATTGCACTGTGGTCATCTCTTGCAGGATGGTGGCAAGAGTGGCCCTGGGCCTGAATCCACCATTTTCTAATATCCAATACAACAGGGTCTCAGTCGGGGGGGGTCTGAGGGAGGGCCAGGCCCTGCCCACTTGACACCTGAGAATGCCCGGGGTGGAGGGAGTGAGGATATTTTGGTGCTCTGGGTGCACAGGGCATTCTGGGAGTGGATATTTCTGCCTTTTGAGGGCGTCTGGCTGGCCTTGGTGGCAGGAGTCTGGGCGTGGCCACAGGAGTCAGTGACTGGCGCTAAAAACGCCCCTCCCCAAGGCTTCTGCACTTGGGGCTTCTGGGGTCGGCCAGGGAGGAGACCCGTGACACCATGAGGGCCCTGTTGGGTGGCAGGTGACCTCGGCGGGGGGTGTCCTACAGGTCCCACCTGGAGCCTCCTCAGGCCTGGAGGAGGTGGCAGCCAGGCCTTGCAGGTCAGCAGGCCAACCCAAGACTGCGCCCCTGGGACCTGTGGCCTTACCTGCTAACTCAGCCCGATGAGGCCTGGGGTGGGGTGACAGGGCAGGGTTACTGCCTCAATGTTCAGAAGGCAAGGACAGGCCACTGTCCTCACTGGCTTGGGTGGGGACAGGCCCTGGGGTGAGTGGGCCTGGGGGCCGGGAGGAGGCACACGCTGAGGCCTGCTTGGGGCCCTGCGTGCCCGGCTGTCTGGGCAGTGGGTCCTGCCCACCAACAATGCCCCTTGCCCCAGGAGCAGAGCCCAGGCCACCAGGCCTCGCTGGCTGCCATGCCAGAGGCACCCGAGGTGCTGGAAGAGACGGTGACAGTGGAGGAGGACCCCGGCACACCCACGTCTCACGTGTCCATTGTCACGTCCGAGGACGGCACAACCCGGCGCACCGAGACCAAGGTACGGCTGGGCCCAGGCAATGGGAGAGCGGCCGGATGGCTGCCCCGGTGCCGTCTGCAGAGTGGGCACGTGAGCAGCCCCCTAGAGGCCGGCCTGGCCCCACCACAGCAGTTTCCAGGACTCTCGGGCCACCCAGCCCACCTGCCACCTCCCTGTCCACCAGGTTACCAAGACGGTCAAGACGGTGACCACGCGGACGGTACGCCAGGTGCCCCTGGGTCCAGACGGACTCCCCCTACTGGACGGTGGCCCCCCGCTGGGCCCTTTTGCTGATGGCCCCCTGGACCGGCATTTCCTGCTGCGTGGTGGTGGCCCGGCGGCCACACTCTCCCGAGCCTACCTCAGCAGCGGGGGCGGCTTTCCCGATGGCCCTGAGCCCCGGGACGGCCCCAGCTATGGCAGCCTGTCGCGAGGGCTGGGTGTGCGGCCCCCACGCACTGGCCCCCTTGGCCCGGGCCCTGCTGATGGATGCTTCACACTGCCGGGCCGCCGTGAGGCCTTCCCTGCTGGCCCTGAGCCCGGGCCACCCGCTGGCCGCTCCCTGCCTGAGCGCTTCCAGGCAGAGCCGTATGGCTTGGAGGACGACACCCGCAGCCTGGCCGCCGAGGACGAGGGCGGCCCCGAGCTGGAGCCTGACTATGGCACAGCCACACGGAGGAGGCCTGAGTGTGGGCGGGGCCTTCGCACCAGGTGAGCACCCGTCCCCCGTGCTTGCCGCCTCCTGGAAAGTCTGCCTCCGGCCCCCCAGCCGCAGGAGAGCCCACAGGCAGTCGAGCTGCGGGGGGTCGAGTTAGTCAGGTACACTTTAGTTTGAATCAGCCCAGCTGTTGTCCAGGAGAGCAGCCAGGGCAGGCCCCGAGGCAGCAGAAGTTAGGCTGGGCGCCCTCCCTTGGGCCTAGGGCATGGAAGAAGCGGGTGACAGCGCCCGACACCTGCTGCCTTTGCTTCAGTCAGGTGGCCCGAGCACCAGAGGCCCCCGACTCTCCCCTGGGCCTTGGTTTCCTCCATGCACGGCAATCACTGGAGTCCAGAGCCTCTGGTTCTGTCCCCTCTGGCCTCAGTTTCTGGATCTGCAGAGTGGGAATGTGACCACAGCCTGGGTCTGGATTCCACGGTGTGACCCTGGGCGAGTCCCCTGACTGCTCCAGCCACAGTCCCTCCCCTGGGAAGTGTTTGATGATGACAGCCCACAGGGTGACTAATAGCCAAGGACATCCTGTACCCTGAGGGGTGGTGACCTGAACGTCCCTCGGATGGTCCCATTGGGATGGCTGTAGGGACCGATACAGAGAGCCACCCACTGCCCCACATCCTGACACCAGCTGGAGATGGGCCTTGTGGGAAGATGGGTGGTTTTGTGGAAGGAAGGTGCCCCTCCCCAGTTGCAGACAGACATTCCGCAGAAACATGTTTGGCTCAGGATGGAGGACACTGCCTGTGACAGGAGTGAGTGAGCTCCCTGTCCTGGGGGGGATGCGAGCCCTTGTGGCTGTCAGCTGGGGTTCAGCTCTGTCCATGGCTCTGAGTCCATTCTTGCTGGGCTGGATGTCACTCTCAGCGCTCCCTCCCTTGGGGCCGAGGTACAGATGTTCGCAGCCCAGCCCTGCTGGGTGAGTTCACGGTCCCCTGGAGGGGCTGTGGTGGGCAGCTCGGAGGCAGGGCTGGCAGCTGCTGTGAGGATGTCCACGCACCCCGCTTGCCTGCACAGGGCCTATGAGGACGCGGCGGATGACGGTGGCGAGCTGCTGGATGAGCGGCCTGCGTTCCCAGCGGTGACGGCACCCCTGGCCCAGCCGGAACGGGGCAGCCTGGGCAGCCTGGACCGACTGGCCCGTCGCTCACCCTCAGTGGACAGCACCCGCAAGGAGCCACGCTGGCGGGACCCCGAGCTTCCTGAGGTGCTGGCCATGCTGCGGCACCCTGTGGACCCCGTGAAGGCCAACGCGGCCGCCTACCTGCAGCACCTGTGCTTTGAGAACGAGGGTGTCAAGCGGCGCGTGCGGCAGCTGCGGGGCCTGCCACTGCTCGTGGCACTGCTGGACCACCCTCGGGCCGAGGTGCGGCGCCGGGCCTGCGGGGCGCTGCGCAACCTCTCCTACGGCCGCGACGCTGACAACAAGGCCGCCATCCGGGACTGCGGTGGCGTGCCTGCCCTGGTGCGCCTGCTGCGGTCTGCCAGGGACAGCGAGATCCGGGAACTTGTCACTGGTGAGTGGGCCCAGCTGCGCTGGCCACCCCTGGGAAGAGAGGGGGGCGTGAGGCTGAGCCGGGGAGGTGCACTCAGGGCTTGTGGCCAGGGAAACACCCAGGTTGTCAGGTGACCCTGCTCTGGGACAGCTTGCCTGGGAGGCAGGTGTCAGGCCTAGGTATTAGGGTGGGTCCCCAGTCCCTCTGCCCTTAGGCAGGCCCCTCCGCATGGCCCCACATCCCCACAGCAGCTGCCCTCGGCCCTGCACCTTGTAGGATCTGAGGGACAGACAGAGCCACCTGACTGTCTCCCCGAGGCCTCACCCGCCCATGGTAGCAAAGAACGGGGGAAGGGACAGCCCTACCATCCCCCTCCTCTGGGGCTCCCTGCCAGCTGGGAGCTGTGGCCGGGTGCTGTCACACATCTCGCCCAGGCCAGGCCAGCCCCAGAGCCTCCCCTGGCTTTTGTCACTTCCTGGCGTTCTGTGTGAGCTGGGGCACGAGGAGGGTGGGGTGGTCCTGGGCCCGGCCACCTGGGCAGGGAGGGAGGAGGGATGCCTGTAATCAGCGTGGTTGGCTGATCACATCCACAGGCACGCTCTGGAACCTGTCGTCCTATGAGCCCCTGAAGATGGTCATCATTGACCATGGCCTGCAGACACTGACCCACGAGGTCATCGTGCCCCACTCAGGCTGGGAGCTCGAGCCCAACGAAGACTCCAAGCCACGGGATGCCGAGTGGACGACCGTCTTCAAGAACACGTCAGGTTGCCTGAGGTGCGGGCAGCTCCTGCCCAGGCTGCTCCCACGGGGTGGCTGGGTGCCTGACCACACACGCCTGCCGGCCCATCCTTCTGGTCCCCGGTGGCGGGGAGGGTGGTGAGCGCCCACATCTCGGGCTTCGGAGCCACGGCGCAAGTCTGGATGTGAAGTGAAGCCTGGCGGGGCTGTACTCACCCCAAGGTCTCCCCGCTCTGCGGTGCCTCAGCCCTGCCCAGCGCCCAGCCCCCTACCCCTCACCATGACAGCAGGGAGAAGCTGGGACCCTCATTTCCATCTGCCTTGGGGGCTTATCCCACCTCCCTGTGACCCCTGCCTCTGGGGACCCCTTTAGAGACCTCTCAGGTCCCACAGCCTGCCTGTCCCTCAGGAGGTGCCCCTGCAGCCCTGTGGGGTCCTGACCTTGGGGCACAGGAGGGCCCAGAGCCATTGCTGGCATGGGGGTGGGGGACACAGAATTGCCTCTTGGGGCCCATTTCTGTTCCTTTCCAGTCCAGATGGGAGCCAGGGAGCCGCCTCTTCCCCAAGGAGCTGCCAGGCTTGGGTCTACCTCCTGGGACCAGGGGCTGGTTAGGCCCCTGGCCCCCTGTTCCCTGTGCCCAAGGCTGGGTGTCCTGTCCCAGTAGGCCCAGGGTGGCAGTCGGGCCTATTCAGAGATGAAGACAAAGCAACTGAGGCTGGGGTGTGGCTGGGGGGTTCCTGTGGGGGCCAGGGGTCACCAGGCCTGCTCTTGGCCACCCAGGAATGTGAGCTCAGATGGCGCCGAGGCCCGGCGGCGACTCCGGGAATGTGAAGGGCTGGTGGACGCGCTCCTGCACGCGCTGCAGTCGGCTGTGGGCAGGAAGGACACGGACAACAAGGTGGGCCAGGCAGGCCGGGCCGTCCCGCAGCCTCCCACCGAGGATGGGGGAGAGGGCAGCGCAGGGATAGGCCCTTGGGCAACACAGTCTGGGGTGGGCGCTGGACGTGGCCTACCTCACAGTGGCCACGCTGTGAAGCAGGTGTAGTCCTCCACAGTGAGGTTCGGGCCTGTGTGGCCCTCGCTGAGGCCCCCATCCCACGCTTCTAGGACCACGGTGCACGCTGGCTGAGGGCCTGCTCTGTGCCTAGGGCTCTTGGGAGGGTGGCAGCAGTCCCCATGCCCAGTGGCCCTGCCCCAGCCGCTGGCTTCTCCCTACAGTCAGTGGAGAACTGCGTGTGCATCATGCGGAACCTGTCGTACCATGTGCACAAGGAGGTGCCTGGGGCCGACAGGTACCAGGAGGCCGAGCCTGGGCCCCTGGGCAATGCAGCGGGCCCCCAGCGCAGGAGGCGGGATGACGCCAGCTGCTTCGGTGGCAAGAAGGCCAAAGGTGGGTGGGTGAGGCTGGGGTACCACTCTAGACCCCTGCCTTGGCTGAAGGCTGGCTGAACCCATGGCAGGCAGCAGACGTGGGCCGGAGGACAGCTGGTCAGTTCCCAGTGGGCAGGTGGGGGAGCAGAGGATGGTGCACTACCCCGGGTCACAGCTGATGGGCCCGAGCGTGGGACTCAGACCCCATCTCCCCCATCTACACAGGGGGCCCCCCAGGAGGGCACAGGGGAAACCACGAGGTGGTCCTATCTGTGCCCAGCCCAGACCCTCCACTCTGGGGACGGGCTCTGAAAGCGCCACCGATGGTGCCACCTGATGGCCACTCACAGAGCAGCTGTAGACCCTGACCAGCCCACATGGCAGCCCCCACGCCTGGGCAGTCACCCTGCACCCCTCCGCCATACCTGCGGGTGTAGGTTCCCGGTACCCACATCCTGGTGGCTGCAGTGGCGCCTGTGCACTGCCTTCACCTGCCCCACTGACCCCCGACCTCTCCTCCCTGTCTCTCTGGGGGGCACGCAGCCCCCGGAAGTAATTGGGGTGAGGTTCCACATGCGGCCTGCTCAGTCCAGGGTGTGTAGTGGGAAGCCGAGGCCTTGCGGGAGGGCGTGGGGGTGCCGCCTGCTCAGGCTCCTCTCCTCTCTCCTGTGCTTCCTCCTGCTGCCCAGAGGAGTGGTTCCATCCAGGTGAGTCCTTGCTTGTCCTGCAGTCCCGGCCTGGCACGTGCAGTGGGCTCCTGGGAAGGGGGAAGCACCTTCCAGCCTCAGGGCTCTGCGCCAGCCCTGGTCTCAGCACCTGGCCGCCATGTTCATGACAGTGGCAGGAATGTGTGCCCCGGCTGTCCCTAACCTCAGATTTGCAGAGGGTGGGCAGGGCCCAGGGTGTTTGTCCCTAGGGGCACCAGGGAGCAGAGTCTGCCCCTCTGATGGAATGGAGTGGTGTGTGGCTTGGGGAGACAGCACAGCGGTCCCATGAGGGTGGGCAGGGTGGGGGCCCAGATCATCTGAGCTCAGCTCTGCTGCCTTCTGGAAGAGAGAAGCTTCCTCGTCTGATATGGGGAGGGTGGCTGGGGGCAGCCAGCTCGCTGTCTTGGAGGTGTGCACGCTCGGGCCCCCACAGTGTTGCCTGGGGCTGCTGTGGGCTTTCAGCCTGGGCATGGGGGATTCTCCTGCCCAGTAGAGCCTGGGACAGTGTCCTGGCCCTAGACTGGGGGAGTTTTCCCCTTGGGAAAGCTCTTGGCCCAACCCTGCCTCTTGTGTGACCCAGGCAAGTCCTATCCTTGTCAGCTCTCAGCTTCTCTGCTTGTACCTACCTGCCACCCCACCTGGGCTCCTGGCTGCCTCAGCTGCATGCTTAGTGGCTGCCAGAGAGCCACTGGGAGGGTCTGTGTACAGCTCTCAGCCCCTGGTGGGCGATGAGTCACAGGGGATTGGGGCAGGGCTGGGATGTCCCCAGGCCCCACTGCCACCACTGTCCTCTGAGCCAACCCACCTGCTCAAACTCTGGGAGCAGGGCTCTACTGCTGGCCTGGACACAGGGTGTTCTTTGGGTCCTGGTCAGGAGAGGGCTGTGCCCAGCCTTCCTGACACACTCCTGTCCCCGATGGGGCCCACCTGACCTGCCCCACCTTGCCTTCCAGGGAAGAAGGACGGTGAGCTGGACCAGAACTTTGACACGCTGGACCTGCCCAAGAGAACCGAAGCTGCCAAGGGTGAGTGGGCTGAGGCAGACCCTGCACCCTTGGGGAAGCCTGGGTCTAGCATTGTCTCCGCGGTGAAGCTTTGGGCCATCAGGCAAGGATCAAATGGGGAAACCGAGGCCCAGAGGACAGTCCAGTCCCAGGGTACCTGCTGGAGTGTTGCGAATCAGGGTCATTTCAGGGAAGGTGGGTCAGGAGGCAGAGAGGCCAGGCGCTTGCGCGGCCACACAGCAGGTACAGGTAGGTGGGCAGGGTCGGGGGAGCCCCCCAGTGAAGGCAGGGCCTCCAGTGCCAGCCACAGAGCCGGGGTTCATGCGAGGGGGCCAGGAGCTGGGCAGGCATGGTCAGACCCAGGTCCAGGGGCTGGGCCAGAGGGAGTCAGCGTGCCCAGCTCGTCCTTCCTGTCCTGGGGTCTGTGGGGTCCTGCGGTGCTGGCCCTCGGAACCAGCCTGAGGGAGAGAGGTCTGCCCTGGTGGGGCCCGGCCGGCCCGGCCAGCCCTGCAAGTGGGGTGAGCCGGCAGGTCCCCAAGTCGGGTGGAGGGGAAGGGCCCTGCATGGGGGTTTGAGGACAAGCGTTACATACAGGCCGAGTAGCGGGTCTGTGCAGACACCCCGAGAGGGGTGCGCATGGAGTGTTTGGGGGCTGGAGCACGGCAAGCACCGAGCACCGTGTGTGAAGACTGGGGAAGGGGTGTGGGAACGGAGTCAGGACGGGAGAGGGAGGCAATGTCCGCAGCCAAGCAGAAGCCCCCATGTGGGCTGCCTGGGCACCTCCTCTCTGGAGACTGCGGGGCACCGGGCCAGGCCCAGTTGCTGGGGAGCTTGGAGTGGTCCCCGGGCAGAGAGGGTCCTGTTGCTAGGGCAGCTGCGCTGGTAACAGCCTCAGTGGGTTTGTGCTAGGGGGGCCCTGTCGCCAGGGAGATTGGGCTCTGTTGCCAGGGGCGGGGCCCTGGTTGCACAGTCTGTTCCTTGTGAAGGCGTGTCCTGTAGCGGGAGGGCGGGCCCTGTTGCTAGGGCGTGGCCCTGGTTGCACACTCTGTCCCCTACAAAGGCGGGCCCTATTACCAGGGGGCCGGGTCCTGTTGCCAGGGGCGGGGCCCTGGTTGCACAGTCTGTTCCCTGTGAAGGCGGGCCTTGTCAGGGGCGTGGCCCTGGGTGCACAGCTTCCGCTACTTACTGCGAACCCGGGTCCTGTTGCCAGGGGCGCGGCCGTGGTTGCACAGTTTCAGTTACAATCAATCCGGGTCCTGTGGCGGGGGGCCGTGTTGCTAGGAGCATGGCCCTGGTTGTACAGTCTGTCCCCTGCGAAGACCGGCCCTGTTGCCAGGGAGGGTGGGGGTTGTTGCTAGGGGCGGGGCTCTGGTTGCGCAGCTTCAGTTACCAGCAACCTGGGTCTTGTTGCCAGGGAGGACGGGCCGTTTTAGGGTCATGGCCCTGCTCCGTCCCCAGGCCCCCGGGCTGCTCCTGCTGCCTAGCAGGTCCCATTGACTAAGCTTCAGTTTGCTCCTCTGTGAAAGGGGGCCGCTTTCCTCCTTTGTGACCAGGCTGATAGTAAACAGTATTCTGTAGCTGCTCCACACCCGTTCCTGGCCCCAGCTCACCCTGGCCCTGGGTGGGAGGCAGTGATGGGTGACCGTGGGTGAAGGCTGTCTGCCTCCCTAGGCTTTGAGCTGCTGTACCAGCCTGAGGTGGTACGTCTTTATCTCTCCCTCCTCACCGAGAGCCGGAACTTCAACACTCTCGAGGCCGCCGCCGGCGCCCTGCAGAACCTCAGCGCGGGCAACTGGATGGTGAGGGCCGTGGCTGGCGGGAGCTGAAGGGCCCCAGCGCCTCCCCAAGGTCAGGGAGGTTCAGGGCATGTGGGCTGCAGGCTGCGCCCTGGGCGCGGTGGGGAAGCTGCCCGGTGGAAGTAGGGGAGCAGGAACAGCCCGGGTCCGGAGGTGGGAGCGCGCCTGGCCTGTGCAGCTGAGCCCCCCCCCCCTATAGTGGGCCACCTACATCCGGGCCACCGTGCGCAAGGAGCGCGGGCTCCCGGTGCTTGTGGAACTGCTGCAGTCCGAGACCGACAAGGTGGTGCGCGCGGTCGCCATTGCTTTGCGCAACCTCTCGCTGGACCGGCGCAACAAGGACCTCATCGGTGAGGAACTGGCAGCGCAGGCCTGGGCGCGGAACCGGGCGGGCAGCTCTGGGGTCCTGCCGTCGGGGGCCTAGTGATAGGGTGGTTTGGGGGTCCTGGTCCCATCCCTTTAGCTCAGCCCCCTGTTCGTGGGGGTCTTGTGAGTCCTCGGGCTCGCCTGGCGGCATCCCTCGCGGGATCCCTGCTCCATCTCGGAGGCTGGGTGGAGGTGTGCCCTAACCCCGCCTCCCCACCGCCAGGGAGCTACGCCATGGCAGAGCTGGTGCGCAACGTGCGTAATGCGCAGGCGCCGGCTCGACCCGGGGCCCGCCTGGAGGAGGACACCGTGGTGGCAGTGCTGAACACCGTCCATGAGATAGTGTCCGACAGTCTCGACAACGCGCGCTCGCTGCTGCAGGCCCGCGGTGTTCCTGCACTCGTGGCCCTCGTCGCCTCCAGGTGAGGGCAGGGCGGTGTTGGGGGCGGCTGGGGAGAGTAGAGTCCGCGCTGACCCGCCCCGCTGACCTGCCCCGCCTGCCGCAGCCAGTCCGTGCGCGAGGCAAAGGCGGCATCGCACGTGCTGCAGACGGTGTGGAGCTACAAGGAGCTGCGCGGCGCTTTGCAGAGGGACGGCTGGACTAAAGCGCGCTTCCAGGTGCAGCCTGCCCGGGCCTCCCCTCACTCCACCAGGTCGTGTCCCCAAGCCAGTGCCCCAATCTCAGTCTCGTCTGTGTTTGTGTCTCCTCAGTCTGCAGCTGCTGCTGCTAAGGGACCCAAGGGGGCACCGAGCCCTGGGGGCTTTGATGACAGTACGCTGCCCTTGGTGGACAAGAGCCTTGGTGAGTGCTGGCTGGTGGAGGGTGGCGGGCGGAGTAGACAGGTCTTCTGCCACCAGATGGTCCCATAGTTGGTCTCCTGGGGACTCCCCGTGGCATCTGCGTTTGTGTCACGCTGGCAGCGGGGGTTGTCCCCTGGCAGAGACTGGGCAAAAGGAAGCAAAGGCCCTAGTATCGGGGCATTCAGGGTCGCCGAGGCCAGCCCTGCTGCGGTCTGTCTGCCCTGGCCCCCCGGCCGCTGTGGGCGACCAGCCACCTCCCTGTGCCTTGCAGACAGTGAGAAAACAGGCAGCCGAGACGGGATCCCCATGGATGCACTCGGCCCAGGTGAGTGCAGGCATGCTGGGGAGGGGCTGAGGTCAGACGTGGGTCTGCCGGCTCCGTGGGTTGACGGTGGGTGGTGCTGGTTGGAGAGCAAAGATCTGGGGTGCTCGAGAAGTGAGGGGCAGGGCCGCTAGGGAGCCGTCCGTGCCCAGCCAGGGCCCCCAACCGGCCAGCTGAGGGGGAGCTGGAGGTTGAGCTGCCATGAGGGACAGGCAAGGACCACACTCCTGCGAGGTAGGGGCTGGTGAGAGGTGGGGCTGGCACAGGCCTCCGGGACAGGGTGGGCGGGAGCCCTCTCCCAAAGCCCCCTGTCCCTGGGGCCCCACATCCAGTCTGAGAGGGAGACCTGCCCTTATAGGCCCACTGCTTAGAGTCCCTTCCTGCCCCTGCCCCACCCCGCAGATGGATACTCCACGGTGGACCGGCGGGAGCGGAGGGCTCGGGGCGGTGGCTCTGCAGGGGAGGCCTCTGAGAATGAGCCTTTGAAAGTAAGTGGCTGTGGGCAGGTGCCCAGGGAGGCTCCACGCTTGGGGGTGGCCTGGAGCGCAGCCCACGCCTTGCTGAGTCTGGTCTGAGCACTGGGGGCTGCTGGGCTGTGGAGCCAAGCCCGGGGAAGCCCTCTCACGGCAGGCAGTCTGTGGGTGCCAATGGGTTCGAGGCTCGCACCCGCTAGAAGGGGAGGGGGCCTGCGACAGCCCTGCCCAGCCACACCCTGCGCAGCCCTGGGGAGCCTGTGAGCAAGTGTCTGCCCCCTTCTGCATGCGCATGCCTGGGTGAGAGCAGCACCCGCCGCCTGCTCCATGCCAGTCCCCAGGCTTCGTGCACAGGCCTGTGTGTGTCCATGCGCCATCCCGGCCCGTATGAGCCATGCCAGCTTGGCTCCCCCCAGCCCTCAGCGCCCCCCGTGCTGCCTTGGCAGGCCCACCGTCATAGCACTCTGGCCTCGGCCCGGCCCCCTGCCCAGGCCCACCCCGTTGTGAGCTCCGACTAACCTGCTCTGTTGTGCTTCTAACACCCTCGTGTCCACCTGTCCGCTGTGCGCTGCAGCTCGACCCTGGCAGAAAGGCCCCTCCCCCTGGGCCCAGCAGGCCCGCGGTCAGGCTGGTGGACGCCGTGGGGGACGCTAAGCCTCAGCCCGTTGACTCCTGGGTCTAGCTTGCATGCCTGGTACGTTCTCTCTCAGGTGTCCATCCACCTGTTTCCCGTCCTCTGGGCGGGGGCTTCCCACTGGTCCGCTGTCTGCATGCTCCGCTGTGCCTGCACGCCCCCTGCGGGACCCCGGCCTCCCGGCAGCGGCCCAGACGCAGGCATAGGGAAGGCCAGACCAAGGTCAGAGAGAGAGGGTGCTCCTGGGCCCGCAGTGCCCTCTCCAGCACCGTGGGGTGAAGGCCTTAAGGAGACGGGGCCAGAGCAGGCCGGTCCTGTACCCTCAGATGCCCGGAGCACAGGGCCCCGTGAGGACCAGCAAGTCAGGATCAGCCGTGCAGTCGTGACCCTCGGGGTCGGCCCGCACCACGCACGGCAGCTGCCTCGTCCACATCCTGTCCACGGAGGCAGCCGCCCTGCGGGGAGGTGGCGTTGGCCCGTCCTCCTGGCTTGGCCCCGCCGCCCGCCCACGTCTGCACTGTTCTCTTCTCCCTCTACAGGGCCCAGGCCCAGCCGCTTGTTCTTAGGGATTGGATCACCCGCGAAGGGCCGTCCTGAGCAGACCCTGGGTGGAGCTCACAGCCCCCTGGCGGCAGGGGTTGGCAGCACCTCTGGTCCGAGCCAGGGCCCGACATTGTGGGCACCCTCACTCCCTCCCTCTGCTCTCCCCACCTGCCCCCCTAGGCCTGAGTTAGCTGTTTACTGACAGGGTGCTGTGTGTGCGCTCCAATCTCCAGATAAGGCCGGTTCGGCTGCCAGGGCGGGGCCCAGGGAGGCGCAGGGGATGGCGCTTGGCTGCGCTTTGGGGCTGGTGGGATAGGAGAGCAGAGCGTGCCCCTGCGTAAACAGTGCCTGAGAAGAGCGGGCTGGACCTGGGGTGGAGGCCCCAGGGGCGCGCAGCCAAGCAGGGAGGGGGGCAAGGGAAAGAGGTTGGACTTGGAGGGTGTGGGCGCTCCCCTGGGCCACCCTGCACCTAGGCAGACCACAGAGGGAGGCCTGGCCCCAGGAAAGGCTTTGAAGACAGCAAGATGGGGGCCAGTCTACACGTGCCCCCTACCGCCCGTGGAGTCCTGCAGACGCGTGGGACCCTGTGCAGTGATGCCCTTACCTGCGCTGATTCTGGTGGGGCTGAGGCTGCAACATCCACCCAGAACCCTGAGTAGCAGCGGCGGCAGGGGGAGTGCTGTTCAGTGCCTGCTGTTTGTGATTTAAAAACAGAAGAAAAACACTGACAAAAAGCATTAAAAATGAAACCAAAATAAGACTGTATTGGTAAACATCTAAATTTTTGTAACAAAATTTAAAAATTAAAAAAATGCGACAAAGGAACTTCTTGTTCTCTGTGGCTGGGATCCTTGTGGCCAGTGATGAGGGCTGGGTTGTCTGGGTGGCGATGGCCCCAGCCTGGGCTCTGTTCCTGGCCCCTGGGTTCACCGCCGATCTCTCCAGACAGCCGGAGAAGGGGGCTGGCTTCTGGGGGCTTGGCATGGGCCTTAAGCCCGGGAGTGGGGTCCTGGCCAGGGCTGGTCTGGGCACGGGTGGACTCAGCCAGGACAGGCTCAATCCTTGTCCCTGGTCTGGGATCTGGGGCCGTGGAGAGCCTTGGAGGTGGTGGACAGTGTACCCACTTGCGGAGCAGGGGCAGCCCTGGGTTTAGGTTACACAAACCAACGCCATTTCACTGCTTCACCAGCTGGGCAGCCCAGGAATGCCGTGGCCAGTCCGAGCCTCCTCTCCCATGAGCAGGGCCAGGTGGGCTTGGGGAAGGTGCTTCTGCTCAGTGCCACACGGGGACCCAGAGGGGCTGGCACCACTGCATGGCCGTGTCCACCTGTCCCCAGCGCCTGTCTGGTCAGAGACACTGTGAAGGCTGATACCCCATCCCAGTTTCCTGGGCAGGCAGATATCCTGTGGGTGGGGCTAACAGGTGCCCCTGGCCTGGTCACAGGAGGAGCAAGGCTGTGCCCCCAGCTATGCCTGGGAGCCCCTGGGCCAAGCATGACACCAGGACTCAGCCAGCCATGGGCCTGGCCTGCAGCATCAGTGTCCCATGAAGGGGCCTTTGTAAGGCTGGGCACAGTGTCTCATGTCTGTAGTCCTAGTCCTCTGGGAGGCTGAGGTGGGAGGATTGCTTGAGGTCAGGAGTTTGAGACCAGCCTGAGCAATAGCAAGACCCCGTCTCTACTAAAAATAGAAAAAATCAGCCCGGCATGGTGGCGCATGCCTGTAGTCCCAGCTTCTTGGGAGGCTGAGGCAGGAGGATCACTTGAGCCCAGGAGTTGGAGCCTGTAGTGAGCTCTGATGACGCCACGGCACTCTAGCCCGGGTGACAGAGTGAGACTCTGTCTGAATAAAAAGACGGGGGGGGGGGGGGGGGGGGGTTGCTTTGGAGCATTTGGTGCCAAAGCTGGGAGCAGCAGAGGAACCAGGGAGCAGCATGGCACTTAGAAGAAGGATAGTGAGTCGATTTCTTGTTAAACATTTAGATCTTTAATTTTTATTTTGTATTTTAAAGCATGATATTGCAGGTAAGACGGTTACATCTAGCAGATTTTAGTAAAGAGGTCATGATTGAGCCTTAAAAAAGCACTGCCTGGAACTGTGGGCGGGCCCAGGCCTCGGGCCTGAGCGTGCTCCGCGTTTGGGGACAGAGCCCGGGACTGCGTGGTGCATTAGCAGGCGCACAGCAGCACGCCTGTGGGAGGCAGGCCTGTCGAGGGGGCCGGAGCGGGGGGCAGTCAGGGCTGCGCTGGGCCGCCGGGGCCCATGTAGACGGCCTTCTCCAGCCCGTCCACGGTCCTTATGTACTCCAGGTACGAGGAGTAGTGTGTGCACTCGAAGCGGCCGCTCCCGCGAACGTGTGCCAGGAAGTCTGGCGCGCCCGGGCAGATCACGTTGTCAGCCAGCAGCACCGTCCCTTTCCGTAACAGGCCACATTCCTGCAGGGGACAGACAGACAGGGGCTGAGGGTCGGCGTGCCCACGCCGAAGTGGACGGCTCCTCACCAGGCTGCGGCCCCACACGGGGCCTGTGCTTGGCCCCCGGGGTCTGGGTCTCCTGAGACCCTCCATTTTCTGTGCAGCAAGACCCCTGCAGGAAAGAGCTCCGTGAGAACAGGGACCTGTCACGCCCCCTGCACTCCTGGGTCTGTCCCAGCCCCTGGAACAGCACGTGGCACACAACAGGTGCTGGCTGGGCGAGTGGAGGAGATGGCAGGGCCAGCGGCCACCCAGAGCCGGGCACACAGGGCCCAGTGCCCAGGGCAGGGGCTGTGGAGAGGTCCCTGGAGATGAGCTGGGCCTACAGGGCCGGGCAGGGCTGACCTCCCACCAACGAGCCTCCCCTTGGGGGCCAGGGTTGGCCCTGGGGTGCCCCCAACCCCCCTGAGTTTACAGAGTCCTGTCTCCGCCAGTGCCGGGCTCTGGGAGGACCCGGCCGGTTCCGGGCCGTGCAGCCGCAGGCAGGGCCCCCAGAGTCTCCTGTCGGGAGAGACCTGTAGCAGGCGTGTCTGTCTAGGCTGGAAGAGCTGCTCTTGTCACACAGAATGAAGAAACCTTGAGAGGAAGTGTGTGCCTTTGGGGGAGGGGCAGCCCAGTCACCCAGTCTTGGAGATTTGACCTTGGAAGTGTGGAGGTTTTTTTATACAATCAGAAAAAAGCAAAAGATTCCAGGTGGGAGGGGTCTCCAGGTGACCTGGGCGTGGCAGGCTGGAGGAAGCTGAGGGCCCCTTAGGCCAGTTGTGACAGCACAGCTGCATGGCCAATGAGAGAAGGGGACAGCCCCAAGGTCCAGAATTTGAACAGGAAGTACCACTAGGCATCATGTGTTTTCTCTTAGAAAATAAAAAACGAAAAAGAATGTCCTAGTAATGTTTGCTGTAAAGACCTAGAACAGACTGGCCCGGGAGGAGGGGGCTGGCTGGCCTGAGAAGGGGGCTCCTTTCCGGTCTGGGCCGAGGCCTGCGCTCCCAGATGCTCCGGGAATCCCGGACAAGACCCCTGCCACTACCCTGGTGACACAAGTCCTCGGGTCCATCCTCTGGGCTCTGGACTCCCGCCCTGTCCACTCCCAGGGCTCAGTGCCTCCCAGTGGGTCCCCGGCCCTCCCTGTCCATAAGTCGACGGGGTCTTTCTGGAAGACAGGTTTAACTTCGCCCTCAGCTGCTCAAAGGTCTCGGTGCCCAGCCTCCCTGTTCCCAGAAGGTCCTGTGGCCTTTGACACCACCAGGCCCCTGTGGGCGCTGGTCCCACCCATCCTGGCGCAGCTGCCCAACCCGTGCTCACAGTCGCGCCGCACATAGGAATGTCCAGCTCCTGGGAGGGCTGTGGGGCACAAGCAGCAGGCGGCCAGTGCAGGGACAGCCCATGCCGGCCCGGGCGGGGAGGCCGTGGGGGCAGTTTCCCGAGCCTTGGGAGGGCCGAGGAGCTGCCCAGGGTCCCCTTCTCGACCACCAGGCAGGGACAAGCCAGCCTGCTAGAGAGGCTGCACAGTGCGCCAAGCCCCAGCCCCAGGAAGCAAGGACACTCCACTCGGTGCCTGGCTTCACTCACAGGCGCTGGGGCTTCGGGGGGGGGGGGGGGGGAGGGCGTGGGCTGCGCAGCAAGGAGATGCGGCTCTCCCTGCGCCGGCACCACCAGGGGCCCCACGGCAGAGTGGCCCCCACGGCCCTGTCCCAGCTCCTGGGCCCTGGGCCCCTTCCACACAGGCGTTCTGGTCCACGGCACCTGCCCCCTCCCCACTGCCCACCACCCAGCAGCACCTTGCCTGGGCACAGGCTGGCTGGCACCCCTGTTCCCAACAGGCCACCTGGCCCGGCCCCCCCACCCTTTCCCACCTCCCACAGGGCCTCCTCGACCCTCTGTGCTCCCTAACCTCAGGTGGCACCACCTCCAGGGTGAGGTCTGTGCCCCAGGTGGCCCCCCAGGGCCACCCCTGGCAGAGCTCAGCAGGGGCGCCCGGCTCCCGTGACAGGCTGAGGCTGACCATCGGGCCCGTGGCAGCAGCCAGCACAAGGCCCGGCCTCACCTCCAGGAGCAGCGTGTCTGGCAGGTATCGGTCCTTCCAGTGGTCAAGGAAGACCATGTCCAGCGTGTCCACGTCATACTTCTTCTTTAGCTGGGGGATGATGTCCTGGGATGCCCCGACCGCAATGGTCACCTGCAACAGTGTTCTGTCAGCGCCTGGGCCCAGGGGACCTGCCTGGACACCCACTTAAGCAGGCACCCGACAGTTTGGGGTTCTGGGGGGACAGGCCCCCTCTGGTCCTGTCCCTCTGGGGTAGCCTCAGGAGTCCCTGCTCTGTAGAATGGGCCTGAGACCTCCTTTGCCCAGCTGCTGGGGTTCTTTCCTCGGCCCCAGGCCCGGCAGCACTGAGGAGTACAGACGGCACCCAGGAAACGTGGCCTTGACCCAAGCCTGGGTGTGAAGCGGGCCCTCCCGCCTGCCCACCAGGCCTCTTTGAGCCTCACTGTCCACATCTGCCACCCTGGGTGAGGCGCGCCGCACCTTGTCCTGTAGGCCGGCGAACTCCACCATCTGCTGGGTGATGGCGGCGTAGTCGGGGTTGAGCTCGATGGTGATCAGCCTGGCGCCCGGGGACAGGCAGCGGGCCATGAGCACAGCCGAGTAGCCGCAGTAGGCCCCCAGCTCTAGCAGCACGGAGGGCCGGCACTCCCGCACCACCGCGTCCACGATCTGGCCTGTGGGGCGGGGCGGGGGATGTGAGTGCAGGTCGAGGGAGGGGAAGGGAACCAGGCCCGCAGTCCTGGGCCCCCACCTCTCCCAGCTGAGCAACAGCCCCTCCCAAACACCTGGCCTCGGGCCCTCCCCTCCCTCCCCCTACCTGCTTCTAGGGGGCCGTTTACTTCCACTGCCAGCAGCCAAACCCAAGCACCTGGCCCCAACGGCACACACCCTCAGCTCCCAGGCTCCCTGAGGCCTCTGAGCCTTTGCACATGCTGGTCCCTCTCTCTTTCCCACCCTCCCTGGCTGATCCCAACGTGTCCCAACCCAGAGCTGCAGTCTCTTGGAAGCCCCTGCCCCATTTGGGCCCATGCCCCAGGCTGGCGTCCCAGCCCAGAAGAACCTGTCTGACAGGTCTAGACAGGTCCACGGTGGGCCGGGGCAGAGTTCAAGTTCAAGGGGAGCCCCACCACCTTCACAACCTGTGAGTGTGGGGGCAGGTCTCCCCCGGGAAGCAGGCAGCACTCTGACTCCCGCCCAAGACACAGGACGGTGGCCTTCCTCGCTGGCGCTGTCCTGACAAACCACATTTTATCCATGCCCCTTCCACTCCACTGGGACAACAGTCTGGGTGCAGAGTCCGGCAGTTTGTGTCCAGGTCTCTGCATGACCGTTCCCCGGGGGAAGGAGGCCAGAGGCCAGGCCTGCAGCTCAGGCTCTGGAGCAGCTGCGGCCGGGCCATGTCCCAGGTTCCCAACTGCCCAGAAGTGGAGTGGTAGCCTCCCCGTGAGGCTGTGCTGCGTGGCGTGGGGTCCCCATCCCTGGGCCCACGCCTGCTGGCCAGGGCCCCCACCTTTCTTGTCGCCCACGTTCATGGCCCACTCCTTCTGCGAGCAGTAGGCGTCGATGGCCTCCAACACGCTCTTCGGGTTTCCAGACTCCGCGTGCTGCAGCACATGGCGCAGGATGCGCTGCTCCTTGGTGTCACCCATGAGCAGGTCGCAGAAGGGCTGCAGGACCAACTCGTACCAGAAGATGACACACAAGCCCCAGTGTCTCCGCAGCAGCAGCAGCAGCAATGCCAGCAGCGCCAGGCCCAGCGAGGCAGCTACCAGCAGCAGGGGCGGGGCCTCCAGCATCTGCCGGGCAGGGAGGGCAGGAGGGGTGGGGCTTCAGCGCTCTGTGCCCTTCCTGCCACGCAGGTTGGGAGTGCTGCCACTGCCCCCTTGTGTTGACAGAGGGCCAAGGTGCAGAGAAGCCAGCCATGTGCCTCAATTGCCTAACTGTGTCAGCACCAGGAAGCCAGACTCACGACCCCTCTGGCATGCGGGTGGAGTCCTGTGTGGAGGCTGACCTGGCCCTAGGCGCCTTCCCAGACAGGGAGGGGGTGGGGGGTCAGCTTCAGCCCAGGGACCCTCTTAAGTCATACACAATACAGAGGTGGCTGGGGCCCAGGGCCGTCCCCTCCCAGCCAGCTTAGAGGACACACAGGTGGGGAAAGCCCCATGGCCTGGAGCTGGGGGTGGTGAGGGCTGGCCCCGGGAGAGAATGCACGGTGTAGGGAAGCCCCCTGCCCCGTGCAGCCCCCCGGCCCCATGCAGGGAGCCCACACTGCACACTCATGCTCCAGACGGCCCGAGAGATGCATGTGGCCCTTCCATTGACGTTCCAGGTGAGGACACAGGCGGTTCCCAGGCCAGGCGCCCCAGGACAGACTCACTCACTGAACCCCTCAGGGACTGTCACAGGCTGAGACAGACCAGCCCTGCCACCCACCATACTGTGACAAGACATGCAAATCTGTTCCTCGCGGCATGATGGAATCATGGCAGTGGCCCCACGTGAAACCCCGTTTGAAATTCTCCTGGCAAGCAACCCTCTGGGAGGCAGCCTGGGACCCGGGGACCCAGCCAGCATGGAGCCAGGTTCACAAGGTTCAGGGCAGAAACCCATGATTTCGAGTCAGAGACCCTAAAACAGAAAAGGACGCAAAAAAGAGGAACTTGGGAACCTTCTGCCGGGGCGCTGTGGGCACTCAGGTCTTCCTGGAGCCCTGGCGGCACGCAGACCCTGCTCTCGGCTAGACGCGCCCCTTCAGAAAGGCACGTCTGGCCGGGGAGGCAGGTCTGGGCCCAGCAGGGTGACTCCCGGAGGACACCTCAGGGACCCAGGGGACAGACAGAAGAGCAATGGGAAAGCTGAGGCCCCGGAGGGCCATGTGGACACCCAGACCCCTCGGGGGCCTCAGCCAAGGCCTATTCACACAGGATGCGTGGCCAGCAGGCCTGTGCGCTCACGCCGGGCCTGAACCCGCCCTGCCCCTGCTCTGCCCACTGGCTTCCCTCAGCGGCTGGCCGCCTCCCGGCCTCCAGGCTGCAGGAAGGGTCTGGGCCCTGCTTCCCGTGCTCAGCGGCAAAGCATAACATATATATATTATATACACAAATTATGTCTGGTAATAGGTAATAATATATTACCAGATATAATTTGTTTGGACTTCAATTTTACCTTTCAATAATCAACAGAAACTGCTGGAGGAGGCCAAGGTCCAGGTATCTGAGCCCTTCCCCAGAGGCCAGCCTTGCCCGGCCTTCCCTGGAGGGCCAGGGGGGTGCTTCACCTTCCTGGCCTCAGAAGGGACAGCAGAAGGCCTCACAGAGTGTCCCCCAGCCAGGGACTCTGGGGACAGTCTCCCTGGTCCTTGTCCACGCTGAACCTTGGGAAATGAAGGAGAAAGGAACCATTTTGCCCAAGCTGTATTGCCCCGGAGAGCCATTCATGAACTTGGAAATGACATGTAAGACCAACAGCTAGTTTGCAAAGAACACGTACAAATCGATAAGAAAAAAACAATCCAAGACAAACATGGGCCAAGGTGCTTGCAGGAAAAGGCCAAAGGGCCGGGAGCCCCGAGCAGGAGCGGCAGCTGCGTGAGGTGCCCCCTGCCTGCCCCGCGGGGGTGAAGCCCGCCATCTGCCCACACCTCGCGGGCACTGAGCTCGGGGCCTGCGGAGCGGCAGGTGGGCCACCACAGCCCCCGGGGCAGGACATGCCATGACCCGTGAGGGGAAAATCCAGGGAGACGGTGCGGTCGACAGGACAGGGTGTCCCTCTGGGGGACAAAAGGTGACAGGAAACAGCGCAGCCCACGCAGGCCTCATGTGGCCAGAAGTCTCCACTTCGCTCCTTTCTTCCCAGTTGGCATTTCGTGGCGACACACGTGCGTTGCCTTGTTTGTGAGCATTTACCTGTTACCTGTGCTCATGTGCTCATGACTACTAGAGTAGTATTTCTGTGGTGAGCTAGTGGGCCATGTGTTTATTCTCTGTACTTCAAAAAAACCTCTAGTAAAAGGCCGGGCGCGGTGGCTCACGCCTGTAATCCTAGCACTCTGAGAGGCCGAGGCGGGTGGATCACTCAAGGTCAGGAGTTCGAGACCAGCCTGAGCAAGAGTGAGACCCCGTCTCCACTAAAAATAGAAAGAGATGATCTGGCCCACTAAAATGTATATAGAAAAAAAAATTAGCCAGGCATGGTGGTGCGTGCCTGTAGTCCCAGCTACTCGGGAGGCTGAGGCAGGAGGATCGCTTAAGCCCAGGAGTCTGAGGTTGCTGTGAGCTAGGCTGACGCCACGGCACTCACTCTAGCCCAGGCAACAGAGTGAGACTCTCTCTCAAAAAAAAAAAAAAAAAAAACTCTAGTAAATGTTAGAAATAAATACCCAAGATAAAAAAGGATATTCTGCCTAAATACAAATTGCTCGGTAGACCTGCAGTTCTGAACTAGAGCTGAAGCCCTGTAATGCTTGAATTGTGTAAGAATCTGGCTTTTAAATCTCTAATCTCTCGTAAATTTGCAGGCAGGGCCAGTGTGAGGGAGCAGAGGGCAGGGGTGGCTGAAGCCCTTTTCCTGTCAATAAATCAATCAGGGGGACGGCCACTCCCACTCCCTGTGCGGGCCCCCTACCAGCTCCCGCTGCACCCTCTCCCAGACCCTCCTGGGCTGGGGGCTCAGGAGGCCTCAAGGTCAAAGGGCTGATCCGACATGCCCCGCCCCCATGCCCTGCCTGCGGGAAGGGGCTCCACTGTCACCTCAACCTCCCCGTGGTCCTCTTGCGACCCCAACAGGAGAGTCCTGGGATTCTCCTGTGAGTAAGAGGGACCACGGCCTGGAGCAGAAGAACTGGCCTCCCCGGGCCACCAGCTGCGTGCTGGCCACTGCCCACACTGCCTCCTGAAGGCCTCTTCCTGGCTAATAGCCCCCCGCCAGCCTCCCCCCATGGGGCCTCCCCGACAGTAGGGTCCCAATGCTTCAGAACAGCCTCCTCTGCTCTGCCCAGCAGGGGAGGCCACGGGTAAGGGGTGGACCCTTTGGGTAGCTGGGTAGCGGAGGCCAGACCATGCCCAGCCCGTGGCCATCACCCTGAGTTTTACAGAACAAAAGCAGGAGCAGTGAGTGACGGGAGGGCCCCACTAGAGAAAGCTGCAGAGGACGCTGTTCAGAGCTGCTCCTCTTGCTTGGGGTCCTGGGCCCCCAGGCCGGGCATGCCAGCTCACTATCGCAGGACCCCCTGGTCCCACTGCCCTGTTCTGGGTCCGCGACCTGGGGGGCAGAGGGCCCCTCATACCTTACACAGATGCAAAAAGAACCAGCTCCGCAGAGGACTCAGCGGGACCCTCTCTGCTTCTGTGTTTGAAACGTCACGGAAAGTTTTTAAATGGCTTGCCAAGCACACCTTTCAAATGTGGTTTCTGGACCGGTGAAGAGGGGAAGCCTGGGTGCCCACCCTGCCTCTTCCCCCCTGGGGTGCCAATGCTGGGAAGCCTGCTCGGGAGGCTGGGCCATTACGGGGGCTCTCGGGTGCACCCCCAGTTCACGGGGAGACGCAAGTGGGTGTCCACACCACCCAGCACAACCACAGACTTCATGCAATCCTTACCAAAAATCTCCAGGGGCCGGGCGCGGTGGCTCACGCCTGTAATTGCAGCACTCTGGGAGGCAGAGGCAGAAGGATAGCTTGAGGTCAGGAGTTCGAGACCAGCCTGAGCAAGAGTGAGACCCTGTCTCCACTAAAAATAGAAAAAATTAGCTGGGCATGGTGCCACGTACACACTCTAGCCCAGGCAACAGAGCGAGACTCTGTCTCAAAAAAAAAAAAAAAAAAAAATCTCAAGAGCATTTTTTGCAGAAATACAAAACTCCATCTTAAAAGTCATGTGCACCTGTAGTCTCAACTACTCAGGGCGCTAAGGCAGGAGGATCACTTTAGGCCAGGAGTGCGAGGCCAGGCTGAGCAACATAGTGAGACACCATCTCAAAAAAATAAAATAAATATCTCATTAAAAAAAAAAAAAGTCACAACAAAGCTATAGTACTTAAAACAGGGAAGTGCTGGCATAGGATAGACATACAGACCAATTGAGAGCCCAGAAGTAAACTCTCCTGTCTGTGGCCAAATGGTTTTCAACAAGCAAAGAAGGAAATGGGACCCACAGCATATACTAAAAACTTAATTCCAATTGGATCAAAGACCTGACTTTAAGAACCAAAACTACAGAACCCAGAAGAAAACAAAGGAGTAAGTCTGCGTGACCGTGCATTAGGCAATGAATTCTTACATGTGACGCCAAAAGCACAGGCGACAAAAGAAAAATAAATTACACTTCATTAAAATTAAAACCTTTTGTGCATCAGAGGGCACTAGCAAGAGAGCAGACCTCAGCCCACAGAAAGGGAGACAATATCTGCAAGTCATTTATCTGGCGAGAGTTTAATACCCAGAATATATAAAGAACTCCTACCATTGAACCACAAAAAGACAACCCAATTTAAAAATGGGACTTGAAGAGACATTTCTCCAAGGAAGATATACAAATGGCTAAAAACCACGTGAAAAGATGCTCACCGTCATTAGTCACTAGGGAAATGCGAATGAAAACCACAGGTTGCCACTTCACAGCCAGCAGAACGGCATTTTTTGGGGATCAAGAAGGCTAGTCTCAAACTTCAGGTGTCAAGAGAGCCTCCTGCCTCAGCCTCCCGGGCGGCTGGGTTCACAGGCGTGCTGCTGCGCCCAGCTGCTTTTTTTTTTTTTAAGGAGAATAAGTGTTGGTGAGGATGTGATGAAATCGGAGCCCTCTTGCATTGCCGGTATGAACGCCACAGAAAACAGTTTAGTGGCTCCTCAGAAAGTTGAACATAGAATGGCCATATAACCCAGCAGTGCCACTCCTACGTGCACACCTCGAACTGGAAACAGACTCGGATGCTCGGACGCCACGATGCAGAGCAGCACCATTTACAACAGCCCAAGCACCCGTCCACATCTGAGCGGATCAACACGATGTTGCATATCCACGCAATGGAATATTATCAGTTATTGAAATGAATGAAGTACTGATTCACGCTACTACGTGGACGAACAATAAAGACATTATGCTAAGTAGAATAAGCCAGATGCAAACAGACAAATACTGTGTGATTCCACTTACACGAAATGCCTAGAATAGGCAAATCCCTACCGAAAGAAAGTAGAGTGGAGGTTACTGGGGCTGGCGGAGCAGGAATTATTGCTTAAGGGGTACAGAGTTTCTGTCTGGCATGAAAAATGTTCTGGAAATGGTGGTAACAGTACACAACATTGTGGATGTACTTAATGCCACTGAATTGTACACTTAGATTACCATGATTAGAAAAACATAGTGAAAAACAAACTAAAAAAAAAAAAAACAACAGGCAAACCCTGCTCCTGGCCCTCCCTGTTCCAAAAAGGGAAAAGGGACGTGCCATCTCCCGGGGAGACCTGTGCACTAGGGACAGCCTCTCTCTGCCAACCACAGCTGCCGGAGCTGCCGCCTGCTCTCTGCCCGCCCAGCTCAGCCCGACGGCAGGGTCTGCTTGCTGCCCTCAGAGGACGGCCACCTCCCTCTCCGAGGCAGGGCAGGGAGCCTGCTTGTCCCAGCAGAAATCTGCCCACCCTGAGCTCTCCCTCGCAACACTGCGGTGTGGCCACCCACAGCTGGGGGGGCACCACGTCCTTCTCTGCCCCGACGGGCACACAGACCTGGCCGAGCGCAGGCTGCCTTTCCCCAACAGTGACAACAGCCAACTGCCCCCCAAACCTTCCTCATTATAAGTCTGTTCTTAAATGTGCCCCCCACAAGACCGACCCCGAAACCCGTGACCTCCACCTCCCACCGTCATTCATCCTCCCCCAGACCTGACGTGGCAATCAAGACGCTTGGCAGTGGGCTGAGACCCCAGCCAGGGTGGGCCAGACCCCAGGGCCACCGATCCCCAGCCAACAATTCTGTGATCCTTTGTGGCACATATGCTTGGCACATCTGGCCTGACGGCCAAACCTCACCACGGCCTGCCCCGACACCTGCACATGGGGACCCATGCAGTCTGCCGGATGCCCAGCAGCCCTGGTGGCCCTGAGAGGTGGGAATGCAGCCACTCCTCTTTCAGGACATCCCAGAGGATTGCAGTTATCCCTAGCGGGGCCCAGGAAGACAGTCCCACAGCTGCTGTGGGCAGAGGGCAGATGCTCACCACGAAGGCCTTTTCCTGGTCACGCAGATGTGGAGGGACAGGGCTAGCGGCCACGCGGAGCTGCCACCCACCCCACCATGGGCTGTTGCCAGCAGGTCTCCTCCAGCTCCAAAGTGCCAGGGGCCGTCCAGCTCACACGAGCACTGCGGGAGACGCCCGGGGCTGAGACAGGGGGGCTGGGGGCAGCCCGAAGGGGCAGGGCAGGACCATGGGTCCTGGGTGGGGCTCAGGGCGTCCTGTCCCCTCTTCTGTAAAACAGGGTAATGGCTCCACCTCTCCTGCATGGTGGAGAGTGAGGCATGACAGTGTCCATGTAGCATCTGCACAAGCTCACACACGCCTGCCACATGCCTGCACACACATGTGCACAAAAAGCACAGGATGTCCTTGGTGCCTCACGCCAAATGACACTCATCTTCCTTTAAAAGACGGAAACGTTTTCCATAAATATACTGCAAGTAACATCAGTGGGATGAGACACTTAAAAATCCTTTAAAAATATAAACTACCTATATGACCTAGTTTCTAGGCTCATTTTTGAAAATCCATAAGACGGCACCCATGTACATGGCCACCAGGGCCCGCAGAGAAAGGCCAAGGCCACCCCGTGTGCTCAGGAGGCCTCAGACGGCGGTGGAGGGAAGGGCTGGAGCCAGCCTCCCCGAGGAAGCTACTCCGTCCTGCCCGGAGAGAGGGGCTGGCGCGGGGGGACTGAGCCAGGAGGGTCAAAGGGCCTGTGTCCCCAGCCTCAGGGAGCGTAGGGGCCGGGGCTGGCACAGCCTGGCGTCCTGCAGAGGGCCCAGCCCCAGGCCCGGGGAAGTTCTCGCACAGGCTGCGCACCTGCAGCTTGCCAGGTGCTGCGGGTTGACCATGGCGACTGTCATCGCAGCCACACCAGGGGCAGATGCGAAGGCAGGAGCCTGCGGGGCACCTGCAGACCCACAGCCCCGGGCACCCCCAGGCCAGCCCTGCCTGTGGTCCCCTCCCCTCCCTCTGCAGGCCACACCGCCACCAGAGTGTCACATCCCCCGTGATCCTTTGCGGGCATTCCCCCACTCACATGCGATCCTGCCTCCGCACCTCTTCAGAGAGGACCCCCTTCAGGTCCGTGGGCTCAAGCGCCGGGAGCAGGGCCGCTGTCTCAGCTCCCAGCAGAGGGCAGGCCTCGGGCCAGGGTGTAGGCTGGCCGGATCCGAGTGGAGAGGACGGAAAGCCCCTGGCCCTGCCTCCGTGGGGGGTGCCCAGGTCAGCCCTCTGCCCCCGGGCCAGCCCCACCAGACCGAGCCAAGAGCCTGGTCTGCCTGGGAACTGGGAGTCGCCGGCAGCTCTGGGCACTGTGGACAAAGCCCAGCAGCTGTGCCAGCCCCAGCCTGGGCACGCCTCCAGCTCTCCCCGCATGAGGGCCCAATCTGACCTCCTCATCCCACTCCTCAAAGCCTGGGCAGCCATGCCTCCACTCTCCCTCTGCCAGGCTGAGTCCTGACATCTCTCCAACCGAACTCCAGCTGGGCTCCTCCTAGCCCTCACCTTGGCCTACCAAGACTCAAACGAACACTAACATAGTTTCTATCAGCTCAAGGCCACATCCCTAGGATGCTCATAGCCCCTTGGGCAAACTCAAGGCTGCAGGGAAAACTTCCAGTCTGTTCCAGCCAGCACCTGTGGACAGGGCCCAGGAGCCCGAATTGGATAAGCCCCGGTGGCCCACCCAGACGGGCTTCACACGGACCCCAACCCCTTCCTGCTTTTGTAACTTTCCACTTCCCTGGCTCTACTCAAGGGCCTCCTCATCCTCTCTGCACCTCTGCACAAATCCAAGGGCAGCTCAGCTCTTTCTGCTACTGTCAGTAGCTACCAAGTAGTTTCCGTCTTTACCACTTTAACTAACGTCCGGCTGTTTCTCTTTGATCCAACGCCAGGACTCAGATCTGGGTCGGAACCACCCTCAGACCCTTAGATGCAACAGCCAGACCTCGAGGCACACACAGAGACCCAGCCCATCTCTGCTTTCATGGGGTGGCCCGTGGTGAGTCCAACTGCTGGTCCAAAGCTCTGGATGAACCCCTGACGTAGCACAGTAAGGACCTTTTGCATCCTAAGATTCTGAGGATGTGCTCTGAAGCTGGGTTACGGTCCTGGGCTGCTGCCTTTTTTTGTTTGTTTGTTTTTTCCAATATTTTTAGAGACGGGATCTTGCTCTGGCATGCAGGCTGGAGTGCAGTGGCGTCATCATAGCTCACAGCAGCCTCAGGAGATCCTCCCCACACGGCCTCCCGAGTACCTGGGATTACAGGTGTGCATCACTATGCCTAGCTAATTTTTTTCATTTTTTTTCTCAGAGAAAAGGTCTCACTATGTTGCCCAGGCTGGTCTCCAACTCTGGCCTCAAGTGATCCTCGTGCCTCGGCCTCCGGAGTCAGTGGGATTACAGGCGTGAGCCACTGCGCCCTGCCCCAGGCTTCTTTTGAAAAGTACCTTCTGGGCTGCAACTGCTTCTTTCTGGCTCCTTGTTTTGCGGAGGGATTCACTTCAGCTCCCCTTGTGAAGTTCTGTTTGATCCTGCTCTTCCCATGGGAACTTCTTCCTGGACTCATCTAGCTATACGCTCTGCCACTACTTCCAAGCAATATGGGCAAATAAAACTACTGGAAACAACAGGCACAAAACAAACGCTGCCTGCTTCTTTCCTGGTTGGCATGACTTAACCAAGGATAATTTGGAATTTCAGTGGTTTCTTTGGGAAACATAAGATCTCCCCAAACTGGCTCCCCAAGTCCTCTCCCACCCCCTCACCACCAACCATCTTCCCCTCAGGTCCCCTGATGCCCCGAGATGCCCCCCTTCAGGCCCTGCCCGGCCTCTGCCTTCCCACTGCAGCACCTCAACCCCCCGCAGCAACGGGAACTTTGGGCCTCCTGCCCATGGGGGCTCTCAGCATCTCAGGGACCCACAAAAGCAACAACCTGAGCTAATGGGAAACAGATGTTTGGTCCACAGTCTCCGTAAGGTTATGTATCAGGGCAAAACAACTCGCAAAGGTCTCCTCCACAAAGACCGGCGGAACACCTTCACCCTCACCTCACCCTCACAGGGACCCCTGCACTGGCCCAACCTGCCAGAAACACAGTTCGGACAAAAATACAAAATCGAGCAAAAAAAGTGAGAACCAGCTCTCATCCAAACTACTGAGTTGTGTTTTGTGCATTGTGTTTTATAATATGTCTGCCTAAAAAAGTTTCCGACATCTTTTTGGTAACTTGCAACCTTAGAGCTATGCTAAGTGAAGTGAAGTAATAGATATTTATTGAATATTGAAATAATTTCTAAATAAGAGAATAGTGAAACATTCTAAGTGTATATACTTTTGGCTTCTTATTTTTATTTGGTACACATTGGCTAACGATATTTGGGTCTGTCAATAAACATGTTCTTCTCACTACATTAAAAAAATTGGTACTATCAAAAGCATATACCTCTAAGGATGATAAGATGGCATATTCAAAAAATCTGCTAATTAACTGGTATATCACAATTTGCAATTGCTTGTCTACTTCCTCGTTTTCTCTGTGAAATATAGGTTGCTAATGGTTAAAAATTATAATATATGAAAATAAAATTCCTAGAAACAGTAAGAGTGAAGGGAAACGATTTTGTATACAAAATATGGGAGGTAAATAGGATGAATTTTTTTTTCCAACAATAGGCAAGAAATATAATTTTAATTAAAAAAGGAAATGGCAAATTGCCGCCCCAATCCTCCGGCGCCCACCGTGTCAAGGGAGAGGTGAGAGTGTGCGCCAACGTCGCAAGGCTCTCTAGGATGTATTTTTACATGAAAAGTATGCAAAGAATATAGAATGTGTTTTAGTTAAAAAAACAGTAATTTTGTCCTAAAGAAAAAGAAGAGGGAACATATAAGACAAAACTTGAATGGATACAGAAAGTTGTACAAGGTTTGCAGAAAATTAAAAACTTTATAAATCCATTTCATCCTAGCAGCTTTAACCTTATTACATAAAACTCCAAAAAGTTTTGCAGAAAAGGAATTTTACGTAGTGAGGTCAAAGCTGCTGGGATTTAAACAGATTTATAAAGTTTTTAACTATGAGTTTTAATATCAATCATGTACTGATAGGAAACTAGAGGTTTTTTTCTCTCTCTTAAAACAACAAAGTTTTTTTGATTATTGGTCTGCTCTTATTTGTTGATTTAATTTTTTAAGAGACACGATCTCACTATATTGCCCAAGCTGGACTTGAACTCCTGGGCTCAGTGATCCTCTCACCTCAGCCTCCAGTGTAGCCAGGGTGACAGATGCCCACAACCAGCTCACAAATCAGGTTTGAAGAAGCCACCACACTCGGCCTGGTCTGCTTTCAATATGGGATGGTAAAAGTGTTTTCTTCACCTTTCGATTCGTACCTTAGCAAAATGACCCCCTGGGCCTCGCAGCAAATTCATTTCCTGTGTCCCCGATTCCCCGCATCTTCTCAATGTTGGAAGAGCCAAGGTTTTCTGAAGTCATGTTACTTCCTAGATTTACTTTTATGATCTTTTATTTAACTAGATAACTAAATATTGTTTCACAGCGACTTACAATCCCATTTAGGGGGATCATTAAATGTTCAAAGCTTTTGACATGTTTGACAACTTTGCCTTCCCACATTAAATCCTAAATGACATCTTCTTGACCTCAGACTGACTTTGAGGTCTCTGGAAGATCTCAAAGGATTTGTCCTAAACCCAACCCCAACCCTAACCTTGTAAAAGAGAGACATTAAACCAATGAGGTGTGTGTGATGTGGCGACTTTCAGGAAAGGTGCTGCTGCACCCTAAGTTAGATTTGTTTGGAAAGTCAACCTAAGGAATTTAGAAACTGTATACAGTTCCTAGAAATTGGTCAACACCCTTGCCGTCCACGATAGCACCTCCTCTAAGGTTATCAGTCACAATTCCAGTTATCATTTAAAATGCTACCTCCAAAAAACAACCAAAATTCCCTGTCAGTTGTATTATTGTGTAATGACCTCTCATCAGATCTTTAATCACTCAATTTTAAGTCTTTTTTTTTTTTTTTTCTGAGACACAGTCTTAGTCTGTCACCCTGGCTAGAGTGCTGTGGCGTCAGCCTAGCTCACAGCAGCCTCAAACTCCTGGGCTCAAGAGATCCTCCTGCCTCAGCCTCCTGAGTAGCTGGGACTACAGGCATGCGCCACCACACCTGGCTAATTTTTTCTATTTTTAGTAAAGATGGGGCCTCACTCTTGCTCAAGCTAGTCTCGAACTCCTGAGCTCAAGTGATCCTCCCGCCTCAGCTTCCTAGAGTGCTGGGATTACAGGTGTGAGCCATCATGAGCAGCTCATTTTAAGTCTTTTGTTCTCACAGACAGTTCTTTTACTCTGATGCTTTCCTGAAAGCTCTTGCCACCAGCTACAGGCCAAAGTGCTTCATCTTCAACAGAAAGGGAATGTCCCAGAGACCCACGGGAAGGCCTATGTCAGGCACACTGGGATACCGGCTTCTGGGGGCACTGCGCAGCGTGAGACCACACCAGGACGCCCAGAGTGCTAGTTCAGAAACTCACAGGTTCATGGAACCGCTGACCTAAAATAAGCTGAACAAGAGTTAAGTACATACCACTGAGTAAACTGAAAAAAGATGCTTATAAATTTGTATGGCTTTTATTCAGAATATCATTGGCTCTTTAATGTTCTATTTTCTGTATACAAAAATAAAACTCTCTTTTCTCTTAATCTAAAATTATAGTTTTGTAAATAAAATTGAAACATTTATCTTTTCCTTCCTGCCTGGTCCCTCCAAAAATCAGAAAGTATTATTGAGTATTCTTATTTTCATGGCAATATAGTTATCTGCATAACTTCAGTAAGAATCTGTTCTCCTTGTAACAGGACACAACTAGAACATTGGTTACATTACCAGGGCTTTGACTGGAATGTCCTATTTGGAAATGATGGAAAGCTGACTGCCCAGACCCTTACTTGGACTCAGATATGCCCAGACAGCTTTAAGGCTGACCTTATGGAACCAATGCTTACAAAGCCCTTTTTAAAAATAATTTTAAATTTTACATTAATTTTTTTCTTACTCTTTATTATCTTTTTCCTATTATTAGTCCAATGCTCAACAAAGTCCTCTTGAAAAATCTAGCCTGGTGCCTGACTTACAGGGTTCCCAGTCTAGTATGTAAGGAAAGTCACTTCCTGGCAGGCCCAGGAACCTTAGAATATTTTGGAGATATCAAGAAGAGAATTCACCCAAATCTATAGGTATTGCAGGTGAAGTCTGATAGCAAGTTCTCCGCTTGGCTTCCCAGCCTCAAGAGGCTTCTAAAAGTCCCATCTGAGATCCCTTATTAAAAGTTCCGGTGGCCGGGCGCGATGGCTCACGCCTGTAATCCTAGCACTCTGGGAGGCACAGGTGGGAGGATCCTTTGAGCTCAGGAGTTTGAGACCAGCCTGAGCAAGAGTGAGACTCCGTCCCTACTAAAAATAGAAAAAATTAGCTGGGCGTCGTGGTGTGTGCCTATAGTCCCACCTACTCAGGAGGCTGAGGCAGGAGGATCACTTGAGCCCAGGAATTTGAGGTTGCTGTGAGCCAGGCGGATGCCATGGCACTCTAGCCCAGGTGACAGAGCGAGACTATGTCTGAAAATGTCTCAAAAAAAAAAAAAAAGTCCCAGTGAAGCAAACTTAAAAGGTCAATTACACTTTTTGCTGCACTTAGATACATCAACAAGCCAAATTTAACGAGATCAGAATTATTTTGTAAACAAGAATAATCTTACTTTATCTGCAATCAAAAATCAGGGTGGTTATAGTGAGAAATGTTATCTTTCAGTGGAGTAATATAACACACCCTTGTGGGTTATCAGAATTTAGTCTCCTTCATTGTCTTTGAGGTTTTGTGGTCTACCCGTAAAACTGGACTGGGCCCCGCCTCCTACACAGCCTGCCAGCCCTGCCAAATGCCCAGTCCCCCTGCCTTCCTCCCATATCTGGCCACAAGACTCCACATTGATGCTTCTCATTTTTCTCCCTCTCTGCTGACTTCGCATCACGAGAATGCAAACCTGATTCCCAGATCCTTACTGGGACCCAGACTGTCCTGTAGCTGTCCTCCCTCCCCCCCTCCCCCCACCACCTGAAAAAGCCTGCAGGCAGGAGCCAGACAATGTGACATAAACTTTGAAGAACTCATCACCACAACAAATCACCTATGGGCTGGAGCGCTGCTCCAAGGCCCACTCCAAAAAGTCCTCTGGAGCCCTTGTGTGTTCCAGGCTCTGTTCCGGGAACCAGCCGTGGCCGTGACACTGATGTCTGTGCTGCCATCACCAACGTTCAGAGTACAAGCTGGGAAATCCATCGGATCCCACTGCTGACCTCATTCCACTGAACAGAGACCCAGAGAGCCCAATGTCTAGAAACCTCAACTGGCTGCCCGCTAGACTTGAAACACTGGGTCTACTGTCTGTGCCAACCATTAATCTTTGTTTTTCTTTTTGTTCCCACCGGAATGCCCCTGGTTAAACGCCCGATCACATGAGTTGCCCAGCAAACATCCTCCACAACCAAGGCTCGGCAGATGGTTCAGCTGGGCCTGAACCAATAAAAGACGCTGCACAGAAACGGATGGATACTGTTCAGAGGAAAAGAATGTCTCTTCTTTCCTTGAACAAGACGAGGACTGGCAAAGATTCTCCCCTGACCGAACTCCAGCTGCGCTCCTCTGAACACTCTTCTCAACTGGGCCTTGAACAAACCGTAGCATCATTTCTAACAGCTCAAGGCCACAGCCCTCTGAACCTGCAGAGAAAACTCAAGGCTGCCAAAAGAACCTTGGGTCTGTCCCAGGGAACCCCTGAAGACACCTGTCTCCCAGGCTCACAGCAGGGCAGCAGCTGACTTCAGTAAGCCGGTGGCCAGCAGGGCTTCTTCACACAGACCCACCCTCCTTCCTGCTTTTGTAATGTTCCACTACTCGAGCACCCCTGCCCCACTCCACTGAGCCCCCAGTTCCTGCTCCTACCCCTCAACGCCCCCTTGACATTGCCAGTTGCCACCAGTCACCTCTAGACAAACTGGAACCGAGCTCAGCTCTCCCCTCCTGTCAGGAGTGACTAGGTTAAAAAGTTTTTGCCCCATTAAGGCTGTATTTATTTCTCTTTAAAGTGGCTCCTCCCTGGGCCCTGCAAGGCCCCTCAGAGGCCCTCTCGGAGGAGGCAGCCAGTTCTCAGGGCAGCCCTCAGGATCCCTCAGGCTTGCGGGGGCGGGGGGGTGTCACAGCAAACAATGAAAAGCAACAGGACACAAAAATCCCTGGCTGGAAAAACATGAAAAGCTGGTCTGTTGCAGGGCTAACTTCCCCTTCTGGCATTCCCCTGTGGCAGGAGGCAGGCGGGGTGCAGACAGCACAGGCTGGGGTGGGGAGTGCTATTCTCTTGCCCGGAAAAGGCCCAAGGGCACCCCTAGGCACCCTGCAGAGGCCCCAAGGCCTGCAAGAGGGAAACCTGCTGGAGAGACCACCCAGAGCCTCTCCTATTCCCCGCCCCCAGCTCCGAGGGTCTGACTCCAGCCTTGGGACCCTCCAAGGTGGGTCACGCCCTACCCCAGGGACTGGCTGATCCTCCCCTGTGGACCCCCACCGGAGACTTGAGGCCGAATCTCCCACCTATGTCTGGAGCCCCCCACCCAGGCACAGTTCCTCAACCCCTCCTCGCTATGACGAATCTGGGGACCCTGCCCCTGTCCAGAGACCCCTACCCAAGGTTAGATGCCCTCACAAGGGTCCGAATTCCCCACCCCCAGACGGCCCGGAGACGCCCGACCAAAGTCAGATCCCTTCCCAGCACTGCGAACCCCTGCCCCGCGCACACACCAGTGTTCCCCCGCCCAGGCCGGGTCCCTTCACCGAGGCCCGAATTCCCCAGCCCGCCCAGACCCCCAACGGGGCCGGAGACCCGCGCCCCGCGCGCACTCACCTCCCTCGTGGCCGCGCCCCGCCCCGCCGGCGCCGCCAGCCCCGCCGGTCCCGCCCCGCCCCGCCGGCCCCGCCCCACCGGCCCATCCCGCTCCGCCGGTCCCGCCCCGCCGGCCCATCCCGCCCCCGCCCCGTCGGCCCCGCCTGTCCCGCCCCACCGGCCCATCCCGCCCCGCCCCGTCGGCCCCGCCTGTCCCGCCCCACCGGCCCATCCCGCCCCGCCGGTCCCGCCCCGCCCCGCCGGCCCATCCCGCCCCCGCCCCGTCGGCCCCGCCGGCCCCGCCCCGCCGGCCCCGCGCAGGCAGCGCCGCGGACAGCCCAGCGCCCGCGAGGCCCGGACGAGGCGGCGATGGCGGCGGCGCTGCGCGGGCCCGGCGCGCGCTTCCGGTGGCGGCTGGCGGCGGCGGCGGGCGGGGCAGGGGGCGCGGCGCGGGGCGCGGCAGGTAGGGGCCGGGAGGGCGTCCACGCGGGGGTGTCCGCGCGGCGGGTCCCGGGACCGCGCACCGGCCTTTTGGGCAGGGCCCCGTCCAACCCCGGGAGCCCCTTCCCAGTTGGGGAAACTGAGGCGGTGGCCTTGAGATCCTGCTGTGCGGGCACCGCCCGCAAGCCCAGGCACCACTCAGCCCTAACGACCATGACGGCCACCTCCTGAGGCCACGGTGCGCCCCTGGCCAGACCTCCCGCTTCCTCCCCAGCCTCAAGAGACTCACGTAGCCGGCGCGCACATGCGGGGGATGAATGAAGGTGCTGCCCCGAGCACCCACTGGAGGCGGGCTCTGCGGGTGCCCTGGGGGAGGAGGGTTGTGCATTTGTTCCTGGAGCTTACCAAGGGACACCGGCCAAATCAGGACACTAATGGCAACTTTGAGTGCGGGCAGCAGGGACTACCCACCCCCCCCCACCCCGCCCGCAGAGGGTTTGCACCATACATTGCAGGACCAGCTCCCCCAAAGCTGGCCACAGACGCCCCCATCTGCTGTGTCATGGCATGTCCATGCATGACAACATGGTCTCTGCCACACAGGGGATCGCCCCCACACCCTGCCCCCTGGATGCCCGGGACAGAGCTCAACTCTCCCCACAGGGAGTGTGGAGGATGTGAGCTGGGCCTGGCTCAGGCAGCTTCACAGAGATGCCCCGGGGGGGACAGGTGGCATGTCCTTGGCCAGTGGTGGACTCAGGAGGAGGGCCAACTGCGTGTGTAAACAGGCAGGGCTGTTATTGTCTGGACCCTGGGGAGCTCCGGGGCCAAGGGTGGCCCTGCGGGGTCCTGGGTGGCAGGCAGTCACCATCTCATGAGGTGACCTAGGGCTGCTCTTACTATGGCTTTGCTAACCCCTGGGAGTCTGGTGAGGACACCCCTGTTTCAAAGCTTCCTTACTGTATATGTCAGGTAGGGACATTCATGAGGATTAAATACATCTGTGCCAATGGAGGCCTAACCGCACGCGGTGCCGGTGAAAGATTCATAAACAGGAGCTGCCCCTTCAGGCTGCTGGTTAGCTGTGGCCTTGGGGTAGAGTGACTGGTTTCCAGCTGGGCAGGAGGTCCTCTGAGGATTCTGCCCCTTTGCTGGCTTGATGAGGAGCTGATAGGGCCTAGAGAAGGTGGCCAACCCCTGTTGCACTCTGGAGGGCAGTAATTTTTTTTTAGAGACAGGGTCTTGCTATGTTGCCCAGGTTGGAGTGCAGTGGCTATTCACAGGTGTGATCATAGCACACTGCTGCCTCGAACTCCAGGGCTCAAGCGATCCCCCTGCCTCAGCCTCCCCAGTAGCTGGCACTACAGGTGTGAGCTACTGTACCCAGCTCTCACAGTCCAGTTTTGAGCCACCTCCTCCATTTCAGGCCCAAAGTTTCTGTTTTCAGAGCAGGAAGACATCAGCCCTGTCAGAGGCTTAGAGGGTGGTGGATGCAGCCCCTGAACAGGAACCAGAAAAATGCTGCTGGTGTCACCTGTCCCTTAACACCTGCTGCCAGGAAAGGGCTCTAGGTAGGGAGACCAGCCACACAGGAGGATCCCCAAGGTGGCCAGCTTGCCTGTGGGTGCACATTTTGTGGGGAGCTTCCACTTACCTCCCTGGAGCAGGAAACTTCACTCAGGCCTTGCGACGTGTGCAGGGCTCCTGCTCTTACTGGCCCTGTCCTAGGCACCTGGTTCAGAGAGGAGCAGAAAAGTACAGGACAGCGTAGGAGAAAGCAGAGGCAAGGCAGAAACACTCGGGCCCTGCGGGTGGAGGGTGGGGGGAAGAGGAGGGGAACACCATGGGGTTCCCCAGGGCATCGGAGTGCACAGGTGGTCCCCAGGTAATGCCAGTCGCCCAGCCCTTCCCCCCACGGAGCAGCACCTGCCCCACCCACCTTCAATGTCCTTTGGAGTCCCTCCTCCCCAGCAGCCTAACCAAACCCTCCTACGTGCTTAAAGGGAGATTTCCTAACTTACAAATGGCTCCGCTGGCCGTTCAGTGTTTATCAGACGGACAGGGCACCTGGGCGTGCACAGGGCAAAGCAGGCCACCCAGATAAGCCCTCACTGCACAGAGCCCGCCCTGGCCCTGCACTCTGCCTGATAGCAGGGCTGCAAGCAGGACAGCCAGCAGGGACCCCGCTCTGGTGACAGGAAGGACAGGGACCTGCCATGGAAGGTAGGGACATTCTTCTGGGCAAAGCCTCCAGGCCACCAGGCAGCAGGAGGGGAGAGAGGCCTGTGTTCTCCTGGGCCAAGGGACAGCTTCTCCTCAACCAGCAGGTGTCCTTGGCTCTCTGGGCTCACATCAGAGTCATCGGAGCAATTTACAACAGTCTGGGCCTTTTCAAAGTCCTTGAGTTGAATTCAGAATCTGTTGTGCCTTGGCTTGGCTTGACACACACGCAAATGCCACTGCTGGATGGAGGTACGGGTGGGTCCAGCCATGGGCCAGGCTGGCTGCAGGCACCCGCGTGCCTGAGCAGAGCTCCTGGTGGCAGCTTCTGGGCTTTCTCAGCTGCCAGCTAGGTGCCTCTAGGCCCTGGCTCTTGTGTCCATTTAGGAATGCAGGTTCTAGACCCTGGTCTGGGGGCATCTGCGGAGCTGGGATCCCTGAGGGATGTGGGACTGTAAGCATTGAGCTGGCTGCAGAGACAGGTACGGCCTCCTCATGACAACGCCGGGCTCTGATGCTGGGGAAGACGCCCCAGCCTTGGATGGCAGAACCCACTCTGTCATGGGACCTCTGGGCCTTGCAGTGACCAGCTCTAGAGCAGTGACCAGCTCTAGACGCCCGAGAGGGTGGTGCTCCTTCTCATCCTGGCAGGCTTATGTCTGCAAAGAGGCTGGAGTCATTTCTACTTGTTTTATACCCAGATCCTTGTCACCAGCCCCTACCCTGCCCTCACCCTCCGTGGACTGACAGTTTTCTGTTATTTCTTCCTTCACCCAGGGAGTGAGCTGGGGCCTGGTGGTGGGTGTCCCGACCTCCGGCCGCAGGGTCAGAGCACTTCCCGTTCCCTCCTCCCCACACTCCCTTCCTCTGCAACCCCCCCACTTCCGTGTTGTTGGTGTCTCTTGCCTGCCTTCCATGCCAGTGGGTGGCAGAGGAGACAGAGGTGCCTTCTGCAGGGCAGAAAGGGCTGAGAGTGGCCCTCTGTGCTGTGGGCCCAGCGCAGGGCCAAGGCAACACCACCGTGAGCATGGAAAGAATCCCAGGAATTAAACCTGAGCCCAGTGGCTTCCCTCCCAGATCGCTGTGCAGCCAGGCACGCTGGAAGACGCCCGCCCAGCTGTGCACACCTGCCAGCTCCATGGGGCGGGGCTGCGCTTTTATTCCTGCTCACTTGTGACAGAGGGTGATCTTTACAACTGAAAGGGACAGGGACTCAAGGAGAATCTTTTAGCTCCGTGTCTGGCTTAGAACACTGGGTGAAGTTTGAGTTCGGGGAGTCCTACCGATTGACACGGGGTGTGTGTGGGAGGTGTGGTTTGCAGAGGCGTTGGCACACGCGTTGGCCAGCCTCATCATGGCATCGCCGGGCCCCTGGATTTGCACAGATCACATGTGGGAAGTCATTGCTTCCTGCTCCGTTGGGTGATATGTTGTCATCCCTGTGCCTCAAAGGATGGGCTTTCCCATCGTGACAAAATAGATCCTGCATCACATTTAACCAAACAGAGCTGCTCGCTGGTTGGGAATCTTGGGGCCTCCGTGAGTCTGTGCTCCAGCCCTAGGCTGACTTTCCTCCTCCTCATCTCTCCTTCCTTCCCCCAACAGGGCAGCGGGACTATGATCTCCTGGTAATTGGTGGGGGATCCGGTGGCCTGGCTTGTGCCAAGGAAGGTACGTATCCTCTGTCCTGTGTCCCCTTAGCATGGCAGGGCCTTGACACTTTGGGGGCCCCCTGGAGAGGGTGGCTTTGTCCTGAAAGTGCACGAACAGGATGCACGACCTCTGCAGCTGGCCTGCCGGGGTCACCCCAGCGGCCCCTCCCTGTGCCCTGTTCCCTGGTGCACCCAGCCATCTGCCGTTGGCTGTGCACAGCAGCCATGGCGTGCTCTTCACCAGGGCTGCCTTCCTGGGCTCCAGGGCTCCCGCTGTACACACAGTAACAGCCACCGGGCCTCCCAGGGTCTGCCCCACCTGTGCAGCCTCAGCTCCCCATGCTGCTGCTCCTGGAGGCCGAAGTCCCAGATCAAGGCATGGGCAGGGCCGATTCTTCAAAGGCCTCTGTCCTGGGCTCATCGATGGCCGTCTCCTCCCTGTGTCCTCACAGAGTTGTCCCTCTGCCCGTCTGTGTCCTCATCTCTTATAAGCACACCAGTCCTACTGGATCAGGGCCCACACTCATGGCCTTGTTTTGCCTTGATCACCTTTTCAGAGAGCCCACATCCAGAGTCACATTCTGAGGCCCTGCGCTTAGGGCTTCCATGGAGGAATTTTGGGGTAACACAGCTCGGCCCATAACAACCCCCAAAGTTTCCTCACACCTTGGTAACCCCTTCTTGCACCCCGCCCTGCACGTCCCAGGCAGCCAACGATCTGCTTTCTCTCCCTGTGGGTTAGTTTGCATTCTCTAGAGTTCTGTGTCCGTGGACTCATGTGACACGACACGTACTCTTCCGGCTGCTCTCGCTGGGCGCGGTCACCCGAGGCTCTGCTGTGTTGCTGCGTGTGGATGCCCCGTTCTCGCTGGCTGCTGAGGGCGCAGCCCGTCACGTGGCTGCGCCATGTTGCTCTTGTCCACTCACCTGCGGGTGGACTCGGGTTGGTGGTTCCCACCGTCTGGCTGTTGTGAATGGTGCTGCCAGCAGCATTTGTCTGTGTGTCTTCGTGTGCACATATGTTTTAAATTCTTTTGGGTACATGCCTGAAAGTGGACCTGCTGGGTCATGTGGGATTTCTCTTACTTAGATACATCTTCATTTCTTTCAGCAGTATTTTGGAGTTTTCAATATATAGGCCTTTCGCATCTTCTGTCCCATTTATCCCAAAGTGTGTCCTGTTTTTTGTAATGGTTTTATTGGGATAAACATCACATACCACAGACAGTTGTCCCTTGGCATCAAGGGGGATTGGTTGCAGCGCTGCCTGCAGTTACCAGGATGCTAAAATCCACCCCTACTCCTGTCCTCAAGTGGGCCTCGTGGGGCCCACAGACAGGAAAAGTCAACTCTTCACCCATGCGGGTTTTATATCCCATGAATGCTGTGTTTTCCATCTGACTTTGGTTGCAGATGTGGAACCGACTGATAGGAGGGACTGTGTTTATTGGAAAAAAAAATCCATATATAAGTGGACATGTACAGTTCAAATCCGTGTTGTTCAAAGCGTCAACTGTAATTCACTCATTTAAAGTCCATTATTCAGTGTTTTTTGTATATTCACAAAGTGTGCAGCTGCCACCATTAGAACATTTTCATCACCCCCCAAAATACTCTGTACCCGCTGGCAGTCACGCCCTATTCTCTCTGCCCTGGCCCTGCAACCACTGATCTGCTTCCTGTCTCTGTGGATCTGCCTGTTCTGGACGTTTCACATAAATGGAATCATATATGGTCTTTTGTCATTGTTTCTTCCATGTAGCATGATGTATTCAGCATGCATCCGTGACACAGCATGTATCAGCACTTCGATCCTTTTCATGGCTGAATAATACTCTACAGTATGGATATGCCACAGTTTGTCTATTAGGTGATGGACATTGCGTTGTCCAATCCCACTTTTTGGCTACTATGAGTAATGCCATGAACATTTGTGTATAAGTTTTTACATGGTCATATATTTTCTTTTCTTTCTTTTTCTTTTTTTTTGAGACAAAGTCTTGCTCTGTCACCCAGGCTAGAGTGCAGTGGCGTCATCATAACTCACTGCAGCCTCAAACTTGTGGGCTCAGGCGATCCTCCTGCCTCAGCCTCCCAGGCAGCTGGGACCACTGGTGCGTGCTGCTACGCCAGCTAATTTTTCCATTTTTGGTAGAGATGGGTCTTGCTCTTGTTCAGGCTGGTCTCAAACTCCTGAGCTCAAACAATCCTCATGCCTCAGCCTCCCAGAGTGCTAGGATTACAGGTGTGAGCCGCTGCACCTGGCTGAATTTTCTCAGCTTTTGTATGTCTGGAAACATCTTTATTTTGCCTCCATTTTAAAAATATGTTTTCTCTGAATATACAATTCAAGGTAGACAGGTTTTTTCTCGTAGTACGCTAAAAACTTTGTCCCTCTGTTTTCTCACTTGCATCATTTCTAACTTGTATCATTGCTGCCGTCTTCATCCTGTTTGTCTGAAGTGTGTCTTTTTTTCTGTGGCTACTTTTAGGATTTTCTCTTTTCATCGGTTTAGAGCAATGGTTTTTAATTATGGTGCACCTTTTAATTTTTTTTTTTTTTTGGCTAGAGCTCATTGAGCTTCTCAGTTCAATAGATTCATCCAGTTGTGAAATTTTTCAACCATTATTTCTTCAAATAATTTTTCTGTCCCTCTCTCTTGCCCTCCCTTTTGGAGACTTTAATTGCATACATATGAGGCTGTTTGATGCTGCCCCTCTGCTTACTGTTGCTCTTTCCATTAAAAAAAATTTTTTTTCTATTTTTTGTAGAGGGGTCTCAGTCTTACTCAGGCTGGTCTTGAACTCCTGACCTCAAGCAGTCCTCCTGCCTCAGCTTCCCATAACATTGTATTATTGTTTCTGTGTTTCATTTTGGATAGTGTCTATTCCTGTGTTTTCAAATTCACTGATAAAAAATTCTGCAACATGTAATCTGCTGTTTATCCTGCTCCCTGTGTCTTTCATCTCCTATATTGTAATTTTCACCTCTGCGAATTCAAATTGGTTCTTTTGTTATATCTTCGGTGTTGCTCCCTGGCTTTGAACATATAGGATAGTTAAAATGCCTGTTTTACTGATCTTTTCTAATGACTCTGGCGTCTGTGTCAGTTCTCCGTCGGTTTCCATTGACTGACTTTCTCCCCCTTGGGTGGTGTATTCTCATGCTTCTTTGCCTGCCTGGTAATTTTTGGTTGAATATCAGTTACTTTGAATTTACCTGTTGGGTTCTAGACTTTTTTGTATTTGTAGAAATATTATTATTGGGCTTTGTTCTGGGATGCAGGTAAGTTATCGAGAGACAGTTTGATCCTTTTGTCTGTCTAAGATTTGTCAGGTGCGAGGAGCAGCAGCCAGTTTAGGGCTCATTATTCTCAACTACTGAGCCACGACCCCGTCCCCTGGGAATTATGTGTTTCTCCCAGTCTGGCTTCTAGGAATGGGCACTCTTCCTGCCCTCCGTTAGCACTGTCCCCCGACCCTTCCAGGTGGTTCTATCCCTGGCCTCGGGGAGTTTCCTCATACACACGCGCTGATGCGATCTCTGTGCAGCTCCCTCCTCCTCTGCCCCGTGAATTCTGTCTGCCTCAGTCTCCCTGGAGGCAGTCCCTCCACCCCTCTGATAAGGAAGACCCCCATCTATTACTTGGCGCATTAGCCACCTGAGACCCCACCCCTCGGACCACTCCAACTTAATAAGAGTGGGAAAAACTGGGTAGACGGGACTCAGAATTTGGTGGTGAGACCCCTCTGAGCCCACCAGCGAGTAAACTTTGGTTCTCTGACTCTGACTCTCCGTGTGCCGCTCGGTTTGTCCTCGGGACCACCGGCTGTGACACTGGCTGTGACACCTCCCCACACCGGACTCTGCCCGGCCGCCTCCCCCCGCAGTCTAAGCCCCACCTTGTTTGTCCTGTATCTCCCAGGTCCTTCGTTGTTGCCTGATGTCCAGCTTCTTAAAACGCATCATTTCATGTATTTTATCTGGATTTTTGGCTGTTTGGGGAGGGAGGTAAATCTGGGCGCTGCTGCCCCGTCGTGGTCAGATGGGAGTGGGACGATGGCATTTTGAAGAGCACCCTCAGCCTGACCCTTTAAACTGAGTGTGGGAACCCCACTGTTCCTTCAGTTGAGCAAAATGGGCTTTGAAGGTGAACTGTTCTAAAACTTTATTCTAATCCTGGTTTTTGATAGCTATGAGTCGAGCATGTCCTACAGTGTTTAAAATACATACGGGTTCGTGAGACTCAAGTCCGGCGTGCCCTTGGACGTGGTCAAGTCCAGGGCCTGAGGTTTGCTGAGGCCGTGCCCAAGGCAAGCCAGCAGGAAGCCCCGAAATTAGCCCCGGCTGATGTTTCTAAGTTGACCGCAGAACCTGGGACCGCTGGCCCGTGTGGCCCTGCTGATGGCCGGGAGGGTGGCCGGACGGCTCCATGGCAGGAAGCGTGGTTTGGAGTCCGGGCCTTGGTGCCCCTCTGGGGCCAAGCAACTCTGGACCTAGGGCTTCACGTCTCCGAGCTTTGCTTCCTGGCCCTGAGGGTGACGCAGCAAACGCCCACTCGGGGGCTCTGGGAGGCCGGGAAGGGAGCAAGGGAGAGCACGGCCGGGCCTTTCCCGGGGTGGGCCCTGGGCGCGTGCTGAGTATCTGGGACTGGAGCTGGGGGGCGGCAATGGGTGAGGGGTGGTGGGCAGTGTGGAGGCTGAGGTCTCGAGAGAGGACTGAGGGTTCCTGCCTGTGGGCAGCATGGTGGGGCGCAGGGGCAGGCCAGGGGACGGGTGCAGAATGTGTAGGCAGTGTACTCTGGGGCCAGGGTGCTGTGGCAGGTCAGGGCTCACTAGCACAGCTCAGCCTGGTTACTGTGCAGGCAGCCACAGGCCCGGGCCCTTCCCTACCCTCTTACAGGCCTCGTGGGCCCCTGGGAGTCCCTGTGTCTGGCCCTGAGCCAGCTCCCCTCTTGCTGTCTTGTGCTCAGCTGACGCTCTCCTTGTTGTTCCAGCCGCTCAGCTGGGGAGGAGGGTGGCCGTGGTGGACTACGTGGAACCTTCTCCCCGAGGTGAGCAGCCCCTTCGTGAGCCTTGTCCTGGGAGGGAGGACAGATGGGCCCAGTGAGTGAGCAGAGGCCGCCAGCACCAAGTCCTTCGTGCCCTGCTGTCTGTAGTCTCCAGGCAATGTCCTATCTCCCACATCATTACTCTAAACTTCATCGTCCGCATCCTAAAAACAACTCTGGATAAGGTTGTGGAGAGCAGGCTCGTGGGGCCAGATTCGCCGGAGCCACATTTGAGTTAAGAACCACTTAAAGGGATTCTCACATGGGGTGGGAGAGCAGGGAAGCCCCCAGGGGTCATCTGAATATAAATGCAAACATGCTCTTCCTGACACCCCAGGCACCAGGTGGGGCCTCGGTGGCACCTGTGTCAACGTGGGCTGCATCCCCAAGAAGCTGATGCACCAGGCGGCGCTGCTGGGGGGCATGATCCGAGACGCCCGGCACTACGGCTGGGAGGTGGCCCAGCCCGTGCCACACAGCTGGTGAGCACCCCCCAGTGCTTTTCTGCCACTCTTGACGGAGGAGGAGGAGGAGGAGGGTTATTCTCTGGTCACCCTCATGGGGTGGAGGGGGTGCTGTAGGGTAAAGTTCCAGCCAGGGGGACTCTGTGCCGTCTCCACAGACATTTGGCGGTATCTGGACACTTTCAGGGTTGTCACTAGGGGGAAGGGTTGGCTACGTCTCTGGGGCAGAGTCCAGGGCCCAGGACAGCCCCACCAAGAACAGTCAGCCCCAAAGCCTGCCAGCGGGAAGCCGCCTCAGTCGTGCTCTTTTGGGAAGGGGACTTGTGTGACTCTGCTCAGAGCCACCCGCAGTGGCTCAGACGTTCTCAGATGGCCACTGCTCTGGCTCTGGGCGGGAGCCCTCATCTGTGAGTCCAGAGGCCCACAGCCCAAACCTGGGACGCGGGCGGCGGCATGTGGGCGTGGACGTTACATTCCGCCACCTTTAACACTCTCATTTCTCGGTATTTCTGTGAATACACCGTTTGCGGCTAGTAGTCTGTTGTGAGACTGCAGCCAATACGCGTGTTGTGGTTTTGACATTTTGTGCGTTAACAGGAGGAAGATGGCAGAAGCTGTTCAGAACCACGTGAAGTCCCTGAACTGGGGACACCGCGTCCAGCTGCAGGACAGGTACGGAGCCTCGCCAGGCCCTGTGGTCATGTGGATGGCCCTCAGGGGACAGGCGCCCGCCTTGCCTTCTCTCAGGCGTCTTGCACCTGGACACGTGCAGAGCCCGCCCCGGTGGGCCCTGGGGGCTCCGAAGGGACAGGACAAGGAGTGTCCCTGGTCACGGATGGGACACAGATCAGGAGAAGATGGGGGTCTCTGGCAGGGATGTGGGGCACCTCTGCAGCCCGGCCCTGAGCAGAGTCTAGAGGCTGAGGTGTGAGCGAGGCCGCATTGGCAGGATGGCCAGAGCCCGGGGCTGCGCAAGGAGCGGAGGGCTCAGGGCCGATGGGCAGCAGGGTCACCCCGGTGGCAGGCGCCTCCTGGAGGCAGGTGGCCTTTCTCCCACCACAATTATGTGGATGGAGCCCAGGAGCCACAGTGGTGGCAGCAAAGAGGACCCCACGAGCCGCCTCACACACCCCACACCGACACTCCGTCTGCTGCTGCACAAACCGCACACCTTCCTGCTCCTCAGGCATGGATGAAGGTGTCCCTGTGTGATTGCCACAGCCCGGGACCACCATTCCCGTCAGCCCTGCAGGGTCCCCAGCTCAGATGCTGATGTTTCCTCCCCCCCGAAGCCTCCCCCGAGGCTCGGCTGCTGGAGGGGCAGATGCCTGAAACCCACCCTTGCCTAGGCCCAGGCTGCTCCTGGGGCTATAGCCCCGCGGTGCCCACGTGGTCCTGCTGGCTCTCCCCGTGCACTGGTGCCTGGCCCTCTGGGGCTTCCCGGGACTCTGCAGCAGGCAGCAGTTCTGTGCCCACTAAATCCAGGAAAACTGAGCCAGGGAAGCCGGCCCCCCTGCCCATCCCCGGCCAGTGAGCTGAGCTCATTGTGCTGCAGAGTTTTGGGGCGTTTTCTGCATGAGGCTCTGTCCCCCCGCGCGGTTTGCTGGAGGCAGTGGGCTCTGCCCGTCTTCCTCCCAGCCCTGGGCAGCTCCCAGGTGGGCATACACAGGCCCGACCCCCGCTCAGGAAGGAGGTGAAGTCTTCCCAGACCATCACCGCCTCAGTCATGAGAAGGTGCACATCCTCTCTGCGCACCGTACGCCTGACGCCAGCATGCCCTCCAGCTCTGTCCTGCCCCATTTCCTGGCCTCACTGCGCCCCTGAAATCCCTGAAGGCAGAAGGTGGCACCTACCTGGGTACCTGCACTCCGTGCCGGAACATGCCCAGGCCCCAGGGGGGCCCCACCACCTCTCACTGCACGTCAGGGCTGGGCGCAGCCTCTCAGGACTCTGCCCAGCTGGCTGCTGTCTGTGTCTTTGACTCCTGTGGTCACCATGTCCCTGGGAACCTGGGGGGACGGGCTAGGTGTCCGCACTGCTCCTCCATGCTTCCCGGCATGGCAGGGGCTGAAGGTGGAGCTGCCTTGTAGCAGTGCCTCTGTTTAACGCCATGGGTGGGGTTTAATTTGCAGAGGACATGTTTGAAAATCTTACCTTTATTCTGCAGAAAAGTCAAGTACTTTAACGTCAAAGCCAGCTTTGTCAACGAGCACACGGTTCGCGGTGTCGCCAAAGATGGGAAAGAGGTGGGTGCCTGGCCCAGCACGCGATTCCTCCAGGGCTGCCCACGGTCGTGGGCACCACTCCAGCTTTGTCCGCCTCGGGCCGTTCTCAGCACTAAGCGCTGCTGGCGTGGACAGATGCTTCCCTTGGGCCGCCAGGCCCCTTTAGAACGGGCACTGTGTGTGAGGTGCACATTGGCCGGGCTGCCCTGCTGCTTGGGGAGACGGAGCAACAGGGCTGGCGACCGCCCTCTCCGCAGCGTTTGTGGGGATCTGAGGAGACAAGGTGCCTGCAGGGTGCTCTGTAAACTGTGAGGTGCTTGGAGTTAGGACACCTCCCTGTCCCTCTGTCCATCCCTCCCACCCGACTGACCCTCGGCAGGATCCCAGCCCGAGGAGCCTCGAGCTGCTGGCCGAGGGTCCGCACTGCAGGGCGGGGCTGCCGGGAGCGGCCGCCCAGGGCCCCTGCAGGCATCAGGGCCCCCAGCGAGTGACCACAGTGTCCCTATTTGACCCACAGTTTTCTCAATTTCTTTCCAGACTCTGCTTTCAGCCGACAACATCGTCATCGCCACTGGAGGGCGGCCGAGGTACCCCACGCACGTGAGTGTCACCCAGGCATGGCCTCGCTGTGCCACCGCACCATCCCTGGGCGAGGGGGGTCGTACTGTTTACACCGGCGCATCCCCACCCGCGGCCTGCACACGCGTTTCACCCCACACTTGTTATCACCACTGGCTACTTTTCAATTCTCTTGAGTCCACTCTGCCAAAGCACACGGTCCCCGTGACCTCCCGTGAGCTCCTCGTCGCCAAACCCTCAGAACAATTCTCACCTCGCTCTCCCCGGCTCTGGGACCGCTGGGCCTGTCCCCCTGTCCTTGCCGCTTCCTGCGTCCGTTGTTGGTCCTCCTGACCTTCAACCCCACCTCCGACACTGGGACGCAAATTCATGCTCTCACTGGGTACAATTTAGTGGTTTTTGGAACATTCCCAGAGCTGTGCAACCATCAATCTCTACCATCCATCTCCGGAACTTTCTATCATTCCAAGTGGAAACTTCGTATCCATTAAGCAACGGCTGCCCACTCCACTCCCCCAGCCCCTGGCAGCCGCGTCCTACTCCTGTCTCCAGGACCCCAGCTCCTCCAGGGCCCTCGGGCCCGCGGGCTCACACGCCTTGTCTGTGGGGACTGGCTTATTTCACTGAGCATGGTGTCCTCGGGACTCATCCCTGTTGTAGCAGGCGGCAGAATTCCCGTCCTCTCCATTCCGTCCTGTGGATATAGCACATTTTGTTTGTCTACTTGTCCCTCCATGGGCGCCTGGGTGGTTTCCACTTTTTAGCTACTATGTCATGCTGTAAGAGTTTTCACTTCTCGTGGGCACGTAGCTGGGCTGGATCGCCGGGCTGCAGGGCAACTCCACGCTGAACCCTTGGAAGAACCTCCAGGCTGTTTCAAAGCAGCTGCACCATTTACATTCTTGCCAAGTGTACGAAAGTCACAGTTTTTTCACACATCTCATCCCGTTTTACTGAAAGCCGAACGTTTCACGTACGTTGACGTGGTCGTTCTGCAGGTCAGATTCTTCCTCCACCCTGGGACTGAGTTGTTGTTGTGACTGTTTGTTTGGTGACTTTTCTGCACGAATTTTATACAGCTCCGCCTCAGCCTCCTGCTGTGCAGAGAGCCAGGGGCGCTCGGCCTCCTGGGTCTTTTCTGCTGTGGGCACAGCCTGATGCTCCGGCCTGGCCTTCCAGATTCGCAGGAATGTCCTGGAGGTTGTGCAGTCCCCTACGGACATCTCATTCCTCAACTTTTCCTTCTGTGCTTTTGGGTCAATTGGGTCAGTCTGCCGCTGTCCTCAACTCTTACCCGCCACCTCAGGCAGCGGTGAGGTTAGAACTTTGGACAGATGCCCCCAGGGAGAGACTTATCAGATAAAGACAAGCCTTTTGAGTGGAGTCTTCCAGAGCCCCCAGCAAGGTCAGAAAGGCGCAGACTCTTCTTGGAAAAGTGCCCTGCTGGGTTCTGCTTTTTCTGATCCTGCCCCACCCAGTTCAGGGCTGCGGCTGAGGTGGGGGATGGGACCAGAGTAAGTTAAAACTCCAAGGAGCTCCCCATTCTCATGGAGTTTCAGCTATTTTTCTTTCTCTGAGATGGAGTTTTGCTCTGTCACCCAGGCTAGAGTGCAGTGGTGTGATCACAGCTCACTGCAGCCTCGAACTCCTGGGCTCAAGGGATTCTCCTCCCCGAGTGGCTGGGACTGCAGCCTGCACCACCACTCCTGGCTAATGTTTTTAAAAATTTTTTTAGGGGGCCGGGCGCGGTGGCTCACGCCTGTAATCCTAGCACTCTGGGAGGCCGAGGCGGGTGGATTGCTCGAGGTCAGGAGTTCGAGACCAGCCTCAGCAAGAGCGAGACCCCGTCTCTACTAAAATTAGAAAGAAATTATCTGGCCAACTAAAATATATATATAGAAAAAATTAGCCGGGCATGGTGGCGCATGCCTGTAGTCCCAGCTACTGGGGAGGCTGAGGCAGGAGGATCGCTTAAGCCCAGGAGTTGGAGGTTGCTGTGAGCTAGGCTGATGCACGGCACTCACTCTAGCCCGGGCAACACAGCGAGACTCTGTCTCAAAAAAAAAAAAAAAAAATTTTTTTTAGGAACGGGGTCTCACTCTGTTGCCCAGGGTGGCCTTGAACTCCTGGACTCCAGCGACCCTCCTGCCTCAGCCTCCCAAATAGCTGGGACTACAGGCGTGCGCCGCCAGGCCCAGCTCTCCGCCGTTTTTCTTAACTAAACGTTCCCTGTGTTGCTGCAAGCCTTTGGTTAATTTCCATAGTTCTGAAAAAGTTGGATCTGACCATTTTTGCCAATTTTTTCACTGTTTTTTAACAGGGGGGTGAATACCTCCTGGGCTGGTCTGTGGGATGTGGGCCCAGAGCGGAGGAAGGGGCCCCAGGGTGAGGGTAGGGATGGCTGCCACAGGGAAAGCAAGTGGGAGGAACAGCAGGGTTTGGCTGAGGCCACATCCTGTCCGGCCGCCCAGGGAATGGGGGCCGCCAGCCCCGAGCCTCAGTGTGGGCTGCAGCAGAGCCCAGGAATGCCAAGGGGCCACCGGCTGGAGGCCACGCCGGCCTCTGACTCAGATTCAGGGGGAGTGTAGGCAGAGGCAGAGCAAGGGGGTCTCCGCTGGTTCTCAGGTGGGAGCCGTGGCCACCTCTGTCCCCGACCTCTGCTGCTGTTCTGTGCTTGCCCAGAGACAAGGAGCAGAGGGGTCCAGGGCAACGTGAGCACCTCTGGTCCTCAGAGCGCGACGGGGCTTCTCTACTGGCCGTCAAGCCAGCAAGGGCAGCCTCCAGCAGGGCCAGGGCGCTTGTGCGCAGAGGTGGGCTCAGGTGGGCCACGTGGCTCTGTAGCTGTGGTGACACTGCACTGTGGTTCAAGGTGGCTACGGCGGACAGGGTCAAAATGACCCTTGCACCCGGTAGCTGGGCTCATGGTGGTTCTGCTTAAAGCCCCTCAAGTCCAGGGTCAGCTCCCAGGAGCCCAGCAGACACCTCGGCTCCTTCGAGGCACTGGCGGAAGTGGGTGCACATCCATGCCAGGGCGCCCTGCGGAGGGGCCCTGGCCCGGCCCTCCCACCCCCCCCCCCCCCCCCCCCCCGCACCTTGTGGGCAGCTGCTGATGTCTCTGAGGCCCCGGAGGGATGAAGCAGGGCCAGGGCCACGGTGCTCTCCCTCGGGGCCTCCTGGGTGCCTGCCAAGGCTCGCCTGTGTTTTAGTCCTTTCCACTGTCAGAGCTTTCAGTTTTCCTTCAGCAAACCTGAGAAATTCCTGACTTTATTTTTTTTGCCAATTGGAAGCGTAAACTGTTTGACATCTGTTTCCTCCGCCAGCCCATCTTGCTCTCACGGCCACTAAGCGGGCGCTCGCCCCTGGGGCTCCCCCACCTGCATGGCTGCTCTTCCTTGGGGGGTCTGTACGATTTCTGGGCCCAGAGCCCACCTGGGCCGGCCTTTGAGGGTGCACAGTTGGTCCAACCCTCAGCCTAGTGCCCTTGGGGCCACTGTCCTTCCTGCGCCTCAGTCCGCACACCCTGCCCACTCGCTCCTCCCCGCTGCCAGCCCTGCAGGCCACCCCGCTGCCTGGACGCTGGGGGCTCTCCCACTCCTGATCTGCCCCCGACCTGTCTTCACCTGCCGCTCCTCTCCGAGTCTGGGCCCCTGGAGCCTGGGTACTGATCTCTGGTCTGCGTGCCTGTCTCCTCCCTTCCCGGGGCCCAGAGGACTCGAGGGGGCCCAGCTCTGCACCTGGGTGGCCCCTGCAGCTGCCACGCCCACCTCAGGCCCTCGCCTGAGTCCAGATCAAGGGGAGGGTCCCTGTGAGCAGAGAGGAGAGAGCTGCTGCCACACCCGCCTGGAGGGGTGCACCAATGAGATACAGGCAGGGTACTGTCTGTCCCCAAGGAGGCCACAACCTCCTTGGCAGGGACAATACCGATGTGGCAGGGAGGCCCTGCTGAGCTGTGGGCTGGGGCAGATCAGGCTGATTCTGCAGAACAGGCCAGGTGGAGCTCTTGTCCCACGGATCCTCTCTGTCTTGGCAGATCGAAGGTGCCCTGGAATATGGAATTACAAGCGACGACATCTTCTGGCTGAAGGAATCCCCTGGAAAAACGTAAGGACTGCCGTGTGCTCGATGGGGTCCCCTGCGTGTTCCCCAGAGCGAGCGCCAGGGCCCTGGGAGTGAGCAGCCTCAGCTCTTAGCACCTTCTTCCTGGTTCAGCCCCAAGAAGGAAAGGAAGCACTTTGCTTGTGCCCCTCCGCCTCCCACGGCTGCCTCAGAAGTCACCACGGCGAATGTCACGCAAAGCAGCAGCCCCCAACCTTTTTGGCACCAGGGGCCGGTTTCATGGAAGACAATTTTTCCACGGGCCAAGGTGGGGGGCTGGTTTCAGGACGATTCAAGCGCATGACATTTATGACGTTTGCAGCCGCTTCCCAGGGCTGGCACCACCGCCCAGCTCCGCCTCGGATCATCAGGCCTGAGAGTCTCGCAAGCAGCACGAGACCTGGGCCCTCGCATGCGCAGTTCGCAGGAGGTGCGCGCTCCTGTGAGAACCTAACGGAGCCGGAGCTCGTGCGGTGATGCCCGCGATGGGGAGCGGCTGTAAGTACAGGCGAGGCTCGCTGCTCACCTCCTTCTGTGTGGCCCGGTCCCTGACGGCCACGACCAGTGCTGGCCTGAGGCCTCGCCCATGTAGAGGGAGTCAGCTGTTTGTTATCTGGGCCAGCAGTTGTCCTGGGTCGGGGTTCCCAGGAGCCCCGGGGTTCCGATGTGTGCCATCAGGGAGGGCGTCAGGAGGGGAGAGCCCGAGACCCCTCCCGCAGCCTCTGCCGCACGGCCCCACTGTCACTGGGTTTGCACACTGGGCTTCCCTGAAACGGAGCAAGGGCCGCGCCGGCCTCGGAAACCACAGCCCGGTTGCGGGAGACCAGCCGGTGTCGAGACACTGAGCGCGTCCCGCGCAGGCGTGGCTGTTCCCCAGGGCCCCGTCCAGGCGGGAGCCCGTGGGGTGCGCAGGGGACTCCTTGCTGGCAGGGACCAGAGAGGCCACCAGAGGGCGGCAGAGACCTGGCCGACAGCCGTGCTCGGCTGCCCGGGACTGCTGGAGAAGTGGTGGAAACGTGTCTGGCCGTGGGCAGGCGTGTGGCGTGCGCGCTGGAGTGCGGGTGCCCGTGTCCTGTGCTCTGCACGTCCTTGCTCCGCACGTCGCCGGCCGCCTCTGTCTGGGGCAGGTCTTGACTTCCCCAGTGGCCGTGGGGTGATGGCTTTCACGGCTGCCCATCAGTGAGCCGTGGCTTCTCTTCCGTCATTGCAGAGGCTGCAGTGGGACCCTCTGTGGTGCGGCTTGACCGTCACAGGTGCTCCTAACACAATTTCCCCAATTATTTGTTGCGGTGACATGCACGTAAAATTTCCCCGTTCAACCGTTTTTAAGCATACAGTTCAGTGGTATCACACTTGGAATGTTGCGTCGCCATCCCCAGCCACCTCCTCTCCGGAACCCTTCATCTTGCAGAACTGCAAGGCTGCGCCTACTGAGCACCAACTCCCACCCTCCCCCCGGCCCCTGGCAGCCGCATCCCACTTTCTGTCTGTGAATCTGACCACTCGCCTAAGTGGGGTCACAGTGTTTGTGCTCTTGTGCCTGGCTTATTTCTCTTAGCATAACATCCTCACGCTTCTTCCACATTGTAGCATGTGTCAGAATTTCCTTCTAAGGCTGCACAATATTCTATTGTTTGGACAGATGGCATTTTTAAGGCTTATTTACCCGTGGATGGGCACTGGGTTCATTCCACCTTTGGCTCTTGTGAACAACGCTGCTATGAACGTGGGTGTGGAAATGGCTCTTCGAGTCCCTGCTTTCAGTTCTTTGGGTCCATGCCCGGAAGGAGACTTGCTGGAGCACATGGTAATTCTATGTTTAATTTTTTGAGGAACCACTGTACTGTTTTCCCCATTGCATATTCCCAACCAGCAGCGGACAAGAGTTTCGATTTCGTCATGTCCTTGCCCGCACGTGTTGTTTTCTGTGTTGGGGACAGTGACCCTCCTAGTGAGTGGGAGCTGTGCTCACGGACCTTATCCGTCCCTGAAGCCCTAGCGCTTTTTGCTGACAGCCCAGCCCACCTTGTTCCACACGTGCCTCTGCCCAGCCTCCCTCGGAACCCCGGCCAGCTTTCCCCTCCAGATTCTGGGGGTCACAGGCACTGCCACCCGAGGCAGGTCCTGGTCCCTCCCAAGACTGCGCTGAGCTCGGGCCACCGTGTGCCCAGCTGCCCGGGCCCTCTGCTGGGTCCCAGGCCATGCTGTGTCCTTTGGCCTAGTTGTGTTATTTCATGCAGAAGATTTACATTTTTATGTTGTCACATTTATCACTTTTTCCTGTTACGCCACAATTTCTGAGTTATCTGTTTTGTTTGCTGTGATAAGTCATTTTTTCGTGTATTTACGGGCCTTGTGTGAAGCCAAGTGAGCCTGCGAGTGTGTCCGTGTGTGTGTGTGTGTGTGTGTGTGTGTGCGCGAACCGCCGCGGGCCTGGCCCACTTTCTGGCCTCCTCCCCCTCGAGTCCCTCTCATCTGCGGCTGGTTGGCACATCGGGCCGTGGTCCCAGGTCTCGCAGATTTTCCCAGCTTCTCACGTCTTTCAGCTTCTGTCATGTACACATGCTCTAACTTCTGTTTCTGATGTAACTTAAATCTCCTTTACACTTAGTGGCTTTTAGATTTATTGCATGTTCGGGAAAACCTGCCCCACCCCAAGATTGTTTTTTTTTTTTTAAAAAAGCTCCTGTGTTTCCCTTTGGGGCTTCCACAGGTTGGATTTTCTTTTCCATCCTGGTTATTGCTCTTCTGTGGGAGGGAAGGCTGCTGGGCCCCCCCATCGGCCACTGCCCGGGCCCCCACTCCCATCTCAAAGCATCGTCCTCCCTCAGGGTCCTGAGTCCTGCCTCGAGCTCTGGCCATCGGAGCTGCTTGGTTCTCAAGTCTTCTTAGTTTCCTCTCGCGCTGGCGTCTCTTGGTGAAATTTGGGTCCGCTCTCCTGCCTCTCCACAGCACACTGTCTGCTGGACCCACGAAGAAACAGCCTTGAACGTATGGTGACACCTCTGTCCCAGCCGAGGCCACTCGTGTGCGTGGGTCTTGGGTGCCGGTCTCCCGGGGCCAGCAACTTCTGAATCCTGGTCACACGCTTCCTGTCCCAGGCTGCCGTGTGGGCTGGGAGGGAGGCCTGGACCCGCGGGTGCCCGAGTGGCGCTGGCCCAGGGGGCGGCTCAGGCTTGGGGACTGCTCCTCGAGACCCTGTGCTGGGGACGGTCGGCTCGGCTGGGAAGACACGGCCCCAGATATTTTGGTCAGAAAAGAAACTACAGTGTTTATTTTCTCCAGAAAAAAAACATTTAGACGATTTTTTTAAAAGCTCTTTCGTTTAGAAGGAATCTAGGTATGTTATTGTTTAAGAAAAAAAAGTGTTTGCAATGTATCAGTCACCCGTTCCGTTCTGAGCATGATTTATGTGAGGAAATGGTTTTTTTAAAAATTAAGCTGGAGATATATCCCTGTACGATGCTTCTGTGAAAATGCGGCTTTTGTCCGGCGCTGTTAATGCAAGTTGTAACAGTGTAATATGGGAGTCAGTGTTTACATGTTACATTCCTCCACCGCAGTCAAAATAAGCCCGGAGGGTCTACAGTAGCATTTCTGTATTTTATCAGCTTGGGCTGGGGCGGAGGGGGAGGCCTCCACTCACACTTGGAGGGGCTGTTTCTGCCAGATTTATTTGCCTTATAAATATTCCCTGTGTTTATTTTAACTCGCTTTTAAAATGGAGCTGAAATTAATATGGACCCCAGGGCTGCTGTCCCGGCCTGAGTGCCACCCGGAGGCAGGGGGGCTGCTTCTACCTGGCCCCTGCGCCTCTGCCTGTGATGGGCCCCGTGTCCCTAGCTGGCTTGAGGATGAGCCAGGTCTGTGCGGCCCCCAGCCCCTCATGGCCCCTTGGCCTCCCCTCCAGCAGGCACGGCCAGTGCCGGGACCTCCTCCCCGAGGGCGTCTGTGTGGGGCTTACGGCCCTTCAGCCCTGGAGGCCATTCCACTCTGTCTTTGTCCCCAAGAGACCGCCTGGCATCACAGTGCACCTTGGGCCTGGCGTGGGGAGCCCCCTCCTCCTCCACTGGCACCAGTTCCCAGGGAGCCCGAGGCTGGACGGGCGGCGGAGGTGGGGTGGTCACGCCTGAGCCCAGTCGAGAGGAGACAGAATAACAGCACCCTTCGCTAAACAGCCAGATGCCCACAAAACGGGGCCACACCTGTTGGCCAGCGTGGGCTTAGCTCCTGGTTTGGAACCCGGGAAGGTGACAGGTGATGGGTAGAAAGCTCCTGGAAAAGCAGCATGAGCTTGTGGGTGGGTGAGTAGGACCCTTGGGGCTGGTGCGACAGGGTGGGGCCGTCCTGGCTGCCCCAGGCTCTGAGAGCCACGCCCGTGGGGGAAGGGCGTCCTCCTGGCCTTGGCTTGGGCAGGGCCGTGGCAGTGGGGGCCCTGGGCCGGACTCCAGGACAGCACCTGCCTGGCCTCGGCCACCTCACGCCTGCCTTTCCCTTCCGTCTTGCGTCTTCCCTTCTGCGTGGGCTCCGGGACAGGCTGGGGATGCGAGGAGGTTCTGGGGGAGGAACAGGGTCCCCTGGTCAGGCAGCTGGGGCCCCCCCAGGGGGAAAGGCCACTGCGTGGCTGCCCACTGCCAGCTGGGGAGGGGGTGCAGGGGCACATGGCCCCGTGTGACGCGCTCGGAGCAGCCCCGCACTGTCTGTCCTTGGCCTCCCGGGGCTCCGCGCTGGGCCAGAGCGTTTTCGAAACGTGGGCTGATTTAACGGCGCCTGTCAGAGTTTGTCACGGAAGGAGCTTTTGTTTGACCCTTATGACATCCAAAAGCTGGCCAGGTTCTGCAATCACTTTTCTGTCGTTCTAAGCGCAAGAGAAAAGAGGTCAATTTTATCCCAGGAAGACACCACAGTATTGATTTAGGAGAAATCACTGCTGCTTAAATTTTCATTTTCTGCTTAACCTCCACATTCTGTCAGCGTGACGTGATGTCCTTGTGTCCCGTGGGCGGGAGACCGGCATCTGCTTAGGACTTGGTCACCAGATGTTACAGCTTCTCTGCCCACCTGCCCAGAGCGTCCCTGTGGCTGAGTCGTTGCAGGGCCAGGGCCTCGGTGGCATCTGTGACAGGGCAGCACACACAGGCTCCGGCTGGGCCCTGAGGGGTTAGGCGGGGCTTCCGGGTCCCAGGCAAGCCAGGAGCCTCTTCCATGGGGATGGTGGCTTCGAGACGCCCTGCCCCTGCTGCCTCCCGGGTGCCCACAGCTTGGCAGCCCGGCTGGCATTTCCTGCGCTGGCAGGAGTGCCAAGTGGCCAGGCGCCTCCCACGAGACTCTTGCCTGTGTGGGTGTTCCCCTGGGACAGCGGGTCAGGACTTCGCGAGAGAGGCCGGTGGCTTGCTCTTTAAGCCTGGGCTTCGTGGGCCTGTTAATGCTTTTGTTTCTGCTTCCTCCCTCCACTTGATGGGGAACAAAAAAGCCTGCCCTGTGATTAGGCTAATCCCACAGTAGTTGTGCCTCTTCAGAAAGCGTTTGTGCATCGAGAGGCAGCGAGTGCGGAGCTGCCCGGAGCACACGTCAAATTGAACGTGAGGCTCTTGGGGTGCAGAGTGGTGACTTCCAGTGTGGGCAGAGCCCTGGTCTCCCTGTCTTTTAATGTAGTGCTAAGTCCAGTGGTTCCAGCCCCCAGGGATTCTCGCAGCCCCTCCCCCAGAGCTGGCCCCCTGACTTTTGTGGCCAGAACGGCCTGTGTTGCTCTCAGCCCCTGCAGGCCCGTGTGGCCCACGGGCGCCGCCTGCAGGCGCCTGTCTTCAGGGCCTGTCCTTCCTCCTGATCCTCCGCTTTGCCTCTGGTTTTGCACCAGCAGTTTCAGCTTTAGCCGGAAGGGAGGTCTCCGTTTGAGTTCTCGTGTCCTGCACTCTCCAAGGGTAAACATTCATGTTATTTGGTCAACTGGGGGAGGGGCAGAGTGAAAACCAATACCGTCGATAATCCTCACTCACGCAGGCGAGGAGAGGCCCAGAGTTTCCCTCCACACGAGTGGGGGTCGAGCTTCTGTTGAGAGATTTCAGCAAGAACGCCCACTGGGGAATGCGCCTGCTGGCGCCCACCTCCTCCCACCGTGCCTGCAGGGGCGAGGCCCCCATGACTGCGAAGGTGGCCCCAGAGGTGGGAGCTTCTCCTGCTGCCGTGTGGCGGCCAGGGCGGGAGGCCCAGGGCACAGGGGGCTCTGAGGGGAGGGCTGGTAAGTCGTGGCCCACCCGCCTCCCCCCAGGCCCTGTCGGTGCCGTGGCATCGTGCAGGGATCAGAGAGGCACAGGGGCTGCAGAAACAGCAAGCACTCGTGCCCAAGCCAGGAGACCATGTCACTGCCTCCCTGGCAGTGGGGTGGGCGAGAGAGCAGCCCGCCCCGGCCTGTGGGCTGCAGCTGCGACCGCACTCCCAGAGGAGGGGCAGCTTTGGGGAACAGAAAGCGTCTGAGATGAGCACGGACCCCGTTTCCCACAGGGGCCACCCTGGCATCTCTCCGCTAGTACCTGTGCGGCCTGGCAGGAGGTGGCTGGCCTTGCCAGGCTGAGTTTAGGGCAGGATAGTCAAAGCAGCTGGGCTCTGTTTGTATTTCCAGTAACTCATAATTTCATGTCTTAAAAAAAGGCTTATACCTCTCACCAAATGCGTCAAGTCCACAAAGAGGTAGGTTTTGTAATTTTGAAAATGCACCTCTGTATGCAGATGTGCCCGCTGCAGCTGCACATAGGTGTGTGCACAGGCGTGGGTGCAGTGTACATCCGGCACCTGTTTCTCAGGTGTTGCTGACCCTGCGTGGCCTGGAATGTACCTCTGCACTTCCAGTTGGCTGGGGCCCAGGGTCCCCCCACTTTCCTCATGTGCCAAGGGGCATGTTGCCAGCCGGGACCATCTTGTGCCCAGCTTGCCGTCAGACCGCGTCTGCGTGCCCCGGACATGACTGCAGCATAGTCCGTCCCCGGCTCTCGGGAGGAAGCCACATGCCCGATGCTTCCCGCAGGGCACCTGCAGAAGTATTCAGGAGATATGAGGCTTTTTGAAATGGAATTATATCATTAGTACCTGCCGGGATTAACGCTGACACGGGGCTTATCGTCCTCATTTTATCTCCTCTTGTTCAAAGACTAAAGGGGTGATCTGAGGAGCCCACCCACGTGTAGCTGGCCCACTGGGAGTTCTTGTTCTGTTAGGATCTGTGCCCGTTTGCATGTGTGTGCACGCATGTGCTATGTGAATGTGGGCAGGCATTTGAGTGTAAGCGTGTGTGTGAGCATGGGCATTATATACATGTGACCGTGTGTGTGTGCATGTGTGCGTGCCCATGTGAGAGTGTGTGCATGCACATGAGTGTGTGTGAGTGCACATGTGCATGTATGTGCACGCATGTGGAGTGTGGATCTGAGCAACAGCAGGGCATTTGCACTGCTGGGACCGACGTTTCCAGAGGCTCTGCAGTCACCTGGCCCTGTGCTGCCTCCCTGCCCCTGCTCGGGGTGTGGCAGGGCTGGGCAGGCAGGTATGGCCTCCAGCCTGGCCGTCCGTGGTCCCAGAGTGTTCTGCTCTCAGATGACTTTCCAAGGAGCCCCCCGTGGTCCATGCCGTCACTTTCCTGCAGGGTCTCCGCTCCCATCCTGGCCTGGGAGGCCCGAGGGGCAGAGGGCAGGCCCTGTGCTTCTCCAACAGGTCTTCCAGGGGACAGGTGCCACTTGTCAGTGACCACATGCCCACGAGGCTACTGTCTGTCATGTTGTGTGTCACAGCTGGACCCTCCAAAAAGCGGGCCTTGCACCGGGGGCAGCCTGTTGGCACAGTCGGCCTCCGTGCTCACGCGCTGAGTGGGCGCCTGGCGCGAAGGTCCCCGTCCGTCATCCCCAACTCGTCCACACGGCGCTCACCTCGCTCTCTGTCTCTCTCTGGCAGGTTGGTGGTCGGGGCCAGCTGTATCCTTTGCTGGTGTGTGGGCGGCAGCCTGGGTCGTGGACGCTCCCTCCCTAGGTGCCCCCCACCGCCTTCCCTCCCGGCAGGCACTTTGCTGCCTCTGGTCAGGCACTTACGGGACCTCTGGGGGTGGAGGGCCTGTGCCCTGGGGACAACTCGAGCCTGACCTCTGGGGCCAGCGCTTCCTGGAGGCTCTTCCTGAGCCGCACGCTGAGACGGCCGAGCCACCAGTGCAGGCGGGCACAGCCGTGAGGCAGCCGGGCCGGCCTCCCATGAGGGCAGCGCGCTCCGGCCCCGCTCCTGCAGAAGGAGCAGTCAGACCCCGCGGGTCAGGAGAGGAGGCCTGGGGTCAGGAGAGGGGACATCCGGGGGAAGATGAAAGCTGCAGGCCGTCCGTCCGCTGAGAGCACAGGTCGGTGCAGCTGCCTCCAGCCTTGCCTGGCTGAAGGTCCCCCACTGAGTCTGGGCGGGGCGGCTCTCCGTCTCACCCCGGACCCTTCCAGGTCACAGGCCTGGCCCCGGAGGCTGAGATGAACTCCAGAGCTGGGACAGGTGCCCCGTGCAGGCAGAGGCGGGCCTGGCCAGTGGTGCTGCTCAGGGAGCCCCTGCTCGGGCTGGCACAGCCCTCACCCCCGGCCACGCACCGAGGGGCTGCCGGTGGGGGTCTCGGGATCCTCCTCTGGGGCCGGCCGCAGGAGGGTGGGCGTGGGCTGCCAGCGCGGGGCCCTGGGGTTTCTCCCCTGCACTCGCGAAGCACCGTCTGTTAGGGTTCCTCAGTCTGCACCCAGACGTGGCCCTGGAGTGTGCCGGCTTCCTCACCGGGATCGGGCTGGACACCACCGTCATGATACGCAGCGTCCCCCTCCGCGGCTTCGACCAGGTAGTGCAAGAAGCTCCCGAGCCCGCCTGTGGCTCTGCTCCCTTCCACCCGCCGCCTGGCCTGGGCAGGTGCGGGTGCGGGGCTGGGCTGAGGCCTGAATCTTTAGGAACAGTCCCCTGAGCCGGACAGGCAGATTGCCCAGGAAATGTGAAAACATGCAGCCAGAGCAAGGGAGGAAGGGCAGCGGGGGGGCTGCACAGACACCCCTCCCGCCAACAGAAGGGACAGTGAAGGGCCACCCATGGGACACCCAGCCCAGCCTCCCATGTAGGCTGGGTCTCCCCACCCCCGTCACCCCGTTAGCAAGTGGCAGCATGTGTCCCAGAAGCATCGGTCTCCCCTCAGAGACCCCTAACTCTCTGCCGCCTCCTTGCCGAGGCCCCTGGGGTCCAGGGGGGGAAATAGGAGGCCACATGTGAGCCGGTGAGTGGCACAGGGGCACACGGGCTCCAGGCGAGCCTGTGGGGTCCACTGTCCTGACAGCCGCCACAGGGCCGGAGGTCAGAGGCTCGGGCTCATGGTGTCCACGCAGGTCCGCGTGGAGGTGCCTGGGTTTGCAGTGGTCCTCACCTGAAGCCACAGATGGCAGGACGAGCCCTGTGATTGGAGCCATGGAGATTTTCGTTTTCTTTTTTTTTTTTTTCCTTTTTAGAGACAAAGTCTTGCTCTGTCACCCAGGCTGGAGTGCTGTGGCATCAGTCTAGCTCACTGCAGCCTCAAACTCCTGGGCTTAAGCCATCCTCCTGCCTCAGCCTCCTGAGTAGGTGGGACTAAGGCATGCACCACTGTGCCTGGCTAATTTTTGTATTTTTTGTAGAGACAGGGTCTTACTATGTTGCTCAGGCTAGTCTTGAACTCCTAGCCTCAAGTGATCCTCCCATCTCGGCCTCCCAAAGTGCTGGGATTACAGGTGTGAGCCACTGTGCCCGGCCTGAGATTTTCTTTTCTTTTTTTTTTTCCTTTAAGACAGAATGTCACCATGTCAGCCCAGGTAGAGTGCAGTGGTGTCATCAGCTCACTGTAACCTCAAACTCCTGGGCTCACGCGATCCTCTGCCTTTGGCCTCCCAGGGTATTAGGAGATTACAGGTGTGAGCCACGGCACCTGGCCTCTTTTTTCTTTTTTTTTTTTTAACTAAAAACTCTTCAAGGAAAAGTTGCCTGTTAAAATTGAACTTTGTATTGTCATGGGGGGGAGTCAAACGCCCCATGACCCCCACAGAGGAAGGCCCGTTGTGTGGCAGAGCTGCAGGTGTGCGGGGCCCGGCCCAGGCCCACGGTTGGCCCTCAGCTCGCAGAGGCCTGGCGAGGTCGCCCACAGCAGGGGGAGCTGGACCTGCTGTCTCCAGACCCCCGACTCCACCCCCAGTCTGGGCCAACTCAGAGACGTGTCCCTCCGTCCTAAAGCCATGGCACACAGCTGTCCCCTCCCTCGGTGCACATGCACAGAGCCCCTGTGGCTAGGACACAGGGTCGCCTCTGTGGTGCCGGCGGCGGACGGAGGAGGCTGTGCAGCCGGACACAGGTGAAGAGGAGGCCCAGGAGGCGGGGGGGCCATGCCAGGGCGGAGGCTGCCCGATGGGAGCACAGGAGGACATTAGGCTGGGGGGCAATGGCCCCCCAGTGGTTCCCCCTCGGGGACCAGGACGTCGGAGCCCACTGGGCTCCCAGAGGGATGCGGGAGGGACCTGCAGCCTGCACGGCGATGCCTCTGCCAGCGATGCCCGGACACTGTCCTCGTGGTCTGGGGGGACCTGCGCACGCGGCCCAGAGCCCGCTGCCTCGCCCGGTGGGTGTCAGAGAATTTAAGTGGTGACCGTTTGTTTCCTCCTGACACTGCTGGCCTGTGCGGACCCCCAGTGTTCTGGAGAACGGGCCCCGTCTGCAGCTGGACAGGGGCACGGGGCCTACGGGGCGACAGGCAGGAGCAGCACCCTCTCTGCCCCGCGGCTGTGCCCACACCTGCCGCCGTGTTTCCCGGTGGGGCAGAGGCCCAGAAGAAGGAAATGCTTCGTGCCACGGCTTTAGTGGGGACTTAGGTAATTGGCAGCTGGAGAGGCACCCACAGGCCAAACAAGTCCTGACCGAAGGGCCCAGGCCTGGGGGCTCGGAGCCAAGAGCGGGGCCGACACTCTCCACGGACGATGGGGCAGTGGGCACCCCACCTTCTCTTCCACACAGACCCCTCTTGCCTCCTCGCCGGGGCCTTCGAGAGCAGGGCAGGGGCAGGGCCTCCCCGGCGGCTGTCGGTGGTGGGGACCTCACTGCCACCTGGTCCTCACAGCTTGTCCTCTCCCGTCTTGCAGCAAATGTCTTCCCTGGTCACGGAGCACATGGCGTCTCACGGCACCCGGTTCCTGAGGGGCTGCACCCCCTCCCAAGTTAGGAGGCTTCCGGCTGGCCGGCTCCAGGTTACCTGGGAGGACCGCACCTCCGGCAAGGAGGACACAGACACCTTTGACACCGTCCTGTGGGCCATAGGTAGGTCACCCTCGGCCTGTCTCTCGTCTCCCCACGGCGCCCGGGGACCAGCAGAACCTTGTTCCCCTGTGACGGGACCTTCAGCCCACTTCCCATCACCTCCTGGGCAGACCCCGTCCTCTGGCCCCCAGCAGGTTGGCCGCCCTGGGACCTTCTGGAAACACAAGCCAAAGATAAACCAGCCAGGTGTCACCACTGAGCAAAGACTAGTTAGTCGTCCTCCCTTGGAGGATTGTTTGTTACGGTTTCCGCGCATAAATCCGCGTGTTTCCCGCTAGGTTTAAGCCTTGGTATAGTTTTTATATAATAGTATACATTTTGAATTACAGCTTCAAGCTAGTTGTTTTTCACACAAAAATGATATGGATTTTAACACTTTTTAAACTGTGGTAATATATATCTAACAAATGTCACCATTTTAAGCATTTTTAAGTGTGCGGCTCAGTGACATTAAGCACATTCACATTGCCATGCAACCGTCACCACCATCCATCTCCGGAACTATTTCATCTTCTGAAGCTGAAACTCAGTCCCTGTTAAAGAATAGCTCCCCACCCCCTCCCCAGACCCTGGAAGCTGCCACTCTACTTTCTGTCTCAATGAATTTGATGGCTCCAGGGACCTCACATAAGCGAATCATGCAGTATTTGTCCTTTTGTGACCAGCTATTTCACTGAGCAAAATGTCCTCAATGTTCGCCATGTTACAGCACGTGTGAGAATTCCCTTCCTTTTTAAGGCTGGATGATTTTGCTTACGCATTCATCTGTTCATGGACACTTGGGTCACTGCCGCCCTCGGCTGCTGCAGACAATGCTGCTGTCAACACGGTGCGCACAAGCTGGCTGTTTCCAACGTGTAAACATGATGCAGATGTTAAAGGTTCTAACCGGCCTTTTTGTGGCTCGCAGCAGCCCCCACTGGGCCGCTCTGGGCTCTACAGGCCATCACGTGCTGGGAGTGGGTGTCTCACTGGCCTTTCCAGAAGTCACACTTCGAAGGATTCCAAAGGTGGCGTCCAGCATGGGGCAGAGGCCTTGGGCCTTCTCCAGCCAGGTGTGGGTCGGCTGCCTCTCGCCGGGTCTTGTCCTCCTGCCCTCCGACCCCTGTGGGGCCAGTGCTTTGTGAGTGGAGGTTGAGCAGATGTAGCTGTGGCTGACCTCGCCAGACACCCGGCCTCTCTTGCTGGGCCCCCGAGGACAAGGGTGGGGAGTGTGGCCTCAGCTGGGGTAGACCCCTGCCCCGGCCAGGCTGTCTGAGGAGGCCTGGGGAGGGGAGGCCCAGATGCTGTCCCGTCCCAGGCCGGCTGGCAGGTGGTGGCCGCTGCGAATGGGCTCCCGTGAGGAGCCTGCGGTTCTCATCCGGGAGGGTGTTGCAGGGCATGCTGTGCACCTGCCGGGATGTCCCTGCCGCCTGGCACCTGCGTCATCTAGGTTTGGTTTCTAGTTTTCCTACCTGTCCTGTCCACTCCAACGTTGACCATGGGAACAACTAAGGTGCCGGTTTCTCTCAGCACTTCTGGTTCTCCGGAGCCTCTCTGCACCGAGCCTGGGCAGTTGTCCCCCTGCTGTGAGCCCTGGCCGAGAACCCTGATCCCTCTGCCCCTACCCCGATCGTGCACATCTTTACTGGGCGCCCAGAGGGGCTGTCCCATCAGCGTCTGCCGAGGCTCCCGGAGGGACGAGCTGCATCACAGAGCGATGCTTCTGCAGAAGCTACGCGGAGTGAGTGGCGTCGGGAATGAAATCGAGTCTCGGGGGCGGCCCTTTGCTTTTGTGTAGTGGACGCGAGAACAGAGCTGTGTGGGGAAAGGGTCTGAGGTGGCCCAGAGTGAACTTAGGGCCCCGTGAACCACAGTGGGTCAGTTACCAAGAGGAATGTTCTTGGTCAGACTGTGGAAGTAAATGTTAAGTAAGTTCATTGTGGTAAACACTACGCAAGGTCAGGTGATGTTTTGGACCCACAAGTGTGCTGATGTTTATTATCTTAAACTGCACTCCAAACAGCAAGGTGACAACTTTCTCAGTTCCCACTCGCCCCAGCCTTCCTCTTTTGTCCCCTGACATCTCTCTGGACCCCCCATCAGCACAGGGAGCCCTTGCCCTGCCTTTGGACAGAGGAGCTGGCCGTGCAGCCAGATGCCGTCCACTGGCCCACAGCGATGGCGGCGGCCCCGTGGGCCAGGGCTGTGCCCTCGAGGAGCCCGGGGCCTTCCCACCTTCCAGGCTGGGGCTGGCAGGGCCGAGGTGGGCCCCTGCCTGGCAGAGCTGCTGTGGGGCATACCCCCACCCTCCCCCACTGGGAGTCTGTTTTATTTTTTTGTATTTTCAAAAAGAGCATCCCCCAGACAGTCTGCCCGGCTTGATTGATGCTGGGGGTGGAAGCTTTTCGCAGTCCTTGGCCTTTGACCTTGATTCCCAAGGGCGGCAGCGGTTTCTGGCATGCCTGGCGGGGGGGTGGGGGGGCTGCGGGCATGTGCTGACTGCGCTGCTGAGAGCCAGGTTTTGTAAACATTTAAGGGGCCACTTCCCAGGTTCACCGCTCGGGATGTTTTCTGCTGGCTCGTACTGATAAGCCTGGAACCCAGCGTGGTTTCTGCTTGCAGTAAAGGCTGATCCGCTCCAGGTACCTGGGGCTGGCCCTGCCCTTCCTGAGCCGGGAGTCCCGAGTCCACACAAGCTGGGCTCTCACGGGTGTTTAAAGACAGAAAGGGAGGACGCCCCTCATGCCCCACAGACACACGGACGGGCCGGGTGCTGCTCGGAGCTCCCATGTGGCACCGAATGCTGGCCCTGCCCACGTGTCCGGCCACAGCCACGAGGACGGTGGATGTTGGCATTGAGAAGTGGGCCCTGCAGCCTGGAAGCAGAGGAGGCCTGGAGCCCCTTCCTCGGCAGCCTTGATCTCCAGTGGTGGATTAAGCAAGTTAGCAGTTAAAGCAGTTAATTGCTGTGCAGGGGGCCCCGGCTCATTGTTTGTCTGTGAATCACCCGCCCACACCAGGTGTCTCAGATAATAGACTGGGAACTTCAGGGAGGAGGATTTCCTGTCTGCAGATGTGCCGATTACAGCGCTGAGTGAAGACAGTCAGCCTGGCTGCTGGGCCCGAATTCGCCGGAGTTAACCAGTTGTGGCCTGAATCCCCCGGTCCGGCGTCTGAGCAGACGCCTCCCCGCATAGAGGCTTCTAGGCTCCAGTTGAGCTTAGATTTGGCTTTAAGGGATGGACAGTCTACCTCTGGGTCACAGCCGTGGGACACCAGGCACTGAGATTGTCAAGTGCCCCTGGGCATCCCCGCCCTCCAGTCATCTCGGTGCACGCGTCCCTGCGCCATGGAGTCCTGGCCACAGTCGGGGGCGGGGGGGGGGGGTGGCGCTGGTGTGCAGGAGGGGCCTCACCGAGCCTGCAGGACCCTCGGCCCAGACAGCCACTGTTCCCCCAGCCGAGTGCCAGGAGGGCAGTCGCAGGCCTGCCTGGGCCCCCTGGGTGTGGTGGGTGAGCCCTGGGGGAAGAACCAGCCCAAATCTTACCCTGGCCACTGAAGCCATTTTCTCTTCGTCGGGCTTTGTTGTAGAGGCTTGGAGTCACCACCTGTGTGCAAACCCACTTCCCAGCCTCTCGGCCCCGGCCCCTGGCTTCCCGCCTTCCACGGACACCACGCACAGGCCAGCACTGGGAGTGGCTGCGTGTGCACTGGGGGCTGGGGTGCCCAGGACCCAGGGGGGCAGCGGGTCAGCCCAGGGAGGGCTGCACGCTGGGCTCCCCTCTCCACCTGGGGCTGCTGGCTCAAGTTTGCATGGTTGAGACCATCCTTCCTCAGCTTCATTCTGCTGTCGGCTGCCCCCCACAGATTCGGCCCACGCTAGGCCCTGTGGCATGTCCCCCTGGATGGGTGCCAGGCAGCAAGAGGGGGTGGGAGTCGAAACAGAACCAGGCCCCCACGGCTGGGAATTCGTGGGTGGGAGTGCTCTGAGCCCAACGAGAGGGAAGAGGCTGCTGGGGCCTGGCACCTCCTGGAGGCCCCAAGGGGTGGCCCTGGCGCCCCCCGGCTGGCGCTGGAGAGGAGCTGATGGGTGTCACTGAGCCAGGACGCAGCCTGGTCCAGGGAACCCCCGGGGAGCCCACTGAGTTCTTCCCAGTGTGGACTCAGAAGTGACCTGGCCTGGTCAGCCAGTAGAGTGGCCGGCCCTGTGCAGGTGGTATGGATCAGGGGTGCCTCCTTGGCAGTCTAACATTTTTTTATTTGAGTGCAATTTTGATGTCAGTAATTATCGACATCAAGAGAGACCCAAGGGTCGGGTGGTGGCTCACACCTGTCATCGCAGCTCTTTGGGAGGCTGAGGTGGGAAGATTTGAGGCCAGCCTGGCAACACAGTGAGACCCTCTCTCTAGAAAAATGAAAAAAATTACCTGGGCGTGGTGGCTGCACCTGTCATCCCAGCTACTCAGGAGGCCGAGGTGGGAGGATCCTTTGAGGCCAGGAGTTTGGGGCTGCAGTGAGCTGTGATTGTGCCACTGCACTCCAGCCTGGGCAGCAGAGCCAGACCCTGTCTCAACAATAACAAAAAAAGAAAATAGAGACTGAAATCTGCCTGTGTTTGGGCTTTTCTTTTCTTTTCTTTTCTTTTCTTTTGGAGGGCAAGAAGGTAGACATTCGCACTCACAGGGCCCTTCCTATAGGAACCTGCCGAACTCCGAGAGGTGGCCGTGGGGCACCACTGCTCCCGCAGCAGCCTCGGGTCAGCCCTGGCTCACGGCAGCGCCAGCCCCTGGCAGGGCCTGGCAAGGGCGGGGGCAGCAGTGCCCTGAGCCATGACCTGCCTGGCCCCCAGCAGCTCATCCCGCATCCAGACTCGTGTCCGAGGGTCTGGCCTGCCCCCTCGGTGACCTTCGCTGGGTCTGTCACCAAGTCAGACTCAGGGCTTATGGTTAGAACTCACTGGAAACCAATCAAAGGTAAAAGCTTGGTGAAAACGCTGTGGAGATGAGCGGGTGCTGTCGTGCGTGTTACCACGTGCCATCCGCGTGCGTCTGCGTTCAGCCAGTGCCGGCCTCAGGGAGGTTGTATTTACGGTAACAGTTGTTAAAGCAGTAGTGACCACCCGCCACGGAGCACCCTCCTTCCCGGGGGTCCCGGGCGCCTGCCGGAGGCTGCACCGCACTGCAAGGCCGGCTGTGCGTTTCAGGAGCCACCGTCAGCGTATCAGACGCTTCGCAGTGGACACAGGCTGGCTTGAACAGGAAAGGCCAATGCAGCCCCCAGGGGAGCCCAGCCCCACTCCCAGAGAGCCCCCCGGGTGTGAGACACCATCGGGATGGCCTGCGGGTCCCTGGTGAGCGCTGGCGGGCACAGTGAGCAGCCAGCATCAGGGCACATCGTGGTCCAGGGGCTCATTCACCACCCAGCAAACACTGAGCCTCGGCTGGGATGCAAGGCCGGCAGAACTGTGCTCACTCTTGCCCCTGGGGGCTCACAGCTGCGGTGGGGGTCTGTGGCTTGTTGAGAAGGGGCCATTCGGAAACAAAAATGAAGAAGAAGATGGTAAGTAGAAAAAAGCAGCCAGCTTCAGGGCTCTGACTCCAGCTGCAAGGGTGGGCCTACTTGGTCCAAGGTGCTGCGCCAGGGTGAGTGGTAGGGCTGGGCCTGGGGGCCACATGCCCGTCAGGACAGTGGCTGGGTGGCCATGCAGGCCTGTGTGTGGAGCCCTGCCGCCTCGCAGGGCAGCCCCCGCGAGCTCCCTTGCCCCATCCCCGGCACGGCACTTCCTCCCTCGCGCCTGGCTGCGTCTGTCTGGACCGGGGCCCCTCGCTCCCCTGCCAAACTGCCGAACTGCCGCGGGCACCTAATCTTACCTCCTTTCGCGGCTGCTCTTTGCCAGTGGGAACTTGTGTCCCAGGCGGGCGTGAAATCGGAGGACATGGGCGTTTTCCATTGCGGGATGAGAGAGGCCGTGGTACTGCACGCGGCTGGCCATCTGTGCATCCCTGTGTCCGGCAGAGGAGGCAGGAATGACCGACAGCTGCCATCTGGGTGGCTGGGGCCAGCAGGGGCCCCCTGTGCCAGCAAGGGGATTGGACCCTGCTCTGAGCATGAGGGGACGGGACTTCAGGAGCCACCTGCCTCTGCTGCGGCCACCACCCCGGTCCTTTGCTCAGAGAGGCCCCCAGTGGGGGCTCGGGGCCCAGCATCCCGGCTGGCCGGGCCTGTCACAGCTGGAGTGCCGCGCCACGGTGTGGAGCATGGGCGGAGCTGGCCTCTCTGTCCCGCCGGCCAGGCCCCACCGGCACAGCTTCCAAACCCGACACACCATGGCTGCCCTTCCCGGGCCAGCCCGGCTGCCTGTGGCTGCCGCTCACTCTTCCTTCACTGCTCGTTCCAGAAGCTGCTGCAGCCCCTCAAGGCCAGGTGTGCTCGTGCCACGAGGCCGCCCCTGCCGCCCTCCAGCCGGTGCTGGCTCTTCACGCCAGCGGCTCCTTCGCATTCCCGTGAGCCTCCCAGTCGCGCACAGCACGTCCGGAGCAGTCCCGGCTGTACGATGGGCCACACGGGCCACCCAGTTCCACACTTGTGTTATCGTTTCCTGTGTCTGCTTTTATATTTCTCTTCATTTCCTTTGGGACCTGGGGGCAGGGTTTGGGCAGCACCTGCAAGGTTCACAGTCGCCAGAGTTACCAAGGGGAACGTGAGGAAATGCTCCTGGCCTCCCGGGACCAGCCGGGCAGGGGACAGCGCGGATGCAGTGTCAGTCGCTCTGGCCCCAGCACAGAGCTGTCACCAGGAGGCGCTGGGCCTGCAGAGCTGATGCACCAGCCTGGGGAGGGCCCAAGGGCTCCTCCTGTGTACCTCGGCTCTGCCATGGGGCCCCAGCTCCCTCTGCCATGGCCTGGCTCACCTGTGTCCAGGCAGATCCTCCCCTGGTGCCAGCCTGCCTGCCACCCGACTGCTGCGGCTGAGCCGGCCTCCCTCGAACTTGAGAAGCTCGGCTTAGTGTAGCCTCCGTGTTTTGACTTCTCGCTCCAGGATGGCAGCTGGGGACTTAAGGTTTTCCTTTTACAGGGACTTCATCTTCCAGATGCTTGGGTGGGCACCACCCACTTCCTGGCTGCAAGGAAGCCGGTTTGTCCAGGCCACTGCAAGCTGTGGGGCTGTGCCGTTGGCACCCAGTCACGCTGGCCGTCAGGGACATGCCCTGAGCCCCTGGGGGCTGCCCGCTGTCCCTGCCCTCCTGGGGTCGGCGGGAAGAGCTGCTGTGGCCACACCCCTCCGAGTCAGGAGAGAAAGGGTCCTCTGGCCGCTTGGCCACAACAAGGCCCGTGTGTCGCCCTCCCTCCAGCCCCAGGCTGCGTGTAGCCTGGCAGAGGCCATGGTGCCCAAGGCCCCAGGACTGGCCATCCCCTACCTGTCCTGGCCTCTGCGCCCAAGAGCAGGAGCAGCTCTCGGCTGCGCCCCGGGATGAGCCCAGTGTGGCTCAGTCACTGTCCCTTGGCCCAGCTCCTCTCTCAGCCATGGGGTCTCCAGGCTGGGGCTGTTTGCTGGGCAGCAGGGGCCGCACCGTGGAGTGGCAGGGACCTGGCCGCTGGCCCTGCTCGCTGGGCCCTATGCCAGGGGTCGTGAGCCCAACTTCCCCTAATAGAAAGAGACCTTCAGGCTCCATCTGGGTAGGGGCCACCCCCAGCACCTGAGCATCGGCTGGGGGTACAGCTTGGGGCATAGCCCCTCGGCCTCAGCTTGTCCAAACAGGGAGGAGGCCATTGAGAGCCATCGAGTGTCCCTTGGAGGAGGCCCCGCTGGACTCTGAGGCCTGGGGACTGATGGCTCTCGGTGCCCAATCGTGCTGGGCGGGGGTTGCAGGGAGGCCGGGCAGAGTGCCGGGTGCCCACAGCCCCCATGGAAGGTTGGTTTCTCCTGTGAAGCCAGCACAGAGCATTGATGACACGCTGGTGGCCTGTGGCAGGGCCTGGGGCCAGGGCACAGGGAAGGTCCCAGAGTCCTGTGCGCAGCACTCTGGTATCGGGCAGTCACAGCTTCGGCAAGTGCCTGCTCTTTCCCATGGGCCGGAGGACGGGAGGCCGCGGCGTTTGCAGTGGGGCAGGGCCCCTGCGCTGGCCGCGCCGCCCGGTGCCCGTTCACGTCAGACACTGGGGCCCCGGCCCGGGCGCCCTCGGTGCCTCTCACTCCACCAGTTCTGAGCGGACCTTCTAGGAACAGGCTTGACGAGAAGGAGCCTAGGTCAGAACTGCCACAGAAACCCTTCAGCCCTCTCTTTGTCTCCTCCAGGTCGAGTTCCGGAAACCGGAAGTCTGAATTTGGAGAAGTCTGGGGTGAAAACCAGCCCCGACAGCCAGAAGATCCTGGTAGACTCCCGGGACGCCACCTCCGTCCCCCACATCTACGCCATAGGGGATGTGGCGGAGGTACGGCCTGTGCCCCAGGAGCCGGTGTCCCCACCTGCTCCAGCTGGGCCTGGGGACATGCTCTGGGGGCCGTGGTCCTGTGGGAGAAGTGACCCCAGGGGCTGGCAGGGCTCTTGTCCTGGGAGGAGGTGGGCATTGGACTGCGCTCCCTCAGTGCTGTGCCCTTCTGTGGCAGGGGGTGTGGGGCGGCTTAGGGACAGCTGAGAACACAATCAGCAGACCCCTGTGGGAGGGGTTGGCCTTACAGAACAGGCCTTGACCTCCCCGCAGTTGGTCTAGAGGCACAGTCTCAGACATGTGGCTGGCACGGCCTTGGGGTTGTCCTGTCCTACGGGCTGAGTGGCAGGCCCTGCCCTCTGATCTGCAGCGGGCCCAACCCCTCTGACGGGGTGCCATGCTGTCACCATGGAGTGGAGACCAGGGTGGGTCTCCCCGGGCTGGGGGCCAGAACTGGGGACCACACGGCCCTGGATCCAGCAGTTCCTGCCTCACTCCCTGCCCTGGAAGGTGGGTCCACAGCAACCCCCTTGTGAGGCCTTGGTGGACGTCCTCCCACCGGCCCCCAGCAAGAGCCCCACGTGGGTGGCCATGAGGCGCCCCCTCCACAGCCTCAGGAGCGGCTGGCCGCCCCGCGTGTGTCCCGCCCATCCCAAGGAGGGTGGCTCGGGGTCCCTGGCCATACAAGCCTGAGGGGCCCTCCCTGCCTCAGCCTCCTGTCAGTGTTCACGTCCTGGGGCTGCCGTGACCAATCACCACACACGGGTAGCTTAGAACAGAAGTCGAAAGTCACAGTGTGGGCAGGGCGGCGCTGCCCCAGGAACCTCAGGGAGGACCTTTCCCTCCTTTCCCAGTGGTGGCCGCGTGCCCAGGCTCCGGCTTGTCCCACAGTGTCTGCCTCTCGTTGGATTTAGGGTCCACCCTAATTCCAGCGTGCCCTTGTCTTAGTCCTTACCTTAATTACGTCTGCAAAGACCCTATTTCCAAATAAGGTCACACTCTGAGGTTCCAGGCGGACCCCGCTGGTCGGCCTGTCTGTGTGAATGGACGTGAGCGCCTTCACGTGGTCTCCGTCCCGCGGCCCCTGCCTGGGCCGGGCAGCGCCGCTGCTTGGTGTGATTTCTGCAAGTGCAGCCTCTGCCCGTGGCCATGTGGATGTGACCGTCTCTGATCACAGAAGTCTGTCGCATGCCGTGGGCGCTGTGCCCTACGACCGAGTGCCATGCCAGAGAGCACCACGCGCCTCTGCACACGCCCTACCTGCCGCAGCCGGACTTCCCCGGCTGCAAAGCGTGCAGCTCCCAGGCTCCTGGCCCAGTCGCATCGCGGTGGACACTGCAATATTTTGAGCTGTGTTGCCAGAAATATACGGCAAATGCAAAGGCATTGTTTTTTGAGACAGCGTCTTGCTTGGTTGCTTCAAGTAGAGTGCAGTGGTGTCATCACAGCTCACTGCAGCCTCAAACTCCTGGGCTCAAGCGATCCTCCTGCCTCAGCCTCCCGAGTAGCTGGGACTACAGGTGTCAGCCACCGCGCCTGGCCAGCCAAAAGCATTCTTTACTTAAAAACTAAGCCGACTCCTTGGGAAAGGCCGTTCTGAGCAGTGCAAAGAGTTAACATTAGTGGTTCCACGAGCTGGGAGGCGCTGGTGGGTGGGGCGGCGCCATTGTTTAATGAGATATTGTGTGCTGCGCACAGGGATGTTTCCGTGGTTAGTCAGGCCTGCTGGAATGCACGGGCTGCTTTCCCGAATTTATCTCTGCGGATCTCTATTCATTTCTGGAATGCCAGACAACATCTGCATTTCCTGCCGCAGAGGTGACAGGCAGCCCCTCCCGGCGGACACGTGCAGGAATGCCCGAGGCAGGGTGGAGGGGTCTTCAGCAGAGCCACCATCTGACTTGGGATTTGTCATGGGCTGTGCCGCCCAGTCGCGCAGCGTGGCGGGAGCACATGGAATGCTTTGGGGGCCCGCGCTGGCTGGGATTCCAGCTAATGCGAGCGGCAGCAGAAGCCCTTGTGAGCTGTGCCGGGGGCGGCTGCCCCAGGTCAGCAGCACGAGGAAGGGGGTCAGAAAGAAGCCTCAGCCAGCGAGCGAGGGCACGAGCCGGCTCACGGCAGCTCCCTTCTCATCCAGGGCGGGCGGCACCCCAGGCGCCTCCCTGGCAGGACAGAGGGCAGCGCCGGAGGGAGAGGCCGTGGGACGTCCACGGAGGACGAACCTCGCATGGGGACGGCTTTCGCCTCGCTGTGCTCGGTGGCAGACGGTGTTGGGGGGTCTTAGAAAGGGAGGCGCCCGCTGGAGGGCTGGCTGGGGGCGTGGGGGGCTGCACGGGCTCCCTGAACACGGTGCTGACCTGGCCCCGTGCCTCTCCCAGGGGCGGCCCGAGCTGACGCCCACGGCCATCATGGCCGGGAGGCTGCTGGCCCAGCGGCTGTTCGGCCGGTCCTCGGCCCTGATGGACTACGACAACGTGAGTGCTCCACGGGGCTGGTTCTGCCGGGTGAGGGGTGTGTGTGCACCCGTGTGCCTACGTGTGGGCGGGCGCACACGTGTGCGTGCGTGTGCCTGCACGTGTGTGCTTGTGTGTGTGCGCTTGTGGGAGCACAGGTGCGTGGTTCAGCTTCAAGAGGGCGGCCCAGACATGGGTGAGCGAACCCCGCTGTGTCTGTGGCCTGCCGCCAGTGCCCTGGGGGCTGGGCCTGTGATCGCTGCGTCCACGTCACGCAGTGGGGACCTCTCATGTGGGGCCTGAGGAGTCTGCCTGAGTCTGGATCCCCCTGCAGGTCCCCACGACCGTCTTCACCCCGCTGGAGTACGGCTGTGTGGGGCTGTCGGAGGAGGAGGCTGTGGCTCGCCATGGCCAGGAGCACGTGGAGGTGAGCGGGCAGGGCAGGGGCAGACGGGCCGATGCCACCTGTGCAGCCCTTTTCCCCTGGAGCGCCCCGCCCTGCACCGAGGCGCGGTGAGCGGGGTGCCAGTGTCCCCGCTTCCTGGGGCTGCAGCTGGGCAGGGCGGGGTGCAGGGCCCAGAACTGCCGGTGGCCGCGGTGGCGCGGAAAGGATGGGGGCCGGGGCGTTGGAGGGAAGGCCGAGGCCTCCAGCAGCCTTTGGGGTGTGGCTGAGCCTCCGGCCTTGGGTCCCGCCTGCTGCCGCCTGTCTTGATGGAGGGGGAAGGGCCTGCGCGGCCTCAGAATGAGGCCGAGGAGGCACCAGAGAGAGGCCCCGTCGGCTGGCGCCCCCAGGCACCCCAGCACCATGGGGTCCCCGCCGTGGTGCCACCGGCTCCCCTGCTAGGGACTCAGGGGTGCTCGAGGGTTCTGGCAGATGGGACCCCACCCTGCCCCCGTCCTGCTCTGATCCTCCTCCCAGATTCGTGGGACGCAGGCCCTCACCCTGCAGGAAGAGGCTTCCACGGGGCAAGGCTGCTTTTGGCGTCTGCCCGGCAGGCAAGCCTCAGCCCCGGCAGTGGAGGCGCCAGGGAGAAGCCAGGCCCCCGCAGCCTGGGCGGCCAGGCAGGGCCTGGGGATGAGTCCCCTGAGCCCCGCGGCCGGCCCTTCCCCTGCAGCCAGCCCCCGTCAGCGGGACCCACCCGACAGACCGGCCTTCCCCTGGCACTTTATTTGCTATTTTTGTTTGATTCATCGCAAGTACATTGGGACATATGTTCATGGCATTTTGTAATGTTTTATGTTTCGTGATGTTGAAGGGCCAAATATTCTCTGTTTGTTTTCTTTTCAGTTCTGTCTTGGTTAGAACCATATTCTCTGAAGCTAGCTGCATTAATGAATAATGGCTGTGCAGCACATGTGAGGGCCCTGCTCATTTTTTCTCGGCCGCAGCCCCGGACACGCTGTCGAGCCCTTTGTGGGTGCTGAAAGCCAGCTCTGGGGTGGCCGGGGCCTCTGTGGCCCTCAGCACTTCGCTCGAGTGAGGACTGAGTCTGGGCCTCGGCGCCCGAGGGAGCTTGGGTGGCCGCCCACCCATTCCTGCCCCCAGCACTGGTCAGAGCAGGGCAGTGTGTCCACTCATGTGTCCTCCTGGGGGACACCCCAGGGCCCTGTGCCCAGCCTTGGGCTCTGCGACATGGCACAGTGGGGACACGTGGGCAGCCAGCGTGGCACCTGCTCCAGGGAGAGAGGGTTGCATCCTCACCCAGACCACACCTTTGGGCCAAACGAATGGTTCTGGGTCCCCACTGCACCCCTGCCCTGTCCATGCAGCCCGTCCCAGCTACAAAACGCCATGGGACTTGTGTAGCTGTGGCCACTGACTCCAGGAATTGGTACCTTGTCACCAGGTTTATCACGCATATTATAAACCACTGGAGTTCACAGTGGCTGAACGGGACGCGTCCCAGTGTTACATAAAGGTGAGCCCCCGTGGCCCGGGGTGCACGGGGGGTGAGCGGGTGGGGTGGGGGCCCCTCGGGGCAGTGTGAGGGCGGAGGGCAGGTCCCAGGGCAAGGCGGGCGGCGCAGCAGGGCTCCCTCCCAGGGCTGGTGCTGTGGCTTCCAGATGGTGTGCCTGAGGGAGCCCCCGCAGCTGGTGCTGGGCCTGCACTTCCTCGGCCCCAACGCGGGCGAAGTCACCCAAGGATTTGCTCTGGGGATCCGGTGAGTCCAGTGGACTGTCGGCCGCTCTGTGGTGCTGACGGGCGTCCCCCGAGCGTCGGCAGCGCCGCAGTGGGACAGGCTGCGTTTCACGTTGCCTTTCTGTGGCCTTCGCGTGCCAGCGGCAGGGATTCCTCCAGCTCCCCCCAGCCGTGGCAGGTCCGACGGGACGGGCGGCGGCTTTCTCCTCCAGCCAGACGCTGCTGAGCTAGAGCCACGCGGAGCGGCTGCTGTGGCCCCGGGTCCTTGTTTGGGGCTTTTCTACGCCGAATAAGCAGGGTTGGGGCCTCGCTCACCAGGCGACCCCTCAGGCAGCTGTGCGCAGTGTCTCCCGGAGCTCAGGCCATTGCCCGGGTCTTGGGCTCAGGCTACGTGTTTTCAGAGTCCCTGGGCCAAAGGAGGCCACGGCAGAGGCTCTGCGGGGGCTGTCAGGGCAGCTGGAGGTTGGGACATCATGCATAGCCTGACAGGGGTGGCTGGACGTGTGGCGTCAGAGGCAGGAAGGCCGGGCCGGCGTAGTGTCCGTGGGCCAAGCAGGGAGGGGCTGGGCTCCTGGAGAGGGTGTGGACAGGGCGGAGGAGCAGGGCAGTGCCCAGAAAGGCTGTCCAGGGGCTGTGCGGGCACTGGAGGGTCAAGCCAGATGCCCGGGGCACCCCGGCCTCCTCCACACGCAACCTCGGCTGGGGCCTCCCATTGTGGGGCAGCAAGCCCGCGGCCCTGCTGTGGCCACACACACATGCAAGGACTGCTGGGGTGCGGAGGATCTCCCAGGGCAAGGGCTCCAGTGGGCAGCAGGGTCCAGGGTGGGCTCCTTGGACACATGTCCACGGTCCCTGAGCTGTGGAGCCATCTGTGGCAGAGCCATCATCTGGAAGTTCAATCCAGTGTGACCACTGGAAGGTAGCCTGTGGGCCTGGTCCAGCCTCTGCTGAGAGGCCCGCTGGAGCCCTCGACGGGTAGGGTTGACCTGGGCACCCACTGGCCTCTGATGAGGGCTGGCAGGCCCCGCCATCCACGGCACCAGCTCTGTCTTGGGAGATCTCTGGGGCTGGCAGGGGACAGGGAGGGCCCTGGCTCTCTCACAGGCCATCACTATCCATAGATGCTATTGCCAGGACTGGCACTCAGCTCCAGAACAATTTCTGGAAGGGCTATTTAAAATATGGCAGCCTCTTTTTATAATGCAACTGCAAAGTTCTGGTTTCCTTCATATGCAAAGAGCTCTTAAAAGTCAACAATAATAATTATAGAGCAATAGAGCAAACAACCCAATAGAAAAATAGACAACACAAATTGGCAATTCACAGGAGAAAAAATAAAAACAAACAGTAGAAAGCTTCTGAGCCTTGGAAATTTAATATTTGGAATTTTAAGGTGTGATTAAGCACCAAGGAACCATTTTGGTTGGTGAGGATGAAAAGGCTCGGTACCGTCCAGTCGTGATCAGTGTCTGCGTGGAGGAGACACTGAAGGTTGGAGCGAGTCACGTGTTTCCGATGAGGTTGGGAGGACGGCGTGGGCTGGGCGGCCCGCAGGGGCCTTGGTCTGCATTTGAAGTGCACTCACCTGCTCTTCGAGTTAGGGCTTCACCCAACACGCGTGTACAGCATGTGTGTGGTGTGTAGACGGGAGAAGAGCTGCGTGTTGCAGCCCCGTCTAATGGCAGACGATGGAAGCTACTGCCGCTGGCGCCCTGCGGGCTGTCCGCACATGCCGCGCCCCGGGGAGGTAGGCGGCGCACGCCGGGCGGAGCGTGTGTGGGCTGCAGGGCGTGGAGACGCCTGTGACAGCCACTCTGGCAGATGGCTGGGGGGCCTGGTGGGACTGGACCTCAGCAGGCCAGGAGGTGGCCCGGGCAGCTGCTCCTCCTCAGCTGGTGGCAGGGCCAGACCAGACCAGATCGTGCACTCGCTCTGTGTGGGCAGGAGGCCAGGCCGGGCACAGCCACACACAGAACAGCCAGGTCCCTGCCTCGTGTGGCAGGCACCAGGCGTCACGCCGCCAGGAGTGAGCAGGGCTGGGCGCTGCGCAGCAGAGCAGGGCCGGGCGGGCAGTGGGCACCGGGAGGGTGCAGGCTGCAGAGAGAAGTGTGGAAGCTGTGCTGTGGCGGGTGAGGGAGAGGGCCCTGAGGGGGCACACATCGTGCCTGGGTGGGGGACTGTCCCTGGGAGGGGACTGTCCCTGGGGGGGATGGTGCCTGGGGGGGATGGTGCCTGGGGGTACTTTCCCTGGGGGGGCACTGTCCCTGGGGGGGACTGTCCCTGGGGAGGCACTATGCCTGGGAGGGACTGTCCCTGGGGGGGACTGTCCCTGGGGAGGCACTATGCCTGGGGGGGACTGTCCCTTGGGGGGACTGTCCCTGGGGGGCACTGTCCCTGGAGGGGACTGTCCCTGGGGGGGACTGTCCCTGGGGAGGCACTATGCCTGGGGGGGGACTGTCCCTTGGGGGGACTGTCCCTGGGGGGCACTGTGCCTGGGGGGGACTGTCCCTGGGGAGGCACTATGCCTGGTGGGGACTGTGCCTCGGGGGGGGACTGTCCCTGGGGGGTGAGCAGCAGGAGGCCAGGCCAGGGCAAGCCAGAGAGTGGTGGGGCACTGGGCATCTGCCAGGAGGGAGGTGGCCGGGTCCAGCAGGTGCTGGTGGGTGTCCTGGCTGCTCCCTGGAGAAGAGGTTGGGGACGGTGAGGAGACTAGTGACTTGGAGGCTGTCCCCAAGGGGTGGGGGGCATGGATGCACCACCCCCTGACTCCTCGCTCGTCTCCCCCACCCCCATCCCCATGAGCAGGTGCGGTGCCTCCTACGCGCAGGTGATGCGGACGGTGGGCATCCACCCCACCTGCTCCGAGGAGGTGGTCCGGCTGCGCATCTCCAAGCGCTCGGGCCTGGACCCCACAGTGACGGGCTGCTGAGGGTAAGCCGCCGTCCCTGCCCCGCTGAGGGCACACGGCGCACCCGAACCGCCAGGCTGCTCGAGGACGTGGATCCAGGTAGGCAGGTGGGGCGGGCTCCGTGCTTGGGGACAGAGTGTGTGGCTGGGGGTGTGTGAGCCACAGGCTCCCTCCCAGTGCGTGGCGAGGCCGCATGGCCTTGAGTAGGCGAGCTCCATGCCTGGTGCCCAGGCCCAGGTGGCCAGGAGGCAGGGCTGGGAAGGGAGACCCCCGAGGGCCCCAGCCTCCGCAGGGCATCCCCAGACCCGCGGCTGCCCCCACATGTCGGAGCTGTGGAGGGCCAGGCTCACACCTGCAGGGCCTATCCCAGGTGGAGGGTCCCCAGGCGGTCTGAGCTCCGGCAGTCTCACGTTGCGCTGCCCCGGGGCTGCAGCCAGAAGCTGGCCTCCCCCTGCGGCCTGGCTCCCGCAGAGCGCAGAAGCACCAGCCCCGCTCCTGTCCCTGTCGCCCAGAAGGTGGAGATGCTGCCTCGTGCATGGCCGCCGCCCACACATCTGGCTCTGTTGCAGCTTTGCACAGCTGGCTGAAGCCCAGGAGTGTTTTGTTCCTCTTCTGAGGAGGAAGAAATTAGCGAGTCCCTCCCAGGCCCCGCCATAGGGATGCGCGTGCCAGAGCCTCTCCATCCCTCGGTCTGACAGTGTCCCCTAAGCCCGGCCACCGGGCTGGGTCCTTGGGGCAGGGCGGTCCGGCTCACCCTGGGTGCCCTGGTGGCTACCAGCCCCTCCCAGGGGTGGGTCCTTTGGGCCCCTGTCCCCGGGGCTGAGGTGGAGGCGAGGCAGAGCCGTGAGCTCCTCCTCAACAGGCTCGCGGGTCCAACAGCACTGAGGGACCCTGGAGTGGCCCTCCAGGGTGCTCGGGGCACCTGCCTCCCCACAGACCTCCTGAGCCAGGGCCGCCCTTGACAGGATGAACCAGGAAACGCTTATCAGAATATTGCACCGAACAGAGCTGTTTTGTTAAGAGCCTGCTACAAATTTTTACCATTTCAAAATATTTTTGTGGCACTACATCGCTCCCTGTGACACATCGCCCTGGGGGTGTGGGGGCCGCCGCGAGGGTCAGCGTATGTGGCTACAGGGGCGTGAGGGGTGGTGTGGCCACCCGTGCTGAGCCCGCCATCCTCGGCAGGACGGTGGAGGCCAGGCCCGCGAGATGGCCGGCGATGGACAGCCCGTGTGCCCTGCAGGGATGGCTCCAGGGGGCTGTGAGCCCCCACACCTGCGCCTCCCACCCCTCCGGCCTGGGCCAGCGCCCCCAGGCTCCCGATGCCAGATGATGACGGCCTGGGCAGAAACCCGCCCCGTGGGCTGCCCATGTCCGAGTTCCCCTGGCGTTTCCGCGTGCAAATAAAGAGTTTTCCTGAAGTGTGCTCTGCCTGTGGTGTCCCCGCTGCAGCCCCACCCTGGCCCAGAATTGCCCCGGCGGGGCGGGGTCTGGCCAGCCCACCGGGCCCCTCACCAAACGTCAGTAGCTTCCAAGAGCTGCCGGCAAGGGGAGCCCATCTGACCACAAGCGTCCGAGCTCCCTGCAGGCACTGGGGCAGAGGGGCAGACCCCATCCCAGGCAGGAAGAAGGGCCACCCCCACTGGGCCCGCAGCTGCCTGGCCTCAGGCCCGAAGACCCACCCGGGGAGCCCTCCCGGGACCCTCTGCCCAGGTCACCGCTGAGGTCTGTGCGCCTCGAAGCAGAAGGGGCGGCGGGCTGGGGAGGGGCTGTGTTCCAGAGCAGCCCGCCAGCAGCGACGGCGGGAGTTGGCAGGGCTGTTTGAGGCTTTCTGTCCCCGAATGTCAGTCACCTCGCTCCGTCTCCACTGTGGTCTTCCAAGGCAGTTCATCGGCTATGCTCAGGCTAATCCTGCGCATTGAGGCTTGATGGGCCGGGGAGCGCCTGTCAGTCACTGCCAGGGAGACAGCGCTGACAGCCACGGGCAGGGCCCGGCATTGTGCTGGGGCTTTAGCGGCAGCTAATCGCGTGTCTTCCTTAAGAAAACATCACTTAGCCTGCCGGCCAGGAGCCCTGGATGGGACCCTGCTTGTCAGCGCACAAAGGAATGCCTTTGCGCCTTAATGGGCCTGCGGAGCAGCCTCGCTGGCAGCAGCGTGGCGCGCGAGGGAGCTCTCAGACGCCCAATTAAGATGCCAAGTGCTGGGCTGGGCCCCGACAAGTGCAGCTCCCGATCAGCCGTGTCCCATTTAACGCACGGCTGGTGGCGCACCCCAGCGCGTCCTGCGGGGAGGGCTCACCTGGGCTTGGAGGCAAAGGGTGCAGGCGGGGAGGCCGGCAAACACCTGCTGCCTGGTGGGTGGGTGGAGGTCCTGGGCGGCCGCCAGGCAGTGGCCTGTGGATCCTCAGCCCTGGGAGCTGTCTTGCTGGGCAGCACACGAGGAACTTGAACCAGCCTTGCTGCTTTCTGTGCCCACGGAGATGACGCGGCTGTGCGGGGCCCGTGGGACACCCCAGGCAGCTCTCTGGGTGAGGGCCACCTGCCCCCTCCCGCCCAGCCGGCCAGGGGTGCCCGTCGCCGATGGCCTGTGTGCCACCCTCCCGTCCATGCCCAGGGGTCCCCAGAGCCTTCCCAGCACCATCCGATGGGGCCAATGGGGACTTCTTGGCGGGCAGCAGGAGGCCTTCCCCCATGTGGCTTTTGTATGTGCCCCTCTTCCTCAGAACATCTGGCATGGCACACCTGCTGTTTGTGACCTCTGCTCTCTCTGTCTGGCCAGGTCTCCCAGCCTGCACTGTCACCTGGGAGGGACTGAAACGTCCACAGCACACGTCCCAGGCAGCCGCAGGTCTGCTGGCTCCTGCCACACCGGGGCTCAGGCTTTCTGGTCAGCGTGGGCAGGGATCTGGCCCATTCACAGACAGCGGGTGTTCCAGGCACGAAGAGCCCAGAACTGCTGTCCCCAGAGCCCCCTTCGGGGCTGGGTGCTGCATCAGCAGGTGCTTGCCTGGGCATGGGCCAGGCCCAGGGGACCCCACTCTTCTGGGGGACAGCAGCCCTGAGCCCCACCCAGGCAGCTACAGAGCCAGGACAGGAACCAGGGACCCCGCAGGGCAGTGTGTGCAGACCAGCGGCTTCCCTGGGCCACTCTCCCGGGCTCCCGTGCCCAGCACTTGGGCAGGACAGGTGCGCTGGGCTGGCTGGCTACCCCCTATCCCCAAGCTCACAACGCTGCCTGGCCCCTCTCTGGGCCGCCCTGCCCTGTCCCCTCTGCCCAGGAGTGCAGGGAGGGAGGGGCCTGAGCGCCACAGGCCAGGTGCTCTCCCCGGGCCGCCCTCCCACCGCCTTCGCATGTTTTTATGGTGCAATGAAAATACGATTTTAATTCCTCAGATTGTTCGGTATAACCTACAATTACCCCCGGCGACGTCCTGCACACTTCTGCCTGTGGCTCCGGATTGCACAAGGGCGTGGAGGGAGAGGAGGGGGGGGGGCTGTCCTTGGGGCCATGGGGCCTCCTCTGTGTCTCAGCCTCACTCTGCAGCGGGGCCCCAGCCACCCCACCGCGGTCTCGGGCAGGTCCAGGGTCCCTGGGAGGTTGGTGGGCAGAGGAGGGCAACAGGCAGTTAGGGAGGGCACGGCGGGAGGGCAGGGCCTACACGGCTCTGGGGAGGGCCTGGGCCTGGCGCAGGCGGTGGGGCAGGGGCACCAGGGGAGTGGGGGGAGGGCAGCCGAGACGCTCAGACTGCAGCCGCCACCCCAGCATCTCGCAACCCTGCGGGGACTCCCGGCTGCACTGGGCGGGCAGCGGAGCCCAGGTGCCTTGGCCTTGCTCTCCTGGCCTCCATGTGACCTGGGGCCCAGCCCGGCCCTCGCAGGCGGAGTTGCCCTGTGGGAAGCAGCCGCGGCAGCCGCAGTGCAGAGGGTCCCGCTACCACGCTTGCCTCGCCGGCCCCTCCCAGGCTGAAGCAGGCGCGGGGGCACCAAGCTGCAGGCCACCCAGGACCCTGCACAAGGGACGCCCTGAGGACCCGGGCAGTGTGCATTCTGGGCGACGGTGCGGTCTCAAGGGGCTGTGAGGCCACGTTGAGCCCTACAGACCCCACTGGGGCTCCAGGCGTCTGGGCCAACCCTGGCGGCTCACTTCCCGTGGGCCACCGCCCTGCGCTCACGTCTCTCCGGGGATCCCACAGGTTGGCGTCTGGCTCCTCCGGGTGGAGTCGGGAAAGGCACGTCTGTGTCCGCGCTGGGCTGGCGGGCGGGCCCCTCCCGCCTCCCTGAGCCAGAGCCGCCCAAGCCCTGGGTCCCAGGCTGCTCCCCTCACCCCCTGTCCCTCCCTTGGGGTCCCTGGATGCCCCTTCCTGCTGGCCACCTCCACCCTGGCTCCACCCTCTGCCACCTCTCTTCCTCGCCAGTGCCCACCCCTGGCCCTGGTCAGGTGCACGAGGGGGTCGGCATGGGCCAGTCACCAGCAGACACGGGAGCCCCACCCAGGTGAGCAGGAGGCAGCGGTGAACCGTGCCCAGGCCGGCAGGCGGCACCAAGGCCTGAGGTCGGGGCCCACCAGGAAGGAGCTTGTTCCCCTGCAGCCCCAGCCTTGCAGGAAGCATCTCATCTGAGCTGATTCTCCATCTGGGGGGCGTCGCCCCGGCCTCAGAGGAAGATACTCCTGGCCCCAAACTCAGGCTGTGGCCCTCCCATCTTGAGGGACCTCAGACCGACCACATTGGGGTAGAGCCTGGAGTGGGGGTGGGGCGGGTGTCCACCACCTGGGACTGCTCCCATGCCACCAGGGCCCCATTGCCCACCCATCCAGGGCCTGGGTCCTGCCTTTGCCCCACTTCTGTGCGGCCTGGCGTGGGGGTCTGGCTGGCTGCTGAGAGGAGTGTCCAGACCCTGCTCCTCAGGCTTCCATGGAGCCCCAGGCAATAGCCCAAGCCCCCCTGGTGGGGCCACCAGCACAGAAGACCCCTCTGGCAGACCCCAGGCTGAGAAAGCCACCTCTGCCGTCTCTGGCTGCTCTGGTCCTGCCTCCCTTCCTGGCCCTCCCCATCGGGTTACCCTTGGTGCTGGTGCCAGTGGAGGCCCAGAGCTGGACAGGCCTCGGCTCGGGCACATTCCCTGCCCCACCTTGTTTCTTCCTTCCTCCGCCACCATCTCAGATCTGGGCTTTCTGGCCGGGCACCACATGGTCCTTCTTGTACCAGGCAGGGCCGCAAACAAATAAACATGTACACTCCGGCACCCTGGCTGCCAGCCTGGAGCAGGAGGCGGTGGGAGGGGCTGCTGGGCACAGGCTCTGCCCACCCCACGCCCCTCCGCACACCCAGGCCAGTCAGGGGCTCCCCGAGTGCCGTGCAGACCCCAGCTCTGCTCTGCTCCCAGTCCAGGCTGGCGTCCCGACTGCCACAGCGCCAGGCCATGGGGGAGCCCAGCGGCAGGTGCCCCCCAGACCTGCTGGTGAAGGAAGGCGAGGGCCCGTCCAGCCACAACCCGGAATGTTCAGCGTGGGACATAACTGGACGGGAGGGTCTTCCACAGGCAGGAACCGCAAGAGACTGGAAGAGACATCGAAGCAATGGGGGTCTAGGAGGCTGGGGTGGAGACGGGAGGGACGGGCCCCCAGGCCGCCTTGCCGGCGGCAGCCCCTGACCTCCAGCGCAGCAGGCACGGCTGGTGTCATCGTTTCCTCGTTCCAGATGCCGCTGTGACTGGGGACGGGTCGCCAAGGGCCAAGGACGTGCAGCAGACACCCTGACCTCGCGCTGGCACTGCGGGTCCTCAGGGAACCGGAGCAACAGCAAGCCGAGCCTCCCTGCAGGCTCTGGGGCGCCTGCACCTGTCCGTGCACCGTGCTGGGGCCACCGCCCTGCAGCCCACGTCCACGGAGCTTGCTGCTGTCCTGCCCTCGACGGGACTTTTGGGCAACCCCGAGAGGGAGGAGAGATGAGACTTCGGGGTCAGTTTACAGATGTTGCTTCTCAATCCCTGAGCTTGGACGTGGGGACAGCCAGGTCCACAGCCTTCAGACCCTTGCACTTCCCTGCAGACCCCGACACACCCGTGCCTCGCTCCTGCCGTCCACGCTCCTGTCCCTCATCCTCTCCCTGTGCTGGTCCTCGTGGTGCAGCCTTGCTCCCCAAAAGCTCTCCGGTTTCTGGTCCTGCCACTTCCCAGAGCCCTGCATGTCCTGGTCCCCAGCCAAGCACCTGTGCCGTGAAGGCAGCGATGAGGCCATCCGTGGGGCCCAGCAAAGCATCTTAGGCCTGAGCCTGCCTAATCCCAGCCCCGACGCACTGTACGGTGCTCCGGTTACCCTAATCCTGAAACCCAAGCCAGGGTCCCCAGAGCCTTCCCAGCGCCATCCGATGGGGCCAATGGGGACTTCTCGGCGGGCAGCAGGAGGCCTTCTTCCATGTGGCTTTTGTATGGGGACCCAACCCCAACTAGGGACAGAGCTAGGAGCTGGGAGCTGGTTACTTGCCACTGGGTGGGACCCAGCCCTGATGAGCCAGAGTGAGTTTAGCAAACAGCTGGGCCTCAGCCTGCTGGCAGGGCCTCCACAGCCCCCTCCCAGGGGGCACATTCAGAGCCAGCGGCGACAGCAGGAACGGTGGCCTGGCCCAGGCCTGGTGCATCCCACTGATAGGGCCTTGTCGATCTGCAGAATTAAACTTTCCCCCCCCTAGTAAAATCAGGATCTTTTTGGCTTATCACTCATGATCAAATAACAGCACACGCCTGGGAATGAAGTGAGACCGTAGGCAAGAGACGTGTGACCTTGTCACATAGCAGCTGGGGGTTGGCAGCCAGCTGGGCCCAGCTCCCTGCCCCGCCCGCCAGCCTCTGACCTCCCCAGGACTCGCAGGCCAGTGCCACCGGGGGCACCGGGCATGCGTGTGAGCACTAGGACAGGACGGGGGCACCCAGGGCTCCATCTTCGTAATTACATTAGGGAGACAACGCCAGCCACACGTGGTGAGGACAGCGCCTCCCGTGTCTTCAGCGTGGCTGAAGAACTTTCATGCCCGTCGATTTCCCCCAAGCAGGTATAAGTAGCTCCTGACCTGCGAGGGTCAAGATGTGGGACAGAACGTCAGGAGTGCAAAGCAACGCCCCGATGTGCTTTCTCCAGGCCTCCTGCTCGATGAGTGAGAAGACCCACGCCGGCACCCCCGGAAGCCCCTGTGGGTGCAATGGCGCTGCCGGGCACAGGCATGCCGCCGCCATCCTCCCACCGAGGCCTCAGAGCCAGGTCCCTGCCTGCGGGAGAGGGTGGATGGGAGGCCAGACTCGCCGAGGCTTCAATGGCTCATTGTTCCGCAGGCAGAGGCTGGAATCGGGCTGGCGATTATAATAATAAAGTCCTAACAATCAGCCCGCGGTTGGGTTTCCGCAGCTTAGGGAGTATTTGATTCTGAAAGTCTTGGGAGCGGAGATGGTATACAAACGGAGAGTGTGGTTCACATCAGCCGCTCTCTGCCAGTCAGAGTCTCCCGTCTGGTGCCTCAATTCTCTCAAAAGGTGCTGTACCTGTCAGCGCCCCGCTGCCCGGGCATGTCAGGGCGGGAGACTGCACCAGGAGGCCCAGACGCGGTGGGGCTGAGTCCTGCTTTCAGCAGCTCAGACGAGCTCCGACCCCACCCCGCCCCTCCAAGGCCGAGATGGAGGCGCTCACGAGTGGGCCGCTCCCGCACCGGGCCTCATCTGGCCGCTCTGCCTTTGCCCAGGCTGCTCCCCCAGCCCAGAGCTGTGGTTTCACCCCTCTGCCCTGGCTATCCCCGACCCACTGGTTAAGATTCGGTGCAGGGGCTCCCCTCCAGGAAGCCTCCTCTGACATCTGGCAAGGTGAGGCGCCTGCTCAGGGCTCCCACAGAGTGGTTTCCCTGTCACCCTAGCTGGTGTTTTTCTCTCTTGCCCTAAAGGGGCCTCCCTTCTTCATGTCCTTGTCCCCAGCATGGGGCCTGGCACATAGTAGGTGCTCAAAGCATGGCTATCAAACATGGCGGACACACTTTCTATTTTTAAATGTTCACGGTGCCCTGCTCTTTGAGGTCCAAGGATGTGTGTTCTGGACACACTGTGTGTCTCTGGAAAGAGGGTTGTGGCTTAGACTTGCCCAGTTTCCTTCAGCTTCCCTGCTCCTAGTCTGATGTACCGGAGCTGCCTACCATGCGAGACAAGCAGGACACCACGTCTTCTCCAAGCGCCGGGCCAGGGACCCCGTGTGTGCTAGCCACAAAGGCAGGTACAGATGGATTGCTGGCATGCTGGTGTGGGTAACGGCTGAGTAGCTTGACTGAGGACATTTTCATAGGTGACAAGGATCCTCTCTAGACAAAACGTAAGACAACTGCCTTAAGGCACATGAAGATAAACCAAAAGTGGTCAGAAACTGGCTGGAACCCAACCATTGAAACCACAGAAAATCCACGCCTTAGGAGAAAAGATTATGTTCTGAGATAAAGGAGCTACCCTCAGACTAAAGGGAAAACTGCAACAGATTCATCCTAACAAGGATAAAGCCAGGTTTCCAAAAGTTCAAAGTGGAAGGCTGCTAGAACATCAAAAGTCAACACTCTTCAAACAAAGATAACAGAATCCAGAACCTCCGCAAAGTCCCATTCACGATGTCCAGGATGCAATAAAAAATTACTAGACATGCAAAGCAACATAAAATGTGATTTCTAGCCAAGAGATAAAGCAGTTGATAGAAACCAGCCCCAAGATGACTCAGGCATTGACAATAAATTTATTTTTTATTATTTTCAAAAAATTTAAGCCATCTTAAGGGTGCATCTGGGAAAAACACGAGCCACAGATGCCATCTCTGGCTGTTTTTTCCTGAAATTAAATTTAAACACAGCTATTACAAGTATCTTTAAGTACTCACAGGAAAAATGGTCATAAAGAACAGAGGAAATTAAAACAGATAAATCAAACCTATAAAAGAAAACTAAATGAAAATTCTAGGGCCAGGCACAGTGGTTCACACCTATAATCCTAGCACTCTGGGAGACTGAGGCCGGAGGATCGCTCGAGTTCAGGAGTTTGAGACCAGCCTGAGCAAGAGCGAGACCCGTCTCTACTAAAAAATTAGCCTCGCGTACAGGCTCACCCCTGTAGTCCCAGCTACTCAGAGGCTGAGGCAGGAAGATCACTTGCACCCAGGAGTTTGAGGTTGCTGTGAGCTAGGTTGACGTCACAGCACTCTAGCCCAGGTGACAGACTGAGACTGTGTCAAAAAAAAAAAAGGCTCAAAACAATGACTGTTAAAAAAAAAAGAAAACGAATAGGCAGGTGACAGAACAGGAAACAGTCTTTGCAGTACATATATCTGATAAAGACCTGTTAATTCAGAATGTATGCAAAAACTCTTAAAAATTAATAAAAGATGAAAAACAACCACATAAAATCATGGACATCATTAATTATGAGGAAAATAAAAATCAAAACTATCATACAAGGGGATACCACTGCATTCCTGCCAGAATGAATAAAATTTAAAAGATTGACAATACCAAGCGTGGTGAGGATGTGGAAGAACTGGAATTCTCCCACAATGCTAGAGGAAGTGTAAGAGCTTCAGCTACTTTAGAAAATTCTTGGCAGTTTCTTATAAGGTCAAATGTATGCCTATAACCCTACCCTATAACCCAGCAAATCCACTCATAAATATTTACCCCAAAGAAATGAAACCTTATGTGCACAAAACGAATTTGTTCAAGCCGGGTGTGGCGGCTCACACCTGTAATCCTGGCACTCTGGGAGGCCAAGATGGGAAGATCGCTCGAGCCCTGGAGTTTGAGGCTGCAGCGAGGAGCTAGGCTGATGCCATGGCAAGAATCTGTCTCAAAAAAAAAAACAAAAGAAAAGAATTTGTTCAAGAATGCTCATAGCAGCTTTATTCGTAATAGCTCCAAACTAAAAACCACCAGAATGTCCATCATAGCCATCCAAGGATGGATGTGCAAACCGTGCAGTCATGTGATGGGATGCTACACAGCGATCACAACAAACAAGGTGCACGCGGCCACAACACGGCTGAACCCTCCAAACACACAAAGAGTCCATGCTGTAGTGTAGGGTTTCATCTGTAGGAAGTTCCAGAAACCTATGGGGTAGAAGTCAGAACAGTGCCTGTGAGGCATGGGGCCTGAAGGCGCTTTCTAGGAATGGAATATTCTATAGTTATTTGTGTGTGGCGGGGTCTATGTGTACAAAACTCGTGAAATTGCTATTAAGATCTGCACATTCCATTGTAGTAAATCTTACCTCAATTGAAAAAAAAAAAAAGAACAGAAGGAGACCCACAAAGACAACACTGGCCTGTAAAGGCTGAAGCACAAGGAGGCCGAGGGGTACCAGGCTCAGGGGCCCAGACCCTTGGCTAGGACAGAAGGGTCCCTGAGGTGTCCACACTATTCACGGGGCACAACCCCATTAGCAGGACAGGAAGCAGACTCCTGTCTGGAAAATGACATTGGGACCTCTGAGAAGGCACCAGAGGATTCAGCCCCACCGTTTTAGGAAAATTCCTGGTGGCGCAACAAGGTGGCTGGCTGAACAGAAAGCCCCTGCCACGCTGGCTCTGGGCTCAGACGCCCACCAGCCGGCTTTGGGAAAGGGTGCTCATGAAGGTCCAAGTGCAGGAGCTCAGGCAGGTTCAAGAGGCTGACAGTCCTCAGGCAACGGGCATCACCTCTCCTGGGCTGTGTGTCCCTGCTTCTTGCTGCCCCTGGCTCTGCATCAACCCCAAACCCCTCAGAGCAGGCATCCTCTGTTGACTGCTGCCTCTGGGCCTGCCAGCTCAAACACTCACAGCCAGCACCCCATGCAATGTTAGCGTGCCTCGGGCAAGTCTCAGCCTTCACAGAGCTCAGCTTCTCCATCTGTGAAATGGGCTGATTCTTACTTCATCATCCAACAAGAACCTTGTCCTCATGTGCCGGGCACTGGGTGGGCTCTCAGCAAAGTGAGCTTACCCTGCTGTGTGGGTGAAAACGCAGCACTGGGCCTTGTTAAGAAGCCAGCCAACACAGAAGTTAGAATCATTTTTAAAAATATACACTGAAGCCAGGGGCAGTGGCTCACGCCTATAATCTCAGCACTTTGGGAGGCTGAGGTGGGAGGATTGCTTGAGGCCAGGAGTTCAAGACCAGCCTGGCAACATAGCAAGACCCCGTCTCTACAAAAAAATAGAAATTAGCCGAGCATCGGGCACCTGCCTATAGTCCCAGCTACTCTGGAGGCTGAGGCAGGAGGATTGCTTGAACCTAGGAGTTCCAGGTTACAGTGACATCTAATTGCGCCACTGCACTCCAGCCTGGGTGACAGAGTGAGACCCTGTCTCTAAAAAAAATAAAATAAAAATATTAAAAATAACAATAAAAATATACATTGACATTAATGTAATATACCACATTAATAGTAAGAAGGGGGCAAAACACATGATCATCTCAATTGGTATGGAAAAAGCATTTGACAAAATTCAATACCTTTTCATGATAAAAATACTCAATAAACTAGAAATAGAAGGACATTTCCTGAATATGATAAAGCCCACACATAAGAAACCCACAGCCAACATCACACTCAATGCTGAAAGCCTGAAAGGTTTTCCTCTAAGAAGGGGAACGAGATAAGGAAGACTGCTTTTGCCGCTTCTAATTCAATACAGTGCTGGAAGTCCTAGCCAGAGCAAGTACGGAAGAAAAGGAAATAAAAGGCATCCAAATTGGAAAGGAAGAAGTAAAATTATCTCTGTTTACAGATGACATGATCGTATATGTGGAAAATCCTAAAACACTGTTGTAGCTAATAAATTCAGCAAAGTTGCAGAATACAAAATCAACAGATTTCTATATAGCGCTAATAATGAACACTCCATGAAGGAAATTAGCAGTTTCATTTAACTAGCATCAAAAAGAATAAAATATTTAGGAATTAACTAAGGAAGTAAAAGATTTGTACACTGAAAACTACAAAACATTGCTGAAAGAAATTAAGAGCATAATTAAAAGGAAAGACATCCTGTGTTCAGGGATTGGAAGACTTACTATTGTTAAGATGTCGACATTACCCAAAGCAATCTATTGATGTGATGCAATTCCCATTAAAATCCCAAAGGCATTTTCAGAAATAGAAAATCCTATCCTAAAATTCATATGGAATCTCAAGGGACTTCTAATAACCAAAAAAAAAATACCAAAAAAGAAGAACAAACTTAGAGGCCTCACACTTCCTGATTTCAACATTCACTATAAAGCTGAGTCAGCAGGACTGTGTGCACTCACATGCAGACAGACATGTAGACCAATGGCACAAAGTAGACAGCCCAGAAGTCAACGCTTATATATATGGTCAAACGAGTTTCGGTGAGGGTGCCAAGGCAGGGAAAGAATAGTCTTCTCGACAAGTGGTGCTGGGAAAACTGAATATCCACATGCTAAACAATGAAGATGGATCCTTGCCTAATGCCATACACAAAACTTAACTCCAAATGGACCAGAGACCTAAATGCAAGACCTACAGCTATAAAACTCTTAGAAGAAAACAGGGTAAAAGCTTCACAACAGGGGATTTGGCGATAATCTGGATATGACACCAAAAGCACAGGCAACAGCAACAACAAAAAATAGACAAAATGGACTTCTTGAAAATTAAACACTTCCGTGTATCAAAGGACACTATAGAGTGAAAAGGCGGCCTGTGGAATGGGAGAAAAACTTGCAAATCATGAGGGCGCTGGTAAGGGATTAACATCCAGAATATCTAGAAAACTCTTACAACTCAACAACAAAAAAAATTCAATTAAAAATGGGTATAGGACTTAGACATTTTTCCAGCAGAAGATAAACAAATGGCCAACAAGCAGGAAAAGATAATATCACTAGTCATTAGGGAAATGCAAATCAAAACCACAATGAGATACCACTTCACACCCATTAGGATGGCGATTATTAAAGACACAACAAAACAGAAAATAACCAAGTGTTGATGAGGATGTGGAACCCCTGTGCACCGTTCGTGGGAATGTACAATGGCGCAACTGCTGTGGAAAACAGTTTGGTGATTTCTCAAAGAGTGAAACAAAAGATCCCATAGGATCCAGCAATTTCACTCTTTTAGGTATACCCCTGAAGGGACTGAAAGCAGGGACCCAAATATATACTCGTACACTAATGTGCATAGCAGCATTATCCATCACAGCCAACAGGTGGAAACAACCCAAGTTCCATCAACAGAGGAACGGATAAACAAAACGTGGCATATCCACACAATGGAATAGTCTCTCCTTAAAAAGGAGAGAAATTCTGACACCTGCTACAATGTGGATAAACCTTAGGACAATATGCTCAGTGAAACAGGCCTGTCACAAAATGGCAAATACTGTATGATCCCACTCATGTGAGGTACCAAGGGTAGCCGAATTCATAGAAACAGAAGATGGAATGCAGGTTGCCAGGGGCTGGGGATGGGAGGGGATGAAGAATTAGTGTTTAATGGGTACGGAGTTTCTGGAGTGATGAAAAAGTTCTGGAAATAGATAGTGGTGATGGTTACATAAGAATATGAATGTACTTAATGCCTCTGAATTGTACACCTAAAAATGGCTAAAATGATAAATTTTATGTTATGTATTATATATTTTACCACGATAAAAAAATAGTCATGTGTTGCTTAATGACAGGGATACATTCTGAGAAGTGTGTCTATGTTGTTGGACAATTTTGTCATTGTGCAAACGTCACAGAGTGTGCTTACACAAACCTAGATGCTATAGCCTATTGAACAGCAGCCCCCAACCTTTTTGGCACCAGGGACCGGTTTCATGGAAGACAATTTCTCCATGGACCAGGGGTGGGGGGGGTGATGGGAGTGCAAGGGAGCAGTTGTAAATACAGATGACACTTCACTTGCTCACCTGCTGCTCACCTCCTGCTGTGTGGCCCAGTTCCTAACAGGCCACAGACCTGTACCAGTTCTTGGCACGGGGGCCGGGGACCGCAGGCCTACCACACCAAGGCTATGTGGTGTAGCCTGTTGCTCCTAGGCTACAAACCTGTATACAGTATGTTACTGTATGAATACTGTAGGCAACTGTAACAATATGCTAAGTATTTATGTATCTAAACATAGCTAAACATGTAAAAGGTGCAGTTAAAATACAGTATAAAAGATATAAATGGTGCAGCTGTATAGGGCACATACCGTGAACGGAGCTTGCAGAACTGAAGTTGCTCTGGGTGAGTGTGAAGGCCTAGGACGTTACTATACCCGACACTACTGCAGACTTATAAACACTGGACACTTAGGATACACTAAAGTTATAAAAAATATTTTTGTTTCAATAATAAAGTAACCTTAGCTTACTGGACAGCCACTGTTGTATGCATGTGGTCCCTCTTTGAGCAAAACTTTGTATCCCACATGATTGCTGTACACAGAAGATGGTCACAAAAAAAAAAAAAAGCAACTGGGACCAAAAAGGGCCTTTTCTGACCCAGTTGGATTAGCCTCTTGCACAAGTCTGCTGCCCACTCTCTGCAGACAGGCCCTGAGCTGGGCTGAGCTGCCTAGAGGCTGAGGTAAGCTGAATTTGCAGGAACGCGCCCCCTTCTCCCTTGAGGGAGGAAGTTTAAATTATCAGGTCAATTAGGAAAGATACAACCGAAAAATCCAAGTTTCATTCCCACTTCAAGGAGGTGTTTCCTGGCCGGGTGCCACTTTTATTATTTTTGGCCCAGGCGCTGAAAGCCCCACAGACCCAGGGAAGGTACAATGTGATCTTTGATTCACATTTCAAGGATCAAAGCCAGTGAATTTGGGTGTAAACGCAGATAACGTTTCAGAGATCTTTCATGAAAGGAGTCACTAGACCAGGGCAGAAGGGAGCTGGTGTGTTACGTGTTTCGCCTTGAGAAGCATCACTTTCCGCCTGCCCAGGTCCCAAGGACTCCTGGCCTGCATGCAGGCAGGTCCTCGGCCCGAGGCATCAGGTCCCGGGCTGGGGGCCGGCACCCCGAGGACCCGGCAGGCGGAGCGCGCCACCTCATCTCTGGGCTTCCCCCAAGTGTCGGGGTGCCGACTGGCCACGCCCAGGCGGGCCCCGCCGGGAGGCCTTGGCGGCCCGCCCTCACTGTCCCCTCTCGGTCCAGCCGCGGCCCGCGCAGGCGGGACACTGGAGGCCCGCGGCCCCTGGGCACGCAGGTGGGGGCCTTCCGGCCGGCCTGCCCGCCCGTGCGCCCGGCGAGAGATGCGAGCCCCTAAGGCGGGTTCGCGCACCGGCGCCGGGTGGAGGAGCGCTGTGAGGACGCGGCCCCGCAGGGCGCCCGCGGCCCGGAGCCTCTGCGCCCGCCAGAACCCTCCCCGAAGTCCCAGCCCAGCGCGCAGCCATCCCGGCAGTGACTGCGGTCGGGCCTCGGTCTCCGCGGCAGCTGGGGCCAGAACTCCCGCATCTGAAGGCCGCGGCGACACCGTCGGCCGGAGTCGCCGGCGCGCGACACCACTAGCTCTCGTGGCCCTCGGCGCGGCGTGGGCCCGTGGGCAGGTTCCCTTCACCCCCAACGCCGTGCGGTCGCTCTGGCAGCGCCTGAGAGCGCATGCGCGGCCACCGCCCCCGGCACACAGCGCAGGCGCGGCCCGGCTGGACGACCCGCGTGGGCGGGCCCCGAGCCTGCGCGGGGACGTACGGCGCTGCTGCGCGCACGCTGGGGGCGTGGCTGCGCGACGCTGTCGGGCGCCGTCGGTGGCTGTCGGGCGCCGGGCGCTGCTGTGCTCCGAGGAGGCGTCGCCGACGGGGGCCCGAGGGTCAGTGCGGCGGCGGGAGCGCGGCGCGCGCAAGCCCGGGGCTGCGCCCTCCGGCCCTTCCCGAGCCCGGCCCGCGGAGAGGCGCGCGGACCCTGGCCTGGGTCTCTCGGGCCGCGCTGGAGGTCGGGGAAGGGGGCGTCGGGAACTTGCGGGCGTTCGCGCCATCCCGGGAGGCCCCGCTCGCCCCGCCTGGCCTCCTGGGACCCATCTCGTTCCTCACCTACCAGGTGGCGCTTGGACACCGCCCTCCGAGGGAGGCCCGCCCGTCTGGTCTCTGCTGCGGATCCTCGGAGCCTCTCCGTGGGCGCCTCGCGTCGCCGCAGGTGGGTGGGCTGCTTCCTGCCCCGGGGCCTGGGAGCCCGTGTTCCTGCATGGCGGTTGTTTGCGGGGCGCCGGGAGCGGGCTTGGCGGCCGGCTGCCCTCGACTGGCTTGGGCCCTGGGCAGATGCCAGTCCTGGGGTCCCCAGGGTCTCCTCGGAGTAGAGAACACTTCAGCGTCCGGGCACTGCGTTGGGCTTTGTGGAGGCAAACACTGCGCTGTGGTTCCTGCTCCTTAGTAGAGCGCTGTCTAGTCCAGGAGAACGGCCTGAGGGCCCCGGGGCCAGGCAGGGGAGAGGGAAGGTGGGGAGTCCAACAGAGTGACAGGCCTGGGAGGGCTGAGGTTGTCAAGGTGCTGGGAGTCCCGCCCAGGCGAAGGAAGGCTCAGGCCGGAGCCAATGCAGGGGAACCTGCTCCCTGAGACTGCAGGCGCATGGGCAGGGTGACAGCCAAGGTTACGAGTGGGCAGGAGGGCAGAGATCTGGGCAGTGCGCTGGCTCCAGGGCATGGGATGTGGTTTTTGTGAGTGGCCTGGTACCTAATCTGGGGCTGCTGGTGGGAGCTGGGGCCGACATCATGGTCACTGCCTTTTTAGAGCTCAGGGAGGGACTGGACTGGATTCCACTTGCATGCTGTCCCGTGGGGTACTGCTGCTAGCAGGCCATAGTATATTCTTTTCTTGCAAGTAGAGTGGGAAGCCAGGGTCAAAGGCTGAGCTTTCAGGCATAAGACACCCTAGAGTGGGGGATGGAACTGAGGAGTTCCAGGATGCTTGGGTCGCAGAGGTAGGTGCCGGTGGCTCTGGCAGCTTCAAGTGTTGCAGGCCACCCAAGGATGGGTGGAAAGACCAACGTAGCCATTCCTCCCTGAGAGAGCTCTAGCTGAGGGGGGTTTGTGTGCAGGGGTGAAGCAGAGGGTTTTGTGGAGGTCATGAGTGGGCCTCTTTTAGCAGAGAGACCGGGGATGGGGCTAGAGTCAGGCTGGGCAGAGTGTGGGATCCCTCAGAGAAGGACCCCTTGCACTTGAAAAGACCTTTAGCTGTTGATTGTGGAGCCCCTAGGTGACCATCGCATGGAGAAGAGGGGGGCTCTTCAGGCCCTTGGCACAGGTGACTGGAGTGGCAGGAGCAGACGGACACAGCAAGTAGGATGGCACATTTGGGGGCTAGGCTGCTGGACGGCTGGGCTGTTGGCTGTGATGGGGACTGAGGGAGGTGGTGTTTGGGGGGGCTGGCACTGCCTGCAGGCAGCTCTCAGAGTTGGAGAGGTGTGTTAGAAAAGCAATGAGGGGAGGGGCGGGAGGGAGCGCCCAGCTTCTGGTGGGCATGCAGGCAGCACCCACCGCCGGCCCGGTGCTGGGATCAAACAGAACCTTATGAGGACCCAGTCTGCATTCTTAGCAGTTTGCAGTGTTTAGGGTGACCAGGAGCCTACTCAGCTGGACTGAAGCGTAGCTGATAGATCCGCATGCTGTGTAGTGGTCAAGCCCATGGTTTCTAGAGCCACTTTCCGCTGCCTCTACCACTAACTGGTTGACGTGTGACCACAGACAAGTTACTTCACCACTCTGTGCCTTGGCAATGAGGATAGTACCAATCTCATGAGGGAGGGGGGACAGAATTTGGCACAAAGAGAGCACTGAGTGAAAGGTTGCTACTATTGTCCTAAAATTCCCTGACAGTTCCAGTCACCCCTTTTCCTGGGATTGAGAGCATTTGTCATTATACCTTGTCCTGAAAATGTCATGAATGGCATTTGCCCGCCTTCTTGGACCTCCTGGGCCAGCCTGTGCCCCAGCTTCCGCTCAGAGCTCTTGGTCGGGATCAGGGGTTTGCCTACTTGCTGTCTCCTGCCAGCTGGTGGTGATGGGTGGGCCTAGTTCCTGCTCTTCCCTGCCTTGTCTTTGGACAGATTGCCGTGGATGATGGCCTGCGTCTGACAGTCCCCTCAGCTCTGCCCAGCTCTCCTGAAACTGCAGCTGTCAGCTTCCCATCCTCAGCACTTGCCTGGGCCTGTGCAGTCTACCAGGCCCTCTGCAGCCATCCCTGTTCTGTTGTGTCGTGCAAGCCGCTTCTGTCCACGCCCCCTTCGCACTGGCTTGCGCCCCCCACCGGCTTGCGCTCCCCACCCTTCTCCCATCTGCTCCCAGCATGCCCCGTGGCCAGTGCCATCGGCTGGGCCCTTGCGATCCCACCCAGGCAGTGGCCAGTTACACCAGTGCACACACCCTTGGCAGCAGATGGACTGGGCCTCCTCTGAGGTGGGGTGCATCCCCCTTGTGGACCCCTGGATCTAGCGGCCCTGCTGTGGGGACCCTGTGCGCGCACACAGCCGTGGAGCAGAGGAGCACAGCTAGTGGCACTCCCAGTGGTAAGCCCACAGAAAGGCATCCCTCGGCTGTGCACGTGCCCAGCTCCCGGCCCCTCGGGGTGAACTTCCACTGGGTGCCAGGCTGGGACCCAGGCACCTTTGACAGCTCCGCTTGGCTGCTGGACCACTTTTTGGCCCAGCTGGGCGATTACATGTCTTTCCGTTTCGAGCACTACCAGGACAACCTCAGCTGCATCTGTGAGATCCTCTGATGCCTGAGAGGCCACGCCCGGGTGTGGGCAGCCCCCTACTTCAACAGGGACCTGCCCCTGCGTGATGATTACGAGCTCTTCTGCCAGAATCTCAAGGAAGTTATTCAGGACCCGAACAATTTCACTGAGCACCACGCTACAGTGCCCTGCCCTCTGCCCCTGGCCCCAGGCCAGCCGCCGGTGGCCCCGCATCTGCCCGTGGTGAGGTAGTACCTGGCTCGGTTCTCGGAGGCCCTGGCACTCAACGTGGGCAGCCCCCCTAGGCCTGCTCCAGCCACCCCTGCAGTTTCTAGGTCCAGCTCTACATCCAGAAATGCTCCACCCGGGCAGCAGCTCACCAAGGAGAGCACCCCTGGGCCTGTGGAGCCAGCTTCCTCTCGGCCAGAGGAGGCAGCCCCCAAACCTGTCCTACCCTTTCAGGCTCTGCCAACCCCCCTGCTCAGAGAGCAGACCCAGCTTGCCCAGGGGGTCCAAAGCCCCAGAGAACAGAGAAGATTTCTGAGACCAGGAGGGGTCCTTAGGTACCCCATGGGAGGTGGTGGGTGCCCCAGCAGCCCCAGGAGAGCCACCATTTTCTCCTGTTTCCCACCTGGCATCCGTGAGTTCTGAACAAGGCCCAGGCCAGGCCCCCCGTGATGAAGTGGCCTATGTGGGCAGAGAGCCCTATGGCTCCAGTCAAAACAGAGTGGTGTCCCCAGATAATTTCAGATGACCCCAGAGTGGGTAAGGAGGTACACTTGTTTTGGCCCCTGCCCAAAAAACTGTTGAACACAAACAGCCCTCCCTGTCCCCGGCAGAACCTTGGCCTCTGCATTGTGCTTTGTCCTCCTGCTCCTGCTGGGTTCTCAGCTGTGTCCCACCCCTCCCTGGGAGTGCCATCTCTGCTCCCTGTGACTTCTGTGCTCCTGGCTGGAATGTAGGGAAGGCTACCTGGAGGAAGTGGCCCCTTTCATCTTTGGGTTAGGTGTCAGATAGTGTCAGAGAACAGTGCTTCCCTGTGGGTTTACCAGCAGCCCTGGTCCGCTGGGAGGTTTGGGTGCAGGAAGGTGGGATGCATGTCCCTTCCCAGGCTCAACTCCAGTTCCTTCTCCTGTGTGTCAGCGTTCTGGTCTTGCCTGGTTTTCTTCAGAATTGGCCCCTCCCCCCCACTACTGTGCTGCCTCCCCTATGCGTCTTCCTGCATCGCTGATTCAGCACTTAAACCGTGGTGACTTGTGTTTCCTGGCAGACTGTGGGCCTCTGTCTTAGTCAGCTCTGTGGCCGTGGTACACAATTGGTGCTCATTAAATGTGTGTTGGATCATTGGCTGACAAGTGGAGTCCCTGTTTCCTGTTCTGTCAGGAGCAGAGGCCTGGCCGTGAGCGTCCCCGGTCAGTGTCACAGGTGTGGTGGTTTCTGGTGGGGGCTATGCGGATCCAGGGCTCTGATTGCAGCTGAGGCTGAACAGGTGGGGGCCGGGGTGGGGGTGGGCTTAGCTGGTAGGGGTGGCCTGGAAAACTGACTTCTGAGAGCCATAGGTGAAGTGCAGACCGGGCAGCAGTCCAGAGCTGTGTGGCCCCAGGCCCAGAGATTGGAATGAAGCAAGACCTGTTTTGCACCAGGATGGGTTTGCTAGTGGAAGCTGAACATGGAAGCTCCCTCAAGCCAAGTGTACTGCAGGACGAGTAGGCACAGCCCCCGTGTGGTGTGCGCCTGCTCAGAGGGGTATTTAGGCAAGAATTTCAAGCCCTTTACATTTTTACAATTGTGCAAACAAAATAACACCTTCCTGAAAAGTAAGAAGGAAAAAGTTGAAATTTGAATTGGAAATACAGCCAAGTTATTTTAGGAAAAACAGTAATAAGCAAACATCTGGTAAAACTTTTTCAGGAAGATAGAAATTGTTGGGATTATTTTATTTGGTAACTTACTAAAAAGGGCTTTGGGTTCATACGGTTTTATGTGTGTTATTTCAAGGCACAGCTGAAAATCTTGGAACTAGGTGGGAAGATATTTTTAGGATGCTGATAAGACCTGAGAGAGTGAGCAAGCTGACGGAGGAACCTGTGCACGGTCAGGATTTTGGTCAGATGTGTGAAATCCCCGGACGTCCTGGCTCAGCCCTGTGCTTCTGCACGCCTTCTCGGGTCCCAGCTCTCCTTTTGTGAGTCGGGATGGGCTGCACCCCTACACCCATCTCCGGCCGGCTGTGGCCTGGCCTACCTGTGAGTCTGGCGTAGAACACAGAGCCAGTCTCAGGGAGGGACAGCCCAGTCACCCCGCCAGCTTTACTGCGCCTTGCGGGTCTCTGCAAGGCTGCCTGTGCTGCTTCCGATTAGGGGCCTGGGGTGGACCCTTCAGCCTGAGCAGCTCGAGAGAGCTGAGTTCCCTTCCAACCCCGTCACATCAGGGCTTTGGGCCTTTTCCTCCCGCGGGCCCCAGGTAGCTCCAGGGACGTGGGTCCTGGCCCACTGTGCCTCTCTGAGGGCCAGCTGTGCCGTGTCTGCCCAGGCAGGCTTGAGAGCACACGGGAGAGTCAAGGTGACCTATTTTTTAACTTGGAAAATCGGTCCTATGCATTGTGGCTGCATTCTCACCACTAGGGAAAGGAAGGCAGAACCTTGCGGCGCCATGGCCAGGTCGCCTACACAGATTGGGTGGGAGAGGACGGGGCTCTGGCCTGGCCTTCCCAACAGGCAGCACACACGGCCTTGCAGAGTGGCTCCGTCACCAGCAGCTGTAGCACCTGCCTTTGGGCAGAGGCTGTGACTGAGCTCCTTGCGGGAAGGTGCTGGGCCCTGTGTGCGAGGGGCCTTGGGTTGTTCGCCACTCCTGGCCTGTGCGCATGGCAGACGAGCCAGAGGAGGGCAGACGAGCCGGAGGAGGGCAGCCTGGAGCGCAGAGCGTGGCGGGGTGAGCCCAGGGCAGGCCGAGCTGCTGGGCCTGCCTTCCAGTCGTGGTGTCTGTCCCTCACTTCCCTTGGAAATACCCGGAGGCTTTATTTCCTGAAGATAGGACACAGTGGGCACTATGACGTGATTTTTAAAGTACCTGTCTCCAAAGAAAATTTTAAAACAGGAAGTACTGAGGTTAGGGTCGTGTGAGATACTGAAATATTTTATAAAGCTGTGGTAATTAAAGTACTTAGGTGTTGTGGACAGATGAACAGAGAATAGAGAACTTTGAAATAGAGCCAGATAAATGTGGGAATTTAGTACGTGCTGGAGATGTCATTTCAAATTAATGGGGGTAATTCAGGTAGAGTAACCTTGTACAAAAAACCAAACCAAACAAAAATTAACGGAGGTAAAACAGATCAGTCAGGGCGGTTGGAACAGCTGGTTGGCCACCTGGAAAACAGTAAAAGCAGGTACCTACCTTACTCTGTATACCTGTGTACATTCCACATGGTTTAGAGACTTCAACACTAAAGCATCGCAAAAGTACTAGAGGGAAATATGGGTGAATATTTTTTTTTAACCTGTGATTCCAGGATTTTTAAAGTTTTAAATACCCAGAATTGCCGAAGATGCAGAGAAGCAGGGTTTCTTCTGTTGTTGGTGGGAGCGTAAGATCCTACAGTTGGGCCACGTAGCAGCGAGAGGTGCACGGGGACCGCTTGCCGTGTGCACAGGGGCTCCGTGAGGGGCTCCGAGCAGCACTGGCGCTCGGCCAGGCCTCGCCGCCTCCCCGCACAAGCTGAGGCTCCTTGGTGTCTCCTGATCTCTGGGCTGTGAAAATATTAAATAGTTTGTCCTTACAGGGCAGTCGGGGGGTTGAACGAGGGTGGTGCCCACACAGTGCCTTGGCTGGGGCCTGGGCCCTCGTGCCTGCCTCGTGGGTGTCACTGCGTCGTGAGCGGCAGAACTGGAGACGTCCAGAGACCCGGCAGTAAGGATCGAGGCAGACAGAGCCGTTCCCTGTGGTGTCAGCCCGCCGGGGCCAGGTGGCACCGCGGTCACGGACCTCTGGCAGCGCAGCAACCCAAGTCGGCACCGCTTGTTTCCTGCTCACACCGCATGTCTATCTCCCGTGGGCCGGCGCACCCTCCGCTGCCGCAGCCCCTCAGGGACCCACGCTGACGGGAGCTCCGTGTGGACGTGTTTCTCTGCACTGGCAGAGCCGGGGCGAAGGCCACAGCAGGCCGCAAGTGATACTCCTCACTCCACTCACATTTCTGTGGGCAGGGGAAGCCACAGGGCCACAGCTAAGTTCTGCAGGATGAGAGTTAATCGTCCCCTGGGGCAGGGCAGTCGGCGTTGAGTAGCCATGCCGGTTGGTGCTGCCCTTGGGCGCTGGGGGGTGGGCCTGCGTCGGCGCCTGCAGTGAGATGCCCGCCAGGCTGCCCTGGCAAAGCATGGCAGGCTGGGGCCTAAACAACAGGCATTTCTTTCCTCAGGGCTGGAGGCTGGAAGTCCCCGACCAAGGTGTGGGCGGGTGGTCTCTCCTGAGGCCTCTCTCCTGGGCTTACGGACGGTGGCCTCGCACGGTCATCAGTCAGTCTGTGTGTCTGTGTCCCAGTCCCTTCTTATAAGGACACCAGGCGTGTTGGATCAGGGCCCAACTTAATGACCATAATTAATTCCCTCTTTAAAGGCCGTATCTGCACATTCTGAGGGACTAGGGTTAGGACTCCGACAAGACAACATGCAGGGGGACACAGTTCAGCCCATGACGATGCCCGCGGTGGGTCTGTTTGTTTTTTATTGTTGCAGTTTTGGGCAGTGCTGCCTTGAGCAGCCGCCCGCGTGCACCGTGCTCCGGGCCCAGGGTTCCGGGGTCTGTGCTGCGGTGGGGGGTGGCACGTGGGCAGCGCCCGGTTCTGTACGCTGCACTCTGCTCACGTTTCCAAGTACAAAGCCATCCTGTATTCCCAAGTTGCAATGTTTTGCCTTTTACATTAGCCTGGAGTCTCCTTGTAAGTGTGACTGTGTGGTGTGAGGGAGGGGTCTGCGGTCACCCTCCAGAGCCTGTGGCGAGCAGAGCCCCTCTGCCGACAGCAGGGCACCTGTAATGTGAGCAAGAAATAAATTTTTGATGTGTGAAGGCACTGCGTTTGGGGCTTGTGTTTTCCACAGCACAACCTGTTGTGTCCTGACCGGTCACATCCCGGTTCTCCTGTTACCACAGGGCAGGCAGCTGCTGGTGCCAGCCTGGCCGCGGTGGCCAGCAGGCCTGCGGTGCCGCCCACTCTTTGGTCTGGTCCACCCCTGCTGGTTGCTCCAGCTTCATAATCAGTCTTTATAACTACCCTGCCACCACCTTTGTTCTTCAAATTGTCTTAGCGAATTTTAAAACGCATTGGGTCACAAACACAAAAGCGGAGAGGGTGGTGTGGTGCACCCCACTGCGGCCCTTCCGCGGCTCCAGCACTGGTCAGCAAAGGCCTGGCACAGGCCTTGGGGCGCCTTGGTGTTGGGCAGCCTGGCTGGGCACACTCTCCAGGACAGCGGGAGCCTGCGCTCCCGTAGTTTCTGTCTGGGCCGCAGTGTGCTCTATAGATGGGCCATAGGATCCCTGTCCTGGGCGTGGGGTGGGGCTGGCCAGAGAAGAACCTTGGCTTGCGGGTGTCCTCAGGAGCCTGTCCTGTCCTCCTGGCCTTGGGGGCCCCGCAGTGCAGGGCTGGAGCCCGTGGGTGGTGGGTGCTTGTGCACTTGCCAGGTTGTTCTGTCCTCCTGTTGGCAGTGCTGCCAGGTGGGTGGAGAGGGACATCCGACTTCTTCCCCCTCCCACCCCAGTGCTGTCCCTGGACTGCGTGCCCGCTTATCTGCCGTTAGGGCAGCCCTAGCCCTGGGAGTGCGGGCGGACTGTGGAGGCGTGGCTGTCGGTGCCTGGGACCCCGCCCCGTCTCAGGACCCCAGAGGGGAGCCTCACCAGGGTGGTGTCTCACATCCTGGGGCTGGGGTGTGTCTGTGGGCTGTGCACACGGGGTCCCCTCAGTGAGGTCAGCCTGCAGCACCCCCGGGTCCGGAGCAAGCAGGAGGCTGGCCGTCACCCTCCTTTGCTTGTCTGTGGGTGGGCAGCCAGCCCCCCGTGGACCAGGCCTCCTGGCGGAGCCCAGACCGTTACATGGGGATGCCTACACTTGCTGAGAAGCAGTGGGTTTTCCTGTGTGTTCACCAGGGGAAAAAGGCCGGTGGCCCATTGCTGGCTGGGTTTCCACCTCTGCCCGTAAGTGCTGGGGGCAGGCTTCCTTCCTGCCATCTTGCCAGGTTCCTTGGGCCCACTCCTGGGTGACGGATGTCCTCAGCCATGGCGTGAGATGCCTGCTTGTGGAGAGACCCCGCCTGCCAGTCCTGCAGCCCCGCAACCCTCACCCTGGCATTTCCTCTCGGCCTGGCCATGGCAGCCTGTACCCGATGCCAAGAAGTCTGACTTGTGGCCTCGGCCCGCCTGGCTCCCATAGCTGCAGGAAGGCCTTACTGACTGGGGCCGACCAGCAGTTTGCTCCTCGCACGCTCCAGCCCGGAGGCTTCCAGACATCACGGAGGAAGAGCACTAACCCTTGTCCTTGTCTCCGTGAGACCCACTCCTGCCCCACCCGGCCTGGCACTGCCAGCACGGCATTTGGTGGCCACGAGGACTCAAAGTGCTGGTGGGGCCCCTGGCAGGGTGGACTGGCAGGAGGGCTGTGCCCCTCCGCTCGGACACCCACCGCACCTCGTGGGCCACATCCCCAGCACAGGAGACTGGTCTCCATGACCCTCTTCCTCCAATGCAGTGGGGCCTGTCTGGAGGGGGTGCCGCAGCCCTGGTGGGGGGTGTGTCCAGGGGCCATGTTGGGTGCTGCCCAGCTCACTGCAGGCCAAGAGCTCCCCAGGGGCCGTGTTGGGCGCTGCCAGCCTCGGCCTCGGCCAGTGCTGGTAGTTCGCCGGGGGGGGGGCCTGGCATGCTGCCCCCAGGGAAGTGGGCTCAGAGTGTGCTCCTGGCTGGAGGCTGTGACTCTTACAGGAAAGGCAGCCTCCCCCCAGGGGAGCCGGAGTGGTGGTGCTCTGCCGGGGCGCAGGGCCCTGGCTGCAGAGCAGGTGGCTGTGCTTCCCCGGGGCCTGCATCACTGTAGTATTCTCGGCTCCACCATGGAAATCCGTGTCTGTGGCTAGATCTGAACTCTGCTTTCTGTGGTTTTGCCAGCCCACGGGAGATGCCCTGGCCACGCATGACCTCAGAATAGGGCTCCCGTGGCTGGGGCCCAGCCCCCAACCCCCACCCCTGTTACCACCCTCGCCTAGCGGGTGCAGGGCCTTGCTGGGCCCCAGGCCGAACTGTCAGTCAAGGCCGAAGCCTGCCTGCTGCTCCTGGAGACGGATGTGCCGACGCAAGCCTGGGGCGCCTTGTCCTCCAGGAAAAGGGGCTGTTGGGGGCGTGCCTTACCTCCCCAGCCCTACACAGAGATTGACATCGGGCAGCCCTGAGAGGTGGGCACTGGCCGGGATTGGGCCCCGCCCTCCCTGCCTCCCCGGAATTCCTCCCTGGGATCCGCATCTTTGAAGCCGCTGCCTCCCTGCCCGCCTGGGCGCTTCCAAAGGCGGATACTGACAGAGGATTCAATGAATCGAAGGTCGCCAGTCAGGGCGTTGACAGATGCCCAGCCGTGATACTATTTCTGATTTAATAACCGAATGGGAGGCTGGCCCTCTGTAATAATTAGGGCTAATTACTGAGGAGGTGTTGACAGACAGGCTGAGAGGAAACAAACTACCTTTATCCCGTGGCTTAGAGTCAGATTACCAGCCCCGTGCTATCTGCCCCTCAGAAAGTAGACGCTTCAATCACTCAGCAAGGCTTCAAAGGGGACAGGGGCCTGACAGTGCGCGGGATTTGGAAGGGAGCTATGAAGTGCGCCTTTGACTCAGAGTCGCCAAACGGAGCCCCATTCCAGAAATGGTTTCTTTGTGAAGTTTGAGTCACCGCGGGCAGGCCTGCTTCCTGCGCTCGGGGTGGGGAGGGGCTGCAGGGGGCGCGGGCAGGGTGGAGGCCACGGCTGGCCGGAGCTGCCCAGGTCCTTCCAGTCTGGGCCCAGGCCAGGTGATGCCCGCAGAGGCCCTGGGCCCCCCCTAGCCAGCCCTGGCAGCAGGGACAGGAGCATGGGGTGCTCTCCTTGGCCCGGCAGGGTGTCCCATGCTTTGTGGCCGTGAGCGGCAGGTAACGGGACAGGGACCTTGAGACCCCAGCGGGCTCCTCCCTGTTTTCATCTGGAATCCAGATTTTCTGCAGCCCCGGTGGGCAGGTCTGGCCTCTCCAGGAGGGGGATGTGTGCTTGGGGTTATTTATGGCAGGACCACCCCTGGGGGCCCGGGTGTCCCTCACTAGGCTGCTCCCACCCCCATCCTGGGCCAAGAGCCAAGACTGTGCAAGTGATACTGACCGCCGGGCCTCGGTGGGCAGACGGGGTCGGGGACTGAGGAGGGCTGCGGGGGCTGGTGCTGCGCCTGTGCTGTTTGCCCACTGACCCCCCGATCTCCACGCATTGCAGAGACGGGGAGGGGTGTGCCCAGACCTCGGCTTCCTGGGGCCGCTGTGCCTGTGCTGAGGCATTTCAGGGTGGGGTGTGCGGGGCCAGGACAGGGCAGCAAGGACGCTGCAAGGCTGTGAGCAGGGGCCGGTTCTGAGATTTTGGGCCTCGCTGCTGTCTGCCCTCATCAGGAAGGCGGGGACAACGCCGAGGCCTCTGCTCAGGACCGGCCTGTCCAGGGAGCACCTTTCTCATTCCAGGTGTGGCCTGGAAGGTGCTGGGCAAGCAGGAGCTGGGAGGGAGCCCAGCCACCCACGTGCACCCGAGTGCCCACCCTGGGCCTCGTTGCCTCAGTCATGTTCCCGCCTGCAGGAAGCCCATTCACCGTCTGCCCGTTGGAAGGACTGTGCTGCTACAAGGAGAGGTTAAGCGTGCCGGGCCAGTGCAGGGCACTGCCGGTTGGATCCGCACTCTCTCCTTCCCTGGGGCGCTGCACTGCTGTGCTCTGCTGTGCTCTGCTGTGGTAGAAAGAAGATGCCTTCTGGAAGTAACGATGGTGATAGCAGACATCAGCTCCTTGGCTTAGCTGAGTAATGACTGGCTCGTCCTGGGGTGTACTACTTAGGAATTTAAGTCTATATTAGGGCAAAAATAAGACAGTGAATTATTTTAAATGGGAGAAGCACTTAAAAATTGTGGTCCCAGCTGGGCGCCTATAATCCCAGCACTTTGGCAGGCTGAAACGGGAGGATCACTTGAGGCCAAGAGTTTGAGACCAACTTGGGCAACATACATAGCGAGACCCCGTCTCTACAAAAAGTTTAAAAAAATTAGCCGGGCATGGTGGCGTGCACCTGTAGTCCCAGCTGCTCGGGAGGCTGAGGCAGGAAGATCACTTGGGCCCAGCAGTTGAAGGCTGCAGTGAGCTATGATTGCTCCACTGCACTCCAGCCTGGGCAACAGAGCAAGACCGTGTCTCAAAACAAAACAAAAATTGGCTTTAAGTCTGTTTAAGGTCACCTTGAGTAGAATTAGAAATTAGCTCTAAAGTCAGAAACATCTAAGCAGGAACTGAGTTTCTCATGATATGTTAGTGGTGAATTAAATATCATTAACTGTAGCACAAGAAAAAATAGCACAAAAATATTGTACATATGTTTTATTTGAAAAAATAACCTCCGAAAAAAGGCCAAGAGCAGTGGCCAGGTGTGTTAACCTGTGCACAGAAGCATGTCTGAACCCTGTCCCTTGTCAACATCTTACTCTGGCACAACTGGTGGGCCAGTATCCATATGTTGTTGGCGACTCCAGGCCAGGCTTTATTCAAGTTTCCTTAATTTTCCCCCAATGTCTTTGCTGTATCCCAGGACCCCACCCGGACTCCCACTGCATTTAGTCTCATGTCTCCCCAGGCTTCTCCGGCGGCGACAGTGTGTTGGATTTCCCCTGCTGTTGATGACCTCGACAGTTTTGAGGAGCACTGGTCAGATGTCTTGTAGACTGTCCCTCGTTGCGATTTGCCACCTGTTTTTCTCACGATTAGTCTGAGGTTGTGGGTTTCAGGGAAGAAGGCCACAAAGATAAAGTCCCACAGTTGCACATCATGTCAGCAGTACGCATAGTCACCACGACTGAGCACTGTTGGTGCTGGCCTCCATCACCTGGTGCAGGTAGCGTTTGTCGTGTCTCTGTTGCAAAGTGACTCTTTTTTTCTTGCTTTCCACACTGTGCTCTTAGGAAGTCACTGCACAGCCCCCACTTCCAGATTGGGGAGTTACATGCTCTCTCCCTGGGGGTGGAGTGAGTCTAGATAAAGTGGAATTCTTCTGTACAGGAGGTTTGTGTATTCTCCCCCATTTATTTATTCATTCAATCGTTTCTTTACCTCAGTATGGACTCGTGGCTGTTTTATTATTACAGTAGTCCCTGTGTATCTGCAGTTTGTGAGATTTCAGTTACCTCCAGTCAACCCGGGTCTGAGAATAGATGAGTACAGTATGAGAAGATATTCTGAGAGAGAGAGATCATATCACATAACTTCTGTTACAGTATGTTGTTATAATTTGTCATTTTAGTGTTAGTTATTAATCTCTTACTGTGTCTAGTTTATAAATTAAACTTTATCATAGGTATGTATGTACAGCATATTATCTGCAGTTTCAGGGATCCACTGGGGATCTTGGAACACATACCCTGAAGATAAAGGTGGAACTACTATATTAATGTTGTTATTATATGCACTTAGAGTGAGTCTTAACACTTGTCTATGCTAACACCACCACAATCAGGATCCAGAAAACTGTTCATTCTCTCAGAACCTTCCCCCCAGGCTGAACGCGGTGGCTCACGCCTGTAATCCTAGCACTCTGGGAGGCCGAGGTGGGAGGATCACTTGAGGCCAGGAGTTAGAGACCAGCCTGAGCAAGAGTGAGACCCCGTCTCTACAAGAATAGAAATATTAGCCAGGTGTGGTGGCGTGCATCTATAGTCTCAGCTACTCAGGAGACTGAGGCAGGGGGATTGCGTGAGCCCAGGAGTTTGCGGTTGCTGTGAACTATGATGATGCCACTGCACTCCAGCCTGGGCAACAGCAAGATTCTATCTCAAAAGAAAGCAAAACAAAAATCCCTCCCTGTTGCTGCCATTTGGCAGTGAGCCCCTCCCCCTCTCCTGAGCCTTGGTAGCCACCAATCTGTACTTGGCACCTATACTTTTGCCTTTTCCAGGACACCATATAAATAGAATCATACAATATGTAGCATTTTACTGGACATAATTCTCTGGAGGCTCATCCCGGTGTTGCATTTATCAGTAGTTCCTTTCTGTCGTTGAACACTATTCTATTCACCTGCAGATGATCACTTGGGTTATTTTCAGTTTGGGAGATTATATTTTACATGTTTCTGTTTGGGGTGATGAGTTATAACTACTGTACACATTCAGGTACAGGTTTTTATTGCACATAAGATTTTATTTCTCTAGAATAAATATCCAGAAGTAAAATTGTTGGGTAATATACAAGCATATTTAATTTTATAAGAAACTGCCAAGCTGTTTTCCACAGAACTTGCACTCTTTTGCATTCTCCTGTGTATGGGAGTTCCAGTTACTCCACATTCTTGTCAGCACTTGGTTTTGTCAGTTTTTTCCTTCTTAATTTTAGCCACTGTTGTGGATATTTCCCTGTGGGTTTAATTTCGTTCTCTAATGGCCAATAATGTTGAGCATCTTGTACTTACCTGCTGTCTCTACATCCTTGTAGGTGGAGAGTCTGTTCATATCTTTTGTGCATTTTTAATTGGATTGTTTAGTTGCTGTCAGGTTTTTTTAATGAGATATAATTGATAGACAATAAACTGCACATATTTCAAGTAGACAGTTTGACAAGTACAACACCTGTGACACTGTCCCCACACTGAAGACAGTGAATTTGTCCATTGTCCCTAAAGTTTCCTCCTACCCCTTTGTGTGCCTCTCTCCTCCCGCTTCCTGCACTTCCTTTCTCCGGATTCTCACTCATGTGCCTTCTCTAGGGCAGTTTGCATTTCCCAGAATTTTATATAAATAGAATCACAGTATTTACGGTCTTTTTCTGGCTTCTTTCACTCAACATGATTTTTTTTTTTTTTGAGATTCATTCATGTTAAAGCATGTATCAGTACTTCCTACGTTTTTATTGTCAAGGATGGATATATTCCATTGTGTGGATATACCCCTGTTTGTTCAGCTGTTGATGGATGTTTGGGTTGTTTCCAGTTTGGGGCTGTTTTTTAAAGAAGTGGCCAAACTTTGTTCCAAAGTGGTTGTACCATTTTACAATCCCGTGAGCAGTGTATGAGTTTCAGTTGCTTCACAAACTTTCCAACAATTGGAATGGTTAGTCTTTTTTAATTTTAGCCATTCTGATAAGTATGTGGTAACATTTTATTTTAGTTTTAATTTGTGTTTCCATACTGACCAAAGATGTTGAGTATGTTTTCATATCTTTATTTTCCATTTGCATATCTTTTTTGGTGAAGTGTTTATTCAAATCTTTTGACCATTATAAATTGTTTTATTTTTTATTTGTTTTCTTACTGAATTTTGAAAATTCTTTTATTTTATTTATTTATTTATTTATTTATTTATTTATTTATTTATTTAGAGACAGAGTCTCACTCTGTTGCCCGGGCTAGAGTGCCGTGGCTTCAGCCTCGCTGACAGCAACCTCAAACTCCTGGGCTCAAGCGATCCTCCTGCCTCAGCCTCCTGAGTAGCTGGGACTACAGGCATGCACCACCATGCCCAGCTAATTTTTTCCACATATTTTTAGTTGTCCGATTAATTTCTTTCTATTTTTTAGTAGAGACGGGGGTCTCTCGCTCTTGCTCAGGCTGGTCTCGAACTCCTGACCTCAAGCAATCCTCCTGCCTTGGCCTCCCAGAGTGCTAGGATTACAGGCGTGAGCCACCGCGCCCAGCTGAAAATTCTTTATGTATTTAATATGTCAGTTCTTTGCCAGGTACCTGGTTTGAAAATATTTTCTCTCTGTCTATAGATTGTCTTTTTATTTTCTTAATAGTGTCTTTCAAAGAGCAGCAGTTTCTAATTTTGTTGAAGTTAAATTTATTAATTTTTTCTCTTATGGATTATACTTACTGAGAGTTTTTTAAAAATTATGAATGGTTGCTGAATTTTGCTCAATGCCTTTCCTGTATCAATTGATATGATCTGTGGTTTTTCTTCGGTGTGTTAATATGATGGTTTATATCAATTGGTTTTTTGAAAACTGAATCAACTTTGCATTCCTGAGATAAATGCCAGTTGGTCATACTATGTTCTTTTTATATACTGTTGGATTTGATTTGCTATTTTTTGAGGATTTTTATATCTACATTCATGAGGGATATTGGTTTGTGGTTTTCTTCTCTTGTGTGGCTTTTGTCTGATTTTGGTATTAGGGTAATGCTAGCCTCATAAAATTTGTTAGGATGTGGTCTCTTTTTTTCTGTTTTCTGGAAAAGAGAAATTATGTAGAACTAGTAGTTTCTGTAAATATTTGGTAGAATTTGCCAGTGAAGTCATATGGGTTGGAGATTTTTTTTTCAAGGATTTAAACTAAAAATGTAATTCCTTCCATCAATATAGGACTATTCAGGTCACCTCTTCCTTCACTTTGTGGCTTTCAACTTTCGTTTCATTTCAGCTAATTTGTTGAATTTATGTGCAATGAGTTCATGTATTTCCTTATTATACTTCTGGTGTCTTCAGTGATAACCCTTCTTTAGTTATTATAATTTGTTTCTTCTCTCTTTTTATTGTTGTCAGTTCAGTTAGAGATTTATCAAAGAATCAACCTCTGGTTTTGTTTATTTTCTCTTGTGTTTTTGTTTACTAGTCTCTATTTTTATTTTTGCTCCAATCTTATTATTTCCTTCCTTCTGCTTGCTTCAGACTTATTTTGCTCCATTTCCAGTTTCTTAAAGTAGAAGCCAGGTCATTAATATGGAGAACTTTCTTCTTGTCTAATGTATGCCTTTAATGCAATAAAGTTCTCTCTAAGCATTGCTTTAGCTGCATTCTGCAAGTTTTGATATGTTGTGTTTTCATTTTTATTCAGTTTAGAATATTTTCTAATTCCCTTAAGACTCCTTTTTTGACCTATTATTTAGAAGAGTGTTTCTGGAGGTGAGAGGATGGCTTGAGGCCAAAAGTTCAAGACCAGCCTGGGCAAAATAGCAAGACCCCATCTCTACAAAAAACTTTTAAGAAAAATAAGCTGTGCGTGGTGGCGTGCACCTGTCGTGCCAGCTACTCAGGAGGCTGAGGTGAGAGGATCACTTAAGCCCAGGAGTTTGAGGCTGCAGTGAGCTATGATGGCATCCCTGCACTCCAGCCTGGGCCCTGTCTCTAAAAAATATAAAAGTGTTGTTTAATTTCCAAATATGTGGAGATTTTCCAGTTACCTTTATGTTATGGATTTCCAGTTCAATTCCATGTGATCAGAGAACATACTTTGGTGTTTTTTGTTTTGTTTTTTTTTTTGAGACAGAGTCTCGCTTTGTTGCCCAGGCTAGAGTGAGTGCCGTGGCATCAGCCTAGCTCACAGCAACCTCAGACTCCTGGGCTTAAGCGATCCTTCTGCCTCAGCCTCCCGAGTAGCTGGGACTACAGGCATGCACCACCATGCCTGACTAATTTTTTTTTTCTGTATATATTTTAGTTGGCCAGATAATTTCTTTCTGTTTTTAGTAGAGACGGAGTCTTGCTCTTGCTGGTCTCAAACTCCTGACCTCGAGCGATCCACCCGCCTCGACCTCCCAGAGTGCTAGGATTACAGGCGTGAGCCACCACGCCTGGCCAGAGAACATACTTTGTAGGCTTTGAGTTCTTATACATTTTTTAAAGTTTGTTTTATAACCCAGAAAATGGTCTATCTTGATGAATGTTCCATGTGCATTTGAAAAGAACGTGTGTTTTCCTTTGGGTGGCATGTTCTATAAATGTCAACTCGGTCAAATAAATAGATAGTATCAGTCAGGTCTTCTACATAACTTTCTGGCCACTTGCTCAATCAATTACTGAAGAGGAGTTTAAGTCTCCAACTATAATTGTGTATTTGTCTATTCCACCAGTGTTTTCTTCATGCATTTTGAAGTTCTGTTGTTGGCCACATACATTTACAATTTTTGTGTCTTTTTTATGAATTGTTGCCCTTGGTCGTTATGTCTCCTTCTTGTCCCTGATAATGTTCCTTGTTCTGAGGTCTACTTTGTCCAATATTAATATATCCACTCTGGTTTCTTTTATTATATGTATAGTATATCTTTTTAATCTATCGATATTTTTATGTTTAAAGTGGATTTCTTCTAGGTGGCTTGTAGTTGGGTCTTCGTTAAAAAAATAGCTTATAGTTGGATCTTATAATTGACATGAGAACATTTACATTTGTTGTAATCTCTGATATGGTTCCACTTAGGTCTACTACTTGGTGTTTTCTCTTTTTCCTCTCTTCTTTTTTGTTCCTGTGTCTCCGCTTTCCTGCCTTCTTTTGAATTATTTAAATATTTTCCAATATTCTGTTTTAACTTTTCGGTTGGCTTTTTGGCTATATCTCTTGGTGTTATGTTTTTAATGGTTGCTCTAGGGATTACAGTGTACATACTTAACCCTTCATAGTCTTCTTAGAGTTAAATTTTTTTCATTTCAAGTAAAATACAGAAGTACAATTATATAGATTCCCTTACCGTCCCACTTTTATGTTACAGCTGGATATTGAAAATCTCAATAGACAATGTTATAATTTTAACAATCATATATGTTCACTTAAGAGGTGAAAATTGGGGCTGGACGTGGTGACTCATGCCTGTAATCCCAGCACTCTGGAAGGCTGAGGCGGGAGGATCGCTTGATCTCAGGAGTTCGAGATCAGCCTGAGCAAGAGTGAGATCCCGTCTCTACGAGAAGCAGAAAAATTAGCTGGGTGTGGTGGCACATGCCTGTAGTCCCAGCTACTCAGGAAGCTGAGGCAGGAGGATTGCTTGAGCCCAGGAATTTGAGGCTGCAGTGAACTATGATGATGCCACTGCACTCTAGCTGGGGCAAAAGAGCAAGACTCTGTCTTAAAAAAAAAAAAAAAAAAAAGAGGTGAAAATTGTTCTCTAAATTTACTCAGATATTTACCATTTCTTTTCCTCTACCTTCTTGAAGTTCCACGTTTGTTTCTGGTATCATTTCTTTTGAACCTGAAGAACTTCCTTTAGCATTTTTTTTAGTGCAAATCTGCTGGCAAGAAATTCTCTTGGTTTCCTCTCATCTGAGAATATCTTTATTTTACCTTCATTTCCCAAAAGATAATTTACTGGTTATAGAGTTCTGCAAAGTACTTTAATGAGCATATTTCACTGCCTCTTGGCCTCTATGATTTCATTGTTATTTTCGGCAGCATATGATATGTTTAAATGTCGTTCCTTTGCATTTATCTTGTTTATGGTTCATTGAGTTCTTGAATGTATAAATTTTTGTCTTTTCCTAAATATGTGAAGTTTCAGGCATTATTTATTCAATTAATTTTTTTGCTGTAATCTTTTTCTTCTATTTCTTGAACTTCACTGCCCTGAATGTTAGACCTTTTGTTATTCCACAAGTCCCTGATGCTCTAATCATTTATTTCAATCTTTTTTCCTTTCTGATCTTCTGTTGAATAATTGCTACTGTTCAGTCTTCATGTTTACTCTGTCATCTCCCGTTCCATTATCATTTATTTTTGGTTTCAGATTCTGTATTATTCAATTCTGAAATTTCTACCTATTTGATTTTAAAATAATAATTTCTGTTTCTCTGCTGAGAACTTCTTTGCCTCCATTGCTTTCGAGTATGTCTACCTCTGCCTCATGGAGCACCAGCATAAAAGCTGCTTTCAAACTTTTTTATCTGATATTTCCAACATCTGATTCATCTTAGGGTTGGCATCTGTAAGTTGTCTTTTCCCTTGAGAATTAGTGTCATTTTCCTGGTTTTTCGTGTGTTGAATAATTCTGGACTGTATCCTAGACATATCCTGGATTAGGTGAGGTCCCGGGGAGAAGGTGGAGAGCTGCATGAACAGGCGGTCAACCCAGTGGGATTTGCACCGCCAGTTCTGTCTGGCCCTCCGTGCACTGTGGTCTTCCTCTCAGTTCCATTTTCAGAGCTTTGGACCTGCTGCTTTGGTTCTGTCCCCGACATCAGCCACTCAGGGCTCAGCCTGACACTTGAGTGATGGTTTAAATCTTACTTAGTTCTTACAGCTCATGCTGCGTACAGTTAAGCTTGTGTACGTACAGTTAAGCGGTGAGCGTGGGCTTTTGTGGGTCCATTCCCAGAATTGGGGGCGCCTTTTCTTCAGCTCTCCCCACGCTGCAGTCCCCACCCACCACCCACACACCCTTGCTGTCCTGCAGGGTCCTCTCTCCATGGTTCCTCTGGCTAGAGACCAGGTTTCCCCATGGTCACCTGTCCCACCAGCTCTGTGTCCAGGCCCATCCCTGGGGCAGCACCAGGAGAGAAAGGGGACCCTGGATTTCACCTCACATTCTCTGGACCACAGCAGGCCTCTTTCTCCGACCTCTATACAGAAACTTGGGGTTTCTACCTAAGTTTTAGCCATCGTTGCCTTGTGGCTATGCAGCCAGGGCCCACCTGCAAGGCAGTGCCCCAAGGCACACACAAAATAACCTAGGAAGCTGGTTCCCATATATTAATAGTTCACTTCCCCAGGCTTTTGCTTATCTCTAAAATCTGGCTGCTGCTGACCATGTTTTAGTTTGCAGGTAATTGCTTTTTATATTTTTCCAGAGTTTTTAGTTGCAATTGGCCTGAGAGAGAGGCTGTAGTGAGCTCACTTTTCATCCTGCCATGACCAGAAGCTTCTCAGTGTAGTTTTCATTACGTTTCTCCATGAGGGAGGCTGAGGTTGAACATTTTTTCTTACGTTTAAAGGCATTTTCATAGCTTTTCCTATGAATTATCTATTAGGTCTTTCACTCATTTTTCTCTTGGGTCTTTAGTCTTTTGTTGATTTTGAAAAGTTTATATGTATTTTAAAGCTACTAGGTTTTTCATCTCTTGACATTCAAAAGGTAAAAATTTTAAATTTTTTTGTGTAGTCAGAATTATTAATTTTTCTTTTACGACATCTAAATTTTGAGTCATAGCAAACCTTACCTGCCACCAAGTCGTAAAATAGCTCTCCCACGTTTTCCTCCGGCGTTCGGATGGTTTGTTTTTTACATGTGGATCCCAGATCCACTTGGAGTTTGTCCTCATGTGTGGTATTCTCATGTGTTTCACTGCAAGATATGGATCTGATTTTATCATTTTCCAAATGGGTAACCAGTTGTCCCAATAACACTGGTTAAACAAACCCACTTTGTAAACTCCCGCATGTACTTGGGTTTATTTCTGGCTCTCTGTTTCACCAATCTGCCTGCCCAAACAGCAGGGTCACATTTTTAATCTTAAAGACTCTAGTGCATTTTAGTATCTGCTAGGGCTGACTCCTTTTAGATGTTTTTTTTCCCTGTATTTCTCTGGGTATTTTGCATTTTTAACCATGTGAATGTTAGTATCAACTTGTCTAACTCCATAAAGAAGCTTCCTAGTGCTTTATATTGGAGTTGTGTTAAATTTATAAATTAACTTGGGGAGATGAGACATCTTATGTTGATGTTGAATTGTCTTAACCAAGAACAAAGGGTCCTTTTTCCTTTGTTCAAGTCTACTTTTGTGTCTTTCAGAAGTATTTAAAATTTTCTTCATTTAGGTTTTGTAATTTTTTTGGTTAAATTTATTCTTAAGTATTTTATCTTCTTTGTTATAAATGAGATTTTCTCTAACTGGTTATTGTTTGTGTACATGGAGACAAATTCTCTATGTTAATTTTATATCCTACCATCATATTGAAGTTTATTACTTGATTCTGTTTTATCACTGATCATCTAGAGCTTTTTATGTATACCATCATATCATCTGGAAGGTAGTTTTTTATTTTGTTTTGTTTTTTAGAGACGGAGGTCTTGCTGTGTTACCCAGGTTAGAGTGTAGTGACTATTTACAAACTCCTGGGCTCAAGTGATCCTTCTGCCTTAGCCTCCCAGATAGCTGGGACTACCCAAGTGCACCACCACGGCCAACTTGAAGATATTTAATGTCTTCTTTTCCAATCACATGCCTCTACTTAATTTTTCTTATATAATTGCTTTGGCTTAAACCTCTAAACAATATTGAATGGTAGTGGAGATAGTAGGCATTCTAATCTGGGTGGGAATGCCTCCAGTATTTCTTCGTAAACTAATATGTTGGATTTAGGACCAAGGGGGATGTGTGTATATATTTAAGTCATTTTTAAGAAATTCACCAATTTCTTTTCTTTTTTTTTGAGACAGAGTTTCACTCTGTTGCCTGGGCTAGAGTGCCATGGCGTCAGCCTAGCTCACAGCAACCTCAAACTCTTGGGCTTAAGCGACCCTACTGCCTCAGGCTCCTGACTAGCTGGGACTACAGGCATGTGCCACCATGCCTGGCTAATTTTTTCTGTATATTTTTAGTTGTCCAGTTAATTTCTTCCTGTTTTTTTAGTGGAGACGGAGTCTCACTCTTGCTCAGGCTGGTCTCGAACTTCTGAGCTCAAACAATCTGCCAGCCTCAGCCTCCCAGAGTGTTAGGATTACAGGTGTGAGCTACTGCACCCTGCTAAATCCACCAATTTCTGTTTGCTTAGCTGTTTCAATTTTAAAAAATGGGTATCAAATGTTAGCAAAGGCTTTTCAGCATCCCTGGAGATAACATGCTTTTTCTCCTTAGATCTGTTCATACGGTGTATGACGTTAGTAGATTTCCTAATTGAACCAACCTTACATTTCTAGGATAAATTCTACTTAGTCATTGTGGGTTTTTTTGTTTTTTTTCTGAGACAGGGTCTTGCTCTGTTGCCTGGACTAGAGTGCAGTAGGGTCATCATAGCTCACTGCAGCCTCAAAATCCCAGACCTGGGCGATCCTCCTGCCTCAGCCTCCTGAGTAGCTGAGACTATAGGTGTGCACCACCATGCCCAGCTAATTTTTTAAAAAAATATACTTACTATTTTTATATGATACTCATAATTGATATTGGTCTATAATTTTCTTCTGATCAAAGTTTAAATAGTCTTATAAACTCAGCTATGTAGTGCTTTTCATTGTCATTTAAAAAATTTGTGGTTTCAGTAGTTTCCTTGTATATAAGGGAATTATTCAGTAATTCCCTTGTATATAATTCTGTTACATATGAGAGTTGTTTAATAAATGTTTTTTGATTTCTAGTTGGGAGAGCCACCTTTTTTATTTTGTTAATTTCTAGTGTAACTGCTCTGTGGTCATAGAATCTTATTTATAAATATTTCTTCTTTATGAAACTTACTGATATTTCTTTGTGATCCAATATACAATCAGTTTTTACACATCCCACTGCCCTTGAGAGGAAGGTGTAGTCTTTGTCATCAGAGTATAAAGTTCCGTAATATCCATCCAGTTGGTTTTATTGTTGGCATCTTCTATCTCCTTACTTACCATTGTCCCCTTGATCTGACTTGTCGTAAGAGTAGTGGACCACACTATCCAGTCCTTGGCAGGTTTCTTCCTGGGACTCCTGCATTTCCTGTAGTTTCTGCTCTATAAAAATGGTATCTCTGTTATTTAGTACGTAGATGTTCAAAACTGTTAAAGCTTCATCGTGAATCCTGATGAAGAATTAGAAACTATCTGGCTTTGTGAAGTCTAATGCTTTTTGCTAGAATTCAACTTTGATGTTAGTATTCAACCCCTGCTTTCTTACCATTTTCCTTTGCTTCATATTCCTTTGCCCAACGCTAATTTTAGCCTTTTGGAATCACTTTGTTTTATATATTTTTCTTATTGAATTATATATTGTGAGTCAATAAACAGATTCTGTGAGTCTTTCCAAAGATATATGTGTTGTGAATACTTTCTTCCTGTCTGTAGCTTCATGTTTAACTTTCTCAATGTCTCGATGAGAATTATGATTTTAAACTTCATCCATGGAAAACTGGAGTTTATTCATTTTTAGTTCTGTGGAGGATTCTGTCCTATGAACATGCTAAATTTATTCCATTCTGCAGTGATAGCCATTCAGGTTGTTTCTAGTTTTTGTTACTGTGCGCAGTACTGCTATGAACATTCTTGTGTGAGTGCCTTTGTGTGCACACATGAGAATTTCTTCTGGGTGCTTAAGAGTAGGGTTGCTTGAGTCAGGGGTGTAAAAGATAGGACCAGATTGTTTTCCAAAGTGCTCCCTCCAGTGTGGTAGAGGGGGGTTCCAGTTGTCCTGTGTCTTCGTCAATATTTGACAGACTATTTAATTTTTTGCTAATCTGCTGGAAGTATAATTATATCACATTGTGGTTTGTACAGGCAATTCCAAGATTATTTAGGCTAAACATCTTTGCATATGTTTATTGGACATTTATGTTGCTTGTAAAATATCTGTTCAAGTCTTTTTCTCATTTTTCTTTCTGGTGTTTGCTTTTGTGTTGCATTGAGCTGTGCTTTCTTTAGATACTCTGGATACTAGTCCAGTATGGGCTTGTCTTTTCCACCCCACTGGCATGCTTTTATATTTTTAAACCTAGAGAAGAGTTGCAAGTACAGTATAACAAATATCTGTATACCTTTCACCTAAGTTCCACAGTTGTTAGCATTTTGCCACATTTGCATTACTTCTCTGCCCATGTATTCTTATGTAGATAGGTAAAGAGAATTTTTTTCCTAGAAACATTTGAAAACAGTTCGCAGACATTATGACATTTCACCACTAAATACTTCAGCATATGTCTCCTAGGAATGAGGATGATCTTCTATACTTCTATATAAAATACCATTATCTTTCCCAGGAAAATTGATAATTCCATGTTATCTGCAGTCCATATTCAGATTAACCCAAATGTCCCCTCATGTCCCTTGCAGCACCCTCTTTTTGGATCCAGGATCCGATCTAAGATCTAGGATCTAAAGCTCACAGGTTGCATTTGGTTGTGATGCCTCTTTGGTCTCTTTTAACTGGAAGAGTCACCCTGCTTTTTGCTTTTGTTGTTTTTCTTGACATTGGCCTTGTCCAGTGTCCCATAACCTGGATGTGTCTGGCTGTTTCCTCATGGCTGGATTCGGGCTGAGCGTTGTTGGCACCGATGCACAAGGATGGTACCCTGTCTTTTTGTGGCATCACATCAGGAGACAAGTAATGCCAGTTTGTTACCAATGGCCGTGCCAGCTTCGATCACTGGTGAAGGCGGTGACAGCCAGATGTCTCCATTGCGGGCGTACATTTTCCTGTTGTGATTAGTAAACAGTCTGGGAGTGACACCCTGGCGTAATGCAAATCTCCGTTTCCCAACAGCCTTTCACCAGGTTGGATCCTTTTATGAATCTGTGTGGTGATTTTCACAGCCTCTTGCTTTCTCCTTGCAGTTCCAGTTCTCTCTTGTTACTTCTTTAATACACGAAGCATGCTTATCTTATGTGCCTGAGCGCTTTGTTGTCTCGGTCTGGTTCTGCTTTGTGCTGCTTCGGATGGCTCTCACACCTGGTGCCACGTTTCCTCGTTGGTGTTTGTGATTTTTGACTACGAGCCTCAACTTCTTAGGACTTTTTCCGTGAATTCACGGAGGCCTGCGTTGAAGGTGGGTTCCTTTTGAGAAGACAGACTAAAGTTAGGGGATCTCCCAAAGTGGTGTGACTTGGGGCTGGTTCCCGAGGGCTGGTGTTCTTCTGGCACCAGTGGGTGCCGGTTTAGCTCTGGTTCAGACCAGCACTGAGTATCTAGCCTTGTGGGGCCCCATCTCTACAGGGGTCTCCTGTGAGATCGGCCACCGTGGAGGACCCTAGTGTTTTGTCTTTGTAGCCTCAGAGGCCATCAGAACCGGAAGGCCAGGTCCCCAGTGTGGCCAGGGCCCTCAGGGCAGAGCTCGCCAGGCTGGACTGGACTCAGTGTTCGACCTCTGACAGTCCCAGACTTTTTGCCAACTTAATCATGCATTGAAGATTTGGTTTTTCATTTTTTTTTTTATTTGTTTAGAGATGGGGTCTGGCTTTGTTCCCCAGGCTGGAGTACAGTGGTGCGATCATAGCTCACTGCAGCTTCCAACTCCTGGACTCAAGCGATCCTCCTGCCTCAGCCTTCCAAGAAGCTGGAAATACAGGTGTGCACTCCACACCTGGCTTTGTAAATTTACCAACATGTTTAGTTTTTTCAGTGGGGAGGGCCAATCGGGGCATCTGCTGAAAAGTGGTGTTGACCTAGTCTGTCAGGTTGTGGGATGGAGGGGACTCAGGGACCTGGGGTTGGTTCTGTGCCTTCGTCTGACACCTGTGGGGGCTGGGGTCCCGGGGAGCTGGACAGGCAGGGGCAGTGCCTGGCTGGCTCTCTCGCTGGTGCTCTGTGCTGGTTCCCGGGCTCCTTCGTGAGCAGTGGGCCTGCAGCAGTGACAGGACAGGCTGGGGGGCTGCTCCCAGGGCTGTGCAGCCCGAGGCAGGGGGGTGCCCGGGCAGACCTGCGGCCCACCTGTGGGCCAGGCCATGGGCCGTGCGCTGGAGTGCAACCCCCAAGCCACCTAAGAATGTCTTGGGTAGCGACGGGTGGTCCTTGGGCACCAGCCAGTGCCCTGGCCCTGCCGCGTCTGCCTCGGGTCACACAGGTCTGCCTGTACTGACGCAGGCCCCGCAGCTGTGGCAGGTCTGTGCTGCTGGGCATTTGCGTGTCCACCCTGCCTCCCTGAAGGGGGGCACCCTTGGATCCCTGAGGTGAGTGCCAGCCGTGCCCCACTGCCCCTGGCCCACATGCTGGGGTGGGGGAGAGCCCTGAGGCCCTCGAGCTGCTGTGGCTGTGGCCCGTGGCGGGGGGCCTCTGGCAGGGTCCGTTTGCGCAGCCTCTTTGGAAAGGCTGCCTCATTGTGTCCGACTGTCTTTCTCTCTATTTTTGAAAAGAACACGTCTCCCATTGACATCTTGAAGAGCAGTGGACTCTGAAGTTGTTCTCTGAGGATTAAGTTTCCTGTTCCTTTGCCTCGGGGAGGACAAGAGCAGGGTAGCAGGGGCAGCGCGGGCGGCTGATGGCGCACAGGGCCTTGCGCAAGGGCTCAGCCTCCGCTCCCGAGGCCCGGGGCCAGGCGAGATAGGAGAAGGCAAGATCCTCAATTAGATTAATAAAGAATAATTAGGTGTCATAAATCAAGCTATCCTAGGATATTATCATGGGAAAAATATGTAGCTAGAATTAATTAGTTTTCAAATAAAGCGCTTATTTTAATTGCTTGCAATGATGGAGCCCTTAATTGCCGATGCATCATTTTGGCCTGAGCATTTCGGTAGTTGCAACAACGTGACGGGTTTGTTCCCCGCAGTTCTGGGGGAAACAATAGAGGAGAACTTGATTTCATCACCTCAGAATGAGCCTTCTGCTGGCGAGTTTCTGGAAACTCCCGCCAGGCCGCAGGCAGGTGGGAAGTGGGGGCCAGGCTTCGGCTGGCACTGCCTGAGGTCACCGTGCTATCTCTGTGTGTGCATGTGTGTGTGTGTGTGCATGTATGCACATGTGTGAGTGTGTGTATGAGTGTGCGAGTGTATGCCTGTGGGGGTGTCCTTTGTGTGAGTTCCACGCGTGTGCATGTGTTCGCACGTGTGTGTACTCCAGTGCACGTCTGCTGTGTTCGTGCCTGGACTGCTCTTGGGAGCTGTGTGGAGGCGGCCTGGAGCAGTGGCGGGAGGGACCCCCATCCTGGCCCCACTGCGTTCCTGCAGGGTGAGGGGCTTCCCCTGTGTTCGTGGTCTCCTCCTGGGCTGGGGCGCTGTAGCCTTGCGCCCGTCGCTCACCGGCTTCTTACCTGAGGCCCCACACAGCAGGTGGTGGCGCCTGAGGCCCTGCAGGCAGCCTGGCCCTGTCACAGGCTGAGCAAGGACCTCGGGTCCTGGGAGCAGTGTGGGTCACGTCCCTCCACCTCCCCAGGAGGCCGCCCTTGTGTTTGGGAAGGATCAGTTGGCTGTAGGCAAAGGTGAGAGGCTGTTAGGCTGAACCCCCCCCCCACCTCCCAAAAAAAGAAAAGAAAAAAATGGGACTTGGCAGTTTGTGGAGTGCACCCTGGGTTCTCCTTATTCTCTTCGGAACCGCTTGAGAGCGGTGGGGCGGAAGGCAAAGTGGCCGCCTGAGGTCTCTTGACAGGAAGGGCGGACCCTCTGCCCTGGAGTCAGATCCCTGACCCCCCACCCCACGTGTCTGGCCCAGGCGAGGCCCCAGCTGGCCCCTACCCTCCCCGGGCCTTCTATGGCCCGGCCATAGAAACTCCGCGTGAGTCAGAGCCCGCTGGCCTGGGAAGCCCCAGCCGCCTCTGTGGGCTTCACTGAGGCGTTTTGAACCTCTTGCCCCAGTCGAGCTGCTCTTGCCTCTCCCAGCAAGAGAGGGGAGAGGCTGTGGGGTGGACCCAGGAGGGGAGGGCCGGCGCTTGGTGGTGGAGGGCGTGGCGGAATGGGTGCCCTGGACAGCTGCCCCCTTTAGACACCTGCTCCTCTTTGGGGCCCAGGAGGGGAGACTGGATTGTCAGACGCTGCAGGGGCCTGTGGGATCTGGGGGCGGAGGGTGAAGGCAGCAGGGGACAGGACGTCCTGGGGGCCAGTGGGGAGCCGTGTGCCGGGCACTGAGGGCCAGAGTGGCTGAGGGAGGGTTGGGCACTGCTGCGCCCATTCGGGGACAGCACAGGTTGAGCCCAGGGTGGTGCCCTGGTCAGGTACAGAGGTCAACAGGCAGGATGGGGAGAGTATTGGCATGTGGGGGGCGACAGTCCCAGATTCCCAGCAGGAACAGCGGCCAGAAGAGGCCAGCAGTGGGGGAAGGGCTCCGTGCTCCCCCCAGAGCCCGCTGCCGTGCTGGGAATGCTTCCTCTGCAACCACGGCCGCTCAGCCGCGTCTGGGGAGCAGAGGGCTGGGCACAGAGCAGGGGCAGCGTTTTAGACCCCTCCGAGCCCAGGCTGCCTTCTGGGAGGAGGATTATGGGGGGGGTGCCATCACTCACGTGTCGTCCCTCAGTCCCCAGGTGACTGTGCCCTGCCCAGCATGGCCGCCCACCTCCCGCCACCACCGGACCCCCAGTTTGTCCTGCGAGGCGCCCAGTCGCCAGTGCACGCCCTGCATTTCCACAGAGGAGCCCAGGGGTGCCCGCTTCTCTTCTCAGGGTGAGTAGCTGCTGCTCCGGCCGTGGGGGGCCTGGGGTAAAGTCAGAGGTCATGGGCTAGCAAGGAGCCCGGGTTCCTTGGGGGTGCTGGCACAGGGGCAGGGGTGCCCGCCACCTGGGCTCGCTGCACTGTCAGAGCCCACTGTAAATGCCATCCCTGGGGGGTGCGGGGACACAGGCCCTCTCAGTCAGAGGTGCCGGAGCGGACGGAACCTCCCAGCGTGCGCTCCCAGGGGGCTCCCTCTCAGGGCAGCGCTGCCGGTTTGACCCTCAGGTCCTATTCAGAATGGGCGGCTTTTAACAAAAGTGCTACCGGCCGAGACACCCGCATGCCCCAGTGCGGCCTCCAGGCCAGTCCCAGAGCGAGCCGGGCACAGGCCTGCGGTGCCCGCCGCCTGACGCCGCTGCTTGTCTGGAGCAGGTCCCAGGGTGGCCTGGTGCACATCTGGAGCCTGCAGACACGGAGAGCAGTTGCCGCCCTGGATGGCCACGGGGGCCGGTGTGTGACCTGGCTGCAGACGCTGCCCCGAGGGCACCAGCTCCTCAGGTGGGTCCCCAGGTGGGCCAGAGCCAAGCGCGGAGCCCCTGTGGCCCCTCCCCAGGGGTGAGCCGGGGTGACCAGAAGGGGCCAGTGGGGATGTAGCACATGGAGGTGGGTCCCCAGGTGGGCCAGAGCCAAGCGCGGAGCCCCTGTGGCCCCTCCCCAGGGGTGAGCCGGGGTGACCAGAAGGGGCCAGTGGGGACGTAGCACATGGAGGTGCAGCTACAGGGTGAGCAGAGGTGGAAGGGACAAGGGGCTCTGGCACTTCCCATGGCAGAGGCCCCGTGACCCGGGACCCTGGTAGTGTCAAGAGGGCCTGTGGGGCTGGGGAGCCGGCCGGGCGGCCTGAGGACCCTGGGGCAGCCAGCAGGAGCAGGCAGGGGCAGCCCTGGGACTGGCAGGGCCGTGTCTGGCGCTGTCGCTGAGGCCTTTTGGAGGTGTTGGGCCTGGACACCAGGCGGAGGTGGGCCCGGCAGCAGCAGGAAAGGTCAGGTGGCACGAGGCTTCCCTGCTTCCCGGGGCACACAGCACGGGCACGGCCTATGGGAGCAAGTCCTCTGGGGCCGCCTGGTGCCAGAGCAGGTCACTGTCCTCAGCCAGTGACATCTGCCCCTGTGCAGCAATCACCACCAACAGCCCAGGAGTCCACCAAGTCCAAGTGCCACTTCCTGAGCAGCCTCTGCCCCGCACGGGCGTGCTGCTGTCCCCTGGGTTCTGTTGTCCTTCATACTCGGGGTACACACGTACCGCTGCCGGAATTCCAGAAGGACAGTCCTGTTCTCCTGCACTGGACTCTGTGCCCGGGACACTGGAGCACTGTGGAGTCCAGTCCCTGGGGGACGGGGCCTGTCTTGGCCCAGTTCAGTCTGCAGAACAACATTGGTGTGGGCACGGCCCAACTCCTGCAGTGCCCACGGCCTGGAAGATGGCTGGCTGGTGCCGGGGGCGCAGAGCTGTGCCAGAGGGTGGGGCCGCGGGCCTGTGTGTTTCCAGAGCCTCATCAGGCCTGGCCCAATTCCTGGGGCAAAGGACCTCCCTGTGGCTTGAGCTTTCCCTGTCAGAGTAGACACCTTTCCAGAACCCCGCTAGGCCACGTGCAGCGGAGCTGCCATTTGTGAGCATTTCTCCCGAGTTTTCAGCCGAGGTGGAGGCCCTGGGGGGTCCCCTGCTCCTCGAGGGCGCCTCCCTTGCAGAGGGACGGGGGTCGGGGGGCTGCGGCTGTGGAATGCGCAGGTGCGTTTGCGCTGCACTAGAGCCCGCGGCCTCCGAGAGGCCTGCGCTCAGCTGTGTTTGGAAGCCAAGTCTCTCCAAGTGGCCCTTGAAGGGGGCGGTCACTTTCATGTCCTGAGGAGGTAGGGGGACGCCCCGGCCCTGCCCACACACCAAGGCGCACCTGTGCCCTTGACGCCACCCTTGCAGGGTGCTGCTTTAGCCTTTCTAATCGTGAGATGTGACGCGCTTACAGAAGAGGGGACACCGGCGTGCGGAGCCCAGTGAGCGCCTGAGCAACCAGCGCCCGCCCCCAGGCCCTCGAGACCACTGCTGCACCCTCCCCGGAGGGGCGTCCCCTACCCCAGGAGCAGCCCCCATACCTCGCTCTTGCTTCACTGTCTGAATGTGTGTCTCTAAAACACATAGACAGTTTTGTCTGTTTTTCTTAACTTAAAAAGGGTGGAGCCCTAAGCAGCAGCTTCCTCTGTGTCTGACTTCTGCCACCCGACCTTACCTCGGTGCGGTCGCCGAGTTGTCCGCAGCTGCACCTGGCTGCTGTGCTCCGTGTGGTGTGCCACTGGGGCGTGCGCCTGTCACTGGAGGCCCAGTGCCCACGTGGAGCTGTCACGGTCTCCCAGGGCCCGGGCGCACCGTGTCTGCAGGTTGGAGCTGTGCACCCAGAGCTGGGACGCCTGGGCACGGCACGTGTGCACTTCGGACGTGTCGGAGGGCACCGGCCTGCACCCCCAGGGCAGGAGCGCCTCAGCCCTCCCTGCTGCTGCACACAGGCGCTTCTGAGCGTGGCTTCATTTGGGTGTTCTGATCTCTCCGTGGTGGGGCCTGCGTGGCCACTGGGATAAGCCCTCAGGTCTCCTGCCCTCTCTCCACTGGACTGCCTGCCTTTTCCTACGGATGTGTCGGGGTTCTTTCTGTCTTTGAGATACATTTTATGTCATAACTTATTTCTCCAACCTGGTGGTTGCATTTTTCGCTCTTTCAGTGGTACCTTTAACAGACAAAGTTACTCATTTTGATGGAGTCAGGAAAGCCAGGCTCTCCCCTTACAGCAAGAGCTGTTGTGTCTTTTGGGGAGCCCCTGCATCGCAATGGGGGGGCCTCTCACTGTCCGGCAGGATCCTCACTGCCATTGCCTGGAGAGCTGTGTGCGCGGAGCCCACTGTGGGTGTTGCCACGCGGTGCCCGACGGCCCGCCTTCCCTTCCCTCGTTCCCGTGAGTGGGGGCTGGGGCTGGGGCGGCTGCAGAAGCAGTGGGGACACATGGCAGAGGCACCGGCTGGCCGCACCAGTGAATGTCTGGAGGGCAGCGGGAGCCAGTTACCGATGGGGATGAGGAGAAAGCTCCCAGAGGGGCTGGGCTGAGCTGAGGCCCTCAGAGGAGCTGGCGCGTCTCGCGGTCAAATGCGCAAAGATTCGTATAGAGTAGCTCCCTGTGTGGGTGGGGGGTGTGTGCGTGCTGTGTGGATGAACTGTGTGTGGTATGTGTGTATGTGGGGGGGGGCTTTCCACCTATGTGTGATTTATGTGTGTAGTGTGTGTGAACTGTATGTGGTACGTGTGTGTGTTTATGTGGGGGCTTTGCGTGTGTGTGATGTGTATGTGCGTGTGTGTATGTGCCTCCTACTCCATCTGCAGAGAAGGCTGGCAGCAGCAGCAGCTCCCGTGGCCATGAGCGCCGGCACCAGATCGTGGTTTCTGAACATCTCCCTGTGCTGAAAGATCGGATTCCTGGAGACATGGGCCAGAGGTCTTACGAGGTCAGGGTGTTGGTGTGGCGTTAGGAGAGCATCCCCACAACATACCAGACAAAGGGAAGCAGGCGCTTTGCAGGGCACAGAGCTAGGGGCACAGCCTGGACCAGGCACTGAGGGTCGATGCCCCCAGCTGGGCAGGTCACGCTGTGTGCCCTCGGGCGCAGTGGCTGGGGAGGTGTGGTGTCCTCTCCTGGTGTCCCCTCGGGAACGTGGGCCTGGCTCCTGGCCTTGGCGGTGGGGAGGGAAGGAGGGACAGGGTGGGGGTGGGCGGGGGTGGAGCCTGACAGGCCCACAGCCAGTGTGGTGCCCACGAGGCCCCGGGACTGCTGCCGCGGGGGTTGCCCTGGAGGGTCTGCATGTGGGAGGTGCACACGTGTGCTGGGGCTGCGGAGGCCGGGAGGCACCAGGGACAGGAGGTTCAGGGGACTTCCTCCTGCTCGCACAGCTATCCTGTGAGTTCAAAACTGATCCAAATAAAAAGTTCCCCGACAGCTGAGTGAGTGAGCGAGTCCTTGGCTCACTGCCGGGCGCACGTCCCGGGCGCATACCCCAGGTTGGGTATGGGGACACCCTCCCACTGCCTCTCCCTGGCTGCCCGCTGAGCCTGCTCCAGCGGAGCCTCCCAGGGGCCTCGCGATCGTCGTCCTCCACACGTCACGCTCTCAGCGTCAGCTTGGGAAGTTCTCCCGAAACCGAGTAGAGATTGGGCTGGGATTGGGTTGCCCAGACGAGCCTGGGGGGAGCGGCGCCCGTGCGGCGCGGCAGAGGGTCGCTGCGCCTCTCCACCGCTGTCCCTTCTGCTCCAGGACCCACCAGGCTGTCCTGTCTCCTTAGGCCCTGTGGTCTGTGATCTTTTCTCTCCTCCTCGTTTTCCTTGGCATTCTCAGAGAGTACTGCCCAGATGTTTTATAGAACACCTGAGTCTCAGGTAGCGTTTGTGTGACGCTTTCTCAGGGTGAGATGGGAGTGGCGGGTGTTGGCAGGAACCCACGGAGGCATGTGCCCTCCTCACCCTGCCGTGCCGGGGTCTGGGATGTCCATGTGGCCCATGGCCGGTGAGGTCATCGCTGGTCACTCGGGCTGGGGGTGTCTGCTGGGCCCCATCCAAGGTGCTGCCTTTTCTTCCTGCTTCCTTAGAAGCGAGTCACCAGGTCCAGCGCACTCTCGAGGGGAGGAGGGTCCGAGAAGGTGTGGGCCTGTGGTAAAGCCACCGCAGGAATTAATAAATATCTGGGGGGAGAAACTTTGAGGCTATGCAAATACCCTGTTTCTCCTTAAAGTTTCACCTGCCGCTGTCGGCATCTGCCTGTGGGTTCTGCCTGCAGCAGCTGTCGCCGGCTGTTGTCTCCCTCCTTCCTCCTCGCGGTGGTAGACTCTGCTTTAACAGGAATTAAGGAACCTGTGGGGAGTTTGCTGCTGCTTCCCAGTTTATTTATGCATTCACCCATCAGAGCGGCAGGAGATGCACTTCATTCTTTGGGTTAAAATCTATTACTACTGTGACTTTTTTTTTTTTATCATTCGGATTGTTCCAGCTTTGGAGCCTGTGTCCTTCTGACATGCCTGTCCTTTATTTGATGTCTTAAGTATTTCCTTAGTTTCTGGCACTGCAAGATGCTTGAAATTCATGCTGTGTTCTTCCTGCCCCAGCCCTGGCATCGGCCACTCCTCAGCACCCGGGCTCCCGACGGTGAGAATGGGCGCCAGGTGCGCTGGCCGCTTCTGGGTGCTGCAGCGGGGGACGCTGGCGGCCCTGGGGTGCTGACCCAGGCTCGCACGCCGCGCTCACCCCTGCGTCCGTCTGTGCACTGATCTGGCCGCACACACCGTCACCCGGGCTCCGCAGGTCCTCCTCGCCTCTGTGCTTGTCTGACGGCCCCGTGGGGGAGGTCCCGCCCTGAGAGCCACCTCCGATGTAGTCACCCGTCAGAATTGCGGGCCTGCACCCCTGTGAGAAGCAAATTCACTAACTAGAGCCCGCGTCCCTGCAAGATGGTCTCGGTCTTTAACCGCACGGCGTCCGGTCAGAACGCACGCTCCCCTCAGGGTGCCCTCCCTGTTCCCACCCGCACCGCGCCCTCCCGTCTGGGCCTGTCCCCGCTCAGTCCTTCCTGGACTCCCGATGTCCTGCTTGTTCGTTGTTTTTGGCGTACCTATAGTGAGTTGCCCTCAGTGGTGTGCAGCTCTGTGGGTTTGGCACCCGCCACGCCTGGGCCACGCTGGGCAGCCTGTTGCCCCGTGGTGCCTGTGTGGGCATCCCCTAGCATGCCTGTCCCCGCCGCCTGCCTTCTAGAACGGTCACACCACGGTAGCCTTTCAGATCTGGCTGCTTCTGCTTAGCAGGAGCCCCTCAGAGTCCTCCAGGCTGTTGCACGTGTCCACAGTTGGCCCTTCCAGTGCCGAGTGCTGCCCCACGGTGGGCACGCTCCAGCCTCCTGTGGAGGGATGGCTGGTGGTTTCTGGTGCGGGCGGTCGTGGACAGAGCTGCTGTACACGTTCTTGTGCAGGTGCTTGTGTGAACGTGGGGTAAAATTCATTTGGGAAAGTACCTGCGAGTGGGATCGCTGGGTCCTCAAACTAGATTCGCAGAGGGAGGAGGGCGTGTGCTTTGGTGGCACGGGTGGCAGCAGAGGGCTGTGGAGGCGGGACATGGGACACTTGCCACAGAGCACCTGCAGCCACAGTTGGTCATGTGTCCTGGCATCGGGCACCTTGGATGCCAACTCACATGTAAGTGCTGGAGCAGAGAAGCCCTTGCTCGGCTGAGGCTGTTGACCCGCTGGGAGCCACTCTCTGGAAACGGGGCCTTGCCTACCTTCAGCCTCGGGGGCCAGGGTTTGTCCAGGTGGGGCATGTGACAAGCTCACGGGGGGAGGCTTAGGACTGTCTCCTCTTGGTTTGGAAGTCAGGGCCGGGACCTGAAGCTGTGCCTGTGGGACCTGGCGGAGGGCAGGAATGCCGTCGTGGACTCCGTGCGCCTGGAGAGTGTGGGCTTCTGCAGGAGCGCCATCCTGGCCGGCGGGCAGCCACGCTGGACGCTTGCCATGCCAGGGAAGGGCAGCGACGAGGTGAGAACCAGGCTCCTTGTTCTCTTAAACAGCTGTCCTTGTCCCTGCAGCTGGTTAGGAGGTGCCTGTGCCCGCCTGCTGGACCCCGGGGAGCCGCCCAGGGCAGCTCTGCAGCTCCAGCAGCTGGGCCTTGGCCTGGCACCTGGGGGGTGGCCCTGGCGGTGAGCTGTCCTCAGGGGCAGCGTGAGAGGGAGGGGCCGGGCACCCAGAACGGCTCTGCCTGTGGAGGAGGGGTGTGGCATGACCAGGTGTGGAGGCCTGAGGCCAGCAGGAGCAGCTGGGGGCAGGGACTGCTCAGGTCTTCAGGGGCCTTGGACTTCGGTGGGAGGAGGTGGTGAAAGAGTCGAGGCCCGGCGGGGTGGGGGGCGGCTGAGCCTGGGCAGCAGGGACAGTGGAGTGTCAGGGCACAGAACCGGGCACTATGGTAGGACTGGGATGCAAGCTGGGGGTTGGCACAAAGGTGGTGACTGCTGTCCCCAGGGGATGGGTGCACAGGGGATGGGCTCCAGGAGGGGTGACCAGGGAGGCCACCATTGGTATAGGTCAGTCAGAGTGACCGAAGGGGTTAGTGATGTGGGGCTGGCCAGGCTGACAGCAGCTTCCATGCCCTGGGGGCAGATGAGGCAGGTCCGGGGGCCCAGGATGGGCCGGGCTGGGGCAGGGGCATCACAGAGGAGGTGGGCGTGGTTGAAGGGAAAGCAGAGCAGCCGAGAGTGGCGCCTGGACGTCCCGGGAGTGCGGCAGTGGCCCGAGGCGGGGTGTGGGAGGGTGGGTGTGGAGCGGGTGCGCACATGAGGGTGGGTTGGGGCCTCCCGCCCTTGCTCCTGGTCCTCCCTGGCCCACGCCCCGTGAGCCCTCACCGGGCTTGGCCCCCGCCCAAGAAGAGTCATTCTGTCTTCAGGCAGATCCAGTTTATAAATAATGAGACAGCAACAGGAATTTATTTGTTCTTGATTGTGTTTAAATCACCAATTAGGAGCTGCGTACGGTTGTCTTGCCAATTTTCCCAACGCTTTTACAAGTTTTACTAATGTGAGAAAGAGGGGTGTGCTGGGCCCCAAACAGTGGGCAGGCAGCCAGCTCCTGCCGGCCGGACCCGGACCCTCGGGTCTGCCCTGACCTGTGTCCCCCACGCGCCTGCCTCCGCCACCCGTGGGCCCCGGTCGGTCCCTCTGCTGGAGGCTGTTCCACCTGGCCCTCCCCGAGGGGCAGGCTCTGTGTTTTCCTGGAGCTGCCAGTCTGGGACCTCGCACGTCCAAGTTCCCACCTGGAATCTGCCTGGACGAGGCCCTGGAGAAGCATCGCTGGCCTGTGCCCAGACAGCGCTCGGGGCTTGCTCGGCCGTCTGGGTGGCCACCAAAGCCCAACGTTTTCCCTTCTGGAAACAAAAGCTGCCGTGGAGTGCCAGGTGGGCGTCATCGGAGTCTGCAGGAGGCGCAGGCACAGGTGGGGGCAGGGAGGCCCCGGCTGGTGGCCGAGCCAGGAGGACACTGGGCCTGCCCTGGCGCTGGGTCCAGGCGCCCTGCTGCCTGCGCGCAGGATGTGGCTGCAGCTGCCGCCACCCATTTGCCCCCGGCAGTGCCCGGCACGGGGCCTTGGGCTGCCTGGGCTTTGCCCTCCCCCTGCCCCCGCCTTTTGCCCTGTCCACACGGGCCTGCCCGAGTCCCCTGCCCTGAGCCCCCTCCCTGCCCCCGGAGGGTCTCCCAGAAGGAGAAACGCTGTGCTGGAGCCGACGTTGTCGCGCAGAGAGCAGAGAAGGGCTCAGCCTGCCTCTGGCTTCCCCTGGGTTCTCCCTGTTCCTCTGGGCCAGGCTAAGTTGGTTTCCCCATGTTCTTGTTCCTGTATTTCTTTCTGTTTTGCTAGAGCTTGCCCTGGAGCGGTTTTTTCATAAGGAAGCCTCTTGTCCAAAAAGACCTCTCTTTTGTCCTCCTATTTGCCATCTTGGCTGCCTTTAATTCTGGCTTGACCAGCCTCTCCCAGAGCTGCAGGCCCGTCTCACACCATGAGCGTCCGTGGGGTCCCAGCAGCTCCTTTTCCTGGAGCCTCATCCTCCACGACTGCAGGAGCCTCTCCTGGTACTCGAGCTCTCTCTGTTCCCTTCCTTGTGTCGCTGTCTGCCTCCCAGAGCGCCTTCCTTCGGGCAGTCGGCTTACCCCGAGGCCCCTGGTTTCTGGGCTTGGGCATGAGCCTCTGTACGTGTGCAGATGTGTAAGTGCACGTGTGTGCATGTGTGTGTGGGTGGGACATGGAGCTGTGTGCCGGCCCTGTGCTGAGCGGGGCTGGAAACCCCACTGTCCCTAGGGCTGAGCTGCTGTGCTGGCCCCTGCTGGGAGCGTGGTGAGCCCAGCCCGCCTGTCAGCTGGGTGCATCAACAGGACTCTGCGGCTGGCTGGGAGGACCCAGCTACGCACCGGCTCTCCGCCCTGCCCGGAGGCTGCCCTCGGCACAGCCCCAGCACACAGGGGCAGACCTGGAATTCAGACGTGGGGCCTGGGCCGGTTGTGTGTGGGTTGGTGAAGGCAGCCAGGTTCTCTCCGATAGGGGCCCCTCAGACACCGCCCCCCAGCCTAGCCCCAGAGAACAGGGTGGGACTCGAGCAGCCAGTGTGAGTTCTGGCCACGCGACGCCCCAAGCCCTTGGACCTCAGACTGCTCCTGTGCAGACCGGGGTATGCCATGTGGTGTCCTCCTGCCCAGGGTGGCTGCACATCGATGTTACGGCCACATTATGATACAGAGCCGCTCTCACTGGTACCCAGGGAAGCTCAGAGGTGGACGAGCCTCCCAGCTTGCAGAACAGGGGCGGAGGGCACGCGGGACCCGGTTCCAGCAGGTCCACTGGGCAGCACGGACAAGGCAGGGAGCACCCTGCCAGCCTGCGCTGCAGCACGTCAGGTGGGCGCTCCACTGGAGGGGTGTCCTGTCCCTACCAGGTGGATGAGGGAGCCCAGGTGCTCAGGGACAAGGGACAGCTGGGGCCCAATTCTGGGCTGCGGCACTTTGGTGCCCAAGCCTGCTCCTCACAGCCTTGGCCATCCCTGGGGCCGGTGCTGGGCAGAGCCCGGCCTGCCGTCAGCACATGGGCCCACGGGGTCCAGGTGCGGGGCTGGTTTCTCAACGGCCGGTGGGTGCCCAGGTGTGCCTGTGGGAGTCTCTGTACCAGGAACACGCCTGAGGTTGTTCACGGTGTCTGGTGTCAGACCCACACCAGGCAAGAGGAGCAAGGAGAGAGGAGCGGCTGAGTGGAGTCGGGGGCGAGGGAGCCGGGCTTCCTGCTCAGCCCAGACGGGGAAGTGGGAGAGGCCGAGGCGGCTGCCGGGCGGTGACGTGCTGTCACCTGGGAACGCTGTGAGCAGCTTGTAAGGGCCTGGCAGCCCCCGGCCCACGAGCAGCCTACCGGGGAACCTCGGCTCCCGGGTCCTCACGGGAGGGGAGCAGACAGAAACTCACGGCAGCCTGGCTAATCGCCTTAAAAGTCTCTTGTTTGTATAGCACAGACTCAACTTGGCGTCGGCCCAAATCAGCTTGTTTTCTTGCTGTCAGGTTCAGATCCTGGAGATGCCGTCCAAGACGTCAGTGTGCACCCTGAAGCCGGAGGCAGATGCCAAGCCGGGCATGCCCATGTGCCTGGGGCTGTGGCAGGTAAGGCCGAGCGCGCGCCAGCCACGCCCTGCCAGCCACGCCCGCTGGCCTGAATCATGTCCCATTCAGATCTGATTTATTGCCATGCCAGTCAGGCAACACCCCCTGTGGGGAACATGTGCAGCCGCCTCCTGCAGCCTCAGTGTCCCCGCTGGCCCTCTGCCTCCCGTTGCTGCCACTGCGAGGGGTCCTGGCATCGCCCCAGGTGGCAGCAGCGGGTGCACACCCTTCACGGGCCCCACAGGCTCGCCCTCCTGCGGGTGGCGGTGAGGAGGGGATGGTGGGGTTGGTGGGTTCGGCAGCCCCACCAGGGCCGTGTACCCTTCCACTCAGCGCGGTGGTCCGTTGGCACTGCAGAGGCAGGAGGGGCGTGCTGACCAGCCGCGGCAGCCTGTGCAGCCCCTCCTTGCTTGGGGTTAGTTTTTGTTACTTCTTTGCCTCCTAGAGGCAGGCGTGGGTTTAACACAGTGCCAGTGCCTCGCCCCGTGGCCATGCTCAGAATTTCTGAGCCACAGCCATTTCCTTCTTTCTTGACTGTTCTTTCTGTTTGGAGGGGTCGGGAGGCGTCCCCTGGGGATATAGTAGAAGCCTGGGCCACGCTGGGGGCTGCAGGCGTGGGAGGAATCCTCTTGGGCCCACCACGTCCACCGGTGACCCCAGCCCTCCTCGGGCCACACCTTCCCGCCCAGCCGCCCCCAGTCAGCACCATCTGAGAGCGCTCGCCCCCCTCCCCGGGCTGCAGAGCAAATGGCCTGGTGCCACTCGTCTCTCCTAAGGAGTTGCCAGCAGCCTCAGCCACATTGTCACAGCTGCAGGAGCCGTGGTGGGCGGGGTGCCGGGGAGGGCCTGCTCTGGAGCACTTGGCAATCCTGGCACGTTCCTGTCCCTTCGCTGGCCCTGATGAGGAGGAAGCGGTGCCTGCCTCCTGCCTCCTGCCTCTCTGAGCTCTTCACAAGAGTCAGTCCAGATGCGCCCATGCGGTTTGGAGGTGTCGGTGCCCTTGCATGGGCACCCCCAGAGACCCTGCCCTCGGCGTTTTTTTCTCTTCACGTGGCCAGGAAGATCGCCACCCTTTCCTGCTGTCAGCTTCCCTGCAGTTTCTTGACTCAGGACGTTGGCATTTGGGGTCCCCAGTAGGTGGATCCCGTGGGGTTGCTGCTGCAGCTGCACAGCCTCTGGGAGGGACACCCACGGGGGTGGGGCACTTCCAAGAGACTTACCTGAAATGGCAACACTCTTGGCACCGGCAGGCTTGGGCCTCGGGGACGGGGCAGAGCCTGGGACACTGCCTCCGTGTGTCCAGACCAGGCTCCTCCGAGGGCTGGGAGGACAGACACCCCCAGGCCGCAGCGTCACAAGCGGCGGCCGAGGGCCCCCGTCTTGGGGCGGGGTAGCCGAGGCTGCACCCGCTCCCGTCGGCTCCTGGAAAACATGGGTCGTTGCACAATCATGTAGAATTCCAGCAGAAAAATGTGTAGAACGGGGTGTACCAACTTGTTAAGGTAATTAATATCGCTGACAGAGGACAAACCGCGTTTGTGTGGGTGACACAGACCCGGTGCGGACTGTGCCACCAAGGCAGCCTGCGTCAACTGGGAATGTGCCTTTCTCATCCCCGAGCCTGACGGTCCAGGTCAAGACTTACTAATCTAAGTGTGGCAAAGTGGACCGGCTAGGTTTTTTTTTAAACACTCAAATATACTCTTATTTTTCTCCTCAAAGTGGCGACTCGTGCCGCAGGAGTGATGGTAGACGGTCAGGAGCTACGGCAGGCCTGAGGCACAGTCCTTGGCTTAGGGCCCCTCCAGCCGGTCCCTGCTGTGTCCTCTGGGGCTGCTTGCTGAGGGACAAGAGGGGACGCGAGTGAGGCCTGGCCTCCAAGTGTCAGCTGAGTGTGGGGCTGGAGGAGAGACGAGAGCAGGGTGGTATCAGATCCTCTGAGGGGGCCGGGCAGCACCAATGGTGTGGGCACCAAAGGCCCGGCCCGAACACTGTCTGCCCACCGCGGCTGTCCCTGGGAGGCACAGGAACCCGGAGCACAGCAGACAATGAGGTGGTGGCAGGGCCAGCAACCATGGGGTGACCCCTCCAGGTCTGGCCGGCCCTGCTCCAGCCACCCCGTGGCAAAAATGGCAGGTGGTCGTTAGCTGTGGACCCAGAACTCCGGGGCTGCAGCTTCACACTGACGTCGGTCTACAGAGACTGGTCAGAGCCCCGGGCCGGAGCTGTTGCAGCTCAGGAGCCAGGAGGAGTGTGCCCCAGGGAGAGAGGACAGGGTAGGCTTGTCCAGAGGCGATGAAGACTGGGGACAGGTTCTGCCACAGAGCCCTGCCCGAGAGGGGCACATCCAAGTGGGCCCCAGGCGAGTTCTTGGAAGCCGGACTTGGGGGTGGGTCTAGCAGCCGGCCACATCGCCCTGGTGGCAGGGGCTGGCCTGTGTTCCTGAATGGGGTTCAGTACGTTCCGGGCTGCTCTTGCCCGGCCCTGACTCTGCTCTGGGGCCAAACACGCTGCCCTGGGGCACGGATGCCTGCAAGGAGCTCCAGGCAGGGGTGTGGCACTTCCTAGAGTCCCCCGAGTCCACGTCTCTGGGAACGTGGTATATGGTTTTGCACGCGTCACGTCCAAGCAGGTGACCTGACCAGTGCCAGCGTGGGGCTCTCCCTGTGATGACATCACAGGAGAGAGCAGCAGAGCAGCCAGCAGATTGCAGGGCGGAGGCGGGCGCACCTCGGCCCTGCACACTCGGGGACCTGGGGCAGCGCTGCCTCTGGGCAGGGACAACACCTGAGACGAGGCACCCAGGAGACACAGGGCCCACTCCCGGGAGCTGCTCTTCTGTGTTGTTTGTGTGAACCCGTACTGTGGTCAGAGCACGATGGTGTGACAAGCCATCTACGCGGGGGAGGACATGTGCCTCTGGGCCAGCCCTGGCTCGGGGGGTTCACATGCCCATGTGCAGGCCTCGGTGACCGTGTCCTGCCTGCCCCTGCCCCGGCCGGCCCTTCTGGACCAGCGTGGCCTGCCTCAGGCTCCAGCCTGGCTGCCCGGCTCCCGCCACCAACCTGCTGACGCACTGGGCGCCCCAGCCCTTGGGCTGCTTGGGGACATGGTGTTGGCTTGTTGGTCACCCACCCTGGAGCCCCTGGCCAGCCCTCATCTCCTTGCTTAGGCTTGCGAGATTTCTCCGGGGGTGCCACTCTCAGAGCCTGGTGGCTGCGTCCCCAGGGTGACACGGAATCCTGCTGTGCTCTCCTCCTGCAGTCGCTGCAGAGGCTTAACAAACGAGGCGTCTGCCCAGGGCTCGCAGCCCTCTGACCCGTGCCCTCATTCATCACGATAGCTTGGGCCGCGAGCTCGGACGCGGGCAGCTCACACCAGCCTTGTGGGGGGCGGGGGGCACTTCTGTAGCCACGTTGACAAGGCACAGGAAGTTCATCTTTCATTGAGATGGAGCTCACGGTTTCTCCTGGCTGGTGGCTCCAGACCAGGAGGGTGGCCATGCATCTCAGGCCAAGGCAAGGAGGCAGGAGGGTGGGTCCCTGAGCACGAGGGAGGTGGTGAGGGCTCAGCTATACCTGTGCGCACGGCAGGTGCCCAGCAGTGCCCCTGTGGGCAGGACCCAGTGCGGGCACATGCCGGGTCTCGGGGCTGGTAGGCAGTGGCGCCGTGGGGGTTGCTCCGGGGCTCTGTGCCCTCCAACCCCATGTCCCTCAGGGTGTTCCAGCAGCAGCCGTGCTGGCCCCACACCTGTGGTGTCCACCGTACAGGGGCTGTGCAGGGCCCCTGGACTAGCACGGCCACCTGGAGGATTCAGGAAGCAGCCCCTAGCCCCGCAGGAGGGACAGCGTCTTGAGAGCCCCTTTCCCCCCAAAACTGACCGAGTCTGAGCCTTCTGGGAGCTGACTGCTCTGCCGTCCCTGCAGGCCAACTCCAGCCCCCGCCCACTCCTCCTGGCCGGCTACGAGGACGGATCGGTGGTCCTGTGGGACGTCTTGGAGCGGAAGATGTGCAGCCGCGTCGCCTGCCACGAGGAGCCGGTCATGGGCCTTGACTTCGACCCCCAGAAGGCCCGGGGCGTCTCGGGCTCCGCGGGGAAGGCGCTGGCTGTCTGGAGCCTGGACGGGCGGCAGGCCCTGCAGGTCAGCGCGCCGGGCCCCGGCCTCATTTATCCTGCTCTGCACCAACAGTCTGATGGGCTGGAACAATATTTAGGCATGAAGGAGGAGTTGTTGCAGATCCCCGGCTAATCAATCACTCAGAGGCGGTGCGGGCGGCCTGTCCCGCGGCGCAGGAAGAAGGGGCGTGGGCGTCAGCGCCGTTCACATGGTTTGGGTTTCTCCCAGGCCTCGGGTTAGCGGCAGTCACGTCTTGTCCATCCAGAGAAAGGCACGTAGAGTCCAGGAGTGCTCAGGCTCCTTTGTGAAAATTCAGAGGAATTTGGTCAGTAAGGAACTGATTAATCAAAAAAAAAAAACAGCCCAGTGCGGAAAACTCCACAGAGCTCCAGCCCCCATGGTGGTCTGCGAGCTGGCCTGAGGGGGGGTTTTGCTCCTGGGCCGCAGGAAAGCCTGCAGGACGGGCGCGAGGCCTCAGGCCCAGGGCGGACTGATGCCTGTGGCCTCTGCTGGTGTCTCAAGGGCACATGGTGTCCAGGCCCAGGCCTCTGGCCCCCTGTGCCTAGCACAGGACAGCAGGGAGTGGGTGGGGGCTGATGAGTATCGGGGAGCTGTCTCTGGTGCAGCTGTGGGGGGCTGCAGGCCACAGGAAATGAGGTGCTGGGTGTGTCCTGGGTGCAGCCTGGCTTCCAGGTGTGGGCAAGGGTCCCCCATTCGCAGAAGCCGGGAAGACAGGCTTGCCCACGGCAGTGAGTGGGACTGCAGACAGGTCTCGTGGGTGGGGCCTCGTGGGAGCTGCGTGCCCCTCGGGGTGGCCGCAGAAGCAGCAGCAGGCCCAGCTCCTGGCCTGGCCCGGGCTCAGGCCCGGGGCACCACGATGCGCCTGCCCTTGGGGGGCTGTGTGATCCAGGCTCTGCCTACTCGACAGGAGGCCAAAGGGAGGCCATCGCTCAGACCCCCCAGGTGGGGATGGGGCTCCCCTTCAGCCCATCAAGTGGACACCACCAGAGTCCCCAGGTCATGTGGTGGGCAGGGAGGGATGGTCCCCAGTGCCTGTGGGGTCCCCAAGCCTGTGCCAGGTGTGGCAGACTTGCAGTCATTGGGGCTGGTCCCCCAGAAGCCCTGCTGTGAGTTGAAAGGACGATGGTCATTTTGAGAAACTCGGGCTGAGCTGCTCTGGGTGCTGGGTCTTCGTGTCCTTAGCTGCTGTCCCAGTCGGTGCTGACCCCCCAGGGGGGCGTGGGGGGGTCTCCCTCATAGCCCCTCTCTCCCACCGCCAAGCCTGCTGGGGACCCCCACAGTGCTGTCCCCTGGGGGTCCAGTGCCATTCTGCTGTGGCATGGCCTTCACCAGCCTGAGTTTGCAGAGGGCTGAAGACCCTTCCCTGAGAGCCCCCACCCCACTGCACACCCAGGACCCCAGGAAGGAGCCTCCCGCCATCCTGACCCAGGCCTGCCTGGCCCCTCCCGGCATGTTTGGGAAACAGCTGCTGGAACTGAAGCTGCGATTTATAGGCATGTTCTCCAGAGACGACCTTACTGTACTGACAAAGTTAAAAGCTAAAGCTCAGGGACCAGGAACGCAGTGTGGAGTGGCAAGCGCGAGGGTGGGTTCCGGGCAGGCCTCTGCCCACAGCGAGCATGGAGGGAGGGGTCCTGGGAGGGCGGAGCCAGCCCTCTGTGCCCTGCCCAACATCACACCCACCCTCAACTCAGAGGCCCCGAGAGTTCAGGTTCTGTGAGCTCCACGCCTGGCCGGGAATCCCAGGGCCCTTGGCGGAGGCCAGCCGTCTGAGGGGGCCCTTGCTGCCCCGGAGCAGGTGAGGTGGCCTCGAGGCGCCTGGCACCCACAGGTGTCCTCGCCCAGCCCCAGCACCGCAGCGCCTGGCCTGAGAGCCACGTGGGCGCAGCTGTGCCTCCCTTGTGTCCTCCCACCGCAGCCTCTAATGAGCCGAAATCAGTCTCTCCCAGGCGGGCGCTGGGAGCAGGGGCGCGGATGAGGCTGCTGCGGCAGAGCGTGGGTAATCGGAACCAGATGGTGGCTGCGCGGCGCTGCGCATTCCTGGCACCTGAGGTCATGCGCTAGGAGAGCCCCTGGTGGCCAGAGATCCTTCCCGGAAGGTCCTGGTCCAGGCCAGGGCTTGGCCAGGGGGTGCAGTGGTGACGAGGGGGCAGCCCACGTCAGGACACTGCCCAGGGGCACTTGGGGGCACCTGGTGACACCGGAGCCACTCTGCCTTCCCGAGGTGGCTTTCCCAAGAGCCATCTGCGCTGGGGCCTGGGCTGCCGTGGGATGCAGGTGGTGCACAGCCCCGCTCCCTCCCTCCCGCACTGGGGCAGGGCCCGCAGGCCTTGAAGCAGGGGCTGATTTACAGCCCGCAGTATTTTTAGGCCTTTAAGTAATCGTGAGGCCCCCCCAGCCCGGGCAGCCTGGCCTGGGAAGCGGACCAGCCAAGGCGTCCTGTGCCGCGCCCACTCGGGCGTCCCCAGCGGGGCTGCCATCTGCGCAGCAGCAGGGCCCGCGCCTGGAGTTCCAGTGAGGGAGACGGGCTGTGCAGGGCGCTGGGCGCAGTCCCACCCGCCACCACGCCAGCAACAGAGCAGCGGGGGCAGGACAGGTCCTCTTCCGCAGGAGCTTGGGCCCAGACAGGCCGTGGTCTTCCTCCAGGAGACCCCCCCAGGCTTCCCCTGCACCCTCTCTTCCCAGAGGGCACCTGGTCCTTGTGCCAGGTGTCTCTGCCTGAGTGACGTCATCTGTTCCCAAGAGCAGCCGAGGTGGGTAGGGGTCCCTCCCGTCCCCACTGGCGGTGGTGCCCGGCAAGCCCAGCCCCTGGGTGGGAGCCAGGCGTCCCAGCCCCTTGCACAGGGAGGCGCTGGCATGCGGGGCTCTGCCTGCGCCCTGCTTCTGCTTGTGGTGACAGGGTCGGGGTCGCTATGGAAACTCCCGCTTATCTCAGGCTCCAGGTGTTTGGCATCGGGGTCAAAGCAGCTCTTTCCTCCCGGGGAAGTGGGCACTGTTGGCACGTCCCTAGAAGGAGGGAATACAAAGCAGTGACCCTGAGGCGGGGCTGGGTGTTCCAGGGAGGCCCACTGCTCTGCCCCTGGGTCCCCTCTCTGCCACTGACTCAGGGCAAAGGTCACAGGAGAGAGAAGGGTAAGGACGATGGTGATGGTGTGCAGTCACCTCCTGTCCACTTCCAGCTGCCAGCCCCTCCCCAGCCACAGTGTCCTGGCCCTGCGAGTGGGAGGGGCCCCTGGGTCTGCAGGCGGTGCACCCCACACGCAGCTACCCATGCACCCCGGCACCCACCCCTTGGCCCTGCCCAGTGCCTGCCAGTCTCGGTGGCCACTCGGCTAGGCTGCGGGGACCAGGGTGGGGGGTGGGCAGCGCGGAGGGGGCGCTGGGCGCTGTGCACAGTGAGGACCTGCCTGGGCTCCTGGTCACAAGAGTTGACAGCTCCCGTGCAGCTGCTCCTGTGTGCACCGGCAGGACGCACACAGAGACCCCCAGGGCCAGGGTCTGCCAGGTGAGGGCAGTAGAAGGCGGGCAGAACGTCTGTGACACGCAGACGTCACTGGTTGCAGAGGACAGTAGCGGAGGGAGATGGCGTGGAGGTGGTCAGGGCTGGCAGGCTGCGGGCGTTGGCGGGCCTGTGGGCTGATGGGCCCCACGCCCTGGGGAGGCCCCTGGAAGCACAGGTCGGGCTGGCAGGGGGCTTGGCCACGAGGGGCGGGCTGGCTGGCAGGATGTGCTGACCTCGCAGGTCACCAGGAGCCCAGGGCGGCCTGCTGGGGCAGTGGCTGCAGGTGGTCTGGTAGATTGTCCTCATCGGGTGAGGCTCCTTCTGCCCTCCGGGGAAGGAACCTGGGTCATGAACCGCACTGGGCTCACCAAGTGCTTTCACTGTATCTCTCAGACTCACATGCCTTTTCTGCTCGAATCTGTTACTTTAGGGAATTGCATTATCAGAATTTTTTTTTAACATTAAAACAACCAAACAGTCCTAAAATAACCTACCACATAACGTGTCCTCTTGTGCCCTGCTGGGCTCTGTCAGATTGTTCGGGGCCGCGGGCTGTCCTGCGCTTGCGTCCTGCCGTCTGACAGCGCGTGTCCCCCCGGCTCCCCCATCAGCGGGCACTGTGGGCGGGGCCTGTGCTGCTGCGGGCCAGGTATTTCCTCTGTGGGGAAGGTTCAGTTTTCTTTGTGGACAAATTTCCTGATTTGGAGGGAAGTTGCATTTTTACAGGAATTTGTCTATAGGCATAAAAATCTTTAAGGTATTTTCCCATGACCCTGTTCTTAGTCTTGTTCTAGCTGTTCGTTGTGACTGTTTGGGTTCTGCCATGTGCGCGGCGCTGTCCCTGTCTGTTCCTTGTCAGTCTCATCTTTGGTGATCCGTGGAAGTCCTTGTTTTCGGTTTCCTCGTTTCTGTTCTTACGTTGGCCTGCGTGCTCTGGGTTCGCTGTGTTGCTCTGACATGAGTCGGAGCTGCAGCCCACCGGCTCTCAGCCCTCCTTCGCCTGCCCAGCGTGGGGGCCTGAGTGTGTCCACGGGGACCCTCTGGCCAGGCCCCCTGATGCCAGAGGTCATCGTCTTTGTCACCCCTCACTTCTAGGTGGACCCTGTCTTCATCTGTTCTCTGGCGCTGGGCTGATGTTCGTACGGTTCCAAATGTTTGATTTTCTCCCCGAGTTATTTTTTAGTTTTCACTTTCTGACTTAATTACATGTGGTCCGAGAACAAGGTCTGAATGATATCAGTGCTTTGAAACGCGGGGGGCCCGTCCAGGTTCCAGCAGTGCTGCACATGTGCCTGGAAAGGCAGGGCCGCTCCTCACAGACACGCCGCCGCGCACGAGAGCACGGAGCTGCGGTCGGCCAGCTGTGCCCAAGACGGGGTCCCTGGGGGGTGCAGGGAGGATGTGGTGCCGTGGCCACTTGTCACCTTTCCTGGAGGCCCGTCTGGTGCCACGTTGCGCCCTCTGCGGCTGGCCTGGGAGCCCTCGGGTCGGCGCGGTGGTCTGCCGGGCGAGCGGGGCCTTTGCTTCGCTCCCATTCTCTCCTCTGGGGAGGACTTTTGCCTGGAAGCCTGTTTTGCCAACTGTTAACCTGGCTCAGGCCAGGTTTCCGTGGGTCACTGCTTCCCTTCGCAGCCTTTTATGTCTTAGTGCTCTTACCTCCCTCCCTCTGGCCCTGCAGATGCAGATGCGTCTGTCAGGGAACTGGGGCTCGCACCGAAGATCACGTTCTTGCCTCACCAGCCCTGGGTCCATGCGCGCAGAGGCTGTCCTTTAGGGGCCTCCTGCGTTGGTGGCTCTGAGGGTGTGGGCCTGGGTGCTGAGGGGCCACCCTCTGGGGTGCAGCAGCCACCAGGCCACCGTCACAGGATCTGCTCCCGGCCGAGTCACCCTCCATCATGAGTTGGTCCCACACTCTGACATATTGTGTCTTTGTTTTAATTCAGTGCAAAACATTTTCTCTTTTCCCTTGTGATTTCTTCTTTGATCTGTAGGTTCCTTAGCAGTATATTATTTAATTTCCAAATATTTGTTGATTTTGCAGGTATCTTTAATCTAGTTTAATTCTGTTGTCAGTGGACGTTCCCTGTACAGTTTCAGGGTTTAGAAATTTATTGGGGCTTGGTTTGGCGCAGCACATGGCGTGTCCTGGGCAGCACACCACGTGCACTTGAAGGGAGCGTGTGTTCTGCAGTTGTGGGGCGGAGCGTTCCGCCTGCCTGACTGAGGGCGCGGAGGTGCTGCGCGTCCCAACCAGGTCTGTGCCTAGTTTTCTCCCGGTTCCTGAGAAAGGGCTTGAAATCTCCTACGGCGGCTGTGAACGTGCCCGTTTCTCGCTTTGACTCTGCCAGTTTTGCTTTGTGAGTTTCGAAGCTCTGCTCTGGGCATATAAGCTTTGAGACGGTCAGGTCATCCCGGCCAAGCACCCTTTTTTCTCACTGTGAAACAGCCCCTTCGTTTCTCGTAACGTTCTTTGTCTCGCAGTCGGCTTTGGTTAGGTGCTGAACAGTGGCACCAGCTTTCTGACGTTTGCTCTTTGCGTGGTACGTCTTTTTCCTTGTGTCCACATCCAACCCGTCTTCCACCCTTTATGTTTAAAAAGCATCTTTTGTAGACAGCATATAACTACATCTTGCTTTTTGATCTTTTTCAACAATCTCTGCCTTTTAATTGGAGCATTTCATCTGTTTGCGTTCAGTGCGATCATTGATGTGTCTGGGATTAAATCGACCATCTCTGTGTTTGTCTTCCACTTGGCACCTCCGGTTTTGACCTCTTTTGCTCTGTCCCTGCTTGCTTTTGTGTTAATCAAACATTTATTTTTTAGTATTGCATTTTACTTCCTCTCTTGCCTTCTCAGCTACACCTCTTGTCATGCTTTTTCCTGAGTGGCTGCCCACGGGCTAACAGCGCGTCCTTCCGAAGTCCCCTAGAGTCAGCGTTGCTCATTTCCCACCTCGGCGCACGGCGCCGCTGCCGTCCTGCGGCTCCTGCTCACATGGTGAACTCTGCCTTCCAGTGTTAGTTTTGCTTTAAATCATCAGGTTTTTTTAAAATGGGCAAGAAATTTTAAAATATTTTATATCTACTCATCCATTACCATTTCTGGGGCTCTTCCTGCAGACCAGGTAGTTTTTACCATTTCTTGTACTGTCATTCTGCTGGCAAAAAAATTCCCTCGCTTTTGTTCATCTGAGGAGTGTCTTTATTTCACCCTCTTTGAAAAGAGCCCTGGCTGTAGACTTCACGGGTGACGGTTTGGTTTTGTTTAGACGTAGCGACGTCGTTCTGTTATTTCTGCCGACAGCTGATGATGCCTTCTCACCCCCATGCACAGTCTGCTTTCAAGATTTTATTTTTATCCATGAAGTTTTCATTAGTTTGACTATCCTGTGCTTAGGCATATATTTTTTTCTGATGCTGATTGTGTTTTGCTGAGCTTTTGATCTATAAATTGGTATTTTTGAAAAAGTTCAATAAGTGGGTTTAAAAAAAAGGAAAAAATAGAAATTGGTGTTTTTCATTAAAATCAGGAAATTTTCAGCCATTATTTTTTTCTTGACCATTTTCACTTTCTTCTCCTTCTGGGGCTTCTGTAAATTAGACGGTTTGATCACAGCCTCTGGGTCCCCAAGGCTCTGTTCATTTTTGCTCAGTCTTTTTTCTTTCTTGTCTTCAGATTGGATAGTATCTGTTGATCTGTCTTCTAGTTCACTGACTTTTGAAAAACATAATTTCCAATCTTCTGTTAAGCCTGTCCTGTAAACTTTTCATTTCAGTTATTGAGTTTTTCAGTTTCATATTTTCTATTATAGTTCTTTTTTATAATTCCTGTTTCTGTGCTAATAGTCCCTATCTGCTTACTCATCAAGACAACTTTTTTGTAATTATTTGAATATATTTGTCTTTCATTTCTTGGACCTATTTAAGTAGCTTCTTTAAAGTCTTATCTGATCCATTCGACATCCATGCCATTTGGGGAGTGAGTTTCTATTAACTGCTTTTCCCCTTGACTGTGGGTCACGTATTCCCGCTTCTCTGCATGCCTAGTGATGGATTGTTGGTGTCAGACATTGTGAAAGTGACACGGGATGGAGACTCTGGATTCTGTTACTTTGCTCTGAAGAGTGTTTGTGCCTCCTGGCTGTTCACGTGAGCTTGTGTGGGCGTGGCGTCGGGCCCCGCCAGGGCGGGTTGTGGAAAGGTCGCTCCAGGCTCCTCTAGGGTGGTGGAACTCAACTTCCACACTCTGCCTCCCCGTCAGACATTGTCAGGGCCTGGTTTCTGGCTCTGCTGCGGTGGGTCTGGGGTGGGCCTCACTCTAAGATGGGATCTTTGTTCCTGAAATGGGGCCATTCTGGAGACTCTGCTGGTCTTGAGTTGTCACGCAGTCTTTGCACCTAGGCCAGCCTGACCCCAGCACTGTTGGCCTCTCACACCTGTCATGAACCCTGCAGCTCGGGGAAGCCCTGTGTAGTCTGCCCTGAGCCCAGGGACTGGCGGGAACCACACAGAGTCACCCCAGCCCTCAGCGCCCTCTGTTCCTCAGAGTCGCCCTCACAGATTTTGGCCCTCGGGCCGCCAGGTATTCTGACCTCAGCCTCCTCAGCTTACCGTGAGCACCCTGTTCTGCCTGGACGTGGCCGGGGCACTGTCCCTAGGCAGAAAGCTGCGGGGGTACTGGGGAGCCCACCTCCTCAGCCACCCTTCTCTGCCTGACGTCCTGCGCCTGGAAACAGTTGCCTAGGACTTTTTGTCCACGTTGATGGGTGTTTGCAGCAAGAGGACTAGTCTGGTACCAGTTGCTGTGTCATAGCTACTTCCTATCACTCTTGCTTTGTGGACGATAAGCCTATTAATAGCTGCTCCTGGGGAACTGTACCCTTTGTCACGGTTCAGTATCACGTGCAGTATTACTTAAGAGGGGCCCTGTTCTCTTCTTTGCATTCTCCTACTGTATCTCTGCCCACTGTTCCTTTGGAGTCTCTCTTACACATAGCGCAGATTCGGGCTTGACTTTGGAATCCAATCATAAAACTGTGGAGTATACCTACATTTTTCTTAGTTTATGCAGATATACAAGGACAAATACTAGGAAGCTAAGGCACCCACTGTCGGGTGGGAGAGGAGAGGGAAACCGCTGCTCTGGTCGTCACTTACAGGGGCCATCAGGCATCTGTTGTATCTTTTGCCCCAAAGGACAGCAGATGGGCAAATCCGTGAACTAGGCCTTCATCCCACCCCTCTCGGTTCCCGCCCACGTTTCTGTTAGTTACATAACCGGTTCTGTAGCCATAATCCCTGTATTGTTTTAGACCTAATCCTGCAGGTAAGTGCATTCAGTGCTCTCTGCCAGACCATTTGCTGTAGTTCTCCGGGTATCTCTTATAAGACTGGAGTTAATCTTCTAGTCCTTTACAAAGAGCTTATGGGAGCAATATTCTTTGAGTTCTTACATGTTCAAAAATGCTTGTCTGTTGTCTGTACTTGAGCGACAGTTTGGCTGGATATAAAATTCTTGGACCACGCTTCCCTCAGCCTCGGTAGGCATCACCCCACCGTGCTGGCACGGACATGCCATGCGGCATTCCCGGCGCCACGTGATCTTCCTGCCTGGCTACCAAGAGGGCTTTTCTTTAGCTATTCAGTCCAGTAATTTTACTAAAGCCCATCATAACGTTAACCACTCTACAGCCTTTCTTTTGACTTTAGGTTGTAAGACTTCAGTTTGCAGAAATTAAAATTGCTGCCATACCAGTGACCGTTAGAGCCAGTGCCTGTCTTCCGTGTCTGTTGTTTTCTCTGCTGTCTGTTCAACTCTCTGTCTCCCTTTGGCCGTGCTGTTTCCCACGCCTGCCCTCTGGGCCCTCACTGTCAGATTAAGCATCTTCTGCTGTGTCTGTTCCTCTTCATTTCTTTGAGTTTTTTTCTCCGTTTCTTCCCCCAGTCCTGCCAGGCTGGGCTTCCTCCCCTGCATTTTGCTGCTTTCGGTCCTTGTTTTATAGAGTAATGTACAGAGGTAACTTCATTCGTTAAGTTTTCTTTTGTTCTGTTAATTTATGGCAAAATCGCTTGGTGACAGTTTCCATTGGCTTCTGGTGAATGTTGCCATTTGTGTTTCCTGTTTCTTTCCTCCTCTTTCCCGTGTCGTCTTTGCAGAGAAGCATGATTCTCGCCTGAGAGTGGCACGGCCCCATTGGGAGGCGTTAGAGAAGAGGGTGCTGACAGGAAGCTCAGGGTGCACAGGGCTGGTGCGGAAGGAGGCAGCCACTGTCACCACGGTGGCAAAGTGCCTCTGTCATTCAGTGTGTAGGCACAGAGGTGCCAGACCCCCTGCAGTGCCCAGGACAGTCCTGCAGGCCCAAGAACTGCTGCAACCACAGAGGCTACAATCCCCTGAGCACCCTGCTTCCCACAAGAGGCGCGTGTCTGGGAGGGGCCGGCGCTGAGTGGGGGGCGCTCAGCCCCCGAGAGTGGCCAGCCTCCTGATGGCTCCATGCGGGAAGCATGGGCCTGTGTGAGTCCTCATGTTGTGCCACCGCCTTGCCCTCTTCTCAGAACCAGGCCAGGGCGGACAGCTTCCTCCCTGCCAGGCGGGGCACACTGTGCTCCTCCTGCCACCTCAGTGTTGCCTCTTTCATGCTGCCCACACCCTCCAGCTCCTGCTCTTGCTGGCTCTTCAACCTCTGTCCAGTTTGGAGTTTTTTTCTTTCTTTCCTATTTTTTTTTTTTTTAAGAGATGGGATCTTGCTATGTTGCCCGGGCTGGTCTCAAACTCCTGGCCTCAAGCAATCCTCCTGCCTTGGCCTCCTGAGTATCTGGGATTACAGGCATGAGCCACGATTCCTGGCTGGAGTTTGCATTTCTCACAGCTTTGGGGTGGTTGCTGAGGTTTTTGCAGAGAGAGGCCAGGAACCTCGCCTCTTAGTAGGTGCTAGGATGCGATGTCTTCCCTAGGGTGAGGGGCCCCACTGAGGCCCCTCCTGGGACCGGGAGGGGAGGAGTCTGGGGAGAGAGTCCGTCCAAGCAGGCCCAGGTGCAGGTGGGCAGGGCCACAGACCACCCTGAGGGACGGGCTGAAGTCCTCTGACATGGCCCGAGGGGTCAGCGAGAGCGAAGGGGCTCCCCAGGAGGAGGGGAGAGGAGGAGGAGTCAGCGGGGCGGAGCGTGTGGCTCTCGCCATGTCCCCAGACTGCCTGGCTCTCCTGGTTCCAGCTGGGCCACTATGACAGGCTGAGGAGTCTGACGCTTCTCTCTGCTGCCCACTCTCGCAGGTGCGGGGGACTCACGAGCTCACCAACCCTGGGGTCGCCGAGGTCACCATCCGGCCGGACCGCAAGATCCTGGCCACGGCAGGCTGGGACCACCGCATCCGCGTGTTCCACTGGCGGACGATGAAGCCGCTGGCTGTGCTGGCCTTGCACAGCGCTGCCGTCCAGTGTGTGGCTTTCGCCACCAGCGGCCTACTGGCCGCGGGGTCCAAGGATCAGCGCATCAGCATCTGGTCGCTCTACCCACCCCCGTGACCTGCGCCCTTCTGGGAGACACGGAGTGAGGGGGGCAGGCGCCAGGCTCCCGCCGGGAGCAGAAGCTGCCCCACAAGGGACCCTGAGCACCAGCAAGTCCCGGCCCAGGGACCACCGTGTGCTCGATGTCTCCCTGGGGCTGGCTTTCCCTCCGTGAAGCACACCAGCACGTGACGGGGCCTTGTGATCAGCGGGTTCCTGGGCCTCTGCGGCCTGGGTGGGAGATGTCGGCCGGGGCCTGCTGTGTGGCCACCCTGAGGGCGCTTCACAATAAATCTCCTATTGCCAACCTGCAGGCTCGAGTGGGAGGTGTCTGAGGAGGCTGGTCCCCCCACTCAGGGTCGGAGCCCTCAGGTGTCCCCTGGGCAGGGCAGGGCAGCCCCCTGCCGCCTGCTGTCACGTGGCGGCCCGCGTGGTCCCCAGGGCTGGGCCGCAGGAGGCTGCAGACGTGTTCACAGCTGCCCGCAAGGGCTCCCGACACGCCGGGTGAGGACGGGATCAGGAAAAGGACGTAACTGGACTCCCTAGAGAATGGGGCAGGAAAAGGGGACGGCAGGGCTGGTGGAGGGGCCCGCGGTGTGCAGGGCCAGGCGACGGGGGCCGGGGAGGGACATGCCATCCCCAGGGAGAGCAGGATGGAAGCCTGGCTGGGGGCCATCTCCAGACAGTGCTGGTCAGAAAGCGGGAGGGCAGCAAGAGGCATGGCCCTTCACAGCCCCCGAGGCCACAGTCGCAGCCTGCACGCAGAGCGGCCCAGGCGCAGCAGTGCGGCAGGAAGCAGGACTGAGCCACCGGGGCGCGGTGCACCCGGAGTGCACGGCCAAGCCTGGCCTGGCCGGGTGTCTGTGCCTGAAGCTGGGGACTGATTGGGCAGGAGGGGACCCTGAAAACAGGGATGGCGGCCTGTGGGCAGAGCCTGGAGAAGCCAGGAACTGCTCACCCCTGTGTCTGCCATGGCTGCCAGAAGAGCCCCCTCTGCCTGAACACCTGGGTGGCCTCACCCACGGCAGTTGCCCCGCGAGGCCCCCCGACCCCCACTGCGCTTCTAGCCCTGGACCCAGACGCAAGTCCAGCAGGCCCTGGGCTGGGGGGGACCCAAGGAGGCGCCACTTGCAGGCAGGACAGCCCAGAGCTGCCAGCGTTGCAGGCGGGAGTCTGGACCTCACGTGCCGCGGTTGGGAGTGTGTGGGGCCCAGCTGGCTGGAGCGTGGACGGGTCAGGTCAGTCCACGGCACAGGCCACAGCAAAGCTGGGCAGCGGGCGGGGAGGGCTCTGGTGGCCGGGTGGGAGGGACGTGGGCAAGAGGGTGGCTGCACTGAGTGAGGCGGCATGCCTGACCGCCTCGGTGCACAGCGGGGCAAGGGCTCCCAGTCCTGGGGCAGTGCCTGTTGGAGGATTTGTCACATGGGACCCGCCCGCCTGTGGTGGGAGGGGCCAGAGGACACAGCTCTGGCCCCCATCGGAGGAACGGAGTTGCCGTGGGAACCGGCCTCCTCGAAGGGCTCTGTGCCTGCTCTTCTCTGTAGGTCAGAAGTTACAGTGGGCTGGCCTGGGCAGGGGCAGACCCTGTCTCTACGAAAAAATAAAAAACTTAGCTGGGTGTGGTGGTGGCGCCTGTAGTCCCAGCTCCTCTGGGCACTGAGGCAGGAGGATCTCCTGAGCCCAGGAGTTGGAGGCTGCAGTGAGCTGTGATGACACCACTGCATGCCAGCATGGGTGACAGAGCGAGACCTTGTCTCAAATGAAAGAAATTATAGCGGGGACTGCTGCCACCAAACTGGGATGTCAGTGCTGGGCAGGAATGCAGCCCATGCCAAGCGCAGGGCCACCGGCTCGGGCACTGGCCTGGGCTGTGGGACAGGGCTGGTTGCCAGTGTCCCGGGCCTCCCTTTGGGAGAACCACACTGATCCTGTGTCCTGTAGCTGGCCAGCAGGATGTTGGGGACACACCTGGAGGGATTGTCACAACACTTAAACATCAAGGAGAAGAAGGGACTTTGGTTTAGGTTGCAGCAATGGGACCCTCGTCAGACGCTGAGGGAACCCTGCTCTGGGCACTTGTCACAGCCTGTCATAGCCACCAAGCACAGGAATTTGTCAGCTCCGACGTCGCAGAAACAGTGGGGGCAGGACGAGGGGGCCCCTGCCACATGGCTCCACCCCAGGCCCCTGTGCACTGGGCCCCGCAGCCTCTGGACTCACCCAAGGCCCATGTGTTTGGCAAGGGGTGGGCTCTGCCCCTTCCCCACCCAGCTTATGTCCCTGTCATCCTTGGCATCAGCGCTGTTCACGGGAACAGAGCAAGTCCCACGGCAGCGAGGCGTGCGTGCCATATGCAGGGACAGGGCTACGAGTCCGCGTGAGGTTGGCCGCGCCCAGGAACATGCTTCTCCCGCTGTCTGAGGCGAGCTGGGGCTCACTGGCTGCCGGCGCCTCACCTAGGGATGGTGCAGAGATGTCCCTGGCAGGGGCAGGAGGCCCAGGCAGGGCAGATCACAGGCAGCTGACCAGAGCCCGGTCTGTGCCGCCCCGAGGCCGCATGGTACCGAGCCGTGTCCCGGGGACATCATGTTCCTGAATCTTGGTGTGCAGGGTGGAGCCAGGTGGTGACAGCTGTGAGGCCCTCACCCTCCCGTGCATGACAGGGCCACGTGCCCAGGTCTGGGTGGATAGGGCAGACCGGGTCCCACCCACCAGGCAGATTCTAGCTTCCCAGGCATCACAGATGTCAGATGTCACATGGAAAGCTGGTGGCCCTGGGCTTTTGTTCACTCAGCTGAGCTGCCTGGCACGGCAGTGGAGCCACCTTCACTAGAACGCCGGGGTCCAAGCCAGCCCAGAGCAGCGCGGCCCCAGGTCCTCTCCCCAGTTCCTCCCTGGCACCCCCGGGAGGGCCGCAGGGCTTTGCCAGGCCAGCCTTTGTTGCCAGCTGGCCCTGGGGGTTATGAGTCACATGGGGAGCCACCAGAATGTACGAAGAAACGGGGTCCCCAGCTCTGGATGCCCAGCTTGGAAAAGATACTTCATGTTCCCAAAGACTTGTCCTTGTCACATCCCTGGTGCAGAGTCCTGCACACCCTCACCCGGCCAGTAGTGCCTCGTAGAAGGTTGTTCTCAGCAGCCGCAAGGCCTGTCCTGCTGGGAAGGTGCTGGCCGGGCCCCTCCTGTCCCAGGCTGGGCGATGCCGCTCCATCCTGTGGCCTCACGTGTGGACAGGCAGGTGCTCAGCAAGAAGCAGCCTCGGGCCACTCCCGAGTGGCCCTGGCAGGAGGCGTGTTCGCCCTGCACAGCCAGTGGGTCCCTGGGATGCTCTTAGGACCCTCCCCGGGGGGTGGCTTTTTTTTTTCTTTACACAAATGATCATGGCAGCTTTTTTGTGATAGCAAAAATGGGAAACAACCCAAATGTCTGTCGACAGATGCTGGAAAAGCAAACTGGTGTGTCCGCGCTGTGGAGTCCTGCCCGCGTCGAGGAAGGGCAGCTACAGACAGACACGCGGCCAGGCTGGGACCCGCAGCCCCGGGGGCAGCTCTGCCTAGGCTGGTGGGCCGGTGTCTGCCCGGGTGTGGCCTCGCGGTGGCCTGAGTACCCCGTGTGGCCCAGGCGAGGATCATATGTCCCAGCTAAAGGGGGTTTCAGCACCAGAGCGGCCAGCAACACCGCCCTCCTGGGACATGAAGGGGGCTGGACGCGGTGTTCACGGTGTGCCTTTCACGGGATTCTTCCCGCACCTGGCGGATGGCCTGGTGCCTGGCTGTCCGCCTGTGGCCAGGGGCCCCTCACACAGGACCCTGGTTCATACTGGCCGGTGTCAGCTGTGCCGGGAGCCCGACCTTGTGTGCCAGCGGCAGCCCCTGGTTCTTCCGATGACAGGTGTGAATCCAACACACCCCAACAGGAAACAAGTTCACAGATTTTTACATCCAGATCCTGGGCAGGAAGAGCAGTGCTCTGTGCCCGGGTCCCGTGAGGCAGGAACGAGGGTCAGGCCGAGAGAGTGCGCACAGCAGCTGGCAGCCTAATTAGGGAATAGGGCATGGGCACTTCAAGTTCACAGGCAAATGTCTGGACGGTCTGATGAAAGGAAGTGGAGGGAAAGTGGGGCGCCCGGTCCGCCAGGCGAGCGCCTCCGTCCCCGCTGCCTCCACCCTGCCTCGGCCGCACACCCGGAGGCTGGCGGGTGCTGTGTGTGCGTCCCTTGGGGCCCTTCCGCTCGCCACGGGCCCTGGCGGCCATCTCGGCTGCACACGTGTGCCTGCCCACGGGTCTGCTCCACACGCCGGGCTGTATCGTCTGCGGGACTGGGGTGGCTTTGCAAATTCAGCCCCACGATTTTCTCCTCGGGTCCAAGATAACTTTTTTGTCGCCTAGCTGTTAACGGAGCAACCTCCTTCAGAACTCAAGTGCTGTTTCTCACAGGAGCTGTTGTAACGCTGCACCAGCCACGATGGCCACACCAGGACGCTCCCGTACCCTGGCTGCAGTGTTGTCTTCTGACGTGGCCTCCCGGGAGCCGGCAGGAGCACCACGGCGGCCGCAGCGAGGTGTTGGTCTGAGCGGAGGTGCCGCCCGGGGCCACGCCCCGAGTGTCTGTGCGGATCCTGGACGAGCCCGAGGGGCGGCGGCTGCCACGGTGGCGCTGGACCCCAGCCTCGCTGGTCACCTGCTGTGGTGCCCTCCAGGGTGCGTCCAGCCCGTCCCCTGAGATACGCGGCTCAAGAGCCTCTCGGAGTCTTCTGTGACCCTCTCTTAGCTGGTGGTGGGGCCACTCCCAGTCAAAGAAAACGCGTGTTTGCAGGTGGTGACAGACATTTCCTGCCGTGTGGTGCCGACAGGTGTGCTCTGCTGTCCTGTTCTTACTGTAAGAGTTCCCGGGGGTCAGGAGCGCAGGCTCCATGTGGCCAGTCCTCTGCTCGGGCCTCGAGAGGCCACAGTCAGGGTGGTAGCGGGGCTGGGGTCCTTTTCTGTTCGAATCCGGATCCTTGTGGCTGTGGGCCCGGGCCCCAGGCCCCTCCATCGGCTCTTCCTGCACAGCGTGTCTCTTCACGGCCCCGGGTGCAGCCTTTGGGGTGTTCCGTGCAGTCACTTTTGGGGCCCAGTGTGGGATCCGGACGTGGCCGCAGAGCCCATGTGTCGCATGAAGGAAGCCCCCCCGCCCCCGCCCCCCCCCCGTCCCCAGGTGCTGCCTCCAGGGCAGGGGCGGGGCCCCTCTGACTATTCAGCCCTGCCCTCCCGGCAGCGGGTCCGCCCCACGGGCAGGCAGGCAGCGCCGGGCAGGGTGCAGAGGCCTGGCGGCCCTGGCGTGTCCACCTGGTGAGACCTTGTCACCAGAGCCCAGGGCCTCCCTCCCAATGGTGTGGCCGAGTGCCGAGTCCCTGTCCTGCCCCGTGGCCTCCCACAGAGGGGCAGCACCACTCAGCTCCACGCTGCCGCAGGTCCCTCGGAGACAAGCAGCCCTGCCAAGCGCCTTCCCTTTGCTCCCCCCGTGTCACCTCCAGGCTGACGGGCAGTCACCGGCCCTGGAATAGGCAACACACCTCCGTGCCTGGCAGTGGCGTCCTGTGGGAAGCCTGTACTCGGCGCTCGGATGCTGAGGGGTCAGCCAACGCCACGACATGCTCCGAGGAAGGACGCCAGAGCACAGCGCCCGGGATCCGCCACCGCAGCCGGGCCGGTCTGTGCCGACGTGCGTGCGTGTCTGCACGCGGGAGGGAGTGGCGTTCCGCCGGGTGCTTCCCACCTGTGTCTCTGCCAGGAAGCTGCAGAACACCCTCTACACAAAAGCACTGTTTGCACAAGGAAAAAACATCCCTTCGGGGGGTTCTTTAGAAACGCTTGAGACTCAGTTAGCTATAACTTCATGCGAAACCCTAGTGTGGAAGACAACAGGCCGGCGCCGACGGAAACCCCGCAGCTGAACTCGACGTGCACCTGTGCCTCGCCCGGCCCAGCTGCCGCACAGTCCCCCGGCCGTGCCCTCCTGCAGGTCTCAGCGCTCCGGCATCCCCTTCCCGCACTGGGGGTGGGGGCCTCGGAGACCCCCCACTTTGTCAGCCTCCCCAGGTCTGTGAGCCATGGCGCGGCCCCTGCACGGGCCCCCACGCACCAGCTCTTACAGGAGGCTCCCGAGGAACCAGGCAGGAGGGACGGATGGGAGGCCCGGCAGCTGCTGCCGAGTGGGGCCAGCCCAGGCTCCAGTGCCCTGCCTGGGGAACCCACGCAGGAAAGCCCCGAGTGGGGCTGCAGCCACGGACCATGGGGAAGCAGGACACGGCCACGGGACATGCGAAGCCAAGGAAACGGTAGGAAGTGCTCATGGCCTTTGAATGGACCACTCCCACCCTCCACCCCTGCAGGTGGTCCGGGAACAGCAGTGCATCTGCCCCCACCACAGCCTCCCATATGTACAGCCGGCATCTGACTTGGGCTCCAAAACCCCTGGGATGTGGCATGTTGAGAAATTGAGTCATTTGGTGCCATCCTGTTGCAATTATCTGTTGCTGCATTAACACGCCACCCAGAACTAAGCGTAACAGCCGTTCCATGCACGTGGGGTCTGGGATCAGGGACTCAGGAGGGGCTCGGCTGGGCAGTTTGCTCCGTGTGGTAGTGACCAGGGCCGGGGGATCGGCTTCCACCAAATCCTCGTCGCCCACAGGCTTGGTACCTCGGTGGGGGCCACAGCAAGGGTCATGAACTCAAATGCCTTTGGGTGTCCTCTCAGCGTGGTGCTCTCAGGGAGGCGGGCCGGAGCCTGGAGCCTTCTGCGACCAGCCCTGGGTCAAGGGGAAGGCACACAGACTCCACCTCTTGCTGGAGAAAGGTCAAAGTGTTTGCAACTTTTGCAAAATAAGGCTTGTCCATGTTTTGCTTTGTGTAGCAAGAAAGAGGGAGCACAAACAACTGAGACCCCAGAACCGAGGAGCTGGGACCTGTGCAGATCAGCCTCACACACCGTTGGTCCGTGGGACGAGCCCAGCCACGAGACTGCTCTGGGCTTGCGCTGCCAGGAGCACCAGCCCGGGAGCACCGCCTCCCCCCAGCCCTGCTCGCGGGCTGAGGTGCTGACAAGCGGCACCGGCCATCCTACCACCAGGGCAGAGGGATCGGGATCCTCCATCCACACAAAACCCAAAGAATTCCTCGTCTCAGGAGGTGTCTGCACAAGTGTCAGAAGCTAAAAATAAATATGAAAGATGGGCCAAAGAGTTGCTCAACACGACAAGAGGGTTTGTTACAAAAAGAGACGAAAGTATCAAAGAATAAAATACTTAAGAATTAACCAGGAAGGTTAAAAACTTGTATTAATACATTGTAATCTATAAAGCATTGCTGAAAGAAATTAAAGAAGACATAAGTGAATGGAAACACATCCCATCTTCATGAACTGGAAGACCTAATATTGTCAAGATATCGCTACTACCCAAAGCCTACAGATTCAGTGCAATCCCTATCAGAAATCTGAGTGACATTTTTTGCAGAAGTAGAAAAACCCATTCTAAAATCCATGTGAATCTCAAGAGATTCCAAATGCCAAAAACATCTTGAAAAAGAAGACCAAAGTTGGAGGACTCACACTTCCTGTTTTCAAAAATTACTACAAAGCTACAGTAATCAAAATAATGTGGTGCCGGCATTAGGGCAGACGCATGGGCCAATGGAGTACAGTAGAGGACCAGAAGAAAAATATATACATTTGCATGTATACTCGAGTGCTTTTTGACAAGAATGCCAAGACCATTCAGAGGGGAGAGAACAGTCTTCTTACCGCACGGTGCTGAGAAGACTGCGTGTGCACACGCGGGGGACAGTTGGACCCCTCCCTCGCACCATGCATAAAATTAACTCAAAATGGATCAAAAACCTAAATGTAAGACCTAAAAGTATAAAAAATCTTCAGAGAAAATATAGGGGAATAGTTTCATGACATTGGATTTGGCAATTTGTTGGATATTATACCAAAGGCACAAACGGAGCTTCATGAGAATTTAAAAATTACGTATGTACATCAAAAGATAACTGTCAACAGAGTAAAGAGGCAACCCACAGAGTGGGAAAACAGTTGCAAATAACATGTCTGACATGAGATTAATATCCAGAATATATAGAGAGAAATCCTAAAACTTGACAATAATAAAACCAACAACCCAATTCAGAAGTGGGCAAAGGACTTCATAGACATGTCTCCAAAGAGGTTACCCACAGAGCCAGTGTGCACACCATCACGCATCATTACAGAACTGCCAGTCAGAGGGACAGCGAGATGCCACCTCACACCCACTGGGATGTCTGCTACCGAAACAACGCTGAGGAAGGTGTGGAGAAATGGGAAGAAATGTAAAAATAGAATTACCGTGTGACCCAGCAATGCCACTTCTAGGTGTGTTCCCCAAAGAGCTGAAGGCAGGATCCCAGACAGGTGTTTGTACACCCGTGTTCACAGCGGCATTATTCACAGTAGCCGAGAGGCGGAGGCAACCCAAGTGTCCACCCACAGGTGCATGGATGTTTTGACGTGTAGCTTATCCACGCAAGGGAATATTATTCAGCCTTAAAAGGGAAGGAAATTCTGACACCTGCTACAGCATGAACCTTGAGCACATTATGTGGAGTGAAATAATCCAGTCATAGGAAGACAAATGCCGTGTAATTGAGCGTGCACAGGGCCCCTAGAGTTGTCGGAGTCACAGCGACAGCAAGTGGGATGGTGGTCACTGAGGCTGGCAGGGAGGGGTGGGGGACCCTGTTTAGCTGGTCCGGGGTTTCCGTGACCAGGATGGGTCGGCGGTGCCGTCCGCACGGCAGCGCGAATGTGCGTGAAGCCGTTGAACCGCATGCTCGGACATGCTGATGATGGTAAATTTTATGTGTATTTCACCTCCATTAAAAAACATTGAAAAAAAGTGGCCTGGTTAAATGTAGCTAATTGGCAAATGCATCACTTCACATACTTACCATTTTTGTGGCAAGAACAGTGCACAAATACATACAATTTTACAGGTCAATTTTAAAAATAAATAAATTTGCAGGGATAAAAAAGCCTTGAGGTGGGGTGTGTCAGCCCCGCTGAGTGGTGGCAGCCCGCCCTGCCGGAGAGGTACGGCCAGGCTGTGCCAAGGACAGCCCCGAGAAGGAACAAGAAAAACTAGAGCGAGACTGCAAAGCGCAGTTTACCGCACCACATGTCCGGGGAACAAAAACAAATAAAAATGAAAAGCATAATTTAGTGCTTTTAGAACCAGTTTTCATGACTTATTCACATAGTGTGTGGGTGTCTTTACTAAGATGTTTAAGACATCTGATATGCTAAGCTCGTCATTTCCATTAAATATTTAGAAGTGTTTTTAATGAGTTTACAGTCGGTGTTTAAATGTCAGGGGAGATTTAATTTGTCATAGCCATAAATTCTGATTTATCAACCAAGTCAGAGTGTGACTATATAGAGAATTGTTTATTATACAATATACAATCTATTAATCTTGAGAAATTATTGAACAATTTGCTTTTTTTTTAATCTGGGAAATTTCAAACCAAAGTGAAGGGAAAACATGACAGTCCCACGTATCCCTCGCCCAGCTTCAGCATTCAACAAAGTCCTCGCTGGCTGTCACCTGGGTTCCTCTCGGCCACCTGGGCCCTGGGGCATTGAGGGCTTGGCGCTTGGGGGCCCGAGGGAGCCCCAGGCCCACACGGCCACCGCCCTCGACCAGAAGCCCCTCTCATCGGGTGTTCCTGGACGTCTCAGAGCTTTCACTGTCTCGTCCTGAACCTGGGGTGACAACTCCATCCCACGAGCACAGGCAAAGTGCTTCACGAGAGGCGCCTCTTTCTCCCTGTGACGAGGCCAGACACTTGACAAATGTCTCTCTGTCCGTGCTGCGTGCAAGGGCAGGGCGGGACTGGAGCTCCCGAGGGAAGGACAGATGCCTGGTCCCGCTGCCAAGCCTCGTCCCACTTGGCAGCAGGGCACACCTTCCCGAGAGTCCACGACCCCAAGGAGAGACGTCTGATCAGGGAACTGACCTCCCCGTCACCCACTTCGAGAGATTCCGACCAGAACATGCGACTGCAGCAGTCGACAAAACAAACCCTGACGCTGTGCCCAGCACAGGCAGCTCGGTGAATGGAGCAGAGAGTGGGAGGATGGCGAGTGGGGGCGGGGAAAGGCGGAACACCAGAGTGGGTGCAAACGAGAAAAGGAGCAGGAAGGGCCCGGCAAGGTGTTCTTTATAGATGAGTTGAACTCACGTTCAATAAAATTCATCCTCTTTAGTATCCAGTATGTTTTTTTTTTTTTTTTTTTTTGAGAAAAAGTCTTGCTGTGTTGCCTGGCCTGGATGGAGTGAGGTGGCATCATCACAGCTCATTGCAACCTCAGTCTCCCAAGTGGCTGCTGACTGATCCTCCTGCCTCAGCCTCCCCTGCAGCTGAGACTACAGGCATGTGCCACGACACCCACCTGATTTTCAATTTTTTGCAGAGACAGGATCTTTCTATGTTGCCCAGGCTGATCTCGAACTCCTGGCCTCAAGCGATTCTTGCGCCTCGGCCTCTCCAAGTGCTGGGATTCCAGGCGCACGCCACTGTGCCCTGCCTGGTTTTGTGAGTTTTGACAGGTCTTTTCACACAAGTCGCATTGCCCAGTTAGCTTCTGCCACCCCTCGGGTCGGCCCTCCCCGCACCGGTGTGTGCTCCTCACTGCGGTTCTGCCTGCTCCCAGGTGCTTGGAAATGGTGCCTGGCTTCTTCCCTGGGGCAAGACGCAGCCCGACACGCCAGGGTGCCTGTGTCACCTCCGCAGTGCTCCGTTTTCATGGCTGAGTCCGGCTCCGTGCACATTTGGGTTGTGTCCTGCCGTGGATGCCACCTGCCGGTCAGGGTGTCCGCTCCCCTGGGGGGGCTGTGCTTGCCCGCTGCCTCGCCCAACCGACGGGCCACACGCAGCTCTGCACGGCAGGCCTGGGGGCCGCCCCAAGCCGCGGCTACCCTCGCTCAGCGTGGGAGACCCGGTTCCTGAGCAGGGTGGGCAGGCTGGTCCTGGGTGGCCTGAGGCCTGAACCCACCCCCGAGGCGATGTTGCATCTGAAGAGCCCCTGGGTCCTCCCCCACATGGAGGCCGAGCTGTCTGTCCTGTGGTATGATCTGTCCCTCCCTGCAGGAATGTGGGCGGTTTTAGAGCAAGAGCGGCCTCTCTATCCTCTGAGAGAGTCCTTGTGGCTGGCCCTCTGTGGCGTGAAATGCCCCAAGGTGTCTGCTCCGTGCCCTGCCCCCAGCTCTGCTCCTCAGCCCTCCCAGGGGGGGATTGACCACACCACTCTCCTCCCGAACAGCTGGGGTCCCTAACTAAAGGCAGAGAGCACCACACCAGGGTGTGTGGGGTCAGGGGACAGACCATCCCTGCAGGGGGATGCTGGCAGGCGGGCAGGGGAGGAGGAGGACCCCTTGGGCTCGGGAGGGCACAGGTCCGCAGCGCTGCCTGTCACTGCGGAAGCCACTGGGGCTCTCCAGTTAGCCCTGGGGGAGCCAGCAGCTGCGGCGGGTGAGAACTCCCGTCCACGCCTGCCAGCCTGCCCTTCCACTCGGGAGCTGGACACAGGAAGGGCCACCTCTAGGGGTGGCTCCAGCAGCCCTCTGACCTCCACTCCCAGAGCCGTCACCAGCCTTCTTCAGCCCAGCCTGGCAGCGTCCGTCGAGGCCAGCCCCTCGGGTGCTGGACCCACTGCTCCAGGGTGGGCGCCTCCCCAGCCAGTCTGCGTCCACTCCGGCCGGGGAGGAGGGTGGAGGGCCCCGGGGCACTGCCACACGTCCAGGGGGACTTGGGGGCTCCAAGCTCAGCTGGTTTTGGGCTGCCCTGTCAGCTGCTCCAGACCGTGTGTGGCCATCTGGGAAGGTCTGCTGGGGCCTCACTGTGGCCCCGTGACGTCCGGGCCCAGTGGTTTGGTGCCAAAGCGGCCATCCCAGGCACGGCGGGGTGTTGGGCAGCAACCCGGCCTCCGCCCACCACATGCCAGGGGCACAGCAGTCGCCACCCAGAGTGACCACCACAGTGTCTCCTGGGGACACGACCACTCCTGTGAGAAACCACTGGTTCAGGGACAGGTGAGGAATGGGTCGATCCTGACCTGGTAGAAGTGGCTTTTGCAAACCAGATGATCCAGGGTTTTAAAAATTGTTAGATACACACTAAAAACACAAATTTGCCATTTTAACCATTTTTAAGTATACAATTCAGTGTCATTAAGTACATTCACATTGTCGTGCAGCCATCACCGCCATCCATCTCCAGAATTTGTCATCTTGCCAAACGGAAACTCTGTCCCCAGTGAGCGCTAACTCCCTTCCCCTCCCCCAGCCCCTGGAGACCACGGCTCTACTTTCTGCCTCTGGATTTGACGAGTCTGGGAACCTCCATGGAAGTGGCATCAAGCAGCATTTGTCCTTTGGTGACTGCGTCATTTCACTCAGCATAATGTCCCCAAGGTTCATCCGTGTTGTAGCAGGTGTCAGAACGTCCTTCCTTTTTCGGGCTGAGTAATATTCCCCTGTGTGGACAGACCACGTTTTGTTTCTCCAGGCGCCCGTGGCGACTGTCAGTACTGCCACCGTGAACATGAGTGTGCACATCGCTCTTTGAGGCCCTGCTCTCAATTCTTTGGGTGTTTTCCCAGACATGGGATTGTGGGATCGCGTGGAGAGGCTGCGTCTGACGTCGAGGGGCCTCCGCGGAGTTTCACCCCGCCAGCAGCGCACGGGGTTGCGGTGTGTCCACGTCCTTGTCAATACTTCTTCTGTTTTTTTATAATAACCATCCCAATAGGTGTGAAGTGGTATCTCACTGTGGCTTGATCCAGGTTTCGTATTCGTCCTAAATCACTTTTTGGGTATACATGGGATGGGATCCCTTGCAGAGACCGAAATTCTGATCAGGGATGGAACACGGGCATGAGAAACAACTGACATCTCCCTGAGGGACACCCAGCAGCTGAGGGCAGAGGGGCCCGGTGGGCTTTGTGACACAAACCAGCCCCACCAGCCTGAAGAAGGAGGCCACGCTGGGCCCAGGAGGCTGGCCTGCCCTGGGACCAGTCCCCTTCCTGGCAGCCACCATGTCAGGGTGCCTTGATGCCTGGAGCTCCACCCACCCTGCAGCCCACCTGTGGGAGGAGCAGGACCTCACGAGGCCTGGGGAAGCAGCAGAGCAGGTGGGGGCCGGGAAATGACAGTGGCAGCTGGGGCCAGCCCTGCAGCAAGCTTTCCGGACGGTGACAGGCTGTCCAGCTCTCTTGAACAAGGTGCTGCCTGTGGTCCCGGGCCCTGCCGGCCACCTACAGGGAGGAAGGGCGTGGCCATCGGAGCCCAGGAGGACCCACCCAGCCAAGCAGGAGGGGCTGCTGTGAAATGCCTCCCTGGGGTCCTGGGGTCCCCTGGTCACTGCTCCCTCTCACCACTGGGCCATTCCTTCCCAGTGCCTGCCACCCTGGTGACCGTGTCTTGGGCTGTGTGTGTCAGTGTTCACCTCGTGGCTCGGTGGGGCAGCCTGGGTGGGTGTGCAGGCTGCTGGCTCCTCGGTGCTCCCAGCAGCCCACTCACTGCCTGGGCTTCACTCCGGGGCCTGAGCGCAGTCCTGTCCCCAAAGCTCAGCCCCTGCAGGCTGTCCCAGGCAACAAGGACCGAGCAGGCAGTGCTTTCAGATTGGTCAGCTGCAACTTCATGAAGCTGCAGTTTCCTGAGCCCCTAGGACTTTACTCATTGTTATCAGAAGGACATTGTTCCCAGGGAAGAGGCTGCTTCCACACCTCACTTGGGCCCAGCAGCTGCGCTCACACAGCCCGGCGTCTGCAGCCGTGTGGCGACGCTGGCCGTGAGGCACTCCGGTGCCCGGGCTTCCTGGGCAGCTTCGGCCTTGCCTGATGACCTGCGGCCCTCAGGGACAGGGAAGGGGCCTGGATCCTGCGGTGACCCAGGGTCCACCAGGCCGCCCCTCGTCTCAGGGCCAGGCCGGGGAAGGGCGCCAGCAGCCCCCACCCTGGGGGGATGCCCTGCCTGACATTTAAGGTCCAAACTTCGGCCCGGGAGCCTCAGGCGGACCTGGCAGCCATCGCCACTGTGTGCTGACATCACCGGAGAAGCTGTCTTGGGGAGGAGTCCGGATGAAGGTGGGTTCAGACAGAAGGAAAAGGTGTTGAGAGGAATTGAGGCCGGAATGACAGTGAGGAAGGAGAGAGGAGGAGACAGGTGGGTGCAGGGAGGGGCCCCGAGAAATGACGTGCAGAGCCAGGTCCACGTGGGGACTGAAGACAGAGAAGTTGCGTCGCCATTTGTGAGAATGTCACCCAGGGCAAGATGCCAGCACCCAGGGGCTCCCCAGTCTTGTCCTCCACCATGGCCCCCATGAATGGGGCCTGTGCCGTGATGTCACATGCAGCCAAGTGAGGAGCCCTCCCGCTGGGCTGAGACACCCCCTCCCCTGGATTGAGACATGTCTTGACTTCCGAGGTGCTGAGATGTGAAGGAAAAACCCTGCGCGACTCAGAGTCAGTGAAACAGGGGAGCAGCGGCCCGGCCGGCCGGGGAACAGGGGAAGCGGCGGCCGGGAGGAGGGGTCACGTGCTTACTCTGCACAACCGACAGCTGATGGAGGAAGGATGTCGACAGTGCCCCGCCTCTTATAATTAAAGATAATTTAATCACTGCTATTAAAACCTAAGCTTCTCCCCGACGTGGGCTGCTTTTAACAAAATACCGTGGGTTCTGCCGTCCCCCCCCACAGACCTGGCAGCCGTCAAAGAGCAACACCGAGTCTCCGGGCTTTGGTGGCAGGAGCCCATCTGGTTTGAAGTAGTACAACAAGCAGGGAAGGGCCCTGAATCAACGGCCCGATGCGTGTTTTCTGAAATCCAGAAAACGTGTGAGGTTGCACCAGGAAAAAGTCCCATCCTGCCCTCACCAGGGCTGGGCACCACCACCTGCTCCATGGTGGGCCCAGGGCAGATGCAGAGGGGCTCGGTGAGGAGGGGCAGGAAGGGCCTGAGGAGAGCACACGGCCCCTTTGGACGTCACGGGAGGAGGAGTAAAACACGCATGTCCCAGAGCCCGCGGCGCACGGGGGCCTCACGGTTCGCAGAGAGCTTCCTGCACAGGGCAGGGGTCGCACCACAGCCTGAGGGGCAGCTGAGGCCGGGGCCCTGGAACACGGGCCACATGCTCTCCTGGCACCCAGCTCCTGCTCAGGCTGCACTGCCACACTGGGATCACCTGGGAGCCACCACTCTCTGTCTACTCGCTCAGCAGCTGTGGCCACGTGGCATTCTCCGGTGCGCAGGCGCTTTGATCTGCGGCACACCCGGAGCTCGGTGCCTGGGCCTCGCACAACTGTCATCACAGGATCCCACACGCTCCACGGGCTGCCCCAGCTGGGGGGCGCCCCCGGGGCGGTGCCGGAGCCGCCACATCAGGTCTGCTCTCCCTCTGCAGCTCGAGGCCACCCAACAGATTCCCAGCGTGCTGCTGCTTCTGCACCCCACGTGCCTCCCTGGGGGAGACGCATGTGACCAGCCCCTCCAAGCAGCGTGGAGTTCCCAGGACTCCCTTAGACAAGGTGGCCAATGCTGTGGAGGTGGCCGCGGAGGCCCTGTGTGGCTCTGGGCCTGGTCTCATCCTCTGCAAACAGGGAGCAGGGCTACCATGGGGTCTTCCGGCTGCACCCCCAGCACCCAGAGGGCGGAAGTGGGTATGGACAGCCCACCCCCACTCAGTCAAGAGCTTACCCATTTCCTGTGTCGTGCGTGTGTTGTTTTCTGAAGGGTTTGGAGGAGAGAAGCAGGGACTGGGGACCCCAGCTCTTGTCCTCCTGAGTCTGGCAGCCGGACACCTGGGGCCAGACTAGGGGAGGGATCGGGGCTCCTGGACGAGCCGGGGAACCTGGAGAAGGGTGCTGGGGGGAAGCCTGGGAGGAGACAGCAGGTGGGACGAGACCCCGAGTGGCAGCGCGGCTCAGAGGGGCAGGGCGAGCGTGTTGGCAGAGGAACCTAAAGCGAGGGGGATGGCAGAAAGGAGGCCACTGTCTCCCGTGGCCTGAGTGGGGTGACTAATCACCGCAGACTGCAGCTTGCGAACAGCAGGCATTTACTTCTTGCAGATCTGGAGGCTGGCAGTCTGAGATTGGGGTGGCAGTGTGGCCGGGCTCTCCGGGGGCCTGCTTCTGGTTGCACGGACGGCAGCGTTCCTGCTGTGTCCTCACGCAGCCGAAGGTGGTAGGGTCCTATCTATCTACCATCTGTCTATCCAATTTATTTGACAAGGTCTCACACTGTCAGCCAGGCTGGAGGGCAGTGGTGCCATCATAACTTGCTGCAGCCTTGAACTCCTGAGCTAGAGCAGTCCTCCTACCTCAGCCTTCCAAGTAGCTGAGAGAACAGGTGTGTGCCACCATGCTAATTGTTTTAATTTTTTGTGGAGATGGAGTCTCACTATGTTGCCCAGGCTGGTCTTGAATTCCTGGCCTCAAGTGATCCTCCTGCCTCAGCCTCCCAAAGTGCTGAGATTATAGGCGTGAGCCACCGCACCCTATCTGGGGTCCTTTTACAAGAGCGCTAATCCTATCCATGAGGGATTCACCCTCATCACCTAATCACCTCCCAAAGGCTCCACCTCCTGACACTACCACCTAAGGGTGACTATTTCAACATAAGAATTTGGGGAGACATATTCAGGCCATAGCTGTTACAGAATGGAAGCTGACAGAAGCCATTTCATAGGGGAGTCCAGAAGTGGCTGCCCACGGGAATGTCATTGCCACAGGGATGGCAGTGCTGGCGCCCGCAACGGGTGGGCACTCGCCAGGCACCCGTTAAGGAACAAGTGCGTGAGGGATGGGGGGCGGCCAGGGCTGGCCTCACAAACACAGGGCGGAGCGGAAGCCACCCCCGAATGCCTTGCTGCATGCTGTCATTTACGGGATGTTCTCTGACAAAGTCTTCCACAGGGGTGGAGGGGAGAACATGCCTCTGGGAACTGTCACCGAGCAAGGGAGCGCCCTCATCTGCAGTGGCCAGTGTGGTGACCTGCAGCTCCCATAGAGTACTTGGAACAGGGCCAGTGAGGACCAAAGTGTACGTGGCTGGCCAGAGCGGTGGCTTACACCTGTAATTCTAGCACTCTGGGAGGCCAAGGCAGGAGCTTAGGAGTTCGAGACCAGCCTGAGCAAGAGCGAGACCCCGTCTCTACAAAAAATAGCAAAAATTAGCCAGGCATGGTGGTGCGTGCTTGTAGTCCCAGCTACTCAAGAGGCTGAGGCAGGAAGATGGCTTGAGCCCAGGAGTTTGAGGTTGCTGTGAGCTATGATACCACTGTACTCTAGCCCAGGTGACAGAGTGAGACTCTGTCTCAAAAAAAAAAAAAAAAGGTCAATGGCCATGTATGCCTAGTAGTGACCCTGTTGGACAGCACGGTGCTCCATCTCCCCTGGCCGTCACCACAGGAGGGGGGACATCTGTACATGGCAAGCAAGCTGCATACCAGGGGCTTGGCTGTGTGTTCCACCCTCACACTTACAAACTCTGGGCTCCAGTATTCATTCAGGGGAGAGCTTCTCCTTGCTTTAGCTTTGAACAAAACCAAGGTGGAGGTCTCTTTAATGACACCCCTCACCCTGTGCCCCACAGGACACCCTGGGTGTTGAGAGTGCAGAATGGCTGCATTCAAAAGGGAGAGAGGGAGGCCTGAGACGTGCCCTCTGCAGGGCAAACCCCGGCCGCCACCCCTCAGGCACAGGGCATCCCTGGCCTCCCAGGACAAGGCGGAGTGTGATGCAAATGGATAATGCAGCCCCAAGTGGGGATCACACTGTCACCTGCGGCTGACCAAAGGGAGATTTGCAGTCTGCAGGCTGTGGCAGGACTTGGGCATGGGCCTCAACAGCTGCCCCCAGGGGTGCGTCCCTCAGGCTGTGTCCCCAGAACCTGCTGGCCACTTGGGCAGATGCTGTAGAAGCCTTCACACTCTGGTGCTAGATGCCCTCTGAGGCTTTGGGTGGGCCCTGGCCACCCCCTGACTTCCTGGATTGGCCTCTGGGAACAGCTCGTCCCATCCAATTGCTAAGCCCCTGGTCACTTCCCCAGGGCAAACACATCCCGGAACGAAGAACAGGTCGGGTCCAGGGCTGACATCTGGAAATGTCTGGGCATGCCCTCAGAGAGGTGGCACCCAGGCGCAGTGATGGCCCAAATGGCCTAGAAGGCAGCAGTTGCCACACTGGGACAGAGACGGAGGGCGGGGAACAGAACCTTGGCCACGTGCACTTCCCGTTCATCTGGTGTCCACGTTAGCGGCCCTGACGTCGGCCGGCGGTCAGCCTTTCCTGCCGGTGCTCAGGAAGGGAGGCATCAAAGGGTTCCTCTGGCTCCATCCCTGGTGTTGAGTTGATGGGGAGAGGTCCCTCAGCCACCTGGCCTGGGAAAATGCTTCATAGACAGGTTTCAAGATGACTCATGGCCACTGTCATTGTGCCCCTGTCCAGGTCACTCCATAGGGACACTCACAGCGAATAAAGTCAATAAACAAGGGAAAATGCAGGCTTGGGCTAGGCTAGGCCAGGGGACACGCTACAGAACACAGCTGCCTGTTTTTGCCTTTCCGTGACCCCATCCAGGTCGGGGCTTCTGCGCCTCCCAGTCCCAATCAACTCTGTTCTGTCATAACCATCGTCCCACCCCCCCACCCTCCACTTCCACGGAAAAGCCTCTGTCCCCAAAACCAGCCAGGGCACAGGCCATAGTCCTAGAATAGTGACAACTGCAGGTGTGAGGAATGTAAGTAAAAAGGCAGGACAAGCACCTGGGGCTGGTCCCGCAGCCCGGGGAGGCCGGAATGCACGCGCTGTTGGAGGGTGGGGGTCGCGCAGGCGCGGGAGGGGCCGGTAGTGGGTTTGGGAACCCCTTAAGTCGCCCCGTTGTCCGAGATCTCCCCAGCGATCTAACTGGGCGCAAATAAATGGACACGCAGGCAGCTTCCAAAAGAGGCGAAACCGTTTATCAAGTTGGTGCCGGCGCGGTATCTACAGTATCTACACATATCTACACGTATCTACACCGCCTGCAGGCGGGGCTCTCTGGTCGTCTACACTGCAACTGCCGGCTGACCGCGGGCGACGCAGTCCCAGGGAGAACAATAAATACCACTTCCTTCCGCTTCTCACCGGCGCTTTGGCACTAGCGGGCCGGGGACCCCGTGACCCTCGGGGCCGGGGAAGGACCCGCGGCGGCTCTGGGGACTAGGGAACCGGATACTTTGGTGGCCCTGGGGCCGGAGGGTGGAGGACCCCCGCGGCCTGGCGGCTGGGACGGGAGACCGGCCGGCCCTGGGCTGGAGGCACGTGTTCCTCGCGGCCCTGGGCGCCGCGCAGGCGGAGCGCCGGCGGTTATCTGGGGCAGTAGTCGTAGGAGCCGGGTGGCGCGGCCCCGGCCGACGAGTACATGTTGGCGGCGGCAGCAGCGGCGGCGGCGGCGGCGGCGGCGGCGGCGGGGCTCACGGCGGGGTGGTGGTGGTGGTGCGGGTGCGCGTGCGGGTGGTAGCCGTGGCCGCGCAGGCCGGGCAGCGGGTAGGGCGCCGGGCGGCTCTTGGCCCCGAGGTAGTGGTCGTAAGCGGCGGCCGGGTACTTGTACGGGTGGTGGTGCAGCGGCTCCGACGCGCCCGGCGCCTCCAGGCGCAGCTCGGGGTGCGGGGGGCTGGGCCGGCCGCCGGGCGCGCCGGCCAGCGGGACGAGGCCGCCCGCGCCACCAGCCCCGGGCAGCGCGGGGCTCAGCACCCGGGCCAGCAGCTGCGGCGGGTGCGCCGGATCCCCGAGCACGGCCGGGCCGCCCGCGTCGCGCTCGAATTCTCGCCGGGCCTCGGTCGCGTCTGCGGGGAGGGCTGGGGTGAGCGTGGCCGGCCGGGGCCGCCAAAGAGACCAGCCGAGCCACGCGAAGCCCTGGCGGGGAGGCGGCGCTTGGCTGCGCTCGCTCGATATCCCCGACCCTTCTCCGGAGCCCGCCGGAGATCCCCGCGCCCTCCCCGGGGGCCGGCGCCCCCGGCAGCGGCGGGCGGGGCGCAGCCGTCGGGCCGGGCGGGCGAGTGCGCGCTTGCCCGCCGCCGCCACGGCCGTTGTGCAACCGGCGCGAAGGCCGCGAGCGCCCCGGGGGTGCAGGCGAGGCCGGGCGCGGCCGCCGGCCCGGGGCGGAGCGCGCACAGGGCCGCGACCCGGATCCCACGACCCGGGCCCTACCTTTCTCCGCGCCGTTGGGCTGCGTGGGGGAGGCCACGGGGTTGCGCGAGCGCGCGAAGGCGCTCATGAGCGGCAGCGCGCCGGGCCGGTGGTTCCGGGGCCTGCGGGAGGGAGCGGGAGGCGGGTCACGGCGGCACCTCCGCCAGACACCCGGGTGCTCATTCGCCTCCTGAGGACACTCACCAGTCCTCAGGGTCACAGTCCCGGAAGCCTTTGGCGAAGGGGTTGCTGGCAATCTTGAGCTGCGTGATCTGCAGGGAAGTGGGTGTGAGCCCTGCAGCCCGCGGCCCACCGGACCTCGGCAGAGCACAGGCGAGTGTCAGCAAGAGCTCGCGGGCCTCTCCCGCTGCCCACGTCTGCTGCCTCCCTCCTGCCTTGGGGGTCGGGAGCCTCCTCTCTCACTAGAGCACTCCTCTTTGGTGCGCCAAGTGAATGAGGATGGAAACCCTGTGCCCCAGGATGGGAATGTGGTCACCTCTACCCCGCACTGTGCAGTGGGGAGACTGAGCGGGTGCCCTAGGAATCTGGGTAAACCTCCGATCATGCCCCTGATGGGGAGTTTCCGGACTGGTTTGGAAAATAAACTTCCAGGCCGCTGTGACAGTTGCTGCTAGAGAGGTCATAGGAGGCCAGGCCAGCCAGCAAAGGAGAAAGGGGCTGCCGAGGCCCTCAGGGGTGGGGCTCCGGCTGGGTCCAGCTCCACTGGGACCCACAGCCTGCAGGTCTCAGCCCTCCCTCCCTCCCTCTGGCAGCAACTGAACATGGCACCCTCTGCCTGTCCCCAGGGCCTCCTCCCGGCAGGCCCTCACCCGGTGGTTCTGGTAGGCAGTGACCGCCGTGAAGCGGGTCTCCTCGAACACAAAGGTTTTGAAGTTCTCCTCTGCATATTTTTCACTGTCTTTGCGTGGGTCCACATAGACCACATGGAATCGGGGCTGGTATCTGTGCATGGAGTTAAGAATGATCTGCAAGACAAGATGGGGACCAGCTCCAGCGGTAGGACTGGCCCTGGACCCGGGTCGGAGCCAGGAGATGACTGAGGTCTGAGTAGGCGATGAACATCCCGGATAAGTTGGGCAAAACCCTTAACTTTGGGGATGAGGCTCAGACCCATTGGGGACTGCCAGGAAAGCTACTCTAAGTGGCAAAGGACCGATCGATCCATCGGGGTTTATGTTCTCTTTCCTTAGGTCCCTGACCATTGCTGCAGGGCCTGCCTGTGGGGGGTGGTCGCCGTGGGGTGGAGCTCAGCCTGCATGGACTTCGTAAAACCTCCAGCCCCCATGCATGCCCCGCCTTCCAGTTAGAAAGCCTCCTGAATAAGATCAGGACTGGAGTGGGGGAAGGAGGCTGAACCCTCTCCCAGGCCATGTGAACCCTGCCTGGAGGCCCGCTCTCCCAGCCTGCCCCGCATCTGCACAGCAGTGCTGCCCAAGCTCTGCCTAAGCCTCCAGCCAGCCCTTGGGGACTCTGGAGACCCCACCCGGGACAGCCAGGGAGCCTGGGGAGGCGGCGTTGCTCACGTGGCCATTGTCGTCCAGCAGGTTGTTGGTCAGCTTGAGCTTGTCGAAGGACACAATTTGCTTCATCCACTGTGCACCCTTAGCAGGCGAGTCCGGGTGGTAGTGCACGCGGCCTGGCGTGGCAGGGTCCGCCTTCCCAGCCACCAGCCAGGAGGAGCTGTGGAAGGCGTACCTGGAGTGGCACCGGGGCAGGGGTCATGCTACGTGAGGGGGAAGGCAGACAGCCTTGCCCTTCATATGCCAGGTGAACCCCAAAAGTGCCTCTGCAGAGTTTCCCCAGCTGTGAGATGGAGACCTGTGGTGCCACAAGGGCTGGGAGCTTTGCCGAGGCAATTTCGGAAAAACCAGAAAAGTCCCACCTGCCCCCAAGCACACAAAAAAGAATGAGCAGGGAATCCAGGACGTAGGGGCTGGGCTGCCCCTGTCTCTGCATTTCGCTGCACGCGGGTCCACCCACCCCTGGGTGCCCAGGCGGCAGGAACCCGGATTCGGCCTCCCCAGCTCTCGTTCCTTTATTAATTGCTGTTAATTGTCCGGGTGGCTGAGGCCCGCCCTGAGTAATCTTTGGCGGCCACCCCACCTTTCCGGCCCAGCTCCAGGACTCAGCGTTCCCTGGGGATGGGGGAGGGGGACAAGGCAGTCCAGTTGGCCTTGTGGGAGAGGGAGACACGAAGAGATGGGGACTGTGTGCTTGGCCCACCCGCCCCAGGCCTTGCAGGCCCAGGGGTGTGAGAGCTGTCTGGAACCTGCAGCTCAAGGGGCTCCCAGCCTTTGAGACCCCCTGGGGCGAGGAGCGAGTCTGGAGTTGGACAGGGCGGAGGAGGGAGCCGGGGCAGCGGCACAGGTGCCGGGGAGGGCCTGCTTACTAAACAGCTTCATGGTGTGGGCCCTTGCAGTTGGTCACCGGCGCTTCCCAGGGTGCCCTCCCAGGTCCTGCGTGCACGCAGCCGGCCCAGGTGGCTCCGAGGGCTCACTCACCGGTAGCGCTTGTCATCCACCGGCACAAAGTCCATGAGCAGCATGTAGTCCGCCATAGGATCCATGCCGAAGAGCTTCACTTGGAACGTGGGGAACATTCGCCTGGGGTTGGTGAGGCCTCAGGTCACCTCCCTTGGGGAAAGGCAGCCCCCTCTCCTTGACCCACCCACCAGTCCCTAGCAGGGGCCCTGCCCTCAAGTGTCAGAGGGCTGCCCAGTGAGCCCAGGCCGTGGCTCTCGTCCCCCTTTCCCCAGGCTCAGCTGCTCTGGCCCGAGTAGGCCCCTACTCCACTGTGGGCACAGCATGGCAGGGCAGCTGCCTGGGCCCTCTTTCTGAAACAGAAATGGCTAGCCCAGGCTGGAGCTGAGCCTTGGAGCCCCAACCTTCCTCTGCCTACTTTGGCTGCATAACCCGGCCTTGCCCGTGCCGAGATGTTTTTGTCTTGGGGACCTTGCCGCAGCCGGCCAGGCGCTTAAGATGCGCGCTTGGCAGAGCCTCTCCAGCTCCAGATCGAGGCGGCTCCCGGCTCCAACAAAGTGAAACTGGGTAGTCCGCGAGATTTCGAGGAGTCCCTATTGCCCTTTCAGCTGGGTCTGCAACTGCTCTCCAATCCCTCCAGGGTGGCCAAAGCCTTGGAGCCCACAACCCCCAACTCTTAGGCCATGGCCCCGTGCTGGAGTCTCCCCACATTCCTTAGGGACACAGGCAAGTTCCACTTTCCCCAAGACACATAACCCCAAGACACAGCTGCCCAGGGTGGACTTGGCTTGTGCTTTACAGTTCCCCCAATCTCCCCTCCTCTGGCCCCCAACTTAGTGACTGGCGGGGGCTCTTGAAAGGACATCCTGGATGGGCTGCTGGCCGTGGGCCGGCCCCCGCCTGATGGCGCAGCAGTACCGGCCACTGGGCCCTGGAGGACGGCAGGAGGCTTGGCCTCCACTTGCCCTCCTCCCCACTGCCTCCCCTCAAGGCAGCTCCCTGCGGGCAGTGGGCAGAACACAGGAGCTATGAGCCAGTCCTCCCGACAGGCCTCTGCCGCCGCCGCTCAAAGGCCCTGCAGGTCCCGGGTGCTGCGGAATGTCCGCTCCTGGGGTGAAGCACAGCGCCAACAAGGCCCTTGCTGGGCTGGCGGCTGGGCTGCCACTGTGCTCAGAAGGGCGGGTGTGCCCAGGGACAGCAAGGAGAGCCTGGGGAAAACCTACAAGGCCGGAGGAGCAGAGCACAGGCCCCGGGTTCCCCAGGGCGGACGGCGGCCGCAGGGAAACAGAAACCGAGAGGAGGCTTTGCAAACAGGCCCTAGGCTCCCCTTGGCTGTGCGGACGCGGAGCCGGTGTGTACATTAGACACAGCCCAGCACCCGCCTTTGTCTGCTGGTCAAATCGGGTGCATCCGCAGAACTCGTTCCCCTTCTCTGTCGGCCCTTAATAAAACAAATACAGGCCGATTGGAAGGCGGCGGCCGCTGGTCGCAGAGCCAGGCCCCACACTGCCCGAAATTTAGGCTGGAGAAAACTCCTAGCAACCCTGCCGCACAGAGCTGGCTGCTTTTTAGGATCCTAGTTTTCTCCTGAAATTGTCCAGACCATTGCCAGACTGCAGCTCTCTATCTCGCCCGCATAGACTGAACTCCGGAACCCAAACGGAGTTCCTCTGAGCTGGGATCTGCCGGGCGGCCGCCCGCTCCCAGCCCCGTGCGCTCCGAGACGGCCGCTTCCCGGCGCGCGGCGGGCTCCCGCGGGTCGCGCGGGCCGGGCGGGTTCCCAGCCGCCGCGCGGTGTCCTCCCGCCTCGGCAGAGGCAGGTAGTGCTAGGAGGGGCGCGCGAGGCGGCTGTCGCCGGAGCCGGGACCGCGCAGAGCGAAGGAGGCGGCAGGGCTGAGAGGGACCCGCAGGTGGCCGGGCCGCGCCCCCCACCCGGGTTCTCGGCCCCACTCGCGCGGACCCGGACAAGGCCCCGCGGCCCGAGAGCGGCCGCACGTGGGGAGGGTCGCGCGGAGGGGCGCCCTGACCTGCCGGCCTTGGTGACGATCATCTCGGTGCCCAGCTGGTTGAACTCGTCCCACAGCGCCTTCATCTCCAGCTGCACGCTCACACTGGCCACCTTCGCGTTCTTCTTTACCGGCGCCTTGGCGGCGGCCGCGCAGCTGGCCCCGGGACCCTCGGGCTCGGCGGCGCTGGTGGCGGCCCCCGCGGCGGGCGCGAATGGATAGGCGTGCGGCTGGGGGCCGGGGACGCCGGGGGCAGCGGCGGCGCACGGGTCGTAGCGCGGCGGCGGTGGCTCGCGCGGGCCGTATGGGTCGGCGCCGGGCGACGCGGCGCCCGGGAAGCCCCCCGCGGCCCCCAGGCTGCTCAGGCTGCTGGCCGTGAAGGCTGCAACGTCGCAGAAGTGCGAGAGCTGCGTGAGCCACGGGCTGGACACGGCGGAGATCATGACCCGCGGGCCGCCGCCGCCGCCGCCCCGCCGCCGAGCTGAGCGCTGCCCCGCGCCGCGGGCCGAGTGGCGGGCGCTGCGCTGCGTGCGCCCCGGGCCGCGCCGCCCCACACCGCGGGCGGCCCAGAGGAGGGCCCCGCCCCGCCCCGCCCCGCGTCCCCCCTCCGCCGAGACAATGGCCTCGCTCCCCTCCCCCGGCCTCGCCCCTCCCCCTCCTTCCCCCTCCGCGGCCCCCAGCCCGCCGGGGCCCCCGACCGCCCCGACCGGCTCCCCGGAGCGCCGGCCCGGCCGCGCCGGTCTGCTCCCTCCCGCGTCGCCGGCTCCTCTCCCTCGCCAGGCTTTCTCTCTCCAATTCGTTATTCCTTTACCTTTGTCTTCCTCATTTAGACTTTCCCTCCTAATCATCTTTCCTTCTTCCAGTACCTTTAGTTTCTCTGTATTTCTCTTTTGCTTTCTGCCTCTTCCTCGTTTTCCTATGTCCTCGCCTGTCTTTGCACTCTACTTTTTTAAATCACTTTTTGTCTTTGTTTTACTCTGTCCTTTTCCTTTGATTTCTGTATGTCCTTCTCTGGTTTTCGTGACTTTTCCTCCTTTTTTTAAAAAAATTAAAAACCAAAGTCTTTCTTTTTTTAAATTACTTTCTGTCTTAAGCTTTTCCCTTATTTCTCTCTTCTCTTTCGTTCTGCCTCTCTTTATTTCTGTTTCATGTCTTTCTTTTTTCTCTCCTACCTTCTTTTCGAGGTTGTCTGTGTTTTCTCTCCTTTTCTCAATTTCATCTCCTCCCGGCCGCCCTCACCACTTTTTCTCTCCTTTTCCTTCCCCGGCTCCCTTGCAATCTCCCCTCTCACCAACTGTCCTCCCACCTCGCCAAGCTCACAGCCACCTCTGCTGTCCTTCCCGGCTTCCACTCGCCCTCCCCCCAGCCTGCATCTACCTTCTTGCCCGTGCCCGGCTGTCTCGGAAGCTGGGCCCCCAGGCTGGTGGGGGGACAGGCTTTGGGTGGGATGACCTCAACCCCAGAGTCGCAGCCGAGAGCCTGGAGCCCACCCCAACAAGAGTACCCTCCACTTACTCTGTGACCGGGACCCAAGGCAGCCCAGGCAGGGGGTCTGGCGGGCAGCCGGTGTAGACACGGTCGGGAGGCTCACCTTCCATGTCCCTGGTGACGGTGCTGAAGTGCATCCCGGCTGGAGATCCTGGCAGCTGGCGAAGCTTCGCCTGGTCGGGCCCCCCCGGACCCCGGTGGGAGGTGCGCTCGGCAGCCTCAGCTGCAACCAGAGAGGCGATGCTGAACGCACTGGCCCGGGGAGACAGCGGGCTCCGTGCATCCATAGGCGCCCGGCGGCCTGGCCGGCGCCGCCTCTGACTGCTTGCGCCCGGCAGCACCGCACCCAGCCCAGCCCACGGGCCAGGGGCGGGGGCCTGCAGTGCCATTCACAGCTGCCGGCCCTGGGCCCAGGGGATTATGGCGTCATGGGCCCCCCACCTGGGGCTGGCATCGGGGCCCAGATGAGTGCAGCACCCTGGAAATGCGGGGCCCTCCTGCTTTCCAGGCTCTCTGCCCCTCGCCTCTGCTCCCAGGGACCTCCGAGGCCAACGCCCTTTAAACATCCCACTTCTCCTGCCAAGGCCCAGCCTCCCTCCGAACAGCAAGGCCACCATCATCTTCTACAGCCCCGGAGGAGAGAGAGGCGGCTATGCCAGGAGCACCCAGCTCCAGCCCGAGGTGGCAGGGCACGGATGAAGCTCCTAGGGCTGCCTGGGCCAGCCCTGCCCCTGCCCTTGGCCCCTCCCGCCTCCCCCTCCTCCCTGACTGCCCCTGCACCTGGGTGAGGAGAGGGCAGCTCGGCTCCTGCGCCGGCCACTGGCAGCCCCAGGGCTGGAGCGTCCTCCCGTTCCTCGTTTCTCAGCTCAGCAGGACAGGACCCAGCCCAGCAAATGCCCCACAGCCCCCTGAGGTCAGCTCGCTGTTGTGGCCAGGGACCTGAAAGGAGGGACGCCGCCCAGGCCGCGCAGCCCGGGAGCCCAAGCGTCACGCGCACCCGCGCGCACCGCCCGCCTCTGGCCAGGACGCTTATACATCCGGAGGGTGGGCAGTGCCCGCTCCTCCGACCTCCCTGCGCACCGGCCGGGCGCAGGGAGGGCCGGGGGCGGGGCCTGGCCAGCCTCGGGAGCCGAGGACACGTCGGAGAAGTCAGGCCGCTGGGTCCAGTGCTGCCGCCTCGGCACCCGTCAGCTGGCCTGCCTGCGGGGAAAGGCCCTGCAGCTGAGGTGCCCAACCAGGCTGGGCAGAGCGAGGCGAGGCCCGCCCCTCAGCCTCGGGGCTTCTAGGCCCAGGCGTCCCTAATGCCGAGGCCTGACTTGGCCCATGCAGTCCCCACCTTCTGTCTGCGGGGCCTCCTCTGACCAGTTCCTCGTGTCCATGGCCTTCCTGTCCAGGGTCTCTCCAGCTGGGTGTCAAGCCCGGAGCCTCTCTGCCTCCCAGGAGCCTCCCTGGCCCCATATTGAGGTGCTGGCGGTGCGGCCTCGGTGTCCAAGGCCTCTCTGGGTACACCCCCATTGTAGGCCTGGGCTTGCGCTTGGTTGGGAAGGGAGTGGAAGGCAGGCAGCCTCTCCCAGGGTTTTACAGTCTCAGGGCCTCGGACCTGAGCTGGAGAGGGCACTGGCTGGGGGCTGGGAAGGCACAGGGAACTGAAGACCGGGGGCGGCTCTGGGGCTGAGACCCAGGAAATCGTGTGAGCCTGAGAGTGCTGTGTCCGAGATGTGGTGTGTTTCACTCCGAGTGCAGGGAGCCCATGTCCTGCTGCAGGCCTGCAGCTGGAGTTTTGTGGACCGTGTTGGGACAGGGAAGCTCTCACCAGGGCTTTCCCTCAGCCCTGAGTGGCCATTCGGGGCCATGACAGTGACAGTGACTTGTGTCACTCAGTGACAGTGTCTAGTGAGGAGTGCTGTGTGGGGACCTGCTGAGCCCCTGGCACTTTTCCTCTTCCCTGAGCAGAACCAGGCTGTTCCCCCCAGGCCCCTAGGAGAAGCTGCTCCTAGTGGAGGGGAGGACCCCCGGGAGGAGGGATGGTGGGAGCAGAGCATGGGCATGCTGGGGGGCCACCCAGAGAGGCCCTGGGCCCTGCAGGCTGTGCGTGGGTCCTGGTGCAAAGGCATGGAAGTGGGGGTCCTGCACGTGGTTTTGCGTTATCTAGGGTGCACATTGCCCCAGACTGTGGCGCTGCCCGAGGTTGTGTCCTGTGCAACTGAGGGAACCTTCCACATGTGGGCATGTGAGGGCAGCCTCCAGATGTTGAGCCTGCGGGTGAGGCCAGCATTGAGAAGGGAGAAGTGAAAGTGAAAAACCCTGGGGCCTCCTGAGACTCTGTGGCAGCCCCTAAGGCACAGTCCTGAGGTCCCCAGACCTCTGCATCTGAGGTGGAGCACGGAGCAGAGCCCTCCCAGCCCCCAATTAACCCCTTCGTGCAGGAGCGGGGACCGTCAGCGGGCTGGTCGGCAAACGCTCTGCCATCGGAGTGGAGGAAGCCCGGGGGACCAGGCGGGCGGCGCTGGGAAGAGGCGAGGGGCCCCCACCACACTGTTCCAATGCCTGACCGACTCCGCCCCAACCGCTGTCCGTACTCACTCAATCGATTTCGGAACCCCGATCCCGCTGCTCACAGCCAGGGCCCTCCGGAGCCCTCAGCTAACGGGGCCTGAAGCCCACGAAGTGCGAGGCCGCCGCCTCCACCACCCAGCGGGGCAGGGCTCCTTGGACCCTCCCTCCTTCCTGGGCGCTTCACCGCCCGCCCGCGCTCCTCGCCACCCGCCACCGCCCCACCGGCCATGCCCGCCCGGCCGCCTGGCCGCAGCCTAGAGGTAGCGCGCCCGCTGGCTGGCCTAGGCCCCGCACACAACGGTTCCGCACGGAGCGCAGCGCCCTGGCACAGGCCGCGACAAGCGCTCCTCCCTCACCTGGACCGGCCGCGGCTCCCTTCCGCCTCGCTCCCCCTGCCGGCCGCATCTCCGTGACGGCGCGGTTGGAGTCCGGGCTTCGCGTGCGCCAGGAGAGCAGGGGCGGCTTGGGGGCTCGAGCTGCACGGGGGCTGACTCCGCAGGGCGCGATGCAAGGCTGGGGCCTGGGCGGCTTGGTCCCTCCTCCGCGTGCAACGCAGAGGGAGGACAAGCCCCGCATTTCTTCGGGCCAAGGGCTGCGCGGCGGGAGCTACCAGGAGACCATTGTACAGGCTCGAAAACCGAGGCTCGGGGACCTGACGCTTGGCTGAGTGCAGGAAGCTGGAGGGGCGGCATGGGTGAAGACTGGCCGCAGCGTTGGCCTTGCCCTCGGGCCCTTTGCGCAGCGTGCAGGATCCTGCGCGGCTCCCTAGGGCGTCCTAGCACTGCCCCAGGGGCCAGGATGCGGAGACTCACACTCCCTCCTCCGCCCCCGCGTCTTCGGACTTTCGAGCGAAGCAAGCCCTAATTTCGGAAGTTTGCTCCCCAGCTCGATGGAGGCGGCCCCTGGAGAATCTTGGCCGCGCTGCTGTCTGCCCAGCTCCGCCTCCCTGGGCTCGCTGGCTCCCCTGGGGAGCCGTCAGACAGGCGCCCTCACGCCCACCCAGCGGGACCCCACTCCTCTCTTCCTGTCTGTCGCAAAGGCTCAGCACTCACTCAGCACCCTCTGTTCTCAGCCCTGGAAGGACCCGAACACCCTCCGGTCTCTGGCGGGCCCACAGCGCACCGATCTCCCAGCTCGTGTGTCCCCAGACAAGATGCCCACGACCCGCGCCCCCAGCATGGGTCCCAAGCTGTTTGCAAATACGCACACAGGCGACCCACGCGACATCGGCACGGGGGTGGCACCCGGGAGTGCGCAATGCGCGGGGACCCTTCCTCCAGGCGTCAGAGCAGGGGGGGAGCAGAATCAGGCTGCGTCCTCCGGGGGCGCGGAGGGAAGCACTGAGAGGAGCCGAGCTCTGCTCGACCCTGCTAATTCGTTTTAGGATTGATCGCCGGGAATTGCTTCCAGCGCCTTGCGGGACGCAGCCTCGATCTTGGAGGAAGGCTGGGCGGGGAATCAGGAGCGGCCGCACCGGGCCCTTCCACCGCCGCCAGCCGCTCGGCTCGGCCTCGGCTGCCCAGGGGGCTGGTACTGAGCTGCCCGGGGCCCAACCTTCGCGGGAGACGGGAAAGCGGGCGCGCCCCGGGGGTTCTGCGCTCTTTTCCCGGCGCAGTTCCCACCTCTGACTCTCGGCCCTGCGCAGCGGGTACCTGCGCAGCGACCTGGGCCCTCCCCTCGGGCACGCCCCATCGTCCCTCCATCCCACGGAAGTGCTCGGCCCCCGACACCGGCGAACGCGACATTCCGGGTGACCCTCGTGGGCATGGACGGGCCGAGACCCTGAGCCCTGGAGGCGGGCGGGTGAGAGCCGCGCGCCAGTGCTGTGCGCGGGGCTGCTTGGCTGTGGCCCCTGTCCCTTCTAGGGCCCCCAGTCGACAAGCGCGGAGAAGAATCTCGGGCACCCCCGGTGGGGGAGGGGTGGCCGCGAGGCTGCGTCAAAACCGGGGTCGCACGTGTCGCCCGCTCGCGGCAGCGCTAGCATCTGCGCAGACGCGGTGGGTTTACAGACCCTCCCGCGGTGCTGAGTCAGAACTGGGGATCTTGGGGGTGTGGACTGAGCTGGAGCCCCAACAGGGGCCAGGCCCACAGCCAGGGAGGCGAGGAGGGAGCGGCTTCCCTGCCCCACCGGAGTGTCTGTAGTGCCGCGCGACACTGCCTGGTGGGGGTGGGGAAGTAGGTGACCCCTCTTACTTAGCCTGGGATCTCAGGGGGGCCCCTCCCCAGCCTGTCACTCAGGTGGCCCCTGCTGCTCCTTGAGTCTTCCCTCCCTGGGCTCCTCCCTTGAGGGGTGGGGGTCGGGCCCCTCCCCCCACAGGAAAGGAAGTCTCTGTGGAGCCCCCTCCAGGGTGTTTGCCCAAACTGCAGGGGCTTGGGAAGTGCTCTGTGACCGGCCCTCAGCTCCGGGATGGGGGCAGCTGGGTGCTAGACAGCAGGCAGGAGCCCTGCCCAGGAGCCCCAAGCCCACAGTGGGGTTCACTAGTGGGGGGCCAAGGACTCCAAGGAGGTGTCCCTATAAGCCTGGCCAAGCAGAATGGCCTGGGAGTTAGGAACAACCTGGTGTGTACACTTTTCTGGCTGGGTGGCTGGTGGGTGGGGAGAGGCGCTGGGCAGGGTGGGGTGAGGTGTGGCCTAGGTGTGGCTTGGCCCCAGGGCAGGGCCTGACCCATCCCGGAGTCCTAGTGCCAGGCCCTTGGGGCCCAGTGACTGCAGGGTGAACAAAGAGGGAAACTGAGACCCTGAGAGAGGCAGATATGAGAGAGTTATTGGGTGGGTAGGAGAGGAGACAGGACAGACAGGCACAGCCCCTGGTGACACCAGCCTCCTCAGAGCTGGGAGGGGATGGGCCGGGGTCTGCACAGCCACACATACAGCTGGCCCCCAGCCTCCCATCTGCCCAGGCCTGGCTGTCTCCCGCCAACTGTGGGTGCTGTGTTCTGGGCCACATTCCCAGGAGGCCAGGCGGGGGAGATGGTGAGGGGCTGCCTAGGCCGGATGGGTGATGGCACCCCCTGCCCCCTGACCTCGGCGGGCACCAGGGCCCCCTGCAGACTGGAAGTTCCCACAACTCCAGAACAAACAAACAGACAGACAGACTGATGGACAGCCAGGCCCTGGGCCCCTCTCCAATTTCTGAGCCTGTTGATTTAGCTGCCCACTTGGCGGGAGGACCCAGCCACATGGGGAGCTGGCTGTCCATCTGTTTGTCCATCTACTGGCCACACTAGCCCCTCCTCCCCGGGTGCCAGCAGGCAGAAGTGAGGCTCAGAGACCTGATGCCCTATATGCAGGCTGGTGAGGAGGCCGTACCTCTCCCTGGGGCGGGGAGGGGAATGTGGCAAACAGCCCCTGCCAGCCCCTCCCTTCCCTCTGTGGCCTCAGCATGGGAGCCACACTTTCCAGGAGAAGGGACATGCCCCCAAAGCCTTGCAGGTGTGCCATTAGAACATGGACACTTGCAGGCTGTCCCCCAGGTCCCTGTGGGCAGCAGGGGAGCCGACTGGATAGCAGGCCCCACCTCCCGGTGCTCAGGCACCCACACTGCCACGTGCCCACACACACACACACACACACACACACACATGCATGGGCGTGAGCACATGTGTGCACACACCAGGCACATGGTCAAACACACATACACATGTGAGCACACCATATACTATGACCATGGCCACACCTGTACACATGCACACGCTGGACACAGACACAGAAGGGAGCTTGGGCACACGCTCTGCACATGTGCAGATGCCTGCGAGCATGGGAGTGCACGCACACTGTACACACAGACACACGCCTATGAGCACTGGCACACACGTACATGCGACGCCGACACAGACACCAGCACAGGAGTGCACACGTGTGCCGGCTCATCACTCACAGTGGCCACTGTGGCTCCTCTTCAGTGACAATGATGCTCATTTCAGTAACTCAAGTGATCCAAGGGCCTTAGATTGACGTGACGTGGGCAAGGCCTATGTGGAACCTGGTGCCACGTGATAAGGGAGAATACAGCATTTCAGTCCCCTCGTGTCAGACCGTCCCCTGAGGGTGACACACAGACGATGACCCTCAGGAGAAGGTCCGGTTGGCGGGCCGATGCTGTGGACATTGGCACAGGAGAGACTCCCACAATGGAATGGGTCGACAGGGACCCTTTCCGGTGGAACCCCCTGGGAGGCCACTTTTCGTGCTCAGACCCCAACCCGGCCCCTGGCCTGGTGGTCGGTGAGCCTGGGCCGCCGTGAGGAGCGAGGGCCGCGGGCAGGCCAGAGGCAGTGAGGAGTGGCGGCAGCACCGTGTTGCAGGGCGCGGTGAAGCTGTGCTCCCAGAAATCGCTGGGCATGTTGCGTTGCTTCTTAAAACCATTTAAAATACTCAAACATATCAAACTTGGAATTTCCATTAAATGCTTGATTAACTCAAGTTGTCCACACAGTCAGTGTGCCAGCCAAGAGAAACCGTGTGTGGAAATCCGGTCCAAGTGCAGACACTGGCAGAGCCCCCGGGGCTGCCGGATCGTCCCTGCCAGCCCCTGTCAGATGGGCCCTGCCCAGGCGCCTGGTCCAGCATGCGGAGCCTCCACGCCCACCGCTCTGGGTCTGCCCACCTCGGCCTTCTGCCTCTGCCTGTGGGAGCCGGCTGTACCCCTATGGCCTTCCCAGGGAAGCCCTCACAGAGCTGGGGCTGAAGACAGGTGGACTGCCCAGGCTGGGGCAGGTGTTGGGGACCCTACTGTCACAGCAGAGTCAGCATAAGGGCAGAATAGCTTGACGGCAAGGCTCCCGCATGGGACCCCCAGCGGAGGGCTTGTGGAGGGCCAGCACCCCATGGGCAGTGGCAGCCAGACCTCCCTCCCGCTTTCCTGGGGAAGGAGCTGGTCGAAAGGCCAGGAATAGCATTTCATTTCCGGGGAGAGCAGGGGTCCTTCAGGCAGGGCCCTGTCCCCTCTGCCCTTCGGAGCAGGGAGGAACAGGGCGGTGGTGTGTCTTAGTGGTCAAGAGCTGAGACAAGAAGTGAGCCTCATCCTGCAGGGCTCTGTGTCCAGGCACATCCCTTGACCTCCCCAAGCCTCAGTGTTTTCATCTGAGAAATGGGAGAAATGGCTCGAGGCCACACAGGGTGGACCAGGTGAGCTCAGGTGGGCTACTCTGCCAATGTCACCATTGTTGCTGCCTGGCCCCCTTGGGCCACCCCAAAATCCCAGCTGGTTTCCCCAGCAGTGTGAGTAGGTGGTTGCACCCTCTCCCCTCCTGAGGAGCCTCTAGGCCCAGCAGGGGCCTGGGGAAGGGCATCCTTACCATGCCCTTGGGAAGCCCAGTTATGTGCCGTCTCCTAGCTTCCCCACTGGGTCCCTGTGCCCGGACTCAGCCTCGGTTTCCCCATGTTCACAAGTGTGCCCCAGCCCCACCCAGCCCTGGCAAATCCCTCCCTCCTCTGAGGCTCTGCTGAATCAGGTTGGAATTTCTCAAAAGCAAACAAACAGGCAAGCTCAGAGCTGCAGTTTGCAGAGCTCAGATTCCTCCCTGGTCTGTCTGAGCCAGCGTCAGGCCGGCCTGCTGCCCCACGGCAGGCTGGACAGGGTGGGGGCCCTCAGCTGAGCACCTCCTGCCCACCAGTTGCTGGACCTGCACAGGGGCCGGCTCAGAGCCTGTGTCCCAGACCCCGCATGGACGCAGGAGGCTGCAGCCATCGTGCTGAGCTTGGGCTGGGAACGGCAGGGCTGGAGGTGAACGGGACCCACTGAGGGACAGGGCTGGTGACAGTGCCGGTGCTGCAGGCATGGCTGGGGGCATGGAGGGTGAGGACTGGAGGGGTCGGGCTCAGAGGAGGGACAGGCCAGGGCGGGTAGTGGGCTGCGAGGGCGGTGACTGGACGTGGTCACAGGAGCAGCAGTGATGTCAGGCCCACAGCAAGGCTGGGCAGGGCGTGGAGGCTGCATGGGAACGTGGGGGTGGGGGAGGCGGGCGGGGGCTGGGAGGGCACCCCAAGGGGCCATGGGGCTAGTGGGGAGGGCCGGGCGAGGGGAGGGGTGGGAGGGGGCTCTTGCCAGGTGGTCTTAATCTCCTCAGTGAAATAGGAGTCCTGAGGGGGAGGCGGGAGCTGGGGACAGCTGCGGGGAGGGGCCGGGCTGCCAGCCCCTGCCTGCCGGGCCCACTCCCCAGTCGGTCCCAGGACGGGTCCTGGGCTGGGACTTGGAGCTGGTCCTTCCACCCACCCCTCCTCCCCGGCTTCTTCTGCCTCTGCCTGGATGACTCCAGTGGTCCAGAGGGTCTGGCATGGGTCTGTGTATGTTGGGGGGGTCACCTAGGCCTTCCCGCTCTCCTGGCAGCTGGTGGTGGGTGGGGGCAATTTTGCCTCTACCGAAGCCCCCTCTCACAACTTGGGTCCCCTCCAAGCTGCTGTCTGCTCTGAGGCTTTGCCAGTGGGGCTGGGGGCTGCAGGGTGGAGGAGGGAGTGGACCCTGGTAGGCCTGGACCCGCAGCTTGCCCCGGCCAGCCCAGCACCAGGACCAGAAGGACAGGGGTGGGCAGCCGCCTCACTCAGGCTTCCATCTCCCCTCTACCCACTGAGGGGGTGGGCGAAGTTGGCCTCTGCCGCCGGGATAGGAGGGCGTGGGCGGCATGGAGGCACCAGCTGCCCCATCCTGCTGAGTGGGTGCCTGGCACCAGCTGTGCTGGGCAGACAGACAGACGGATGTGAGCTTTCACCGGTGCCCCAAAGCCAATCCAGCCCCTCCCTCCAGGGTGTTGGCCAGGACCGACTGACCCAGCGGCCACCCCATCCTGGGCGGCGGTGTGGGCGGGCGCCGGGCTGTCTCAGGCTCCCTGGGAACAGCGGTGGGCGTGAGTGTCTGAGGTGCCCACTGCAGCTGGAGGTCAGGCCCAGCTGGGCCCTGCACTCGCTGACTTCTCCTGTTCCGTGGGGCTGTCAGGCTGGTGCTGGCCCCAGGACACTTGCTGTTGTGTCTCCACTCCCTTCCAGGCCAGGCTTGGGGTCACCAGAGCTTCAGGGCACAGGGAAGGTGGCCCTGAGAAGACTGGCCTGGCCCGTGTGTGTAGAGCAGCATGGCCTCAAATGACATCAGGACGGCACATGAGTCCTGCTGGGCCAACCCTCGTGAGCTGAAGGCTGGGCTGGGGGCTCAGAACCCCGGAGGAGGGGAGGACTGGCCTCCGAGCCTTCCCCTCTCTCCCGGAGAGTTCCCTCATGTGCCCTCTAATGTCCACCCCCCGCTCCTCCCGCCTGGCTCTGCACATGGAAGGCAGGTGACTGCCGGTCACTCCCACCTTAGAGTGAGTTGTTGTAGTCAGGTTCTTTCCTAAGGTCGCTGCGCCCAGCCGGAGTCTGAACTCAGGGCAGAGTGTCTTTCAGGCTGGGGAGGTGAAATGGGGCGATACCCTGCACACGTCTGCTGGGCTGTCCCGGGCAGAGGAAGCAGCCCAGGGCTAAGGGGAGACAGTTCTGGAAAGAAGTCTTGCTTCTAAATGAAGAAGTGCTATGCAATCATCACAGTTGCCCGGGGGGTGAGCAAACAGGGGCACCCACGGGGGAAGGGAGGAGACCCTGAACTGTGTGGACTGAATCTGAAGGGCGTTTCCCTGATTCCAGCATTGGGCGCCTGGCCCTGCCTCCTGGGGACAGAGGCCCCTGTGACACTCAGTGTGCACCTGGCGTCTGCCATGGAGCAGGGGCCGGGTAGCTCCTGGCCCAGATGCTGCAGCAGTAGGGAGAGCGGGGGCGGGGGGGGGCCGTGTTGTGGGTCAGAGGATACGGGCAGAGGTCTGAGGCTGCAGCTGTATGTGACATATCCCAGTTCCAGCCACTGGAGCCTTGAGGGTGTTGTGAGAATTGATAAAAATGAGTCTCAGGCGCCGAGCACAGTGTCAGCAAATGATACTGTTCCGTATACCATGTCCGCACATGTATGTGCAGCTGCCTCACACCATGCAAGTTGCACCATCATGAAGTAGCACGGGTCATGGGGGTTGCTGAGGACCCTGCCCTGGGTCTGGACGGCAGCCTCTGGGTATAGGATGTCACCTCCTCCATTCTACATGTGCTGCCTTTTAAAATGTGGCCCCAAGAGTCTCCAGCTCTGATCTGAGCTGGACGTCTTCACGTCGGCGCCCAGGCCCTTCTAGACCTCCTGGCATCCCCAACCCCAACCATAGTCGGTCTACGGCCCGAACCTAGTCCAGAGCCACTCCCCGTGGCCAGTGTGGACAGCCAGGATCAAGCATCTTGGATTTCAGACAGGGGGACCCCCCACCTGGTGGCAGCTGACACCTGAGCCCAGTGGCAAGGGGCAGGGGTGAGTGACCCGGTTGGACACAGCTGCCATGGGGTCAGAAAATTTCAGTGTCACTGGCTCTAGTGCCAGAGGGGAGACCAAGGCAAGGCCTGGGCATCCACACGGGGCCATCCAGCCTGGCTCTGCCCCTGCCACCCTGCCTAGCCCTGCTGTCCACCCGCCCGCCCAGGCAGAAAATGGCCACTTCCTCTGGCCCCTGCCCCAGGGAGAGACACGGAGCTGGCAAAACAAACAGGCCATTCCTCCCGTGGCCGGCGGCTGGTGATGGATGGCAGAGGGGCTGGCCGTGCTGACGGACGACCACGACCACCCGTTATGTGTGGGCCGGGGCGGACCCGTCCCTGCCTCGGTACAGGGACAGACACAGACTCCTGAGCTGAAGTGCTGGCCTCGCCCCAACCAGTGCTGCTCCCGGCACAGGGACTCAGGGGAACTGAGGTGCAGCACACGGGTCCCCGGAGCCTCCAGCTCTCCATGCATCGGCGCAGGGGGGGCACAGTCCAGCCATTGCGGGTGCGGTGCTCCAGGGCACCTCCTTGGCTCCCAGCAGTTGCCCAAGGGCAAGAGCCCCCTCCTTGCCCTTCTGCAGCCTGGGCTGGCTGGGCCGGAGTCCCCGAAGCCTTTCCCGGCACCTGTCTGTGTGTGCAGGGGCCCAGGAGGCCTCCAGGCTGGGCCGGCTCCCGGCTCTGGCTCCTTAGACACCTGTGTCTGCGGGACTGATGGGGCACCAGGCTGGGCCCAGCCCTGGGTGGGAGGAAAGGCCCTGGGGGGGCTCCATCCCCAAGTTCAGGAGGGCCGGGCGGGCACACAGGAAGGCTGTAGCATGAACAGAAGCTGGGCCATGGGCTGGGGATTGGGGGTCTAGCAGGGCCACACTGCCCTGGCCCCCAAAGGCCTAGCGTCTTCCATCGTGGTCAGCTCATCTCCAGGGTCATTGTCAGCTCCTCAGAGTCTGGTGGGGTCCAGGAGTGTCACTGCAGAGGTGGGCAACTGAGGCTCAGGGAGGTCAGGCTGTAGGGAACACAGGCCCAGGCTGAGGGAACCTGAGTGTGCCCTGAGCCCACCCCAGGCCTCCAGGCCAGGCTGGCTCAGAGCCTTCCGGCCCCCCTGCCGGCCACTTATGGGGGCCTGAGGGGCACCCAGCCACCGAGCCCGAGGCCTGCTGCAGCACAGGCCACCCAGCTGGGGGCTGGCTGGAGAGGAATGGGCAGCTGTGGCCAGGCCTCTGACCCTCCAGCTGCCCAGCACCACCAAGAGGAAGCTTCCGAGACCCCCACTTCCTGAACCTCAGAGTGGGCTGAGGCCCCACTTCCGCCCAGAGCCCCCAGCCCTGCCCTCAGCCCCTTCAATCCCAGGCCTGTAGCCCCACAATCCCGCAGCTGCGTGCTTCCTGTTGCGGGGGTGGGGTAGCTGGGCTGGGTGACCAGGACACTCTCCCAGGTCTGGGGTCAGCAGGGCAGGAAGCCCCATTGAATAGGGTGTGGAAGGCCTGGTGGGTGGGGGCTGAGCCGAAGGGTGACCTCCCCTGGGGACAGGGCTGCCCACGGAGCAGGGTCACGACCTCTGCCAGGAGGACCCACGGGATCCAGGCTAGCCCACTGGTTCAAGGCCGGCCCTGGGGGCTGCAGCCAGGTGATGGTCCCATGCAGCTGGCGGCTTCTGGGACTGGACCCAGGGTGGCTGGGCCCACGGTTCCCACCAAGAGGGGCTGCAGAGCAGCAGGTGGTGCCCAGCAGGGACTGTCTAAAGGAGGTACCTTGGCGCTGGAGAAGGCTCGGCATGGGGCGGGTGGGTTTGCCTCCCTCTGACCAGGGCTGCGGGGCGAGTGCAGGGGGCCCGGGGGCTCTCAGGCCTGGTAGCTCAGTGTGTTCTGACTGTGCCTCCCAGGCTGGCTGAGGCTGAGACAGGGGCAGGAAGTCTGGGGTCTGGCCTGGCTGGCAGAATGGGGCAGAACCAAGGCCCATGCAGGGCAGGAAGTGGCCCTGGACTCCAGCGGGGTGGGGGGGGTGGCCTCTGAGGGGCCATTTCCTCCCTGGAACATCCTGCCTGGGCAGCAGGAGGGAAGAGGGCTCCAGCCCGGGCCACGCAGGAAGGGCCTGGGGCTCAGCATCCCTTGCCTGGGCCCCAGGAGCTCCCAGGAGGGAATGACCTCACGGCACAGCTGGGCCTTCCCTGGCCCCCACCCGGCCCGGAGCCCCCGGCCTCTCCCCGCTCTCCCAGACCAGCCTCAGTGTCCCACGGGGACTGTGGCCCGAGCCCTCCCAGTCTGTGTGTGGGTCGAGGAGCTGAGGGAGCGGCCCTACAGGCGGCACCCAGGCCTCAGAGCTCAGCTCGAGCCATCAGGCCCAGCTGCCCCTGCTCTGGGCCAGGGAGGGGTCAGCAGCACCCCCTGGGGCCCCAATGGCCTAAATATAACCCAAGCAGGCGCCCGACCGGGAATAGAGACCTCTGTCAGCCCCCAGCAGGTGCTAGTGGGAAGGTCAGCGTGATTGGCAGGGGTGCTGGCAGGCAGGCAGCCAGGAGGGGGTCATGTGAGTGTCCGGTGGCATGGCCCGAGGGTGGGGCAGTGTGTGCCCTGTCCTCACAGGACAGCTGGGTGCCCAGCCCTGGACCCTGCCCTCGCCTGTGCCCCACATCTGAGGCTGCTGCCAGGCCCCAGGAAGGGCTGGCCGGCCTGGCACCGGCAGCGTGGCCAAGCCCTTACGCACAAGGCCGGCCCTGCCACTCTGGCCGGGCACCGTCTGGCCTCTATACCCCAGGCCCACAGCCCCCCATGGGAACGGATCTGTCCATCTGACCACATAGGGTCACTGAGGCACAGTCTCTGGCCCTGCCCGACGTCCCTCTGTACCTCGCCTCTGCAGGGCTCTTCTGTCCCCTTCACCCTCAGGCTCCACCCTGTCCTGTGTGCTGTCCTTGTCCTCCCCCCCAAGAAAAGCCCCACAAAACCCTCTTCTCCTGGCTGCTCTGAGCTGACAACTAGCCCAGCTGACGGAACTCGATCCAGTGTCCTCTGGAGTCCCCTCTGGACCTTGCCTCCTGTCTCAGCGTCTGGGGTTGGCAGGTGGGGCCAGGCTGGAGCAGGGTCCCTGCCCTCTCCCACTTTGGCCCTCAGGCCGTGTCCTCTCTGGCCCTGCTGCTCCGTCGCCCTAAGCACGGCTTTCTCTCCCTCTCCTTCCTTCAGAGAGGAAGCGTCCAGCTATCTGCACATATGCTGGAAAACACACGCAGACCTGAAAGAGAGGGAGCCTTCCGGTTTCCAGCTGTGGTCCTGTGCAAGGGCCCTGGGGCAGGAGTGGCAGACTCGGGGAGGGGAGGCCTGTCTGAGGCATTGAGGGACCAGTGGCCTGGCCTGACCCTTGGAGAGGGAATGGGGCAGGGCAGGTGGAGGGGAGGGTGGAGGTTGATAAGCTTGAGACACCCAGCTGCCCTGGACCCCCCTGAGGTGTTTGTTGATTGAATAAGTGAGTGTTACCATCTCAGAGGACAGAATCCAAGAACCTTGGGCTCTAGGACAGAGTCTTGGGTCTAGAGACTCTGACTGAAAAGAACCTCAGGGAATGAGTCATATCTGGCCAGCCTGCTGCAGTCTTCTGCCCTGCTTGCATGCTCCTGGTGATGAGATACTCACTCCCCAGAGGCACCCCGTGGCATCTGGGACAGCTGGCTCAGAGAGGGATGTGCAGGGCCAATGCTGGGTGCCTGTGGCGGGCCTAGGCTGAGGGATGGATGGGGCAGATGAGGAGGCTGCATGCTGGCTGCACAGTGGCAGCTACACTCTGAAGCCCCCCAGGCTACCCCTCCTGCCCCTCAGGACCCCAGGGAGGGGGCAGAGCCCCAGCTCTGAGCCCCCGTCCATACGGGACACATTGGACATGGTGGAGGCTGCAGCATGGACATGTTTGTTCTTTCCCTAGTTTCTCTGGTCTGGAGCCTGGGACCCCGAGTAGGGCTGGGGGCCTGGGAATGGGGGCAGGGGAGGAGGGAGCCTGAGGGAAGGGATTGGGCCTGGCCTCAATGCCACCTTCCTGTCCATGCCTGCCCTCACCTGTGAACAGGGGAGTGAGCTCCACCTTCAGCTGCTGGGGGACGTCCACATGGACTTTGAGGAAGGACTTCAAGGAGGGAGCTGGCTCTGAGCCTGTCTGCCTCCAACCTCTGGCCAGGTCAAAGGCCTGGGAGGGGACCCAGGTCACAGACCCTAGGAGGGTGCAGCCCCAAAGGGGATTCTGTTGTCGGGGGATCTGGGGCCAAGGGTGGGAACAGGTGCCTGGGGACCCCAGCCTTGGTTCTTGCTGCTTTGGCCTTCCTCGGAGAAGCCCAGGAAACGGCTCTGTGTTTGGGGGCTCTGTGTGCAGGGGCGGGGGCAGTGCCCTTCTGCCCTTGGTTTACTCTGGTTCTTTGCTTGCTCCTTGTGGGGTCCTGCCCTCTCTGCACCTCTGGGGGGCCTGGTGGGGGTCTTGTGACCCTCACCCCCCTCCCGCTCCCCATGTTCCACTGCCCCCCACTTCCCCACCTCCACCTCAGCCACCCGGATTGCCTGGGATATGCTTTCCTCCAAATTCTGCCCACGTGCCCGTTCTCAAGATTTATGTGGGGAAACTGAGGCCCAAAGAATGGAAGAAAATGCTGAGATAAAGCTTCAGTGGGGCACTAATGGGGCCATGCGGGCAGCAGAGGGCCGGGTGCTGGCTGTGACCACTGGGGAGAACTGGCCTCCGAGCAGCCTCTCTCAGCCCACACGGCACAGCTCCCTGGCCCCCAGCCTGGCAGGCGTCTGGGGGGGCCTCTGGGCTCCTGGAGCAGGGAGCCCCAGAGGCCCTATGTGGGCTCCACTCCCAGCTCTCCCAGGGCTCAACACCCATCCAACAGTTACCATCTCCATTTCAGAGTTGGGGAAACTGAGGCACAGTGACCCAGTGTGTCTGTCCTCATGGCATGAGCCCAGGCCTGTCTGGTGAGGTGTGCGGCAGAGCCAGGCTGGGGACTACTCAAGGTGGAGGCTGGTGGGCTTCTTGGGACGTGATGAGGGGAGGAATCCCCCCATCGGGGTGCCGATGCACTGCTGGGCTGGTGCAGGGGGTGTGGCATCCCACGGCTCACGGTTCAGGCTCCAGTGGGTTTTGAGGGTGCACGGGAGTTCACCAGGGCAGCAGGGCCATCGGGGAGCAGGCCAAGGCCTGGCGGTGGCACTCACCAAGGCCCCGCGGGGCAGCCGGGTCAATGTGAGCAGATGGCACCCAGAGGGCTGGGGACGGCTGGGACTCACACTTCGTCTGTCCAGAGCTCCACCCCTCGAGGCAGGAGGGCCTGTAGGAGCTCAGGCAGATTTTGGGGGTGCAGAGAAGAGACCACACAGCAGGGCTGGCTGTTGGCTCTCCATGAGACCCTGGAAGGGTTGTCTGCCTCTGGGCCTCAGTTTCCCCACCTGTGAAATGGTGGAGATAGCCCCAGAGGAGGCTCTTGGCTCTGACAGTCTTGCTGGCTCAGGGATGGGAGTGTGGCCCACCTTTCTGATCCTGAGGTGAAGAAATCCTGTCATGTGGCTTTTCTGTCTCCATGCAGCCGGGTCCCACCTACAAATCACTACTCCACAACAGCACCCCAGGCAGACATCACCAATCAACCCCAGATCTCTGGCTCGCTCGGACAGAAGCTTTGGGTTTCATAGCCCTGAGCTCCAGGTGGCTTCTGTCTGTGGCTCAAAAGCAGCACCTGAACATGCCCACCCAACGATGGTGGTGGGGAAGGACGGTCGGTGGCATCCTTGGGCTCTGGGCCGAGTGGGCAATGCGAGGGGGAGCCTCAGGTGCTCCAGGGTGTTCCAGCCCCACCACCCCTCCTGTCACCAGAAACTTCGGCCCAGGGAGGGGCAGGGTTGGTTCACGGGGGTGGGGGGTGAGGGGGAGTGGGTGGGAGGGGTCCCCTCCTCCCCGCTGGCCCGGCCCTGACGAGGCATGGGCAGGCGCCTCAGCGCGGCTCAGGCTCCAGAAACATTTGCTTTAAGTCTTAAAATATCAGGTTCCCGCATCACAGGGCTTCCCTGGGGGCTGCCGGCGGGCGGGAGGGATTTTAGGAGTAAGAAGATTCCCCCTCCGGCCCCCGTCAGCCACTCTGCCCGCCCCGGCCTCAGCTGAAGCCAGCCAAGTGTTTGCGGGGCAGCCAGCAGGCCCCTTCCTCCTGCACCGGGTACCCCCAGTTCACCCCATGGCCTCTTCAGGCTCCTGGACGGGCAGAGTGTGAGCCCCACACCCCGAAGCTCACACTTGCTCCCTCATGGATGCCTTCAGCCAAGGGTGGTTCAGATGGGGAAACTGAGGCATTGGGAAGGAGGCCTCCATAAGGGGTGAGACTGTTGTTCATGGCGGTGGAGCTGTGCCCCCCAACCTGGTACCCAGCCTCGTGCCAGATGAGAGGGTGCTAAGGAGGAGGCTTGAAAGGAGGAGGACACCAGGCTGGTGCAGGGTCCAGTGTTAAGAGTGGCTTCCTAGGGACAGGGACACTTGCGTGAGGTCTTGAGGGCTGAGGAGGAGTTCAGGATGATCCTGGTGGCGGGGACCAGCCCCACAGAGGCCCGGGGTGTGTGGGCTGGTGCCAGGCTCATGGTGCAGAGTGAGGGCCTAGGCGCAGGCAGGGGACCGGGAAGCAGATGGGTTCCCTTCCTCCAGCACACGCCAGGGAGGTTGGCCTGGGCGCCAGGTGAGGGGGCATGGGGGGCTCAGGGGGTTTCAGGTGCTCAGAGCAGGCTTTGAGACCTGCTGCACATGGGGCTTGGGGGCACAGGAGAACCCTCCCTGCTGGCTGGTTCTGCCACTCACCTTGAAGTCCCCACTATCCCCACCTCCGCTGCCCCAGGGACCACCACCAGGGGAAGATGCAGCCGCCCACTCCCTCCCAGGCAGACCACCGGCCTTGGCCCCAGGGACTGGACTCAGCGCAGAGCAGGAACTGGAGCCAGGCAGCAACAGCTGGCCCCGCTCGAGCATCCCCCGGGGCCCCCGCCTGTGTTCCCAGGCCCCCAGCCCAGCCCGTTCCCAGGCTGCACCCCACCCCCCAAAACACACAGCCTGGTATGTGGGCAGAGGGGGCTGTGAGGGGACCACCAGCTGGGAAGTCTCGCCTGCCCCCTGGCTACTGGGACACGGGACCTGCCCCGCAGCCCCCGCCTCTGCTACTCTTGCTTGTGTGCGTGTGCAGTCCAGACAAGTAGAGACCCCAGAGGGGGCACGTGGGGACGAGAGCCCCGCCGTTCATCGAGCCATGGCACCCAGGCCTGCAGAAGTGCAGAAATTATAGTTTGGTGGCCGCTGTCGTCCTGGCACCGCAAGATCAATTCCTCCACCTGCTTCCCCAGGAGCTGGTCTCAGGGAGCCTTCCGGGCGGTGCCCTCCTGGAGGACAGTCAGGGGCGCCAACTTCTGTCTGTGGCCAGTGAGGCTGCGCTGGGGCTGTGAGTGCCCGTGCGTCTGCCTGGCACCCTCTGAGCCCCCAGCCGTGCCGTTGCACTCAGCCTGCCACACCCCGAGCTGGGACGATTCTCCCATTTTACAGGCAGGGAAACCAAGGCCCGAGAGGCGGGGAGGCTGAGGCCGTGGCAGAGCCCTGAGGGGTGTGTCTGTGGGGGTGTCCTGCGGCTCCTCAGCCACGGCTGCCAAGTGACACAGATGTGGGAGCAGGCAGGGATGGACACCTGAGACCCTCACTGTCCGTGTCGTCCCCGCCACGGCCGGGCGAGAGAAGGCAGGGCTGTGGCCCCTCCAGCCTGCCCCAACCCCGAGGAGCCAGGCGCCGTGTCCCGAGGGGCAAGAGCTACAGCCAGGGGAGGGCTGAGAGGTCGTTGGCGCCCCTGCAACCCGAGCCAGCGGCCGCCTCTGGGAATGGGCGTCTGACCCCTCTGCGGCCTCCGGGATCCCGGAGAAAATCCTCGAGGCCGAGTTAATACCACGACCAATTTTTATTTCAACAAAGTTAATTCTCAACAATGTGATACCGAGGGAGAGGGATTTTCCTACTTTGGGGGGAGGGGGCGGGGGTCCTGACAAGGCGCCGCCCCTCCCCCTACAGCTGTTCCCACTGCCAGGACAGGGAGCAGCCGCTTTGGGGGTGCAGCTGGACCAGGAGCAGTTGAGGCTGCCCCCAGCGGTGACCACTCCCCGGGGAGTGCTACCCCCTCAGGCCTCCAGGCCCTGCCTGCACACCCCCACAGGCCCCTCCCTCCTAGACACCCCCAGAAGGGCCAGCGACCTCCCAGCAGCGCCCCCATCCCCGCACCGAGGGCCGCGTCTGACTCCTGTCCGAGGGGACGGTGTGTGCTCGGGAAGGTGTGCTGCGGAGTGCTTGAGCCGAGTCCCTAGGGGACCCTCAGCCATGCCCTGCGGGGCTGTGCCTCAGGGCGCGGCAGCCACGAGGACTCAGACCCCACTGGGGCGCTCGCTGTGGCTGTGGGCAGCACGAGGGCCTGTGGCACAGGGCAGCCTCCCAGGCACCTCTGCCCGCCTGGGGCTCCCTGAGGGGACAGAAGGGGAGGGACTAGGGGCAGAGGGGGGCACTCAGGCGCGACCTCGCTGACCCCCCAGCTGAGCCTGGGGCTGGACCCGGAAGCCACCCCTCTGCTGGATAATCGATGGTCTGGAGGGTCCAGAGCCCTGTCAGAAATGCCTCCTGACAATGACCACATGGGCCGCCTGGCAGCGACAGGCCCTGCCTGTTGCCTCTCGCTCTTCCCCCCTGGGCAGCAGGGGATGCAGGCCCAGTGTCCCTCGCCCCTGCTGCGCCTGTGCCCCCGCACCACCCTCAAACCCCAGCCCTGCCCAGCGCCTGCAGGTCCTGGCGCTGGAGGGGTGGCCCTGGCAGGCACCCACGGAGCCCACAGTGAGTGGGGACGGACGGAGGAGGGGCCGGGCGTTTCCAGCAGGGGGACCAGAGCATGCAAAGGCTGCGGGTACTGCCCGAGGGCAGGGGTGGGGGCCCAAGGGCACCCGCCGACAGGCCAAAGTCAAACCAGATGGGCTGGGGGCCCCGGGGGGCAGGCCGGCCATTCGTCACCGTTATCTGCCCCGCCGGCGAAATCACAAACACATTTTTAAGTGAAGGACTGGCTGCCACCGGCCTGCAGGCTCTGATGCCGCCCAGCTGTGGCCATGGGGGGGTGCCTGAGGGAGGGGTGCCGCACCCCAACCTGAGCCCCCAGGCAAGCATTGGGGCTGCCTGGGGGACAGAGGGACTCTGGTGGGGGATGTGCCCTCTGTGTGGGGCTTTTGGCTCATTCCATAGGATGGCGCTGGGGACAGGCACAGAGGGACAAAGGCAGAAGCAGGGGCAGTGATGAGGAGAGAAGGAGACAGGCAATGAGCCTGGCAGCTGGCACCAGAGACCCCCCAGCGCTGGAGCCCCGCCCGTCTCCAAGCATGCAGCATCAGGCCGAGAGTATGGCCCGTCTCAGTGGGGCTGTGGTCTGGCCTGTGTGACGTGGGCAGGGCCTGGCACGGCTCAGGTCGCCCGTGGTCTCGCCCGTGTGACGTGGGCAGGGCCTGGCATGGCTCAGGTCGCCCGTGGTCTGGCCTGTGTGACGTGGGCAGGGCCTCGCGTGGCTCAGGTCGCCCGTGGTGCGCAGGGTGGGCCAGCCCTCCATGTGGCCGTTGCTCTGGAGCAGGCACCCGGCACCCCTCACAGCCCAGCACCCTGGATCCCTGGGCAGGCCCTTGGGGGTGGGGGGCGCCGGGAGAAATGGCCTGTGACGGGGGTGGGAGTCCCAAGCGGGAAAGCAAACAGTGTCAGCGGCTAATGAGCGGGAACCGGGCCTGGGGCTGAGGGCCAGGGAGGGGCACGGCCATCGCTCATCCTGACAGCGGGCGGTGAGGGGGGGCCGGGGACCAGGGGTGGGAGGGAGCTTGAGAGCCGGCAGAGGGTCCTCTGGAGGCCCGACCCCGAACACAGATGGACAGACGGACAGAGGAGAGGCCGCGAGGCACCCGCCGCCCAGCTGTGGCCCCGACGGGACTGCCTTGCTCCACCATCTCACCGTGAACCCTCAGCCCTGCCCCACCCCCAGACTTTGCTGGACAAAGGAGGCTGCACAGGGAGGGGTCTGAGCCCAGGACCCTCTGCTTGCATGCTGGGGAGCAGGAATCTGGGGTCTTGAGGCTCTGCACCCCTGGGCCTCAGTTTCCCCATCTTTGCAAGGCAGAGGAGGGAAAGCGTGCGCTGAAGGGCCCTCCCTGCCTGACTCTCCCACATGCTGCTCCTTCTCCCTGTGCCTGGCTCCAGGGACCCCACCCTGCCCGCCAGCCTTCCCCCAAACCTTGGTGCTCTCAGCAGGCCCTGCGGCAGGGGATGGTTGACTCTGCACCCAGGGACAGTGGCCTCCATGCTGTCCCCAATGCACTGAAGCTGCTCCCCAGTTTTAGAGGTGGAAAGGCTGAGGAGCAGGGGGCGGGGTGCAGATGGACAGGGAGGGGCATTGACCCCTGTGCCCCAGCCCTCCTCCAGGCAGAGTGGCCTGGCCTTTCAGCCCCTCAGCCGCCTGAGCACCCTGAAGTCACAGGGTTTCTGAGCAAGGCAAGACGCTCCTGAGCCCCTCCTGGCCCTGCCGTGCCCCTGCGGCCCCACAATGCCCAGCAGAGTGGCCTGGCAGTATCTCCCTCCGAGGTGTCCCGGCCCTTGTCCTGCCTCTGCCGTGAGGGAGGTGCAGCCATAAATTCACACCGCCAGCCGCCTGCGGGATAAATGTGTCATCGGCTGCACGATTTACGAGCGCACCCCTGGCCCACAAGGCAGAGAAAACAAGCCTCTGTGTACACACCGCTCGCTAGGCAGGGGCAAGCCACTGCGGAGGGACACACAGGACCGCGGAGGGGGCAGCAGGAGGTGTGAGGACACACTCAGAGGGGCATGGGACACAGACACAGGCCCAAGGGGGCACAGGCACGCAGACACAGGCTCACGGGGGGTGTGGGGACATGCACACGCTAACACAAGGAGGTGGCACTGTACCTCTCTGACGCGTCCACACACTCACACACGCACAGTGGTGCGACTCAAACGCTCCGTGGGTTTGCCACCCAGAAGAATGTGGGGTCAGCCTCGCAGGCACCCCACCCTAGAGGTATGATCTCTCCCACAGAAGGCAGACGTCTCTGGCCGCTTGTGCGTGCATGTGGCATGTGTGTGTGTGCATGGTCTCCACCCACCCCAGACAGCCCACGAGGAGGTTGGTGGGGAGCGGACCAGGGCCACTGCATGGGGAGTCCCAGGCAGAACCAGTCCCGCCTGCCCAGGGAGGACAAGGAGCGGGTGGGGACATGGAGGAGTGTGGGAATGAGGGCTGGTGCTGCCTCAGCCCTGCTGGGGTCCCACCTGCTCCAAGGCTTGAGCAGCCTTGTCTCGGAGGCCACGGAGCACACCCAGGTGCCAGTACCCAGAGAGAGGCCACACAGCCTTGTCCCTTCACAGCCCTGCTGCCATGCCTGTAAACCGCCAGGCCCACCTTGCCCACTTGGACACCGCAGGGCCAGTCCAGGCCTGTGGCTCTGTTGGTGTCAACAGAACTCCAACACCAGTTGCCTGCCAGGACCCAGCCAGGTGCAGCAGCTCAGGCCTGAGAACGTGGGAAGGATGGCCGAAGGATTCCAGGGAGATGCGGGGAGGCGACCTGGGGAGGATTCAGGGAGGCATTTGGGAAGATTCAGACAGGACTCAGGGACTCACAGCAGCAGCACTGAAGTCTCGCCAGGACCCAGGAGGTCCATGGAGTGCGGGCCGAGGGTCCTTTGGTTGGCCTTGGGGCTAAACGACCCTCCACAGGCCACCTGGGCATGCCCCCGCTCCAGCCAGGCTTCCTGCTGGCCTGCACAAGAGCTCAGGAGTGCGGCCCTCTGGGAGTATTCCCGTAGCAGTGGGTCCCCAGCCCACAGCAAAGGGGCAGAACCATGGCACCCGGCACTCCAAATGAGGGAAGGCCAGGTCACTGACCCCAGACTAGGGCCCCAGAGCAGGCACCTGTCTGGGACCTGCTGAGCAGGGACCCCAGACGAGGGACTCATAGATCATAGCTCCACAGACCAGAGACCTCATACCAGAGATCCCAGGGCAGGGACCCCAGCACAGGGGTGCCAAGGTGAGGCACACCGTGCCAGGTGAGGCCCTGGGCTCCCACAAACAGGCCTGTCCCCACTTTTCCTATTAAGAAAGTCAGGGTTTCCCGGACACCCCTCAGCACGGACGCCTGGAGGCTGCCTTGCCCCACTCTGGCCCGTGTTGCTGGTGCTTTCCTGGGCCAGCCCCCACCCCCAGGCTACACCCCTGCAGGAGGGCGCTGCCGTCCAAATGCAGCAAGCACCTTCAGTGGGCACGAAGGGCATGGGGCGCGCATGCCAGGACAGGTGGCTGTCAGGGGCTCCTGCCCTCCCTGCCCCGGCGTCTGCACAGACTGGCTAGAATTCTCCAAGGGCATCTTTAAGCATAGAGAAAAGCAAATTCCCAGCACAAATCATATCGAAATAGATTTCCATGCACATGCCTGGGCAGAGCTCAGCCTCTGGCCTGTCCACAAGCCCCTCCCCAAAGCCCCTCCGCAACCTGGGACCCCCCCCAGAGGCCCAGGGGCACAGCTGACCCAGCATGGCCCAAGACAGAGGCCTTGGTCTGTGCCATGGCCACCACTGCGCTGGATGCTCACCCCCAGCTCACAGGGCCCCCCGGCCCCAGCCTGTGGCCTTCGTCCTGGGGGTGGGCACCCCAGCTCTGTCCACACAGCCCGGGCAAGAGAGGCAGCTGCCGTGGGGATGCTCTGCCTCCCAAAGGGTCTGTGCCCCACTTCCTGGGGCCCACTGGGCAAAGCTCCTCCCACCTCTCAAGGCTCCTTTACCCTGCTGGGGGACACAGTGGCTTTGTGGGTCCTGTGTGGCAGGGACAGGGACAGAGGAGAGAGCCGCACCTGGGTGGGCTTGGGAGGGCAGGGCAGGCTGGCCCCAAGGTTGCATGTGCCCTTGCCCACCCTGCCCCTTGCGGATCTGTCTGCCAGGAGCCCCTCAATTTGTCTGACACACTTAAACACAGCAAGATGCACCCCGGGATGGGGAGGGAGCTGGCCTGTCCCTCAGGCTGGCCCCATCAGGCAGCCTCTGCTGGATGCGGTCTGGGGCCAAGGGACTCCAGACAGGGCTGCACGCTGAAGAATGAACGGACGATGGGTGACCGGCTCCCCTGCACACTCTGGCACCTTCCTCCCCTCTCCCTTCTCCCTGGGACATCCTGGAGAAGCCAGACCCCTACAGGCTGAGCGGGCGCCCTGTACCCTCCCCTGAGACAGCTCTAGTGTCCAATTTCAGGGTTTGGGTCAAGGGAACAGTCCATGCGACCAGGACCAGGCCAGCCCGGGGGTACTCAGTGCCTCTTTCAACACATAATTCCAAGAGCTCCGAAGGTCTTTCCAGACAAGGAGCCCCCCATCCTGTCCCCAACCCCACCACTTCTGAGATGGCCCCTGGTGACTTCACGGTGGACGTTTGTTCCCTTGTGCACAAGTGGTCTCACCTCCATCTCAGGGCCCTGAAGGTTGCCTGCAGGACAGAGCCCTGAGCGGTGTCCTCAGCTGCCGGGACAGGACTGGGGGGTCTGTGCAGCGGGGCGGGGGGAGCACGGCCCACAGCTCCCAGGAACACTCCTCGGCTCTCTCAAGCCTCCCCCCCACCCCGTGCCGACTTCACACCTGCCCTGCGTGCGTGGGAGGGCTGTGCTCTCACCTGGGGACCCACCTGGCCAGTCTCTCAGCACCCTTTGTCCAGCTGGCCCATGGCACCCTGGTGGGGGGTGGTGACAGGAAGGCAGGACGAAGGGACATGGCGTTTTCCCTGGGGCAGAGCAGACCCCTAGGAGGCTTCACTGGGGAGGGCCCACTGGCCCCCAGTTCCCGTGGGGCCTGTGACAGGGGCTCCCCTGGTGAGGACATGTCATTCCCTGTCTGCGGAGAGAGATGAGGGAGGTGAGGTGTGCGTATGGCGGAGACAGCACGGGGTGTAGACGGCTCTGGGCCAATTGGACTGTGCTGGGGGGGGTCTGGGGGATCCCCCAAGGGCTGTTTAAGGAGGGAGGGACACAGTCAAGGCCAGACCCAGTCACCAGGACCAGTGACCCCGAAGACCTCTCTTGGCTGGGGGAGTGCTGCCCGAGAGCCCCCTGCTGATTTATGGTCCTGGGGAGGATGGAGTTATGGCTGCAAAGGCCTCCCTCCCTCCTCTGCCTCCCTGTTGGGGGTCAGCTGGGGTGGGGGTAGGGTGGCTCTCAGCTGGTTTCCAGATGGGCTGTGTGGAGGGGGTGCCTGGGGGGACAGACGCCTCGGCAAGGGACCTGTCCAGTATTAGCACCATTGTCTCTGCCGTGTCTCTGTCTCTGGGCCTGGCTCTGTGTCTGTCTCAGGCCCTGTCTCTGCTCCCCCTCCCCACCGTGGCCGGTGGGTGGGGGTGGGAGCCGGTGATTTATCACCAGCCGCCTGTCTTCCATCGGAAACGCCGGGGGTGGGCGCAGACGCTGCGCTGAGCTATGGGCCCCCAGGGCCCTGCCACCCACCCCAATGTTGTTGCTCCGTCTGGGCGGCGGGTGCGGTCCCCCCACGTGGCCAGGGTTTTGGCCGCCCCCCCACCCCGACCTTCCCAGGACCCCTCCACTCTGCAGTCAGGCCTCCGCGGTGGGGGTCGGCCCTCCCGAGGCGCCCCCTCCCCAGGCTGGACGCGCCCACGCAGGACCCGCGCTCAGGCCTCGCCCCGGCTGCTCGGAAGGAGGCGGAGCCGCCGCGGGGCCCTGCGCGTCGCGGGGCAGACCCGGGCGGCTCAGGCCCGGCAGCGCGCCCCGCCCCCGCCGAGGTGCACACAGCAGGGGCCCAGTAAGTGTTGATGGAGCAAACACCAGGAGGAGGCGGGAGGGCGCACCTGGCTGACACCCCCGCGCCGGCGGAGAAGGTCCCTTATTTTCGCGGGTGACAGCCCGTCGGAGCCCGGGCAGCGCGGGGGCCGCGCTCCCCCGCCCCGTCTGTCGGCGGACACGCGGCGCCCCCCGAGCGCCCTCACGAGGGACGACCTGCCTGTCCCTCTCAGGGCCACCCCCGCCAGCCTGGTCGTGTTTCCCCCGCCACTCCCCAGGCCCCCGTGTCCCCACGGACCAGGTCGTCATTCCTCGGAGCCCCCGTCCGCGCGCGCGCGCTGCCGCGGCGTTTTCCGCAGACCGCGGGCGCCCTCTGGTGCCAGCGCGGAGTCGAGCGCCCGAGGGGAGGAAGCGCCGGGTGCTGGGCCGCGGGGGACATCACAGCTGTATTCACCTCAGGGCTGCCCGCTGGCCCGGCTGGGGCTCGCCCCATCCAACCCCTTGGCCACTTACTAGCTGGCTGTGTGCAAGTCCCAGACAAACCTGAGCCCCAGGTGGACCTTAAGGACACGGGCAGGGACAGTGTCCTGAACCATATGTGGGGCCAGGGCGGGGCTGGGAAGTAAAGGAGCAGAGGACCTGGCCCTCCGTCTAGGCTGGGGTTCTGGGAGCCTGGGGAGGATGGGTGGGCAGTGGTGTGGTCAGAGGGTCCTCTGGCTGCAGGGCAAAGGACTCTGAATCAGCCAGCCCGAGGCCTGCAGGTGTGGGGGCTGCACAGGGCCTTCAGAAGCCCCTCCTCCTGCTCCCATCTGGAAGGACGGTCTGGGGCCACAGAGGGACCAGCTTGTCAGTGGGGAGTGCCGTGCACGTCCCTTGCCCCGCAGGGCCATTCAGGGACCCTGAGCTGGGGCCATCCACTTCCCCACACTCCTCTGAGGCTGAGGCTCCAGGGTCAGCATGCGAAGGGTCAGCTCAAGGTCAGGAGTTGGGATTGGGGGCTCCCAGGCAGCCTGAGAAGATTAGCTGGACAGGCCAGGCTGGTGCCCCCTGAGGTTGGCACCTTGGCACGAGCCTGTCTAGATCACAGAGAACCACCAAAATGGTAGATCCTGCAGGAACCATGGGGCTCAGCTGCTTCTTTGGCCAGTGAGCAGAAGTTCTTCCTTATGTCTGACCATACTGTGATTCCAGCAGCTTTCCCCATCAGAGGAGCCCCCCTGCTTTCTGAGTTCTGCCCCTCAGGCCCTGGTACCACCCTCTCATTGAGACACTGGCATCGAGACACTGTGGGCAGTGGGCTTAAGCTCCTGTGGACCAGTTCCCACTGTCCCTGCTGAGGCCTTGTCCCACAGCCCAGAGGGGCCTCCTTCACTGAGCTTGGGGTCACCTAGGAATCCAGCCTTTTTCCTGAGCCGTGCATTTTCCCCCAAAAGGCCTTAGTGACTGCGAGGTGGGGGGCGGGTCCCAGGGGCCTGTCCCAGCTCTGCTCCCAGGGCAGACACAAAGAAAGCGCTGGGGCCCAGCAGGGAGCCCCCTCAGGGATTTGGCTTCCTCTCCTGGAAAGTGGGGAGCACACCTGCTCCCTATACCCTGTTGGGACTGAGTTTGGAGAGTTGCTGATGTACCTTTTTGTGACGACTGTTACCTCTGACCTCCACCAGGAGTTCTGGAGGTGCTGGGCCACCCCTGGGGAGAGCAAGGTGGACAGTTCATCTGTACGAAGGGGGCCACCCCCCGATGTGGCGATAAGGCCGGATGGACAACCGGACAGTCGGCTGCAGCCCACAATGAGCCGGATGCCCTGCACCTGCCCACAAAGGAGGGGGTGGCTCCTGCCTCACGTCTGACCGGCAGCCTCGAGATAGCATCAGCCCTGCAGGAGGGCCATCTGTCTTGTCCCACAAAGGCCAGGACAAAGGCTGTGTCAGCGGCAGCCTCCCCGACCCGGTCAGTGGTGGTCAGTAGTGGCCAGTGAGGGCTGGGGGCCTTCCTGTGCCAAGTGGCCAGGGCCTGAGGCTTCTCTTCTGGGTTCCGTTTGGGATCCTAGGAGAATAGTCTTCATTGTTTATGGGGCCAACGGATGGGGGTCACACCCAGGGCAGGAGTGGGATCCTGTCCTAGGCACTTCCAGGCTGACTCCAATAGAGAGGAAGGTGTCACCTCCTCATTTGGGTACCGTGTGCCTTTGTTCACAGCCTGTGGCGACCTGGGCATCCCAGGAGGAATCGGAGGGCCTGGCGGCTGAGTGCTGGGGGTGAGGGCGGTGGGAGGCTGGAGACTGGAGGGCTCTGAGAAGCCCCTCACTGATCTGGGTGTCGGGGGGGGGCCTTCCCGAGGGAAGTGGCAGTGAGGGGGGACTTGCTGGAGGTGCAGAAGACAGACAGGGAACAGGGTGTGAAAGGAACTGTGTCCTAGGCAGGAGGAACAGCGCATGCGAGGGCCTAACCAGCAGGCAGGGCTGCACGCACAGCCTGGGGCATAGGGAAGCGGCACTGGAGGGAGATTTGGGGGTGTCTGGAGGGGTCCGGGTGGTGGGGAGCCTGGCTCACTCCAGGACACAATTATTCCAGAGACTCTGCAACCTCTGGCATCCACTCACACCTGCAGGGCCTTCCAGGGACCCCACTGCCCATAGCTCCATACCCCAGCAGCCGATTTCTCACTCAGGCAGCCCAGGGAACCCCAGATGGACCAACCTCCGACGCACCACCCTTACCCTGCAGAGGGACCAGCCCCAACCCACCCCTGACTGCCCTGAGCGCTGTCTACACAGCATGGTCCCTGCACCGGGGACACCTCAGCCCCTAAGCTGTGCTCAGGGTGTCCTCACAGCCCGGCACCACCCAGGGAACTCCTACTCTGAGCATCCTTGGACTGTAAGGCCACACTGCTGTGACTGTCCTCACTGTCCCCATAGTGTCCTCACTGCCCACAATGTCTTCCCTGCCCTGTGTCCTCACTGTCCCCACCGTGTCCTCACTGCCCCATGTCCTCATGTCTCCACTGTCCAGTATATAGTGTCCTGTCTTACAGAATCCTCATTACCCTGTACCCTCACTTTCCCACCTTGCCCACATTGCCCTCACTGTGCCCTCACTGTGCCCACACTGCCCTCACTGTGCCCTCACTGCCCTCACTGTGCCCTCACTGTGCCCTAACTGCCCTCACTGTGCCCTCACTGCCCTCACTGTGCCCTCAGTGCCCTCACTGCCCTCACTGTGCCCTCACTGCCCTCACTGCCCTCACTGTGCCCTCACTGCCCCCACTGCCCTCACTGCCCTCACTGTGCCCTCAATGCCCTCACTGTGCCTTCACTGCCCTCACTGTGCCCTGACTGCCCTGACTGCCCTCACTGTGCCCTAACTGTGCCCTCACTGCCCCTGACTGTGCCCCCACTGCCCTCACTGTGCCCTCACTGCCCTCACTGTGCCCTGACTGCCCTCACTGTGCCCTCACTGTGCCCTCACTGTGCCCTCACTGCCCTCACTGTGCCCTCACTGCCCTCACTGCCCTCCCTGCCCTCACTGTGCCCTCACTGCCCCTCACTGCCCCTCACTGTGCCCTCACTGCCCTCACTGCCCCTCACTGTGCCCTCACTGTGCCCTCACTGCCCTCACTGTGCCCTCACTGTGCCCTCACTGCCCTCACTGTGCCCTCACTGTGCCCTCACTGCCCTCACTGCCCTCCCTGCCCTCACTGTGCCCTCACTGCCCCTCACTGCCCCTCACTGTGCCCTCACTGTGCCCCCACTGCCCTCACTGTGCCCTCACTGCCCTCACTGTGCCCTCACTGCCCTCACTGTGCCTTCACTGCCCTCACTGTGCCCTGACTGCCCTCACTGTGTCCTCACTGCCCTCACTGTGCCCTCACTGCCCTCACTGCCCTCACTGTGCCCTCACTGCCCTCACTGTGTCCTCACTGCCCTCACTGCCCTCACTGTGCCCTCACTGTGCCCTCACTGCCCTCACTATCACCTCACTGTACCCTCACTGCCCTGCCTGCCCTCACTGTGCCCTCACTGTGCCCTCACTGCCCTCACTGCCCCTCACTGTGCCGTCACTGTGCCCTCACTGCCCTCACTGTGCCCTCACTGCCCTCACTGTGCCCTGACTGCCCTCACTGCCCTCACTGTGCCCTCACTGTGCCCTGACTGCCCTCACTGCCCTCACTGTGCCCTCACTGCCATCGCTGTGCCCTCACTGCCCCACACTGTGCCCTCACTGTGCCCTCACTGTGCCCTCACTGTGCCCTCACTGCCCCTCACTGCCCCTCACTGTGCCCTCACTGCCTTCACTGCCCCTCACTGTACCCTCACTGCCCTCACTGTGTCCTCACTGCCCTCACTGTGCCCTCACTGCCCTCACTGTGCCATCACTGTGTCCTCACTGCCCCACACTGTGCCCTCACTGTGCCCTCACTGTGCCCTCACTGCCCTCACTGTGCCATCACTGTGCCCTCACTGCCCCACACTGTGCCCTCACTGTGCCCTCACTGCCCTTACTGTGCCCTCACTGCCCTTACTGTGCCCTCACTGCCATCACTGTGCCCTCACTGCCCTCACTGTGCCCTCACTGTGCCCTCACTGCCCCTCACTGTGCCCTCACTGCCCTCACTGCCCCTCACTGTGCCCTCACTGTGCCCTCACTGTGCCCTCACTGCCCTCACTGCCCCTCACTGTGCCCTCACTGCCCTCACTGTGCCCTCACTGCCCTCACTGTGCCCTCACTGCCCCTCACTGTGCCCTCAGTGCCCTCACTGCCCCTCACTGTGCCCTCAGTGCCCTCACTGCCCCTCACTGTACCCTCACTGCCCTCACTGTGTCCTCACTGCCCTCACTGTGCCCTGACTGCCCTCACTGTGCCCTGACTGCCCTCACTGCCCTCACTGTGCCCTCACTGCCATCACTGTGCCCTCACTGCCCTCACTGCCCTCACTGTGCCCTCACTGTGCCCTCACTGTGCCCTCACTGCCCTCACTGCCCTCACTGTGCCCTCACTGCCCTCACTGTGCCCTCACTGCCCTCACTGCCCCTCACTGTGCCCTCACTGCCCTCACTGCCCCTCACTGTGCCCTCACTGTGCCCTCACTGTGCCCTCACTGCCCCTCACTGTGCCCTCACTGCCCTCACTGTGCCCCCACTGCCCTCACTGCCCCTCACTGTGCCCTGACTGCCCTCACTGCCCCTCGCTGTGCCCTCACTGCCCTCACTGCCCCTCACTGTGCCCTCACTGTGCCCTCACTGTGCCCTCACTGCCCCTCACTGTGCCCTTACTGCCCTCACTGTGCCCCCACTGCCCTCACTGCCCCTCACTGTGCCCTGACTGCCCTCACTGCCCTCACTGCCCTCACTGTGCCCTCACTGTGCCCTCACTATCACCTCACTGTACCCTCACTGCCCTCACTGCCCTCACTGTGCCCTCACTGTGCCCTCACTGCCCTCACTGTGTCCTCACTGCCCTCACTGTGCCCTCACTGTGCCCTCACTGCCCTCACTGTGCCCTCACTGCCCCTCACTGTGCCCTCACTGCCCCTCACTGTACCCTCACTGCCCTCACTGTGTCCTCACTGCCCTCACTGTGCCTTCACTGCCCTCACTGTGCCCTCACTGCCCTCACTGTGCCCTCACTGTGCCCTCACTGCCCTCATTGCCCCTCACTGTGCCCTCACTGCCCTCACTGTGTCCTCACTGCCCTCACTGTGCCCTCACTGTGCCTTCACTGCCCTCACTGTGCCCTCACTGCCCCTCACTGCCCTCAGTATGCCCTCACTGCCCTCACTGTGCCTTCACTGTGCCCTCACTGCCCTCACTGTGCCCTCACTGCCCTCACTGCCTTCACTGTGCCCTCACTGTGCCCTCACTGTGCCTTCACTGCCCTCACTGTGCCCTCACCGTGCCCTCACTGCCCTCACTGCCCTCACTGTCCCTCACTGTGCCCTCACTGCCCTCACTGTGTCCTCACTGCCCTGTGCCCTCACTGTGCCTTCACTGCCCTCACTGTGCCCTCACTGCCCCTCACTGCCCTCACTGTGCCCTCACTGCCCTCACTGTGCCCTCACTGCCCTCACTGTCTTCACTGTGCCCTCACTGCCCCACACTGTGCCCTCACTGCCCCACACTGTGCCCTCACTGTGCCCTCACTGCCCTCACTGCCCCATACTGTGCCCACACTGTGCCCTCACTGTCCCACCATATCCTCACTTTGAGTGTTTTCTATGCCTTCCCACGTGATCTCCCCAAATCTGGCAAGAGAGAGTTCATGCGCTGACCCCTGTTTGCCCCAAGACCAGTTTGGGTATGTGTGAAGATGTGATTGTGTCCCCTTGAACCGCCCCCAGGACACTTTCCGGTGCTTTTTGAAGGGAATTTCCAGGTCAGTGGTGCAGAGAGCGGCCACATCAGTAGGAGAACGGTTTATTCAGCACCGGAGTTTGGGAGGGGGTTCGGCGCCAGGGAGCTGCCCTTCGCCCCACTGCACCTGCTAAGCGCGCGGGGCGCGGGGCCCTGTCCTGCGAGGAGGCAGGCCGGGCGGCAGTCCCGTCCGCGTGGATCCGGTCCTGCAGGCCCGCGCGGGTCTAGGCGAGTGGGCGGCGGCAGAGGCCGAGGCGGGTCCAGGTTGGGGCGGGGGCTTCTCCGGCAGGGTCCCGTCGAGTCTGCAGGCCCGAGTTGCTCAGCGCCAGTTGGCTCCTCTCAGGACGCGCCGGCTTCCGCGGTCTCGGGCACCAGCGGCGCGGTCAGCGACAGCCGGTACGCGGCGCGGGCGCGGGCGCGCAGCCTCCGCAGGCGGCACAGCAGCAGCGCCAGCAGTAGCGCGTGCAGCAGCCCAAGCCCGAGCAGCGCGAACTGCGCCGCCAGCGCCCCCCAGCAGAGCGGGCCCGGGGCGCAGGCGGCGCGCAGCTCGTCCTCGGCCAGGTAGGGCAGCAGGCGGCCGCGCAGCGCAGGGGGCTCGGCGCAGCGCAGGTCGCGGTAGGGCGCGCGCTCGCGGCGGCCGGCCAGCCAGGCGTGCAGCGGCACCAGGTGGCAGTCGCAGCGCCAGGGGTTGGCGCTCAGGTACGCGGCGCGCAGCGCGGGCAGCGCGTCCAGCAGCCCCGGCGGTAGCGCCGTCAGGTTGTTGCCCGTCAGCACCAGTTCGGTGGTCCCCCGAGGGAAGGCGGCCGGCAGCGAGGCCCACGTCAGCCCGCGCCACCCGCAGTCCACGATCGTCCCTGCGCAGCTACAGGGCGCGGGGCAGCTCGCGGCCAGGCCGCCCGGCGGCGCCAGCAGCAGGAGCAGTAAGCTCAGCGCCCCGCGCGGCCCTGGAAGGGAAGCGCCCCGTGAGCCAGGCGGCCAGCGGGGCACCTGGGCGGCGTCCCTGAGCACCCAGGGCGCCAGGACAGGCTCCATCCAGCTCCCGAGGCCCGCGGCCACCTTAGTCTGCAGGCGTCTCCACCCTGACCACCCGCGCGGAAGTCCCCTCTAAGTCTGGCCCAGGTATCTCCCTGCTGCAACCCAAACCACCAGAGCGCCTCCCAACCTGGGTCTGCACGGGGAGCCCGACCGGACCCAGACTCACCGGAGCCCATGGCGAGAGGACGGCAGCACGGCTGGCTCTGGAGCGCGAGGCGTTAGCGGGAGAGCCGGGCGATAAGGCCGCCCGCCCCTGCCAGGCCCCAGCGCGTCCGCTGCCCAGACCACAGTGCTGCAGCCCGGCCAGAAATAACCCCGAGGCCGCGTGGACCGGCGCTGCGGCCGCAGATAGCGCGCTATCGCTATCGCCATGGCCCGCAGGCCCCAGGGCTTCCGCTCCCACCCGCTCCCAGGGGCGCACGGAGCACTCGGACACCCGCTGCGACGTTCACCAGCATTGTTCTCCTGTCACCAGGACAGGACGCAGCATTCACAACTAAACAAAACAGAGCATAGTGTGGAGGGGAGGGGTCATGCGGGGGTGGAGGAGTCCGGGAGGCCCGGGGCTTGGGGAGACGCGGCAGTGCTGCTGGGGAGACCTCGAGGCGCGGGCAGTGCGCGGCCGTCCAGGCACAGGAAGTTGCCAGGGGATGGCCCACCGGCCGCTGTCCTTGGAGCCGTCCAGGTCCGGCCAGGACTGTGGGGAAGGGGCGTGGGCGGGCACAGGCGTCCCCCCCCTCCCTCCTTGTCCACAGCCTCAGCCTGCGGAGGGTTCCCATTCGCTGTAGCCATCCGACCCCGCCCGCTGGGCGTGAGTGAAGAGGTAAGGAAGGACCCAGCCCACCTCGGCACAAAGTGGGGTCCCAGCATATGCTGGGTGGCCCGCGGGAGAAGGCCCAGGACGGCTCCCCAGTCCGCTCTGCGGGACCCTGGGGACCCGTTCCCCTCTTCCGCGGTTTGTGCGCCTGCCTGAGTGGGGCCTGAAGTCTGGGTACTCTGACTTTCCGGGGGGAGGAGGGGACGTCTCAGAAGTCGCACCCAACTTGGCTCCTGATTCCCCAAGGCCAGGAGGGCCCAGCTGGGCAGCAGGGGCTATTGTCCAGCCCCTCAGGAGCAGATACCAATAAGCTGGGAGAGGTTGATGCTGAGAATAAATTAGGGTCAGCAGGGGCTGTGGCCCCGTGTCTCCAGGTTAGGAACAGTCCGATCCGGGCCACTCTAGGTTTAGGGTTGGGTCCAGGTCAGTCTAAGAACCAGGTGAATCCAGGGTCGAGTCCAGGCCCGCCGGGCTCCAGGTGTGGGAAGGGCCATCCCGAGACGGTAGATCCCTGGGGATGCGGGGCTGGGGTGGGGTCACTGGTCCTGCATTTGCTGCTTCATCTTCTGCAGCATTTCCTGCATGCGCCTCAGCTGGGGGTGGGGACAGCGGAGAAAGGGGTGAGAAACGACAGGAGGCCTGGCCCTGCCCTACGCACCCTGATGCCCCACCCCTCCTGCCATCCCTCCAACCTCCTCGTCCTTCATCCTGATGAGCTTCTCAGTCTCGGCGTCCGGGGTGGGCAGTGGCAGGATGGGAATGGGGCTCTCCATGCGGCTGTCCTGGGTCAGTTTGCTGTGGGGTAGGATGGGAGGCTGGTGGGCTAGGGGATGCCTGGCCTACCCCCTGCCACTGCCAAGGCCCCGCCCTCCGGCTGGGAGTTGATTTGGGGGTTGGGGCAGGGTTCGAGTGTGGGCGGGCAGCAGGGATAGCCCCGGGTTAAGAAGTGGCCGGGCCAGCAGGGGCGAGGGGGCATACCTGGTCATCTGCTGGATGCAGTGTGCACGGTAGTTCTCGTAGTGCACGTCGCATGTCACGTCCTTGAGGTCGTGCATGTGCGTGCGGATGAGCATATTGCGCAGCTTCACAAAGTCGCAGTGCGCCTGGTTCTCCACTGCGGCAGGAGCAGGCGGCGGGTGGGCGCTGGCCCGGGCAGCTTTCCCACCCCGCGCCCCATCCCCCAAGCCTCAACTCACCCTCCACGATCCCCCAGGGGTACAGTCGCCCCCGGACCCGCTGCCCCTTGGCCTCCACCACCGTGTTGCTGCCTATGACGGCGAAGGGCGCGCTCTCCTAGGGGGAGTGGGTTAGGGCTCAGCCCGGTTAGCGCACTCGCAGGGTCAGTGGTTGGAGAGGGGCAAGGACGCTCAGCACCGGCTGTCCCTCCAGTGTCACCATCACCCACGTCTCCCCAAAGGGATCCTGGCCTCTCTGCTGCCCGCTGAGGCTAGAGCCCATGCAGCGTACATCCCCAGGGCCTCTGCCAGGCTATGCCCAGCCAGGCATGCTGCCCCCTGCCCTCCTCCCTGCACCAAGAACCACCCTGTCCAGCTACCTCCGCTTCTCCCCAGGGCCGAGCCCATGCATCCTGGTACTGATGGCCCTGCTGGCACTCTGCTCCTGCCTTGATGGCCACCTGCCCTGGCTTGGTCTCCTTCATCACCATCTAGCTGCTGGGGCACCCAAAGCCACCACCCCCCAGAGCTCAGAATTCTAGGTGGGAGCCAGGTCCTGCCACAGCCCTGTGGCTACTGGGCAGAGCCCTTCTGTTGGTGGCCCGTGGGAAGAGGATCACCTTAGGATCTGCGCAAGTGCTCCATGACTCACTAAGCACCTACATGGGGCCAAATGACCCACCACAAGCCAGGCGGGAACAGAGGTGCCCCTCACCCTCTGGCCCTAGGTGAAGGGAGCACAGGTCCTCTCCTCCCAACAAATGACCCCTGTTCCCAGCCAAGTCTGACCTGGGTGCTTGGCCCTCCTCTGGCCCTGTGTGAACAGGGCAAGGCCCTCTAGCCTCCGGTTCTCTGACCCCTGCCATCTCTGTCACTCTGTCCCCACTAGACTGTATGGCTACCTTCAGTTCCCGGTCCTGCTGCTTGAAGTCCTCATCCTCATCGGAGTCACACTCGGGGAACTGGTACACGTGGATCCCGAACTTGTCAATCTCCTCGCGGATCTGTGGTGGGGCAAGGGCTGTCAGGTTTGGGGCCGGCCAGGTCCACCTGGTCCTCTGGGCCCCAGAGTCCTGGGCCAGGCCCCTGGGCCCCAGCAGGCTCACCCGCTCCTTCAGCTTCCGGATCTCACTAGGGACGAGACAGTCAGCTTTGGCGATGAGAGGCACGATGTTCACCTTCTCGTGCAATGCCTTCATGAAACCCACGTCCACCGGCCGCAGCCTGCCGAGAGCAGCCAGGCCACAGGCATGGTGAGGGAGTGGTGAGAGTGGGGGCGGCACAGGGGCGTACACTGCAAGTGGCCTCCCGAGCCCAGCCGTGTGCCCACCACGCACCCGTGCCCAAAGGGAGAGATGAAGTACAGGCAGCAGTGCACCCGGTTGTCTTGGATGTTCTTGCGGTTGAGGCCACTCTCGTCACGGAAATACTGCTCAAACTGCTGGTCCACGTAGTCGGTGATGGGCTTCCAGCTGGGGGTGGGAGACAGCATGAGGCCAGGCTGCCAGGGCTGCCCTTGGGCACGTTCCCGGGCAGGCTGTGCTCACCACTCCGAGTTGTTGACTGCGTCCCCGAAACCTGGCGTGTCCACAATGGTGAGCTTCAGCTTGACGCCCTTCTCCTCAATGTCCACCGTGTGCTTCAGGATCTCTACCGTCTGGTTGATGCGCTCTGCAAGGTGGGGGGCATGTTTGGAGGGGCCTCTCCCCCCCCCCACCCCTTTTCCCCATTCATCCTGGTGCCTTGGCCCTGGTCCCAGGGGACCCACACTGTGAGAGCAGAACTGCAGGGGCTGGACCTGGAAGGGGGCCCTTCGAGGGGTCCCAAGGCAGGAGTCTGGGGATCAGCGCCTGGGCTGCGGAGGGGGCCACTCACCCTCAGCACTGAGCAGCTTCCGATCCTTGTACAAGTCGGTCAGGAAGAGGCTGTGGACCAGCGTGGACTTCCCCAGGCCCGACTCACCTGCACACAGGTACAGTGAAGAGCTGGGTTAGGTCTGGGGCCCCCATGACTTAGCCTGGCTGGCCAGCAGCCCCAGCCACCACACCCAGGGGCCCAGCCCACTCACCAGCCACCATGAGTGTGAAGTCAAAGCCCTTCTTCACTGACTTGCGGTGCACCTGGTTGGGCAGTGTGGCAAAGCCCACGTACTGCTTGTCGATGTCCTGGGGAAGGGTGGACAATCAGGGCTATACTGGGCTTCCTCCTGCAGCCCAGCGCCCTGTCTCCTACCCAGCTCAGGATGCAGACAGCAGAGAGCACAGTCCCAAGGGTGGGTCACTGGCAGAAGTGGGGCAAGGGCCTGTGTGCAAAGGCGGGGAGGTGGGAAGGCAGGAGAGTGGCACTCTTGCCTCAGCAAGGGTTCTGCAGAGACCAGAGACTGTGTGTGGCGGGGTGGAGATGTCAGGCAGAGGCAGGCACAAGCCTGTGCTTCCTCCGTGGGCAGAAGGCAGCAGGGCTGAGACCCCCTCAGACACACCCAAGGCCCTACGGGCGGGAGAAGCCCGGGGCCTGGACACTCGTCCCTCGGGAGAATATCAGGGGTGGGAGGCCCTGTCTGGCCTCGATCCAGCCGCGGGGGTGGCCGCAGTAGCGGCGCGGAGCAGGGGCTATTTATAGACCTCGGCGCCGAGCCTCCCCCGCCTGGTGGCCTGGACGTCCACCCCCAACGGCCCCTGGCCCTGCCGGCCCCTACCATGTCCCAGAGCCTGCAGGGTCCTGGCCGGGTGGACGCACCCGCACCACCCCCGCATTGCACCCCCTCTCCACGCACACACCTTGAGCCGCCGCTGGGCCTGGGTCCGCGGCGACAGCAGCTGCTCCACCAGGCGGTCCTGGGGCGCTGCCAGCGAGTTCATGGCGGCGACCCCCCCGCGACCCTGCCGGCCGCAATCGGACCCCAGACCCGGTCAGCCCGACAGCCAGGTGATCGTGAGGGACGCACGCGAGGGACTTACACACGGTACTGCCCTTAAGCCGTGTTCTCGGCTCCGTTTGGCGGACACGGGAACTGAGGCTTGGAGAGGGGACGTCGCCTATCCGGGGAGCCGCCGACCCCGGAGGCCGCCCGAGCCATCCCCCGGCCCATGCGGACCCACCCCGAGCTGTGGCGGCGTGGCGGCCTCAGGCCGGCCCGGCTCCCGCACCCGGCCCGGAGGCGTGGCCACGCGGGCGCCCGCGGAGCTCGCGGCGGGGAGCGGCGGAGACGGAGACGGCCCCTCCCGCCGTCGCCGGGAAACAGTCGCCTAGAAATGGGGCCGCGGGCGGAGCCACCGAGAGCCGCCGCGCAGGGCGGGGCGTGGCAGAGGCGCGGGCGGGCCGCAGCGCCACGCGGACCCGGAGCCTCGCCGCGCACCCGCGGCCTCGGGCCTGGCGTCTGGGCGGTCGGGCCGCGCACGCGGCGGGGGGGGGGAGCGCCCGGGTCGCGGCGCGAAGCGGGGTTCGTGGCCCCCGCGCGCCCGGGTCGCGGGGTCTGTGGCTGCCGAGCGCCCTGGATCCGCACGCAGACGGCGGGGGCGGCCGGGCCGCGCACGCGGTGGGAAGGACGCCGGGTCGCGGCGGTCGCGGGGTCCGCGGCTACCGCTCGTCCCGCCTCCCGGAGATGCGGCGCTGCTTCCGCCCGCCAGAGGGCGCCGGAGGACGCTCCCGGGACCCACGCGCGCCCCGGGGGAGCCGGCCCTGTTAACGCCGGTCTCTGCTCTCGGACTCGCCCGAAAGCCTCCGGGCGGTGTCTGGCAGCCCCCAACTGCCCACGGGCTCACCCCCCGCATTCTCCTGTCCCCCCCACGCTCGGGGCTGACCTCCCCAGTGCGCGCGCGTGCGTGTGTGTGTGTGTGTGTGTGTGCGCGCGCGCGCGCGTGTCCGCGCGTTAGGGGAATGTTTTTCCTTTGTGGCGCCCCAAGACATGCGGGGAACAGGACGTGGGCAGAGCCCACCTCTCTCTGGCAGTCCAGACTGCCGCCCCCCGGGGGGAGGGTTTAAAGGGTGGCAGAAAGGGACGGATGGGGTGCGGGCAGCCCAAGTAATGGGCGCCCCCCGAAACTTGGAAGCCCCAACCAGCCCACCAAAAAAGCACCGCCCACCCATGTGCTGCCTCCGCAGTCCCCAGACGTCCCCTTCCCTGGCGGGGGTGGTGTTGGGACTGGGATGGGGAGGGTGGATTGGGACCTGTCCCCCACCAGCTCCAGTGGACAGTCCCTTGGCCTTCTGAATTTCCCCACCCACTGTGACCCAGAGAACTGGGTTCAGGGGACTGTAGAGCTCCTGCCAGCTGGGGCTGACGCCCGTGAAGCCACCCCAGGGACCACAGGAGCCTCCTGATTAGAGAAACCACTCTCTGTGGGCCACCAAATCCTTCCTCACCCCCTACCTCCAGGACCCCACCAGAATCCTAATAAACCAGCGGCAGGAAAGGGGCCCTGGAAAGGCTCCAAGACTGGCTGGGGTGTCAGTAGGAGCAGAGCCCCTACCTCTCCCCATGCAGGCTGAGGGACCTCCACCCTGTCCAGGCCCTGCTCCTGCTATGGGGCCTGAAGGCCGCTGGCACCTGGGGACAAGGAGCAGGTCTACAGCTGGTAACAGGAGATTCTTTCATTGTAGGACAGGGGGGCAGCCCCAGCCCCAGCCCTTGCTCCCAGAAAGCCTCCTCATTGGTCCCAGCCCACTGCAGCCCTGACCTGCAGGAAGCCTCTGGTCCGAGTGCCACCCAACTTCTACGGTGGACCCAGCCCTCAGCCCAGCACACACCCGGACAGGCCGGTATCTCAGGTCTAGAGTGTCTCCAGGAAGATAGTGCCGGGTCTGAGAGGTGTCTAATGGAGCTTGTGCCTGGCAGCCTGCCTCAGTTTCCCCATTGGTAAGGCACAGCCTCTGGGGAGGCCCAGGTCAGGAGGGCAAGAGTCTCACTCCCAGCTCCCAACCCCCCTGCCCATCACCCAACTGGGCCCCATGGGGCCATGGATTCCCTGGGGGAGCCCCCAGGAAGGGGCCCACCACCCCCTTTCTCTGGTCCCTGAGGCACAACAAACACTGCTCAGGGCTTCCTGAGCCATATGACACAGCCTCGCCCACCTGCTCCCGTGCCTGAGACTCTCGAGGCATTTCCATTCTTAGAATCCCCCGAGTCAGCTCTGGAAGCAGCAGCCAGAGCCGAAAGAGCCCCATCACAGTCTGAGAGGACGTGGGGGGCACAGAGGACTGACAGATCACCCCCTGACTGCCTCTCTACCCCCTTTTGCAGAGTGGAAAGACAGCTTGGACAGCAACAGCCACCACCATCACCAACAGTGGGACCAGTGAAGCTCCATGTGCTCCCGGCTCCCCCGGCCCCCAGTGGCTACCCCAAACACCTGGCCCTGGTCCTGCTCCCACCCCCACCCCCACAGTGACCTCTCCCTCTTGGCCTGGGGGCAGGGGATGGGGTGAGGCTGGCTCTTAGCTGACCTCAAAGAACAGGCAGACACAGGCTGGGGGGGGGGGCTCACACCTCAGCAGGAGGGGGTCCCCATCCCTGCAGCAGTGGGCAAGAGAGCCCAGTTGGTACTGAGCAGCAGACCACCCCCAGCCTGGTGCTTTGGAGTGCCCTGGGGCCAAGCAGGGAGCACCACAGGCGCAGGAGCAGGAGAAGCGGTGGGGACTGGTCTCCCAGCCTCTGGCTCCTTTCCTCTCCCTTAAACAATAGCCTGGCACGTGTGTCCCTGCATCTTGGTCTTTGTCTGACCTGCTGCGCTGGGGAGGCAGCCCCCAGAGAGGCCCCTCCCAGTGAGCCTCACCCATCCCCGGCAGGGAGTGTCCCTTCCAGGAGAGGGCACAGGGCAGCCAGAGACTCTCCAGCTCTCCCTCTGCTGCCCTGCCTGCTGCACCCTGGGCTGGGACTCCAGGGTACTGCCCAGCATCTGTGGCTGCTGTGAACCCACATCCCTGATGGGGGCTGCCAAGGCCACCTTTGTGCCACAATTGGGTCCTTCCTTTCTTCTCCAAACATGGCTGAGTTCCAGCTAGAAAGGCCACTAGCAAGGCAACTCCAGAGTCCCCAGCCCACCTGGTTACCAAGCCCCACCCCACCCTCAGAGTCTCATGCCTTAGTTGAACTCTGAGCTCATTTGGGTTTTCAGCGTGGGTGCCCAGGCCAGCCTCCAGGGGAGTCCTGCATTCCTGGAGGGTGGGGACCAGGCCAGCCCTTTTGGGAAGCCACAGCCTCTATGTACCCACTGGGTGCGAGGCCCAGAGCTGAGCACCAAGATGACTCAGACTGGGCCTTGGAAGCTCCCAGTCTGGGGAAGAGGCCCAGCCACAAAGCAGTACACTGAAATGTGTGTGTGTGTGGGGGGGGGCATGAAGGTGCAGGGGAGGCGGGTGGGCTGGCAGAGGCTGCCCTGTGGGGCTGCTGAGGGGCTATGGGCTAGCTGAGTCCCTTCCCCCTCCCCATCCCCTGGCCATGGCCTGCCACGACCCTGGCCTCACCCAGGACCCCAGGTACATGGCCTATAGGCCAGGTCAGCAAGGAGGTGCTGGCGGGGGACCAGTGGGAGGGAGTGCTCGGCCCATCCCCCCTCCTGGGGTGGGGCGCACGGATCCTGCTGCTGGGGTCAGGGGGCCAGGCCGTCCCTCCCCCTGCAGCCCCAGGAGCCGCAGCACTGCCCCCTGACAATTGGTTATCGAGACCGAGCTGAATGACGGCCGGCGGGGGCGGGGTCGCGCCTGGGCGCCGGCGGCGTTGGTGCCACAATGGGTGACAGCCGGCCGGGTCTGGCTGCAGGCTAAGCGGTGGCGCGCACGTACCTGCTTATCCTCTGCGGGGTCGAGGTCGGGTCGCGGTCCGGGTCCGGGTCCGGGTCCGGGCGGGTCCGGGGCGGCGGGCGGGGGATAGACGGAGAGACACCGTGAGAGGCGGGCGGGCAGCGGGGACAAAGGCGCGCGCGGGCACGCGGGCGGGCGCCGGGCTCACCTGGGGTCGCCAGCTTGCTCTTGTACCGCAGGCCTGTGCTCATGGTGGCCGCCGGCGAGAGACGTGCGGCGGCGAGCGCGCGGGCGGGGCGCGGCGACGAGCGGCGGAGGCCGAGGCCGGGCTGCGGGGTGACCGGCCCCTCCGTGCCGCCGCCGCCCGCCCCGCCCGCGCGCTCGCCAGCCAATCGGCGCCCGCCGCGCCCACGCGCGACCCGGCGCGGCCGGTGGGGGCGGGGACCCAGGCGCCCCCCTCCCGCGGCCCCGCGCTGCCCGCCCCCGGCCGACGCCCTCGCCTCCCGCAGCCCGGCCGCCCGTCCCCTGTCCCCCAGCGCTCCCTCCGCTCTGGCCCGGACCCCCATCTGTGCCGGGCCTCGGACCATCCGTCGTGGGCGCTTCCGCGGAGCCCGCCCCTGGCTTTCTATGGCCCCGCTGTGCGCTCCGGCCCACTGCGCCGAGGCCGGCGGACCCCTCCTCACTCCATCACGGTGGACTTGGGAGTCCCGCTCCCGGGTGCAGCAGGAGAAGCCACGGCCCCGCGCAGAAGGCCGCGCCCAGCTGCCCTCCCGCCGCCTGCGTGGTGCTGTGCACACCTGCTCTGGAAGCAGACCCACCTGGGCAAGCTGCAGAGCACACGCCCTGGGCAGCCGTCCAGCCTCTCTTTTCCTGGGCTGTAAAACGGGATTATTTGTGAACAGTAACTGAGCTGAGGGTGAGACAGGACTGGCCCTGCCCCCTCCCCCCAGCCCTTCCCCCGCTTCTCTGCAGACCCACAGGAGTCCCCCCTGGCTTGAGGCCCTATCACAGTTTCAGGTGCCCTCCGCTTGGACGTCCCCAGAGTGTCCCCAGGTGGCACATCTGAAGCCTTTGACCCCTCAGAAAGGGAGTTTCAGGCCTGTGGTCACCACCTCCGCAAGAAAGGGCCCCTTGGAGGGAGCCTGCCTGCTGCACCCAGGTGGTGGCCCTCGACAGCTGGGAAACACTTCCACTCCCCACCCTTCTTGTGCCCCTTGGGTGAACGGTGGGGGGTGCTGCTAGGGCTCCTCCATCTCTGAGTCACCAGCACCCAGCACAGAGCTGTTTGCTCAGTAAGTGAGAGAGTCCAGAGTCTTCACTCTGTCACATTCTGTGGCCAAAGCCCAGCCCCCTCTACCGTGAGCCTCCCTCCAGTCCAGAGCTGTGACCAGTACATAGTGCAGGGACACTTCAGCATCCCAACCCCTCATCCAAAGCCTCAGGCCCAGTTGTGTTTGGAATTCAGACTTTTTCATTTATAGTCTATGTTACGTGACACCCCTCTTGGGTGCGGACCACTGGGGCTGCTTGTCGTAATCAAACACATTAATCTTTTTGTAGGGAAACAGAGGACTCTCCGTACAAACTGGGATAAATAAAGACCATGATAAATGGCTGCACAGGTCCAGCTGGGCCACTGAGCTTTGAAAACATTTCGGTTTCAGAGCTTTGGGGGATTTGGAATTGTAATAAAGAAATGGGGGAGGTGGGATGCTCAGAGGGCCAGGCAGGGTTTCTAAGCATCAGGCCAGGAGACTCAGTAGAAATCCCATCTCAGAAGGCCTGGCTTTGCAAAATGTTTCAACTGGTCAGTGAAAAATGGCACTTGGATATTTAGCACATTCTGACCCCTGCAAGCCTGTACTCAGGGGGACAAAGGAGGAGAGATGGGGACCCTGTCCTCAATGGGGAAGCATGCCCTGGCCAGTGCAGACCCTCCCTGAGGCTCAGATGTGAGGGTGCCTCCGGGCAGCCCTGGGTCAGGGGTTTGACCTTGGCCATGAGGGACGTGTACAGTAGGTCAAGTGCGTAGGTTGGACAAAAGGTGGGAGGTGCATGTGCGTAAGAGTAATAGATTTTAAGAGGACTCTGGAGATGGGAGACAAATAAAGGTGAGGTGTTCCAAATACATGTGATTTTTATTTTTATTAAGGTAAGCGTATCCCAAAGATTACCTGCGGAAGTGCAGCTGAATTAGAGACCAGTGTTTTGTGGCAAGCCAGTGTGGACTTGGTGTGATCTATAGAACTGGGAACAACTTCCTAGAATGGCGAAGGCAAGGACAGCCTGGGTCCTCGTGCAAAATGCCCAAAGGGGCTGGAGGCTGGGGGCTGGAAGGAGGAGGCACGGTCTGCTCCCTTACCTTGGGACTGTGCTCACCCGCGGCTGTGAGTCTGGGGACAGCCCAAATCCCTCCACAGACCCACCGAGGCTGTGCCCTGTCTAGCTGGGAGACCCCCTGGCTGGCAGCACCCATGGCTCTGCTGGCAAAGTATCCATCCACATGGGATGTTTCTGAAGTCAGGAAAAAGGGCAAGCAGGGCTGGGGTCAGCAGATCCATAGGACGTGTCCCCAGTTCTGCGGGTGAGGCTCTCAGACTCTGGCTAATGCACTGGGGCTAACGGCACAGGCAAAACCAATGCCCAACCCTTGGGGCTATGTGTGATGTCAGGGAGGGGACAGGGGCTGCAGGGCAGTGGTCTAGACACACACCTACCCCTTCTCGATGCCAGGCTTGGAGGAAAACTGCCTGCCCAAGTGGGCGTATGCTGGCTGTGGTACAGGGAGAAGTAAATAAAACACTCCTGTGTGAAAAAAATGCTATTTTTTAATTCATAAGGAAAAGAAGTTAATGAATAAAAAAATAAACTACACCCAGAAAAATCTGTTCAACCAACTTGGGCTACAAATAGCTTGATGCTTTTCGGAAAAAACCTCTTTTAGTTAAATTCTCAAGAGGCCGCCTTTAAAGCGCAGTGTCTCGCCCTCGGCACAGGCAGTGCTGTGAGTGGCTTTTCTCTGGTGCCTTGGGGCTGGGACCGGGACGAGGAAGGTGCAGGGGGGGAAGTGGCCACAGAGACAGCGACAGAAAAACAAAGCTCCTGCCATCTGTACTAGGGAGCAGGGGATGTGGGCAGCCTTGACCTGCGCTGGATAGGGGTGTCTTTGTGCCCGGAGTAGGAGCAGGAAGCGGAGGTCAGAGCATGGTGACCTCTCCGAGAAAACGGCCGAGACTAGAACCCAGGACCAGCAAGCCCAGGGCCTCATTCCTTCAGTGAGGTGTGGCCTGGTCCCAGCCGGCCAGGGCCCTGTCCCGGTCAGGCAGCCCATCAGAGCTTGAGCTCACGTCTCTTCTGCTTCCCAAATCCCCCGTCAACATGATGGAGCCCGGACAGCCTTCCAGACCTGCTTGTGTCAACTGTGGGTGTTGTACCCATGCCCCATCCCTGCTGTCCCCAGCGCCCTCGCCCAGCCAACTCTGTGAGATTCGAGCCTATCCCTGGCACCTGGGGGCTCTGAAGCAGGAGGTGTGTCCTGGTGCCAGTGCACCCTTCCCTAGCCCCCACACCCAGGAGCACCCTTCATAGACCCTGCCGGCCCGCGGCGCCCTCCCTTCCGCAGGATGCGGCCCAGGGCGCTCCCAGCACTCAGCCCCCATCTGGCACCCGGGAAGGATCAATAGCGCCAGTTCATGCTGGGTGGGGGCACAGACACTGGGCCTGGAGTCCCAGGGCGGGTGGGGATGGCCTGCCAGGACAGCTGGGGTCTGGGTGGCTGCACACTTTGCATTCCCAATCCTGGACCCTCTGGCCGCCTGCTCGGCCCGACTGAGGGGGATGTGCGGGGACCTCCCGAAGGCAGTGGCTGTCTCCAAGGACAAGGGGAAATGTGTGCACGGTGAGGGGACCATTGGAGAATACTTCCCTTGATTTCCTTCTTAGAAGAATGTAAGGGGTCACAGCACAAACTGGTCCTCGTCACCAGTGGGAAGACAAGCCTGTTGAAAGCGCACAGAATACGCAGCAGCTGCCCCTGCCAAGAGGGTGCCGCCTGGCCCCGGTTAAAGCCGCCTGTGTCTTGCAGGGGTGGACAGAGCGGGGTCCCCAGGGGGCTGAGCCTCGCTCCACGCCAGTGCTCAACTCCCTGGGCAGCTGGAGCAAGTGCCACAAAGGGCGCCTGTGCTCCGAGCCAGCAAGCCAGCCGGGCACCCAGAGCGGCAGGGGTCTCTGAGGTGGGGGTGGGGCTGCGGCCACATCTGATGAGCCTTCAGCGTCTCCTGAGGGCTCTGGGATGGTGCGTGGAGATGTCACAGAGCGCAGCGCAGGGCAGGGATGCTGCCCGTGGTTCACGCCCAGGGCTCACAGGACCTTCCCCAAGGGGTCCTGGCAGGCTAGCTGCAGCTCTATGGTTTTATGAAAAGCCGGAGGTGGAAGAAGAGAAGATGAACGAGGTGTGAAATGGCACCCAGGTGGGGACTCTCCTGGAGGCATCGAGGCGTTAAAAACATCCCATCTGCCTGCGAAAGGCAGAGAGCAGGCCGAAGCGCCGTGATGTGACCCGGATCCTGCGGCTCACCCCACCCTGTCCACCCCCCTCCCTCCATCGAGGGCCAAGTGCTGGGGCCCCCAGGGCAGGCTCCGGCTCCCACGGCACCCCACCTCTTGGCCAGGCCAGAGACACATCTGCAAATCCCTCTGGAGTGAACCAGACTCGGCTGGCCATCTGCAGCTGGTCCCAGCACTGAGTGCAAATGCATGGCCTGTCACACACTCAGGCTCCCACAGGGAAGGTGGCCACCAGGGCTGTCCTCTCGGGCATCCATCACCTAGTTTCCAAGGTACCTGGGAGGGGAGAAGGACTCCAGGTCTCAGCTCATTCCTTACCAATATCTCCTCCCACCTCTTGTCCTGGCCACGTGCTGCTGAGCGTGCCTCTGCCCGCGGAGAACAGCCGTGTGCAGAGCTCCGCCTGTCCCAGGCCGTGCAGCACACACTGGCACAGAAGGGCGGAGGGTGTGGTTGGGGTGTGGGCCTGCTGTCCCCGGATGACACGCCTGGGACCCTTGGCAGAGTGGGACTGGCCAGCGTGGGTGTGGCCCGCGTTGGACCCCACTTCCCGTCAGGCACTCGCTGCACACCCACAGGCCGGAGCCGTGCGCGGAGCTGGTGGGAGACAGACACACACAGTGCACACCAGGCTGCTGCCAACCCCCCTCCACCTGCTTGGGGGGTGGAGAGCAGGGCGCCAGACCTCCACAGCGGACGACCAGCCTGGGTCAGCCCCCGCACACCTGCAGTCTCCAGCTGTGACGCGCTGGGCTGAAGGGTCCCTGCCCCTCCTCTGTGCAAAGGCTGCCTTTAAAGCAGGGTGCCGCCGGGTCCCTTCAGATAGTGACACGGCAGGAGATGGAGCCCTGACAGGGCCACTTTCGCAGGAGAGGAGGGGCTGCTGCCTTCACCAGTGGCTCAGAATGGCAGGCAGGAGGCACGGGGCTCGGCCATCAGCCCTGCCCGATTCTGACCAGGTCCCCTCAGGGTGGCTGAGCAGATTTAGACCGAAGAACCATCGCCAGGGTGCACCTGGGAGCTGGACCTGGAGACCCAAGCAGGACGGTGCAGGACAAAGCAGCCACTGGCCTCAGTCCCCTCCCTGGGGCTCTTGCCAAAGGGCTCATTCTTGCAGCCAGGACTCTGCACAACCCCTGCAGCTGCCAGCCACTCTGGGTGGGTCCTGCCCTGCTCTGCCCAGTTAGCAGCTGTGTGGCCTCCCAACCTCTGGCCCAAGGTCTGGGCACACGACTCCCAGACACTGTGACAGACCAGGGGTCCAGCTAGAGACCCTGTGCCCTAGGTGTGCCCTAGGAAGCCCCTGCCCTGTGCAGGGCCTGCTTGTTCTGAGGTGTGGGGCAGAGGCCCGGCTCATTCTCCCTACCTATGCCTCAGGGACTGTCTCGGCTGCACCTGCTCTTCGAGGTTATTTTGAGGATCACAAAGAGAGACTGTCGACAACAACATGGCAACCCGATTCAAAAATGGACAAAGGGGCTGGGTGCGGTGGCTCACGGCTGTAATCCTAGCACTCTGGGAGGCTGAGGAGGGCGGATCGTTTGAGTTCAGGAGTTCGAGACAAGCCTGAGCAAGAGCGAGACCCCGTCTCTACTAAAAATAGAAAGAAATTATATGGACAACGAAAAATATGTATAGAAAAAATTAGCCCGGCGTGGTGGTGCATGCCTATAGTCCCAGCTACTCGGGAGGCTGAGGCAGTAGGATCGCTTAAGCCCAGGAGTTTGAGGTTGCTGTGAGCTAGGCTGACGCCACGGCACTCACTCTAGCCCGGGCAACAGAGAGAGACTCTGTCTCAAAAAACAAGCAAACAAAAAAAAAAAAGAAAAAAAAAATGGACAAAGGGCTGGGCGTGGTGGCTCACGCCTGTAATCCTAGCACTTCGGGAGGCTGAGGCAGGAAGATCACTTGAGGCCAGGGGTTCGAGACTAGCCTGGGCAAGAGGGAGACTCCATCTCCACAAAAATAAATAAATAAATAAATAAAAATAAAAACGACTCAGATGTGGTGGCCACACCTGTAGTCCCAGTTACTCGGGAGGCTGAGGCAGAAGGATCGCTTGAGCCCAGGAGTTTGAGGTTGCTGTGAGCTGTGATGACACTACTGCACTCCAGCTAGGGAGACAGAGTGATACCCATATCAACAGCAAAAAAGGACAAAGAATTGAACTGACATTTCTTCAAAGGGGAGCTGGACAGAGATGGGGGCCGGCAGAGCATTCTGAGACTGGCCCTCCCAGGCTTCCCACACCCACAGGCCTGCCCAGCCTCTCATGGGCTGCCCTGTGTCCAGCCGGGGCCTCTGGCCACCTTCAAAGACCTTTCCGAGTGCCACACTGAACACACCATCCACTGTCCCTGCCCCATTTAAACCAACCAGTCTGTGGGAACCAAGCAGCCTCGGCAAACTGCTATAGGGAGTCTGAGTCCATTCCAGCTGCCGTAACAAAGCACCTTAGACCGGGCGGCTTAAACAGCTAACATTTACTTCTCATAATTCTGGAGGCTGGACGTCCAAGATCAAGGCACCAGCAGGTTTGGTGGGAGAGGTGAGGGCCTCTTCCTCCCAGACAGCTGTCTGCTCTCTGTAACTTCCCGTGGCGGAAGGGGTGGGGGTCTCTCCCAGGCTCCGCGCTCCCGACCCAATCATCTCCCAAAGGCCTCCTGACACCATTGCCTTGCAGGGTAGGATTTCAACGTATGAATGGGGGGGCACTCAGACACACACGGGCACCCCAAGACGTTGACAGAGTGTGAGCAGGCAGGGTCCCCGGGTGGCACTGCCATGGTCTTGGCTTCAATATCTCACTTTGGAGGGGAGAGCCCAACCCTGAAAGGACGAATCAGACCCGGTCAGGACCCACTTCGATCAGAAGTGTTTCTTAGGCCCCTGCAGTTTCCCCCTGAATCAGTGAGAAATTCCCTCCTGGAAGCGCTGTGTGCCAGGGCCTGGGTGGGGTCTGTAGTGACGATCGGCATGGGCCCAGGCTCCCCTGCGCGCCATCTGGTGGAGACCCCAGACCTGCACCCCACACTGGTGACTGGCCCCATGTTGAGGGGGCTTCATCAGAGGAGAGCTGGGGAGAGGGCGCGGGCGGTGGGCGGGAGCCCAGGGGCAGAGAAGAGGGGCTGGACCACTCCAAGCCGACCAGTGTGTGGCCGAGAGGGGGAGTGCTCGGTGTGGCGGAGGACGGCAGTCGGCACCAGGCCAGCCCTCATGGCCCACGGGACCTGGGGCGCCTCTGTGCCCTTCCAGAACAGCAGATGCCCACTTGCCCACAGCAGGGTGTGGCCCAGGTGATGGTTAAGGACCTTCCTAGTTCTCAAGGTTACTATTCTCCACCTCGCAACAAAGTGAGACCAAAACAGCTCACACAAAAGGGAGGAGAGAAACCAAGAAACAACTAGAAGTGCAGGGCCCCCGTGGGGAACTTCTTGCATGGAACTATAAGCACAGTAGGTCCAAGCAGCCCAGAGCCTGGACCCTCGGGGCAGGGACTTCCATGGGGCTGGCACTGTCTCTGTCCACAGGTGATGGGGTCACAACAGCTCTTCCAGAGGAGCTGCCCCAACTACTGGGGTCTGAGACCACCCAGGTGCTTTCTTACAGCAGCCCCCAGCAAGGCATACAGAGCTCTGGAGGGGAGTGCAGTCTGGTCACTGCAGCAGTGACAGCAGAAGGGGCTCATGCTTGCTGCTGACTCAGGAGGCAGAGCTGAATCTACCTCGCTCCTCAGTGTCATCCCACTCTCATGCCTGGTCCCCGCAGGCAGAGGCTACTGGAGCCACAAGGAGGGGTGTGGCAGGCTCCCAACTGCTGTCCAGTAAACACAAGAGATGCACAGCTAGGGGACTCTGCTCCGGCCTGGAATAAAGGCTGGGGCCAGACCCAGTCCTGGTGGGCCACATGGACACTCTGCTCAGCACTGCCCTGGTGGAGTGCACAGCCCTCCTGCCACCAGAGCCTCAGTCTGGCTCCGTCCTCCTCTCGACGATGTGCAGTCTGTCATGGCAGCTGGCACTGGACTTCATGCTGGGACTTGCATCGCTATGACAATGCCAAGCATTTTGAAAATTCACTCCTTTCAAATGCTCTTCAAAGAAACTAACCACTTTCTGTTGTCATTTGAAAGATCCTAGAATGCACAAAGAGGAAAGACAGCAAAAGGAAAAACAAAAAACCCATAAATACAAACAGTAAGGAAGAAATAGTAATGATTAATTCTATTACACTGCCCCCAAGCTCGCCCCCAATAATGGTGACATAAAAGGCAACAGTGGGTGCCATGTGGCAGTAAAGCTTCCCACGTGGCCCAGAGCAGAGAGGGGTGTGGTTCTCAGCCCCAGGCACAGGCAGGTGCCCAAAAGTTTCTTAGCTCCCTCCTCCTCCTCCCCATTGTCCCCCAGGTCTGAGGACACCTGGTCACTCTGCCTGTGGGGACTCAGGGCACCTGTGAAGGGAAGGACGCCAGGGTTCAACACGTCACACCTCACGCAAGGACTGGAGCTTGGGCTCCTCATCCGTACGTGGGAGAGCAGTGGGATCCGGCTCCCCAGTGCAGCGAGGTCCAAATGGGATCTTGGGTGACCTGCTTAGCATGGTACCACATGGAGAAAGGTCCAGAAATACCAGTTATCCACTGTGATTTTAAAAATAATAAAATGTTTTATCTATTATGTTATCTATCTCTGTGTCTGTCGAGTTATCTATCATATGACCAACATTGTGCCGTGGACGACAGACATGCAGCGGGCGGCACTGTGCGTCGACGCAGCGTTCCGGAGGACTTAACTCTGACTCCTTGCCTCGCCACGCTCAGTCCCGCTCGCTGGCGGTCGCACTGGCCTCCCCGTGCGGCTGTAGGACGCTTTGATCAAGCAAGTCACCAGGGTTTATATATTTTTAAAACTAAAGCTGTTATGTTGAGATGGAGTTGTAAGAAATAGTATAAAGAGAGCCCATGTACCCCTTACCCGTTTCCCCCAATGGTGCCATCTTAAAAAACTATATTATAATATTGCAACACCACGACCCAGATACTGTCATTGATAAAGGTGAGATAAAGGCCAGGCGTGGTGGCTCACGCCTGTAATCCTAGCACTCTGGGAGGCCGAGGTGGGTGGATCGCTTGAGGTCAGGAGTTCGAGACCAGCCTGAGCAAGAGCGAGACCCCGTCTCTACTAAAAAAATAGAAAGAAATTATCTGGCCAACTAAAAATATATATAGAAAAATTAGCTGGGCATGGTGGTGTATGCCTTTGGTCCCAGCTACTCGGGAGGCTGAGGCAGGAGGATCGCTTAAGCCCAGGAGTTTGAGGTTGCTGTGAGCTAGGCTGACGCTATGGCACTCACTCTAGCCTGGGCAACAAACCGAGACTCTGTCTCAAAAAAAAAAAAAAAGGTGAGATAGAGAATGTCCCTGTCACCCCAAGGATCCCCCGTGGCCTTTTGGCAGCCACCCCTACTTCTCTCTCTTGTCCCCTCCTGAATCTCTGTCAATCTCCACTGCTATGGCTTTGTCATTTTATGGATGTGACGTTAATGGAATCATGCAGTGTGACACCTTTGGGGCATTAGCTTTTTTCACCCAGCGTGATTCTCTGGGGACTCATGCAGGTCACTGTGTGTGTCCGCAGTTCACCCCTTTCTTTGCTGATGAGCGTTCCATGGTGTGGGTGGACCAGTTTGTTTAACCCTTCACCCATGGAAGGACATGTGGGTTGTTTCCAGTTCTGAGCTATGAATGAAGCTGCTATAAAGATTTATGTTCAGGTCTCTGTGTGAACACACGTTTGTTTCTCTGGGTTAAATGACCAGTACTGTGATCACTGGGTCAGTTGACAGTTGCATGTTTAGGTGTTTAAGGAAACTGCCAAACTGTTATGTTTTTTGAGACAGGGTCTCATTCTGTGGCCCAGGGTGGAGTGCAGTGATATGATCATAGCTCACTGCAGCCTCCAACTCCTGGGCTCCAGTGATCCTCCTGCCTCAGCCTCCCGAGTAGCTGGGACTACAGGCACGCACCACCACGCTCAGCTAATTTTTCTATTTTTTGTACAGACGGAGTCTTGCTATGTTGCTGAGGCTGGTCTCTAACTTCTGGACTCAAGCAATCCTCTGGTCTCGGGTTCCCAAAGTGCTGGGATTCCAAGCATGAGCCACCACACATGGCCCTCACTGTGGTTTTAATTTGCATGTCCCTAGTTGTTAGTGATGTGCTTATTTGTCATCTGTATGTCCTCTTTAGAGAAATGTCCATTCACGTCTTGTGCCCATGTTCTAATGGGATTCTTACTATTGAGTTTGAGAGTTCTTTATATATTCTAGTACTAGCCTTTCATTGGGTATGTATTTTGCAAATATTTTCTCCCAGTCTGTAGCTTGTCTTTTTATTTTTTTAACAGAGAAAGTTTTTCACAGAGCAAAAGTTTTAAACTTTTATGGAGTCCAATTTATCAAAATTTTATAGTTTTACATTTTATTTATTTATTTTGTTCACTTTTTTTAGGGATAGAGTCTCACTCTGTCACCCAGCCTAGAGTACAGTGGTGCATAATCATAGCTCACTGCAGCCTCAAACTCCTGGCCTCAAGGGATCCTCCCGCCTTGGCCTTGCAGAGTCCTGGGATTACAGGTGTGAGCCACCATGCCCAGCCTCATTTCCCTTCTTGTTTTTTTTTTTGTTTTAAGTGATTTTATTAAGGTAAAATTTTATACGATATGAAATGCACAGATGTTAAATGCCCAATTCAATGAATGTTGACAAATGTACAGACTCATGTAACCAAAACTCCATTTAAAACTCTGTTTTCATTACCGGAGAGAGTGTCCTCTGTCCCTTCTCAGTCAATTCCCACCCCCCACTCCTCCCCAGTCCAGCCCAGGCAAAAACTTACCTGTATTCTATCACCACCAATGAATTCTGCTTATTTTAGCACTTCAAATATATAAAGAGCTCTGGCAAATCAATAATGGAAAATATGTATATATTCTGGATACAAGTCCAATGTCTGATGTGTTCCCTGCAAATATTTTCTTTCAGACAATGGCTTGATTTTTATTTTCTTAATGGTAGTTTTTGAGAAACAGACGTTTATAATTTTGATAATAATTTTGATAAATTTCAGTGTATCGATTTGATAATTTTATATTTCGTGTTGTGTCCTCTCTGAGAAACCTTTGTCTACTGACTCTAAGATCATGAACATATTCTCCTATGTGTTTTTCTAGAAGCTTCATAGTTTCAGTGTTATGTTTAGGTCTATGGCCTGTCTTGAATTATTCATCATTTTTGTGTATGGTAGAGATTAAAGTTCATCCCTCCCCCGCTGCATTAATCCAACAGTTCTAGCACTATTGGTTGAAAAAATTTGGCTTTCCCTGTTGACTTGCCACGGCGCCTCTGATGAAAATCAGTTGGTTACATATTGTGGGTCTCTTTCAGAACTCCCTGTCCTGTTACGAAATGGTTATCTATTGCTGCATAACAACTCAAAACTTCCTGACTTAAAACATCAGTTCAGTCATTTTATTAAATTTTTTTTTTTTTTTTTTTTTTGTAGAGACAGGGTCTGACTATGTTGCCAGGCTGGTCTCAAACTCCTGGGCTCAAGTGCTGCTCCCACCTTGGCTTCCCAAAGTGCTGAGATTGCAGGTGAGAGCCACTGCACCCAGTCATTTTATTATCTACTGTGGCTTTTGTGGGTTAGGAACTCAGGAGGGCTGAGCTGGATAGTTCATGCAGTTTCAGGCAGATAGTGGGTGAAGCTGGACATCTTTCCTTCCACGAAGCCTCAGAGCTTCTTCACATCATCTCGGGGAGGTGGGCCAGCCTGGCGTCCGGAACGCATGGCGGCGTCAAGGCCCGTTCTGGAGCGCTCCACGCGGGGCTGCTGCGGCATCGTCTTCCCCTGGCGCTTGTGGGAGACCGCACGTTCCTGAGAGCGTGAGGGGCAGAAGGCACTGTCTCGGCCATCTTTGAACTCTCTCTCTTTTTTTTCGGTCAGTCTTTTATCTCTCTGTTCGGCATATTGACCCGTCTCTGGCCAGCGGTGTGGAGGGACGGGAGCGGGCCGTGGGGCACTGCCCAGACCAAGGGGAGGAGCAGTGGAGTCCTGGGCTGGGGCAGGGCCTTCCCCGCGATGCAATTACCCCGGGTCACAACCAATTACCCCGGGTCACAACCCGGCAGCACGAGGGGTGGGGGAGGCAAGGGGGAGGGCTGGAAGGGGGCTGCAGTCGGCGTCCCTTGGCCAGTGACCCCGGCATGCCTCTGAGACGCGTGTGCAGAGCTCCGACTGGGGCTGTGCTGGGGGCCTGGAGCCCACTGGGGACACCGCCCGGGGCTGCAGTGGGGGCAGGGGACCCAGGGACCGATCAGGGAGGCCAGGCCGTGGAGGCCTGCTGGGCAGAGGGCCGCAGAGGCCCCACCCCGCCCTGCACACTGCTCGGGCTGGGACAGAGAGCCCCACACACGGGTGTTTGGGTTGGCCCCGGCTCCTGGGAAGGACGGTCAGAGCTGAATGGAGCCGTCTCAGGCTCTGGGAGAGGCGCTGAGTGAGAGGGCACATTCCGTGGTGACGGTGGGGGCCTCGTACTGTCCCCGCCCAGCCGGGGAGGGGGAGCCCTGTTGTGTTTGGCTGGCTCTCTCCAAGGCAGCCGTACTGGGGATGGACAGAGAGCCTCCAGGACCCCAGCCCTCTTCCTGTGCAGACGACCCCTCCCCCCCACAGCTCAGGATCCAAGGAGAGCCCTAAGAAATCACTCTTGACAGGAGGTCAAGCTGCTGTGACCCCGGCCCACAGTGGCCGCACTGCCTTTGGCAAATTCCCCAGCACCTCGGGTCCTTCCAAGGGTGGGGACTCGGTCTGGGGACCTTGGTGGCCAGTCACCCTCAGGTGGTCTCCTGAAGGTATCCCCATCACCTTCCCCACGGCTGGCCTTAGTAGGCTGGGGTCTTGGCTCAAGCTCCACCCACCCCAGGGCCCTGGTTCGGGCTTGTCCCTCCTGGGGGCTGGCTCCGCCCACGGCCTCCCTGGGCCTCTGCTGCACCCTGGGCACCATGGCTGCCTCGGCCCCTCTGTGCCTCTCATTTTTCACCACGCGTTAGTCTCTCCCTCACGGAACTCAACCCCCAACGCGGGGCCCCCCAGCCTTGTCCCTGGGGCTTCCCCACCGCCACACCAGGCACAGTGGGAGGAAAGGCCTCTCCCGCAAAGAAACTGACTCAGGCGCACCTTGTGGTTCCTCTGTTCATCTGCCCCGGTGTAGACGGTGTGAAGGCCTTGCGGGGAGAGCCGCAGCGGGGCGGCGTGGCTGTTGCCCTGCCCAGGGTGGCTCTGCAGCGCTGTCCCAGACGCCACACTCCGGCTTGGGCTGCCCACCAGGCAGCAGCTCGTGAATGTCTAGTAGCATCGCACCCTGCACGGATGGGCCCGCTGGGAAACTGCTGTGCCTGCTCCAGCCTCTCCTGTCGACAGGTGATAGAGCCTTCTGCTCAGACAACAGCCCCCAGGTCACCTGCTTGGCCCCTCGCCCTCTCCTCCACCTCGGATCCGCCAGCAGGTCCCGCCAATTCTACCCCCAGCTGCATTCAGCATTTGCTGGCTTGGCTCCATCCCTACCTGCGTCAGCGCCCTGGGGCTGCCGTCACAGAGCCCCACAGACGGGATGGCTTAACCACAGACAGTTCTGGAGGCCAGAAGTCCAAGGTCAGGGTGTGGGCAGGGTTGGTTTCTTCTCAGGCCTCTCTGCAGGGCTTACAGACGGCTGCCTTCTCCCGGTGTGCTAATGGGGTCTTCCCTCTGTGCACGTCTGTGTCCTGATTTCTACTTCTTCTAGGGACCCCAGTCATATGGCATCAGAGCCCACCCTTAGGAATTCATTTTAACTTAACTGCCTCTTTAAAGACCCTATCTCCAATACAGGCACATTCTAAGGTACTGGGAGTTAGGACATAGGCGTTTTGGAAGGGGAGATGTCATTCAGCCCTAACATCACCCAATGTCACCCTCATCCAAGGTGCGTCAGCTCCAGCCTTCCGTCTGGCCCCACACTGGCCCTCCACACGGCAGCGGGGACCACCGGTGTCGCACACTCCCTCCCTAGCCGTGCACGCGAGGCCCCCACCTTCCCCCCAACACGGCGGCCCTCGCTCTGCCCGAGGTCGTCGGCTCTTCAGTGCGAGGCCACCCAGTCCTTCCCTGTCACAGCACTGATCGTTCACTTGTGTTTCTTCTTTTAACAGAATTGTCTCTTATTGAGAGAAGTCACAGACCATACAATTCACCCACGTAAAGTGTCCCATCCAAAAGTTTCTCATACATTCCCAGTTATACATCGATCACCACTTTGTCACTCTAGGACAGTTTAAACTGAGGTGTAATCCACACGCCACAGAACCCTGACACACACTACATCGGCGAGCCGCGGGGACACTGCGCGAGGAGAAATGAGCCACAAACGCACAAACGCTGCACCGCGGTTGCCGTAGCTGCGACACACAAAGCAGTGAGGTGCGTGGACAGAATGCAGCATGGCAGCTGCCAGTGGGGGCAGGGGACATGGGTGTCACTGTTTGACAGGGACAGAGGTACAGCTTGGGGAAGATGAAAAGGCTCTTGAGATGGAGGGTGGTGATGGTTGCACAACACTGTGAATGTGCTTAGTGCCACTGAAATGTGCAGTTAAAAGGGGTCAAAATGGTAAGCGTTATTTAATGTATAGTTTACTACAATTTTTAAAAAATCATTAAAAATCAAGCAATCATAGAACAAAAAGCTGCAAAACAATGGGCATAAATGCTGCTGTGTATATCAAGAAGAAGGCAAAAGAAAAAAATGCCATGTATGCCTGTGTGTGTCCATGTGCTCGCACGAACCACCCTGGACGGATGCCGAGAAGCTGCCCCGCCGGCGGGTGACAGGAGGGTGCTAAGAGGGTGGGTGGGAGCCGCAGGCAGGACACGGAAACACTTTTATGCTCCTGGAACTCTGAGTCTTGGGACTCTGTTACCTACTGGAAAAAGTTGAAAAATCAGTTTGCTGAAGGAGGCCAAGCTGAGGAAAAAGGCCAAAGCCTGCAGTGGCGGCGGCCGCCCCACCCCACAGGCTGCGCTTCGGGTGGGGACTCTCAGGGAGAAGCCGCAGGCCCGGGGAACTGGGAGCTCCTGTTCTGCAGGGAGCTGAGCAATGGTGGCATGCCAGGCCGGCTCACCAGGGAAGAAGTGACTCTGTTTGTTCCTTTCCTGCTAACCTCACACATCTTCCGCTCGGAAGTCCAGCCGTGTGCGTGTGCCCGGCCGGTCCCAGCGGCTGGCCCCGGCGGATTTGCTGAGACGGTGCAATTGCAATTCGAGCAGAAGGCGTTCCCGACAGCCGCGCCCGCACCAGGAGCACAGACTCCAGCCAGAAGCCGCCTCTCTCTGCTGCACAGGGATCTTAAAGGAAGGATTGTCCACCGACGAAAGAGTGATGGAATAAACAGAAAAAGTGAGGGTTTGCATAAAGGCAATTAAAATCGACTTAGTTGGCAGCCTGGAATGTGGGCACTGCTGCAAAGTCTTAGAAAGAAAAACAGTCCGTTTTATTCAGAGTTTACATCCCAGCAGCCCTAGAAGTCAGCCCCTTAACCTAGTTAAGGAGCAGTAACAAGGTATCTCTCTTGCTTTTGCTTTTATTTTTACCTTTCAGAAAATTTCCCAAGGAGATTATCAAAGTGAGAAGAAAATTCACCGTTCAGAATAAGAAGTCATTTCATGGTCTCCACTGATGAGCAGGTCTCCGTTAGCGAAATGAGAGAGAGGCACACACATTTTCCTGATCAAATTTCTAAAGATGTGGAAATTTCTTGTGCTTTCTTGCCGAAATGCCAGCTGCCTCTGGTGTTTCGATAAGACAGTGAACTCCCCCTGGAGAATGAGAACATGCTGGACCTGTCTCGTGTGTGGAGGGCCGAGGGGATGACAGACACAGTGATGCTGTTGGAAGTCGGGGCTCTGTCGCGGGAGAGGGTGCGGACACGGCCTGGTGGACGCAGCAGGAGCCCGCAGTGCTGGGGCAGCTTTGGCAGCAACCGTGCAAACTCAGGATATCAATTCTTAAACATTAATTGTACATAATTAGAATTAATTACAAATATAATTAGAATGAATAGTATAATTATATATTAGCAACATAATTATACAATCATCTTACTTATTGATGTTATTAATATATTATCACAATTCAGTACTATTTAATATGTAATTACATATTATCAACGGTATATTTATTACTATATGTGACTTTTTTCCTAGAGCCTAGAAGACCCCCTGGTGAGCCTGAGCACAGCCCCACCCAGGCCTTGGTGAGGGAGACGGGGCCGTGCCGCGAGGAAGGCAGGCTCTCAGGGAGTGGCCACCTCCGGGGCTGCGGCAGGGACAGTGCCAGCTGACCCTAGAGCATCCCGTAGCGCAAGAAGCAAGGACGTGCTCAACAGTGACAGGGTCACATCCAAAGGACACAGGAGCCAGTCCGGCAGCATCAGAGTGTGCAGTAAGAGCCACGGATTCTACCTCACACAATAAAACAGAATCCCCCAAGTAACAGCAGGAAGAGAGCGGACAGCTCCTCCTTATGGGGCATTGCCGGCCACCAGACGCACGAGAACGGAAGGCTCTATCTCACAACCCCTGTCGCAATAGCCGACTCTGGGCCGGAATCGACCGCAGGTGCTCGCGAGTGTTGGGTGGAAGATCACTGTGGAAAAGATGCCGACTCAGCAGAGCTTCTCCTGGGGCTCCCTCATTAATGACACCTGGCAGGTACCACCTGCCCCCAGGTGTGTCTCAGGCCCTGGGAAGGACTTGGTGTCTCACCCAGAAGAGATGGCCAGGCACACCCAGGCCGGGGGCGTGCTGCAGAGCAGGTGGCTTGAACATCGGGGAGGCAGGAAGGGCAGAAGGGGCCACCCTAGATACCCGACGGCATGACGTGGGTGTGGTCCTGGGGCAATGGCTGGAAAGAACATCGTGGTGCAATTGGTGGCGTTTGAACATGGACTGTATATTTGATAGTGTTTCAATGTAAAAGTTCCTGAATTTAACACTTGAGCAGAGTAATCTTATAATTAGGAGACACCCGCTGATGTTTTGGGGGCAGAGGGGGTGACAATCTCAAGTAGTCCAGGGACAATAACTAGAGCAGTGGCTGTGTAGACGTAGCACAATGCAGTTTATACAGAGAGCTCGAGAAAGGCCTTAAAAACCAGTGAAGGAGAGGAAGGGTTTAAGGGGCTTTTTGCACTTTCTGTACGTTCTGGGAGACCCCAGACAGAGCCCCTGAGCAGGTCTGTGGCCATCGGGGGTATCTGGCCACCACGAGGGGAGACTGTGGCCCTGTGGGGGGCTGACGGTTAGCATCGCCTGGGCCGAAGGTTCGTGCCACGAGAGCCGTGGTCTTCCGCACCAGACACCCGGGGCCTCTGCACACAGGCGCGGCCAGGGAGGCAGCCGTGGGCGTTCAGCAGGGTTTTGACTGACAGTGGGCTCTGCCCCCTCTGCCAGGGGGCCAAGGGCTGGTCTGTCCTCATGTCCTGCCCCAATGACCACACTGTCTGGGGAGCAGTGGCACAAACGTCTGTCCCCGCTGCCCGCTCCTCTCCCTGCAAGCCAGCTCCCGGCCGCCCCACACCCACTGCCTGTGGGCAGAGGCAGCCAGAAGAAGGGGGGCCACCAACAACCAGAGATAAAAGCCAGTGGGGGGCCGCTGCCGGGCTCGGCACAGAGACAGAGGGCACCTGCGGGGCAGGGGGCTGCGGGGATCCCCAGATGGAGAATGGGGCCATGGCAGAGGGCCTCAGCCAGAGAACCTGGCCCTGGAGGGCTGGGGTGGGCACTGCCTTCAAGTGCTTAGCCGAGATGGGATGAGACACAAGGGCCCAGAGAGGGCTCCCAAACCCTGACCTCCAAGGCCACCGTCCTGGGTGATAGGACACGCCCAGTAAGCACAACACAATGGCCACACATCCCCCAGCCTCTGAGCAGCCTGAAGACTCTGCTTTGGAGCCAGAGGAGGCTGAGGGCGAGTCCACCCTGAGCAGAGCTGTTGGGGACAGGCTGCAGGATGCAGAGTGAGCAGGAGAGGGCAGGGCTGAGGGTGGGGACAGCAGGGCCCCTGGAGCAAGCGCCCATGCAGGGGACGGAGCCTGGCCTGGGCTGGTTAGGGGGCTCCGAGCTAACTCCAAGTGGGAGAGACTAGGGAGATTTCCGGGGGTGGCACGACCAGTGCTCTAGGCTGCACCGGGTCGGGAGAGGAGGAGAGGGCCAGGGGCCAACGAGCCCAGAAGGCAGGAAGGCAGGCAGCACGGTGAAACCTGGGCTAAGAACACAGCCGTGAAGCAACTCCCGAGCTGGCTCCACTCGAGCCCATCTTGCTGTGGTTTACACAGTCTTTGCTGGCTGCGACCACAAATTAAAAAGCCAAGTGCAGACACCAACGCTGCCCTGCAGCTGCGACACCCATCCCGGACACGCCCGCCACTCCTCTGACTCCCAGCCGTGGGGCCCCTCCAGAGCATGCCCCACCCACCCGGCCCCACGCACAGGGTGTGACTGCAGATTCCAGACGGCCCGGACAGGCCCTGCGTGCAGCGCAGCCCTGGGATGCGGAGGGGCACCGCCCAGCCTCTCTCCGACAGGTTCCCGCTGGCAGCCCTGCCCCAGCTGTGCAGAAACACACAGAGCTGTGGTGCAATTTATTTATTTGGCAACGGTGACCCCAGAGAGCCAGGCCTGAAGAGCAGAGACAAACCGGCTCCTTGATGAGGATGTCCTTGCCAGAGGCGGAGGGAGAGCTGCAGGCGGCCTGGCTCTGCGGCCCCTGGTACACGGAGGGGAGCCCCCGCGGGAGGCCCTGGGCCACGCCATCATGCAGGGTGCTGTGGAGCTCCAAGGAGTGGGGCAGGTCCCTCTGTCCCGGGAGAGGAGCCTGAAGAACAGGGCCAGCTTTGCAGGGACGTGGAGTCCCAAAGAGCCAGGGCCCCTGTGCGGAGCCCAGAAGGGGCCTCAGGGGCGTTGGAGCAGGAGGGAGGACCAAGGCCTCATCGCAAAGGAGCACAAATCCACGCCGGTGCCTCAGAGTGTGGTTTAAAAGCTTAAAAGCTTTAAAAATACAATGTCTGGCTTCTGCTCTGGGGCTCCTGACGGAGCTCTCCGAGGGTGGCCCCGACTCTGTAATTTCTTTTATGCAGGTGCTGGTTTATTGCTGGATGAACTCCCTTCGGTGAACACCGGCCGCACAGTCTGTGTGATTCAGATTTGTTCTGTGGGATTCAAATGACACATGACTGCCTGTTGTGTACTTTAAAATATTTGTTTAATTAAGCCTAAGCAATACAGTGAGACCTAGTCTCTACAAAAAATAGAAAAAAATTAGCCACGGCCAGGTGTAGTGGCTGAGGCCTGTAATCCTAGCACTCTGGGAGGCTGAGGCAGGTGGATCGCTCGAGGCCAGGAGTTCAAGACCAGCCTGAGCAAGAGCGAGACCCTGTCTCTACTAAAAATAGAAAAATTAGCCAGGCATGGTGGCGAGTGCCTGTAGTCCCAGCTACTCTGGGGCAGGAGGATCACTTGAGCCCAGGAGTTTGGGGCTATAGTGAGCTATGATGACACCACTGCACTCTAGGCTGGGGTGACAGAGCAAGACTCTGTCTCTACAATAAATAAATAAATAAATGAAATAAAATATAAAATATTTGTTTAATTAAACTTTTTCATTTGAGATAATTGTCGATTCACATGCAATTGTAAGAAATAGCACAGAGAGGTCCCTTATACCCTTAACCCAGTCCTTCCCGATAGTAACTTGTCACAAAAATGTAGTACATTGCAGCCTGGATGCTGACGTTGGGACAACCAATATATGGGACATTTCCGTCCCCACAGGGCTACTTCCTGTTGCCCTTCTATGGCCACACCCACTTCCCTGCTACCCACACCCCTTCTTAACGTCTGGCAGCAACCAATCTGTTTTCCATTTCTGTGACTTTGTCATTCCAATAATGGAATATAAATAGAAATGGAATCATATAGTATGTAATCTTTAGGGGTTGGTGGTTTTTTTACTTAGCATAATTCTCTGAAGATTCATTCAGGTTGTTACATGCATAAATAAAAATTTGCCGGGCACAGTGGCTCATGCCTGTAATGCCAACACTTTGGGAGCCAAGGAGGGTTAATCCCTTGAGGCCAAGAGTTCAAGATCAGCCCGGGCAATATAGCGAGGCCCCATTTCTACAAAATTTTTTTAAAAAAATTAGCCAGTAGGCCGGGCGAGGTGGCTCACGCCTGTAATCCTAGCACTCTGGGAGGCTGAGGCGGGTGGATCGCTCAAGGTCAGGAGTTTGAGACCAGCCTGAGCAAGAGCGAGACCCCGTCTCTACTAAAAATAGAAAGAAATTATCTGTCCAGCTAAAATATATATAGAAAAAATTAGCCGGGCATGGTGGTGCATGCCTGTAGTCCCAGCTACTGGGGAGGCTGAGGCAGTAGGATCGCTTAAGCCCAGGAGTTTGAGGTTGCTGTGAGCTAGGCTGACGCCACAGCATTCACTCTAGCCTGGGGAACAAAGCGAGACTCTGTTTCAAAAAAAAAAAAAAAAAAAAAAATTAGCCAGGTATGGAGGTACAGGCCCAGCTACTCAGGAGGTTGAGGCCAGAGAATTGCTTGAGCCCAGGAGTTCAAGATTGCAGTGAGCTATGATTTTGGCACTACACTCTAGCCTGGGCAAGAGAATGAGACCCTGTCTCTCTAAAACAAACCAAAAAAGATCATTCAGTTTTTCCTCCATCAGCATTCTGTAGTTTTCAGTGTTCAAATTCTGTATATGGTTTGTTAAATTTATACCTAAGTGTTTTAATTTTTGAATGATTTTAAATGATATTGTACTTTTAATTTCAGTGTCCATCTGTTTATTGCTTGCATATCTATTTATTGCTAGCATATAGAAATACAATTGATTTTTTTTTTTTTTGAGACAGATTCTTGCTCTGTTGTCCCAGCTAGAGTACAGTGGCGTCAGCCTAGCTCACAGCAACCTCAAACTCCTGGGCTCAAGCAATCTTCCTGCCTCAGCCTCCCAGAGTGCTAGGATTACAGGTGTGAGTCACCTTGCCCCACTTATAATTGATTTTTGAATGTTTGTCTTTTATATACTGCAACCTTGTTAAATTCACTTATTAGTTCTAGGAGGATTTTTTTTTGTAGATTCCCTGGAATATTCTACGTAGACAATCATGTCATCTGCAAACAAGGGCAGATTTATTTCTTCCTTTCCTATCTGTATGCCTTTTATTTCCTTTTCTTGTCTTATTGCACTGGCTAAAACTCCCAGCACCATGTTGAGTAAGAGCGGAAAGAGCAGGCATTTTCGCCTTGTTCTGGAAAACATTTGGTTTTTACCATTAAATATCACATTAGCTATGGGTATTTTGCATTACAGATGCTCTTTATCCGTTGACAAAGTTTCCCCTTTATTTCTAGTTTTAGAACATTTATTAAGAATGTGTGTTGAATTTTGTCAAATGCTTTTTCTGCATCAGTTGCTATGATCATGATATTTTTCTTCTTTAGCCTGTGCATGTGGTGGATTACATGGATTGCTTTTTGAATGCTTAACCAGCCTTGCATGCGGAATAAACTCAGTTTGGTTATGGTGTATAATTATTTTTATGTGTTGCTGAATTCTATTTGCTGATATTTTGTTAAAGATTTTTGTGTCTATATTCATGAGGGATATTGGTCTGTGATTCTCTTTTTTTGGTACTATCTTTGTATGGTTTTGCCATCAGGGTAATTCTAGCTGCCTAAAACAAACTGGGAAGTGTTCTCTCCTCTTCTAGTTTTTGGAAGAGAAGAGGTACATCTTTCTTTAAAGATTTGATAAAAACTCTCCATTTAAACCATAGGAGCCTGGAGATCTTTTTCAGGTGTTTTAAAATTATAAATTCAATCTCTTTAGTAGAGCCATTCAAATCATCTTGTTTATGTTGGGTGTGTTTCAGTAGTTTGTATATTTCAAGGACTTGTTTCATTTCATCTAAGTTGTCAAACTTATGTGTATAATGTATAGAGTCGTAGTGATATCCTGTGTCATTCCTGATATCGGTAATTTTTGTCTTTTTTTTTTTTTTGATGTCAGTGCTGCTAGAGCTTTGTCAATTTCATCGAACTTTTCAAAGATCCAGCTCTTTCTTTCATTGATTTTCTCTATTATTTTTGCCAATTTCATTAATTTTTGTTCTTATCCTTATGATTTTCTTCCCTCTGCTTACATTGGGTTTAGTCTGCTGTTCCTTTCCTAGATTCTTGAAATCTGAGCTTCGATTATCGATTTGAGACTTTTCTTCTTTTCTAACATATGCATTTAATGCTATAAACTTTCCCTATCCATACTGCTTTTTCTGCATCCCCCAGGTTTTGATGTGCTGTATTCCACTTTCATTCAGTTCAATGTATTTTCTTAAATTTCCCTGGAAACTTCTTTTATTCATGGATTACTTACAAATGTCTTGTTTAGTTTCTAAGTGTTTGTTTAAGATTTTCCTATTATCTTTCTATTGATTTCTAGTTTGAGTTCATGGTAGTTGAAGAACCCACTCTGTGTGATTTCAATTTTTAGAAAATTGTTGAGGTTTGTTTCATGGCCTAGGCTATGGTACATGAGGGCTGTCGGGAAAATATCCAGCCATTGTTAGCATGATAACATATTACGTGGCTGGATACTTTCCAGACAGCCCTTGTGTGTTCCACGGGCACTTGGAAAGAAGGTACGTTCTGCTATTGTTGGAGTAGAGTGTTCACTGAATGTCAGTTAGATCCTGTTGGTTGATGGTGTCATTGTGTTCTTTTATTTCCTTGCTGATTTTCTGTCTAGTTCTAACAATTGTTGAAAGAGGAGTATTGATGTCTCCCACTAATAATTCTGGATATGTCTATTTCTCCTTTCAGTTCTATCACTTTTTGTTTTACATATTTTGTGGCTCTGTTTTTTTTGTACATACACATCTAGGATTGCCATCCATTCTTGTTGGATTGACCATTTTATTATTATATAATGTATGTCTCTGTCCCCGGTAATTTTCTTTGCCCTGAAGTCTACCTTATTTGATATTAATATAGCCACTTCTGCTTTCCTTTGGTTAATGTTTGCATGAAACATCTTGAAGTGAATTTCTTGTAGGTAGCATACAGTTGAAGTGTGTTTTAAAGATCCATTCTGTCAATCTCTGTCTTTTGATCAGTGAATTTAGACAATTTACATTTAATGTAATTATTGATATGTTAGGGCACAATTCTGCCATTTTATTCTGATTTGTTTTCTGTTTGCTTTCTTTTTTTTTTGTTTCTGTTTTCTTTTTCCTGTTTTCCTATGGATTAATTAGACAATGTTTAGAATTCTGTTTTGATTTATTGATAGTATTTTTGAATGTCACTCTTTGTATAGCTTTTTAGTGGATGTTCTACATTATACATAACTTATAACAATCTACTGGTGTCATTTTACCAGTTTGATTGAAGGGTAGAAACCTTACCTCTCTTTGAATCCCTTTGCATTCCTCCATTTATAATATAATTGTCTTAAATCTTTCCTTTGTGTGTATTTAGAATCACATTAGGCAGTGCTATACATTTTGCTTCAACCATCAAACATAACTTAGAAAATTCAAAAGGAGAAGGAAAGCCTATTGCATTTACCCATATTTTTACTTATCATATTCTTGCCTCCTTCCTTCCTTATTTTATTGTTTCCTGTCTGTCTAGATAATTTCCTCCAGACATTCTTTTCGCATAGGTCTTTTGGCAAAAAATTCCCTTAGTTTTCTTTCATTTGAGAATTTCTTGATTTCCCTTCATTCCTAGGGGATATTTTAATTGCATGTGGGATTTTGGACTGATGATGGTTTTCTTTTAACACTTGAAAAATATTGTGCCCCTTCATCCTGGCCTCCGTCACTTCTAAAGAGAAATTGGCTGTAATGCAAATTGGTTTTTTCCCCTATAGGGACAGTGTTGTTTTCTCTGGCTGGTTGCAAGATTTTTTCTTTGTCTTTAGTTTTTAGAAGTTAGTTATGATGTGCCCTGGCATGGATTTTGCTAGTTTTTCCTGATTTGGGATTCACTCAGTTTCTTGAATCTGTAGGTTTATGTCTTTTGCCAAATTTGGGAATTTTTTAGCCATTATTTCTCTGAGTACTTCATCAGCCTTGCACTCCTTCCTCTCTGCTTCCTAACCACCAATGACACAATGTTAGGTATTTGGTTGTGGTCCCACCGGCCCCTGAGACTCTGCTTTTGTTTTTGTTTCTTGTCCCCTAGTCTATTTTCTCTCTGTTGTTCTGACTGGGTTCTTTCTCTTGTTCTGATTTCTGGTTCACTGGTTCTTTCCTCTGTCCCCTCCATTCTGCTCTGAATCCGTGCCCTGAGTTTTTATTTCAGTTATTAGATTTTTCACTTCTAAAATTTCCATTCCAATTTCTTTATGTCTTCTATTTCTTTGCTGAGGCTTGTTTCAATCATGTTCTTAATTGTTTGTTGAAGCATTTTTATGAAGGCTGCTAAAATCATTGTTGGCTGATTCTAATGCCTCTGTCACCTCAGTGCTGGCATCTATGAATTGTCCTTTTTCACTTAGTTTCATTTGACAGTTTCATCGTAATAAGAACCATCTTCCTGCTAGTGAATACTGTTCTACTGAAACCTGGACATTTTCATGTTACAAGACTCTGGATCTTATTTAAATTTTCTGCTTTAGTTTTTTAACAGCTTTGTTGAGGTATAACTGATAGACAAGAAACTGTATGTATTTAAAGTGGGCGATTTAATGAGTTTGGACATATGTCCAGCTATACCCATGAAACCATCACCACAATCAAGGTAATAAACATACTCATCACCTCCAAAACTTTCCTCCTGCTCCTTTTAAAAAAAAAAAATCGCGATGTTGTGGTGGTGTTTTTCTGACGCTGTTCTGGCACCTCTGTACTGCGGGGGGAGGGAAAGCCTAGGTTCCCCCTCAACCTCCATTTGTACCCCAGGGGCATCTTTTCCTCCTTCCTCTGGGCAGCGTTCTGGGCCCCCATGGGCTCTGCTGACACCACATGGGGGTGGCCTCAACCCCACTGGGTGGGGGTGAAGGTCTTGGCTCCCCACTTTGCCGCCCCCCTCCCCACTCCCCAGCAGGGAGGGAGAGGGGCGCCTTGCTACTGGCAGGGGGGGAAGTCCCGGCTCCGCCACGTGCCCCCTGCCCACCGTGACACTGCGGGGGTGGCAGCCCCGGCTCCCCCCTTGGCCTCTCTGATACCACCAGGCGGAGGGGTGGGGGTGCCTCGCCCCGGCTTTGCGGGGAGGCGACTGTGGGCTCCCTCGGCCTTCGCGGGGCGGCTGGGCTGTCGCCGGCGGCGCTGGCCGGGGCGGGCACAGGCCGTGTCCGAAAGCTGGCTGTCTCGCTGGGCCTGCCCGCCGGGTCCTCGGCCAGACGGAGTGGAGCTTCGTCGGAGTCTGTCGGTGTTTCCACGCTGCCGGCTTCTTCAGCCCCAGGGCTGGGACGCGGGGCCGAGAGGAAACCGGGCGCGGCCGTGCGGCCCTCGGGTCGCGGCAGCTCTGGGGTTTTCGGTTCGCTGAGTGGGAGGAACAAGGACAGGTGCCGCCGCTCCACCTTCCTAGAAAGCGGAGTCCTGCGCAGTTTCTAAGAGTCTCCCCTGGGGACTCGTCAACGCGGGGGCGCTGCAAGGCTGTGCGGTGGGCTCGGGGACTGGGCCCGGGCCTGCTCTGGCCGCTTCCCCGTCAGTAGACACCTGAGGGGTCCCTGGTCTCCTAGGCGACAGGGACACTAGAGACCACGTCCAGATCTGAGCTTCGAGAAGCTCCCAGGGCCTTGGGGAAGCCCCACCCTACCGCGGGGGCTCCGGGGCCGCAGTCCCCTGGGGCCACACTGCCCCCTGGCGGCAGAGCCTGGCCAGACACGGGGTCCCCGGGTGTCCCCAGGCCTATGGTCTGGGTGTCACCCTGTGCAGGTTTCGGGGGTGGAGACGTGCACAGAGCAAGCCCCTCGGCGCACGGGCCTCTCACCGGGCACCGGGTCCAGCGGGAGCCGGCGCGGGGCGGTGGCTTAGTCACTTTGGATTGACTAGAAAAATGCATCAACTGGGTGGCTTAAACACAGGAATTCAGTTCGCACATCCTGGAGTCTGGAGGTCCGAGATGAGGGTGCCGGCATGGCTCGCTCTGGTAAGGGCCCCTTAAAGATACAGACTTGCGAGTTCCTTTCCCGTCCTGACACGGCACAGCCACAGCGCGGAGAGCTCTCTGGGTGCCCTTTGTAGGGCTGCCAATGCCATTCGTGAGGACCCCGCCCTCACAGCCCTCTCGTCTCCCAAAGCCCCCACCTCCTGATGCTGTCACCTTGGGGGTTAGAATGTCAACACATGAACTTTGGGAGCACATAAACATTCAGCCCGCAACAGGCTGAGCCGACCCTCCGAGGCCGGCTGGGCTCAGACCCCACGGTCGCCAGGCCCTGGCTGCTCTGCCCTCGGGGGCCAGGGCCTCCCCACTCGCTGCCTCCAGCCCACGGTCGCAGTGCGGGGCTCCGAAGCCGCCTGCCCGGGGCTAGTCCCTCCCCACGACACCCAGGAGCCCCTAAGGGCTTGCCCCGCTCAGGCCGAGTCCTCCCCCCACGGGCCTCCTGGGACCCCCAGGGCTCAGGAAATGAAGAGAAAACTCACCAAAAAGGAAATTGGATTAGCCCGTCAACATCTGAAGCAATGTTCCTCTCACTAATTTTTTTATTGTGATAAAATATTTATGATATAAGATTGACCATCTTAACCTTTTTGCTCTATTGCCTGGGCTAGAGTGCAGTGGCATCAGGGGTGGGAGGATCACTTGAGCTCAGGAGTTCGAGACCAGCTCCGAGCAAGAGGGAAACCCGTCTCTACTAAAAATAGAAAAATTAGCTGAGCCTGGTGGCCAGTACCTGAAGTCTCAGCTACTTGGGAGGCTGAGGCAGGAGGATCGCTTGAACTCAGGAGTTTGAGCTTGCTGCGAGCTATGATGACACCACTGTACTCTAGCCTGGGTGACAGAGTGTGATTCTGTCTCAAAAAAATAAATTAATTAATACAATAAAAATTAGAATACTCAGTGATGGACACTGTTCCCTGGATATGCAGGGAAGGTGCAGCCGTGTTGGAAAGCAGTTGTTGATGTGCACAGGGAACCATAAAGGTTCATGCCTTTGACCCAGTAATTCCAGTCCAGGAAATCTAGAAACTCTAGAAAATGAGCCCAAGTGAAAAAAAGATACATGCACTTGATATTCTCTGAAATGTTACTCCTTTTTTTTTTTATAGCATAGTACAGCATGCAAGAAGTATTACTCTCATGAACAGAAAAGTGGTCATATTAGTCTATAACATTGGAACAACTTTTGAAAATGTAAAAGTTTGAGTCATGTATCCCACAGAAAAATAAATTGCAGTCTGATTAAGGAGCTCTATGTACGTAGCAAAAGTGTTAAAACTATTGGAAGAAGGGATTGGAACACAGCCAGGTTCATCCTGGCCCCAAATGAAGAAGGCATAAGATTTGAGTGATGGAGGCTGGGTGTGGTGGCTCACACCTGTAGTCCCAGATACTGGGGAGGCTAAGGCGGTAGGATTGCTTGAGACCAGGAGTTCAAGGCTGCAGTGAACTGTAATCGGGCCACTGTACTCCAGCCTGGACAACAGAGCAAGACTGTGTTAATAATAATTAAAAAAAAAAAAAAGATTTGGATGACGGAGAGTGGAGGGCTGGGAGGTGGCTGCCTTAGCACCCAGAGCAAGTGGAGACGTCAGTCCTGGGCATCGCAGGAGGCTCCGGGAAACTCAGAGGGGAGGCTCAGCAGGGCGGGAGGCCAGGACGCTCCTGGGAATACGGGCCTCACCCCACCACTCCCCAGTGGGTTTCCTCCCGGGCAGAAGACCTTGCATCAAACTGCATCAGGGCTGGTGGAGGTGGAGGATGCCTGGAGAGAACCACAGTTCCCCACTTCTGAGAAGGTCAAAGTTCCCCGTAATCATTGTCATATATTGCTGTGCTTTCAAAATATTGTCTGTAATTATTTCTAGTCTTAAGAATATATTAAAGTCCCTGACAACTCTTTGATTTTGTCTTAAGAACAAAAACATTAGGACATCTTTTTTTGCCGAAACTGTCATTGGGTTTCCTAGAATGAAACAAAGACTTGCTCCTTTATCTTATTAAAGGGAGGATAATAGGAATAATCCTATTTGTTTGGCATTCTCTAAATTTAAATCCATCCAAAGCTATTGTCAGAGCTCTATTGTTCTCTAAATTCAGGGTGCCGAAAAAAGAAAAAACATGTCAAGACAAAAAAGATTTTCAGCATTCCTAGGTTAAATGTAAGTAAAAAACATGTATATTTCAATCGTCATGTACCTTTCAGGTTAAAAAATACTCATATTCATGATGAAAGACAGACATAACAACTGTCAACAATAGTATTTTGTGTCTAGGATTAAACATGCTTGTCAGTTGCTGATATTTACAATTCAGCTAAAGAGATAAATCGAAGACCAAGAGATTTTCTTATTTTCCAGACAATGACTAAATTAATAGTTGTGTGCCACTTCAGTTGAGGATTTTGCACTCTCTGTTCCAATAATGTGAGTTATTGCAGTAAATTAATCTGGGCGCTTATTCTTACCGTTTTTGTTTCTGTCTGTCACTCATGTGTCACCCATGGGTCCTGCTCCGTGGATACACAGAGCTCAGGAGTTGAACCATGTGGAAGAAACATTAGAAGGGCCTCAGCATGGGCCAGGCACCGTGGCTCTGGCCTGTCATCCCAGCACTCTGGGAGGCCAAGGTGGGAGTACCACTTGAGGTCAGGAGTTCGAGTAGCCTGAACAAGGGCGAGACCCTGTCTGCCAAAAATAGGAAAAATTAGCTGGGCGTGGTGGCACATGCCTGTAGTCCCAGGTACTCTGGAGGCTGAGGTGGGAGGATTGCTTGAGTGCAGGAGTTTGAGGTTGCTGTGAGCTAGGCTGATGCCACGGCACTCTAGCCCGGGCAACAGAGCCAGACTGTGTTTCAAAGAAAAAAAAAAGAGCCTCAGCAAAAGACGGTCCTGGCTCCTAGTGACTGTGGGTATGACAGGGATTACAGTCAGGGGTGGTGCCAACGCTGCCGTCACCACGGACCTCACCTGGGTCAGGGCTCTCAGGGCCATGCAGGCCGTGAGCAGAGAACAAGAGCGCTTCCACCACTTCCATGTGCTTCTCTGCGAGTTCTTGTTCTTTACTGTCTGGGCCATCTTCTCCCTGTGCTGATTCAGGGGCCGCATTGCTCGGGGACATCTCTGCTGTTGAGCAGCGGTGTGCCCAAGACCCTAACCCTCAATGAACCCCAGATACAGAACTTGTTCTTCAAACTCTGGCAAAGGTGAACAATCCAGGTCAAAGGGAAGAAACCACTTGGTCATCGGGGAAAGCTCCGAGTGGATCCTGGAGCAGGAGATGCGTTTCACATGTTAATAAAAAGCCTGGTCAGAGTGTTTGTCTGTGTGGTAGCTGCCAAGTGCTACCAAGCTGCATCCGTGATTTGGGATGCTGCCATGCAGCTAACGTCCTGCCAAACGATTCAAAAAATAAACGGTAGCATCATAATGGTTCCTTTGACATGCAAATGAACAATCGTGTACATCTGGGTGGATGGCATGCCCAGAGGAGGATAGCGGGTCCTTTCTCCAAGACTGACCAGGAAAATGACCAGGAGAGGGACAGCTCAGGTATAAACTGTTCCTGCTGCATCCAGGCTGGTAGGGGGGACTGAGGATTAAAGCAGAAACCCGGCTTGCAAGACATACCCTGACTCACAAAGCACGTGAGCCGTGCCAGACCAAGCCATGGTGGGTGTCACCATTTAAAGCCAGTCCGTCTAAACAGCCCATGTACACGGACACACTGGCCCATGAACACACAGGGACTCCTTTTTCCACACTGTTCCAGCAAGCCCCCTAGTTAACAAGCTCTGCCCAGTCCCGCCAAGACTTGCAACAACTAACTGGAGTCCCCAAACCCACCCCTTTTGACGTGCTGCTCCCTCACCACAGCAAAGCCATAAACCTAACTGTGTCGACCACAGACAGTCCCTGGTGGTCTTTGGCAGGTGGACATCCACGTTGGTGAGAGACCAAAGGGAAAAAACAGGAAAATTGGTTGATGAGAAGTAGAGAACACAGTATATAATGTTCAGAAGCCACAGGGCAAAACTACACTTGACAACATATATAGCTAAATCCCTCTGCACCCAAACCAAAGTTTACAAGAGAATTGATGGGCTGGGATGAAGTGTTTGCCATATATATTCTCACACACACACACACACACACACACATATAGACACACATACATACATATATAACAGGCAAAAAAATTGGTGGTAGATAGAACAGCCAAAGAATCTTTGCGTAGCGGTAGGAAGACGACCTCCCTACTGAAAACAGACAATTAAGGAAACAGAAATGGTCAATACATGCATTGCAGCAGAGTCCGAAGTCAGTGAAATGCAAATTAAAATGAGATACTCTTTGTCTTCCACCAGAGTATCAAAATCGAAAAGTGTGATAATATTGAGGAATAGCAAGAATGATGAGCAAAGGGGACCCAGATACTCGCTGCTAGGAGCGTACGGATGCGGATGTGTTCTGGGGCAATACCGCGCTATTGTTAGAATCTTACGTATGATTTCCCTAGGACCCAGCAATCCTACTGCTTGATCTTTTTCCCTATGGGAACTCCCCTGCCTGTGCACAAGGAAGAAAAACAAGGCTAATTATGGCGGTGCTGTTGATGAGCACAAAACCTCTGGATGTAGAGGGTAGCCACAAATAGGACAGGCAAATGAAATATGGTGTTTCTGTCGCTTGGAAGCAACAAACCATGGAACCGTGGAATCTCGGAACTGTGAAGCAAGGAAAAGAATGTGTGCAGTGACACATCTGGTCGTGGAAAGGTATGAGGACATATCCTGGAGTGGGAAGCTGGTAAGCAACAGATGCCATGTGTGGTATGATACCTTTTACATAAAATGAAAATGCAACCCAAAACTATAATGCCATGTAAATCTGTAAGTGTGGAAGTGTAGGGGGAAGGCCTGGGATGCCATGCACCAATCTGATGGGGACAGCTGTGCCGGGTAGGGGCACAGGGTGGGAAGAACACCTGGTATCAGCCACAAAAGCAGATGATGTCACGTCACCTGGGGAAAAGCAGACATAGGAAACTGCACCAGGATCTGACGTCCCCCACAGGAGACCGCGCATTTAGGGTGATCTGGAACCAGGGGGACGTCAGACGCACCCATGGGCATCCCCAGCCCCCTCACACCCAGCTCTGACCCCCGAGGTTCTGACTGGGCAGGCTCGGGTGGGCTTGGCAGTGCAGGGTGAGAGCGTCCCCCAAGCCCGTGACTCGGACACACCCAGGCCAGCACCTCTAGGAAATGGGATCACCGTCCTTCTGGTCACTCCATCAGGGCCCTGCTACTGGCTGGTGTCACTTTTATAATCACGTAAAACTTTCTATTTTAAAATGGAAGCCAGAAAAGTGTGTTGTTCCTCCCTCATCCAGGCGATCCTTTCTCGGCTGCCATGAGCACCGTGGAGCTGGTGCCTTATCCCTGGTACAGATGGCTGGAGTCCAGGCTGCGGCCTGACCCCTGTCCGTCACTTCCTTGGGAACCCAAATACTGTGAGGGAATCCTCATGTATTTCTTGCTACCAAAGTCTCCAAACGTGACGTTGCCCCTGTTGTAGTTGGTTTGGCTGCTATAACAAAATACCCGAGACTGGGTGATTTAGAAACAACAGAACTTTGCCTGTCACCGCTCTGCAGGCTGTGAAGCACAAGATGAAGGTGTTGGCAGATTCGGAGTCGCTTTCTGCCTCCAAGAAGCCCATTGCCGCATCCTCACTTGGCGGGAGGCCTGGAAAGCTCCCCGGCACCCCACCCACACGACCCCGTCACCTCCCAGAGGCCACACCTCTTAGTCCTGTACCTTGGGGTTTAGGTTTCAACCTACGAGTTTTGTGGCAGGTGCGGGTACACATTCAGACCACAGCACCCCGTGCTCACAAAGCTCATCCATTCAACAGGAGTTTCCGAGTGCCCACTACCAGCAAGATGTCGTGGCCCGATCTTTAATGCTTATCAGCCCATCTAATCCAAAAATGTCACAAAACAGCACCGTGGTTTCCATCACCCCCGTTCTAAAGAGAGGAGAGAGAGAGGTTGAGCAGTTCAAAGGATGGCAGAGGGTCCCGACTCAGAGCCTCACCCTGGCACTCCCCCTCTGTCCGAGAAACCAGGACACATTCCGGACACGCACACGCCAGCGAGGGGCGTGACGGTTTTTGTGCGCTTTTGTGGTGGGCAGCGGCTGAGGAGGCCCCGCGATCCCGACAGGCACAGTCTTGTGCCACCCCCCCCCCTTGAGTAACCTCCCTCTAACCAACAGACTGCAGCAACATTGAGGATGTCACACCATGATCAGGTTACAAAAGACCAGGACTCTGGCCCTTGCTGGCTTGACGCTGCCACATTGGGAGGCCCGTGTGACAAGGAACTGAGGTCGGCCTCTGGCCACCAGGCTGCCAGGAGCCGGGGCCTGGGTCCTGCCAACAAGCAGGTGTGTGAGCTTGGAGGTGGATCCCAGCTAGCTGAGCCGTCCGGCGGTCACCTTGATTGCAGCCTTGAGCAAGCCGCAGCAGCGGGTCCGGCTGAGCCCTGCCCACATCCCGACCCGCATGACCTGGAGGCTGTAAACGCCTGTCCCACACTGCTAAGTTTGTGGTGTTTGTTGTGCAGCAGTGGAAAATGAAGCCCACCTTCCTAACGTAATGACGGCAGGAGTGTCTCCCTTTTGCATCCCACGAGAGTGTGCAGCGGGCAGGCGGGGCTGCCCTGGCTGGGAGAGGTGGGCGCTGGTGCTCGCTGTCCCTGCCTGGAGCAAGCCATGCGGTCTGGCCCCTTTTGCCCTCCACTTCGCCGTCACGCCTGGGGCAGGAGAAAGAACTAGCTGCAGGGGACACCCACTTCCCCAGTTCTGCCGCGCTTCGGTTTGAAACTTCAGTGAACAAGAATAGCCACCCGTACAGTCTTTAAAGAGGAAGGCCGGGGGTGGGAACGGGGTTGATTTTAGACTACAGACATGCCAGGAACTTCAGGATGTTCCCACGATACTGACTGCATTTGTTAAAAATACCTTCAATACCAAAAATTACAAAGAGTGCAACTAATCCTGTTCCTTACAGCCAAGAAAAACATACCCGAGTCAAACACAATGTATGGCTGAAGGAGAGGGACTTCCACGAAGCGGGGACATGTGCAGCTGCCCCCACAGGCCCGGCCGGCACCCCGACAGTGGCACCCAGCAACTCCCGTGGAACACAGGCCGGGCTGCCCCCCGATTTGGTGCCTCCCACACCCCAAAAGGGTTGTTTCGATTCCTAGCAGGGCCCTTGCCTGGGCTGGGGCCCTTCAGTGGCCAGGAGCACCCAGGACACCAGGATGCGCCCCTTGGCTCTCTGTACCTAGGGAAGCAGGCAAATCGCTCGTCTAGACCAGGTGCCCAGCCAGCAGTCAGGGGACAGGGCCGGGTGGCCGCAGAGCCACAGGCAAAGGAAGCAGAGTGTTCCAGGGAGTAGTCACAGCTGGATGTGACTTTCACATAGAGCCTCTTGTGAAACCCTCCAGAACTCTGTGAGGGGACTCTGCGCCCATCTCTCAGATGGAAATGGTGAGGCTCAGGGAATGGCGCGGGTTGTCCGGGCAGCTGCACAGCCCTGCTGAGCAGAACAGACACTGAGCCGGCCGCCATCCTCTGAGCACTGCCCACAGCGCAGCCTCCTGACACTCCAGGGCAGGGGTCTGCCTGCGCCAGGGTCCCAGGGCCCTGCCCAGTCTGAGCTCCCAGAGCAACAGTCAGAGGGAGAACTTCTGCCTGGCCTTCCTCCTGCTGGCCGACCCCAGCTCCAGGCCGGGGCTGCTGCAGGTCTGGAGATAAGGCTGCGCCTGTAAGTGACCCAAGGTGACACTTGGGGAGACTGGGCCTGAGCACCGGGGAGAGGCAGGCAGGTTGGCAGTCACCGAGGCAAGGGCAGCCTGCACGTCCACATTCCAGGCTCCCCATGGGGGCACGGGTCAGTTGTGGCCTTCTGCCCTGCTAGGCTGCCAGGGTGACCCGGTGACCGCCTCCCCTCCCCTAGCTCAGCCCGCCCGGCTGGGACCCCCGCAAGGCTCTGCCCTGCCCCTCTGTCTCACACTGACTTTTTAAAAAAATATTTTAATAGACTTTATTTTTTAGAGGAGTTTCAGGTTCATAGCACAATTGAGCAAAAGCTATGGAGAGTTCTCACATGTCCCTCTCCCCGAGAGCACGGCCTCCCCTGTTGTCACCATCCCTGCCAGAGTGGTTTGTTCCTGACAATCGAGCCCAGACTGACACGTCGTGTCACCTGGACTCCACGGTTTATGTTGGGATTCATTCTTGATGCACATTCTGCAAGTTTGGACAAATGTGTAATGACATGAATTCACCATTCCGGCGTCACAAGGAGCATGGCCACTGCCCTCACGGGCCTCGGTGCGCTGCCCACTCCCCCGCCCCCTCCACCGACCCCCGGGGACCACTGGTCTTTTTGTCCCCTCGTTGGAATTGCACAGTGCGTAGCCTTTCCAAGTGGGCTTCTCCCCTCGGTGATGTGCACTCAGCGTTCCGCCATGTCTTTCGATGCCCTGATAGCTCATTTCTTTTCAGCGACGACTCACGCTCGGTTGTCTGCACGTGTCACGGCTCATTCCCTGTCCATCTACCGAAGGGCCTCGCGCTGCTTCCACGTTTTGGCAGCTGTGAATACAGCCGCTGGCGACATCCGTGTGCGGGCTTCTGTGTGGACATGAGCTTTCAGATCATTTGGGTAAATGCTGAGGGGCACAACTGCTGCACGGTATGGTAAAAATATGTGTAGTTTAGTAAAAAGCTGCCAAACTGTCTTCAAAATGGCTATACCATTTTGCATCCAGCAATGAATGAGAGTTCCTGTCGCTCCACACAAATCTAGCAAGCGACATTTATTATTTTTTTAGTATAAAAATGTCTTCTTTATGAACATTTGAAAACCAAAAGGGAAACATAAAGAATAAAATGAAAATCACTTGTGATCCCTTGACCTCTTCATCCGCCGAGCAGGCAGACACGTCTCACCCATGTGGGTGAGCTCCGGGGGCCGGGCTGCTGCAGTGGCCAACGAGGCGGCTCCTGTCCCTGAGAGACCCATCTCCACGGGGAGGAGACTGACTGACCTCAATACGCAAATAAGCCACTGCTACAACCGCGGTGGAGCCTGGGACGGGGACAAGTGCCAGGAGGAAAAGAAGGGGGGTCCCCAGGCTGGCAGAGGGGTGGTTAGGGACAGGGCCCTGGCAGATGCCGGAGCCTCAGGCGCTCTACACAAAACTCACGTGTTTTGCAGAACTGCAGGTTACCCAGCAGGCTGCCCGTGCCTGGTTTGTCTGACTGATGCCCAGAGTGCACTCAGCGCCCACCTCGGCCCCCTCCGCGCTCAGTCGCTGCGCAGGGCCAGCCTGCACTCGCAGCGCCTGATGCACAGCGCTCCCAATCAAAGCAGGACCCTCCAAAAGGGGGAATTCTGAGTGTGGGGTTGGGGGGGGGAGCAGAATAGAGCAGAGAGAACAAGGAAAGCAGAGAGAGAGAGAGAGAGAGAGAGAGAGAGAGAGAGAGAGAGAGAGAGAGAGAGAGAGAGAAAGAGCCCGCACCTGCACCCCACGGGGAGGACAGCCAGGCCCTACGAACTCCAGCTGCCCAGGCCCTGGGGTGTAGCTTGGCCCAGACTGCAGCTGGAAAGCTGACCCCATGCCAGCCCGGCCCCTTCCTGCTCTGCTGCAATGTGACCCTATACCGCGGCACAGCGATCTTCTCAGCCGGTGTCCTGCTGACAGGCGTGGGGTGGGTCCCTATATCTGGCTGTGACAACGACCTGTTAGGGACTATCCTCACCCGCACATCGACTGCCTCCGCTGCACCTGCTGGCCAAAGGCAGGGGCGTTTCCGGTATGGTTTTATGTTTGTATCTGTCTTAATCATCTATGGTTTTTCTACATTTCATCATTCTGAGAAAAGAAAAGAACTTTTATCAGAGGAATGTGAGTCCTTTTAAGTTATCAGGCCCAGAGAGGCGTTAACACGAGACAGAGAGAGAGAGAGAGAGAGAGAACATCCCACTCCGGCCTTGAGCTGAGGGTTCATCTCTGGAACCCGCTTGCTACTGCCACAAGAAGCTATGAATTAACCTGGTAATGCCACACAGGGCACAAAGACCCACACCCTGGAGCCCAACAGTGTACAGCTAATCACGAATCAATGTTATCTTTGTAAACCATGAGAATTCCTGACACATTACTTTGTTTCGGCCCCTCCCCATCCCCCTTTCTTGCCTTTAAAAACCTACTTGTAACAAGGGCTGAACAGAGTTCATGTCCAAGGTTACTTGGGTCTGAGTATTCCGGGCAGCTGTGCTCACTTTGGCTCCAGTAAATTCTAAGTTATATTTTGTGTCTCAGCCTCTTCCTTTTAGGTCGACAATTCTATCTCATTTCTAAAGTGACAAGATTATGATATCTTTTATTTCTGTTCAAAGTGAACAAGATCACTTAGAAGTAAAGGAGTTAAGTGAAGAAAACATCTTTGAGGGTGTACTTCCACCCAGCCCCTTTTCAATGGGAATTTTTGAAAGGGGTGTGTGTGTGTGTGTGTGTGTGTGTACACTAAACAGAACCCCGTATACTCATCAGCTCGATTTTAAATTGTCAACATTTTGCATTTTGTCATCTGGTCGTCTCTTTTTTTCACTTTGCCTAAAGTATTTTCCAGCATGGCCCAGACACATTTGATCCCTAAATATTTAGGGATACGTGAAAAGATAAGAAATTTTAAAATGTCATCATAATTTATAGTCATCACATCTGACAAAATAAAACCACTGAAACAATTTCTTTCCATCATCCAATAACAGCCCCACCAGCATCTCCCCAGCGGCCTGACCCTCCGCTTCCGCGAGCTACGGGAATTGCAAAGTCTGTCGCTCCGTCTCTCTCTGGGACCGGAGGCCGGTCTCCCAGTCCCTGAGCCCGGAGAGGGGTGCAAGAGCAGACGCTGTCCCATGTGGCTCCTTCTGGCCCGTGGGGATGTGGGGGTGGGGGAAATACACTCCAGGAAACTCACTCACAACCAGAAAGATGTCTATTTTGCTTTGGAAGAAGAGTTTAGAAAGAAATACGAAGTATTTCAACAGAATTGATTTTCATGTTACTGAAATATTTACAAATTTACAAATATTTACATGCCCTTTATCAGGTTGAGGAAGTTCCCTTATATTCCTAGTTTATTGACTATTTTTATCTTGAAAGCTTGTTGGATTTTTGTCAAATGCTTTTCTGCGTCTATTAATATGAGTATGTGTTTTCTGCTGTTTATTTTATTAATACTATTGATTGCGTTGATTGATTGTTGAACCAACTTTGCATTCCTGATATAAATACTACTTGGTCATAGTACATAATCCTTTTTATATGTTGCCAGATTTGGTTTGCTGTTAATAGTATTTCGTTGAGGATTTTTGTACCTATATTCATAAATTTTTTGTACCTATATTTATTTATAAGGAAAATGGCCCATGCCTCCTCATTGGAACCCTCGTGGTCTGGAAGGCACATCTAGAATGGGGCCCCTGATGATTGGGGTTCCCTCCATTCCTGAGCTGCACCCCCACATACACCAACGGTCCCTCCAGACACACACCACGTCTCGCCCCCCACCCTCTCTCTGCCTTTGTCTTAACTCTGTCTCCCTTCTCCTCTGTTTTTGGTTTTGATTTTCATGGTTTTTAAAATAACATGCAATTTATATACCATAAGAATCACCCTTTTATTATTTATTTATTTATTTTTATGTGGTTCTAAAGCCTTAACTTGGGTTGTCTTTTTATTATTGAGCTGTAAAAGGTTTTTTAATGTATTCTCAATACAAGTCCTTATCAGATGTATGATTTGTAAATATTTTCACCCATCCTTTGGGTTTTCACTTTCTTCATCGGGTCCTTTGAAGAACAAAGCATTTAAATTCTGATGAATTTATCCATTTTTTCTCCATTGGTTGCTTGTGCTTTTGGTGTCATCTCTAAGAAATCATTTCCAAATCCAAGGTCATGAAGATCCATACCTCTGTTTTCTTCTAAGATGTTTATAGTTTTAGCTCTTATACTTAGTTTTTGATCAATTTTTAGTTAATTTTTGTGTATGGTATGAGGTGGGAGCCCAACTTCATTCTTTTGCACGTGGATATATCCAGTTGTCTCAGCAGAACTGTTGAAAAAACTATTCTTTGCCCCATTCAATTGTCCTGGCACCCTTATCAAAAGTCAACCACAATTAACCATAAATGTGAAGGTTTATTTCTGAATTCTCCACTCCATTACATTCATTTATACGTCTATTCTTATATCAGTGCCACACACTGCCTCAATTACTGTAGTTTTGTAGTAAGTTTTGGAATCAGGAAGTGCGAGTCCTCCAATGTTGTTGTTTTTTCAAGATTGTTTTGATCATTCTGGGTCCTTTAAATTTCCAAATGAATTTTAGGATCAGATTGCCAATTTCTGCATGGAAGTCAGATTGCATTGAATCTATAGATCAATTTGAGGAGTATTACCATGTTTATAATATTATATCTTCTAATCCATGAACATAGGATGTCATTCCATTTACTTAGGTCTTCCTTAATTTCTTTCAACAATGTTTTGTACAAGTCTTGCCCTTCCTTGGTTAAAATAAATTTTTTTGAGACAGGGCTCACTCTGTTGCCAGGCTAGAGTGCAGTGGCGTCATCATAGCTCACTGCAGCCTCAAACTCCTGGGTTCTACTCCTGCCTCAGCTTCTGAGTAGCTGGGACTACAGGCTCGTGTCACTAAGCCCCACTAGTTTTTTCTTTTTTATATAGATGAAGTCTCACTATGTTGCCTAGGCTGGCTTTGGTTACATTTTATTCCAAGTAGTTTTTTCTTTTTCATGCTATTGTAAGTGGAATTGTTGTCTTAGTTTCATTTTCATGATGCTCATTGCTAATGTGTAGAAATACAATTGATTTTTTTTTTTTTTTTGAAACAGAGTCTCGTTGTGTTGCCCAGGCTAGAGTGAGTGCCATGGCGTCAGCCTAGCTCACAGCAACCTCAAACTCCTGGGCTTAAGCGATCCTACTGCCTCAGCCTCCCCAGTAGCTGGGACTACAGGCATGCACCACCATGCCCAGCTAATTTTTTCTATATATATTTTTTAGTTGGCCAGATAATTTCTTTCTATTTTTAGTAGAGACGGGGTCTCGCTCTTGCTGAGGCTGGTCTCGAACTCCCGACCTTGAGCAATCCACCCACCTTGGCCTCCCAGAGTGCTAGGATTACAGGCGTGAGCCACCGTGCCCTGCCTACAATTGATTTTTGTATTTTATCATTTATCCTGCAACCTTGCTGAACTAGTTTATTAGCTCCAGCTGTTTTGTTTAGTATTCCTTAGCATCTTCTACATATAAGGCCAAGCCTTTTCCAAATAGAGATAATTTTATTTCTTTCCAATCTGGATGCCTTTCCTTGTCTAATTGTCCTGGCTAGAACCTCCATTCCAATGTTGAGTAGAAGTGGAGAGCATGGACATTCTTGTTTTCTTCTTGATCTTAGGGAGAAAGCTTTCAACCCTTCACCACCGTGATGTTAGCTGTGGGTTTTCTGCAGGTGCCCTTTATCAGGTTGAGGAAGTTCCCTTATATTCCTAGTTTATTGACTATTTTTATCGTGAAAGCTTGTTAGATTTTTGTCAAATGCTTTTCTGCGTCTATTAATATGAGCATGTGTTTTCTGCTGTTCATTTTATTAATACTGTTGATTGTATTGATTGATTGTTGAACCAACTTTGCATTCCTGATATAAATACTACTTGGTCATAGTACATAATCCTTTTTATATGTTGCTAGATTTGGTTTGCTATTAATAGTATTTTGTTGAGGATTTTTGTACCTATATTCATAAAAGATATTGGTTTGTAGCTTTCTTTTCTTGTGATGTTTTTATCTGGCTTTCTTAAAATTCGGGTAATTCTGGCCTCATAGAATGAGTTGGGAAATGTTCCATTCTATGTTTTGGAAGAGTTTGTAAAGCATTGGTGTTAAATGCTCTTTAAACATTTGGTGGAATTCACCAGTGACACCATCTGGCCCTGGGCTTTGCTTATGGGAAGTTTTTGATTACTAATTCAATCTATCTAATTGTTGTAGGTCTATTAAAATTTTCTATTTCTTCTTGAGGCAGTTTCAGTAGTTTCTAACTTTCCAGAAATTTGTGTATTTCATTTAGGTTATCTAATTTCTGGCATATGTACTAGCTTCCTGTTGCACCGACAGATGACCACAAACTTAGTGACTTAAAACAAATTTAGTATCATATAGTTTTGGGGGTCTGATGTCCAAAATCTACTTCACTGGGCTCAATCAAAGGTGTAGGCAAGGCAGCTTCCTTTTGGGGACTCCAGGAGAGACTCCATTCCCTTGCTTTTCCCAGCTTCTCAAGGTCACTTGTATTCCCAGACTTGTGCCCCTTCTCCAACTTCAAAGGCAGCAGCACAGCATCTGCAAGTCTCAGATTCTAACCCTCTCTCCCTGTTTCTCCTCTAAGGATCTTTGTGATTACACTGGGCCCATCCAGATAATCCAAGTTAAGACTTTCATATCAAGATCCTTAATCGTATTTCAAAATCCCATTTGCCATGTAAGGTGACATGTTCACAGGTTCCAGGGATAGGACAGAGATATCTTAGGGGGAGCATGAGTCCACTCACCACAGCAAACATTTGCTCATAGTATTTCCTTATGATCTTTTTAATGTCTATAACGTTGGTAGTAATGTTCCCTCTTTCATTCCTAACTTCAGTAGTTTCAGTCTTACTTTTTTTCTTACTCTTATAAAAGGCTATTAACTTGGTTAATCTTTCCTTAAAAGTCAGCTTTTGGTTTTGTTGATTATTGCTTGTCTATTCTCTTTTTGAATTTATTTCCACTCAAATATGTATTTTTTTTACTTCGTTCTGCTTGTATCAGGTTCAGTTTGCTCTTTCTTTTCTAGTTTCTTAAGTTTCTCAAGGTGAAAATTTAGGTTACTGAACTAATTTTTTTCTTCTTTCCTAATACAGATGCTTATAGCTTTAAATTGTTCTCTAAGCACTGTTTTGGCTACACCCCATAAGTTTGGTATGTTGTGTTTTATTCTTCATTGATCTCAAAGTATTTCCTCATTTCCCTTATGACTTCTTTTTTGATCCATTGGTTATTAGCATTGTGTTATTTAATTTCCACATATTTGTGAATTTCACAAGTTTCCTTCTGTTATTAATCTCTAATTTTATTCCACTATGGTTGTAGAAGACATTTTGTATGATTTCAACCCTTTTAAATTTATTGAGACTTATTTTATGGCCTAATATATGATCTGTCCTGGAGATATTCCATGTGCAATTGAAAAGATTATGTATTCTGCTAGGCGGTGGAGTATTGTACAGATGTCTGTTAGGTAGAGTTAGTTTATAGTTTTGTTAAACTCTTCTATTTCCTTGTTGATCTTCTGAAAGTGAAGACTACGACTTGAACTCTACGACTATTATTGTTGAATTCTTTATTTCTCTCTCACTCTGTCAGTTTTTGCTTCATGTATTTTGGGGCTTTGTTGCTAGGTGCATATATGTTTATAATTATTATATCTTCTTGATGAATTGATCTTTTATCATTATAAAACATCCTACTTTGTCTTTAGAAATAATTTTTGTCCTAAAGTCTATTTTGCCTGATATTATTATAGCTACTCCAGCTCCTCTTTGGGTACTGTTTGTATTGCATATCATTTTCCATCCTTTTACTTTCAACATATGTCTTTTTAAATCTAAAGTATATTTCCTGGGACAACATATAGTTGGATATGTTTTTATAACCATTCTACCAATCTCTTGCTTTTAAGTGGACTGTTTAAACTATTTACATTTAATGTAATTACTGCTGAGTAGTCATTTTGCCATTTGTTTTGTACATGCCTTATGTCTTCTTGTTCCTCTATTCCTGCCTTTGTGTTAAATGTGTACCATTTAGTTCTTTTTAAATGACTAAGAAGTGGTCATTTCTTTTACTGTGTGTGTGTGTGTTTGTCTTTAGAGACAGGGTTTTTCTCTGTTGCCCAGGCTGGAGTGCAGTGGTGTGATCGTAGCTCACTGCAGCCTCAAGCTCGTAGGCTCAAGTGATCCTCTCGCCTCAGCCTCCTGAGTAGCTGGGACCACAGGCACATGCCACCAAGCCACCAAGCTAATTTTTACAAATTTTTTCATAGAGACAGGGTCTTGCTGTATTGCCCATGCTGGTCTTGAACTCCTGGCCTCAAGTGATCCTCCTGCCTTGACCTCCCAAAATGTTAGGATTACAGGTATGAGCCACCATACCTGGCCTGTATCTAGTTAGTTATTTTATTAGTGGTTGCCCTGGGGATTATAATTAACATCTTAATTTATAAGAATCTAGGCCAGGCGCGGTGGCTCACGCCTGTAATCCTAGCACTCTGGGAGGCCGAGGCGGGTGGATCGCTTGAGGTCAGGAGTTCGAGACCAGCCTGAGCAAGAGTGAGACCCTGTCTCTACCAAAAAAATGGAAAGAAATGATTTGGACAGCTAAAAATCTATATAGAAAAAATTAGCTGGGCATGGTGGCGCATGCCTGTAGTCCCAGCTACTCGGGAGGCTGAGGCAGTAGGATCGCTTAAGCCCAGGAGTCTGAGGTTGCTGTGAGCTAGGCTGATGCCACGGCACTCACTCTAGCCCGGGCAACAAAGCTAGACTCTGTCTCAAAAAAAAAAAAAAGAAAATTTATAAGAATCTGGTTCAGATTAATATCAACTTAATTTAAATAATATACAAGAATGTTGCTTCTATGTAGCTCTGTGCTCCACCCGTGTCGTTGTTGTCATAAATTGCATCTTTCTATAGTGTGTACCCATCAACTCAGATTTATAATTATGGCTTTATATAGCTCTTTTAAATCAGATAGGAAACAATAGTTACAAGAAAAATACATTTATGCTGTTTTTTATATTTACCTATGTAGTTATCTTTCCTGGAATTCTTTATTTCTTCATCTGGAATTGAAATACTATCTACTGTCCTTCCATTTCAGCCTGAAGGACATCCTATAGCATTTATTATAGGGAAGTTCTGCTAATGACAAACTCTCTGTTTTTGTTTATCTGGGAATTTCCTTTTCTCCTTCGTTTGTACAATATAGTTTTGCCAGATATAGATTCTTGGTTAACAGTATTTTTTTCCTTCAGCACTTTGAATATGTCATCCATGGTTTCTGGTGAGAGAACAGCTGTTAGTCTTACTGAGGCTCCGTGGTGTGTGATGAGCTGCTCCTGACCTGCTGCTCTTGCCGTTCTCTCTGTCTTTTCACAGTTGATGATGATGCATCTAAGTGTGAATTTCTTTCAGTTTATCCCACTTGGAGTTTCTTGAGCTTCTTGGGTTGTAGGTAATATTTTTCATCAAAATTTCAACTACTATTTCTGCAGATATTCTTTTAGCCCCTTGGGCCCCTCTCTTCCTTCTGGAATTCCTATTATGTATTTGTTGGCATGCCGATGGGTGTCCCACAGGCCTCTGAGGCTCTGTTCATTTTTCTTTATTCTTTTCTTTCTGTTCCTCAGACTCAATTCTTTCTTTTTTTCTGTTCCTTAGATCGATTGACCTCTTTAAGTTTGATTATTCTTTCCTCTGTCTACATAAATCTGCTCTTGAGTCACTCTGGTGATTTTTTTGTTTTAGTTATCATATATTTCTATTTTTTTTTTACAATTTCTCTTTATTAATATTCTCTATTTGGTAAGAAATCATTCTCTTATTTTCCTTTAATTGTTTAGACATGATTTATTTTAGTTCTTTGAACATATTTAAAATAGCTTATTTAAAGTCTTTGGCCAGTGAATCTAGTATCCGAGCTTCCTCAGGGACAGTGCCTGTAAGTTGCTTTTTATCCCATACTTTCGTGTTTCTTTGACTGTCTCATAATTTTTGTTGCTAAAAACTGATAATTTTGTCTGGGCATAGTGGCTCACGCTTGTAATCCTAGCACTCTGGGAGGCCAAGGTAGGAGGATTGCTTGAAATCAGGAGTTCAAGACCAGCCTGAGCAAGAGTTAGACCCCATCACTACAAAACAAAAAATTGAAAAATTAGCTGGGTGGCGTGTGCCTATAGTCCCAGCTACTCGGGAGGCTGAGGCAAGGAGGAGGATCTTGAGCCCAGGAGTTTGAGGCTGCTGTGAGCTATGATCACATCACTGCACTCCAGCCCTGGTGACAGAGCAAGACCCTGTCTCAAGAATCAAAAAACAAAAACCAAAAAAAAACCTGATAATTTTAAATAATATAATGTGGCAACTCTAGAAATCAGATTCCTGCGTTCCCTCCTTTCCAAGGTTTGTTGCTGTTTGTTCAGTGACTTTCCTGAACTAATTATGTAAAATCTGTATTCTTTTTTATGCCTGGCCACTAAGTCTCCATTCAGTTAGCTTAATGGCCAACTAATGATTGGACAGAAATTTCTTCAGATTCCTGAAGCCAATATGTCTCCCAGGGGCTTCGACACTTCCCGCCTGCGCAGGGCCTCCAGGTCAGGAGCACAGCCCTGCTCACGGCCTTCTGGAGTCCCAAGAATATGTCATAGCTTTCACAGCCCCTGTAGACATCTCGTTCCCTGGCCTTTCCTTTTAAGTGTTCTGGTTAGCCTGTTGTCTGCCTCAACTACTACACAGCCCGTCACGTGGCCACGATGTCCAGCGATTGTCTCTGGTGGTTTTTAACAAACGCTCCCCGGAAAGGGCTGTTTGTGCCGGCCAAGCTCCGAGTCAGACCGAATACAGATGGCCTTGTGGGCGAGGTCTTCAGGCAAACATCAGGCAGGTAAAGTCGTGACAATTCTCTGGAGAAGGGGATTTGAAGGCGTTCCAGCCCTGCTCTACACCTGCCGGTGGCTGCCACATGCTCATTGTCACCTGGTGGTGACTGTTGGCTTTCAAGGCTACTGTGGACATTAGGGGAGGGTGACGAGAACAGAGCAGGGTAAATCACCGCGAAGCTCACTCTTCTTACCAAGATTCAGCTGTTTCTCTCGAATAGGCATTCCCTAGATTTATGTGGGCCTTTGGTTGATTTTCAGAGTTTTGAAAAAATTATGATTTTTTCTTTTCTTTTTTTGAGACAGAGTTTCATTTCGTTGCCCTGGGCTAGAGTGCCGTGGCGTCAGCCTAGTTCACATCAACCTCAAACTCCTGGGCTCAAGCAATCCCCCTGCCTCAGCCTCCCGAGTAGCTGGGACTACAGACACGTGCCATCATGCTCGGTTAATTTTTCTATTTTTAGTAGAGACGGGGTCTTGCTCTTGCTCAGGCTGGTTTTGAACTCCTGACCTGAAGCAATCCTCCCGCCTTGGCCTCCCAGAGTGCTAGGATCACAGGCGTGAGCCACTGTGCCCGGCCAATTATGATTTTTTGCCAGCATTTTCATCGATTTTCTGGAGGAGAGAACTTCCAGAGGTCCTTCCCCACAACTTGTCTGATGTCACCTCTCCAGGGCCCTCCCTCATCCGCCCGAGCTCCTGCGGTGAATTGATGAAAAGTTAATGTTCAATATTCAGAAAAGGTGGCTTTGTAGGTAGAAAATAGATCGGAGTTGCTTTGATGTAGGGGTGCAGCAGGGACTGGAGATTTGCAAGCAGGCAAGAAAACATTTTTGGGGTGATGGAGAAGTTTTAAAACCGGGCTGAGGTGGTGGTGGCACAACTCTCTGAACTTACTAAAATCAGTACAACAATGACTGAATTTGAGGTTGTATAAGTCACAGCTCAATAAACTATTAAAAAAAAACGTGCTGGAAACCTACTCAGCCAACATGTCCTGGAGCAGAGGGGCCTCTGGTGGCAGCTCCGGCGGTGACAGAAGAAGCGTGAGGCGAGGCCAGGCTGTGCGGATGTGGACAGCCAGGCCAGCCCAGGCCACAGTAGTAGGCGGCGGCGGTGGGGGGGGGGGGGACCAAGGGGCAGGTGGGAGGGGCCTACACGCAACCGGTGCAGAGGCCCAAGGAGCAGGGGACAGTAGGTCTGGGGCCACATAACAATGGGAGACGGGGCCCGGGAGGGAATGGAAACGCATCGAGTGAGGGGAGCGCCAAGGACGGAGCCCCGGAGAGCAGCACCCCGAGCAGAGGACAGACGGCCAGCAAAGGACCGAGAGGCAGGACCCCAAGAGGAGCGGACTGCAGTCAGGAGAGAGCTTCCCGGAGCAGGGAGTAATCAACAACTCCAAGTGCCACAGAAAGACTGGCCAAGGAAGAGAAGGACTCAAGCTGCCCACGTAGGCTCTGGAGACCTGAGGGAGAACTCCAGGAAGTGGAGAGGGTGAGAGATGGCAAGGGGCTGGGGGAGGTGTGGCCGTGCGCTGGGGCAGAGGAGGTGAGGTGGGACAGGGAAGGGCACCTGGCAGCTGCAGGTGTCAAGGCCATTCTCCCTGGCAAGGGCACGCTGGACAGGATGTCACCCCTGGGAAAGGAGCACTCCAGACACTCCTGCTTGGCTGCTTTGTGTCCCCAGCTTCCAGGCGAACTGACGTGTGTCCCCGTTACCTGCTTTCAGACTCATCGCCTCCCATAAAATAGGTCGTGCTTTGATGTCAGATGTCCAAGTCCAACTTCTTTGTACATGGCAAGTAACCTTTTCTGCACAGCGAGGGGGCAGGCGGCATGCCAGGTGTGGTTTCAGCTGGGATGCGGTTTCAGCTCCCAGGGGTTGCTCGGACAGCCCGACAGCCAGGTAGGTGGGGAGTGGGCTCGCACCAGCTCGGGGGGCTGGCGTCCTAGCTGCAGGGCTAGGTGACCTCAGATACCTGTTTTGGGAGACCTGCCAGGGGGATGGGATGAGGCCCCGCTGAGGTCCTCCCTCTCCCAGGACAGCACGGGGTGGTGGGTCTGTGCCGCCGTCAGCGGGAGGCTGGACACAGGGTGGTGCTGGCTGGGCCGGAGGCTGTGAAGGCCCAGCACTGGGCAGGATGTGAAGCGAGCCCAGCCCCACTGAGGACAAAGGGCTCTGCGGCACGTCCCCCCTGGGACTGAAGCCCCAGGCAAGACCACAGAGCCCCGGGGGTCTCCCAGGTGGCCTGGGAGCAGGCCACAGCACAGCAGAGACATGGAGTCTCAGCAGGCATTGGGAAACGCCCCTGTGTTGTTGAGAAACTGATTTAGATATAATTTCCTTGAGTGGAAAAAGAAGGCACGTTTGACAAATGGTGTTTGTGCCATCAGCTATTTTTAAGGTATAACCAAATAAAAATAGATTCTTATCTCACACCATACATGTTCCAGGAGGAAAAAGTCTGTGATCACAGGTTTGCCTCTGAATCATGTGTGGCACCTTTTCTGCAATACCCAGGCTGCCCCCCTCCTGCCCCCAGGGCCCAACGGAGAGGCCCGGAGGGACGAGGCAGGGGCGTGCCGGGCCGGAAAGCACCCGGACTCCGGGGCAGACCCCTCCTTGGGAGCCGTGGGGTCTAGCAGCCGCACAAACCGACTGCACAGAGGGAAGCGGAGGGAAACACTTGCTCTCCCTCAGGAGCAGGAGGGTGGTCTAAGCATTAGAGGAAAGCAGGCACCAAGAAGCTAAAAAGTGACAGGTCTGATTGTGTAAAAACTTGAACTTCTCAAAACTAAAAATAAGAAAAGGTACGACTGTGATACCATGTTGGGACGTACACAGCAAGGGACTTAAGTGCGTTTGTGAATCAACAAGAAGGTAAACCCTTCCTGTAGAAAATGGGCAAAAATGACAGCAAAAGGCCATTCACAAGTGACAACTATAAACGGCCAAGAAACGGGAGGAGAGTCCCTCCTCGGGGGTGAGCGAACATACCTGTGTTTAAAACGAGGTTCCATTTCTGGCCCATCTCAGCGGCAAAGTCTCTTTCTGAAGGGCGTGTGTGGCGACCTGTCCCCAGCCGCCTGTGACTCCAGAGGGGCCCAGAACTCCCGGGAGCCCCTCTTTGAACTGGGGAGTCCCCTCCAGGCACTTATCCTTCAGGAAGCTCAGTGATCGAGTACATCGTCTTGCTCAGTAACGTTCACAATATTATTCACACCGGGAGGGAAGCAGGGAGCAGGCACCAGCGACCGCCCAGAGCACGGTTACGCCCTGCAGCGTCCACCGCGGTGATGGCAGTTACGGAAACTGGATTTTAGGAGATTATTGAATGATATGAAAAATTCCTTTAACAATAAGCGAGAAAAGCAAGGATCAAAACTAAATATAGAATATTTCAATTTAAAAAGTGCACCTGTGAGCTGGGCAAGGTGACTCACACCTGTAATCCCAGCACTCTGGGAGGCTGAGGCGGGAGGATCGCTCGAGGTCAGGAGTTCGAGACCAGCCTGAGCGAGACCCCATCTTTACAAAACATAGGAAAATTAGCCAGGCATGGTGATGCGCACCGTAGTCCCAGCTACTCGGGAGGCTGAGGCAGGAGGATTGCATGAGCCCAGGAGTTTGAGGTTGCTGTGAGCTAGGCTGACACCACAGCACTCTAGCCCGGGCAACAGAGTGAGACCCTGTTTCTAAAAAGGAAAATAAAAGAATAAGAAGAAAAACAGAGGACACGTGAGAGAGCCCTGCAAGCACATCTGGCCTGCCCAGTGTCACGTGTCCTTGCCTGGGAACTCCCGGGCTCCTTGCATCAGAACTCGGGCTTACTGGCCCCACGCTGCACTCCCGCCCCTCCCTCCCCTCTCAGACCCACTGGACACAGCACGGGCAGGCGCCGCCTCCGCCAAGGACATCCCCAGAGGAATGGGGTTGAGGGACGCCCTCTGAAGACTGGTCCTCCTTTGGAGACGTGGGGAGGGATTATTTTGTGCTCAGTGTGGTCAGAGGTAGAACTGGTGATTTTTCATGACCAACCTCCCAAAGGGCCGCTGGAGACACAAAGGAGTAGCAGACATCTCATAAAATCCATGCAAAGCAGTGTTTGCTTGATTAATATAGAACAAGTTTTAAAAATCAAATGTATCTGCCAGCTTTTGATCTACGCCGATGAATGCTTTAACCGGAAAAAGTTTCTCTTCACCCACGGAGGACAACTGCCCACCTGCTTCCCACCTGCACTGACGCTGCAGGCGGGGGGCGGGGGGGGCACCTTCTCTGGGGCTGTGAACCTTATTTTTCAGTCAGAGAGAATCTGAAAACAAGTGCACGACTGGGGGAATATAAATGGCCCCTGTGGAAAATAGGAGGGTGGTTCCTCAAAAAGCCACGGGATGACCATGCGGCCCCGCAGGTGAACTTCTGGGTATACCTGAAAGAGGTGAAAGCAGAGTCTTGAAGCACGTCTGCACACCCGTGTTCACAGCGACATCCTTCGCAGAGCCAAGAGCTGGGAGCAACCGGGAGCCCCCCATGGCCATCCAGGGCAGAGGAGGTGCTGGCCTGCTGTGCGAGATCGGAGAAGGTGGGTGGCTTGGTGAGGACCGGGATTGGTTGGTCTGCACGTGAACCGCAGGCTCAGGCTCGCAGCCAAGTTCTTTATTATTATCGTTAGGATTTAGCCAGCTCTGGACGGACCGTCTCTCCCCAGCCAGCCTGGCCTCCCAAGATGTCAAAACATCATAACATGGAAAAACACGGCTGGCGCACACCGGCCACTGGCTCCACAGCATTCTGTGTGTCTGAGCACCCTGGAGTGCCCAGGGAGCGCTTCCCAAGCCTCAGGGTCGACACCTGGGGACGAGCCCTTTGCAAATCTTACTGGCAGCCCCTGTGCACAGACCAGTGCCCGCTGATGCCGAATGGGCTCCTGTGCCCATACCAGCGTCACCCGGACCTCACTCCACGCGCCCCGCCTTGTCATTCGTTCCCCTGAACTCTGCTCGTTGCCCTTCTTAAACCGCACGGCGCCCAGCCCCGTCCCACCTCTCGCCCTCCCCAGTGCCCTGCCCGCCCGCAGAGCGCCTCCTGGAAGAACAGAGACATTGTTTCCATCACACAGTTGGTGCGTGGACTCCCATTTTTCCCTGGAACTTTCTCCTGGGTGCACCACACGCAATACTCACCCCGTAGGTGCCCTGCTCGGGCCCCTCCCTGCGTGGGCCCCGCCGGCCCCGCACGGCTCTGGGCAAAATGCAGCCTCTGCCCTCGAGGGGTTGAACGTGGCAGACAACAGCCCCACGGGGGCCAGCGCTGCGCTGGAGAGACAGACGCGGCTGCGAGAACCAAGATGGGACCGTGAACTGGGCCTGGAGGGGAGGGGTGTGAGGAAGGCTGCCCCGGGCAGCGAGCTGGCTTTGGGGACCAGCGGGGTCCCCCAGCGGCCGGCAGGGAAGGGGTCCGGCGGGAGCGAGGGCGTGGCGTGGCCCTCCGGCCTCACAACCTCACTTCTGTTTGGGAGCCCTCTGCCCAGCACAGCCTCAGGGACATCTGGTGGAGGCCAGTAAGGGGACCCCGTCCCCTGCCAGTGACTAGCGAGGGGTACAGTTGTGTGGCTCAGTCCTGTGCGAGGCACAGGGAAGTCTACCGGGGCTTCTAGAACACACGCCCATGCCAAGCAGAGAGTCGTGGGGAGAGGCAGCTTCTTCTTCCGGGACACGGTCACATCTGGATGTGATGCCTGGAAAGGCAGCAGCCACTCTGTGACAATGAGGAGAGCCACCTGGGGGCGGCAGAGCAGAGACAGGAAAACATCCGGGCCCTTGACGTCCTCACGGAACCCAGGAGCCAGGCCCACCCTGCACCGCGATCTGGGAGACCGGCGTGGCGCTGTGAGGACCGGGCCCCCAGGCTGCTCGCCTGTCACGGCGGCGGGGACACGGCGTCAGCCGGCGGGAGGGCCCTGGGCCCGGAGCTGCGGGTCAGAGGTCGCAGAGCGCAGGGACAGGGCGGCGCCACGGAGAGCCCGGTCGTGCGCGGACAGTGGAACGTGGGGCAGAGCCGCGGGGGACACAGCCGGCGCGCGGCCGAGCGGCCCGTCTCTTGTGTCGGCGCCTGACGCGCACGCGCACTAGCTAATGTCCTGCCGCGACCTCCCCGCGGGCCGGCTCCGCGCCGTCGCCTCCGTCCGCCAGGGGGCGCCCGCGGCCCGTCTCGGCCCAGCGCGGGCAGCAGGTTGGCGCTTCTCCCGGCTGCGGGCACGTCACGCCGCGCCAATGCCATGCGAGCTCCGTGCCAATGCCACGCTGTCACGCTACTGCCCTGCCAATGCCATGCTAATGCCATGCTAACGCTACGCTGACGTGTGCCAATGCCACACTAACGTTACTCCAATGCCATGCCAATGCCATGCCAATGCAACTGCAGGTCCCCGAAGACCCCGCATCACTAGGCCGGGGCGAGGGCTCCTCTCTTGTCCCCAGCGAGGGGAGAGAGACGCGACCGTGCACACCTGCAGAGTGTCCCCGCATACCCGGCCGCAGGGATCAGAGGTGCCAGCGACACCCAGCAGATCCTAGACTCAGAGAAGCCGGCGAATTCAGCCGGGGTTTTACTGACCGCTCTCCCCAGCAGGGAAGGGGTCCCTCGGTTTCCTCCCATCCCAGATCTCTGATGCCTCCAGTCACCCCGCCCCTCTCCAGGTGAGGGCCCTGGGCCGCCACCCTGGAGGGCCGCACCCTCCAATTCACGGGGCGCGGATCGGGGTGCACCGCCGGCAGCGAGGACGGCAGGGGACCCCGGCCACGGGATCGCTGTGCTGCGGCCTCCTCGTCACCCTCCCAGAGGGGCCCTGCCGGGAGCACCGCCTGTGGACAAGGGTGGACACGGGGCTTACACAGCGCAGTATTCAATCCTGGTTGTCAACAAGGGGCCACGTTCCACCCGGCTTGGTCAGGGAGCACACTCCTCCCCTAAGAATAGACTTCCACTGCACAGCTGGGGGCTCTGGTCAATAATAAGATAGCGCATATTTCAAAACAACTAAGTTAAGTGTCTCACCATTTAAAATATAGCAAAACAAGGTGAGGGACATGTTAATTAGCTTGATTTAATCATTCCTCATTGTATACATACAATATATATCAAAACATCACATTGTACCCTATAAATGCAATTGTACCCTATGTTCGCGATTATGATTTGTCAACTAAACATAATGTTAATTTTAAAAAAGAAAAGAGAGTGTCTGGCTGGTATTACCCACTCTCACAGGGTCTGTAATTTAGGGCCTCCACAGTGACCCCAATCTGGCTGAGCTCTGGTCCTCTTTCCTGACATTGACGAACTTCAAAGTACCACTAGCTGCAGGTGAGGCACCAGCCTGAATGACAGTGTACCCCATCAGTGCCCAGGCACAACAGCCTGTGCCAGGAGATTAAGGAAAAGAAAGTTGCTAGGTGGAGGGTGGCTCACACCTGTAATCCCAACACTTTGGGAGGCTGAGGCGGGAGGATCACTTGAGGCCAGGAGTTCAAGACCAGGCTGGGCAACATAGTGAGATCCCCATGTCTACAAAAGAAAAAAAAATTTTTTTTTTTTTAGTTAGCCAGGTGTGGTGGCCTGTGCCTGTAGTCTCAGCTACTTGGGAGGCTGAGGCAGGAGGCTCACTTGAGCCCAGGAGTTGGAGGCTGCAGTGAGCTACGATTACACCACTGCACTCCATGGGTGACAGAGCAAGACCCTGTCAAGAAAGAAAGAAAAGAAAGATAAGAAAGAAAGAAAGAAAGAAAGAAAGAAAGAAAGAAAGAAAGAAAGAAAGAAAGAAAGAAAGAAGAGAAAGAAAGAAAGAAGAAACAAAGTGGAAAGTTTGTAGCTAAAAGGACTTGAGATTACTGCCAATCTTCTTTTAATTGTGAAAACATACAAACCACTAACATTCACAAAGGTACATTTCACCCCAGTGAAAGCGCCTGTCCTTACACCCACGCTCATAGCAGCACTATTCACAACAGCCAAAAGGTGGCAGCAACCCAGTGTCCCCTGACAGACGAGTGGGTAGACAAAATGTGGTGGAGACACAAAGTGGATTATTATTCAGCCTTAAAAAGGAAGAAAATTCCGACATAGGCTACAACATAGATGAACCTCTGCTAAGTAAAAACGGCCAGACACAAAACTGTATGACTCCATTTGCTGCATGATCCGAGTAGTCCAATTTTTTTTTTTTTTTTTTCTGAGACAGAGTCTCACTCTGTTGCCCGGGCTAGAGTGAGTGCCGTGGCGTCAGCCTAGCTCACGGCAACCTCAAACTCCTGGGCTTAAGCGATCCTCCCAAGTAGCTGGGACTACAGGCATGCACCACCATGCCTGGCTCATTTTTTCTATATATATATATATATATATATATATATATATATATATATATATATATTTTAGTTGGCCAGATAATTTCTTTCTATTTTTAGTAGAGACGGGGGTCTCTCTCTTGCTCAGGCTGGTCTCGAACTCCTGACCTCGAGCGATCCACCCGCCTCGGCCTCCCAGAGGGCTAGGATTACAGGCGTGAGCCACCACGCCTGGCCTGAGTAGTCCAATTATAAAGGCAGAAAGTAGGGTGGCAGTTGCAGGGGCTGAAGGGAGGGGTGGTTAGTGTTTAATGAGCGCAGAGTCTCAGTTTCCTACGATGAAAAAGCCCTAGAGATGGGAAGTGGTGCTGGGTGCCTAACAATGTAAATATCCTTAATGTCACTGAACTGCATACTTAAAAATGATTAAAATCGTAAATTTTACATTATTTATATTTTACCACAATTTTTTTAAATGACCACAAAATATTATCTCTCTTTTAGGTGGCACTCTGTCGGGAAGGGACCCTCGCTCTGCAGGTACCCTCCTCCCTTTTCCCCTCCCCTGCCAACATCTCTACGCTGGGTCTCGGCAGTCTTGGGAAAAGCAGCCCACACTTTGCAAATGCTTCTTGCCAGTGGCTGCGGATAGCTCTGGACTGTCAATGTGCATGTTTATCCCCGTCCCGGGCCTTCCCCAGGAGCCCCATGAATAGAGTTCAGGGCACCCGTGAACTTGGATGCGGGAAAATGTGTCTTTATTTTCATTAACCTCTAACTAAGGTTTAGCATTTCCTCTGTCTATGCACGTGGGTGACAGATGACAATAGTTTTAGGGGATCTATAGGACTCACCAGGCTATTTAAGGGATCCATGGCTCCCCAAAAATGTTCAGGACTGCCATGCCCTAGAGCAATTGCAGGGAACAGGGGGCCGGGAAAGGAATGATCCTCCTAAAGCACCGGGTTGGGAGGTCATCGGCGTGCACTCTCGGGTCAGTAGGATGGCAAACGCCAGGGAGGGTGGGGCCTGTGAGCAGGTGGGAGGGTGCTCCAGGGAGGACAGCCCGCTCCTGCAGACACACCGCCCACTCAGGCCATCAGTCCCAGTGGATGGCCTACAGATGTGGGGGATGGGAACAGGTGTGGTCTTTCATTTGTGTTGAATTGATGCGAAGGTGACTTTGTTCCAGCCAGAGATGGGAGCAGGGGTCACCCAGGAGCAAGGGGAACCTCCCTCTGAGACTCTGGCCCAGCAGGCAGGAGGGAGAGCCAGGGGGACAAGGAAACAGGTGGGCACCAAAGAGACCCAACCTCCTCTGTGGCCAGGGTTCGCAGGGAAATACTTGCGGGCACGACTGTGACACCCCAGTGTGCTCCCATGCCAGGCAGGCTCTCGGAGGCTGCGTGTGCCCTGTGCACACTGTTATCTTTAGGCGGGAAATGGAAGTGTTTGCCGGACCACAGCCGCCCCTTCAGGACCCTGGTCAGCTGCTCTCCAGTGTCTCTGGGGGCCGGTGAAGACAGGAGAAGCAGCCGTACCCTCTGGGAGGTGCGTCCCGCCAAGCCTAGCCTGTGGATCTGACATCCAGGCTCCGGAAGCCTGTCCAGGACACAGAGGCTGTGTGCCACAGGGACTCGCCAGGGCCCGGTGTGTGCGCCGACTGGGGCCTTGTGACTCACGCAGTCTCGAGGCTCCTGGGAGCTAGGGGCTGCTGGTGGAGTCCTGGCTGGCCACTTTCATGGCCTGTCTGCCAGGCTTAGCTCTGGGGTGGGCACCTGCTGCTGCCTCTACACAAGGCTGTCTCTATAGGTGACCACTGGAAGCACCGTCTGGCGTTCCTAAGCCCAAGAAGGCTGTAATGAGCCCCACAGAGAAAATACGTGTGAGATAAACTTCTTTCAGGCATGAGTTGTGGCGCTGCTGGCCTTGGGTTCAATGCTGTAGCATCAATAACGTATATTGAATAAAGAGCCTTTAAACAGAAACACACATATGCAAAGGCATGCATGGGTCAGTGAATGAAATGCTGCAAGCAGAGGCTCGCAGAGCCTGTGTACTTTCTGGTTTAAAGATTTGGGGTAAGAGTTCCAAGCAATGCTCCTAACTGGGCGCCACATCTCGGGCAGGAAACACTCCTGCCTGGAGCCCCAGGACGCAGAGGGGAGGCCCCTCCCCAGGGAGCCTCTGTATTCTCTGCACAGCCCTGGGGCGCCCTGCCAGCCGGCCCTGAGCTGTGCGCACGCAGCCTCTGCTCTGCCTCGGCCTCGGCAAGCCTCGGCCACTATGGGTCTGTGTCCCAGCGCGCCAGCCAGGGAGGAACCTTGCCTTCTCTGAGAGTTAGAAGACAATTTCATGTTAGCAAAAGCAGGACACCTGGCTCCTTTAAGAGGGATCGCTGGCTGGGCGCGGTGGCTCACGCCTGTAATCCCAGCACTTTGGGAGGCTGAGGCGGGAGGATCGCTTGAAGCCAGGAGGGTGGGACCCCATCTTTTATAAAAAGAGGGATAGCTGAAACTGTAACTATGGAAAACAAGGGTACATTCCTATGTGAAAATGATAATTCCAGAGGGGTGGACACACGCTCAAGCCAGACGGGGCCTCAGGCAGGTAGAGGAGGGGTGAAGGTGTGTTTGTGGGGTCCAAGCTCCTCAACTGGGCATCCCCGGATGACCCCACTTCTGCTCCCAGGGGCGACTGACAGATTCCAATGCTGAGCCCCCAGAAGTGACTCAGCCAGTCCCCCAATTCTCACCATTATCCTCTGCGGAAAACCTCCCCAGGCCTCAGGAAGCAGGAAGCCAGCCCTGCAGGTAAACTTGCTGCAACAGCAGGGCTTGGGGAGGGGCTGGTCCTGCCTCACCGGGGACCTGAAGGCCCCAGTCTGGGAGCCGCGAGGGTGGGGCCAGCTCTCCTGGGAAGGGTCTCCCCCACCCCAGCCCTCAGCCCTTTCCCTGCCTAAACTCCCCTCGGCCTGAGCTCCGCCTGGCCCGGACCATGCCCCACATCTCACTGCCACTGTGCACGTACAAGCATTTCAGGTGCCTCTATGCCGCTCTGGTACCCAACCCCGACGTAACGCTAAGCCCGCTCTGTAATGTCACTTCTGCCTGTGGTCTCCGTGTTCCTGTTCTGGGATCAGACGCAGTCCTGGCAGCCTGAGTGCCCTCACCACACCAGGGCCTCCCCGAGCCCCACAGCAGGGGCCCCCAGGCTGCAAAGCCAGGCTTTCCACCTGCCACGACGCCGACCTCCTGCGGCCCGGCAGGGAAACCCCCAGGAGCAGACAGTCTGGCGCAGCGGCCGAGCTGTTGGCATCCTGCAGACACCCCCTGCTGGCTTAGGGGCGACTGGAGGTGCCCGGCGACATGGAAGGGTTGTCACGTGGCCATCCTAACACGCTTCCCCCGAGGGAGCCCGGGCAGAGGCAGCGGGTGGGCCACAAGGACATGAAACAAGAGCGGCATTGACCTTGACTGAGATCATGGTGATTAAAAAGCCGCTGGAACAATGGCGGGAAAACCAGAACGAGGGGTGCAAGAACAATCTATCAGGGTTCTTAACCCAGAGCTTTCCTGAAGGGAAAAAGAAACGCAATAAAAACAAACTCTATTTCATGGTTGCAACAATGAAACAATCTGGCTTCTCCTGCTCTGGGTTTTATTGGCCCCCAGAGGTTCTGTGTTTCTGAAGATTAGCCTTCCCTTGGGAAGTTAGGGAGGGGGGCAAGAAAGCAAATATTAGTTCCCCTCTCATGAAATCATTCTTTTGAGCAGGTTTCCTCGGGAGCTCTACATGGTACAGGCTGTGAAACCTCCTTCCAGGCCTCTCCACTCAAGTGGGGGGAAAGGCTGCACAAATATCTCTGAATTCCAGGGAGACAAAACAGGAACGGCCTCAAGCTGGGCTTCCTCCTGCAGCCTCGCAAAGGCTCCTTCTGCTTGGCCCCAGGTCACGGAAAGAGCGCGCCCCACCGGGGCCACTGCGCGGGGAGCCACGGCAGATCCGCCAGCTGTGCCTGATTTTTATTCCTGATTAGTAATTGTGTGCGAGAGATGTTTTGAGCTAAAATAATAGACAAGAATTTCCCGAGGGAAAATAGACGTAGACGCAGTCACTTTTTGGACTCACTTAAGACAACCCCTCACCAAGGCAAGGTACATTTGGAACAACATAACACGCTTCTTAAGAAGGGCTGGTGCAAACTGATGTCGTCACGGCGGAGATGAACGTGCTGGTTTTATGAGCCTCCGAGCCACACGCAGGTGAATGGCCAGCCAGTTACTTAGCTGTTAAGTATTATTTTCTACATAAATCAAGGTAACGCCTAATACAGTCTGAGTCTTTAAATCAACCCGCCTTTTCCTCTTTGGAACATAAAGTTGGGTTGTTGCCAAGAGTGCTGGGAAACAGAGGGCTACGAGTGGCATTTCAATAAGGAACGTACCATTCAGGGCCGGATGCAGGCTCAGGGCTCACGCCCACCTGCCAGTGTTCCCCGGGGGGTCTCTGGAGAGCTTCACATTGACGCTGAGGGCGACACACTGCTGCCGGAGCTCAGAGCGATGCGTGCTGTCGTCCCAGGCGAGGGACGTGTGCAGCGGGTGGTTGACTAGTTTCCTAGGCCGGCCATGGCCAAGTCCGGCAGGCGGGGAGGCCCACACGGCAGACGTTTATTGTCTCATAGCTCTAGAAGCCGGAAGTCCGGGATCAGTGTGTCGGCAGGGTCGTCTCTGAGGCCTTTCTCGCTGGCTTGTCGATGGCTGTCTTCTCCCTGTGTCCTCACAGGGACTTCCCTTCCCTCGGTGCCTGTTTGTGTCCTCATCTTCTCTTACAGGTCCTGTCAGGTTAGGGCCCCCCCCATGACTTCGTTTTACATGAATTACCTTCTCAAAGGCCCTGTCTCCACACACGGCCACGTGGGCTCAGCACCGGCAGCTGGGACTTTCACATGAGGTTTGGGGGGAGTAGGGGCACAATTCAACGCATAACAGGGAAACCACAGAAGAATGTTGGCATCCTTTTGCTGTTGCAGAAGAAAATGGAAAGGAAGAAAGGCATAGACATTGGCCAGTTCCCTGCTGTGCTTCCTGCCCGACTCAGCCCCCGCGGCAGCTGCAGCAGGCGAGGGCAGGCGTCCCTGCACTCGCAGCTCAGCCAGTGTGGCCTGACACTTGGACAGACAGATGACAGGAGGCGAGAGCGCTGGAGCTCTGCCTCCAAGACCTCCACTCCAGAGGCGCCTGCGGGGCGGGCTGGGGGTGTGCACAAAAGAGCTGGGCGAGAGGCTGCGTGCATTTGCTGGTGGCCTTTCTTGCAGAGACAGAGTAGGCGGCAGAAATGGGAGGCAGGTGATGCGTTGGGAAACTGCCAGGTGGAGCTTCATTGTCACTTCTCTGTGGCTGGGCAGCTGGTTACCTGACAGAGGCCCAGGTCGTCCATCTCCAGGGTAAGAACACCTTTGCCCTAGGCATCCTCGAGTGGGTTAACTAACTCTAGCATGGTCTTTGGGGAAAGCCCGGCACATGCAGCCTGAGGACTGTCACCGTCTGCTTCTTCCCAGCCCCTGGGCCCTGCGATTGCATCTAGGTGTTTGGGTATGAGGAAGAAGAGGTGTGGGGGGGGGGGGCGGGTGGACAGTCAGAGAGCGGGGTAGGCCTCCCTGGTCACAAGGCATGTGTATTAGAAACAGGAACATTCCAGACTCATAAAGTCCATATTTAAGAGCTCCAGGCTAGAAGGAAATCAAGAAAGCTAGTTGAATGTGATCACAGAATGCCCCAGTTCAGCAATCATCAGAGACAGGTGCGGCCCCCAGCACCCAGTCAACAAAAGCCAAACCTCAGGGACCACGTCACTTCAGAGCGTTTGTACATCAGAGGACTCAATCCATGGAGCAAAGGCAACGTCCAGAATGAAAGAAAACATTTGCAAATCATATATCTGTAAGGGGTTAATCTCCAGACTATATAAAGAGCTCTTACAACTCAACAACAACAAAAATCAAATAATTCAATCTAAAAACAGGCAAAGGACTTGAATAGACATTTCTCCACAGACGATATACAAATATGTGGCCAAGAAGCATATGGAAAATGCTCATCATCAGAGAAATGCAAATCAAAACCAGGAGATATCACCTTACACTCATTAGGATGGCTACTATCTAAAAAAAAACAACAGAAAATAACAAGTGTTGGCAAGGATATAGAAAAGTTGGAACCTTTGTGTACTGCTGATGGGAATGTAAAATGGTGCAGCTGCTGTTATTTAACAAAAGTGAAACTAAAGTAGAAGGAGACGGAAAGAAACGCATTTTTTTTTAAAGTGTCCTTGAGATCTGCAGACACTGGCCTGGGGGCTCCAAAGTTTCTGCTGGAGATGCCCAGGGTGTAACTGGGGATGAGTCCCACAGAGGTGTGACCTATTGCACTCTTTTTTTGCTACCTTACATTATTTTCCCTTATAAAAGGGGAAAACGATGAAAATAATTGCAAAAGACACCAAAAAGAAGCCACAGAAGGTACACTTGTTTCTTTCAGATCCAGGTTTCACTTTGTTTTTCCTAGGAAATTGTCCAATTAAATGTTCAAGTGCATTAGCACAGAGTCGTGCATTGCTAATAAGTTCTCTTTCTTCTCTTGTCAGACAGAGTCTCTGTCACCTTGGGTGGGGTGCCATGGTATCAGCCTAATTCACTGCAACTTCAAACTTCTGGGTTCAAACGATCATCCTGCCTCAGCCTCCCAAGTAGCTGGGACTATAGGCACACCCACCATGCCTGGCTAATTTTTCTATTTTTAGTAGTGATGGGGTCTGGCTCTTGCTCAGGCTGATTTCGAATTCCTGACCTCAAGCGATCCTCCCGCCTCAGCCTCCCAGAGTGCTGGGATTACAGGCATGCAACACCGTGCCCAGCCTATACGTTCTCTTCTTATTTTAAAATTTCTGCCATGTCATGCCTGCTATCACCCCCTCTTTTTGTCAAGGTAGTGATGACCCTAGACCATGTATTAATAAAATGTCAGGAGGCTAAAGGGTGTGGGAGGATCAGAAAGGGAGAGGCAGATCACGTGGCAGATCACGACAAAGCGATTGGCAGAGGGAGCGAAAGAGCTTAGGAGAGTTGTCCGACCCAAGAGCACGGTTCAAAACTCAACAGCATTGAGGCTCACTCGCACAAAGGATCAGAAAATGCAGTTTTGAAAAGTATCCTTTACCATACCAATACATTTTAAAGGTACTTAAAGATAAATCTAAAAACTAAAATTTTGTTGAGAGCATAGCATTGAAAGTTAGCAAAACTCGATACTGTCATCACGGCCAACCAGCACAGATCACTCCCTGAGTTTAAAGCAATTGCCATCAAGGCCTCTGTAAGATTGTTTGTGGAACTACACAGGCTGATTCTAAAACATGTAGTGGGAGAGCCAGGAGCCCAGGAAAGCCGAGCATGTTCTGAGGGTGAGGCGTCGTGAAGCAGGACTCCCTAGAGGCCGTGCGATGCAGGAGGGACCAACAGCCCCAGGACCAGAGTGGAGGGCACTCGACAGATGCCCACATAGCGTTCCAGTCTGTAGGGGAGAGGAGGGACTCTTAATTCATGCCCATGTGGAAAAAGAAAACAGAACTGGATCCCTACCTCACACCCCACCCCCAAAGACCTGAAAATAAAACCTTACAACCTTCAGAAGAAAATACAGAAGGCTCTCTTGATGGCTTTGGGCGTTGTGGCATATAACATCTTAATCAAAACACCTAAAGCACAAAGCAGATTGGTCGTCAAAGACACCAAAGCAGTGAAAAGATGAGCTACAGACTGGGAGAAAACCTCTGCAGAGCACAGAGCCCACCGAGCATTAGGATCCAGAATATTCAAAGAATTCTTACAAATTAGTAATAAAAAGGCCTATTGAAAAAGGGGGAGAAGTACGAACTGGAGATTCACAAATTGGAAACTGAGAGGACCACAGATACATGAAAAGGCAGATCTCATGCCTGCTGCTGGGAGGTGACCTGGAGCAGCCTCAGGGCAAAGAGCTGTGGCGGTGCCCAGCAGGCTGAGCGTCAACACCAGGGGACTTGGAAGCCCACACGCCAACACGTGTCCCTGGAGTCCCTGTGCCTGCACAGGAGTGTTCAGCAGCTGTGCTGTAGCACAGAAAACTGGAGCCCCCCATTCCCCTGACCCTCTGTCAACAGAGTGGACGCTGCGGCCCAGCCCAGGGCTGGCACTGCCCTTGCACGCCCCGGGAGCACTGCCTCCGGCAGCCCAACGACTACAAATGAATGAGGGACGTGCGTCACAGTGAATGTGTCAGTGAGGCAAGGAAGCACAGAAAGATAGAGAAGGATACATACATGCATAGAGAAATGCATGCATATGTAAATAGGTGCTGGACACATGCACACAAACATACGTACATGGATAGATGCAGGCATGTGTACACGGACAGACAGGTACATAGACAAATGGATAGTAGGTATGTACATACATACATGAATAGATAGGTACATACATACATGGATAGAAGCATGCATGTGTACATGGACAGATAGGTACATAGACAAATGGATGGTAGGTAGTACATACATACATGCATAGATAGATACATACGTACATGGATAGAAGCGTGCATGTGTACATGGACAGATAGGTACATAGACAAATGGATAGTAGGTATGTACATACATACATGAACAGATAAGTACATACATACATGGATAGAAGCATGCATGTGTACATGGACAGATAGGTACATAGACAAATGGATAGTAGGTATGTACATACATACATGAACAGATAAGTACATACATACATGGATAGAAGCGTGCATGTGTACATGGACAGGTACATAGACAAATGGATAGTAGGTATGGACATACATACATGAATAGATAGGTACATACGTACATGGATAGAAGCATGCATGTGTACATGGACAGATAGGTACATAGACAAATGGATAGTAGGTATGTACATACATACATGAACAGATAGGTACATACATACATGGATAGATGCAGGCATGCATGCACAGACAGACAGGTACACAGACAAATGGGTGGTAGGTATGTACATACATACATGCATAAATAGATACATACGTACATGGATAGATGCAGGCATGCGTACACGGACAGACAGGTACATAGACAAATGGATGGTAGGTAGTACATACATACATGAATAGATAGATACATACATACATGGATAGAAGCGTGCATGTGTACATGGACAGGTACATAGACAAATGGATATTAGGTATGTACATACATACATGAATAGATAGGTACATACATACATGGATAGAAGCATGCATGTGTACAAGGACATAGGTACATAGACAGATGAATAGTAGGTATGTACCTACATACATGAATAGATAGGTACATATATACATGGATAGGTAGGCAGGTAGGTCGATAGATGGATAGATGCATATATACATAAATACATACATGGATAGGTAGGGAGAGAGATAAATACATATACGAAGATACAGCTGCATATATATTACAACTAATCGATCACAACCGGTTACAGATTCCTTTGTTCCTTGTCCACTCCCACTGCTTCACTTGACCAGTAAAAAAAAAAAAAGTAAAAAAAAAAATAGAAAAGTTAAAAAAAATTTTTTTAAGTAAAAAAATAAAAAATTTAACAAGTTAAAAAAAATTTTTTTAAGTTAAAAAAAATTTTTAAAAGATACATATATATTATATATAAAGTTGACCCTTGAACAATGTGGGTCCACTCAGGTTTTCTTCCGCCTCCAGCACCCCTGAGATGGAAAGACCAAGCCCTCCTCTTCCCCCTCCTCAGCTACTCAGCGTGAGATGATGATGAGGAAGGCCTTTATGGTGATCCACTCCCATTTCATGAATAGTAAATATTATTCTCTTCCTTATGATTTTTTTCTCTAGCTTACTTTCTTGTAAGAATATTATATAATACAAGTAATATATAAAATATGTGTAAATCGACTGTTTATGTTATTGGTGAGGCTATTTGTAATTAGGGTTTTTTTTTTTTTTTTTTTGAGACAGAGTCTCACTTTGTTGCCCGGGCTAGAATGAGTGCCGTGTCGTCAGCCTAGCTCACGGCAACCTCAAACTCCGGGGCTTAAGCGATCCTACTGCCTCAGCCTCCCGAGTAGCTGGGACTACAGGCATGCGCCACCATGCCCGGCTAATTTTTTCTATATATATTTTTAGTTGTCCAGATAATTTATTTCTATTTTTAGTAGAGACGGGGTCTCGCTCAGGCTGGTCTCAAACTCCTGACCTCGAGTAATCTACCCGCCTCGGCCTCCCAGAGGGCTAGGATTACAGGCGTGAGCCACCGCGCCCGGCCTGTAATTAGGCTTTTGGGGAGTCAAAAGTTATGCTCGGGCCGGGCACCATGGCTCACGTCTGTAATCCTAGCACTCTGGGAGGCCGAGGCAGGAGGATGGCTAGAGCTCAGGAGTTCGAGACCAGCCTGAGCAAGAGCAAGATTCCCGTCTCTACTAAAAACAGAAAAATTAGCCAGGTGTGGTGGTGGCACCTATAGCCCCAGCTACTCGGGAGGCAGAGGCAGGAGGATCACTTGAGCCCAGGAGTTGGAGGCTGCAGTGAGCTATGCACTCTACCTGGGTGACAGAGCTGTTTCAAAAAAAAAAAAAGGGATAAAAGTTATACTCAAATTTTCAACTGCTCTCCACCCCCAACCCCCATGTTGTTCAAAGGTCAACTGTGTATCTCATGTGCTGCTGTATACGGTGCTATATATCAGCGAGAGGAATCAGCCCAGGTTATCAGAAGTACAAACATACACACAGAATGTTCACACCAAATTCAGGACTCACGACACTATCACCTCAGTGGGTTCTGGGACTCAGACTCTGTCGTAATATTGTGTCTCTTACACTGGGTTGTGGACACTAGGATGTTTGTGGCGCGAGCCCTTGGTCTTTTTGTCCTGGTCGGAACTACTGCACAGAAACAGTGATTGGAAGAGGCACAGCTCTGCGTGCAGGCCCGCAGCGTGGGCCTCGACGCTCGCGCTGGGACCACAGCTGGCCGCAGCCGGGGAAGCCAGGGTGGGCTGGTGGGGGAGCAGAGGGACCCCAGAAGGGGTGGGACTCGGGGGAAGGCTCGCAGGTCTGCGATAGGCACAGTTTGACATGCAGCAAGCCACAGGTGGGGTGAGTGCACACGGAGAGTGGCAGCTGGAACGAGGGCCCAGCAAGGGAGGAACTAGAGAGCGCACCCTGTGCGGGGCAGGGAGGAGAGGGCGGTGGGGCAGGGAGGGGAGGGCGGCGTGGCTGTGTGAGCGCACAGCCCACGTGCCGCAGGAACAAAGCTGAGCAGCGAGACCCACCGACGCCTCGCAGCTTGGCCATGACACGGGCGGTGACCCTCGGCCCTGGCAGTGCCAGGCTCGAGTCTGACCTGGCATCTTGGGAGAAAAGGAGCCACAGAGCCGAGCCAGGTCATCAAAACCAGGGTTAGAGAAGTTGACTTGAGGGGAGAGAATTGAAATGGAAACTTCCTTCTCTTCCTGCCCAAGGCACCAAAACCTCTGGAATCCGAGCTATTGAGGCCTGAAAAGATGATCTGGTTCTGGGCTGTGTCACCGCTCCCAGGGCCCTGCCACACCACTGTCCGCGCGAGCTCTCTGCTGGGCCACCAGGAGCAGTCTGGGTGGCCTGGCCCTTCACACACGTCACTGGGGAGGCTGCACCCTCCTCCCCAGGCTCTGCCTCAGCTCCTGCCACTGGCCAAATCCCACCTGCCCTGAAGGTGTGACTGCCCCAGAAGGACCACGCTGAGCCCCCAGCCTGAGAGTGGCCCCTTCTCTGCACTGTGGCAGGCACTTTGTGTGGTGCTGTCCTCCCGCGGGTCTCCCGACCATCTGGCTCGCTCACTTCCACATCCCAAACGCCTGGCAGAAATGACGATTTGCTGACTGACAGTTAAAGGAAAAAGCGAAGCTCTGACAAGGGAACAGACTCGTCCAATGCCGCTGTGCAAATGCACAGTGAGGGAATGACAGAGCAGAGTCCAGGGACAGGCCCCTCCGTGGCACCAGCCGGGACTCGGGGGTGGCAGCTCTTCAGGAACCTGCCACATGGCTGGCAGCGTGAAGCGGGTTTGACTCCCTGGTGAGAGGCCCGGGATTCTCTCTGACGTTGATTGTGAAGATCAGCTGCCCCGTAGCAGCTGGTGGAGCTGAAAGTAGGCTGTGGAGGGACGTGGCTCTCAGAATAGAAATTCAGTCTTCTAAACAGGGGAAAGTTGCACACGTCGCTGACGCATTGGTGGCTTGTGGCCCCGCCCTCCCTTCGGGAACCTTCCTTCAGCTCTGCCAGGCAGCGGGCTGCACACCCGGCCTCCGGGAAGCACCTGGCCTGACATCACTCTGCTGTCAGCGGGAGGAGGCTGTGCACCCTGTGGGGCCCTCCAAGGGCAGACACAGCAGGGCCCCGGGAGTGGCCGGGAGGAAGCGCACACCTGCAAACGCAGGCCCTCCCCGCTGCCTGCGGCGGCACAGTGACAACCCCGTCTGAGGGAGAGAGAGCCGCCCTGTCCTCTCCCCTCGTGTCCCCACCCTGGGCAGCCAGGCACATGGGGAGGAGGGCTTGGATCCATCCCAACCCGGCTGGTCCTCACTGCAGCTCTGCCATGGCAATCCGATGCCAGACGGGGAAGGAAAAGAGAGAACTTTCCGGAGCACTGGAAACGTTCTCTCTCTCAATGGAACGAGTTTCATGAGCGTTTCATCTGTCCAGACTCATGGGAAATAAGACCTGTGCGTTTCATTGTGTGAAAATCATGCCTTATTCAGAAACAAAATATAACCACCTCACACCCACTAGGATGGCTACGGCCCCCCAAACAGACAACAACACGTGCTGGCGAGGATGCAGCGGCGTGGGGACCCTGCTGTGCTGCTGGCAGAAACGCACAGTGGTGCAGCAGCCACGGAGAGCAGGGCAGCTGCTCAGAACACTAGATGCAGAAACATCAGGGGGTGCAGCAATGCCACTGCTGGGTACGGACCCCAAGAACTGACAGAAGGGTCTCAGACAGATGTGTGCACACCCGTGTTCATGGCAGCGTCATTCACAATTGCCAAGAGGTAGAAGCGACCCAGACGTCCATCAAGGCAGGAATGGACAAGCAAAATATGATATGTCCATACCATGGAACAGGACCCATCCTTGGAAGGAAGGAAGTTGCGACACGTGCTACAGCGTGGGTGAGCCCTGGAGACATTATGCTCAGTGAAACAAGCCAGCCACGAAGTGACACATACGGTGTGACTCCATCTACATGAGGTTTCTAGGGCAGTCAAACCCACAGAGGCAGAAAGTAGAATGGGGGGGCGGGGTAGGAGCTGGGGGAGGAGAGAAGAGGGGACTTAGTATCTAACGAGAACAGAGTTTCCGTTTTGCGAGACGAAAGGGGTTTTGGAGATCTGTTGCACAACGACGGGAATATACTTACCGCTACTGGACTGCGTGCTCAACAGTTACGGTGGTCAGTGTCATGTGTGTATTTTACCACAACTACATGGAAAAGCTGCTCAGTGGGCAGCCAGGACTCTTTGCAACGCCCCTCGTCCACCTCCCTACCTCTCACCCACGCTGCCCTGGTCGTTCCGCATCAGCCCCACTTCCTCAGGAAACGCCAGCTGTGGCCTAAAGAGACCCGGAATGTCCCCCTGGGCCACCCAGGCCTGCTTCCCCCACTGGCTGGGGCATCTCAGCTCCTCCTGTCATCGCGAGGGGTCACTTCCCCAGGAGCAGGTGGCCTTTGGGCTGGTGCCGTCGTCACACATGTGACTGTCAGCACACGGGCAGGCCAAGGGCAGGGGGTCTCGGAGCCACTCTGGCAGCACAAGGAGGGGCCTCCCCCGTCCACCTCCCTTTGAAGAGCGTCACCTGAGCACAGGACGGCGGCCTGCCTTCCCTGCACAGCCCAACGCAGACCCTGTCCTCTGAATGACCATACAGGTGGCCCTCTCCGAGGTCCCCAGAAGCTGCGGGTGTGGACGGTTCACGGCACCAGACGGCTGCCCTCTCTCTGGAAACCACGCAGTCTGCTCCCAGCACCGCCTCTTCCACGCTGAGCGCCAGGGCTGTGAGCCGGGCCTGTGAAACGCAGTTGCCAGCCTGGACGGCTGTCATCACAGGGGGAGGGGACGGACGCAGGGCCTGGGCGTGGCAAACCTCTTCTGGAAAGGGCTGGATGGTAACTGTGTTCGGCTCTGGAGTTTCATATTGTTTTCATGTGTCATGAAATCTATTCATTTTTCCCCAACTCTTTAGTAATGAACAACCATTGTGGGCCCCTGAGCCGCTGGGCTGGGCGGGGTTGGGATGCGGCCCACAGCCAAAGCCAGCAAGGGTCAAGGCGCTGCAGCCTGTCCCTCGCCACCCCTCTCCCCAGGGATCATCCCAGGGCAAAACGCAAACCACGGTGACATCAGCCGCACAGGAAGCAGGGTGGGTAAACAGAGAGGCAGTGAGGTCAGAGGGTCAAAGCCCATATCGCAGGCTGGACTCACGCCCAGCGCAGACGCCCTGGCTCAGAGGAGTCGATTGGGCCGGGGACCTTCCACAGAACTCTGCGCTCCCCAAAGCTGCGTGTGTGGTTTAACTCAAAACACATGGGAACCAATTCACCAGAAAGTTAACTGGAAACGGTACAGGCCAGGCACTCTCTCCCAGCAGGGAGAGCCACACCCAGGCACACACTGTGCCTGATGACGCAGGTGCACGGGCAGCCGGAACCCGGCCCGGACAACGCGGGACTCAGGGTCGCCGGACCCCAGGACCATGAGTTGCCACGTGTGGCAGAATCTCTGCTCTCTTACTGGACCTAGAAACACATCCTTAGATTTAGCTTCTCTGTGCCTGTTTTCTCAGCCACAAAATAGGAATGAAATGTCCGTGTACCTCATGGATCATTGTGGAGACTGGGACACAACAGAACACAGGCACACCTGTGCTTTACTAATACGATACTTCACTTTATTGCACTTGGCAGATACTGCTGTTTTTTGGTTTTTTTTTTACAAATTGAAGATTTGTGGCAACCCTGCGTGGAGCAAGTCTGTTGGTGCCATTTTTCCAACAGCAGGTGCTCACTTTGTGTCTCTGTCACATTTTGGAGATTCTAGCATTCATTATTATCATATCTGTTATGGTGCTCTGTGATCAGTGATCTTTGATGTTACTATCGCTATTGTTTTGAGGCACCATGAACTGCACTCATATAAGATGGTGAACTTAATCGATAAATGTCATGTGTGTTCCGACTGCACCACCGATCAGCTGCTCCCATCCCTGTCCCTCTCCTCGGGCCTCCCTGTTCCCTGAGACACCACAGTATTGTAATTAGGCCAATCAATAACCTACCATGGCCTCTAAGTGTTCGAGTGAAAGAAAGAGTCGCATGTCTCTCTCACTGTAAATCAAAAGCTAGAAACTGATTAGGCTTAGCGCAGAAGGCATGTCCAAAGCTGAGACAGGCCAGAAGCCAGGCCTCCTGCACTGACAGTTAGCCAAGTTGCGAATAAAGAAGTTCTTGAAGGAAATGAAAAGTGCCACTCCAGTGAACACACAGATGACAAGAAAGCGAAACAGCCTTACCGCTGATACGGAGAAAGTTTGAGTGGTCTGGACAGAAGATCCAACCAGCCACAACATTCCCTTGAGCCAAAGTCTAACCTAGAGCAAAGCCCTAACTCTTCAGTTCTGTGAAGGCTGAGGGAGGTGAGGAAGCTGCAGAAGAAAAGTTTGAAGCTGGCAGAGGTTGGTTCATGAGGTTTAAGGAAAGAAGCCATCTCTATAAAAGCGCAAAGTGAAGCAGCAAGTGCTGATATAGAAGCTGCAGCAAGTTACCCAGAAGATCTGACTAAGATCATTGATGAAGTCGGCTGCACTGAACAAGCCATTTTCAACGTAGATGAATCAGCTTCTGTTGGAAGAAGATGCCATCTAGGACTTTCACAGCTAGAGAGGAGAAGTCAGTGCCTGGCTCCCAAGCTTCACAGGACAGGCTGACTCTCTTGCTGGGGCTAATGCAGCTGGAGACGGTAAGTGGGAGCCAGTGCTCACTTGCCATTCCGAGAGTCCTAGGGCCCGTCAGAATCATGCTGAGTGTCCGCTGCCTGTGCAGAAACGGAACAGCAAAGCCTGGATGTCAGCACATCTGTGTACAGCATGGTTTACTGAACATTTTAAGCCACTGTTGAGACCTATTGCTCAGAAAAGAGATTCCTTTCCAAAGTTTACTGCCCGTTGACAGTGGCCCTGGTCACCCAAGAGCTCTGATGGTGCGCACGGAGGTGACCGCTGTTTCTGTGCCTGCTACGCAGCGCCCGTTCCGCAGCCGTGGATCAGAGGGTAATGTCTACTTTCAAGTCCTATTATTGAAGATACACTTTTTGTAAATGCCACCCAAGCCGCAGCAGCCACCCCCTGAGTAGTCAGCAGCCACTGGCAAAGCGATTACAACTCGCTGAAGGCTCAGATGATTGTTAGCGATATTTTGTTTGTTTGTTTGAGACAGAATCTCTCTCTGTTACCCAGCCTAGAGTGCAGTGGCATCATCACAGCTCACAGCAACCTCAAACTCCTGGGCTCAAGTGATCCTCCTGCATCAGCCTCCTGAGTAGCTGGAACTACAGGCACACCACCATGCCCGGAAAATTTTTCTATTTTTTGTAGAGACAGGGTCTTGCTCTTGCTCAGGCTGGTCTCAGACTCCTGACCTCAAGCAATCCTCCCCCTTTGGCCTCCCAGAGTGCCAGGATTACAGGTGTGAGCCACTGTGCCCAGCCAATTATTAACATTTTTTAGCAATAAAGTATTCTTTCATTAAGCCATGAGCATTGTTTTTTTAAACGTGATGCTATTGAGTACTTGGAGGACTACAGCAGAGTGTACATGCAACTGTGTTCTGCACTGGGAAACAGAACGCTCAGGGACTTGCTTTATCGTGATATTCTCTTCATCGCGGTGGCCTGGAACGGAACTTCCAGTATCTTCAAGGTGTGCCTGTCAAACGAAGCCTGTGCCCAGTGCCCTGCCTCGGACAGCCCCTTCCTCACCCCCACGCAAGGCAAGGGCACGGTCAAGCCACGCCAGCTGGCGGCCGCGTCCATTCGGTAAGCACAGATGGAAGGCGTGGAAAATGGCGAGAACGGCATGTGCGGGCTTTGAGTCGGTGCCCCCCCCACAGGCGTGGGATCCATGTCACCGGGGACAACCACAGGTCCCCGGACAGGGCTCCACCCTGGGCTGGGTGATGGGTGGTCACTGCCCTGCGTGTCCCACAGCAGGAGGAGCAAGGGGCCCGAGCCCCGTGGGGTCCTGCACCCCACAGAGATGGTGCCCTGGCAAGGGGGCCTGACCTGAGCCCCCCCCGAGTGACCGTGTGGGCGCAGCCCTCAGGCTGGTCCTGGGACAACCACCACAGGGAGGGGAGCCGCTGTTTCACGGGGCAGAGTTCAGCCTGGGAAGGGGAGCAGTTCCGGGGCCGGGGGTGCCGAGGGCAGGCGCTGATCACCACTGACCTCACACTGAGTGATGGTTAAAGTGGTAAATGTTACGTATTTTACCACAGTTTTCTTTTAAAAAAGAAGGAAAAATTACCTTGAAGGAGAAAAAAAGAAATAGTGTCCGGGAACACTTCCAAGGTCAAACTTGGATTTTTGCTCCCTAAGCCAGGAAACAAGTAACTTCGCACTCGGTTTATTCTGTTCTGCCGCGTCAGGGAACCAGGCAGGGCCGGGCGAGAGACGAGAGAGCCCCGGTCCCGCCACCTCCTTCCAACACACTTCCCGCCAGCAGAGACGAGGGTCAGGCCTGCCCACGCGGCTGGGGGACGATGGGGACAGTGAGGCACTCACAGCACCGCACCCTGGGACAAGGACACGGCCAGCCCTACCAGATCAATGACGTGATCAATGCATGGAGTTGCAGCCTTTGCCTGGGGGGTGGTCGCAGCCTCTCTCCAACTCACACGGGCGGGACAGCAGCCCCTCTCTCCAGTCCCTGCTCCTGGGGGGCGGCTGCCACATCTGAGCCTGCAAGGCCAGATGCTGTAGGCAGGTGACCCCCTCCCAGTCTGTGACCCTGCCCTGCTGGACCTTCCTCCAGGCCACATCCTGCCCAGTGGCACAAAGGATGTACCCTGACCCCAAGCACTGCCCAGCGTCCAGCCTCTCCCGGCCCCGGCTCTCACGCTGGGTCAGCTCCTCCGATTCTCAGGTGCCCGCAGCAGAGAACCGCACGGTGGCCGTGAGCACCCAAACCACCCGTGTGCCTGGATGCCGGCATCTGGCGCCCCTGCCAGCAAGCAGTGCGGACGGTGGAGCTGGACGCCGCGGCCCGGGCAGGGAGGGCAGCGAGGAGCCCCAGCTGCGCCTCAGGGACCCACTTCTCACACAAGCGAACGTGCTTTGGGAATCAGATGCGACTTTGCTGGAACAATCCAGCCCTCAAACACCCGATTCTGAAGTCACCACCCGCAGCCCTGCCTGGCAGTTTCGGCAAGAGGCCTGTTGGGAACAAGCTGCTAATCTAGGTGGAATTTCCTAAACCCGATTCACCCATAAGAAAACCAAGCACTAAATTAGGTATTTTGGTTTTACTTTAGTTTTTTTGTCCCTTCCCACCGCCCTTCGCAGCAACCTGCTGGTTTAGGCCAAGGGACAAAGAGACGTCCTCCCAGCACCACCTGCCATTTGTGATAAACACTGCAGAGAACAAGCTAAGCAGTGCTAAAGAAAACAGGAAAAATAAACTCTGAGTCTTTACATAAATAAATATTCAATGAAAATCTAAATTTAATGTACTAGCCAGCCCAGGGCAAATCGAAAGGACACGAGAAGCTCTCTGCCGCCTCTCACCGAGAGGTCTGAGCACTCGGCTGGCTCCCACACACTGCGAAGCTTTGAACAGTGCGCAGCACAATGCGCAGGGCACGGCCGCTCGGACGCTGCCCTTTGAAGCCGCCTGCAGTCAACTGTTACACAGGCAGGAAGTAGACATTTGGGCTTTGATTTGTTTAAAGTAAACATAACTGGCAACCACATTTCCTCTTATTGAGAGGAAGTCACAGAAGGTACAGAAGCCCAGAAATGTCAGGTGACTTTGACACGATGAGGTTGGCTCTTCATAAGCAGAAGGGAAAACACACCCCGGCCTTTGCCACACATTCGAAGACCTCGAAAGCATTAATTCAGAAGAGGTTACCACTGCCCAAAATAATCTGGAGATAACTGTTTCTTTCAGGTCGAAGAGTGAGAGTAAGTCATCCGGATCGAGGTCTCGCCACACTTTGGAATCAAGCTTTTTTTCCCTTTCACATCCAAACCTGTTGTCTCCTCCAGCTGTTCTCTTCTCCACCGGACTTAGCCAGTTCAGAACCCGCCCAGGGAGGCAACGGCTGGAGCTCGCTGCTAGAGGTGGTCCCCAAAGATTGCAGGAGGCAGTGACACAGCACTGGGTCTGCTCTGCAGGGGAGCCGGGGGCATCTGTCTTAGCAGTGGAGAGTCAGCAAGGAGTGGGGGAGACAGGCCTGAGCCCGGGAGCGTTGGCCCTCCTGCGACACACCAGCATGGTGGGGCGGGGCCTGATGCCTGGCCTCAGACCTGCCAATGCCTGGTGTGTGGCCTGAGCACCCCTGGCCTCTCTGTCCACCTTGCATGGACTGTCGTGAGAAGCAGGCATGACGTGCAGACCCCCTGGGGCCTCCCGAGTCATTACTGTCAGTGAACACACCCCGCGTGCCCCAGTGTGGGCCCGAGCAGCACAGCCGGTGGGGAGGGCAAAGACTTGGATCCCAGGGTCACCAGTCGCTGGAGGCAGGAACTCAGCCTCCCTTCTCCTCTCTGTAAAATGGAGATGACAGCTTGTACTTGAAAGAGTTGAGCAGGCAAAGCAATTTGTTCTTTTTGAAGCCTTTGGAATAGCATTCGATACTTCAAAAGCACTCCACACCTTGGCTTTTCTTTCTTTCTTTCAGACAGGATCTTACTCTGTTGCCCAGACTAGGGTGCAATGGCGTCATCACAGCTCACTGCAACCTCAAACTCCTGGGCTCAAGTGATCCTCCTGCCTCAGCCTCTGAGTAGTGTGGACTACACGTGCAAACCACCATGCCCGGCTAATTTTTCTATTTTTTGTAGACACAGGTCTGACTGTGTTTCCCAGGCTGGTCATGAACTTCTGGCCTCAAGCGATCTCCCCACCTCAGCCTCCCAAAGTTCTGGGATTACAAGCGTGAGCCACCGCGCCCGGCCAAATGTTACTTATTTCCAGGGATTCTTTGCTAGTAGATAGCTAAATTCACTTGTGAGTTTCAGCAGCTTTTGTGTAGATTCCATTGGCTTTTCTACATGACAGTGATGTCATCTGTGCATAAAGACGGTTTGTTTCTTCTGCTCGGGTCTGCATGCCTTTCATCACGCTTTGCACTTGCTGGAACCCCCAGTACTGTGGTGAGTAGCGGTGACGAGGTCGGACAGCCGCATTCCAGATCTCAGGGGACAGCCCCACAGTCTGTCACCACTGAGCATGATGCTGGCTGCGGGGATGTGTCCAAGCTTTCATCGGGCTAAGAAAATTCCCTCTAAATCCTGGCTCCCTGCATATTTGTCACACGTGATGTCGAAAGGTGTTAGATGCTGTTTCTGGGTCTATTGAGATGATCATAGAAGTTTCCCTCTTGAGTCTGTGGCTAGGAAGGATTGTGTTGATTGATTTTCAAATGTGGAACTAACCTTTTGCTCCTGGGATAAACTCTACCCGATTGCGACGTACAATCCTTTTTACACATGGCTGAGTTAGACTTGTGTCATTTTGTGGAAGATTTTCACATCAGTGTTCACAAAGGATCTTCATGTATAGTTTTCCTTTCTTGGAAGCCTGGTTGGACAGCATTTAAGTCACTTGCAGATTGGTTTGATCCTTTTTTTAAGCCTTGTTGGGGAGGGTCTAACCAACCCTAACTCTAGGGCCATTTGCCCCACTGCTAAGGTGGGACCCTTTGGGGACTCTCGGGCATGCCTGGGGGTTCAGTGAGAGCTGCCCACTGTGACCGGCTGCCACTCGGGCATCTCCCAGGCTGAGTGGGCTCTTGGACTCAGCCACCTTCCGTCCCGGGCCCTCGTCCCCCCAGGGGGTCTCACACTGCACGCGGACAGCGCAGCAGCCCCCAGCACTCGGGGGCACCCACGAAGATTTCCGGAGCCCTTTCTCTGCAGTGCCCCTTCCCTCCGGGACTCCACCCACGAGCCACAGCGGATCCCGAGACCCCGCTCTGCCCGCCCGGTGCAGCCACACCCCCGGCACTGCGCTGTCCACGCAGTGCCCCCAGGCAGGAACCTGGGCCACCGTGGCACCTGCCCATCCTGTTCCCCGTCCTCGGGGAGGAGAGCTCTGTGCTGCCGTTGGCTCAGTGCCCGCAAACAGCTGATTCCTGCCTTCTGCCCAGGTTTCCAGTTGCTCAGGCTAGAAGCGCATCTAGCAGAGTCAACCCCTCCCGCTGCCGGCCACTTGACCCTGGAACAGTCCACACCAGGCCAGGCCAGCAGAGCCCCTGTGCAGACTCCACCCGAAGAGCCACTCGTCCAGCCCTGAGAGCTGTCCCTGCCGAAGGCGCTTGTTCCGAAGCACCAGTGCCAGGGCGCTTCTCGCTGGTGGCTGTCCCTAGACGTCTGAAAGAAGAGGGGGAAGGAGGGTGACAAGACAGTCTACAGCACGGTGGCATGAACCACTTGGAAAAGGTTTGAAAGAAACTTTATGACAAATGATTTTTTCATTATACAAAATAGACGTCCGTATAATCATTTTAGTCATCTGAACATGATTGAGCCTGGAGCTAATTTTAAATATAATCTTAACAAATGAAACCTAAACCTACATTTCTTACAAACTGCCTACAACCAAGAATAGTTAAATGAAATAAAATTCATGATAGTGAAAAATTGGATAAAATGAAATACCAATGATAGAGGAATGTCTAGGTAAATTATGGTATATTAACTTGACAGACGACCATATGGCTATTAAAAATAAACAATGTGACTTCAAAGTTTACGAACAAGGTTGAGCAGAGAGAACCTAAGTTGGCCCTGTATGCTGATTATGACAACGTAAATATGTGTCAACATGGGGAAAGACTAGAAGAAAGTCTGTAGGAATGAAAGCAATTCCTATGGTGGGAGTCTGAGCAATATTCTTTTTTAGTTTTTTCAAACGTTGTTGTCATAAACCGTTAATAATTAAAAAACAAGTTTTAGAAAAACTTCCTAACGCCAGCAGTCAGTACTACTCAAACTTCACGAACAATAATAATATGAAAGAGCCAGGAAGTGACCCACCAGCCCCCACGAAGGCAGGAGCAAAGCCCTATGTGGCGGACTTCCTGTGGCCCCGGCGGGGAAGGCGGCGGGGATGGTGTGGCCGTGGACTTGGGCAGGTGGAGGACGGTGCACGCATTAGGCATGAAGAGCTGTGGGAGGACCCATCACACCCCCATAACCCAACACACACATATGTATTCTTCCTTCCTTCCTTCCTTCCTTCCTTCCTTCCTTCCTTCCTTCCTTCCTTCCTTCCTTCCTTTCTTTTCTTCTTTCTTTTTCTTTCAGGCAGGGTCTCACTCTGTCACCCATGCTAGAGTCCAGTGGCATCAGCCTAGCTCCCTGCAGCCTCAAACTCCTGGGCTCAAGGGATCCTCCTGCCTCAGCCTCCCTGGTAGCTGGGACTACAGGCAGGAGCCACCACGCCTGGCTCAACACACATATTTTAAAATGGAAATCTCTCTTTCTCTCCTCTGGACGTGGAAGTTTACAATATGAGGGGCTTCTTTCTGCATTCTGTGAACGAGCCACACAGCTTCTCTTTGAACAAGGCAGAAGGAACAGCCATGATGGTGGCACGAGGTGACGTGTGGCACCCCTGCTGGGCTGGATCTGCTCTGTGGGACCCAGAGAGAATATGCGTCTAGGGACCACAGAGCCAAACTGCTGCGCAGTCGCGGGCAGCACAGGTGCGTGCACCCAGGCCATTCGCGGTCCCAGACACCCGCAGCAGCGCTGCCACCACGCAGCGGCTCCGCCAGGCCCTTCCCCTACTGCCTGCTGCCTTCTCAAGCGCGTGGAGTGAGGGGACCACCCACAAGTCCTGGCAACGACAGCACCGCTGTGTGGGCTGGATGAGCCACTCAGCCTCTGGGAGCCTCACCCTCCTGCTCCATAAGGGACAGGGACTGCCCCTCGCGACGTCAAGGGCAGTCGCTCCTCTGCCCTGCGAGGCCCCCCACCTTCCATCTGTCGACAGCGCACATACGTCTGTGCTCATCTCCACAGGCTTGTCCGACTCAGCCCCAGCTCACCGCAGCCCCCAGCCCGTGGGCCACACGCTGGTACCGGTCTGTGGCCTGTTAGGAACTGGCCGCACAGCAGGAGGTGAGCGGCGGGATGGAGCGAGGCTTCATCTGCATCTGCAGCCGCTCCCGCCGCTCGGATCACCGCCCGAGCTCCGCCTCCCCGATCAGCATCAGCGGGGGCACTAGACTCCCACGGGAGCGTGACCCGACTGTAAACCGCACACGTGAGGGATCCGGATTCCGCGCCTCTTAAGAGCATCTAATGCCTGGGGATCTGCGCGGAGCTGAGGCCGTGATGCGAGCACTGGGCAGCCGCTGCAAGCACAGATGGGCATTAGCAGAGAGGTTTGTGCAGTAGACGCGATGCTCTTGGATTATCCCGGAACATCCCCCACAACCATCTGTGGAAAACCTGTCTTCCATGAAATGGGTCCCTCCTGCCAAAAAGGTTGGGGACCGCTTCCCTAAGGAGCCCAAGGAAACCCAGGTGAAGGGTGTGGATTGTGAGGTTTGCTGATTTCAGGCACAGTGATTTTCAGTAACAGTGACACAATGACAGCACCAGCTAGCACTTATATATTGTCATAGCATTTGCTGGGTCCCATTGTAAATCATGTACGTATATTTGTTCATGTAAACTTCACAACAACCCTAAGAATAATAATACTATCATCACCTCCATTTTAGAGGTGGGGAAACTGAGGCACAGAGAGCCTGAGTTGCCCCAAACTGAACAACTAGTCCCCGACACCCATTTTAAGACACACACACATGTGTGTGTACATATACATACATACATAGTTTAAACCCAAACACTTCACTGTTGTTCACTATATCAGATTTTGGAGAAATTGGAACTTTGTGCCTTGCCTGTGGGCATATAAAATGGTGTAGCTGCCACGGAAAGCGGTTTGGTAGCTTCTCAAAAATTTAAACATAGAATATCATATGACCCAGCAATCCCATTCCTAAGTGTGTGCCCAAAAGTGCCGAGCACAGGGACTCAAACGGATGCTTGTACACCCGTCTTCATGACAGCACTGCTCACAGCAGCCAAGAGGTGGAAGCAACCCAAGTGTCCCCCACAGATGAATGAATCAACAAAATGTAATACACACAATTCAGCCTCAAAAAGAAATGAAATCCTGTCACATGCTGCAACATAGACACAACTTGCAAACATTACACTCCGTGAAATAAGCCAAGCATAAAAGGACAAATGCTGTATGACGCCACTTGCATGAGGCACCTAGAGCCGTCAAATTCACAGAGACTGAATGTGGAGTGGTGGCTGCCGTGGGCTGGGGCAGGGGGAATGGGAGTCAGTATTTAATGGGACAGAGTTTCTGTTTGGGGCAATGAGAAAGTTCTGGAAAATGTATGGAGAATGATTGAATCAGACTCCTTTCGGTAAGATCATTCTTGTTTAAAAAGGAGAATGGGCCGAGCATGGTGGCTCACACCTGTAATCCTAGCACTCTGGGAGGCTGAGGCAGGAGGATCGCTTGAGCCCAGGAGTTCAAGACCAGCCTGGACAACACAACGAGACCCTGTCTCTACAAAAAATAGAAAAATTAGCTGGATGTGGTGGCATGTACCTGTAATCCTAGCACTTTGGGAGGTGAAGGCAGTAGGATCCTTGAGGCCAGGAGTTTGAGACCAGCCTAGACAACATTGAGAGACCCTGTCTCTATAAAAAAAATTTTAAAAATTCAGCTGGGCGTGGTGGCTGTAGTCCCAGCTAATCAGGAGGCTGAGGCAGGAGGATCACTTGAGCCCAGGAGTTCGAGGTTGCAGTGAGGTATGCTTACATCACGGCACTCCAGCCCGAGTAACAAAGTGAGACCCTGTCTCAAAAAAAAAAAAAAAAAAAAAAAATTGGTGCATGTAACCATATGGGTAAAGCTGAAAAACACTGCTAAGCAAAAGGTACCAGATGGGAAATAGCACATAGTGAATGATTCCACTTCTATGAAACCCTAAAGGTAAATCCAATTTCTAGAGACAGAACTGTGGTCAGTGCTTGCCTGGGGCCATGAATGAGGGCACTGGGGGAGATTGGGCCCAAGGAAACCTCCTGGGCTGAGGGCAAAGTTCTGTATTTTGATGAGGATGTTACCTTGACCAGCTCACGAATGCATTTGATTGTGTGTGAATTCTATTTCAATACATTTGATTTTAAAAAGTCAGAAAATCAGAACTGTGGGCGCATTCATTGTCTTCCTTTGGAGTAGTGATTATCCTAGGGAAGTTTGTGGGCTTGAGCGAATGACAAATCTTGGCAGTGGGTTTTCCTTTATAAAAAACCCAAATCCTGTGGGTTTTCCTTTATAAACCTGTTACTTGAAATAATGAGGCCAATGGCCGGGCGCGGTGGCTCACGCCTGTAATCCTAGCACTCTGGGAGGCCGAGGCGGGTGGATCGCTCGAGGTCAGGAGTTCGAGACCAGCCTGAGCAAGAGTGAGACCCCGTCTCTACCAAAAATAGAAAGAAATGATTTGGACAGCTAAAAATCTATATAGAAAAAATTAGCTGGGCATGGTGGCACATGCCTGTAGTCCCAGCTACTCGGGAGGCTGAGGCAGTAGGATTGCTTGAGCTCAGGAGTTTGAGGTTGCTGTGAGCTAGGCTGATGCCACGGCACTCACTCTAGCCCGGGCAACAAAGCGAGACTCTGTCTCAAAAAAAAAAAGAAATAATGAGGCCAAGATTTTAAAAATGCCACGGACGGGCAGTTCTAAATCTGTAAGCTTTTCCTCATAATCCTTTCACTAAAGTAAGCTCCATGTTCTTCTTGTTGAGGTTCTCAGAATTTCATTTCTTGGCTAAGTGTCATTTTAGGTCACCCTGCGTGACTGCATGCTGGAATGATTGCATGGTAGCCAGGACCGTGAGGGACACACAGGGTCTTGATTTGGAAAGCACGTGGCCTTTGCTTGTGAGAGCACTTGTAATGCTCAACCCTCATCTTCAGGTGAATTGGATTTCTGCCGTGACCTGGGTGTGCTCAGCAGGTAGGAAAGTGAGCACAGGGGCCACAGGGCCTGTTGTAGGGAGGGCCAGGACAGACCCTGCCCCCAGCCCCAGAGCCGGGCTCCAGCTCCCTCGTGGGAGGACTCTCCTTAATGACTCAGAAGTCACTCTTTTCATAGTCTAGGATTGGACTACCTGGTACTTTGGTTTCTTTAATAATATTTCCAAGTAATTTATTGGCCAATCCCAGGTTGAACTGTACTTAGTGTGATCAATTGTTGATCAGAAGGTTTTGTTATTGTTAGGAAACAGATGCATACAGTGAAAAATTCAAAAGCTATGAAAGAGTATAAGGTGAAAGTAACAATGGATCTTTACAAAAATACTGTATGCGTTTACTTACAAGCATAGGTGTTAATAGATCCTTTTTAAATGGTAGCAATCAATCTATATGCACCGTTCTGCGTCTTCCATAGCTCTTCGTTGTCTTTTTGATATAAACTATGGTTATTTTAGAAAACGCAGAGTAACTATACTGTGTACCAGTGTATTGCCTCAATAAGACAAAGGATTCTTAAAAAATCAACTTTACTGAGGTGTAGCTTATGTACAATAGAGCACACTAATTTTCAATGAGCAGTTCAATGAGTTTGGACAAATGTGTTTGCCTGTGTAACCACCATCACAATAAAACCTAGAACATTCCCCATCGCCCTAGAAGTTTCCCTCTTGACTCTGGTCACACCAGGCCACAGGGAACCACTAATCTGTTTTCCATCACTCTGAGATTTGTCCTTTCTAGAATTTTCCATAAACAGAATCGCACAGTATGCACTTTTTTCCTGCCCAGCTTCTTTCATTCAACACACCTGTGAAATTCACCCATTTCTTGTATCATCAGTTTTCTCCTTTTTATTGGTGGATGGTGGGGTTTTTTTTTCTTTTTTATTGCTTCAATATAGTGCATTACATTGATTTTTGAATGTTAAAATGATATTGTGTTCCTGGGATAAACTCCATTTGTCTGTGGTTTATCATACTTGTTTATGTTGCTGGATTCAGTTGGCTAATATTTCGAAGGAATTTTTACATCTATTCTCATGAGAGATACTGTCCTGTAGGTTTCTCTTCTTGCAATATCTTTGCAAGGTTTTGGTATCAAGGTAATGCTTGCTGGCCTCACACAATGAGTTGGGAAGTATTCCCTCCTTGATTTTAGAAAAGATTTGGTGTAAAATTGGCATTACTTCTTTCATAAATGCTGGGTAGAGTTCACCACTGAAGCCCCCTGGGTTAGAGTTTTCCTTGTGAGGAACTTTTTTTTTTTTTTTTTTTGAGACAGAGTCTCACTTTGTTGCCCAGGCTAGAGTGAGTGCCGTGGCGTCAGCCTAGCTCACAGCAACCTCAAACTCCTGGCTCAAGTAATCCTTCTGCCTCAGCCTCCCGAGTAGCTGGGACTACAGGCATTCGCCACCATGCCTGGCTAATTTTTTCTATATATATTTTAGTTGGCCAGATAATTTCTTTCTATTTTTTTTAGTAGAGACGGAGTCTTGCTCTTGCTGAGGCTGGTCTCAAACTCCTGACCTCGAATGATCCACCCGCCTCGGCCTCCCAGAGTGCTAGGATTACAGGCCTGAGCCACCGCACCTGGCCTGTGAGGAACTTTTTAAATACAAATTCCATTTCTTCAGTATGTATAGGGCTACCAGGAGTTTCCCTTTCTTCTTGGTAATTTGGGTATTTTAGGTTATTTGTTTTATTTTATCCAAGTTTTTAAATAAAGTTGTTCATAGTGTTGCCTTATTTTCCTTTCAATACTTGTGGACTCTGTAGTGATATTTCCTGCATCGTTGCCCGTATTGGAGACTTATGTATTCTCTTTTTCTTAATCAGTCTAACCAGAGGTTTATCAATTGTATTGATCTTTTCAAAGAACTGGTGTGTGTGTGTGTGTGTGTGTGTGTGTGTGTGTGTGTGTGTGTGTTTGAGACAGGTTCTCACTCGTCCAGGCTGGAGTGCTGTGGCGCGATTGTAGCTCACAGCAGCCTCAAACTCCTGGGCTCAAGTGGTGCTCCCGCCTCAGCCTCCTGAGTAGCTGGGACTATCAAAGAACTGACTTTTGGTTTCATTGATTTTTACCTCTTGTTTGTCTGTTTTATATTTTATTGGTTTCAGTTCTTAATTCTTTTCATCTCTCTACTTTGGGTTTAATTTGCTCTTTTTATTTTTTCAGCTTCTTAAATAGGAACCTTAGATCATTGGTTTTTAAGACCTTTGCTCGTTCCCAGTACAAACATTTCACACAGGTACATTTCCCCCTAAGTATTGCTTTGGCTAAAACCCACAATTTCATTATTTTTCATCATTAGTCAATTCAAAATATCTTCTAATATACTTTGTGGCTTCTTTTTTTAACTTATGGGTTATTTGAACAGGTGTGATTTAATTTCCAAATATTTAGAGATCTTTTTTCCAGATATCTTTGTTACTGATTTCTAATTTGATTTTTGTACAGTCACAGAACGTTCTCTTTGTGTCACTTGAGTTGTTTGATAGGGTTGCTCAGGTATCTGTATCCTTCAACTGGTTTTTGCCCAATTGTTTTATCATTTACTGAGAGCGAAGTGTCCAAGTTGAGCTTTTGAGCTTTTAGTTCTGTCAGTTTTTGCCTCATGTGCTGTGAAGCCCTGTATTGGGTGCATACATTTTTAGGACAGCACGTCTTCTTCATGAGCCGACCCCTATCTCAGTAGGAGATAATCTTCCCGAACTCTAGCCATAGCCCTTGTTCCAAGGCCTGCTTTGTCAGGTGTCTCCCATCCAAGTACTGACCAGGCCCGAACCTGCTTAGCTTCCGAGATCCAGCGCCTTCAGGGTGGTGTGTCCGTAGACTGCTTTGTCAGATGTCATTTCAGCATTCTCCTGTTTGCATAATTTTATTCCATTCCTTTACTTTTTTTCATTTTTTATTGTAGTAAAATATACATAACATAAAGATGATCATTTTAATCATTTTTAGGTGCACAGTTCAGTGGCAATAAGTGTATTTATGTTGTACAACCGTCACCATCGTCCATCTCCGGAACTTTGTTGTCCTCCCAAACCGAAACTCTGTCCTCATTCAATAGTAATTTCTGTTCCTCCCTTTGCCCCATCCCAGGTAACTTCTATTCTACTTTCTGGGTCTCTGAATTTCATTGTTGTAGATACTCATATGAGTGGACTCATATAATATTTGTCTTTTTATGACTGACTTATTTCGCTGATTGCATCTCCCAGGCTCATCCGTGCTGTGCAGTCCTTCCTTTGCAAGGCCAATCACATGCCGCTGTCTGTGCACACCGCATTTTTCTTGTCTATTCACCTGACGACAGACATTTGAGCTGTTTCTACCTTTCGGCTCTTGTGAATAACGCTGCTGTGAGCGTTGATGTGTGAGTATCTACTTTAGTTCCTGCTTTGAAGTCTTTTCAGCGCACGCCTACCCAGGAGTGGAATTGCTGGGTTCTGCGGTAATCCCACATTCCGCTCTCCACAGCGGCTGCACCTGTCACATTTCCACTAGCCACACACCAGGGCTGCCATCTCCAGGTCCTCACATCCTTGCCAACACGTGTGATTTCCTTTCTTTCTTTTTTTTTTTTTTTGAGACAGAGTCTCGCTCTGTTGCCCAGGCTGGAGTGCCGTGGCATCAGCCTAGCTCACAGCAACCTCCAACTCCTGGGCTCAAGTGATCCTCCTGCCTCAGCCTCCCGAGTAGCTGGGACTACAGGCATGCGCCACCATGCCCGGCTAATTTTTTCTATATATTTTTAGTTGGCCAGATAATTTCTTTCTATTTTTAGTAGAGACGGGGTCTTGCTCTTGCTCAGGCTGGTCTCGAGCTCCTGAGCTCAAATGATACACCCGCCTTGGCCTCCCAGAGTGATTTTCTGTTATTGTTTTCTTGATCATCTAAGTCCTAGCAGGTGTGAAGTGGTATCTCCTGGTGGCTGATTTGCATTTCCCTGACGACTAACAATGTTGAGCAGTTTTTCATGTGCTTCGTGCCGTTTGCATGTCTTCTTTGGAGAAATGTCTGTTGAAGTCCTTTGTCCATTTTTGAATTGGGTTGTCTGTTTTTTTGTTGTTGAGTAAAGTTATGATTTTTTAAAACATAGTTTACTTTGATTTGTTTTGCCAACTGAGATATGTTTTATTTTAAGCTCTAGAAATGGAAAGAAAAAAATTAATAAGTCATATTCGAAGCCACATTTGCTCTTCCGGTTGGCACCACACTTTTTAACAAGGACAAGACTTGGCATTCCATGCATTCCATACATTCCCTCAGTGGCTAAATGTATGAGATTCACGTTTATCTCCATAATCCATGTAATAATCCACAGAAAACTTCTTTCCACCGTTAGCAAGGCAACAACTTGTGCACAACCTCACAGTGAAAATTTCTCGGATTCTTTCTATCCTGCTGGAATCTCAGCTTTCTTCAAATTACCGATATTCATGATTTACATACAAGAGAGGCCATGCTTCCTTATAAACATGTGGCCCCAACTCTGATAGTAAATGATCGGTTATCGGGTCGAGGTCTCTCTCTTCCTCTCACGCTTTCAAAACAGTAACAGGAAATGGAAAAAGGGAAAACACCTCAGAATTTGCAAGCTGGTGGCTGTGCCCCTGACCGGCAGGAAGGAAATGACCACGGGGACACCTGTGCAGCAGCTGGGGCTGCGCTGGCCTCACATGATGTCATGTGGGTGGGGGTGGGGTGGGACGGTGGTGACTGTGACAGCAGCTGACACATCCCAGCCCGGCCCTGAAGAGCTCAGACTCTGGCAGCTCATCTCCTCCCTGCCTTTCCTTCTAGAAGTGTCTTTCTGGATATGACGGATGGCATCATATACCGTCTGGGGTTTGTTTCTAGTTCATCCGGGGGTGAGGCGGGGGGTGGACAAAACAAGACGGGTGTGCACAGGGCCCTGATGGAGCTGGGTGAGTGCCACGGGTGGGGTGTCACTGCTCCTTTGTGTTTGTGCATACATTTGTGTTTTCTCATGATAAAGTTGTGGGGTTTTTGTTTTTGTTCTTTTGAGACAGAGTTTCCACCCTGTTACCTGGGCTAGAGTGCGGTTGCATCATCATAGCTCACAGCAGCCTCAAACTCCTGGCCTCAAGCGATCCTCCTGCCTCAGCCTCCTGAGTAGCTGGGACTACAGGAACACACCACCACGCCTTGCTAATTTTTTCTATTTTTTGTAGAGACGGTGCCTTGCTCTTGCTCAGCCTGGTCCCGAACCCCTGACCTTGAGCAATCCTCCCACCTCAGCCTCCCAGAGTGTTAGGATTACAGGCGTGAGCCACCGCGCGCGGCCTGAAGTTGCTTTTTAAAAGGGAAGCCTCTCCTCCTTCCTCTTTCTCCTCGGTATTTTCTAAAGATCCAAATGTTAAGAACCTCTCGAAAGAAAATCAAAAGGGTGATGGCAGCAGAAATAACTCACCCCCACAGAGCTGAACTAAAGGTCTTATAAATGAACTCTATATAATTGTTCATTTAATGCATATTTATTGGGAAACTATCCTATGCCATTTTGCCAGGCTCCTTTCTGTCACCAAAGAGCAGCAGGGACCAGGTGTCCTCTGGGGTGAGAGGTGGGACAGGAAGAGTGGGCAGAGCCCCCACAGAGAGCAGAGCCCGGCGAGGGGCCACCAAGGGCAGCGGGGTGGAGGCCTGGCAGGCCTGGTACAGACCGTGGCTCACACTGGGGAGATGTGGACTGGCCCCCACCCAGGGCTGACTCACCACACCCCAACCACGTTTGCTATTTTACCAGAGGGTGAAGAGGGACCCCACCCCACTGGCGCCTTAGGGCACCAACTGAAGGACAGGAAGGACCGTTATTAAAAAAGCAAACAACATCTATTCCTTTTGACTGGAGAAAACAAAGCTGGAGGCACACGTGAAAGGTAGCAGAGGTGGGAGGATTGCTTGAGGTCAAGAGTTCGAGACCAGCCTGAACAAGAGGGAGCACTTGCCGCGTCCGGTGCAGGGCTAGGGACGCCCGCGGGAATAGCAAGGGCAGAGCTTCCCTGCTGGGCCTCCCCTCCCGCTCCGTGCAGCATAAGAAACTAGGCTGTGGGTCCCGTTGTCCTGTGCTCCACACCCTGCTGAGGCTCCTGGTCACAGTCAAAGGCCCCACAATGGCCGTGGCCTGTCCTGGGCCCTCTCCCGCCCCTGTGTGTCCACACTGGCCGCTGGGTCCCCGGCAGACGCCACTGCACCCTGGCCTGGGTGACACGGGGAGAGCCTGTCTCTAAAAAACAAAGAAAAAAAGTGGATACATGAAATGTCCAGAAAAGGCAAATCCACAGACAGAAACTAGATTCCTGGTTGCCTTGGTAACAGGGGATTGGGGAGACATGGGAGTGACTGCTTAGCAGGGACAGCATCTCTTTTGGGGGTGATGCAAATCGTCTAAAATTGGTGGTGCTGATGGTTGCACAACCCTGCGAACATACTAGAACCTACTAAATTGGATATTTTAGGTGGGTGAATTGCATGATGTGTGAATCTTATCTGAATAAAGCTGCTACACAACAAACTAGTAGAGAGAGAAGAGGGAGGCAGGAGAGGCTGTTGGTCCCAGGAGCCAGGGCCAGAGCTGTGGGGTGCACAGCCCGGGAGCTAGCTGTAAGGCTGGGGGGGCCAGAGTGAGGTCCAGGGCCCACCGGCACAGGGGCAGGCGGCCTGGACCACCCAAGGGCCAGGGCCCTGTGGGGGCTGCCAGCTGACTGTGGGGTGTTTGGCAGGAGCAAGGGGCCAGGAGCAGGCCACCAAGCTTCTGGTGATGGCTTGCGCACTAGACAGTCTGTCCCCTAACAAATAGAGAGGAGCGACTGGGTGAGAAGGCACAGCCAGGAGCACCACCCTGCTCCTGCCTCCCCCCTGCGGGACCGACAGCACGCCACGCTGGGAACTGACAGAATGACCCACCCCTTCCTGAGTCATTGTCCCATAAGAGTGAGTCACCCAGGGTCTCCAAGCACTGAGGACGAAGAGATCCCCACGTGCCCAAGAACTGCACTCTGCGTCTGCACGTCTTTATGACATGCTGATGGCCACTCTCTTCCCAAGTGGCCACCGCTCAGGAGACTGAGCAGAGGGGAGGCTTGCGATACTATGCAGAGGTGTCCTAAGATCCTCACCAGTGACAGCCCTTTCAGACCAACGCCTCTGACGCAGTCGCAGAATCAGAGACCAGGGCTCCATCCTTGTGAGCCTCAGGGCAGGTTGCCTTGCAGCAGAGGGGCACGGCAGCGGGGGCTCAGGTGCGTCCCCTACTCTTAGGCACCAAGAGCAAATTGGCCAGGATGCCTCAAAGGAAAACACACAGGGCCTGGGGCAGACGCGGAAGAGGGGCACCTCCTGGGCTGCTTTCTGAGTTGGGGCATTCTCAGGCTTAAGAAGTGTAAACAGTCAACACCCAGATCATGTAAAGAACTGTCACCACTCAATAAAGAAAGAGGAGTGCAACCAGGAAAAAAAAGAGACAAAAAGATACAATTTTCTCCTGAAATTGCCTGTAGCCAATAAATACTTTTAAAAGTGTTTAAAGTTGCAAGTCGGCAATGCAATGTAAATTAAAGTATCAACAAGATGTCCTTTTCCACCCAACAGATTAGGTTAAGTCCAGCTCTGGGGAAAGTGCAGGGAAACGGGCGTTCTCAGGCCATCGGGCGACATCTGTTAAAACTCTCCATGCGCAAGCACTTTGACCCAGCAGTTCCCCTTGGAGGAACCCGGCCTGCAAAAACACTCACGTATGAACACACAGACTCAGAGTGTTCACCTCACTGCAACACCACTGTTAACAGCAGAAACTAGAGACAGAGACGGCGTCTTTCCACAGAGGAATGATTACGTAATGACGCACCCGTGTAATAAGGTACTGTGTAGATAGATACAGAAGAAAACACTGAAGGTGTGTGTCAGCCATGAGGTTACCCCAGAAGGTGGGATTTTTAGGAGAGGACTCTCATTGCAATTTTTTATTATGTTTATAATCAGAAAACAAATCTGCAAAGAAAACAAGTTGCTGGGGTGATGGCATGATCCTATTTACGCAAAATATAAAGCAATACATGTGAGTATGTACATATGTGTCAGTGTATAGAAAGGATCTGAAATGGTCTGCATCCGTGTGTACTTGCTGTGACTTCACGTTTTCCTGATGCGCATGTATAAGCGTGATTTGTTCAATTTTAAAAAGAAAAGCAACCCAAGCTAGGCTCGAGAGTCTGCCGGCACCGTCCCACACGGCCCCACGCTGCCCCTCCATGCTCCTGCCTCCCTCCACCTAAGCTCCTCCACACTGTCAGCATCGTCTGCATGTCGGGGGGTCCCCCAGCCCCTTTCCCAGGCCAGATGCCTCCTCCAAGCCCCAAGTCCACATAACGTTCGCTTTTGCAAAATCTTCCTCCAAGTGTCCACTCACGTCAGACACGGGACTTCACCTCCTCCTCGGGTCCTGCCCGAATGTGCTGCCTTCTCTGCAGACCACCCTGTCACCACCGTGCCAACTCCTGCCTCCCCCTGACCCACACCGAGGCCCTCACCACGTCCCCCATCTCTCTCTGACACTTTGCTCCCACTTCTGCCACCACCTGCCACAGACAGCCCCCATCTGGGGAGCTGCTGTCTCTCACCTGGACACCAGCTCCTGCCTCTGTGGTCACCTTGCACGCTGCGGCCAGACAGCGGCTTAGAATGAGAGGCTGCTGTGCGGCTATTCCCACTTAGACGCTGTCCACGGTGCCCAGGACCAGGGCTAATTCCTTACCCAGCCCTGCCCCCCGCCACACCTCAACCCTAGCCGCCCTCCGCTCCCTCTGGGCTCCATGCCTGGGCCCCCCTCAGGTCCCGGGGCCACTAGGCAGGGCAGTCCCACCATCTGAGACTCCCACCCCCTCCCCCGCCACCCCACGGTGCCCGATGATTGCCTAGTTGGCCTTCGGATCTCGGCTCTGGCCTTGATTCCTCAGTGAAGACCACTCTGACCCTCCCGTGGCTGATCTCCTCTGTTCAAGGTTTTCATATTCCATAACATGGTCATTGTGTCTCAAAGATGTCACCAGTCTGTGATGCTGGACTCATGTATGTCCTGCCCCTCAGCTGGGCCTGCCAGGAAAGTGAAGCAGCATCACTGTACCCGAGTGCCCAGCTCAAGGTCTGCAGCAAAGCAGGTGTGCAGCAAGTGCAGCTGGTAAGTGTGTGCAAGGACTCGCACGGATGGAGGCGTGAGCAGTGCTACGGTCTGGGCACTCCCCTCGTTCACAGGCGGAAACTTAGCCACCAGTGCGACAGCATTGAGACCGGGGGCTTGGGGGATGGTTAAGTCACAAGGGCAGGGTCCTGCAGTGGGATTAGCGATCCTACAAAAGTGCTCACAGGAACCAGCTAGGCCCCCTGTGCCCTTCCGCCCTCTGCCGTGTGAGGACACAGCAGTGGCCCTCGCCAGACACCCAACGCCAGTGCTCCGTCTTGGACTTCCCGGCCCCCAGAACTGAGAAATAAATTTCTGTTGTTTATAAATTACCCAGTTTGGGGCATTTGGTCATAGCAGCACAAACAGACTAGGACAAATTCTATACATACTTTTACAAAGCTTTTTATTTTGGAATGTTCAGGCACACACAGAAGTAGCGAGAAGAGTGTGATGAGCTTGCACGTGCCCGGCATCTGCCCCAGCAACTGCCAACATCCCGCCGTTTCATCTTCTCTGGCCACCACTCACACCTGCTCACTTTTGTTTTGTTTTACTCACGAAAACGTCAGTGCGGATTTAACAAATAGATGTACTTTCAGCCTCACACATGCCCATACAGGAGCAGCTCTACACATGTACTCAGAGGCCAAAGGGGTCCCTGAAGCACTCCCGGTGGGCCGATGTTCCCGACAGCGCGAGGGTCCCGCGGGCCGTGCGCATCCCCCCACTCCGGTCTCTCCGCGAGGGCGCCCGGGCAGCGGGCAGGGCCCGCCTCGCAGCGCAGGTGGGAAAGTCACTTGGCGGGAGCCTCGCCCTTCCCGGCCGCACAAACACAAAGAGACGCATCCCACGGAGTCACCTACTTGGCTGACCTGTGCACCTGGTAGCCTTCTCGGACACTTCCCTCGGGGCATTTTTCTCCCTGCACAAAGCCCGGCTGCGAAGTGAGCTGAGAGGGACGCAAACAGGAAAGGCCGATCTCGCAGAGGCGCCAGGGCCTGCGCGGTGATGGCGCCCCGCTCCTCACTGGAGCCGAAAGGAAACAAACGTCCCTCATTTCTGTGTCCACTTCCAATTTCAGCAATACAGCGAGAAGAGTGAACTGCAAATCCAACCGAGAACGCCATGCTGATCAGAAAGTGACAAGGGACACATGTGTTTACCCTTAGCAGAGTCACAAATAATTCCACAGCTGTGACTCTTGGCCACCAGGGCTCCGGAGGCATAAGGGCTCCTGGTACGCTGTCCTCGCCACCGGCTCAGCCAGACGTCCCTCAGGCCAAAGGCACAGAATCGTCTGCAGGAAAACCAGGCTTAAGTGGTAAGATTTTTTTTTAATAGTCAATATTTAAAAGCATATGAAAAGTTTTTTTTTTTTAAAAAGCTCAGGAATAAATCCAGAGGTTTATTAGAGCCAACACATTATCCACTTATCAACCCAGGTCACCTGACTGCTTCCGAATGACTCACTCGGCCAGATTTGCTGACCAGGATCCCACACGAAATACTGCGGAGAAAACCGAGTTTGCCGGAGGCCGCCTTTGCCCTGGTGGGCTGCCGCGTCAATGCCCACCTTAGACCAGCTGCCTCCAGCCCTCCCACGCCCTCCTCCAAGGGGCACCTCCGAGTGGCCTGAGTCGGCGGCCTGGCCCGTCTCTGCCGCCCCTGGACCCGAGGTGCCGGAAGCCCAGACACGGGCCGGCGCTCAGCGAGCGGGAAGGGAAGGCGGCTGGACTCGGCCGCGAGGACGCGGCAGCATCTGAGAAACTCGCAGGAGTTCAGGTTCCTGAAGCTTATGTTTCAGGAAAATAAAATGGAATTTAGAAAAGGTATCGCTTGTGCACACACCAAATTGCTCCTCTGGAGCTGAGGGTTTTCACTCCAGCGACCATCCTCTGGCTGTGCCCTGCCCACCCGGGGAGGCCATCGCAAATGTCCCTGAGCGCAGTGGAGGCGGACACGGAGCCGCACGGTGTGCGTTCCCGCAGCCTCCGGAGAATCCCCACCTCCGCCAGAGCTGCCCTGTGCTGAGCTGCGACAACAAGGGCAAGAGGAGGGGCAGAGTGCGGCCCCAAGTCCTCAAAGTTAACCACTGTAACTGCTGAGTTACCGCCCACCCTGCGAGATCCCAACATGCACAGGGGACGCGCCCAGTGGGCAAGAGCCACGGTTCTGGGCCCAGGGTCCTGAGTCCCAAACCTGCCCTGCCTCTCGCTGCCCGGACGACCAGCTGGTCAAAACCAGTCACCCCACCTTACCCTGTAGCACCCCACCTTACCCCACCTTACCCTATGGCACCTTGCCTTACCCCACCTTACTCTGTAGCACCCCACCTTACCCCACCTTACCCTATAGCACCCTGCCTTACCCCACCTTACCCTATAGCACCCCACCTTACCCCACCTTACCGCACCTTACCCCAACCTTACCCCACCTTACACCATCTTACCCCGCCTTACCCCACCTTACCCCAACCTTACCCCACCTTACCCCGCCTTACCCCAACCTTACCCCGCCTTACCCTGCCTTACCCCCACCTTACCCCAATCTTACCCCGCCTTACCCCAACCTTACCCTGCCTTACCCCAACTTTACCCCGCCTTATCCCGCCTTACCCCGCCTTACCCTGCCTTACCCCCACCTTACCCCAATCTTACCCGCCTTACCCCAACCTTACCCCAACCTTACCCCGCCTTACCCCAACTTTACCCCACCTTACCCCACCTTACCCCGCCTTACCCCGCCTTACCCCACCTTACCCCACCTTACCCCACCTTACCCTGCCTTACCCCACCTTACCCCGCCTTACCCCACCTTACCCCAACATTATCCCACCTTACCCCGCCTTACCCCAACCTTACCCCACCTTACCCCAACCTTACTCCGCCTTACCCCACTTTACCTTGCCTTACCCCACCTTACCCCAACCTTACCCCACCTTACCCCGCCTTACCCCAACCTTACCCCAACCTTACTCCGCCTTACCCCACTTTACCTTGCCTTACCCCACCTTACCCCGCCTTACCCCAACCTTACCCCACCTTACTCTGCCTTGCTCCAATCTTATTCCGTCAGTGAAAATGGTGATGATGAGCCACCTAACTTGGGGATATAAAGTTAAATGAGAAAATACATTATGAAGCACTGTGCTTACAAACACTTAATAAACATTAACAACTATTTTTATTAGCCTTTGAAGGTTTTTAATTGGGTTTAAAATTACAAATAAAAACTCCAAGTTTATTTAATAAATTAATTCAGGGTAAACCACTATTGCTACTTAATTTTAAAAAATGACACATTAATTTGCTATTTACATTGATCAGACTGGGGTGATGACGAGTTTCTGGGACACAGCGCATTCCGCTGAGGAAGACACCGTCCTTCAGGCGACTCGCAGTCTCTGGCAAGCACCTCGTTCCAGCAGGACTTCATCTTCTCAATGGTAAAACAATTAGTCTGCTCTGAAGAGTGGTGATAGGACACAGTGACAGTCCCTGTTCCACTCTTGTGCACCTGGCGACAGCACTGGCTTTGTGCTGAGGGCCCACGGAGCAGAGGTGGGGGGCTGCCAGCAGAGCTCTGCGGTGGCGTGAGCAGGCCGGTTCCAGGCTTGGGTCCTCCCATGAGACCCCAGGATCTTGAACCCACAGGGCTGAACTCACAGTCTCTTCCCACAGAAGCAGAGGCACACAGGTGACCCTCAGGAGTGAGGATGCCAGTGCCGTAGCTTAGAGAGCCTCGTCCCAAACCCGCATTTAAAGACGGCCTTGCCAAGGCCATTCAAACCGACACACGCGGCACTGGGTTCCCCGCCAGCCGGCACAGGGTGACCAGGCAGCTCCTCTTGCCCTGCAGCTGGGAGATTCTCACTCACTCCCTGCTCACCCTCTCTTTTGTGGGGACGTTAATATGGATGGCAGTCAAATCTGTTCCTCTACTCGAGCCCTGGATGTTTAGCTCAACTCGTACTTCCTGGGCATCTCAGGCTGCGGCGGTGCAGCTGTGTCCCCCGGCCCCTAGAACACTGGCAGGTGCTCAGGAAATATTTGTCGAGTAAGTCACCCCAACATTATCAGGTAGGTCTTGTCATCTCCACTTTGCACCAACGTGAATGGCCCAAGATCCCTGGGCTAGTAAATTGCCATTGGGTACCGCCACGGGAATGGCCACAGGGCCCCACACACCTGGTGTGCCCGGCTCACTTCCCCACCCCGCCACCCCCACCCCAGGCTCCTGGAACCCCCTGTGCAGCTCCCGCTCCTGCCGCGCTGCGGGCTCCAGCCCCCACTGTCACCCGCACTTCCTACAACACCCCTCCCCTTTACAGCTGTTCTCCACGAGACACCAGGGTGAGCCGCCCAAAACCAAATCTGACCCAGCCTTCCTGGGCTTGGGCCCTGCGATGGCTCCCCACCCTGCAGAGAAGGCCACTCAAGCTCCCAGTTTACACTCCAGCCTCGGCTTGCAGTTCTCTGAACACGTCACAAACTCCCTGGCCTTCCTGCCTGGGCGCCTGCTGCCCAACTGCCTGGCAACTCCGTGTCCCTGAAGCTCAGGCCCCACTCCTCCCAGAAGCCCTCCCTGCCCCCGCCCCCAGCCTGGGGCCAGGTAGGGACACCCATAGTCCTCTGCACCACAAGGACATAGATACAATTATCTGGTTGCGCCCACCTGCCCTATTCAACTACACACACCCTGAGGGCAGAGCAGGTCCGTTTTGATCTTGGACCTGAGCGTATGGCACGAGGTCTCCACTTGGGAGACACTTAGGCGTCTGAATGACTCAGCTGACTCGGTTGTCCAAACCCAAGAGTCGTCCCAGAACCTGATCTAACGGGGACCGGAGGCAGCTCGTCCATGACTGTCCTGGAAATCTCTCTGGGACCACGCTTCCTTCTCTGTCCCCACTGCACCCCCGGGCTCCGGCCCTCATTATTCCCGGGACTATGAGATGAACTTCCTTCCTCCAATATCCTCTTCGTACAATTACAATTCCTGTCTGTTTCCTGCCAGAGTTACTTCACTGAAACACACACTTCATGTAAATTCCCTGGCTGAGGACCCTGGGCGGCAGGTCTGGGCCTGGGTAGAGGGAGCTTTTAAGGCCCTCCCCCTCCCCCGCACCCGCACTGGTCCAGCAGCTGTGCCCAGAGCTCTCCGGACACATCTGTGTCCCGTGCAGGCCTCCAGCCACCCCCTCTGCCAGGAGCACCCCACGCCCATCGCATCCCTCAGGGTCTGTCTCCTCCCTGCTGAAAACCAAGCTCACCCTCCCCTCCATTGTCCTGCCCTTTCAACACAGCCACAACGTCCCCTCCCCGCCCTCCTGCACTTGGCCACCCCCTTCCTCCTAGTTAATAACTCGCAGCATCGAAGATGTCGCGCACCCTCCTCGCCTTAACAATGGGAATGAAGGGGTCCAGGAGAACGACGACGTGCCTGGCCCAGCGCCACGGCGTCAGGCAGAGCCTGGACCCATGACAGCGGCAAGGACCGCAGGGGACCCGCGCGTAGGGGACGTGCCAGCTGTTTCCGCCCGGCAGCCCGCTCGTGCGCACGGACTCATGTCCATCCACCTGTTGCTTATTTGGTCCCCTGCCCCGCTCGATGGACTGGAACTATTTTCTTTCCGCAGCTGATGCGAGCACTGGGGGAAAGTCCCGGAGTCCAAAGAGACGCGTGTGCGCCCCACGCGCAGCTTGTGACGCCTGGCTACCCTGAGGCTGCGGGACCCCAGTGCGCGGGGGCTGGACGAGCTGCAGACTGGGGTTAGGGCTAGGGTTAGGGTTAGCCCAGGGCCTGGGGTGAGGGTGCGGGGCTCCCCCTTCAACACCATCTTTGTTGAAAGGTGTGCAGAGCCCGCAGGGACAGAGATGGCCGCCGACACGTGTGCCTTCTCCTTGCTCGCTCGCCTGTGGACTTCGTTAATCTTACTTAGTTTCAGCCAGATGCGCAGCTGAAACCGAGGCATCTGTGGGTACCCCTGTCCCCTGCCTCTGCGACGCGGAAGGCAGCCGGGTGTGGCGCCCCGCAGTGTGGACACGCGGGACTCCCCGGGCGGATGGCAGCTCTCCGGGGCACCAGTCCTGGCGGGGCAGTTCCCCTCCTCGGCGCCTGGGCTTCCCCGGCTGGGGAAGGGGGCTGGTGATCCTGCTTCACAGGCTGGGCTACTGTGAAGAGGAAATTGCTTAATCTAAGTAGAGAAGGCGAATGGTGCCTGGCCAGCAGTAAGTGAGTGTTTTGGTGTCATTATTACTGTTTTTATTAGAGCTGTGTGTAACAAGATGTCTAATGGGCCTTTTCCTGTTACCCTGGAATTGGTGAGTCAGGCTATCAGGGTTAGGCCCCAGAGGCATTTAGTGTTGCACACTGTAAGGACAGTCCCCAACGTACAAGCACCCAGAGCTGCTTATAGGGCTGCAGAGCTAGCCTTGCTGTCCCCCAGCCGCCACCACCCTACCCTGGCGTTTACATGACTGGATGACTGGGGAGGGAAGGGGCCTGAGGAAGTGTCTGAGTTTCCCTCCGCAGCCTGTGGGTGCATAATGAGGCGGGGTGCTTTGCTGTTACCAAAGCCAACAGGGTGTAGCTCCAAGAGAGCCACCATAATGATCTTAGATGTCTGGAAAAGAGAGGCTGGCCAGGTGCGAAGGCTCACACCTGCAATCCCAGCACTCTGGGGGGCCGAGGCGGGAGGATCACTTGAGCTCAGGAGTTCGAGACCAGCTTGAGCAAGGGCAAGACCCCCGTCTCTGCTAAAAATAGAAAAACTTAGCCGGGCATGGTGGCGCATGCCTGTGGTCTCAGCTACTCAGGAGGCTGAGGTAGGAGGATCGCTTGAGCCCAAGAGTTTGAGGTTGCGTGAGCTAGGCTGACGCCACGGCACTCTAGCCTGGGGGGACAGAGTGAGACTCTGTCTCAAAAATACAATACAATACAATACAATACAATACAATAGATGCTGGCATCTTATTCTGCGGTCGGATGTCTGCTCGGACGGTGTGCACTCGCATGCGGGCCCCCATACCTGGCTTTAAAGGAGGGAGACTCGAGAGACGCGTCTGTGCATGGGGCCCTGGGCAGGCTTGCCTGTCCCTGATTGTGCTCTCCGTCTGCCAGGCTGGGGGCTCTGGAGCAAGAAGTCACAGGGGTATCACCAACGGCGGGAGCTGGTTGGTGTTGAGGGTGAATGATGCTGCGCTAAAGCACGATTCCGCGTATCAGAGCAGCGTGCACTGAGGACACCCTGAAAGGCCTTTGTTAAAACCTAGATGGGCCGGGCGCGGTGGCTCACACCTGTCATCCTAGCACTCTGGGAGGCCAAGGCAGGAGGATCACTCGAGATCAGGAGTTCGAGACCAGCCTGAGCAAGAGTGAGACCCCATCTCTACTAAAAACAGAAATTATATGGACAGCTAAAAATATATATGTAGAAAAATTAGCCGGGCATGGTGGCGCGTGCCTGTAGTCCCAGCTACTCGGGAGGCTGAGGTAGAAGGATTGCTTGAGCCCAGGAGTTTGACGTTGCTGTGAGCTAGGCTGACGCCACGGCACTCTAGCCTGGGCAACAGAGTGAGATGCTATCTCAAAAACAAACAAACAAACAAACAAACAAACAAAACCTAGATGAACTCTCAGTGAAAGAAGGCCAGTGTCTGGGCTTGCCGCACAGAGATCAAAAACAGCTAGTTGGCGGACTTAGGCTACCCGATTTTAAGACTTAGTATAAAGCTACAGTCATCTAGACAGGCCCAGCGGAAAAGAAGAGTCCAGGAATAGACCCTCACATGTATGGTCAGTTGCTCTTCAATGACAGGGCCTACAAACGTGCCTGCAATAACTAGCTTGGCATCCGCGTGCAATAACATGAGCCTACCCTTCCTCCAAACCCTGATCAAAACTAGTTCGAAATGGATCATAAGTCTAAGTGTAAGAGCCCAAACTATGAAATCCCTAGGAGAAAAATCTTTGTGACCTTGTATTTGACTTCTTAGCTACTACACCTGAAGAACCGCATTGCTATGGTTCAAATGCATGTGTCCCTTCACAATTCAGATGTAGAAACTTAACTGCCAATGTGATAGTATTAAGAGGTGGGGCCTTTAGGAGGTGATTAGGTCATGAGGGTGAGTGGGTTAGTGCCTCTATACAGGGACTTGAGGGGACTAGCTAGGCCCTTTTCACCCTTCCGTCCCTTCCACCATGTGAGGACACAGCAACAAAGTGCTGTCTTGGAACCATCCCCTCAAGCGACCAAAAATGAGAAGGCCGATGATAGCAAGCATTGAAGAGGGTGTGGCACAACCGGAATTCTCTCACATCGCTGGTACAGATGAATGCAAAATGGTTAAGGCCAATTTGGAAAACATTTTGGTGGTTCCTTACAAAGCTGTCATCACTTACCATTCAACCCAGCAATCGCATTCCTAGGTACTTACCCAAGAGAAACGAAAATGTGTCCACACCAGACTTGTGCTGAAATGTTCACAGGAGCATTATGAATAGTTGTCAAAGCTGGAACAGCCTACGTGCCCACGAGTGAATAGGTAAACAAGCTGCGGTAGAGCCACACGACGCAGCATCGGCTGGTGCAGCGACACGGTGAGTCTCCCATACGTTAGGCTGCGGAGAAGCCAGACACCAGAGACCACAATACTGTAAAATTCCCCTGATATGAAATTCTAGAAAGACTAAACTCTCAGATGAGAAAGCAGATGAGTCATTGGGGGTCAGGTGTGGGGGCAGGGATTGACCACAGGAGCACAAAGTGAGCTCTGGGGGCATCGGGAATGTTCTGTGTCATAACTGTGGCTATTTGTCAAAAATTGAATTGTACACTTAAAATTGAACTTTGTTGTAAATAGAGTACGTGTCCATTTTTTAAAAAGCCAATTAATGTTGGCCAGAGGAAAGTACAAGCAGTGACCTTTTAGGTGAACAGACCTTTGCCCTTTGGCCTCATTCCTTCTCCCTGACCAGACGTCAGGGAGGGAGAACCGAGATGGGAGGTGCGAATCCAGAGGCGCCCTCCCCCCACCGCGCTCACCGTGTTCTGAGCGCAAAGCGGCTGTGGCGGTGGGCAAGGCTCCCCTGGCATTCGGGATTGAGCCAGCTGGACTCCCAGTAACTGCTAGGGAATGTAGGGGATCCACCGGAAACTCTGTTAGGGGAGCCTGGGACGCTTGGCAGAGACGGACTGCAGGCAGCAGCTAGAGAAAGTGACTTCTCGCTCCCGAGAGGGCATAGCTTGATCATCTGCATTTGCCGTGAAATTAGTGTCATAAACCTTCCTCGCGGCCTATCATGTGTCACTCATAAACAGTACTGTATTTTTCAAGTGTATCCAGCTGCCATTACAGTTAGTAAAAGACAGAATCCCTTAGAAGGTAACTGAACTCCTCATGTAGTTTGGTCATTATGTATTTCCTGATGGGCAGATACTGAAAGTGTCGCTGGTATATGTGGGGTTCCCCAATCTTTTGTCTATAAAAAAGGAGTTCTTGGTGTGCAAGGGAGTGTTCCTAGAGGGCTGACAGCAGGGCCAATGCATTCTTCGGAAACGAGAACGGGAATGCGTCTCGTGAGGGGTCAGGAGATGTCACACAGGAGAGAAGAATGAGGACAGCATCATGTCGTGGACATGACAAATGAAGAGCTTTTCAAGAAATAGGGAATTTGGGAGTCTGGCTCCAATGTGGGGCACAGCCAGACCTGGCCGTCCTACCTGCTGGCTCCAGACGGGCTGCCCAGCCTCCCATCGGGCCCAAACCTGGCCGGGGGATGCCTTAGGGCAGGGAAACCTGGCTCGTGTGTGAGGTCCGGGGCCACATGGGGCACGAGCTTGGGGTCAGTGGGTTTGCACGTACAGGTGTGCCGCAGGCAAGCTGCTGTCATCCCCGGGAATTAGCCAGCCTGGGCAGGGCAGCCTCTCCCGGGTCTCCAAGGCTCCCAAATGCCAGAGCATCAAGAATGCAGAAAATAAGAAAATACAGTTAATGTCATTGGCCCTGTCATGAATGGATGTCAAGTAGACACAGAATCTGAGATGTCAACCCCACCCCATCTCCTCTCTCAGTTCTCCGCCTGAAAACCCAAAAACCCGAATTCCCAAACCTTTTTCTTCAGCGAAGCTGTCTCCTCAGTCCCGCATGTCCAATCCCCTGCCTGCCAGGTTTCCCTACTGGCTGTCTCACAGGCACGTGGAATTCAGCATCTCCAGATTTCAGTTCATCATGTCCCCCAGGTCCCAGCCTGGCCCCCGCCTGCGGCGCTACGCTGCAGATCGTACACACACGCACCCACGGCGCTGTGAGCCGAGGCCACAGCTCCTGTCACCTGAATTCAAACCCATCCCCACTTTCCTTCCTCACTACTTTAGCTCAGGACTCTTCTTTTGCCTGAAAAATCCCTGCAAATCGGCACCTATGCAGTGGCCCTGCCCCAGCACCGCGGATGCGGTCTGCACAGGTGAGTCGGCGAGCTCCAAAGCCCACCCCCGCCTGGCAGCTGAAGCCCTCCTGGGGCCTCCTCCCGCCCTGAGGACGCAGCCCAAGGCTCCTGGCTGGGCACTGCAGGTCCTGCAGGGCTGGCCCTGGCAGTGACCCCACGCCAGCACCAGCTCCTATTCTTCTGTATGGCAGCCCACCTGGATCCTGGCACCTGGAGCGCCGATGGGTGCCCAGGAGGCATTTGTTGGGGGAGTCACTCCACTGTTAGGACGGAGGCACTGCCACCCCCCCTGCGTGTAAGCAGACGCCCTCTCTGAGGTTGAGGATTGCGCTTGGACAGTGAGTAGTAGGACAGGCGCAGGGGCCTAGGCCCATCGAACTCGGGAGCCCAAGGTCATCACCACTGTGCTAAGGGCCTCTTACACACGCAAGGTGACCGAGATTGGAGGTGCACGGCAGTGTGGCCGCTGTGGCAGTGTTGATAGGCGTGGAGATGTGCTGGGACGCTGGCGCGGCGAAGGCCGTGGGATGGGAGGAGCCCCACGGAGCCAGGCTCCTGGCAGGAAGCCACATGGTGACGGTGAAGGCAGGTCCCTGGGGCAGGCAGGAAAGGAAGGAGGCACGCGCCATTGCTGGGACCACAGAGAATCTTTCTGGGGTGGAGGTGGGGGCACAGTTCTTATAGCTCCCGGAGGGCAGGGCGGCTGCCAGCCTGGCCCCCACGGGACTCCTCAGACGCAAAGGGAAACCAGGCTGCATGCCCACCCGCCCAGCAAGAGAGAAGCTGCTCCTCTCTGTGCCCTAGACCCTCTCCCCGCCGGGCTGGGCCCCCAGGGCTGCAGGAGGACGAGCTGGCCTGGGTGAGCATGCAGTGAGCAGGCTCCTTCCCTGGGGGGCTACCGTGGGGCCCCAGGATCAGGTGAAAAGCTCAGCCTTGACCACGGACGTGCTTCCGTGGAAGGGTTCGTGGGCTGTTTGCCCTAAACATGTCCCAGGACACTCTTTGAAAGAGTTATATTTGAAACACAAACATAAGCAATTATAAAAATATGTTTTGACTTCCATTTCTTTACTAATTCCCTAGAACATGGTTCACCAAAACAGGGTTTTAAAAAATTTTTCTAAAATTTAAAATTTTATAAATTAAGACCCTCCAAATCATGATGTGGTTGGGACTAAAAATCTAGAGCCCTGACCTGCAAAACATCATGGATTTGTATTGTGTTAAGCCACTATGTTTATGGTGATTTGTCATTGCAGAAATAGAAAACCAATACACACATTTTTTTTTTTTTTTTTATGAGACAGAGTCTCTCTCTGTTGCTCTGGGTAGAGTGCAGTGGTGTCATCGTAGCTCACAGCAACCTCAAACTCCTGCGCTCAAGCCATCCTCCCGCCTCAGCCTCCCCAGTAGCTGGGACTACAGGCATGCACCACCGCACCCAGCCCCCAGGGGTTCTTTTTAAAGAGCACAGTGTTCACCTTGTGGACTAGGACCTGGCTGGGACCCCCGGGTGGGGTTGTATCTGGTGCTGCCTGCGGACCTCCCTGGGCCTCCCAGAGCTCGTTTCGGGAGGCCTGCAGAGCCAGGGCAGACTGGCCCAAGTGGGGCATGTCGCATTATTGCATCTTCCTCCCCATCAGAGCAAGGCGGGACATGCTGTCACCCTCCTGTGTCCAAAGCTTGCTGAGTTGACAGTCCCAGGTGCAGGGCTGCATCATCTGAGAGCCTTCCCCGCTACCAGGGCCCGCCCTGAATTCCCAGAGCACCGTGAGAAAGCCCCAAATACTAACTCCCTGCAAGGCAGCTGCCCAGCTCATGGGAGCAGCATTCCCTGTGGCTGGGGTGTCAGAACCCTGGTCCCCAGCCTTGCTTCCTGCTGACGGCTGCCCTGCCTCCCCACCCCTGCCCCATGGACTCCGGGCACCGTGGGGAAGCGCTTCCCACGCTAGCACAGGATGTTTTGGACGGGAGAAACACCTCCACTGTGGAAAGGACAGCAAGTCCCTGGCACTGGGGCTTCGGGCTGGGTGGTCCAGATACCCTTCACCCAGAAAATGGCCCTCCAGAGCTGGAGGCCAGGGAGCCAAACTCTTCCGCTGTTTGGGGGTGCAGCTGTCATGTACCCATCCCTCCCCTAGAATCAGCCATCCCCACCTGGACGTTCCAAGGCCCTGGTCCCCCCACATCCTGCAGGGTGGCCCTCTGCCCGGCCCCTGCAACAGTTGGCCGGCAAGTGGGTGGTGTGAGCTAAGCCAACTGCTCTGGGCCGGCCGGCTTCCAAAGTCTGTTTTAGATTTTTATGCTTCTGTTTTTAAGCCCCAAAGACTACTGGCTGTGGCAAGGACTAGGTCACTCTGCGACCTTGGGAAGGGCCCTTTCAGTCCAGGGCTCTGTGGCTCTAGGTTGCGACTGCGGGCCCACGGCCACGACTCCCTGTGTCCTGGTGTCGTCTCCATCTTGTTTGCACTTGGCTGAGTCGATAAAAATGTGACATTAACAAATTTATACAACTTTTCCTCTTCTCAACCTCCCACGTTGTTCATTGTTTTTATTAAGGATTCTTCTAATCCACTGCTTTCAAAGAGGGGTCTCTGAGCACCTGCCTAAAATGCAGGTTCCCAGGCCCCAGACAAAAATCATCAGAATTTATGGTGGGACCTGGGAGTATGCACTTAGAACCATCACCTCAGTTAGTTTTTATGTTCACTCCAGTTCCAGAGCCATTGTCCTTGTGCCTCCCACCATAACCAAAATAATTTCTCATCAGTTTGGATGCTTTTGTCTGCGCTATCAGAAACCCAGCCAAGGAGTATCATCCATGAAGACAGAGGAGTAAGGAAATCCAAATCTCTCCCTCCATAAAAGCAATAAAAACACTGGCAAAGACTCCAAAATCAACTTTTGAAATTAACCAAAGGCTTGCAGCAATCTGGGGAAAACATTCAAGAAAAATGGCTGATTCTCAGTAATTAGTAAAGGCTGGAATAGTCCCAAATTTGATATATTTTGAGTTAGTAATAAAAAAATTCTACCAAAGAAAAGCCCAGGATCAGATGGCTTCATTGGTGAAGTCTACCAGGTGTTTAAAGGATTAATGGGCCAGGTGTGGTGGTTCGTGCCTGTAATCCCAGCACTTTGGGAGGCTGAGGGAGGAGGATTGCTTGAGAATAGGAGTTTGAGACCAGCTTGGACAACATAGCAAGACCTCATCTCTTGAAAAGAAAAATCCAGGTGTGGTGGTACACGCCTATAGTCCCAGCTACTGTGGAGGCTGAGGTAGGAGGATCACTTGAGCCCAGGAGTTCGAGGTTGCAGTGAGGTACGATTGCACCACTGCACTTCAGCCTGGGTGACAGAGTGAGACCCTGTTTCTAAAAAAAAAAAAAAAAAAGAAAAAAACCATCAATGCAATCCCTATCCAAATTCCAACTGCCTTTTCCCCCAGAAATGGACAAGCTGATTCTAAAATTCATATGGAATTGCAAGACACACGGAACACAGAGGAGCCAAAATAGTCTTGAACAAAAATAATGTTGGAAGACTCATTTCCTGACTTCCAAACTTACTACAAAACCACAGTAATCAAGACTGTGTAACACTGGCATGAAGGTAGATATATAGACCAACAGAATAGAATTGGAAGTCTAGAAATAAATCCATACATTTATGGTCAATTGATTTTGACAAGGCAGCCAAGAATATTCAATTAGGAAAGAATAGTCTTTTTAACAAATGGTGTTGGGACAACTGGATATCCACATACCAAAGAATGAACTTGGATCCCTACCTCGTACTATATATGAAAATTAACTCAAAATTGACTAAATGCCCAAATGTAAGGGCCAAAACTATAAAAATCTTAGAAGAAAACATAGGTGAAAATCTTTAGGATCTTAGATTAGGCAACAGTTTCTTAGATTTGACACCAAAAGCACAACCAAAGAACAATGTAGATAAATTGGACAGACGTCATCAAAATTAAAAACCTTTATGCATCAAAAGACACTATCAATAAAATGAAAAGACAACTCAGAATGAATAAAAATATTTGCAAATCATATGTGTGATAAAAATTGAGTATTGAGAATATTTGTGAGTTCTTACAACTCAGCAATAAAAAGCCAACCCAATTTTAAAATGAGCAAAAGATTTGAATAGACAGTTCTCCAAAGAAGATATACAATGGCCAAAGCCACAATAAAATACCACTTCACATCCACTAGGATGGGTATAGTAGTATCTTTTAAAGAAAAAATAAGAGGTGTTGGTGAGAATAAGGGTAAATTGGAGCCTTCATACATTGCTGGTGAAAATATAAAATGGTGTAGCTACTATGGAAAAGTTTAGCAGTAATACTGAAAGTTAAATATAGAATTACCGTATGACCCAGCAATTCCACTCTTAGCTACTCAAAAGAAATGAAGACAAATGTCCACGCCGACACTGGTACACAGATGTCCACAGCAGCATTGCTCACAATAGCCAAAATGCAGAAACCACCGAAACGTCTGTTAACAGATAAATGGGTAAACAGAATGTGGTGTGTTCATACTAATGGAATATTGTTCAGCCATGAAAAGTAATGAAGCACTGAAACTGGGTTGGTGGATGAACCCAAAAAACATGCTAAGGAAAAGAAGGCACACGCAAGACCACATATCATATGACTCCTCTGATACGAAATGTCCAGAATAGGCATATCCACAGGAACAGGAAATGGGTGAGTGGACGCCTCGGCACAGGAGGAGGGATGGGGAGACCAAGTGCTCACAGATTTGGCATTGCTTCTGGGGAAATGGAAATGTTCTGGAATTAGGTAGTGGTAGTGGACACACAACATGATGAATACACTCAAAATTGCTGAAGTGCACACTTTAAAATGGTTAATTTTATGTTATGTGAATTATATGACTATAAAAAAAGCATTTTAAAAAAGAAAGACGCCCAGCTAGGACAGTCTTAAACAAGATGGCAAGGGATTGGCTCACAGGGGTGGACGCACAGAGGTAAGGCAGGCTCCAGGGCTGGCAGCTCCACAGGACTGTCGCAGAGGCCTGGGCACCTTCCATCGCTCTGCTCCTCGGTTTGGTTGCAGGCTGGTCCCCTCAGCCATGGAGGATGGCTGCCAGGCCACAGGAGCGCCGAGCTGCACGTGGCTGGGGGCGGGTGGTGTCTTCACAAGGCTCCGTCTTGAGAATGAGGAGTCCCGTCCCCAGCAGTCTCTCACCGGCCCGTCACCGGCCCGTGTAGGGTCTCATGACTGTGCTGAGCTGCCCCTGGCACTAGGGAAATGCACACCCACTTGGCTGGGGCCCAGCTTTCTGAACCCACCACTACGACGGCAACGGGGGTGCTGAGATTTCAGGGACTGGCCACATCAATGGCCAGGCTCACTCCAGCAGCCACCTTACAGCTGCTAAGTGGAGCCTGGACCTCCCCCAAACCTCCATTGCCTCAGACATTTTATGACAGCCCCTTCCCCCCACGTGCAAGAAGAGGAAATCTCCATCTCTCTGTTTCCATCAGCCTTGCTGCTATTTCGCATGGTCAAGTTGCTTGTGCTTGCCTGTGCTCTCTCCCTACTGTCTTCCGCCGGGACCTGCTGGTTGACGATGCAGTCAGCAGATGGCTGGGGTGGGCTTGCTCTGTGGTCACGCTGGCCCGCCAATCATCCCGGGGGTCCCATCCCAGGGCAGGCTTCTCTGGAGGCTGCGGGGTGGAGCTGCTGGCAGGTGCGGGGCTCCAGGCATCCGAGCCCAGAGCACTTACTTTACCTCGCTTTCTCTCAGCCTCTCTTTAAAAAACATGCCCTTACTGTAAAAGATAACATTCAGCATAAACGTACAGTGTAACAAGTTATTAGAAAGCAAATATTCATGTAGTCACCTGCCAGGGGCACCCCAGAATCTCTGTGTGCCCTTTGCCACTCACCTCTCTGCAAAGGTAAGGCTGTTCCACCTTCTGCTGCCGCCATCTGGTCTGCTCTTCCAGACTCTTCAAGCTTTGTCAAAATTTCTGGTCCACTCGAGGCACAGTGGTTCATGCCTGTCATCCCAGCACTTTGGGAGGCCAGGGCAGGAGTATCACTTGAAGTCAGGAGTTCGAGACCAGCCTGGGCACCATCAGTGAAACCTCGTTCCTACAAAAACATTTAAAGACATTAGCCAGGCGTAGTGGCACACACCTGTAGTCCCAGCTGCTTGGGAGACTGGGGCAGAAGGCTCGCATGAGCCCAGGAGTTCCAGCCGCAAAGAGCTATGATGATTGTGCCACTGCGCTGTAGCCTGGGCGACAGAACAAGACCCCATCTCTAACAATAAAATGTAGTCTACTGATGACATTCTTGATTATTTTCCTATTGCTGTGCTGCTGCGGGTTTATTAGTTTTCAGTATCGTCACTGTTACAGCAAAGGGGACTTGGGGAGGGAGGGGGGTGAGGGTGCAGGTTCCGTCTGCTCTCTTGGGCTCCTTTTGTCCCAGAGTCCCCGGCACCAACAGCCCTAATCCTGGCTTTCTCCTGCCACTGGAACCCGAGTCGGCCCAGCAGTTAGGATTAGGGTTAGGGTCAGCAGCGTGTGGCTCAGGGCGCTCCCTTCCCCGGTGGGAACAGAGGCCTCGTGTTCGGTGTTTCGCTGAGTCTCTGAAACCCCCCAAACGACTGCATTTCACCTTTCCTCGAGACGTGGCCACCTGACTGTTACTGAACAGCAGCTACTAGGAAACTCTTGCAAGCTGTCTTCCAGGGGCGCTCTGGCAGGGTTCCACTGCCCCCCACCCCCACCGGTGCCTGTCCCTCTCTGATCTCCCAGCTCCCCAGGCAGGCGGCCGTGTCCCCTCTACCCAGCCCTTCTCTATCTCCTGTCACTTCGGTCTCTAGGTCTGTGCCCCCCACCCAGGCTTGGACATCTGAGGCTGGTCTGCAGCAGTGTCTTCTGCAACGTGGCCGTTCCTTCCGCGCGTGTGTGCTGCAGGGCTCAGGCCTGCCAAGGACAGTCAGAAAGCCGTGCCTCTTTGGCGGAAATGAGAAGAAAAGGGGGTGTGTGAAGGGGACAAGCGAGGGTAGCAGTGGATGCGCACGTGTCTGCGCGGGTCCTGCCAGGCTCCCGGCGCGGTCAGGTGGGCGGGCGGCATGCCTCAGCCCCCCAGGACCCCCCGGCTGCCCAAGGGCAGACCCCAGGAGGGGCTGCAGGCCTGGGCGAGCGTCCCCACGCCCCTAGCGTGGCCTGGCGGGCCCTGGCTGTCCAGCTCTGGCTCGCTTCTTGTTTGGGCAGAGGCAGACCCAGGCCAGACCCGGGTGCCAAGTCCCGAGGGCTTGACAAAGGCAGGACGACAGCCAGATAGGATCTGAGGCCCGGCTCCTGGGAACAGTGCGGGTGCCGCCCTGTGTTTATCCCGCTTCCTGCTCCCGGCTGGGTCTGGCAGGCTGGGTGTGGCCGTCTGAGGCGGGCAGGAGGGGGTCCCTCCTGGAGCTCCGGCTGGCTCAGGGCACCAGTCACACCGACCACAGCTCCTGAGCCGGTGGCGGGTGACACGCTGAGATCTGGTTTGGGGAGAATACCCAATAGAGAGATTAACTTCCGACATTAACTCGCCAGGGTGACCCGAAATAGGCCAGGATGTGTAAGTGCCACCCAGGCAGAGGGGACCCCAGGGAGTGAGGAAAAGATACACAAATCAACACAACAGAAGGCAGAAAGGAGTGGGCTGGGGGAGCTGGACATAGATGTTGCAAATAAATCCAAATGTACCTGTAATCACACAAAAAAGTAAAAGGACCAAGTGCTCCAGATAAGGAAAAGGATTGTCACATTGTGTGAAGAAAAAAAAAATCCAGCTCTATGCAATTAGGGGATCTCCTCCTAAAACATTTTTTTTTTTTTAATTAAAGGTCCAGGGAGAGAAGGATGCACCGTGCTGAGACTAACCAAGAGAAAGCTTGTCAGCTGAGTCAATAGCAGATAAAATAAAACTTACAACAGCAAAGCCAAACACTGATTTTTTTTTTTGGAAAAATAAGTATAAAGCCAAGTCTGGAAATATTAACAAGAAAAATAGAGGAGAAAAACACTAGGAAAAAAAGACTTGACCATAGATGTGTCAGCGAGCGAACAGAAGAAATATGAGGCTATTATATGAACTTTATGCCAACAAATTTAAAAATAGATGAACTGGATAATTTCTTGGAAAAACAGTTTTCCAGAATGGAATCCAAAAGAAATAAAGGATCCTGAATTGTCTTACAACAATTACAGAAATGTAATCACTAATTTGAAAATCTTCCCCTCCCCCCAAAAAATGTTTAAGTAGCTTCACAAGCAAATACTGCCTTTCAAGAAACAGGTAATTCCAATCTCATACAAATTATTACAGAGAATAGGAAAGTCAGAACCACTGCCACTTCATTTTTACAGGACTAACATTACCTTGATATGCAGACCAGACAAGAACAGGACAAAAAATAAAATTACTGGTGAATCTCACTCATAAAACATAGACGCAAACTGAATCCAATGATATATCAAAGAATAAAACATTATAAAATTACACAATGTGAATCACCAGGTTAACAGAACAAAAACCACATGAATGTTTCAACAGATACAGAAACTCCGCATTTATCTGCTGCCCCTGCCCCAGCCCCGGCTTCTACTTTCTGTCTCTATAAATTTGACTACTCAAGGTACCTCAAATAAGTGGAATGATACAATATTTGTCCTTTTGTGTTTGGTTTATTTCACTTAGCATAATGTCTTTAAGGTTCATCTGTGTTGTAGCGTGTATTGGGATAGCATTCCTTTTTAAGGCTGAATAAAATCCCATTGTATAGTTGAAGCACTTTCTTGTTCGTTTATCCATTCATCCACTAATGAGTGTTTGGGTGGTTCCACCTCTTGGATGCTGTGAATGATGCTGTTGAGAACATTGGTGTACAAATATCTTTTTTTTTTTTTTTTTTTTTGAGACAGAGTGTCACTTTGTTGCCCAGGCTAGAGTGAGTGCCGTGGCGTCAGCCTCGCTCACAGCAACCTCAAACTCCTGGGCTTAAGCAATCCTCCTGCCTCAGCCTCCCAAGTAGCTGGGACTACAGGCATGTGCCACCATGCCCGGCTAATTTTTTCTATATATATTTTTAGTTGTCCAGATAGTTTATTTCTATTTTTTTTTTTAGTAGAGACGGGGTCTCGCTCAGGCTGGTCTCGAACTCCTGACCTCGAGCGATCCACCCGCCTCGGCCTCCCAGAGTGCTAGGATTACAGGCGTGAGCCACCGCGCCCGGCCATGGTGTACGAATATCTGTGTGAGTTCCTGCTTTTCATTCTTTCGCCTCACTGACTTGCTTTTAAAAATCAAAAATCAGTTGTCTGGTTTATTGCTTGGTTCCATTCTCTATTCTGCTCCATTAAACAAATACCACAAATGAGTCTATGCAATCTCAATATCTGGTAGAATGATTCCTCCCACTTTATTCTTCCCTTTCAGAATTATCTTAGCTTTTCTAATTCTTTTGTCTTTCCATATAAACTTTAGAATAATCTTGTCTATATCTTTAAGAGGCCAGGCGCGGTGGCTCACGCCTGTAATCCTAGCACTCTGGGAGGCCGAGGCAGGTGGATCGTTTGAGCTCAGGAGTTCGAGACCAGCCTGAGCAAGAGCGAGACCCTGTCTCTACTAAAATAGAAAGAAATTATATGGACAGCTAAAAAAATATATATAGAAAAAATTAGCCGGGCATGGTGGCGCATGCCTGCAGTCCCAGCTACTCGGGAGGCTGAGGCAGGAGGATTGCTCGAGCCCAGCAGTTTGAGGTTGCTGTGAGCTAGGCTGATGCCATGGCACTCTAGCCCAGGCAACAGAGTGAGACTCTGTCTCAAAAAAAAAAGAAAAAAGAAAAAAGGAAAAAAAAAAAGAAACCTAGCTGGGATTTTGAAAAGAATTGAGTTACTCACATTGTTACCATGTTGAGTCCTCTAATCTACGGAGAAGGGTGTGCCTGTTTATTTGGATCTTTGATTTCTTTTACCAGGGTTTTATAGTTTTCAGCATACACGTCCTTGTCCCTACAAGTCTGCATTTTGTTAGATTTACGCTTCAGTGTTTCATTTTTTGAGTGACTGTAAATGATATTATATTTTTAATTTTGGTTTTCGTGTGTTCATTGCTAGTATGTAGAAATAGCAATTGGTTTTTGTATGTTGATCTTGAATCCTTGCAAAAACAATTTCATGGGAATTGCTATATAAACAATTATGTCACCTGCAAATAGGAACATCTTGAGTCCCTCCTTCCTGATCCATATCCCTTTCATTTCTTTTCCTCTCCTTTTTGCAGTGTCTAGAACTTCCAGCACCATACTGAACCAGAGCACTGAAAGCACAATCCTGGCCTTGTCCCCATCTTCATAGGGAAGTATATGGTCTTTCACCATGAAGTATAATGTTAGCTGTAGGTTTTTTGTAGATGTTCTTTATTAAGTTGAAGAAATTCCTGTTACTAGTTACTGACAGCTTTTATCATTGATGGGTTTTGAATTTCATCACATGCTGCTTCTGGGTCAATTGATAGGATCATATGATTTTTCTTCTTTAGCTTACATTGGTTTACATTTATTGATTTTTGAATATTGAACCAACTTTGCATTCCTGAAATAAATCCCACTTAATCACTCTGTATAATTATTTTTATATACTGCTGAATTTATTTTATACAATTTTGTTAAGAATGTTTGCATCTATATTCATGTGGGATATTGGTCTGTAGTTTTCTTTCTTTTTTTCCTGCTATCTTTATCTACTTTGGTATCAAAGTAATACTGGTGTCACAGAATGAGTTGGGAAGAGTTTTCTCCTCTTCAGTTTTTTTTGTAAGAATTTGTGATTGATTGGTGTTAGTTGTTCTTTAAACATTTGGTAGAATTTACCAATGAAGCCATCTAGACCTGGACTTTTATTCATTGGAAGGGTTTTGTTGTTGGTATTATTATTACTAACTTAATCTCTTTACTTGTTAGAGATATATTCAGCTTGTCTGTTTCTTCTTGAGTCAGGTTTGGTAGTGTTTTAAGAATTTGTCCGTTTCATCTAGGTCATCTAATTTGTTGGCATACAATCATTCATAGTATTCCCTTATTTCTGAAAGGTGTGTGTGCTTTAGACTTTTATTTGTACATTTATATTCATAAAGGTAAACCTAAGACATAAGTGATGTCTCTTTTTCATTCTTGATTTATGTAATTTGAGTCTTCTCCCCTTTTTTAAGTCAATCTAGCCAAATATTTGTCAATTTTGTTGAACTTTTCAAAGAACCAATTTTTGGTTTCATTGGTTTTGATTTTTTTTACAGCTCAGGATATGATCTGTCTTAGTATATGTTCTGTGGGCACTTGAAAAACATGTTGATTAGATCCTGTTGGCTGATGATGTTGTTAAAATCTATTTCCTTGATGATTTTTTAATTGGTCTATCAATTGTCAAAAGAGGAGTGTTGAGGCTTCAATTACAATTGTCTATTTGCCTACTTCTCCATTTAGTTGTATCAGTTTTGCCTCACATATTTTGCAGCTCTGTTGCTTGGTGCATACATATTTAGAACTGCTGTGTCTTCTTGGTGGATTGACCCTTTTATCATTATAGAATTTCTTTCTTTGTCCAGGTAATTTTCTTAATGAAGTCTCCTTTGATATAAATATAGCCACTCCTGATTCATTTGATTTTTGCTGGCATGGTGTATATTTTTGTATCCTTTTTCTTCAGCTATACCTGTCATTGTATTTGAAGTGAATTTCTTTTAAATAACATATATTTCAGTCTTTTTTTTTTGTCTACTCTACCAATCTCTGTCATTAGTTGTTGTATGTAGACCATTTACATTTAATGCAATTATTGATATAGTAAGTCTCAAGAGTGCCATTTTATTTCTGTTTTCTGTTTATTGTATTTCTCTTTTTCTGTTTCTGTTCACTTTTTCCTGTCCTCCTGTGGTTTACTTGAATATTTTTTAAAAATTCATTTTGAATTATCTACAGTGGTTTTGCTTATATCTCTTTGTATGATTTTTTCCTCCATAGTCCTCCTTTCTTTTATTTATTATTATTATTATTATTCTTTTTGAAACAGAGTCTTACTCTGTTGCCCAGGGCTAGAGTGCTGTGGTGTCAGCCTAGCTCACAGCAACCTCAAACTCTTGGACTCAAGTGATCCTCCTGCCTCAGCCTCCTGAGCAGCTGGGACCACAGGCATGTACCACCATGCCTGGCTAATTTTTTCTATATATTTTTAGTTGTCCATATAATTTCTTTCTATTTTTAGTAGAGATGGGGTCTTGCTCTTGCTCAGGCTGGTCTCAAACTCCACGAGCAATCCTCCTGCCTCGGCCTCCCAGAGTGCTAGGATTACAGGCGTGAACCACCGTGCCTGGCCTATTTATTATTTTCTGAAGGAATTACATACAAGCTACAATAACTATTCATTAAAGAAATAACAATTGTGTAGATAATACAAAGTACATTCACATTATAAAATTTTAAACAATATAGAAAGTAGTGAAATACAGGAAAATACAGAATACAGAAAAAGTAAAAAAATCTCTGACATCTCCCCCAACAAATCCCAGAGTTTTCTACACAAAGGCAGCAATAGATATCAATTTGGTGTGTATGCTTTATACTTTTATTTGTACATTTATATTCATAAAGGTAAGCCTAAAAGTATATAGTTTCATTTTGTGGGAATTTAAGTTTATACAAATGATATCATGGTATATGTAGTATTCTGAATTTGAATGTTTGTTGCTAAATAACATGTATTAGAGATATGTCCACTCGGTACACATATACACACCTATTTTTTATATACTTAAAAAAAATTTGAGACAGGGTCTTGCTCTGTTGCCAAGGCTAGAGTGCAGTGACATCATCATAGCTCACTGTAGCCTCAAATTGCTGGGCTCAAGTGATCCTCCCACCCCAGCCTCCTGAGTAGCTGGGACTACAGGTGTGCATCACCACACCCGGCTAATTTTTCTTATTTTTTGTAGAGATGAGAGTCTCACTAAGTTGCCCAGGCTGGTCTTGAACTCCTGGCCTCCAGCATTCCTCCTGAACTTGGCCTCCCAACGTGCTAGAATTACAGGCTTGAGCCACTGCACCTGGCCTAAAATTTTTTTTAATTGACACATAATAATCCATGGGATGCATATAATGTATAGTGATCAGATCAAGGTAATGGCATATTCATCACCTCAAACATTTATTATTTCTTTGTACTGGGGACATTCAGTATCCTTCTCGCTATTTGAAACTATATAATATATCATTGTTAACTATAGTCATCCCACAGTGGTATAGAAAACCGGAACTTATTCCTCTTATCTAGCTATAATTTTGTATGCTTTAACAAATCTCCCCCATCCCTCTCTTCCCCCTACCCTTCCCAGCCTCTAGTACTCTCTGTTCTACTTTTACTTCTGTGAGATCAAAGTTTTTAAGCTTCTATATATGAGTGAGAACACGTGACGTTTAACTTTCTGTTCCTGGCTTATTTCACTTAATGTCCTCCAATTCCATCCGTGTTGCCATGAATAATGGGATTTCATTCTTTTTTATGGCTGAATAGTATTCCATTATGTGTCTATATGCCACATTTTCTTTATCCATTCATCTGTTTCGACACCTAGGTTGATTCCACATCTTGGCTACTGTGAATTGTGCCACAGTGGACATGGGGGTACAGATGTCTCTTTGATATATTGTTCCTTTCCTTTGTTGGAGAATTGCCCAGTCATGGAATTGCTGGATCCTATGGTAGTTCTATTTCTAGTTTTTTGAGGAACTTCCATACTGTTATCCTAGTTTCCAGTGTAAAAGAGTTCCTTTCCTCCACATCTTCACCAGCATTTGTTATTTTTTGCCTTTTTAAAAATATTTTTGTATAGCATTTTAGTGGTTTCTTTAGGATTGAACTAGATATACAGAACTTATCAAAGTCTCCCAGTGCCAACATCTTACCAGTTGGAATGAAACGTACAAACCTTACATCCCTTCATATCTCTTTACCCTCCCGCATTTATAATGTGACTATCTACCGTAGGTACTGAGAACCCTCCGGGCAGGGTAATAACCATCAAACATAACTGAGAAAACTCAAGAGGAGAAGGAAAGTCTATTGTATTTACCAATATTTTGCTTATGATGTTGTTTC